>NC_140593.1:1160425319-1163228561 GCF_964204655.1 Triturus cristatus
CACCTCAGGCCCCGCCACCTTCCTTCACCATTGTGCAGACGCGCCCCCCTGGCGAGTTGTAAGTTAGAGAATTAATTCCCCTTCAATACTGAGAGTCCCAGAGGGCCAACTAGCCCACCTGGTATCTCCAGTATGCGTCAGGGAGCTGCGTTGCAGACAGGTGTTCAGAGACTACGCCCCTTTTTACATCTCTCTGCATCGCAGCTCTGTGGCGCTTACTGGAGGTACCTAGTGGACTAGTTTGACCCTAGGGACCCTTAGGATTCAAGGGGGCTTAATTTCCCAACTTAGAATGGACACAGGGCGCGTTTACTCAGTGGTGAAGGGAGGGGACGAGGCCTGAGGTGACATGTGCAAACACACCCTGTGGCATGTTTTAAGTTGGGGAATTAATTCCCATTCAATCCTGAGGGTCCCTGGGGGCCAACTAGCCCACCAGGTGCTTCCAGTAAGTGTCACTGCCCGTTGCAGAGAGGTGGTGCAGGCCATGCCCCTTTTTACACCTCTCTGCAACGGCGCTTACTGGAGGTACCTAGTGGGCTAGTTTGATCCTAGGGACCCTCAGGATTCAAGGGGACTTAATCTCCCAACTTAAAATGGCCACAGGGCGCGTTTACACAGTGGTGAAGGGAGGGGATGGGCCTGAGGTGACGTGTGAAAACACGCCCTGTAGCTTGTTTTAAGTTGGGAAATAATTCCCCTTCAATTCTGAGAGCCCCAGGAGGCCAACTAGCCCACCAGGTGCTTCCAGTAAGCGCCACTGCGCTGTGTTTCAGAGAGGTGGCCTAGGCCGTGCCCCTTTTTACACCTCTCTGCAACACAGCTCTGTGGCGCTTACTGGAGGTACCTAGTGGGCTAGTTTGCTCGTTGGACCCAAGGGACACTCAGGATTCAAGGGGACTTCATCGCCCAACTTAAAACGGCCACAGGACGCGTTTTACACAGTGGTGAAGGGAGGGGATGGGGCCTGAGGTGACGTGTGAAAACACGCCCTGGGGTGCGTTTTTAGTTGGGGAAATAATTCCCTTTCAATCCTGAGAGCCCCAGGAGGCCAACTAGCTTCCCCTTCAATCCTGAGGGGCCCTGGGAGCTAACTAGCCCACCAGGTGCTTCCAGTAAGCGCCACTGCGCTGTGTTTCAGAGAGGTGGCCCAGGCCATGCCCCTTTTTACACCTCTCTGCAACACAGCTCTGTGGCGCTTACTGGAGGTACCTAGTGGGCTAGTTTGCTAGTTGGACCCAAGGGACACTAAGGAGTCAAGGGGATTTAATCTCCCAACTTGAAACGGCCGCAGGGCGCGTTTACACAGTGGTGAAGGGAGGGGATGCGGCCTGAGGTGACGTGTGAAAACACGCCCTGTGGCTTGTTTTAAGTTGGGGAAATAATTCCCTTTCAATCCTGAGAGCCCCAGGAGGCCAACTAGCCCACCAGGTGCTTCCAGTAAGCGCCACTGCGCTGTGTTTCAGAGAGGTGGCCCAGGCCGTGCCCCTTTTTTCACCTCTCTGCAACACAGGTCTGTAGTGCTTACTGGAGGTACCTAGCGGGCTATGTGGACCCTAGGGACACTCAGGATTCAAGGGGACTTAATCTCCCAAATTAAAACGGACACAGTGCGCGTTTACACAGTGGTGAAGGGAGGGGATGGGGCCTGAGGTGACATGTGAAAACACACCCTGTTGCTCGTTTTAAGTTGGCAAACTAATTCCACTTCAATCCTGAGGGCCCTGGGGGCTAACTAGCCCACCAGGTGCTTCCAGTAAGCACCATTGCGCTGTGTTTCAGAGAGGTGGCCCAGGCCGTGCCCCTTTTTACACCTCTCTGCAACGCAGCTCTGTGGCGCTTACTGGAGGTACCTAGTGGGCTACTTGGACCCTAGGGACTCTCAGGATTCAAGGGGACTTAATCTCCCAAATGAAAATGGACACAGGGCGCGTTTACACAGTGGTGAAGGGAGGGGATGATGTAGGAAAGTGGCTCTTTATATACTGGACCAAAGTAAGGTAACAGTGTGTATAGAGTCCCCAGTCCCCAGAGGTTTGGCAGACGTTAAAGTTAGATATAAACTTACTCTCTAAGGGTCATATTTACAAGGGCTTTATCTCCGCTTTTTTGGCTTAAAAAGCCAAAAAAGCAGAGATAAAAATATCGCCCTATTTACAAGAGTGTGCTAACATGCATAATCGCATGTTAGCACCCTTTTCCCCAACGCCTCCCTTTGCATCTCTGATGAGATGCAAAGTGGGCGTCACTGGGCGTTCCCCGGATGGACTACCTTGCAAATATCGCTGATGTTCACATCGCGATATTTACATGGCAGCCCACAGGATTTTAGCACACGTTAGATTTTGGTGAAAACTGCAGTTTTCGCCAAAAACTAACGTCTGCTAAAATCCAGGGTTACCTATGCTTTACATAGGGGGTGGGTTATGCTGATAGGACCCTGTGGGTCGTATCAGCAATGTTATCGTCGTTTTGCAGGGAACATCGCTGGAAAACCAGCGATGTTCCCTGCAAAACGGCGATAACCTCGCTATCTCTGGAATTTTTATCGCCCTGGAGAAATGCGTTGTTAATAACCCGCTACCAGGGCGAGCGATACATTCCAGAGATAGCCTGCGATTAAAAAGTTATCGCTAAGCAGCCGTTGCTAATATGCCCCCTACAATGGTAGCTTGGTCGAGCAGTAAGACAGTATCAGGACAGTATCAGAGGACAATGTAAAGCATTTGTTGTACACACTCAGTCAGGAAATGGTCTCACACACTCAAGAACTGAACTCTAGGCCAATTGTTTTGTATCAAAAGATATAGTTGTTTTATTTTAGAACCAACAAGGTATCAAAATATACTTTCTCAGGATGAGTTACTTTAGTTAAATACTTTTCGAGTAGGCAATAGACTTTTTGAATGCAATAGTTACAGTTTGTTGCAATAGGCAACACAATTTCAAACACAAAGCAACATTGAGCTCAATGGGAATTTCTTTTTAAATGCAATTAGTTACTTTGTAGATTACTTTTCTAACCACAGGACTGGATCCTAGATTCAGTCCCGGGACATGAGCTGTATACAGTTAAGTAAAAGTGTTTTGGTTACAGTAGTGATTTTTAAGAAATATTATTGTATTTTAAAAGTTGACAACTTTTTCAGTTGGAATTACCAATGTTATCCAATGGAAGGAAATTCAATTTGCAGGTAAAGTATGTTCACGTTACTTTTATAATCCAGTGCTGGACTCCTAGGTTCAGCACTGGGACCTCTATCTAAAACAGGCAAGTAATTACGTTTTTATCGTTGGTACAATTTTTAGAGAATATTTGTAAGTTTCAAAAATCGACACAGACACTTTTTCAGCAAAAAGCATGCAATGATATCCTATGGAAGGAAATTCAAGTTACTGGTAAGTACGGTTAGAATTACTTTTCAGGATCAGTACTGGCTCAAAGATGCAGCACTGAGGTCTCTCCTGATAGCAGGTGAGTAAATCGGAATTCGTAGTTCGGCTGATTTTAGATGAATATTTGAAAGTTCCAAAACTCCACACACAGGAGAATTTCCAAGTGTAACCAGTCAATGTTAGCCTATGGAAGAAAAGTGAGTTATCGGCTTTTAGGTATGTACTCGACTGGCAGAGTTAAGGTTCTGCTCATAGACTCAGGGGTCTCCCAGGGACAGGTAGGTACAGTTGGTACACCCTCAGCGGCACAGGTGCAGAGGTAGTTAGGCCCAATGTTATCCAATGAGAGGCAGGGGGCCTTCGGTTGGTAGCTGCTGGCTAGCAGGCCACGTTACTGTGGGAGGTGGGCTCCTGGTCACTTGCTCAGGGCAAATGGGGAAGAAGGATAGGACAAAGGTTGCACTGCCAGGGGCACTCGGGCGGCTGGGTGCAGGGTGCTTTTGAGCCATCGGGCGCTCAATGTTATTTAATGGAGATATTTAAAAGGGAACAAAGGCTGCAGGCTCGGGGATGGTGGATCTTCTGGGGCGACCAACACTTTGAAGGGTAAGTTGGGATCTTGGAGGGTAGATAGGCACCCTGGAGTTGGGCACAGGAGGCCGGGGGGCACCGGGTGCAGGGGTGTCTTTGGACGTCGGGAAATCTTACCCTTTGCTGGTCGTGTTTGGAGGGGTCCCTGGTTCTGAGTCTGCAGGCGTCGTCTGGGTCATCGAGGAGGGTCCTTGGGCACTGGATTCTAGGTCAGAATTGCCCGGGGGACGTCCTCAGGGTCTTTGTCCACTCGGGCACAGGCCGGGCTCGGCAGGTGCAGAGTGGGCTGGATTCGCAGTTCCTCGCTGGCACCAGGGGTGTTGCTGTTTGAGCAGAGCCACTGCTCGTGGGAGTCCCAGTCTCTAAGAGGGTCAAGTCAGGCAGGTCCTCCGGGGTTCTTGAGGTTGCTATCCGCAGGAGATGCCAGGATCTAGCAGGAGCAGGTTCAAGGATCAACAGGTCTGTAGGGCTGGGGCCAAGTCAGTTGATATTGTCCTCTTGTTAGCAGCTGCACAGCAGGTCTTCTTCTTCTTTCTTGTTTCGAAATCGGGATCTGAGGAAGGAAGGTTCAGGGTGCCCCTAAATACTACATTTAAGGGCATTACAGGTAGGGGAAGGGCAGGGACCAATAGGTCCCTGTCCTGGGGTGAGTACACCCCCTTTCCTACTCTTCTCCTGTGGGAGGGGGGCAGGAGCCTATCTCTGATTGGGCAGGGTTCCCCATCCTGAAGATGGCCGGGGCCCGGAGTTGTGCTTCACCTCGTCTCTCCCACCTGAGGGGTGGAGTTGGCACAGGCTAGCACACCTCCTTTCCTCACGTAGGGTTTCCCGCCAGTCTTCCTGCCAGAGTGGGGGTCAGAACTGGTGGGGGCCAGTTGCTGGGTACAGCAAGAGGTCTGGAGAAGCTCACAAAGGTGGTATGCCTTTGAAGCTTCCCCCTGCCCATCCTGGGGGAGGAGACCTAGCACCTCACCCAGAAAGTGCATTGTTGCAGGCTCTCCACCCAGTGGTCCAGCAACATGTCTGCTGTGTGGCAGCCTAGGCAGCCTCTCAGACTAGATATGGATTGTAGGTTAGGTTTCAGGGGGCATCTCTAAGATGCCCTCTTTAGTGCATTTTACATTAAATCCCACACTGGCATCAGTGTAGGTTTATTGTGCTGAGAAGTTTGATATCAAACTTGTCAGTCTTCAGTGTAGCCATTATGGTGCTGTGAAGTTCGTAATGACAACCTCCCAGCACCATATACTCTTAATGGCATCACAGCACTTACAGTGCTCAGGAATGTCCCTGGGTACTGTAGGGGCACAGGGCTCATGCACCTCTGCCCACACCACTGGCATAGGGCACCCAGGTAGAGGGGTGACTGATGTATGCCAGGGAAGTGGGTTTGTGGGCATGGCACACAGGGATGTGTGCCATGTCGACTCTTTATTTAGTTCTGCACCAGGACACTCAGTCTGCAAAGGCAGTGTGTGGGTGTCAGGGTGCAGGGCCCCTAAGGGTGGCACAATAAGTGCTGCAGCCCTTAGGGGTCTTCTCTGGTCACAATGCCCTGGGTACCTAGGGTACCATTTACCAGGGGCTGACATGTGGCCAGAGATGGCAATTGGGTTTCAGCTTCAATACAGTTTTAGGGAAGGAAAACAGTCCCTGAGCACCTGATTGGCAGGAGCCCAGAGCAAACTCAGTCAAAGCACATCAGAAATTCAGCAAAAAGTGGGGGCATACTATGCAAGAAAGATGGCACTTTCTCACAGATGGGGCCTGAGGTGACGTGTGCAAACACACCCTGTGGCGGGTTTTAAGATGGGGAAAAATGTTCCCTTCTATCCTGAGGGACCGTGGGGGCCAACTAGTCCACCAGGTGCTTCCAGTAAGCGCCACTGCGCTGTGTTTCAGAGAGGTTGCCCAGGCCGTGCCCCTTTTTACACCTCTCTGCAACGCAGATCTGTGGCGCTTATTGGAGGTACCTAGTGGGCTACTTGGACCCTAGGGACACTCAGGATTCAAGGGGACTTAATCTCCCAAATTAAAATGGACACAGTGCTCGTTTACAAAGTGGTGAAGGGAGGGGATGGAGCCTGAGGTGACGTGTGCAAACATGCCCTGTGGCGGGTTTTAAGATGGGGAAATAATTTGCCTTCAATACTGAGGGACCCTGGGGGCCAGTTAGTCCACCAGGTGCTTCCAGTAAGCGCCGCTGCGCTGCGTTGCACAGAGGTGGTCCAAGCCGTGCCCTTTTTTACACCTCTCTGCAATGCAGCTCTGTGGCGCTTACTGGAGGTACCTAGTGGGCTACTTGGACCCTAGGGACCCTCAGGATTTAAGGGGAGTTAATGTCCCAAATTAAAATGGGGACAGGGCGCGTTTACACAGTGGTGAATGGAGGGGATGGGGCCTGAGGTGACGTGTGCAAACATGCCCAGTGACGCGTTTACGGTGGGGAAATAATTTGCCTTCAATCCTGAGGGCCACCAGGTGCTTCCAGTAAGCGCCACTGCGCTGCGTTGCAGAGAGGTGGTCCAGGCCGTGACACTTTTTACACCTCTCTGCAACGCAGCTCTGTGGCACAAACTGGAGATACCTGGTGGGCTAGTTGGACCCAAGGGACTCTCAGGATTCAAGGGGACTTCATCCCCCAAATTAAAACGGCCACAGGGCGTGTTCGCACACGTCAGCTCAGCCCCCCCCCCCATCACCAGTATGCTAATGCGCCCTGTGGCACGTTTTTAGAGGTAGTTTTAATCCCCCTGCCCTATTATGTACTAGGGGCTTACAGAGGAGGTCATTCTAATCACAGGGGTACCCCAACGCATAGTGTTCCCTAGTGTATGTAAATCTTTTAACTGTATTCTAAGTGTCTTTTAGCATAGCACTGGCTCTAGGACTGGTTAGTCAGAGTCAGTTACCACCAGTACCCATCTGAAAAAATTGTAAACACTGCACCAAAACCCAAACACTTATAAATTCACCCAGGCACTCTCCTTGCAGTACTCTAATCATTCAGTCAGTATCCAAGTACTCATGCACTCGGCCAGACCTTAGCACATGGACTGCTTCAAACGCCTATCCACTATGCATGCAGTCCTCTAACCACCCATACACTTGTCTTTCACAACCTCAATTCCCCAGTCAGTATCCATACACTTCCAGGAAACACCCTTGCACTCCTCTTGTACTCCTCTAGCGACCCATTCAGCACCATGTACTAATCCATTGAATGCACCAAAACACAAACACTTATAAATTCACCCAGGCACTCTCCTTGCAGTACTCTAATCATTCAGTCAGTACCCAAGTACTCATGCACTGAGCCAGGCCTTAGCACATGGACTGCTTCAAACGCCTATCCACTATGCATGCAGTCCTCTAACCACCTACACACTTGTCTTTCACACCTTCAATTCCCCAGTCAGTATCCATACACTTCCAGGAAACACCCTGTCACTCCTCTTGCACTCCTCTAGCGACCCATTCAGCACCATGTACTAATCCATTCACTGCGCCAAAACCCAAACACTTATAAATTCACCCAGGCACTCTCCTTGCAGTACTCTTATCATTCAGTCAGTATCCAAGTACTCATGCAGCGAGCCAGGCCTTAGCACATGGACTGCTTCAAACGCCTATCCCCTATGCATGCAGTCCTCTAACCACATACACACTTGTCTTTCACACCTTCAATTCCCCAGTCAGTATCCATACACTTCCAGGAAACACCCTGTCACTCCTCTTGCACTCCTCTAGTGACCCATTCAGCACCATGTACTAATCCATTCCCTGCGCCAAAAGCCAAACACTAATAAATTCACCCAGGCACTCTCCTTGCAGTACTCTAATCATTCAGTCAGTATCCTAGTACTCATACACTGACCCAGACCTTAGCACATGGACTGCTTCAAACCCCTATCCACTATGCATGCAGTCCTCTAACCACCTACACACTTGTCTTTCACACCTTCAATTCCCTAGTCAGTATCCATACACTCCAGCAAACACCCTGTCACTCCCCTAGTGACCCATTCAGTACCATGTATGAATCCATTCACTGCGCCAAAACCCATGCACTTATAAATTGACCCAGGCACTCTCCTTGCAGTACTCTAAACATTCAGTCAGTACCCAAGAACTCATGCAGTGAGCCAGGCCTTAGCACATGGACTGCTTCAAACGCCTATCCACTTTGCATGCAGTCTTCTAACCACCTACACACTTATCTTTTACACCTTCAATTCCCCAGTCAGTATCGATACACTTCCAGGAAACACCCTGTCACTCCTCTTGCACTCCTCTAGCGACCCATTCAGCACCATGTACTAATACATTCACTGCACAAAAACCCAAACAATTATAAATTCACCCAGGCACTCTCCTTGCAGTACTCTAATCATTCAGTCAGTATCCAAGTACTCATGCAGCGAGCCAGGCTTTAGCACATGTACTGCTTCAAACCCCTATCCACTATGCATGCAGTCCTCTAACCACCTACACACTTGTCTTTCACACCTTCAATTCCCTAGTCAGTATCCATACACTCCAGCAAACACCCTGTCACTCCCCTTGCACTCCTCTAGTGACCCACTCAGTACCATGTATTAATCCATTCACTGCGTCAAAACCCAAGCACTTATAAATTCACCCAGGTACTCTCCTTGCAGTACTCTAATCATTCAGTCAGTACCCAAGTACTCATGCACTGAGCCAGGCCTTAGCACATGGACTGCTTCAAGTGCCTATCCACTATACATGCATCCTCTAACCACCTACACACTTGACTCTCACACCTTCTATTCCCCAGTCAGTATCTATACACTTCCAACAAACACCATGTCACTCCCCTTGCACTCCTCTACTGATCCATTCAGCACCATGTACTAATCCATTTTCTGCGCCAAAACTCAAACACTTATAAATTCACCCAGGCACTCTCCTTGCAGTACTCTAATCATTCAGTCAGTACCCAAGTACTCATGCACTGAGCCAGGCCTTAACACATGGACTGCTTCAAACGCCTATCCACTATGCATGCAGTACCCTAACTAACCAACACACTTATAGTTCTGCACTTATACATTCAACAACAAAAAAACAATATTTCAGTTTCAATATTGTCAAAAACATTTTTATTTCCATTTATATTAAAAATATATAATGTAATTTAAAAAATAAAATATGTAAAAATAAATAGTTCAAAAACGGTAGAAAATCAGTATCAAGAAAATACATATAACTATTTTTTTTTTTTTTTTTTGAAAACCTTTATTGACATTTCAATCAAGAACAAATATGGGCCTACAACCCCCCGGGGCCGGCTGCTAAGCAATCAGAGCAATAACGATCAAATGTAAACACAGGCAGCACTTCGGGGAGCAGAATCTTCATGCTAATACTGTGAACAGCGCAGGTAGGGCAACAGGAGAAAAAGGTTTTCATTTTATAATGGAACAAGACAGAAGGATCAGGTGCCAGACAATTTCCCAACAGCGATAAAAGGTATGCAGAGTAATAGACGTAAGCAATATACAGCAATCTATTGGATCAATGGCGCAGGCACAAGAACGTCAGGATGGGGAAGAATATCATAAACAGTTGCGCCTGCAGTCCCCCGCCCAAACTCCCAGAGAACACCCCGGAAATTGTGGCACACATGGAACGGCAACGAGTCATAACAAAGGAGGCGTATCACGCTGATCCCAGAAAAGGAAAAACAAGAAGAATCAGAGAAGAAAAAGGAGGCCATGGAAAAAGAGATGAAAGACTAGAGAATCCCCTCCCCCAACCCCCCACCCTGCACCTCTGCAGATGAGTACGGCCCCCCCCAGCAGTGTGCCTGTCGCCCTGGAACCAGACCCGAAATATAGGAGAATAGGGAAAAAGAAGTAGGAAAAGAACCCCACCAGACGGGGGGGTAGAGAAAGTATTAATAAACTGGAGGAGGGCCTTCAAAACATACCCCCGGCTTCTCCCTCCCGCACGGTAAGTATCCCCCAAAGTGAACAATAAACAGCACAAAATCGATCGTATCAAAGAAAGAGGGGGAGCATTATGCACCTGTTATGCTATTAGCTATTCCAGGGGAGCACGCAACCCCTGAGCCCGCCCATCCACTAGACGACCACCCCTGAAGGATCAACCTTATCCCTGACCACTCTTTGTAATTCTGCCCATGCCTACCCCTCGACCCAGCACCATATCCGATGTTTCAAGGTAGAGGAGTGTCCAAAAACGACCGAGAAGCGACGCACACAGGTGGGGTGGAAGTCTCTGAGCACAAACACAGTCCGCAGCATGGAGGGACAGGCTTCCCAGTGCTGCCCCAGGATCTGCACAGCACTCAAGGTCCAGGAAGGCAGAAGCAGCCAAAGCAGACAATTGTTGCTGGAATTGTCCCTGGGTCGCCGGAGGCCATGTACGGGACGAGGCCACCACCTCCCACTCAGGTCCAATGCCTCCGGGACAGATCAGGCCCTCAGCTGGCCGAGCACACGGTAGCATACTGTCAGGAGTGTCCAGCTGTGCACTAACCTCAGGGGTGGCCGCCACAGTGTCCTCCCGTGCGCCGTGTGGGTAGTCCCTGTGTACGTGTGGACAGGCGGGCCGCCACTGTCCCAACGCTGACGCCACACCGTTGAGCTTACTCCCCAAGACCCCGACACCATGAACCAAGGAGGAGTGAAGAGCACCAAGGGCCTCGAGGAGGTCGCCGTACCCCAGCACAGCTCTCTGCGATCGCTCCGCCACACTCCCAAAAGTCACACACTCACAAGCCCGCTGCAACCCAGCGGACAGGATGGTAGGCTTCATCGCAACAAGATGGCCGCCAAGTATGCCCGACCCGCACCGGGGCCGGGACCCAGGGACAAGCGCCTCGAGGTCCACGTCGCTGGAGACCGGGTCCGGGGGCAGGCGAAAAGTTATCCGTTGCGTGGTCACGGGCAACAGTCGTCCCCACCACGGATCAGCTCCCGCGATAAACCGGGAGCGGCCCGCAAGGATCAGGGCAAGATACGGGCCGCGTCTGGGCAGCTCACCATCAAAGGCAGGGGCAGTCACCGGAGGATCTGAGAATTGCACCCCCGGGCGTGCCCTCGGTCCGCTACGCTTGACAGTAGAAACGACCACGACGAAATGTAGGCCGAGTTTGGCACCGCTCCGGTGGACCGCCTCCACCCAGTCACCACAGGCCGCTGTTGTTGAACTGCCACCCGGCCATGGCGTCCACTCGAGGTCCCGGCTCCAGGGCCGCAAGGGCCGCTAAGTTCAGATGCACATTTCTCCGGCGATACCGCAGCCAGAAACCTCGGAGTCACACGATCGGGTGCCACTCTCCTTCAGAAACACAACCGCGTAGCACAGGCTGAGGATCTCGTACAGGATATCCGTGCGGGATGCGGAGGTTCACGGAGCCGGGAGTCTACGCTGCCGTCCCGGTCGCCATCTTGGCTCCTCCATACATATAACTATTATTACATTTAAAAATTATCATTTAAAAAAACCTTCGAAATTCACTGAAAAAAACATAGGTTTCAGACATGTTATAGTTAGGAATTAGCATTTAAAAAACCTTTAGAAATTCACTGAAAAAACCATAGGTTTCAGGGCTGTTATAGTTAGCTGGACATTTCACTCGTACAAAACCATTGAAATTCCTCCGTTATAGTTAGTTCTGCTAACTATAACTCACGCGCCCGCAATCCACTGCTGATGATGTCACATATTACATAATTCATGACATGGTCAGTGACATCACTGATGACATCTCAAATGACATCACTGATGACATCATCCAGTGAATGTGGCGCGAATCTGGACAAAATTATTTTAAAAAAAAGAAGTGCGGGCTCCCGTGCTTCATTTGTTAAAAAGCCCACAGGTGGGCCAGGTCCTGGGGACATGCTAAATTATGTTGTGGGGGCCTGCAGGGGCCCCCCGAAGCCTCGGGGACCTCCACCTTCCCGGGGCTTCTTTTATGATGGGCGGGGGCAAACGACCTCCGCAGCCCCAGGGACCGCCACCTCCTCGGGGCTTTCTTTAAAATTATGGTGGGGGGGGGGTCTGAGCCCGGGGACTGCCACCTCCCGGGGCTTTGAAAATATTTAGTGTGGGGGGCTCGAGCCCCCCCACACTGCCCAGGGACCACCACCTCCCCGGGGCATTGAATATAGTAATATGGGGTCCGTTACTGACCCCCTGCCCCGGGGACCACTGCCTCCCCAGGGCTATGGAAATGAAGGGAGGGGGGCCACGCGGCCTTCATCCTGGAGCCCTTGATGGCCCTGGGGACCGCCATCCCCCAGGGCCGGCTCCTGCAATGTTCCGGGGTGCCCACCCCGGGACATTGCTGTTTGCTATGGCAGGGCAGTAGCACAGCTACCGCCCTGTCATAGCAAACTCTGCTTTGGTTTTTGGAAGCAAGAGCACGAAACCTGCTCTTGCTTCCAAAAACCAAAGCAGATTGCTTTTGCACAAGGGGAGCTGCATGTCAGCAGCTCCCCTTCTGCAAAAGCAATCCCGGCTCCCGCAAGAGGCAGGTAGCCGGTGGTACCGTGTGGGCATTGGGGCTCCCCCCATGGTCACCAACGGTGAGGCCAGGCTCCAGGGGATGGGGTCTCCAGGGCCAGAAGTGGCCAAGGAAAGGGGGGCCATGTGGCCCCCCTCCCATACTATTTTTCTTTTTTTTTTAAACAACGAGGCAATGACCCAGGGATGGGGTCCCCGGAGCCATTATAGGCCTCAGGAGGGGGGCCACTTGGCCTACCTCCCAACAGAATTCATAAAAAATGCTGGCCATACCCTGGGGTATGGATTCCTAGGGCCAATAGCGGCCCAGGGAAGGGAGGACACTCTGCCCCCTTCCCGTTTTTTAAAAATGCTCAGGCCCTTGGGGATGACGTCCCCAGGGCCCAAAAAATAGTAAAAGAAGGGGGGCAAACAGCCCCCCTTTTACAAATATTCAAAACAAAGAAAAGCCGGCATCTCGCCGGAGGCTCCGCCCCCTGCCCCACTCTGCAAACACGCCCCTGGCGCGTTCTAAGTTGGGGAATGAAGTCCCCTTGAATACCGAGGGTCCCTGGAAGCCAACTAGCCCTCTAGGTACCTCCAGTAAGCGCCACACAGCTGGATTGCAGAGAGGTGGTCCAAGGTCACACCCCTTTTTACTCTACTCTACAAACGTGCCTCTTCGCGCACTGCTGGTGGGGTGATGAGGTTCTCTTGTGTCCTGGGGACTTCAGGACACAAGTGGACTTCATACCTGTGTGGTTAGAGGTAAGTCTGCATTTTCATAAGAAATGCATTTTTGTTTTGCTAATAACTTGGGCCCTGTTTGCGGAATCTCCACTAAACTTTTCAAAAAGATGCTACGTTTCGACTAGTTTTTCCATGAAACGTTTAGGGGCGATCTGTAAAGCAGGGGGCAGAGAAAAAGGATTTACCAAAACACAAAACCCCCCATGTATTTTCCATAGACTTCTTTAAGTAACACTAGCTCAAAAATTGGGGAACGGAATTACACCAAATTTAGCAGGAAGCTAGATCTTGGTGTGCAGATTGTGCCTTTTGTGATTTGGTGCAAATTGGCTCAGCTTTTGTGAAAAATTAAGGTTCAAAATTATTTGTATATCTGCACAGTTGGGTTTGAGGGCCACTTGGTCCCTGGAACCCAATTTTAAAAAATAGAGTGCTCAATGTTTATACCTTTTGGCCTATCTCGATCCTTTGGGAGTCAGACTCTAGTGGGAGCGAGCACACTGATTGGTTGCCAGCAACATTGGAAAAATGTTGCTGGCATCAATTACAGGACTCAGGGACTTAGTCCCCTCACCCCCTAGGCCTCATGAGGGGGACCCAGAGGGACCAAACCTAGGCACAAATAAATATAAAATTGGCCGTTTTTGTTGTGATCCAGCTCGGCAAAACAGAATAAATGGCAACTACATGGCGGGGGGGGGGGGGCGTGAGTGGGCTCCCCACCTCTTGCTCAGTTTGGGCCCAGTTTAATCTTTTAGGTGAGGGGCCCACTACCCAAGCAGATGTCAAACACGGGGACTGGGGTCTCAAGATGGGTCTCAGGGGCCAAATTTCATTATTAAGTGGAGGGTGTCATGCAGCCCCCCTTCTTGAGTTGATTTCAGACCCAGGGAACCCATCCACAGGGCCCAATTACATTTTTTATGGGAGGGTGGCAGGCAGCCCCATTCCCGAACTGTATTTGGCTCTGGGGATGCGATTCCCATGACCAGATGTATTTTTTAAGGGGAGGAGAGCGGAGCCGCATGGCCCCCCTCCCCAAGTCTTTTATAACGCGCTGGGGACCACATCCCAAAGGGCAATGACTTTATTTAAAAGGGAAGATGGCACAATCATTTCAGCAGTGACTGTCCAAGACAAGTGGGTTTTTCCTTGTCGTCTCCTGGTCTGAAAGCACAGTTCATGGTTCTCCCTTTTAATTGCTACTGCGTATGCAAAGGCGCCAATTCACCTACAGGTTTTGCCCGTTTGGTTCGCCCCTTCCACATTAGTAGTAAGCAACAGTGCTGCCTCAGGTGGGTTGGCCACAGGTTGCCATTCTCAGTGTGGGATTGGATGCCTGAGGCGGTTTACCACAGGGCTTGGCTGCAAGCCTGCGCTGCAAACAACGCCCCGACCAGTGCAGCCAGAGGCTTTACGTATGGTGATAAAATATTTCTTTATGTAAAAAAGACTAGAAATTCACAAATAAAGGTTAACTTAACATTACAGTTACGTGTGATAAAAAGATCTGTTTAAAAAAAAAAACCTACGCAATTCACTGAGAAATGCAAAGGTTAAAGTAATGTTATAGTTAGGTGAATATGTCAGTGACAACATAAATGATTTACTAATAAAAACACAGAAACTCACTAGTTATAGCTGACTTTATTTTGCACCTCCACCATGTACTGCTTATGACCTCACATATTACATCACTCATTATATGTTCTGTGACATCATTTCTGACATCACTGATGGCATCTCAAATGATTGATGGCATTACAGATGACATCACCCAATATTCTTTGGTACACATTACCTCGTTTAGATGTCAACAGCCAGCATTTAACTCACTGAGCCATCTTGGCAGGTGGCAGAGCTGACAAGCTCTGGTTGATGCACCTGCACCCAGTGAGTGGTACAAAGAACTGAGAAGACTTTCAGCAGCATTTCCCGCATCCCCTCCAAGGACTTGCTGCTCTCTACTGATGAAGGACTGAATCCAGAAACACGTGTCTAGAGATATACAGCACTGGCTGCACCAACAACGGTGAAAAAGTGAGGACTAGCACTGAAGAAATTGTTATCATTTACTGCATTTACCACAAGGCATTGCGGCAGAGTTCTGGGATGTGAGGATGTGAGGCACACCCACCTTTAGTACACTAATATGTTTACTTACAGAATATATTATGAGGCCTCCAGGACCCTATTTCCAAAAATGACAGAGACAATTTTTTTTGGAACCGTGCCAAAGACAATAATTCAAGGTAAGGCCTCTCTGTAGAAAGGTTTGCATGACAAAATATCACATAAAAAAAATGTTACATACATATCTTGACAAAAATACAGTGTCACAATATTGTGAAGGTAAGTATAGAAAGCTAAGTATAGATTAACTCTTTTTAAATCCAGATCTATCTACCTCATGTGTCTCGATTAATTACTCGTAGGAAATCTTTTTCTTAATTATATTTCTCTGAACTGCTTTTTAGCCCGGGATGTTCAGGCCTGGGTTTAGTTTGCAGAATGTTGCTAGGCGGAAGTCCGCGAAGTGACAAAAAAACTCTGCGAAGTTCTGCAAGTGGCGGACTGCAGTGCTTACTGTTCGCGAGCGCGAGCAGGGAAAAAACTCTGCTGCAATACGCAAAGTGGAGTTTTCTGCACTCCGCAAGCTCCGTGGAGTGAGGAGTGCAGAAAACCCTGCAAACTCTGTGAACGGAGCGGAGTTCACCACCCAGGCATATGTTATTTTCAGGATGTGAATCAATTTGTATGTTTTAATGCAAATAGTGTCTGGAAATACAACAGGACATGCAGTAAATTAAGATGAAGTTGTTCTGTGATTCATATGAGATAGCAAATGTATGCCATTTGTATGAGATGACGCAGTGTACATCTAATCTTTTATACACTGTACGAGATTATAAAACCCCATGGTAAATCTTCCATCTGTGGGCAGAATTGCCTCCAAGGTACTGCAGGATGACAGTGGTAATTGTTCCAGCGGTAATTCCACTGGGGTTAATCAAGGCAATAGCAGATTAAGCTGGTTCTCCAGAAATATTCAGATAATATATCACAACCCCTTGAATTTGGCGCTAAATCTTTGTAGTTGACTTAGATCCATAAAAGGTGTGTTGCATGCAAATTGTACACACGTAACGTGCACAATTGTCCAGTTCCTTTCAGATGTCCTATAGAACCACTATAGCACATGTTAAAATTACTATACGTAACTATACGTAAATGATCGCTCCCGAACCTCTCAAGCACTTTTAAAGTATTTTTTTTATTTTTTTTATTTTTGATCTTTTTAATGTAAATTTATTAGGCAGAATAGCAACTTTACATGACACAAATATACCACAATAAACATTCGCCCAGACTAGCATTCTAAACATTTATCTGATTTGGTTGTATTTCTGAGTTCTTTTCTAAGTTTTTTATCTCACTTCTCTCTATTTAAATTCGTGTTCTTTCAAACATAATTTCCCCTGCATGTTCCATTTAGTCTAACTCAGTTTCCCTCATCACTTTGAATTTCCTTAAAGATTTTTTTCTTTGTCATCCCTTGACATGTACATCACCTCTTACATGCAGATGTGCATCACCTTCTTTCCACACTGCTTTTTGTCTGACCCATTTCATAATTCACCTTGGCGATGTGTCACACGGGTGGCACACCATGTTTTTCTCTTCCTTGTACTTTTCTCTTCCGGGTACCTGCAGTAAACCTCTCCCACAGAAAGACATTTGACCCACTTGCTCATCACTGTCTGTCTTATAAAAGGACATGAGAAGCCTTTAAATTCCAAAGAAGTCTTGGAAGGACACAAACACTCTTCCACCTCAAAGAACTGAGCTTCAAAACACAGGTAAGGAAGGTCTGTATATATTTTTTTACAATGGCATCTACAATTCTGAGCTTTCCTCAGGAATAAATGCATAGTGTCACCATGTGCCTGAACAACAAAGACCTTTGCATCTGTAAATCTGCGCAAACGGGAAGCTCTCCCAATGGTAGTGTGCATAAACAGCACTGTGGTGATAGGAATAGAGATTTTAAACAGCAATAAAAACACTTTTGTCGAGCCATTTTCTGGCTTTGTCTCAAAAGGGAATAAGGCGGGGCCATATTTTGTTTTCAGTATCCTAAGACAGCAGCCATTGATGGGCAGCAGAGATTAACACTCAGCCTTCTTCCCACTCCATGCTTGTGTGAGGGGCATTTTGCTTCTCATACATTAGAATGAGCTTTGTGGCTTGCCATAGTTGAGCCAAACCCACAGATAGTTCTAAGATTGACCCTTGTCAGCTGTTGCACCCTCAGCATTACAAGGAAACTGCAGTTCTTTCTGGCTATGCATGAGGTTGTTGATTTACATCACATTAAATAAAAGATCATTCTAACAGTTACAGTTCTAAAGAGAGCCCTCGCCCCACTGCCATCCTTTTGATTCTGTCCAGGGTGACAGCTCCATCATTACATTGGAGGGAGTGTCGGTTTTCTTTGATTAAGGTGGGACAAATCCAGACCTCTTGCAGGCTTCCCCCTGGCCTCTCGTCATACAAGGGAGATCAAACCCCATGTCTTATCAGCAGATGCACTTTCATCACAGGAGGTCTAAATGTGGCGGTCCATTCTAAGCCGGGAGCAGCGGAGGCTAGGGCGTCAAGAGTCCAGGGAAGGTTCTCCCTCAGCCAGTAACTCATTAAACTTCTTTGGATAACAGTTTCTTTTGGTTCGTTGACTTAATCATAATCCAGTTGCTCAATAATCTCTAATTCTCTCATATGCTTCATGGCCTTCTTTAATACCAGTCCCATCGTGAGAGTCTTCCAGTTGTTGAAGGTCTCCTCTTCTGGCACCCCTCTTTGGATGGCACCTGGGATGTACTAATGCCATCTCAAGGATTTCCATTGTTGGCAATGGTTATCCCGTTGCCATGTTCGAAGGGTACTAATGTGTGATCCGAGGGACCAATGAGCAAAATGTAAATGAATGTCAGGTGCCAGAACCATCGGTGCCATCCTAATGATTTTGGGGGCCCTGGTAGATAAATAATTTGAGATCCCTGTTTGGAATAACATTGAATTTTATTACTTATTTCTTTGCAAATTCCAGCCCTATGTTGCCTAACAATATTGAATTATACATTAGAGAGCGAGATACAAAGTTACAAAGTAGTGCGATAGAGAGAAACTTCACGTTCCCAGGGGGCCCCTTGTGCAGTGGGGGCCCTGGGCAATTGTCCACTTGGCCCATACCTTAAAATGTCTTTGAGAAACCATTGAGGGGTTTGACCACGACCTGTACCCTTTCTGCAGCATACTGCAACCCCAGAATGTCTGTCTATTGCACCACTGCCTCAACAGCTGGAGTATTCAATGTAACATCCACAGATGCACACTGCCCTGGTTCTGATACAGTGGAAGTCAAATTAATATTAAAATATTCAGAGACTGTTGTCCCGTTATTGACTGCTAGGTCTGACATTATCTGGGGTAGCATGGTGTCTGGAGGCATTTAGATCTGCATCTGCTTGAAAAGGACGCAGCGCGGCTCTGCAAGCCATTTAGCTGCGTCATTTTCAAAGCACAGGGATGCGCTGTATTAACAACAATACTTTGCATTCCTGTGCTAGAGCCGCATCTGCTAGAAAAGGATGCAGCGCGGCTCTGCAAGCCATTTAGCTGCGTCATTTTCAAAGCACAGAGATGCGCTATATTAACAACAATACTTTGCATTCCTGTGCTAGAGCCGCATCTGCTAGAAAAGGACGCAGCGCGGCTCTGCAAGCCATTTAGCTGCGTCATTTTCAAAGCACAGGGATGCGCTGTATTAACAACAATACTTTGCATTCCTGTGCTAGAGCCGCATTTGCTAGAAAAGGACGCAGCGCGGCTCTGCAAGCCATTTAGCTGCGTCATTTTCAAAGCACAGAGATGCGCTATATTAACAACAATACTTTGCATTCCTGTGCTAGATCCGCATCTGCTAGAAAAGGACGCAGCGCGGCTCTGCAAGCCATTTAGCTGCGTCATTTTCAAAGCACAGGGATGCGCTGTATTAACAACAATACTTTGCATTCCTGTGCGTTCCCATGCGCTGGCACATAATTGGCACCCTTGCATCATTTTGCAGGTGTGCCTGCGTTGCGAAGATGATTGTTTTTGTGCAGTAAGGGACACCTTCCTGCACAAAAACAATCATTGCAGCACAGTGGTGAGACAGACTAATTAATTGTGTTAATATTGTAAATAATGTTTTTTAATGTATGTATTATATATGGGTTGTTGGGGTTATAAAGGTAGAGGGTGGAAAGTAATTTCATTTTATTTAATTATTAATTAATTGTTATTAAATGTTAAATATTTAATTGATAAATAACTATGTTAATAGTGTCAATCATTTAAATTTTTTATTTCTTATTTTTATGAGTGAGTTGTATTTATGGCAGTATAGGGTGGGAAATTATTTAATTTTAATTAATTAATAGTTCATTTTTAGTCAATTTCATTTGTTTAATTGATAATTAATTATATTAATAGTGTTTCTAATTTTTTCTTAATATGAGTGGGCATTGGTATACAGGGCTTGAAGTTATTTAATTGTAATTAATTGTTTCTTAATTACTATGAATTATTTATTTGATAACTAATTAATTTTTTAAGTATCTTTTTATTTTCGATGTGGGTTGTGGGGTGAGTATGGGGTATAGGTTGGGAACTAAATCAAATATAAGTTATAGATATTTATAATATTTTAATTAATGATTGTTTATTTTAATAATTAATTATATTAATTGTATAAACTATTTAGTATTACATTTTAGGAGTATGGTGTATATTTTGTGGGGGTATATTGTGGAAAGGTAAATACATTTAATTGAATAATTATTTATTTGCAATTATATATAATATTTGTTGCTAATACATATTTATGTTAATATTGTAAAATGTTTGTGTTTTTATTTTAATGCTAGGTTTTGGTTGCAAGATGTGTAGGGGTATATGGTGGGAGGAAATTATAACTAACTTCATTTCATGATTTTGTTTTTAATAAACCGTTTTTAAGAGAATAAAAAATAATATTGGATTTCATTTTTAATGGTCTTTGCAATATTTTTATGATATGATTTTATATTTATATTTACTGATATGGATGGCGGTGTCTTCCAGACACCGCCACCATATTAGGCCTGAGATCCGCCCTGTAGGCAATCGGAGGGATTGCCTGCCGGCAGAGATGTGGGGGATGGTCTTTACGTCCGCCGCAGACCCCTCAGCCATACTAATATGGCGGGGGGTCAATCAGGCATGGATGGTGGGCGGATCGCCCCCGCCGGGCCAGCGGTGGCTACCACAGGCCCGGCAGGGGCTATCTGTCTGCCATCCTAATGGGCCCCTATGTTAGAAAGCGTGTTTGGGGCCCCTAGCAGGACCCCTTTGGTGCATGGCCTCTAGTTGGAGGTCGAGGCCCCCCTGTTGATCCATCGACCTTGTGGCAGGCACCTTGAAGGGCCTGCCAATGGGTGAAGGGATGAACTGCACCTCCCTTTCCTCAATGGGAACTTGTGCTACGGCCGGTTTGTGTCCTGATTATGGGTGTAACATTTGTTCACGTTGAGGAAATGGACCATACGACCCAACTGTGTACGGTCGCATTGAAATCGGAAAGTCGGGACCGGCGACTGTGTGTCGATCGGCCCCATGACCGAGTCAGTGTCGGGCGGAAGTGATACCGCCCGACATCATAATAGGCCCCTTTGTCTTTTCAGTGGCCCATGCCTACGCTGTACAGTTGATGCCTTAGGCTGAAATAAACTCTCTGGCATTACAGTGTTCAAGGATGCACTAGAACTACACAAGATTCCAAGATGTTAGTAAAATGATGTTCACCTCTGTTTAATACCTGGTTAAGTTTGTCCTGCTACGTCCAATTGTGACAACTCATGTCAAAGCAGCAGTAAACCAACTCAATCCTTCCTTCCCATAGTCATTTGACATTCTCCTTGAAGACGGTATTGTGTGTCCATAGTGTCTTTTACCTATTGTGCAGCAGCTACGCTCTTTACCTATTGTGTGACAGTAGTGTCCTTTATCTATTGTGCAGCAGCTGCGTTCTTTACCTATTGTGCAGCAGCTGCGTTTTTACCTATTGTTTGGCCCTAGTGTCCTCTGTCTGGGTAGGGGTGCAGGGAGATAGGATGATAATTTTTTAGATCACTGGGGTCAGCTGAGACTTTCTTTAGGAGGTGTCTGATGTCTGAGTGTTTTTATCTTTCCCGGAAGGTTGCTGTGGAGATGGAAGTGTTGAGGATGCTGGTGAGGTGCTTGCTTGTTGGGTTCATTGCTTGGTTGTAGAGGCAGTGGTCAGTGGGCGCCCTCGAGTAGATGGAAGACATGATGGCTGAAGTTGTCAAGGCAGTGAGCGGAGACCAAGTGGTAATGGTTTGGCTGATGTTCGCTGGCTGGTTGATGTTGGTGGGGTTGAGGGCATCAGGTTGGAGGTTCAAGTTGTTACAAGTTCTGTAGATGTTGGTGATCTTCCTGTGGAAGTAGTCTGAGAGGGTGTTGCAGAGTTCTTGGGAGGGGTGGATTGGGTTCTCTATGGCTGTTGGGTTGGAGAATTCTTTAACTATTTTGAAGTGTTCCTTTGGTTTTCTTGGCTTTTTTTGATGTGCCAGTGATAGTTGCTGAGGGCTGTGTTGTGAGCTGCTCTGTTGGTCGGGTTCTTGGTGGCGCACCATCATTTCTCCAGTTTGTGGAAGTTGTGCTTGTTGGTCCAGAGTTCTGGGGTGTACCAGTTGGCATGTTTGCAGGTCTTGTTGGGTTTTGTAGGTCTCAGTGGGGCAATTCTATCCGCGCTGTCGGTGATCCAGGCGGCAAAGTTCTGGACGTCTTGGTCGAGGTCTGTTGAGGCTTCTGGGTGGGAGGAGGTGAGGGCCTGAGGCTACTGAGTTTTGGTGACTTTGCTTCAGTTGCGGTGGGAGGATGTCTGACGCCTGGTGATGGTGTGCTGGACTTCGGTGATGGTGAAGTGTACAATGGAGTAATCAGTCCTGGTGAGTTCCGTGGTGTGGCTGAATTTGATCCTGTCGCTCAAGGTGAAAATGGGGTTGAGTTTGTGTCCGGCTTTGTGCATTGGTTTGGAGACCAGTTAGGTGAGGCTGATGTTGTTCAGATTCTCCATGAGGGCAATGGAGTTGGTGTTGTTAGGGTCATTCATGTGGAAGTTGAAGTCGCCGAGTAGGGCGTAATGGTGAGAGTCGATAGCTTGTGTCACAGAATGTTGCTCGAGGTCCTGGGGAACTGTAGGCAGGGGTGCCTCTTATCATGGTCTTTGCGTCCCTTTGTTGTAGGAAGCGCTTTACCTATTGTGCAGCAGCTGCATTTTTTATCTATTATGAGGCAGATGTGTTCTTTACCTATTGTAGGACAGTAGCATTCTTTACCTAATGTACAGCAGCTGCATTCTTTATCTATTGTAGGGCAGCTGCATTCTTAACATATCGTGCAGCAGCTGTGTTCCTTACCTATTGTGAAACAGCTGGGTTCTTCACCTCTTGTGAGACTGTTGCGTTCTTTACCTATTGTAGGGCAGCTGTGTTCTTTGCCTTTTGTTCAGCATCTGCGCTCTTTACCTATTGTAAAGCAGCTGCATTCTTTACCTAATGTACAGAAGCTGCATTCTTCACCTGTTGTGCTGCAGCTGTGTTCTTTACCGGTTGTGTGGCAGCTGCATTTTTTACCTATTGTGCAGCAGGTGCGTTCTTTCCCAATTGTGGACCATCTGTGTTCTGTGCCAATCGTGGGACAGCTGCTTTCGTTACCTATCATGTACAGCTGCATTCTTTGCCTATAGTGGGGCAACTGCGTTCTTCACCTATAGGGGGGCAGCCGCATTCTTTCCCTTTCTTTATCTTTCGTAGGGCATCTGTGTTTTTTACCTTTTGTGGGGATCTTTGCAGCCGTGGCCGGTGCAGGTAAGAGCGGTGAGGTGGAGGGGTGGGGTGGGAGGTGAGCCGACAGACGACGACGAGGGAAATTAAAATTAAAAATATAAAAACACTTCCCTTGCGCTCACCGCATCACCGCATCGCTGAATCGCGATGCGGGGAGTACAAGGTAAGTGGTTTTCTTTTTTAAATTTTATTTTCCCTCATCGTCGTCTGTTGACTCCCCCTCCACCCCGCCCCCAATGCTCTTACCTGCGCCGGCGGGCACTGTGTTCTTTACCTATTGTGCTGCATCTGCGTTCTTTATGTATTGTGCAGCATTCTTTATCTCTTTCAGAATAGCCACGCTCTTTATCGTATATGGGACAGCTGCTATAATCCTCATCACTGAGATGACTCAAGTCATTGCCTGATGAGGCATTGCCATGTGTTGCTACATATTTGTACACACATGCATTCGCCATCATGGGTGTATTTTTGGGTATGAAAGTTGTTCTCATCTAGTGAGGAGTGAATATAAAGAGAAACATGTTAAACATAGGATATATGTTTATAGGTCACACATACAGATAAGTAGACCCACACTTCTAAAGAAAACATGGAAACTACAAGTCCCACCATGCCTAGTGGGTTGTGTGAAATTTTTTAGAGGGGTGCTCAGGGTACATATAGGAGTTTCAGTTGTGTAATCTCTGTGTGTGGGGATCAACTCTCTTTCTATGGTGTCCTGCCGAAGTCAAAACTGAAGAGTACGCACATTCCTCTGGGCATGCTGGCTGGGGTATTTGGGTACCCATCCATCACCATAAGTGCATCTAAAGAAGCATGCATCTAAATGCAGGAAATGTAAACTGTTCTTATTGCTGATTTAGTTTTAAGTTCAGGACAGGGAGATAAGTATTTTGTAAAAGCAGTTCATAAACGTGAACGTGGTCTAGTTTCAAAGTGTTACCACTTCCGGTGTGCCTGGTGACCAGACAGTAATGGGATAGGGGACACTAAGGGGCTTACTTCAACGCCTTTAGAGACTTTTACGTCACTTTTCATGGCACTGAGGTGGGGTTAACAATACGCCACGTTGAGCCATATTTACAAAGTGAAGCATCTAGGCAGATGCATCACCTTGTAAACCCTTGCGCCACAATTTATCGGCGTCAGGTACAATGTATGCAGGGTGGGCGTCCCCAAGAAGGAAGGCTTGTAGAAGTGACGCAGTGAAATCTATCAGATTTCACTGCACCACTTTTAGTAGGCTACCGCGTCAGAACCTTATGCATGCTTCATAGCAGGTGTAAGGGTGACACAGTGCAATGTGTACAGGCCTCCCCCATGCATTTCTGGAGTTACGTCATGCTTGCGACACAACTCCTGCAATGCTGAGTTTTGCGCCAACAGATACATCAGGATTCCTGACACATCTGTCACTCCTTGCGACATGGAGCGACGTACAGTAAATATGGCGCATCCAAGGTGTCGCAAGGAGGACGCAGTGAAAAGTGTTGCATCGCTGTTTTACGGCAGCGATGCAACACTTTCATAAATGAGGCCCCCAGTTGGGAACAAGGACCGATAGCGAAAACTTAACAGTGAATAGCTCCAAAGGGCCCCTAACCCTTGAGGTGTGCCCCCCATTTACCTGAAAGCCAATGATTCTCTGTAATGATTTGGCTCCTCATCTCATTCCTCAATGTGGCCCTGTCATTTGGTGTTACCCACTAGCGCCATCATTAGTGGGTCACTTGGTGTCATTAGAAAAGTAGAACAATAAAGAAGATCAGAGAAGTCTAAACATATGCCACGTCATCTTTAAGAGTGGATCCAACAGTGTGCTATACAAAATGAAAGTAAACTTCACCTTGGTTATTTTACCTTGGCTATTTTACTCTATTTAGTGGGAGTTTGAAATCTGTCTATTAACAGCTGTCACTGACAACAGAACACACTTTTCAGGAGCAGCCTGTGCAGGTAAGAGTGGTAGGGCTGGGTGTTGGGCGGTGGGACAGGGTGGGGGGGATTTGATAGTTGATGACAAGGGTAAATTAAATAAATAATTATTTGTCCCTCCTCGTCTGTCAAATCCCCACCCCGCCCCACCGCCCACAACTCTTACCTGCACGGGCCGCTCCTGACACTTTTTAGAAAGACACTACAGACTTGCAAGAATTTATTACAAACAAGTATTGACGTCACACTTTCAGGGCTTTTCTACCCTCTCTATGACCTCAAAACTTTCCCCACTGGGGAAGTGAGCCCAGTAGCAACTATCAGCAACTCTCTTATCCGGCCACCGACACTGAACTGACAGACATGTTCTGAGCACAGGTGCATGCATGGCCTAGCTCCTAGCCGACTGCTGCTTTTATCCAGACTGGAGGAATGGGCAGGCCACCTGAGCTGGGATAGCCCCTTCACAGGCTGCACCCTCTCACCAGTGGTCCCTTGTCCTGCAAAGTGCTTGTGCCCTGCACAACCTTGAAACACTATCACAAGCAGTAAAGATGCCAGTAAGCGTTTATGGTTAACAACTGAATTCCAAATCTCTCTCTTACTCATGCTCCCCAGTCACCTGGCTTCACATAGCTTCTATTTTTTAAACCTAGGGGGTTTGACTCCCCCCCTTACCCTACAGTTACTGTATCTATAAGAGTGATTTGTTAATTGAGTTCCACTTTTCTGTTGCATTCAGGAGTTTGCTGTTTTGGATTTACAAAACAATGGACAATGGGCCGATGTGCGACCATTCCATTTAGTCGCAAATTGCGAAGTTTTGTGACTCACAATTTTTGGGCTCGCAAATCGGAATGTACAGCAGTGTCTCAGATACTGTTTTTGATTCCTAATGGGGTGGCTAAAGACCTACTTCCTCATTAATATTAATTTGCAACCCCTTAGGAATCTCACATAACACTGGGATGGTGGCCTGCTGGGGACAGCAGACCACCATGTTTGTGTTTGCAATTAAATAGAGCAACTTTTTTTCTCAAATGCAGCTTGTTTTCCTGAAAGGAAAATAGGATGCGTTTAAAAGAAAAAAATACAAAGTTTTCTTTTCATTTTTTAAGGGCAGGCCGTGGTCCGTGGGACCACTGCCTGCCCTTTTGAAATATTTTCCCATACATTCACAAAGGGGAAGGGATCCCCTGGGGACCCCTTCCTGTTTGTGACAGGCTTACCACCTACTTTAAGTAGGTGGTGACTGCGATTGTTTTGTGACCACATTTGTAGTTGCAAAACAATCATACATACCAGTGCGACTCGCTATTTCAGGAGGGATGCCCTCGGCACGCCCCTTCCTAATAGCGACTCACAAACCCTATTTTATGAGTTGTAATAGGTTACCAACTACCAAAATACATACCGGAAACCTTTTTAGTGGTCACAAATGCTAAAACGTGTAGTACATCTGGCCCTAGATATACAAAATGATTTTGCGGTCGCAAGTCCTGTGAATCTCAAAATCACTGCTTTTGCGAGTGTTAAATCCATCATTGTAATCCACAAATTTTTGATCCATAACAAATGGAATGGTCTTAAAAGGGGCACTCCTTCCAAACTGTGCTTCAGCAGGATATGTTTGATTGACCTGTGGCAACAATGCCATCGCAGACCATTGCAAAGTCACTGACTGGTAACTGATTTGCAAAGGGGAAGGTCACCCCTTGAGACCCCTTGTCCTTTGACAATCAGCAGTTGTAGGGAGAGGTTTCAAGACATGGATGCTTAGATTGACACTCCGCTCATAGGCTAGGAGTAGGAATGTCATTCTTTACTCCTCCTCCTGCTCTTGAAGATCGATGTAGGACTAGGTTTGCAATGCAGGCAGTGGGCACTTCTGAATTCCACCTTCATCTGCAGCAGGCCAGCAGGGAGTAAGACTGTTGTAGTAAAAAGGAAAGTGGGCTGGGTGCAGTTTCTACCCACTTGTGCATGTGTGAGGGAAGCTCTGGAATCTACCACATCTTTGAGGCAGTATTTGAATCTAATCATTGACATGTACTGGCCCCTTCAATCTGTAAATGCAATAGGGCTACTAACATTGGTAACTTGTGTATGGGTCTGATTAGCAGTCCCCTGTCACTGTGTCCACATTATTTTACAGGACCCAATGCATGGCACAGCACTGGGCAGTCAAACTGCTGTGGTATGAATGTGGCCCAGGAATGTAAGAGCAGCATCAGACCTTGCTGGCCTGCCTGTATCCTGCACACTTGCCCCAATATTGAACTAGACTCTGCTGGGTTGGGGTTAAAAATACTGCCATGCATTTTAAACAACAAAATACCCCCGACAAATGTACTCTTCATTGTTTGGGGATTTCCTTTGCTTATCTGCTTATCTTCCTTCTCAGATGTCCACGCCCACCTTGGAACTGTACTTTATGCTGGGCAACCTACTGTGTCAGTAAAGAGCTGTCAACGAGCAGTACTTGTGTCTAAGAACTCCAAGGCCTGTGTGCATCTGTGCGTTTCAGTTAACAACCCATCTGAAATGAAGCCAAAAACAGGAGCACATGTCTAAACCTCACCTACATAGAAGTCAGGCTCCCAAGGTTTAGGTGATGTCTGAAGCCAGCGTTGTGTGGTAACAGGATCATGTTTAAAAATAAATGCGTAGAGTGAATTTAAATAGCCCTCTTGATGCAGTGGGCTTCTCACATGTCGCTCAAACTATGCTGGCTCCCACTAGGGTACATAGTGTGCCACAAAGGGCCATCCCACTTCAGCCATTGGCTGTCTTCATTTTGAGCAACTGCATTTTGCTTGTGGACATGTACACATCCACCAAAAGCAATATATAAAGTTCCACAAGGTTCCGAAGTTGATGGCACTTCTATTTTCCAGTGACTGCCAGTACATATGTAGAGTAGGGTGTCATCACCCTCTTCCAAAGCAATCAACCAATGGATTGAAAGCTTCAATATTGACTCATTTTCATAAACCAGATTTGGCATATTCACCGACCTTGTAGAAAACAAGCGCAAATCATTAAACTAGCAACAATGCATATGCAAATTCATATATTGACGCCACCCCCTCAGCTTTGAAGGACATGCATGCATGTATGTATAAGGTAAACCTACCCAAAAGGCAGCAGAGGCAAATCAAGAAATTGCATGTGATCGAGAGGGACATCTGAAAACAACTTCAGGTACTGCGGCTTTTGACAGGCTAAAATCAGATTTACTTAGACTTCATGCAAAGCGTTGCAGCAAGGCACATTGTGGATCTGCGTTGCGTGAATGTGAGAGAGCTGAAACGCATCATATCTACTAAGATATGATGCTCTTCAGCTCTCTCCCTGCAGTGGCACACTTCAGGCTGCCTAGCGCCAACGCCGACCCTTGCACCATGTTGCAAGGATGCCTGTGTTACATGCAGGATTGTTTTTGTGCTGGAAGGGATACTTTCCTGTTCAAAAATTAGCCTTAGAGGCATATTCCTCCTTCTGTGTGCAGCACAAAGAGAAAGAGAAAGTAACGAGGAAAAATACAGATATTTCTCATTGTTACACCTCTTTCAAGAAGGAGCACCATTTTGGCACAACCCCAAGTCTTTTTTAAACTGAGTTTGCATCAAAATACATGGGTGGATGCATGGGAATGCATCTGCTCCACCCAAATAATGCCTATCAGATGCAAAATGACGCAAGGCAGCACTTTGCGCTGCATTGCTGTACTTTGTATGTACTTAACCACACAAAGTGGCTTTCAATGGCTTAGTAAATACCAAAAGTTATTTTGCATTGGGGCTATGCAACAAAAGTGATGCAGATTGACACTAGATCATTGTACATTTACCTCTAGTTGGATCTAAGTCGAGATGCAGATCTAGAACTTGAAGTACTGCAGCTGACTCAAGAGGAACATTTACTTACAGGAAGCAGTACAGTGGTGGGGGGGGGGGGTGTATGACTTGCCAGCCTCAGGTTTTCCCAATTGTAAAAAGTAAAAAAATATGCATTCATATAAAAAGAAAGTATTTTAATTAAATGTCTTTATTCATTGCATTCCTTAGCTATCGGATTTGCTCATTATGAACAACTGTGGGTTTGATAACACATACGTTTATCTCTTTTTAAAAAAACATTCTGCTAAGAGCAAATTTTAAGGCACTTGAATTTAGTAGTGGCTGCTAGTGCCTATGTGTATATAAGGGTTTCTTTACAGTGTTTCAGAGTAATCAAGACATTTATTGAAAGGTACAATAGTGACACTGCGAACCATTTTTGGTATATTTTTTTTGCCCATTGAAAACAAGCACAAATTAATAGAGCAGCAAAAATGTATATGCACATTTTTGAGTTCTTCAGGTTTGTGGAAGACTTCTGAAGCAGTGGCTTCTCAATTCGTGGTACATCTACTAACTTCTTGAGGGGCTGCAGCCTTGCTGAGTACTTCAAACTGCTGCTTCTGACTTGACAGTGACATTCAGTAGTGACTAGAAGTACTTAATTATATGAAATGTAAGACCTTTAGACTTTGCCAATGCTTGCTTTTTGACGGCACACTTCAGAAAGTGTATCAGCACCCCAGCTATACCCAACATCAGCTTTTGCCAAAAACCTAAAATGTGGTTCTCATTTTTCTTTACATTAGAAAACTGCCCCGGTGAGCTACATCTGCTGACCTTCAGAAACACCATGGACACCAGGAAGTGGGTCACCCTAATGGCAGGTGTGCTTTTCCTGGGAGCCTCTTTCCGTGCAGAAGCCTGCAGTTGTTCTCCCTTCATCCTACAGAACTCTTATTGCAAGTCAAATGCTGGTAAGTTTCCACATTGCTTTCATTTTTACTGATCTAGTTTTTTGTTTTGACAACACAAGGGAATGCACTGTCTCTTCAGGTATTTTAGGACTTGGCTAGACAGCGCTTGTGGTGTCTCATCAAGACATGCTGTACCTACTTTGTGGGTTTCAGCCCGCCCATAGGCTTCCTATTTGCTGGCTCCATCATCTCTCTCCTATTCTTTCTCCCCATTTGTCCATGGTATGCATTTGTCATCCCTCTTCCTGTGTTACCACTCCCTGAGAGCAGGAAGTAAGTACTAATATTCATCCCCAGCTGCCATTGTAGCATTTGTTAGTGGAACTACTTTTTCTTTACTCTGGAGCCGTCCGGACCAGCGCTCATGGTTTATGGAGCTCCGTTGTGAACAGGACTGTAAATCTTGCTCTTATCTTGTCACATTTGCTTTGCATTCACAGACCAAGGCCTGTTTATTTCCCCTTATCCTCTGTGCTTCCTATCATTGATGCACCCCAGTCATTCTGTGGTCTGGTTCCCCTTGTTAAACTAATGAATCCCCGGGTTTTACGAGCAGCTGGAAGCAGGAATCCCTTCTGTAAATAACTTATGAAGATGTGATCATGTTTTACTGTTGTGCTCTTTGTGCATTCTCCAACCCAATGTAAACAGACCTGAGATGGCTTCCTCAGGGTCGCCTCACACGTGCAGCCTGCGGTGGGCTAGGGACCGCCAAGCTCTGCATCTGCAGATTGCAATTCAGGGGCGTAACACAGGCCCACGCAGCCCCCGCAGTGCAGGGGCCCCCAAACTCCAGAGGGCCCCCTCAGCACAGCACTTCAGCTGGAGAGCTCCTGATAGAGTCAGGAGGGGCCCCTCCTAGTACCTTGCAGGGGGCCCCCCTCAATTTTCATTACGCCACTGGGTTGCATTAGTGGAAGATTAGTTTGTTACGCCTTGTCAACACAGTAATGTAACACACCGGGGCTGGGGCACTTCTCTCATTTACGATCCCGAAATAATAGATTTGTGTGCTTTGTCGGTGCGGAGAGTTTCCCTCCTCCGAGGCCACCTCCCCACCAAAGTCGAGCAATCAGCAGTTCTCTGGCAGAACCAGATTGGCCGCTGTGATACAACGCATGCTGTTGTGATCACATGATCAGCTCCTGCTTTGTACAACATACCCCAGTTCTTTACTGCTGCCTGTTATGTTTACATTCATTCCTTTCTTGCAAACAAACACATCAAATACACTCCCATTTTGATTTTTAGGAATACCATGATGGACTCACCGGTAACTTTTAGTATGAGCTAAGTTGTTGCACACACACATATGAAATATATACACACTGCCTGCCAACGTAGACCAGTCACATAGGAATTAAAACCACTAATGTGTGCTTGGACCCATCAATTTATTCCCAAAGTGCATGAAAGCAAACTGTCACCAGCAGCATACCATTAACATATTGTGAAAATCCCACAGTGCCTGATTATTGGTCAGATGGAAATCAGATAGGAGAAGTGGGTGGTGTGTTTCACATTACCCATCTGTTAAAAGGGCTGCATAGTGCAAAAGGCAGAGTTTAACCCAGGGCGGTCTGCATTCTCTTTGGATTTATGCACAAGTTCACTGACACTAAATGCAGTCAATATTTATGCTCCCAAACCCCTCCCCAGTCCTGCCAAGTGTCACGCAAGTCGCGTTAGGGTAACGCAGTTTTAGTAAAGTGCCTGCATTACTGCATAATTGCTCATTTGTCACAGAAATAAGATAAAGAGAAAGCTAATCGGGGTATCTCTTTTCTTCGCTGCCTTGTTGTGGATGGCTGCACTCTTTTAATTAGCTGTCAGACAGCGACACCTATTAGCAGCCAGCTTAGTTGATCAGAACATCCGTAAGAGCGCTGCTGACACATGGGCAAGCATAAATAAACACCTGGGAAGAGGGGCTTCACCCATCCAGGCCTGAGAGTGATCCAGAACTATGTTACGGCTGCTGCTAAGAGTATTGGGGCCAAGTAGATGGGATGCTTTAACACATGCTGGCTGTAGTGCGTGGGTGACAAAATAAATCCTATATATTGATGTTTGCAGGTCCAGTTTAAATAAATGAAAAAAGTGTATATCTGAAATTCCTGCAGGTGGCAAATGCCACTGAACGAGAAACACTATTTATATTTTGCTGGCCTTGTGTTTGTAGGCAAGGCAGTAATTGCAAAGTGGTCTTCTCTAAGGCGCTTAACGCATTTTTGCCAGTTCTGACTTTGCAGTCTGATTGATTCCCTATTAAACGTATCAGGCTAAAGCCTTTTCAGATGATACATTAAATGCTGAATGAGATCACATGCCTTATTAGTGTCAATGAATATAAACATGGTTTAAAACAGCCCTGTGAATTGCATTTATGTGCAGGAGCTGGTACATCTCAAATTACAGTCAATACATTTTGGCCCATCATAGGCATAGCTACACAAATTAGCCCAGCTGCGCTTATGTTCAGTGTGTGTACAGGGTGGTGCTAGTGACCACTCCTCCCCTGCTCTGCAGCCCTGTCCCCTCAAGCACGCTGCCGCAGCAGGAGGACACAACAAAATTATAATAACATTACGTTATTATCATTTTATAGGGAGTGGGCTGGCGCTGAGGAAAATCTTAAAGAGTGCCTAGCAGCAACATTTAAGTGGATGACTGACAATCACCTTAAATGTAATGCTGGAAAAACTGAAATCTTGCCATTTGGAAAGCAAAACTTGTTTTCCCCGAAAAGTTGTTGGCCCGATGATGCAGTAACCCCCCCTAATACCATTACATCAGCTCGGAATTTAGGCATTAAGTTTGATAATCAGCTGTCCTTCAAACAACAAGCGGTTGCCGTAGCTGGCACATGTTTCCACATAATAAAAGCTTTGAGAAAGTTTTTTGATTTTCTGCCTTTGTCAGCTAGGAAAACAGTCGCAGTGGCCCTAATCACTTCCAGGCTGGACTATTGTGATAGTCTATATGCTGGAGCCAATAAATCGGTACTCCACAGATTACAAATGGTCCAACATGCAGCGGCCCGCCTAGTATTACGTTGGCCCCGTAGGTCATCAGCCTCTGCAGCACTGAATGTGCTCCATTGGCTTCCAATTGCTAAGAGGATTCTTTTTAAGATCCTTTTAATCACCTTCAGGGCTTTTCACCATCAAGGACCTAAATACCTACGGAATGGCTTTAGACGATACCATCCGGTACGCTGCCTAAGGTCTGTGGGTCAGAATTTGCTTGTAATCCCTAGATTCAAGCTAACAACTAAGGGTGGCAAATCCCTTTTTGTGTTGGGTGCCAAGGCCTGGCATAAGCTTCCCCTCTCTCTACGTTCTTTGTCCCATGAAATCCATTATAGGAAGGCACTAAAAACTTGGGTATTTTCTATGACCGATGCAGTCTGCACAGCAATGGTTTAATATGTAGTGTCTAGCGTGAACTGTGTCTATTCCCTCCAACTCGTCCATCTGGGTTGGGTGAGCGCCAAGATACTCCCTGGAGTGATAGCAGCGCTATAGAAATATATTTTACATTACATTACATTTTATTATTTCCTTTCTTTTGCTGCCCGCTGGCGATGGGCCAACGCTCCTCTGCCTTAGAGGACGAGTCGCCACTGATAGGCACTTGAAGCATTGAATTTAAACTTTCGAGGTAAACATTCTTGTCACACTGCTCTGTGTACTAAAACATATGCAGTGTGGATCGTATGTGTGCGTGTTTTAACACAAAGTAAAAGGGGAAATATTGCTCAAGTTTTGTACCTTGGGGCCCTCAGTCACTATCCAAGCACTGCGACTAGAATTTGGACTGTCAGGCATATCTGCTAAAACCCTACATGCTGTGATTTACTATGGCTATCATGAGGTCCATTCCAAAAAGGCATTACTGTAGGAGATCCTAAATGAACACTTTTTAAGATTCAACTCTTCTTTTCTTTTTATTTTTTGTACATTACTTACACACATGTACCTACATCTAACAGCCGGTGTTAAGAGCCCAAGAAGGGCTGCAATTCAACTGGGGGGAAAAGTAAACCAAACCTAAGCATAGTAGCCCAGAAGCCCTGAAGAACCCCTCCGCTCCCATTCTGAATTGTGCTAGATTTGCAAATTATCGCGAAAATGTTAAAAATTATCGCAAACACGCGGAAATATCGCGAAGATGCAGAAGTTTTTTTCCCGCATTTTCGCGAGATTTTCTGCATGGTTGCGGCTCGCCAACTTACCCATGTGGTTGCTCGCGGGCGCGGCCATCTTGTTTTCAGTTGTTTCGCGGTGCATGATCGCGAGAAGAAATACGTGATCGTGCGACGTATGACGTCACTGCGGGCGCGAACTGTCGCGAGACAGTGCAAATGGCTAAAAACAATACAACATCTCATGGAGAACGCGACCGGATCAAGAAAACTTGTCCGCAAACGTAGGGATTCAGGTAAGGCGATCACGCGCGCGAGAGAATGTATTATTTTACAGCGCGAGCAAGAAACAAATTATCGCCAAGCTGCGGAATGCGGAAATTTTGACATTTTCGCGCTTTCCGTGGAAAGCGAAAATGTCAAATTATTGCAATGTCCGCGAACGGAACGAAATTTTCGCCCAGGCCTAATGCAAAAATTTTCAAATATCTCGAGCACATAGGCAACCTAAAGTCTTTGACATGGAATGATATAAAAAGCCCCCAAACTTTATCAAACTGATCTAGCTTATGGTCTAGGGCGCTAAAATGTTCTCCATTCCAAGTAGATCCCATAGTTTGTTCAACCAGTATCTCAGCCCCACATAGCTGTGATGACTTGTTCGGCTGTGCATGAGGGGAAAGCATTGGCCGTCCCTCCATGGGACTTTAACTGCAAAGTTTGTCTATTATGGAAGCCAAGAATTTATAGGTGGGTAATGGGAGTAAGCCAGACTAAAAAATTGTATTAATGCATACCAGAAAAAACTTTGATTTGGGACATAGCCATGGTGGATGGGTAAGTGTGCATGATCCCCCACACTTCTGCCAACAGTTCTCTGAAACAGAAGGGTTCCATGTCCAATCCACACAACTGCACTCCACTATACACCAAGCTGCTCCACTCTACGCCCCTCCACACCGTGCCACTCTATGCAACGCAACTCCAGGCAATGTCGCTCCACTCTACCCCACTCCACACCACGCCACTCTATGCGACGCAACTCCAGGCAACGCCACTTCACTCCACACCACTCCACATTCCATGCAACTTTGTGCAACTCCACGCAAGCCACTCTATGCCACAGCACTGCATGCAAAACTACTCCACTCTGCTCAATGAAACACCATGCCTCTCTATGCCAAGCTGCTCTACACAACTGCACTCCATTCAACGCAATGCCATTCTACTCTACCCAACGCCAATCTACTCCACACAACTGCACTCCACTCTACGCAACTCCACTCTACTACATGCCGCTTCACTCAACCCAACCCAACGCCACTCCACCCAACACCACTCAATGCAACGCCACTTCACACAATGACGCTAGTAAGAGTAAACAGGACTCAGACGTAAACAAAGGGGGTCTTGGCGCCACTCATGAAGATCACCAATAAGTCGCGAAGCAGAAATGGGCCAAGAGCAACAATTAGTTATAAACACTCATTCTCACTCCTACCTGGCCCCAAAAGTCATAAGGGGGGCCATGTAGGGAGAGGGCAGTTGGTCCACTGTGGTGGGGCCAGGAAGGGAACAAGCAATGAATGGGGAACAGCACAAAGGGGAGCCTCTCTGCTTGATGAGGCACACCGTCCGGTACACATTGATCAGGGTTGTACCCAGTCTGCCTGGGCACACAGTCTGGTGCACACCGAGATGAGTAACACCAGGCACCTGAGGCACAATGACCCGCACATGATGTTGGTTGCACCAGACAATTCCGGTCACACACACAGGTGTAATTTCAGCAATTTCTCACAAGGAAGAATGAGACACTGCATTGGTTACGGCCCCCGTCCCGAGGATCGCAAACAGTAAATCAGACACCGCACACAATGAGCATGCAGTCAGCATGGCGAACAAGAGATATGTAGCACAGTTGACAAAGTGGGCCACTTTGGATCCCACAACCAGTGAATCCACTTACCACTAACAAGACACCTATGTGTGTTGAGTGTCCTGCAGTACAAGAACCACTTTACTTTAGATGCGGGCAACTTCTTGAGCTCCACACCTGGCGCTCCAGTCTCCACACACGATTCTTTAGGTCCATGGTCATGCTGCATTGTCCGTTGGAACTCAGCACATGAGGGGCACTTAAGAGGGTACTGTCCTCCAGATGTCACCAGTAGATATTGTGGGTCCCTCATAGGAGATCCTTGATGTACCTGAGACCTCTTAGAGACCAGGAGACCAGCAAACTGGTTCTTGGGGATCCCACTTCAGGGTGCCACAGTTCAGCAGATGGTGGGCCCAGGTCAGTCATTATTCAGGAAGGGCACGCGGTCCTTTCCAAAGGCAGCAATCCTCCATGTGCAAAACAGAGTCATCTGGCAATGTGCACCACGCAGAGCAGGTTCTCTAGTCCTGCATCCTCCACAAATGGATTTCTCCCCTGCGGTTGGGCGTCACCTTGTAGTTATACCAAAGTAGGCATTTGAAGTTGAGGGAAGGGTCTTTGTAACTTATGGAATAAACCTTTAACCTGTTCTAAGCCACCTGTCTACGAGACATCTTTAATTATTACACAGTGGTAAAGTGCTCTGGGCCCTATGGCCACAAAGGGGCCTCTGCAACCTCACAAGGTGTCCTATTGAAGAGAACAGACCTCTGAGGTAGGGGGAATCCACCTAGGGGTTCTCCCCTGTTCGGCAACAGACACGATGTGTCCCTACCTGGCCACTCACCTACCCAAAGCTTCCCCCCCTAGGGATGCTCACAGTAGGGGAAACCTTCTCAGGGTTGGATAACCAGTGGAGAAACGAACCTGATGAGGAGACATGATTGACAGGCGAGTCTAGTGGGGCTCGGTCAGTGCCACGTTCCACTACTCACCAGTGCCGTAACAGCCCTGGGTACATGGTGTACCTTTTATAAGGCACTCCCAGGGACGACACTTCCATAATCATGTGCTTCCCACTGCAGTACAGTGAGAACGTGTTCAGAGTTCTAGGGTTGCGAACAGAGAGTAGACAAAGACTAGGAAGACAAAGAGAACAAGGATTGGCATTATAAGTGTTTAGACAGAGCTATTGGCTTTGTTAACATTTTTAATATGTGTTGTAGAGCATTGTGAATGTTGTGCAGCATGTTGAAAATTTATAAGTTATCATAAACAAAGTGTTATAACTATTTCTGTCACTTTACATCTAACCGAAGAAACATTATATGCAACTGAAGTATTGTACTAAAAACCAAAATTAATACAAAAAATGTGTTCTAGTTTAGTTTAGTCTGAAAAACAATGTGGGGTAGGAAGCACGCACCACAGCTGTGCACTGGGCAGAGATGTCAAAGGTAGCACACACCACAGCTGCGCAGAGACATTATTTAGCAGCCGGTGCCAGCAAGAACGCACAAAAAGCAATTGCTAATAATTAAGTGCCCATGTGCACACCTGCAGACACCGGCTCAAATTAAGCACTCAGCAGGGGCCTGCGTTACGCCCCTAGATCGAGCAAGCACCAAGAGACTGGACTACTACACACACAAACACACTCAAAGGAACTGTAATACAAGGGACGCCTGGTACGCAGTGGCTGATCTGTAGACCTCCTGTAGAGTGAAATGTGCTGGCTTTCTGAATTGCCCTGTATGCAGGCCTCCCACGGAAAACTCTTTATTTAACAATATTCCCAAAAACAAAACAGCTTTTAATGCTCCGTGTCCTTTATTTTGTGTAGTATCAAATCAAATTAGGTGTTTGTTAAGTGCGACTACTCACCCGTAAGGGTCTCAAGGCACTGGGGGTGTGGAGGGAGGTTCGCAGGTTCCAGTCCATCAAGGAGGGGGTCTGTCGAAGAGCCAGGTTTTGAGGTTTCTTGCGAAGATGGGGAGTGATGTTATCTGTCTGAGGTGGAGCGGAAGGTCGTTCCAGACTCTGGCCGCGAGGAAGGAGAATGAGCGGCCTCCCGATCTGGTCTTTCGGGTGCGGGAGACCACTGCGTAGGAGAGCTGGTCTGATCGTAGGGTCCTTTGGGGTGCGTGGAATTTATGTCGGCTGTTCAGGTATGCTGGTCCGGTGTCATAGAGGGCCTTGTGAGCGTGGGTTAGCATCTTGAAGGTGACTCTAGCTTCGATGGGGAGCCAGTGGAGTGTTCGCAGGTGCTGGGAGATGTGGCAATGTCTTGGCAGGTTGAGGACCAGTCTTGCGGCGGTGTTTTGGATGTTCTGTAGCTTGCGGGTGAGGTTTTTGTTTATTCCGGCATAGAGTGCATTGCCGTTGTCGAACCTGCTGGCGACCAGGGCGTGAGTGACGGTCTTTCTGTGTTCAAGGGGGATCCATTTGAAGGTCTTACGTAGGAGGCAGAGGGTGTGGAAGCAGGAGGACGAGACGGAATTGATCTGGCAGTCCATTTTGAGCTCTGAGTCCAGGATGAATCCCAGGTTGCGTGCGTGGTCTGTTGGGGTAGGCGGGCTTCCGAGGGCGGGGGGCCACCAGGTGTCATTCCAGGTGTCTGGGTTTGGGCCCATGATGAGTACTTCCGTTTTGTTGGTGTTTAGTTGTAGGCAGCTGTTTTTCATCCATTTGGCGGTCTTGGGTTTGTTGGATAGGGAGAGGATGTGTTGGGTGTCGTCTGCATATGACACAATGTTGAGTCCGCAGGTTCTGACGATGGGGGCGAGCGGAGCCATGTAGATGTTGAAGAGCGTAGGGCTGAGGGAGGACCCCTGGGGGACTCCGCAGGTGGTAGGTGTAGGGTCTGAGAGGAAAGGAGGGAGTCTGACCTGCTGTGTTCTGCCGGAGAGGAAGGAGCGGATCCAGTCGAGGGCCTTGTCTTGGATCCCTGTGTCGTGGAGTCTGCGTATTAGGGTGCGGTGAGAGACTGTGTCAAACGCCGCTGAGAGGTCGAGGAGGATGAGGGCTGCTGTTTCTCCTTTGTCCAGTAAGGTACTGATGTTGTCTGTTGCGGCGTAGGCACCTATTTGGATGTTTGGATGGTTTTGGCATATCAATATTATCAGTGTAGCTGAAAAATAAAACAACGGTGGCAGCATGGGCCTGTTAAGGGTATTAACGTTCCTGCAGATTAACAGAGCCTAAACACTTACGTCTATTGCACCAGTCTCGGGAGGAGACAGTGGGAAGGAGAGAGGGGAAGAGTGAAGGGGCCTGGTGAGGAGCCAGTGAAGGGAGATAAATTGCATTGATAAGAAACAATACACAGACTGTTTACTGTAGAGCAGTCGGTTGGAAATGTGGGAGGGGTGGTGGGTCTGCCTCCTGTTACAGTGGAGGTACTGGTGTGCTTCCTGTCTGGGCAGCACAGGGGCACAAATGTTGCTGCTGATGATTTAAAAACTAACAAATTGTGTAATAAAGGACAATAATGTCAATGCCAAAGTTGCAAGGAATAATAAAAAATAATAATATTATCATACTATCACAGCAGCTTTTGGCGGAGGACTTTGTCCCTCGGCCGGGGTGGAGGGGATGCGACTTGTAAGGAAAGCTGCAAAGTACAGTGCCTTGGTGCTTCTGTCAGGGCACTTTATAATCCAGTTTATGACAGTGGGGTATGTCCCTTGGTGGAGGGGACGCGCCTTGAAAGAAAAGCTGCGAGGTTCAGTGAGTTCACAAATGCTAACATTGGAAACCTGGGCATCTGTGTCTGTGTGTGAAATGTATTTATTAAACAGAAAACGAGAGAACTACGTGGGTGTGATGGAGGGGGCACATGCAGTTGGGTGAAGGAAGCACGCACCACAGCTGTGCAATGTGCAATAGGGTGAAAGGAAGCACACACCACAGCTGTGCATAGGGGTGAATGGAGGTAAACACCACATATCTGCACTGTGCAGTGTTGTGAAAGGAAGCACGTACCACTACTGTGCAGTGGGGTGAAAGGAAGCACTTGCCACAGCTGTATACTGTGCAATGGGGGGAAAGGAAGCACGCACCACAGCTGTGCATTGTGCAGAGATGTCAAAGATAGCACGCACGACAGCTGGCCAGAGATGTGAAATGAAGCACACACCACGGTGATGAAAAAACACAAATGTTAAAAATTGCAGTCCATTTTGAAGCTGTGTACTGTGCAATGGGAAGAAAGGAAGCATGCACCACAGCTATGTACTGTGCAGAGATGTCAAAGGAAGCACACACCACAGCTGCGCAGAGGTGTGAAAGGAAGAGCGCACCACGGCGCTGAAAAAACGCGAATGTTTAAAGGTGCGGTCAATTTTTAAGCTGTGTACTGTGCAATGGGGGGAAAGAAAGCATGCACCACAGCTGTGCACTGTGCAGAGATGTGAAAGGTAGCATGCACCACAGCTGTGCAGAGGCATTATTTAGCAGCCGGTGCCAGCAAGCACACACAAATAGCAAGTGCTAATAATTAAGTGCCCATGTGTGCACTGGAAGACACCGGCTCTAATTAAGCCCCCAGCACGGGCCAGCGTTACGCCCCTGGACCGAGCAAGCACCAAAAGCAACGTGGGGAAAGGAAACACGCATCACTGCTGTGCACTATGCAGAGATGTCAAAGGATGCACGCACCACAGCTGCGCAGAGGTGCGGTAAATTTTTAAGATGGTACCGTAAAAAAGAGTAAAGCAAATTTCTTGACAATAACATACTAATACAAAGATAACGGTGCAGGTAGAGAGTGGTGACATAGATGAGTGTTGGAAAAAGAAGCGCACACTCTTGTGGTGGTGGGGTCTGTCCCTTGGCCAGGGTGGAGGGGACGCGCCTTGTTAGTATCTTATTGTCATGAATGCGAGTGCAAGAAAAGAAGCGAACACTCATATGGCGGTGGGGCTGTCCCTGGGCCGGGGTAGAGGGGACGCGCCTTGTAAGGAAAGTTGCAAGGTCTTGAGATGAAACATGATCCACAACAGATGGCACACTGCGCGCCGCTGCTCGCTCCCAACAGCTAAATGCTGTGGGAGTAAACATTTTCAGAAAAGGTGGGACATGCACCCGCCTTTGGCCAAATACGTGCTTTCATTTTTGAAAGCCACATGCAAAGGCCAACAGCATGTGTGGAAAATCGAACACCGCACGCACTAGTTTGCAGAAAGTCTGAAGTGATACTAAGAGGGCTTCTCCTAGAGCAGCACATGGATCACAGTCTCAGGCACGTTTTTGTCATCTAGAGCCCATACAACAAGCACTGACAAAGTCAATTTTCAATCAATTGCTCTTTATTCGGCCAACAAAGACCATAAAAGCACAATATAAAACACAGGATAAAACCCTGCAAGACAAAGTCAATAGGTCGGGCTTCATTTAGGTGTGCGTTCTTTGTTGTAAGCACTGCAGTGACCGATGCAACTACCCAGCCTAATGAATAGAATTTAGGTGGGTGCCACAGGGTCATGGACCCTGGCATTGATGTCCCATACCATGTCTGACACTTCACACCAGACCTGTCATTTTAAGTAAACAGCATTTTGCAATCTGAAATGCATAGATTACATTTTAAATCTGTGTGTGACGAGACTACAATTTCTGTGGCTTTTGGCACTGGAGAAATCCCTATATACTGCTCCCATTGGCCTCTCTGTGCACGTGCCTTGCATTATTGCATATCCCCTTCCTCACCACCTCAGAGCCACCCCCTCATATCAGCCTCAAAGCTCCATGGAAGGCCGGTGTGAGGCTTTCACGCAAGAGGTTTATACAGCATCTCTGGCAGTGGCACTCACAAGGTAGAGATGCGTTGCATATAACGTGCACAGGCCGGGTGGTACACGACACTGAAGAGCAGCGCATATTTTCCTTCTACGCTTGGAGACTGTGGGCCCGATTCACAGAATTAACTTAAGACTAAATCCTAAACTTACTACTTTTGGTATTCACAGAATGGATTTACGACTACTAACTTTACGTCCGCACTCGGGCCGGAAATTCCGGCAAGGAGGCGGAGCTTCCGGGCCGGAGGCGGAGCTTCCGGCCCGGAGGTGGAGATTTCGGCCATGGCTAAATCTCCACCACAGGCCGGAATCCCCACCTTCGGGCCGGAAGCTCCGCCTCCGGCCCGGAAGCCCCGGCTCCGGGCCGGAATTTCCGGCCCGAGTGCGGACGTAAAGTTAGTAGTCGTAAATCCATTCTGTGAATACCAAAAGTAGTAAGTGCAGTCTGTGAATACCAAAAGTAGTAAGTGCATTCTGTGAATACTACAAAGTAGTAAGTTTAGGATTTAGTCTTAAGTTAATTCTGTGAATCGGGCCCTGTGTGTTACCTCCATGTTTGAGAGTGGTGGGGTGTTTCTGGTGTCTCTGTCTCATGGCGTGCCACACCAGCTTGAAAACTGGGGAGAGGCTGTAGCCTTACGGCTAGAGCAGTCAACCTCAAAGCTGGGAAACCGGGTTCGAGTCTTCACAACGATGCTTACCATCCTGTGATTCTGGGCAAATCACTTAATCTCCCTGTGCCTAACAAAATGGATGTGTCCTTGTGTAATGCAACTGGTGCTCATGTAAAGCGCTCTCATACCTTCAGGTCAAGGTCGTGCTATATAAAACTCTAAAATAAATAAATGAATAAATAACTCCAAGGACATTGTGTTAGGTGCAGGGCATAGGTTGGAGAGGGACTCCTTTGCCTGGGCGTGCATTTGTGTGCAGACCCTTCCGTCTGCTCTTCCAATGGAATGGTCAGCTCCCATAAGGACGCACAACTTCATATATCATGATTGACAGGCACAGCTTCCAATGGCTGTTGAGTGGTCTGATTCAAAATATGGATGACACTTGCAACAAGCGATGGCTGATTGGGGTGATCCACTAAGCATTCGGTCTTTGAGGCACAAAATGCTGTCTGTAGCCAGACCTAAAAGTGTCGCTGTTACATGTGCTCCATTGTGATCAGTTCATCACAGAGTCCAATATGTCAGATGGCCGTTACAGAATAAAGAGCTATCAGTGGCAAACAATAATATAAATTGCATGCAAATAAATTATATTTAAAATTGAATATGATTATTTAAATACATGCGCAGTAAGGAATGCAAACGCCAATAACAGAGGGTACGGAAGTCATGATGTAAAACCCTTCTTTACAAGCTGTGCAGAAATATTGAATAAGAACTGAACAGCCATCAGATGCCTTAAAACCATGGTCAACAATAGGAAGAACTTCAAATAATAAAATAGATAAATAAGACGCTATGGAACGTTTACAATTGAGGATAGTACAGGCCATCTATCCATCGGGGGAGGGGCTGTATGATTAGGACACATACTCTCAGAGGTTTGGCTGCAAATAGTGCAGCCGGTGCAGTGGCACCAGGGCCCAGGGGCTTTAGGGCCCACTGAACCCCTAAGATAGCCGCAGTTTACTGCCCATCCGGTGGACTGGAGGCCAATTTTCCTCACTTGCCACTGGGTCCGTGGCACCCTTCTTACTCCGCTGCATAAACTGACAAAGACATCCGCACGGTTCGAAGCTCACACATCATGGCTTTCAGCAGATGCACAGTGCGTGGTGCACTGGTTCAGGCATCACAAACCAAAATCATCCAGGCACCAATTTATAACAGGCACACAAATATGACAAACACATATTTGTGGAATTTCTGCTGATAATGGAAGAGAGAAAGACGTTTCCTGGGTGGGAAAGAGCTTGGTAATATCCATTGGAATCACTTACCTATGTGATACCTAACTGCATGGTACTTACCTGTGAGGTACTTACCTGGGTGGTACTTACTTGGATAGTACTTATCTGCGTGATACTTACCTGGTAGTACTTACCTGTGTGGTCCGTACCTGTGTATTACTTACCTGCGTGGTACTTACCTGGGTGGTACTTATCTGTGTGGTATTTACGTGTTTGGTACTTACTTGCATGGTACTTACCTGTGACAAAACGAATGCAGGGTAGAGGTCACAAGGGGTAAACACCTCTGGGTAAAGGTTACATACTGTTCATATATTGTGGGCACTAAGAATGTGTCCCCACCTTTCGGGGTACGTTTACCGTGCATACATTTCATGTCACAATTTCATGTTTAGCTACTACTAGAGGGGATCTTGCCATGGTGATAAAGCCGGTTTGGTGGAAAATCCAACCGCTTTGTACATGAAGACCTCTCAATTTAGAGAATTTTTCTTCATCGCTTTAACTGAGGGTTTCCTCATGATGAGGAGGATTGAGCCTCCCCTGTAAACAGTAAGTCAGGCCCTAACTGCCAAATCTTTTTTTAATGTTTGAAAAGCTTTATTGAACAAAATTGTTAATACATAAAGATATCAGCAGAAACAGAAAATATAGTCAAAAAAAGGAAAACTAGAACGATAACAAGGCTAATATCAGATATAGAAATATAAAAGCATTTTGTGAAATTTTATAGGAGAGGGGTAAAGGGAAAGAGGGAAGGGGAGACAGAAGAAGGAATAAGGGAGAAGGAGGGGAGAGATTAACACTGCAATCTAGAAGCACAAAATATGGCATACAAACAAATGCATTAGATAGAAACAATACATAATGTGCAGTATAAAGGAAAACACTAGTAGAAACAGAAAAACCCTATAAAGGAAAAGAGGAGAAGAGAGGCGATATCCTTCAAGGAGGTTTAAAGTTTTCCGAATTGATATGCGGAAACTTCTTCAGAGCAAGTCGGTCCAAGTATGAAGTAAGAGGTAACCAGAAGAGATCCCTGTTATGGAGACATTTGTAAGAAATTTCCAATTAGAAGAAATGTGCTGAAATGCAAAAGCAAGCATGAGATCAAAAAGACCATGGGCCCGATTCACAGAACTAACTTAAGACAAAATCCTAAACTTACTACCATTTTGGTATTCACAGAAGGCACTTACTCATTTCGGTATTCACAGAAGTTAGGAGTCCTAACTTTAGGACTCCTAAATGCCTTCTGTGAATACCGAAAGCCTTAAAATTAGGATTTTTCTCAGTTTAGTAGTAGTATAGTTAGGACTCCTAACTTTAGGACTCCTAAATGCCTTCTGTGAATACCGAAAGTCTTAAAATAAGGATTTTTCTCAATTTAGTAGTCCTAAAGTTAGGACTCCTAACTTTAGGAATCCTAAATGCCTTCTGTGATTCCCGAAAGCCTTAAAATTAGGATTTTTCTCAGTTTAGTAGTAGTAAAGTTAGGAGTCCCAACTTTAGGACGCCTAAACTGAGAAAAATCCTAATTTTAAGACTTTCAGTATTCACAGAAGGCATTTAGGAGTCCTAAAGTTAGGAGTCCTAACTTCTGTGAATACCGAAGTGAGTAAGTGTCTTCTGTGAATACCAAAATGAGTAAGTGCCTTCTGTGAATACGAAAATGGTAGTAAGTTTAGGATTTTGTCTTAAGTTAGTTCTGTGAATCGGGCCCCATAAGAGTGTAAAGGAGGTCTAAAGAATCAGAAAGGCTGCAGAGAAAAAGAAGAGGTATAGAATAAGGAACTGAGAGTGCAAATATGCGAGAAATATATAACCAAATTTTTTCCGAGAATTGGGAAACTATAGGACAGAGAAAAAAGAGATGAAGAAGATCAGCATTAGGAGAGCCACATGTCCAACAATTAGAGTCAGAAGAGGGAGAGAAACCTGATAGAGAAAGCGGAGAAAGATAAAGTCTGTGGTACAGGTAGAAAAAAGATTAAGTAAGAGAAGCAGAACGAGAAACTTTCAAGGATCTGGACCAAAGTTTATCCCATAGAGCAACAGACCAAACACATCCAAAATCCGCCTCCCAAGAGAGTTCTAATTTGGATTTAACACGATCTGGATTAGGAGATGAAAAGAATTTATAAATGAGAGAGGCTTTAGGAATGGTAAAAAGGATTTTGAGAAGAGGGCATTGGGGAATAGAAGAAGATGAGGAAGAGAGAGAATAATAAATATCAAGAATAACTGCCATAAAAGTGACGAATTTCTGCAAAAAGGAGCGAGGGCAATGAAAGGAGATTTGAAATTGGGGAAAAGAGCAAGGTGACGTTCCATCAAAGAGTTGGTTAACCCATATGACACCCTTTAATCTCCAAGTGTTCCAAAAGACGGGCCTATTGTTTAGAAGACTGAGCGAGTTATACCAAATAGGGATATGCAAAAAAGACTCACGGGAAATCGAAGTAGGGTAGACCAGGGGTTTTAAAAGAGAAGAGGTATATTTAAATAAGGGAAATGAAGTGTAAGGAGCTTTGGTAGAGAAGCGTATAATTTCATTGAAGGAGAAGGGTAACAACAGTGTTTGTTCGATGAGGAGCCAGAGGGGAGTGAAGGGAGAAGATTCTGATGTGAGCCAGCTTGAAGCCTGACGTAATGAGAAGGATTTATGGTAGAGACGAAAATCTGGGAAATTGACTCCACCGTTAGATTTGGGTTTTCGAAGAGATGCTAAGGAAATTCTAGATTTTTTGTTTTTCCAAATACATTTTGACAGACATGAATCAATATGTTTAAAGTAGACTGCGGGGATATGAACGGCTAACATGGAGAAGATATATATTAGGATAGCGGCTATCATCATCTTGATCGAATCCAACCGCCCCCACCAAGAAAGAAAAGAGGATTCCAAGTGGAGAAGGATTTTTCAGTTCGAGACAAAGCTGCAGACATATTCAGTTTGAGTGAAGAGGCAATAGATTTAGAGAACCAAATACCTAAATATTTAATCTTCGTACTGTTCCAGGCAAACCCAGTAGATGAGAAGAAATGGGGAAGGCAGAATTTGGTGAGAGGAAAAATTTCAGTCTTATCTGAATTAATTTTGTATCCGGAGACCTGTGAAAATGAATTGAATTCAGAAAGTAAAGGGGGAACAGATGTTTCTGGAGCAGAAATGAATAAAAGAATGTCATCTGCATACGCGGAAAGATTCAATTGGTTGGAGCCATAAGGAAAACCGGAGATGGACTCTTTGGAACGTATAGAGGACAAAAAGGGCTTGAGGGCTAGAACAAAAAGAAGTGGAGATAAGGGACAGCCTTCACGAACGCCTCGTTGAAGAGGAAAGTAAGAGGAAACCTGGCCATTCACTAGAACTGAAGCTTTAGGAGCAGAGTACAACAGGGAGATAAGAGATATGAATTTAGGACCAAAACCATGCCAGCGTAGTGAAGCAAACAAGAAAGACCAGTCAACTCTGTCAAAAGTCTTCTCTGCATCAATAGAGATAGCAGCTAAAGGAATTGAAAGAGAGGAAGCTTTATTCAAAACATTGAGGAAAAGACGAGAGTTATCAGAGGTAAGGCTACCTTTAACAAATCGACATTGCTCTTTACCAATGAGATGGGGCATAAAGGGATCTAAGCGTAAAGCAAGCAATTTAGCAAATAATTTATAGTCCACATTAACTAAAGAAATCGGCCGATAATTTTTACAAAATTTGGGATCGCAGCCATCTTCAGCTTTAGCTTCAGCTTTACCAGATAAGTGAAACCATTGGAAAAGAGTTAGGAGCTTGGGGAGTAAGAGATCAGACAAATGCAAATAAAATTCAACTGAAAAACCATCTGGACCTGGTGATTTTCCTTCAGTGAGAGTATTCAAAGCGGTGGAGAGTTCATGTAATGAAAGGTCAATTTCAAGATCCGGAAAGTTAAGATGAGAAGTAGAGGGGCTAGGAAGTTTCTCAAGATAAGCTTGAATAAGAGAAGAAGTGGGAGGAGATTCTGGCGTATAAAGAGTTTGGTAAAACAGTTGAAATTGGTCAAGTATTTCCTGATCTTTGTGTAATTGTCAGACCCCCACAATTCTTACCTCGTGTTTGTGGAGGGATCCCACAGGGACAACAGGAACAACCCCTACCTGAACCCTTCTGTTACTGGAAGGACTAAATACACTAGCCAGTTCAAGGAGGGAACCGGGGGAGGTTGCCAGGAAGGGTGGTGCGAGCGGGACAGTGGATGGCGTGACGGGACACCCTTCGTGGCTCCTTGGTCTGTGTAGAAGTCCACGATACCTAAGGCAAGAGAGGAGACAGGGGTGACTAAAGCGCTGGGGTTAGCGAGAACATGCATATCCCCTGAGCGTTTGGGGGAGACACAATGCTATGTGGAGCAGGACTCTCTTCTTGGTTACCTGTGTGCGAGGTGTTCTTGCACTGTGGAAGTACAGGCGATGACATCTCCGAGGTCCTTGCGGATTGTGAAGATCACCAAAGGAAAAGACCCAGAATGAATACCAGGGTCGAACGCTCCTGCGCTGGTTGGAAATATCAAGTACCAGGAAAGCGCCACTGCGCTAGAGGGAGAAAAGACAGTTTTGGCGACTTCGTGCCGTCGCACGAGTCGTCTAAGCAAAGGAAAGCGCCACTGCGCTCTGGGGTGAGGAAAGGCAGTATGGCGACTCCGTGCCGTCGTACGAGTCGTCTAAGCAAAGGAAAGCGCCACTGCGCTCTGGGGTGAGGAAAGGCAGTATGGCGACTCCGTGCCGTCGCACGAGTCGTCTAAGCAAAGGAAAGCGCCACTGCGCTCTGGGGGAGGCAAAAAGACAGTTATGGCGACTTCGTGCCGTCGCACGAGTCGTCTAAGCAAAGGAAAGCGCCACTGCGCTCTGGGGAGGTAACAAGGAATATGGCGGCTCCGTGTAAAGTACGAGTCGTCTAGGCGGGATCTTTGGGCGCCCTTGCGCGGTCCGGACCGACTGTCCGGTTGCTGGGAGAGCCTTCGCTACGCTCCTGCGTGCCTGCGAAGCTCAGTGAAGGAATCCGAAGCGCCGAGCCTGCCGTTCTCTGTTGTGATAAGCCAAGGTAGCCGGAAGTGCCAGCCGTCCAGCCGGCCGGCGGTCGGCCACTACGTGCCACCGAAAGACTAGACTGCAACCTGCCGGAAACAACAAGGGGGAGGAGTCCCGTTTCGAGTGATGAGGGCCCTGCTTCCGGTTCGCTGGAGAGAGGCGCAAGGGAACATGACAGTAATAGAGAGTTATCAGAAGAATAAATGGAGTCTATAAAGGTACGCTCTTTACGTGATTTGAGGTAGTTAGCTAAAAGCTTCCCTGCTTTATTGCGATCACCATAATAACAAGCACTACTATGAAGAAGTATCGATGAAGCATTATCAGTAGTGGATTTATTGAATTCCAGTTTAGCTCGAGTGAGGTCCGGTGAGATGGAATTAGTCAAAGAGGAATAGAATTTGCGTTCCAAAGATTTAATATGAGCCAGTATGGTTTTCTGTTTCTGGAGAAAATATTTCTTCTTCTTAGAAACAAAATCAATAACGAACCCCCTTGCAGTAGCTTTAGAGTCCCAGAGAAGATGGGATGGAGTACTGGGGTCACTATTGAACAAAAATAAATTGTTAACAAAGGAACGAAAAGAAGAGGAGAAGTGAGGATCAATAAGAAGAGAGTTGTTGAAGCACCAGCGGGAAGACTTAGGATGTGGGGGGAGTAAGTCAAGGTCTGTTACAATAGGGGCGTGGTCCGAGATGACTATGGGTTCAATAGAAGAAGATAGTAAGTTTTGAGATAAAGATTGAGAGAGAAAAATGTAGTCAAGACGAGAGACAGATGCATGAGGAGGAGAGAAAAAGGAATAGTTAGAGTATCAGGGTGAGATAGTCTCCAAGAATCAATGAGATGCGATTGAGAGATAGTATCCAGAAATTGTTTGTGAGTCTTGAAAGGTGTAAAGCGAACAGTTGACCTGCGATCAAGAAATGGATCCACAATCTGGTTACAATCACCACCTAGAATAAAGAGGTCATCTCTATATTGAATGGGGAACAACCTTTACAACGCAACTTTTACAACGCACTACCATTACAACGCATTTTTTACAACGCATAATCCATTACAACGCATGACATTACAACGCATGACACTACAACGCATTTTTAAAAACTACCTTTACAACGCATTCCATTACAACGCATACTACCATTACAACGCATACCATTACAACGCATAATATTACACTATACTATCCAACACTTACCCTACTGATGCACCCCCTGGAGTTAGAATAGTAAATTTTACCCCTATACTATCCAACACTTACCCTACTGATGCACCCCCTGGAGTTAGAATAGTAATTTTTACCCCTATACTATCCAACACTTACCCTACTGATGCACCCCCTGGAGTTAGAATAGTAATTTTTACCCCTATACTATCCAACACTTACCCTACTGATGCACCCCCTGGAGTTAGAATAGTAATTTTTACCCCTATACTATCCAACACTTACCCTACTGATGCACCCCCTGGAGTTAGAATAGTAATTTTTACCCCTATACTATCCAACACTTACCCTACTGATGCACCCCCTGGAGTTAGAATAGTAATTTTTACCCCTATACTATCCAACACTTACCCTACTGATGCACCCCCTGGAGTTAGAATAGTAATTTTTACCCCTATACTATCCAACACTTACCCTACTGTTGCACCCCCTGGAGTTAGAATAGTAATTTTTACCCCTATACTATCCAACACTTACCCTACTGTTGCACCCCCTGGAGTTAGAATAGTAATTTTTACCCCTATACTATCCAACACTTACCCTACTGTTGCACCCCCTGGAGTTAGAATAGTAATTTATACCCCTATACTATCCAACACTTACCCTACTGTTGCACCCCCTGGAGTTAGAATAGTAATTTTTACCCCTATACTATCTAATACTTACCTTAAATGTAATTTAATATTATGCGTTGTAATGGTATGCGTTGTAAAGGTAGTATGCGTTGTAATGGTAGTGCGTTGTAAAGGTATTTTTTAAAAATGCGTTGTAGTGTCATGCGTTGTAATGTCATGCGTTGTAATGGATTATGCGTTGTAAAAAATGCGTTGTAAGTGCATGCGTTGTAAAAGTGTGCGTTGTAACGTCATACATCCATATTGAATACATTTGTTCGTAATTGAAGGCCAGAAAGAACAATCAAGTTGTGTAGGGCCATAAACATTAAAAACAGTTAAGGGTACATAATCAATTAGTAGCTTAGTAAGTATCCATCTACCATCAGTATCATTTTCTTGTGACAAAACCTTACATTTTAATTTATTATGACATTAGATGGCAACACCATTCTTTGTATTGGTAGAAGATGAAATTAAGACCGTATCCACCCAGCCTCTTTTTAACTTAATAGACACAGCCTCAGTAAGATGAGTCTCTTGTAAAAGAACTATGTCAGGGTTATAAGAAGCTAGGTGCGAAAGGACTCTCTGCCGTTTAATAGGGTTAATAAAACCTTTTACATTCCAGGAAATTACTCTGAATTTAAAAACATCAAATATCTAATAGAAGCAGAAGCTACAGCAATAAATAGAGAGAAGAGAATGCCAATAAATGAGAGAAAGAACAAGCGAAAAAAGAGGGTAGAGCCAGAGAAAGAACTGGACAGAAACAAAGAAGAAAAAATTAAGACTGTACATATTAGAAAATGGGGAAGAGGCACAAACAAAGGAAAAATGAGTTTGATCAGAAAGTAAGAGGGAAAGAAAAGGAAGAGAGGGAAAGGAAAAAAGGGAAAAGAATACAAGAAGAGACAGTACATATCCAAAAAGGATGACTGAGATTAACATACCTGAGGGGAACATAAAATAGGAAAGTGGGGCTATGGCGACACTCAACAAGACGAGCCTCCCGAACACGGGAGTCTAGACCGCACCAGGATGGGAGATGTAGGCGAAGAGCCATATGGGTTGAAGGGGAACACATCAATCAATCTAAATGAATAAGTAAAAAGGTGGTTAACATAAGGGAAATGCACAGGGAAATACATATGAGTGAATACAACAGAGCGACAAACAACTTGGAGAAATAAGGATACTGGAGCATTGATATGTCTAAGGAGAACAATGATAAAAAGGAGATATACATTGGTAAACATTGGAAGGAACCATATTGAAACTATTTGAGGACTATGAAAAAGCGAACCTACAGTCTAACAGATAGAAATAGGAGCAAAAACATAATTCGAAAACCTGCAAGGAAAGAGAAAGTTAAACAGTCAACCACAAGAAGAAGTGTAAGTTTTCATGCCACTATTAGAATGAATATGAATAAAGTTTTTAAGCTCAGCAGGGTCTTGAAAAGTCCATGTTTGATTTTGGTAAGTAACTTTGAAGATACATGGATGAAATAAACCGTATCTGGCACTAAGAGTTAGCAGAGGAGCACGAACAGTCAGAAATTATTTTCGTCTTGATGCAGTAGCATTAGAAACATCTTGAGAGAGAAACACTCTCTGACCCAACCAGGAGACTTGGTGTTTAGATCTAGCGGCAGAGAGCACTGAAAGAAGATCCGTGAATTTCAAGAAAAGAATGATGACTCCTCGTGGTTTGGTTGATGTAGATGAACGAGGACCAAGTCTGTGAGCCCTTTGGATACTGAGAGAAGTGCTAGCTGGCATATCCAGAAGTTTCGGAAGGAAGGAGGAAAAGAACGACACAGAGTCATCACCTTCCAGAGATTCCGGCAAGCCATAAATGCGTAGGTTATTCCTCCTATTTCTGTTTTCTAAGTCCTCAGTATGTTGTTGGAGAGTGAGAACTGACTTTTCCAAAGAGGAGATGCATTGAGAATTGACTTGTATCTCTGAACCCTGCTGCTCCATAGATGTCACTCTGTTATCCATAGTTGACCATTTCTCCTTGATGTAGCGTTTAAAAGTTTGAGAATTGTAGGGGTGCGTTATATTCATTGTTAGTCGGCACCCGCATATAACCAAATGTGTACTCAGGGATTTCGTGTGCAATGTATTACAACTGTATAACCTATATCGATTTTAGTAGAAGTGCTAGCTATGTACAAGCACATGGTAAACGTATTAGAGAAATGTATAGTGTTTAGCTACGGGAAATGCAATGTGGTGTTAGAAATGTGTACCCCAGACTTCGTGTCTGTAGGTTGTTTAGGTTGACCACACATGAAAGAAAGACGTAAATGTCAATACTGTGATTGAAACCTGCTTGTGTAACCGAAGTAGTGGCCAGAATTCGCATATATCGTTGAGGCGAAAGGCCTGGTATTTTCTTATGTTAGCCAAGGGCAATAGGCCAAAAAAAGGATTTATTCCAGTAGAGGTTTTAGGCTGTAGTAAATTGCAACTTAAAAGATGTGAAGAATGTCTGCTTTGCATGATCTCACCCCAGGTGCAAGGACAGTTGCTCGTTAGTAGAGAAGCTCTTTGTTCGTAATTTGAATTATGTAGAGAAAGCCAGACATGGGAGTGTATTGGAATGTGCCAATCGTAACTCCTAGTGCGGATGGCGTCTGGGACTCAAGGCCAAGCGATGGACGATGGAACTGGACAGCGCTCTGTGGAAAAGTACTGAAAGACGACCCCGGAAGGAGAGGAGGCGCAAAGGGCGTGTTCGGAGACTTGGGGTACTGTATTAGAGACAGCGCCCCGAGGGTGGAGGCAGAGCAGAGCGGGGCAGCCCAAAGCAGAGGAAGGCTAGGCGAAGGGTAGAGGGGGCAACTTAGACCAAGCTCTCTAAGTGAAGACTTCTTATGAAGTTTCACTCTGACACCTTTTATTCTGATGAGGGTCTCAAGGGATTGCTATGTAGGGATGTCACCTAGTACAGAGTAGGGACAGAGATGGTATGGTTCAGTGTCCCTAGTATCGACATTTGCTTGGTAGTGTTCTACCTCATGCTTTTAGAGATTGTACTTTTAGTTATTTTTAGCCGTATGCGGATTCTTCGTAGAGTAGCCTTTGTTTTAGTGCCTATGTACTTGTTGTGCCTCGTGTTGAGGACTTTGTATCTCCAAATTTTTATGTTGATAATAAAAACCAGAGAGCCAAGAGATTAAGTTTCGAGTCCTTGATTATGGCAAATTGCAGACTGTAATTGTGATAACGGTAATTTTCCCTCCATGCTATCAGGCAAGTAAAAAGTTCCATCTGACCAGAGTGGGTTCCAGTAGATAATTGCGAGATACTAAAATAGGCCGGAGCAGTTGGTAGCAAACGAGGATGGTTTCTTACTGATAGCGAGGGAAGATTAGATAAGGATAAGTGACCCTTGAGGCCCAAGAGACGATAAGTGATGCTGAATCATCAGATGGCGAGCAGCAGACGGCGGCAGATGAGCATCGACGGCGAGTAGCAGCACGGCCGAAAGCAGCAGTTCCAGGAGTGAGTATGAAAATGAGTGGTTGTAGATTGCGGTGTTGATTTGTTGGGTGATGTCTTGCGGAGTTGTTGTGTATGTCGTGTGATTGTGAGATCAGGCTGTGAGCGCGCGCAGCCCGGGAATTGTGGTGTAGAAGACACCTGAGATAGATTTTGTTGACCACCCAAAGGAGATCGTGAGGTACCATCGATCACCTGGACCGAGATAGGGGGAGCGAATGCGTGTGTGTATGGCAACTTAACGCTGGTCGTGGGTTGTGGTGAGCAGATCGGAGTGTTAGTAACCTATCAGAGGCGTTTTTGTCTGGCCGGACGGGGGCAGACGGGCGCCAATCGAGGTCAACAAGGTCGAGAGACTGTGGACGGACAGTCAGAGGCTGTGGACGGACAGCCAGAGAAATAACTTAATTGGTTATTTCAGTGTATGAATGGGACGTGAGTAAGCGTGAAACGAGTTTGGAGAAGGGAACTGCTGCGAACGAAGGAAGGTGACGTCAGAGGGTGTTGCGCTGTGATAGGCCGGTTGGTGTGAGTCGCGCTGTTATTGGAGGATTTGAGAACAAGAAGTAAATAGAGCGCGAGATCGAATTTGCTCATTATGAAGTGCCTTAGGGCTTTGCGAGAGTTGTGTAGAGGTGATAGGCATGTGGTTGTCCGCGGGGGAGAAGAAGCTCCTCCCGAGGATACACCGGCACATTACATGGCACAGAATGTGGGGTTACATACTATCGTTTGGATCGAGAATTGGCATAAGGTTACACAAGGTGAAGGGGAATTAGCTTTCCCGAGGTACGGCTCATTTAGATTAGCGGTGCTGTACCAACTGAAGACGGTGATGGGGTCCTTAAAACCCTTGCCAAGACCAGCACAGTTTGAAGCATTACATGCGTGGATCCGAGCAGCGCATGATAAGGAAAAGGGAAGAAGTCAGGAGAGGATGAGGAAGTCGATTAGGGCGTTTCAGGATGCCAAATGGGACGCAGCGGAGAAAAGATGGAGAGTGCAGACAATCGAGGAAGCGAAACTGTATCCCGCGATAATGGAGGAGACGGGGATAAGGAATGGGAAAGCACAGAAAGAGGATAGTGATTCTGATGATGATGTATTGCAAAGATTGCTAGACGAGAGACCACCCCCTTATAACCCGGATGAGGCAGATGATAGGTGGAGCGAGAGAGAGGAAACTAGAAGGGTAACAATCCAGCCTGAGACCCGAGTGGAAGGGTTGGTTTCGTTTGAAACTGCGAGTTCACAGGGTCAGTCTGAGTCTAGTGGGAGGATTGAAAGAGAGATGAGGTTACCGGATGCCTTGAGGGTACCGGTCACCATTGGACCGATTGTGTCGATATACAGTCCGGAATCAGAGGAAAGAGAGAGGTCAGAACGAGTGGCAGAAAGAACGAGGAGAGAAAGCGGAGAAAGTGAGTTGGAAGGGGCAACGGCCCGACCTCCAAGCCCTGTACAATGGAGTACACCATTAGCAGCGGTGTCGGATACATCTAGGGGCAAAGAGGACGAGAGACCGGTGAGGCCGAGGACTCTGATGGAGTCAAGATCAGACTCAGGGTCATGGGTACCGCCAAAGAAGCAAATGAGCTGGAATATGGGCCGAGCGGGGACAACCCCAGTTGCCTTTACGAGCCACTCTGCTCCCATAGAACTACCAGAGGAAAGGAGAGAGCAGGAATCGGAATGCGAGTATGATGAGGGACGTGGAGCAAGTTGTCAGGTGTTGAAAGGAGCCTTGAAGGCAGGAATGATAGATGTAGTAAGACTTAAAGCAGAGGCGGATGAAATAATATATGGGAATCTACCTCTTGAGAGAGTAGTGACATATACTCCAGATGAATTGCTTTTTGTAGCAAAAGATGTGACTCGTAAAGCACGAGTGGCACATGAGAAACTGGCGGGTTTGGCTAGAGAATATGGGGTGGATCTATCCAAGACTAGAGCATTGCAAGGGAGCCATAGGATGCATTGTACCGAGCGGGAATTGGAAGAGAAAAGGGTTGTTGGTCTAAGGTCACATACCAAGGAATTGATTGTAGCTATGAGAATATGGCTGATGCTCGACAAATGGCAAGAGAAATGGGCTAGGAAAAGGAATTCTAGGGGAGCGAAAGGAGGGAGCTCTGAAGGAGATTTGCAGGAGGTAAAGATCCTTCCTTTGAGAGAGGTGGCGAATGGAGGATATGTGCATGTACCATGGAGCAGGGGGGATTTGGCATCATTTACGAATGATTTTCCCAGGCTCAGGGAGAAGCCTGCAGAGTGGTACAAGCAAGTTGAGCGTTTCGTTAAGATTTCGAAGGTGTTGTGGATAGATCTGAACACCTTATTCGATATCGTAGTTCCGGGAGACCTGTGGAACGCGTGTAAAATTGCTGTTGATTGGCCGGACTATGAGCCTGATAGGAACATAGTTACAAATGGTCCGTCGCCCGTGGTAATGAGGCTGTACGATAAGGTAATTACGTGGTTGAAATCGAAGGTTTCACCCCAGGACATCGATTGGGTGAAGATAGACAGGACGGTGCAGGAGCCAAAGGAGACAGTACATGAATTTTATGAGAGACTTTTGAAGGCTTTTAAGCAGTACAGTGGTTTAGATGAGCTGGAAACGAAGGACATGGGACAGTTTGTGTCTAAGTTTGTGCTGGGTTTGAAACCCGAAGTCAGTCTCATGATACAGCAGCATTTGATCTGTTGGCAGAATAAGCCTGTAGATGAGATCTTGCGGTATGCTAGGTACTGCACGGATGAGATTGAGTCAAAGCACAAGAAGATGAAGGATAACTTATTGCTCATTCAGATGCAAGCGGCTCAGGGACCGCCGAATGGGGGTCCAGTGGGGCGAAGACAGGGAAATTATCAGACAGGGAATCAGAATATGCAGGGTCAGGGAAGGCCGAGACCCGTAGACCCTAGGACAGGAATAGATGTAGCGATCTTGAAGAAGACGACTGCTTGTCACCAGTGTCACCAGGTGGGACACTGGAGGCGTGAGTGTCCCTTGAACCCCTATAATCAGCCGCAGATGGAGGGAGGAATGGGTCAGGTCCCTGGGGCGGAACAGGTACAGACGGTGACTGTACCGAGAACGATGCAAGGGGGGACAGGCGTCTCGCAGGTGCAGGTTCCCCAGCCACCCAGGATGCAGAACATACAGCAGGGAGCTCGGACTTATTTGCAGATGCCCATGTTCGAAGTGGAAGAGGAGAGGGATGCAGATTTGCTGGCGCAGTTAAGTTTGGGTCAGGACGATGATTGCCTGCTCAGGGCCATACTAGAGGTAGATCAGAAGGGACCCTTTGTGGAAGCCGAACTCGATGGACGCCCTACTACCTTTTTGGTAGATACGGGGGCTACCAGGTCAACCATAAGATCAGCAGTAGTTCCGGGGGTAGCCCTCTCGGGAGAAAGTATACAAGTGGTTGGAGTGGCGAACAAGAGACTAGTTAGCCCCTTGACGGAACCGATTCCCGTCAGGATAGGAAACTTTAGGGATCGACATCAGTTCGTGGTGTGCGATTCTAGTCCTGTTTGTCTGTTGGGAAGAGATTTATTGTGTAAGCTCAATTGCACAATTTACTGTACCCCGAGGGGAGTAGAGGTACAGACCAGAGATGACGACGCGACCTTTAAGGTTGCAAATCAGCAGGGGTGCGTGGAAGTGTACCCGGCTCTGACAGTGGAGGAGCTTCCACAGGACTTGAGGGAGTCAGTTGCGACCGATGTGTGGGATCTAAGCGGAGAGGAGATCGGCTTAGTCAGGGGAGTGGAACCAGTGAAGATACAGGTTAAGCCAAATGCGGAATTCCCGAGAACCCCTCAGTATAAACTGTCGCCTGAGACGATTGCTGGGATCAAACCTGTGATTGAGTCTATGATTAGGCAGGGAATACTGGTGGAGATCATGGGTAGTCCATGTAATTCACCCATTATGGGACTGCAGAAACCGAGTGGGAAGTTCAGGATAGTGCAAGACCTGCGGAAAATAAACGACATAGTTGTTCCATGTTGTCCAGTGGTACCGAATCCATCTGTGATACTGTTCCAGATCCCATGCGAAGCTGGATGGTTCACAGTGATCGACTTGTGTCAGGCATTCTTTTCGATTCCCCTACATGAAGAGAGTAGATTTCTTTTTGCCTTTAGGCTAGAAAATCGTACATTAACGTGGTGCCGTATCCCACAGGGGTATACGGAGAGCCCATCAATTTTTAATCAGCTCTTAAAGAAGAATCTTGAAGGTCTTGTGTTGCCGAAAAACTCTGTTTTGGTGCAATACATTGACGACCTGCTTGTCGCATCAGAGACAGAAGATGCTTGCAGGGTCGATACCATTGCGTTGTTGAATTTCCTGGGAGAGAACGGTCACAAGGTGTCTCCAAACAAGCTGCAATACTGTTTACCTGAGGTACAGTATTTGGGGCACAGAATTGAAAAGGGTAAAAGGAAGGTGTCTCCAGATCGCATTGATGCGATTTTGAGAATGCCAGTTCCCTCGACGCAGAGGGAAGTTAGAATGTTTTTGGGAATGGTGGGCTATTGCCGCCAGTGGATCCCAAACTTTTCCTTCGAAGCGAAGCCTTTGCAGCGGCTGACGCGAAAGGATGTAAGTGATCCGGTACCATGGGACGACGACTGTTTGAAATCATTTCTGAGGCTGAGAGAAGCCTTATGTAGCGCTCCTGCGTTGGGAATGCCGGATTATAACAAGGCATTTGCATTGTTCTGCTGCGAAAGAGAAGGTTGCGCATTAGCAGTGTTAACCCAGAATCATGGAGGTGTCCGTAGACCAGTTGCTTATTTCTCAGCTACTCTAGATCCAGTAGCTTCTGCGTTGCCCGGATGTCTCAGATCCGTTGCGGCAACAGGTGTCAGCATTGAGAGATGTGAGAGCATTGTGATGGGTCATCCACTTACTGTACATGTGCCACATTCTGTTGAATTGTTGATGACTAGGACTAAAACGCAGCACCTCACGAATAATAGGCTGACTCGTTATGAGCAAGTTATTCTTGCAGCCGATAATGTGACATTGAAGAGGTGTGCTGTTTTAAATCCTGCTACACTGTTACCTGTTCTAAAAATAGATGATAATGAAGATTGTGAGGACCATGATTGTCTCGATGTGACTGAACTATGCACCAAACCGAGACCCGACATTGTCGACGAACCGCTCCCGGTGTCAGATGAGATTTTCTTCGTGGACGGTTCATGTTTAAGAGACAGTGTCGGTCGATTGAGAGCAGCGTTTGCTGTATGCACCATCACGGGTGTGGTTGAAGCCGCTTGTTTAGAAGGAGTACACTCCGCGCAGGTGGCTGAGCTCATAGCCCTGACTCGTGCCTGTTTGGCAGCCGACAAGATCCGTGTAACTATTTACACGGACAGCCAGTACGGGTTTGGTGTGGTTCATGACTTCGGACAGCTATGGTCCCAGAGAGGGTTTATGACGTCTTCAGGTTCTCCTATAAGAAATGGTGATTATGTGCGGAAATTGTTAAAAGCATTGCAAGGTCCTGATGAAATTGCTGTTGTCAAATGTGCAGCCCACACGAAGGGAAGCGACTTTGTCTCGTTGGGAAATAACTATGCAGACGAAGTAGCTCGATTTTGTGCAGAGCAGGGATGCAACTTTACTGAGATCCACATTGAGGAAACCGGGGAAGAGGTGGTGTATGGTCAGATGTTAGCAGTGGCTGACACATGGGAGGAACTGAAGCAGCTTCAGGAAGGGGTCTCAGATCAAGAACGGGACAGCTGGATACGAGCTGGATGTGAGAAGGGAGATGTGGATATATGGGTTTCGAATGATGGACGAGCAGTGTTGCCAGAAAGTTTGTTGAATCCCATGGCGAGGTTGATACATGGTGCTGTACATCTGGGTAGGGATGCCATGATGAGAGTGTTTCGTCAGACTTGGTACAATCCGAAGTTTCGTGCCGTGGCTGAAACTGTGTGCCAGAGATGTGTCACTTGCCAACAGATGAATGTAGGGAAAAGAACTGCTGTGACATTGAGCCACATAGGGAGGTCAGGGGGACCTTTCAATAGGATGCAGTTGGATTTTGTCGAAATGCCGAAGTGTAATGGGTTGAGGTACATATTAGTGATAGTATGTGTCTTTTCCAGGTGGGTGGAGGCGTACCCTACACGCAGATGTGACACACTCACAGTAGCGAAACTCTTATTGAGAGAACTCATTCCAAGGTACGGGTTCCCGACGTCCTTTGAATCGGACAGAGGAACTCATTTTCACAGCGAAGTTATGAAATTGCTTTGTGCTGCTTTGAATATAGATCAGAAGTTACACTGTAGCTATAGACCAGAGGCTTCAGGGATAGTGGAACAGGTGAATGGAACTCTGAAGGCTCGGATGGCGAAAGTGTGTTCGTCTACATCTCTGAAATGGCCTGACGCATTACCTTTGGTCCTTATGAGCCTTCGAAGTGTGCCTGATAGAAGAACTGGGTTGTCACCCCATGAAATCCTCATGGGAAGAGCGATGCGTTTGCCTGCAATACCTGCCACTGCTCTGATAAATATCACTGATGATATGATCCTGGACTATTGTAAAGGCCTTGCTGACGTGGTCCGTTCTGTGTCTCAGCAGGTGCAGACAGCAACGGTTCCAGCTGCGAGTGACAGGTGCCACGACTTGGACCCAGGCGATTGGGTCCTGGTCCGAAAGCACGTGAGGAAGAGTTGTTTGGATGCTAGGTGGCGTGGCCCTTTCCAAGTAATCCTTGTTACGAACACTGCTGTCAAGTGCGGAGGGTTACCGAACTGGGTGCATGCTTCTCATACCCGCAGAGTTCCAGCACCCTTGGAAGATACAGCCCCTCTCGAGAACCAAGATCCCAGTGAGCCGACAGAATCGCCAGAGAGGGCCAGTCAAGCTGTAAGGGTTGCTGAAGCGGCTGATGGTGCACTGAATCGAGTTGGGGGAGGACGTGAAGAAAGTACTGACCCAGAAACCGGCGAAGGAGCGAGAGGTGCAGTGGGTAGTACAGAATCGAGTTCTGCCGAAGAAGAGGAAGTCAGTGCACAGGGTATCGGAGAGAAGACGGGGGGAGCCACCGAAGCGGAAAGGGTTTGGCCCGCAAAGCAGAACCGGGTAAACGTGAGGTTGGCCCCAGACACCGACCTTGCACCAGTTTCGGAAGAACCAGAAGAAGAATCAAGTGACGAGGAGAATCCTCAAGGTGGTGTGAGAAGGTCCAAGAGAACTCGAGTGCCAAGTCGGAAGTACGCTTCACCAGAGTGGGCATATCAAGTGACTGATGCCAGGGTTACCGAGCACGGGAAGATTGAGGTCGATGACATTGGTCAACAGTGTCCCGCTCCAGAGAGTGGAGGTGTTGCTGAAGGTTCCGGGATTGGAGATCGAAGGAATTTTGACAATTCATATTCCGAGTCCGCCATTCCTGAGTGTCATTCGAGGCATGATCTTGGACAATTTAGAGTTCCCGACGTTCACAACTGTACCAGACCCACAAGAACTGATTATTCTTAAGCTCGAAATATTGCAGGGAGTCTTGGAGCTGTTGGGACCAGCGCTTATGTTAGATTGATTTGAGAAGGTTGCAAGCAGAGAAGAAGATAACCTAGAGCCGAGCGGAAGAAGAACAAAATTAGGGATTTTTCCGTTGTAGAACGAAGAAAGTTAGGGAGGGTTGCCTAAGTTCACGAAAGAGACATTAATGAGAAAGAGACTTATCCTTTCAGAGACTGCATTGGACATTGAGCATATTCCGAAGATGGCAGATCCTGTAAACCCACATCGTAGGGCTAAACTGATAATAGGCACATTGATAGGAGTTGTAGTAGTCACCATATTTGCGGTAGTGATCAGTTCCTACATGGTGGCTCACAGGCAAGAGGGGAAGGTTCAGGGAGCACCCACACCTATTACCCCAGGGCAGAATGGTGTTAGTATTAGCGAACAGGAATCATTGGAGTTGAGAGATGTTCGCAGACTTCACATGGATTTGTCAAAGGGTGATTTTAAGCTTAACGCGTATGCAAGGTTGCTGTATGAGTATGTTGATGCGATGGATGTGAAGGATTGTTATGTGTGCATGCAGTTGCCTGCTTCAGTGGATGAGGGTATCAAGTATCATCATCTCCCATTGACTTATGGGATTTCTTGTAGCATATGGCTCAGTTTATTTTATGACAGGAGACAATTCGAGTATTTCTTCTCAAATTTTGACACGGTACTTCCCGAGGTGCCAGCAATCAAGCATTTGAATAGATATGATCTGGATAAGAAAGAGGACAGGCTCCTGAAATATTTTAGACCGACTGTGAAACTGGATACGGCGCATGCTCACAGGAATAACCTGACATGTGCGTTATCAGAGATAGAGAAGAAATTCATAGACCAAGTAGAGGACAGGTATAGAAAGTTGACCGAGACACGACACACCGGAGATAGCCCAGTAGATTGGACGGACGAGGAGAGAGCTCACAGATCTAAGGGAAGTTATGGACCAATAGCATTGGATGAGGCACAGAGAGGGAATTTGTGTATTGCACGGCCTCAATCCAAGACGGAGAAGGTCGCAGTAGGACATAGCATTTGTTCTCAGACTTTTACAATGGAAGCTTATGCTAAGAATTTTATGCAAGGTCCAGTAGAGGTAATCCCGACAGTGTATTATGTTTGTGGGACGAATGCTTATGTCAGACTACCCGACAATTGGTATGGAGTATGCTATTTGGCTATCATATTCCCGAAGATTTATCACACAAGGGACTTGGAGTTGTTAGAGACGAAGCGACCGCCCAGGAAACGTAGGGCTACAAATGCCGGTGCAGTGATTGGGGACATATACGGAGCAATGATACCTAGTATGGGTGTGGTGTTGAATGATGTGAAGATCCGAAGGTTGGCGACTGTAGTTGATGAGTTGTCTATGAACACGGCGAGATCTTTGATATTGGTGGCTGGAGAGATGTTGTCGATCCGGAATATGGTTTTGCAGAATCGCCTTGCTTTAGATGTGTTGTTAGCAAAAGAAGGCGGAGTCTGCAAATTATTGAAAGTTCAGGAATGCTGCACGTATATTCCAGACAACTCGAAGGAGATAGGGAAGTACATAGACAACATAACGACTATTCACAAGGAGATTACGGATCTGACGGAGGTGAATGTGTGGGAGAAGATTGGATTAGGATTTGGAAGAGTGGGAACTTGGTTTGCGAATCTGGGAAGGGGATTTCTAGGTTCAGTGTTGAAACCAATTATTATTGCCGTGGTTTGCGTGATTTGTTTGTGGGGATGTGTGAAGGCATGGAAGTGGTATCAAGGAGGCAAGGTTGAAAGAGCTCTAAAGGCAAACGAGAGGAGGTTGGCGAAGCTCCAGGAGCAGCAATATGAGAGTCTTAAGAAACTGGAGGGAGTTCGACATGGAAATGTTATGACTAGCACGGTTTAAATCAGTTCTGAAGAAGGAAATGTAATGGTGTGATGACGGATGTCATCAAAGGGGGGAACTGATGTAGCGTTTAAAAGTTTGAGAATTGTAGGGGTGCGTTATATTCATTGTTAGTCGGCACCCGCATATAACCAAATGTGTACTCAGGGATTTCGTGTGCAATGTATTACAACTGTATAACCTATATCGATTTTAGTAGAAGTGCTAGCTATGTACAAGCACATGGTAAACGTATTAGAGAAATGTATAGTGTTTAGCTACGGGAAATGCAATGTGGTGTTAGAAATGTGTACCCCAGACTTCGTGTCTGTAGGTTGTTTAGGTTGACCACACATGAAAGAAAGACGTAAATGTCAATACTGTGATTGAAACCTGCTTGTGTAACCGAAGTAGTGGCCAGAATTCGCATATATCGTTGAGGCGAAAGGCCTGGTATTTTCTTATGTTAGCCAAGGGCAATAGGCCAAAAAAAGGATTTATTCCAGTAGAGGTTTTAGGCTGTAGTAAATTGCAACTTAAAAGATGTGAAGAATGTCTGCTTTGCATGATCTCACCCCAGGTGCAAGGACAGTTGCTCGTTAGTAGAGAAGCTCTTTGTTCGTAATTTGAATTATGTAGAGAAAGCCAGACATGGGAGTGTATTGGAATGTGCCAATCGTAACTCCTAGTGCGGATGGCGTCTGGGACTCAAGGCCAAGCGATGGACGATGGAACTGGACAGCGCTCTGTGGAAAAGTACTGAAAGACGACCCCGGAAGGAGAGGAGGCGCAAAGGGCGTGTTCGGAGACTTGGGGTACTGTATTAGAGACAGCGCCCCGAGGGTGGAGGCAGAGCAGAGCGGGGCAGCCCAAAGCAGAGGAAGGCTAGGCGAAGGGTAGAGGGGGCAACTTAGACCAAGCTCTCTAAGTGAAGACTTCTTATGAAGTTTCACTCTGACACCTTTTATTCTGATGAGGGTCTCAAGGGATTGCTATGTAGGGATGTCACCTAGTACAGAGTAGGGACAGAGATGGTATGGTTCAGTGTCCCTAGTATCGACATTTGCTTGGTAGTGTTCTACCTCATGCTTTTAGAGATTGTACTTTTAGTTATTTTTAGCCGTATGCGGATTCTTCGTAGAGTAGCCTTTGTTTTAGTGCCTATGTACTTGTTGTGCCTCGTGTTGAGGACTTTGTATCTCCAAATTTTTATGTTGATAATAAAAACCAGAGAGCCAAGAGATTAAGTTTCGAGTCCTTGATTATGGCAAATTGCAGACTGTAATTGTGATAACGGTAATTTTCCCTCCATGCTATCAGGCAAGTAAAAAGTTCCATCTGACCAGAGTGGGTTCCAGTAGATAATTGCGAGATACTAAAATAGGCCGGAGCATCCTCAAGAAACTGCATTTTATTATTGGTTTCCTCTACAAACGGGCGCAAGGTGCAAATCTCCTCTAAAAGTAACTCCATGGAGATAGGAGATGGTGGTTTGTCTGGATGTGGAGAATCATGTTTCAGACGTTTAGTTGATGTAGTAGGAGGAGAAGACTTATTCCAGATTGGTTGCGTTGAGGAAGAAAAGCGATTTAGGGCAACTCCTGCCATTTGGTTTGTGGTAGAAGGAGAACCTGATGTTGAGGAGAATGAAACTTTGGGTTTCGTAGTTTGCCCATAGTAATCTGGATTCTTGCAGTAGTAGAATGGGCGAGGGGTCTTTATGATGAAGAAGCAAATGGTGTAAGAAATTCCCACTCACAAACAGCAACGAGTATCCACTAAAGAGCAAGCAGGTGCGGGACAGATGCACTGAAGCGTAACACTAAGGACAGCCAAAGCACTCACCACGATAGAAGTGAGTGAGGGATCATTATGGTGAAGGGGGTTGATGGTGTAAGTAATGTCCCATACACAAACAGTAACGGACATCCACTATAGAGCAATGGATTGCATGACAAATGCATTGAAGCGCAGCATTTGGAAACAACCAAAGCATTCACCACAGAAAATTCCTCAAAATTGGTGCATTATACAATTCAGAAGGGATATTTACTCAAGATGCATATTAAAATACTGAAACAGGATACATGGAGTTTCACGTGACAGTAGGAGCCTTACTGTAACTTATTGTCCATGAGTAAAGGAGAAAGGTAATATAACTCCAGTTAGAGCAAGCAATTGTACATTGTATCAAGGAAAATGGCCCCCGGGGCTTGAAAAGACTTCATGTGAGCAAGGTTAGGGGTGAAGAATCCTTGACAAACACGAGCGTCGCGCAACACACAAAATGGCGGGCGCTCTGAAGAGGTTACGACCGCGACGATAACAAAGTCATTTTGGGCACATTAACTGAAACAACAACGATCACCAGGTGCGCTCTGTATTCCGGTACAAGAAACTGATGACAAACTGTCCAAAAAGATGCGGAAACAGGTACCGGCAGTCGCGAGTCCGTCCCGGTGCAGCGGAGTCCCCGGCTCAGGCGTCCATCTTCGTCGGCGCCGAAACCACGCTGCCTGACTGCCAAATCTAATGAGAACATTAGGCCAGTTAGAAGTGTTGCTCCCAAGTCTTGAGGAAGGAATGGAAGAGCTGGACAGTAAATTGCAGCTTGGCAATTTCAATGACAAGCTTGATCTAAACTCACTATACAAATTCCTGAGTGCACCATGTTCAGCCTCCTGTAGCCCCTGGAGAAATGCCTGCACTCCCATAACTGCCCTCCATACTTCTGCATGTGAAGAGGCGGGAAGGCGGTCAGTGCTCCATAACCAGCAGCGCGGTCCTCTCCTGTATTTATTGCACACTCTAAGGTAGGTCCTCTTCACAGGGGCCTCAAAAACCTGGAAAGGATTGCTAATGTAGGGTGCACAGGAATAAAAAGGGAATCTGCTTTAAAAAAAAAAAGGAGGTAAGAAATTGCATTGTGTTTGTTGGGAAAAGGGCTGATTTGATGAAGCTGGAAGTTTAACTTTACTGTTAAGCTTAAATAATTTATTTTATTTAAAAATCCTCCACGATTTATAGTCTCAAGTGCATAGAGCACTGCTGATCCCTCACCAGCAGTTTTTTTTCTCAAGGGATCTTCACTTGTTCACCTGTCTCTATAATCCCAGTGAAAAAGGGAGCAGGGTAAAGGTCTGTCCCCGGGTCACTTCAGCTCAGTGGTCAAGAGGTAACAGCTTATTTCATCTTGATGATCTCCTAATGCCACACATTATTATTCACGTCTTATGCTAGGTACTCAGAGGTGAAGAGGCACTGGAAACACTGACATTCATCGATGCGCAGTCTGGAAACTCTTGTGACTACACTCATCCTCCCGCTGAGTTCAACAAGGATTACCTGATCGTAGGTAAGCCACCTCTGGGGGTGTTTGTGGAAAACACAGCTTTATGCATTTCAAGTGGGGGATGATAGGTATTCATCATGATATATTATCACTGTGTTCCATAGACAGTCACTGTGGTATTAGTACATTCAGTACTTTATCCCCCCCCACTTCCTACAAATATGTACATGCGGAATGTGAGCCTCCGCCCTACTTCCTCCCCTTTTTAACATACCCCACTTCAGCTGCCTTTACCACTCCCTCCAAACCTGTATATGCATTATTTGAGCCCCTGACCCAATTACCCCATGGCACACACTCTCATGTGAAAAAATACTTAGTTGTTGATCCTCATAAGGGATGTGTTTTGATAATCACAAGGGATGTGTTACACAGTGCTGACTTTCACAAGGTTTCTAGACACTTAAAACAGCAAAGCTCAAAACGATCTAATTTAAAGACATCAGATGCAAGAACTGGTGACACCTGGATTCTGATCTCCTAAATGTTGTCTGCACGAGGCGCGGTAAGCTCCACGAGCCGTCTCACCGTTATTCATGTGAATATGCAACAAAGAAGGGAAGATACATGGTTTGTCAATGCTGCTATATACAATTATTTACAACCAGCACATATTCCACGTACAGAGCTATGCTGTCGTTTGACTAAGTTTGTTTAATATAAATACCATGTACATCCATGCATACAATGTTCTGAAAAGACTGCACACTCCTTTATGAAATTGAGAAATTTGTCAGGATTTGAGATGGTTTGGACAGTAAAGTCTTCATCTCTGTTCTTCAGTCAGATTCACTAAAGCTTGCACAGTAAGCACAAGACCAGATCTGTGCCTTCACATCCAAACACGAATTATTGTTGCTTAGTAATCCCCGTGACACTTTTGTGTGTGGATTTTGGAGATTTTCTTTGGAATTTTGCAGTCTCAGATGCCTTGGAACAGCTGACTCAGCTTTCCGCCCACTTGAGAAAGAACAATTGAGAACATGGGACATAGACAAGTAATAGTGCACTTGGTACAGTCGTAACATTCTGCCTGGCAGATGGAGTTATTGAGAAACATTGGGGCATATTCTCAAGCCCCTATCGCCACGGGAACGTCACTTTTTTTAATGTTCCCGTGGCGATACAGCCAGCGCCCTATTCTCAAGGCAGCATTAACCCACTTAACGGGGCCTTTAAGCCGCTTTAAGTGGCTTAACGCTGTCTTGAGAATAGGGCCCCTTTTACGTTAAACTTAGCATGAAAGGGGGCATGCGGTGGGTGTTCCGGTGGGCATACCACCGCAACACCCATTGAATTTGACGCTGCCACCTATTATCAAGGCCAGCAATAGTAAGTGGCAGCACCAAACTTAAGGCCAGAAAAATCCAGGTCTTAAGGTGGCGAAACGAGGAGAAATGCTTAATTTCTCCTCGTTTTTGCATTTTCCATGTGTGCTGCCAGCACACATGGAAATAGCAAAATGCCATGGTTTGTTTATGTACAGGCAGGAGTCCCTTCCTGTACATAAACAAACCTTTTTTTTTAAATTCTGCATAAAGCAGTACACATGTAAGTTACTAAACTGTTTATGTGCAGGAAAGGACAGCTTCCTATACATAAACAAACCTCCCTGCTCGCAGAGTGCAAGGGTGCCTGCGTTGGCGTTAAGTCATGAGACTTAGCACCATCGCAGGGGGAAACGCCAGGCTTCACCACCTTTTTGAGAATAGGGTGCAGCCTGGCATTTCTGAAGTGGAGGTGAGAGGAGTTAAGCCTCTCACCACCACTTCCTGAATATGCCCCTCTGTTCCTAGTAAAGAACTGAGAGAGGAAGACTTCTGAGATTGGCAAAGTCTTGTGATCTTCGGCCAACATGAAGTATTGCTCATACACTGCGATGCTGTTTTGATTTACAGAACACTTCTGCATAAGTGCTATAAATTAATAAATCTTGGCCCTAGAAGGATTCTTTTTTTAAAGTGTACTTGTTTTTTATGCTCCTCTGTATTTACCCATAAACATGACCTATTATATTTAGAAGACAGATCTATAACTGGTAACTAAATGCCATGATCATGATTGCTGTGAGATCCAAGCCTACTAATGTATCATCGATGAATCCATCCCTTTCAAACAATACTGTAATGGCATGGGATCTTGTCGCCCACTAACTTACCACACTTACCACAACTAATCCACAAGGAAAGAAACACTTTTTACTAATTTACTAGCTTCTTTCCTCTAACCTTGGGTTTCGAAGTAGAGTGCTGCTCATTGCAAAGTGCTTCAACGCCTCCTCAGGGGTAGTAAACACTATATAAATAAATTTACAAATACAATAATAAATTAAGCCTTGACTGCTCAACCTCACTACCCTGGGTGAGTCAGTTGCACAAATTTTGTAGACAGCAGCTGGAGTGACATGGTAGCTAAGCCACTTGTACACTTGTGGAAAACAGTAATTTCTGTGCTCACTATGGTTTAACCGCACACTGCTCAGCACCTTGAGAAATGGCTTCACACTACACGGATGATCCTTTCTTCAAAGCCATTTAATTGAAGATCAGCAAAGAATGATCAGAACACCGCCCTGCTCATTTCCAATGCAAAACTATCATAGCCTGCTTGTTTGCAATGTGTATCCATGCCTTCTCCTACCATAAAAATGTTGTTTTTCAAATATTCTCTGTGAAGGTCTGTATCGAAATAAGTTATAAACTGTATGATAGAGAGTCAAACAGTTTACTAACTTTGAATATGTATTTATTTATTGTGCCATATTGCTATTATTAATTTTGATTTGTAGAGCGCTTAATACCGGAAGGTCTCTAAGCGCTTCAAGAAGATCAGCGACAGTTCCCAAGAAAGTGATAAACAGTTAGGACCAGGCTTCTGTGAAGAGAATAGTTTTCAGTTTTTTTCTGACGGGGAGAAGGCAGTTTTCTGCCTGGAGCTGGTTGGGCAGCTTGTTCCACAGTGTTGGACTCATTTTAAAACTTGTCCCACTTTGTATGTGGGCTGTACAGTGCAGCACACAAGCAGACTCTGACAAGAAAAGAGAAATAAAAGCTTTTCTCCTTGATAGCACCTATTTGAAATGGGCGGTCTTTTTTGATGCAAAACACTGTCTCCTTTTTTTACTAGATAGGGTTTTGCGTCAAGAACCGTGGGTGGTTGAATGGGAACGCCTATGCACCACCCATGGAATGCCCCCTTGGTTCTAAGTAATGCAAAGTTACACTATTCACTGCTTTGCGTTACTTTTAAGTAAATTTCCAAAGCAATACAATTTTGGCACTGAAAAGTAAATTAGGAATAAAAGATTTTCCATCTGTTGAAATATGGCGCAAAATCTTAGTAAATTTACCCCTCACTCTGCCTTCTCCTCACCTCTGCAGCAGCCTTCATAAGACTACTGCTACATCTGCAGACTTTGGATTGCTTGCAGTCCAACCTTTTGCCTAATTTAGCACACTTTCTTGCAGAGTTTTTGCCTTTATGTCATGGGAGTTGGTCTGACAGTTGATACATAACTGTAGAAAGGACTGGTGACTACAAATCAGAGTCAAGGTTGTACAAGCCCCAAGGATAAAGTTGGAGAGCGTCAGTGAATTTCATTGACAGACAGGACAAAAGGTGGGCTCCATTATCCTGACTGTATTTACCTTCTGTGAACTGGGTGTTTTTAGAAGTACATTGTCATGTGTGGTTGTTTGCGTGGTCATTGCCTGGACGAGTGTGAAGTGTAATCTGCTCTTTTCTCCTGCCAGCCTGCAGAGTCAGAGTTCCTGGGAGTATTGGTCATCACTGGAACACTGCTTCATTTTAAAAAAAAAAATTAGTGCCAGGGCTCTCGTCAGGACACCACAGCAGCTTGCATTACACATTGTCCCTGCCAAGCTGCCAGTGATAATAAAAACAAAACTACTAACCATCACACTCTTCAAGTGTGACAATTCAGACTATTTCAGGCCCCCAAAGCTACAAGATTGGCTTGGAAACAGCAGGTAATATTCATTTAATAATTGACTGTTGTTGTGGTCATCTGAGACAGACCCACCTTGTGGAAGACTGTCACAAGTGCTGGTGTTGACAATTAAATGCCAGTGTTGAGCACCGGACACCACCAGCTCAAATTAAGCACTGCACTGGAGGGTGACGACTTGGAGGCTGAGTAGCCACATTGGCATCACCGACCTTGCAATTGACTCTCCCACAGTTATTGACCACCAATCTAAGCCGGTCCCTCTGGGACTTTCAGAAGCTGTTCCTATGAATCTAGATGCCCATCCACACATGCCGGAAGAGCCTTCCCAGATAATACAGGAGCTTGGTACTATTCATTGTATTCAATGTATCATGGAATTTCCCTGGAATTCGCCTTAATCTACTTAATCCCACCTTGAATCTAATACATACTGCACAAAACGAATGTTCCTCAATCGATGCCCTGCAGTGCGAGAGGGTACTCTAGCAAATGCTAATTGAAATGTGTTCCTTTCTCCACTGTCCATGAGCAGCTTCCGGCAATGCCAGTGGCGTCTCTGTGAGAGGTTGCAACTACATTGCCTCATGGAACCAGCTGTCCATTAATCAGAAGAAGGGTGTCGAGGGGGCCTACAACCAAGGATGTACTTGTGAAGTAAGTATGCCTGAGGCGCTGGGTCCTCTTCGTGCTGCTAAGTAAGGGGGGAAAGAGAATTCAACCAGGGAGTGGGGCAGACTAGTGGACACAACATGAAGAGAATTTGGATAATGGAGTTACATTGGAGTGGTGGGGCGGGTCGGGGGGGGGGATTCGACAGACGACCACTAGGGAAAATTAATTATTTATTTACATGTTTCCTTGTCCCTTCTGTCATGTCTGCAATGCCACAAATATTCTGTTCACCATTCCCCGTATTTCCTTATCACCCGTCCAGCAAAAACGGTGTAAATGAATGATGTCCTGTCTGTTTGCATTGGTGCAAAGCCTCTGTAATGCGGCTCCGTCCTGTCTCATCACTGCAAGGTGTGAGTGAGATGTGCCTGAGCACGTTACCTTCATGCATGGTTTAACATCACCCTTTTTGCGTCACTTCACTCCAAGACCCTTTGATGCCACATATTGTGGCGTGTGTGCTGCATATTTAGATTGTGTGCAGTAAACACACTGATTCTGAATTCAGATAAAGCAATGTTTGCGTCATCTCCAGCCTGCATTACCATCATGCACCTTGCGTATGTGCAGATATCTTCTGTTCAAGCGCTAGTTGATTCTGTAGACTTATAAAATGGCAACTCACATAAAGAGTATACAGTGGCAAAAACCACCTGTGTCATGTGATCCGGGTGTAAACGATGACGCAATTCATAGTAAATGCCATTTGCACATTCCACTCTTCTCTGATATTAAATTACAATCTTAAAACATATTGTTTGGGAAAAGTAAAGTTCCTGCCTTGCCCTGGTTGCTTCAGTTGCCCCAGTTGTGCTCATCATGCCACCCCGTTGCGCCTTCCTCTAAGTCGTCGCCCTGCTATCACCCCACCAGTCAGAGCTGCTTGCAAACCCTAAGACAATCTATTACTCTTGCGCCCTAATAACTTCTCGTTCATGCACTGCCAGTCTCCTCCTGCCCTCGTGCCTTACCAATCACTTACTGCTCTCATTCCCTTTCCCGTCACTCCCTGCTCTCATTCCCTTTCTGTCACTCCTTCCTCTCATTCCCTTCCTGTCACTCCCTGCTCTCATTCCCTTTCTGTCACTCCCTGCTCTCATTCCCTTTCTGTCACTCCTTCCTCTCCTTCCCTTCCTGTCACTCCCTGCTCTCATTCCCTTTCCCGTCATTCCCTGCTCTCATTCCATTTCTGTCACTCCCTGCTCCATGTTCCACCAGCCACTGTCTTCTCCCATGCACTTCCTGTCGTTCTCTGGTCTCGTGCCCTTACAGTCACTTCCTGCTCCCATCCCTACCTATCATGTCACCCAGGTCACCTGCTTCGACTGCTAAACCCACAATCTGGGATGTTGAGGACACATCAGATCTGAAGCCCTGATGACTGCAGTTGTCCCTTCCACGGTGACAGTCCTGGGGCTTCCTCCTATCCCAAGCCCCCACTGGTAATCTGCATTACTCAGTGTCTGAGTCTTCCCTCTACTGTCCAGACTCTGTGAGGATCCACCCTCATAGATTAAGGACAGTGATGCAGAAACATGAGAAGGATACAATTGTTACTATCCCATCCTTTGGGCGCCACTGGATCTCCTCTATGGAGGTCATCCAAGTAACCACAAGATCAAGGAAAGAATGTAGATGGTTGCAGTGTTGTGCTGTGTAATGAACAGTGAATGAGTTAGAATATGGTGTGAGATGTTTTGTTTTCTGAACAGAAGTATGCTGTAAATGGAGCATTCTATTCAGTTCATCGTAAAAGGCCACCCATATCTGGTGCAGGATCCCCCCACAAAAGCTCTGACACTTGTTGTTGGAGAAAGTAATAAATGAACAGCTATCAGAGTAGATTAAAGAAAATTGTTTACTGGATGATATCCAATACGGTTTTAGGGAAAACTATAGCACAGAATCTGCCTTGGTGGTAGCCACCGAAGATGTCCGTTAAACACTTGATAAGGGCGGGGACTAAAGCTCTGATTCTTCTGGACTTGTCCGCAGCGTTTGATACGGTCAACCATGAGATTCTGGTTGATCATGTTTCATAGTTTGGGGATAGAGGATACAGCACTAGGTCTCCTCCAATCCTTTCTATCCAATAGGCAACAAAGCATGGCGTTGGGCAAATTTATATCCAGGCCTTTTTCCCTGCCCTGTGGAGTCCCTCAGGGCTCGGCACTGAGCCCGATTTTGTTCAATCTTTACGTGACGCCGTTTGCTTCACTTATTAAAAAATCTGGCTTTTCTTCAGCATCGTACGCCAATGAAACTCAAATTGTGGTGCCACCAGCGAAATCTGAGAATAACTCAGGCTCTGTACTTAGAACATGCATGAGCAATGTAAGCAATTGGATGGACAACAATTGTCTTAAACTGAACACTGCAAAAACTGAGGTCATCATCTTTGGCAAAACCCCTTCGTTCAGGAAGCCGGAATGGTGGCCTCTTGAGTTAGGCCTTCTTCCTTAACCAGCAATTAAAGTAAACAACCTAGGCTTCCTGCTGGACAAAGAGCTAAAGCTTAAAGACCAAGTGCCTTATTGTGTTCTCTGAGACTTTTACAAAAGATTGAATTTGTTTGCCATTAGAGCTTTCGAAGACAGTAATCATCGCGCTAGTACTTTCAAGGCTCGATTACTGTAATAGCCTATATCTGAATCTTGCTTTAGGTTCTCTTTAGAAGCTTCAAAGTTTGCAAAATGCAGCAGCACGACTTCTCTCTAAAATCCCTAATAGTGAATCACCTAGAGGAGCCATTAGGAAACTCGACGGGCTCCCAGTCAAACAATGTGTTAGGTTCAAGGCCCTTTGCCTGGCCTGCAAATCACTGCAGAGATCGGGGCCAGCCCAGTTCAAGGACAAGCTCAAATGGTATAACCCAAAGAAGACGCTTCATTCAGGTTCATCTATGAACCTTGTAGTCCCCCTTTTTAGGAGGCCAACCTGAGATGGTAAGAACCTTTTCAGGAACACAGCCTTGCTTTGGAATAGCCTACTTTTGGAACTAAAATCTGCTCCCTTGCTACTTACCTTTAGAAAGGCCTTGAAAACCAATATGCCCTAGAGCAAGAGTTTGTGCTTTATAAATCACTTTCATACTCATATACATAGTCGTATTGAATGAGTTGTTTTTGGAGCCAGACTTCAGCCTCACTTATCTCTGTTATTCCATGAGCTGTAAAAGTTGTTTGCAAAAAGTTAGCAAAACATTTTTTCAGCTTCAAATCTTTCTGAAATTTAAAATTATTTTTAAAGCCATCATTTTGAATCACTCCGCTGAAGACCACTGGTCATAAGAGTATCGGACCTTCAAAAAGTTTCATTTCATACAGTCGGCCTACATCATTTTACATTTGTAAAACACTCTTAACCATCACCGTTTATTGATCTAATGATTGCAAAGTAATTCAATTGTCCTACTGACCTATCATTTTTATTTAACAAATGTTTACAAGCAAAATAATATTTTACTTAAATGCATCACTTTGCTGAAATGTACATTTGAAAACATTAACACACCTGGAAGCTATTTTTTCATATCTTCATGGTAAACTGCTTATTTAAAAAAAAAAATTATTTTGTTCTTCAGATCCGCTCCTGTTATTCCCAGCCTTGTTCAACGGCACCGAAGACATGCACATTAGAGGAATATACAGGTGGTGATGCTGAAAACAAGCTGAAGAACCAGGTCTGTGCCCCCATCAACAGCACCACCTGCAACTGGAAGAACATTGAGTAGGACAAGTGTACCAGAGAGGCAGTCTCACTAATAAGAACCAGTGGATCGATAGAACCCCTTCACTTCCTTCCACCCTGTGGGTGACAAATACTGAACCAAATAAGTAGAGTTACCTGTAGAGTAGCCTGTAGAGCAGGGTTCTCCAAAGCCGGTCCTGGAGGGCTGGATCCATGCCAGAGTTTTAGCATCTCACCAGTTAGATAAATGTTGCCCTATAATCTGTAATAGAGCCCCTCTTAAATAGGGGCAGTAAAATAAGCTTTGTATACATAAGATAAAAAAAACCCGGAAAAATAAGAAATGCAGAAAAGATTGTCCAGATTTCCCATCACATGGGCAAGGGGAAGAATCAAGGTTAGGTTGAAAGCCTGAGGGGAAGCATAGCAAATACTTAACAGTTCCAGCCCCTATGTAAGGAGTCACCCTAAGAGACTGAGAATGGGTTTTACACTGCTATTTGTCGATTTTCGGGCCCCCTGCGTGTGGCCTATAAAGATTTTGCTATACTGCTTATAAGTGATCTGTGGTTCTCAAATAACTGCTTAATAAAAATATTTTTTTTAAAACAGTGCCAGCACTAATGCAGAACATATATGTCCAAAATGCATGCATTTCATTTGAAAACTAAAATACTTGCAAACCTTTTAAGTTGTTGAAATTATGTTTATTGTGAAGGGGATGCTATCTAACATATCTGTGACTTTGACCTGCTCTTCAATTTCTCTGGAACACCTCCCTATAATACAAGTATGTATTGTGGTGGCTTCAATTTTGTGCCATTTAAGGCACTGCTACTCTTGTGTTTCGTAAACCAACTAAAATATCATAGCAACCCTTTGATATGCAAGGTCAGTATGGCTGTTGTTAGAACTGGGGGTCCCTAGTTGGCAGAGGTAGGTACCTTTGACCAAATAGGGACCCTTGCTTCTAGTCAGGGTAAGGGGGTACACTCCTAAAATAACCCCTGCTAACCCCCTTGGTAGCTTGGCACGAGCAGACAGGCTTATCTCAGAGGCAGTGTGTAAAGCATTTGTGAACACATACAGTAACCCAGTGACAACACTACAGATGGACACCACACAAGTTGTAGTATATCTGTGACTTTGACCTGCACTTCAATTTCTCTGGAACGCCTCCCTATAATACAAGAATGTATTTTGGTGGCTTCAATTTTGTGCCATTTAACGCACTGCTACGCTTGTGTTTCATAAACCAATTAAAATATCATAGCAACCCTTTGTTATGTAAGGGCATTATGGCTGCTAAATGTTTATATCAAATCATTTCTGTTAATTTTTTTTATTTTTATAACCAAAAGATATGAGTCACAAATATTCAATGAGCTACATCTTGATTTTTCTTTGTATAATCAAAGTCCTATAATTTTAGTTTAGGATGCCCACTAGCTGGTGGATTCAGTCATAGACCCAGTATCAAAAAAGGTGCTTCGCCTTATATAGAGAAGTTTTAACTCCTGAGGCGGAAAGCCGGGAGAATCGCTGTCAGTATTTTGATACTTGTTAGTATTTTAAAACGTATGATTGTTATTATTGTGTTTTTACTCACCATTTCCCTCTCGCACGCTATCTGGTGACAGGGTACTTTCTAGGACCACCCGCACAGCGGATGTTAACGCTGATGCGGGGCTCTATTATTCTTGCCGCCATCTTCCCGGGACACGCACTAGCCATGCCCACTACTGCTAGGCCACGCCCCCATTTCTCCTCATAATTATGTGCCTTGCAAGGAAGCGCAGCGGACGAGCGCAGCGGGCGCGCCGTTTGCGTGCCGAAGGCGTGCCTAAGGCAAGCCCGTCTGCGCCCGTCCGCGCCAGGCCGGGCCCAGGGACTAGGCAGAATGGAGAAATTATCAGCTACACTTCTCTTGAACTCCTTTCTCTGCAACACTCTGGTACTCCCGACCCCGATCCTGCAACACTCACCCGCTTAAAAGCTAATAATATTTATCCTCTCCACCTAATAGAGGAGAGCTCTTATACCACTTCTCAAAGTCCTTCCTCCACTAGCTTTCCTCCAAGCCCAAAAGCTTCGACCCTCCATTGCCTTTACCTTAACACCAGATCTCTGGTAAAACACCAACTAGACATCTTCCTATTACTTAAATCCGATACACCAGATATACTATTTATATCTGAAACCTGGCTCACGGCGGATTCTTTACCAGATATTCTCACAGCTCTTCCGGCAGTCTATTACATTCTATCAGCAAATAGAGAACCAGGAAAACCTGGGGGCGGTGTTGCCGCAATCATTCATAAAAACCATACGTTTTCCACTCTACCCCCTCTGGACTTACCAGACACGGAAAACCTCGTAATTAAATCCGACTCAGACAAAGCAACTGTGGTGCTGGTATTGATTTATCGTCCACCCAAAACTATCCCTACATTCCCAGTCTCGCTGTCCGAGCAAATGGCCAGCCTAATTGTTAATTATGATAAAGTCATGCTGATCGGGGATTTAAATTATTGGTACAATGACCCGGAAGCAGGACCCCAGGCCACAGAACTTTTTGAGCTTCTCTCCCACATGAACTTCTCTCAATCAGTTCTGATTCCAACTCATAAAAGGGGACATATTCTGGACCAGATTTGGTCTCGTAATGTCCCACTATCCACTCCAACGATAATGCCCTGCATATGGTCGGATCATCATCAACTGCATTTCTCCATCACCTTTCACGGCCATCTAAAGGCTCCTGCTTCTGCGGGGGGGCTAATAAGGAAATGGAGTTCATTAAATAAACAGGACTTCCTGTCCACCTTGGCCAACTCTCTTCCAGCTTTTTCCCCAGACATTAATCGCATGGACAAAGATCTCACTGAATGGCTCCTGACAGCCAGCAACGAGCACGTTCCTTTTACCAAGTTCTCACGTGCTCGCCGCATGGATGCCCATAGGTGGTTTACTACAGACCTAAAAAATCAAAAATTAGAATTGCGCCAATTGGAGAGAAAATGGAGACAGGCGTACTCTGATGAAGACAGATCATTATATACAGCTGCCCGCAGGAAGTATAAAAACTCTATCTTATCTGCTAAGGCAGCTTTCTTCTCCGAAAAAATCTCTAATGCTCAAAACAAATCCAAAGAAATTTTCAGGGTCGTTAATGACTTATGTAATGATGTCAGAACCTCCTCCTCTCAAGTTCCCACTCAAATGATGTGCAATCAGCTTAATGATTTCTTCAAGGATAAGATTTCCAAGATAAAAGCCAGCATTCAGCCCAGCTCGACTACGGTGGAAATAGTCGACATCTGCAGAAATCCCCACGAACTCAAGGCTACCCCTCCTATAGGTCAATTGAGGTTAGCAGAATTGATGAACCGAGTAACGTCCGGGTCCCCCAACGACCCCTGTCCCCCGCACATACTGAAGGAAGTTTATACTACATTATCCCAAGGAATACTTCCCCTTCTGAATGAGTCCCTATTACAGGGAACAGTCCCCAACTCTTTTAAAAACGCCGTGCTGGTCCCATTAATTAAAAAACCTGGTGCTGACCCTTCCAATCTATCGAACTACCGGCCCATATCACTTCTCCCTTTCGGCGCAAAGATTCTAGAAGCCCATGTGGCCAGCTGTATCTCTAGTTTTATAGAGACATCTGATTTCCTAGAGCCTAATCAAGCCGGCTTTCGCCAGGCGCACTCTACCGAGATGGTGATCCTAGCTGTCCTGGACACATTGAGTTCTAATGCCGATAAGGGCATACATCAGGCCTTGGTGCTTCTGGACTTGTCGGCAGCGTTCGACACGGTGGATCATACCATCTTATTACACCGTGTCGAACAGGCCGGCCTGCGAGGCATGGCTCTCGGATGGGTCAAGTCCTTTCTGTATGACCGATTCCAGGCTGTCAAGCTTCAGAACTTTACAGCGCCCAAACTCTCCACCACCTGTGGCGTTCCACAGGGCTCGTCATTGTCCCCCCTCCTGTTTAATTTATACCTCAAACCGTTGTTGCACTCCTTGAAAAACAGGAAGGTTACAATATACAACTATGCGGACGACCTGCAGCTCATATTCCCACTAAACTCCACAGATTCCGTTGAGGAATTTCAGGCAACTATGTTGCACATTCAAGGTTGGATGGAGATGAACCATCTATAACTCAACCCTGGAAAGACCGAGCTGGTTCTACCGGGTAAAAGTGCAACTAGCTGGGGCCCTCATTTCTGGCCGCCCGCTATGGGATCTTCCCCGTCTCCCTCCCCTTCAGTAAAAAGTCTTGGGATCACCCTTAACACCGATCTCTCTTTAAAAAGTCAGGTGGGAACTGTGATCTCTTCATGTTTCTTCCAGCTACGGAAGATTAAGAAGATTGCTCATCTGCTCACGCACCCCGCCCTCATCCAGGTGGTAATTGCCTTGGTCCTCTCCCGCTTAGATTTCTCTAAAGTGGGCTGCCTGGCCTTTAAAGCTCTTCATGGAAAAAGCCCCAAGTTTATAAACCATCTCATAAAGAAACACGAACCGACTCATAATCTCCGCTCTGCCCACCTGTCCCTCCTCACCTCGCCCCTTGTTAACAAGAAATGCCTCGGTGGATGCCGATTTGCCTACTGGGCCCCAAAGATCTGGAACTCATTTCCTTTATCACTCCGGAGTTGCTCTAATCTTATGAATTTCAGGGGCGCATTGAAGACCTGGTTGTTCAAACAAGCACACGGTTAGGATACTGCTTACCATCTTTTTTTTGTTTCTTCTCTAGCGCCATGCAACCTCTGGGTGCCCGTGCGCTTTACAAATTACGAATAACATAACATAACATACCTAAGTCTTGAATATTAAAAAGTTTTGATGCGCAGTTTAAGATCACTAAATATATAAATATTACTCTACCACTGAAAATACATACTGTCTGCACTTTATTATCTTTATTTAAAATGAACAAATAATAGCACATAAATAATGGGAAAATCAAGTGCAAACACTGATCTTAGAATGATCTGCTCAGAACACTGCAATTTATTACATAATGTTAGAAATGGGGGTATCTAGTTGGCAATAGTTTGCACCTTTGTGTAAATACTGACCTTTGCTTCTAGTCAGGATAATGGAGTTATGCCCTTAGACAACCCCTGCTCACCCCCTTGGTAGCTTGGCATGAGCAGGCAGGCATATCTCAGAGGCAATGTGTAAAGCATTTGTGCACACATACAGTAACACCGTGAAAACACAAAAAATAGACACCACACCAGTTTAGAAAAAATAGGAAATGTTTATCTAAATCAAACAAGACCAAACGATAAAAATCCACCATACATTTATCAAAATATGACTTTTGCAAGGTAAAAACAGTTCTGTCCATAGCAAACTATGGATGCCACACTTTCAACACAAAGTACCTCGGATGCATCAAAAGTCGCAAGCAAAAACAGACCCAGGGAAGGTGATGCGTCGGTTCCTTACATGCTTCAATGTGAGGTGTCGGTTCCTTGCTCCAGGGGAGGTGATGCGTTGGTTCCTTACTGCCACACAGGGGAGGTGATGCGGCGTTTCCTTACTGGACAGGAGATGATCCATTGGTTTCTTACTGTGAGCAGAGGTGATGCGTCGGTTTCTTACTACTGCCCTAATGTTGTGGTAGATTTGGAACCCAGGTGTGATGCGTTGTGCAGCGGAGGTGAGGCAGAGCTTTGCGAGGCTTAACGTTGTCCAGCGTCGGTGGTGGGGCCTGTGCAGTGAGGTTTTCCAGGGCTTTTTTGTCATCCGGCATTGGTTGCGAGAAGCACGCAGCTGTGCGTCAGAACTTGGGGAGGCTTCGCATGACCCGGCATCTGTTCTGAGGAGTGCGCAGCTGTGTGCCAGGACTTGGTGAGGCTTCTTGTCGTCTGACGTCGGTTCCGAGGCATGAGCAGCTGTGCAACGGGGCTTTTCGAGGCTTTGCGTTGCTTTGCTCCAGTTCTTTCAGAGGTGAGCTGCACAATCTGCTTCTGAGGCCCTTTGACTGGAGGGAGGGACCTTAGGAAATGGTAGGACTCACAGAGTCCAACAGCACCAGCAGAGTTGCAGGAAGTCTTTTGTGTCTCTGAGACTTCTTTACAGAAGGTAAGCACACACACACCCTTGGAGAAACTTCACAAGCAGGATATACAGCAAAGTCCAGTCCTTTGTCATCTCCTTGGCAGAAGCAGCCATTGCAGGCCAACCCAGCAAAACATCCATACAGCAATGGGGCAGTTCTCCAGCTCTTCTCAATCGCAGAGATTCCTTTTGAGTCCAGAAGTATTCTAAAGATCTGGGCCCTAATATTTATACCACACATTCCTTTGTTCTCTTGTCTCTCAGCTCAGTCCAAACCAATTCTGTCCTATATGCTGCTGCTTCTTGGCGGGAGGTGGAGTCCTCATTGTGCACAGAAGACAGGGCCTATTCAGGTGCAAGGAAAACTTCTCCTACTACTCTAAATGCAGCCCATGTCTATTCAGCTCAGCTCTGAGTCATCCAGGAAAGGCAGGACACACCTCAAACCCCCCTGTGGCTGTCTACAGTGAATGCACATCCCCAGCTCCTGTCCCTCCAAAACCAGACAGTAAATACACAACCCAGCAGAGGCACATAGGATGGCTAAGCAAGAAAATGCCCACTCTCTGAAAGTGGCACACAATTTAAAAAACATCTTTATAGAAAGTGTTTTATTAAATTCTGAGTTTAGACAGCCTAAACTTAATTTCTCAATCTAGTCCTAATGGAAAGTTAGACTTGTAAGATGTTACAAATAAACTCCCATGTTATCCTATTGGACAGATAGCCTTTCAATAGTGAAAAACGAAATGCTCAGTATTTCACTATCAGGACTTGCCACAAACACCAGTACATGTCCTACCTTGCCCACCACACTGCACCCTGCCCACAGGGCTACATTGGGCCTACTTTAGAGGTGATTTAGATGTAAGAAAAGGGAAGTGGCAGTTAGAAATTGCACGCAGACACTGCAGTGGCAGGTCTGAGAACTCTTTTACTGGTTACATGTGTGGGAGGCACAATCAGTGCTGTAAGCCTACTAGCAGCATTTAATTTACAGTCCCTGGGCAAAGTCAGGGATGAGGTCCCCAGGGCTACAGAGGCTCGAGGAGCGGGGCATGTGGCTATCCTCCCCTTTAATTTAAAAACATGGTTCTGGGGGATAGGGTCCCCAGGGATTAATAAATCTCGGAGAGGAAGCCGCATTGGCCCCCCTCCCCATTATAAAAATGTAAGACCCTGAAGTGCCCAGGGCCTAGTGGCCTTTGTTAGGCTTGGGGAAGAGGAGCCACATGACCCCCAATCTTTTAAAATAAAATTAGGTCCTGTGCCCAACCCATTGGCCATGCGCGTCAGGGGCTTTACGTATGTAATAAAATATTACTTTACATTAAAAAAAAAACTAGAAATTCACTGAAAGAAACAAACGTTAAAGGAACGTTATAGTTAGGTGAATTTGTCAGTGCCAACATTAACATTCTGAATTTTAAAAAAAACATAGAAATTCACCAGTTATAGTTAGCAGAGCAAAATATAACTTGTGCCCCCACCATGCACTGCTTATGACCTCACGTATTTTATCACTCATTACATGTTCTATGACGTAATTTATGTTCACTGATGAGATTTCAAATGACATCTCTGGGACCCCGACATCAGGCTTAAGGTGTCTTGATATACCTACTCTGCCCCCGTATGTCTTTTTTAAAATGTTTTTTAGAACTTAGGACTGATGGCTGCCACCACTTCCTTGTTGAGGTAGTGGCAGCCAATCAAACTCAGTTTGAGATCTGTCAGATCTGCGGATCCTCCATGTCATGATATAATAATTTTTGTGAAACTTAATTTCTCAAAACTACTGAAAAGATTTACATCAAGACACAAGAGGCCCTCTTTGTGAACCAAGATCTACCTTTCTGCCAAATTGGTGCAGATCCGTTTAGCAGTTGGGCTATAGCTGTGTCTAAAGTTCCTATGGAAAAATGAATGAGGAAAACATATTTTGAGACCTCCCCTTTTTCTCAGCCCCTGCTTGACGATTCACCCCAAAACTTTCCATGCACACACTTGTCACAAAGCAGCACTTTTTTGAAAGTTTCATGGAGATTTGTCAAACAGTACTAAAGTTTTTAGCAACACAAAAATGCATTTCGTATGGAAACATGATCCTAACTCTAATTACCCAGTGGCGATGGCCATTGGGAGATAGATAGATAGATAGATAGATAGATAGATAGATAGATAGATAGATAGATAGATAGATAGATAGATAGATAGATAGATAGATAGATAGATAGACTCCCATATAGCACCCTGTTATTAAAAAACTCGTTTACTCAAGATTTGTCATCTTTGTACCATGTGGCACCTTGCCTTATGGGGATTCTTATATCATATTGCTATGTGACATACATATGCATAGGTAACTTCTTAATAACCAAGTTTACCTATGATTTCTCCTATTTGCAACACGGGGGACCTCCTCATAGGTGCCTTCTCATATTACATTATTGTGTATTTTATTCATACTGTGGAATCGCTTTTACATTCAGGGCAGACTAGATGAATGCTGTGTGGATTGTTCATTAACCTGTACTATGGAAAGTTATTAAATATCTCACTCATTTTACTAGAGAATTGTGCCCATTATTGTGATAGAATATTGTGCATCAGAGCCACAGGTTAGTACCAGTCTTGGAATTCATGGCCCAAGAGATTATGCTGAAAATGAACAGCTATGGAAAGACATGGAATGGTGCACCCGGAAATGTAGTAGTCCACAAATCCTCAGCTGTATTAATACATCATGTTACACCCTGTAGCAACCAGCTGTGATGCCAGTGGGCTTCTGTCTACAAGTTTTCAAAGCCTGAGTCAGCTCCACTGTCAGAAATCAATTGGTTCCATCACCCCGAAATAAAGTGGGGGAACCATGGATTTTGTAGTTCTGGGCCCAATTCACTAAATACTTTTACCGATTTGCACTGACGTCGGTTGGGAAGAGTGCGTTTTCTGCAAATTCAGAAGGAAAATGTTCACCTGTGCAGTATGTGATGCTTGTATGCAGATGAGCTTGTACATGTGGATCTTGCCCCCCCACTATTGTTGCCGTCGAGTTAGGATCATAGGATGTGACAGGCTCAGAATCCAGAGTATTCCCACCACTAAACTGAGGAGCAGAGTGTACGTCTAAGCATTGATATGTTGTATGGTCCCCTAAGGGCCGCACATATTAATGGTGCCTCTGGGAGTGATGTTCGTATATGGGAGGGGCTCCGGGATATTAGGAGGTGGCTGCCACGAGGCCCATGTGGCTCACAGTAGCCAATAAATACCAAAAACCTGTGGGCTCTGAAGGTGTGGCTGTGCACTTGCAAGGGGCAAAAGGACCCCGACAAAAATGTGGTCAGAGCTTCATAAATCGGTCCTTTATATCCCTGAGCAGTTCGCAGCTCAGGGCCTGATTCACAAGGGCAAACGTACACTTTCTTGTAAGTTTACAATTTTTTGGGTGGTGGAGACCCCGCACATAAAAAGATAGGACTGTCTGCAGTCATACAGATACTACTCGTAAAATACCTTTGTGAATAGGAAAAAAAAATAAACTTCCACACACGTATACGTTTACCTGTGTAAATCAGACCCTACAAATGATATTTTACTTTTAGTAGACGATGAATGCAACTGGGAATGCTTCTGCGATTAGATGATTTATACATTTGAAAGCGAGGGAGAGCTGAGTTTGCACGTCCTGCCGATTGTGCATCATTTTGCTGGCAGGAGCGAAGCAATTGTTTTTCCTTAAGGTGAGCATGATGTAGGGTAAGGAGTGGAGGACCCTTGACAGATCTTCAGGTAACCAATGAATAGTTCAGAAGGTTTCACTGAGATTCATTGTGTGTAAAGATTTATTATGTGGATGACCTGAAAAACCGGAATGAATCAGTCCTCCTGGGACGGATGTTGCACACATCTGGCAGGTGTTTTGTAAAGGGGGCGCGGCCACAGCATTGCAGCAGAGCAGGCTGGGACCATTCAACTAGCTGTTAAAAAATGTGCTCTCCTAGAGTGGGGGGAGGGTGTGGAGCACCAGTTTCAAATCTTGCACCTACATGCAGGGCAAGAGGTTCAGCCAACCCCTGGGTGGGGACAGGGCCGTCACCGCAGCCCACACTAGTTGGTTTAGTATGACATTCACTCCAATGCCAAGGGCTGCCTGGGGGTTCTGTGCTACCCCTCTCAAAACGATCTCCTTGAGGGTCACTAACTGTGCACGCTTCCTATTGGCTACACACAGTTTCTAAAAACCTTCAGAGAGTGTCTTTGCCTCTGACCCGTATACGGTGGGCAGGGTTGGATTGGTAAGGCGGGCACTCAATGGGCCGGTATCTGAGCTGCAGCTGTGGTCCGCTTTTTTAGGCTGCGTAGAGGCCAGTTTGGTCTGAGTCTGTGCTGTCTAGATGCCCCCAGTGGCCCAGTGGGGCCTGAGCTGCCTTTCCAGAGGCAGTAGGGCCTCTATTACCTCCCTTTTACCAACAGGGTGGAGGTGTCACTCCCAGTCTCTCGCTCGGCTGGCCCATTAATGTATACAGACTGATCAGGGCAGGGGGCTTGAGCAGAAGTGGCCTCATTTATTTAGGTGTGGTTCACCATTGTGAACTAATCCGTGCACAGAGTCCTGGCAACATTTGCATTTTTTTATTTCTGTGAAATTGAGAAAACATGTCTCATTTAGACAACCCCCCCCTTCTTTTCATAATATTTAAAACACTGAAGCAGTGTCTTGCAAAAATACGCAATCCACAAACATGGGACACTTTTTTAGGATATTATTGAGTTTCAATGGGGTAGCCCACAAGAAACTACACGACCTGGGTCAATAATGCAGTACAATATATCAGTGGTCGTGGTAGCAATTACTTTGAGAGAACAACCACAGTTAGAAAAGCGCAATCCACACTGTATGATTATTAAATGCCTTAATCAAATTTAATAATATCTCCAATGAGGCATTTAAAATGCGATTCAAATTCAAAGCATTTTATATTTTGGCAACACAGTTGCTCCAGTATGTTGCGATGCAAAAGTACAGTGCTCTTAGTGATTAAAGAGGAAGGAGAAGTGGATAGGAAGTGGTGGATGAGTGAGAGAAGGACAAGGAAAGGGTGTTGTGACATATATACATCATTTGTACATAGTGTAGGACCTTTCCGGCCTAACATAGGTCAATAGTTCCTGGATAAACACATAGCTCTAATATACATGCGTACTGCGTGTGACTTATTCCCAGCATTCTTTCTCCTTAAGTAAGTGCTAGACTGTACGTCTTCCTACGATTTGTTTTAATAAACACAATAATCTGGGAGCAGTGATTATACTCTCTTTTTCCCTTTGACTTCAGCTACATTTCTGCATATGAGCAACCAGCCTCCCTGAACATACAGCACAGTCATACTGCTGAGTTTTAAAGTAGGTAATAGTTACCCTACCGATTCCTTTAGCGCCAATCCCTCTACTCACTGCTCTTTTCTCACACACACACTTTCGATTATTCGCAGGAGCTCGCAATGACCTTGTCCTGATGAAGACCCCACCGTAACGACTAATTTACCCTCCATGACAGCGGTCGAAACGTAGACTGCTCTACTTCTACACAGACTCTAAAAACAAAATTGTGAAATACGCATGTATATTAGAGCTATGTGTTTATCCAGGAACTATTGACCTATGTTAGGCCGGAAAGGTCCTACACTATGTACAAATGATGTATATATGTCACGACACCCTTTCCTTGTCCTTCTCTCACTCATCCTCCACTTCCTACCCACTTCTCCTTCCTCTTTAATCACTAAGAGCGCTGTACTTTTGCATCGCAACATACTGGAGCAACTGTGTTGCCAAAATATAAAATGCTTTGAATTTGAATCGCATTTCAAATGCCTCATTGGAGATATTATTAAATTTGATTAAGGCATTTAATTATCATACAGTGTGGATTGCGCTTTTCTAACTGTGGTTGTTCTCTCAAAGTAATTGCTACCACGACCACTGATATATTGTACTGCACTTTTTTAGGATGCCTGGGTTATTTTTGATTCTAATCTAGTCATGACTGTGTGGTTGACGCTTCACAGCGCACTGATGCACCTTTAGCATTCTTGCGATGCGAACAACAAAATGAGCAACACATGCAGCTGCACCCCATGTTGATTAAAGAAGTGTCTGTGTTTACATCTCAGACCAGGCCTGTCTTCAGAGAGCCAGGGGGGCTGTGGTGGGCATTAGGGTCAGATTGGTAAGGCGGGAACTTGGGCAATGGCTGAGGAGCCGGTATCCGAGTTCCAGCTCTAGGCGGCTTTTTTTGGGCAGCCTGGGGGCCGATTTGTCTGTGTTGTTCGGATACCACAAGCAGCCCAGTGGGTGTCTGAGTGGCCTTTCTCAAGGCAGATGGGCATCCATCTCCTCTCGCTGGGTCGGCCCATTAATGTATGCATATGGAGCGGGGGCAGGGGGCCTGAGCAGAAGTGGCCTCACTTGCTTTCAGGTGTGTTTTACCAGTGTGAAATAATCTGTGCATTTTTCTTTTCTACGTAAAGGTAAGAAAACATCGCTCTGTCAGAGACCCCAGCCCCCTTCTTTTTATAAAACTTCGTCGGAGCAGTGTTTTACAGAAAGGCAATATGCAAATGTGGGTCACTTTTTTTTTTAACATGCTCGGGCCAATTTTTTATCCCAATCCAACCGTGTAGGCCATGCTGCTAGTTACACTGATTTTTTATTTGAGGTTCAAATAAAAACTCCTGAGGGTCAATGGTTCTGAAAAGGAGACCAGTCTAATGGTGTCTGGTTGACTATGTTTATGGGAAACCCTTTTGTGATCAATGTGTAAATTAGTAAAGGTAGATTTCTCTTCCCTCCCCAGAATCATTAGAGTCTGGGAGACTGGTGATTTAGTAATCGAAAATCACCAGAAAATGTGAATTTCCTTTATTGCACATGCAGAAGCCCAATCATCTTATTTAGAGTTCAGCATATGGAGGAATTACAGCTACAGAGACTCATCCAGCTCACCCCTTGGCCCCGTCAGTTTTTGTAGTTAAGTACTACAGCTATGGTGGTTGATTCACTGCTCGATCATGGTAGAGTGGTCTTCCTTCTTTCATGGCAGAGATCAGGCTATAGACTTTCCGCATGGAAAGTGTGGTAGACATTCAGAAACTAGTAGCCTTTGTTTCCTTAAACTCTGTGAATTACCCTTTGACCATAACCATGATGTGCCATCATTGTAAATCTGCCATCATCTACCTTGATTGTGATATACCTTCATTGTCCATATGCCATCATTGACCATAACCACAATGTGCCATCATTGTGTCAATTAGACAAAGCAGGAGTCAAAATTAGATATTTCTGTGTAAATGGAACAGGGCATATTAGATGAGGGCCAAGGCCCTTATATATTATTACATTCAGTGAATTAAATATATATATCCAATCAAAAATCCACAATCACTCTGGAGCCTTCACTGCACAGAATACTAGTGAGCAGCTACTGGTATTTCAGCACTGTTAGACCTGCCAGCCATAGGGTGCTCTTCCGCCACCTTTTTGCCCACCTCCCTCCATCTTCTAACCTCGTTTTTGCTGGCTTTCAGACTGTCCACTGCTAAAGTGCTTGTGTTCTCTCCACTAAATATGGTAATATTGGCTTAACCCCAATTGGCATATTTATAAGTCCCTAGTAAAGTGCTATTTATAGGCCCAGGGCCTTCCCTGTGGCCCTGCAGCACTTATAGCCACCCACCTAAGAAGCCCTCTAACCATGGCTCAGGCCTGCCATTGCAGAGCCTGTATGTGCGGTATAACACTATCACTTCCACCTGGCATGATCAACCTCTTGCCAGGCCTACACCTTCCCTTTGTTACACATAAGTCACCCCTTCTGTGGGCCTTGTATGATTCACAGGGCATGGTGCAATGTATTTAAAAGGCAGGATATGCACTTTTAAGTTTTACATGTCCTGATAGTGAAAATCTCCCAGTTAAATTTTTAACGACTGCAAAGCCCATCTCTCCCACAGGATAACATTGTGTTAGACATGGCATCTTTTGCCGTGTTTCCCCTTGCTTTTTTCTTTCTGACCTCCCGGACTTGACTCTGTTTTTGCTGGTTTGTGCACTTTCTCACTGCTGTTCAGTGTTAACGTGCAAGTGCTTGTAAATTGTGTTATGGATTGGTGCTTCCATGATTGGCATCTTTGATTTACTGGTAAGGTCCTAGTAAAGTGCACTGAGAGTGCCGGGGCCTTTAAATCAAATGCTACTAGTGGGCCTGAGGCCCTGATTGTGCCACCCACAGGAGTAGCCCTGTAAAGGTAAATCAGACATGCCACTGCAGAGTCTGCACGCAGTTTGTAACTGCCATGTCGACTTGGCAAGTGCACCAACTTGCCAGGGTCTAATCTTCCCTTTTCTTATATATAGTGTTGCAGGGATTCTGCTCATGCACAGAACTATGCGCAGGAAACCAGGACCTCAGTGAATTTCGGTGTATCAAAAACTCACCTCAGTACCCAGAACCCCTATCCAACTAGGATCAGTATCTCATTTGTTCTCTGTATCATCTCAAAGCTACCGATGATTAGACAACCCAGAACAAGCGACTTAGAGTACTCTCAGGAATGGTGGGAATCAGAAACACCTTTTCGTTATTATTCTCATATCAGTCCACAATAAGAGTAATCAGAGACATGGTAGAGTTTAAAATGTTTATTTTTAACTACGTGCCCTAAGGTGCAGTACTTTGGCTAACATAAGCAGACAAATGATTAAAAACAAAACCATCAGCATTGTTACAATACCATAGAAAACGAAGGGGGAAATGATATTACAAATGATAGTGGAATAAAGCCACCCTCCTTTCACTAGTAAGCTAATTTTATGAAACTAATAGAAGGTGGGGAACCCCATACCGTAAATATCAGCTTAGGTGAATCACATCACAGGATCAGCTCTGCTCTGTGTCTGGAAAAGGTTTTCTCCAAGTGTCTGAAACATGCATGCAAATGCCATATTAAAGGCACCCGAGTTTTAGATATTTGCAGCTGCGTGCGTGTTATGGCTAGAGCGTGGGCCGATCAACATGAATTCAAAAGCATACATTGTTATTTGACCTTGACGGCTTCTGCACACAGTGCTCAGACTAAGGTCGCGGTGCACGTCTAGGGATGTGAACAACAGACCGTTCTCATGTGAAGAAAAAGCAAGCAAGCAGTTCTTCTTGTAATAACAGCTACCTGCAGTGTCGTGTGCAAAAGCAGCAAAAGTGGCAACATGGTGTTTTACATCCAAGGCGCTTATGCTAACATAGCAATATGTGTCCATGGAACTCCATCTCCACTACAATAGATACCCATAAGGTACCCCTGTGGGCAGGATGCTGTGTATGTTAAAGGTAGGACATTTACTGATGTGTGTGACAAGTCCTGGTAGTCAATTACAGTGCATTTCATTATTTCACTACGGAAAGGCTATCTGTCCCATAGGATAGAATAGGAGTTTACTTATAACATCTTATAAGCATAACTTCCCATTGGGATAAGATGGGGAAATTGAGTTTGTATTCCTGGACTAAGAATGTAAAAATGCATATTTTAGTAAAGGTGATTGTTATGTTCTGTGTTTGGAAATACCACTTTTAGAAAGTAGGTATTTTCTTACTTAACCATTCTGTGTGTCTCAGCTAGGGTTGTGGATTGAGTGTCTGGCTTTGGAGTGACAGGGACTGGGGATATGCATTCTCTTCAGTCAGCCACTGGGGGTTGAGGTGTGTCCTGCCTTTCCTGGAAGAGTCAGTGATGGGCTGAATAGACCTGGGCCGCATTTAGGGTAGGGAGAGGAGATTTCCTTGCACCTGAATGGGCCTGGTCTGCTGTAGACAATGCTGTCTCCACCTCCTGCTGGGATGCTGGCCGGAGAGGACCAACCTGGCTTGGACTTTGCAGAGACACTCTCTGCCTGAGAGAACAATGGAATTCTGTGTATAAATATTGGGGCCCGGACCCCAGATCTTTAGAGCTCATTGGAATCAAAGAACCTGCCAAGAAGAAGAGCTGGTAGAGCTGTCAGGAGGGATGCTGCCCCTTTGCTGTGTTGTTGCTTTGTTGGATTGGCCTGCAGTTGCTGCCTCTGCCTTGGGCAGTGAAAGGACTGGACTGACACTTTCTTTACTTGTGCTGAGTGTCTCCAAGGGCTCAAAGTAGAGCTTGGCTCCTGTTCTGAAGTCTCAGGGACTGCAAAGACTTTATCAACCTCTGGGTACCGCATGTGGAACCATTGTTTCAGTTGCCAAAGAGAAGGGAAAAGCAACCAACTCCATCACCAACTCCGTTGATGACTCTGTGTCCTGGAGGCACCGCAGATGGCACCGGCACATCTTGCACTGCAACCCTGGACTCACAGACAACGACCACCACCGCCACTGAGCCACTACTTGCACCGCGTCCTGTGGGCACCGCACTTCACACTGCCTCGTTTAACCCTGCTTGGACATCACCGACACTGTTGCTGCCGAACCTGAACATCGACCAGCCCCGTTGCCTGCACCGTAACCTGCCAGCTCCATATCGATCACTGCCGTACCTTGCACCATAAGCCTTGGTCTCTCCCACGCTGTCTCGACGATCGGCACCAAGCCTGCGCCGCGCCATGAGGGTACCACACCGCTTCCATTTTGCAATGCACCATTGACATTTGCCCGACCGACTCGCGACAATGTGTCAGCCGCAATGAAAAAGGTACTGTTTTACGAGTCTGTCGACGCTTTAGGTGTGCCGTACCGACGCAGTCGGCTGGAATTGTTAGACTCTGTCATGTCCAGGATCAGGATAGCCCCGGATGGAGTTACCAACTTGGAAGAACTGTGGGACATATTATCAAGGGGGCGCGATAAAATTATTGCCGCTTTAGCGTCTGTTTTCGGGCGAAAAGCGGAGATAATTTTATCGCATTATCATCAAGGACACGCTAGCGCCTGATTCCTTGACTTAGCGCCCATTTTTCACATGCCTCGCATTGATAATGAGATGCAAAGGAGGCATGGCTGTGAAAACAACATGGAATAATATCGCAAAGGCAGCTTCGCAATATTATCAACGAGGGGTAGCGATATTTGAAATCGCGTTAAGTATGCCTTAACGCAGGAATTTAACATCTGTTAAATTCCTGACTAAGGCATACCCAACATGGGGGTGGATTGTGTGGCGAAGACCACAGGCCCTATCATCAAGGATATCGCCGTTTTCCATGGAACATCGCTGGAAAACCAGCGATGTTCCATGGAAAACACCGCTTTTGCTGAAATAATTATCGACATTGCGCTATGCGTTGTTGATACAGCGCTAGCTTGGCGATATTTGCCAGCTATAAAAATCCTCACGCTAAGAGCGGCCAGCGATAATTAGCGCTGCTGCTTGATAATATGCCCCTATGTTTTTGAGCTATTTGCAATTATGAAGGATATCTTGCAAAATATATATTTTTAAGTACTATATGTTGGATTCTTATCATTTTGGTCTTGTTTTGGATATGTAAAAATATTGGATATTTTACTCAACTGGTGTGGTGTCCTTTTGCAGTGTTTTCACTGTATTACTGTTGGTTATGTGCAAATGCTTTGCACACTGCCTCTAAGATAAGCCTGACTGCTCATGCCAAGTTACCAAGGGGGTGAGTAGGGGTTATTTAGGAGTGTAACTCCCTTATCCTGAATAGAAGGAAGGGTATCTACTTGGACAAAGGTGCAAACCATTGCCAACTAGAGACCCCCATTTCTAACACATTGGAATTACCTTATTACATTTTTAAAGTGTAATTTGAAATTGTGAAGAGTTAGACTTTTCCAGTTTGGTGTCACTGGACTCACAATTTAAAATCACAACTTATGGTGATATTGGATTTTAAGCTACAGCTTAACAAATGCCACTTTTAGAAAGTTTGCATTTACTTACTTTAGCCATTAGGTGCCTGCTGCTCTTCTCTGTTCAAGCTGGGCGTTGTTTCTTCCTTCTAGACAGCCACACTCAAAGGAAGCTTAGCTGTATCTTGATGAGCCATCCTGGATAAAGGGTGGGGGAAACTGGGCACAGCCTCACCTTTAAACCTGAATATGCTATTTCCTGTCCTCACACAAAAAGCTGCATACCCCCTGGAGTGATTCTTAAGCCAGGGCAGGAAGGGAAGACCTCTGTGCACTTCAGGGCTTTCTTTGAAGTCCCCCCACTTCAAAGGCACAACTGAGTATCAGTATTGGACCCCTGACACCGTGAATTCAGTACACTTCTGGATCTGTGACAACTCTGACAGGAAGAACTGCTGTGCTGCTGCAGAGACTGCCACTGTGCTGGACTGCTGCCTCGGTGGACTCTTGCCTTGCTGAGCTGCTGTACTGCAGGCTGTTCTGCTGCCTGGGTGAGCAGGACTGGGCCTGCATCACTTAAACACAGAGAGATCCCAAGAGCTTGCCTCCTGTTCTAAGTCTCAGGGACATCAAAGACTTCAACTCATCCTGCTAAAGCACCTGGACACTTCTTGCTGCAAGTTTTGTCCTTTAAAGTGGTTCCAATGGAGTCCTGGTCCCTTGGAAGTGTGTTAAAGTGCTGCGTCAAGCAGAACCCATGCATCCTCATTGGAACTGGTGCATCTAAGCCTTTGCTTGAGTCAAAATTAGGGCATCCTCCTCGTTGCATGGAGCGGACCTGGCGCGTCGCCTCCGGAACCAGTGCACCGCCTTCAGAATTGAGGCATCGTCTACTGTGGGAGCAGCAGCTCCACATCGCTTCGGAACCAGCACTTCTCACTCAGAACAGACACCCAGCACAACAAGTGGCACAATTTCCGAAAGTGAAGAAAAGCAGTGCATCATTGAGGTCATTGACGTTTTTTGTTTAAATGGGTGGGAGCCCATGTGAATACTTGCACAGGTCCAGCGGATACAACGTACTTGATGACAGGTAATCCGTCTAAATGCATCGTTCCGAGGAAGGCAGTGCAAAGCTGTTATTATAAAGGGCATTGTGAGTTTGTGGGCAACATAGAGAGCCCTTCTAAAATGCACGCTTCTGGTACCAGCATTCCCATACACTTTCTCAGTTGTCTTTATTTCCACATGAAAATAAATGTTGATTAGTAAGAAGAATAATGAACATAGTATAAAGTGGTTATGAATCAAATTTCAAAAATTAAAACTATTACTAGAAGTTGAATGCCTCCCAATTTATCAACCTCAGAAGCATGAAATGGAGACTATAGTAGCCCTGACTGTAGCACTGCCGGGGGCAAACTCAAGGCAGCCATTTAATTTTTAGCATTTACGTAGCTAATTCTCGCTTCATGTAACAAGAAAAAACTACCTGCTTCATTGTTTTTATTCACCAGTCCTGTATTCAGTGGCGGATCGTCCGCTAAGGCAGAGGAGCATAGCCCCACTGCTTTTAGCAGTGTAAATAAAATTAAAATAAAATGATAATAACTCGTTGTTATGATCATTTCATTTGTTCATGCTGCAGCGGGGCGGACTGCTCTGCTCTCAGAGAAGGGGGAGGAGTGGTGGGCAGAGCAGTCATTCACACTTTGCATGTTCTCCATCCTGGCTGAATTACAACCTGGGTAGAGAACATGCCCAGGCTTCCATTCTCTGGCTGAGCACCTAACCATAGTGCTCAGCAGCGTTGTCTGGCTCCCATGTGAATCCCACATCTCTCTGGTTTCATTGGTTATCACCTTCCTTGCCTCCGTCTTCTCTTGGGCTTGAAATCCTGTCTTCTCCTGCCACGGAGCTTGGCCCAAGTATTGCTACTGATGGACTGTGTCATTACACTGCAGGATCCTGCAATGTAGGCACTCTTTATTTACTTTTGACGTGCATTTGTGCATTCGCTACCGGAAGAGGTAAGAGCGGTGGGGTGGCAGGTGGGAAAGTCGACAGAGGACGGGATAGGTAAAATTAAATAAAGAAATAAATATAACCACTTACCTTGCGCTCCCAGCATTGCGGACTCGGTAATGCGGCTAGTGCAAGGTAAGTGTTTTTTTAATTTTTATTTAATATACCTATACCGGCTTCTGTCGACTTCCCCCCACTCTTCTCCCACCCCACCCCACCGCCTCACCATTCTTACCTGTGCCAGCCATGCCTGCATCTTTGAGGGCACATCTCTGGAGTCCCTTTAGTTCAGCCCTGCTTATAATGTGGTGTATGTCAACCCGTAAACTTTCTACTGAAACCGAGCAAGCAGGGAGCGAACTTCATTGTTAATACTTTGGAGAGGGGGGGCCACCATTATATTTAACATACACCTACAGTTATGAATGTCTGCTGCTTATTGCCATTTAAAACATTGGCAGCCAAATATAGATATTACTGCTTTTTGTTTTGTGTAATACTTTAGGCTGCAGTGTGCATTTCATCTCAAAGTGAGCCGTGACTGCCACCTTTTGGATCTCTTGTAAATTTCACACAGATGTTAAAAATACTGATGTCTTTTGTACTTACTCCTGTCAGCAAGATTACATTAATAGGGGAGTGGTGCTGAAAGGGCCAGGCCCATAAAATCTGGACCTGTTCTAGAATTGCAATCCGATGGTCCTTTTTAGCAGCATGTAAGCGTAGAGGGGAGAAAGTAGTTATTATTGCCAATCAATTTAACAAGAATTTTCTCTGGTCACATAGTAACCACAGAGAACCATGTAAGGTTAGTTCATTTATTACAAAACCAAAAATAACTGGACATCAAGACATCTCAAAAAGAAAGTGTAAAATACATCGGATTCAGCATAAAGCTGAATCTGTGAATCCAGTGTAAGTGATGTAGCATAAACAAAACAATTCAGTAGGATGCACAGGATCCGAAAGCATGAGTCCAAATTTCCCTGCATCGAAGGTTGATGAAAATAAAACATCAATTTATCCCTACCCTAGCACTAAATTGACATCCCTTGTTAAACATCTTCAGGGGCAAAAGATAAAAGGTTTTAGCATGTGGAGTCTTCCTAAGAAGTCTCTCCACCATCGATGGGTCGGATAGCATAAAGCTATCGAGACAGAACTCATTCTGAGATGCTCTCACTCCGAGGGCAGAAAAAGAATTGGACACTTTCCCTACTTTCAATGTCCCATTATTACAGGTATCTTTGACCAAGAGTCCTTGCGGGTCAAGCTATCCCCTCTGAATAACACCCTAACTGTAATTTTCCATGGGACCACAATGCTCTTCTTCTTACCATTTCTGTCCTTGATTCCCAAGCCTTCAACTGTGGGGAGGACAAAGGCCTTCTCTTATTGATTCAGACCAAACGATGTGACTTTTTCCCTCCTTGCCTGACTAGTAAAACAAAGATATTATTCAAGCTAACATGAGGGCTTCTTTCACCTGCAACGCAAAATGCAAGAAAGAACAAATTCCACAGCACACATGAAATTCAGCTATTAATTCTAAAGCAAGAGCTTCAAGAGAAAAATACATTTCAAGCCTACAAGATTCAGTTAATATAAGAGATTGGCATGTGAGCTTTATGAAATTGCATAAGAAATGAAGGCATGTTCATTGTTGGACCCGGCCTCGTGGCGTGGTCCTTACCCCCGTGGATTGTGCCCGTTCCCCGCCCCGGCCTTCACGGGCCACCCTTCCGAACTGCACCTGGACACTTCTTGCTGCAAGTTTTGTCCTTTAAAGTGGTTCCAATGGAGTCCTGGTCCCTTGGAAGTGTGTTAAAGTGCTGCGTCAAGCAGAACCCATGCATCCTCATTGGAACTGGTGCATCTAAGCCTTTGCTTCAGTCAAAATTAGGGCATCCTCCTCGTTGCATGGAGCGGACCTGGCGCGTCGCCTCCGGAACCAGTGCACCGCCTTCAGAATTGAGGCATAGTCTACTGTGGGAGCATCAGCTCCACATCGCTTCGGAACCAGCACTTCTCACTCAGAACAGACACCCAGCACAACAAGTGGCACAATTTCCGAAAGTGAAGAAAAGCAGTGCATCATTGAGGTCATTGACGTTTTTTGTTTAAATGGGTCGGAGCCCATGTGAATACTTGCACAGGTCCAGCGGATACAACGTACTTGATGACAGGTAATCCGTCTAAATGCATCGTTCCGAGGAAGGCAGTGTAAAGCTGTTATTATAAAGGGCATTGTGAGTTTGTGGGCAACATAGAGAGCCCTTCTAAAATGCACGCTTCTGGTACCGGAATTCCCATACACTTTCTCAGTTGTCTTTATTTCCACATGAAAATAAATGTTGATTAGTAAGAAGAATAATGAACATAGTATAAAGTGGTTATGAATCAAATTTAAAAAATTAAAACTATTACTAGAAGTTGAATGCCTCCCAATTTATCAACCTCAGAAGCATGAAATGGAGACTATAGTGGCCCTGACTGTAGCACTGCCGGGGGCAAACTCAAGGCAGCCATCTAATTTTTAGCATTTACGTAGCTAATTCTCGCTTCATGTAACAAGAAAAAACTACCTGCTTCATTGTTTTTATTCACCAGTCCTGTATTCAGTGGCGCATCGTCCGCTAAGGCAGAGGAGCATAGCCCCACTGCTTTTAGCGGTGTAAATAAAATTAAAATAAAATGATAATAACTCGTTGTTATGATCATTTCATTTGTTAATGCTGCAGCGGGGCGGACTGCTCTGCTCTCAGAGAAGGGGGAGGAGTGGTGGGCACGCAGTCATGCACACTTTGCATGTTCTCCATCCTGGCTGAATTACAACCTGGGTAGAGAACATGCCCAGGCTTCTATTCTCTGGCTGAGCACCTAACAATGGTGCTCAGCAGCGTTGTCTGGCTCCCATGTGAATCCCACATCTCTCTGGTTTCATTGGTTATCACCTTCCTTGCCTCCGTCTTCTCTTGGGCTTGAAATCCTGTCTTCTCCTGCCACGGAGCTTGGCCCAAGTATTGCTACTGATGGACTGTGTCATTACACTGCAGGATCCTGCAATGTAGGCACTCTTTATTTACTTTTGACGTGCATTTGTGCATTCGCTACCGGAAGAGGTAAGAGCGGTGGGGTGGCAGGTGGAAAAGTCGACAGAGGACAGGATAGGTAAAATTAAATAAAGAAATAAATATAACCACTTACCTTGCGCTCCCAGCATTGCGGACTCGGTAATGCGGCTAGTGCAAGGTAAGTGTTTTTTTAATTTTTATTTAATATACCTATACCGGCTTCTGTCGACTTCCCCCCACTCTTCTCCCACCCCACCCCACCGCCTCACCATTCTTACCTGTGCCAGCCACGCCTGCATCTTTGAGGGCACATCTCTGGAGTCCCTTTAGTTCAGCCCTGCTTATAATGTGGTGTATGTCAACTCGTAAACTTTCTACTGAAACCGAGCAAGCAGGGAGCGAACTTCATTGTTAATACTTTGGAGAGGGGGGGCCACCATTGTATTTAACATACACCTACAGTTATGAATGTCTGCTGCTTATTGCCATTTAAAACATTGGCAGCCAAATATAGATATTACTGCTTTTTGTTTTGTGTAATACTTTAGGCTGCAGTGTGCATTTCATCTCAAAGTGAGCCGTGACTGCCACCTTTTGGATCTCTTGTAAATTTCACACAGATGTTAAAAATACTGATGTCTTTTGTACTTACTCCTGTCAGCAAGATTACATTAATAGGGGAGTGGTGCTGAAAGGGCCAGGCCCATAAAATCTGGACCTGTTCTAGAATTGCAATCCGATGGTCCTTTTTAGCAGCATGTAAGCGTAGAGGGGAGAAAGTAGTTATTATTGCCAATCAATTTAACAAGAATTTTCTCTGGTCACATAGTAACCACAGAGAACCATGTAAGGTTAGTTCATTTATTACAAAACCAAAAATAACTGGACATCAAGACATCTCAAAAAGAAAGTGTAAAATACATCGGATTCAGCATAAAGCTGAATCTGTGAATCCAGTGTAAGTGATGTAGCATAAACAAAACAATTCAGTAGGATGCACAGGATCCGAAAGCATGAGTCCAAATTTCCCTGCATCGAAGGTTGATGAAAATAAAACATCAATTTATCCCTACCCTAGCACTAAATTGACATCCCTTGTTAAACATCTTCAGGGGCAAAAGATAAAAGGTTTTAGCATGTGGAGTCTTCCTAAGAAGTCTCTCCACCATCGATGGGTCGGATAGCATAAAGCTATCGAGACAGAACTCATTCTGAGATGCTCTCACTCCGAGGGCAGAAAAAGAATTGGACACTTTCCCTACTTTCAATGTCCCATTATTACAGGTATCTTTGACCAAGAGTCCTTGCGGGTCAAGCTATCCCCTCTGAATAACACCCTAACTGTAATTTTCCATGGGACCACAATGCTCTTCTTCTTACCATTTCTGTCCTTGATTCCCAAGCCTTCAACTGTGGGGAGGACAAAGGCCTTCTCTTATTGATTCAGACCAAACGATGTGACTTTTTCCCTCCTTGCCTGACTAGTAAAACAAAGATATTATTCTAGCTAACATGAGGGCTTCTTTCACCTGCAACGCAAAATGCAAGAAAGAACAAATTCCACAGCACACATGAAATTCAGCTATTAATTCTAAAGCAAGAGCTTCAAGAGAAAAATACATTTCAAGCCTACAAGATTCAGTTAATATAAGAGATTGGCATGTGAGCTTTATGAAATTGCATAAGAAATGAAGGCATGTTCATTGTTGGACCCGGCCTCGTGGCGTGGTCCTTACCCCCGTGGATTGTGCCCGTTCCCCGCCCCGGCCTTCACGGGCCACCCTTCCGAACTGCACCTGGACACTTCTTGCTGCAAGTTTTGTCCTTTAAAGTGGTTCCAATGGAGTCCTGGTCCCTTGGAAGTGTGTTAAAGTGCTGCGTCAAGCAGAACCCATGCATCCTCATTGGAACTGGTGCATCTAAGCCTTTGCTTCAGTCAAAATTAGGGCATCCTCCTCGTTGCATGGAGCGGACCTGGCGCGTCGCCTCCGGAACCAGTGCACCGCCTTCAGAATTGAGGCATAGTCTACTGTGGGAGCATCAGCTCCACATCGCTTCGGAACCAGCACTTCTCACTCAGAACAGACACCCAGCACAACAAGTGGCACAATTTCCGAAAGTGAAGAAAAGCAGTGCATCATTGAGGTCATTGACGTTTTTTGTTTAAATGGGTCGGAGCCCATGTGAATACTTGCACAGGTCCAGCGGATACAACGTACTTGATGACAGGTAATCCGTCTAAATGCATCGTTCCGAGGAAGGCAGTGTAAAGCTGTTATTATAAAGGGCATTGTGAGTTTGTGGGCAACATAGAGAGCCCTTCTAAAATGCACGCTTCTGGTACCGGAATTCCCATACACTTTCTCAGTTGTCTTTATTTCCACATGAAAATAAATGTTGATTAGTAAGAAGAATAATGAACATAGTATAAAGTGGTTATGAATCAAATTTAAAAAATTAAAACTATTACTAGAAGTTGAATGCCTCCCAATTTATCAACCTCAGAAGCATGAAATGGAGACTATAGTGGCCCTGACTGTAGCACTGCCGGGGGCAAACTCAAGGCAGCCATCTAATTTTTAGCATTTACGTAGCTAATTCTCGCTTCATGTAACAAGAAAAAACTACCTGCTTCATTGTTTTTATTCACCAGTCCTGTATTCAGTGGCGCATCGTCCGCTAAGGCAGAGGAGCATAGACCCACTGCTTTTAGCAGTGTAAATAAAATTAAAATAAAATGATAATAACTCGTTGTTATGATCATTTCATTTGTTAATGCTGCAGCGGGGCGGACTGCTCTGCTCTCAGAGAAGGGGGAGGAGTGGTGGGCACGCAGTCATGCACACTTTGCATGTTCTCCATCCTGGCTGAATTACAACCTGGGTAGAGAACATGCCCAGGCTTCTATTCTCTGGCTGAGCACCTAACAATGGTGCTCAGCAGCGTTGTCTGGCTCCCATGTGAATCCCACATCTCTCTGGTTTCATTGGTTATCACCTTCCTTGCCTCCGTCTTCTCTTGGGCTTGAAATCCTGTCTTCTCCTGCCGCGGAGCTTGGCCCAAGTATTGCTACTGATGGACTGTGTCATTACACTGCAGGATCCTGCAATGTAGGCACTCTTTATTTACTTTTGACGTGCATTTGTGCATTCGCTACCGGAAGAGGTAAGAGCGGTGGGGTGGCAGGTGGAAAAGTCGACAGAGGACAGGATAGGTAAAATTAAATAAAGAAATAAATATAACCACTTACCTTGCGCTCCCAGCATTGCGGACTCGGTAATGCGGCTAGTGCAAGGTAAGTGTTTTTTTAATTTTTATTTAATATACCTATACCGGCTTCTGTCGACTTCCCCCCACTCTTCTCCCACCCCACCCCACCGCCTCACCATTCTTACCTGTGCCAGCCACGCCTGCATCTTTGAGGGCACATCTCTGGAGTCCCTTTAGTTCAGCCCTGCTTATAATGTGGTGTATGTCAACTCGTAAACTTTCTACTGAAACCGAGCAAGCAGGGAGCGAACTTCATTGTTAATACTTTGGAGAGGGGGGGCCACCATTATATTTAACATACACCTACAGTTATGAATGTCTGCTGCTTATTGCCATTTAAAACAATGGCAGCCAAATATAGATATTACTGCTTTTTGTTTTGTGTAATACTTTAGGCTGCAGTGTGCATTTCATCTCAAAGTGAGCCGTGACTGCCACCTTTTGGATCTCTTGTAAATTTCACACAGATGTTAAAAATACTGATGTCTTTTGTACTTACTCCTGTCAGCAAGATTACATTAATAGGGGAGTGGTGCTGAAAGGGCCAGGCCCATAAAATCTGGACCTGTTCTAGAATTGCAATCCGATGGTCCTTTTTAGCAGCATGTAAGCGTAGAGGGGAGAAAGTAGTTATTATTGCCAATCAATTTAAGAAGAATTTTCTCTGGTCACATAGTAACCACAGAGAACCATGTAAGGTTAGTTCATTTATTACAAAACCAAAAATAACTGGACATCAAGACATCTCAAAAAGAAAGTGTAAAATACATCGGATTCAGCATAAAGCTGAATCTGTGAATCCAGTGTAAGTGATGTAGCATAAACAAAACAATTCAGTAGGATGCACAGGATCCGAAAGCATGAGTCCAAATGTCCCTGCATCGAAGGTTGATGAAAATAAAACATCAATTTATCCCTACCCTAGCACTAAATTGACATCCCTTGTTAAACATCTTCAGGGGCAAAAGATAAAAGGTTTTAGCATGTGGAGTCTTCCTAAGAAGTCTCTCCACCATCGATGGGTCGGATAGCATAAAGCTATCGAGACAGAACTCATTCTGAGATGCTCTCACTCCGAGGGCAGAAAAAGAATTGGACACTTTCCCTACTTTCAATGTCCCATTATTACAGGTATCTTTGACCAAGAGTCCTTGCGGGTCAAGCTATCCCCTCTGAATAACACCCTAACTGTAATTTTCCATGGGACCACAATGCTCTTCTTCTTACCATTTCTGTCCTTGATTCCCAAGCCTTCAACTGTGGGGAGGACAAAGGCCTTCTCTTATTGATTCAGACCAAACGATGTGACTTTTTCCCTCCTTGCCTGACTAGTAAAACAAAGATATTATTCTAGCTAACATGAGGGCTTCTTTCACCTGCAACGCAAAATGCAAGAAAGAACAAATTCCACAGCACACATGAAATTCAGCTATTAATTCTAAAGCAAGAGCTTCAAGAGAAAAATACATTTCAAGCCTACAAGATTCAGTTAATATAAGAGATTGGCATGTGAGCTTTATGAAATTGCATAAGAAATGAAGGCATGTTCATTGTTGGACCCGGCCTCGTGGCGTGGTCCTTACCCCCGTGGATTGTGCCCGTTCCCCGCCCCGGCCTTCACGGGCCACCCTTCCGAACTTCACCTGGACACTTCTTGCTGCAAGTTTTGTCCTTTAAAGTGGTTCCAATGGAGTCCTGGTCCCTTGGAAGTGTGTTAAAGTGCTGCGTCAAGCAGAACCCATGCATCCTCATTGGAACTGGTGCATCTAAGCCTTTGCTTCAGTCAAAATTAGGGCATCCTCCTCGTTGCATGGAGCGGACCTGGCGCGTCGCCTCCGGAACCAGTGCACCGCCTTCAGAATTGAGGCATAGTCTACTGTGGGAGCATCAGCTCCACATCGCTTCGGAACCAGCACTTCTCACTCAGAACAGACACCCAGCACAACAAGTGGCACAATTTCCGAAAGTGAAGAAAAGCAGTGCATCATTGAGGTCATTGACGTTTTTTGTTTAAATGGGTCGGAGCCCATGTGAATACTTGCACAGGTCCAGCGGATACAACGTACTTGATGACAGGTAATCCGTCTAAATGCATCGTTCCGAGGAAGGCAGTGTAAAGCTGTTATTATAAAGGGCATTGTGAGTTTGTGGGCAACATAGAGAGCCCTTCTAAAATGCACGCTTCTGGTACCGGAATTCCCATACACTTTCTCAGTTGTCTTTATTTCCACATGAAAATAAATGTTGATTAGTAAGAAGAATAATGAACATAGTATAAAGTGGTTATGAATCAAATTTAAAAAATTAAAACTATTACTAGAAGTTGAATGCCTCCCAATTTATCAACCTCAGAAGCATGAAATGGAGACTATAGTGGCCCTGACTGTAGCACTGCCGGGGGCAAACTCAAGGCAGCCATCTAATTTTTAGCATTTACGTAGCTAATTCTCGCTTCATGTAACAAGAAAAAACTACCTGCTTCATTGTTTTTATTCACCAGTCCTGTATTCAGTGGCGCATCGTCCGCTAAGGCAGAGGAGCATAGCCCCACTGCTTTTAGCAGTGTAAATAAAATTAAAATAAAATGATAATAACTCGTTGTTATGATCATTTCATTTGTTAATGCTGCAGCGGGGCGGACTGCTCTGCTCTCAGAGAAGGGGGAGGAGTGGTGGGCACGCAGTCATGCACACTTTGCATGTTCTCCATCCAGGCTGAATTACAACCTGGGTAGAGAACATGCCCAGGCTTCTATTCTCTGGCTGAGCACCTAACAATGGTGCTCAGCAGCGTTGTCTGGCTCCCATGTGAATCCCACATCTCTCTGGTTTCATTGGTTATCACCTTCCTTGCCTCCGTCTTCTCTTGGGCTTGAAATCCTGTCTTCTCCTGCCGCGGAGCTTGGCCCAAGTATTGCTACTGATGGACTGTGTCATTACACTGCAGGATCCTGCAATGTAGGCACTCTTTATTTACTTTTGACGTGCATTTGTGCATTCGCTACCGGAAGAGGTAAGAGCGGTGGGGTGGCAGGTGGAAAAGTCGACAGAGGACAGGATAGGTAAAATTAAATAAAGAAATAAATATAACCACTTACCTTGCGCTCCCAGCATTGCGGACTCGGTAATGCGGCTAGTGCAAGGTAAGTGTTTTTTTAATTTTTATTTAATATACCTATACCGGCTTCTGTCGACTTCCCCCCACTCTTCTCCCACCCCACCCCACCGCCTCACCATTCTTACCTGTGCCAGCCACGCCTGCATCTTTGAGGGCACATCTCTGGAGTCCCTTTAGTTCAGCCCTGCTTATAATGTGGTGTATGTCAACTCGTAAACTTTCTACTGAAACCGAGCAAGCAGGGAGCGAACTTCATTGTTAATACTTTGGAGAGGGGGGGCCACCATTATATTTAACATACACCTACAGTTATGAATGTCTGCTGCTTATTGCCATTTAAAACATTGGCAGCCAAATATAGTTATTACTGCTTTTTGTTTTGTGTAATACTTTAGGCTGCAGTGTGCATTTCATCTCAAAGTGAGCCGTGACTGCCACCTTTTGGATCTCTTGTAAATTTCACACAGATGTTAAAAATACTGATGTCTTTTGTACTTACTCCTGTCAGCAAGATTACATTAATAGGGGAGTGGTGCTGAAAGGGCCAGGCCCATAAAATCTGGACCTGTTCTAGAATTGCAATCCGATGGTCCTTTTTAGCAGCATGTAAGCGTAGAGGGGAGAAAGTAGTTATTATTGCCAATCAATTTAATAAGAATTTTCTCTGGTCACATAGTAACCACAGAGAACCATGTAAGGTTAGTTCATTTATTACAAAACCAAAAATAACTGGACATCAAGACATCTCAAAAAGAAAGTGTAAAATACATCAGATTCAGCATAAAGCTGAATCTGTGAATCCAGTGTAAGTGATGTAGCATAAACAAAACAATTCAGTAGGATGCACAGGATCCGAAAGCATGAGTCCAAATTTCCCTGCATCGAAGGTTGATGAAAATAAAACATCAATTTATCCCTACCCTAGCACTAAATTGACATCCCTTGTTAAACATCTTCAGGGGCAAAAGATAAAAGGTTTTAGCATGTGGAGTCTTCCTAAGAAGTCTCTCCACCATCGATGGGTCGGATAGCATAAAGCTATCGAGACAGAACTCATTCTGAGATGCTCTCACTCCGAGGGCAGAAAAAGAATTGGACACTTTCCCTACTTTCAATGTCCCATTATTACAGGTATCTTTGACCAAGAGTCCTTGCGGGTCAAGCTATCCCCTCTGAATAACACCCTAACTGTAATTTTCCATGGGACCACAATGCTCTTCTTCTTACCATTTCTGTCCTTGATTCCCAAGCCTTCAACTGTGGGGAGGACAAAGGCCTTCTCTTATTGATTCAGACCAAACGATGTGACTTTTTCCCTCCTTGCCTGACTAGTAAAACAAAGATATTATTCTAGCTAACATGAGGGCTTCTTTCACCTGCAACGCAAAATGCAAGAAAGAACAAATTCCACAGCACACATGAAATTCAGCTATTAATTCTAAAGCAAGAGCTTCAAGAGAAAAATACATTTCAAGCCTACAAGATTCAGTTAATATAAGAGATTGGCATGTGAGCTTTATGAAATTGCATAAGAAATGAAGGCATGTTCATTGTTGGACCCGGCCTCGTGGCGTGGTCCTTACCCCCGTGGATTGTGCCCGTTCCCCGCCCCGGCCTTCACGGGCCACCCTTCCGAACTGCACCGAGACCCCTCATCCCGAGCCGCACGAGGTCGCATACCCCTCATGACTCCGCCATCTTGTTGGCATCCACGTGACACTGTGCACCAGCCGGCGCGACCCCGCTCAACCCGGCCTCCGCCCCAGCGAAGCCCCGACATCGAGGCACCAAGAACTGGCCAGGGGGTGCCGCAGGAACCATTCACCGCCCCCGGCGGAGGACAGTATCGATGAGACCCCCAACTGTCCTCCCATCCCTAGGTGTGATCGCCCTGCAACTCTCTTTGGCCTGGCGCCTCTCCTGCTGGGCGTCTGGCCACCTCCACCCGGCCTCTCCGCCCCCCCCGGGTGCCAGGGTCCGGACATCAAAGGGCTCCAGACCTATATCTGGGGCGACCCCGCCACAGATCGGCAGTTGTATCCCGGAGTCGAGAGCCCTGCTGATTGAATCGCGGCTGACCCTACGGAGAAGAACTCTTGTTGGAACTATCACGAGCCCTGCAGACTGCGTCGCAGCTCCTTCTTGTGAACACTTTGAAGCCCCCCCCGGAACATCGGGGCCCTGCTGACGCTGTCGCGGCCCAACCTTGCTGAAACCTCCCTCGGAGCCCTGCTGACGACGTCGCGGCTCGAGCTGAGCAGAAACCACCTTGAGAGCCCTGCTGACCTGATCGCGGCTCCCCACGAACTGAACGCCAGAGCCCTGCTGACGCCGTCGCGGCTCGACCCCTCCGAGATCCGGAGGTCCTCCAGCTTGAGGATAAGAACTGGGCCCCAAGTACCCCCGTACCGAGCTCCTGCCAAAGACTGTCCCGCTACCCTTACCCTTCCAAAGAGACACTGAGACTTTTGGTGGATCCCTCGATCCCTTTCCTGTAAATATTGATCTCGTAACCTTTAAATACTGATAAAGAATTGCTCGTCTTGAGACAACCTCCTTGAGTCCTGTGTGGTGGTGTTACTGTGCTAGTACGTGATAGGAGAAGGATCTCTCAGGAGGCTTCTCGGCAGCGCTCGGCTACTTCGTGCAGTGTGAGGGCCCCCCTTGGTGGTCTCGCCGACTCCTCGGGGTCCGCCTTCCAACATTTGGTGGCCAGCGACGGGATCCGAGCCGAACGCAGTACGTACCAGCCAGTACCCACTAGCTACCCATCCAGGCGAACAGTAATCATGAGCAGCCAGGAAAACAACGCGACCATGGAGTTCCAGCCCGAACGGTTGGAGGAATATACGCACAAAGAATTAAAACAGTTCTGCAAGGACAAAGGCATTGCAACCACCGGCCTAGGTACCAAAGAGGAGATGCAGAAAGCTCTGAGGACCTGGCTGGAGGCCGAGGCAGGCCACTCCCAAGAAGAAGGTCCCTTGCCCCTGACTGAGGCCACATCAACCGCACTGACTCCGGCAACCGGAGGAAGAAAGAGCCTAGAAACCGGCCTCTCTGAAGACGAAATACGAGAGCGGGAGAAGGTCCGGAACCACAAACTAGAGCTCGCACGACTGCGGCTGGACGGCGAACTCCAGCTGGCGGAAAAGAAACTGGCCCTAGAGCAGCTACGGCTTCAAGAGGAGATAGAAGAGAAGAGACGGCACCGAGAGTTGGAGGAAAAGAAACTGACCCTTGAGCACGAGCGCAGTCTCAAAGAGCTCGAAATCAAGGCCAAGAACGGGGGGACCAACACCCCCAGTACTAGAGACACCCTACCGCCTGCCGAGGCCAAGGTACATATCCCGAAAGAGGTCGTCAAGGAGTACTATAAGAATGACGACATCCAACAATGGTTCAAGGCCTACGAGGTGGCCATGACCTCTCATCGGGTGCCCCGAAAGGACTGGGGTGCCGGCTTGTGGGGGCGGTTCCTGAGTGAGGGTCGAGACACACTGCTCCAGCTGCCGGAGGAGGTGATGACCTCCTACGATCACATGAAGGAGGCCCTGCTCACCCGCTACGCTAGCGGTTCAGAGACTGCAAAAAAATCCCGGGTACCACCTGGTGGAATATGTGGACTTTTTCAGCCGGGCCCTAGAAGGGTGGATCAAGGGTAGCAAAGTCACCACCTACGGGCAGCTGGTCGACCTCATCGTGTGGGAACATCTCTCCAACAATTGCTTCGTGGAACTGAGACAACACCTCCTCGACAGCAAGATGACCGACCCACGAAAACTCGCCGTCGAGGCCGATCGATGGGTCAACTCCCGGGTCCCCCGGAACTCAATGGGGGAGTACCAGAGGAACCCCACCGGACCCCCCCGCCAACGCAGTGGAGGGGGAGGGCCGAACAGGAACCGGGACCCCCCCGCCGGGGCCCCCAGGAGCCCCCCTCGAGGGCCACCGCAGCAACAACTCTCCCCGAGCCTAGCCCGAAGGGGGGCGACCCCGGCCAGACCCGAACCACGGCCACCAGTAACATGCTACGGCTGCCAACAAACCGGACACTATGCCAGCGACCCGGTCTGCCCCCTGAACCGAAGAAGCGGGGCCGGCGGGCCCCCGCCCCGACAGCTGGCGGCCGCCGCCCTGGGAGAGGGAGAAGAGGAAGAAGAAACCCTCGACCGAGGGACCACCGAATGGGAGCCGGCAGCCATGTCCCTGGTCTGCCTGGGTAGCCGAGAAATGGTGCCCTGCACCCCCATCCCAAGCAACACCCAGAAGTACAGGCAGCAGGTCACCGTCAATGGACAACGGGCCGAAGTCCTTCGTGACACCGGTGCCAGTGTCACCGCTGTCCACTGCCACCTGGTGACCCCCGAACAGATCCTGCCCAATGTGCTGTGCCCCGTCCGGACGGCCGACAACAGCGAAAGCCTGTGCCAGATGGCCCTGGTCCCCTTCGAGTGGGGAGGGGTGACCGGCCTGCTAAAGGTGACGGTCCGCGATGACGCCCCCGTAGACTGTCTCCTGGGGAACGACTTGGAGAGTTCCCCCTGGGCTCAAGTAGAGCGACGAGAGCACCTCCGAATGCTGGGACTATCCGACTGGGCCTGCGCCATCACCCGGTCCATGACCGCCCGGGCCCCCCGCTCGTCCTCGGCCCCCGGTGCCGCCCAGCCCGAGGGGCTCACACCACCCCCCGCCGGCGGCGAGGGGAAGGCGGACACCGACCCTGGACCTAGTGAATCCTCCCCCGAGGAGATTGCTTCCCCGTGCGCCCTACCAGAACTGGCACAATGGCGACACGAAGGGGGCCCCACCCGGGAGCAGTTCCAGCAAGAGCAGCAGTCCTGTCCCACTCTCGAAGGGGTCCGACAACAAGCGTCCGCACAAACCAACGGGGACCAGACCGGCACCCACTGGGTCTACTGGGCCGAGGGCCTGTTATACAGTGAGCAAAAAGTGGCAGAACTCGGGGCCAGCCGAGTGTTGGTGGTCCCCCTCCGCTTCCGGGAGTTCCTGCTCAACCTGGCACATGACGTGCCCCTCGCCGGACACATGGGGCAAGACAAAACTTACAGCCGTCTGGTGACCCACTTCTACTGGCCCCGGATGCGGAGAGACGTGGACAACCACTGCCGGTCCTGCCAGACCTGCCAAGCCAGCTGGAAGATGGGGGGTCGGGTCAAGGCCCCCCTCCAGCCCTTTCCAGCCGTCAGCACTCCGTTCGAACGGGTCGGAATCGATATCGTGGGGCCCCTGGACCCCCAGACCGCCCTGGGCCACCGCTTCATCCTGGTCCTCGTGGACCACGCCACCAGGTACCCGGAGGCGGTCCCGCTAAGAACTATAACGGCCCCCGTGGTAGGCCGGGCCTTGATGGGGATCTTCTCCCGAGTGGGATTTCCCCGCGAAGTGGTGAGCGACAGGGGCACGGACTTTATTTCCAAATACATGCGGTCCCTGTGGCAGCAGTGCGGGGTCACGTACAAATTCACAACCCCCTATCACCCTCAGGGGAACGGACTGGTTGAGCGGTTCAACAGAACCTTAAAGGGAATGATCCAGGGCCTGGAAGAGCCCCTTAGGCGGAGATGGGATGTCCTGCTGCCGTGCCTCCTGTTTGCCTATCGGGAGGTCCCGCAGAAGTCCCTGGGGTTCAGCCCGTTTGAACTATTGTACGGACATCCGGTCCGCGGACCGCTCAGCCTAGTCAAGGAGGGCTGGGAGACGAAGCTCCAAGGCGCCCCTCCTGACGTCTACCGATACCTCCTGACCCTCCGAAACCAGACCCGCAAGTTCCGAGCCATGGCCGAAGCCAACCTCGAGGCCAGCCAGGAGGACATGAAGCGGTGGTACGATCGGAACTCCTCTACCATCGAATTCGAGCCAGGCCAGAGAGTCTGGGTCATGGCCCCGGTTGAACCCGGCGCCCTCCAGGACAAGTGGACCGGGCCCTTCAAGGTAGTGGAGAAGAAAAGCCCCGTCACCTACCTAGTCGACCTGGAGTCCCCCCGGAACCCCCTCCGGGTTCTACATGCTAACAGGCTCAAACCCCACTTTGCCCGGACCGAACTGAGCCTGCTACTGGCGACCGACGAGGGGGGCGAGGACGACTCCGAGCCCCTGCCCGACCTCTTGCAGTCCAACGTCCATGACGGATCCATCAAAGGTGTCCAACTCGCCTCTTCCCTGACCCCGGAACAGCGTGGCGACTGTTAACAACTGCTGCAGGACTACGCAGCCCTCTTCTCCCTCACCCCGGAGGTGACCCACTGGTGCGTCCACGACGTCGACACCGGGGAGAGCCCCCCCGTGCGACACAGAGCCTACAGGGTACCCGACCGAGTGCGGGCATGCATCCAGGCCGAAGTAGCAAAGATGCTGGCCCTGGGGGTCATCGAACCCTCCGACAGCCCGTGGGCCAGTCCTGTCGTCCTGGTACCAAAGGCCGCAGCCCCCGGCCACCCCCCGGAGTTACGATTCTGCGTAGACTACCGAGCCCTGAATGCGGTGACCAAGACGGACGCCCATCCTATACCCCGGGCCGACGAACTCATCGACCGCTTAGGGGCCGCCCGCTACCTGAGCACGCTGGACCTCACCGCCGGGTACTGGCAGATCCAGCTCACCCCTGGCACCCAAGAAAGATCCGCCTTTTCTACCCCGGATGGGCATTACCACTTTCGGGTGATGCCCTTCGGAATGAAGAATGCCCCGGCCACTTTCCAAAGACTTGTAAACAAGGTTTTGGCCGGGCTCGAGGCCTTCAGTGTGGCCTACCTAGATGACATTGCCGTGTACAGCAACCCCTGGGCGGAGCACCTCCTTCACCTCAAAGCCGTCCTGGCCGCCCTCCAGCGGGCCGGGCTCACGTTCAAGGCCAGCAAATGCCAGATCGGCCACGGATCCGTGACCTACCTGGGCCATCAAGTGGGAAGCGGGCAGGTGGCCCCTCTTCAGCCAAAAATCGATGCCATCCAGGCCTGGGAACCCCCCACTACCCAGACAGCTGTCCGGGCCTTCCTGGGTCTCACCGGATACTACCGGCGGTTCATCCGGGACTATGGGAGCATTGTTGGCCCCCTCACAGAGCTCACGTCCAAGAAGCAGCCCAAGAAGGTGCACTGGACACCCCGCTGCCAAGCAGCCTTCGAAACCCTCAAGACAGCGATGTGTACTGCCCCTGTGCTGCAGGCCCCTGACTACAATAAGGAGTTCGTGGTGCAGACGGACGCCTCCGAGTATGGGATCGGGGCCGTCCTGTCCCAGGCCGATGAAAAGGGGCTCGACCGACCAGTGGCCTTCATCAGCCGACGGCTACTGCCCCGGGAGCAGCGATGGAGCACCATCGAGCGTGAAGCCTTCGCTGTAGTGTGGGCCCTTAAGAAGCTCCGGCCCTATCTCTTCGGTACCCACTTCCGGGTCCAGACCGACCACCGGCCCCTGCGGTGGTTAATGCAAATGCGGGGCGAGAACCCCAAGCTGCTGCGGTGGTCCATCTCGCTGCAAGGGATGGACTTTGATGTTGAACACCGGCCCGGCAATGACCACGCCAACGCCGACGGCCTGTCCCGCTTCTTCCGCCTTGACGAGGAGAATCCCCAAGGAGATGGGTGACTCTCCATGCCTTCGGCTGGGGGGGACGCCTGTTGGACCCGGCCTCGTGGCGTGGTCCTTACCCCCGTGGACTGTGCCCGTTCCCCGCCCCGGCCTTCACGGGCCACCCTTCCGAACTGCACCGAGACCCCTCATCCCGAGCCGCACGAGGTCGCATACCCCCCATGGCTCCGCCATCTTGTTGGCATCCACGTGACTCTGTGCACCAGCCGGCGCGACCCCGCTCAACCCGGCCTCGGCCCCAGCGAAGCCCCGACATCGAGGCACCAAGAACTGGCCAGGGGGTGCCGCAGGAACCATTCACCGCCCCCGGCGGAGGACAGTATCGATGAGACCCCCAACTGTCCTCCCATCCCTAGGTGTGATTGCCCTGCAACTCTCTTTGGCCTGGCGCCTCTCCTGCTGGGCGTCTGGCCACCTCCACCCGGCCTCTCCGCCCCCCCCGGGCGCCAGGGTCCGGACATCAAAGGGCTCCAGACCTATATCTGGGGCGACCCCGCCACAGATCGGCAGTTGTATCCCGGAGTCGAGAGCCCTGCTGATTGAATCGCGGCTGACCCTACGGAGAAGAACTCTTGTTGGAACTATCACGAGCCCTGCAGACTGCGTCGCGGCTCCTTCTTGTGAACACTTTGAAGCCCCCCCCGGAACATCGGGGCCCTGCTGACGCTGTCGCGGCCCAACCTCGCTGAAACCTCCCTCGGAGCCCTGCTGACGATGTCGCGGCTCGAGCTGAGCAGAAACCACCTTGAGAGCCCTGCTGACCTGATCGCGGCTCCCCACAAACTGAATGCCAGAGCCCTGCTGACGCCGTCGCGGCTCGACCCCTCCGAGATCCGGAGGTCCTCCAGCTTGAGGATAAGAACTGGGCCCCAAGTACCCTCGTACCGAGCTCCTGCCAAAGACTGTCCCGCTACCCTTACCCTTCCAAAGAGACACTGAGACTTTTGGTGGATCCCTCGATCCCTTTCGTGTAAATATTGATCTCGTAACCTTTAAATACTGATAAAGAATTGCTCGTCTTGAGACAACCTCCTTGAGTCCTGTGTGGTGGTGTTACTGTGCTAGTACGTGATAGGAGAAGGATCTCTCAGGAGGCTTCTCGGCAGCGCTCGGCTACTTCGTGCAGTGTGAGGGCCCCCCTTGGTGGTCTCGCCGACTCCTCGGGGTCCGCCTTCCAACATTCATTAAATATTTTTATGTACATGTAAAATGACACACTATTAAACACATTTAATAACTGAATGCTTGTCAGTTGCACAACATGAATTGTTCATGTTTCCTGCTAGTTACATTCACTTTCCACATTAATTCTTCATGTTACTATTCAATGGCCCAAACACATCATATTTCACGGTATTACATTTCAAGATTCTAACACTTCATGATGACATGACAAAGGTTGTATGCGGGTGTGCTCTACACGTGTGAATATCATGCACACTTACAAATAAAATGCGGTTTCCACTACATCAGTGCTGTCCTCTTTCTGCATGCTCACTACTTATATGAGCAATTTTAAGAGAGCAGAAGTTGCACAGAGCTATTTGCCTTTGTTAATGGTTTTTTTAACGATGTACAGCAGCGTGGGTGGCTTTGCAACATGGCTAAAGTACACAAAAAAGTGCTATAAGGTGGTCAACTCTGGCCGCGCCATAGAGCTTTATTTTTTGCTTACTTTGAGCCATGCTCCAAGGCAGCATGCACTGCTGTGCAATGTCTTTAAAAAACATTAACAAAGCCAATAGAACTTGCATAAGGGAAACCTATTGGCTTTGCCGGTGCTTGTTGAACCTTTCTAGAGGGCAGGTGGCTTTAGCAGGGCAGCATGCATCTTGAATTGGCTCCTCTATGCTCCATACACATGTTGCTTTGAAAATAAGGCCAAAAGGGCCACAGCAGGTACAAAATGCAAAATTAAAACCTTTGACAAGAAACATTATTTGAAAGTCTAAAATATTTTCACATGTCCTGGTGCACTCCTTCCTTCATGAACTGTAAGCAATTCTTCCGAACTAGCTTCTCATACTCTGGTCAACTTTTCAATAAGGTTCTTTCTTTCAAGTCTTCCTTAAAGGCCGTGAGGAATGTCCACTTCCTACTGGTCCTGTGAACTTCATCGAGTCACACGACAACGCCCCTTTAGCCCAGCTTATCTCAGGGCTTAATTTCTAAAAGAATACGTGCTGAGGCCCAAAGTGTTGCTCAGAAGCACGCGCGGTTGGTGCACCTAGGCGTGGTAGGATTGGGCAGGGCGGGAGGGGAGGGCTGTTGACAGAATAGGATTTATTTCTTTAATGTTCTCTATTCCGGTGTCTGTCGACATCCCCCCACCCTGCCCCGCCCCACTGTGCTTACCTGTACCGACCACCTCTGCTTTTCCTGCACGTGAATCGGTGGGCATCTGTAGGCATGGTTATAGCGCCTGAAGAGTCCTGGAGTGACTGGCTTAGATTGGAAGACAGTTGGAGTGGAAGGGATTTCAACATCTGTGTCACCTTCAGGAGTAGTCAGATGCTCCAGGCATGATAAGTACAGCCCGGGACAAAATGGCCGGCATGACAGTGTTCTCCATGGATAAGCAGGGATGGGGGGATTAGGTGCCACGACACACACATCAAGTCAATGACCACCCCAATCATAGTAACATGTTATAGAAGCAGCACCACTGACAGCCAACGTAGTCTATGTGTTGGCTTTCCACACATAACCACTGTCTGGTGGGGAATTCTCTTTGCACAACCTTCTTACCACATATTGGGCAAACATGAATGCAATCTGGCGTCGTTCTGGAAGTAGAGTAGTGTAGAGTGAGAAGACAAGAGACACATTAAGCCCCCAGGGAAGATTTAGGCTGTCCAGTGCTAAATGTCCAGAAGAGATGGGTATCAAATGGGAAACGTTTTCCAGCCATTGTTCGCTTCCTACGTCTGTTGTTTGCGACTCTGCATTACCTCCCCGTCCGTCTTCCTCACCACTGTAATTACCAGTGAGCATTCTGCTCTTACAGAAACTCAAAGTAAAAAGATACATACTAGTCTCCCTATCCCTCCAATATGGCCCCCAGTGGCAACAACCAATCACATAAAAGGACACAAAAGTCAGAGCACGACCTGTTTTTTTGTTTCTGCACTGCTCCGAGAGTTGTTCCTGTTCCTGTTTGATCAGGTAAGTTGGGGGCAGCGGTCCTGCTTTAGTGGACTCATGGGCGCTGTTAAGGGGGGGGGTTGGTATTCATACCATCCTGTATTGATGTCTGTCTCCCCCCTTACTTGGCACTTCTGGGCATTCTCTTCTGTCCTGCTCTAGCGGACGCTGGGATTTGCCGTGCCTGTGTCATTTGATTTGTACTGCCAAGGCCTGCTTTGGCGGGCTCGGCGTGTCTTACTTGTTTTCTGGCCTCCCGATGGGGTTGGTGGGTCACAGCTATCCTTGCGGTCTCCCTCCTCCCTCGTGGATTCCGCGTATCCAGCAGCTGTGATCTGCAAACGCATTTGTTGGCCTGGCAGGGGGCATGGCTTCATGCCGTCTCCTTGCAGATCAGTGCGATGATTGCTGCTCATTTTACGGGGGCTCGTGGATCTGACGTGCCCCCTATGGGCGTGGTGATGGCCGGCCTGAGGTGGCTTTTTATGGTCTCCTTGGCAATAATACGCGTTTTAAGCATTATTGCTTGCCGTAGGGGTCTTGTATGTCATTTTTGTTTGTGCAATAATGGAGGCTGGTGCTGAGTTGGATTCTGCTACCACTGAGGGGTCTTCTGGGTCTCTGGACGCAGTCCCTTCCCTAGCTTTGATTCAGCAGATGATTAATACTGCGGCGGCTGCTGCTTTGCATGATAGGGACTCTGTTCCTCCCTCTAAACCAGCCAGATGTGACCCTGGTCCCTTTCATGACTCTGATGGGGATGAGGATGTGGAACTGAAGTGTCGTTTTGTGCAGGATTCAGACCTGAGGGATGTTCTTCAGCATATTCGTTCCAACCTGCTGTTTCCAGAGTCTGAGGTGAATGTGGAGGACGCAGATTTCTTTTCGCAGTATCAACGGAAAGAACCGGAGTCCTTGCCTCTCCACTCCTTTTTCTTAAAGGTTTTGGAGACGGAATGGAAGGTTGTCGATAAGAGTAACTTTCCCAGATTTCTGGCCAAGAGATATCCATTTCAGCGCTTTGCGAGTAAATTTCCGGCCTCTGTGAATGTGGATTCTTTAATGGCTGGCATGTCCTCTCAGGGTACTATTGTTTCTGAAGATGCTTCCCCGGCTGATCCGGTTGATAAAAAAGGTGGATGAGGCACTTTTTCTGCTGCCAATTTTTCCATTAGGGCTGCTACCTATTCCTCCTATGCCATCCAGTCTTTCCTGAAAGACTTCCAATCTTTGGCTGAGTTGTTGGACCAGGGCAAGGACGTTTCACCCACACTCGCTCTGATGGAACAGCAGGTGTGTCTGCTGTCTGACATCTCCTTTGATTCTTAGGGGGCAGCGGCTTCTACTGCTGGGTCTTCTGTGGCTGCCTGTCACCAGTTGTGGTTGCGATCTTTGAAGGCTGATGCTGTGCAAAAGGGTTTACTAATGAAAATCCCTTTTTCGGGAATTTAGCTGTTTGGAGCTCTCTTAGAAGAGATGGTCAAAAAGTCTGCGGAGGATCGTAAACTGTTGGCTCCGGAGAGAGCAGGGCGTTCACGCTTTTTTGGGGTTCGTAGGTCTTTTGGTCCCGCTTGTTAAGGGCGGGCTCCTCAGCCCTTTCGTGGAAGGGTGTGTGGCCGGGGTGCTCTTTCCTCCGACAAATCCCGGTTCCCTGCCAACTCTTCCACCTCTTCTGCTCCCTCCAAGTTATGACTGGGTTGCTCTGGGAGTGGGTCCTGTGGGGGGTCGTCTGTCTCTCTTTTTGTACAGCTGGAGATGAACTGTATTGGATCAATGGGTTCTTCAGGTGGTGTTGGAAGGTTTTCACCTTGGGATCGTCCAGACTCCCCCAGACTGTTTTTGGGTCACTCCTTGCCCCAGGGACTCTCTGAAGAAAGTGCCTCTGCTGGAAGGAATCTGTTGTCTGGTGGAAAAGGACTATGTCATTCCAGTTCCTGTGGATCAGCAGGGGTGGGGAGTGTACTCTATTTTCTTCTTGGTGGAGAAACGCACAGGGGACCTAAGACCAGTGTCAGATCTGAAGTGGTTGCATTGGTTTATTTCTCCCATAAAGTTCAAGATGGTGTCCTTGCAGGTGATCCTACCTCTGCTCACTCAGGGGGATTTTCTTGCTTCCATCGACCTGCAGGATGCTTATCTCCATGTGCCGGTCCATCTAAACTCTCAGAGGTTTCTCCGATTCTGTGTTCTGGGTCAACATTTTCAGTTCCAGCTATTACCCTTTGGCCTGTATTCCTGTCCCTGGGTCTTTACTAAAGTTCTGGCCCCTATGATGGGTCATTTACATGGGAGGGGTATTAAGATCTATCCTTTCCTGGATGATTTGTTGATTTCTGCTTCTTCTTTTTCTAAGGCGGAGCTCCATGCCCAGGAGTTTTGCCAGGTCCTGAAGGGTCATGGTTTCCTGGTGAATCGGAAGAAGTCCTGCCTGGCTCCTTCTCAGGATCTGACGTACATTGGGGCACACTTCAGGGCTCAGTTGGGGTTGGTGTTCCTGCCTCCTGCACGGAAATTGACTCTGATGTCAGCGATTCGGTCCCTGTTAATGTTAATGTTAACTGCTGCTTCTATAGCGCACAATCACCATCAGGTCTCTTAGCGCTTTGAGAGAGGGGGCAAATGCCCAAAACCCACTGCAGTCCCCAGGAGCATGCGTGACAGATGATTAGATGGAATCTAACGCCTCCCTGAACAGGAGCGTTTTGTGGCGTTTCCTGAAAGGGAGGAGAGCGCACTCCTTACGGAGGTCATCGGGTAGTTTATTACAGAGTTGCGGTAGCAGGACAGAGAGGGCTCTACCTCCCTTGGATTTTGTATTGAACTGGGGAACTGCCAGCAGGCAGCTCTTGGTGGACCGGAGTTTACGGCCTGGCACATAGTTTTGAAGACGCTCTTTAATATAGGTTGGAGCCTGGCTGTAGATTGCTTTGTGGGCAATACAAAGGCCCTTGAATTTGGCCCTCTGCTTGATGGGTAGCCAATGAAGCTTGCGCAAAAAAGGGGTCGCATGTGCCCTTCTGGGGAGCCCGAAGATCAGCCTAGCTGCATCATTCATCTCACCTGTAATTTGTTGGTTAGTTTTTCTGGTAGGCCGATGTATAGGGCGTTCCCGTAATCTAGTCTGGACAGGATGTTGGCTGATACTATCATTTGTAGAGCTGCCGTCGAGAGGAGGGGGGCGAGTCTCTGCATCTGTCTCAGCAGGCCAGTGCATGTACCAGTCAGGGACGCATCTTGGTTGGACATAGAGAGGTCCGCACCTATACCTTGATGCCCAAGCTTTTTACGGTCGTGACCGGCGTAGGGGTTATGCCCAGCTCTTAGGGCCAGAAACAGTCACGCAAGGGGGTAGCCTTCCCGGGGATGACTAGGACCTCAGTTTTGTCTGGGTTGACCTTCAGAGAGTTTGTTGTCATTCAGTCCATGATGTATCTAAGAATATTTTGAACCAATGAAGGGGCCTGCTGGGAGTTGTCGATCTGGAGAATGAGCTGCGTGTCGTCCGCATGGTTAAATACTTGGCAGTCCATGCGCGCCAAGGCAGCTATTAAGAGCTGGAGTTAAATGTTAAAGAGGAGCGGGGACGGTGCTGAAACCTGTGGGACGCCACACGTAAGGGCGCCCCTTTCGGACACCTGCTCCCCAGGCTGGACCCTCTGGGGCTGCCCGGAGATAAAGGATTCCAGCCACTGGTAAGCCACCCGCAGATGCCCATCTCGGCAATGTGGGCTAGAAGCTGCGCATGATTAACTGTATCGAATGCTGCCAAGTCTAACAGCACCAGTGCGCATGGTTTCTTGTTGTCGACCATGACTCTGAGCTCGTCAAGTACTGATAGCATTACCAGCTCTGTGCAGTGGTGGGGTCTGAAGCCCGCCTGCCGCCCTTGGAGTAGCAGGTGTTCCTCCAGGAAAACCGCAAGTGTTTTTAGGATGTGCTGCTCTAAGACTTTCGCCAGGAAGGGGAACTGGGAAATTGGTCTGTAGTGTTTAAGAGTGGCAGCATCAGCCCCAAGTTTTTTCAACAGGGGGGTGACCCTGGCTTACTACAGGCCAGAGGGAAGGTAGCCTGTCTCCAGGGAGCGGTTAAGTAGGGCAAGGATCTGACTTTCGAGACCTGGGAGGGCCATGCGAAAGATCCTTGGAGGACAGGGATCTGCTGGTGAGCCTGATTTGATGTGAGCCTTTTTATTAACACTTCTTCAAAATTTATTTTTTACCCATTTTTATTTTGTCATCAAATCATTTGTACAACACAATTTAAAATATAATACAATACATAATATTTCAACTTCCTTAGACAAGGTGAGACAATAACATTACACAAAGTAAGGCAATGAACCCCTTTCCCCTCGCTACCGTACTTGCTACCCAGAAACCGGTCCCAGAATGCTTGTTTCCGGTTCAGGGAAGACCTGGCTTGGAAGTTCGGGCTGGACTGGGGGTGGCACAGGGTCGAGACTGATTTGCATATAGCTAGGTCTGAACTGAGCTGGCCAAGTGAGCTAAAGAATGATGATAGATTCAACACAGATCTGTGACTGGGGGTGAGTGTCTGAAAAGTTTCAGCGCTCCGTCCATCATCTTCATGTGTTTGCTTTGTTCGCCCTAAGCTGGCAGGGTATGCCCAGACGTGGGTCCCTTGCTTACTTTGCCACTGGATTCAAGCTGGCGTGGCTGATGAGGGCTGTTAGTCCGAAACTGGTCCCAGCATGCGTGTTTCCAGTCCAGGGAAGACATGGCTTGGCAGTTCGAGCTGGAATGTTCCCATGAGGCACAGGGTCAAGACTGATTTGCATATAGCTGTGTCTGAACTGGTGTGGCTATGTGAGCTAAAGAAGGATGATGGGTTCAACCCAGATCTGTGACTGGGGGTGAGTACTTGAAAAGTTTCAGTGCTCCATCCATCATCTCCTTCTGTTTGCTTCACTTTGTAATGGGACGCACAGTCCTTCTTTGCAACCAGCGCACCTAATTAGAAGTGAGCTAGGCCTAGGTGAGACAGTTCGCAATATGTATAATATTAACCTTGGTATTTTTATGCTTCATATCACAGAGCTAGATTGAGAACTAAAAGCAGCTGTTGTAAACGTTTTAATCACGTCTCTTATTTCATTCATTAAGTCCAATCCAATTGAAACATGATTTGTATAGCTCAGCTAATCACCCAAGAGGGTATCCAGGCTCTAAAGTTCCTGCTGAAGTGGCACAGTGGAACAACCAGGTCTTGAGTCCTTTCCTGAATTAAAGCCGCAAGAGTGACGCCACAAGATGAAGAGGGAGGTTGTTCCAGGACATAGCCACAAGACAGGAGAAGGATTGACCTCCGCTGTGGCTTCGACGTATGTGAGGGTGTGTGCGAGGGGAAGGTAGACGAAGCTCAGGTGTCAGGAGGGTTGGTGGAAGTTCAGGGGGTGGCTGAGGCATGCTGGTCCATCACTGTATGTGTGGATCGGTATTTTGAAGTAGCATCTCTTCTGAATGGGGAGCCAGTGGAGCCTCCAGAGGCAGGGGTCAAAGATGATTCTGGCCGTAGAGTTCTGTATGGTCTGTAGTCTTTTCAGGAGGTGTGAGGTGATTCCTGGGTGGGGCTGAGGGATGATCCTTGAGGTACTCCACAGATGACGCTCTTGTGTTTGGAGATGTATAGAGGGAGGTGGATTCCCTGGATTCTTTCAGTGAGGAGAGAGGTGAGCCATCTGAGGGTGTCTCCTTGAATTCTAGTGTAGTGGAGTCTCTTCATAAGGGTGTGGTGGGATACGATTTTGAATGCTTCTGAGAGGTTGAGGAGGGCTCTGATGTTGTCAGTAGCAGCGATGAGGGGGGTTATGGTGCTGTGGTTGGTGTGGAATACAGACGTGGGAGATGTCCAGAAGGATGTTGTTCTCCAGGTGTTCTGTGAATTGTCAGTTGATGGCTTTTTTGAGGACCTTGGTGGAAAAGGGGAGCAGAAAGATGGGATGGGAGTTTTTGAGTTTGCCGGGACTGGCTGACGGTTTCTTGAGAATGGGTTTGACTTCAGTGTGTTCCCATTCATCGGGGAAGGTGGCCGTGGTGATGGATGCATTGAGGATGGTGGTGAGTTTGTTGCTGATTAACTTGCTCCCAAGGTTGAAGATGTGAAGGGGACAGAGGTCCGTCGGTGCTGCTGAGTTCATGATGGTGGTAGTGTTTTGAGTGGCGAGCTGTGCCCAGGTGGCTAGCAGGTGGTCTGGGTTAGCCCCTTAGGGAGCGATGAGGCTCAGTCTGCTCCTCTTCAGAAAGCTTTGGTTAATCCACCAACATAATATGAAACACATTTTGGGCTTAACAATTAATTTGACAGCACAGTTTTCCCAAAATAATTATTGGATAGAGAGCCATTAGCACAATGATAACAGTCAGTAATCTGCACCTTTAGGTGGTGTGCTGTCTGGGTGCAGTTTCATTGTTAGATGAAAAATCTGAGCTTCATGCCCCCTGAATAGCACTGACTAAGGTACACCTGAATGTATGATGTTACAATGTAAACATTTACAATGCATGCCTTTACAACGCAGTTTTTACATCGCAACATCCATTACAATGCATGAATTTACAACGCATGCCATCACAACGCATTTTTAGAAACTACCTTTACATCGCATGTCACTACAACACATACCATTACAATGCATACCATTGCAACGCATATTACTTTTACAACCATAGGGTAAGTGTTGGATAGTGTAGGGGTAAAAAATACTATTCCCACTCCAGTGAGTGCAGCAGTAGGGTAAGTGTTGTATAGTGTAGAGTTAAAAATTACTATTCCCCATTACTTATTTTATAATGCATTGTATTGACATGCGTTGTAGTGACATGTGTTGTAATAGCTGCATTGTTATGTTATGTTATGGGGGATTTGTAGAGTGCACGGCTGCTCAGAAGAGTGTCACGGCGCTAAAGAAGTACCTCAAGAGAAGAGAGATCCTGAAAGCTTCCGTTCCTACCCGGCAAAATTATTGATGGAACATCCAGGTCTTAAGTTGGCGTCTAAAACTACGGAGTTCAGGTTCAAGTCTGAGGGAGAGAGGCAGTGAATTCCATAATCTGCCTACAGTCACCTGAAAGGAACGTCCTCCCTTCCTTGCTAGAAGAAATTTTGGCATTGTAATGGCATGCGATGTAAAGGATGTTGCGTTGTAATGACTGCGTTGTAAAGGTAGTGCGTTGTAATGACTGTGTTGTAAAGGTTGTTTCCCTGCTTCGGCTTAGAAGGACCACAAGGGACTCTGGTATCGATATTACTTGTGGAACAGGCTTCAGATTCTCTTCACCTGGCTCACTCGGTCTGCACTGTTGCACTGTACAAGGTGTGGATGCTCTACACGTGTCCCTGGAAGCGAAGCCAGGGTACCTGTTCCTTACCTTCACATTGCCAGCTGGCAAAGGAATGGAAACAGACAGCAGAGACTGCCAGGTGTTCCCAGATGCCAGCTCCAAAATAACTCTTATCCATCTCAATAACCGGTTTGACCAGCAGGATTGTGCCAAGTCGCTGGAGGCATCAAGCACGCTGGGGGCGTTTTATGGGACGTCCCACTAACCAAGCAGGGCTCAAATGAAAGAAATTTCACACTCCATCCTACGTCATTCCTGTACAGTCATGTAACTATTATACAATTTCACAATTGATGTTTCCTCTTGGCAGGGTAGACTAAACTGATTTACGCAATTCATAACATTGCTTCTTCAGTACTAAATTAAAATTGCACAAACTAGGTTGCCCAACTAAATAAACTATTGCGTGCCAAAATATTCGTTTCCCAGGAAAGTTGTCTGAATTACATAAGAAACACACAATCATTTAATTTGTCCCAGCCACTGATATCCGAAAGAACACCTCAAAGTTCAACCCAAGAACCCAACACTGAGGTCACCCTTCAGCTTAAAATGCTGTTGTCCAAAAGATAACTCAACAACTACAATGCTGTCTATTGAGCATTTAAAAATACAGGAGCCCCTTTGAAAATAATTCAAATGCAAAGTGACAAGTGAAAATACACAGGCACAATTACAGAAAGAAAGTTATAAATATATGGTGTAGTCAATAAAAACGTCTACAATAAACAATACAATAAATACAATTAATATTACAGACTGAGGTTAAAGTATTTTAAATATCATTTAAATACATCTGCTGTACAGTCATTTGAGTAGAAATTGGTAAGCAGCAGTCCTGTATCCTATTCATGCAGCAAGATTTTATCATTTTGTCCTTTTCTTATTTTGTCTAGAAGCCTTGACATCTCTCACAATATGTGTCACCGATGTCCAATGCTCTGACCATTGAGCTCAACCAATATCTCATCTCCTATCAAAATCCAAGGGAGATGCAAAACCCATGTATTTTTATACAGCATTAACAGAGAGACATAACAGGGCGGGGGCCCTAAGGTTCCTTCTTATGGAGGGCCCCTTCCTCAGCATTTATGCCTTGACATTGCATGCCGGGAGAATGCATTCAAAGAGATGGAAAATGAAACAGCTAGAAGCTCAGGAGAAGCACTCTGCTTTCCTAAGTAGAGACAAACAGAATTATAAATCTGTTAAATAAATATTGCTGGCAGACAGAGGCCCAGAGAAAGTACATGGCAGGGACATAAGACAGGCCCTGGCAGTCCCTGCATGACAGAAGGGCCCTCAACCCTTGGGGGGGGGGGGAAGGCATTGAGCCCAAGACAAATGAATAGCTGTCCGGTCTGGGAGACTCAAGAGCCATCACACTCTACAGGGGATCCCCATCATTTTGTGTTACGCCAGATTTATCATTGCGTTGCGTCACCCATGCGCCACACAATGAGATGCACAGGTGATGCAATTTTTAAGACAGATTTATCAAGCCACACAAGGCCACATTGCATGGCTTGAAAAATCTAGAATAATGCAATGCAGCTCAAATTGCTGCATTGCGCTACCCTGCCCCCGGAGGCGTTACTTTGGTGGAGAGTGGGCGATCCCATGCATCCTTCCATGGATTTTGGCTCATTCACAGATTTACCAACACTGGTGAACCTGGGAATGCATCAAAATTCTACTCCTCCCCAGGGGAGGCACAACAAGGAGAAATATTATCAGTTTTCCTCCTTGTTTCCTCTTTCTGCACACTTAGTGCAGTACACTTAGAAAGCGGGAAATGCCTCTGAGGACTGTTTTTGTGCAGGAAGGTGCCACTTGCTGCACAAAGACAATCCTGCCTTTCTTCGCAAGCACCCTTGCACCATGATGCAAGGGTCCTTGTGTTGGTGCAAAGCAGCACATTGTGCGCAAGCTCAAGAAAAGGACAGGAATGCGTTGCATCATGTTAAACACAACGCATTCCTGCCCTTTCCCTTTGACGCAGTGCATCAATGTAGTCTGCTGCTACATTGATGCATTGATATAATGAAATGATGATAAATATGCCCCCATGGGCTATAGGAGTGCTTTACAGTAAACATAACCAGTATCTCGTAGGTCTTACATTGAATATTGAGACATTGAGCAGGGAACAATCAATTGGAAAAGAATCACTGAGATAGATGGGAGGAAAACAGGAGGAGATAGGGATAAAAAAAATGCAGAGAGGGAGGACAGAAACATATAGGGAAAATGTACAACGCTGTCTCCACAATGCAATTCCATTACAACACTTTTGTTACAATGACCACAATGTTAGTATGCAATACCATTGCATTGCAAGTCATTACAACGACTTGCAGTAGGGGGCACACTGATATTGGATTTAAAATCCAACTCCTTCCCTACTGTTGCGCAAAATGGAGTAGGAATAGTAAATAGTACTATTCCTAAGTCCAGCGCGCCCACTACTGCAAGTCGTTGTAATGACTCGCGATGTAATGGTATTGCGTACTAACAATGCAGTCGTTGTAATTACCTTGTTGTAATGGTATGCGATCAAATCACATGCGTTGTAAGGAGCTATATTCAAAATGAAGAGAAGTGAAGTTGAAGGAGAGGCAGGTCATAGTGAAGGGAAGCAGTGGTGTCACAAAGGCCCCTGTAGTCCCTGTAGTGCGGGGGGGGCCGAGCTTCAGGGTGGCCCCCTCAGCACAGTACCCTGGCCTGAGCACTCCTAAGTGAGTCAAAATGGGGGGGCCTCCATATACTTTGCAGGGGCAGCCCTCAAGTTTCACTACGCCCCTGAAGGGAAGTTAGGTCATGGAGGGCACGTGAAGGAAGAATATAGGGGTAGTGTGAGTGAGCAAAAGGGACAGATAGTAGCGAGTAGAACAAAATTGCAGGGTAAGAAGAACAGAGGAGAGGGGGATTTACTTTCTTCAGCCATTCTGTGTCTGTTGCCTGTTTCTGAATACACGTCTGGGGTGGGTGCCAGGTGGGTCTTGTGTATTCCATCTAGACAGCCACACACAAAGGGGGTTAAGGTGCGACTGATGGGCCATCTACATCCTGCTGGGACATACTGGGCAGGATGGGAGGGAGGGGCTGACACATCTGAAAATGCTGTGACCTGTCCCCACACAAAGTGCTGCATACCTCTCTGTAGTGAGTCTGGAGCCAGGGCAGAAAGGGAGGATCTCTGTGCACTTCAAAGCCTTCTTTGAAGTCTCCCCCACTTCAAAAGCACAACTGGTTATAAATGCTGGACCTCTGACACCATGACTACAGTACACTTCTGGACCTGTGGCCAGTCTGCCAGGAAGAAGAACTGCTGTGCTGCTTTTAGGACTGCCAATCTGCTGGACTGCTGCTTTGCTGGACTCTTGTTTTGCTGTGCTCTTGCCTCGCTGAGCTGCCCTGCTGCCTGCTGTTCACCCTGCCTATATGAGAAAGACTGGACCTACATCACTTGAACCCAAGGGCTTGCTGGCTTGCCTCCTGTTCTAAGTCTCAGGGACATCAAAGACTTCAACTCATGCTGCTACAGCACCTGGACTTTGCTTGCTGCAAGTCGTGCCCTGCCAATTGGTGTAAATCCAGTCCTGGGCCCTTGGAAATGGGTATAAAGTGCTGCTACAACCAGAACCCATACATCCTCATCAGAACTGGTGCATCTTCGCCTTTGCATGGGTCAGAACTGGCGTATCCTCTTCAAACTGGAGAACGGAGCTGGTGCATTGCATTCGGAATCATTGGCTTCAGAATCGACGCGTCGCCTACTGTGTGAGCAGTAGTCGTGCATCGTCTTTCGGAACTGGCGCCTAGCACTTGGAACCGGCATATCGCTGCCATTGTGTGGAGAATCTGGGAGCATCTGGCCCGCTGCGTAGCTCAATACTGACACATTGCTCTGGCTGCACCTCGCCTCTTCTTCAATGTCAACGCAAGCCGGCATCGAGGTACTGATGTTCAGCAGGCTTAAATGGGTCCCTGTATCTGGCTCATGCTCCATCACAGTCGGAGTGAACTTTTGACTTTGCCCCAATCCGGCAAAACCAGATGTCTCATTTAAGTGCTTATTGCTTCAAAGCACTATTTTACATTTATTATTTAAAAATATGTATCTACACTTCTACTCGTTGGATTTTTGTTGTTTTGGTCTTGTTTTATCTATAACATTGTAATCTATTTTTCTAACCTGGTGTGGAGTCTTTGTGTGGTGGTTTCACTGTGCTACTGTTTGAAGTGTTTCACAATTACTTTACGCATTGCCTCTTAAGTTCAGTCTGACTGCTCTGTATCAAGCTATCAGAGGGTGAGCACAGAATAATTTATTGTGTGTTGTGACGTACCCTGACTAGGATTGTGGTTCCTGCTTCGATAGGGTGCATACCTGTGCCAACCAGAGAACCAATTTATAACATCTAGCAAACAGGAAGGACCATAGAGAGACCTTCACTGCATTCAGTCCTTGACACAAAGAGCTAAACATGCTCCAAAGCAATACAACCTATGTGACTATGGAGGGCAGTCTGCCTGTCAACACATAGCCAATAATATAAACATTTTGAGTATTTGTAACGTCCTGTGGAAGACTATTGTTCTCAGCTCATGTCAGGACATGTTTTCAATAGCAGTGACTGTAGTGAAAGTTAAAATAATGCAGTTTAAACCAAGGAAGTACAATGGCTGATGTGTGCTTGTAAAACACTTGCACAGGTAAAGGAAAATGTTGGGGTCTAAAGTGTGAATGCACGGGGTGTGGTTTCAGCACCGTTTCAAGATGGTGGAGGCACGCTGAGCTCCAGCGGACCGGGGAGCTCAATCAATTCTGGAGACCGCTCTGGTGCTTGCCGAGGATTGAGAATGAGGGGGTTCTCTTCCTCTTGATATGGTGAGTCGCTGGAGTGCCTCACCGTCTTCCCGTTTGTAGTTTTTCTGTCCAAACGCCCTTGGGGGATTTCTCCTCAGTGAAGAGGTCACGTCCGCCATTTTGAATGGCAGGCGGATTTCATTTATTTTTATCGATGAAACGCCCTAATTGCAACATGCTTGTGCCATAATGAACTCTTTCACTATCGGCTACAACAATATGATGCTCAAACTCTTTTTTTCCTCATTTCTTCTTTAAAAAGGGTTTCTACAGTGACCATGTGCAAGAAGCTCTATTCCTTCATTTACTGAGAGATGTTTTACTCATTACTGCTTCAATGGATCTTTTTTTCTTTGATGCTTTGACATTAAGTTTTGAATACTGGAAGCATTTTTTGATACCACTATATATACTTGAAGGAGAGTCAGCTTTCATACTTTTCTGTCTGACCAGACTCAGAGAACTGTGGTTTGAGCTTTCTTCATCACTAGATTGAGTTTGTCCTGTCACACTACAGACTCAATATAAAGAGTGTTTTCTATATAAATCCATCTCCCCTTCTATGGGGAGACTAAGGAATCTTAAGCTCTCAGTTTCTTCTGAACATATCACTCCTTCAGATGCTGACTCCAATTACAACAACATGAAGGACAACACTTCTCACAGACCTGAATCTTTATCAGGTGCTATTTCAAAACTTCATCCTTTAACAAAACCACTTGCGAGCTCTACTAAACAAACAAAAAAGGACCCCCCATCCCCATTGCATGCTACTTCTGTTTCTATGGATCTGATTCTTGAGGAAATTCATGCACTTAAGCCCTTCATGAAACAAACTACTAAGACTCTGCAACTTCTGGACAGTAAATGGTCATCCCTGGAATCACGCGTTCTTATCATGTAACAATCCACGTAATCTTTACAGTCTACATGCTCTTGTCTTCCTCAATTAGTATCAGAAAGCCCTCTCCTCAGGAAACACACAGAAGACTTAGAAAATCGGAATCGCAGGAACAACCCACTTATTTATGGACTTCCTGAAAATAAGGAGGACTCAAACCTGACGGCTTATTTTCAATCTTTCCTAGCTAAGCTTCTGGATATGTCCAACTCAACATACAATGTGATCACAGACTTGGTCCCAGGGTTTCATCAAGACCTCGTGTTGTCATCTTGTATTTCTTGCAGTATACAGATTTGTTACAAATCCTGTTGATGGTCAAAGCCAAAAAACAAGTCTCTTGGGAGGCTCATCGTTTGTTTTCTCACAAGATGTAGTGAAAGTTACTGCAGAGCGCCGGAAAAATTTCTTGAACTTCGTCCTCAATTAAGAACCATAAATGCTAGATATGGTCTCATCCATCCCTGTCTTTTTAAGGTCACTTATAAGGAAAAGACTACCACCTACGATGATCCAGCAGTTCTGAAAGATTTTCTTCAACAAGTTGTATGTGCTGTTATAAACTGCCATGACGACCTGGCAAGTTAACCCTCTTGCCAGGCGCAAACCTTTCTTTTCAGTACAAATAAGTCTCCCCTAAGGTAGGTCCTGGACAGCCTAATGGCGGGATGCAATGTATTTAAAAAGTAGGACATGTATTTTTAAGTTTTACATGTCTGGGTGGAGCAAAACTCTTAAATTCGATTTTCAATACTGCAAGGCCTATCTCTCTAATAGGATAACATCAGGGTTACCTTATGATATTTTATAAGTGTTATTTCTAATTGGGAAGAAAAAGGACCCCCAAGTTCAGTGTCTCTGGAAATACAATTTAAAATCACAGTTCATGGTGAAGTTGGATTTTAAATTGTAATTCTGGAAATGCCACTTTTAGAAAGTTGAAATTGTCTTACTTTAACCACTTGGGGCCTTCTGCCTGTGTCTAACTACACATCTGGGGTGGGTGACAGCTGGGCTTTGTGCATTCCCTCTAGACAGCCACACACAAAGGGAACTTAGGTGTGACTGATGGGCCATCCACATCCTGATGGGCCTTCCTGGGCAAGATGGGAGAGAGGAACTGACACTTACACCAAAATAGGTATTGTCCTGTCCCACACAATCAGCTGCATACCCCCGGTAGTGAGTCAGCAAACAGGACAGGAAGGGCACCTCTTTGAAGTCTACCCCACTTCAAAGGCACAACTCGGGGTCGCGTCCACATCCTGTGATCTGGGGAAATCACTTAATCTCCCCGTGCCTGAATTTGTAAGTAACAGGTGCTCATGTAAAGCACTCCAATACCTTCGGGTCGAGTTTGCGCTATATAATTCTGCAAAAAAAAAAACCTGGGTATAAGACACTACCAAATCAGTACACTTCTGGACCTGTGGATATTATGCCAGGAAGAAGGCTTGCTTAGCTGCTGGAAGGACTGACACTCTGCTGGACTGCTACTATGCTGGACTCCTGCTCTGCTGTGCTGACATGCTGCCTGCTACATCCTTGCCTGGGAGTGAGAAGAACTGGACCAGCATCTCTCCAACCTAGAACCAAAATGACTTCAAGGGCTTATTGGCTTGAGGTCTGAAGTCTCAAGGACAATAAAAACTTACAACTCACCCTGCTACAGCACCTGCACGCTGCCATCTGAAAATCTTGCTCTGCCAAGTGGTGTCAACCCACTACTGGACCCTGCAATTTCGTATAAAGTCCTGCTTCAGCAGAAATCCAATAATTGATGCTGTTGCGCGATTCGGAACTGGCACACCTTCATTGATGGCAATTCATCACTATTGCTGTGAGGATCTAGAACATCGTATTGCCGATGGCACAGTGCATCTACTCCATTTCTGACGCATCTGCGACTTTGTGTGGCTCAGAGCTGACGCATCGCCTGCATCCTGAGGTGTGATGATGACACTTCGCCTTCATCCTAAGGATTGTCAACAAAGCATTGCCTCCTCTGCTCCTCGCATCTCGTGCTCGACATCGACATAAACAAGGTAATTTGCAGCAGGCCAAGGCTGGTTCCTGTGTCCGACCCATGCTCCTTCATTGTCAACCTGAACTTTTAGATTTACCTGGTGTATCGTGACCACATAGCCCAGGGTTGTGCTTTATGCTTTTAAGCCCTACATTTTAGATTATTCTTTATAAATTCACAATTCCATTTCTTCTTATTGTATTTTGTCTTTTGTTCATTAATATAAAACTCAATTTTTCTAACCAGGTGTGGTAAAATTTTGTGTGGTGTTTTCACTGTTTTACTGTTTGAAGTGTTGCACAATACTTTACACATTGCCTCTGCTGCCTGAGTGGCCGCATGGCCCCCCTCCCCAAGTCTTTTATAAGGCACTGGGGACCCCATCCCAGAGGGCAATGACTTTAATTAAAAGGGAGAAGGGTACAATCATTTCTGCAGTGACTGTCCAAGAGAAGTGGGTTTTTACTTGTCGTCTTTTGATCTGAAAGCACAGTTCATGGTTCTGCCTTTTTAATTGCTACTGCGTATGCAAAGGCGCCAAATCACGTACAAGTTTCGCCCATTTGATCCACCCCTTCTACGTTAGTAGTAAGCAACAGTACTGCCTCGGGTGGGTTGGCCACAAGTTGCCAACCCTTTTGCTGTGCACAGCCAAGGGCCATTCTCAGTTTGGGATTGGATGCCTGAGGCGGTTTACCACAGGGCTTGGCTGCAAGCCTGGCGCTGCAAACAATGCCCTGGCCCGTGCAGCCAGAGGACTTGTGCAACAGAGGGTTGGCTTTATGTATGGTGATAAAATATTACTTTATGTAAAAAAAACTAGAAATTCACAAAAAAGGTTAACGTAACATTACAGTCATGTGTGATAAAAAGATCAGTTTAAAAAAAAAAAAACCTAAGCAATTCACTGGAAAATCCAAAGGTTAAAGTAATGTTATAGTTAGGTGAATATGTCAGTGACAACATAAATGATTTACTAATAAAAACACAGAAACTCACTAGTTATAGTTAGCAGAGCTAACTATATTTTGCGCCTCCACCATGTACTGCTTATGACCTCACATATTACATCACTCATTATATGTTCTGTGACATCATTTCTGACATCACTGATGGCATCTCAAATGATTGATGGCATTACAGATTACATCACCCAATATTCTTTTGTACACATTACTCTACAAACTAGTGTGGCATTAGAGGTCTGAAAGTAAGTACAAATTAGCTCAGAATATTATGAAGCATCATTAACGCCATCACAACAGCACCTCGTTTAGATTAAGGGAGATGTCAACAGCCAGCATTTAACTCACTGAGCCATCTTGGCAGGTGGCAGAGCTGACAAGCTCTGGTTGATGCACCTGCACCCAGTGAGTGGTACAAAGAACTGAGAAGACTTTTGGTAGCATTTACTGCATCCCCTCCAAAGACTTGCTGCTCTCTGCTGATAAAGGACTGAATCCAGAAACACGTGTCTAGAGATATACAGCACTGGCTGCACCAACAAGGGTGAAAAATGAAGGACTAGCACTGAAGAAATTGTTATCATTTACTGCATTTACCATAAGGCATTGGGGCAAAGGGAGTTCTGGGATGTGAGGATGTGAGGCAGTGTGCGCACACCCACCTTTAGTACACTAATATGTTCACTAACAGAATGTATTATGAGGCCTCCAGGACATTATTTCCAGAGATGACAGAGACAGTAATTTGGGAACCCAGGGCCAAAGACAATGATTCAAGGTAAGGCCTCTCTGCAGAAAGGTTTGCATGACAGAATATCACAGACAAAAAAATGCTACACACATATCTTAACAAAAATACAGTGTCACAATATTGTGCAGGTAAGTATAGAAAGCTAAGTATAGATTAGCTGCTTTTAAATCCAGATCTACCTACCTCATGTGTCTCGATTAATTACTGTTAAGAAATCTTTTTTTTAATCATATTTCTCTGAACTGCTTTTTAGCCCGGGAAGATATGTAAAGTCCTGGACTTAGTTTAGGAAGTTTTGCTACGTGGAACTCCGCAAAATGACAACAAAACTCTGCGAAGCTCTGCAAGTGGTGGAGTGCAGTGCGAACTGTCATTCGCGCTGGTCATCCTGCCGCTCGGGTAGAAATTCGACCCAACACGCAAAGTGGGGTTTTCTGCACTCCGCAAGCTCCATGGAGTGTGGAGTGTAGAAAACCCCACAAACTCTGTGAACAGAGCGGAGTTCACCACCCAGGCATATGTTATTTTCAGGATGTGAATCAATTTGTTTTTTTTAATGCAAATAGTGCCTGGAAATATAACAGGACATGCAGTAAATTAAGATGAAGTTGTTCTGTGATTCATATGAGATAGCAAATGTATGCCATTTGTATGAGATGGCACAGTGTACATCTAATCTTTTATACACTGTACGAGATTATAAAACCCTATGGTAAATCTTCCATCTGTGGGCAGAATTGCCTCCAAGATACTGCAAGATGACAGTGGTAATTGTTCCAGCGGTAATTCCACTGGGGGTAATCAAGGCAATAGCAGATTAAGCTGGTTCTCCAGAAACATTCAGATAATATATCACAACCCCTTGAATTTGGCGCTAAATCTTTGTAGTTGACTTAGATCCATAAAAGGTGTGTTGCATGCAAATTGTACACACTTAATGTGCACAATTGTCCAGTTCCTTTCAGATGTCCTATAGAACCACTATAGCACATGTTAAAATTACTATACGTAACTATACGTAAATGATCTCTCCCGAACCTCTCAAGCACTGTTTAAGTATTTTAGGTGTTTTTTCTACTTTTGATCTTTTTAATGTAAATTTATTAGGCAGAATAGCAACTTTACATGACACAAATATACCACAATAAACATTCGCCCAGACTAGCATTCTAAACATATATCTGATTTGGTTGTATTTCTGAGTTCTTTTCTAATTTTTTATCTCACTTCTCTCTATTTAAATTCGTGTTCTTTCAAACATAATGTCCCCTGCATGTTCCATTTAGTCTAACTCAGTTTCCCTCATCACTTTGAATTCCCTTAAAGATTTTTTTCTTTGTCATCCCTTGATTTGTACATCACCTCTTACATGCAAATGTGCATCACCTTCTTTCCACACTGCTTTTTTTCGGACCCGTTTCATAATTCACAGTGGCGATGTGTCACACGGGTGGCACACCATGTACTTCTCCTCCCGGCACTTTTCTCTTCCGGGTACTGACAGGAAACCTCGCCCACAGAAAGACATTTGACCCACTTGCTCATCACTGTCTGTCTTATAAAAGGACGCGAGAAGCCTTTAAATTCCAAAGAAGTCTTGGAAGGACACAAACACTGTTCCACCTCCAAAAACTGAGCTTCAAAACACAGGTAAGGAAGGTCTGTATATATTGTACAATTCTGAGTTTTACTGAGGGATAATTTCCTGGTCTCACCATGGGCCTGACTAACAAAGACCTTTGCATCTGTGAGTCTGCATGATATGCTCCCAAAGGTAGTGGGCAGTGTAATGGGCATTCAGTCCATAAACAGCACTGTGGTGATAGGAAGAGAGATTTTAAACAGCAATTAAAACTCTTTTCTTGAGCCATGTTCTGGCTTTGTCTCAAAAGGGAATAAGGCGGGGCCATATTTTGTTTTCAGTATCCTAAAACAGCAGCCATAGAAGGGCAGCAGAGATTAACACTCAGCCTTCTTCCCACTCCATGCTTGTGTGAGGGGCATTTTGCTTTTCATACATTAGAATGAGCTTTTTGGCTTGCCGTAGTTGTAGTTCTTTCATATGCTTCATGGCCTTCTTTAATACCAGTCCGATAGCGGGAGGCTTCCGGTTTCTTATGGTCTCCTCTTCTGGCACCCCTCTTTGGATGGCACCTGGGATGTACTAATGCCATCTCAAGGATTTCCATTGTTGGCAATGGTCATCCCGTTGTAATGTTCGAAGGGCACTAATGTGTGATCCGAGGGACCAATGAGCAAAATGTAAATGAATGTCAGGTGCCAGAACCATCGGTGCCATCCTAATGATTTTAGGGGACCTGGTAGATAATGATTTTGGGGATCCCTGTTTGGAATGACATTGAATTGTATTACCTATTTCTTTGCTAATTCAAGCCCTATGTTGCCTAACAATATTGAATCATACATTGGAGATTAAGATACAAAGTTACAAAGTAGTGCGATAGAAACTTCACGTTCCCAGGGGGCCCCTTGTTCAGTGGGGGCCCTGGGCAATTGTCCACTTGGCCCATACCTTAAAATGTCTTTGAGAAACCATTGAGGGGTTTGACCCCGACCTGTACCTCAACAGCTGGAGTATTCAATGTAACATCCACAGATGCACACTGCCCTGATTCTGATACAGTGGAAGTCAAATTAATATTAAAATATTCAGAGACTGTTGTCCCGTTATTGACTACTAGGTCTGACATTATCAGGGGTAGCATGAGGTCTGGAGTCATTTGGGACCTCATCTACTAGGAAAGGACTGCGCAGCTGCAAGCTATTTAGCTGCAGCGTCATGCTGTGTCCTTTTCAAAGCCCAGGGATGCTTTGGATTAACAACAATACGATGCATTCCTGTGCTTTCACCTGCATTGGCCACACTTGGCTGCCCAGCACGGCCACCCTTGCGTCATTTTGCAAGGGGGCCTGCGTTGCGAAGATGATTGTTTTTGTGCAGTAAGGGACACCTTCCTGCACAAAAACAACCAGTGCAGCACGGCGGTGAGACAGAATATCGAGAAAAAAAATTCGACTGACACAAATATCAAGTGAAAAATATTGTGGAATGGAAATATTGACTGCAAGAGGGCACTTCTATTTTCCAGTGACTGCCAGTACATATGTATAGTGGGGTGTCATCACCTTCTTCCAAAGCAATCAACCAATGGATTGAAAGCTTCAATATTGACTCATCATCATAAACCAGATTTGGCATATTCACCGACCTTGAGGAAAACAAGCGCAAATCATTAAACTAGCAACAATGCATATGCAAATTCATATATTGACGCCACCCCCTCAGCTTTGAAGGACATGCATGCATGTATGTATAAGGTATAGCGCAAACCTACCCAAAAGGCAGCAGAGGCAAATCAAGAAATTGCATGTGATCGAGAGGGACATCTGGAAACAACTTCAGGTACAGCGGCTTTTGACAGGCTAAAATCAGATTTACTTAGACTTCGTGCAAAGCGGTGTAGCAAGGCACAGTGTGGATCTGCGTTGCGTGAATGTGAGAGGGCTGAAACGCATCATATCTACTAAGATATGCCGCTCTTCAGCTCTCTCCCTGCAGTGGCACACTTCAGGCTGCCGAGCGCCAACGCCGACCCTTGCACCATGCTGCAAGGATGCCTGTGTTACATGCAGGGTTGTTTTTGTGTAGGACCTGTACAAAAATAAGCCTTAGAGGCATATTCCTCCTTCTCTGTGTGCAGCACAAATAGAAAGAGGAAGTAACGAGGAGAAATAAAGATATTTCTCATTGTTACACCTCTTTCAAGAAGGAGCACCATTTTGGCACAACCCCAAATCTATGTAAAACTGGGTTTGCATCAAAATACATGGGTGAATGCACGGAAACGCCCCTGCTCCACCCACATAATACCTACCAGATGCAAAATAACGCAAGACAGCACTTTGCACTGCCTTGCTTTACTTTGTATTTACTTCACCACACAAAATTTGGGGAGACGATGTAGCCTTAGGGCTAGAGCAATCAACCTCGAAGCTGGGGAACCGGGTTCAAGTCTTCGCAAGGACACTCAACATCCTGTGATTCTGGGCAAATACCTTAATCTCCCCCTGCCTAACAAAAATGAATGTGTCCTTCTGTAACGAAACTGGTGCTCTCTGATACCTGATATCTTTGGTCTAGTTCGCACTATATAAAACTCTAAATAAAACAAAAAAACGTGACTTTCATTGGCTTAGTGAATACCAAAAATAACTTTGCATTGGGGTTATGACACAAAAGTGACGCAGATTGACACTAGATCATTGTACATTTACCTCTAAGTACTTGGATCTAAATTGAGATGCACATCTAGTACTTGAAGTACTGCAGCTGACTCAAGAGGGACATATAGTAACGGCGAACGACCTTTACAACGCCGTCGTTACACAGCGATATATTTACATCGCGGTCATTACAACACAAGTCGTTACAACGACTTGCGCTGGATGGCGCTATACACTAAGGAATAGTATGATTTACTATTCCAACACTTTCCCTACTGTTGTGTAGGCTGGAGTTGGAATAGTAAATCTTACTATTCCTAAGTCCAGCGCCCCTAGCGCAAGCCGTTGTAATAACTGCAATGTAAAGTACTGTGATGTAAATGATTGCGTTGTAACGTCACATATTCTTTAGTAACAGTCAGCAGTACTGTAGGTTTGTGTATGTCTTGCCAGCCTCAGGATTCCCAAATGTTTAAAGTGAAAATATATACATGAATATAAACAGAAAGTATTTTAACCAAATTTCTTTATTCATTGCATTCCTTAGCTATCTGATATTTCATATTTTTTTTTGTATCACATGCATCAGCATATTACAAATATAGGCTTTGCTCATCATAAACAACTGTGGGTTTGATGGCACATACGTTTATCTCTTTTTTTTTAAAACAGTCTGCTAAAAACACATTTGAAGGCACTTGAATTTGCCAGTGGCTGCTAGTGCCTATGTATATATAAGGGTTTCTCCACGGTGTTTCAGAGTAATCAAGACAGATACTGAAAGGCACAATAGTGACACTGTGAACCATTTTTGGTATATTTATTTCATCCACTGAAAACAAGCTCAAATTAATAGACCAGCAAAAGTGTATATGCTAATTTTTGAGTTCTTCAGTTTAGTGGAAGACTTCTGAAGCAGTAGCTTCCCACTTGAGTGGTGCGTCTACTAATGTCTTGAGGGGCTGCAGCCTTGCTGAGTACTTCAAACTGTTGCTTCTGACTTGACAGTGACATTCAGTAATGACTTGAAGTACTTCATTGTGCAAAATGTAACACCTTTAGACTTTGCCAATGCTTGTTTTTTGACGGAACACTTCAGAAACTGTACCAGCAGCCCAGCTATACCCAACATCAGCTTTTGCCAAAAACCTGAAATGTGGTTCTCATTTTCCTTTTCATTAGAAAACTTCCCAGGCGAGCTACATCTGTTGACCTTCAGAAAAACCATGGACACCAGGAAGTGGGTCACCCTAATGGCAGGTGTGCTTTTCCTGGGAGCCTCTTTCCCTGCAGAAGCCTGCAGATGTTTGCCCTTCATCCTACAGAACTCTTATTGCAATTCAAATGCTGGTAAGTTTCCACATTGCTTTCATTTTTACTGATCTAGTTTTTTGTTTTGACAACACAAGGGAATGCACTGTCTCTGCAGGTATTTTAGGACTTGGCTGGACAGCGCTTGTGGTGTCTCATCGAGACATGCTGTATCTACTTTGTGGGTTTCAGCCCGCCCATAGGCTTCCTATTTGCTGGCTCCATCATCTCTCTCCTATTCTTTCTCCCCATTTGTCCATGGCATGCATTTGTCATTCCTCCTCCTGTGTTACCACTCCCTGAGAGCAGGAAGTAAGTACTAATATTCATCCCCAGCTGCCATTGTAGCATTTGTTAGTGGAACTACTTTTTCTTTACTCTGGAGCCGTCCAGACCAGCGCTCATGATTTACGGAGCTCCGTTGTAAACAGGACTGTAAATCTTGCTCTTATCTTGTCACATTTACTGTGCATTCAAAGACCAAGGTCTGTTTATTTCCCCTTGTCCTCTATGGTTCCTATCATTGATGCTTTCCCAGTCATTCTGTGGTCTGGTTCCTCTTGTTAAACTAATGAGTCCCCGGGTTTTAGGAGCAGCTGGAAGCAGGAATCTATTCTGGTTTCCCTTGTTAAAGTTTACAAATCTTGGTGGGCCGATAAAAGCGATCACTTCTGACAGACTAACGAGTCCCCGGGTTTTACGAGCAGCTGGAAGCATGAATCCCTTCTGCAAATAACTTATGAAGATGTGATCATGTTCTACTGTTGTGCTCTTTGTGCATTCTCCAACCCAATGTAAACAGACCTGCGACGGCTTTGTCAGGATCCTTCACATGCGCAGCCTGCGGTGGGCTAGGGACCGCCAAGCTCTGCATCTGCAGGTTGCATTTCAGGGGCGTAACACAGGCCCCCGCAGCCCCCGCAGTGTGGGGGGGCCCCAAACTCCAGGGGCCCCACTCAGCACAGCACTTCAGCCGGAGAGCTCCTGATAGAGTCAGGAGGGGCCCCTCCAAGTACCTTGCAGGGGGCCCCCCTCAATTATAATTACGCCACTGGGTTGCATTAGTGGAAGATTAGTTTGTTACGCCTTGTCAACACAGTAATGTAACACACCGGGGCTGGGGCACTTCTCTCATTTACAATCCCGAAATAATAGATTTGTGTGCTTTGTCGGTGCGGAGAGTTTCCTTCCTCCGAGGCCACCTCCCCACCAAAGTCGAGCAATCAGCAGTTCTCTGGCAGAACCAGATTGGCCGCTGTGATACAATGCTTGCTGTTGTGATCACATGATCAGCTCCTGCTTTGTACAACATACCCCAGTTCTTTACTGCTGCCTGTTATGTTTACATTCATTCCTTTCTTGCAAACAAACACATGAAATACACACCATTTTGATTTCTAGGAATACCATGATGGATTCACCGGTAACTTTTAGTCTGAGCTAAGTTGTGCACTCACACATATAAAATATATATACACTGCCTGCCAACGCAGACCAGTCACACAGGAATTAAAACCAGTAATGTGTGCTTGGACCCATCAGTTTATTCCCAAAGTGCATGAAAGCAAAATGTCACCAGCAGCATACAATTAACATATTGTGAAAATCCCACAGTGCCTGATTATTGGTCAGAGGGAAATCAGATAGGAGAAGTGGGTGGTGTGTTTCTCATTACCCATCTGTTAAAAGGGCTGCATGGTGCAAAAGGCAGAGTTTAACCCTGTGCGGTCTGCATTCTCTTTGGATTTATGCACAAGTTCACTGACACTAATTGCAGTCAATAATATTCTTCCCCAACCCCCTCCCCAGTCCTGCCAAGTGCCACGCATGTCGCGTTAGGGTAATGCAGTATCAGTTAAGTTCCTGCATTACTGCATAATTGGTCATTTTTTCACAGAAATAAGATAAAGAGAAAGCTAATCGGGGTATCTCTTTTCTTCGCTGCCTTGTTGTGGATGGCTGCACTCTTTTAATTAGCTGTCAGACAGTGACACCTAGTAGCAGCCAGCTGAGTTGATCAAAACATCCGTAAGAGCGCTGCTGACACATGGGCAAGCATAAATAAACACCTGGGAAGAGGGGCTTCACCCATCCAGGCCTGAGAGTGATCCAGAACTATGTTGCGGCTGCTGGTAAGAGTATTGGGGCCAAGTAGATGGGATGCTTTAACACATGCTGGCTGTAGTGCGTGGGTGACAAAATAAATCCTATATATTGATGTTTGCAGGTCCAGTTTAAATAAAAGAAAAAAAGTGCATTTCTGAAATGCCTGCGGGGGGAAATGCCACTGAATGAGAAACCCTATTTATATTTTGCAGGTCTTGTGTACAGTCAATACATGTTGGCCCATCATAGGCATCTCTACACAAATTAGCCAAGCTGCGCTTATGTTCAGTGTGTGTACAGGATGGTGCGAGTGACCACTCCTCCCCTGCTCTGCAGCCCTGTCCCCTCAAGCACGCTGCCGCAGCAGGAGGACACAACAAAATTATAATAACATTACGTTATTATCATTTTATTATTTCCTTTCTTTTGCTGCCCGCTGGCGGTGGGCTAACGCTCCTCTGCCTTAGCGGAGGAGCCGCCACTGATAGGCACTTGAAGCATTGAATTTAAACCTTCGAGGTAAACATTCTATGTACTAAAACATATATTGTGTGGATCGTATGTGTGTGTGTCTTAACACAAAGTAAAAGGGGAAATATTGCTCAAGTTTTGTACCTTGGGGCCCTCAGTCACTATCCAAGCACTGCGACTAGAATTTGGACTGTCAGGCATATCTGCTAAAACCCTACATGCTGTGATTTACTATGGCTATCATGAGGTCCATTTCAAAAAGGTATTACTGTAGGAGATTCTAAATGAACACTTTTTTTTAGTTTCAACTCTTCTTTTATTTTTATTTTTTCTAAATCACTTACACACATGTACCTACATCCACCAGCCGGTGTTAAGAGCCCTAGAAGGGCTGCAATTCAACTGGGGAAAAAAGTAAACCAAACCTAAACATAGTAGCCCAGAAGAACCCCTCCGCTCCCATTCTGAATTGTGTTAGATTTGTTAACTCAGTCCAAGTCCTACACTGTTCACAGGGCAATCCGATCCTGTGTGTGAAATAACCTCCCACAGTCCCTTAGATGTGATATGAGTCATTCTGTGGTTACAGGGGTCCCGGAGTGTTCCTTCGGGGATACATGCAGAATCTTCAAATATCTCGAGCACATAGGCTCCCTAAAGTCTTAGACCTGGAATGATATAAAAAGGCCCCAAACTTTATCAAACTGATCTAGCTTGTGGTCTAGGGCGCTAAAATGTTCTCCATTCCAAGTAGATCCCATACTTTGTTCAACCAGGATCTGAGCCCCACAAAGCTGTGATGACTTGTTTGGCTGCGCATGAGGGGAAAGTCATGGCCGACCCTCCATGGGACTTTAAGGGCAAAGTTTGTCTATTATGGAATCCAAGAATTTATAGGTGGGTAATGGGAGTAAGCCAGACTGAAAAATTGTATGAAGGCATGCCAGAAAAAACTTTGATTGGGGACATAGCCATGGTGGATGGGTAAGTGTGCATGATTCCCCACACTTCTGCCAACAGTTCTCTTACCCAGAAGGGTTCCATGTTGAATCCACACAACTGCACTCCACTCTACACCAAGCCGCTCCACTCTACGCCACTCCACACCACGCCGTTCTATGCAACGCAACTCCAGGCAATGCCACTGCACTCTACACCACTCCACACTCTACGCAACTCTGTGCAACGCCACGCAAAGCCACTCTACGCCACAGCACTCCATGCAAAACTACTCCATTCCATGCAATGCAACTCTGCTCAATGCCATGCCACTCTATTCTAAGCTGCTCCACACAACTGCACTCCATTCAACGCAATGCCATTCTACTCTGCCCAACGCCAATCTACTCCACACAACTGCACTTCACTCTACGCAAATCCACTCTATTCTACTACATGCCACTCCACTCAACCCAACCCAACGTCACTCCACACAACACCACTCAATGCAATGCCACTTCACGCAGAACAAGACCCAGACGTAAACAAAGGGGGTCTTTACGCCACTCATGAAGTTCATCAATAAGTCGCAAAGCAGAAATGGGCCAAGAGCAACAATCAGTTATACACAGGGGTACACCAGAGCCGTCTGGCTTCAGCCCAGCTCTGTGAAGCCTACGGGAGTCACGCAGTCTCTTGACCTGCTCCAGACTTCTCTAGAAGCTTTCCTCCAGTCTAGTCACTCATTCTCACTCACTCATTCTCACTCTTGCCTGGCCCCAAAAGTCATCTGGAGGGCCATGTAGGGAGAGTTGGTCCACCGTGATTGGGCCAGGAAGGGAACAAGCAATGAATGGGGAACAGCACAAAGGGGAGCGTCTCGGCTTGAGGAGGCACCCCATCTGGTACACATTGATCAGGGTTGTGCCCACTCAATCCAGGCACTTCAGGTCACACAAAGTTGAGTTGCCAATTTCGTATCTCCGTGGAAGTGAAGCACTATGACCCGCACATGATGTTGGTTGCACCAGACAATTCCGGTCACACACGCAGGTGTAATTTCAGCAATTTCTCACGAGGAGAAATTAGACACTGCAGTGGTTACGGCACCCATTTTGAGGATCACAACCAGTGAATCAGACACCACACACAATGAGTATGCAGTCAGCATGGCACACAAGTGATATGTAGCACATTAGACAAAGTGGGCCACTTTGGATCCCACAAACAGTGAATCCACTCACCACTAACAAAACACCTATGCATGTTGAGTTTCCTGCAGTACAGGACCCACGTTGCTTTAGATGCGGGCAACTTCTTGAGCTCCACACCTGGTGCTCCGGTCTCCACGCACGATTCTTTAGGTCCAAGGTCATGCTGCATTGTCTGTTGGAACTCAGCACGTGATGGGCACTTAAGAGGGCACTGTCCACTAGATGTCACCGCTAGATATTGTGGGTCCCTCTTAGGAGATCTTTGATGTACCTGAGACCTCTTAGAGAACAGGAGACCTGCAAACTGGTTCTTGGGGATTCCACTTCAGGGAGCCACACTTCAGCAGATGGTGTGCCAGGGTCAGCCATTATTCAGGAAGGGCATGCAGTCCTTTCCAAGGGCAGCAATTCTCCATGTGCAAAACAGAGTCATCTGGCAATGTGCACCATGCAGAACAGGTTCTCTAGTCCTGCATCCTCCACAAATAGATCTCTACCTTGCAGTTGGGTGGCACCTCATAGTTATACCGATGTAGGCATTTGAAGTTGAGGGAAGGGTCATAGGGAATCCCTTTGAACCAAAGAAGTGTCCTCTAAATTTCCATCCTGCTGCCATGAAGCAGCGGAGTGCAGATCTCTATCTTTATGGGGGCCCTGATCTGGCTCTGGAGGCCAAGTGTCACAGTCCTTGCCCCACATATATTCCGCTAGACCAGAAAATGGCAGAGGCTGGCCATTTCAATTGCATGTCCAGTGTTTTATGTCTGTAGCTGGAGACTGCCCAGATGTGTCCCTCCCAGCCTCTGGTGTTGACAGCATAGAAAAGTCCATGTTCTTATAAGTGACATTTCTACGTTAGTTATGCCAAGTTCACCGTTACCAATGGAATTGGTTTGGCAAAACAAATTCAGTGATAGGAATCATCATGAGGCCGTGCCATTTCAATCCACTATTGCAGCTTGGCATACGGTCGGCCCATTCCCCATGCTAACTTAAGGGAAGAGCAAGCCTCTGCAGTAGGGTAACACGCATGGGTATTCCCTACCACCTGGGCAGAGAACACACATGAATACCTGCCCAACCCTTAATCTTCCACTCTGAGGGGAAGAGAGAGGTCCCTTCAGGATGGCCAGTGGATGTGCCAAGGCAGGCTGAGTACACATGCAATGGTACCATCATAAACTTTTCAGGGCAGGTTGGACACATCTTTAAATGCATGGTCCGTAAAAGAAAGCACATACTTATGCAGCACCAGCGTAGCAAGTGATAACTCTCAGCCCACAATGTCAAGCATGACCCACATTTAAGAACACCATGTCCACACATCTTCCTAACACTACAGTGGGAAAGTGCCCATACCCCCAAGGCCACACAAGAAAATGAGTACGCACACTGGCCTGCAGTGCTAGCCTGGGTGCCTAAGTCTCACGAATATCCTTGATGTGCCTGCATTGTCCGGCCTGTCATAGTAGTCCAGACAGCCGCTAAGCACATCCTTGGTGCAAACATGCACACCGGCTGCCATGGCAGGATGCTGGCTAGGGTCTATAAACATCACTGGTGTGAGTGCATTGACCACCCTGCACAAGCTGAATACATCACTGGTGCTAGCGCACTCACCACTTGAAATGGAAAGCATGTAATCCATTTCACCCCCTCAGCTAAGCACCACTCCCTCCAAGTTGTAGGAAGGGTGCATATAGTGCAATAGTGGTAAAGTGCTCTGGGCCCTATGGCCACAAAGGGGCCTCCACAACCTCACAAGGTGTCCAATTGAGAACAGACCTCTGATGTAGGGGAATCCAACTAGGGGTTCGCCTCTATTCAGCAACAGACACGCTGTGTCCCTACCTGGCCACTCACCTACCCCAAGTTTTCCCCCTTGGGATGCTCACAGTAGGGGACACCTTCTCAGGGTTGGATCACCAGTGGAGAAACGAACCTGAGGTGGAGACATGATTGACAGGCAAGTCTAGTGGGACACGGTCAGTGCCACGTCCCACTACTCACCAGTGCCGTAACCGCCCTGGGTACGTGGTGTACCTTTTATAGGGCACTCCCAGGGATGACACTTCAATAATCATGTGCTTCCCACTGCAGTATAGTGAGAATGTGTTCAGAGTTCTATGGTTGCAAACAGAGAGTAGACAAAGACTAGGAAGACAAAAAGAAAAATACTTTAGGGTAATTCCCTTAAGAAGGCCATGTCCAACATGGTTAAAAAATGATACTGAAGAATGTACTTAAATAGATATCAAATGCTCAACGGTGTTTCTTGCAATTGTTTTAAAACCCAGGTAGAGGAAATTCCTGTAGGATGGTGCTCTTAGGAGTTAAACTAAACTCTAGACATTGAAATATGAGTCAGAAAAGGATGATTCCAGACGAAGGGAATGGAGTTAAGAGATAGGGAGGGATCTGAAACAGTGATCACTCACTCCCTACCTTTCCTCAAAAATTGTCAGCTATCTCTTAGGGACTTGGGTTTCATGTTTGCTTGTCAAAGGTCCCAGATTTTGACAGTCTTTTTCCATAAAGAGTGGGCACAGTTATCAGGCAGTTCTAAGCAGAGAAGTTTAAGGCATGTTGAATGTTCTTAGGAGGGAGGATAGGAAGGAATTCAGGAGGGAGGGGGAGAAAATGGCCCACAAGTCTTACACTTTGCCTGATGAGCCAGGTGCTATCCATCAATGCCGGCAAACTAGGTGGTTACTTACAACTTAAAATTAAGCATGGACAAAAACTTGTGGGGCACTGACTGCATAGCTTGCCATTGGCACCAGTCTCTGGCCACTACTCTAAGGCTGTCCTTATCATGGTTGGATTAATACTTCTTCAGTGGAGCATCCTCTTTTCCTGTGCAATCAGGGAGAGGAGCAGTAAGTAAGGAGTTTCCATACTAAGAGGAGAAAAGATACATGTGTTTTCCCTGATAAAGTGAGTGAAGTGATGGTTGTGATGCCTGTGCTCCTTTGTTGAATGCATGCATATGTTTGCTATTGCACAATGAGACCTGCACTACTGTCTCATGCAACATCAGACAACGCTTCAGGGAGTACAACAAACCCAACAGAATAATAATGCCTTTGCCATGGGGAGGAGGATACATCTTGGGAAGATATGATTTAAACTGGTGAGGACTTACCTGTCTAGGGAAGGGAACAAGTTAGGGTCTCAATCTAAAGGTGCTAAGAATAGAGACATTCAGAAGGGACTTGGAGCTGCTTGAAACGACTGGTGTTGAGCACGGTAGATTCTGAATTGAGGAATTTGGAGGTCTATGCCCATGCTTAGCAGACCTCATATGCAATCATAGATTAAAGCATCAACAGTGTTACCAAGACCATAATAAAACATTTCCCATAACTGCCACTTTTGAATTTTGTTAGTTCTAATTCAATAATTATTTTAATTTAAAGTACATTTGTAATTTACAATATTATTTTTTTAAAGCTTTTTATTTTTCATAAACTTTATTATTCATCCCTACATTTCACTATATGGAGATCTCCACCCTAGTGACGAAGGTCTCATCCTACTTGTGAAATGTTGGTAGTCACTTAGAAATAAAGGGGCAGATTTACAATAACTGGCGCATCCCTGCATATCAGCAGGGATGCGCCAGTTATTGTGCGTCACGGCTCCGCCACCATGAATGCGCCGCATTTACAATGCGGCGCACAATGGGGCAAAAAACGGACAGATGCGTGACGCATCTGTGCCGTACAGGCAGCGCATTGCTGGAGTTGCGTCGCAAGTGCGACGCAGCTCCAGCAAGGCTCTGGGGTGCCCTATCTTCACATTGCTGCGTCAATCCTTACGCCTGGCGCAGGGTTTTGATGCAGCATGGGCTCAAAAGTGACTGAGTCAAATCTTTTCGATTTCACTCAGCCACTTTTAAGAGGCGTTCCTGCGATGGAACGCCCCCCCCCCCTCCTGTGCGGGAACGCCTACTTCTGGCGCAGGGCTTTACAATGTGATTCATCTCCCAGAAAAGTGACGCAACGGGGTGTAAATCTGCCCCTCAGTCTTCAGTGCTCCACTCTCTAACTTGAGAAAATGTTCATGCAGAAATGGTGAAAATAAAAAAAAGTGTTGACTTACACCTAGGTGCAGTAGTAGATTTACACGTGAGTAAATCTACACATGCATTTTTACCTTTGTGAATTGGGCTAAATAGCATGTGAATAATCTTCATGAATCCAACCATCCTGAATCCATGTGGGGTAAGTTCTACAACTGCTCCACAATGAAACACACAAACAGAAACAAAGCTAGGTGACATCTCTATTCACTAGTCTCTTTGGTTGGCTTTTCTTTAAATGAATGGCCATTTTCTTTGCTGCTGTCATTTGGTGCTAATCATCTGTGTTTTATCTGACAGTCCTCCAAGTCAAGTTCCTTGAACCCGCTACGAGGCCTGCACCTGGCTCTCAGGACGTGCAAAAGGGCTACAAAGTTAAAGTTGAAAAGGTAAATACTTTTTTCTTTCACAGAATTCATAATGAGAAAGAGGTATTAAAGTGGTTTTAGGAGAAGGGCTCTGCTTGGGAGATTTACGAAAGGGAAGCAGATTTGACACCTAAAGTTATGCCTCTTCTAACAGAATCAGTGGACTTTAGTGGCCAGGTTGCCACCTGCCCTCTCTCCTTAAAGATGTGGGTTTCTAACCATAGGAAGTCTTTGTGATGATGAATCAGCGGTAGCGGAGGTGACATCGTAGATCATTTTGCCTCCAATCACATCATGGAGTTGGCCTCTTGTTCCCACCTTAGCCTCTCAACAGCCTCCTATTTGCCTTTTTGCAGTACAGTGGGTCTAATCACCCCGGGTGGGGGACATCCAGGCATTGGGGCTCAGTTGAATAGCCAGGTCTTCAGAGTCTTTCGGATTTCCAGTTGAGAGAAGGAGGTCTGTAGCTACAGGGGCATGGTGCCCCAAGTCTTGGCCGCCCGGTATGAGAAGGAGGATCCACCACTTCTTTTGCAGTGGGTACGGGATGTGTAGGTGAGGGAGAGGGGCCCAGAGCATGGATGTCTTGAGGGGGGGTGGAAGCCGAGGCATTGGTTGATGTAGGCAGGCCGCTGGTTGTGTAAAGCCTTGCATGCATGGATCAGCTGCTTGAATTGACATCTTCTCTGTATTGGGAGCTAGTGGAGTCTTCGAAGGTGGGGGTGATAGGTGTTCAGGGGAGGTCAAGGATGAGTCTGGCAGCAGTGTTCTGTAGGAAGTTGGTGGGGACCCCCGCATAGATCACTTTTCAGTGGTTGAGTCGACTGGCGATGCTAATTTTAGCTGCTAATGGTCTCACAGATGGAGCAGGAGCCTAACATTGCTGGTTGGCATCCTGGCGCTTTCTTACCATTATGAGCCGTTCAGATCAAGGGTACTGAGGTCATGGCCAGAAGTAGCAAAGGGCAAGCCGGTAGTAATACCTGTTATCCCAGAGAGGCCCTACTAGTCTGCTCCGAGCCCAGGTTTTAGAACATTATAGTGCTAGTAGACGTGCTCCATGCTTGACTGGATCAGACACTGAATGGAACACTGAGTTCTTAGAGAGGACAGTTCACATATCACATTCTCAGGCACATTTTTGTCATCTAGAGCCCATACAACAAGCACTGACAAAGCCAATAGTCAGTCAGTAGCTCTTTATTCGGCCAACAAAGACCATAAAAGCACAATAAAAAACACAATATAAAACCCAGCAAGACAAAGTCAATAGGTTGGGCTTCATTCAGGTGTGCATTCTTTGCTGTAAGCACTGCAGCGACAGATGCAAATACCCAGCCTAATGAATAGGTTTGAAGAAGTGCCACTGGGCCATGGACCCTGGCACTGGCGGTCCATGCCATGTCTGACACTTCACGCCAGCCCTGTAGTTTTAAGTAAACAGCATTTTGCATTCTGAAACGTGTAGATTACATTTTAAATCTGTGTGTGATGAGACTACAATCTCGGTGGCTTTTGGCACTGGAGAAATCCCTATATACTGCTCCCATCTGCCTGTCCGTGCATGTGCCTTGCATGTCCCCTTCCTCACCACCCCCGAGACCCCCTCACATCAGCCTCAAAGCTCCATGGAAGGCTGGTGTGAGTCTTTCGTGCAAGAGGTTTATACAGCAGTGGCAGTGGCACTCACAAGGTAGCGATGCGTTGCATATAACATGCACAGGCCGGGTGGTACATGGCACTGAAGAGCAGCGCAGGCGTTTGGCTGCAAATAGTGCAGCAGGTGCAGTGGCACCAGAGCCCAGGGGCTTTAGGGCCCACTGAACCTCTAAGATGGCCGCAGTTTACTGCCCATCCGGCGGACTGGAGGACAATTTTCCTTACTTGCCACTGGGTGCGTGGCACCCTTCTTACTCCGCTGCATAAGCTGACAAAGAGATTTGCACAGTTCGAAGCTCACACATCATGGCTTTCAGCAGATGCACAGTGCATTTTGCACTGGTTCAGACATCACAAACCAGAATCATCCAGGCACCAATTTATAACAGGCATACAAATATGACGTACACATACTTGAGGAACGCCTGCTGATAATGGACGAGAGAAAGACGTTTCCTGGGTGGGAAAGAGCTGGGTAATATCCATTGGAATCACTTACCTATGTGATACCTATCTGCATGGTACTTACCTGTGTGGCACTTACCTGTGTGGTACTTACCTGGGTGGTACTTACTTGGATAGTACTTATCTGCGTGGTACTCACCTGGTAGTACTTACCTCTGAGGTCCTTATCTATGTATTACTTACCTGCGTGGTACTTACGTGTGTGGTACTTATCTGCATGGTATTTACGTGTGTGGTACTTATTTGTGTGGTTCTTACCTGTGACAAAACGAATGCAGGGTAGAGGTCACAAGGAGTAAACACCTCTGGTTAAAGGTTGCATACTGTTCAAGTATTGTGGGCACTAAGAAGGTGTCCCCACTTTTCGGGGTAAGTTTACCTTGCATACATTTCATGTCACAATTTCATGTTTAGCTACTACTAGAGGGGGTCTTTCCACGGTGATACAGCCGGTTTGGTGGAAAATACAACCACTTTGTACATGAAGACCTCTGAATTTAGAGAATAATTCTTCATTGCTTTAACTGAGGGTTTCCTCATGATGAGGAGGATTGAACCTCCCCTCTAAATAGTAAGTCAGGCCCTGACTGCCAAATCTAATGAGAACATTAGGCCAGTTAGAAGTGTTGCTCCCAAGTCTTGAGGAAGGAATGGAAGAGCTGGACAGTAAATTGTAGCTTGGCAATTTCTATGACAAGCTTGATCTTATCTTTCTGAACAAATTCCTGAGTTCACCATGTGCAGCCTCCTATAGCCCTTGGAGAAATGCCTGCACTCCGATAACTGCCCTCCATACTTCTGCATGCGAAGAGGCGGGAAGGCGGTCAGCGCTCCATCACCAGCAGCGCGGTCCTCTCCTGTATTTATTGCACACTCTAAGGTAGGTCCTCTTCACAGGGGCCTCAAAAACCTGGATAGGATTGCTAATGTAGGGTGCACAGGAATAAAAAGGGAATCTGCTAAAAAAAATGAGATAACAAATAGCATTGTGTTTGTTGGGAAAAGGGCTGATTTGATGAAGCTGGAAGTTTAAATTTACTGTTAAGTTTAAAGAATTTATTTTATTTAAAAATCATCCACCATTTATAGTCTCGAGTGCATAGAGCACTGCTGATCCCTCACCAGCAGTTTAGCACACATAGTTTTTTTTCTCAAGGGATCTTCACTTGTTCACCTGTCTCTATAATCCCAGTGAAAAAGGGAGCAGGGTAAAGGCCTGTCCCCGGGTCAGCTCAGTGGTCAAGAGGTAACAGCTTATTTCATCTTGATGATCTCCTAATGCCACACATTATTATTCACGTCTTATGCTAGGTACTCAGAGGTGAAGAGGCACTGAAAACACTGACGTTCATCGATGCGCAGTCTGGATCCTCTTGTGACTACACTCATCCTCCCGCTGAGTTCAACAAGGATTACCTGATCGTAGGTAAGCCACCTCTGGGGGTGTTTGTGGAAAACACAGCTTTATGCATTTCAAGTGGGGGATGATAGGTATTTATCATGATATATTATCACTGTGTCCCGTAGACAATCACTGTGGTATTAGTACATTCAGTACTTGAGCACCCCCACTTCCTACAAATATGTACATGCAGTATATGAGCCTACGGCCTACTTCCTCCCCTTTTTGAAGTACCCCACTTCAGCTGCCTTTACCACTCCCTCCAAACCTGTATATGCATTATTTGAGCCCCCTGACCCAATTACCCCATGGCACACACTCTCATGTGAAAAAAATACTTGGTTGTTGATCCTCATAAGGGATGTGTTTTGATAATCACAAGGGATGTGTTACACAGTGCTCACTTTCAACAAGGTTTCTAGACACTTAAAACAGCAAAGCTCAAAACGATCTAATTTAAAGACATCAGATGCAAGAACTGGTGACACCTGGATTCTGATCTCCTAAATGTTGTCTGCACGAGGCGCGGTAAGCTCCACGAGCCGTCTCACCGTTATTCATGTGAATATGCAACAAAGAAGGGAAGATACATGGTTTGTCAATGCTGCTATATACAATTATTTACAACCAGCACATATTCCACGTACAGAGCTATGCTGTCGTTTGACTAATTTCGCTCAATATAAATACCATGTACATCCATGCATACAATATTCTGAAAAGACTGCACACTCCCTTATGAAATTGAGAACTTTGTCAGGATTTGAGATGGTTTGGACAGTAAAGTCTTCACCTCTAGAGCTGTTCCTCTGTTCTTATGGCAGTTTCACTAAAGCTTGCACAGTAAGACCAGATCTGTGCCTTCACATCCAAACACGAATTATTGTTGGTTAGTAATCCCCGTTCAATTTGGTGTGTTGATTTGGGAGATTTTCTTTGGTATTTTGCAAATTCTCAGATGCCTTGGTACAGCTGACTCAGCTTCCCGCCCACTTGGGAAAGAACAATTGAGAACATGGGACACAGACATGTCATAGTGCACTTGGTACAGTCGTAACATTCTGCCTGACATATGGAGTTATTGAGAAACATTGTTCCTAGTAAAGAACTGAGACAGGAAGTCTTCTGAGATTGGCCGTGACTTGTGATCTTCGGCCAACATGATAGAGAGTCAAACAGTTTACTAACTTTGAATATGTATTGATTTATTGTGCTATATGCATCAAAACATTGTAAATGAGACATGGCCCTTAAGAATTGAAATGTAACAGGGAATTGTGATGCACATATCGGACCCTTTTGGGCTTTTCTAGTCATTGTCCAGTTTTCCAAGTCTATTCATAATTTCTATCCCGAAATCAAGCAAAAAGGCTGTTATACAAAAAGGTGTTAATGCAAGTTCCACAAATCTCTTAATATTAAGGAGATAAGAGAATTGTGTGGCATCCATCTAGCTTTTGTTTCATGCCCCCCCCCCCCCCCCCCCGACAGAAACTTGGAAACATTTTAATGAACTTTGAACTTGTCATGTAAATCAAATCATCCATTCTGGCAGGCAGACAAATTATGCACTTTTTAATCTTAAATTAAGACAAATAGATGCTGGACTAAATGTGAAGTGTGACAAACTCTACACTCTTCATTTTTGCGTTTGTCAAAGTGATTGTCAGACCCACATTTTCCCAGTACAGGCAGACAGGACTGTAAAACAAGGGTGCTGCCTTGATTGCTGTACATCGAGAATCTTTCAGGAACTCTTCTTGTTCCTGCACTGACTTCTCTTTTTAATGTGACAAATAACTACCTCCTGTGGCTGGAAAATATCCACCCAGACCTGAAGCCAGGCACCATCACCTCTGACACAGTAGAATTGTCAAATGACAGGCCTGTTTCACGTTTGCAGCAATTGGCTGAGCTTCTGTTCTGTGGTGAGGATTTAAGTCCAGACCCTTAGAGGGTGTACAAAAAATCACACTGAACACTAGGCTGATTCTTGGTTTCTCATCTTGGTACTGTATCTGTCACCACAGCAATCATGAGGCGCCTTCACTTTATGGTAGATGGTGGCAATGTTCAGACCCTACTAAATTCTCATGCAACGCAGCATGGCAGCCAAAAATGCTGCGCTGCGTTGCTTGAGCAGTAGATAGCAGGAGAGCACAATATATACAGGGATATGGCACTCTCATTTCCCTCTAAAATAGCACTGGTGGTGCACCACGGGTACACCTGTGCACCATTGTTCAAGGGTGCCTGTGTGAGTCTAGCATAAGATTTGTGCAGGAAGGATACACTTGCAGTACAAAATACTATACTTAGACTCATTTTAAAACTTTTCCCACTCTGTTTGTGGGCTGTACAGTGCAGCACACATGCAAAGTCGGACAAGAAAGGAGAAAAAAAAGCATTTCTCCTTGATAGCACCTATTTGAAATGGGCGGTCTTTTTGGATGCAAAACCCTGTCTACTTTTTTCAGTAGATAGGGTTTTGCGTCAAGAACCATGGGTGGTTGGATGGGAACTCCTATGCACCACCCATGGAACGCCCCTTGATTCCAAGTAATGCAAAGCTGCAATATTCACCGCTTTGCATTACTTTTAAGTAAATTATCAGCGCAAAAAAAGTTTTGCACTGAAAAGTAAATTAGGAATAAAAGATTTTGCATCTATTGAAATACGGTGCAAAATCTTAGTAAATTTACCCCTCACTCTGCCTTCTCCTCACCTTTGCAGCAGCCTTCATAGGACTACTGCTACATCTGCAGACTTTGGATTGCTTGCAGTCCAACCTTTTGCCTAATTTAGCACACTTTATTGCACAGTTTCTGCCTTTAGCTCATGGGAGTTGGTCTGACAGTTGATACATAACTGTAGAAAGGACTTGGGACAATAATTTAGAGTCAAGGTTGTACAAGCCCCAAGTATAAAGTTGGAGAGCATCAGAAAAGACAGAAAGGACAAAAGGTGGGCTCCATTATCCTGACAGTATTTACCTTCTGTGAACTGGGTGTATTTAAAGTGCATCGTCATGTGTGGTTGTTTGTGTGGTTATTGCCTGGGTGAGTGTGGAATGTAATCTGCCCTTTCCTCCTGCCAATTTACAGAGTCAGAGTTTCTGGCAGTATTGGTCATCACTAGAACAGTGCTTAATTTTGTAAATAAATTAGTGCCAGGTCTCTTGTCAGGACACCACCGCAGCTTGCACTATTCACTGCCCCTGCAAAGCTGCCAGTGATAGTAACAACAATACTACTAATCATCACACTCTTCAAGTGTGACAATTCAGACAATTTCAGGCCCCCAAAGCTATAAGAAAGGCTTGGACGGCAGGTAATAGTCATTTAATGTATATTGAATTAATAATTGACTGGTGTTGTGGTCATCTGGGACAGACCCACCTAGTGGCAGACTGTCACAAGCGCCGGTGTTGACAATTACAAGCTGGTGCCGAGCATCCGGAAAACACCAGCTCAAATTAAGCAGTGCACTGGAGGGTGACGAGTTGGAGGCTGAGTAGGTACATTGGCATCACCGACCTTGCAATTGTCTCTCCCACAGTTATTGACCACCAATCTAAGCCGGTCCATCTGGGACTTTCAGCAGCCGTTCCTATGAATCTAGATGTCCATCCACACATGCCGGAAGAGTCTTCCCAGGAGCTTAGTACTATTCATTGTAATAAATGTATCATGGAATTTCCCTGGAATTTGCCTTAATGTACCTAATCCCACCTTGAATCTAATACATACTGCACAAAACGAATGTTCCTCAATCGATGCCCTGTAGTGCGAGAGGGTACGCTTGCAAATGCTAATTGAAATGTGTTCCTTTCTCCACTGTCCATGAGCAGCTTCCGGCACTGCCAGTGACGTCTCTGTGAGAGACTGCAATATTATTGCCTCATGGAACCAGCTGCCCATTGGGCAGAAGAAGGGTGTCGAGGGGGCCTACAACCAAGGATGCACTTGTGAAGTAAGTATGCCTGAGGCGCTGGGTCCTCTTCGTGCTGCTAAGTAAGGGGGAAAAGAGAATTCAACCAGGGAGTGGGGCAGATTAGTGGACACAACATGAAGAGAAATTGGATAATGGACTTACATTGGAGTGGTGGGGCGGGGCGGGGGGGGGGGATTTGACAGACGACCACTAGGGAAAATTAATTATTTATTTACATTTTTCCTCGTTCCTCAAATGTCCCCCCAAACCCCGCCTCACCGCTCTTACCAGCACAGGCTGCTCCTGGATTTACACCCGTGCATGGGTGCAGATTTACAAACATCAGGAATTCACAAATATTTATTATAGTACTGGAAACTTGCAACATTTGCAGATTTCTCAGAGTACTCCTGGAAATCCTTGAGAATCCCAACGTTCCTGTATGCATAGGGGATTCTGTAAGCCTCATGATATATCCTGTACAATTGTCACACACGAGTAATTGCACCATTTTCATTATTTTCTCCTAGAGCCACCAGTTTTGCGACTTCTCTCTTTCCAATCTTCACCCTGAATAGGGATTTTCTTCAGGCTTTGACAGAAGTAAATCTCTGTTTTCAGGCTAGCAGTATATCAGAAATAAATGCGGGAATAACAACAAACCATTAAGTTTGTGGGTAATACCTAAGCTTCCAGGGAATCATCACTTTAAATTTCCCCCTTCTCACCCCGGAATAGGATTTGCTCATGCATAATATTAAACCATCATAAGGTGACAATAGTACGTGTACACGGGGTAATATCACAAGGGGGTAAATCAATTTCCAAGTGCAAGATAACCTTTGTGAAACCAAGCCCTGTGCTTGTGTAAATTAAACCTATACCCTCAAATGACTTTGTGACTCTGGGCCAATATGTCTTCTGTGAACATCAAAGTAACATTTACAAAAAGTATCAAGTGTCCCCCAAAATTAATTTTTAAGTCCTTTCTAGCTGCCTATTCATGGAGATGCTCTTCTAACCTACCTCAGTGGCCAAGAGAAGTCGTTGTCTAATACACATTTCTAGCTCGGCGGAGTATTAGCTAAGGTGAACCATGGATCCACAGTGAAAGGCTGGAGATGGTCTACGCTGCAGAGCCCGAATGGACCATTTTACTGCACAGAGGCTCAGATCCGACCTGGGTCCATATTACAGACACTTTCCAATGTGCCAAACATATACTGAGCCATGTTGTTGCTTTCGTAATAAGGAAATTATAAAAAAAAAGAATTCTGCCAGAGTCTATAGTAGAACATGGCTGTTGCACTTAGGCAAAATGATGGAGAAACTGCACTGACTACATGTCAGTTGTGCCCTGTTTTTGTTATTCTTCTAGTAAAATTGAAGCAACTGAACTTTAACCAAACTCAATACTATCTTTCACATTTGAAAAGCAGAAAAAACACTTTCTTCATTTCTTGTTTAACACAGCCAGTGAATGATGTAAAATCCTTCTGTCATGTCTGCAATGCCACAAATATTCTTTTCACCATTCCCCGTATTTCCGTATCACCCGTCCAGCAAAAACGGTGTAAGTGGATTTTGTCCTGTCTGTTTGCATTGGTGCAAAGCCTCTGTAATGCGGCTCCGTCCTGTCTCATCACGGCAAGGTTTATGTGGGATGTGCCTGAGCACGTTACCTTAGTGCGTGGCTTAACATCACCCTTTTTGCATCATTCCACTCCAAGACCCCTTAATGCCACGTATTGTGGCGTGTGTGCTGCGTATTTACTCTGTGTGCAGTAAACGCACTGATTCTGAATTCAGATAAAGCAATGTTTGCGTCATCTCCAGCCTGCATTCCCATCATACACCTTGCGTATGTGCATATATCTTCTGTGTAAGCGCTAGTTGAGTCTGTAGACTTATAATTTGGCAGCTCACATAAAGAGTATACAGTGGCAAAAACCACCTGTGTCATGTGATTCGGGTGCAAACGATGATGCAATTCATAGTAAACGCCATTTGCACATTCCACTCTTCTCTGATATTAAACTAAAATCTCAAAACATATTGTTTGGGAAAAGTAAAGTTCCTGCCTTGCCCTGGTTGCTTCAGTTGCCCCAGTTGTGCTCATCAGGCCACCCCGTTGCGCCTTCCTCTAAGACGTCGCCCTGCTATCACCCCACCAGTCAGAGCTGCTTGCAACCCCTACGGTAATCTATTACTCTTGCGCCCTAATAACTTCTCGTCCATGCCCTGCCAGTCTCCTCCTGCCCTCATGCCTTACCAATCACTTACTGCTCTCTTACCGTGCCAGTCACTCCCTGCTCTCATTCCCTTTCCGTCACTCCCTGCTCTCATTCCCTTTCCGTCACTCCCTGCTCTCTCCCTTTCCGTCACTCCCTGCTCTCTCCCTTTCCGTCACTCCCTGCTCTCATTCCCTTTCCGTCACTCCCTGCTCTCTCCCTTTCCGTCACTCCCTGCTCTCATTCCTTTTCCGTCACTCCTTGCTCCCGTTCCCTTCCTGTCACTCCCTATTCTCATTCCCTTTCTGTTACTCCTTGCTCTCATTCCCTTTCCGTCACTCCCTGCTCTCATTCCCTTTCTGTTACTCCTTGCTCTCATTCCCTTTCCGTCACTCCCTGCTCTCTCCCTTTCCGTCACTCCCTGCTCTCATTCCTTTTCCGTCACTCCTTGCTCCCGTTCCCTTCCTGTCACTCCCTATTCTCATTCCCTTTCCTGTCACTCCCTGCTCTCATTCCCTTTCTGTCACTCCCTGCTCTCATTCCCTTTCTGTCACTCCTTCCTCTCATTCCCTTCCTGTCACTCCCTGCTCTCATTCCCTTTCCCGTCACTCCCTGCTCTCATTCCCTGCCTGTCACTCCCTGCTCTCATTCCCTTTCCTTCACTCCCTGCTCTCTCCCTTTCCGTCACTCCCTGCTCTCATTCCTTTTCCGTCACTCCTTGCTCTCGTTCCCTTCCTGTCACTCCCTGTTCTCATTCCCTTTCCTGTCACTCCCTGCTCTCATTCCCTTTCTGTCACTCCCTGCTCTCATTCCCTTTCTGTCACTCCTTCCTCTCATTCCCTTCCTGTCACTCCCTGCTCTCATTCCCTTTCCCGTCACTCCCTGCTCTCATTCCCTTCCTGTCACTCCCTGCTCTCATTCCCTTTCTGTTACTCCTTGCTCTCATTTCTTTCCTGTCACTCCCTGCTCTCATTCCCTTCCTGTCACTCCCTGCTCTCATTCCCTTCCTGTCACTCCTTGCTCTCATTTCTTTCCCGTCACTCCCTGCTCTCATTCCCTTCCCATCACTCCCTGCTCTCATTCCCTTCATGTCACTCCCTGCTCTCATTCCCTTTCTGTCACTCTTTGCTCTCATTCATTTCCTGTCACTCCCTGCTCTCATTCCCTTCCTGTCACTCCTTGCTCTCATTCCCTTTCCCGTCACTCCCTCCTCTCATTCCCTTCCTGTCACTCCCTGCTCTCATTCCCTTCCTGTTACTCCCTGCTCTCATTCCCTTTCTGTCACTCCCTCCTCTCATTCCCTTTCCCGTCACTCCCTGCTCTCATTCCCTTCCTGTCACTCCCTGCTCTCATTCCCTTTCTGTCACTCCCTGTTCCATGTCCCACCAGCCACTGTCTTCTCCCATGCACTTCCTGTCGTTCTCTGGTCTCGTGCCCTTACAGTCACTTCCTGCTCCCATCCCTACCTATCATGTCACCCAGGTCACCTGCTTCGACTGCTAAACCCACAATCTGGGATGTTGAGGACACATCAGATCTGAAGCCCTGATGACTGCAGTTGTCCCTTCCACGGTGACAGTCCTGGGGCTTCCTCCTATCCCAAGCCCCGACTGGTAATCTGCATCACTCATGTCTGAGTCTTCCCTCTGCTGTCCAGACTCTGTGAGGATCCACCCTCATAGATTAAGGACAGTGATGCAGAAACATGAGAAGGAGACAATTGTTACTATCCCATCCTTTGGGCGCCACTGGATCTCCTCTCTGGAGGTCATCAAAGTAACCACAAGATCAAGGAAAGAATGTGGTTCAAGATGATTTGTCCTTGCAATCTGGTTGCAGTGTTGTGCTGTGTTATGAACTGTGAATGAGTTAGAATATGGTGTGAGATGTTTTGTTTTCGTAAAAAGAAGTATGCTGTAAATGGAGCCTTCTATTCAGGTCATCGTAAAAGGCCATCCGTATCTGGTGCAGGATCCCCCCACAAAAGCGCTGACACTTTTCACACTAGTCATTGGTTAAGGAGAGCTCAAAAACAAACAAATAGCCATGATATCTGACCACTCCATAACAGAGATAACCCAAGAAGCTTGGCTGTCCTGGGTCATCTATAAACCAGAAGCTTGATGCTTTCAGTACGATAACCATCTTAGGAAGTTCAAAGCCGATCACTACAAGTGGAGTGGCATGCCACAATCCCAAAACCTTTTTCTTGACTTACTCCTTAGGCCACCACTTTCCCCTAGGTGTAAATTGAAGACTCAAAAACACTCTAGAGCACATAATATTTACCATGGGCATCAGTCCCTCTTTGTGGTGCACAGTGTGGTGCTTCTGATGGCCTCTTTGTCTCTGCGCCCGCATCCATCTTATCCTAGCCATTCATCTTTGCCCAGCCCCATGAACAACCGCGTATTGCCTGTCTCTCTGTTGCGCATCCATCATATAACTCGGGCGGTGGAGCACCTTGTTTCCCTCGAGGGAACATCCTCTTATAATGGCACGTGCAGTCTACGTGTGCTGGTACTATCTGCATTACAGAATGGGCCGCACAAGCATCTATAGGACCTTCTCTAATACTACAGTGCCCCTTGGGGTGCAATAAATAGCTCCTGTCACAGTGGTTTGCAGAGGAAATGGTCACTGGGTGAGACCTGCTGAGAAGTTCCCACACACACAAAGGAATATGCAATTTACTCTCATCCCCAAATGTGGATAGGCGCTAAAATGGGATTGAAGAGAATTTTATTCTCCTTTGCCACATGCTCACTGGTCTAAATAACATTTTTAATCACTTTAAAAAAAAATCTTTTTGTCGCTCCACTCTCTTCTCTGGGTATTTCTTGTTGAGGTAACTAGTGGCTGCTATAAACATAGCCATAGGGGCTATTTACTCATACTCAGGACTTACAGGCTGCCAGGGCTAGCTGCTTGCCTCCATTTCTCCCCGAAACACCACTGCACCTGCATTCTGATTGAGTGGAGGGAGGACTGGTTGGTATACTTCCTTCTGGTGTGCCATTCTTCGGATGCCATCTTGGGAGAGAGATGGTCTAGTCTCCCTCCCAGGCTTCATTTCCTCTTAGCATAAAAACGGAGGATGGCGCCGATGCGCAGCGGATGTTTGCCGCAGATGCACGGCTGGTGCGCATAAGGCAAGCCCGTCTGTGCCCGTCCGTGCCTGGATCGCGCCCAGCGCCTGTCCCCCTGGTCAGACAACTGCAGAATCAGTGAGGAACATCAGGTATTCACGAGAAGTCCTATTAGCACTGAGACCTCGCGGTACCTGCCCCCGCACATTATGTCTAATGCTTCCTCCCTGACCACACTCCACCGCTTCTGACCCAGTCATTCGAGGTGCTCAAGATCCAAATCAGCAATATACTTTGCTCATACTGAGGTCCCCGATCAGCAGAGCAGGAAAAATGCTGGCCCCACATACACAAATATTACATGTATGTTCTTAAATACAAGGTCCCTAGTGAAGCATCACCTAGAGCTTTACGATTTAGTTCAGATGCAGCACATAACCGAAACATGGGCAGATTTAAATTCTGTCCTAGAAATTGTTGCGGCCAGGCCCCACGGATTTGCCGTTCATCGGCTTGATAGGCAAACAAAAAAGGGAGCGGCGTTGGCTGTTTTTTATCAAAACCATTTTAAAGTTTCTTTCTAGCGGTCAACATCTTCCGGCTTTGAGGCCCTTGCATTCTCGATGCAACCGCTGAACATGTAGCCCCTTAAGGGCCTGTTAATTTACCGCCCACTGGGACCTAGATGCGGCTTTGTAGATAAGCTTTGCACAATTCTCGAATTACCTATCCTCCAGTCCTACTTCTTAGTGCTAGGAGATTTTAACTTCCATCTGGAAAATGAGACTGACTCAGACTCTACAAAGCTGATCGACACTATGAATGCGCTCGGACTTTCCTTAATCTCTAGAGGTCCGACGCACAGGGCTGGACATATGCTAGATGGGATTTTTTCAAATCATCCATCCATTAACATATTACCATCTCTCCCTCTTACCTGGTCCGACCACTGAACAATTAATTGGCAGATAAAGACTCAGAAAACCTCTTTGCATGGAGATGTACCGCAACAAGTCCCATGTAGAGTCTGGCATAAAATGTAACCGGCTGAACTGATAGCCATCCTTAGAACCACATCCTGGCAATCAGCTGGCAACCTGGAGCAGAGTGTTGAAAACATTTCGCTCCGGTTAAACTCGTTTTTTGACATCTTAGCCCCAGTCAAAGAAAAAATGACAACAAAGAAAGTCTCCCAGCCATGGTACAATGAGACCCTTGGGACATCGAGACGGGACTGCCGTAGGCTAGAACAGAAGTGGAGAAAAAATTATGAGGTCGAAGAAAGAACCATCTACAAAAATAAATTAGCCGAACATAAAATATTTATTCTCGCTGCTAAAACTTCCTATTACTCTGAGCAGATAAACTTAGCATGTGATGCAAAGAAAACTTTCTTTCAAGTCATAACAAAATTGGTTGTACCAGGCTCTCCCAATCCAGCAGTAATTAATAAATAAAAGTGTAATGCCCTTTTTTTTGAGTGAATAAAATACTTTATTTTATTAATCATTTGATTAGAATAAAGCACAAAAAAATGCGAGCATATAAAAAGAAAACAATTTCAGTGATTAAAATTTCCTATAAAAAGGACATACATATTTCATAATACCGTATATATATATATATATATATATACCTATATATTATAAAAGCTGTCTAAACAAATAATACTTTATAGGCATGCTCTAAGAACAGTACAGTCCTTATAATTGCACAGTCCTCTTTGAGCCTGAAACAGTATCGTACGGCATCTGCAGTTGTTCTTATTTTAGCGTTATTAAACAAGGGGCGTAACTATGTCCTCTGTATGGGCGGCAGCTTCGGGTAGACGCATATTAAATGTACAAAAGTTTCCTTACCCATTCCACAAAGCCGACATGCTTGTATATCTTTAAGTGCCTGGTTCCAAATCCCTTCAAGTTCCCCAATCGGTATCTTAACCTTAAGTATTTCCGTTTTATGTAACTGGGAAGATTCCATCCTGAGTATTCTTGAGCCTGTATGGTATATGTATCAATGACTAGGTCCATATGTTTATGTTTCCCAGCTTGTAGAAGATCTGAATTCCACTGCTTTGTAGTTAGCGTATTACGTATCAGATTTTTCCGCACATCTCTGGTCATTCGCCCCATCTCCTGTATATCAGGCAGATCATGAGATCCTATTTCTATCATTATACTATATAGTTGTAAATCTCTGACTTTTTTGTTCCGGAGATCTTCAAATATTAGATGTTTCAATGTGCACGGATCAGCCTTGGCACAATCAATAATGTACTTCACACAACTTCTCTTATGCAACAGTTCCAGAGATTTTAGACCAAATTCTAATCTTATGGTACAATGTGGAGTTGCCTGTCGTAGATGAGGTATGGTGCGTACACATTTCATAAAGCATTTCTGAAGATCAAGAATGGCTTTCTTATTCATTAATGGAGATGCATATAATAAGTACGGAATCATTTTCATTTGTAATGCGTTATGTGATGGATCAATAGCATTTCCTCCAAACATTTTCATGAATTTTGAAATTGATTTAGTAATAGCAATTGATTTTGCATTTTTACCTTCTAATGAGGTGCCACACACATATTGGAACTTAGCGCCAAATCTATGTCTGCAATATAGAGAGAAAATAACAATGGTGAAAGGACACAGCCTTGCTTAAGACCATTTGCGGTATCCATTTTTGGCAACAGTGTATTATCATGAGCCAATTTCATCTGAAGCCATGTTTCCAAATACAGGCCAATGATAAGATTCAAAAGATTCTGATCAATTTCCCATGTTGTTAATTTACTCCACAGCCTTTGTCGGTTAACCTTATGAACCGCTGTGGAATAATCCACAAAACAGGAGTATAGCGTTATCTTCTGTATGCCTGTTTTTTTTCCTAACAGGGCCAATGAAGTGATATTATTGAGTGTTGAACACCCTGAGCGACATCCAGTTTGGGTTATTGGTATTGTGATGCCCTTGCCGACTTCTTTCAAGAAAAAGTAGCAAACATCTTCAACAAATTTGCCGCAGGCAGGACACCCATACAGCCGGAAGGGCTAATCTTGAATGTGGCATTAGGTCAAGCCAGATTTTCTACTGTCAATGTTCCGTTTGAGGAACAATTTATGAATCTAATCCCATTAATCAAATCTGGTGCCCCACAAGACCTTTGCCCTTCAAAGGTAATGCATATGATTCCAGCACACGTGGCACAACATCTGGGGCAAATTTTCAATACAATGCTTGTGGTGGGTGTTTTCACTTCACATTGAAAATCTGCCTCTGGCATGTCTCTGCTAAAGAAGGACTATCTCAGTGCTCTGGACTCGAATAAATATTGTTCTATATCTAGACTTCCCTTTGCCGCCAAGTTGGTGGAGAAAGTTATAAACAAACAGCTATCAAAGTAGTTAAAGAAAATTGTTTACTGGATGATACCCAATACGCGTTCAGGGAAATCTATAGCATAGAATCTGCCTTGGTGGTAGCCACCGAAGATATCCGTTAAACGCTTGATAAGGGCAGGGATTAAATCTCTTATTCTGCTGGACTTGTCCGCAGCATTTCATAGGTCAACCATGAGATTCTGGTTGATCATATGCATAGTTTGGGGATAGATGATACTGCACTAGGTCTCCTCCAATCCTTTCTAGCCAATAGGCAACAAAGCATGGCGTTGGGCAAATTTATATCCAGGCCTTCTTCCCAGCCCTGTGGAGTACCTCAGGGCTCGGCACTGAGCCCGACCTTGTCAATCTTTACGTGACGCCGTTTGCTTCACTTTTAAAAAAATCTGGCTCTTCTTTAGCATCATACGCCGATGACACTCAAATTGTGGTGCCACTAGCGAAACCTGAGAATAGCTCAAGACTACTGGTCATAAGAGTATCTGACCTTCAAATAGTTTCATTTCATACATTACATACATTATTCTACATTTTTAAAACACTCTGAACCATCACTGTTTATTGATCTAATGATTGTAAAGTAATTCAATTGTCCTACTGACCTATAATTTTTATTTAACAAATGTTTACATGCAAAATAATATTTTACTTAAATGCATAACTTTGCTGAAATGTACATTTGAAAACATTAACACACCTGGAAGCTATGTTTTCACATCTTCATGGTAAACAGCTTATTTGTTTTTTTCTTCTTCAGATCCGCGCCTGTTATTCCCAGCCTTGTCCAACGGCACCGAAGACATGCACATTAGAGGAATATACAGGTGGTGATGCTGAAAACAAGCTGAAGAACCAGGTCTGTGCCCCCATCAACAGCACAACCTGCAATTGGAAGAACATTGAGTAGGACTAGTGTACCAGAGAGGCAGTCTCACTAATAAGAACCAGTGGATCGATAGAACCCCTTCTCTTCCATTCACCCTGTGGGTGACAAATACTGACCCAAATAAGTAGAGTTACCTGTAGAGTAGCCTGTAGAGCAGGGTTCTCCAAAGTCGGTCCTGGAGGGCTGGATCCATGCCAGAGTTTTAGCATCTCACCAGTTAGATAAATGTTGCCCTACAATCTTTAATAGAGCCCCTCTTAAATAGGGGCAGTAAAATCAGCTTTGTAAACATAAGATAAAAAACACAGAAAAATAAGAAATGCAGTAGAGATTGTCCAGATTTCCCATCACATGGGCAAGTGGAAGAATCAAGGTTAGGTTGAAAGCCTGAGGGGAAGCATAGCAAATACTTAACAGTTCCAACCCCTATGTAAGGAGTCACTCTAAGAGACTGAGAATGGGTTTTACACTGCTATTTGTCGATTTTTGGGCCCCCTGCGTGTGGCCTATAAAGATTTTGCTATACTGCTTATAAGTGATCTGTGGTTCTCAAATAACAGCTTAATAAAAAGAATTTTTAAAAAACAGTGCCAGCACTAATGCAGAACATATATGTCCAAAATGCATGCATTTCATTTGAAAACTAAAATACTTGCAAACCTTTTAAGTTGTTGAAATTATGTTTATTGTGAAGGGGATGCTATTTAACATATCTGTGACTTTGACCTGCTCTTCAATTTCTCTGGAACGCCTCCCTATAATACAAGTATGTATTGTGGTGGCTTCAATTTTGTGCCATTTAAGCCACTGCTACTCTTGTGTTTCGTAAACCAATTAAAATATCAGAGCAACCCTTTGATATGCAAGGTCATTATGGCTGCTGTTAGAACTGGGGGTCCCTAGTTGGCAGAGGTAGGTACCTTTGACTAAATAGGGACCCTTGCTTCTAGTCAGGGTAAGGGGGTACACTCCTAAAATAACCCCTGCTAACCCCCTTGGTAGCTTGGCACGAGCAGACAGGCTTATCTCAGAGGCAGTGTGTAAAGCATTTGTGAGCACATGCAGTAACCCAGTGACAACACTACAGATGGACACCACACAAGTTGTAGTATAAAAATAAGTATTTTTATATAGACTTATCCCAAGACCATAAACGACAAACATCCACAAGACTGTACTTTAGAAATAGCTTAGTTCTCTTAAGATGGTAATTGTGACACTTTAAGTTCAATGTACCTTTGGATGCGTAACGCTATACAACGAAAGTGTTGCAGGGAAGGTGATGCGTCGGTTCCTTACACGCATGAATGGTGATGCGTGGGGTCCCTGCTGATGAGTAGGGGATGCGTTGGTTCTTCTCGGCATGGGGAGGTGATGCGTCGGTTTCTTACTGCGCTTCCGTGGCGATGCGGCCCGCAACGCTGTGATGCGATGAAGATCCGGTGTAAATAACAAAAATGGCGTCTTCGGCCGTACAGCGACTCAACGATTCTTCTGAGCCACGACAGGCCCTGCGACGCACTTCCCGGTGATGCGGCAGCATCTGATGCGACGTCGATCCTCTTCTTCGGCGATGCGAGGCGCTTCGGCAGCGATGCAACAACTGCAGCGGCAACACGCTTTCTCAGCGATGCGACGACAGCAGCTGCGGCAGCGACACGCTTCTCCGATGATGAGGTGGCATCTGGTGCGACATCGATCCTCTTCTCCGGCGCTGTGAGGTGCTTTCACGTTGTGAAGCGTCAGCGGCAGTTCGGCGACACTCTTCTTCGTGCATCGCGCTTCCAGCTCCTTGCGACACGCAATCCCCCAGAAAGCCCAACACAACTGCAGGCACTTCCAAAGAAGTCTTGGGGAGCTGGTGGGTGGAGACTGTTATCCCTGAGACTTTAGCAGGAGGCAAGCTCTATCTCAAGCCCTTGGAGATACTTCAGAAGTTGAATGAAAGTAGCACAAAGTCCTTTCTCCTCTCTTTGGCAGTCAGGCAAAAACTGCAGGCCAATCCCTCACCCTTAGGGATAGTCTCTCCTCAGTCTCTCTGGTTCCTCTCCTCAGAAAAGGTTTCTTCTTGTTTCCCAAAATGAATCTAAAGTTCTGGGGTCTGGGTCCCCCTTTTTATACACAGTTTCTCTTTGTTCTCTGAAGGCAGAGAGGCCTTTGCCTAGTCCAATCCAGTTCTGGTCAGTCCTGGAGCACTTTGTTTACATGAATCCTTCTTTCCTTTCACAGTGCAGGGCAGGGACATCAGATGCACCACAGGAGGTGGAGCCAGCATTGTGGAGGGAAGGCACAGCCCTATTCAGGTCCCAGGTGCAACTTCTCCCTCCCATCTACACGCAGAGCTCTCTATTCAGCCCTCTACTGACTCACCCTGTCTCCTGGAATCCCCCAGCCCCTGTCACTCAAACTCCAGACAAGGAATACACAACCTAGCAGAGGCAGGCTTGGATGGTTTGACAAGAAAATACCTACTTTCTAAAACTAAAAGATGCATTTTATCATTCCGAGTTCAGGCATATTAAACTCAAATTTCTACCTAGTTCCCTGAGTCAGTTAGGATTATAGGATGTAGTAATCAAACTGCCCATTCAGGCCCATGGGGAACAGGTAGCCTTGCAATAGTGAAAAACGAAAATGGCTGTAATTCACTATTAGGACATGCCACACACACCAGGGCATGTCCTAGCTTATACTTACAATGCACCCTGCCCTTGGGCCTACCATAGGGGTGTCTGATGAAGAAAAGGGATGGTTTAGGCACTGGCAAGTGGGTGCACTTGCCCAGTCAACATGGCAGTACCAGACTGCACACAGGCTCTGCAATGGCAGACCTGAGACACACTTTTACAGGCTGCTTCTGTGGGTGGCACAACCAGTGCTGCAAGCCCACCAGCAGCATTTGGTTTACAAGCCCTGGGCACTCTCAGTGCACTGTACTAGGGTCCGACAAGTAAACCTAATCAGCCAATCATGGAATCACTAATCCATACATCAATTTACAATAGGAACAGCATATGCACTTTAGCACTGATCAGCAGTGCTAAAGTGCCCAGAGTCATAAAACCAACAAAAACAGGTCAGAGAAAATACAGGGGGAAGGCAAAAAGTTCAGGGATGACCCTGCAAAAAGCACCAAGTCTAACAGCTGCTAAATGTTTATATCAAATAATTTCTGTTAATTGTTTTTATTTTTATAACCAAAACATATGAGTCACAAATTTTCAGTGAGCTACATCTTGATTTTTCTTTGTATAATCAAAGTCTATAATTTTAGCTTAGGATGCCCACTAGCTGGTGGATTCAGTCATAGACACAATATCATAAACGTGCTTTGCCTTTTACCTAAGTCTTGAATAATATAAAGTTTTGATGACTCAGTTTAAGATCACTAATCATATAAATACTACTCTACCACTGAAAATACATACTGTCTGCACTATATTCTCTTTATTTAAAATGAACAAATAATAGCACATAAATAGTGGAAAAATCAAGGGCAAACACTGATCTTACAAATGATCTGCTCAGAACACTGCAATTTATTACATAATGTTAGAAATGGGGGTATCTAGTTGGCAATAGTTTGCACCTTTGTCCAAATAGCGACCCTTGCTTCTAGTCAAGGTAAGGGAGTTATGCCCTTGGACAACCCCTGCTCACCCCCTTGGTAGCTTGGCATGAGCAGGCAGGCATATCTCAGAGGCAATGTGTAAAGCATTTGTGCACACATACAGTAACACAGTGAAAACACTAAAAATAGACACCACACTAGATAGGAAATGTTTATCTAAACCAAACAAGACCAAAACTACAAAAATCCACCATACATTTATCAAAATATGACTTTTGCAAGGTAAACACAGTTCTGTCCATTGCAAACTATGGATGCATCACTTTCAACACAAAGTATCTCGGATGCATCAAAAATCGCAAGCAAAAACTGACCCAGGGAAGGTGATGCGTTGCTTCCTTACATGCGTCAATGTGAGGCGTTGGTTCCTTGCTCCAGGGGAGGTGATGCGTTGGTTCCTTACTGACACACAGGGGAGGTGATGTGGCGTTTCCTTACTGGAAAGGAGGTGATACATTGGTTTCTTACTGTGTGTAGAGGTGATCTGTCGGTTTCTTACTGCAGCCCCAATGTTGTGGTAGATTTGGAACCCAGGAGCAATACGTTGTGCATCGGAGGTGAGGCACAGCTTTGCGAGGCTTCACGTTGTCTAGCGTCAGTGGTGGGGCCTGTGCAGTGAGGCTTTGCAGGGCTTTCTGTCGTCCGGCATTGGTTGCGAGAAGCATGCAACTGTGTGGCAGAACTCGGTGAGGCTTTGCATCATCCGGCATCTGTTGTGAGGAGTGCACAGCTGTGTGCTAGGACTTGGTGAGGCTTTGTGTCATCTGAGGTTGGTTCCGAGGCATGTGCAGCTGTGCAGCAGGGCTTTGCCAGGTTTCGTGTTGCTTTGCTCCAGTTCTTACAGAGATGAACTGCAAAATCTGCTTCTGAGGCCCTTTGACTGGAGGGAGGCACCTTAGGAAAGGGTAGGACTCACAGATGGCAGAGTCCAATAGCAACAGCGGAATTGCAGGAAGTCTTTTGTGTCCCTGAGACTTCTTAACAGAAGGCAAGCACACACACACCATTGGAGAAACTTCACAAGCAGGATACACAACAAAGTCCAGTCTTTTGTCTTCTCCTTGGCAGAAGCAGCCACTGCAGGCCAACCCAGCAAAGAATCCATACAGCAATGGGGCAGTTCTCCAGCTCTTCTCCATGGCAGAGATTCCTCTTGAGTCCAGAAGTATTATAAAGGTCTGGGGTCTGGGCCCTAATATATATACCACATTTTCCTTTGTTCTCTTGTGGCAAAATGTCTCTCAGCTCAGTCCAAACCAGTTCTGTCTTATATGCTCCTGCTTCTTGGCAGGAGGTGGAACCTGCATTGTGCACAGAAGACAGGGCCTATTCAGGTGCAAGGAAAACTTCTCCTACTGCTTCAAATGCAGCCCATGTCTATTCAGCTCAGCTCTGAGTCATCCAGAAAAGGCAGGACACACCTCGAACCCCCCTGTGGCTGTCTACAGTGAATGCACATCCCCAGCGCCTGTCCCTCCAAAACCAGAAAGTCAATACACAACCCAGCAGAGGCACATAGGATGTCTAAGCAGGAAAATGCCCACTCTCTGAAAGTGGCATTTTCAAACACACAATTTAAAAAACATCTTTACGAAAAGTATTTTATTAAATTCTGAGTTTAGAGAGCCTAAAGTTCATTTCTCTATCTTGTCCCAATGGAAAGTTAGACTTGTAAGATGTTCAAAATAAACTCCGATGTTACACTATGGTACAGATAGCCTTTCAATAGTGAAAAACGAAAGGCTCCGTATTTCACTATCAGGACTTGCCACAAACACCAGTACATGTCCTACCTTGCCCACCACACTGCACCCTGCCCACAGGGCAATATTGGGCCTACTTTAGAGGTGATTTAGATGTAAGAAAAGGGAAGGGCCTAGCTAGTGGGTGCACTTGCAAGGTCGTAGTGGCAGTTACAAATTGCACGCAGCCCCTGCAGTGGCAGGTCTGAGAACCCTTTTACTGGTTACATGTGTAGGAGGCACAATTAGTGCTGTAGGCTCACTAGCAGCATTTAATTTACAGTTCCTTGTGAAAACTCAGGGATGAGGTCCCCAGGGCTACAGAGGCTCGAGGAGCAGGGCATGTGGCTATCCTCCCCTTTAATTTAAAAACATGGTACTGGGGGATAGGTTCCCAGGGATTTATAAATGTCGGAGAGGGAGCCGCATTGGCCCCCCTCCCTATTATAAAAATGTAAGACCCTGGAGTGCCCAGGGCCTAGTGGCCTTTGTTAGGCTTGGGGAAGAGGAGCCACATGACCCCCCATCTTTTAAAATAAAATTACGCCCTGTGCCCAACCCATTGACCATGCACGTTGGCTTTACGTATGTATTAAAATATTACTTTACATAAAAAACAAACTAGAAATTCACTGAAAAAAACAAACGTTAAAGGAACGTTATAGTTAGGTGAATTTGTCAGTGACAACATTAACATTCTGAATTAAAAAAAAACACATAGAAATTCACCAGTTATAGTTAGCAGAGCAAAATATAACTTGTGCCCCCACCATGCACTGATTATGACCTCACGTATTTTATCACTCATTACATGTTCTATGACGTAATTTATGACATCACTGATGAGATTTCAAATGACATCTCTGGGACCCCACCATCAGGCTTAAGGTGTCTTGGTATACCTACTCTGCCCCTTATGTCTTTTTTAAAATGTTTTTTAGAACTCAGGATAGATGGCTGCCACCACTTCCTTGTTGAGGTGGTGGCAGCCAATCAAACTCAGTTTGAGATGTGTCAGCTCTCTGCGGATCCTCCATGTCATGATATAACAATTTTTGTGAACTTTAATTTCTCCAAAACTACTGAAAAGATTTACATCAAAACACAAGAGGCACTCTTTGTGAACCAAGATCTACCTTTCTGCCAAATTGGTGCAGATCCATTTAGCAGTTTGGGGTATAGCTGTGTCTAAAGTTGCTACGGATAAATGAATGGGGAAAACGTATTTTGGAGCCTCCCCTTTTTCTTAGCCCCTGCTTGACGGATCACCCCCAAACTTTCCTTGCACACACTAGTCACAAAGTAGCACTTTTTTGGAATGTTTCATGGAGATTCGTCAAACAGTACTAAAGTTTTTAGCAACGCAAAAATGCATTTCGTATGGAAACATGATCCTGACTCCAACTACCCAGTGCCGACGGCCATTGGGTAATAGGTAGATAGATAGCGGTTGCGCATCACGTGCTCTGACAATACACTGCGTCTCAATTCACTAATCAGCTAAGAGAAGACTAGAATTATGTGCCAGTAGAAGGCCAAATGATGCATAATTATGGGGCATAATGCAGCACAATCTGTAGCAGTGCTTTTTGTGTTATTTTGCCATTTTAACCATTAACACCGAAATTAAAAAAATTGAAAAAACCTGTTTAATACTACTACAAAGAAACCAACAACTGAAAGGTGAACCTTTTACCTTAGCAAAGAATTTGTGAGTACGCAGAACCACGCATGCACTTTTTGCGTATTAACTTTTTATCCATAGCAGCTAAAAACATTTTTGAGGTGAAATCTGCAAGTTATTCATAGGATGGAGGAGTGTGGGGCAAATGCGGCTAATCCGTAGCTATAAGTGAAATTCTGCTGAATCGCATAATTCTGGTGGCCATGGCTGAGAGCCAACAGGTCAGTGATCCACGTGCTAAATCTCCCTTAAAAAGGAGCCGCTTTCCAGGTAACGAGCAAGCAAGTAAAACAGCATTGTCCCTGAAAGCTCGATACAAGTATGTATTCCAAGTCTAGAGGGAAAATTATACTAAAAGACACATGTATAAAGCACAGAAACATAACATTGTCGTTAAAATATGTGTTCACTGACACCCAAGCCAATGGAGTACTCTCATTACCCCTAGAAGAACAAAAGTTTTAGTTAACCGTGCAAAAGCTCAAATTCATGCCATCTGCAAAATGTGCCGGTCTTTGCAGAATGTGCATAACCCACAGAACCATCATACCAGGAGTGGATGTGACATGCATGGTATTACGGAAGCATGAACCCACTCAGCGTCAAATATGACCTGCAGCTTACAATCAGTACACTGGATCAAATACAACAAGCGCGTGTGCGCCTCGCGCTAAAGGTGGGAGGGGTGTGGGGTGTGCGACAGCACACAAAAGCGTTTCTCTTGCGGGAGCGAGCCAGGGGCACCATGTGTTTGTAAGTTAATAGCAAACATATGGTGTCAAGCTCGCTCCCGCAAGGCAATTGCCACACGTGCACACGTTGCCATTGAAGGCAATGGAACGCCTGCACGTTTTCGGCTGAAAAGCCGAAGCGATTGCAAAAGGTCTTTTTGCCTACGCATCGCATGCGCGCTGCGTAGGTGAGACCTAAAAACATGTTGGCTTTGAAAGTGTGGATGTGCACTAGCAAGGGGCAAAAGGAGCCAGACAAAAATGTGATCAGAGCTTCATAAATCGGTCCTTTTTAGCTCTCGGCTGGCGACAGCAGCACGCATGTGCTCGGCATTCGAGAGCTTCTTGAAATTAATACGGTTCAGGAAGGGGACTTGAAGCCCCGCCCCCTCTTCCCATTGGCTGGCGTCATATTGCAGGGTAAACGCTAGCTTTCTATTGTAAAGGAAGCTTCATAGTCCCTCCTCTAGTTCAAGGTCTGGACTGGCCTAGAGGGCAATCAGGCAATGCCCGGTATGCTGGTCTGACAAATCGGTATGTGAGTCGTGTTTTAAAAAAAGTTGTGGAACGGAATTATGGTCAGGGTGGCCGGTGTTAACTGTTGATTTCCCTTGGAGTAGATCTTTTTTTAGTTATCTGTTTGGCTAATGGGGGGCACGTTTATTTTGATGCCCGGTTCTATTTTTTTTATCGCAGTACGACCCTGCCTACCAATCAGCTACATTTTAACATCAATCCATAACACCAGCAGAACACGTGGACCTGCTGCAAATCTACTGCACTATGTAATGAGCCAGCTCTGGACAACACCAGCACCACCTGACCCACCGTAGTCCAAGAGCAACAGATAATGGCAAAAGCACCACCTAACGACTTGCTCCAATTCCACAGCACCAAGTACTGACCCAGCCCTGCACAATACCACCTCCCGCTGACCCACTCCAATTACACACACAACCTACTGACCCAGCCCCACACAATACCACCTCCTGTGGACCCACTCCAATTCCACAGCACCACCTACTGACCCAGCCCTGGACGATACCACCTCCTGCTGACCCACTCCAATTCCACACATAACCTCCCAACCCAGCCCTGTACAATACCACCTCCCGCTCACCCACTCCAATTCAACAGCACCACCTACTTACCCAACCCTGCACAATACCACCATCTCCTGATCCACTCCAGTCCCACACACAACCTACTGACCAAGCCCTGCACAATACCACTTCCCGCTGACCCACTTCAATTCCACAGCATCCCCTACTCACCCAACTCTGCACAATACCACCTCCTGCTGACCCAATCCATTTCCACACACAACCTACTGACCCAACCCTGCACAAAACCACCTCCTGCTGATCCACTCCAATTCCACAGCACCACCTACTGACCCAGCCCTGCACAATACCACCTCCTGCTGACCCACTCCAATTCCACACACAACCTACCTACCCAGCCCTGCACAATACCACCTCCAGCTGACCCAATTCAATCCCACACACAACCTACTGACCCTGCCCTGCACAATACCACCTCCTGCTGACCCACTCCAGTTCCACACACAACCTACAGATCCTGCCTTGCACAATACCACCTCATGCTGACCCACTCCAGTTCCACAGCACCACCTACTGACCAAGCCCTGCACAATACCACCTACCGCTGAACCACTCCAATTCCACAGCACCACCTACTTACCCAACCCTGCACAATACCACCATCTCCTGATCCACTCCAGTCCCACACACAACCTACCAACCCAGCCCTGTACAATACCACTTCCCGCTGACCCACTTCAATTCCACAGCATCCCCTACTCACCCAACTCTGCACAATACCACCTCCTGCTGACCCAATCCATTTCCACACACAACCTACTGACCCAACCCTGCACAAAACCACCTCCTGCTGATCCACTCCAATTCCACAGCACCACCTACTGACCCAGGCCTGCACAATACCACCTCCTGCTGACCCACTCCAATTCCACACACAACCTACCTACCCAGCCCTGCACAATACCACCTCCAGCTGACCCAATTCAATTCCACACACAACCTACTGACCCTGCCCTGCACAATACCACCTCCTGCTGACCCACTCCAGTTCCACACACAACCTACAGATCCTGCCTTGCACAATACCACCTCATGCTGACCCACTCCAGTTCCACAGCACCACCTACTGACCAAGCCCTGCACAATACCATCTCCCGCTGAACCACTCCAGTACCACAGCGCCACCTACAGACCCAGCCCTGCACAATTCCACCATCTCTTGACCCACTCCAATTCCACACACAACCTACTGACCCGCCCTGCTCCATACCACCTCCCGCTGACCCACTCCAATTCCACACACGACCTACTGACCCTGCCTTGCACAATACCACCTCCCGCTGACCCACTTCAATTTTGCAGCATCACCAACTGACCCAGCCCTGCACAATACCGCCTCCCGCTGACCCACTCCAATTCCACAGCACCACCTACTGACCCAGCCCTGCACAATACCACCACCTCCTGACCTACTCCAATTCCACACACAACTTACTGACCCTGCCCTGCACAATACCACCTCCCCCTGACCCATTCCAATTCCACACACAAACTACTAACCCTGCCATGCACAATACTGTGAGAAGTTGGCCTGGTATATGCTGTCCAGTAACTATAGTGGGCACCCTGTACCAGTCCAAACAACCCCTTATTGATGATAGGTTAAAGACAACCTTTATTGAAAGCTATCCTAGTGGTAGCTATGGAGAGCAGCTTTCAGGCTCAGTCTTGAAGGAATGTAAAGCAGCTTGTTTTACCAGTCTATAATCTCCTGAATGGCTACATGAAAGACAACCACACCAGGTATATATATAAAATATATGTACTTATTTCTAAACACACCCAACTAGTCTCTTTATGGGGCTAGAGGTCTAAACACATAAGTTACACTTCAAAATAGTACAGTAAAATAGCACAAATACACGTCAGGCCCTAGGGGCGAGTCAAACCATATACTAAAATAGTGGTATAAAGACCACGACTTAACTAGACACAAGGCCTAGAGCCTTTAGAATCGCTGGGACCCCTAAGAACCACCCAAGGTAGTGACACAGGGGACACGCAGGGGCCGTGTGCAGTGTAAGAACACTGCCACGAGCTCATGTTATCTTCTATGGGGAAAGTCACGGTTAGATTTTTAAAGATTAGGGACACTTAGGAATGAGCTAGGACCAAACCCTTTAGGACTTAGGAAGTTCTAGGATCAACACCCACGGGAGCCACGGAGTACTTGTGTTACCTCACCCAGGGAACCCGGGTGCATAGGTGTCAAATGATGTCGGGTTGCGTCGTCATTTTCAATGCGAGCTGGCAAAGAAGTGCTGCTGCCGGGAAGATGCGAAGTGTCCAAAGAGATACAAGCCTGGATCAAAGATGGGAAGAACCTGAAAGCAGAGGGGACAGAGTCTGGGTCACTTGCCAATGACCAGGGGCACGATAAATGAATGCCCACCGATGTTGGGTGCTTCAGGTGAAGAAGGTGAAGCTTGACTCTTCAGCCACGAGGACCAGGAGGTATCGAGGACAACCAGGAGCTGGATTCGAGCTGTCCCACAAAGAGTGTCGAGTGCTGCAGCATTGGTGCCCGGATTGGACACAACAAGCCTTGGAAACAGCAACCCACGCAGAAAGGAGAAAGATGCTTCGGTGCAGACCAGCAAGGTCTGAGGGACTCACCACTTGGTAGGGAGACAGGGCACATCTGGAGCAACCAGGGAAGCGCAAGGAAATGCAAAGTTACCTCCTCAGGGACCCACCAGTCGACAGACCAGGGATCGCGAAGGGACCTTGAGAGGAAACACAAAATGGTGGCCCATGGGTCAGTCAGGGTGACTAGGCCAACAATCTTCAGTGAATTCTCTGCTCAAGGTGTGGGCTATATGTAACCCCAAGCACGACTTCAAGAACCGTCGAGAAGTCAATGCACTTCCAAAAGTGCAGAGTGACCAGGAGTTCCAGTTCTACGCTACTCACAAGGGCTGCGGGTCTCAGCTTTGCTGGGGACTTGGGTCGGCCTCTGAGATGTCTGGAAATCCTCTTCCTGGGCTGTAAATACTTCGGAGTCCGGTGGGAGCTTCGGAGATGCAGACCGGCAAAATGCTTCGTTGGTGCCTGCCAAGCAGGGGAGTCACTCCTTGACCCCAAGGGAGATTTCTTCAGTCCTCTAGTCTTGAGTAGAGTGTTGAAGTTCCATGATTCAGCTTCTGAGTTCCGTCCAAGGATATCTAAAGTCCTATTGCCAGGGGTTCCTTACTTATACCAAAGGAAGGGGTTGGACTAACTCTGGGGATCCACCTATGGGAGGGTTTGGAAAGAGGGGTGGCTACACCCTTTTCCTTTGTCCAGGTTTGCACCAGAGCAGGGGTTGGAAGCCCCACAAATGATTTGAGCTAGACTATGCACAAGGACACCACATGTGCTCCAGTGCAGGACTTCAAAGCACTCTGAAAGTGCTCCCACCCAGCCGCAATACACATCAGCCTGTCTGGGAGGTGGTTACACATCCCTGTGACAGGAAACCTATTGTCCAGGCCTCCCCTGCTGGAGTTTCGGTCAGCAGCAGGAGGCCAGACTTGTGTCTGTGGCTGCAGCATGCCTCTCCCTCTAGAAGGGTGGGATCATACTCCCACATCAGGAATTGATGTGGGGGTATGATTCCAAGGTGTTTGACACCAAACACGAAATGTTTCCATACAGCCTGTCCAAAGTTAGCATTAACCGTTGGGTTATAATGCACTTAAGAGTATATGGTCAGGCTGCACCACTGACAACCCCGGAGAAGAGATTTGAAGGCTGCAGAGGGGCTCAGCTCATGCCTGGGCACCCTCTCACTTATAACCAAGCACCGTGCCTTCAGGATTGATAAGGCCTGCCATAGGGGTGACTGATAGGTTTCTATGTGCAGTGATAGGTGAGGTACAGTGAACCTATACCTCAGTAAGGGGTGCATGCACCACCTTACCCAGGCTGCAGTAGCAGGCCTGTGGTGTCATTTTTGAGGGCTTTCCAGGGGTGGCACAATACATGCTTCAGCCCCTGGTAGGCCTCTGGGGTACCTATGCCCTGGGTACATAGTATACCATATACTAGGGACTCACAAGGGTACCCCACAATCCAATCTGGAGTGTACCTAAAGTACATGGAATCAATTTAGAGAGGAGCAGCTAGGCTGGGGCCCTGAATAGCAGGGCCCCAGCCTGACTAAAGTAAAAAAACAGTGAAACACTAGCATAAAGTGGGGGTAACCATGTGAAGCAGATCCTACTCTCCTACACATACCACTACCTCCTGACCCACTCCAGTTCCACAAACAACCTACTGTCCCAGCCGTGCACAATGCCACCACCTCCTGACCCACTCCAGTTCCACACACAACTTACTGACCCAGCCCTGTACAATACCACCTCCCGCTGACCCACTCCAGTTCCACACACAAACTACTGACCCAGCCCTGCACAATACCACCACCTCCTGACCCACTCCAGTTCCACACACAACCTACTGACCCAGCCATGCACAATACCACCTCCCGCTGACCCACTCCAATTCCACACACAACCTACTGACCCAGCCCTGCACAATACCACTACCTCCTGATCCATTCCAATTCCACAGCGCCAAGTACTGACCCTGCCCTGCAAAACACCACCTCCGACTGACCCACTCCACCCAATTCTAAATTGAAATGTTTCATTATAAAACTGCAAGAAAACTACTTAAGCATTGGCCAGTAAACAGGTGCCTAAAAGATGTTATTCCTGTCCACACAAAACCCATGTGTAATGAGAATCCTCTTCAAAGGCCACTGAGGAGGGTGGATTTGTAGGGGCCCTTAGTCCCCAACGCATTCCTTTGCATGCTGGTACTTGTATTAGCGTGTATCCTAGACTGACATCGAGACTACAAGTACCAGAATGCAGAGGGAAAAGTGTGGCCCTGTACAATGACTAATTCTTAGACTTGCTGAACCTGATATTTCTGCTTTCCTGAAACTTCTGTAGTTTGACACTGCTTCCTCAATGGCAGTCATTTTTTGTAGTGATATGAAAACATCAGTACTCACCTATTACATTGAAAAACGAAACTAAACTACATGAGTGACGAATCTCCACAGAAAATGTACCTTTTTTTTCAACTCCTGGGTTTTCAAATCACAAGCCGAGACAAAAAGCCACTTGCCTACAACGAGATTAGGCCTAAAGCAGATGAGCTGCAAATACCCTTCGTTTAAGGCTCACACCACAATGCCTAAAGAATGCAAAAACACCCCAACATGTTAAAAACTGATATTCTAGGATTGCGGCATGAATAATACAAGTCTGACTCAATCCTGCTAGAATCTAAAACAATTAGTTCCAAAAAGAAACAAGCATTGGCATAGCCAATAGGTCTCACTTTTGGGACCTTCTAAATATTTAGTTATGCAGCACAATATCCTTGGTACAACCACATCAACTGTTGCATGGCTAAACACTTATAAGGTCCCAAAGGCGAGACCTATTGGCAATGCCAATGCTTGGTGTGGTTGTGTGTGGTTGTGTGTGTGTGTGTGTGTGTGGTTGTGTGTGTGTGGTTGTGTGTGTGTGGTTGTGTGTGTGTGGTTGCGTGTGTGTGTGTGTGGTTGTGTGTGTTTGTGTGGTTGTGTGTGTGTGTGGTTGTGTGTGTGTATGTGGTGTGTGTGTGTGGTTGTGTGTGTGTGGTTGTGTGTGTATGGTTGTAGGTGTGGTTGTGGGTGTGGTTGTGGGTGTGGTTGTGGTTGTGTGGGTGGTTGTGTGTGTGGTTGTGTGTGTGTGGTTGTGTGTGTATGGTTGTGTGTGTGTGGTTGTATGTGTGGTTGTGTGTGTGGTTGTGTGTGTGGTTGTATGTGTGTGGCTGTGTGTGTGCGGTTGTGTGTGTGTGTGTGTGTGTGTGTGGTTGTGTGTGTGGTTGTATGTGTGTGGTTGTGTGTGTGAGTGTGTGTGGTTGTGTGTGCGTGTGTGGTTGTGTGTGTGTGTGTGCGTGTGTGTGTGTGTGTGTGGTTGTGGGTGTGGTTGGGTGTGGTTGTGGTTGTGAGTGTGGTTGTGGGTGTAGTTGTGGGTGTGGTTGTGTGTGGTTGTTTGTGTGGTTGTGTGTGTGTGGTTGTGTGTATGGTTGTGTGTGTGGTTGTGTGTGGTTGTGTGTGGTTGTGTGTGTGGTTGTGTGTGTGTGGTTGTGTGTGTGGTTGGGGTTGTGTGTGTGGTTGGGGTTGTGTGTGTGGTTGGGGTTGTGTGTGTGTGTGGTTGTGTGTGTGGTTGTGTGTGTGTGGTTGTATGGTTGTACGTGTGTGTGTGGTTGTGTGTGGTGGTGTGTATGTGGTTGTGTATGTAGTTGTGTGTGTGGTTTTGTGTGTATTTGTGTGGTTGTTTTGTGTGTGTGGTTGTGGGTGTGGTTGTGTGTGTGTGTGTGTTTGCCTGGCAAAGATGAAAAACACCTAGAATTAGTGGTGAACAGTATACAATAGTGAGGTAGCATCCAGCACTGATGGAAACAATAAGATTTTGTAAAATTCCAATTTGGCAATTCGTCTTTGTAAACTGGGCTTTTCTGCCAAAGCACTGTATGAAAGTACTTGGGGGAATAAATCATTAGTTGTACCAGTAATAAGGAAATTTATTTAGAAGTGGGAATAGGGCTGGAACTGATTTTATATTAGCTTTTTAGCTAATGTTAGCCTTCTAAGGTTTGGAACCAGGCTCTGTCATATTGTAGCAATGCAGAGCGATCAAATTAAAGCAATCTTTTCCACACCAGCTGGCATCTGTCATTGATTGAACTCTTGTTTGCACTAGTATGCTTTTAGTAAAGGACTATGGTCCATACGCATCAACACACTTGCCCATAAACAAATGGATAAAGCAATCCAAAAAATATTCTTTGTGGTGTGACTATTGGCAACATCTTAAATGTAAATGGCTGCTGCAGTGATGGCATCGACTAGGAATGTTATGCTAATGCAGTAACTCCAGTTGGCTCATGAAACTTTTATTTAAAAAGTTTATTGTTATTTTGAGAAAAATACCGGTGCAAAAAAGAAGTCTGCTGTGGAATCAGGACAAAGCAGTAGTTTGAATGTGTGCCTTTCATTAGTTATGCCATTATTTTTACCAATAACGATGCATGCCACTTTGGGGAAAATTGTTAAGTCCAAAAAGTTAAAACACAACTCTGCGCTAAACGAATGCGGTAATCGAAGCAAAATAGCAGTGCGGAGTAGCTATGCCGAATCCGGTTTATCGCTGGACTTGCCCTATGAAAGTTAGCGTTTACATTCATACATAGTTATAGCCCTAAAACCTCTTATTAATTTGTATAAGAAATAAAAAGAAAACCTTACTGAGGGTTACATGAAGCAAGAACATGTAAAACAAGGAAAGTGAACAAATGCAAAGAGCGATCAGGAAGAAAGGAAGTCACAGGCCCAGGCGAGGAAGAAAAGGCGGGGGACCACACGGAAGGGGAGAGAAAAAGACGCAGAGTTTGTCAAGCCAGATAAACAAGCACTAACGAGCATTGAAGATCAAAGCGAAAGACGTGCGGCCGAGTGGTGCTAATGACCCGTGATAGACAAATGGCGGCCGCGCACGTGCATGCTCTCGTGAACGCAAGCGCTAGGCCAGCCAGCAGCACTTTGAAAACTCACCTCCAAAATGTCTCTCCGAGCCAGCGCTGGGCTCAGTGAGAATTAAAAATGCCTTAACCACCTGAACTAACTGGTGAGCTTTCACGAATCACCTAGAGACCAGACTTCAGCTGCACCTGTTGGCCATAGCCATGCTCCATAACCCCTGATAGCTGCCACAATCTTACCTACTGATAAGAGCGGTGTACACTGGAAGCGATTTTGAGTCAATTTCGCCATCTGCTGTCCTTTTTAAGTACTACATTTACCACCTGCTCAAATATATAGCCCAGCAACCGCCCAACCTGCATAGTATTGATACCTGCATAGCATTGATACCCCTTGCCCTTTGGATATGAGGACCCTTGAAAACGTATAATAACTAAGCATGGGCAAAGCACTACGCTACGCTCGCGTAGTTTGCGAAGTTCGCACTACTTCGCACCACGCAAATTGCACGTAGCACAGTGCGAACATCCGTAGCGTAGTGTTGCATAGTGCTGCGGTCATTTTTTGCTTGCTCGCGGTCCTCAACGTCAAGTTGGCGACCGCGAGCAAGCAAAATGACATCCCGGCGAGACTTTTTTCTTGTTCGCGATCTGCAACATCAAGTTGGCGATCGCGAGCATGGAAAATAAACCTCCCGGCGAGATTCCCAACGCGAGGAGGTCAGGTTTCTCATTGCGAGTGGTCGCGTATGCTCGCGACCGCTCGCGATGAGAAACTACCAGTTCGCGTTGAGAAAGCTGCCGCTCGAGTAAAAATCTACTCGAGCAGCAGAAAACTACAGCTCGCACTGTGCAAAATGCCATTTTCAATGATTGCACAGTGCCGGTTGCTTGTCCGCACTGTGCAATAATTGAAAACGACATCTGGCACAGTGCGAACAAGTTACTACGCAGTTCGCGAAGTGCTACGCGTAGCTCGCATAGTGCGAACTGCACTTTGCGTAGCTTCGCGAAGTGCTACTTCGCGAACTACGCCCAGGGTTAATAATAACAATGCAATGCATGCAACACATTAAGTGGTAGTGCCATTATTTGAGGATAAAATATAGGATACAAGTTTATTCATTGTGCGGTTTGGGTTTCCTTACAGCGACGATCCACGTGTCTGAGGTGAGCTCAGAGAACAGCTGACACCCATCTTGAGAAAGTTAGGGCTGTGGTGTTGTAGAGGTGGACAAGCCAATAAATTATCACGGAGAGGTGTGCCAGAGACAAGGGCTCTAAGAGAAAATGCACAAGCTGAGCCGTGAAAATGATTGGCACGTAAATTGTGCAGCAAACCTATATAAAAATATGGTAAAGGCTCTTCCGAATTTTAACAAGCATTGGCATAGCCAATAGATCTCGCTTTTGGGACCTGCTGCATAGCTAAATACTTATAAGGTCCAAAAGGCGAGACCTATTGGCTATGCCAATGCATGTTAAAACGCATTTACAAACCATGCCAATAAAGAATGAGATGCTATGGGTTCTGCTGTTAGAACCTCTGCACTTTGCATTATTTCACAGTTACTTCGAGTGGAAAGGGAATTTTTATGCTCAATGCAAGGAACATCGATGGGCTTTGCTGGAGCACCATCCTATGCATCCTATGCAAAAATCTTTATGTCCAAACTGAGTCCAGTCTTTGAAGAGGGAACACTGTTTAAGTAGGTTCTTGTAAGGGCGAGTCACCATTTCACCATTTCTATTTATATAATTACGGTACACACTCTTCACCTTGGGATTTCGGTTTTGATTAAATGCGGGAGCATTTAAAACTGATTACGGGTGTTTTCTGAGGCCGGACGAATGATCGCCTTCTTGTTCTTTATTGGCATGGTTTGTAAATGCATCACATTTAACACAGAGGCATGATGTAAAAGTAAAGCACCTTGGAGGATTTACTCCATTTGTAGTACTGTTGCAACAGTTGTACATCCTGCCTGTTTTAGGCATTGTCGATGGTTTGGATATGATATTCATTTCTGTATTTCTTTTTACTTGAGGACTGGATTGAATAGTCTATTATTTCATTTTATATTTTCAGACTGTAATGATGAACCCCCTGAGGTAGGGTCACAATGTCCCGAAATGCATTGGATTGCAGTGATGTCATTTGAGATGTCTTAGTGATGTCATGAGTGATATCACTGACCATGTCATGAGTGATGTAATATGCATGCTGGTACTTGTATTAGCGTGTATCCTAGACTGATATCAAGACTACAAGTACCAGAATGCAGAGGGAAAAGTGTGGCCCTGTACAATGACTAATTCTTAGACTTGCTGAACCTGCTATTTCTGCTTTCCTGAAACTTCTGTAGTTTGACACTGCTTCCTCAATGGCAGTCATTTTTTGTAGTGATATGAAAACATCAGTACTCACCTATTACATTGAAAAACGAAACTAAACTACATGAGTGACGAATCTCCACAGAAAATGTACCTTTTTTTTCAACTCCTGGGTTTTCAAATCACAAGCCGAGACAAAAAGCCACTTGCCTACAACGAGATTAGGCCTAAAGCAGATGAGCTGCAAATACCCCTCGTTTAAGGCTCACACCACAATGCCTAAAGAATGCAAAAACACCCCAACATGTTAAAAACTGATATTCTAGGATTGCGGCATGAATAATACAAGTCTGACTCAATCCTGCTAGAATCTAAAACAATTAGTTCCAAAAAGAAACAAGCATTGGCATAGCCAATAGGTCTCGCTTTTGGGACCTTCTAAATATTTAGTTATGCAGCACAATATCCTTGGTACAACCACATCAACTGTTGCATGGCTAAACACTTATAAGGTCCCAAAGGCGAGACCTATTGGCAATGCCAATGCTTGGTGTGGTTGTGTGTGGTTGTGTGTGTGTGTGTGTGGTTGTGTGTGTGTGGTTGTGTGTGTGTGGTTGTGTGTGTGTAGTTGTGTGTGTGTGTGGTTGTGTGTGTTTGTGTGGTTGTGTGTGTGTGTGGTTGTGTGTGTGTATGTGGTGTGTGTGTGTGGTTGTGTGTGTGTGGTTGTGTGTGTATGGTTGTAGGTGTGGTTGTGGGTGTGGGTGTGGTTGTGGGTGTGGTTGTGGTTGTGTGGGTGGTTGTGTGTGTGGTTGTGTGTGTGTGGTTGTGTGTGTATGGTTGTGTGTGTGTGTGGTTGTATGTGTGGTTGTGTGTGTGGTTGTGTGTGTGGTTGTATGTGTGTGGCTGTGTGTGTGCGGTTGTGTGTGTGTGTGTGTGTGTGGTTGTGTGTGTGGTTGTATGTGTGTGGTTGTGTGTGTGTGAGTGTGTGTGGTTGTGTGTGCGTGTGTGGTTGTGTGTGTGTGTGTGCGTGTGTGTGTGTGTGTGTGGTTGTGGGTGTGGTTGGGTGTGGTTGTGGTTGTGAGTGTGGTTGTGGGTGTAGTTGTGGGTGTGGTTGTGTGTGGTTGTTTGTGTGGTTGTGTGTGTGTGGTTGTGTGTATGGTTGTGTGTGTGGTTGTGTGTGGTTGTGTGTGGTTGTGTGTGTGGTTGTGTGTGTGTGGTTGTGTGTGTGGTTGGGGTTGTGTGTGTGGTTGGGGTTGTGTGTGTGGTTGGGGTTGTGTGTGTGTGTGGTTGTGTGTGTGGTTGTGTGTGTGTGGTTGTATGGTTGTACGTGTGTGTGTGGTTGTGTGTGGTGGTGTGTATGTGGTTGTGTATGTAGTTGTGTGTGTGGTTTTGTGTGTATTTGTGTGGTTGTTTTGTGTGTGTGGTTGTGGGTGTGGTTGTGTGTGTGTGTGTGTTTGCCTGGCAAAGATGAAAAACACCTAGAATTAGTGGTGAACAGTATACAATAGTGAGGTAGCATCCAGCACTGATGGAAACAATAAGATTTTGTAAAATTCCAATTTGGCAATTCGTCTTTGTAAACTGGGCTTTTCTGCCAAAGCACTGTATGAAAGTACTTGGGGGAATAAATCATTAGTTGTACCAGTAATAAGGAAATTTATTTAGAAGTGGGAATAGGGCTGGAACTGATTTTATATTAGCTTTTTAGCTAATGTTAGCCTTCTAAGGTTTGGAACCAGGCTCTGTCATATTGTAGCAATGCAGAGCGATCAAATTAAAGCAATCTTTTCCACACCAGCTGGCATCTGTCATTGATTGAACTCTTGTTTGCACTAGTATGCTTTTAGTAAAGGACTATGGTCCATACGCATCAACACACTTGCCCATAAACAAATGGATAAAGCAATCCAAAAAATATTCTTTGTGGTGTGACTATTGGCAACATCTTAAATGTAAATGGCTGCTGCAGTGATGGCATCGACTAGGAATGTTATGCTAATGCAGTAACTCCAGTTGGCTCATGAAACTTTTATTTAAAAAGTTTATTGTTATTTTGAGAAAAATACCGGTGCAAAAAAGAAGTCTGCTGTGGAATCAGGACAAAGCAGTAGTTTGAATGTGTGCCTTTCATTAGTTATGCCATTATTTTTACCAATAACGATGCATGCCACTTTGGGGAAAATTGTTAAGTCCAAAAAGTTAAAACACAACTCTGCGCTAAACGAATGCGGTAATCGAAGCAAAATAGCAGTGCGGAGTAGCTATGCCGAATCCGGTTTATCGCTGGACTTGCCCTATGAAAGTTAGCGTTTACATTCATACATAGTTATAGCCCTAAAACCTCTTATTAATTTGTATAAGAAATAAAAAGAAAACCTTACTGAGGGTTACATGAAGCAAGAACATGTAAAACAAGGAAAGTGAACAAATGCAAAGAGCGATCAGGAAGAAAGGAAGTCACAGGCCCAGGCGAGGAAGAAAAGGCGGGGGACCACACGGAAGGGGAGAGAAAAAGACGCAGAGTTTGTCAAGCCAGATAAACAAGCACTAACGAGCATTGAAGATCAAAGCGAAAGACGTGCGGCCGAGTGGTGCTAATGACCCGTGATAGACAAATGGCGGCCGCGCACGTGCATGCTCTCGTGAACGCAAGCGCTAGGCCAGCTAGCAGCACTTTGAAAACTCACCTCCAAAATGTCTCTCCGAGCCAGCGCTGGGCTCAGTGAGAATTAAAAATGCCTTAACCACCTGAACTAACTGGTGAGCTTTCACGAATCACCTAGAGACCAGACTTCAGCTGCACCTGTTGGCCATAGCCATGCTCCATAACCCCTGATAGCTGCCACAATCTTACCTACTGATAAGAGCGGTGTACACTGGAAGCGATTTTGAGTCAATTTCGCCATCTGCTGTCCTTTTTAAGTACTACATTTACCACCTGCTCAAATATATAGCCCAGCAACCGCCCAACCTGCATAGTATTGATACCTGCATAGCATTGATACCCCTTGCCCTTTGGATATGAGGACCCTTGAAAACGTATAATAACTAAGCATGGGCAAAGCACTACGCTACGCTCGCGTAGTTTGCGAAGTTCGCACTACTTCGCACCACGCAAATTGCACGTAGCACAGTGCGAACATCCGTAGCGTAGTGTTGCGTAGTGCTGCGGTCATTTTTTGCTTGCTCGCGGTCCTCAACGTCAAGTTGGCGACCGCGAGCAAGCAAAATGACATCCCGGCGAGACTTTTTTCTTGTTCGCGATCTGCAACATCAAGTTGGCGATCGCGAGCATGGAAAATAAACCTCCCGGCGAGATTCCCAACGCGAGGAGGTCAGGTTTCTCATTGCGAGTGGTCGCGTATGCTCGCGACCGCTCGCGATGAGAAACTACCAGTTTGCGTTGAGAAAGCTGCCGCTCGAGTAAAAATCTACTCGAGCAGCAGAAAACTACAGCTCGCACTGTGCAAAATGCCATTTTCAATGATTGCACAGTGCCGGTTGCTTGTCCGCACTGTGCAATAATTGAAAACGACATCTGGCACAGTGCGAACAAGTTACTACGCAGTTCGCGAAGTGCTACGCGTAGCTTGCATAGTGCGAACTGCACTTTGCGTAGCTTCGCGAAGTGCTACTTCGCGAACTACGCCCAGGGTTAATAATAACAATGCAATGCATGCAACACATTAAGTGGTAGTGCCATTATTTGAGGATAAAATATAGGATACAAGTTTATTCATTGTGCGGTTTGGGTTTCCTTACAGCGACGATCCACGTGTCTGAGGTGAGCTCAGAGAACAGCTGACACCCATCTTGAGAAAGTTAGGGCTGTGGTGTTGTAGAGGTGGACAAGCCAATAAATTATCACGGAGAGGTGTGCCAGAGACAAGGGCTCTAAGAGAAAATGCACAAGCTGAGCCGTGAAAATGATTGGCACGTAAATTGTGCAGCAAACCTATATAAAAATATGGTAAAGGCTCTTCCGAATTTTAACAAGCATTGGCATAGCCAATAGATCTCGCTTTTGGGACCTGCTGCATAGCTAAATACTTATAAGGTCCAAAAGGCGAGACCTATTGGCTATGCCAATGCATGTTAAAACGCATTTACAAACCATGCCAATAAAGAATGAGATGCTATGGGTTCTGCTGTTAGAACCTCTGCACTTTGCATTATTTCACAGTTACTTCGAGTGGAAAGGGAATTTTTATGCTCAATGCAAGGAACATCGATGGGCTTTGCTGGAGCACCATCCTATGCATCCTATGCAAAAATCTTTATGTCCAAACTGAGTCCAGTCTTTGAAGAGGGAACACTGTTTAAGTAGGTTCTTGTAAGCGCGAGTCACCATTTCTATTTATATAATTACGGTACACACTCTTCACCTTGGGATTTCGGTTTTGATTAAATGCGGGAGCATTTAAAACTGATTACGGGTGTTTTCTGAGGCCGGACGAATGATCGCCTTCTTGTTCTTTATTGGCATGGTTTGTAAATGCATCACATTTAACACAGAGGCATGATGTAAAAGTAAAGCACCTTGGAGGATTTACTCCATTTGTAGTACTGTTGCAACAGTTGTACATCCTGCCTGTTTTAGGCATTGTCGATGGTTTGGATATGATATTCATTTCTGTATTTCTTTTTACTTGAGGACTGGATTGAATAGTCTATTATTTCATTTTATATTTTCAGACTGTAATGATGAACCCCCTGAGGTAGGGTCACAATGTCCCGAAATGCATTGGATTGCAGTGATGTCATTTGAGATGTCTTAGTGATGTCATGAGTGATATCACTGACCATGTCATGAGTGATGTAATATGTGACTTCATCACCAGTGCATTGCGGGCGCACAAGTTATAGTTAGCTCAACTAATTATAACGGGTGAATTTCTCTGGTTTTATATGAGCCCAATGTCCCACTAACTATAACGTCCCTGAAAACTATGGTTTTTTCAGTGAATTTCTAAGGTTTTTAAAATGCCTATTTCTAACTATAATGTGCCTGAAACCTATAGTTTTTTCAGTGAATTTCTAAGGTTTTTAAAATGCTAATTTCTAACTATAACACGCCTGAAACCTATGGTTTTTTCAGTGAATTTCAAAGGTTTTTTAAATGCTAATTTCTAATTATAATGTTCATAAAACCTATGTTTTTCTCAGTAATTTTGAAAAAAAATGTGATATTTTGTAACTTTAATATCCTAAAAATTGTTTTTATATTTTTTTATTTATTATTTAATGCATTCTTGTTTTTTAAATATTAAACAACTACATACAGTATGAAAGGGAGCCCAGCCCAGAGTCACATCTGAAGACCAACACATATCATAAACCTACTGATGAAGCAGCTCCGACACCCAAGAACGCCACAACACCCACCACCACCCTCAGGACCCCCCCACCACTGAGGCAGCGCAGAACAAGACAGCAAACTTTCCGAAAACGGCATGGCCCCTCAGCCACACAATAGCTGAATATTGGGACAGGTATGAACAAACTATATGTGAAGGAAGCAATTCACCCATGAATAACAATGCACACAATGCAAAGTGTAGCGGTGATGTGCTGAACATATCTCAGGATGCAGATTACACACCTCTCCATGTGCACAAATGCTACTGGTGCTTGTAGTGTTGTGGACAGTGGACCCAACCATGTTATGTCAAACACTAGGGACGATCTCAATCATGTAGCTCTATCGTCCCCTCCTGTAAGCATAAGGGTAACCGGAGTGGGCTTGTCCGACGTACACCACTTCAGCATAGCAGTGTGAATAAATAGGCCGGGGCTCTGGGCGTGGTTCACTTGTGAACTGTGAAGACCAACAACTGTGCCAGAGCTGCGGGCCTCACCCGGCCACAAGGCTGCCACCATGACCGCGGGTCTCCTTGACACAGGCCCCCTGCGAACCCAGCGATACAGCACTGCAGACTTATGTCTGTACCGACTACTGCCTTCGATATACACTGCGGACAGCAGGCCTCACAATTCAGATGGAGTAGCGATTGTAGATGACGCAGTGCAGTACGCAAGATACATTTCTCCCAGTGCGGCCCTCTTGGACCACGCATCATCGCAGGGTGCGCCCACGCCGAGTACTTCAGATGCCACTAACTCACTGCACCATGAGTCATAACCACGTGGCCTTACTGGGGCACAATTCAATAGATAAATGTCATTGGTCCAAGTGCGGCTCACCCCGGACAACGCATCATCCCAGTGTACAAACACGCTGAGCGCCAAAGGTAATACTAACTCAGTGCACCACAAGACATCGACACGTCGCCTTACTGAGGCAGAATTCAATAGACAAAAGACATTGATCCGAATGCGGCCCTCCCAGACAACGTATCATCGCAGGGTACGTACATGCTGAGTGCCAAAGGTACTACTAACTCAGTGCACCACAAGACATCGACACGTCGCCTTACTGAGGCAGAATTCAATAGACAAAAAACATTGCTGCAAATGCGACCCTCCCGGACAACGCATCATCGCAGGGTACGTACACACTGAGCGCCAACAGTACTACTAACTTAGTGCACCATAAGTCATCGCAAGGTGAACAGTTTTATGTCAGCAGTGAGGCATACTATCACTCGAAAATCACCCAAAAATACTTATAATATAAAAAGAACAGAAGAATCAAAGTACATTAATGATTACAATCCAGTAATTTTGAAGATGTGGAATACAAATATGGACATACAATATGTTGCAGATAGCTCAATTTCTGTTCCTCGCATACTATCCAAATAGAAGTCCATACCTGGAAAACATGTCTATATGAAATACTGCAACATTATAGTTTTAGAAAAAATGTTACAGACAAAATAAATAAAGTGCAATATGCTGTAATTGGACTCTTCAATCCTTGGAGTACTGAAATGAAATGACTTGGACATTTTGACTGCTATGAAGATTTTTTCAAAGCATTTAAAGACATTGCTACCAGTGAGGCCCGCCCGGACCACGCATCATCGCAGGGCGCGCAGACGCTGAGTGCTTCAGGTGCCACTAACTCACTGCACCAAAAGTCATCACCACGAGGACATATTAAGGCACAATTCAACGCAAGCCGCAACACATGGTGCCGCTAACCCTGTTCAACACAAGCCTGCAACACGTGGTGCCACTAACCCTGTTCAACACAAGCCAATCCCACATGTGTAGCTATGTCGTGAGTCCTGAATGGCAGTGACCCCAAGTCCGTGGCAGCGACCACAGCAGCATACTCCCTTTACTCAGTTAGGCATATTTCCATTTGCAAGGCCAGCGACACGTGGTGCCACTAACCCTGTTCAACACAAGCCGATCCCACATGTGTAACTGTGTCCTGAGTCCTAAATGGCACTGACCCCAAGTCCATGGCAGCGACCACAGCAGACTGCTCCCTTTGATCAGTTAGGTATATTTCCATATGCAAGGCCAGCAGCATGTGGTGCCACTAACCCTGTTCAACACAAGCCGATCCCACATGTGTAACTGTGTCCTGAGTCCTGAATGGCAGTGACCTCAAGTCCATGGCAGCGACCACAGCAGCATACTTCCTCTGATTAGTTAGGCATATTTCCATATGCAAGGCCGGCGACAGGTGGTGCCACTAACCCTGCTCAACACAAGCCGATCCCACATGTGTAACTTTGTCCTGAGTCCTGAATGGCGGTGACCCCAAGTCCGTGGCAGCGACCACAGCACCAGACTCCCTCTGATTAGGTAGGCATATTATTATTATTATTATTATTAATTAAATTTATATGGCGCACAGCTACCCTAGACAGGGTTTCCCGGCGCAAGTGTGTCCACAACTGTAGACTAAGTAACTGGGCTGATTACTGAGTGAATAGCCAGGTTTTAAGGTCTCGTCGAAACTTGAGGTAAGAAGATTCATGTTTCATGAAGTTAGGGAGGGAGTTCCAAAGTCTAGGTCCAAGACACACAAAGGAACGCCCACCCATTCTGGTCAATTTGAATCTAGGAAGTACTAGGTTACCTAGAGTGGAAGAACGTAAAGCTCGGGGAGGAGCATAAGGGCGAATAAGTTCCTGCAAGTATGCCGGAGATGAACCTTGCTTGATTTTGAAAATGTGACATAAGGTCTTAAATTTGATACGGCTTTCTATGCGAAGCCAGTGCAAATTACGGAGGAAAGGAAAGATGGAGGTTTTTCTAGGAAAGTGGCAAAGAAGGCGTGCCGCAGAATTTTGAACCACCTGGAGCTTATTCAAAAGTTCCTTACTGCCTCCCAGATAAAGTACATTGCCGTAGTCCAGGCGAGAGATAACAAGAGCCTGGACCCCAGTTTTTTGAGTGGAGGCAGGAAGCATCCAGATGATCTTCCGTAGCCATCTGAGTATAGTGAAGCAGATGCCAGCAGTGCTAACCGCCTGTTGCCGCATGGATAGTTGATTGTCAATGATAAACCCAAGGATACGGACCTGAGCAACCGGCTGGGGGAACGGACCCATTTCCTGGGGCCAATGGAGAGGACTCCAAAGATGTTTATGTTTGCCCAGAATGATGACCTGAGTTTTGTCCCCGTTCAATTTAAAAAATGTGGCATTCATCCACTCCGATACTTGACGTAGCCCGCTCTGCAGAGAAGATACAGGAGCATCTTTAGAAGAAGATAAAGAAAAAAATGATTTGTGTGTCATCGGCGTAGGAGTACAAGGAGAGGCCAGCATCCTCTACGATGGCCGCAAGGGGTCTCACATAGATGTTAAAGAGCAATGGGCTCAGAGTGGACCCCAGGGGAACTCCATACACAGATGAACGAGAAGTGGATGAAGAACCGAAGGAGAAGACCTGGAAAGTGCGATCACTGAGAAAAGAGGTCAGCCACAAAAGGGCTGAACCTTCCACTCCTGCTGACTGGAGAGATTTTAACAGGATAGAGTGAGACACAGTGTCGAATGCTGCACTCAGATCTAATAGGATGAGTGCCACAGTCTCACCTGTATTTCCATACGCAAGGCCGGTGACACGTGGTGCCACTGACCCTGTACAACACAAGGCAGCGACATCTGTGCGATCTGCCGGGCCGCGGACCTTTGACGGGCACGTGGAGTGCCCACTGGTAGACACTCCGGTGGCAGCAGGTAATTATTTGGTCATGGCTGCGCAGAGGTGGCAGTGTCTCTCTCTCTCTCTGTCTCACTTCCCTCTCTTCACTCTCTCTCTCACTCTCTTCCTTCCTTACCTTCTATCTCTCTCACCCTCTCCCTTCTCCCTTTCTCACTCCCTTTCTTTCCTTCCCTCTCTTTTTCTCTCTGGCATTTTTTTCCTTCTCTCTTTCTCTGTGTCTCACTCCTCTGATATGCGCATTACACACGTCCTTATTTTGTGCTTTATTTTCCAGGCTGTGTCGTCGGCATTGATGGACCCGACAGGAGTCTTCCTCCTTGTTGTGCCTTTTTAAATTTCAATAATGTTTTTGGTTGTTAAGTACTGTGTCACTCTTTCTCGTTCTTATTACTGTTATTTGGTGGTGTCCACCATGGTGTTAAATTTTGGGGCAGTTATCGCGGAAATACTGGTGATGTCTGCAGTTTGCACCAGCTTCTGAATAGTGTGTTAGATTTATCTCAACTTTAGCTGCATTAAAGTGCTGATAATGAGATGCAGAGTAGGTGTACCCGTGGAAAAACACACGAGGTGCACCTTTGCGATCTATTCTAATTACTAAAATCCTGTTTTTAATTCCACTGTGGTAGTGGGTTCATTTACAGTGTACACACAAAATTAATAAAGAAATCTCATTGTATTTATATGAACTGGGAATAGTGGGTCAGGTGCTGGATCTTGACGGGATACACTGCCCAATTGGTTTATTTTTCTGTACACGAAAAAACCACATCACAACTTTCACAATGTAAGCCAAAAAGTAGGAAGCAAAACAAATTCTGTCGATAAGCCGTGTTAGCACCAGAGATTTTACACCTGATTTCTGTTGGTGTTAAGCAGGACGACTACCTGCAGCATGAAAAGGAACACAGCCAAGAGCCACACCTGAACACCCACAGGTACCATAGAGTCAATGAGCATGATACACGGATACCCATGAGGGCCATAACACTCCTCGCAACAACCCCAGGACCGCCAACGCCCCCCGAACTCACATCTGAGCAAGTATGTCCGTGAGGTCATTGTGTAAGCATGATAGCCACCGGCCCTGCAACATCACAGTGTGCTGTCTTCTGCGGACGTTACCATGCCACCTCAGCGTTGGCAGTGAGCCTGGAGATGTAGCTACGCATGCATCCTCCTGCATGCACTAGCGGCAAAGGGAACGAGGTGTCTCACACATGTCCATATGCAAGAAGTGCGGTAAGTGTGTCTCTATGTTCTGCTGTGGCCGCCACAAGGGCCGCAGCAGTCGATGTTGTAAAGTGGCATGCACCACCTCCAAACGGCAGTATCATGGTGTGATTGGAATGCCGCAGGACATGTGCCACTAGGCATTACAAAGGTGTGCCGTAGGAGTGCACGGGATACAACAGTGCAGCGCACAAAAGTGTGGGGGCTCATTGGAGGGAGGAGCAGCTGTTTGGCAATGTAACACACAGTGAACCTGTCCAGGTGCCACGTACTGGGCATCTCATCCATGATGACCAGGGTCGCAGACATCCCACAACACCGACAACCGGCCTTTGTACACATCCTGTATGAATGCACCTGGAGAAGTTACTGTAAGGATGAAAGGTTCTTTGTCTGAGCTATCTTGCGCTAACACATCTGCTGCTCCGAGAAGGAACTTGCAAATAGCCAGCCCCCCCTGACAGATACGATAATATTTGCATCTGTCTCCCACACTACCCACTGCCCGATTTGAGAACAACGAGTGGACATCCCACAGTCAAAAGTCCTTTGTCGTAGTTAGCATGCGTGAAATGGCCTTCACACGTACTCTCACCACAACCCTGCCCTGCACCCATTGCACACAGACCCGGCTCATTGCACCAAGATGTACCATTTCATCCAGAAGACTGGCACACGGCAAGCCAGTGCAGGTACAAGCAGAGCCACTGACGCATAGCAGGGCATCCCGAACACATGGTTCTAGGAGAGTAGGATCTGTCTCTTATGTTGCCCCCACTTTTTTTTCTGATGTTTACACTGGTGTCTGGCTATAGTCTGGCTGGGACTCTGATAATCAGGGCCCCAGCCTCTCTGTTCTCTCTAAACAACATGGAGTGCATATTAGGTGCACTAGTGATTGGATCCTGTGGTGCCTTATGAGTCCCTAGTATATGGTACCTTAGGTACCAAGCGCATAGGTACTTCACTACCAGGGGCTGAAGCATGTATTATGCCACCCCTGGGAAGCAGACTAAATCTGACACCACAGGCCTGCTACTGCAGCCTGGGTGAGGTGGTGCTAGCACTCCTCACTGGTATATAGGTTCACTATATCTCCCCTGCACACACATTTAAACCTATCAGTCACCCCTAATGCAGGCCCTATCAATCCTGAGGGCATGGTACTTGGTTTCCATGTGAGGGGGTGCCTCTGCCTGAGCAGGGCCTCTCTGCATCTCTCAGGGTCCATTTTCTGGGGCTGTTTGTGAATGCGGAAAAACCATATACTCTTAAGTGCATTATAACTTCGCGGTAAATACTAACTTTGGGATGGCTGCATCAAAACATGTTGTGTTTGGTGTCAAACACTTTGGAATCATACCCCCACAACAGTAACTGGTGTGGGAGTATGATACCACCCTTCTAGAGGGATAGACATGTACCTACTGTGGAAACGCGGAAGAATCCTGAAGAGCCCTGGCATCACAAAATGGATGTCACCAGTCACAGACACTGGGCTGCCCTCCTGCTGATGACTGAAACTCGCAGTGGAGGAGGCCCAACAATAGGTATCCTGTCACAGGGAGGTGTGATCACCTCCCAGACAGGGTTTAGTGTGTTGGGGCTGGGTGGGTGCACTCCTAGAGTGCTTTGAAGTCCTGCACTGGGGAAGCAGTAGGCTCCTCTGTGCATACACCAGTTCAAACCGGCTCAGGGGCTACCTGCCCCTGCTCTGGTGCAAAACTGGACAAAGGGAAGTGGGTGTAGCCACCCACTCCCCTGACCCTTTCATAGGTGGGGGTCATAGAGCTAGTCCCTCCCTTCCTTCTAGTATAAGTTAGGGAACCCTTGACATTGCAAACTAGATACCCCTGGATGACGAATCCTGGACCTTCGATGTTCCACTACCTCTGGAAGACGGAAGAATCTCCCTTGGAGTCAAGGAGTGACTCCCCTGTTTGGCAGGCACCAAAAACTGCAATCAAAGGTCGCAAATTCCATTGCTCCCGCCGGAGCCCGAAGTCCCTGCAGCCCAGGAAGAGGGTTTTCTGACTTCTCTAAGGCCATCGTTAGTCCCCAGCGAAGCTGAGGCAAGTGGACCCCACGAGTGATAAGGAACCGCAATCCCTGGGTACCATGCACTATTTTCAAGTGCAACCCCTTCACAACGTTCTACGAACCTGTGCATTGGACCACATGTGGTCCAAGCCTCTAGCAGGAATCCCTCCGAAGATCGGAGGCCTACCCCATCCCGACTGACCGTGGGTCCCTGTTGAGTGGATCCTCCTGAGGCGTCTTTGCGATCCCTTGACGGTTGGCTCGTGGGTCCCCTGAAGACTTTTCTACAGTTCCAAAGGGCTCCCCTGGTTGCTCCAGGCCTTCCATGACATACCCTTGCTGGGTGAGTCCCTCAAACCTTGCTGGTCTGCACCACTGACTTTTTGTCCTTTCCATAAGACTTGCTGTTACCAAGGCTTGTTAGCTCCAATCTGGTCACCGACACCGCAGTAAGCTGCAGACTTCATGGTACACACCGAATCCAGCTTTTGGTCATTGTCGATGCCTCCTGGACCTCGTGGCTGAAGAGTCAAGACACCCATGAATCACTTGAAATCACCCGACGACTGTGGGCATCCAGCTTCCTTGCCCCGGGTCACTGCCAAGTGACTTTGAACACTGTCACCTCTGCTTTCAGGTCTTCCTTCTTCTGAATCCAGGCTTGGATTCCATCGGACCCTTCTTCTGTCTTCACAAGCAGCAAGTCTTCATTGGCTCCCATTGAAAACGACGCCCAGACCCGACACCAAAAGACACCTATGCACCGGCTTTCCTGGGTGAGGCAACTCCAGCACTACGGTGCTCCTGTGGGTGTTGGCTCTAGAACTACTTACCCTGTAAGTGACTTGCTTGTAGAAGTATGTTTAAACTCTTAATTTCCAATCGCGACTTGCTCCGTTGAAGTCAATAGGGATTCACGGCTGTGTTAACACACTGCATGCGTACCCTGTGGGTCCTTTACTTACCTGGCTTGGGTGGTTTCGTGAGGCCCCAGCACTTCTGAAGGCCCTAGGCCTTGTCCCTTTGCAAGTCGTTGTTCTTAAGTCTCTTTTTTAGTATATGGTCTGCTACGCCCCTAGTGCCCCAGCAATATTTGTGCTTAATTTATTCTGAAACGTTGATTTGTGCATATGTTCCTGACTTCTAATCTCATAAAGAGATTAGTAGAAAGTTGTTTAGTAATAAATTTGCATATATTTGATATATATACCTGTGTGGTGTCCTTTCATTTGGTAATTCAAGAGATTATAAGGTAAAACAAGATGCTTTACATTCCTCTAAAGACTTAGCCTGAAGGCTGCTCTCCACAGCTACCACTAGGATAGCTTTCTTTAAAGGTTGTCTTACACCTACTACCATGAGTCAAATTGCACTGGTGCAAGGTGTCCACTTTAACTAGTGAACAGCATATACCAGGCCAACTTCTCACAATGGTCGACTCCATTCACGTCCACCTATACCTTGCACGTCTGCGGCATGTCCTGAGTGCACTGCCTTTGCAAGTGCTGCGGATCACTTACTAGCACCATATACAAGTTACCGTGTTCCAAACAAAACTTACTCCTACTACGTATAAAATATTGCTGACACTACTTGGACAGGTGTGGCACAGCGCCCAGAGCACATGACTTCACAGCATAGGACGCACAGTTTGGGCTCACGGTTTCATCCCCGAGTCCAGCAGCAGCTCAATTTAGCAGCATAACACTCTAGGCAATACCTCACTTAATTTCCGTACCCTGCACTTTCAGACCGGTAGGGGTCAGTAGTTCAGCGCCTTTATCCCCTAGTTCGGCAGCAGCTCAGCTTATGCCCCCAGCGCCATCAGACCCACCTATGAGTGAGTAATTTGCACTTTCCAAATACCAAATTGATTTGATACGTGCAAATTTACCTTCGCAATCACTGTATAAACCCCCTAAACACCATACACAACTTACAATATTCGGAAAAAAAGTTCCTCCGAGTAGTTATAACTACATGCTGACACTACTTGCACAGATGTGGCACAGCGGCCAGAGCACATGACTTCACAGCATATGACACACAGTTTGGACTCACCCTTTCCTCCCCGAGTCCAGCAGAAGCTCTGCTTAGCAGCATGAGACTCTAGACAATACCTCACATATTTTCCATACCCCAGCACTTTCAGACCAGTAGGGGTCAGTAGTTCGTCCTAGTAGATATAAACACATGCTGACACTACTTCCACAGGTGTGGTGCAACGGAGAGGTCATCTGACTTCACAACATAAGACACACAGTTTGGGCTCACGCTTTAATCCCCGAGTCCCACAGCAGCTCACCATAGCAGCATCAGACTCTAGGCAATACCTCACTTAATTGTCGTAGCCCAGCACTTTCAGCCCGGTAGGGATGAGTAGTTCGCTTCGCACCCCTGTATAGCATACCCTAAACACCCCACAGAGGTTACAGTGCTCCTACCCTCCTCTTTCCTACTTTTTTCACCTTTTTTTCCCCTTACTTGCTTCGACAGAATCACAAAATTGCTGCCAACACTTCCTAGTTGCAACCGCTCGCACCGCTCGCAGCCAATAAGCAGCAAGCTCGTGCTCGTAACGCCTCAGCCAATCAGATGGCAGAATTCCCAAATATCGATATCTGTAAATTTCGATATTTCTACAAAACTACTGAACGGATTTACACCAAATAAACAAAAGCGTGCTTTCTAGACCTAGACCCTTCTCCCTGCCAAATTTGGGGTAATTCTGTTCACCCGTTCGACCTGAAGCCTTGTCTAAAGTTTCCTATGGAAATTAACATGGAGAAAACACGTTTTGGGACCCCCTTTTTTTCTCGGTCCCCCCCTTGATGAATCACCCCCAAACTTTCAACATAGGAGCTGATATGAGCATAGAATTTGTTTGGAAAGTTTCATGAAGATTCATCAAACAACGCCAAAGTTATTAGCAAAACAAAAAAATGTTTTCTTCCTCTGGAAACTTGGTCCTAACTATAACTACCTACTGGCGACCGCCAGTAGGTAATAAAAAGGAAAAGAATGAACATTGGATGATTTGGGATTAATTGAAAATAGTGTTTATAAACCTTTTTTGAACTTCAGTGAAGATAACGCAAGAGTTTTCGACAGAAGTGCTCCCGTCAGCAAGGTGGAGGTTTTCCAAACCTGTCATCCCTGCAGTTATTAGTCTTCCAACCTAAGCCATTCTCTCCAGGACTCTTCAGGCTCTATAACCATGCCTTCAGATACCCACCGAAGCACTTGCAGGAAAAGTCTTCCATTCATGGACCAGTGGAGGGTCCCAGTGTTGCATCGTGGTATCAGAATATTAGAAACGTACCCGGATATAGTTTTAATGCAGTCAGTTCAACCAGAATCTAGTATATATGTTATGTTATGCAGTGGTGGCTGCCCCATATGTGACTAGTTAAGGTGGCAGGAGCCGGGGGGGGGGGGGGGGGTTTGGACATAATTACATTTAAAAATTAAAACAAATTACGACTTGACTGACGCTGTGCCCTCTCTGTCTTCCTCCGCTCGCTATCCTCGCCTTGAGCACACTGCACAGGGTTCCAAATGCCAATCCCAGTGCTGTTCCAAGAGCAGAGCTGGGATTGGTCTGAACAGCCTGCTTTACCTCTCAGACAGTGCTGAGCAGCCGGTTGGAGAAATGCTATGTGCGCACGTCGGTACGGCCGGCCTAAAACAGCCGGCAAACCATCATGCTTTCCAAGTAGGGCCCACAAATCCTCCTCCTGGAGGCCAGGAGGATGGCTTGGCCACACCCCACAACTTGGCTACCCAGTAGAGGCAACGGCAAAAATGATCAATGAAAATTAAATTATTTTATTATCATTTTATCTTTCACTGTTGCCTCTGCTGTGTAGCAGCAGTGGGGCAATGCTCCTCCCCCATAGCGGAGGAGCCGCCCTTGATTGGTATGCAGATTTGTATAGCACGCTAATCGCCAGTGAGTGTACCCAGACGCTTAGTAGGAGGGTAGGCAGACGAGTGCCTGCAGGTTATTCAAAAGCCCAGTCTTCAGGACGAGGAGGCTCTGATGTGCTTTGGGGAAGGTTTCACAAATGGGCGCCCTCCTACCCTGCTACTCTGTGTGGGGGGGAACGTGCACTTGTCACAGAAGTGAACCAGATGCGCCTGGGTCTGATTTGTTTTTCTAATGAGTGGAAATATGACAGGCCAAGGAGAGGAGGGTCTGGCGACACAAATAGGAGGAGAAATAGGATGATAATGAGTATTTTATATAGTGTTGCATACTGCAATTTTCTGTACCCTATGAAGTCCACATGTGATTATGATCCAGCTAAACACTACTCAATCTATTGTCATCAAAATGATGAAAGGCTAAGTGGGCTTTTTTGAGATTCAAACTGCTGATTTCAAACACGTCTTACCAAGTTGTAGAACACAACTAGCCATTCCCCCACAATAATGAGCATTTTACAACGCAACAATGTGATGTATTATGATCTGCACTTGCCTCAAAATATTGTGCACCATTTTTGGGATTCTTGAAATGGGATCTGTTCTACAGTGACTATTTGACTCTCTATGCCCAGTATACTGCCAGCTGAATCTGACCTGGATTCCGCAAATAGCAGTCTGGCCACATCTCATCAGGATCACCCCAGAAGTCAGAATCAACCAGGCCTACAGTACCACAATTGCACCAGGAAATTCAATCCTAATCATGTAGAGTGCCATCCCACAATCCCAAGTTTGTTTCCAGTTAAAACTCATTGCCCCATGAGGATCAACTTGTGGAAACAGCTGTGCATGTCTATATGCCCCTTATGAAGTGCTTTGTGCAGTCAAACTCAACTAGGAAAAACCTAGTAGTAAATGCCTTCATGAACAACAGTGAGTGCTTTTTCTCATCTCCTCATGGGGGTTAGTGATATAATGAAGCTAAAACAGATGCAGGCTGTGTTTCTAAATGTCTCCATAAGCCTTTAAAAATAATATAATGATTTTGGATCAAGATTCCAGACTCTATTTAACTAGCTCTTCTCTGAACATTAATATCTCTTTCAAAATATTTACACTGCTATGTAATGACCCTAATTATTAATCCCAGTTATTGAATGCATCCTTAGAGACTGTGAGCATAATATTCTACTTCAAGCCAAATTTGTGAAATTGATTTATTTGAGGTTTAAGCATCACTTTGGCTAGAAGGATGTTTACACCGTTAACTTTTATGGAAGCTACTTTTGTTTCTTCAAAGTAACCCGCGTAATAATTTTAATTCGCTGCAATAGATCAATGCATGAAGCTGGATCGCTTTGTAGTGTGCGAAAATGAGGTATACTGTGCAGAGAGCCCAGGCAAACCCCAAAGGAATTACAGATCTACAAATGACGTCCCAAATGCTCTCTTTTGTGGTATTGTGGGCGAGCAGTTAGGCACATTAGAGGGTAGTGCTAAGCATTATTGCATACACAAAGGCAGTAAATAATACACACACACAATAAAGAAATCTAATACCAATTTATAAAAATGACACATAATTTTATATAAGTTTAGATACCAAGATCATAGGAATCAGGTAAGTACTGGTCGAGATACGGATTTTTATAGTTTTCAGAAATGGACACCATGCATTTTTTGCATTGGCAATGTTATCCTATGGAGGAAAAACATGTTTTGATTTCGGACACTTGTCAGCGACTTACAGGACTGTTCTTCAGTGCTTAAGGTGAGTATTGGGCAAGGTCCAAGGTCACATCAACAGGTCACCTCGGGGGGCTCTTGGGCAAAGGTTTTTCATGGTTTTGGGTGTCCAATTCACTTCCATGGGAGAACGGTCCAGTCAGAAAGAGGCTGCAAGCAGGCACTGGGGCTCGACCCTTGAGATCTGTGACTGGGGGTGAGTGTCTGTAAAGTTGCAGCGCTCCCTCCATCATCTTTTTGTGTTTGCTTTGTTCAGCCTAAGTGGGCACGGTATGCCCAGACTTGGGTCCCTTACTTACTCTGCCACTGGATTTAAGCTAGCCTGGCTGATTAGGGCTGTTAGACCGTAACCGGTCCCATGATGCTTGTTCCCGGTCCAGGGAAGACATGGCTTGGCAGTTCGGGCTGGGCTGTTCCCATGAGGCACACGGTCAAGAGGGTTGGTGGAAGTTCAGGGGGTGGTTGAGGTATGCTGGTCCATCACTGTGCAGGGCTCTGTATGTGTGGATCAGTATTTTGAAGTAGCATCTCTTCTGAATGGGAAGCCAGTGGAGCCTCCTGAGGCAGGGGGTGATATGGGTCCACTGGGGGAGGTCAAAGATGATTCTGGTAGCAGAGTTCTGTATGGTCTGTAGTCTTTTCAGGAGGTGCGAGGTGATTCCTGGGTGGGGCTGAGGGATGATCCTTGAGGTATGCCACAGATGACGCTCTTGTGTTTGAAGGTGTATAGAGGGTGGTGGATACTCTGGATTCTTCCGGTGAGGACAGAGGTGATCCATCTGAGAGTGTCTCCTTGAATACCAGAGTAGTGGAGTCTCTTCATAAGGGTGTGGTAGGAGAAGATTTTGAATGCTTCTGAGAGGCTGAGGAGGGCTCTGATGTCGTCAGTAAGAGCAATAAGCGTGGTTACGGTGCTGTGGTTGGTGTGGAATCCAGACGTGGGAGATGTCTAGAAGGTTGTTGTTCTCCAGGTGTTCGGTGGCTTTTTTTGAGGACCTTGGTGGTAAAGGGGAGCAAAAAGATGGGATGGAAGTTCTTGAGTTTGCAGGGACTGGCTGACGGTTTCTTGAGAAGGGGTTTGACTTCTGAGTGTTCCCATTCATCGGGGAAGGTGGCCATGGTGATGGATGCATTGAGAATGGCGGTGAGTTTGTTGCTGATTAACTTGCTCCCAAGGTTGAAGATGTGGTGGGGACAGGGGTCGATCCGTGCTACTGAGTTCATGATGGTGGTGGTGTTTTGAGTGGTGAGCTGGGCCCAGGTGGTTAGCAGGTGGTCTGGGTTAGCCCCTTTGGGAGCTTCAGAAAGCTTTGGTTATCCCACCAACAAAATATGAAACAAATTTTGGGCTTAACAATTAATTTGACCGCACAGTTTTCCCTACACATTTCTTGGATAGAGAGCCATTAGCACAATGATAACAGTCAGTAATCGGCACCTTTAGGTTGTGTGCTGTCTGGGTGCAGTTTCATTGTTAGATGGAAATCTGAGCTTCAGGCCCCCTGAATAGCACTGACTATGGTACACCCCTGCTTCGGCTTAGAAGGACCACAAGGGACTCTGGTATCGATATTACTTGTGGAACAGACTTCAGTTTCTCTACACCTGGCTCACTCGGTCTGCACTGTTGCACTTTACAAGGTGTGGATGGTCTACACGTGTCCCTGGAAGCGATGCCAGGGTACCTGCTCCTTACCTTCACATTGCCAGCTGGCAAAGGAATGGAAACAGACAGCAGAGACTGCCAGGTGTTCCCAGATGTCAGCTCTAAAATAACTCTTATCCATCTCAATAACCGGTTTGGCCAGCAGGATTGTGCCAAGTCGCTGGAGGCATCAAACACACTGGGGGCGTTTTATGGGACGTCCCACTAACCAAGCAGGGCTCAAATGAAAGAAATTTCACACTCCATCCTACGTCATTCCTGTACTGTCATGTAACTATTATACAATTTCACAATTGATGTTTCCTCCTGGCAGGGTAGACTAAACTGATTTACGCAATTCATAGCATTGCTTCTTCAGCACTAAATTAAAATTGCACAAACTAGGTTGCCCAACTAAATAAACTATTGCGTGCCAAAATATTTGTTTCCCAGGAAAGTTGCCTGAATTACATAAGAAACACACAATCATTTCATGTGTCACAGAACACCTCAAAGTTCAACCCAAGAACTCAACACTGAGGTCACCCCTCAGCTTGAAATGCTGTTGTCCAAAAGATAACTCAACAACTACAATGCTGTCTGTTGAGCATTCAAAATACAGGAGCCCCTTTGAAAATATTCAAATGCAAAGTGACAAGTGAAAATACACAGGCACAATTACAGAAAGAAAGTTATAAATATATGGTGTAGTTAATAAAAACGTCTACAATAAACAATAAAATAAATACAATTATTATTACAGACTGAGGTTAAAGTATTTTTAAAATCATTTGAATACATCTGCTGTACAGTCTTTTGAGTATAAACAGATAAGGAGCAGTCCTGTACCCTATTCATGCAGCAAGATTTTATAATTGTGTCCTTTTCCGATTTTGTCTGGAATCTTTGTCATCTCACAATATGTGTCACTGATGTCCAGTGCACCGAACATTGGGCTCAACCAATATCTCCTCTCCTATAAGAAGCCCAGGGAGATGTAAAACCCATTTATTTTGATATAGCAGTAACAGAGGGGCATAATGGTGCATGGGCGGGGGCCCTAAGGTTTCTTGTTTTGGAGGGCCCCTCCCTCAGCCTTTAAGCCTTGCCACTGAATGTCGGTAGAATGCGTTCAATGTGATGGAATACGAAACAGCTAAAAGCTCAGGAGAGCCACTCTGCTTTCCTAAGTAGAGACAAACAGAATTATAAATCTGTCAAATAAATATTGCTGGCAGACAGAGGCCCAGAGAAATTGCATGGCAGGGACATAAGACAGGCCCCGGCAGTCCCTGCATGACAGAAGGGCCCTCTACAGGGGATCCCCGTCATTTTGTGGTACGCCTGGGCGATAATATCATGCCAGATTTATCATTGAGTTGCGCCACTCTTGCGCCACACAAGGAGATGCAAAGGTGACACAACAACTAAGTCAGATTTATCAAACCATGCAAGGCCACATTAGATGACTTGAAAAATCTAGAATAATGCAATGCAGCTCAAATTACTGTGTTGAGCTACCCTCCCCCCCCGGAGGAGTTCCTTTGGTGGAGAATGGGCGATCCCATGAATCCATCCATGGATTTTGGTGCAGTCACTGATTTACCAACACTGGTGAACCTGGGAATGCATCAAAATGCAAGGGGAGGCACAAGGAGAATTATTGTCTACTTTCCTCCTTGGTTCCTCTTTCTGCACACTTAGTGCAGCACACTTAGAAAGCGGAAAATGCATCTGAGGACTGCTTTTGTGTAGGAGGGTGCCACTTCCCAGACAAAGACAGTCCGGCCTATCTAAACAAGCACTCCATGACGCAAGTGTGCTTGCGTTGGTGCAAAGCAGCACATTGTGCGCAAGCTCAAGAGGGGACAGGAATGAGATGCATCATGTAAAATACAGCGCATTCCTGCCCTTTCCCGGGTGCTTGCGTTCATGCAAAGCAGCACATTGTGCGCAAGCTTAAGAAAAGGACAGCAATGCGCTGCATCATGTTAAATACAGCGCATTCCTGTCCTTCCCCTTTAACGCAGTGCACCAATATAGCTTGCTGCACTGCCTGAAATAATGATAAATATGCCCCCATGAGCTATACGAGTGCTTTACAGTAAACATAACCAGTATCACGTAGGTCTTACATAGAATATTGACACAAAGCTTTATATTGAGCAGGAAACAATAAAGTCGAAAAGAATCATTGAGATGGATGGTAGGAAAACAAGAGAAGATGGGGATAAGAAGATTGCAGGAAGGGAGGACAGAAACATATAGTGAAAATGGAGAGAAGTGGAGTTAAAGGATAGGCAGGTAAAAGTGAAGGGAAGCAGTGGTGTAACAAAGGCCCCCGTAGGCCCTGCAGTGTGGGGGGCACGAGCATCAGGGAGGCCCCCTCAGCACAGTACCCTGGCCTGAGCACTCCTGAGTGAGTCCGAAGAGGGGGAGGGGCTCCATATACTTTGCGGGTGGGGCACTCAAGTTTTATTACGCCCCTGAAGGAAAGGTAGGTCATGGAGGGAACGTGAAGGAAGATCATAGCGGTAGTGTAAGTGAGCAAAAGGGATAGCTATTAGAGAGTAAAACAAATTTGCAGGGTAAGAGGAACAGAGGAGAGGGGGATTTACTTTCTTCAGCCATTCTATGCCTGCTGCCTGTTACTGAATACATATCTGGAGTGGGTGACAGCTGGGTTTTGTGCATTCCCTCTAGACAGCCACACACAAAGGGGACTTTGGTGTGAGAGATGGGCCATCTAAATCCTGATGGGTCATCCTGGGCAGGATGGGAGTGAGGGGCTGACACATCTGAAAAGGCTGTGTCCTATCCACACACATAGGGCTGCATACCCCTCTGTAGTGAGTCTGGAGCCAGGGCAGGAAGGGAGGACCTCTGTGCTCTTCAAAGCTTTCTTTGAAGTCTCCCCCACTTCAAAAGCACAACTGGTTATACATGCTGGACCTCTGACACCATGACCACAGTACACTTCTGGACCTGTGGCCAGTCTGCCAGGAAGAACCGCTGTGCTGCTTTTAGGACTGCCACTCTGCTGGACTGCTGCTTTGCTGGACTCTTGTTTTGCTGTGCTCTTGCCTTGCTGAGCTGCCCTGCTGCCTGCTGTTCACCCTGCCTAGGTGAGAAAGGCTGGACCTACATCACTTGAACCCAAGGGCTTGCTGGCTTGCCTCCTGTTCTAAGTCTCAGGGACATCAAAGACTTCACCTCATCCTGCTACAGCACCTGGACTTTGCTTGCTGCAAGTCTTGCCCTGCCAAGTGGTGTAAATCCAGTCCTGGGCCCTTGGAAATGGGTATAAAATGCTGCTACAACCAGAACCCATACAACCTCATCAGAGCTGGCGCATCTTCACATTTGCTTGGGTCAGAACTGGCGTATCCGCTTTCAACTGGAGAACAGAGCTGGCGCATTGCAATTGGAATCATTGGCTTCAGAATCGACGCATCGCTTACTGTGGGAGCAGCAGCGGTACATTGACTTTTGGAACCGACACATCGCCACCATTGTGTGGAGAATCTGAAGGTATCTCACCCTCGCCTCTTCTTCAACATCAACGTAGGCTGGCATCGAGTTAGAGGTACTGATGTTCAGTGGGCCTAAGTGGGTCCCTGTATCTGGCCCAGGCTCCATCGCAGTTGGCGTGAACTTTTGACTTTGCCCCAGTCCGGCAAAACCAGATGTCTCATTTAAGTGCTCTTTGCTTCAAAGCACTATTTAACATTTATTATTTAAAAATGTGCATCCCCACTTCTATTTGTTGGATTTTTGTTGTTTTGGCCTTGTTTTATTTACAACATCATAATCTATTTTTCTAACCTGGTGTGGACTCTTTGTGTGGTGTTTCAATGTGTTACTGTTTGAAGTGTTGCACAATTACTTTACCATTGCCTCTTAAGTTCAGTCTGACTGCTCTGTATCAAGCTACCAGAGGGTGAGCACAGAATAATTTATTGTGTGTTGTGACGTACCCTGACTAGGATTGTGGTTCCTGCTTCGATAGGGTGCATACCTGTGCCAACCAGAGAACCAATTTATAACATCTTGCAAACAGGAAGGACCGTAGAGAGACCTTCACTGCATCCAGTGCTTGACACAAAGAGCTAAACATGCTCCAAAGCAATACAACCTATGTGACTATGGAGGGCAGTCTGTCCGTCAACACATAGCCAATAATATAACATTTTTGAGTCTTTGTAACGTCCTGTGGCAGACTATTGTTCTCAGCTCATATCAGGGCATATTTGTAATAGCAGTGACTGCACTGAAAATTAGGGAAATGAAGTTTAAACTGATGGCTGATGTGTGCTTGCAAAACAGTTGCTGAGGTGAAGGAAAACATTGGGGTGTAAAGTCTGAATAAATGTGGATAAATACATAACATGTGAAATCTCCAGCAGCCCCAGACTCTGTAGGGGCCAGAATAGAGATCTAAGATTGTTCTTTTCCTTTTTGAGTTCAGGGATGATCTAAAACACCAGTTCTGCAAATGTTCACCTCCACTCACGTACTGTATGCACTGCCCTCAGCAAGCGCTTGAATATGCTTGCAATCTTTCCACTTTGCCTCCATAAGCAATTTCCAAACACAGGTTGATTTAGAGTTGAGAGGAAATGTCTCCTTTAATCACACATAGAGCCAGCAGAGAACAGAATGCATCAAGAGAGTGCATCACTGCACAGGGGCCAGCACTCCACTGGGAGAGAAATTACACGAACATGTAAACCTTTGAAGGCAGCAGTGAATGTGCAGTACCAGACTTTATTAGTGTTGGAATGATAGAAGGGATTCCATGAGTCTGTCTATGCACCTTCCCTGAGGAGCGGTAGTGGACACATCTATTCCGAAACCCACCCTGATCCATTTGAGTCCCATTGCAGAATCATTGGACTGAAATCCTCTTGTGATGCTGTTTGGTACCCAGGTGGTCAGATGCCCATGGCTCCCACCATCCCTGCCAGCTCCCTAAGTAGCTGTTCCTGGTTGCATTAGCAGCTCTCTGTCCCTGGTATCCTTTCAACTGTGATGCAGCTGTGAGTGGATTGATTTATATGACTGTGGAGACTAGGGTCCCTTTAGTGTCCAGCTGTGTTCATTCGACCTCTGGGGGATTGCACTTCTCCCAGCATTCCTGTAAACAGCCCTTGCAGCACCTGCACCGTTCCGTATATAAAGTGATGAACCCCACAACAAACTGTCGCTATTCCGCATTCCATCTGCTTTTGAGGGTGGAAGTTATGCCAGTTGCCAAATTCCCCCTTGCCTGAGTGAGCGGGTGTGGTGGTAGTCATGGCAACGATTCTGCGTGGGCCTCAAAGAAGAGGAGTTATCTTCAGAGGTCCTTGCTATGGACCAGGAAACCTGGGGAGCTCATGAAGATCTATTGACAGAGGCACAAGAAGCTTTGTAAATTTGGCAGACGGTCGCCCTTCCGGTCGGTAGACATGATGTCATCTGAACGGTGATGGACAGAGCACCATCCATCAATGTGTAGATGTGGCCGCAAGCTCTGAGTTCAACCTCCACCAATGCTGAGCAGTGTTTCTGGTGCAGGCTATGAGAGTCACTGCCCTATGTCATAGCTGCCGTATTGCGGGCGCCAGCAGTCCTAGCCCTGCAGCCTATGGATGGCAGCCCCTGCAGCCTATGGATGGCAGCCTCTGCAGCCTATGGATGGCAGCCCCTGCAGCCTATGGATGGCAGCCACTGCAGCCTATGGATGGCAGCCCTTGCAGCCTATGGATGGCAGCCCCTGCAGCCTATGGATGGCAGCCCCTGCAGCCTATGGATGGCAGCCTCTGCAGCCTATGGATGGCAGCCCCTGCAGCCTATGGATGGCAGCCCCTGCAGCCTATGAATGGCAGCCCTTGCAGCCTATGGATGGCAGCCCCTGCAGCCTATGGATGCAGCCCCTGCAGCCTATGAATGGCAGCCCCTGCAGCCTATGGATGGCAGCCCCTGCAGCCTATGGATGGCAGCCCCTGCAGCCTATGGATGGCAGCCCCTGCAGCCTATGAATGGCAGCCCCTGCAGCCTATGAATGGCAGCCCCTGCAGCCTATGGATGGCAGCCCCTGCAGCCTATGAATGGCAGCCCCTGCAGCCTATGAATGGCAGCCCCTGCAGCCTATGGATGGCAGCCCCTGCAGCCTATGGATGGCAGCCCCTGCAGCCTATGAATGGCAGCCCCTGCAGCCTATGGATGGCAGCCCCTGCAGCCTATGGATGGCAGCCCCTGCAGCCTATGGATGGCAGCCCCTGCAGCCTATGGATGGCAGCCCCTGCAGCCTATGGATGGCAGCCCCTGTCTGAGTAGAAGCACAAGGAAACTCTGGTATTGATATTGCTTGTGGAACAACCCTGTGTTTCTCTGCACCTGGCTCACTCCTTCTCTGTTGTTCCTTTTTACAAGGTGAGGATGTTCTTCATATGTTTCTGGAAGTGATGCCAGAGGAGCTGCACATTTTCACGTTCAACCCACCCGTTGTCAAAGGGATGAAAAGAGAGTGCACAGAATGTCAGGTGGCCCTGGATGGCAGGTTCAATCTATACTCCCAACCACCTGAACAACTGGCCTGACCAGCATCACTAGACGAGGTCCCTGGAGGTGTCAAGCACTCTCTGACCTGCGTGGATGACATCTCACTGAGCAAGCAGTGCTCCAATGACAGACATTTCACAACACATCTTACGTCATTATTGTACAGTCACGGAGCTATGAGTGAACTTTAAGCTCAATGTTTCCTCCTGGCTGGGCACACTACACTGAATTGCACAATTTCGATTCTTCTGTTCTTTATTAAAGTTGTAGACCAGGTTGCCCAACTACACAAAAAGTTGCATGCCACATTGTTAGGTTCCCAGAACAGATGGCGTGATTGCGCCAGAAATCCACAATAATTCCAATTCTCTAACCAGTGACGTCCTGGAGAGCACTGCAAAGGTCAACCCAAGGACTGAACACTGAGGTCGCCATCAACATTACATGTTGTTGTCTAACAGATAACTCAGTAACTACCATGCTCTCTAAAAATACACGATCCCCGCTGAGAACTGTCCAAATGCAAAGAGGCAAGAATATATAAACATGTAAAACCGCAGAATGTAAGTTAGAAATGTATGGAATAGTGAATAAAAACTTTTACAATAAAATAAATGCACCTAAATTACAGACTGAAGCTCATATATCTAGAAATCCTTTAAATACATGTGCTATATAAAGACCTCTGAGTATAAACATATAAACAGGAATCCTCATGCTATAGTAACATTTTATAATGTCAGCCTTTTCCTGTTTTGTGTAGAGACATCATATCAGGGTCCTGCAAGCAGCTGAGCTCTTATAATGTGCGCTGCATCACTGGTAACCTTGAAAATGCCCAGTGGTCTGACTACTGGGCACAGCCAGTAACTTCTCCCCTATGAGAAGCCCAGGCAGATGCAAAACATATATAAATAATATATATATCTATATATATATATTTATATATATATATATATATATATATATATATATATATATACATACATACATACATACATACATACATATATATATATATATATATATATATATATATATATATATATAGTTTTATAGAGCGTTAATCGCCATGAGGTATAGGATGCTTTACAGTAAACATAAACAGTGACGTCCATGTCTTGCATTGAACATTGGCATTGAGGTTGCACAAGGAACAATCAGAACAAGAAGGATCACTGAGATGAGTGAGAGGAAAACAAGAGGAGATGGAGATGAGAGGGATACAGGTCAGGGAGGACGGGGACATACAGGGAAGATGAGGAGAGGTGGAGCTGATGAAGAGGCAGGTAATAGTGAGGGGAGAGGTAGGTCATGGAGGGCGCGTGAAGGAGGAATAAAGATGTGCGAGTCAGTGAAAGGGATGAAGAGGAATGGGGGGCAGAATAATGAAGTGGTAACCGTGTTCATAGTGTCACTGGAATCAAGCTACGCCTGACTGAAGAGCCACAATCAGGGCGAAACTGGTCTTGGTTTATTTTGTGTTCTGGGTCAGGGAGGACCTGGCTAGACGGGTCTTATTGTGGCTGGGTCAAGAGTGATTTGCACATGACTGGGTCCAAACTGAGGTTTAATAATGATGGACTCAGATGCGACCATGAGTAATTACTAGCAACTGATATCAATTTAAGCATTCCATCCATCACATTTTTGTATACATCTGGAATGGAAATGAGGGCAGGTCCAGGCTCTTTAGCCAACCTGCAATGCCAGAGGCTGTAAAGGAATTACCCAGAAATAACACTCAATCAATCAATCAATCAATCAATAATTTGTAAAGCGCACTACATACCTGTGACGGTTTTAAGGAGCTGTGGGGGGGGGATGCTGCTGCTATTAGTCGAAGAGCCAGGTCTTGAGTTGTCTCCTGAAGGTCAGCAGGTCTTCGGTTTGTCGCAGGTCGAGGGGGAAGGTGTTCCAGGTCCTGGCTGCTCGATGGGAGAAGGATCTGCCTCCGGAAGTAGTTCTCCGGATGCGTGGGACTGTGGCCAGGGTGTGGTCAGCAGGGCGGATTTTCCTGTTGGGTACGTAGGAGGATAGTCGACTGTTGAGATAGGCTGGGCCGGTTTTGTGGAGTGCCTTGTGTGCGTGGATCAGGAGTTTGAAGGAGACTCTTTTGTCGACGGGGAGCCAGTGCAGGTTCCTCAGGTGGGGGGGTGATGTGGTCGTGGCGTGGGATGTCAAGGATCAGGCGTGCCGAGGCGTTCTGGATTCTCTGTAGTCTGTTGATGAGCTTGGACGAGGCTCCAGCGTAGAGAGCATTTCCGTAGTGGAGTCTGCTGCTGACTAGGGCCTGGGTGACTGTTTTCCTCGTGTTTGTCGGGATCCATCTGTAGATCTTGCGGAGCATGCGGATGGGTTTAAAACAGGTGGAGGAGACTGCATTGACTTGTTTGGTCATGGAGAGTTTTGAATCGAGGATGACTCCCAGTTTGCGTGCGTGGTCGGTGGGGGCCGGGGGGGACCCCAGTGACGTGGGCCACCAGGATTCGTCCCATGCAGAGGGGTTGGACCCGAAGATGAGGATTTCCGTCTTGTCTGTATTCAGTTTGAGGCGGCTGTCCTCCATCCAGTCTGCGACGGCCTTCATTCCCTGGTGGAGGTTGGATTTGGCGGTGAGGGGGTCCTTGGTGAGGGAGAGGATCAGCTGAGTGTCGTCGGCATTATGTTGAGGTCGGGCTGTCGGGCGATGCGTGCTAGTGGTGCCATGTAGACATTGAACAGCGTTGGGCTGAGGGAAGATCCTTGAGGGACACCGCAGATGATCTCGAAGGCATCGGATCGGAATGGGGGGAGGTGGACTCTCTGAGTTCTGCCGGAGAGGAAGGAGGTGGTCCTGAGATGGACACTGAAAATTCGGGGCCGCTAGGCTTTGTCCAAAAGGCTGGAGCACACCAAAAAGAGTAAATCAATACAATCCTTGAGTAATTCGGCCCATCAGGTCAGAGTTACTCTTAACTGCGCATGTGTGCACTGTAAATAATGCCATGGCTAACCTAAGGGTCATGTAAATCTGATGTGAGTGAGAAATCCCAAGTAGTATGTGCCAGTTACCCCTGGAAACCCCGTGTGCTTTGCATCTTTGCATCCCCTAGGTGGACCAGAAATCTTGCTTTTTATAATGTTTACAACTGAGTGCCTGCTGATTTGTTATCGTTTTGTGACCGGTTATTCTGTCCTTAAGGGGTCGTGGTCTGCTGGTGCACAAACTGTTAAAGGTGCCCCAGACCTATAGGGTCAAGTCTTCCTTTAAGGTGTCGGCTGATCAGTGTTATCTTCCTGTGGTGTGCAGATGTACATAGCAAGGACCTTCAGACGTTGTTCCCATTGCGTTTTCTTGCTTCCATTTTGTACATATTTTTAATTTTTGCTTAGAAAAAGCCCTGGCTGGACATTGGTTTAGTCAGGGTTATTCATTACACTGCTTAGTTATGAGCTTCCAGCCCCCAGAAACCTCCTGAGACAGTTTTGGGCTGCTCTGCCTAGCAACTCTTAGTTCAGTGCAAAGAGGCACACTTCTGCCTCCATATGATGAAAAGGGGTCACAGGACACCAGAAATTAAAGGCTCCAATTGGAGCCCTCTAATTTCTGTTTTCCCTTGACAACAAAGGCAGTCTCAGAGGAGAGAGGGGGACCAGGAACTGCCAATGGAAGACTACTGACATTTTCAGAAGGATTGGGAACCAGCGTCTCCTGGACAACTCTGGAACAATCAGAAGAACCTCTGCATGGTCCTGGCAAATTTCCCTTACCACCTTGGGAATTAGCTGAAAGCGAGAGGACCAGTTCAGGAGACCTAGCGGCCAAGGGAATGGAAGGGCATCTATCACCCCCGTTTTCTGGGAAGGTGCTCTGCTACAAAAGTAGGGAGAAGGGAGCTCTCTTCCATGGCAAAGAGATAAAACCATGGGAGGCCGAAGGTGTCGCAGATTCTCTGACGAAGGAGGGGGCATAGACCTGGAGACAGTGATGGTGAGAACTGGTGACTTAGAAGGCCTGCAGGCCCATTCTTCGTCACCAGCAGATAGATTGATTCTTGTCAGAAGGCTTGCTAAAAGAGAGGATGGCTTGTGGGTTCTGTCATGGGTTGAGGCGGGATTTCCTGAAGTCGAGGAGAAATCCATGTTCTTGGAGCACTCTCCAGACCTACCGAATGTTTCCTTCTGCCATGGAGAGATAGGGTGCTATTGATCAATCATCCACGTATGTCTACACTTGGATACCTGAAGAATGTAGCAGCCCCACCAGAGGAGCCAAGAGTTTAGTAAAAACCCGACGCAGATAGCAAGGCCGAAGGCAATACTTGAAACTCGTAATGGATGCCACTTACTGCAAACTGAATACATCTTTTGGCTGGATTGGTTTATGTAGATAGATAGATTGAGCAGAAAAAAATCGCCTGTTGTGATGAAGGTAAAACTTGTCTGCACTGGCACGATTTTGAAGGATCAGTGAGGGATAAACCTTTCAAGTTGCAAGCTGCATAGACGTCCCCTGAAGACTTTTGGACATGTAGGAGAATCAAATCAAATACCTGAAATCTATCTTCTGGAACCAGGACTTGTCTTCAAGGAAGGCCCACTTGGCCATAGCTTCCGCTTTGAAATTGCTAGTTATTGCACATGGCTGTTCCAGGTCCAAAAGCTCTTCTGGTTCCAAAATTATGACCTCTGGTAAAAAGAATCAAATTGAAGTTATTCGCTTCTTGTTCTCTACTGATTTAACCAACTCTTCAAGCTGCTGGCCATACACCTTTTAACTTCAAAATGGCAGCTTCATGAAAATAGCTTTCTGGGGTGCATCAGTTTTCCAAGATTGTATCCCAATGCGCCTGCAAGCTGCAATTGGAGCTCCCGATGCAACAGCAGAAGCACACAAATGATCAAATGTTGTTTGACACAAAATGGACTTACTGTTCCATTAAAGACAGAGGGCCCAGTTCACGAAGGGCCTCTGCACTCATGGCGGAGGCCCTTCAGTCATGGGTGGAAACCGCACTCGTGGAGAGACATCCGTACTGCAGTTACCCATTGCGGAAGTCCCGCCACGAGTGCAGGCCCCTCCACCACGAGTGTGGAGGCCCTTTGTGAATACGCCCCTGAGTCGTAGAATAATGCACTCTCTCTTGCAGCTGGTCCACAAGTGTCTGGATACCTTCAAGGAGTGGATGTACTGTGTAAGTTATATAGGTGATAGCCCGAATAGCAAAGTTCGAAGCAGCATAAGCCCTTTTAACTGCATGAATATTTTGACAACTGGGTCGAAGGGCTGAGCGTCATCAGATACTGCTGTGGTTCAGTAAACAAGCAAGCCATTGGATTGCCCACTTTGACGGCTGTTGGGAACTCCTCTTTAAAGCTCTTAAGGGGATAGTGCTTAGTGAGAAACCTCAGGAATGACTGATTATCCAAGTCTTTCCACTTGTTACATAATATGTGATGAACAGCGCTATGAAGAAGGAGGGACTCTGGCTCCAAGAGGTTATATTGCAAGAAGAAATCCTCAACATAAGATGCATAGAGGGTCACCTGTATAACCATGTGCTGGCGCTCTAGGCATTTTAGGAGGTATAGAATTCTCTCTTGCTGGAAATGCTGCATCCACAGTAGCCTTTAAAATGTACTGAACTGCATCCCTGAAGGGAACAAAGGTTGAGAGATCAGCACCTTTCTGGGGAGGGCTGTCCTCAGCTTGGCACTGTTGTATAGTTCCTACAAATCTATATAGGATCTGCATGTTTAGACAACATAAACTAAGGGTTTGGTGTCCAGTCTGATACCAGACATCCCCAAAGGATATGTTAGTCTGTAGACCAGCTAGCTTACAATGCCACTATGAACCGCTCTTACCAAGGAGTCAATAGTTTCAGGCAACTATCAAACATGACAACTCTGACCCCTCAGGGATTGTGGAAACAGTACAATACATTTTTCTCAGTCACTCGTGCTCACTTTGTCTCAGAGAGATACACAGAATAAACTGTGGGGACGTTTTCAATAATCATTTCTTGGAACCAGCATCATTTTAGTGTAAATACGTGTGCTGCAACAACCCTTAGACAGAAACAGATACATACGATTATGAGCACCAGCAGCGTAAAGAAAAGGTAGAATTCTACCATAGTGCTAATACAACGAATATATGCAGGCATATAGATACGTGACAGTAATACTGTCTACTACCACAATGCAGACCCTAACTAGATGTACCTAAGTGTACCTAGCATGAATATAGGTGTATAGCCAATAATCCCCTAAGGACAAAGCCAAGCCCATTACCTGATATAGGACAGCGAAGGACCCTGTCTTGGACTCAAGAAGGACATCCTGTGAGGGATGTCAGACCACTGCGTACTGGAGTGCCTGCATACAAGAACCTCAGCTTCTTGCATCAGCGTGTCAGCATGGAAGTCTTTTTCTCCTCTGCTTTGCCCAGCGAAGATGTAGCGCTTATATACTTCTAGGTAGAACCCCTGAGGTACCCTCAGGGGTTCTACCTAGAAGTGCACCACGTCCATGTTGGGCAAGGATGACGATAGTGGTGACCCTTCTACAGAGTTATTATGCAGAAGATGGTAATCCTGCTGTGATATTGAGAATCCTCATGCATAATACATGAGGCTAGTTTTTGGAGAAAACCACACAACAGTCATGTAGCACATAACTAGGTAAAAGGTCAGTGCCAGACCTATTATGTAGAACAACGGTAGGACAGATGTAGGTAAAAGGTCGTGTAACTACTTAGGCCTATATTGGGGTACTTTGGGGTTCATAACAGCACTTCCTGTCTGGAACAGCCTGGCTCCTTTATTGCTGTCAACAGTACCCAGTAGAAGCTTCCCAGTTCAGAACGGTTACAAAGGCAATAAAATCTCGTGGCTCAGGAGATTATACGAGCCTGCTATTTTAGAGTCAGGTGAAGTGAGCTCAGAGAATAACGCCACATATAAACATATTCTTCCCTTCACACCATGTAAACAATGTGGGAAACATTGTAAATCCCACCAGGACTTAATAAAAATTAGAGAGGAATGTTGGTCTCAGATGGCCGCTCTGAGAGTCATGAGGACAAAAGCATCCAGTCTTGTACGCCCAGCAAGACGGCAATGACAGATACCTACGATATACGAGGTCCCTAGAGCTGTCCTCAAGAATAAAGAAAAAAGGAATAAATCAATCATAAAATTAAAGGTTTAACACAAAATTCACCTTCCTTAAGGTGAAGAAGGCAAACAGTCTAAGAGAGACAAAAGAAATCAGGAAGTGATCATGGTGAGTTCCTCTTCTAACAACTTGGCATTTGGGCGCCATTTTAGAAGTACATTTTGGATTGTTTTTGAACAGATGGAGGGTGGGTGCACACTACCTTGAAAAACAGCCATTACATTGCGGCTTTACCACCATGTGTCGTATCAATGCGTAGTCATTACTACGCATTGTATTACAACACATGTGCTTTTACCACGCATGCCTTTACGATGAATTTCGTTGTAAAGGTATGTATGGTAAAAGCACATACGTTGTAAAAAGATATAGCAAGCCACATAGTTGTGAGCAAACAGAGGCTCTTCCCTTTTCTCACAATGACGTGCGCCGCCTCTCAGACCACAGGAACAAGGAACCGCGAGGAGAGACAGGAACCACGAGGAGAGACAGGTCGGTGAGGGTCATGCAGGGGTAGTGTTTTAGGGTAGGGAGAGGACTGGGGGTTGGGGGAGGGTTGTGCATGGGTAGTGTTTTAGGGTTTAGGGTAAATATTGGACTGGAGGTCGGGGGAGGGTCGTGCAGGGTAGTGTTTTAGGGTCGGGAGAGGACTGGGGGTCAGGAGAGGGTCATGCAGGGGAAGTGTTTTAGTGTTTAGGGTAGGGAGAGGACTGGGAGTTAGGGGTGGTGCAGGGGTAGTGAGTTAGTGTTTAGGGTAAGGAAAGGATTGGGGGTCGTGCAACAGTAGGGATTTAGGGTTTAGGGTAGGGAAAGGATTGGGGGTCAGCAGGGATAGTGATTTAGAGTTTAGGGTAGGGAAAGGATTGGGGCTCAGGGGGGTCATGAATGGATACTGATTTAGGGTTTAGGGCAGGGCAGGGTAGTGTAACTTACCTTAGACCCTTTTACCAAGTGTATCCTTTTACCACGCATGCCTTTGCGTTGTAATGGCATGCTTGGTATAGGCATATACGTGGTAAAAGAATGCGTTGTATTGGTAGGTCGTTATAGGGGTACTAGCGTAGTAATACCCCCGTTGTAATGACACGTGTGGTATTAGTATACATAGTACTGTCATACATTCCACTACCTCACAATCCAGCAGTCAATTTGCCCCAATGCATCAAGGTAAATGCAGCGCATGATAACACTTCCTTCAGCAGTTATCTTTAATTTTTCACCCTTGTTGGTGCACCTTGTGCTGTGTAACACTAGACACGTGTTTGCGTATTCATTTCTTCATCAGTAGAGAGCAACAAGTCATTTTGGGTGGTGCTGGAATTGATGTTCAAAGCCATTTCCGGTCTCTGTACCACACACTGGGGGCAGGTGCATCAACCCAAGCTCATCATCTCAGCAGTTCAAGGGAGCCTTTTCAAACAGAAGGAGAGATTGAGCACACTTCCTCACATCCCAGCACTCAATTTGCCCCGATGCACCATGGTAAATGCAGTGCATGGTAACACTTACTTCAGAAGTGGTCTTTAATTGTTCACCCTTGTTGGTGCATTCAGTGCTGTATATCTCTAGACACATGTTTCTGAATTAATTCCTTAATCAGTAGAGAGCAACAAGTCATTTTAGGGGTACTGAAAATTATACCTATTTTGGATTGTGCTAGGGAAATATACGTCTGCTACGTGGGAAGATAAGTCTTGATGCAAGGACTGTACGAGGAAGATGGACAAGGACGTAATGGAGGCTTAACTATCATTTCTGCTGTGGAGCCTAAGTCCTCTGCAATAGTACTTCCCTCGTTCACCACAAATCAGCACCCCCCTACAGAGGAGCAGAATGTCAACTGTAAACAGACTTCAATGATTTTACAAGGGTTGTGCAACATTTTTGTTTAAATTCCTGAGTTTTTCCCCACACTTCTCAAACTTTGTCAGCCTCATGGAATTGCTAGAACTAGAAACATTTTGGGAAAAAAACAACAGAAAGTAGATAATGGAAAAGAAACCTGCAAAACAGAAGATTTTGGTGTATTTTTACTCACTGTTCTTAAACTAAAATAATTTTTTTAATTATGCCAGCCGGTGATGTTTTGGAAAAGTGACAAACTCTTGAAAAACTTTGCAGTAGATTTACTGTTTTGCACACACCTCGAGTTTAAAGATTGTATCGAACCACTAATAGCGAAAATCTGAATTAAAATACATTGTTTGGGTAATGTGCACAAAGAGATAAAATCTAAAAAGGTATACAAAAATAGAAAATAGATCTTAACATAACAGACGGCAGGGAGTTATTTTGCCATGACCATATGGAATAATTTCTCAGGGCCTTATCATGGTTCTCTGACCTGTGGATACATACTTGCGGATGACAGCGCGATCATTACTTATATACTATCGAGTGATCTTTTCGCAATTATCCATTGACTTGTGCTTCGATTCCTATTTCTACTTAATTTTTGACTCCAGACTATGCGAAAAAGGATATAGCACTTTGAAAATATAGAAGTAGTATCAAACTTCTGGAAGAACGAGTCTTTTATACTAAAGTCGTGTTAAGGAATGACAAGGACCTCAAGCAGTCATCAGAAGTATATGTTTAGTCGGTTCGAGGATTCGGGCATGGACCCAGGAGTCTTCATATATACGGGACAATCGAGTTAATAGGGGAGAAGATATTTTGAGGCCCTTGTGCGAGCATCACTTAAGCCTGGAGGAAGTCACGATGGTGACGAAACGCGCGTTGGCTGTTTCTGATGTTGTACATGACAAGAATTGGATTCTCAAGAACTTCATAGAAATAATCATTTTCATGAATGTTTTGATATTTGATGTAACGTTAATGATCTTGTTTTTTGTTATCTATCAGTGAATAAATCATTTTTTGAATGACCATTGAATGCTCTCCTGGATGTTCCCTGTGACAGGAGGTATCTCTCTACATCATATTGTTTTCTTGTTTTGAGAGATTCACATATACAAATTGTACATATAAATAATTAGAGTGCCGGGGTTTCTATTTTTGTATACATTGTACAAGTCACTTGGTGCCTTGTGTTATTGATACTCTGGGTAGAGGGGTATCTTACCCTGAGTGGCACCTATGATATGTTTGATTTCTTACATGACTTTGCTTAATTGTCTCAATACCCTAGTATTTGATAACCTTTTTTGAAGTGCAACAGCGTATCCACCATTACCTTGTGTGGCATTTAAATCTAAAATAAATTATTAATACTTGCCACCCAAGCTATGCTTGTAGCTTTGGGTGGCCTGGAAGAACCTGAACTGTCACACTTATAGGGTGTGATGGTTAGTAGTTGTGTTGGGAACTGTACTTGGCAGCGCTGGTAGGGGGCAATGGGTGGTGCAAGTAGCAGTGGCCTCCTGACAAGGGCTCTGGCTCTTATGTTTGTTTACACATTTAACACTGCTTAATGCAGTGCTATTCACATTACACTTTGAAGACCATCATTCTTGCACTGCACATTTTTTGTGCGATCCACATTAGAGTGGATGTAAATGTTGTACTATCTTTCTTCAGATTTTTTGAATGATTTATTCATCTCTAAGTATTTTGTTCCTTTCCTCCATTTTACATCTTAGAACCTCTACCTTTATTTTGCAATTCATAGTTCATTTAATCTATTTTAGTTTCTTTTTATATTTTTAGCTTTAGATATTGTGAACTTTTTGCAGTTTTATGCTGTGTGCACTTGATCAGAAGGTATTGGAGCACTTTATATGAGCACTAGTTACTTTACGTAAGGACCCATTCATATATATATATATTTTTAGGCACATTGAGATTAAGGGCCTTATTGCGACTTTGGCGGCCCTCCTGTAAGACCACCACCTCTGCACCCACAGGTGGATCGCCAAGGCCATTGTGCACCCACCCACTGAATTCAGGGTTTAATCCCGGGCTCGCGGGTGGTGCTGCGGTGGTCTCACTGCTGTGGTATGTTAGGCTCGTAGGAGAATCTAACAAAGAGAGTGCCACTGTCAGAGCGCCGACTGCACCATGTCATGCATGCCACACCGTGCGGGAAAGGGGCTGCAATTCTGGTGGCAGCATATGATGTGCCCCCTGCATGCACCCCCAGGAGCTGCAGGGGGGCCTGTTAGGGTCCCTTTAGTTGTATCTCTGCCATCCTTTTCATGGCGGGCTCACAGCCATGAAATGGGCGGTGGACAGGCAACTCGTAATATGCCTGGCGGTGTCTTAGTGGCACCGCCAGCATATTTTTGCCCCTTACCGCTGAGCCACAGCCGCGGGATCCTGGATCCCGGCTCAGGCAGGGGCCCTATGGCAGTCCGACCACCACGGTAAAAATAATGCTGGCGGAGCTGCAGCAGTGACGGTGGTTGACCCGCCTGCACTAGTACTGTGGTCCTAGGACCGCTAATATTGTAATAAGGCCCTAAGCGATTTGTCCAGAATCACAGGATATTTAGCAATCACAGAGACTCGAACCTGGCTCCCCCATTCAAAAGTTGGCAGCTCGGGCATTAAGGCCACATCTTCTCTTATTCCTTTGACTGTTGTAACTGTTTAACTCCTCTCCAACATTTTCCTTGATGTGTTTTGTCTGGTTTCATACTTTGGCAATCTGTCATACAGGAAGGACAGTATGTTTCATGAACGGGTGTTCCCTGGCAGCCTCGCCCATTGTTACACGTCTTGCCCGCCTACTCACCGGGCCTCTCTCTAAACCATAAAAGGGCCCCACTGGCAAAAGCCGCTGCACCACAGAGATCACAAGAGTGGAGCGCCAAGCCTGAAGCCGCAGGTAAGTGCCAACAACCTGTATATATCAATCAACAGCTGTCATGCAAAGAGCACCAGTGCTGATTACTCAGAGAGCCTTGATCCCCTGCCTTCCTCTTCATTTGTAAGCAACACTCTCACACACACACAGACGCGCACACACACACACACACACACATATTATCACTACATTTATAAGCAGATGCTCTGAGTGTAATATACTATTTATTAGAGATGTGCAAAATTTGTGTAGTTTTTTTTGCTCGTAATTAGGTGGAATTTTGGTAAAATTTCATAACAATATGTGAAATACTAATCCGTCTTCTAGTGCTGTATTTTGGCAGGAAATGTATCCTCGCATCAGATTCTGACGGCAGCTAAAGTGTGAAAATCATATTTGCAGTAAATAACAGAAACTAGCATTCTGGCTGTGCATGTTGTTCCCGCCCTCCTTCCTGCAGTATCATTTTGCCACGAATGGCGGCATAAGAATGCGCCATGGCATAATGGTGTTACTTCAGGAATATTGCATATCAAGGATAATACGGAACTCTGAAAAATTGGGCTGAATGGCATGATGCTCTCTAACAGGACTCTTTGCTGGAGCCTTTTCTAACTAGGTCATGTATAGAGTCTCTCCTCCGAGTATTGCATATTCCCTGATGCAGTCAATCAATGTTTTATATTAAAGTAGTCAATAGGATCACACGCCCTTACGCCCGAAATGTACGTTTCACTTTTTCAGATGTAATGAGCTTACGGGACCATTTAATTATTTCCAGCAGGTGCCTTCAACATACCTCCTTTCCAATTCATTTCATTTTCATTGTTAATGAATCTACTAAAATTCATATTTGTCAAAAGTCCTCTCATTAACATGATTAAAACTACCAACAATTGTGCAAAAATAAGCAAGCGTTTTAAACGGTTTTTTTCATCTCAGTTTGGTTTTACCACAGTCCGTGCATGTCAGCTCTTGGCTTCCTCCCCGCCAGGCTACCTTTGGGGTTTATGTACAAGCCCATTGAGCCACTGATGGGTCACTTATGGGAAAGAGTGACGCACTGGAGACGCAAGGGGCTTGTAAATAAGCCCCTTTGTCTTTTTCCGCACTTCCATCCCTTACATCATTTTTTTTTGTTTTTATCTGGGAACAGCAACTTTGTTGGGGTGAAGGCCGTAACCCCAATAGGAAGCTGTTATTGGGTTCTCTGGCCGGTCTGTTTTTCTTTCTTTCTTTTCCATGAGGGGGTGGGTTGGATTTCCGAACTTTGTATTCTTTCAGTTTTATGATTTGGTGTGGGGGGGGGGAGGGGTAGATTATTGAGGCATGGGGGTGGATTATTGAGGCATTACAGCTCCTACATCCCGGCATTTCATCTTTTCTGGGTTTTGTTACTTTCCCACCTGCTCTGATGCAGTATGGCGTTTGTGCCAAAAAGTCCAAACATGGTAGTACGTATATAGTTGAAATTACCTGGTTTAATGAAGGTGTCACATATGACATGGTACCATGTGACAGCCAAAGTCAAAGTCAAAGTTTGCTTTATTCCGTTAAAATTTTAAAACCATCAAAGCACAGAACAGTAATTCATTGTACAGGTAAATGCAATTACAAAAATTTTTAACACAATAAATAAATACTATACAATTTGGCACTAAGTACAATAAAAGTATGTCATTCAATTAGTTCAACCATATTACAATCTATAAAATCATTTATCCTTCAAAATTCCATCTTCAACAGTTTGTTAAGCACAATACACATAGGAAAATGAGGGGAATTACTAAATGGGCTGAACCCTATTTCTACATCTTATGGCACATACGATGAAGCTAGCAACCCCAAAGCAAATCAAAGGGGACTCCAACATTTGTAGATAGGCCAACGCAGGCCTCACTTGCTCAAATTGACAATTCTTAACAATCGGAAGAATATATTTTTTACGCTGAGAAGAGTAGAATTTACAAAAAAATAACATGTGCAACGTATTTTGTTCAGAAATGTTGTCACAAGGACAAGGCCCCAAAGTTCCCTCTTTGAAAAAGCCTTTGGGGTAGGCCAAAAGCCAAGGAAGCATGCCATGTTTAAACCTTATTAGCAAAAACAGATGGAATGGTTTGTTAATATAGGTTAAGTAAGGCTGAATCTCACCACCTAAACTTAGCATGACAAACCTCCTAACTGTCGGCTTCCCCAACTCATCTCCTTCCCTCGACAACATCGCTCTAGTCAAAAATTGGGTCTTAAGGGCCTTGATTTTCTCTTTACTCAGCGCTCAAGGACTGTTAAACAATTCAAGACAGCCAAGTGACTTCAGATTGTTTTTAATATAGCTAATCCATGGGATAGACAAAGCTTCATCTAGGGACAAACAATCTTGAATAATTTGTTGGTTTAGATTTGGTGGCTGCTGCGCCCAAACTCTAAACCAGCCTAATAGCGGGGCCACAGATATTTGGTCAGTAAGATATCCCACCCCCAGGTCCTCGTGTATGTTAAAAGTTGGAGCAGAAGGGGGAAGAGACAACAGTTTCCGAAAAAAAGTATTTTCTACAGTTTGAATGTCAGGTGAGGCCTTATAACCCCAAACCTCACTACCATATAGGGCCATGGGAATACACTTAGCTCTATAAATTTTCATAAGAGCAGGAAGCGGTTTACACCCCAAACGCTTTGCAAAGCCCAACAGCGCTCCTGTTGCTCTAGCAAGGTTATTCTTTTTCTGGGCACGTTGCATGACCCAAGATCTTCTATCATCAAATGCAATCCCTAAATATGGGAAGGTCTGCACTTTTGTTAATTCCTGCCCATTACAGAAAAATGTAACCTTTTTCGCCCTCCCCGTACCTATTGACATGGAATGTGATTTTTTGAAATTTATTAATAAGTCTAAAGAGACCATAAAATCATAAAATCCATTTAAAAGAGCTTGTAAACCTCTCGCGGTTCTTGCCAACAAGACAGTGTCATCCGCATATAGTAATGCAGGGATCATTTTTGAGCCGGCTTTGGGAATATCTTTACTAACCGAGGTTAAAACCACGCCCAAATTATTAATGTAAAGCGAGAAAAGTGGGGGGGCAAGAATGCACCCCTGTCTTACCCCGCGCTTTACCTGCCAAGCATCTGTCTGACTCCCATCTTCACTATAGCGGACGACTGCGGTAGTATCCTCGTGGATGACAGCCAAAAAAGAAATCAATACTGGATCAAGCCCCAAAACGGCTAATAAGGCCCATAATTTTTGCCGATTTACAAGATCGAAAGCAGTGGACAAATCCATAAAAGCTAGATGAAGGTCCCCCTGCTTAGCGACCGTGTATTTCCCAATAATGAGATGTAAATTAAGGCATTGACCTACAGTACCCTTTCCTTGTCTAAACCCATATTGTAGGTCAGAGATTATAGATTTCTCCTCCAACCAGACTGTTAAACGGGCAAGGACAACTTTACCCATTACTTTCATGGCAGAATCCAAGAGAGAAATAGCCCGGTAACAAGCCGGATCTTCTCTTGAACCTTTTTTAAATAGAAGGACAATAACAGCTTTGCCCCAAGATTTAGGAGCACCGGCCTCAGATGCAGCATTAAAAACACGAGTTAAAAGTTTTGCCCAAAAAGGTCCGCGGGAACTCCATCCGGTCCTGGGGCTTTACCTTTTGCCATTGACTCAATGGCCTCCAGGACTTCTTCCTCCTTAAAAAGGATTCTAGAGGCTAATATACTATCCGCATAATTTACTGGATTAAATTCTTGAATCTCCGAGTAAAGACCACTAAAATGAGCCACCCAACTATCTGGCGGGATGAGACACTCTTTGTTAGTATTCTCCAGTTCATCAAAGAGAGGACTATTAATCACCTTCCAGAACTGGCTACTATTTTTCTGGATACTTGCATCTGACAAATCATCCCATGCCTTATTTCTTAACTGAGTTTTCCTGTCCTTTATTGCTTTTTTATAACATCTTCTTGTCACTGCTAAGAATCCGGTTTTTACCGGATTCTTTCAGTGCCGATAAGAGAGCAAAGTGAGCACTAGAACAAGCATGGTCAAACCAATTTTTAAATTTCTTGGGCCTTGGTCTCCCATGGCTGGTAAGATTCCCCACAACTTGTTTAGTTATTCTATTAAAGGCACCCAGAATAACCCTCGATTGCGCCACTACCGAAAGACACAGACTAAAATCCTCTTTATTACTTTCGTATAAGTTTTCAAGGAAATCGGCCGGGGAAATAACATCCCATCTCAGCCGTCTTCCCTGACTAGTAGTCTCTAAATTTGTGTTGGAGATCAAAGGCAAGGGAACATCATTCCTCAAGGCCTTAACTTTGATTTCCACAGTAAGAGGATTGTGGTCACTTAAGGCATTTTGCGTAACGCAAAAAGTTCCCAGTAAGTTCATCAAAAGGCGAGATACGAAGATATAGTCAATCGTACTGCAACGGCCTTGACCCATGAACGTAGGGACAGGAACCAACAAGTCTTGAACAGGCATGTGTAAATGATAAGCCGATACCATACTCTCTAAATATATCCCACCCTTAGAATGTTCAAAGTGGATAGCCTCTTGCGGGCAAAAATCGTGATAATTATTTCCAAAACAATTAAATGACATACGTGAATATTAAAATCCCCAAAAAGTAAAAGCAAATAAGGTTTAACGTTAATTGCATCGTACTCGTCCAAAAAAGTGAACAGTGCTTTAAGATGCTCTAACTCATCAAGTCTAGTAAATGAGTTATAAAAATTAACCACCAATAATGATGGCAAGTTAACACCTTCCATTTTCACCGCTAAAATATGAGGAGAATTGGTCACTAACAGCTCCATGCTATATAATAACTTTAGACTGAATAATAACAAAAGACCCCCTCGTGGTCTCCCCATAAGAGAAGGCACAGCGTATTTGATAAAAGACTGATACCCATCCAGGTAGTAAGGATCTATGGCCTCCCATGTTTCTTGCAGAGCAATTATGTGATAAGTGGAAAGAAAAGCCCTCCAGTTTTGATCACCTCTTTTAGAGCGAAGACCAGCAATATTCCATGATAAAGAAGTAATTATATCTATTGCTGGAGTGCCTCCTACACACCCTCGCTCTTGTGTTATACAATTTTCCAAGTTAAATGAAAGAGGTAGTGGATCAACTTCTACTCCATAATTAGGCAACTCAACACCCAAATTATCGAAATTAATGATAGGAGCTGTTCCGCTCCCAACTACAGAAACTTCCTCAGGGCACCTCTGCGTGGCTCTTATGTCGTGCTCTGTCTGTAGAGGTAAAGTTTTATCTATTGAAGCACTGAAATTGACAATATTATCCACAGCAGGTATCCTGGGAGGTAAAGACCCAAAGAAATTAGAAAAAACTGCACTGGATACATCATTATGGGTGTAAACTCTATCGACCCTGAGTCAGTCATTAACGTCTAGAGTGCTAAGGACTTCGTATCTATTACTTAATAGCAATGTTTTACTTGCAGCGACGTGCTGAAAGGTATGCTCTCTCATTCCGGCAGGCCCCAAAAAAAGAAGTGGGTAAAAAAAGCCCAATGGGAGAACATTAACGTAGTCCTTTTGAATTCTGATAGACCCTGCTTGTCTCAAAATGTGGTCTACTATATCGGGGGAACTAAAATTCACAACGACACAATCACCCTTCAGTGTCTTATTGGACTTCCCGACCCAAGGAACCCTTCTCACCATTTTAAAACAATCAAAGAGGTGACTCCCCAAGACTGTCTTACCAGCCAAATAGTGGAGGGCTTTATTTTTTAGGGAGGACCAATGCTCTTCCTTGCCATCACAAATTTTCGGGACATTGGCCAGAATAACCGTATATGGGCAGGCCTCTGGTGGCAAATTTAAAGGGCGATCCTTGCGTGTAAGCTCCCCCCGAGAACTTAGTCTTTCAGTATGACCCCTCGACCCGGAGCTAACAACACCGTTTATTCCCCGAGCAGGTGGTAAGGGGTTTATAGGGCCAACAACACGAGTCGACATAGACTCAACCAGTTCAGACACTCTAGATGTAACTGCACTTAGGGGGTGAAGATCAGATGGGTTAGGCCTTAACACCGGTGCACTCTGACCCGCTATATGACGTTCAATAAGAATAAGTCTATCGTCAATCTTACTAAGTCTATCCATGACTAGCGATATGTTCCTAGGTTGTTTAGCTTGTTGGCGGCTTCCTTTGGGGGCATGAGTAGCTTTTCTCCTACCCTTGGGTACTTTAACAGTAGCAACAGAAGGGATCTTTAACTGCCTAGTGCGTAAGGCTGGGGGGAAAGAGAGGGACTAGAGACGTTCATCGAAAATGGGGCACTGGGAGGACAGGACTCTAAAGCAGGCCCAGAAGAGATAGAATGGGTAGCCTGTGACGAAACAACTGAATTGAGCTGGGTAAAAGGCTCTAATGACAACCTTCTTTCCACTATTTCAATTTCTTTTGACACGGCATTTTCAGCTTTTTTCAAATAAGCATCTAGGGTCCCTGACCCCCCGGCTTTAGAGCCCTTGTTGTAGTTTTTCGCCATAGCATATTCTAAAACAGAAACCTCAATACGTTTGTAACAACAGCTATCAAAACATGAAAGTCCTTAACAGTGCAAACCTCAAGAACCGACGAGGTGTTGGAACGAACAGTCTCAGAGAACGTCTGGTGCCGGTTAGAGGGGTGGCCCAGCCCAGCCTTGTACAGCCCCGGATGGCCACAGACGGCCCGCCCTTTGCCCGGGCTTAGCCCGGCGCCGCCCGCGTGCGTCCCGCGACGCAGAGGGAGCCTCCTTCTCTTAAGCGCCTCCGGGCACGAAGATTCTGAACAGCTGAGGAGCGCTCAGCCCTCTGGGAGCTGTAGTCTCCCCCTGCGATGGCTGCGCGATGTCAAACAGCGGCTGCAGGGGAGACACACAGCGTCAGGGACCCAGGGGCGATATGGTAGGTAGGAGTGAGATGCTCGTGAATCCTTCCAGGCAGGGCAGCGTCTGAATTGTAACCCGCTCCACCGAGGGAGCCTCCTTCTCTTAAGCGCCTCCGGGCGCGAAGATTCTGAACAGCTGAGGAGCGCTCAGCCCTCTGGGAGCTGTAGTCTCCCCCTGCGATGGCTGCGCGATGTCAAACAGCGGCTGCAGGGGAGACACACAGCATCAGGGACCCAGGGGCGATATGGTAGGTAGGAGTGAGATGCTCGTGAATCCTTCCAGGCAGGCAGCGTCTGAATTGTAACCCAGCCATAAAGGGGTATGCCTTTTGTACAATTAGCAGCTTTGCAAAAATTGTGCCATATAAGGATGTGGAATATTTTGGCCTCATTATGGGGCAGATTTACAAGCACCTTGCGAGACATTTACGCCACCGTTGCGGCGGCGTAAACCATGCGCTATGTTGCGCCTTGTTTACAACGTGACGCATCTAGGGAGATGCGTCACGTTGTAAAGCCCTGCGCTACATTAAACCTGCGTCAGGTTTAATGTACGCAGGGTGGGCGTTCCGTCGGAAAAAGCCTCGGAAAAGTGATGCAGTGAAATCTACAAGATTTCACTGAGTCACTTTTCCGACGCTGCTGCATCAAAACCCTGCGCCTGCTTGAAGCAGGCGTAAGGCATGACACAGCATGTTCGGTATGGGCAGCCCCTGAGCATTGCTGGAGTTGCGTCATGCTTGTGACACGACTCCAGCAATGCCCTTATGCCATCAGATGCGTCACGCATCTGTTTATCCTTGCGCCATGATGCGCTGCATTGTAAATGCGGCGCATCTGTGGTGGCGCAAGGGTAAACTTGCGTGACGCATCTTTCCTGGCGCATCCCTGCTGATTTTCAGGGATGCGCCAGGAAACATAAATCTGCCCCTATGCGTTCAGAGGATCTTGGCTCTCCATTGCGGGCGGGCAGGAATTCCCAATTGTGGACAGTATCCCATCACCAAAATCACCTAATTACAAGTTTTCTCCCCGGAACTGGGAATAACAATATGTATAGGGAGATACCGGGTCCCTTTCCCTGCTTCCATTTAATAAAACCACAAAAATGTCTTGCTTGCTCTGTGCAGGCACAACGTGTCAGGAACAGGACCAGTGGGGTCTCGGGTGGTGCGAGGGACCAGGGGATCCGGCTAGGCGTGAGTTTCTCCGGAGTAGGGGGCGGGGGCCGGAAGAGGGGGGGTTTGTCTCAGCACCTGCAACTGGTAAACTGGTTCAGAGGCTTTTATAATTTTGTAATGTGTAATTAACATTTATAAAGCGCATTAAACCAAGATATCACAGCGCTATAACCGACAGGAGCATACGAGGGGGAGCAACCAAGGCAATTCAAGTTGTGAGAAAAGACAAGTCTTCACAGTCTTGTGGAATACAGAGTAAGCGGTAACACTAGCAATGTGTACGGGGAGAGTGTGGTGCAGATCGGAGCTTCCGAATCCCCTCTACTTCCACGGACGGAGTGATTTCACAGTCACACGCACACACACACATCCCACGCTGGTGGGGCCCATTACACCAACATTCATCCTACCACCCTATCCGTGCAATGTATAAGGGGAAACACTTTTCAATCACCTGATTAACCAATCTGCATGTACCCTGAGGTCGATGCGACCTGCTAGTTGCTATAGATCTGTTGAAAAACAATTCAAACACTATGCATTTTCAATAAATCATGACAATAAAATAATCACCCGACACAGTAATTCAAACAGAATATTTTTATCTAAATTAATTTGTAAGAAAAGCCAAATATAAATGCAAAGTCATTTCGTCTCATATTTACCTATTCTGGCTAAAAGTCGTTTTCTAAGTCAGAACTGGTCCTCAGCAAAAGTTAAAGTTTCTAGTCGTCATGTAGAGTCACCGTCCTCTCCGTCAGCATCCGGACCTCTGATCATTGGTTCGGGAAGAAGTGGCGCTAGACCTCTCTAGTCTACTTATATTTATACTAAAATTTTACATTCAAAGGTTACAAACAGAACATTAAAACATCCGTTGAGCAGGAAAAACTGTCGTCTTGTTACATTTAGGAATTTTCCCATTGTTGATAACTTCGAATTTCTGAATAGAAAGTCAGATGTCCATAGTTAATTCGTTACTTCTACGGATGTCTCTTTTGGATAAGAAAGTATCATCTCGTGAGACCACTAAAAGTTCATCTAGTTGGATTATTCATTTGTAACAATTGTTGATTCTCAGGGGCCATTGGCAGTCGTCCCAGATTTGTCGTCATGTACATGGCTTTTCAGTTCAAGGCGAGGCCAGGGTCGCAGTCAGCGCAAAGCCTCTTTTCATTTTACATCTACTTGAATACAGGCTGCGGATGATGGCCATCTTTCAGCAGGCCATAATTGTCAACTTAAGAACAAAGGAAACACAAAACATAATTACTGCACGGAAATGATGATACAATGTTATTCCCCTGCTAATACCCTTATGTGTATGTATTTATCTAGCCATTTGCGACATCAAAAGCCATTAATGCATATTAATTTTAAGCGCAAAACAAATAACATCACGTAAGCAACATTTATATTGTCAATATGCTCACCAACCTAGTTCACTTATTATTTTTAGCCATGCAATAGCATTCCCACATGTAATTCTTCTGTTAATAAGGTTGGTTAATCAAATACGACAAACCTTTAGTAGTTACTAATTAATCAGTAGTATTTTTAATAATGACATACAGATATTTGGGTGCATAAAGAAAACCCTGCTCCATCAATCCCCCTTTGGTGATATCTAATCACCACAAAAATCAAAACCCCCCAAAAAATCAATTTTATTTCCCCTTTTTAAGAAATTCGAAATGTGTTCTTGTTCATTTTTCAAACCCTTGTTTCCATTTCATCTTCTTTCTTAGTTTCTAAATACATGCTTTCCCTAAGTTCTTCTAATTCTATTTCTTGTTGATCTCTTTCTGATTTCTTTTGTCTCTTTTTAACATGTTCTCTTGTTATTTTCTTTTTATTTCTTCTGTATCTACAACACAGACACCCTAAAGAATTAATAATGCTACAATTACACACGTTAATGGAAATAGTACTTTACCAAATATGGTACTACCTATTTTAGCAATAAAGTTCTTAATAGCAATCATCTTATTAGCCATTTTAGTCCAGATACTTTCAGCTTCCAGTGGTACTAATTCTTCATGCAAATCAGTAATATTTTTGATATAGACCTTTAGATCTTTGCTTTCGTCTGGAATGTAAGTGCAACAATGTTGAACCTTCAGCATTCCACAGACTCCACCCTCTTTTGCCAATAGAATGTCAAGGGCAAGTCGATTTCGCATCGCCATAGCGCGTAAAGCAGCCATTTCCGTATTTACCAAAAGAAAGCCTCCAGCGGTGCTTGATGACAAGCGATCTACCACTGTTGACAGCTTCCGAATGCCAAATGCATTCAATGAAATTCCCACTGCTGGTATCAGAGCTCCAAAAATATCTCCTACAATTTCTGTCCATGTTTCTCTTTTATAGCGTGTTAATGTATTAGTTTGTTCAGCATTGTCTACTCTATCCATGTGAGAAATCTTTCGAAAGACCAGGCCTACATAACATGTGCCATACCAATGGTCGGGCAACCTGTAATAAGCCTTGTTCCCACAAATATAATACACTCCTGGGAAAGCTGGATCTTCTCCTCCTCTAAATCCCCATCCGGTTGCAATAAAGAATGTATCATGGCACTCACTAGTCCCTATGAAATAATAATCATACTGGGATTTCTTCCTGGTAATGCATAATTTCCCTTTATGTGGTGTATCTAGAGCCAAGGTTGGACTAGCCCCATCTTTCAATTCTTTTTCTTTCTCAATATCCCACATTGTTTCACTTATCTTATGTCCCTCAACTTTCTTATGCATGTTCAACCTTCTTCTCTCAACCATGTCTAGAAATGTTTTCTCTTCTTCCTTCAAACTGCAAGTTAAATTGTTTCTAAGAATATTATCTTTATTAGGCATGCTATAATCTAACTTCCCTAATAGATAAAATATACTAATCAACACACTACATGAGATTCCATACGTAGCCGGAAGGTGATGGTAAGTCACTCCTTCTGAAACAGATGCAGGTAATTGCATACAGACGTAGCAATCCCTTACTTCCATTGTCTTTACGTATTCATATAATAATTTTGAAAATACATTGCTAGAAAAATCATTAATAGACCTATCCTTATGTATATGTACATTACTAGTTCTAGTTGGAACTACCTTCAGTGAACTCTTCCCTATATTAGCCATATTCTCAGTGTGTCCTTCTAAAGTGTCTATAGTAATTCTAAAAGAAATCAGTAGAGTAAGCACGCTCCACAGCAGCATTAATAATCCTGTACAGCAGCAGCACATTTTGCACCATCTCTTCAAGAAGGTACATCTACTTTGATTATTCTCAGTGTTAGCCATTTTGTTACTTTGACCGTGTCTTTTGACTTAGCCTCTTCTACTCCACTACTGAACTTTAGGGCAGCAAGTACCCACCAGATTAATACAATCTATTAGTTCTTAGTATATTTTCACTTCCTTCTTCAAATGATTTCTTTGTATTTACTCAATTTGGGTTTTCATCATTCTTTATTGTCTCTTCATCATCATCAAACTGTATCAGGTCCTGAACATCCGTTTCTTCTCCAATGTCGGACAAGATAACTCTCAGGATTCCAACAGCTTCTTCTTCTTCAACCACTTTCAGCAAAGCCTCCTCTGGATTTCCTTGACTATCTGCCTCTTCTCCTTCTTCAGGCAGTGCCACATACGTCCATTCCGGTGACTTATACTTCTGATTTGGTTTTCTGATTCTTTTAGTTTCTTCTGTTTTCTTTGTTTCTTCCTCTTTCGTTTGGTTTTGACTTGACACTTTGTTCACTTGTTCAGCTTTTGAAGAGTTAACTCGTGTCAGTCGGTATCTCAGTCTCTTTATCTTATTGGGCCAAAGATCTCCTTTAGCATTTCTTTTCTGTTTTCCTTCTTTACTGTTTCTTTCTCCGATCCAAGTTTTCTTTCTCAGAACTCGACCTTCATGTATCTCATTTTCACTTTCATCAGATTCTGTCTCGATTGCCTCTGGTTCATCAATAATTTTTACTTCTTCCACAGTCTCTTTTTCCACCAATTGAGATTTCCCTACTTCTGTCCCTCCTCGGGTCTCCGACACGCAATCTTCTTGCTGTCTACTTGTCCCTTCACCTAGCTTGTTGTTGGTGTTCCCGACACCTCCTCGGGGTTTTTCCGCAATCTGTCCCTCTCTGTCTTTTTCTGTCCCTTCTTCTTCAAGAATTATCTCAGGTGGAACTTCTCCAATTTCCTCATTTGATTCAGGTGGAAATGTTCTTTTCTTTCCTTTCTTTCTTTTTGTGTTCGTCACTGTTAATTGGGACTTCAGGCACTTCCTCAGAATCTGAATTTGTCTCTGAAGTTGGTAAGGTTCCTTTCAGAACTTCTTCTGGCGGGACAAAAGTTTCTCTTGACTCACTTTCTCCCCTTTCAGGATTCTTTTTCCTTTTTACTGCCTCACTGTCTGCATCATCACTGGAATCTGATTCTTCAAAATATTATTTTCCAGTACCATCTCTTGGATTTAGAACTCTCAGAGTGTGACTTGCATGTATCCAATTTTTCACTCCAGCACACTTCACAGCAGTTGTTGTAGTCAGAACAACTTACCTTGGTCTTCCCCACCTCGGAACCAGGCAGTTTCTTCTTCTGTGGACTTTTATTCTTACCCAGTCCCCTGGGCTCAGATCATGGGCTTGCTTCTTTTCAAGTGTGGTGGCGTCTTCTCCAACCTGGTGAAACACAGAATGGACTGCGTCAGCCAGGCCTTTACAATAATCCAAAATCATGTCATCAGTTATAGTCATCAGCTTGTTGACTGGTACAAATGCATGTCTCATTGCACGTCCCATGATGATCTCATGTGGACTCAAACCTGTGGTTCTGTCTGGAGTAGACCTTATTGTCATCAGGACTAGAGGCAAGATATCAGGCCATTTCATTCCTGTGGCTATGCACATTTTGCCAATTCTGTTCTTAATGGTACCATTCATTTGTTCAACCACACCAGAAGCCTCTGGTCGGTAGGCACAATGTAGCTTCTGCTGTACACTCAATGCTTCACAGATTAAACCCATGATTTCATTATAAAAGTGTCCTCCTCTGTCTGATTCAATGGTCACTGGGAACCCATACCTTGGGATGAATTCTCTTAACAGCAGCTTGGCCACTGTTATCCCATCATTTCTTCTGGTTGGAAATGCCTCCACCCACCTGGAGAACAAACAGACTACCACCAGGACATACCTTAGTCTATTGACTTTGGGCATTTCGATGAAGTCTACCTGCATTCTGGTGAAAGGTCCTCCCTCTCTGCCTATAGTACCTAGGCTCACCACTGTTTTCTTTCCAGGATTAAATTGCTGACATATCAGACATCTCTGACAGAGACTCTCTGCTATCATCCTGAATTTTGCATTGTACCAGGTCTGCTTAAAGGCTCTTATCATAGCATCCCTTCCCAGGTGTCCCTGGCCATGATACATTCTTGCAATTGTTGACAGCATGCTATTAGGCATGACTGGTCTTCCATCTCTGTAGACCCACATGTGATCCTTTTCCCTGGGTGCACAACCTGCTTTTACCCAATCTTTCATTTCCTCATCTCCTGACTCATCCTGCAACTGTTTTACTTCCTCCCATGTTCCCACCACATTAGTAAACATTAAGGAACAAGAATACATCTCTTTTTCTTTACTTCGGTTGATGGAGTGATTATTCCTCGCACAATACTGTGCTATGTCATTAGCAAATTTATTGCCAAGGGTGACAAAATCATCACCTTGACCATGAGCAGCACATTTTACAACTGCTAGTTCTTTAGGCAGCTGTATCGCCTCAAGCAATTTTCCAACCACTTCAGCATTCTTTATGGGAGTTCCACTTGAGGTCAGGAAACCTCTTTGTAGCCATAGCTGGCCAAAATCATGGACAACTCTGAAGCCATACTGGCTGTCAGTCATTACAGTCACTCTTACATTCCTTCCAATCTTGCATGCTTTTGTCAGTGCCACCAATTCTGCCACTTGAGCGGATTTAACTCCTTTCAAGGGTGATGCTTCTACAACTTCTGAAACTTTACACACAGCATATGCAGCACTCAGCACTCCTTCTTCCGTTCTCAGACAAGATCCATCCACAAACAACACGTGATCACTCTCAGGCAGTGGCAGATCTCTTATGTCTGGTCTTGGTTTTGTACAGTAATCAAGCACATCCAGGCAATCATGATCAACATCATCTCTCACACCTACATTTTCAGCATCTGGCAACAGTGTTTCTGGATTCACATTCACACATCTCTCCAGACTCACATTTGTTGCTCCAAGAATGACTTTCTCATATTTAGTCAGCCGACTATGAGACATGAACTGTGTCCGGCTCCTTGTTAAAAGGATTGCCACATCATGAGGTACGAATACCCGTACAGGATATCCCATTATAATGCCCTCACTTTGTTCCAGACTTCTGCATGTAGCAGCTACTGCTTTCAGGCAACCTGGTAAACCCCCTGCTACTGGGTCAAGTGTTGATGAGAAGTACGCAATTGGCCTTCTCAGACGTCCATGTTTCTGGATTAACACTGAAAGTGCACATCCATTCCTCTCACTACAGTACAGCTCGAATTCCTTTTCATAATCTGGCATTCCTAGGGCAGTAGCTTCACATAGCCTGTTCTTTAATTCTCTGAATGCTGCCATTTCTTCTGGGTTTAATTCCAATGGGTCTTTCACCTCACTTTTAGTCAATTTAATCAGGGGTTTGGCAATTAAAGAAAAGTTACTTATCCACTGACGACAGTAACCTACCATTCCCAGAAACATTCTTACCTCTCTTTGTGTCATTGGGGCTCTCATTCCTCTGATGATTTTAATTCTGTCAATGGTCACTTTCCTCAGGCCTTTCTCAATATTATGTTCCAAATACTGGACTTCTTTCTGGCAGAATTGCATTTTGGCTGGAGATACCTTTAATTCTCCATCTGCCAAATGATTCAGCAAAGCAATGGTGTCTGTCTCACAAGCTTCACGTGTTTTTGATGCCACAAGCAGGTCATCAATATACTGGACCAAAACTGATTCAACATCTTTTCCCGTAAATTCCTCAACACGGCCAGATTAAATGAGCCATGTTCCGGGAAAGCTAAAACTCCATCCTCCTTAGTATACTTCGCCCAGTTGTCTAACCAAACACAGGTATGATACCCATATTTTGCAACCATAAAGGATACGGGGGTTCTTGTCGGAGGAAGTAACTCTCCTTCCCTAGTTATGATATCCTTATCCTTGTCAAACCAGGTCTTAACTTTACTAAACAAGAATTTCTTTTTCCTTTCTCCTTTATGGTAATACATTTTCTTGTTTTCCGCAACTCTTAGTCTGTTCTACAACTGTACGATGTCCTGTTCAATTGCAGCGCGACTCACACTAACGCACCAATCCGAGCGTTTACGTCACTGACTCAGTCCACGAATCCCAGCGCGACTCACACTAACGCACCAATCCTGGAGCGTCTACGTCACCCTGTACTTCTTCCAATCCCTGCGCGGCGCACACCAACGCACCAATCACAGCGCTTTCTCTGTTCTAACCCACTGTCCAATCACAGCGCGGTCTTCCTGACGTCAGCAGTCGCTGCAGCAGCTTCTGCTCCTGTCTCCTGTCTCCCGTCTACCCCTCCTTTACAAGACTACTCGGTAGACTTTGTTTCAATTTCTACGAGTCTGTTAGTTACAACATACAAACATCTCCATTGTCTGCTTCGCTAACCACAGAACAGCAAAGAACTTTCCCACGAGAATCCCGCCTTTCCCGGGAGCAGCGCTTACCTCTGCCCCACTACGGAATCGTTACTCCCGTTGATAAAGTAGTACATACCTCTACTCTACCCTTCTTACAAGCACCAATTAACTGTTTTCTCCGGAATGCTCCTAAGAGTTCCACAATTAACCAGAATGCCTTCTCATTCACGCACTTTCGCACCAGAAAATGTAGTACATTCACACAGAATCCTGTCTTTCCCGAGAACAGCGAACAGTCTGTCCTGCTACAGAATTATTACATATGTTAACAAAGCAGCGCTTACCTCTGCTCTGTCCTTCAAACAAGCGTAGAGAATACCTATTACCTTCCTAGTGATAAGTGTTAACGGAAATCCCAAAAGGATCCCTGATACCTAAAACCAGAACTTCACAGATAACCTTCGCTATCATACACTCTTCTCGCACACAGAGAATACGTTTCTAATGGCAACACACGACGATGCTACCGAATCGAACCCAGACAATGCGACGCGCAACTTCAATTGTTACAAGTTTTTCCCCTGCATACATACAGAGCCAACAATTCCGCCTCTTCCGAGAGCAGCGCTTTCCTCTGCCCTACCACGGAACTGTCTCCGACTATCTACATCCCAGTAGCCGGACACACTACATAAAACTCAATACGACTTCAACATATAGTGTTAGTACATATATCAACATCAATCAATAATCAATAAGCTTATGTACACGCAAATTCACCAGATCAAGACAATAGTTAAACCATCATTCTGCTACCAAGAAACTGGTGCAGATCGGAGCTTCCGAATCCCCTCTACTTCCACGGACGGAGTGATTTCACAGTCACACGCACACACACACATCCCACGCTGGTGAGGCCCATTACACCAACATTCATCCTACCACCCTATCCGTGCCATGTATAAGGGGAAACACTTTTCAATCACCTGATTAACCAATCTGCATGTATCCTGAGGTCGATGCGACCTGCTAGTTGCTATAGATCTGGTGAAAAACAATTCAAACACTATGCATTTTCAATAAATCATGACAATAAAATAATCACCCGACACAGTAATTCAAACAGAATATTTTTATCTAAATTAATTTGTAAGAAAAGCCAAATATAAATGCAAAGTCATTTCTTCTCATATTTACCTATTCTGGCTAAAAGTCGTTTTCTAAGTCAGAACTGGTCCTCAGCAAAAGCTAAAGTTTCTAGCCGTCATGTAGAGTCACCGTCCTCTCCGTCAGCATCGGGACCTCTGATCATTGGTTCGGGAAGAAGTGGCGCTAGACCTCTCTAGTCTACTTATATTTATACTAAAATTTTACATTCAAAGGTTACAAACAGAACATTAAAACATCCGTTGAGCAGGAAAAACTGTCGTCTTGTTACATTTAGGAATTTTCCCATAATTGATAACTTTGAATTTCTGAATAGAAAGTCAGATGTCCATAGTTAATTCGTTACTTCTACGGATGTCTCTTTTGGATAAGAAAGTATCATCTCGTGAGACCACTAAAAGTTCATCTAGTTGGATTATTCATTTGTAACAATTGTTGATTCTCAGGGGCCATTGGCAGTCGTCCCAGATTTGTCGTCATGTACATGGCTTTTCAGTTCAAGGCGAGGCCAGGGTCGCAGTCAGCGCAAAGCCTCTTTTCATTTTACATCTACTTGAATACAGGCTGCGGATGGTGGCCATCTTTCAGCAGGCCACAATTGTCAACTTAAGAGCAAAGGAAACACAAAACATAATTACTGCACGGAAATGATGATACAATGTTATTCCCCTGCTAATACCCTTATGTGTATGTATTTATCTAGCCATTTGCGACATCAAAAGCCATTAATGCATATTAATTTTAAGTGCAAAACAAATAACATCACGTAAGCAACATTTATATTGTCAATATGCTCACCAACCTAGTTCACTTATTATTTTTAGCCATGCAATAGCATTCCCACATGTAATTCTTCTGTTAATAAGGTTGGTTAATCAAATACGACACACCTTTAGTAGTTACTAATTAATCAGTAGTATTTTTAATAATGACATACAGATATTTGGGTTTATAAAGAAAACCCTGCTCCATCAAGTGTTCCATAGCCGAGCAGCTGCCACTGAAAACGCCCATCTCGCCTTCCTGTAACGAGGAACAGTCACTTTCATCTGGCCAGCTGATCTCAACTGTCTGCTGGGAAGATACCAGTTGAAAGCGGCTCTTACATAGTGAGAGCCCTGCAGGTTAAGGGCCTTAAAAACCATACACTGGGATTTGAAGATCAGCCTTTTCCTCACCGGGAGCCAGTGGAGAGTCTGGAGTTATCAGGTCTGGAGTTTGGAGGCCTGATAATTCCAGGCACAGCCACAGTGAGAGATGTGCATGGTGGGCTTCCACCTTGAGTTATCCCGGCCTCAGGGTGAAAGTCGGTCACTCGTAACAAGGGCCTAGATGGTTAATGAAAGAGCCTTGCCCACTGGAAGGGTTTACTTCAAATATAACAGATATGTTCTGTGGCACTATGGTGCACGGGTGTGTGCATTGGCACATGATAGTCTAAAGTGCATCAGGCAGAGGGGCAGAGATTCAGCGCCCTATCTTACTGGGTATGGCATTGCTTTGGTCTCTCCCTTTCCTGCTTCTGCTTTTCTTGCTGTGCTGCATTGTGTGAACACTTGGTAATTCTTAGTAAATCTTCCCCAAAGAGTCCTAGGATGAAAACAATTCAAAGACAATTATACTGAATGAGTGACGTGATCTCTGTTCTCTTCCATCAGCTAGTCAAAACGTTTTCTGAAATAAAACAAAGAGCACAGTCTTGTACAGGCTCTGGGCATACAGGATACCACTTTACACGGGACGTACAAGTAAGTTACATATGCCAAACAGGTGTAGACCAATCATACCATGTTTAGAGGAGAGAAGGCATGCACTTTATCACTGAGTGGCAGTATTAAAGTGCCCAGAGTCCTAAAGCCAACAAATAGAAGGTCCGAAAAATAAGCAGATGAAGGCAAAAAGTTTGAGGATAACCATGTAGAAAGGGCCAGGTCCATTAACACATATATCACAAGTAGCTGACCCTCACATAAAACAGATTTCTTTCAAGCAGCAGAAGTGCCTTCTTCCCTCACATAGAACAGATATATCACAGGAAGCAGCAGTGCAGGCCTCCCCTTCACTGAACAGATTTATTGCAAGCCGCAGCAGTGCAATCTTCACTCACACAGAACAGATGTATGGCAGACAGCCGCAGCAGTGCAATCTGCACTCACACAGAACAGATGTATGGCAGACAGCCGCAGCAGTGCAATCTTCACTCACACAGAACAGATGTATGGCAGACAGCCGCAGCAGTGCAATCTTCACTCACACAGAACAGATGTATGGCAGACAGCCGCAGCAGTGCAATCTGCACTCACACAGAACAGATGTATGGCAGACAGCTGCAGCAGTGCAGACTTCCCCTTCACAGAACAGATGTATGGCAAGCCGCAGCAGTGCAATCTTCACTCACACAGAACAGATGTATGGCAGACAGCCGCAGCAGTGCAATCTGCACTCACACAGAACAGATGTATGGCAGACAGCTGCAGCAGTGCAGACTTCCCCTTCACAGAACAGATGTATGGCAAGCCGCAGCAGTGCAATCTTCACTCACACAGAACAGATGTATGGCAGACAGCTGCAGCAGTGCAATCTTCACTCACACAGAACAGATGTATGGCAGACAGCCGCAGCAGTGCAATCTGCACTCACACAGAACAGATGTATGGCAGACAGCTGCAGCAGTGCAATCTTCACTCACACAGAACAGATGTATGGCAGACAGCTGCAGCAGTGCAATCTGCACTAACACAGAACAGATGTATGGCAGACAGCCGCAGCAGTGCAATCTTCACTCACACAGAACAGATGTATGGCAGACAGCCGCAGCAGTGCAATCTTCACTCACACAGAACAGATGTATGGCAGACAGCTGCAGCAGTGCAATCTTCACTCACACAGAACAGATGTATGGCAGACAGCCGCAGCAGTGCAATCTGCACTCACACAGAACAGATGTATGGCAGACAGCCGCAGCAGTGCAATCTTCACTCACACAGAACAGATGTATGGCAGACAGCCGCAGCAGTGCAATCTGCACTCACACAGAACAGATGTATGGCAGACAGCTGCAGCAGTGCAATCTTCACTCACACAGAACAGATGTATGGCAGACAGCCGCAGCAGTGCAATCTGCACTCACACAGAACAGATGTATGGCAGACAGCTGCAGCAGTGCAATCTGCACTCACACAGAACAGATGTATGGCAGACAGCCGCAGCAGTGCAATCTGCACTCACACAGAACAGATGTATGGCAGACAGCTGCAGCAGTGCAATCTTCACTCACACAGAACAGATGTATGGCAGACAGCCGCAGCAGTGCAATCTGCACTCACACAGAACAGATGTATGGCAGACAGCTGCAGCAGTGCAATCTGCACTCACACAGAACAGATGTATGGCAGACAGCTGCAGCAGTGCAATCTTCACTCACACAGAACAGATGTATGGCAGACAGCCGCAGCAGTGCAATCTGCACTCACACAGAACAGATGTATGGCAGACAGCCGCAGCAGTGCAATCTGCACTCACACAGAACAGATGTATGGCAGACAGCCGCAGCAGTGCAATCTGCACTCACACAGAACAGATGTATGGCAGACAGCTGCAGCAGTGCAATCTGCACTCACACAGAACAGATGTATGGCAGACAGCCGCAGCAGTGCAATCTGCACTCACACAGAACAGATGTATGGCAGACAGCTGCAGCAGTGCAATCTGCACTCACACAGAACAGATGTATGGCAGACAGCTGCAGCAGTGCAATCTGCACTCACACAGAACAGATGTATGGCAGACAGCTGCAGCAGTGCAGACTTCCCCTTCACAGAACAGATGTATGGCAAGCCGCAGCAGTGCAATCTTCACTCACACAGAACAGATGTATGGCAGACAGCTGCAGCAGTGCAATCTTCACTCACACAGAACAGATGTATGGCAGACAGCCGCAGCAGTGCAATCTGCACTCACACAGAACAGATGTATGGCAGACAGCTGCAGCAGTGCTAGCAGAAATGCAAGCAGCAGCAAACGTGCAGACTGTACAACAGTGGTGTAAGATTTCCTGCACAGACAAAACAAGTACAGCTCAGGAAGTAGTCAAGCACACATCCCTCACACAGAGTAGATGCGGTCGGTGCACAACCAGTGTCTACTTTCCTTGCATCTTGTACATTAGACCCATTATCGCAAAGGCAACACTATGTCCACTGATGAGCAGCAGCTGATAGCGCTCCATTGCAGCAATGTGAACCTACAGACAATAGGAGCAAGTGGGGTGTGCACACAAGAGCCATGGATGTTGGTCTGACACCAACACGAGCACTGCAGTGGTGGCACAGGATGGAACCTATGAGTAAGGGAGGTTCCACGTAGTTTTGTAGGAACGGAACGGAGTTATATTGGGAGGGGCTGCTGCATGTTACATGCATTTGTTTGATCATGTTCCATATCCAAAAGCTCCCTGGGCCCAACTCTCCCTGTGCAGACAACCTCTGCTGTGCACAGCCTCCTGTGAGCAGGGGGTCAGCATTAGGACTTGGCCTCTGGCCAGGCCCTGCCCAGTCCAGCCCTGCTGCACTGATGTGCCTTCATGTTTTTAATTGGATTCATAAGTCCTCCACGGATTTGCAAATTAAAGGTCCTGGTATCTCTAAAATGTAACCTCTATATGCCCAGACCAGAACACTCTTTAAAGTTTAATTTCTCAAACATACTGAAACAAGTAAAAGTACTTCCTTGGGTAAATATCTATTTACAGTCCTTGCCATTTTTCTGTATCGAGAAACAAAAATGAGGAAACATTTTAAAATTAACAAATTACTGTATTCTAGGCCCTTGACAGACATATCTGTGAAAATCCTGCCATGTATAACCTGCTTTGGATGTAATTGATTATAATTACATGATTGTAAATTAGCAGGTAATATGGACAGTTTCAGGCCAGTATTTCTGATAAAAACGATCTCCTTCAGAGACAGTTCTGAGAAGGACTGAATGAATGATTACTGTATCCTAACTGAACACTCAGTACAGCCAAGAGATGCTTTCCGACCAGAGCATGCAATACGTATTTTGAAATACTCCCTCGAACATTCATTAAGTCTCTCACTCACTCACTTAATCGATCCATCGCTGCAGCCAGTTAATCGTGCCACATCATAGTTGAGGAATTAGCCCTAGATCCCTGTAAATTTGTTCCTGAATCACCATGGTATTCAAAACACTATCACCTAGCTCTAGCATTTTATCAGAGTATTTTGTGTAACAGTGTAATGGAGTGTTGAGCACCAAATCCAGAAAACAGTTGATGATCAGAATATTTCAAGTTTTGAAATTATTGTGAAAAACATTCTATGTTATACCGAACATGAACAGTATTGGAAAGACAGAAGGACTTAATAAAAAAACAAAAGTGTCCCCCGATTTTAATACAAGCAGCTAATGTTGTTTATGTCTTAGAACCCCCACATAGTAGAAATATACATAATAATACCTGCAAAGTATGTGGCAATGAATCGCATGTAAAGAAAGGTATTCTTTTATGCACAAATATTTAAAATCCAAAAATCTTTATCTTGCCAATGCATGAAAGGGAATTTCAAACATAACAATTTAAAATGCATCTTCCCTGTGTCTGTTCCATGAGTTCTTGCCCTGCATTCCCTCGTCTGCCTCTCAGAGCTGCATGCGCTCCCTGCAGTCTACCTCAGACTGAGGCAGAACACCTTTCATGCTGGTCACTTTTTATTGTTGTCTCCTTTAAAAGAAGAGTCCCTGCAGATTCACATCTACTGACCTTCAGGAAAACTATGGACACCAGGAAGTGGATCTCCGTGGTGGCGGCTCTGCTTATTGTAGGGGTTGCTTGCCCCGCAGAAGCTTGCAAATGTATTAAAAACCACATTCAGCCCTTTTACTGCAATTCAAATGCAGGTGAGTTTGCAGATAATAGAAATATATTGTTCTGATCTACATTTTTACTGTTCTATATTCTGTTGGTGTTGCCGTTAAATAGGAATGCGCTTCGATGCTTCAAATCTAGAAAGGAGGAGCTTTTAAAAGCTATGTCTGAGAGCTCCTCAATGGAGAAATGAATTTCTGTTTTGAGAATTGAGTGGGAATGGGAACATTTAAAAGACCAGGACGAGGACTTCAGAGTTTTTTACAAGCTGAAGTTTCCAAATTATTTCCAGAGGTTGATCTTCAAAGTCTGAAGGGAGAACACTCAAGTATGACCATGGGAAGCTGAGGAAGCCACAGGGATCTGGGAACTCCAAATCACAGCAAGGGTTTCCTATTGTACTGAGATGGATGGTTTCATTGGACTCTTTCATTTAATTTATGGAGAAGGCCTCCGGTGACCAGCATTTGAACCTCATTGGAGTCATTTACCTGTGGCCTGATCTGTTATTTGTGCTGCAAAATGAATCTTCCCATAATTTGTAGTCCATTAGAGGACGTCATTCTAGATATACGAATAACTAAACCAAGAGCTAGAACCATACCTTTTAGAAGCCGCGCAGTAGGGGCTCATTGGTAATCTGGTCCCTGGTTTACCCGAACTCTTTAGGAGAAGCCTCATCCGCTACACAGTTTTCCTTCAATGTAATGACAGTTCATGCAAGTTGTCAAAGTGCAAGAATTCCTCTGCTGCATTAGAGAAAGTGCTTGTTGTGCAATGCTTTCTGGATCCTCTTGTTTCTTTGCAATTTCATACAGACAGGTAGGTCCTACCAGTACCATAATGACGCCCAGGAGAAGACACACAGAGTTAAAGAACACCCCCATCTTCTAGCCTTATTAGTTTTAGTATTCATTTCATGAATAGGCATTTTTTGTATTGCAATTTGATGCTGATTATCCATCTTTTATTTGACAGTGCTGAAAATGAGGTTCATTGAACCCACCCAGATTACCAACAACGGTTCCCCGGTGACGGGCTACAAGATTCAAGTCGACGAGGTACCTATCTCTTTTTAGTCCTTCGACGAGATCACATCTTCAGATGGAGGCACCCTGTGTTGTGGACATCCTGGTGTATTTATTAGAGTAAAGCAGGGTTCACGTTTCAATCAGCTGATTCCACGTAGAAGACGTATTAATTGATCCTACATTTATTGATTTATTTGTAGATCACCCCTTCCTAAACATTCAGTCGCGGCCCCTGCAGGTAAGAGCTGTGGGGCCAGGTTGGGGGAGGGCGGGATTTGACAGACCACCTAGGGAACATTCAATAAATAATTAATGTTCCCTCGTAGTCATCTATCGAAATCCCCCCTCATCCGCCCCCCCCCCCCCCCGGATCGCTCTTACCTGCATGGGCCACAGCTGTGAACATTCACAAGTAACACAAAAGTAACCCAGTACTTGATTTGGCATTGAAGTAGTAAACTGAGATTGTATCCAACAAGGGCACGTTAATGACAGTGAAGCAATGACAACGCTGTTCAGTAAAAGGGGGTTTGTGGTAGGGCTCAGTCCTTAAATCAGCTCTATTTCTCATGCCAACCATAGGAATACACTGAATAGAATCTTTGAGTACCATAACCTTGACCACTACTGCTGTTTGCTACTCTAGCCCTGCTCCCTGCCTAACAGCTCCCTTTCAATATGCTCCCACGCTCCTACCATGAAGCTGAACATTTTCTACCTTTACCCTTCCGCTGTACTACCCCTAAGCTGGTCCCATCCAATTCAGCCTCCATATGACTCCACCCCCAATACTAGGACACTATAGACCCCCACTCCTATTTCTGCCACTTGGAATTGTGCTACGGACCTGGAAACATTTACAGGGCTTTGGGGGGTCAGCATAACCAGCTGTTGGAGCAGAGGTTCCTGGGAGAGATATGCACGCGTCTCTTTTCGTACGGCTGCCTTTTGGCGCCTGTTTCATGGAAGCAATACCTGCTTTCATGACACAGGAAGCAGATATTGCTTCCTGTGTCATGGGACGCAGAGGGTTCTTCACTGTTAGATGCAGGGCGTTTTTGCCTGAACTGTTGTATATGAAATATTTTGGCAGGATCTTCTCAGTGTCTGATATCTCTCTGGAATGTTGCAGGATAAGGACTAGTTGACCACTGATTCACAGTTTTATCGACTGTATGTCACATGCATATTTTGTGTAAAATGTTATATAACTGCTTCTATGGAGTTATATTAACTGGAATGAAATGTCTATAGCAGAAATGATGGGAATGATAATGTAAACAACGTGTGTAAGTCTTGAAAAATAAAGTTTTGGACATTTAAATTGCCCTGATGCCAGAAGAAAAGCATGTTTCACCTTATAAAAATGACAACTCAATAAATAATTACTTACAGAAAGCTTAGACTTGTGGAAGAAACCAGTCCTCCATTTCCGATGGAATCTAGGACCTCAGAACACATTCAGGGGGTCTATATGATTAGGACATATATATTCACCACGAAGGCTGCATAGTATTAAACATACAGAAAAGCTGGTCTGCTCAGATCCAAAGTTATCCTTCAAGGAAATTGCTTGAAAACCTCATCATGAAATGTAATGACCTTCATGGTGACAAAAACCCATATAGGACAGACACACAGGAAACATGCAGATATTTGGAATACAAGTGAGAAGGGTGCTTTAGTGGTGACAAATGAGGGGGGGAAGCTTTCTGTGAGGGAAGGGTTTGTTGTCAGACTATTGCTTGGGTTTAGGAGTTTAAGTTAGAGTTAGGATGTATCATTTCAGCCATTAGTCACAACCATTACTGGGTTTTCCACTAAAGTGTTTTGCCACTATAGTGGCTTCTCTTTTGGCAGATGCAACCAATTGATAAGAGATGCCGCCACTAAATTGGTAGAGACCTTTAAATTTGATCTCCTTCTTCCAATGCAGAGATCACATCTGCAATAAATGTGAAGGTTAGCCTGCACTCACAAGTACCATCTTAGACATGTTCTCTTCTGTTCGTAAACTAGTTGTATGTGCTGCATCGTGTTGAACAAAACACACACGATGATGGAAGGAATGTTGCACATTGGAAAAACATTCACCCCCAGTCACAGATCTGGCTTTAATCCATTGTTATTTTGCTCACCACGCCACCCCAGTTCAGACATGGCCATATGCAAATCAGTCTTGACCCTGTGCCTCATGGGAACAGTCCAGCCCGAACTGCCAAGCCATGTCTTCCCTGGACCAGAATCAAGCATCCTAGGACCGGTTTCGGGGTTTCACCCCTCTTCAGCCAGGATAGCTTGACTCCAGTGGCGTAGTGAGCACGGGACCCAAGTCTGGGCATACCCTTCCCACATAGGGCGAACAGCAAAACACACAAGATGATGGACGGAATGTTGCACATTGGAAAAACATTCACCCCCAGTCACAGATCTGGCTTTAATCCATTGTTATTTTGCTCACCACGCCACCCCAGTTCAGACATGGCCATATGCAAATCAGTCTTGACCCTGTGCCTCATGGGAGCAGTCCAGCCCGAACTGCCAAGTCATGTCTTCCCTGGACCGGAATCAAGCATCCTAGGACCGGTTTAAGGGTTTCACCCCTCTTCAGCCAGGATAGCTTGCCGCCAGTGGCGTAGTGAGCACAGGACCCACGTCTGGGCATACCCTTCCCACATAGGGCGAACAGCAAAACACACAAGATGATGGACGGAATGTTGCACATTGGCAAAACATTCACCCCCAGTCACAGATCTGGGTTTAATCCATCGCTATTTTGCTCACCACGCCACCCCAGTTCAGACATGGCGATATGCAAATCAGTCTTGACCCTGTACCTCATGGGAACAGTCCAGCCCGAACTGCCAAGCCATGTCTTCCCTGGACCAGAATCAAGCATCCTAGGACCGGTTTCGGGGTTTCACCCCTCTTCAGCCAGGATAGCTTGACACCAGTGGCGTAGTGAGCACGGGACCCAAGTCTGGGCATACCCTTCCCACATAGGGCGAACAGCAAAACACACAAGATGATGGACGGAATGTTGCACATTGGAAAAACATTCACCCCCAGTCACAGATCTGGCTTTAATCTATTGTTATTTTGCTCACCACGCCACCCCAGTTCAGACATGGCCATATGCAAATCAGTCTTGACCCTGTGCCTCATGGGAGCAGTCCAGCCCGAACTGCCAAGCCATGTCTTCCCTGGACCGGAATCAAGCATCCTAGGACAGGTTTAGGGGTTTCACCCCTCTTCAGCCAGGATAGCTTGCCTCCAGTGGCGTAGTGAGCACAGGACCCACGTCTGGGCATACCCTTCCCACATAGGGCGAACAGAAAAACACACAAGATGATGGACGGAATGTTGCACATTGGCAAAACATTCACCCCCAGTCACAGATCTGGGTTTAATCCATCGTTATTTTGCTCACCACGCCACCCCAGTTCAGACATGGCCATATGCAAATCAGTCTTGACCCTGTGCCTCATGGGAACAGTCTAGCCTGAACTGCCTGGTATAATGTATGCAGGGTGGGCGTTCCGACGCAAGAAAGCCTCGTAAAAGTGACACAGTGAAATCTACAAAATTTCACTGCGTCACTTCTATGACGCCATTGCGTCAAAACCTTACGTCTGCTTGAAGCAGGCTTAAGGAATGACATAGCATAATAGGAATAGGCATTCCCGAGCATTGCTGGAGTTGCGTCGTGCTTGCGACACGGCTCCAGTAATGCGTTGCCGTTACGCCAACAGATGCATCACGCATCTATTGATCCTTGCGCAAGAGTTGAATTGCGTGAAGCAAATTAACCGACGCATCTCTGCTAATATGCAGAGATGTGTCAGATCTTGTAAATCTGCCTCCTTGAGAGTACACCACTAGGTGTACTCAGCACGGTGCATAAGACTATTGGACCCAATGGGTTCCTAAATGGTACCTAAATGTTTAAAAATTCCAAATGTTTTGCCAGCAGCTCAACTACATGTTTTTACATTTAATGGAAGACCGGTTCTAAACATTCACAGATGAGTACAGCTAGTGGCGTACTCTCAAGGTTTAGAGATCACATCTGCACCAGATCATCAGAATGAAGTTGTGTTCCTCAAACTCTCCAGCATTACTTAATTGTTGACTCTGTTAGGATCATTTGTAGGGCAGTAAATAATTAGTCATTTTGCTTTAAAGCCATAAGTTATCAATGGTAAAACTTGACACCATGTAGAAGAGACTAGGGAGGTGGCAAGTGCTGTAGCAGTGACAACTTGCTCTCCTTTATACTTGCTGTGGCATTCTGAGATAGTATCCCCTCAGAAATCTGGGAAAACGGTAATGAAAAGGGCAGATTTGATGGGTGTGGTGTTCTCTATTTACAATGAAATCCAGTGAATCTATTCTTCTCATCTATTTACAAAGTCATCCCTATTTTATAGCCTTGAAAAAAGAAATTACAGTTGATCAGCCACTAGTATTTAAGTATAGAGTGACCTTTTGCTCAAGGGCCTCCATGGTCTCCATATTTCAGTGAAAGAGAGAGGAATGAGGGGGTGTAACTTCGGCATTCATATCGCACGTATTCATCTATAAAGCCAATAGCTTATTTCATATTATGAGATTTCAAATCCCCATGTTATTATTCTCATTGTATAACAGGTAATGAAAGGCAATGCGGAATTGCAGTCCTTGACGTTCATCAGTTCATGGGCTGGGAGTTCCTGTCAATACTATCACAGTGAAAGTGACTACAACGTACAGTACCTGGTCACAGGTAAGCCACCTCTGGGGATCTTTCTGCAGAAAGCAGCTGCAAGTGTCCTTAGGGGGTTATTTTTGCTGCATCCCCTTTTAAAGCTACTCTGAAACCAACATATAAAACCAAAGGCCCTGCTTAGCTAGTGATGATAATGTTGATGGATATGTTATACAGTGCTTACTGTCACCAAAGCACTTTAGACAGCTATGTGTACTTATCTGACTTCTAGGAAATTGGGTTGTTGGTTGACTGGGATATGAGCCTTGTTCAAGCAGCAACCACAACCCTTGTCAGGGTGAGGCACAAACAAACCCCAAATTAACCTGTGCTCAACCGGCTGGTAGCTTGGCACAGAGCAGTCAAGCTTAACTTAGAGGCAGTGTGCAAAGTATTTGTGCAACACTTCAAACAGTAACACAGCGTAAACACACCACAAAAGGATCCCACGCCAGCTTAGAAAAGTAGAGCAAAATGTAATAAATAAAATAAAACCAAAACAACAAAAATCCAATCAGTAGAGCCGGAGTTATGAATTTGTAAAGATTATAGCTGAAAATAGCACCTAACCCATAAAGCGCCAACAGAGGCAATCTTGTCGTTCTGGACCAGGTCAAACTCAAAGTACAGACTGACCGCGATGGAGCACGGGTCAAATCCATTCCCAGTTTAGTCCTGCTTAAGATTTACCCTCTCAGATTTTGTGCCAAGAGTCCCATTCCCTTTGGAGAGGGCCACGTAGAGAAAAGAGAGCATTATGGGAGGCTATCGATGTGGTGCAAAGAGGGGGCTGGGTGTCGTGGACAGGCAGACTGGAATTTTGCGGTCCTCCGCAAGCTGTTGATGCTGTAGTGCAAAGAGACAGGCTGCAGGCAATTCATGCTCATTCTCAATGCGAGTGGCACGGTCTTAATATGAACATGCCCGTCCGCGGCCCTGAAGAGCCCAAAAGGTTGATTTAAGCTTGCTGAACCACACCAAGGTCTAGGACCTGAGGAGCACCTGTTGGGGGCCAGGAACCTGCTGCAGCTGGGTCTAGGAGCTGTTTAGGGATCCTCTTATGCCACAAAGGCTCAGATCAGGAGTCCAGCAGAACAGCCCTTGGAGTCACTTGTGGTCCTGGGTTCAAAATGAAGTAGCAGGCCAAATTCCTCATTCCTAGGCAAGAGGGTCACAGGCAGCAGGTCAGCACAACAGGACAGCAGCTACTTCAGAGTGACAGTCCAGCAGAGTGGCAGTCCTTTCGGCAGCCCAGTAGCTCTTCTTCCCAGCAGAGTATCCACGGTTTCATAAGAACACTGAAGAGTTGGTGTCTGAGGTCTACAATCCATACCCAGTTGTGCCTTTGAAGTTGGGGAGAAGCTTCCAGAGGTTTACCTTTGAAGTCCCCAGGCATCCTGCCTCCTCTGTCCTAGCTCCAGACTAACTACACGAAGTATGCAGCCCTTTGTGTAGAGGCAGTATTCAACCTATTCAATTGGAAGTGGGGCTGGGCTCCTCCCTCCTATCCTGTCAGTGATGGCTCATCCAGGCACAACTAAGCTTCCTTTTATGTATGGCTGTCTAGGTGGAATACACAAACTTCACCTGTCAGATACACCCAGTCATGTGACCCGGATACAGAGTATAGGCACTAAATGGCTAAGGCAACTTCATAAAAGTGGCATTTTCAAAATTGCAATGAAAAATCAGACTTCCTCATAATTTAAGATTTTTTTACCCCAATTCTAAAGACACCAAACATGGTGGGATTCCCTGTTTCTATTTGGAAATTTCACACATAAAACTGTAATAAGGCAACTCCAATGTTTTCCTATGGGAGAGGTAGGCCTTGCAGTAGTGAAACTATCACTTAAGAGTGTTTATCTACCAGGATATGTAACACATGGAAGTACATGTCCAACTTTTTAAATACAATGCACCCTGCCCTCAGGTCTGTCCAGGCCCTACCCTAGGGGTTACTTATATGCATCAACAAGGAAGTTTTGGGCCTGGCAAAAGGTTCATCTTGCCAGGGCAACATGGCTGTTTAGAACTGGACTCATGGGCTCTGCAATGGCAGGCCTGAGATAGGTTTGAAGGGCAACTTAAGGTGGTGGCACAATCAGTGCTGCAGGTCCACTAGTAGCATTTAATTCACAGGCCCTAGGTACCTGTAGTACTACATTACTGGGGAATTACAGGTAAAGTAAATATGCCAATTGGGTATAAGCCAATTCAACCACATATAAAGGAGAGAGCACAAGCATTTTAGCAATGGCTAGCAGTGTTAAAGTGCAGAGTTGTAAGACCAGCAAAAAGAATTCTGCAAATATAGGAGAAGAGGAAGCAAAAAGTCTGGGGATGACCCTACATAGAGGGTAAGGTCCACTGTGATTGTTACTCAGTGTAAAGACTTCTGAATATGATGAATCACAGGTGTCAGGTACCTGATTCACAGAGAAAGTCACACGTCTGCACCAGCAGGTTTGCTACCTTGTATGAGTGCAGATGTATGATTTTGGTGGATTCTCAAAACATTTTCCCTTTTCGCTTGAATACCTGTGCCAGATGCAGCTTTCCAAGCACAGTTCTGGAAAAGTGTTAGGAACAGTTTTTGACATTTCCCAAATGTGTAGCTGTGTGCATTTTACAACTGAGCATGATGAAATGCCAGTGCGTTGCGACTGACTTTTTCAGGATAGCAAGGACTTGAAGAAGAGTATAAGAAAGTTATAGAGTTACTTATAGAGTTAGTGGATGTTTCCAAACTTTCAAAGGAAACCATGGCCTGTCATATCCACTTGTCACCCCTTGAGTGTGCCTTACTCGTGCACAATATTATGCCCTCGTGTAGTAACATAACTTGTGAGTTAAAGGATTTATGACTGCAAGCTCATCTTTTTTTTATACCTTCCAGTTACCAAAGCAGTCCTTTTTACATGTAAGTTAGATTCACATGCAAATGAGAATTGTCTCTTTGGATCTTTAAGTGAAAGACATTTGTGTGCACTAGAGAGTATGTACCCTCACAATTATCAATTACTTTGGATAATATTTCTGCATGTCATAAAGGCTGCAGACTCCTTTCTGACTTATAAGTCAGAATGAGTGATGATTAAGACAAAGAAAATCACAGCAGACATGATAAGTTGTTCCCAGTAGATTGCCAGCTCTATTTTCTTTGTTTGATCTGTTTATTAGAGTTTTACATTTGACAAGCATATACCTTTCCATACAGAACCAGTAGGCAGTTCTTGAAACAGAGTGTTTAACAGAACACAGCAATGGCATAAGTACAGATCTGGTATCAATGTATCTCACTGATATAAATTATCGTACCCCAGGCCTGTCATGTATTTGAAACACTTCAGTGTAGCAACTTTTCCTGATTACAGAACACAGCAAACGTACTATGAGTGTACATATTAGTTTCATATATACAATTCCAATGGCTCCACTCCGCCATATCACTTGAATCAGCGAATCGATCAAATGACCTTATTGCTAACGTTGAACCAATAACACAACCAAAAGGAGGGGCAAGGGGAGAAAGCAGGAACTCTATATAGGTGGGTGAAGAACTCTGTCCTTGACCATTGCAGAAGTTGCCGCTTATTCAATCCTACATATGCATATATTATCAACATGATATTAATACATGGTGGTGTGAGGTGTATGGAACATACTACACATTCCAGATTGCATTTTGGGTCACATTACGACACATGTTTTGAACAGCATTAGTTAATATTAGGAATGTCAGGTGGATCATCCGAAGTTAAGAACCCTTGGAGCATACGCAACATTGTGTTCCATGCCATGGAGATGGGGAATTTGCGAAGTCCTAATGTGTCCTCCCTTAGTAGTGAGACCGCCTCGGCCTTAACACAATTTATTATAAAGTGGAACCATACTTTAATCGGTGGGGGAATCTTCTGCTTTCCACGGGCGCGTAATCAGCTGCTTGACCACGACCAAACCCAAATCTAAACACCTAGAAGAGGCTTTATGCTTTTTAGTTCTAGGAAATATCCCCGTTATACACGCCTCCCATGTCCGCGGCAACTCCCTTACTGTGCTGGTATCCAGAGCACAGATCTCAAAAATACAGTTGCAATTTGGGGCAGGACCAGAGCACATGTAATAAATCAGCATCTATCAATTTACATCATGGACAGCATGCATCTACCTTATTAAAATATCTATTAATCTTGTCTGAGGATAGGTACACTCTCTGAACAACATAAAATGCAATCAACCTGAACCGTGCATTTCTGGGGATCAGTCTGGGGCTTTCCAATATTATGAACCATTCTTTATCTGTCAACCATTCTTTATCTGTCTATGATCGCGCTAGGCCTGTTTCCCATTTATTTTGCAACGGTGTTAAATCAAACATGGTGTGTTCCTGAATCGACTCCACAAACCATTTTATAAGATGGCGTCCGTACCCATCAGATGCACATATTGCATTAGGAGATGTGTTGGGGGTTCTTGCAAAATTTTTCTCCAGTATCGCTTCAGTTTAGCCGTCCAGGAGGCATGGTTCAAGAATTGCCCTGGGGGGACACCTTCTTCCTCAGACAAAGAGAGGAATGGCCGCAGTGCGCCCTCCTCATACAAATCTCCCAGTGTAGATATATCCACCCCCAGCCAATCTGTAAGGTCCATTACCGCTCTCTCGCTATCAGCATTCCTAGGAATGGTATGGCTGGCGCATAAGGCGTAACGTGCCTAGTACGGCGCAATGCCCTCTGAAAGCATTTTTGAGCAATTTGGACTAGAAGTGGAAGCGACTCATGTGGTCTGTTACAGGGGTGGAAGAGAAAGAGAATCCTATCCAGGGAATACAAGGGCTCGCGTTCTGCTGTATCTGCCAGATGTAGCTCCTCCACATAATTTGCCACCCAGAGTATCTGTGACGCCAGAAAGTAGTGCTCTATGTTGGGTAAAGTCAGCCCGCCCTGTGACCGGGTTAAATAAAACTTTGCCAATGCTACCCCACACCGCGTTTTGTTCCAGATAAAGTCCCTTATAACACCCACCAGTGAGCGAAAGAAGGACGCAGGCAGGTATAGTGGAAGATTAGCAAAGTAATAAAGAAGGCGTAGCAGCATTACCATCTTTATCAACTCCACCCTGCCTATAACTGAGAGATTGAGCGTTTTCCAAAATTCGATTTGGGATTTTAACGCTGTAACTGCTCTAGATATATTGCCATCCATGAGATCCCTGTCATTATGGTAAATGCGTATACCCAGATATTGGAACGCCACTGGTTACCAATGCACCACCATCCCATCCACCTCCAGATGTGGGTCATCTGCCCCAGGGGTAAAGGGGAATAGACTAGACTTACCCAAGTCTACACCCAGCCCAGCTAGTGAAGCAAATAGTCTTAGGGTGTCCGGGATGACCCGCAGGATTGCCTGAAGATTTTTAACATAAAGCACGATATCATCCGCATACAGTGAGACTGCATGCAGACCATCCCAAGGGGATTCCCCCAGTCTGACGCCGACTGTTGTAGCGCTATTACCAGAGGTTCTATCACCAGGGAGAAAATCAATGGGGAAAGGGGGCACCCCTGTCTAGTTCCCCTCTCTATCAGTGTTGGTCTGGAGAACAAAGTCCCCAGACGGACCCGAACTGCAGGTGCTCCATATAGTAGTTTAATTATGCTTAGCATTTAAGGCCCAAAACCAAATCGATGGAGTACTGTAAACATAAATGGCCACTCAACTGTGTCAAACACTTTCTCTAGGTCTAACACGGCACAGCCAGCTGTAGGCCAATTCATTGCAGCACAGCGCATCACTGTAACAGCCTGCGGATTTTAAGAGATTTGTGTTTCGGGCTGGCACAAACCCATTGTGGTCCTGGGGGACCAATTGCGGGATAAAGGGCGCCGCTCTGCTTACCAGAACACCTGCCAGCATTTTATAGTCCCTGTTCAGTAACGCCAGGGGCCGGTATGCGCTCGTATTTGTAGGATCTCTGCCTGGTTTGGGAAGCGTAATCAAGGTGGCTTCTGTCACGGGGGTAGGGAGGGAGAGGCTCTCTCATGCTTCCGTATATACCTTAAGCAATTGCAGGCTTAACAGATCAGCATATGATTTGTATAATTCGTGGGGGAACCCATCAGGTCACGGCACCTTTCCAGACAGCAAAGCCTGCACCGTACCTCTAATCTCTTCTAGCGTGAGCGGCGCATCCAGCTCCAGTTACTGCTCCGGTGTTAGGGCCTGAAAAGAAAGGCCATCCAGGAACTCCTGTATCTCCATCTCGGGAACTTTGAGGGCGGATCTATATAATTCTGCGAAATGTGTGGTCAGTTTGCTATGTATTTCATGTTGTGTAAATTTGAGCCCCCATCCTGAGACCGAAGAGCGATGATGGGTCCGATCGACTATTGCTGTTTGATCAACCAGGCCAGAAGGGGGCCTGATCGATCCGCTTTAGCGTGCACAGACGCTGAGTGCACCGCGAAGTTAAGAAAACTTTGACGTCCTAGAAGTTCAGCATGTTTCTTACACGCCTCTGATAAGGGGGACGTTCCCACAGCATCTGCAATAGATCGGGATTCTAGCGCTAACAGCTCCCTTTCTACATTGAGTAGGTCCGATTCTACCTGCTTTCGCAGCCCACAGTCCAGCCCCAGACAGTTCCCTGCAGCGTTAACCTCATGGCTGCCCATTCCACCAGGGAGGATGAAGCAGTTCCAGAGTTGAGTGCAAAGTACTCCCCTATTGCCTCCCCCACCGATTCCCGAAAAACGGAGTCCTCAAGCATCGCCGGTTGTAGCCTCCAAGTAGGGACACCAGGAATCCCACCCTCCCAGGCCAGTGTGACACAGTGTGGATTGTGATCAGTGTGTGTACGTCCCCAATACTTCAAGCCTGATATGTAAGGAAGTAAGGATGGAGATCCAAAAAACCTGTCTAAGTGAACATGAAGATTATGGGGTACTGAGAAGAAGGAGTACACACACCACGGGGTTGCGATGTCTCCAGACATCAATTAGATCCCATCCATCTGCCCATCCATTCAGCACCATAGTATTGGGCGTGGCCTTCGTACCCCTAAGTGGAGGAAAGGCTCTATCTACACCCGTATCCAGCACACTATTAAAGTCCCCAACAGTTAACCATGGAACCTCACACCATTTCTTCATCACTTGGGACAGCTGGCTGAAGAACTGACCTTTATCTATATTTGGGGCATATACGTTTCCTAAAATGGCACCCATCTAATCTGTCCTTCAAGAGCACATATCTGCCCTCTTTATCAATAAGAACCTTATGTATCGTGAAAGGCGTACCCGGATGAATCCAAATGAGGACCCCTCTTGCAAATAGAGAATAATCTGTGGCATATACCTTACCCCCCCATTCTGCATTGTAGACTAGCTGTTTCCACCGCATTTAAATGTGTCTCTTGTAATAGACTTCGTGCCTCATAAGATATGAGTATACCGCATATCTACAGGATGGCATTCGGAGACCCTGCACATTCAAAGTGATTATTATGTGACCCATCCTGGAATTGATTTATATAAGCAATGAAGTGTGCCGAAGACCACACACATACCTTTGAGTAGCAGTCGGATATGCACTGCAACATCTCCAATACCCACCATAGGTGACTCCTGCAATTAAAGGGAAAAGGGATAATCCAACAAGGTAAAGGAGCAACATTACAAGAGCAACCCTCTCAACCTTGAGGTGTTACCCAAACCGACAATCAGCAGCACAACCGCATGTCCTACTGGTTCCCATAGACAGGAGCTGTAGAGGGATATGTAACCATGCTGGGCATACTTTTATGAATCACCCAGTGTCATCTAGTTATACATCAGAAGAGAAGTGTAATAGAAAGCAACCCACAGGGGCACAAGAAAGCACCAGATGTACCACCCCATGGATAGGCCTCGCCGTGGCAAATGATAGTGTAGAGGCACCTTAACCAAGACAGTTCATGCAACAGCCCTTAAAGCGGGCGCCAAACCGAGTCTCTTTCATACAATACCATCTGCCGTCTGTGGCGTGGCACCTGACATTTGTAACAAAATCTTGTCTGACGAGTCTGCCACTGACGAGCCCCCATCCCCTGAGGACTGAAGGGAAGTGCCAGCTTTATCTTCTGGCTCCGCAGTTTCTGCAATCTGCTCTGCGGACCACCGCCTGCTGCTGCCGCCAATAAACCAAGGAGTCTCCTCCTAGGCCGTCGCCGTCGAGGTCCTTTTCCGGTTGCTTCCTCACTCCATGCAGCTGATGTGCCCATAGGCCGTGAGCCAGAGTCCTGACCCAACATCTCAAGCCAGTCCCAAGCGTCCTGAGGTGTGTCAAAAAATCTTGACATCCAATCGAAAACTGCTCGGAGTCTTGCAGGAAAGAGCAGTGAGTAAGAAATATTTAATTGACAAAGCTTTTGCTTAATTAGCAAGAAGGACCCTCGTTGTTGCTGGACCTTCATCATGTAGTCGGGAAAGAACAAAACCTTGGTTTTCTCAAACTTGACCTATTCCAGTTTCCTAGTCTCCCGCAGGATCACGTCGCGATCCTTGAAATGCAGCAGTTTAAAGATGAGCAGTCGTGCTCTTTCGCCCGGGGCCGGCTTTCTGCCCTGGACATGGTGCGCTCTTTCAATAGTAAAGAACGGGGAGATCTCGGTATGTAGTAATATGGTCTTGAGCCATTGTTCCATGAAGGTAACCACATCTTGCCTTTCCGTCCCTTCCGGCAGCACAATCAGCCGTACATTATTCTTCCTGGAGCAGCCTTCCGCATCCTCCATCTGCTCCTCAAGGTATCTTATCCTGACCTCATGGACATTTTGTTGTTTCTCTTGGATATCTGTGGCCAGTTTCAGTTCTGATACATCTTGTTCCACAGCAGTGACCCGTTCCTTTAATTTCCGATGGTCAGCGTGCAGCAGAGTAAGGTCTAAGGCAACTTACAGCTTGGCTCCATTGATTCTTGAGATCGCTCGAATGCATTCAGGATAGCGTCCAAACGGTCATCCGGGGACTTCTGTCCCTCCGCTGGCTGCGTTTGATCCACTTCGTTCATGCCTGCAGCTGAGGAGGCCCTGGATCCAGCGCCTCTGGTTCGTCCCATCTGTCAAACAGGCCCCACCACCTCACCACCAGCAAGTAGGGCAGGTCAGTGCGCTACTTCGGGGCACGTGGGTCACCCCATGCACACTATGCGCAGGGGCACAGTCTCAAGCAGTCCCTGGTACAGTCCGGGTTCAGACCCACAATGATTCAATCTGCATTCGACCTGTGACGCAGACTCTCTGCCTGCCTGGCTGGCCAGGTGCATTGGTCCAACACCCCAACACTTGTCTTTTATCGCAGCTCAGTGCCCTCGGGTCACTATTCAGCAAGCCAATCGCACACCACTGCTTCCGAGGGTACCTCTTCCAGCTGTTTGACGAGCGCTGGCATCCCCATGGGCCGAAGGCTTCCACATGTCTTCCAGGGCCTACCAGTTCCCGTCGCCTTCACTCTCTGATTACCCTTCCCTGCGAGGTATGCTCCATTTTCCGCCTCTCGTCGCCGATCCAGCTTTTGCCATCAGTTCGAGCCAGTGGGCACAAGCTGATGTACTGACTTACCATCCTGCTGTGCAACTGGAACAAAGGTACTTAAGAACTTACATGGCTACCAGCGTCTACTATCTACCACAGAGTACAACACAGTGCCAATCCTCTTGCCGGGTGTAATGAATGAGGCCCCAGCACAAGCGGACATGGAGACAACGGGATCACTACACAGTACTCTTTACACAGTGCGTGTCCCTCTCCTGCTCCGATGAGGCGGGCCAGTATACTACTCTTTCGTCCTTGGGGGCCGCACCCAGCAGTAGGTGGCCCCTGTCTTTGCCCCAGTCAGCCATTGCACTCAGCCCCGCTTGCCCTCCGGTCAGGTGCTCGTGAAGCCCATTACTGCTGCAGCCATGCTCCGCACCACGTTCCAGTCCGCCGTCCCGCCTCCGCAGAAGGGTGCCCCCAGGCTTTGTCCGCTCTTCCCAGACCTGTCGCAGGCCCACCAGAGTGGGCTCTCACTGGAATTCTTCACCTTCCGCCCGTTGTCTCTCCTCCTTCGCAGCAGATGCCCGCACCACGGTGCCAGGCCGGTCCAGGCGTCTCACTCGCCTGGGCCATGACTGGGAGCCAAACAGGCAGCACCGCCTGCTACCTCTGCTATCCCGGGAGCATCGGTTTCAGCTTCCTACGTGCTTCTTACCGGTCTGCAGTAACGAAGCGTCTACAGAAATTCTGCCTGTTTAATCTCCTCTGACCGGGGCCATAGTTCAGATGGCATTCATGCCCGGCCTGATCTGTGTCCTTCCAACCTCCCTCCGTCGCTCAGCTCCAGCGTCCAATGTGCTTTCAAAGCATGATCAGCACTACTGCAGACCCCCGGGGGTGGCGCTGGACCTTTGACTCGGCACTGTGTCTGGAAAATGCAATGATGTTGGATAAATGTGCCGGATTATGGGGATGAACGGCGGAGCGAAGTTAATATGCATCTGCTATGCTGCCCCTGCAGACCACGCCCCAGTAGATTGTCTGCTCTATTCTCATGGCAGGCACACTATGTTCCCCAGTAGATTAACAGCTCTATTTTCATGACAGGCACACTTTGTACCCCAGCAGATTGACAGCTCTATTCTCATGGCAGGCACACGATGTTCCCCAGTAGATTGAAAGCTCTCTTCTCATGGCAAAGCGGTTTAAAAGAGGGTGGTGATGGACGGAGCATCAGAATCAATCAAACACTCACACCCAGTCAACAGATCTGGGTTTGATCCATCACCGTTCTTTAGCCCACTCTGCCACCCCAGTTCAGACATGGCCATGTGCAAATCAGTCTGACCCTGTGCCTCATGGGAACAGTCCAGCCCAAACTGCCAAGCCATGCTTCCCTGGACCGGAAACAAGCTTCCTAGGACCGGTTTCTGGCATTTCAGCCGTCTTCAGCCAGGCTTGCTTGAATCCAGTGGCAAAGTGAGCAAGGGACTCACGTCTGAGCATACCCTGCCAACTTATGGCGAACAAAGCGGTACAAAAGGGGGTGGTGATGGACGGAGCATCAGAATCAATCAAACACTCACACCCAGTCAACAGATCTGGGTTTGATCCATCACCGTTCTTTAACCCACTCTGCCACCCCAGTTCAGACATGGCCATATGCAAATCAGTCTGACCCTGTGCCTCATGGGAACAGTCCAGCCCAAACTGCCAAGCCATGCCTTCCCTGGACTGGAAACAAGCTTCCTAGGACCGGTTTCTGGCATTTCAGCCGTCTTCAGCCAGGCTTGCTTGAATCCAGTGGCAAAGTGAGCAAGGGACTCACGTCTGAGCATACCCTGCCAACTTATGGCGAACAAAGCGGTACAAAAGGGGGTGATGGCCATGTCTAAACTGGGGTGGCGTAGTGGGCAAAAGAACGATGGATTTAACCCAGATCTCTTGACTGGGGGAGAATGTCTGCATTGTCAGCATTCCGTCCATCATTTGTTTGTTGTAACGCTTTTCGCCCTAAGTGGGATGGGTATTCCCAGACGTGGGACCCGTGCTCACTACGCCACTGGAGTCAAGCTATCCTGGCTGATGACGGCTGATAGCCAGAAACCGGTCCTAGGATGCTTGATTCCGGTCCAGGGAAGACATGGCTTGGCAGTTCGGGCTGGACTGTTCCCATGAGGCACAGGGTCAAGACTGATTTGCATATGGCCATGTCTAAACTGGGGTGGCGTAGTGGGCAAAAGAACAATGGATTTAACCCAGATCTCTTGACTGGGGGAGAATGTCTGCATTGTCAGCATTCTGTCCATCATTTGTTTGTTGTAACGCTTTTCGCCCTAAGTGGGATGGGTATTCCCAGACGTGGGACCCGTGCTCACTACGCCACTGGAGTCAAGCTATCCTGGCTGATGACGGCTGATAGCCAGAAACCGGTCCTAGGATGCTTGATTCCGGTCCAGGGAAGACATGGCTTGGCAGTTCGGGCTGGACTGTTCCCATGAGGCACAGGGTCAAGACTGATTTGCATATGGCCATGTCTAAACTGGGGTGGCGTAGTGGGCAAAAGAACGATGGATTTAACCCAGATCTCTTGACTGGGGGAGAATGTCTGCATTGTCAGCATTCCGTCCATCATTTGTTTGTTGTAACGCTTTTCGCCCTAAGTGGGATGGGTATTCCCAGACGTGGGACCCGTGCTCACTACGCCACTGGAGTCAAGCTATCCTGGCTGATGACGGCTGATAGCCAGAAACCGGTCCTAGGATGCTTGATTCCGGTCCAGGGAAGACATGGCTTGGCAGTTCGGGCTGGACTGTTCCCATGAGGCACAGGGTCAAAACTGATTTGCATATGGCCATGTCTAAATTGGGGTGGCGTAGTGGGCAAAATAACGATGGATTTAACCCAGATCTCTTGACTGGGGGAGAATGTCTGCATTGTCAGCATTCCGTCCATCATTTGTTTGTTGTAACGCTCTTCTCATGGCAGGCACACTATGTTCCCCAGTAGATTGAAAGCTCTATTCTCATGGCAGGCACACCATGTTCCCCAGTAGATTGAAAGCTCTGTTCTCATGGCAGGCACACTATGTTTCCCAGTAAATTGACAACTCTATTCTCATGGCTGGCACACTATGTTCCCCAGTAGATTGACAGCTCTATTCTCATGGCAGGCACACTATGTTCCCCAGTAGGCTGAAAGCTCTATTTTCATGTAAGGCACACTATGTTCCCCAGTAGATTGGCAGCTCTATTCTCATGGCTGGCACACTATGTTGCCCAGTAGATTGACAGCTCAATTCTCATGGCAGGCACACTAATGCTTGCAAAAGATCCTATATCCTGCACCAACACTTCCTACTGCACAGATCCCTGAACAAAAACATAAGTAGCACAGCTTTGGGATCTGTCCAGATTGGGCTGTGAGTTGGATGGTTAGCGATAAATAATACATTGGTTTAGTAAATATCATTGTTTTCAGAGGAAGCAGGATTTCAAATGTTCTAAATACTGTTCTCTAAAAAGTCAGTTTAAAACCATACAATATAGTATATACTGGCGATTTTGAATATACACGTGTGAGCTGAAGTGCACATGTAAGAGCATTCTAAAGGATGCTAGACACATCCGGATTAAAATGCAAAAAGCCATCCTGCCCACCTAAATTAAAGATAGTTCAATACTTCATCTCCTATCATTGAAATTGATTCTATGAAAAGAGGAGCAGTATTTCTGTATATTTGCACCGAATCACACTTCAGTATCTCAGATTCTAGCCAGGATGTCAGGGAACATAGTGGGAGAACCCAAAGAGAAAGGCAAAGAAACAAGGGGTGAAATGCCTCTGCTGGTTCTAACGAAGAGGGTGTCCCCATTTTCAGTACTGCAAGATTGTCGAAATCCAGAGAGTCTTCTTCAGAAATCTAAATAAAAACAGTTTGGAAGCAACAGGCTTAAACAGGATCTTGGCAAGGAAAGGTACATTTGGTTCATGACTGGCTGGTACTTGAAAAGAGTCTCTCGGCCAAGGTTTGGCCTCTTGTGATGGTGTATGCTTTAAGACATCAATCGAGCATTAATACTGGTCAGGATCAGTTGAAAAGGAAATGGTATTGTGTTAAGATTGAATGAAGTTTCTCAGAAGTAGGAATAATGTACATGAAGGTGCTTGTGGGACACAGCTTTCATGAACTTAGAAAGATTGCCTTTCTGAAGAGTTTGAAATGTTAACAGATAACTTTTCACTTGATTTGCAAATGACATTATTGTTTAAATAATATTTTTGATTTGTATCTTGTATCTATTTTTGGGGAAGGTTGGTAAGTTTTAAAATTTGGAGGATTTGGCATGGATTGCGTGGCATTCGCAGAAACCTCTGGCACTTAGATATTTGTTGGATTGTTTGCAGCATTGTTGGATTTTCCATTTCTTTTGATATTTAATTACTTTCTTTTTTCACTACAGAGGTATTCAGTAAACCAGAAGCACTAGGTCTGGGACAGTTGTTCTCCACTTGACAACTTTAGCTTGTTAAAATGGTGTCAGTATAATTTATAACTGAGCAGTTTAAGTATTTTATGAGAAGAAACTAGCTACCTACACTGTGGGATTAAAGTAATTTCACCTGTCAATATGTTCAAAGGTATATTTTAGGATTGGTTGGTTGGCTTTCTGGATATGGAAACCATCTAGTGAAAAGAGGATCAGAAATAATCTTCCTGAACCTTTATTTATGCATTTCCTAGAATAGTGTTAAATGCTACTAAGGCTTCATTGGAATTACGGAATTACTTTATTTGGACTGCAAGGAGTGATCAAGAGAAAATCCAAACAAGAAGGCCTCCAGCAGCTGTTGATGCACTGTGATGTAAACCCACTGCATTTAATGTCAAAGTGAAAAAATTCAATGTAGAACAGGTAAACGGTGGCAATACGTCACTCCAATATCTCGAATAAGTATGTTCTAGAACACAATGAGTGGCATTCCAAGACCAACGCATTCAAAACAAGAACCTCCTTATCATACATAGATGCAGCACTGCCAGCACAGAACTAGGTCACGAATTGTGTTGCTGTTATTCCACCAGGACATATGTGAAAAGCAGTTCTTTATGTGAATTCAGCAGAGAAGACTATGGATGATGGTTCGAGTTGTAAGCAATAACACTGAAGTATTTCAGAAATATGCTCTGTCTTGAGACAATCAGTTATTCTGCGAATCTTTCAAGGAGGTAATAATACATTTTTTGCTACACATTGCTTTCTACTGAAGGTTGCCCCATTTCATTCACCCTAAATGTCATGTTCATGACAGTTATTTAGCTGAATTATCCAATATGTAACTGTTAAAGGAAAACAGATATGAGTCTCCGGCAAAACACAGGGTGATTTATGATCACAGAAATGTTAGAGAAACCAGGAGAGATGTGTATTGCTGCAAAGAAAATGAGGGTGAAGGGTAATTGATACATGATTAAAAATGCGAGACACAAAATGAAGCCAGAGTTCTACAACACCCAAGGGGATCACATTGCTCATTAATGTTAAAAGATAGAAAGGCAAAATGTCGATTGCATTTGCCTGGTTTTATTTACCTGATGTCAGGTGTGTTTTTACATGGTCTCTGTAGAACATATTGATTGAAGTGATCCTTTCTCGGATGTGTAATCAATGTGGAAAGTAATCGGCCATCTCCCCTGCAAAGCTAGACTCCCAGATAATCTGAAAGTAATTTTGCATGTTGTGGTGGACATCACTGTAAAGTTGACTAGGCTCTAAGATGGCTCAGCAGTCTAACCCAATCGCTCCAGGACCTATGATTCTTCACATGTGCTACGTTTCCCATGGAGGCAGCAGTGTCTGTTGTCAGAGAGTGCATGATCCCAGTGCTTACATTGTAATCAGTGTATGTGTGGAAGTCATTGAAAGTAGTCTGAAAGCCTTTAATGCCACCTGCAATCCAGTACATTGAAGTCAATCAATCCATCAATTAGTCAGTACTTGTAGAGAGCTGCTAAGTACCCGGAGGATGTCCAGGCAATGGTGAGCCGTGTTGGTCGAAAAGAGCCAGATCTTGAGCTCCTTCCTGAAGGTTGTGAGCGACAGAGATGTGGGTAGATGGAGAGGAAGGGCGTTCCAGGATCTGGTGGAGAGATGGGAGAAAGATCATTCTCATGTGAGATGCATGGAGTGCTTGCGAGTGCAAGGTGTGCAGAGCGGAGGTCTCTGGTGGGCAGGTGGAAGGTCATACAGTGGTTCAGGTAGTGGGGTCCAATGTTGTGGAATGCTTTGTATGCATTTGTGAGGAGTTTGAACTTGTATTTTTTGTGTTAGCGTAGCCAGTGGAGGTCCTTCAGATGGGTGGATATGTGTGACCTTTTGGGAAGGTCAAGGATGAGTTTGGCTGCTGCGTTTTGGATGGTTTGGAATCTTTTCATGAGCTCGGTGGAGGTGCCTGCATAGAGTGTGTTGCTGTAATCGAGTCTGCTGGTGGTGAGGGCTTGCTTGACTGATTTCTTTGTGCTTGTGAGGAGCCATCTGAATAACATGCGGAGTAGGCGTATCGAGGCAACTGTGTTTATCTGATGTTTTATAGTGAGTTTGTTATCCAGTATGATGCAGTTGGTTGTGTGCATGGTCTTTGGGTAGTGGGGTGAGTCAGAGCTCCAAGGGCCACCAGGAGTAGTTCCAAAGGGTGCTGTCTCTGCTGAAGACCACAACATTTGTCTAGTTGGTGTTTAATTGGAGGTAGCTGTCTCTCATTCATGTTGCAATGCTTTGCATGCATTTGTGGAAGTTGATTGTTGTCTCATTGGGGTTCACTGATAGTGAGAGGATGAGGTGGGTGCCTTCAGCATAAGAAACAATGTTGATGTGGTGTGATCTGACGGTGTCTGCAAGAGGTGTCATGTAGATGTTGATGAGGGTGGGACTCAGGGAGGATCCCTATGTTACTCTTCAGATTATGTGTTTGGGGGGCGAGGAGAACAGGGGAGGCAGACTTTCTAGGTGCATCCGCTTGAGTGCATTTCCAATGACTCCAGTCTGGTGGAGTCTTTGGATGAGGGAGTGGTGTGAGATGTGTCGAAGGCTGTGGAGAGGTCTAGGAGGATGAGGGCGGTCATCTCTCCTCTGTCGAGTGGTGCTCGTATGTCATCTGTGGCTATGTTCAAAGCTGTCTTGGTGCTGTGATTGCCTCAGAAACCGGACTGTGATGCGTCTAGTAGGTTGTGTCTCTCTAGGTGGCGGGTCAGTTGTTTGATTATGGCTTTCTCCAAAACTTTGGCTGGGAAGAGAAGGAGGGAGATAGGACGGTAGTTCTGGAGGTCTGTGGGGTCTGCTGAAGGCTTCTTGAGGAGGGGCTGGACCTCTGCATGCTTCCTTGGTTCAGGCATGGTGCTGGTGCTGATTGAGGTGTTGAGAATGGTGGTAAGCTAGGGCCTGATTTAGCTGTTTCCAAGGTTGAAGATTCGGTGTGGACAGGGATCATTGAATGAAGAATACTTGAATACCACACCAATGAGAGACGATAGAGTTACACATGCTAACAAAAGATGTGTCTTTTCTCCACTCTCAGCTTACAACAACAGTGGTGACATCTATGTGAGCGGCTGCCACTATGTCGTACCCTGGAGTGAGCTGTCTCTTAAGCAGATCCTTGGCATCCAGGGAGCCTATAACGCTGGATGTACCTGTAACGTAAGTGCATTTAAGGGCCTGTGATAATGTTTGTTCTGTAAATTTAGTGAGAAAAGTTGGGAAGGAGAGTGACTAAAGTACAAAACGCAAAGAGGAATACAAAGATGGTGAGAAAGTGAATAAACTGGAAAGAGACCTAATCAATGAAGAAGTAGCTTAAATGGAGATAAAAAGACATAAAGCACCAGAAAGTCGAGTCTGAATCAAATATTTTAAGATATTTATTGTTTTGGATCATTAAAACAATGTACAAGGTGTCCTGCAAAAATTTCAACTCTTTCAATATTCAATGGAGTTAGGAAATGACTCGAAGACTCAATCATACACAATCGATGTCATTTCAATATAGAGAAACTTGATGACCATTAATTACTGAACTCTTCGCCTACAGGCTTTTTCAGAAAACATGTCAAATACATTAATAGCACCATGAAATACATTAGGCTCTCCATCAGACATAAAGGACAGTGAAATATTTATTTCAGCAAAAGCATATTTTTAGAAGATGCAACATGTACAATGTGTGTTACTTTGTTTTCTATGTTTTGGAATTCCTATAGCATAGATAAAGTCCTGATTAATGTTAGAATGTTTTGAAAAGATGCAAAGGAGCAAGAATTAACATTTGGATGGATAGTAGACAGCTATACAAGGATCTTCGCTGGATTAAAAAGCTGCAATACTATACTAACATTTTGGAGATCAAAGGCATACTGCAGTCCATCAGTCTTAGCCTACAGATTACTCAAACGATTTGCAGGCACACAATGTCTACAGGAAACAGTGTTTTGTTCCACAGTCCAAGTACACACGTCCAGTAGCAATTCCAGACTTTCAGCAGCTGCTGTTCCAGGAACTTAAATTACTCAAACTCAAATTCAATGGAACACACCACCAGATTCCATTGCAAAACTACAATACATAGCTATACACAAGTCAGGTCAAACCTATCCCCCCCAAGAGACTCGAGTACACTTGGGGCCAGATGTACAGAGTATAAATAGGGATTTCCAAATTTTAGCTGAATTGCTATTTGGAAATCGCTATTCCTTGTGTAGGAAACTTTTGTTTCATACTTGTGATTCCTAGTGGGTCACAAATCGACCTACCTCATTAATATTAATGACCACCACATCTGTAATTGCCTTTGAATAAAGGTTTTTATTACTTTTTGAAATGCAATCCATTTACCTTAAAGGAAAATGGGATGTGTTTCAACAAAAAAATCTAATCTTTTTTTTTTTTTTAAAGAGCAGGCAGTGGTCCGTGGACCACTTCCTGCCTCTTAAAAATACTTTTTCCAACATTCACAAAGGGGACGGGGTCTAATTTGTGAATGCATTAGCACCAACCGAAAGGTGGTAAAATATCAAGGTTTCGTAGCCGCAATTTGGTCGCAAAGCCTTGATTCATAGCACTGAAAATCGCTATTTGGAAGGGACGCCTCAAACATGACCCTTACAAATAGCGATTTCTACACCCAAACTGCAAATCGTTTTTGCAATGGCAAAAATGCTTTGCACATATGGCCCATGGAGAGTATTATTATCATGCACATTAAAGAAGCATTCAAAAATTGTACACAATACATAGCATGACATAATCTTTCCAGTATGATAGTTTATTTTTGCATCTCCCAAGATGATACAGTTTTACCATGGCATATGTTTTTACAGGTTGAAAATCAGTGATAAGCCATCCCTCCTCATCAGCCTACAAACTTCCTCTTTCAACCTATCAGGAAAGAAAGGCTTATGTTAATTCCACACCTTCCTATTATTCAGAACCACAATATCATCATTCACTTTCACCAGCTTTTTAGATAGAAGATCTTTTCCCTCCTTTCCATATTCAATCAGTTTCCTTCACCCTCACTTTATCACCAACTTCCACCATTACTAATCTCTTTTCCTCTCCTCTGTAATTATGCTGAAAGTTAGATGTCATGTTGGGCAGTTGCTCTGTTTCTATCACAATAATTCTACAGAAGAACTAGTGATTCTCACATGAACATTTTTTAATAGTTCCGCTTGTGTGCAGGAGATTGTCTGGCACATACTGCCCACTGCAAATCTTAAACAGTCACTTTCCATCTTATCGTGGTGACCCATACTCAGTCGCAATCCATTACAATTACCCCATTAAAGCGCTCAACTACACCATTGCTTTTAGGATGATATAAAGAGTGTGGCAGTGTCCTGCTCCATGGCTTCCCAGATCTTACACCGACCCCCTAAAGGGCATCCTGAATGCTGCAGCATGTGTCATCCAGGGCCTTCAAAAATATGACCACACAAACCCCATTCTGAAGGAACTAAACTGGCTCCTGTTCACTTACCACTGCTGAGTATGTAAGGGCGCTGAGGGGCATGCACTGCAGTGGTTTCTAAACAGGGCTGGAAGAGGGAGAAGTCCCACAATGTTAAACTTTAATATGCTGTGATTTTTAAACATAGAGGGACTGCTCTCTCTGCCAGCCCACTTCAGAAACTGTATTTGCTGCAGATTAATTCTGCAGGAGGAACAATGGAATTTTAAGTAATTATGTGCTACAAGAGTATTGTGGAATAACCAAGTTCCTCTGATTTTGCTGGTGGAATTAAGATTCCATCCAGGCCGGGTAACAAGCACTGACGACCCCGCTTATTCCTTTCAAGGTAGCAGTGGCAACTCGCATAGGGAGTGCTGCGGGGCAGTGGGTCAGGCAGGGAAGGGTCAGGGTGGGGGGGGTAGTAAACTAGGACATGCGACGGAACAGGGGAAAGTAATAATTATGTTCCTCTGTTCTGTCGTATGTCCGAGTTTACTACCCCACACCCTGCCCCTCCCCCGCCCCAACGCCCCGCAGCACGCCCTATGCGAGCCACCACTGCAAAGTAGACACTGTTTCCTCCTATCATCAGCAGCAGGAATTGCTTCTTTCCTGCTGAAGATCATGCAGCACAGCTATCCAGTTTCTCTTAAAAATCTCCCCTACAAAACTGTGTACTTGTGTGTGCTTTGCAAAACAGGCTTATGGGTTGCTTGTGCCTTACACTATTATGTTGCATTTTCTGAAATGAGATCAACATTGTGTCTTAAATTCTGTGTATGGTATACAGCCTTCAGAATCTGGCATAGCATCCACCGGAAAGGATTTGGAAAGATTTTGAATCCCAGTCTGTGCTTAAGAACAAGCTCAGAAATGTGTACAAGGCCAAAATAGAGAGAAGCAGAGAACTGGTCAGGCATGGATTATTCCATACCTCCGATTAGAACATTTGGATTTTGAGAGCTCCATTGAAGACAGTTGAATGGTTAAAGGCTTATAATGGTAGGTACAGGCCTTCTGCCCCAATGCTCCAAAGTTCTTATGGGTTCTCTCTGTTTAATTTAGAACATTCTACTTCCATGCATTGTCGGCCTCTACCCAGGAAAAGGGTCTTTACCACAACTATATCCCTCACCAGTTGGCTACTAGGCTATATGTAAAACAAGTCTGCACTACAGTAATTGTTATTGAAAGCTCAAGCCTGAATACTTAATAAAGAAGTTGGATCATAAGCATGTATCATAAGCATAAGCATTTTCCAGGCATATGTCTTAACCTCTTGTTTCTACATCAATACCATATTGTTTAGTATTTTGCAGAGAATATTGTTGTTTCAGCATCACTTTTGCTACAAAATATATTTTAGATCATTAATATTGCCATTAGCTACCTTTGTGATAAACAGTTTATGTTTTTAATTTTTTTTAATTTGCGTCCTCAGATCATCTCCTGCTTTTCTCCACCCTGCTCGCCAGCACAGAAGACATGTGTGATTGAGGGTGATGGAACTCCTCAAGCTGAGAACCAGCAGAAAAACCAGGCCTGTGTCCCTAATACCAACACCACCTGCATCTGGGAGACAATTCAATAGGGTTGATGTGCTACTTTGCAACAGTCAGTGGTTGGTCCGGACCACTTCTTTGCCATCAATCCTTCAGATGACTGACGGTTCGACTGCCTAGCGCAGGCCATACATCCTTGTGGAATAACTAATAGATGAGGATAATTTCAACTTGCCCATGAGGCATACTTTGCAGAATCAATGTTCTGGATCCGTTTGACATTTGTCCTAATTCATTCAAACATACCTCTATGATTTTGTATCCTGCTATGTTGGCATTGTACCCTTTTGCTGTGTGAAACTCAGCAATACCCTTCAGGTATCAGTGTGTTGCCTAAGAAATACCCTCAATAAAATAAAAACATTAAAAAAAAATCTAGGATTCAATATAAGAATCACTCATTTAATTTAATTGCTAATCATGAAAAGTGTTTTGTCTGCTTTCTACATTGTCTTCATTAAATCTTTTTCAAATAACCATCTTCAGGCACAGGTTTTCCAGAGCTGCTCCCTCAATCATCCAGAACCCGTTCTCCACCTGAAGAATGCACCTGAACTTAACAACCAATGAGCTATCAGGAAGAACTCTTGTCTGCATCTCAATTTAACTGTTGAGTTATTGACACCTTACCCAAGGGCTGACTGGATAGTGATACAGTCTCATCCAACCGACCTGCTGTCTGCAGGAAACTCTGCCATGTCTGCATACTATCCTCATGTGCTGTTGGGCTGAGGCATGCCCAGATTTCTTGTCATCCACCTGAGTGATAACCCATGATGACCATTCACATGTTTCAGTGCTTTTCAAAGAGCATCCATGAGGACTAAATATGCTCCTCTTATAGTATGTTTTGTCCCTCAGAGGAAGCACTTTGAACTATCACTCCTCAAGGCCAGCAGTAGTTTTTAGTATTTTAGAATTCACATTAGATTATTCCACATTTCTCTGGTACTGCTATTTCAGATGGTCTATTTACGAAACTGAAAAGCAAAGAATTGTACTGTTTTACTCTGCGGCATTTGTCACAATCGTTGGTCAATGATTCTGCACAATTCCTGATTCTTTTCTTTATCTTTCTGTCTCCTTCATTAAAATGCACCAATTTTTGCTCAATTTAATTTCCCATCAACATTTCCACCCTCCCCAATCAAGGTGATTAGAACTTCTTTAGATATGTTGTGTGAAGTTACATCTGCGTGCCATTTACCACACCCAGGTGTGTGTGAAATATGTCAAAACCTGGTCACTGGTGACATTTTGAATGGCAAAAACATACAAACGATTAAATGTGATTCAAAACCCTGATGAGGGCTCGTTTGACACTTTTAGCCCAACCTAGGCTCATGTAGATTGTGTACATTTACTGAAACTTTCCCTCTCTGCCACCCAGTTCGCACACATTATGAGATAAACTAGTGGTCACCCTCTGGATTAGTGGGAAGAAGGTACAGTGAACTGCTTTTCATCTAGTTGTTCTTGCTGGATGCTGTGAGGGATCTGCCCGAGCTATAGGAGTGACCACATGGCCAGTCTCTGTTTCTGGCAGGATAGAAAGTCTTACTGGTTCCCTTGGGCCTTGGCTCCATTTGTCGTTCGGCCATGTTGTGTAAGGATGGGTGGAGCTGGCGTAGTGCCTCTACAAGTAGCTCCACACAGTTTGAAAAAACTCAGTGGAGCTACGCATAGCTCTGCTCTGCTCCCTCCCCACTCCACTCCCCCTCTCAAATGCATTGAAAAAAATAAAAAGAAGGCACTTAGCTGTGTTTCTCCTGGCTCCCCTGCCTGGCCACTCTCCTTCCTGTTCCTTGCCACCTTGCGTCCTTCTTTAAAAATAAATAAATCTTTATTTATCAAGTTTTCAGCAAGAAACAAAGTTAGACAGTACAACAACCGGCAGAAAATTGACATTCTCATTTTGCGACATTAGAATATCAGTACAAACGAATACAGGCCATACACAGTAGTATTACGTAGCATGTATATATCTTGTGCAAATTAAGCTGCAAATGGCACACACTGTCACCCTACAGAGGGTATATTTCATAAGCCATGCAGCCCTCCAAGGTGTTCCCCGACCATGCCCACTCCCTTCACCCACCGACCCCAGCACTTCTAGGCCCACGGCAATGATTTCTGCTTTGCCTGCTGTGTCAGAGCGCTCCTGTAAACATGTTTGTAATGGTTCCCAGATGTCTTGAGTATGAGACGTGGGTGGCATCAGTTCCGCATACACAGTTAGTTGTTCCTGACAATTTATGAGGTCCCCCATCCACTCCTTGAACTTCGGTGCTCTTCCTCTCCCCCACTTACAGGCCACCCTGCGTTTAGCTAGAAGTAAGCCTAGCAATATGTATTTCCTTAAGGACGCATCAAAGTCCCTGGTGTAGCCCAACAGCGTGGCGAGCGGGTTATTGGTTATATGCACCCCTGTCATCTGACTGAGAGCATTTGTCACCTTCACCCAGTTTGCAAATCCACACCTTCCCTCCCCCATCTGTCACAATTGTCGTTCTTTCGAAGACCGAAACGATATAATCGTTGCCGGAGTGTAAGAAAGGCGGTGAAGGAATTTGAAATGTATTATGTGCAATCTGCTACTGGCCTCGGTTCTCCCCGTTTGTTGGCAACAATACTTCCATTGATCATCAGTGATAGGAGAGTCCAATTCGTTCTCCCACCTGGACCGTGCGTCAGGGGAGCCATGCAGACCATTAGTTTGAGTGGTTCGAAACAGCATCGATACTACATGTGTTGGGGAGGACCGTTGCAATAAAGCATGTAATGGATTAAAGGTGGGGGGATCGGCTGAGAAGTCAGGAGTGGCAGACTTTGCATCGAGACGGAGCCTCACATACATAAATACCTCCATAGTTGAAGGTTGGCAGTCCTTAAAAAAGTGTTCAAGTGAGCGAAATGTCCCACCCTTGTATAATGCCCCCAGGTCTGGATTCGAATTTTCATAGCATTTGTTGGCACCTCACTTCTCTTGTGACTGGGATGTCTAATCTGCTTGCTAATGGAAATAGCGGGGAGTACATTGTGTCCACCTTCATGCGGTTGGCGATAGCCCTCCATGCTCTGTTTGTGCATTCCAATATGGTGGGGTCTGCGCATTTAGGGTTAATGGGTGTGCTAATGTAAGCCGAGTACGGGGTCGGAACCATGGGCCAGTGTTCTACCGCAAGGTGTGGCATGTACGGTGGTGGGTGCATCCAGTAGACCGCGAAGTGTGCCTGAGCACTCCAGAAGTATAGTTCCATATCCGGAACCTCGAAACCTCCTTTATCAAAAGGTAGCGTTAATACCCCCTACTTCAGCTGGGATTGTTTGCCCCCCCAGGTCAGTCGAATGAGTTGTGAATTAAGGGCTTTAAAGAAGGTTTTGCTGGGCGCATATGGAATGCAGGTGAAGAGGTAGAGAAATTTTGATCAATGCTATTCGGACCGCTATAGAAAGAGGCATTGCTCCATTTTGTAATGGAGTCCATGAGTGTGTCTAGCGCTCTGCCATAATTAGCTCTCATGAGCTTTTCCCTATCCCTAGTGATAATTATTCCAAGGTATTTTATTTCATCTTCACACCAGGTCAGTGAGAAGTCCGGGGTGTATTTCGTAACCATATCTGTGAGGGGGAAGATTTGTGGTTTACTCCAGTTAATGCTTATCCCTGAGTAATGCCCGAACTGCAGGAGTGCTCGCAATAAGGGATTCAGGCTCTCCTCGGGGTTGCGCAAATACAATGTGAAGTAATCGGGGTATACCGAGATGAGAATTTGCCTTTCAGGGTATATGAGAGCGTTCTCGTGGTGGTGTTGCCTGAGCTTAGCCACAAGCGGCTCCATAGCCAAGGCGATTAGAAGAGGGGAGAGCGGGCACCCCTGCTTCGTCCCTCTCATGATATGAAAACTGGGGGAACAGATTCCATTAATAAGTATCTTGGCCTGTGGCTTTGTGAATATTAACTGGATCCATGCAAGGAAGGGGAGGAGGAATCCCTTCCTCACAAGCACACTGACCAGGTAGTCCCATTCAATGGAATCAAAGGCTTTGGTGGCGTCCAAAAAGACCTCCACCACGGCTTGATCCAGCTTGATGTCCTGCATAAGGGCGAAGAGCGTGCGTAGATTATGCGATGTTGCTCTACCGGGTATGAACCCCGATTGGTCTGGTATAACCAGAGCAGTCATCAGTAGACTGACCCGGTTGGCAATCAATTTAGCCAGAATTTTGGCATCGCAATTGATTAGCGAGAGCGGTCGATAAGAGTCACATCTGCCCCCTGGTTTGCCTGGTTTAAGGAGTGATATGGTGAGTGCTTCTCTCATTGTTAGCGGTAGTGCACCTGTCTCTCGTGCCTCCTTATAGACCTGCTTCAGAATGAGAATGAGGGTATCGCTGTACACTTTGTAAAATTCTGCCGGTAGGCTGTCCGGCCCGGGAGTGCGACCAGACGGCAGTTGCATAATGGCAGAACGTATCCCCTTGTCCTCAAAATCTGCTAGGAGGAACTCCCTCTGATTATGTCCAAGCCAATCCAGCGCTATGTCCTTGAAATAGGGCAAAAATTCTAACTGTTGTGTCCTGTCTGTTTCGTAAAGGTCAGTGTAGAACGCATAGAACGTGTCTAATATGTCTGGGGTGTCCCTGTGTACACAACCCTCATGATCTGTAATTTCCAGAATGGTATTGGAAAATCGGGGTTTACGGGTGAGCTCAGACAGGACCTTTCCAGGACGTTCCACTTCCCCATATTGGCTGGCACGATAGTATTTGCCTCGGAATTTGCATTCTCTCTCTGCAGTATCTTGATAGTCTGCAAATTTGCCTCTGAACGGCACCTTCAATTGAGAGTTTGGGTCTGAGCGCATTTGGTTTTCAAGTTGTCAAAGTTCATTTTCTAGGTTCTAAGCGTATTGCGAATGTCCTTAAAGATACCTCCCCCTTTGCTATGCACATCCCTCTAATAGTCACCTTGAAAGCTTCCCAGACAGTAAAAATCTGACGGACCGTGTCTATATTACGTGAGAAGAAGTCAGTGATCTCTTGCACCAGCTCTGTTTGAAAAGGGACATTGAGGAGGGCATTTACCGGCAATCTCCAGTGTTGGTAGGGAGACAATGAGCAGAGAGGAGCTAGAGTCAACAATAAAAGCGAGTGGTCTGAGTTTGTGCGCGGCAGATGCAGGCAGTCGTGAGACATATTTTTTGTCCCCTGGATAGCAGCAATCCATCTATTCTTGACCACGTGCCCTCTCTGTTGACTGGGTCTAGCCTCCTCCATGCGTCTATCAGGTTGTGTGCATTGAAGATCTCCAATAATTGTATTTGGGCCCCGTGTAATGTTAGGGTTTTGGGTACTGTTGATCTGTCTTTGGGTCAAGGGTTAAATTAAAGTCTCCCCCAAGCATAGTGTAGAGCCTATGTCTAGTATTTTCCCTCAGAGAATGTTAAAAACGGTGGGGTCGTCATTGTTGGGACCATAGCAACATGCCAGCATGATGGATTGGGATGACAGTATTGGCTCATAGGGTCAGCCATGTCCCCTATCGGTACATAGGGGACATTTTTCTTTATGAGAATCACGGTCCCTCGAGCCAAGGTGGGGTATGTCGAGCAGCATCTATATGAAGCCCAACGGGATGAAAACGTTGTTGGTGATGTAGGGCCCATGTGGATCTCTTGAAGCATTGCAATATGAATATCGTGGCGATCAAGATAGGCCAGGATGTGTCGGTGCTTACTTGGATTCCCAAGGCCTCTCACATTCCACGTGAGAAAGTTATAGCTAAGTGGCTTCAGGTGTGTCATTTAACATACAATAAGCATGTTGTGGACTGTGTGTGCTATATACTGTATGATCAGTGCAGTATCTGATAGTACGGCCTTTGTAGAGAACATTGGAATCTGTCGCCGGTGTTCCCTCCCTCCTCCCCCAGGGCGGCAGTTCAGTCCTGCCTCCCACCCACATCAGCAGCCCAAACCTGCTGTGGCCTACATTCCCTCCCTCCGCCCCTCCCACATAGATATCAAAGGTAGAATAACATCTTCTATGGTGAGAAGATTCAAATAGAAGACAAAACTGCAATAGTCAATAACCATCTTAGGGTTGTCCTGTGGGGGAGTCATTCGAGAGCGCGGTGGTCTCCCCTCGTACAGCACGAGGGTACCCAGGTTGGGAATCAGTTCCCCTTCCGTCCCTGTGATGCTTTCGGGTGGCATGCTGGGAAGAGGCCTGTACAGCCCCATGGCGTTGTTGTTGCTGTGTTTCAAGCACGATAGTCAATAGGATGTCCGTTTCGACTGTCTGGTGTGGCTTGGTGAAACTCAGCGACCCGTGTGTCTGCCTCCGCCACGTGTGGCGAGGCAGAGAACACGGGGTGCGCAAGGCCCCGGTTTGCCTCTATTTTCACATATTTACTCTATGTCAGATAGGGCTGCATTAGATCGAGAAGGGCTCAGGTTTGGATCATTCTGAGGAGATCTTCGGAGAGTAGCCTTCAAGAAATCTGCAGCATGCTGAGGGTTGGTGAAAAAGTGTTGCTTGCCCTGGTGTGTGATCCGCGGTTTCGCTGGGAAGAGCATGGCATAAGGAAGGTTGGCTGGTTGCAAATTTTTTTGGATTGGGAGGAACTTTTTCCTGGCGTCTTGGACCACCATTGTGAAGTTCGGATAGATGGCCAGTTCAAGTTTTCAAGTTTATTTTATTATGATAAGGAACTCTTTATGAGGTCCACATAAAACAACATATACATGCAAAACAAAAAATACATAATACATTATTCCATCACAATTACTCGAGACATCTTAATACAGGTCCAAAAAACATTTAAAAAAGTTGTACAGTTTAAAAGCAAACATTTCATTAGGAGGATTAATCAAGGCTGCCTTAAATGAAGAAGCAGATAATATGTTGAGTTGTAAGCAAATTGGTCTTAACCATCTACGCCTGCAAGACATCAGTGCAGAACAAACAAACATGACATGATCTAAGTCCTGATCATACAATTGACAAAGATCACAGCATGCCGAATGACCATACCAGCTGGCATGTAGAGCTTTCAGGGGAAGCAAATTATGTCTTAATAAGAACACAAGGCGCCTGACGCCATGGGAAATGTTCCAAAACATATACGATTGAGCTTTCCGCAGGGTATAAGAATCAATAACAGGCGTACCACCTCTTTTCGCTAAACAGAAGTCTCTATCCTGACAAAACCCCAATTCCCAAGAGGCTGACTTCAGAACAGTTTTTAATGGATGAGAGGATAATAAAAATAAAGTCTCCTCATCCAATTTCAATTGCAACACGGCAAATCTGAAGTTTTTTACAATCAGGGAGAAATCATTAAAAGATCCTAGTAATTCATTTTTTATAAGATCTCTTAAGGTATTAGGTTCACCTTTAGATAGAGCTACTACCCAACGTATTATACTTGCCAGACCTTGAACCCAACTGCTACGTAAACCCAATTCCTGTCTCAGAGAAGCAGTCGAATTTGCTGTACCTACAGACATTAAACTGCGTAAAATTTTCCCTTCCACAGGGTTTAAAAAACTCCACTTTTTTACATCAATTAACTCAATTCCGTATAACAGGGAGGCCGGAACTTTCGCTCTGAAAACATCTAAAAGAATAGAAAAATGCCTTCTACCTGTGGCTTTATACAGGGAAACTAAACTCTTTCCCTGACAAATAGCCTTCCGAGAGTTATTGTCAATGTGTAGTTTGTCACTTAAATTATAAGTGACAATTTTACCTAGGAAGGTGTATGATTTCACACATTCCAGTTTTTTCCCCCCCACAACCCATGGATAATTAAGGCATTTAGACTTCTTTCTACCAGAAAAGCAAATCACTTTGCTTTTTGCCGTATTTATTGATAGGAAATGACTTTCCGCAAATTCAGAGAGTGCTTGCAACCGATTGTTCAGGCCCTTTGGGGTGAGATCCAAAATTAGGATATCGTCTGCATACATAAGGCATGCAATTGGAACACCACCCAAGGACGGGGCAATACCGGCGCAAGCGGAAAGTGTGACGGGTAAATCAACCGTATACAAGGAAAATAGCAATGGAGCCAAAAGGCAACCTTGCTTCAACCCATTGGAAGTGGGAATTAATTTAGATACACCACGTTCACCTCCAAGTAGAACTCTGCACCAGGTGTCAGAGTAAAGGGCGCGAATTAACTTGATCAGGAATGGGGGCATACCTAAGTTAAATAACTTTCTCCACAGCAAAATTCTATCTACTTTATCAAAGGCGGTGGAGAAGTCAATAAAGGCGCCATATACCTGACCACCACGGATTTTCACATATTTTTCATTAATAACTTGCAATGCAGTCAGGTTGTCTAAAGTTCCATGATTTTGTCTAAAACCTGTTTGCTCCATGGGAAGAATTTTATGTTCAGATACCCATTGATTCATTAAAGTAAGCACACATTTTGCGAAAACCTTACCAATGGCATCAAGCAGAGCGATTTGACGGTAATTTTGCGGTAGATCTCTTGCCCCTTTTTTATATAAAGGGACAATAATACTTCCTTTCCAGGAGGGGGGGACTGTTCCATTAGAAAAACAAAATTTAAACACTGGAAAGAGTATTTTACTCCAAAGTTCACTCTGGTGTTTTAATACTGAAATTGGGATTTTATCAGGGCCCATCGCACCAGAGGAACGCATATTCTTAATGGCATATTCAATTTCCTTTTCCGTTGGACAGTTAAGTATACGTGAGACATTATCAGATTCGACATTAAAAACTTGAGAATTATTATTACTGTACAACTTCTCGATATAAAGAACCCACACCTGTTCCTCAATGGCAATAGGCGTAGGACTGGCTCTAGTACCACAGCCTTTGCCAATTAAGGACCAGAATGTCTTGGCTTGGCCATTATAAGAAGCTTCCCTCAGTTGAATCCAGAGGGCATCTTCCTTAGAACGTTTTAAACGGGCCTTAAGTCTAACTCTCCTTCTTTTTAAGATAAACAACTTAGACTTAGCTTCTTGAGTAAAGAATAAAAATTGTCCCCTTACCACTTTGTTTATTTCTCTATTTAAAGCCCGTAGAGGATGAGGGACTACGAGGGATTGTTTCACACCTGGTTTCTTTTTTGCGCTAGCGGTTACAGAATCTAAAAAATTGAAAAAACTTAACAGCACTCTCCCTTCCCAGAGGGGTAAATTCTCAACAGTAAAATACAAAAGAGGCACTACATTTTCAATAGTACAAGGGTTCCAAAAACATTTCCCAGAGCTGGAATCAAAATTCACAAGATCTGTATCCAGACTCCACGGATCCACTTTCTGAAGATTAACAGAGACAGAAAGCATCAATGCATTATGGTCACTAAGAATAGACTCAATGACCTTCATATCCTTTAGTAGGTGAAAACCGGAATAATCTACCATGATAAAATCAATAATAGATTTTCCCTTATTAGATTTACGAGTATAAGCTGCCGGGGTGTCAGACGGAAGCCTCCCGTTTACTATTAAGCATTCAACTTTAAGTAAACCATCTAAGATAAGTTTACCTCTTTTGTTAGTTTTAATTTTAGACGGAAACTGGGCAGGAGGAATATTCAGAGACTCTTCCAATTGAATATTTCTAAACAACTCCAACCCACAGGTAGATATATTACAATTTAGGTCCCCAAACATTAACACATGCGGAGTTGGGGAGACATCTAACGCTTTAGTTAAAAAAGTGAACACATTTTTTAAACCAGTATTAAAACTACAATTGGGGGGAATATAAATATTAACCACAATCAACAATCTATTAGGGCAATCCTCAAATACATCTTTTAGGGTTATTGCTTGAAACAGTTTCCCTGGATCTAAATAGTGTGAATAGTTCCATTGCAATCTGTTAGATAACAAGCATGCTAACCCTCCCTTAGCATGACCTCTTCTAGTGCTGGTTGCATTGTATTCCAAAACAAAATAGTCTTTTTCCAAAGCTAATCTTCCTTCAACCCAGGTTTCTTGCAAACAAATTATATCTGCCTTTTGAGAATGCAAGAAACCCAATTTCTCCTTATAATCCTTGAATCCGGCAGTGTTCCATGAGATAAATTTCAGCTCTCTGTTAAAAATTGGAAGGTTGTTTAGAACAGGGAGCGGATTTACTCGCTAGAACTCCAGGTAACCAACTCCATTTAAATTGGTCATCCTTCCCTGTCTGCTTAAGGGGAGCGTTTTTGTATGAAACTAGCCTTTCATTCCTAGCCACACAAATTTTTAGGTCCTCTGATCTAAGATTAGACCAATCCGGCAACAGCACACCCGTATTAGAGGGAAGTGATAGTGAAGAATTGGCAAGTGTGGCATGACATCTATCCCTCTAACTTGAAATTCCTCTGCCCACTGTAGAACAAGATTTAACACAACTTTCGAATGGAATTTCACCCTTGTTGATCTTATTGGTTTCCCCACGAAGGAGTTAAGGAGAAATACAACATCTAAGTCAGACGTTTGAATTAATTTCAAACTTTCAATCTCATTAAAACAGATCAATAGGGCAGATCTATTTAAAATTAAATCTGGTTCAAACAAGGGAGAAAAATCAAGATATAAAGTATCCACACTTATTTTTTCTTTTGGGAGAATAACTGACATTGAAGGTGGAACCTGAAAGGGTCTTGCTGAAGGATTTAGGGAATTAGGGGACGGGATGACGGAAGAGGTGTTAACCTTAGAAATAACTTGGCAAGATCCTGCTTTAACATTACAATAAGCTGAAAAAGGATTGGCGGAAGGGTGGGAAACCTTGGGGAAGAAAGAATTGGTAAAGCTTATAGGACCTAAACCAGAGACAGGGGCGTCTTCTTTAGGCGAGACAACCCTAGCTTCTACATGAGAGGTAGGGGACTGCTCCACCTGCGGGGAATCTTCTGAACTTAATTCAGCATTCTTATCAAAAAGAAGTTTCCTCTGTCTTTTTTTAGCGAATCTTCGAATGGGTTTCCTCTTCTTCATTCTAATCTTTTTGTGTTTCAGGGGACTCACTTTTCCCAACAATCCCGTATTTACTTTGGGAATCTCCTCTTCTTTGCTAGATGGCAAGGAGAATATCGGAAAAAGAGATGGAATTACGGATTTGGGAATGAGAGGAGATGTTGCTATTACCTCTATCTTGTCACTCATTGGAGCTATACAATTAGCGCCAGCCGAAACCACTTTGGCAGGATTGGGGACAGCAGGAAGAGCTACAAGCTTCTTTACCTTATCACCCTCTATCAAAGGAGCAGATTGAGCTGAATCCAAAACTGCCGAAGCGGGAGGAGTGCCTATTTTTGGGGGCACCAATGGAGAAGCCGATGGTATGGGAAGATCTGACACTAACTCATTTTTACTTAGCAAGAGAACTTGCAAAATTTGCGTTACAGTGTCAAAAATACATTCCGAACCTCCCACAAATTTTTCGAGCAAACTCAAAATCGAAGAAAGAATTGATTCCAAAGAGGACAAAGAATTAGAAATTAGCCTCCCATTAATGTTTGGAGAGCCCTCAGCTAAATTGTTCAACACTGGACCAGAACAAGATGTAAAGTTTAATTGAGAAAGGGAAAAATCTAGTTTATTCGAAGGAGTGCTTCTTAGAGGACCGGTACTTGAAATAGTTATTGCTTCCTCTAAAGGCACGCCTTTACGGTTCCCCTGTAATGATCCCACCCGCGCCCTATGAGCTGTTAAATCAATGTCGGGCAGTGTAAAATCGTTCCCTACTACAGGGGATTTAACTAACGCGACTGACAAAGGATCAGTATTCACTGAAACTTTAGGAACATCCATTAGGGCAACTTGGGAGGGGACAATTTTATCATTATTTGACGCCGAAGGCGAGCCCCTTAGTACTTCGGGACTAACTAAAATAGGCAAAGATTGACTGGCAACCATGCTTAAGCTAGAGGAAACATCAATGACCCCATTAACAGGCACCGAATCGTTAGACCCTGGGATTTCATTCGGGGGCTGCAGATCAGTGGGTTTATCTTTCCCTTTGTCCCAAAAATTGAAAAGCTGACATTGACCTTTCAATTGCATGGAAGTTGCAATTTTGTTCCGAAGGGGGTTAGATTTGGTTTTAGACCCTGATCTCCCCACAATCACTCGCCCAGAGCGTAGTTTTTTAGCCGTCATGAGGCTATATTAAACGGGGAGTAAGAATCAATTAAAACAATTGTAGAATAAAACAACTCAAAATCCTAAAAGACAATACAATTTATAAAAGCAGTGTCACACAGGTTTAATACCGGAGAACCAAGGGAGGGGGCCCAGCCCAGCCTTCTGCAGCCTCTGACGGCCTCAGACGGTCCCGCCCTTGTCCCGGGCTTCTCCCGGCGCGCTCCCGCGCGCTCCCGCGTTGCGGTATCACAAGGGAGGGTTATAGCCGCGCTGAGGCGGGGGAGGAGCCAGCAGGGAGAGCGGGTCAGCTGCTGGTGATGCCGAGGGTCAGGCGCTCCTGGGACTTGAAGTCCTCACCTGACCACGCTCGCAGCCCTGCCCACACCACCGCCACAGAGGCTCTGTCTGAAGTTAGAACTCACAGTCACAGCGCACTTCCAGCAGCGCTAAACAAAGACCCAGAGGCGAAGCGAAACCCGCGATGCGGGTTCCACGAGGAGTTGATCGAAGGAAGAGCAGCTCCAGCGTACTCGCAGTCCGAAGCTCCCTCTTCAGTCTACACAGGTGACAGGTAAGGAAACCACCTTCCTCACAGTTCCTGACACACCGTTTGTGTTCCAGTGTCGGGTGTAGCTGGCGTCTGCCTTCCCGGAAGATGGCCAGTTCAGAGACTTCGTAAGAGATCGTTTTTTGCTCTCGAGCTAGTCTCAAAGCAGTGTAGCGATCCCGATAATTGAGTATGCGTGCAATTATCGGTCTGGCGGGAGCTCCTGGTGGAGGTCAAGCAGCCAGCGAGCGATGGGCTCTTTCTATGATGAACATTGTGGAAAAAGCACTTCTCTTGAATACAGTCGTCAGGAGGCACTCCACATATTCCTCCATTCGGCCTGTGTTGGTTGACTCTGGCGGCACACCCAATATGCGAATGTTATTGCAGAGCGACCTCGATTCTAAGTCCTCATTCTTGGCCGATTTGACTTTCAGTAAACGTTCTATATGGAGTAGTTGTTCTTTTCCGCCCGCAGATTTGTCTTCCAGAGTGGAAACACATTGCTCCACTTCCTTTAGGTGCTCTTTATGCTGATCGTGTGTACGAGTGACTTTGTCAATGTGGGTGTTCATTGCGTCCATGTTTGCTTCTATTGAGGTGAGACTGTGTTTCATTGTTATGAGAAGTTCCTTTAGGTCATCCGTGGATGTCGGGGCCACAGAGCTAGGGCCGTCCACCATTGCGTTTTCTGGGTCAGCAGCAGCTTTAGTGGATTTACGTGCTTCGAATGGTAGCTTTGCTTGTTTACCGTCCATTTTGCCCATATTTTCCCTGCCTCCGTGTTGTGCTTGCATCTTAGCGATAACTCCGGTAGTAGCGGCCTTGCTCATGGCTGTTGCTACTACTCCATCTCCAGTGGCCTCCTCCAGCCCCCATTATCCACAGGCTCTTCTGGGGGCCTCCGCAGCCAAGTAGCCCCCTGTGCCGCTCATCGGGTCTCCTGGGCAGGTGTTACTCTCCCTCCCTGTTCCGCTGCAGCTCCACTCCCTAGGAGGCGCCGTCGGGTCTCCTGTGCAGGTGTTACTCTCCCTCCCTGTTCCGCTGCAGCTCCACTCCCTAGGAGGCCTCCATTTTGCTGAGCAAGCTCAGGCCGGCTGACAGTTTGGCCTCACAGCTCCTCTAAAGCCCGGTACTGCATTATTTTTGGCCCAGGGCCGGTGGGTCTCAGTGCTCTTGTTGTTCCTTGCATTTTTGAGCTGCTGTTGACAGTAACTGTGCAGGATTGATTAGGATGTTGGTCCTGGGCAGCAAGGAGCCTCAAACAAAGTCACCCATCTTGCTAGCATGCCCTCTAGTGTCCCCCAATGGCTCGCATCCTTCTTTATTGAAAAAAACACTACGTTGTACGTCCTGCGAGTGTGCATGCAAACATACAAGACGTACAACGTAGTGTTTTTTTCAATGAAAAGGGAAGCAAGAGGAGCATTAAGGAGAGCGGCCAGGCAAGGGATGTGGCAGAAATACAAGAAAAGTGCCTTCTTTTTATTATTTTTAAGGTATTTGTAAGGGGGAGGGAGTAGCTAACTCCGCTCTGCCACAGAGGCGGAGTTTTCCCTATCTCTACGTTCGCCACGGAGTGCGGAGTAGGCATATCTCCGCAAACTCCGCTGGTGGATACCACAGGCTCTGGGTGCACTTACTTGAGTCAGCCAGTGACAAGCTCTTATCAAGCCCAGATAAGAGCTCCAGCGGAGCCACAAGTCTGGTCCCGCAAACCTGGGCTCCATTCACCACAAGGTGCACAGGAAAGGGTACCACGTCCCTGCTTCAGCAGGTACAAGGGTCTGTCCCCTGAGCTATATTTGTCAGAGCAGGGTGCTACAAGTGGCCCAGTATGGACATTCACATTCCCTGGGAGGTCTGTCCTGCTTTGAAGGTGTGGAAAGCTCTGACCAGGACCCAGGTCAGACCTCCAGTAGGTCTAGGAGTGCAGCCTCCTAGCCTGATCGCCACTTATTGGCCTGTTGTGTCGCAAATTGCCCAGGTTCACAGGCCCCAGGAAGGTTCCATCTGCTCTGGTGGGATGTGAAGCTCTGAACTGGTCCCAAAATGCCAAGGGATTAAAACCCTAGTCCTGGGCTCCATTCGCCAGATTTCCCTGTTACAAAGTGCACAGAACTGAATTATGCAGAATGCAGGCGGCCTCAGCTGCTTTGCTGGAGACACAGAGGTACTCTGCCATCAAGCTTGGCCTTCCCCGGTGCCTGCCACAGCTTAAACCCCACAATGCCTTCTGCATGCCGCATAAAGCTTTCAGTGATGTCCCACTGACTGCTCTCACTGCCTTGATGGGTCACCATGCCTTGAAAGCAAATATCGTTTTTGAATCCTAGCCTGTGGGCTCTGATTTCCAATCCTGGAAAGGACATGCTGTGGCTGCTCCTGCATGAAAGATGCCCTTCTCTAGAGGCTCCCTGCTCTGAGGTTTGGTCTCCTCCCTAAGCTTTGGCTTCCTACAATTATCTCACATCAGACATGACTACTGTGAGAAAGTGGATTGATAGTAGGGGTGGATTTGGTATCCACAAAAAGTGATACATTCACTGTCTTTTTAGTTCTAGTTAATGAAGTTAAAGGTTTCAATAATTTAATTCTGAGCTCAATTCCTTTTGACTAAGGCACACATCAAACAAGCTTAACTTACCAAAATGTGTAAAGCATTTAGAAGTAGTACCAAAACTGTTATAAAAGTCATAAGCACAACATAATAAAAATTCCACTCCAATTTATGAAAAGCAAAATTACACCAAAGTACTGGTGTAATCAATGATCACAGTAGCCTGGGACTGTGATACAATTTTAGGCTGGCTGCTATAGAGTGAAGGTCAAATACAGCAAGCAGACCAGTCCTGAAGGGGCCTGGTAGTAAGAAAGTACAAATAAGTTTCTAACTCTCAATCTGACAAGGTAAAAACCTTACTTGACGTGGGCAAACCTGAAATTCAATCCAATGATGTGGAACAGCTTGCCGCATCCTTTTCATGGCCAATCCCCTTGAAGCACTGGCGCTCTGAAGAAAAAGTTAGAAAAAGTTTCCAAACTTCTTTTGGAGCCCAACCAACCACAGGAGTACACTTCCAAGGCCCCATGACCTCAGCGGGAGCACTTAGAGACTCGAAGGGTGTCAGGTATAGGGCAACAGCAAAGTCCAGTCCAGGTCAGTTCACCACAGGTCAGCTGGGATTCTTCACAGAGTGTCCACTTCAGCATTTTTATCTTCCTGGAGCTAACCAGGTTATCAGCCTTGACATCCTTGGAGGTCTTTCTGTCCTTGCAGCAGGTTCAGTCCACCTGGTATACTTTTGCAAGTACAACACTGTTCTGAGGAAGGCTCGGTGAGAGTCCAGATCGTAGTGTTTACCAGCCTGTTGGTTGAGAGACACCTTAAGACAGGGGTTCTTAGCCTGTGGTCCCTTGGGGGTCCACAACACCTGCTCAAGGGGCCTGGGACTGCTTATAAAATGAAATAATATAAAAAAAGGAAAACTAAAAACTTTAAATATGAAGGCATTTCAGATTGGATGCTAAAAAGTAAGTAGCTATTCCTATGTTGATTCATGGGAGCAATGCAAGTACAGGAAGCAAAATATAGTAGGGATGATTGTTGGCCTCAATTGAGGCACTGGTATGCACGTACAAAAAAGAGAGCTTGGATGAGTACCAATAAAGACAAAATTATTTGCTAGAGTCAAGCATTTCACTTCATCTGTTGGAAATAAAAGTACAAGCCCCAACTTTACCATTACAATTTCCTATTTTAATATTTTTTTTGTTTGTGAACTAAATAAACATTTCATAATTTGTACACCAGTGTGTTGTATACATTTTTCAGTATTTTTAGGGAAATTCAATTAGTAACAATTATTTAGGCGCAAGTCCTTGGCTTTCATTAGTGATTGAGTGGCAGTCCACAGAAGGTTAAGAACCACTGCCCTAAGACACTTCTAGTCTCCCTCTGACCAATAGAGTATTTGTCCAAAGGACCTGGCCTAAATATGTTTACAGTGGTTCCTGTTGGCTTTAATGCAAACGGACAAAAAGCAATGTGCCTAGGAAAATCCAAGATGACGAAGGTCACAATAAACTTGGACTCTGAAGGCTGGGGTGAGTGGAGGAGTGGACTATGGTAATTGCCAGTGTCCACCCACAACTAGCACACAAATCCAGTTTGAAGCAGCCATCAGTTTGAAGCACGCACTATACAGACATCAAACTCAGAGACAGAAATTTGGGTGGGAAAAAGTATGGTCCTTCACTGGCAGGGGAAACCCAAGATTTGTCCTGGAATCCTTTTCCCTTCCTTCTTGAATCTGCCAAAGTGTTACATGTAGCTGAAAAGACAAATCAGGCAAGATTTGACACTGTGGTGTAAACAGAATGAAACAAGGAAGGGAGATACCCCTATGTTCTACACAGCGATGGGGTATATTAATAGACTAAAAAACACAGAAAGTCCCTATATCATAATGTATGAGAGGAAGAATACCTCTCTCTGTGAGGTTCTGTAGCGATCCGAACCCGTGAATTCGGTATCGTAGTACTGACACGATTTCGGTACCAATGAACCGCAAATGATCTATTATATGCATGACAGTGTTTTCGCTGCGCAACTAACATGAATTCACTGGAAAATAGGGCATTCTGTCGTAAAAGTCATGGCATCCATTTTAGTTACGGCATCCATCTTGTTTCTTGCCCTCACATAGTCAATGAACGGACGATGACCCCGGCAGAGTCATCTTGTTAAGGACACGTAAGCTCGATCCCTGAGAAAGGTTGACGCTGCATGACTAGGCAGAATCGAGCTGCCTCCCTTGCCTGAGGCCAGTCCTGCTATACTGGTTCTCGTGTCCGTTGTCCTGACTGAAAGGCCGAAGACGGTAGCCATGCCCGTTTATGATCCATAAACACCTCTTATCCTACATTTCAATCCTTTGCACCTGGCTCTGTTCCTTTGTTCCTTTCCTTCTGGGCTTTTACAATGGGGAGGTTACGATTTTTATGATGGGGAGGATCGGGCAAAGAATGGAAAACTGTCGAGAGGACCTGATCGAATACCGAAAACCTACAACTAATTATTGTTTGATGTCAAATTTACTGTTTGTTTGGGATACCGGGTTGGGCATGAGAAATATTCGTGTAATGTTGCCTAAGACATTTTGCGTGTATTTAAAGAGTAACCCACTTAATGCAATTTGAACAGTCTCGTAGATTCTGCCTCTGTGTGGTTCCTATGATTTCTGTGTCCCTGCAGTAAATAAACCTTGGTCTTTGACGCCACCATCGAGAAGCCCGTGTCTCTGTTTATTTGTGCACCGGGACAGGAGGAACTCAGGGGTCTTCGGGTGTTGTTTCCCTGACACCTCTGGACTCTTAAAAGTCCAGAACCTCAAATTGGCGCCCAACGTGGGGCGACGTCATCCGGTACCGGTCCAAAGCCTGAAAAGTTCGAGAAGTTTCGTGTGAAGATTCCGGAGGGAGGTACCCCGCTTCATCGATCCCTGCATGTCGTAAAAGTGGCCCAACGATCTCTTCCACGAGGGTTCCCGTTCCCAGACGGCTACAGAGGACCGCTGCCCTGACTGTCGCCCTGTCTTGGACCCGAGGTGCAGACCTTAGTACGGCGAGACATAGACGGGTTCTCCTTGGTGACGTCTTCCACATTTCAGTTAAGTATTTAGTTACGCTCGATTTGGTTGTTCCTTGTTGCTCTGGTTTGATTCATAGATTATCATTGGTTGCTCTTGTTTAGATAATCTCTGTTTTGGTATTAGTTCATTTTGGTAGGCCTAAGTTCTCTGCGCATTTTTTGTTGGAATTTGTTTTTGTTGTCATGACTACCAGTAGTAATTGTTTCTTGTCCTGGTTACGTTGCAACGGGGATTCCCGGTTGGAGGATTCGTGTTCGGTTCCTCCGATTGGAACTCCTACATATGAGCTCTATTTTAAACATGGTGTGGGTCCTATTACGTATAATGAAGTATGGGTCCGTTATACCAAAAAAGATGGTGTCCTTAGTTGGCCACCGCATGGTAGTTTCGAAACGGAAATACTAGACAATCTTGAGATGAAGCTGTTCAAGAAAAAAGCCCGGCCGGCAATGTTTGATTCTTTTCGCGTATGGCGCAAAGAAGCCAAACAGAGAGAAATTAGGAAAACGAAGAAAGAACAGAGAGAGAAAGGGTTGACTTTAATGGAGTCTGCTAGGCAGCTGCATGTCAACGAGACTGAGAAAGCAATGGAGATGGCGAATAGAAAATATAATTTGGCAATTGATAAATGTTACCCTGTATTGCCATCATGTCCTGCTAAGCCGATGGAGGATCATGAAAAGGATCCTCTGTTGTCTTACCTGTTGAATTCACCTCCACCGTATGCACAGGGTATTACAGGACCACAGTTGCTACCTGTTGTACAGCCAGCTGCTGGTCAGCCTGGAATAGTTGCTCCACTTCCTTTGATTGCAGCTCCTATCCTTCCCGTGGTTAATGTTCCTTCGGCACCCCCTCTTCCTGGGTTGCCCGTTCCGCCTTTGCCTGTCGTTTCGCAAACTGCTTTACCTGCTACTCCCACCCTTACTATTTCATCTGCTCCAGCTGCCCTGCTCCCGAACCCTGTGAACATTCTGACTCCGCTTTCCGTTCGTAGGAAAATAACCGACTCTGTAACTAATATCTTAACTCCTCTCTACGGGTCTTTAATTGGGACCCCCGTTTCTGACTCTATACAGAGACGTAGCCAGCTTCCTGGTCCCCAAGAACGAGACAATTTAGATTCGACAGCTCTTAGGTGGATGTCGAAAGCTGTGAAGTATGATGCACAGAGAGTGTTAGATACATTTATGCAATGGAATGAACCTACTCAACGTTACGTTTTTGACGTGATGTGTTCTCTTGTGCGTGAAGAATGGGAAGATGATGATTTAGACTCCGTCCCCGCTGACCTGATAAATATTCAACAGAAATTTGCCGCAGGAATGGTGATAGGTCCAGAAGTAAGGGGAGCGATAGAACTGATTTTAGCTTATAGGGATGAGTCCCCTCTTCGAGCGACAAGAGACCCTGATGGTTCACCGATTACTACTAGGAAAAGACGAGGTCAATATCCGATGAGGGAAGTTCCACCCATATGGCGTGATGCAGTTCAAGCTGATGCGGCTATTGGTATTGCAGCTGCTCCAGCACAATTCCAGAGAGTGTGGATACACATCCCTTGGAAACGGGCCGAAGTATTAGCAGTAAAACAAGCGTTACCAGACCCACGTAAAAATCCTGCTGGTTATTACAAAGAGTTAACACAGACAGTTCAAGCGTGCGTCATGAATTTGGCAGACAATGAAATGTTATTTGGTAATGTGGTGCCACAGCCTATATGGGCCAAAATTCGGCAAGAGAACCACCCAGTCGCCTTAGGAGGTGATTGGGCAGCTATTATAGCTGCAGATGCGCAACAAGTTGGCGGTGCTAAACCTGAACCTCTGATTGCTGCCTTACCTGGCAGAATAATTACTCTGATGAAAACGCTGATGCCAGCGTTACGAGTCAATTGGGATAAATTATCGGCATGCAAGCAAAAGAAGGATGAAAGCGTCTCTGACTTCTTCACTAGATTTGAAGAGACCTTCGTAGACCACAGTGGGCAAGATATGAGTACTGAGGGAGGCCAGAGATTGTTTGTCGACAAGTTCGTGTTTAATTTACTACCTGAGCTTAGTAACAAGTTAAAGGATTCTGAAAGTGCATGGGCAGTGTCGACGACAGCACAGATACTTGCAACTGCTCAGTATTACGAGAATAGAGAGAAAGAAGAGAAGGAAAAATCAGAAAAGAAAACAAAAGATTTAAAGACCAAAGTTCTTTTGCAACAGGCGTATCCGCCTCGTTCGAATCAGTCAGATTCACAGCAGCGACTCCAGTTTCAGCAGCAGCCACAATTCCAGCAAGGGACGGCCCAAAGATTTAATTATGGTTTTCCCCGACAACAGTTAGCATGGAATCAGTGTGCTTATTGTAAAAAGGAGGGTCATTATAAGAATGAGTGTCCAGTACTGCACCCACAAACTAGTGGTGTCCCAGCTCAGAGAGGTAATGTTGGGTTTATGCAAGCTCCTAGAGGTAGAGGGCGTGGTATGATGACACCACAGACTGATCGCCAATCGAATTATTTCGATCAGCGAAATATACAACCTACGCAACCAGGTAGATCTCCACAGTATCATGTTGAAGATTACTATGATCATAATGAAGACATTCAAAGAAGCGAGCACTAGGACAGCCGCAGGCAGAGAGAGGGAGTAGTATCAGTTCCAGTTAATCAGAGTGGACCTTATGTCGCAGTAGTTACCTCAGGCGTGGTCGAACCGTTTCTGTTGGATACTGGTGCGGCAAAAAGTTCAATTATGCATGCGAAACTCCCTGGCGCACCTTTGTCTGGCTTAACGAACACTTCAGTAGGTTTCTCAGGCGCCCCTGTTCACAATCCTGTTTCTAGTCCTTTGTCAATTTCTGTTGGGCCATGCGAACTAGAAGCACCCCTTATTCTAACAAACGGTTGTAATGAGAATCTGCTTGGTTTAGATCTGTTGAAACGCCTGCACGCGACACTGTACTGTTCTCCTTCGGGAGTACAGCTCACACTAGGCAAAAGAGTCATCTCTCCAATGTATATGTCGATGGACAAGCTCCCACCGGAGCTGCGTTCTCTCCCTGATACTCTTTGGGCAACTGGTCCTAACGATGTAGGCCTCTTGGAAATTCCCCCTTATGTGGTAAGTCTGAAAGCTAATGTTAAATTCCCACGAATCCCGCAGTATCGGATTTCGAATGAAGGTGAACGAGCACTCTTGCTGATTGTGAAAGACTTAATACAGAAAGATGTGATTGAGGAAACTAGAGGAAACGTCTGCAATAGTCCTGTTCTGCCGATTTTGAAACGTACTGACCCTTCCAAACCTCCAATTTACAGATTTGTGATTGACCTCAGAGAGGTTAACAAAATAGTGATTCCACAGTTTCCTGTGGTACCAGATATCACTGCATTACTAACGTTAATTCCTGCCTCAGCTTCATGGTTTACAGTGATTGACTTGAAAAATGCCTTTTTCAGCATTCCCATAGCCGAAGAAAGTAGAGACATTTTCGGTTTCTCCTTAGGAGGTCGCAGTTTCAGATTCAAACGCGCTCCACAAGGTTATTGTGAAAGTCCTTCAATTTACAGCCAAGCATTGAAGAGTCAATTAGATGCCCTTGTACTTCCTCATGGTGTTGCTCTGATCCAATACGTAGACGATCTTTTACTAGCCGCTGATGACAAGGAAACTTGCAAAGCAGCTACAATTTCTTTGTTGCGTCATTTGTCAGAATTACATCACAAGGTGTCACCTTCTAAACTGCAATATTGTTGCCAAGAAGTGACCTACTTAGGTCATCTTTTGTCAAAGGAGGGAAGAAGGTTGACCCCAGAGAGAATCAAAGCAATTTCACAGATGACTGTACCAAGCACACAGAGAGAAGTGCGTGCGTTTTTGGGTATTACGTCATACTGTAGGCAATGGATCCCAAATTTTTCTCTCATGGCGAAACCATTGGTAGCCCTGACTGGAAAAGGTGTTCCGAGCCCTTTGCCATGGTCTGATGAATGTCAACAGAGCTTCTCCGACTTACGTGATGCGCTGTGTTCAGCCCCTGTGTTGGGTACTCCTGACTACAGTAAGCCATTTACTCTATATGTCCATGAAAGAGAAGGTTGTGCTTTGAGTGTTTTAACACAACAATTTGGTGATAAACAGCGGCCTTGTGCATATTTCTCATCCACATTAGATCCGGTAGCCAGAGCATTGCCAAGTTGTTTGAGAGCTACAGCGGCAGCTGCAGTGTCTATCCGACAGTCTGCTGGACTAGTCATGAACAACATGTTAGTAGTCATGGTTCCACATGCTGTGGATACACTCATGAATCGAACGAAAACTCAGCACCTCACCAGTGCTAGACTATCAGGCTATGAGCTGACGCTTTTGGCAAGTCACATTCAGATTAAGCGATGCAACATCTTGAATCCAGCAACACTGTTGCCGACTACTCAGGAGTCGAGTGATTCAGAGCCCCATGATTGTTGTTTCAGAACTGAGGAAGAGACAAAAGGTAGGATTGATTTAAAAGACACTCCGTTACTAGACCCAGACGGCACTTTATATGTCGATGGGTCGTGTTTTAACCCCTTCAGTGCCCGCCCCTTTCGCCGCCCTGTGCCGGCCGTTTCATTAGCGGGCGGGGTTTGTGACGAGCTGGTCTCGTCATGGGCACAGCGCAACCGCGGCCCATGACGAGACCAGCTCGTCACGGGCATTGAAGAGGTTAAACTACAGAATGGTGATGTGACGGCCGCGTATGCAGTTACGGCTTTGAGTACGATTGTTGAGACTGCAAGAGTAAGTCAGAATTCTGCCCAAGCTGCAGAATTAATTGCATTAACAAGAGCATGTGTTTTAGCTGAGGGAAAGAGAGTGAATGTGTTTACTGATAGCCAGTACGCCTTCGGCGTTGCACACAATTTTGGGCGTCTCTGGAGAGAAAGAGGTTTTCTCACGTCCCATGGGACTAAGATCCAACATGGACAGTTAGTCAGCGATCTATTGGAATCCCTGACTCTACCGAATGAAGTTGCAATTGTGAAGTGCAGTGCACATCGGAAGATTACGGATGATGTTGGCCGTGGGAATGCGTTTGCTGATGAGGTCGCTAAAGAAACGGCCAAGAACATGACGAGCCGAATGTACGTTGCAACGTCTGCAAGATGGATTGCGGAATCAGGAATGTGTGAGAATACGATTGAAAGTGTGAAGGCAATCCAGAATGAAGCAACTGAAAACGAGAAGAATGAATGGAAGGAGAAAACGGGTAAAATGGATTCAAGTGGATGTTGGGTCGATTTGTCTGAGCAGCAACGTTGGATGTTACCTGATGCGTATGTACTTGCAGTAGTCACGATGGCGCATGGAGCGGCGCACATCAGTTCGAAAGGGATCTGTAAAATGTTAGCTCCAGTATGGAAGAACGATGGAATTACTAAGTGTGCAGAAAGAGTGGTGAAAAACTGCATGATATGCCTGATGCATAATCCTGGCAAGGGAACCCCAACCCCAACCGGCCATTTTGCTCCCCCTTCTTGTCCCTTTGAAGTGATTCAGTTGGATTTTATCCACATGGACAGGTGTAACAATCTCAAATACGTCCTAGTGGTAGTCTGTGCCTTCTCAAGATGGATTGAGGCATATCCGTTAAAGGATAACACTGCTTTGTCCACCGCCAAAATCCTCCTCAAAGAATACTTCCCCAGGTATGGTATGCCACGGATTGTTTGGTCAGACAATGGAAGTGAGTTCGTAGGGAAAGTTATGAAGAGTGTGTGTGCGGGTTTGGGTATTTCCCAAAAATTTCACAGTGCGAATCACCCACAGTCAGCGGGTTTGGTTGAAGGGTACAATGGCACCCTGAAGCTGAAACTTGCTAAAATTAAAGCTTCCACTGGTCTCTCTTGGCCAGACGCACTGCCTTTAGCTTTACTGTCCACCAGAGCGACTGTACACTCTCGAGTAGGGCTTAGCCCATATGAGATTGTGTTCGGCCGCCCTGCTAATGTTTGGGGAGTCCCTAGGCCAAAGGAATTCAAACGGATTGAATACCCAATGTTGATTGATTACCTTCATGATCTGACTGCTAAATTGAGCCTTATTCATCAACAGGTATTCGAATCCTTGCCTAAACTGCCGAAGAGTTCAGGCCACACGTTGAAGCCCGGCGACCAGGTTGTAGTTCGGAACTTTGAATGTACTCGGAACCTCCAGCCAAGATTCGTGGGTCCGTTTTAGGTCCTCCTCACAACAAGAACTGCAGTACGCCTAGCTGGAAGGAGAAATTGGGTGCACGCCAGCCATACGAAGCGTGTCCCTCTTCCACTCCCCTATGACAACTGGGTTAGACAGGGAATTGGTGTATCCGAGACAGAACCTGTTCCTAGGCACATCCCCTTCAGTGATGCAGAGTACCTAACGGACCACCCACGAACGGAAACACAGAACTTTGACACCTCAGCAGGAACCGCTCCTTTGAATCCAGAACCGAGTATTGTACAAAGTGAACATTTGTCACCTGTGGAGTCGAACATTTCCGCACCTGTAGACCAGCTATTCCAAGACCAGACAAGACCCGGGAAGTACAGATATAATCTACGTTCTCATGTGATGAACTAATGACATTGCATTATTACCTTTCTGTTTGAAAACTGTAAAACTGTTTTGATCGTATTGCATTCCATTCAGTCAGGAAGTTTACTAAAATTTTTATCTTTTTATTTTTTTCTGTTTCTCTCACCTTACCATCTGGGTTACTGTAGGGTCGTAACGTGTGCCTTGTTTTAATTTGCAGGGAATCAGACACTAGGTCGGTTTCTTCTGTTTGTCTTGGGAACTCCCAGGATAAACAGAGGCAAGTTTTTAACAGGTACAAACCATCCGTTGCGAACGGTTGTAGAAGATGGAGCTTCCTGAATTACGACGGGTTAATGTCATAAATGTGCACAAGACAAAATTATATGACATATTGTACAGTAAATGTTTCCTAATGCAATGTACTCTGACAATTCTGATTGTCTTAATAACTTTGGTAGGCGGAATTATTTTTGGTATTCAGTTGATCTTTACACCTGTTGCATCTACAGTATCTCCCCATGCTCCTGTTTCTCCGACTGTTGTTTCTCTTCATTCTTTCCATCCTTTTTCTGCCCACGAGCAAGCTTGACGCTCTGAGTTTATAAATAACACTTTCATTCAACTCTTGCACCAACATCAACTAGTGGTTAACACAACAAACTGCTGGGTGTGTGGCTTGATACCCCATACCATGGACAAGGGCATCCCTTATTTGGTTCTGCCTTTTAGTTATAATGGATCATTCTGGGCATTTCAGACCATGTTCGCTTATGCCCTAGAGACCTATCCCCCACGACCTCCGCGTTCCACCCGGTATAACTCTGCTAATAGAGCCTTGGTAAAAGGAATCACTGACATGGTGAGAGATGTCAATAATACTCCGTTCATTCCCAAGGATGAATTGCGAGTTTACATGGGTTGGAATGTTACGGAATATGGCATTACTCTGGGTGAGAACAAACGTAAGAGCTCAACTCCGATCTGGGTCGTACCCCACCAAGGTCAAGTCTGTTTACAAGGAAATGGGAGGAATCCGAAAGCTCGACTAGGGAAAAGTGACTGTATCGAAACATATGTTTTCCCGTCACAGTCTTCCCCTGCATTCTTAGCTGCTAAGGGTACCTATTTTGTTTGCCAAGACAGAGCATACACATGGCTGCCTGCTGACTTCTCAGGCTCATGTTACATCGCTCAACTGTTACCTCTGACATATACTGCTGCACCGGACTATCACAAAACTAGAGTTGTGAGAGGTGTTTTCAGTAAAGAAGATACTGCTGGCCAAGAGGCAGGAGACTTTTTCAAGGGTTTCCTCCCATTCTGGGGGCTATGGCCAACAGTAGAAACTTACGTCAACTAACACGGGTAGTTGAATCCACTATCACCGAAACTGCGGGTGCTCTTAGTAACCTGACAGCTGAGCTTCAAGCGGATCGCCTCATGACGTTACAGAACCGTATGGTTCTTGATGTGTTACTTGCAGATCGAGGTGGAGTATGTAAGATGATCCAATCAAGTTGCTGCGTTTTTATTCCAGATAATGCGCCAACAGTATACAAGGCCATCTCTAAGTTACATAAGATTTCTGACTCTATTCATGTAGAGGAAGGTGACTGGTCATTAATGGGATGGTTCTGGAGCCTGTTGTCTGCGTGGGGATGGAAGGTTCTGATAGTCACTGGTGTTGCATTAGTATTTTTATTTTCATGCTGTCTCATTGTTCAGTGTGGTCCTGCCTTATGTAATCTCTGCATTTCTACATGCGTAAGAAGACCACCTGTTTTTAGAGATACGCCACAAGATAGAGTAATGCTGCAACAACACATCAGTGACCTGATGAACATAGAAATGGACTCTGACATAGAGTGAGTTATTGCCTATGTAAGGGCAAAAGGACGGTCTGAGGTTCTGTAGCGATCCGAACCCGTGAATTCGGTATCGTAGTACTGACACGATTTCGGTACCAATGAACCGCAAATGATCTATTATATGCATGACAGTGTTTTCGCTGCGCAACTAGCATGAATTCACTGGAAAATAGGGCATTCTGTCGTAAAAGTCATGGCATCCATTTTAGTTACGGCATCCATCTTGTTTCTTGCCCTCACATAGTCAATGAACGGACGATGACCCCGGCAGAGTCATCTTGTTAAGGACACGTAAGCTCGATCCCTGAGAAAGGTTGACGCTGCATGACTAGGCAGAATCGAGCTGCCTCCCTTGCCTGAGGCCAGTCCTGCTATACTGGTTCTCGTGTCCGTTGTCCTGACTGAAAGGCCGAAGACGGTAGCCATGCCCGTTTATGATCCATAAACACCTCTTATCCTACATTTCAATCCTTTGCACCTGGCTCTGTTCCTTTGTTCCTTTCCTTCTGGGCTTTTACAATGGGGAGGTTACGATTTTTATGATGGGGAGGATCGGGCAAAGAATGGAAAACTGTCGAGAGGACCTGATCGAATACCGAAAACCTACAACTAATTATTGTTTGATGTCAAATTTACTGTTTGTTTGGGATACCGGGTTGGGCATGAGAAATATTCGTGTAATGTTGCCTAAGACATTTTGCGTGTATTTAAAGAGTAACCCACTTAATGCAATTTGAACAGTCTCGTAGATTCTGCCTCTGTGTGGTTCCTATGATTTCTGTGTCCCTGCAGTAAATAAACCTTGGTCTTTGACGCCACCATCGAGAAGCCCGTGTCTCTGTTTATTTGTGCACCGGGACAGGAGGAACTCAGGGGTCTTCGGGTGTTGTTTCCCTGACACCTCTGGACTCTTAAAAGTCCAGAACCTCATCTGGGCCAAATATTTTGTACGAATGATGAATAATTCTGAAGGTATTTTTCTCCTCAGTAAGTGCCTTTATCTGAAAAAACCTTTCTCTAACTATTGTCTACAATGACACAGCACAGCATACAGTTTCACAGAACTACTATTCAATTCAATAACGAATATATTAAAAAAGCAGTTTATTACAGAAAAAACAATATCATATTACATATTCAGTCATCTATCCTTTGTGGCCTTCCTCCCACTATAGGTTACAATCTAATCGTATAAAAAACCTTAAAAACATTAAAAAGTCGACGCAGCGTTTCAGTGTTAGTTCGATATTTTCACCTTCTTCAGGACAGAATTTTCAGAAAATCTAAACATAAAAAATATTAGTTTAGAAACCTAGCATGTACTGTATACCCTAAAAGACATAATGCACTGTGGTTATTATTTTACACTCACATTTCTTACTTACTGGCACCAATATTTAATACATCAATAAACTCTCGACCCTCACTGTTACTGTAGTATTTCTGTCATTATGTGACACTTCAGGTTTCCTTATGCTTAAAATCTTGATCATTAAGAAACAGCGTTTTGTAAACCTTAGGAAAGACACATAGCCTACATATATTACTCATTGCATACAATTGGTTCCCCAAGATGAAAAGAGAAAAAAAAGCACTACATATTAGCACATTCATTTTTACTACATTTCTAAAGTTTCTGTTTCCAATACTTTTTTCGTACCTTGGTTATGAGATGGGTTATGTCGATGGAGGTAAAATATCTCACCACCATTAGAGCCTCACTGAAGGAGCCTCTAAATAAAATAAGAACATTCAATATATTTTCTTTATTCTCATAGTTACAAGTAATCCATATATTAATTATATACCCACCACCGAAGTTTGGGAAGATTCATGTACCTATAAATGTGTGGATCCTTTTCTTATATCTGTTAGAGCCACCGTAATATATTTTAAGGTGGAGGGTTTTATTGATGTAGATTCCTTTATATAAGAAATTCTATAGAACAAATAACAGTTTGTGGATCAATTACAATTTTGGCAAGCAAAATACATTTTAAACATGTAATATATACTAGAAGCAGGCTTACCTATTTGAATGAAATAACTGTCAAACCAGGCATTATGATCTTATCCACATTAGCTGTTGATTTTAGAGATCCTAATCAGATTATATACTGATTATGGTGCAAGGTTTTAAAATCTGAAAAGCGATAAACTAATTTTTATACACCTCCTACTGGGCTACTCAACAATACATGTAAACGCCTGTACTATCTTTATAATATAGTCTGAAAAATACACGGTATTGTTGTGTCTTATAGATGTTATTCAATGCATTTGTATATATTTTGGCATTTATATACTTATTCCCATTAGCCAATAGTTGTCAAATCCTGACCGTCATGCATTTTTATTGGCCTTTAACATCTTATCGGAGATATCGTTATTTAGGAAGACTCCGAGCATTACTATACTCAATTAAAGTCAAATTAAAACATGGCCAACCGTTAGTTTCTAACTCAGCATAAACTATGGCCAAGTGCAACAGTCGACCACATCTTAAATACAACCGTTGCCACAGCTGATAAAAGAAAACAGTGTTTACCTATTTTGCTCGCATCGTCTAAACTTCAGTTTATATTCTACTCGATCTAAATTCGAGTAACGTAGCAGCTCGCTTAATTAAACGTACCTGTATAATTAACACCGGCCTCCCTGCTCTAACGGATATCCGGGATGCAGTCTATGAATGGCTTCCTGGTACCTGTCCTTTTATACAAATCCGGTCACCTTTACCGGATGTCGTATAAGCTATCGATTACATTTCTTATTTAAACGGCTTCCTATTTACATCAACGGGTTATTTTTAAAATGACGTTTTTTCAAAAAGACCATCAAGTAAGGAAACTTGAAGTGTCACATAATGACACAAACACTACAGTAACAGTGAGGGCCAAGAGTTTATTGATGTATTAAATATTAGTGCCAGTAAGTAAGAAATGTGAGTGTAAAATAATAACCACTGTGTATAATGTCTTTTAGGGTATACAGTACATGCTAGGTTTCTAAAGATTTTATGAAAACTTTCTGTCCTGAAGAAGGCGAAAATATCGAATTAATACAGAAAAGCTGCGTCGACATTTTAAATGTTTTTAAGGTTTTTTACACGATTAGATTGTAACCTATAGTGGGAGGATAGCCACAAATGATAGATGACTGAATATGTAATATGATATTGTTTTTTCTGTAATAAACTGCTTTTTTAATATATTCGTGATTGAATTGAATAGTATTTCTGTGAAACGGTATGCTGTACTGTGTCATTGTAGACAATAGTTAGAGAAAGATTTTTTGAGATAAAGGCACTTACTGAGGAGAAAAATACCTTCAGAATTATTCATCATTCGTACAAAATATTTGGCCCAGAGAGAGGTATTTCTCCTCTCCTACATTATGATATAGGGACTTTCTGTGTTTTTCTGTGTCAACAGAATGCCCATTTAGGTTGGCCTATTGTGTGCGCCTGGGAGAGATTTCACTTCTCGCCCTGGACTGAGCACAACCTTCAGGCAGATAAAAGGTAACTTCGTAAAAGTTACTTTTCCTTAATTATCAAAGATCCAACATAACCATTCAATTGGGTTTTTTACATTCTTAAAAATAGTCATTTAACTATTTTCTAGTTGGTCGAATTCCTGAAATACATTATTAGAACTTTAAACTGTACCCCGGTTTGCAACATAGGATAACTAGGACTGGAACAGTGAAAATAGCTTTTAGGGCATTGTGAAGGACATGGTAACATTGCTTTTCTACATATGTCACTTTCAGATAACATGCAGCCTTCCTTGTGGGCAATAAGGCTTACATAGTGATTACTTTCAATATTGAAAATCAAGGTTTTTACCTATTAAAAAGGTTTATTTTAACAGGTTGCACTGCAATACTCAGGCTACAATGGTAGGCCTGAAGCCATATTTCACTCTGACACACTAGTGGGCGGTACAATAATTTGCGCAGTCTAATGGAGAGTTATATATGCCATTCATCGATCGGCCAACTTCTACATGTTTTAGGGGCCAGAATACATACACTGGGCACTGGAAAGCCGTGCAAACAATCGGGATAACCCAGCAAAAAGGGTAATTTTCTCACAGTGGCCCACTGAATGTAAGTGGAAGAAGATAAACTATACTAAATTTCCTCAGTAATGTCATGTGAGGAGGAAAAAACCTAGCACTGACTCGCCAGATTTGCTCAAGAAGCTGAGGTCCTACTAATCAAGGCTCACTCAGTGGTGGCTGGTGACATTTGAAAGTGGTGAGGCATGAAAAGTATGGATGATGGTTATGTCACTAGTGAAGCAAGTGAACCCAACAGACAAAAGGGAGGTTTGGCGGTTCTCCCCCTGAATTGTTTTTGAAAAAAGTAGCAATTGGCAGCTGTTGTTTGACACATATTTGCTTGGGGAAGTGAAGTGTCTATATGTCAGAGCCTAACTGATGCTGCGTGTCCTGTAAAACTATTGCACAGAGATGGGTGGCACAAACAAGAGAAGAGGACCATGGCCTATGTTGTTATCCACCTGCAGTGCGTGGAATCAACAACATCCCAGCAGCACAGCACCCATCCCCTACTGTGTCAGATAGGAAACAAATAAGGTGGTGAAGCATGGCCTGCACAAGTCCTCTGTCTGACCATATTAGGAGAAAAGACAGCTCTCATAAATTCAGTAAAACAAATTGCTGTGCGATGCATGCACACTTCCTTTGTGCTTTACACATTTTATTTGCTAACCCACTGCTGAGCTCTGCTGTGGCTGTTGTTTCCATACTCCGACAGCAGAGCATAATGTGTTATGAACTGCTGTTTGTGATCCTTAACTGGTGGCACAAGTAACAGTATAATATATGACATGTGTATTTAGCATCTGTGTTAAACATGCCAGACATCCTTAAACGTGATAAAGTGCAACACCCAGATGCTTTTAGAGTGGCATCAAGTGCTATACCAGTCAATTATAATCTAGAAAATGGCAGGCACATTTATTAGCCCAGCAGCAAACATGTATACTAAAGCTCTTAGGGCTTAAACATACAAACTTCTCAGTGATGTGCATAATTCAGTATGTGCATGTTAAAAAACATTGACTTTAAATTCCAGGATTTGTAAAGCAGTGCAACTCACCCGTGAGGGTTTCAATGTGCTGAATTGTAGGCACAGGGAGATTCAGTGATTTACCCAGAATCACAGGATGTTGATGACGATGCTGAGACGCGAAACTGGTTACCACTGGATCCATAGTCAGCAGCTCAGCCACTTACTCCAAATCCTCTCTTCACAATTTACACTTTAAGTTGTTTCAAAGCATTAAAATGTAAATGATGTTGGCAGCCAGGGCTATTAAACTTAAAAAGTTGCCCCTTTGTGGCTCTCACCAATCCAGATTTGCATGCCATGAAATTCAATTGAAATAACTTACAGTTAGCAGGCAGCTGTAATAAGATAGAAAGTTAGCCAGGAGCCTCGGAAACGCAATGTTGCACACGAAAATAAGTTACCTACCTGTAACAACGGTTATCCAGCATTGGTATCTTTCATAGATTCACATGTCTTAATCATTCCCTGTCGTTGAGATGGGAGTCCCACGGTAACATAATCAAGTAGTATTTAAATAATGCCTTAGGCTATAATGGTATGTTTTACATAGCCTATCTCTGTCCTTTTTTAAAAAATGGACTAAATGTTGAATGCAGCCAATCAGCTGCTAGCACCCTCTAGAACTCTCCTAGCAGAGGCAGTTTCCGTCAGTTTTTCCCAGCACGAGTGTGAAGTGAGAATCTTATTGAATAATGTGAAAACAGTCTTGAGACTCCCACGGGTGAGTAGCGCGCTTTGTAAACCCCTGATTGATAGACTGATTGAGCCTCTACGGGGAGGAGGGTGGGTGCATGTGAAACTAGGAAAGATACCAATACCGGATAACCGTAGTTACTGGTAAGTATCCTATTTGGGTATCTTTCATACATCCACATGCCTGAACCAGACTAGCAAGCAGTCACATCCAATATTATCTTTTTTGTTGAGGATCACGGGGTGACTTCTAAAACATAGTGAACCCCAAACATTTGAGGTAATACCAGAGGCACCTTAAAGGCTACACCTGTGATTACTGTTTTTTGGATAAAAGGTACAGAAAGAGAGAAATGCACAGAACATAATCATGAGAAAAAGCTTAAGTTATTGCTTATATACTCGCACATTCATATACAAAGCATTAGCGAGAGGCAAGGAAAATGAAACAGCGTAACTTGTAATACACCTTACCTAGTAATGCTTTACATCATTAGGAACATGTAAGCATATGAAATCACTGTGCGAACTCCATGGAGTAGTGCTGCGTAGGTGTGAGTGGTCCTCCAGGTTGCAGCACCACAGATTTTTTCCAGAGTCACTCCCGCGAAGAGGGCAGCTGACATGGCAACTGCTCTGGTGGACTGAGCCTTCACTGTCCTTTCCAAAGGTTTTTTAGCGCTGACATGACAGAACTGTATCGCAGCCGATATCCATCTTGCGATAGTGGCCTTTGTTATTGCAGTCCCTTCTCTGACTTGGCCATAGGCAACTAATAATTGATCAGTTCTTCGAATGTCCTTTGTTCTCTGAAGGCAGAACTTAAGGCAACGTTTGACATCCAGAGTATGTAGTGTTTGCTCTGCAGATGTTGATGGTTGCAGACAAAAGGACCAGAGTATAACCTGCTCATTGAGGTGAAATTGTGATGGCACTTTAGGAATAAATGTAGGATTAGTCCTTAGAATCATAGTGTCTTCTTTAAATAATCTAAAATGTTTCTTAATGGTGAACGCTTGGATTTCACTCACCCTTCTGGCCTATGGTGAGTGCCAGCAGAAGAGCGACTTAACTTTATGAATAGGTTTGAATGGTCTTTTCATGAGTTGTGCAAGGACCATGTTGAGGTTCCATTCCGGCGGTGGTGCTCGCACTGGAGGAAAAGTACGGAACAGTCCCTTCATAAATGTTTGATCAGGCGAGAGGCACAAAGTGAAGTGGCCCTGGAAGCTCTTCTATAGCAGGAAATGGAAGCCAGATGCGTCTTAACTGAGGTGAAAGCGAAACCAGATTTTGCCAAAGAGAGGAAATATGGTAAAATCTGTTGGGATACTTTAAATGGATGCAGGCCATTTCGTTGACACCAAATACAGAACGTTTTCAATTTCATCTTGTACATTTTATTGGTACTTTCTGTCCTAGATTTCGAGAGGATGTCTCTACATTCCTGCGAAATGTTCATGTCCCTAAATTCCAGGAACTCAGGAGCCAAGCATGCAAGTATAGAGACTTCGGATTTGGATGGCACACCTGTCCATAGTCCCTGGTCAGAAGAGAGGGAGACATCTGCAGACATATGAGTCTGGCTTCTGAAAGATTAAGAAGTTTCGGGAACCAATGTTACTTGGGCCACCTGGGCACAATGAGAATTAGGCAACATCTCTCCAGCTTCGTTTTGGTCAGTACTCTGGGGATCAATGGGATGGGGGGAAAGGCGTACGCATATATCTCTGACCATCGCATCGAAAGTGACTTGCCCCTAAGACCCCGGGAGGGGGAACCTGCTGCCATAGAACCGGCATTTGGTGTTGATGTCTGTGGCAAACAGGTCCAGTGCTGGCTTTCTCCATAGTGCAAATACTCCGTCAAGCTGGAATTGCTTGAGTTCCCATTTGTCTGTAGCTCTGCTGAGAACATCTGCTAGCCTGCTGTGAAGGCCTGGAACATGCTCGGCCCTGAGAGAAATCCCATGCTCTGTTGCCCAGCTCCATAGTTCTTGCGCTTACTGAGAAAGTGTGAGAGATTTGGTTCCTCCCTGTTTGTTTATGTAGAACATACTGGTTATATTGTCCATACAGGCCAGTACGGAGGCATCTGTTATTCTCGGTAGAAAGGCCTGTAAAGAGAGGAATATAGCCTTCAACTCCAGCCTGTTGTCATGACTTTGCGTTTGAGAAATGGACAATTTGCCTTGGAGATGGAGATCCTGTGAATCACCTCCCCAGCATTCCATGGAGTCTGGTATTTCTTGTAAGAAAGTGAGGCCCTTGGAAAGGTGTGGACTGTGACACCACCATTGCGTTGCAGTTTTCAGTGCCGGGTAATTAGAATGGTGTCTTCGAAGGATCCCGACGTTTGCATCCACTGTTTCCGAAACTTTTCAGGCAGAGGTATAATTTTGAGCCTGGCTAAGGGTACTAGGTCGATTGCTGATGAACACATCCCTAGAAGCAACTTGTATCTTCTCATTGAAATGGACTTTCTTCTTGAGATTGTCAAAGAAAGCTGCTGTAGACGTGCTGTGGCTCATTCGATAGGAAAGCCTTGCATTGGATCGTGTCCAACCTGGCTCCCAGAAATGGTGTCTTTTGATTGGGAAGAAATAAAGACTTTTTGATGTTCACTGTCAGCCCTAGTCTGTTGAATAGCTGGAGACAAGCGTCCGTGGTTCTGGTCGCTTGATCTGCTGTTGGAGCCTTCAGTAGCCAATCATCTAAGTAGGGGAATACTGGGTGACTTTGAGAGCGTAGGGTTGCAGCTACTGGTGCAAGGCATTTTGTAAATATTCTGGGTGCTGACTTGAGGCCGAAAGGGAGAACCTTGAATTGGTAGTGGGTACCAGCTACCGTAAACCTGAGGAATTTTTTGTGTCTCCAATGGATGAGGATGTGAAAGTATGGGTCTTCTATATCGAATGAGGTCATAAAGTCTCCTTTGTTGAGGCAACTCAGGATCTCGTCCAAGGTTACCATCCTGAACGTTTGTTTTTTCAGGTACTTCTTGACGTTCTTGAGATCCAGTATTGGTCTCCACTACCCTGATTTCTTTATTATTAAGAAAAAACGAGAGTAGAAACCCTGACCCCTTTGTAGAGGTGGAACTTCCTCAATTGTACCTTTTGAGAGCATGATCTTTATTTCCGTGTGTAATTAGTGAAGACGAGGGGGAGGGTTTCCCTTGGGTGGAGTAGTTGAAGGTTTGTTCCTGAACTCCAGAGTATGACCAAAGGCAATTAGATCCAACACCCATTGGTCTGATGTTATGCTCTCCCATTGCTAGTAGAACCTGCAAATCTTCACACCAACGGGAGGGATGGAGAGGTGGAAAGCTGGTACTTAGCATTGATCATTGCTTTCTTCTGTTGTTCCACTCCTGGGATGTTGTTCTCTTGCGGGCCCCTTGTTGGGAGAAACCAGCTGTTGCCGATTGACAGTACGTGGAGTGTTGATAAGTCTGCCTGTATTGAGCCTGATAGGTCTAGTATTACTGTTGCCTCTGAAAACCTCCTCTGTATGCGGGAAACCCATGTCCTTTCGCTCCCCTGAAGGGCATCTTTCTATATTGGAGGGTGGTTAACGATTTTGCTGTCAGTGTCCATTTTTATGGAGAGCAACACATCATCGATATGTTTGCCGAATAAAGAATCTCCATTGAACGCCATGTTCAAAATTTTTGTTTGAACTTCTGGCCTGCAGGTAGTGGCCTTCAACCACCCCATGCATCTCAAAACTGCTGCTCTTGCCAGTTGTTGGAAATCTGTGTTAGCTATATCCATAGCACAGTCAATGGTCTCCAAGGCTGCTCTTTCACCATCTATGAGGATCTTCCTCGTCTCTTGTTTCCTATCTTCAGGGATGAGGTCCATGACGGCTGCCATATACGACCACAAATGTTGGTTGTAACGGCTGATAATAGCCAACGCATTTCTGCCCGAATGGCAACCACAGCCATGATTGAAAAACGCTTACCCATGATGTCCAATTTGCATCCCTCCTTGTCCGGAAAAGTCGGGATGGGGTAGGCAGATTTTTTTATCTCCCCTGTGCCGCCTTTGAAATTATGGAATCCAGCTTTGTGTGACCTGTCAGGCAAGAAGGTGGATATTCAGGGACCCTGTACTTCTTGTCTATTTGAGGAAGCACTGGTGTTATTGTGGCTGGCTTTTCATTATTTTTACTCCCTCCTGCCAAATATAATCTATTATAGGGATCGTACGAATACATTTCCTGGCCTCCTCCTTAGAATCATACAGAAAGCAATCTGTATGTTTAACAGCCATAGGGAGATGGAACCTGTTGGAGGCTCTCTCGATCAAGTTGTGGAACCCCCAGATGTCTTCTAAAGGTGAGTCCTCTGGGTGATGTGCTGAAGGAGAGGGGGTAGGAATGACTACGGTACTGCTGGTGGATGTGGTTCCGGGATCTCTCTTTCTTCTCACTCATCCTCTGAAGAAGAGGAGTTTTCTTCATCAGGTACCTGTGTTGGAGGGTGGGGTACAGTAGGTGTTGTTGGTTGGGGTAAGGCTGGATTTGCTAGGAGCTGTGGCTGATGTGGCAGTGGCTCAATCTGGACATCCTAGGGAGGAAATCTCCAGCTATAGTCCACCAACATGGCTTGAAGGTCTTGGTATAAAGACGGGGGTAAACGTGCCATTTTCCTAGGACTAGGCTCAGGGGGATAGCCATAAAGTTGAAAATGGCATGGAGGAACCAGCTATGGCTGGTAATATTGCTGTTGTTGCTCATCTTTATATTGGTCCTCTTCATCCTGGCATTTCACATGCAACTCGGATGGGCTACGTGCCACCCCATATACCCCATCATCATCTTCCTCCTCATCTTCTGACTGTTGGAAAAACAATAAGTGCAAAGGAGGCAACGGGGAGATCTTTACATCGGATGAAACATCCGGGTGGAGAAAGGTCTTTGTTACTCTGGTAATATTGACCATCGTCGATGGTAGTGTTGACGGTACCAACAACCCTGAAGAGGTAATATTTGTCGTTGCTGGTGCTGTCATCGCTGGTGTTACCATTGATGATGTCATCGCCGATGGTGTTGTAGGTTGACTCATCGATGACAGGGTCGCCGACGGGATGCTCGTCGACATGATGCACGTCAACGGAATGGGCTTCGACGGGGTGCTTGTTGAGGTTGCCTTGGACATTAAAGGAGTCTTTAGCGACGAGACGAACTTTAACAACTTTAACAACTTTTTTGTTTGAGAAGTACAGATAAATGCGAATACACACATTGGAGAAATGTGTGCCTACTTATTTAAAACTCTTTGCCTGTAGTGAAGCTGATGCATAGTCATTGTCCTGTTGCATTAATCACCAGAGTATAAGATCAGCTAAAACACAGGTTCTATTGCATGTTTTCGGGGTAATGCAGCACCGAATTGCAGTTCTAATTCATACATTTCTCAAGGTGCTATCTCAAAGCCTTGCACTGGACCAGAGATTCTGCTTCTTGTTTTAACAGATTCCTATTAGGACAGTGCAATGGCTCGGACAGGGAAGAATCTTTCAGTAGGAAGCATGCTCAGTAGGAAAGGACCATTCCTTCTGATCATTGTGGCACATGATTGGCCCCTAGCCCAAAATGGAAAAGTTCACATACAAGCAGGGGCTCTGCAGAGTTCATGTTCTGCAGAGCGTGGCAAAATATTTTCACACTTTTTGCCCCGCATATAATTCATGTTGGTAAATTGGCACTGCCTGTCTAACTCAGAGAGAATGGCTGAGGAGAGTATCCCATGAGACAAGCAGGTGGTGTGGACACAGTGGGCTATGTCCTTCCTTTGTTGATTTGCAGTATCTGTTTACCCAATGACAGGAAGAGAGTCAATGCAAAACCACAGGGCAACCAACTGTTTCCCACTCAAGTTCAGGAGACAGGCAGTAATTTATATGGATGATTTCAACCCTGTTAAGCCCCATTGCTGCGCCAATTTCTTTTAAATGGAAAGGTGCATAAAAAGCATCAAACTTTACTAAAAAAGAACACATTTGTTTCCCATAATTCTAATTCCCTAAATGTTTGGTGCTTGAAGTGTGGTTTTCTATTTCAAACAAAAAAATGAAAATAAAACATGCTATACTCTTTAATAGTATTAAGGCTAGCAGTGTTATACGAATGTATGCAAAATCACCTGCATATGGATCTACCTCAATTTATTTTCCTCCACAATCTTTGCTTGTTCCTCACCCATCTACCTTCTCCCATACTGCAGGATCCTTAGTGTTCTGATAATGTTGCCACTGCTCCTTTTCCCATTACAAAAATGAATGTACTATCCCGTAGACCTCTCAGGTAGAAGAGTGGGCTTGGGACATCTGGGCCCATATTATAGACAGGCCCACTCTCCCTGTTTGTGCCACAGCACACCTTTAAACAGGTGTGCCGGGTGCAAAGAGGACTAGTGCACCCTATTACAATGAATGTGCTGCCCTGTGTGCAGCACATCCCCTGAAATACTGAGTGGCTGATTACAAGCCACTTAGGGCCTGATTCTAAGTTTTGCGGTCCATGGACCTCCCTGCCGGTGAGGGAGTGGTGACCACAGTGAGGCAGTGCACCCAGCCTCCCTATTATGAGTTGGCAGAAATTACTGTGCGAGGACTGTCGACTCTCCACTGACACCGCCGACAAAGCCAGAGAGTCGAGCTGGCAGAGAGGGCCAATGATTCTATGACCGCACTCCAACCTCCAATCCCATTACGAGTTGCATCACAGCAGACAAAAGTGTGGCAGTCCTACCTCCAGACAAGGAGCCTGTTAGTGCTCCGTTCCAGACTCACACGCAATCACACATTCATGCATGCCCTTACTGCCTCAAGGTGCGTCTCTCGTTGATACACCTAGTTGTGTCCATCTGTCCTCCCCGAAGGTGATTGAATGAGGGGGGAGCGTGAAATATATAGTGCTCTTAACAGGACAAAACTGGGTTTGTGCATGAGTCTTGAACGGAGCACTAACGAGCACCTTGTTTTTAATTTTACTTTTTACTTGTGCTACCATTGTTTCATCTTTCTTCTAGAGTCTGTCTCTCCTCCATTCTCCCGACATGGGGCATGTAGGGTAATTTCTAAGGGTAAGAAATGTGACAAATTCTCCCATGAGATATTTCCATATCCTAGTGTGTCCACAGTTGAATGACATGTGTTATACACATTTAGCCACCCACGTAAATGTATATGTGAATGTAGTTTTGAATGTTTCCTTTTTTAACCGATCATGTTGTATGTTATCCTGATTGTACTCTTGGATATATTTCTGTTTTACAGGATTGATGAGAGTCCTTTTCTCCCGTGGAGTGTGACAAAGTTCTTCCCACCAAGTGGTACCTTCTCACCACTAATTTTGGTAAGAACGGAGCCCTTTCTTGGTCCTCATGAATGCCACGGACCCTTTTGGGCCAATTGGCAGAAACACGTTGACCACTTTTACCACGGTGAGGATACAATAATTTCCCCATGCTCACTGTCCACATTATTTTAATACCATATAGCAGCCTCTTCTATTAAATTTAATTCACTTATTACGGGCCCCCACTTAGTTTTAGAAGTGCCTCTCTGTCTTCAGGTGAAGGCCCACCCTCTACCAAACCGAGTTTCTTGAGAGCGAGGACTGCCGATGATGAAGCATGACACCTGGTGGTGTGAGGACAGTCCTTCACTTTTTGTGAGATGCCAGCACTCATGATTTAGGTTTAGAGTACCTTTGGTCACTGTGTTAGAAGCAGCTTCATTTGTGCTAAACATTTCATGTTGGAGGCTAGCTTGCTCCTAGTACCCCACGCCTCTATTTCCCTCCCCATGAATCTCCCTGGGGTTAGTGTGTATTCACCCTCACAATGACACATCTATGCTCCCCTCGTTAGCTCAAGCATACATCAGCATTGAAGTGTTCTCAAAGTGAAAAACACCTCCTCTGCTGCAAAGCTTTAGTGGACTCCCACCCATACCGCACTATCCAAACTTTACCTGGTACCTGGTATGAAACCAATTCCACCATCGGGGTAACAAATATATTTTAGGCTAGTGATCCAGACAACATCTACCAGATGCATCAATAATCACATGAGCACTGGACCTCGTAAACAACAGTTACCTGGGATGAAAAAAATACTAAAAATACCACATATGTGCAGACTATGGGTAAGTGAAACTCAGCAAATCAAACTGCAACCACAGCATCTGTCAGATATCAACTGGAAGTAGCCTAAACACAAAGACTGCCCAATGCACACATGTGCATGCAGATCTGACGCCCTCAATGTGTTAAGGCACAATTTTTATGCTTCAACTTACCTAACACATATTCTTCACACCTTATTGGGAGCAGGGCAAGCACAATTGTTGGAGACAGTCACAAATTCAAAATACTTATCTCCTGCAAAAACACACACTGCTAGGTCACAATCATGTGGTACACATTCCACATACCTAATCAATGTGCATGTCCCATGATTCACAAGAACTCCACAACAGGTATAGAGGTTAAATAACACCTACCAATTTCAAAGGAACACCAATCTCGATCAACCCAACACCAGTGTACTAGCATGTAGTCCAGGAACCCCATACAGCAAATAGCATGTAAAGGATTGAATGGAATAATGTGCATTCAAATGTTAAACTATTTTTATTTGAACTTAGAAACAAATAAGGCCAATGGCCGGTCCAATGTAAAAATGTGGGAGAGCAGAGTGCTGTATCACAGCACTTGCCAAACATGAGCCTGCCAGGGAAACCTCCTCAGGAAGTGCCATCCAGTGGGCAAGCCAGGCACCTAAAAAAAAACTAGGGGACAGCTGAGGTCGGGACTGGGCGAGGTTTGGTTGACAATGGAAGGTGGGGCAGTGGTATGGGGCAGACTGAAAGTCAAGAGGTACATGAGGGATTTCTATGGGAGCCTGGGCAGGTGGGATGGCAAAGGGTGGGCTTTGTGAGGTTGAGGGAGTGTTATGTCTCTGTCGTGGGTTTGCCAGTGGCAGATGCTAGTGTCACAGGATCTAATGTCGCTTGTGAAGGCATTGTGTCTGTTGGTGCGTGTCTCAATCGGTATGTGTGTGCTGGGTCTGGTGAGGGTGGTGAGTCTCAGTTCAGTGGGTGCATGCTTATGTTTTGCTGCTTTTGGGCGGTGATGTGGTCCATGTGGATGTTGGACTGTGTGTCTGTTTATGTTTGCGTCTGCATGGGACAGGTATGGAAACAGGGATTTTTCTTTGGGAAGAGGCAGGAGGTGGGCTGGAAGACTGTGCTGGGGAGAAGGCTGCCATCAGTGAGGAGGCCAGAGCCTGAAACGACCTATGTAGTGCAGCCATACTACTGTGAATGCCCTCCAGGAACTCCAGCATCTGAGCCTTTACGGTGAACTGCCACTGGAGGGCACTCAGCAGTGCATCCTGCCCAACAGAGATACATCCCAGGAGGTAAATAGCCTCCTCACTTAGTGCTGCTGGGGCCACAGGGCAGGAGACGTGGTGCCTAGGCCAAAGGAGATGAACCGCACCTTTCAGAACAATTTTTGGAGACCAGCAGAGAGGGTGAATAAGGAAGTGGAGGAGGCCGACAACATTGATGTTGCATCGGGGCCTGGGGGCTCCACCACCTCCACAGAGCTGCCACTGGAGGAAGAGTCCTAAGAAAAAATGTTGATATTTGCTCCTCCAGGGCACACTCTTCATCCTCTATGCCAGTGACTCTGTTGCTGTCAGTATCCTGACCAGAGCCACTGTATCCCCAACTTTGCCTGCAATGTCTCCTCTGCTTGCCTCAGTCGATGTTGAAAAGACAGTGCAAATAGGTGTAAGGCACCTGAACAAACTCATATTACTTACATGATTCAACATTAACATCATCACTACACCTACAGCATTAAAACAAGGTGGACCAATCATTACTGGCAGCAGTCGCACAGATTTTCATGGTACAAACTCACACCTATTGCTAGGGACATACCCAATTCACATTGGTCTTGGTGCCAACACCAACCTTACATTGCTTGTCTGAAATGCTAGTTCACATTGGAAGGCCTGGGTTTGCCAGCTTAGCTCAATGTAATGAATATGAGGTGTCACCTGTTGTCAGAAGAGGGGGCATATTGCACTACCGAAGATGATTTGCACACACAAAAGTATGTTAGCATATTGTTCATACATCAAAGTCCGATGACACCAAAAATTATTTTCAATTGCTCATCAAAAAGTGGACAAGTGTACTCACACCTATGCCATAGCAGAACAGTGTTTGAGATGCAAATGTAACAACATAAACCATCAAAATCATAGTTAGTACATTAGGATATAGCCAATAAGGGAGACCTATGTAACTACTTATGTCCAACCAACCCACCTTTCTTAACACACTCCTGTCTGTGTGTACAAATCAACATGTATAATCCATCATGAATGAAAAATGTCCATTACACATTGAACAACACCTACTTATGTGGATGACTGATATCCTCAACCTTGATAAGCCCTTACATGTGTGAACTTTCACTTCTGTTAAAAAAAACAAAAATTAACAATCTACACATGTATACATGTATGCAGAGCTTCAGATGATACCTGTGTTGATTCTACATCTTACAGTGTCTCACACACCCCATTTACCAAGACTAAGTACAGCTCTTTAACTGCCTCCTATGTGCACTTCCTGTCCTATCGCATGTAAGACATTTCCTCCAAAACATACACACTATTGGGAGAGCAAAAATCCTGAAAAAAAGAAGACACGTGGTCTGTGTGGAACATCTTGCATACACACACACTACATCAAACATGTGTCGGTGACATGTCACATCACTCACTCATGTGTCACTGCAAATCTGAAAATTTCATGTGACTTCACTCATCTTTTGATCAGGACCACAAGCCATAAATGTCACCCAAATAGCATGCACCCACGTCACTACCAACACATGTAATAATCCCTATTATCCTAACACTTAGACTCACCTACATCATTGATGAGGACTCTGCTAATTGTGACGGGAGAAAAATGTTAAAGCATAATGTTGGACTTTGCACAACACTTACCCCTTTATAGCTGCTGTTCAACCTTTAACAGCCCATCCAGGTCTGGGTAGGCCACTGCCAGGATGTGGCCCATGAGTGAAGTCAGCTTCCAGCGTGCGCTTCTACTACCTGGGGAGAACTTCCCACCTGGACTTGGGTGATGTTACAGGTCTAGCGTCTCAGGTCCTCCGAACCTTTTTTCGCAGTGGGAGCTGCACTGGCGAAAGATCCCCAGGGACTGCACTTTATGAGCGATGGCTTTCCACGATGCACTCTTCTGATGGGCGTTGACCTGTATAGACACAAGGCATGAAGCAATAGATTGTAACAACAAATACATTGATCAATCTAAGCATCATACAAATGGATTATACTGTTCGCACATTCATGTGACATTTCATTACACATAATTAGTCTCCTCACAATGTAAATACCTTTTGTTATTTAAGACACACACTGCAAGACATCGGTGGACTATACTTATCCCTGGTTGTGTACCGCACTGACAAACAAAGTCCACCAAAACCATGTAGGGCTAGGCCATTAGTATTGTACTCTGCTGTGACCTTCATGGGCACACACCACACCATGTCAACACTAGACCATGTTAACATGCACCCTACATCCACCTGCCACTTCAACAACGTACATATGCTACATACAGCCTAACACTAGGGTGCAAACTTACACCTACCATAATAGGCACAATGCAAGAATTTGAATGTGTCACACTGACAGATACCACTCTTATATACTATGCACATGTGGACTGCTGGAAGGAATAGAATACTAACTGAACCAGATTTTTAGTGGTTGTTACTTGTGTCGCAAGACATACCCACTGCCACATTAGGCACACACACATGGATGACAAGCAGATATATTAGGAATTTCATTTGCACATGGTTAACACTAGCAAGCTGAAGATTCACTGAAGTTGATCAAGATACACATTTGAAAATTGCATTACAGACACATTTTATTTGGAGAAGACCTAAAATATGTAAGCTAAATGAACAGTAATAACATCATTTGAAGTAATTGCCAGAACCTAGAGTTTCACAGACATTCACAGTGTGGGAAAACAAAATAACTTCCTGTCAATGCTTACCACCGGCATCATACAGAGTATGCAACATGTAAATCACTATCGAAAGAGTAGTGGGGCAAAGGGACTCTATTGGGGAACTTGCTAATATCACGTTGACTACAGAGAGGAAAAACAGACAAACATATGGACAGTTCAAAATGACTCTGCCTCTCAGCCTATGCCATTTACAATGATGGGCACTCATCTGCATCCAACCTTGTCCTATGCATCCAGCACAAACTCAATCTACATTTAACAACACATTGGCATGACTACAAGGCAGAATGTACATCTCTGGGCAATGGCATATGTGACATTAACAATGAGTGGCATTATGAGGGGGCCTTTGCGGGATCATTATCTCCAAAGGCACAGGCTTAAGATGGCAGAAATGGTCAGCTTCTATATTATGACTGCACACAAGCCTCACTTCATCCTTCACTGGTAATTACAGGACACATACACACCATAGACTCTGTAGCTAAACCTATCCAACAACCTTTGTCAGAATTACTGAACACAAGTGTGTCTGTAATCTTTACATTAATCATTAGGAACTGTGCGATTGGTAGCCACATGCATTCGGGTGATGGTGCAACACTCATTCCATGCCCACATGCAGGATATGTTTGACAATACACTAGCCAGCTCTCAGAACCACTGTAAGCCCCCCAGACCGTAAACAGGGAGGGGATTGGACATTTGCTAGCACAGAATATTACAACCCTGTTCACACAGGGATCCTGAGAATCAATCTAGCACTCGTGTGCTTTCATTTTCCAAAAAAGTTACAAGTTTAACATAGAGGAAAATGTTTTAAATAAACCAAATGAATATTGTATGTAGTCCATGTGCACATAAGATCATTAGGCTCAATTAGGTGTAATTTAATCCATGCTGACATATAGTTGCGCGCAGAAATTAGTCTAACCATACATCAAACAATGCATAAGCATACATGGAACTTTACATAATGAGGAATAATCCCAAATAAAATCCTAAAAATTGACTAAACGACATGTCTTGGTGAAGTTTACATGTAATGCCAAGTAAATCCTTGCAGGGTGAACCTGCATATTGGCTGCCGGGAGAAGACATATGAACAATGCTTGGACACCCCTCATGTAGAGGTTTTGAACTTGATAGGCACAGTGTCAGCATGAAATATTTTACAATGTCAGCATAAGCTCCTCTGCTACATGACTGTAGGAAATGCTGACTAAAGTACAAATTAGAGCATCCTTTGAGGATACACACAATGTACCATTTGTTATGGGCTAGCAACCAGTCATATCAGCTCCTGTATGTTCCTTGGACTGACATTTGTTAGTGAGACCTAGTATGCAGTGTCCAATGAGTCTTGAGAATGTTTGTTATGCAGAGCATGGATGGGAGGAGGTTTCAGAGAAGGTCCATCAACATTTACGCACATGCTGCAAGGACCTGATAGACCATAATATCCTGTGAAAATGAGGCCATGGAAAGGTGAAAAAACAACCCGCAATGGTTGGGACCAACAGATACACATGTGAACCACTGCTTACTCTAAGGGTTGACCTCAAGGAGCAATTTAAAAGTAGCAGATTCACACCTCACGACTGGAAATGTGTACTGAAATATAAACTTCTGAATTAAGTAGTCTAAGCCAACAATGATCAAAAGCGAGAGAGACAGCATCCGAAAACAAAGCATCCCAAAGAGCGGACAGTGGATGTCATGCTGTTCGAAAGGCTCAGCACACAAAAAGTCATGGTAACTGAAAAGCAGGAAAGTCATTACTATTATCATTTTTTATGTAGGACATAAGTCATTTGAGAAACAAATGCTGATTCCACAGTTCACACCACACAGAGCCCATCAAAATGTATGTGTGGCACGTGGTCGATGCAGCATTGCTGGTGCCAGCAGGAGATCACAGAGGAGCTGTTGGAAGTCAATAGAGCAAGTATGTTCCCAGCCAGTCGCCAATGCAGCTGCAGAGAGAAAGATTCCAACCTGTTGAAGTTCCACTGCCATGGCACTAGGACCAGCTGATTCCCCAGATCTACAATGCTATACAATAAGGACAAACAGACAAATGGGCATCCAAGGGATCCAATAGTACATTCATCTACGCGGGATCTCCCACTGGTGAACCGCGACAGAAATCCAGTGCAAATTCATACATGCAAAACAGGCAGTGCAACACAGGTTGTACACAATGATGCCACACTGGCTGAAAGTATAGGAACCAGTGCTCGTTAAGCTTGAGAAGCCGAGGCTTAAAAAAGCATTGAACCATACATTCACGGCACAGCAGCACAAGTGTTAGGGGCTTATTTATGAGCCCCAGCGTCACTTTTGCACTACCGGTGCGTCACTTTTTGTGTGGCACCAGTGGCGTAAAACATGGCTCTTGTTGCGGCCTATTTACAAAGTGACGCATCTAAGCAGATGCGTCACTTTGCAAACCCCTGCGCTACATTATACCTGCGTCAGGTATAATGTATGCAGGGTGGGCGTTTCCACGTAAGTAAGCCTCATAGAAGTGACGCAGTGAAATCTACGAGATTTCACTGTGCCACTTCCCGGGTGCAAATGCGTCAATATCTTACGCCTGCCTCCCAGCAGGCGTAAGACTGACGCAGGCCCTTTCACATGGGGCTTGCCCCATGTGAAAGGACACATTGCTGGAGTTGCGCCACTTTTGTGATACACTCCAGCAATGCGTCACTTTTGCGCCCACAGATACGTCCGAAATACTGATGTATCTGTAACTCCTTGCGACATGACGCGTCATACAGTAAATATGACGCATCCATCATGTTGCATCCATCATGTCGCAAGGAGGGAGCACTGAGAAGTGACGCATCGTTGCTTTCACGCACCAATGCGTCACTTCTCTAAAATGAGGCCCTCAATGTTTGTTCCATTTCGTCTTGAACTGGGGCATCCATATCTGGTCAGAAATACCACAACCACAGTCCCAGCAGCAAGAAGCAGCACAAGCTAAATACCTCCACGAAAGCTTACAAAAAGCAAGTGTGCCAAAGCAGGAATGACACACGACATGGTATCAAAGCAGCCAACAGCGCCAGAGTTCAAATACTTTAAAAAAGTGGACTTTTCCCTTTGTATCAGACATGTACAAGATACAAGAACCAGCTCCCCTAAATGCTGTGTGACACTGGTATGAATTACCGTCTATCTCGGATGCAGACCTCCAAAATACGAGATCAAACATCTCTCTGCTGGAAGTTAAGGCCACAACACTTCTAAACAGCATCGACGTCAGTGTGCTCAGAGTATCAAAGCTGTTGGAAAACTTGCTCACAGGCCACAGCTTTGCCTCTTTAAAACTGTAGGCAAGTGCAAAATGAACCTGTGTGCAACACATTTGATATAACTTTCACCACATAAGTAATGCCAGCACGCTTACTGCAAACAGCCTTGATTGTGAGCCAGAAATTAAATGCCTATCGATAGTTAAGGTAAAGTAAGACTTTTCATATCCACACATGAACCTCCCTGGTTGCCTGACCTGTTTGCCACCCACGTATCTCTCAATTAACGTTTTGTCTGAAGAGTGCAGACATGAGGAAACAAGGTGAAACACACTGCCTGGTATGTGTTTGCACATATCAGACACGACTGGTGTATGTGCATGCATATGAAACTTTAAGCCATGGTATGATATGTAAAATATGATTACAGCTATGAACACAAGTGAGACTGTTATACCCCAAGAACCACCAACTTTACACAATCACTGAAAAGTGGAAGCCATGCCAAAATGCACATTGAGCCAAAAAAAGGTCACAAATATTTAGTAAAGTACAGAGTAAATATACCTTCTCAACATTTTACATGGACGTACAATTTCAGTTTTTAAATACCACACCTCAAATAAGACACACTGGAGACATAAGCACCATGTGAACCTGTTAATCAGTAAACAGTGCTGTCCAACAGAGTAAAAGTTGGTATGTGAGGGTCTTACCTGCTCGTCTAGTGAGCCACGGAGTTGCCTATAATAGGGAGGACCTCTTCCAGCAGGGTTTCCAGCTCCCCTGGATAGAAGGCTGGGGCCCTCACACCCTGTACACAGGACATGATGGCTCACAGATAGGCAAACAGCAGCTGAAGTAGAGGAGGTGTAGATTGCAGCAGTGTCAGTAGGCACTTGGAAGTTTTCGCACACCGCAAACCACTTGTACACCACATTGGTGGTCTTAGCCATGCACAGACACTGGAATTCACCAATGTAAGACAAAGGCTTCAGCTTCGGCATGATAGACCACTTATCTCGCGGTCAACTTCCGGCAGCGACTTTTGAAATTAACAATATCCGGAAAGCGACACCAGGCAGTTGCCATTTTGGCGGCTATTGTTTTATAAAAATTAAATGTCAGTCTAAGACGTCACATTCCCTGCAAGCAGGCTTACAAGTGCAATGTCAACTGCACTGCAAAATATACAGGAAGATCCTAGCGGTCAGACTCAACTCTGCCCTACCCAAACTAATAAGCAATTCCCAGGTAGGTCTCCTCCGCACGCGCATGTCTAACGATAACACCCGTCTTCTGTGCGACATCATAGATCATGCCGCCAGTGAGACAGTACCCGCAGTTGCTATCACCCTAGACGCTGAGAAGGCCTTTGACAGGGTTTCCTGGGGCTTCTTAGAACGCTGTATGCAGTCTTTCAACCTAGGGGAGGAATATATACGTATGGATATGGCCCTTTATGGAAACCCATCTGCCCGCATTCTCATGAATGGCTCACTCTCCGAGCCCTTCACGCTACAACAAGGTACTAGACAGGGATGTCCACTATCTCCATCCTTATTTTTACTAGCATTGGAACCCCTTATCAGGGACAGAATAACTAGATATTCCGACCTCCCAGGGTACAAACTCAACAGAGAAAAATCAGAACTCAAACCATTAAATATCCAATCTACGAGGGAGATCCTGGGAGGGTCTGGACTAGCATGGCAAACAGGCCACATAAAATACCTAGACATCGAATTTGGTAGCAACATGATAGATAGCCTACACCAGAACGAGAAAACCTTGTTATGGAAGATAAAGAAACTTCTGGAGGCCTGGTCACCAAAACTCATTACGTGGTGGAGCAGAATCAAAACTATCAAAATGATGATCACATCGATGGTTAACTACCTCATCAGTATGCTCCCGCTCCTTCTTACTGACTACTTCCAATGCAAACTAGATATCCTCATCTCTAAATTCCTTTGGTGGGGGAAAAAAGCAAGGATCAGTATCAGCTAAGACTGGACAAAACACTAGGAGGGGTGAACTTAGCTGACTTCAGAATATATCAGATGGCCTTCCTGGCGAAACAAGGCTCGTACTGGATAACACCACCTACTGGCTACACCCCGGCATGGCTAGAGGTAGAGAGGGCAATCCTCAATAACCTAAGCCCCCTCGCACTGCTAACAACAAATAGCCTATACCCACATACCTCCAAATCCATTTTTAAAAACACAAAGATTGCACTGCTTAAGGTTGACAAAAAACTAGAAAACAGTATTAAAGGATCTAATTTAGAATCCCTCTGGGCCAATAGTAAGATTAAATACAGAGGCAAAAACCTAACCCTAGACACATGGATCAAGAAGGGAATTCTCTTCCCTTATCAACTAGGAATCACCAAATACCCACTCACATTTTCAGACCTACAAGAGAAGTATAACCTAGCTGACATTGAATTCTACAACTTCTTAAAAATTAGAGTGGCAATCAAAAAAGCAAATCTATCTACCGTCCAACCTTCAATTTCATTATTTGTGTTGAACATTAACAAACTGGGACACCAGGTATCGCAAATATATAAACTCCTCCGCCCAAAATCTTCCAAACTTAATGACAAAGTCATAGCCTACTGGGGACCAACGCCCTCAGACTCACCAAAAGACCAGGGATGGCCCTCCCTATGGAGATCCGTCTCACGTAACAAGATCACCCCGGTTCTCTCCCAAACCAAATACTGGTTACTACACAAGGCATTCTGGCCCGCTGCCCGCTTATTTGTGCAAGGGCTCCGGAACGGTGCAACATGTTGGAACTGTAATCAGGAGATGGGGGACTTAGCCCACCTTATCTTTCAGTGTACATCACTAAAACAGTTTTGGGAAAAAATCTTTACCTTCATAAGTGGGGTTTATAAAGGTAATATGAACAGAGATTCCTTCAACTTGCCCACGGCCTGTATAAGCATAAAATGGAGAAATGAATCTGATAGAGACCTTTTTGACCTGTTAATAACCTCGGCAGTGAAAATGGTTCTTGCCAACTGGAAAGACACAAGTAAGACGGCGTACCAGAGCTGGCTAAACTGGATCATCCATCTCAGTGGGGCTGACAACATAGCTTTACAAAGCTCCCCATGGAAACCGTCAGACAGGACACTATGGAACTCTTTAGACACATTTCTAGACTCTTATGAAACTCCATGAATAAAAGAGTTCATCAAGGAATCATATTACTGTCATTCCAGCTGTTTAACTGTATTCAAGAGATATGCTTTTATTGGTATACCATGTGTACACCAACTAGTCTGTCATGTTTTGTAATGTTTCCAATGCTGACCTACCTTGTGCAATCATGTGTGTAGATATGAAAACGTGACGCTACAACTCGCCTAACCGCTGCTCCTCCCTATTCTCTCTTTTCTTTTTCTTTGTCTTTTCTTTCTCCTTTCCTCTGTCTGCCCTGCTGAACGTATTCCAATGTTCGCTGGGGTAGGCTCGTATTATCCATTAAGGCGCAACACCCTCACATTATGTATGCACATGTAAAATTTTGACTTGAATACCCTTGCGTACCCTGATATACACCTTCTGTATACCTTGTGAAAAACAATAAAGTATTTTAAAAAAACAAAAAAACAAGTGCAATGTGTAAACTAGCGGTTCTCTTAAAGAGGTGTGGCCAACAGAAGTAAGGTTGTTGTTTTTTAAATAGAAACTTTAGGGACCCATGAGTGTGTAGCATAGTGTGACGGCCCACTTGTTTGTTGCTGAGTTTCCTTGCAACATGAAACATATACGACTATATGACACCTACAGAATTCTGAACTACTGATTTTGTAGATGTCTTCTATTATGCAATTTGAAACAAAAACCAACTTTGGCTTTGTTGTTCTCCTAAAGTCACAAGTCAGATGAATAGAGATGAAAGGACCCAAACGAGTCTCGATGATTTTACATCAGAGGCTGTGAAGCGTGGCACTGTTGCAGATTTTGAATGCTTTATACCTTCCAGAGTGTGAGGCCATAAATGGAGATGCTGATAGGGATCAGTCTTAGCACCTGCATGTTAGTACTTGCTGGGCTGAGTATCGGCAGAACCCTGCCCAATAAAAGCCCTGACTACAGTCATGTCACAAATGTCTACAGAGGGTGTACACCTCATTAATGTGAGAAGCAATTCATAAACTGCTAAATGCAACCTTCCTTATGTGCCTCATACAACTCTGCAGTGTGTAGGGCCACAGCGAAGATGGAAGCAATTGTGTGAAAAGAAATGAACATGTAACTCGTCTGTGTGTTTGTAGAATCACAGTTTATATCCAAAGTTCAAAAAACAAATGCACACGTGGAGGCAAGATGAGTAAGATCTGGGGAAGCTATGTTGTATGTTAATAGATGTATCAGACACAGTTTGTTTTGCTGATTGTGTTCATTACGAGTGCACATGGAGTACAAATACCCACCATAAGTCCATCCAGCCTTAGTCCATGTATGCTAACATTTCCATCCATGGGACTCTTGTTCATCTCCAATTGCTTGCCTTCATCTGTGCCATTTACTGGATCAATTATATGTTTGCAATTGGCAAACATACACACATGTAGTATCCTAACCATGTTGTTACACATCACAGACACCCTGAAAGTTACGCATGTTGATTTTAAACTATGACAGCACGCTTGTGTACATGACAAAATATAATCGATTATGGAACATTAGACCAAAAGAATCAGCCTGTGGCCAGTCCATGCAATGGACACTGGTGACAGGTGTACAATCTGTATGCCACCTCATATTTCTACTTAACACTGTCAGCACAAGCTCCCCTGAAGGGGCATCTGGTGGGTAAGGCAGGCATCTCATTAATCTAATATGGGAGTGGTTGGCTAGGTTTTAGGAGTGTTGGACTTGGGCTTAGTAGGGGTGCGTTTGGGGTTGGGAGGGGTGGACTTTCCCTGGAAGCACGGTTTTTGGGAGTGAAACAGGGCCTGCCACTTTTCCTCCTTCAGGGGGTGTATTTCAGATGGTTAGTACATGTGGATAGGGATGGAAAAAGCAGGCCTGGGTTGACGGAGGGAAGGGAGGTGTCCCACAGGGCAAAGTCCAAGGGAGAAAAAGTAATGATCACAGGTAGAGGTGGAGGGTAAATCTGAGATAGGGTCAGGTTGGGAAGTAGAGGAAGTAGACGTGTCTGCTGTTTGGAGATCTGATGTGGATGGTGTGATGATGGGGGATTTGTGGATGGCTGTATATCTTGTGTATATGCAGGTGTGGTGTTTGTGGTGATGGTGGATGTGTGGATGGCTGTATGTCTGCAGGTGTGGTTTGTGAGGTCTTTGGAGTAATGTTGATGGTTGTGTGCTGCAGGTGTGTGTTTGGGATGGTGCATGCACAGGTGTGGGTGATTGGGGTAGGCAGAGGTAAAGGCCCTTTAGATGGGGATGGAATGCTGGATTTGGGTTGAAGCTGCCATTAATGAGGCAGCCAGAGCCTGAACGTATCCCTGTAGGGTACACATACCACTGAGAATGCCACCAAGGTAGGCAGCCATCTGAATATGTAGGCTGCCTAGACCCTGGATGGCATTCAACAGTGCAGTCTGCCCAACAGACATCTGTTTCAGAAGGTCAATAGCCTCCTCTTTAAGGACAGCTGGGGGCACAGTGGCACAGTGGCAGGGGCAGAGGTGCCAGCAGCTGAGGAGCCAGCTCCCCTCTTAAGGGAGCGGGCATGGGCAACAGGTCTTGAAGCAGGAGGGAGGGCGGAGATGGTAGGTAGGGTGGTAGGCACTGATGACACTGCACCAGGTTGGGTGGTGTCCGCCACCACTAATGAAGAGCCCATGGAGTCCGACTCACTTGATGTTGTTGTCAGGTCTGGATCCTCGATGGCACTCCCCTCGCCCTCTTGGCAACTAGGTCGATCAGTATCAGTGTCCCAACCCGACCCACTTTGGCCAGCTGCTTCCCCAACATACTGTGCCATGTCTCCTTAACTTGGCTGTGTGGATGTTGGAATGGAACAATAGCTACGTTAAAGTAAACATCGTAGACTCACAGTAGTTAAAGCTTTGTACATTTAGCACCATACAATGTAGTGTTATCACACCACCTAATAAGGATGCCAGTATTGCTACAGACTTCACACGAGCACATTCATTCTATGCAACATGAGTTTGTCACAATCCACACATGGTGGCATTGAACACAGTCTCCCACAATTGAATGAGTCCACTTGTCACTACTCCTTCTCCATGTATATAGCAAGATCTGGTTAGACCCTGTTAACTTTGTTCCTATTCATAACCTACTGTGATAATGTGACACCAACTAGTATGGCAATGCTTACTGGAGTCCTATCCATTCCACACAAGGACCTGCTAAATGCACTATACTGTTGTGACATCCTTTTCCATATGAACTAATGTGAGCCTATTACAGGAATCTCACAGCAATATGTCTATTACCAAATATTTTGTTTCAATGACAAATCCCAGTCCAAACTGTTGTTTAGATGATTTTAGATCATCAGATGTTCACTGTCTGTACACATATACATGGTGACTAAAAGGTTGTTCATAGCTATTTATCAAGGGTAGCACACCAGTGTAAACTTGAAACAATGTGCCTTAACTTATTTTGACATATGATCACATATATCCATGTGACCTGACACCACATAGGCCTATGCACATCCTGACTCGAACTCTTAGACTTATCCACACCCATTTCCTAATTGCATTTTTTAATGATACTACAACAGGTACGTGTGATGATATCAAGGAAATGTCCGGTCCATGTGGAGTATGTCACACCTGTAGGCAGTAGGGAAGATACATCATAGCACCACTAACATGCCTCTTACATGTATTATAATTTGTTTCTTACAGTACCCACTCACATATGCAAGCAACAGGTGTGATTTACATTACAAGCTACTTATCAGCAGGCAGTTACATGTTCAACAAATGTTATCATGTGTTTATGACATAAATGTCTACTGACAATTCACATGCATGGATCCTCGCTTTGTAAGACTGTACTAGCAGTCCTCAGACCATGTTTGTCTTAGCCACTACATCAGCTTTAGATATTTACCAAAGACTCCTGTGATTGGGTATGTGTGACAAAACCACTCATGTCCACACACCCTTGTTTGTGTTGAAATGTGAGATGTAATATTTTAACCTGACACATAAGTCCTTGACACCTTGACTGTCTCCTTCATTTGTGCTGGGCACAGATGCCATTGCATGATGAGCCATAGATCTTGTAGCATACTGCAGTGTTGATGGTGGTATGACACAGATATGAAAGCAAAGCCTAACAACACTACACATGCAATTACTCTGTTATGGGGATTAGCATTAGTCACAATACAGATTGATGTGTTTGCAGGTGCCTGTGACCATAACAACTTGTTAGGTACTGACTTAATTGCCTAGGCCTGTACTCACCCCCTCCTAGCTTCTGTTGGCCCTTCAAGCTCAGGATAGGCCACTGCCAGGATAAGGGCCATAGGGGAGTCAGGGTCCAGCATGAGCCGCTACGACGTGGGAAGGACTTTCCCAACTGGACTTGGGCGATGTTTCAGCTCCAGGGTCTGAGGTACTCCAACCTCTTCCTGCAGTGGAAGCTGCACCGGCAAAAGACTGCCAGGGAACGCACTTTCAGGGCGATGACTTTCCAAATCCTTATCTTGAGATGGGCGTTGACCTGGATGGATGTAATAGATGATGAACTGAGTGCACACACAGGACAGATTTCATCGGTGATGCTGATCAAGAATTTAGGGACAAATGGCATGTACAATTGGTATATTACTATAGCCTGGATTTTTTACGACATTGATTGGCATTCACTCTGACATGAGACTATGGGGCATATGTATCAACATCACCATTTGCGATTCTCAAATAGCGAGTTTTAAAGAATCGCTATTTGAGAATTGCAAAACGGGATGTATTCAAAAATTGCAAACTTTTTGCGATTTCTTAAAATTCCTTAATTGCGATTAGCAAATTGCGAAATCGCAATTAAGGAATACCTGCCCATTCATTTCTATGGGCCAGGAGACCCATAGGAATGAATGGGAAGTAATTCTCAAATAGCGATTCGCAATTTGCTATTCGCAATTTGAGTATAATTTCAAAGGTGCAAGGGTGTCATGATGACACCCTGATGCACCCCTGAAATGAGCATGTGTGTGCATATGGCGCACATACACGCCCTAAGGGCATGTATGAGCGCCACGTGGCACTTTGTAAAATTCAAAAAAGTGAATTTTGAAAGGAAATCGCAAATTACCACCAACTGCAAGTTGGTGGTAATTTGCAATTTCTTACGGATAATTCGCACAACTTGGGTGCTTTTTACATATCATTTAAGAAATCGCAATTTGCGATTTCTTAAATGCTTACGCAAAATTAAGAAATTGCTAAATTAGCAATTCCTTAATTTTGCGATGGGATTTGGCTCATACATCCCGATTACCGATTTTTTTTATCGCAAACGCTGTTATTTTGCAAATCGCAGCGTTTGCGATTAAAAAATCGTTTGATACATATGCCCCTATATTACACATATCACCAGAACAATAATATTGACTCATTTGGGTTATGCCAAGGCCCATGCCTTCCTAACTGCAAATCAAAGGCCTGGCCAATACAAATGGTCTGTGGATTTAGACAAGAGGTTACACTACACACCTTTGTGAGAACATAAAAAGTTAGGTATGTCTGCCTGACTATACACAAAGTATGACAGGCCAGAAGCCAGACTCTGTACATGTAGTCCACAACGTCTGTTAGTACCAAATAAGATATATCCCAATATCTTTGATCAACATTGAAGCTCTGGCATGTGTTGCAATTAGTCTTCACAATGATAAACATGGTGTCCATCTGTGTAACTTCAGGTGTAATACAGATCTGACACATTATGCATGTGTCCGATGTGCAATCAGCCAAGTACATCCATTTAGGTTAGTAAGACACTGTGACAGGGATGACTTTGACATACCCTTCCGGCCATGTAACATACATGTGGATACTGTGATTGATGCACTTGCTAATACCCATCAACTTGATGCACAGTACTTGGCAAAAGAGTATAGTTACCCTACCAAATGTGTTCAAGAATTCTGGGCCTGTTATCACAAAACAGTAGTTGTGAGTGGGCTTTCCTAAGGCTGTGCAACACAATTTCTATGGTGGTATGTGGCAAGTTGCCTCAGCTCTTTGGCTCCAGTTAGCAATTATCATTGGAAGGATTGGCTGTTTGCAAGGTAGGCACACTGAACCCACACTAACTACATATGTGCAGCAATACCAAGATTCACTATACATCTTATGGCCCTGCAAAACAGGACAACAAAGTTGTTTTAGTCACAGAATATGTTTTGGATGAAATGTCACTACCAGCATGGCCATTTGTGCTGACTGATATGTGTTGGGATATGTGAATGTCCTTACATATACCTGCATTTCTCTACTGCAGCACTGTCCCTTTTCACATAACTGTGATGCATACCTACATGAACATTTCCTGGCAGACTGAACATGAGTCCCATGTGTGGGCCTATTTAAAACACAATCAAACATGCATGCAGTTGAATGTACATGGCACAGAGCTCGGATATGCTAGCACTCAAAAATAGATGTTGGATAGTCTTTGCTGCCAATGTATGTGGCATCATATATAAACATATCAGATAAACATAGTGATGAGATTTCATGTCAAATATGTAAGTGCTTTGAGTCTGGTACTCATAGGCCAAATTTTGGCATTCAAAAGTTGGGATAGTGACATCAGTATCCTTCATCCATCATGCGGAGCTTACCTGCTCCTCTCGTGAGCCATAGAGATGGCCATTTATGGGAATGATTTCTCCCACAAGAGCCTCCAAGTCTTCATTTGTGAAGGTAGGGGCCCTCGCACCTTGTTGGCCTGGCATGGTTACTCTCAGAGGTGACACACAGCTGCTGATGGCGAGAAGGTGTTAATAGCAGCAGTGTCTGTGGGCAAGTGAGTGTACTTTCAAACCACTGCATACATGTATGCTGCATACGCAGATGTGAGCGTAGACACATTCAGCCATTGGACGACGGCGATCACATTCCCCAATGCTAGCCTACGAGAGAGACTGTTGTGCAGGTAACCGCCAAACCCACGGTCCTTGACTGCTGATGATTTAAGCCTCTATTTGTCCTGTGCACAAACACAGGCAACCGCCATGTCAGCGGTCCAGTGTGCTGTGTTGTAAATTGCATCTTAAAGCTTGCGCAGTATTCATTTGACAATTTGTTAAGCACCACCACATGGCCTCATTCCTCATTGTCTATGACCTGTATGTAGTCTTACCTTTGTTTCCTCATTGTGGGTTAAAACTGCTTGTCACACATGACTGACATGTATTTGTATAATTCTACTAGATGGATGCAACACTGGATTTAAATACTGAGATTTTATTTTAACATCTTTTGGGCAACCTATATGTGCATGTCTGATGTTTTTGACCTATGCTTTTTTTAGCATGGTGTGCGATATTGACAAATTTGTTCTCCCATATCATGTGGAAAAATTATGCTACTGCAGAGGTATAAATTTACAGTGCTGCTGATGTTGGTAAGGTAGCAAACATCATGTCAGCCTACACAGTTAATAAATGTATTGATTAAATATATGAGTGTATGTCCTTATGTGACCTTATAGTGTACGCAGGTTGTAGCACTTTCTTTCTGTCAACATAACCATGTTTGCTATTGTCACAAATGTTTAACATGAAAAAAACAAAAAAGAACATTGTTTTACTGTCTCATAGTACAGAGCGTGAATGATTATGAGTGACACTGACAATGTAATGTCTGGTGTATAGTACAATTTATTTACAGGACAAACACAATTTAGTAAAATAACCCAGATAGGTGTATAAAAGGAAAGTAAAAAGTGAAGGATACAGTCAAGATAAATGTAAGCATTTGAGTAGAGTCCATAGTTTCTGGAGTCCAAAGTCCAAATTACTCCTCACATCAGACTGGGAAGTGTGAGGGGGTATAATCAACAAAGTAAAAGTGTCTCACACACCAGAGCAACATTAGTGGCAAGGAAGCTCTCTACCAAAGGTTATGGTCTTTCCACCCTTCCCTCCTGAAATCTTACACGGATGTCCCCTCTTTCTGGGTGAGGGGGGATCATGAGCTGATGAGCCAAAGCTGCTTGCAGAAGAATACTCCTCTGTCAGGGCCTTCATTCATTCAGTTGATGGTGCTTAAGCGCTTGGCTTAAACAACAAAAAAAACAAAAAGGTTCACTTTTCCCATTGTTACAAACTGAAAAGGCTGTGGTCCAACTAGCATTTTCTTAAAATGTCAAAATATTGACTAATGTTTTGAAATTTAGGCACACATTTTGTGCTATACTATTGTATAGAGCAAAACCAAAGGAAATGATGGACGGAGTGTTGAACATTGCAAGCACTCACCCCCAGTCAACTGATCTGGGTTTAATCCATCACCGTTCTTTAGCCCACTCTGCCACCCCAGTTCAGACATGGCCATATGCAAATCAGTCTGACCCTGTGCCTCATGGGAACAGTCCAGCATGAACTGCCAAGCCATGTCTTCCCTGGACCGGAAACAAGCTTCCTAGGACCGGTTTCTGGACTTTCAGCCGTCTTCAGCCAGGCTTGCTTGAATCCAGTGGCAAAGTGAGCAAGGGACTCACGTCTGAGCATACCCTGCCAACTTATGGCGAACAAAGCAAAACCAAAGGAAATGATGGACGGAGTGTTGAACATTGCAAGCACTCACCCCCAGTCAACTGATCTGGGTTTAATCCATCACCTTTCTTTAGCCTACTCTGCCACCCAGTTCAGCCATGGCCATATGCAAATCAGTCTAACCCTGTGCCTCATGGGAACAGTCCAGCCCGAACTGCCAAGCCATGTCTTTCTTGGACCGGAAACAAGCTTCCTAGGACCGGTTTCTGGCATTTCAACCGTCTTCAGCCATACTTCCTTGAATCCAGTGGCAAAGTGAGCACGGGACTCACGTCTGAGCATACCCTGCCAACTTATAGCGAACAAAGCAAAACCAAAGGAAATGCTGGACGGAGTGTTGAACATTGAAATGCCAGAAACCGGTCCTAGGAAGCTTGTTTCCGGTCCAGGGAAGACATGGCTTGGCAGTTCGGGCTGTACTGTTCCCATGAGGCACAGGGTCAGACTAATTTGCATATGGCCATGTCTGAACTGGGGTGGCAGAGTGGGCTAAAGAACGGTGATGGATTAAACCCAGATCAGTTGACTGGGGGTGAGTGCTTGCAATGTTCAACACTCCGTCCATCATTTCCTTTGGTTTTTGCTTTGTTCGCCATAAGTTGGCAGGGTATGCTCAGACGTGAGTCCCTTGCTCTCTTTGCCACTGAATTCAAGCAAGCCTGGCTGAAGACAGCTGAAATGCCAGAAACCGGTCCTAGAAAGCTTGTTTCCTGTCCAGGGAAGACATGGCTTGGCAGTTTGGGCTGGACTGGTCCCATGTGGCACAGGGTCAGACTGATTTGCATATGGCCATGTCTGAACTGGGGTGGCAGAGTGGGCTAAAGAACGGTGATGGATTAAACCCAGATCAGTTGACTGGGGGTGAGTGCTTGCAATGTTCAACTCTCAGTCCACCATTTCCTTTGGTTTTTGCTTTGTTCGCCATAAGTTGGCAGGGTGTGCTCAGATGTGAGTCCCTTGCTCACTTTGCCACTGGATTCAAGTAAGCCTGGCTGAAGACGGCTGAAAGGCCAGAAACCGGTTCTAGGAAGCTTGTTTCCGGTCCAGGGAAGACATATCTTGGCAGTTCGGGCTGGACTGTTCCCATGAGGCACAGGGTCAGACTGATTTGCATATGGCCATGTCTGAACTGGGGTGACAGAGTGGGCTAAAGAACCGTGATGGATTAAACCCAGATCAGTTGACTGGGGGTGAGTGCTTGCACTATTCAACACTCCGTCCATCATTTCCTTTGGTTTTTGCTTTGTTCGCCATAAGTTGGCAGGGTATGCTCAGACGTGAGTGCCTTGCTCACTTTGCCACTGGATTCAAGCAAGCCTGGCTGAAGACGGCTGAAATGCCAGAAACCGGTCCTAGAAAGCTCGTTTCCGGTCCAGGGAAGACATGGCTTGGCAGTTCGGGCTGGGCTGGACTGTTCCCATGAGGCACAGGGTCAGACTGATTTGCATATGGCCATGTCTGAACTGGGGTGGCAGAGTGGGCTAAAGAACGGTGATGGATTAAACCCAGATCAGTGGACTGGGGGTGAGTGCTTGCAATGTTCAACACTCCGTCCATCATTTCCTTTGGTTTTGCTTTGTTCGCCATAAGTTGGCAGGCCATGCTCAGACGTGAGTCCCTTGCTCACTTTGCCACTGGATTCAAGCAAGCCTGGCTGAAGACGGCTGAAATGCCAGAAACCGGTCCTAGAAAGCTTGTTTCCGGTCCAGGGAAGACATGGCTTGGCAGTTCGGGCTGGACTGTTCCCATGAGGCACAGGGTCAGACTGATTTGCATAGGGCCATGTCTGAACTGGGGTGGCAGAGTGGGCTAAAGAACGGTGATGGATAAAACGCAGATCAGTTGACTGGGGGTGAGTGCTTGCAATGTTCAACACTGCGTCCATCATTTCCTTTGGTTTATACTATTGTATAAACAACCAAAAAGTTTTTTTAAAGAAAAATTGATTTATATAGCATTCTTTTTGAAATTGTATGTTTCATTTGTATACACTTCTCTGTATTGTGTTTTTCAATATATATGTTTGTAAGTTTAGCGACCTGGAAATTGAGCATTTGAAATTTGATCACAGTTCTACCATATCTCGTCTGCTAGTTGGACTACAGCCTTTTCAGTTTGTAACAGTGGGAAAAGGGAACCTTTTTGTTGTTTAAGCACATATACCCATCCCTTTTCCAAGGATTAAGGAACCTCCCTTACTTTGTGACACTTAAGTGCTTGGCACACAGGGAGGGGTGGTTGAAATTGGGAAAGCCCTGCAGAGGGTACTGTTGATGTCTCGCAGCACCCCTACCAGGGAGGCCACCTCGGCACGGAGACTGGCCACCTCAGTGCAGACCCCATCCACCTCAATGCGAACACGTGCCACCTCGGTGCATCGGCCCGCTGCAGGAAAGTGCCACTTTTTTCATGGTTACCTCCCACATTTCGCCTTATCTCTGATGCAACCAGACTTCATGTGCCCTGGGTCCGTGCCAATCAGGGTCCCAAGGCCTGTGTTCTTTCCCTAAACTGTACCTTTGTACCCACAATTGGCACATATCTGGCCACAGGTAAGCCCCTTGTAAAAGGTACCATAAGTACTCCAGGCACTGTGACCAGAGAAGGCCTCTTAGGGCTGCAGCACCTATTGGGCCATCCATAGAGGATGGCACAATTGCAATTGCAGGCTGTGTGTTTTGGTGCTGAGAAAATTGAAGGGTCGACATGGCACACATTCTTGTGTGCCATGCCTGCAACCCACTGCCTGAGGCCTAGGTAAGTCACTCTTCTAGCAGGGTGCACTAGCCCCCAGGTGAGGGTACAGTTGTTTGAGACCTGTACCCCTACAGTGTACAATTGTATTCTTAGACATTCTAAGTGTAGTAAAGCCATAAAGAGTATATGGCCTGGGAGTTGGTCATTGCGAACGCCACAGCTCCATAATTACTTTACTAAGACCTGGGAAGTTTAGTAGCAAACTTCTCAGCACATTAAACTTACACTGATGCCAGTGTGGGATTTAATAAAAAATGCACTCAGAGGGCATCTTAGAGATGCCACCAGAAAAACGACCAGCCCGTTTGTGGTTCCTGAATGGCTGCCCTCAATATGCCACCACTAGACAGGTTTCTGGTCCCCTCAGTAGAGAGCCTTCCCTTCTCTGGGTCCAGAGACAAAGCCCATCCTGAACAGAGGAGTCATGCATCCTCCTTCAGGATGGGCTGGGTCCACGAAGGGGAAGCTTCAAAGGCCTGCCGCCTTTGGGACCTGGACCTGCCTTTTGCTGCCCCCAGCAATTGGCTCCCACCGGTTCTGCCCCCCACTTTGGGCGGGAGACTCGGTGGGCAAACCAAGCTAGGAAGAGAAGTGGATGTATGACGTAACAACGCAAGTCATTACAACGCATGCAGTTACATCGCGGTCGTTACAACGACTGCGATGTTACTACGCTATGCTATTACAACACAAGTCTTTACATCGACTTGCGCTAGATGGCGTGCTAACATTAGAAAAGCGTAATTTACTATTCCAACTCCAGTCCACTTAACAGTAGGGAAGGTGTTGGGATAGTAAACTACACTATTTGTAATGTTAGCACGCCATCTAGCGCAAGTCGATGTAAAGACTTGCGTTGTAATGGCATCGCATGGTTACATCGCGTTCGTTGTAAAAGTTTTGTTGTAATGGTAGTGCGTAGTAAAAGTTGCGTTGTAAAGGTTGTTTACCAAGAGAAGTGTGCCCACCTTTGTCAATCCCATCGCTCAGGCGGGAGAGGCAAGGTGAAGCACACATCTCAGTTCCCTTCACCTTGAAGATGAGGGGATTCAGCCAATTAGGGAGAGGCTCATGCCCCCTCCCACTGGAGGGTGGCATAATAGCGAGTGCACCCACCCCAAGGAAGGAACCCATTGGTCTCTACACACCCCTTTAAACACCCCTAAATCTGTTTTGTTGATGAAAGAGAACTAAACTGCAAAGTATAAAAAGTCTTTCTTACCATGTATTGTAAGAACCCTACGTATGGTATTTAGGCATACCACCCCCAGTACTCAAAGTAATCCAAAAGTAACAAAAAAGTACTCTGAAAGTAATTTTGGTGTAATTCGAACTGTATTTTAAAGTGATACAAACCTGTAATAACTGCAATTCCATCCTCAATTGCATTTCTATGTCAAAGTTTACAATTAAAAGTATATTTTGCCTACCTGTACCAAGTTCTGCTTGGTTCTAGAAATAAAACACAAGTACACCTTTTTAATATTTAACCAATTTGTCTGGATTTTGACTCTGAGTGTGTTCCATAAGTTTTGATTGAGAGAATACAATACATGCTTAACACACCCTCTAGATAAGCCTAACTGCTCGTCCACACTACTAAAAAGAGAGCTGTTAGTACTTACCTAATTAATTCTCTGCTATACCTCTGGGGACTCCCAGGACTCTGTGCACACTATACCTTACTTTGGTACAGGATATATAGAGCCAGCTTCCTACACCCGCTACCTCGGTGTTGAGGCTGACCACCTCGCGGATTGCAGCAACCTCCTGATGTGTTGCAGCTCATTCATTTCCCAGACTTCTTTTACAACCTGACCCAACACACCTTGATAGTCCTGGTAAAAACCCAGTACATGTGTAATGGCAGCCTGCGCACCCATTTCACCAGTGGACTCACTCTAGGGTTACACATTGCCCCTCCCATGACATCTAGCCCCACTCTCCCGTGCCCTGACTGTACACTCCCACTGGGTCCTGGCTCTTGACTGACTGGGGCAGTGGTGGCCATATGAGAAACCAGGAATGGGGGCAGGAGATGGTACTACCTGTTGTAGGTGCACTGGTTGGGGGGCCAGATGTTGGCTGGGTAGTTTCTGCCATGGTTGGAGGTATGGTCCCAATGTGCCCAACTGTTGAAGTCTGCCCAGGCTAACCAGGTGTGCCAGGCTGGCAGTAGATGTCCAATGCTTCAGGAGGACGTTATTCACTGAGGGCTTCTTCTCCTTCTTCTGCAGGGTCTTGAGAGGGGCTCTGTTGGCTTGTCTCTGGCTGCTCAACAGCAGTGTTGGGTTCACCTGCTGATGAAAATATTAGAAGTAAATGGGAGATTAGAGGTGTGTACATCTAGGTTGTTTGTGTCCAGTCCATTGTGGAGCTGAAAATTGATGATTGCTAGTAGTGACTTCTTTCATCAATTTCATGAGGACTTAAAATCTGGCAATGCTTCAGATTGCCAGATCTCATGGGATTTGTAGCTCTCATGAATTTTGAGTTGAGGCGTTGTGTCATCATCTCTAACCTATACCAACAGAGTATCATTCTGATGTGTATATATCCATTCCAGAGGGCATATTTGTAGAACTCTGGGCAACAATGAGCTTGGTTTAATGTTTTTGATATTTATTCCCATTATGGGACTGTGAGAATGGGGTCACCTGGCATTGATTAATACCTGTGTGTCTTTGTTTGCACACAAATGTTAGGTGTAGTGTGGTGTTATGGCGTGGTGTTATGACAAACCTCTTATAGTACCCAGTGAGGCGCAACAATGCTCTGACCTCAGTCTGGATTTTGGGGGGCAGCCACTCCACAATGGTTACTATCTTGGCCATGGATTGGTTGCACCTTTCCCCTGCCCACTAAGTGTACCAAAATTACACCACAGACCCCTGCAATATCAGGCACTACCTGCCTGTTACAGAGCCTGAAGCACTTCCTGGGAATGAAAAAGGTGGTCCTTCTAGCTGCTACTGAAGACAGCTATGTCATCCAGATAGACAGCAGAGAAGACCTCCTTACCACTAAGGACCTGTATTACCAGCCCCTGGAAGATGCAGGAGCATTCTTTAATCCAAAGGGAAACACCCTAAACTGATTGTTGCCCTCTGGAGTGGAGGAGGCTGACCTCTCCTTGACTCCTTTTGTTAGGGCAATTCTGCCAGTACCCTGATGTTACATCAAAGGTACTGAGATACCTAGCAGCCCCTAACATGTTGATCAGCTCATCAGACCAGGGGGTGAGGTGAACATCTATCTTAGTCACTGAATTTAGCCCTCTGTAATCTACACAGAATCTCAGTTCAGGAGTAGTGCCTGGCGGGGCAGCTTTTGGTTCCACAGAACTGGAGTAGGGGCTACTGGAAGGTTTTATCACCCTCAACTCTTGCATTTTGGATACTTCAGCCTTAATGCTATAGCTCACCTTATCTGACAACCTTTAAGATGTATTCTTAACAGGGAGGTTGTCTCCTACGTCCATTTCATGGGAACACAGGAAGGAAGTCCCAGGGGTAAGGGAGAACTGAGAAGAGTACTGTCCCAACACTTGGTGGCAGCCTGTCTGTTGTGCAGGAGTTAGAGTGAGGAAAGGATTACTCCTCCCAAAGACCCATCCTTCTCCTTGGTGTCCAAGAGGTCAGGGAGAGATTCACTCTCTTCTTCCTCTTCTCCATCTGTCACCAACAGCGTGGTGAGCCCAGACCTCTCTAAGTGTGGTTTGAGGTGATTTACATGCAACACCCTGTGAGGTTGCCTAGCGGTTTCGAGGTCCACCAGGTATATAGACTAATCCCTTCTTTCAATCACCTTACAGGGCACATTCCAGCGATTCTGGAGGGCCTTGGGCTCTACCGGCTCCATCACCCAAACTTTCTGACCAGGTTGAAACTCCACAGTTTGCAGAATGTTTGTCATGCCACTCCTTCATGACATCCTGGTTGGCTTTAGGTTACTGGAAGCTTGCTTCCATAACTTAGCCATTTTGCTTCTGAAGCCAACACGCAGCTCACTGAATCCTGGAGTACCTTCTTGGGAGCTTGCTCCTATCCGTCTTTCACCAAGCTCAGAGGTCCGCTGACTGCATGCCTATTCAGCAGTTCGAATGGGATGAAACCCACTCCTTTTGTGACACCTCTCTGCAAGCAAATAACAGGCATGGTAAGATGATATCCCACTTTTTCCTCAAGGCCTCAGGCAGGCCTCTGATAATGCCTTTCAGGGTCTTGTTGAACCTCTCAAGAAGCCCTTTAGGTTGTGGATGGTAAGGGGTGAAGAACTTGTAGGTTACCCTACACTCCTTCCAAATTGATAGCATATAGGCAGAAATGGGGTGTGTGCCCTTGTCAGACACAACTTCCTTGGGGAAACCCACTCTGTAAAAATCCCCAACAGGCCCATTGCTGCTGTGGGAGCAGTTGTGGTCCTCCGAGGGATTGCCCTGGGTACCTAGTGGCCTTATCCACCAGAACTAGGATAAACCTGTTGCCTGAATCAGTCTGGGGATCCATAGGCCCTACAATGTCGATGTCCAGCCATCTCATAATGTGTGCTTATGAACACAAAGGCAACCATCCTAGAATGGCCATTTTGCAAGTACTTTGTCAAAAACTGTTCTAAAATGGCAGTCCATGTGTCCCCATGCAGGCATGGACAGCAAGCTTAAAATGCCTTTGGCCATATATAATGCCAAAGCAAACAAGCATTAACAAAGCCAATAGATCTGAGCCAGCAAGATATGTTGGCTCTGCTAATGCATGTTTAATTTTACTTACATTTTTTTTTAAATTGTACTTTAATTTTCCTGGACATGTTCCATTTAATTTGCCTTATCTTTTTTCTTTTAATAAATTATTACCTATCTTTGTTATTGTCTTTTTAATAGCTGTATCCAGAACGTATTATCTGCAGCCTTCCTTACCCAAGGCCGGACTGGCCATACCAGGCATTGGGTATTTCCCCAGGAGGCTGGAAAGGTGGGGTTCAGCTTTTGAAGCTGGGGCCCGGTTTTGTAGCAGTGTAGCAGTTTTAAAAGCACTGCAGAGTTCCTCCTATATCCAACAGTTTTCAGGCAACCATCAAAGTGCTAACGCTCATGTTTAATGTACTTGTTGGAGAGAGATCGGAGTTTTGTCTAGTGGCAGTCTTGACTCATCTAAGTTTGTTCAGAGGGTTAATATACCTACTACGAAGAGAGTGTACGATGCAGATCACAAACAATATTTTATGTGCATAGCTCAGTGGTTTACCGCTTTTGTCAGATATCCTTTTGCTACTGTGCAATCCATAAGTTACAATCATAATCTAGGTTAGATAGTTATGTATTTTTTCCCAGTCTTTCATTATCCTAATTGTGCTAAGAAGGTTTGTTTGGGTGGAAATACATTTGTATTAGTAAAGTCCACCCTAACCACGGTGTTATGTTCTGAATCCTGAGTTTGTGCTTCCCCAGACCAAGTACTCTAATTTTCACATGTATGATTCATTGTCTCTGTATGTGCGTGTGATGTAATATGCTCCGACAGCCTATGCGAGGTGCTATAAAACAAATGAAATACATGTGAGAGAGGGGCAATGGAGAGACGAGAGGCACTGCTGGAGGGTGATAGTGAGGGAATCATTGAAGAGCCCCGAATAAAGATTGCTGTATCCTGGTGAACTGTAAGGTGATGATTAACTATGCTTTAAAAATGAAAACAATTGAATATATAATGACAATGTGCTGTAGAATGCACCATTTTTTCCAACTTTTCTTGGTGGGAGAACACCCCAAACCCCTTGTAGTGGCCAGGCTAGTTTGCTGCACTGGCTTCCTATACAATGTATGGGGTCTGGACTGACAAACATTGACAGGGCTGCTTTGGATTCCCAGTCTGTCACTACCTTGCAGTTTTCCCATTCTGTTGCATGCACTAACTTTGATATGCGTCATATAGGAGGAGCAGCATGTTGATGTCTGCCAGCCAGCCTCGCCCACTGGAACACGTTTAGCCTGCCTGCTCATCGCTGACTGTCTTATAAAAGTGCACCAGACTCATTTAAAACCCGATCAGCTCTTGAAAGGACGCAAAAGCTTTTGCACCATCAGACATCAAGGCGGTAGAGCCGAGCTTGAAGAAACATGTAAGTAAGGTCTATATAAATATTATTAAAATGGAGTCTCTAGTACTCTACTGTAGACTAATTGCATGAATACACCGGTAAACTTCTTGAATGAAGCAAGGAAAGCTATCAAATGTCAGACAGAGTTTATATCTGTGTTGTATATTGTCGCCCCTCCACCCCTGTTCCCTGCCAGCCACTACTGTAGAAAGGGAGTGGTTAATTAGTAACCGTAAAAGTCCAAAATGGTTCTTAGTTGCCCTCTGCTGGTGTTCCTGAATGCCTGGGTTGCTTATACGAAGACTGATACTGATTAGTTTTCATGCCATCTCTTTACTCCTCCCACCACCCTACTCTTCCTATCCTTTATCTCACTCTTGCTGATTCTTTTTCATCACTGTTTCTCCATTTGTCATTGTGCATCTCTTTATATTCCTTCTTCTTTCTCCTTTTTTCTGCCTTTCCCCCTATTTCTCTGTGAACCCTGGTCTCCAAACTTGAGAACAGGACATTAAGTTTTCTGGTGATAGAACCTCCATTGCGGCAGTCCATGGAAAACATCCTCTCCTACCAAGGAGCAGGGGCTTTCAAAGTGGGGACATTAAGCTGCCTGTTCTATTTAGGGCCAACTGTGTAATGTCTTTTTACGTGTTCTTCAGTAAAAACCTGCGGGCGAGAAACAGTAAAAAAAATAATCCCTACTCTCTGGAAGAAAATTCCCAGGGTGTGGGATCATTTGTTTTTTTATTTTTCAAAAACAACTCCTGCTTTGGAAGTTTGTTTCTGAAGAACAAAAAATTTAAAAAGTTTGGTAAACAGCCATCGAAACCGATGGCAGACATCCACCAGTGTTTTATCCATTGAAAGGAACCGCTGTGATTGTGCTTCCTTTCAATATATAGAGATGATGCTGGGCTGGGGGCTATCTCTAAATATGGTAGAAGGTAGCCCATCATTGTGATAGAGGTAATGTCCCCCGCCATCATGATGGACTATACTCCTTCCATCAATTTAACAATCAGTCACTTAATGTGACTTACTAGATAGAATGTACTCAACTAGGTATGTGTAGGAATTACAGTTGTGCAAGCTATATGTCTGTGGACTTACTCAAGGCATAATGTGGACGATGTCAGCGGTGTCTTGTCTTGGCAAAATTTTGGATGATGCTTTACCTTCTGGCTGTGTTTTCTGCCAGTGCTGGGCACACATGCATAAATGAATATACATCACAAGTAGTAATTGTGCAAAGGGAAGGGAGTATTTTTTTAAAGCAGAATGGGGCAGATGCCATCGCTGATGCAATATCAGTTTCTGCAGATTGAAAGATCGCACATCTGATAACAGTTCTGGAAACATTATCGCAGATGGATTTCGTCTTCACCCTTGGCATCCTCTGATGCAAACAGTGGGTGTGTATAGGGTAAACGTGTATGTCACTCTGTTATTAATAAACCATTTTGCTCAAGATTTCTCATGCTTGTAAAGCACAAGCATGATCTGTTAGGAAGCCTGTTAGATTATAACATTAGGGAATACACAAATGTATCATCTAATGTTCATAGGCAACTTCTGTGTGCCGCCCTGTTATCAGTATTGAGGTATATCTAAGATTTCTCTCCTTTGTACCGCATGGGAATGTTCTGTTACAAAGTCTCTTACATTATAACATTAGGTATATTGAAGATTTCTCTTAGTAAAACACGGGTATGGTAGGAAGCCTCTTATATGGCAAGATTAGGTAATATATCAAAAACAGAGAACCCAGTAGAATTAATATATCAACTTTGCTGTGTCAAAAAAACAATGTTTTTCTTGTGAAACCCTCACCCACCAGGGTTACCCCTTGGTGGCATGCTTCATCATCGGGTCCATAGCGATCTGCTACGTACCGGGGCATGCTACGACCTACGGTCTACGTGGGAGCACTTGTTGGTGTTTATGTGATGATAAAGAAGGTCTTGATGTGAAAAGGCAGAGGGAGTGGAGAAAGGTTCTGAATCATGGTATTCATTTAAAAATATCTGACTAGTAGGTAAATCTACTTTATTCCTGCCTCTAGTTGGTATGATTAAAAGTTAGAGGGTAATTAGGAAAGCAAGGTTGGTATTGTGACTGCAATCCAACAGGTCAACATGTTTTGAGCCGTGCCCCTTTGGCTCTTCTTCAGTACCAAGGGAGCTTAGTCCCCTGGTAACACTCCTGTATGTTTAATCACATAAAACATGCTACTTGCATGCCATTGTGAAAAAATACATGCATATACCACCTAGTTGGTGTTCTTTTTCTGTGGAGATATCAGGACAGTTAGGTGCGTATTGTCTTTATGTATGTACTTTCCTGCACCATTACATGGACAAATGTGTTAGTGAAATATAAAAAACATTGAGTGAGCATGTCTAGTGAGCACTTCTAGTGCGGTTCTGCTGAGATAAGGTGAAGCCATAACCATGGTAAAACAACATGCTTTTATGAGTAAATTTATATTTCAGAAATGTGGCACTCAAAATTATAATATAATGAATTTGTCAAAAGTCACATACTTAAACAATGTCTTAATAGTGCATCATGGTTCCTCTGTGGAGAGGGTGGCCTGTTGTCATACTCTTTTTGGGGGAGAAAAGTAGAATAGAATTCAGGTTGTGTGAGCTCCGTGATTAGGATTGGAGCTTAAATGACCATGTTGTGGAAAACCGGTCATAAATAATGTCAATCTTATTCTGAGAGTGCGCTACAGACCTTGATGGTCCATACGCATTTGCCCTGTATCGGACATGGCACGGGGTGTGAAACGCTGTGTCTCATCCCGGTATTTGGTAAAAAAATTCCAGTGGAACTGTAGTTCCAATTAGGATCAGGTGTCTCTTGTCCTTCTGGTGTTAGAGACTTACAGCATCAAGGCTAACCCTTGCTGTGTCACCTATAGTGGTCTTTGCCCCGGGGACCGCATCGTACTGGAGTGTGCACTTCCCGAGTGTTTTGTTCTGAGTGAGGATGTGCCGCTGCTACGTCCACGCATACGTGCATAAAACGACTAGACCGCTCTATCTGGAATGGCCGTTTTATCTTGGCACAGGTCGAGTTCCGTAGCGGTATATTTTCTTCATGGAGAGATATTAGGAAAAACCAGATGGTATATGTAAAACATGTTGAATGTCATTATTTCACCATTTCTTGTCTTTCTTTCAGTCAAGGTTGTAAAAACAACAATGAAGGAAAAATTATGGCTAAAAATCCAATACTGGTGAAAATATTACAGACCAAATATTCAAAAAGAAAAAATTAAAGAAATGAAAAAACTGGGGATTTTGGCCTATCATAACAATGCATTCACTACTCTCATTGTATTAAGTGAAACTGCCCCACGGGATATTGTCATTCAGGCCATTAATATATGTTTTGAAGTTGAACACCCAATGTAGTTCTCTTTCTAGCAGCTTTCTTTCTGAATTTATTGTGTCCTTAACTTCTTCTAGGATCACACACTGGTAATCACGTACTGTGTCTTTTAATCCTGAGATTGCTGCGGTGTTCACAAATTCTTGTTTTATCTTCCTCGTCGTCATGCCTACATAATGTAGGTTGCATGGGCAAGTCATTAGATATACTACATTTTGGGTATTGCAATTTGTCAGGTTCCTAAGCTATCACATCACATTATTGTTTAAAACAACTCTTTTCGTTGCTCTTGTTAGATGGCAGGTATAAAATAGATAGACTTACTAGCCAGGTATTTTTAAATGTATACCCTAATTCGGCACCTTTGTTGACTCCTTCTACCTTTTCATATTAACAACTTTTTTATCATCACATAAAGACCAACCAGTGCTCCCACATAGACAGTAGGTTGTAGGATGCCCCGATCCGCAGCAGATCGGGATGGAATCCGATGATGAAGTGTGTCGTCAAGGGGTAACCCTGGTGGGCGAGGGTTTCACAAGATAAACATTGGTTTTTCTGACACAGGAGAGTTGTTATATTAATTCTACTGGGTTCTCTGCTTTTGATATAATACAGTTGACTAAGGACCAACCCGGGACAATTCTCTTTCTCCCCCTCTTTTCTTTTGATAAGATTAGGTAATACCAAATATATCTTATGTTAGTAGGAAACTCCTGTGTGCCACGCTGTTACCAGTAAAGAGGTATATCTAAGATTTCTCTACTTTGTACCACATGGATATGGTCAGTTAGGAAGTCTCTTAAATTATAACATTATGTATTAGGGTTATGTAAGTTTTCTGTTTGTAAAACATGGGTATGATTAGGTAATATGATGAGGTAATACACAAATATATCTAATATGGTAGGAAACTCCTGTTTGTCACTCTGTTATCAGTAAAGAGGTATATCTGAGATTTTTGTTCTTTGTAAAACATGAACAGGGTTTTTTACATTATAACATTAGGTTAAACACAAATAAATCTAATGTTCATTGGAAATTACTGTGAGCCACTGTGTTACCAGTAAAGAGGGATATTTAGGATTTCTCCTCTTTGTCACATGTGGGTACCTCCCCATAGTCAACCTCGTGCAGTAAAAGATTAGGTCATATCATGCAGGGCTACTCCTATTGCAATACCTGTACAAAATCCATACCATACATCCTTATCACATTCGGGGTGGAATGCAAGTGCAGATTGCAGAGCATCCACCCATATGGAGAGAGTGGAATGACATTTGTCCCTAATCCAACTCCTGTTCTCCTTTAGCAGACCTGGCTCAACAAAATGCTGCCACCTGAAAGGTATCATGCTGGCAGGAACAGAAGTGTCCACTGCCTGCATTGAAACCCCATACTTCATTGTTATGGAATATATGAATAATGGAATTTAGATTTACACACCAACTTCTCCTAATGGAAAAACAATTTAAATCTAAGCATTGACATATATGGGCCCCTTAACACCAACTACACATCAATGCTGTTCCCATGTGAGAAATGTATATTGAGGTGAGGGTCTGATGGCATCAGCAGGCCCATCTACCCATCCCTTTGAGGTTCATGGGAGCCAATACATATATGAGCATTGGGTGCATTCACTGCTTTTTTACATGTGGATAGCTAAATTGGAAATAAGAGTGCGCATCAGCCTTTGCCACCTGGCCCTCCTTCTACCCGCATGTTCCTTATGAAAATTGGCACCTGTTGGCTTTGAAACTTTGGCTGCACATTTGCAATGGACAATAGCCTAAAGAATTGGGCCTTTAGCTCCTCAGCAGTTCTTACACTCAAGCGGCATACCTACTAGTCTTTTCTCTCAGAACTAGATGCTTTCCTTGCAGTTGTGCTTCAGCCTGTGCTGCATTAAGTCATCATGAACAGCTTTTAACAAAAAAGACCTTTGTCAGGGACAACAAAGGCTCCTGTAAATCAGGCTACATTCTTTGTGTTTCCAGTGCAAACCCAGGTCAAAAAAGAACATTCGGACATTTCAGGATCAGCCTCACTCCTATATAAAAGACAGCATAGCTATGTTTCTTTGATGCAGTAAAGGGTTTAAGCTTGATGTCCATACCCAACCTCAACTGTTCAAAATTAAAATGATGCTGCCTATTTTCTTCTCTCAATTAGAGCATTCCCAGCAGAGGTACAACCACTGACCTTCATGAAAACCATGGACACCAAGATGTATATATCCCTTGTGGCAGCTCTGCTGTTTCTGGAGATCTCTAGCCCTGTTGAAGCTTGCTCATGTCTTTCATTTAGTCTACAGACCTCGGTCTGCAATGCAAAAGCTGGTGAGTATGCAAAGAAATGAAAGAATATACATTTGTCTCGTTTTTTTCTGAGATGTTTGCTTTTTATGTGTCACATTAGCCAATACCTTTTGAATATACTAAAATTATATATTTAATATACTTACATATAGGGGCCTTCAGCCAGCCATCTATTGGTTTGTTGTGTCATTCATACTTTCCTTCTACCCACTGCAGCATACTGCATGGGACAATGGGTCAGCCCACTTCAGCCATTGACAAACTGCACTGTGAGTAACTGCAGACAGCCCTATCAGAAAGAGCACATTAAGTAGTTCTCTTCAGTGCCAGGAACAACTATGACAATGAGTGTTTTTTTTAGATGAATACATATTTTTAAAACAGATTAAAACATCTTTAGCCCAAAATATAAACTCATACAAGAGGTCAAACAATTAGGCAAAAAGATCCAGCACCATTTGCTGAAATTAGAAATCTGTTCATAATAAATGTCTACAGTACTCTGCATCGCTAGGTATACCTTTGTTTTCAGAAACCACAAAAAGGAGCAAGTAGATTGACCTTGTCGTGTAGGCAACTTGTGAAACTTATAAAGTCGTTTGACATTCAACACAAATATGATATGTGTGTTTTGTGCAGATAACACCCTTTTGTATAATACATTCATTTTTTAACTTTAAAAGATAAAGCTTATTCAGTAATTGAGTTAGTCATTTTAAAATTAGAAACTAGTTATAGATTAGAAATGTAAAAGGGAGAAAAGAAAGTAAGAGAGAAAATGTATCATCGCAATATCCCTTCAGAAACAAAATTACAAAGCTATAATATAACTGCCAATAAACAAACGTTTTGCATGAAATCAGCAGGTTGTATCAAATATCCATTGTGGTAATAAAGAGTTATGGAGGTTTAGGAAGCTCTTCAATCCTAGGGTTATGCAGGCAAGCAGATTTTGCAGAGGAATCCAAGAAATTCGTATCTGGTAACCAAAGCAGATCTCTTTTCATAGCCCGAGTAATTGGATTGACATATGCTCTGTATAGTCTGTGATCATAACAGGCACCATACCTCCGAGCCGGGAAAGATAAGTTAGTAGGGTTTTTACATGCTTTGATAATCTGTGGAAATACAACTGCCTAAAGTAAATCTAGTACATGAACAGTATCTGAGTGAGAAGGCCAATCTTTTTAAATACTCCCAAGGAAAATATGGGTGACAGTGAAGCGTATGTGTGTGTGGAAGATATCGTTTATCTGTTTCCAGAATTGATGTGTAGGAGGGCATTCAAATAACATATGTTTAAGGTCAGATAACGTTTTATTGCAGGACCAACAGAAGGGGGTAGTGTAGGACTCATTTTATGAAGAGTGGAAGTAGTGATCAAGAGTCTATTGTAGACACAAATTAGGTTTGGATGACGTTAGCTGCTCTAGAGGATTTCCTTATTTTAATCCAAATTTTGTTCCAAGTATGAATTTATACCTCAGTAAATGTATAAATCTCATACAGGACTACTCTTTAATTTCCATTTTGATGAGTCTTATTTAACATGTAGTATGATCTCATAATTGCTTTGTAGAGAGCATTGTGGAAATTCCTGTAGGGCTAGTGTGTCATGGTGCTGCAAAGGGTAGATTGTCATATTTCATAGTCCACTGGTAATATATATAGATATAGATATATCCGCCGAGACTGCACCACTCCAAAATGATGAAGAGGCCATGAGGTTGGATACACCACCCTCCCAGAAGCCTAAACATTGCCTAATAAGGGGCGGGACATTAACGTGTTTATGGGAGTTGTTGCAAGCCTAAGCACGAACTTGCCAAAAGCCTCTGATAAAGGGGAAACCTGAAACGCGTCAGGCTGGATGGGAAGCTGCTACATTTCTTACCAGCAATCATCGCACAACTGTACCTGTAATAAAGGCTGGTAACCTGGCGTTGGACTTGAGTGCGTCTCATTGTGAGCTGCCAATGTGTTGTCATATATATATATATCTATATATATCTATATATATCTATATATCTATATATCTATCTATATATCTATCTATATCTCTCTCTCTCTCTATATATATATATATATATATATATATATATATATATATATATATATTTTCTTTTTTCACCGATTTCCTCAAAGAAGGAACCACTGCACACCAAGGAAGTTATATGATTAGGATTTTATTCTTTCCGTGCAAATTATCACCAACTCCACCACCAACGCGTTTCAACCACAATCGGTCTTGCTCACGGTATGTGAGTCTTTTTTCAATGTTCTTTATTTATAGTGATACCCATATTGGCCATTAAGAGGAATTATGGGAATTGTAGTTCCTGTTCACATATATCATTTTAGCATGTTTGCGATATGTTGATGTTATTTCAATATCTCTCTTCGGGGATTTGATTATATCTGCGCAATCTGAATATTTACATTGTGTCAATGTGAATAGTGTGTCTGATTGTATTATACTACATGACATTAACATGTTGTATATTTTATTCTTTGTTCCAAACTTTGATACTAGAATAATTGCTTAGTGCATTTTTGCCCACAGGGTTTAGGCTTAGTGCCCATGTGGCCATATTATGTTTGTTCAGATGATTGCAGATATAGATGTCTAATATAATTGCCCCTTCATCATGAGTTCATTATTAGTTCATGTCGTACAGTAGGCTCATAGATGGCTGTGTAGCTCTTCATCGCCGTTAAGGCCAAAAGGGGCCTTCGTCTTAAAGCGTATGATCATCTTGCTTTCCAATCTTCTTAGTTTCAGTGTTCTGTTTCCTCCACGTTCGTTTTAGGGACTGTTGTTAATCCGAAGTATTTTATGGTCTGTTTCATGTTCTCTTTGTGGATTTTTAGATGTTTCACAATTGCGTAATTGGTATCTTCATTTTGTACCGCCCTCAGATGTTCCAAGATTCTTTTCTTCAGGGGGCAGATAGTGCTTCCTATGTACCATAGTCCGCATCCACAGCCAATGACATATACTACGTATGTGGATTCACAGGTGATCATTTCAGAGATGTTAAATTTATTACCCATGAAGTCCACTGTTTCTTTCATGTTCATGCCGTGTTTGCATGCTTTGCATGTATTGCAACGTACAAAGCCTGTCTGTTTGGTCTCCAGCCAGTTCTTAGATTTGCTGGTGGTCGTCATATGTCTCTTAACCAGTTTGTCTTTTAAGGAGGGTGCTTTCCGATATGAGACATTTGGATAGTTGCCAATTTTTGGACCAATGTCTGGATCCTATCTCAAGATATCCCAGTGTCTTTTTAGGATGCCTATTATTTGGTAGTTTTCTTTGCTGTATGTAAGGACTACTCGAATCACGGCATTCTCTTTTTTTTGTTCTTTTGCATGTTTCAAAGTCTGTGCTCGGGGAATTTCTCTTGCTCTTGCTTGACCCAGTTTTATGTCTTTCTCATTGTATCCTCTTTGGTGGAATCTCATTGCTGTTTCTTTGAATGTTCGTTCCATTTCCAAGTCATCGGAGCAATTGCGTCTCATACGCAAGAATTCTCCATACGGAATACTCTTCTTCAATTGTGGAGGATGAAAACTTTCACCGTGTAGAATGCTGTTGGTTGCTGTTGGTTTTCTGTATAGTTTGGTCTTAATTTCTTCATTTTCTATGTATACCGTTACATCTAAGAACTGAATTTCTTGATCACTGGTGTTATGAGTGAATTGTAGGCCAATTTCATTTGTGTTCAAAATGTTCATGTATTCTTCAAATTCACTCAGACTGCCACTCCAAATAAGGAAAAGGTCGTCGATGTAACGTAACCATAGTTCTGTTTTGGAAGTATATGTTTCATTTCTCTCATCCCAGGCTATCAGCTTCTCCCACCACCCCATCGTGAGGTTGGCGTAGCTAGGAGAAAATGAAACTCCCATAGCAGTACCACACTGCTGGGAGTATATTTGGCCATCAAAAATGAAGATATTATTGTAGAGACAAAGCTCGATCATTTCCATGAGCATTGTTGTGTGTTTGGATTGTCGTATGCTACGTTGTTTCAAGAAATACTCAACAGCTTGTAGTCCAACACTGTGTTTAATGGAAGTGTATAGTGATACTACGTCGATTGTTACGAGATAGTATCCTTTATGCCAGCCAAGATCAGAAAGGATTCTTAAAAAATCCCCCGTGTCTTTTATGTAAGATGTTAAATTGGTAACTAGTGGTGCCAAGAAAAAGCCCACATAGTCTGAGATGTTTTCATAGAGTGAGTTGCAACTCGACATTATGGGCCTGGCTGGGGGATTGATTAAGGTTTTGTGTATCTTCGGTAAAAAATAGATTGTGGGCATCACTGGACTGTCGTTGCTTAGAAAGAGGGATTCCTCTGGTGTCAATAATCCCTCCTCCTGCCATTTCTTGATTCTTAATCCTAGATTTAATGTTAAATCATTGAGTGGATTATTAGTTAGTTTGACATAGTTCTTATGATCATCCAGTTGCCTTTTGGCCTCTTTGATGTAGTCATTTATTTTGAATGACTACATTGCCCCCCTTGTCTGCCGGTTTGATTATGATTTTATCATTTTTCATCAAGGTGTCAATTGCAAGTCTCTCCATTTTATTTAGATTTTCCTTCTTGTGGTTGTTGTTTGTTTTAGTCAGTGTTTCTAGATCCCCAACCACTAGATCATGAAAGGTGTCTATTCTATTGCCAGGACTAAGCACAGGGCAGAATTTGGATTTAGATTTGAAAGCAGTTGGTTCTATTTTGTCAGTACATGTTTGTAACTGTTGTAGGGCTTGAGATTCAGTTACATCATATATATATATATATGATTAATTTGTGGGGGGAGACCCCCCACATCACCCAACTTACCTTAAATGCGTGGAAAAGGCATGTGTTGTAAAAACATACTTTAGGTAAAAATATGAGTGCTGAAAAATGCGTGGTAAAGGCACAATGTAGTAAAGGCTGTTTGCCATCATATATACCAGACAATCAATATGTTTGAATTAGGAGTGAGAATCTATGATAGTTTCAGTCTTGTACAGAATGGATGTTTTCTGCACTGCGAAGTTCTGAAAGCTATCATAGTAGACAAGTGTTTAGAGAGATTCTTTATCAGGGTGTGGCACCTTTAAAGTAGGGGGGTCAGAGGAGTTTAGTTAAGGGACCTCTCTCAAACCTTCAGTACCCAAACTCTGGGCAGGGATACACTATGAACATGGCTCACTTAAGCGGAGCTGAGCCCCTAGCCAGTTAAGGTTGAGCCAAGAAATGGAGAATCAAGCAAATAACAATGTGATTAAGATTCAGGAAGAAGTTGGAATGGTCAGTGACTCCACCCACACCTCTTCTGTTTGTGCGAGACCCAGAATCAGCAGTTCACATTTGCTGACAACTTAATTCCCCATAATGTGAGGTAAGATAGCACCAGCCTTAAGGCATCGCCTTGTTAAATAAAAAGAAATGAGTGCATAAAGCTCATAAAATTGCAATTTTTATGAATGGGTAGTGCTCAGGGAGGCTTTGTTCTATTGACTGAGAGCATTAAAAATCCTTGATCAGTTCCTGACAAAGAGTAGGTCACAGTCAATATGTATTTCCTAAGTGTAGGAGATTAAGAAATACCTTAGATCCCCAGGAGGGAGGATAGGTACTGCTTCAGTAAGGAGAAGAGGAAAATGGTACAGGCTTTAAACTTTGCCTGAGAATGAAAGGGCTTTGGAGTGGATTGACGAGCATCCTCTTAAGGTGCATGGCTAGATTTAGTAGAGCGTGTGGGCAATGAATTTGCATGTGCTGCCTGAAGGTATTTTTTTCATGCTATATGTTTTGTGAATTGACACCAGCAGCGACTATTATGTCTAGGCAAAAAAGAAAGATAAATCATGAATGTGATTTGCCACCTCCCAGAGATGCCCATGTACAGGTCTGAATGGGTATTGCGCCTTTATTCTATATGTGCAAGGGACCTTTGTCACTATGTTCCCTTGCACCAGTTGAATACTCTAAGCAAAAGGAGTTGGATGCCTTATTGTGAGAAAATGCTTCCCCCCACATTTCCAGTTTCCTTTTTGCTGGTATTTGTAATCTTGGCCATGTGAGACTGCAATTTAGTTTCATAGCACGTATACTCTGTCCTGAAAACATGACTTAAAATTGGCTACACTCAATTGGCTTATTTCATTTTTAGGTAAGGCAACATTAAACTGATCCAAAAGTGAACCACTGGTGTAATTGTTAAATAGCACATATGTGCTCCTTCGAGGTTCACCATTGTAGCCTTCCTGGCTGCAGCTTAAACTTGTCAGAGACACATAACAAGGGAAAGGGTTGTGACACCTAGGAAAAGATCTTTTAACACATTAGTTAAGTCACCCTTAAGTACACACCGCAGCCCACAGTGCTTCATATTTAATGTATAAGAGTGAGACACAACTGTTTGTTTTTAAATATTAATTATCACCTTCCACCTGGGGTGATTTGAAAGAATTCATTCAAAGTTTCTTTATAATGTGTATCAAAAATCTAATTCAATGGTGAAGAAATATTTTTCAATAACTACATTATAATGAGGCATGGGAAGTATCCCTGCCAATAAAGCTTCTGGGAGTTGTTATCACTGGTCACTCATCCTGGAATGCAGCAGTTGTGAGTTAATAGGTGGTAAAATGGAGAATGAGGCCTGGCTTTTGACACAGTTATTCCTGGAAAGGGCTTATGCGAAAGAAGCTTTTGAACAATCGATCCCTCCTGTGTCTACTCCCAGTTGGGAGAGAAAGCTTTTCAAGCACAACCGGAGGAGTGGATCCTAATTTTCATATTGTAGGGCCTGGAAGAAGTTTGGGGGCTGTGAACAAAGAGCAAGGGTCCTACTACCTTGAACAACAGTTTCTGGGATGCTTTACAAGCAGGTAAACTCAAAATGTCACAATCACTAGCTAATGTACTGGATAAGAATGTCAACATACCACAAGCTCATCTCAACATTCCCAGACATGGTGAAGATTGATGAAGGTGAAAAATGAAGATTTTGTCTAAGCTTACCTGTGAAGAAGCCCAAAGTGTATCCTGCTCTTCGTCTGCATCCAGTAACTAGGAGTGTTCTCCAAGGGACAGTAGGCTGACCTTCTGTACTGCTTCAGGGAACAAAAGGCTGAAGAAGGGCTCCAACTTGTGTAGGAGGACCAGCTCTTTATGTGGGAGTAGAATACCTGCTCCCTATAGAAGCACTGATTGGTGAGAGACCTGGACCCCAGCAGCTTACCCAAGAACTCTGGGAGGTATTGGGGAGACCAGGCAAGACCTTGCCAGTATCTTTAAAAAACGTGAGCCCATTTTCTTATCCCTGGTAGTGTGTACAAAGCACAAAAGCTCCTTGAGAAAGGTGTGAAATAACTCATTTGGAATTGCTAGTTTTTTTCAGAGCTTTTTCTAGCAAAGTTTCAGGTTACAACAAGTCGCTAAAAAGAAGTATCTGACCTCATGGGTCCCTCATAGACCCAAGCCTCCTTTTTTGCCCTGATGCAGATTTTGGAAAATTAAAATTATGACTTAGTTGAAAAATCTTACTTGGGACCTGGGTGAGGCAGCAATGTAACTTAAGTGACAAATCTATTTCAGTGGCTATGAAATCCAGGTTTGTCCTGTTTAAAGCTTTCTTCACCAATGCTGAAGGCTTCCGCTAGAATTTGGATTCAATGTATCTGACTTCGGACCCTCACAATTTTAGGATTCTTCCTTGCCCTGCTAGAGGAGTATGCTTAGTCCACAACAGATCAATAGGCACACACCCTTCCAGACACAAAGTTCCCACTTGCCCCAGACTAACAGAACAAACACATCTGGGCGTGGACCTCACCTCTATTTCACTGAAAGGACTGCCTACAGTAGTAAGGTTTTTACATGCCATAACGTCATGCCCATGAGTACACTATTACTTTTAAAAGGAGGACTCCTCCATTGTTATCCTGTATATCATATGTCTTCCGCTTCCAGAGTGAATATTTGTTTCTGATGAACTATAGACCGTACTAAGGAATTGTTTTCAATACACTTAAATATACTGTGCCTCATTCAAGGTTTGACAGTTTGACCATCATCCTGCCTGGGTGGTAGAGGTCATAGCCTCTGCCACCCTGACAGATGACTAACTTCTATATTTAGAGATCTGTGTCTGTCTGCAGTTGATCTCTGTGCTGCCAAAGGGACCTCTACCACTGTGTCTCTTCTGAAGGCACTGTAGCATTACTGAATATTCTCCATGTTCAAGTGCCCACTCAGCAATATTTATTCAAACAAACTCTCAAATGGGTGAAAATCAAACCACTGTTGCCACTGACATCCTTTTAGTTTTCTCCAAGAACGTAACTTAACTTTTTTCTATTTAGAGTCACTAGGCTTTTCCTACTGGTCCCGAACAGGAAAATAGTACGTCAGAATATTTGTTCCAAAAAGTCCATTCATGGGGCTGTTGGTGTAAGTTTCGAACGGTGGAGACAGCAGGGGATCTTCTGCTGGATTTGCCTGACTCTAACTAAAGCACTCTGTCCACCAAACTTGAAAGAAGGTCATTATATCCAATGTTTAACATGACCATGATACTTGACAAGAATCTAGCCTTCCTGGAACTATTTGGAAACACATCTTCTACTTGAACTATTTTCAAGACACATGCATGTTGCTCCCAGTTGCCTTCCAGTGTTATATAATTTCACATTGTCAAGGGATGAGATTTTAAAGGGACTACCCAGTAAACAATGTCACAACATGTCTCAAAAGCCAAGATGAGATCATCAAAAACAGCATCTAGCATGCATTCTGCTAGTGATTAAGATACAGGTCATGAGAAGAGAACAGTTTTTTCCTCTACAGTGAATGTCCCCTTTAGGAGTAGCCCTCCTGGATGTCTTGTTGCTTTTGCACTTTCATACAACCAGGCCAGGTTCTAGTAGTTCTTCACAAAGCCAGAGCAGAACAAAGACAAACAAACAACATTTTTATTGATATAGACCTCTTCAGAGATCCACAATATGATAAAATAATATATACAAATTATTCGAATCCATAATATCACGATATAAAAATACAACGTATACAGAAGAAATTGTTATTCATGGTTTAAACATCTCTAAAACAACAGAAGAAACACTTTTAAAAAAATTAAAACTTTATAACATACAAATTCATGTGGTGAAGCTCTTATTAACTCAATCAAATCCATAGTTCTAGAAATATTATATTTAATGCAAATAGGTTTTAAAAATCGGGTGCGTGCATCAACCAAGCAATTGTTCGGACAAACAAATAGGACATGTACCAAATCTTGAATGCCTCCACTACACAGATCACAGTGGTTGGATTTATCAAATATACCACCCCAATTTTTTGTTATATCTTTTAGTGGTAATGTCCTCAATCTTACCATTAGGATGCAACACCTAACCTTATGTTCTAGTGTGAATCCCAGGTATTTTGGGGTCACTGTATACTCTCATCCATTTCAAAGCTCAATCTTGGGGTCGAATTTTTCAAAAAGAACTTCAGGAGTGCTGGGGACCCAATTTGAGGAAGTTTCGTACAACATTGAAAGTGCTCCAAAGCAATCTCTAGATTTTCTTTAAAAGTGTTTTTCTCTGAGTCAACCTTTAAAGTATCATAACAGAAAAGCGCTCTCAATGTACTTTCAGGTGCATGTAGTAAGTTATAGCCCCATCTGACAAGATTTGCCAGGGCTCTTGTATATGCACTCACTACGCCAAGTTCCAGTCAAAGTACATGTACGGGTGTTGCTTGACAGTAGTAGTCAGCATACATAAGAGTTTTCCCTCTTTGACATTTAAAAAGCCCAATCTTTTTATAGGAATATATTCTAAACCATAGATTAATATAGGGGTAATCTTCGATAGATTTCTAGGAGGGCTGAAAAATGTCACCTCCCGGTGGATTAATAAAACTTTTTTATTGCACTAAGATGGGCTACCATTTTTTATTTAGTCAGTTGGAAATGCGAAGCAGTTCCAATAGACTGAGTGAAAACTCTTCCCAAATAAGTATAAGTAGATACTACTTCTACTGGAATTCCTCCTAATTTCCAGGTGAAACGTTTAGCCTTTTTCCTACCCCTAGACAGTACTATTTTTGTTTTTGAGATTTTCATTCTTAAAAAATATTTCTCTGTATAGTTAAAAAGTGCCTCCATGTTACGCTGCAGACCGATAGGAGCAAAGTCAAGAATGACCATGTTGTCAGCTTCCATTAAAAGATGGATTTTGTGAATTGCTATTTCGGGGTGGGGGGGAGGGTTATTTACCTCCTGAAAACAATCCAGCACTAAGGAATAGTGAGAAGAGAAGGGGAGCAAGTAAACATCCCTGCTTAAGACCATTCTGTGTGGGAATCTCATGGGTTAAACCCTTGTCTCCTCCCATCTGCACTTTACACTATGTAGATGTATGAACACCTACTATTATTCTTAGCAAGGTTTCCGGGACACCTAATTTCACTGGTTTTCTCCACAGGGAAGGCCTATCCACCTTGTCGAAAGATGTAGAAAAGTCGACAAATAAACTATAGACTACCTGGGCTTTGCTGACTACATATTTGTCAATAATGGTTTGCAGAAGAGTGATATTATCAATCACAGAGTGATTTTCGATGGAAGCCTGCTTGGACCATGGGAATTACCCCCCAGGATGTGGCTGAATCGTTCAGGTAGTCCAAAACGCTAGCCGCAAATATCCTTCCTGTAGCATCCAGGAGGGCAATTTGTTGATAATTGCTGGGGGAAAGACGGGAATCTTTTTTCAGAAGAAAGGCCAATATACTGCCCAACCAAGAGTTTGGAATATGGCCAGTTTGATAGCAGTGAATAAAAAGAGGGGCCAGGAGTTTGCTCCATCCTTCGATGTTTTCCTTTAGGACGTTCACTGGGATCATCCTATCTGGTCCCATTGCTGCTGTGTCTCTTGCTTTCCTTATATGTAAGGCAATTTGCTTTTCTGAAGGTGACTTTATCTGCTGATCGATCTCACTGCAGGTTCCAACCATTAAAGATTTTCCAATGTCGATAGTTGACAGGTTCTTTCCACACAGTTTAGACAGATAAACAGCCTATTCCTTTAGTGGGACTGGTGTTGCTGTCTGGGGCATTTTATTTCCACTGGTTTCTGCTACTATACCCCAGAAGGCCTTTGCGTTGTTTTGGCACACTTCTTCTTGAAGATCTATCCAATTTCTGTCCATTTTTGTTCTGATATCTTTCATGCAGAGCCTTTTTCGTCTTTTCTTTAGGATTGAGATTTCAGCCTTCCTGGCCCGTGAGAAGTTAATAAATTTGAATCTGATTATCCTATTTAATTTTCTGGAAAGAGGGTTCACTATAAAGCCTTTCTTTTTAGGGAAGCTATTTTTAATAAATGGATGCTTCCTCTGTAAAGTACTAGATACCGAGATCAAGGTGCTTTCAAAATATAGGAAACTGGATCGGCTTTTTTGTGAGTTTGTTCAAGCAACTGGAACTCTATTATCCTGTTCATTTCTTTATTAGTTAGCTTCTGTTTCTTGCTGCTCCAAAATTATCAGCCTGGCTTGTTTTGGATTAATACCTCTCCCCTTCCACATGACAGTGACCATGAAGAAACTGGCTGTAAACAAAGGTCTGTTTCCAGGAGAAGTACTGCGTGGTCGCTACTTTGGACAAAACAAAGACAAACAATTACATGAAAATCGCATTTCTTTTCCTTAGCCGTTTAAGTAGTAATACTTCCTTAACTAATACAATTTTTTGTTGACATGGCAATTTGGTGCTGATTGTCTCTTTTTTTGTCTGACAGTACTCCAAGTTAAATTCTTGGGACCCTCTGAGAGGCCTGGAGCCAGCCCTGCCGGCCCGACGAAGGGATATAACATTCAAATCACCAAGGTAATTTGTTTTTTTTTTAGTTTTACCTAATTAACAGCTTGAGTGAAGGGTGTCACTAATATTTCGTCAGTATAGCTTTCATTAGGAGTGGGATAACAAAAGTGGAGCAGAGTTTGCATCTTATGCCATTTTCCTCTGCACAGAGTCAGGGGACCTGTGGTAACCATGCTGCTGATCACAACCCAAAACACCACTGTTTTCTGAGCTTCCGCTTGGATGTATTTGAAGAACATATCTTACTGAAAAAGTTTACACTTAAAGAATGAAGCCCCATGTTTGATTGGGGTGCACAAAGTATTGACCACTTAGTTGCCAGAGTGGAATATAGGATTCAAAGCACGTCAGGGTCATTGTACGTCATCATAAATAGCATTCAAAGACATTTAAAAAGCAAATACATCTTGACTTTCAAAAGCAGAGCTATTTGGAAATCCTTTTTTTTTGCAAATCACAAGACACATGCACATGCATGGCTGGCAATTTTGCAGTGAGTTTTCTATTAAAGAAACTGCTTAACTCGTAGAAAACATGAGTTGCAAACATGACTTGACGTGAATGACTTTCAGCTCTACTTTTGGTTGGGGGTGTATTCTCACTCCTAAGAAAATGTCACTACAAAAAGGCCAGCTGGTAATTTCTACAGCACATTATTCACGTAAATTGAAGAAATGTCCCGAACTTCAGAAGGGACAGTCATAAAATATTGCGATATTTTATGATGTGCTACGCAAACCATACTCGCCCTGGGGTTTATAGGGGCACAACCTTCTCAAGTATGGTGGGAAAAGAGTGGATTTCACAGCCCAATTACCCTAAAAAATGAATAAGACCTCTATGTATTAGGGACAGTTTACAAAATGTGATTTCACACGGCCCATCATTAATCAAAAAGTTATACAGCATGTCTCTTTATTTCATTTTTCCATCTTGTACCTTTCAAATAAATTTGCATCCAGTTGTATAACGAATCTGATAATATCGACCAGCAATACTATTTCATTCACTACATAACTATTACTACATCGTAAAAATATTTTTTTTTTTTTTAAAGAAATTTTATTGTTTTCAAAACAAATACAACCAAAGGACAAGGAATCAGACCATGTGTACAGTTCATTGGACAAATCACCACGCAGAGTCATAATTTCTTCAAGTAGTCCCAAGTCGAACGCTTTGAGACAAACATTGCCGTCCCCCCTCCCTTCCACCCCCTTCCTAGCCATCCGAGTCAGAGGAGTCCTCATCTGAAAGAGGTGGTGGATCACATATGTTACCCCTATACTTGTTCCACGCTCCCCATACTCTGACCCACTTTCGAGGACATCCCCGCCGGATAAATACGGAGCGCTCAGCAAACATGGCCCTATCCATCTCTCTCTTCCATATTGATCGGAGCGCTCAGCAAACATGGCCCTATCCATCTCTCTCTTCCATATTGATAGCAACGGTGTCTCCACCGCTGCCCATTTTTGGGCTATGTTCCTTTTGGCCGTCATGTTCCCCAGCGTCAGCCACACGTCGCCTATCACCGAGATTCCGATGGTGTCCCAAGCGTCGAAGCCCTTGCTGTCCCTCAGACGACCCAGCCGTTTGGTATCCCAGAGAGGTGTAAGCTGCATCAGGACTCCCCGCCAACCCAACCTGGCCTGCGCCGCATGCCAGATAGATACAGTCTGTCTCAGAGGGCCGATCAGCTGCGGGGCCAGCCGGGCATCATATAGAGGGGTTAGCATACCCCTTTCACCCAGTACATCCCTATCCGCCTTAAACGCAGGGTCCGACTGAGGCGCATGGAGCCACTGGTTGATCACCTTGAGCTGCGCCACCCAATAATAGAGCTGGATATCCGGGAGCGCAATTCCCCCATCGTACCACCCACGGACTAATTTTGCTTGTGCTATGCGCGCCGGTTTGTTGCCCCAGAGTAGGTTGGAGACCTGCGCTGCTACCGCGCGGAAGTAGGTCGGCGGCACCGGATATGGAGTATTCTCTAGCACATAAGGAAACCGCGGCAGGGCCATCATTTTGAAGAGCGCTGCCCTCCCCACCAGGGTCAAGGGCAACGCTCCCCAGTGCTGCACATCACGCTTGAGGCGGTCCAATTGAGGGCTCAAGTTGTGCCTGAAAAATTCAAACTGATCCAGTGTAACGTGCACCCCCAGGTATTTGAACGACCCCTCCACCACTTCTATCTGGCATCCCTCCGACAGTCGAGGAGGGGGGCCCCGTAGCACCAGGAGGACTGACTTCGACCAGTTTATCGTATAGCCAGATGCCCGGCCGAATACCTCGCAGATGTTAAGCAATGTTAGGATGGAACGCCTAGGGGAAGACAAGTAAAGCAGTATGTCATCCGCGTAGAGGGAGACGCGGTCTTCCCAGTCCGCAGACCAGCGAAGGCCCCGCATCATGGACTCCCACCGTATCCAAGTCGCGAGCGGCTAAAGCACTAGGGCGAAAAGCAGCGGCGAGAGAGGGCAGCCCTGACGCGTACCCCGCCCCAGGGGGAAATCCTCCGACATATGCCCGTTGGCCGCGACATGGGCCAGCGGCTTGGTGTAGAGGAGTCGGATCCAGGCACAGAACTTCGGCCCAAACCCCAGATGTGACAACACCGCGAAGAGAAAGGGCCATTCCACCATATCGAATGCCATGCGGGCATCAAGGGAGAGAATGACAGCCGGTTCCTGCAGTCGTTCCACTCGGGCCAGCACACCATGTAAGCACCTCAAATTGTGGGAGGTACTTCTCCCAGGCATAAAGCCCGACTGGTCCGGGTGCACTATGTCAGCCAAATGAGGCGTGAGTCGGAGGGCCAACAGTTTCGCAAGGAGCTTGACCTCTGCATTGATCAGCGAAATGGGACGATAGGAGACACATTGATCCGCCGGCTTACTTGGCTTCGGTATTACCACGATAGTGGCCGTTCGCTGGTCCGCGGGGAGCTCCCCCGCCTCCAGGCCGTGCGTGTACATATTCAGCAAGTGTGGGGCCAGCATCTCGGGCAGCCGTTGATACAGCTCAATCGGGATGCTGTTGGGACCCAGCGCCTTACCGGGCTGCAACGCGTTAATAGCCACCTGTAGCTCCTCTACCGTGAGCTCGGCCTCCAGGGTCTCTCTAGCCTCAGGGGAGAGCTTGGGCATCTGCAAGTCTTTGATATATGTCAATGCCATCTCCACCGACATGGAGGAATTGGAGGAGTACACTTCTCGAAAGTGCATCGCCAGGGTGTGCACTATTTCTCTTGGGTCTGACGTTTTCGACCCCTCGGCAGTGTCAAGCTGCACAATCCACCGGGCTCCGCTGTCGCATCTGTCCAGCCACGCAAGTAGCCTTCCGGTTTTATCGCCTACGTCGTAGACTGTGTGCCTCGAGGCCTCTAGTTGCTGTCTGACACGCTCTGCTAGGTGTTCCCTGTGTTTCACCTGAGTCACTCGCAGGTCATGCGAGGTTTCACGGGAGGGGGTTTCGGCCTGGAGAGCCTCCGCAGTCCGGAGCGCAAGCTCCAGCGACTGCAACTCAGATGTCTGCGTGCGCTTATAACCTGTGATGGCGGCCATTGCCTGGCCCCACACCACCATTTTGTACGCCTCCCAAAGAATCGTGGGGGAGTCGACCGAAGCGGCGTTTTCATGGAAGTAGAGTTTTGTTGCCTGTGTGATGGATTTACTAATTTTCGGCAGTGGCATGTAGCCGGGGCGTATCGGATATACGCGGCGGCGCATCAGGTGATAGCTATTGTATTGCAAGAGGATCGGGGAATGATCAGAGATGCCCCTGGGTCTGATGTCAATACTTTCAATATTGCGAAGGCAACCGGGGGAGCCCAGAAAGTGATCGATACGGGTTAGACTATCGTGTACCCCGGAGTGGTACGTGTAGGATCGCTTCCCCGGGTGATACAATCGCCAGAGATCTGTGAACCCGAGCGCCGCCGTGAAGCCCGCAAGGCGGGTCATTCCCCCGCCCCTCACTCGAGGCAGAGACCGGTCAGTGTGGTCATTCATCACTGCATTAAAGTCACCCCCAATTAACACCTCTCCCTCTGGTAGCGCAAGTAGAAATTCACTAAGCGCCGGGAGCGCCTCAGCATGTAACCCGGGTGGGATATAGACCGACACTACGTTGTAGGGCCGCCCTTCCCATTGAAGGTGCGCGGCGGTGAAACGCCCGGCTCCGTCCGTATTTACACTAAGCACGATTAAGTGGGACTGTTTGCGCATCAATATGCCAACCCCCCGGGACCCAGAGGTGAAGTCAGAATGCACCACCATCTTATATCCCCATCTGTCCAGCGCTCTAGTAGCAGTGCCAGTGAGGTGGGTCTCTTGGAGTAAGACCAGTGCCAGGGCACACCGTTTGATACTGTGCAGGACCAGGCCCCGTTTGATTTTATCTCCCAATCCCCGAACATTCCATGTGAGTAGAGAGAGGGGCCGCACCGGGGTCAAATTGGTGTCAGGGGATACATCACTCAGCAAGCCTTACTTCACGGCGGTTGGGAGAAGCGACAAAGCATGATGCGGATAACGCGTACTGCGACCCGGGTCGTGTATTGAGTATGTGCGTGGTGTAAGTCTGAGGTCCGTGTCCTATATAACCAAAACAGAAAAACAAAACCATAAAACGTTCCCCAACCCCCCACCCCCCTCCCTGCCTCCCTGCCACACGGACTCAGAACTGCCCGCCACCCCAACTCAGCAGAGTGCTCAATCCCTTTAACCCCAACCAGTACTTGCGCTTTTAGGAGCGTGGAGTCCGAGGGAGACCAGGACATCCCCTATCCCCAGGTCCCATCGTTCATGTCCCAAAACAGCTGATATGAGGCCAATACATCATCAGCGGTCCCCGTAGGTCAGTCTCGAACTACATTTCGGGGATAATACAAGCCACTATGTCATCCGGTAGGTTCCTCCTCAACCTCTTCCGTTCGCCGGTCGTGTCCAGTAGGATCTTCCGCACTCCCGGGGCGCCTTGTCCCCCGGTTGAAGCGCCCTGCGTTACTAGCTTGGTGCCACCCCTCCAACCAGTCATGAGCCTCCTCTGGTGTGTTAAAGAAGAGCATTGCATATGGCAGTTCTCGGGCCCTTAGCTTCTTCTTGACCTCCACGAAGCTCCGTCGCTGCGCCGCCACCGCCGCCGCATAGTCTGGGAAGAAGGACACCGTGGAGTTCTGGAGACGGATGGGCGGTGCCCCCCGCGCCGCTTGCAGAATGGCGTCCCTGTCCCGAAAATTGAACAGGTGGGCCAGGACGGGCCTCGGAGGCGCCCCCACCTTCGGTCGCCCACCTGGTACTCTATGGGCTCGCTCCACCGAGAAAAATGCCGAGAGGCCCCGGGGTTGTAACTTGGATTTGATCAATTCTTCAACATAGAGGTCCATGGCTGGGTGTCCCTCACTTTCGGGAATCCCGGTAATGCGCATGTTATTGCGGCGGGAGCGTCCTTCCTGGTCGTCCAGCCGGGCCGCCATACGTTTGTTCTCCGACTCTAACTGAGACACCCTCTGCAAGAGGTAGCTCGAGTCTTTCGCTAGGGTCTCCGTTACCTGCTCCACCTCCTCAACCCTGGCGGACATATTCTGGAAGTCCGCGCGAAGCAGGGACACGTCCGTAGAAATCGACCCCACCGTGGATTGTACCTGCGTTAAGGCCGCCATAATGTCTTCCAGTGTTACCTTTGGTGCGTCGTTGGTCGCCGCCATCTTCTCGGCGCGGCCGCTGCGGTCTGGCACTGCGGAGTCTTTGGTGTAGGCGAATTTACCCAGCTTGCCCTGCTGGTGCCCCTTGGTTCCTTTCCCGCTCATGGCGCTGATGGGTGATGCCTCCAAACTCCACTCCCGCAGAGCAATGGAGAGTCGGTGCAGCAGGGCGCCCCGGTCAGGCCACGAACCCCTCAGGCAGCCCGGGGAACGTTCTCCGTCCCAGGTCGTTCCCCTGGGGGTGGCACGGATCAGCAGGGGCGGCTTCTCACCGCAGCGGAGTCCGGCTCAGGGCAGGGCCACAGTTCTCGGTTCACCCCACCGGTCCCTGCTAGTAGTGGGTGCTCGGGGGAGCCTCACCGGCGCCAGGCAGCAGCCCGCAGAAGCGTGTCCCAGGCCTCCGGGATGAGCAGTGGAGTTCGCGCCTCAGCCCCGAAGCCTCAATCAGGTCTCTCGGTGTGGGCCGATCGGGGTCTTCAGGCACGGTTGTGCAGCCCTCTCCGGATCACTCGCCTCAATGCTGCCCCGGCTCCATCCGGTCGCGCTGTCGTCGGTTCCGCCAGTAGTCGCCAAACCTCCGCCGTCGCCTCAGGGCCGGTCCGGCCCGGTCGCGCTCCGCCCGGGGTCACCTTGCCACTCGAGGCCCCGGTCGTACGCGCCGAGGTAGGCCGCAAATCTCCGGGCCTCGCCGATTCCGTCCCAGGCGTCCGAGGGATCCGGGAGTCGGATCAGGCGGCGTCGCTATATGTCCGCTGTCCGTTCCGGGACTTTTGGGGTCGGATCACAGCACGGATGGATTGCGGATGTTAGGGGAGTCGATCTCGTCCCCAGAGCCCAACTAGGTTGCGGCCATCTTGCTTGGCTGCAAGCCACGCCCCCGTAAAAATAATTATTTGAATACCGTTTATACCTCCATCTTTACTTACCTGGGCTCACCATGCCATGCAGTAATTACCTCAATGTAGTGGAAGCAATATCTTTCTGATGCAATGTAACAGACCTACTATCCCTGTATCACATGTTCCATCTTATGACTTAGAATTCCTCTTGGGATGATTAAGATGTAAAAATCAAGCCATACAGATTTAGCAATCATATAACATTGACACCAGTGTTAACAAAACAAATGGGCCTATAAAGCATTGTTATTGCTCAATTACAGAAGGCCCTGCTCATGAAATATATATGGATCTAAACTAATTTTTATATGTTTCACACACAGTCACAGTCGTTTGTCTGCAAAAACTGTGCCAGACATGGATTTACAAGCATCTTACTGTGAAAGTGATGTGACAACTCCATGGGGAGCATTCGTCAAAGCACAGAAACAAGCCCCCTGTACAATTCCACATTTAGTCTCTGTGGGAAAATACTTTTCTCATGTAGAAATCCCTTCAGTTACATCCCCACCAAATCTGAAGGTTATACATTTTCCTTTATGTCTTGGAAGGGGGGCTACCCCAGCCCTTGGCTACACTAAAGGCCTGATTTAGATTTAGGCAGACAGGTGACTTCGTCACAACAGTGACAGATATCCCATCTGCTGAAATATAAATCTCATAGGATATTGTGGGATATTTCACCAGATGGTACATCCATCACCATTGCGATGGAGTAACCTGTCCACCGAAATCTAAATCAGGTCCAAAGTCTCCAACTGTTTAAGGGAGGCAAGGGTTGGTAGGGACTTTGAGAATACTCCCGGCTTGCTCCTAAAGTTCCAAGATAAATCTTGATATAGAATCATAATCAATATATACAAAATATTTAATTGTAGATATGTGTATAGTCTAAAAAAGATTATGTACCTGTTAGTTCTCAAAGTTCATATAGATTCTAATGTCATCACTTCATGAATCTTTTCAGACCAGTCCTCCATTTGATATCTTATATTGCAGCACAAAAGAACACTATGTTGACATTTAAAAAAAAATCTGCTTTGAAAAAGAATAAGGGTCTGAATTATGTTATGGTATGTTACAAAAAATAATAAAGCGCTCAAATACCCATAGGTGTCTTGGCGCTTAGTGCTACAGAAGGTAAGGCCTGGATGAAAAAAAACGATTGATTGAAGAGCCACGTTTTTATTTGTTTTCTGAATGACAATAGAGTAGGACTCACTTTAATTGTGAGGGAAGAGAGTTCCACAGGCAACTACGAAACTTCTGTCACCCCATTTGGATCTGTGGGTTCTTGGGACGACAAGAAGGTTAGCACCTGCTGAGCGCAGGGATCTAATGGGAGTGTAAAACTTAAATGAATTCTTCAAAACTTCCTGCCTAAAAGACCATAATGAATGGCCTTATATGGAATGCAAAGTGCTTTGAATTTTGTTCTGCTTCTTATAGGTTGCCAGTGAAGCTGTCTCACTGCATTAGAGATAGACTTAAATTTCAGAGTGCCCGACAGTATCCTAGTAGCCGCATTCTGCACCAACTGCAGCTTACTAAGAACCATTTCCTGTGCATTGATCAAAAGGCTGTTACAGTGAACAACTTTGGACATAACCAAAGCAGATATTAACTTTCTCCTGACACCGACCGGGAAAAACGGAAGCAGTTTCTTCACCCTTTTTAGGACATAAAAGGCTGAGGGCATCACTGCTTATCGTCACGAATGACATGCAGGTTCTTGGCTTTAGTGACCGGGATTGTGAGTGATCCCAATTTATCCGTCCGCCAGCCCGAAGACCACCCAGGAGATACATTTCCAAAGACCATTACCTCTGTCTTGGATGAATTTAATTTAAGGCAATGTCTTGACATCCAGGTACTGATGACCAACATGTCATCATGGAAGATAGCCGATACGGTTTCCCCGTTTTTATGAACGTTGAGCACTAATTTTTATATGTTTCACACACAGTCACAGTCGTTTGTCTGCAAAAACTGTGCCAGACATGGATTTGCAAGCATCTTACTGTGAAAGTGATGTGACAACTCCATGGGGAGCATTCGTCAAAGCATAGAAACAAGCCCCCTGTGCAATTCCACATTTAGTCTCTGTGGGAAAATACTTTTCTCATGTCGAAATCCCTTCAGTTACATCCCCACCAAATCTGAAGGTTATACATTTTCCTTTATGTCTTGGAAGGGGGGCTACTCCAGCCCTTGGCTACACTAAAGGCCTGATTTAGATTTAGGCAGACAGGTGACTTCGTCACAACAGTGACAGATATCCCATCTGCTGAAATATAAATCTCATAGGATATTGTGGGATATTTCACCAGATGGTACATCCATCACCATTGCGATGGAGTAACCTGTCCACCGAAATCTAAATCAGGTCCAAAGTCTCCAACTGTTTAAGGGAGGCAAGGGTTGGTAGGGACTTTAAGAATACTCCCGGCTTGCTCCTTTAAGTTCCAAGACAAATCTTGATATAGAATCATAATCAATATATACAAAATATTTAATTGTAGATATGTGTATAGTCTAAAAAAGATTATGTACCTGTTAGTTCTCAAAGTTCATATAGATTCTAATGTCATCACTTCATGAATCTTTTCAGACCAGTCCTCCATTTGATATCTTATATTGCAGCACAAAGAACACTATGTTGACATTTAAAAAAAAATCTGCTTTGAAAAAGAATAAGGGTCTGAATTATGTTATGGTATGTTACAAAAAATAATAAAGCGCTCAAATACCCATAGGTGTCTTGGCGCTTAGTGCTACAGAAGGTAAGGCCTGGATGAAAAAAAACGATTGATTGAAGAGCCACGTTTTTATTTGTTTTCTGAATGACAATAGAGTAGGACTCGCTTTAATTGTGAGGGAAGAGAGTTCCACAGGCAACTACGAAACTTCTGTCACCCCATTTGGATCTGTGGGTTCTTGGGACGACAAGAAGGTTAGCACCTGCTGAGCGCAGGGATCTAATGGGAGTGTAAAACTTAAATGAATTCTTCAAAACTTCCGGCCTAAAAGACCATAATGAATGGCCTTATATGGAATGCAAAGTGCTTTGAATTTTGTTCTGCTTCTTATAGGTTGCCAGTGAAGCTGTCTCACTGCATTAGAGATAGACTTAAATTTCAGAGTGCCCGACAGTATCCTAGTAGCCGCATTCTGCACCAACTGCAGCTTACTAAGAACCATTTCCTGTGCATTGATCAAAAGGCTGTTACAGTAAACAACTTTGGACATAACCAAAGCAGATATTAACTTTCTCCTGACACCGACCGGGAAAAACAGAAGCAGTTACTTCACCCTTTTTAGGACATAAAAGGCTGAGGGCATCACAGCTTATCGTCACGAATGACACGCAGGTTCTTGGCTTTAGTGACCGGGATTGTGAGTGATCCCAATGTATCCGTCCACCAGCCCGAAGACCACCCAGGAGATACATTTCCAAAGACCATTACCTCTGTCTTGGATGAATTTAATTTAAGGCAATGTCTTGACATCCAAGTACTGATGACCAACATGTCATCATGGAAGATAGCCGATACGGTTTCCCCTTTTGTATGAACGTTGAGCACTAATTGGGTGTCATCTGCATATGATGTGAGCGCTAATCCAAAAGATTTGATCACACATGCTAAGTCTGTGACGTTAATGTTGAACAGCATCGGACTTATCGAGGATCCCTGTGGGACTCCGTGTGAAAGTGAAAAAACGGAAGAATTGAAATCGCCCAGGGTAAGGGGGTTTTTGCCTTATTCCCAATGCCTAGTGCAGAGACACAGTTGATCAGTTGATCAGCAAAGCATGATCAACCATGTCAAATGCTGCTGATAAGTCCAGTAGCACAAGTATGGCTACACCTGCTTTGTCTAACACAAACCTAATCTCATCAGTAGCTTTGATGAGTGCTGTTTCTGTACTATGGCCTTTCCTAAAGCCAAACGGTGTTTCATCCAACAGCTTATTCTCATAAATGTGTTGGGCCAATTGATCATTCATAATTTTTTTGGCAAGTTTAGCAGGCAAAGGGTGACGCGAAACTGGTTGATAATTGTTAGTATCCCCGGGTCAAAATTAGCTTTTTTAACAGTGGGAGGATAGAAGCCTTTTTCCATTGTGAGGGATAGATTCCTGCGCTAAACATAGAGTTGAAAAAATTTGCCAAGTTAGTACCTAAACAGTCTGAAATCAGTTTCAGAACCGAGGGGAGACAAACGTAGATCCCCATTTAACCCTGCTCACCAGATCGGTTATCTGTTCCGCGGAAACTGGCCAAATTCCCTGAAGGCAAAGCTGTATAGCCCCCCGTTGTTTAAATCCTGCTGACTCGTAACCTCGACCGAGGCATTAAAGTTCGAGTAGATTTGCCCCACCTTATTCTGGAAACTGAGGGCTAACAAATCACAAAATGCTTGGGATGCAACATTTGCATGGCTGCCTGATGGCGCTGCCAATTTAGACACCACCCGAAACAGGTGTTTGGTGGAATCTTGTTGCGTTTCTATTTCACTTGTATAGTAGTTACTTTTTTCTTTTAGCAAGAGGCGTTTATAGTTAGCCAGTGCCAACTTGTAGGCAGATTTCTCCTGGCTGTCATATTCTAGGCGCCAGCGCCTCTCTTATTTCCTGCACCGTTCTTTCTCCAGCCTCAAACCCTTAGAGAACCAGGGGGCTGAGGGAGTACTCCTGTTTTTGGAAACCGTTTTATACAGAACTAGTTTAGCAAAGGCATTTTGGAGCCAGTCCATATAGTTAATAGTGGCCAGTTCTGGATCTAGAACAGCTTCTGGCTGTGTATTAGATAGATGCTGTTTAAGAAGAGCCTGGTCTATACAACTCCAAACCTTAAACTGTTTAGGGGAGTCTGACCTAGTGCTTGGGGAAGTGGGATGCCGAATACAGATATCAAATCGTACAGCATGGTGATCAGACTATGTCAGAGGAAGGATCTCCTTTACCAAGATCTGCTTATTATTCGTGAATAGGCCATCAAGCGTGTGACTGGCCGAATGGGTAGGGCTGCTGATTCTTTGATAGAGTCCTATAGAAATCTAGCTCAGCGGTAAGGGATATAGAGTCCTTGTCCTCAGTGGCTTCCAGATGAAAAATAAAGTCCCCTAAAATGGTAAAGCTTGAATCAGAAGCGGCGGGTTCCAGTAGGTTTCCCACCAGTGATAAGAAGTCTCCCTGGGGCCCGGTGGGTTGTAAAGAAGGATCCCCTTAAAAGATTGATGATTGGAAAGCATAATGTTAAAATTGAGTGCCTCACATACCATAGAGGGGACCATATCTATCTTTACCATTAAGGTATTTCAGAATATTAGAGCCAAACCTCCCCCTCTTTTCCTTGGTCTATCACATCTGTGTACAGAGAAGCCAGCAGGAGTGGGAATACCAAAGTCTGGGCCCACTGAAGGGTCGGCCAAAGTTTCCGTAATAAATACGAGATCAAGATGATAGTTATCCAGAAAATCTGCTATTTCATATTTGTGCTTTGGGAGAAAGCGTGCATTAATGAGGGCCAAGTGAACCTTATCATTTTCCTCATACTTTGAGTCTGAATATTACTAGTCACAGTTTGTACCAAGTTCGACCGTACCCAGTCTTGGGCCTCCAGTACAAACCTACAGGTGGAGCAAAGTACTTTGGCCCTCTCTGGGAGGTTTGATGGATTTAAGCAAGCACAAACTTACTAAAATGACTTATTGCGCTTATTAAAAGCATCCAGTTCCATGCTGGTGTAGCGAACTACACATTGCCTCATTCCTGGATGGAGAGGATCAGGGGTCCTGGCACTAGGCGCGATATGGCGTACAACCCTGAGCTCCTCCCTTGCAGCGAGGGAGTTGTAGGTTCGCGACGCGAGGAGGTATCCCCATGATTAGGCATGACATCTTTGGTGTGTGAGGGAAACCGTCCTTAAAAGGGACACCCCCACCCCTTCCCACAGCACAGTTTTCTCCGCTTTCTCTTATTGGGACAACCGGTAGTCCATTGCTCGGACCCGAGAGTTTCTTGTGTTATTTAATGACATTTTATCAGCATTATCAAACATAAGGGATGGCCATCTAATGGCAGGAATTTTCACTACCATTGTAGTAGACACAGCCAGAATGTTCCTACTCTATCAAGTTTTTGCCATCATTATGCCAGACAGAAAACATGCTGTCAAGAAAGACTACTGTGTCATGGTTGGGGTCCCCCAACTTGCCCTGCCCTTCCAAGACTGAGGTCTGCAGACCCCTTCAGAAGCACAACCTATTAGGGCTCATCACCACATTCCACCCTTCATTAGCTCACATTCTGTTCCTCGCACCATCAGCCATTAACAGATTGGATTTCAACCATAATAGGAATTATAGAAAAGAAGATGTGCAGCTAATGATTAAAAAAAAAGTATCATACATGTGCAAGAAAGTATGAACGTTTACAGTGCTCTAAAAAGGATAAGCAAACACTAAAAAAATCCACACATAGTGTGTGGTCTGCAGGAGCTTGTAGTTAGGAACAGGTCTACATTCATTCACTTCAGCCCCTAAAAGGTTTAGGGTTATGGCTAATGGCATCAGCCTGATGGGGTGTTCACATATCCCATAAATGAAGCAGGTTACAGTGCTGACCCTAGAAAAATGTAAAGATATTAGCCATTGGAAAAATGCAGTCAATTAATTCTGGCAAGGCACCATCTTGAGAGTCCATCGCCTGCAGCATCACTGGTGCAGCCTGAAACCTTAAGTCTAGTGAGCGCAATTTACAAGGCAACTCTGAAGGACAATGACAATGCCGAAGTAGAAAACACATGAGGTAGGTGACAGCCTGAAATAGGGGGAAACAAACCACTAAGCTCATCAAGTGAAGCGTAAAGGTGCAGTGGTACTCAGCGCATCAGACACTAGAGCATGCCACATGCGTCAGTGGCGATGGTGAAGGCAGCTCGCATGGGGGACTGCACCACGGTACTCCAGAGGCCATCTCCTGAGGCACAACAGCAATGAAGCAGATGCCATCAGTATCACTTGAGCATCTGAATTAACCAGTCACTCTTCAAAGCCAAGGCAAAGGGTCACTGCTTGTGAAGTGGTAGTTGTGACTCACCTGAGACAACATCACGTCACTTGGCAGACTAACACCTTACCCATAGACCCATAGAGTTGCTGATGAACTAGATGACTGTTTGAGTACCCAGAGCATACTCTCCTGCTATATGATACTGAAAGACACATGTATTATGTACCTTATCATTACTATTATTGTTTGTAACACCTTTATGTTTTTCTTCCTTCCTGATACCCAAACTCTTTCTACTAAATGTGCAACAGAATGTAAATGATTTTTTATCATAGATATCCTTCAGCCATAAGACTGCTGTATACAATTGTACACATAGCCCTCATTCTATTATTTTTTATGAATCTCCAGCTTTGTTAGTCATCTAAATTTCTCCTCAATTCTCTGTTATCGGCTGCTCTACATTTGTATGCATCTCTCCCTCAGATCTCCAACTACGCACAATATTTTATGTCTTATCAAATTTCATTGTACAGAGCTTTGTCACTCTTTGATGCTTAGTACTATCATACCAAAACTATTACATAAACAAATAAAACATTCCAGGTAGAGGAGTAATCCTATTGGAGAATTTTGATAATGAATGGCAGTCAAAATCAGAGGTGAGATACCCAAAGTCATGGAGTGTTGGTGGAGACCTCAAATTTTTGGGAGAGTCCAAGAAGGTTTTAGAAATATTGATCATTGTAGGAAGACAACTGTAATAATCCACATTGCTGGTGGATGTGGATGTCAAACCCACAGCTCCGGGAAGTTGACTGCATTTGAAGGTCACAACCATGCCTTGTAGTTTGAAAGGTCTGCAATACAAAGAGCCTGTCAAAGCCTCTAGTCTGATAGAGCACACGGCAACCAGAAATCCATTCAGGGCCCCTCACCACAGGAGACTGAGAGACAATAGTTTACCAAGAGGGAAAGGAGATGGGATTGTCACAGATTCTCATGCATAATGCCTTATATGAGATCTGGTCACATGAACTGTGGTTTTGACACATTACTCCATTAGGAACTCTGTGTCATAATTCTTTATTACATTTTCACAACATATACACAGAAGAGGTGGGTACATAAATCAAACTTGCTGTACCCACTCTTCAGTGCAAGTATTGTAAGTGACAAAAATGATTTCTAACAAAAGATGGACCAGAATCCACACTCCATATCGCTTGGAAGAGCTCAACTTCCTTCTCTACGAATTTTACACTGACTGAAATCAGCACTCCTTACAGTGTATTTACTACTTATTGATCTAGTTTGTCTCTATACAGGGGACTGTTTACTGGGGGTGTATCCACAGCCCACAACCCCATTTACATTAAATCTGACATTATACTGTGTGTGTCTGACCCAGCCTTTTAATCAGCATGATAACTGGAGAAATATCATCTGGGATTTAAAAATATACTCAAGCCATGCCAACTTTAAATTGACGATTCAGCATTATTAACCTGGTATCAGATTTTGATCACCACAATTTCCTAGCTTGTCTATCCCCCCTTTACAAGTCCTTACATTACACATTTGCCTTGCTAATGTACTTGTGTAAGATAAAACATGTGCAGCTAGCTTACATTGCGCTAACATCATTATGCCTTTGACGATTTCCAGTTCTATATCCACTGGTGAAAAATGAATAAAGGACTTACATATACATCAGAACTCTGTGACTTACTTGTATTTTTCTCATAATACTAGAAACTTTTTACATAAGCTGCTCATACCTCTGTCACAAAACAAATAGGGCATGAAGGTGCAAGGACAAAGGCAACAGAATGTCACATGTAAAAGACATGCTGACAATAACATGTTCAAGAGAAAATTGTTGCAACACATTGATGCAATGCATGTCACAGCCTCTTAAGTGACCCTGGGCCACATGTATCAAAGTAGTTTGCTTTTGCAAACGGTGCAAATTGCGTAATGTGGCCACTTGTGAATGTAAAATGGCCTTTCCGAATGTATGAAAGGTAATTTTTAGTGATTACCTAAATAGCGAATACAAATAGGGAATCGCAATTTGTGATTTGGTAATGCATATGTAAGAAGCCTTTTCTTAATGCGAACTGTGATTTCAATTCGAAGGTGCAATTTTGGGAAAAAAAATGCATTTTTCAAAATGATGTGTGGCGCACACATGCCAATAGGGCATGAGTGTGCCATACATGTGTACCTTTTTTTAGGGAAGCTTCAGGGTTATCGCAATTTAGTTAATGGAAGACCATTTACAGCTATGGGCCTTGAGGCCCATAGCAATGAATGGAGTCGCAATTACAAATAGCGATTCCCTAATTGCGTTTGCAATTGTTAAGAAATCGCAATTAGGGAATTGACGTTTCCTGTCTGTTTTGTTACATCGCATTTTGCGATTACCAAAGAAATCTCAAAATGCTATTTTCATACATGTGGCCCACTGCTCCCAGCGAAGGATGAATATCCAGTCATCAGAAGCAAAATGGAGGGTGTCCTTAAATGAATCAAAATATAGGCCCCATACTTTTAGGTTTCAAATATGGCATGTAAAAGGTCTGTTGCAGAAATAGAACAGTTGGTCATCCTGGAAAGTCAGTAGATGAAAGGTCAGGTTGAGCAGGATCAAATCTGGTCCAAACTACTAAAATTAAAAGGGGAAAACTAAAACCGCCTGAAAAATAAGAAAGACTTCAAAAAGATATCAAAACAAAATACCAGCTACATTCAAGGAATATCAGTTGGTGCAGAAGATGATAATGTTGTATAATACATGCTGAAGCTACTGCAGCTGTTGCAAAATGCACCAGACATGTCCTTGACTAGAGGTGATCATCGCATTTGCCCATTTCAACTCAAGCTGTCACTGGGAAATTGAGAATGGATGTCAAAGTCACATAAAAGGCCAGAACAATTTAATTATATCAGGATTTGTCATCTGTATTCCTGGACAATCAATTTGAAACTTTTGCTTATTTGGGAGGGGTAGAAAAGGGACATGAAGTCTCTAAAGCACTACTGCCGTATGATGAGAGCCTGTGGGTCAATATGTACACAGAACTAAATAAGAATATGTCACAAAAGAAAATAATAAATGGATGCTCAGCAAAAAATATACATTGTGCAGCTGAAGACTCCACAACATTTGAACGGTTTCAGTGAGCCAGGGTAAATAAGCAAGAAAAGCCTAATCATAATCTGCAGAAGATCAAGAAAAGTTGATAGCTGGAATATGTACATGGGAAAATGGATCAGAACCAGAAATGATGGTTGAAAGGACTGGCTTGGGCAGAGGCTATTTTATGGCTGGTTGGGATTATAGGAAGATGCTCAGAGCACATTCGAAGTTTCTGTCTCCAGAAACACTTATTGTTGCAGGAGTTTACATTTACAAACTAGGATGGGATAACTACACAATGAAAGAAAGTTCTTAAACTCTTAAGTGTTTAGGTGAGATAGATTGTTAATTACTTATATTCAAGGAAGGCTGGGGTTTGTTGGATGATTGGCAAAAGCCAAGACCATTTCAGAAGTGATGAGAAAATCAATATGGCATTGTTAGGGAATTTCCCAGTACAGAGCGCTCAAATCCTGGCCAATATCATTGAGCTGGTTCATAGTAATTTTCTAACCCTTAGAACCCAAATTAAGAAAAGACAGATAACTAAACTGCAACAGGAGACAGAAGGAGAGTATTGCTGCTTCAAGAGAGTCAGATACAATAAAACTGGGAAGGCTCAAAAAGATGGGTAGCCCACGTCATAGATTGCTTCAGATATGTCAACAAACCAAGGAGCAGAAATATCCCAGAAGTTGTTCCCAAAGTGTAAGAAGATACACCGAAGACCTTTCTATCAGCGATGTTCAGATATGGCTCTAAATAATTCAGTATCAGCTCCCTATATGCCCCCAAGATATTCCCGAAATCCACAACATTTTGAAATGAAGTCTATTCATAGAGGGAGAGCTCAACATATTAGCTTATCGCTTCAAGGACTACACCCTCTGAAAAACGGATGGGTCTTGTATCTTTTCCCTGCATTTTCTGTGTCTTCTAGACACATTGAAGGTTGCAAATAGAAATTAATCAGAATATACATTACCTTTGCCCTCCCCAAGACATACTTTTGTGGGACTGTGTATTCATAAGTGACACACCCAAAGAAGAAGTGGAAAATATAGATAATTGTAAAATAACACTGGATATAGAGCAGCATCTCCTATTCTCATGGAAATGAACTAAGATATTCTGAAAGATTCAATGATAAATTCAGAAATAGGAAATTACGTCATGTTATCTGATGGAAAACAGCCCTGATGAAATATATGACGGCATTCACTGGGATACGTTGCATGTAGTAATCAGGGATCTTCTTATTGAAGCTTATTTACACCTCAATAGAATGCGATTATTGCTAAAAAAGATATAGAACTGAAGCTGGAAAGCTAAAAAGCAGACCAATACCAGAAGGCCTGCAGAAAGTACAAACCCTTTAACACATCATAATCGTAGACAAGAAATAACTAATATTTCCGGGGTTCAAGCAAAGTTTCTATGAAAGGGAATCAGGCAATCTCATAGCCAATAAACCCATGATGGTTAAATCCAGACTAAAATAGTTGGAAAAGAGAAATTAAATGGGATGAGGTTAGTAGGAAATACAAAGAAATTAAAGAAAGTCTCTAATTAAAATTTAGTAGGGTCTAATATTACTAAACAAATTAAGGAATATATTGACAGATTTAATGTTATGAATTAGAAGGAAGAGGTCATTTGAGTTAATAAGAAACTCAAATTAAACAAAACCAAGTATCTGACAGATTATGTCAATGGCTTTTGATAAAAACTTTGCAATGTCCCTGCTCCTTACATTAGACTAGCTATTTAACTTTAATATTAACCCCATGGTTACCTTTTTGTACCCTAAAGCAATAATCTAGGTCATCCCAAAATTACGAAAAGACCCCACAAAATGTAGCCTTTATACGGCAATCTCTATGCCTAACATGAATGGCATGTTTTTCACAAGGGTTCTTGCATCGCGAAAAGACTTATACAAATGTCTGTTCACCTTGCTGAATCAGGGTTTATAAGACGTGGGCAAGGTAGTGATAATATCAAATGAATATTACTTCTTGTAGATAATACAACTAACAATTAAAAGAAGTGAACAGCAGGCTTTGGATGGCAGAAATGAATTTAACAATGAAGACAGAAGATTTATGGAGGGCATTTTGGAAGTTTGACTATTTGGGGATACACTTTTGGAGATGGTAGTGGATGAATGTTAAGCCTCTGTAGTCAGGGCAAGGGTTTATGAAATAATATACCTAAAATGTTTCAGTTGTCCAAGGTAAAGAGTAAGTGTTGCTGTCTGTATTACTCACTTTTGCCCTCAGCTTGAAATCACTGGCACACTTCATATGTCTCAGTCATCAAACATGGAGAATCAAGATTGGGCAAGAGACATTTATGACTTTTTGTATGTAAATAATGTGTTAATGGATAAAGTTGATGTGCATATATCTCTCACATTGAAATTCACTTCTCATACCAGGTACTGAAAGGCCATCAGGGATTGAAGTCAGTGACGTTCATCAGAACAATGAGCGGAACCTCCTGCGAATACACTCACAATCCCAATGGGTATAACGAGGAGTACTTGATCACAGGTCAGGCATCGCTGGTGTGGTTCTGAAGAATTTAGCTTCAAGCCATTTTTTAGAAGTGGCCTTATGAATTCCTGCAACTACTCAATCGCTCTGTTCCACAGATAGCCATTCTGAAACCTCTGGACCCATCTTGTACACCCCTGACCGCACACATACACTCTCACTAGTCATCCAACATCAAAGAGGTGTGTCAGTGCCAATAATAAACTATATGCTTACTAACGTTTCAAAACACATAAAACAGGTGTTATTACTGGACTGAATTCCACCTAATGTATCTACTTCAAAAACAGGAATTAAAGACACAAGCGATCTTAGCTACAATACAATTCTCTACTCTAGGGGGCATGCAGTTTATGAGTTGCATCCAAATTATCATTATTTCAGATAACTCCTGCTTTTTGTTACAAAGAGTGGAGATAACTGTGATGCAGCTAAATAAATGTATTTAACCACCATCCGGAGCCTGAACTCCTTAGTGAAATAGAGGCAAATATTAGAACTTGAGAAGATTAAGTCAGCAAAATCATAGAAATGTACATAGTAAACTAACCATATCTCAGTCACTGGCTCCCTTCCAATGGCAGGTATTGTAATACATTCAAAAAAGCAAACACAAGGAGATGATGGACGGAGCACTGAAACTTTTCAGACACTCACCCCCAGTCACAGATCTGGGTTGAATCCATCGTCATTCTTTAGCTCACTTCACCACCCCAGTTCACACATAGCCATATGCAAATCAGTCTTGACCCTGTGTCTCATGGGAACAGTCCAGCCTGAACTGCCAAGCCATGTCTTCCCTGGGATGCAAAAAATACAAAAGATCTAATCTGTGCTTTTAAATTCTGCATATGCACTCCGAAATTCACAAATCCCTAAATTCATAAAAAAGGCTATTTTTGGATAAGCAATCATTTAAGTGCATCATACACAGAATCTTACAATTTGTCCCTCCACCGTAAGGGAGCTTGGAAACCTTTTCTATGGTATAGGGAAAGGTGCTATTGAATTTTCAGTGCTTGATGAGACTGCAGCATGCTCTAGCTTGTCCTTCAAGTCCACAAGGAATCACTAGACATACAAAATATTCTCGGGCATGGCTACTGCTGACTGGTCTCAACAAGACCAAATGTTTTTGAAATGTTCAAGCCTGCTTGTGGTACTCTGCAGCACTCCAGCAGAAAGGAAGACTGCTTGGTAGGGGGTACACCCAAAGTATACCCAGACACATTGGACCTCATTATGATGTCGGGTGGACACTGTTGTGGGGAAAGATCCACCCGACTATAGGTCAGCGATTCCGACACCCTAATTAGGATACGACCACCCATGATGCAGTCGCAAACTTCCATTTTCCTATGGGAGCTTGTGCGGCGGGCCGAAACCGCCCGCAGCACGTGCTCCTATCGGAAAATGCAAGTTTGTAAACATCCCTGCACCATGTGGCAGGCATCTAACAGTGCTTGCCACACAGTGCAGGGATGTTGAGTGGGTCCATATGCGGAGGGCCAGGGGGCAATGGGGCCCTACTAGGGAGCCCTCAAAGTCCCTTACCGACAGCCAATCCATGTCGGAAAGTCCGACATGGATTGGCAGTCGGAAACCGACATCTTAATCCCGGCGGCGGAGCCGAGCCTGGCACGCCATCATTGTAGGGATTGCCATTTCGCTTCTCTTCCAAAGGATTCAGCGAGCCTGTCAGAAGAGGAGCGGAATACCCTTGCAGTTTTTCATCCGACCACCGTGATCAAAATACGTCTGTCAGAGGGAAAACTCAAGAGGCCGAACTGAGAGCCTCCGACCGCTGGTTAGAGGCTATCCACCGACAACCAAATCAGGCCCATAGTTGAGTATTTGAGAATACATATGAAATTAGAATGTTAAACTAGGGGGTGGGGCTATAGTCTGAAATCTTGATTTGTGCTGTGAGTACAATTCTACAAGCACAAACATTTCAACCCACAAACACAAACTGGTTTCTCTGAGGAACCCCTGACTCACCTTTGGTAGGTTGGAAGAAAAAGCAAGTCTTCCTAAAAAATACATTTGTAGCAACCGGTAATTCTGCAACAATTCCCTTAATGTTAATTCCATTAAGAAATATAGAATCTAAGAGACCTAAACCACATTAGTTAAAAAGATACACAATTAATACGAAAAACGTCACAAAAATAAAGAGAATAGGATGGAGGGACCATAATGTATAAGGAAAGGGAAAAAACTCCACAAAGAAACGCATAGGAAAAAAGTTACTTAGTGTTATCAGATAGGAAATGAAGAATATTTGTTTTTGAACGACTCACTGTGACTGACCCTCTACTGATTAGGGTCAGGGAGAAGTTGGTGATTGGTCCCATAAAAAGTTTAAAAATAAAACATTTTCTAATGGTAATATTTGTTAAGGATGGAGAGCTGCCTCTTAAAAAGGCTCCACAAAGTTTGATATTTGATTAAGGGGCCTAAATGAAACCTCACATTTCACAAGGTCTGTAGCACTGCTTTCGTTCTTATATTGAAGGACTCATATTTTAGACTCTATTTAACCATTCACAGTTGTAAGCGAGTTCCCACAACTCTGCTTTCAAAACAAATTCAAAATTCCAGTTCCAGTTCCAAATGAGTCAATGGAATTCTTCATTGGAGGATATCCTGCTCATTCTTAGGACATATTGCACCTACCTGCTACCGAAGGAAAGTTCCGCACTGACACTCAAACATCTCTGGCAATACCTTAATCCTCTTTAGTCAAGCCCTGTGCATCAGCAGAAATGTGGTGCCACAAGTCCTGGGCAAATATTCGCCTTTCATGGAGCCCAGGGTGGTGGTTTAACTAAGGAACCAGTCAGTCATTAGTAGTGAGGCCTAGCCATTCTCAATACAATTCCCAGGCATCCCAGTTACAGTATTTCAGCAGAGGTTAACACTTCATTCTCTGATACACCCATCATGGCATTAACAATTTCACAGTGTTTCAAGCGTTCACAATCTAACATTGAGACTTCCTTCCTCAGCTATGTACAGCTCTCTCATCTCTTTCAAAGTCATTATTTGCTCTGCCAGTTCAGCCCACTACAATACATGTGGAATATAATTCTCTGACAATGATTTGGTTCAGGCCACATGCACAGATTGTCTTCTCTTAGTTTTTAATTAGGAAGGAACTACAGAATCAGTTCCCTCAAAAATGTTGTGCCTGAAAACCCCCAGTGTTTCCTCCCTCTTATGTTAGGCATTGTGTTGCCAGTCATTTTAAATGTGAGCTGTCAGGGAGAGCCAACAAGAGATGTGAATGTATTTTATCCAATATGAACAGTGTGTCTTTTGGCATGAACTTTACCTGTTTTCAGCAATAATGTAATTCTTGTTCCAAAATGTCTATAAGGGTATGATTTATTTAATTGCACCACCTCTTTTGAGCTATAATCAGCTTTATAATGACAATTTGGTTTAGATAGAATTTTCCCACCCAAAAGTTACAAATACAAGGTTACATTGAATTTCAAGGAGTAAGGGCTTCTTGGAAAGAACATGAAGTTTAAGTGGAGGACAATTATATCCCACACTCCTATTTCCCATCCCGTCTGTATTATAACAGTGACACATGGAGTAATTTTGAAGAGAAGACATCAAGTACTGCTAGCTACTGCAAATAAACTCCACTACGTACATGGATTTATTTAGGCATGCTTGCGTAATACTTAGGTTCATAATAACATTTGTGGACCAACAGTAAGATGGACTAATTGTTTAGCAGTCGGGAACCCTGCTTATCGCAGAATGTAAGTGTTTGCGACAGTTACATTTTTTTCTTATTTATTAAACTAATTTAGAGATTCATTTCATTTTTCTGAACTGCTCTTTGGTTTTAGAAATTGTTTCTGAATCGACATTTAGAAGAGCGTATTTTTGGTGTCGCCTACAAATAGCAATTTGGACCCTGATTTGTAACCGTAATTCCATTTGCAAACCATTGAAAAGTTACAAACTCCAAAGGGTGTAACTGATGCGAAAAAGTGAAGGAGTCCTGTTTGGGAGGCTGCTTTAGAAGGAATAGACGGAGGTCCAGGGAACCACTTTGGGATCCTTTAAGGACTTTGCAGGCCACCATCTGCAAAATGACAGTAGACCTCCTTCTGTTTCCCCTAAAAATCTTGGCTGCTTAAAGTTTTGAGGAAACTACAGTGGGTAATGTGAAATTATGGGGAGCGTGACTGTATTTTATAGCTCAGGGAGGGAGGTTGCGGGTAGCTAGTCTGCCCGTCTGTAACTAACGGGTGAATCTTCAGTTTGGCAGAGAGGGTACTCAGTCGCCGTGGTGGTGGAATGTCCTCTCTACCAAACTCTAAATAAGCCCTTAGGGTGATTAAGAGACTGGATTGTGCTCCACAACTGTTTTATAGTCAACTGTAAACATCTAGTGATGGAGCCCTGTGCTAATAAGTGGAAGCAATTCATAGGGAATTTCCATTCAAAAAGTCCTAACTGATATAGTCCCACCTGGAATGTATTCCTTTGAAGAAACTGTTTACTGTAATGGATGCTAATGGAAGCTTTCTCATTCTCCACTCTCTCTGACCAGCTTCCAATGACAATGGGAACCTCACAGTGAGCAGCTGCAGCTATATCTCAAAGTGGAGTGAGCTGACTCCCAAGCAAATCCGGGGCGTCGAGGGAGCCTACTTCAAAGGATGTAACTGTAAAGTGAGTGTGCTTCCGGGCATGGGTTCCATTGAGCCAGCCAAATATATAGAAAAAAGATGGTCTGGTCGGGGGGGGCATGGGGCAAAAAAGGTGGTGCAAGAGGAAGGTGGAGGGGAACAGAAGCACCTGGACGGAGAGCTAATCAGTGAATGATATTCTGAATCAAATGCAAATCTCTTTTCCACCATTATTTGATTATCAATAATGTTGTTCTCTGCACTTGACAAGAACAATTTTTCTATGAGAATTATTAATTCTGTATTCACTGCTGGATTCTGGCTCTGGATTATTCCTATAATGAGCTGAATGTATCTGGCTTTTATAAAATCTCACAGTAATATCTGAGGCAGCTTAAAGTTGTAGAAAGCAACGTGTTATACTTGTATGAATAGTACTCCTGAAATATCTCAATCTGCATAGAAAGCTCAAGTTGATCACTTTAAACAGACATCTGTGTAATAATCAAAAAAACCTTCCTGGTGTGCCTCCTTGTCCATAATTTACATTTAGGATTAAATTGTGGGTGCAAAAACATTGTGGATGAAATAACATTGATGACGGGATGTACATGCAGCTATTTGTGACTCATTTACCCCATGACTAAAAATGGTGGTTAACATGCAAAAAAGATCTTTGCATCCACTGGGTGTGTTAATATAATTTCTAAGTGTTCTACACTGACATTTATCAAGATGTAAATCAAGTGGGACAACTGTCCAGGCAAACACTTGAGAGAATGGAATTATTCTAGCAAAATTGGTTGTGAAGTGTTTTACCTGTTTTACCATTTATTCTTAGGTCTAAATGAACACCAAACACTTTAACCTGAATTACATGATGTAGGAGCTAAAACTGTAAATCACATTTGTCAGTTATTGACAGAGAGACAAAAATACTTTATTCGGCCACAAAAGACCATAGAAGCAAACATTTGATAAAAAATACAATAATTGAAAAAATTGCAAATATGCAGGTAAAAAAAAAACACGCATGTCTATTGATTGAAAACCAGCAGTACAAACAAACACGTTTTATTAAAGTCGTCACTGAGCATTATGGTAACATAAAATGTGACAAATAAAGCGCATGCATAATAAAGAATTAACTCAGTGGATAGACTAAGGAGTTAATAGAACGGTCACAGGGTGAGGCATGTGGTTCCCAAAACACAGTTTACAGATACAGCCTGACTACTGCAAAAACAACCTCTTCCTGTGTCTGATTTCCCCCGTTAAAAAGCTTGCGACCCCAAAGCAAACCATAGGAGAAGAACGCATTTGAACATAAAGTAGTGCAGGCCTTACTTAAACAAACTGACAATTTCTTAGCATGGGTAGTTTAAACTTTTTGCGTACGGAAACATAAAAATCGCAAAAAAAAGATGAAATGTAGAGCGTCCTGCTCAGAAAAATTGTCACAAAAGCAAGGCTTTGATGCTTCAGATTTTGTGTAGCCTTTGGGAACGACTAGTAACCAGGGAACCTGATTCAATTAAAAATCTGGTTAACAAAAAGTGATGATACAACAAGTATGGCTCTACAAGTAGGCTCAGGCTTAGTGGGATAAACCTTCTCACAGTGGGCTTGGTTAGCTTGTTACCTTCCCTGACCCCCTGCCTTTTGGCCAGAAACTGTTGTTTGATGTCTCTAATGGCTGCCGGGCCTAGGGGCCTAGGATTAGCATACAGGTCGGGGGAACCCATCCATTTAATTTGCTCCCTAATATAATTTAGCCAGGGGAAACATGGGGCCCCCTCATGTGTGATGCAGTCCATGATGACAAGCTGATTTAAAGTGTGGGTGGGACAAGCCTAGATTCTCAACCAGCGCAGCAGCGGGGCAACAGCAATCAGGTCTGAGATATACCCCACACCCAATTCCTCATGTAGTATGTACGCCAGGGTAGAGGGGGGAGCAGCAAGGAGTTTGTGCATAAATGTATTTTCTGCCCCCTGGATGTCTCTCACAACTTTGTAACACCAGACATCAGACCCATACATAAAAATGCACTTTTCTCTTTCCACCTTAAGCAAGGCGAGAATTGGCTTAGAGCCCAGCCTTTATGCAAACTCCAGGGTTGCCCCGGCAGCCCTTGCCAGAACGTTCTTTGCGTTCATTCTTTGCACAGATTAAGCCCCTCTATCATCGAACAGCACCCCCAGGTATGGAAAGGTTGACACTTTTGTTAGTTCTGCCTCTGTGCAAAAAAACTTAAACCTGGCAGCCTTCCGCTGGCCTCTCAACATAGTATGAGATTTTGAAAAGTTGGTGGTAGGTCAAGTGAGTCCATAAAATCTATAAAACCTTCTAAAAGTTTTTGGAGTCCGACAGCGGTTCTCACATTCCTCAGTTATTGAACTTAATTAGCTACTTTTTTAAGAGGCCATGTCCTAATTCCATGATTTGGGGCCACGTGCAGTAAAGAATACTGCTCCATGACATTATGAGCCCTTTGGATCACCTCATTTAGTAGAGTTGGGGCACAATTTTTTAAATTTTGGACCAGACAGAAATATTATTCTTGACTATTCCTCTTAAAATCAATTTTGATGCTGCCTTGTTTGAAGTATCTTTATCACCTTGCCTATAAAGTACATTTTGAAACCTTAACACTGCTGGTGGCTATTTTTGTGCTTGTTGGGTGATCAGTTTATTGTTTTATTAACTTCAACAGATTGTGACATGTTATTCTCAACCCTGTTCATCGGAACCAAAGACATGCATAGTTGAGGAGTACAAAGGTGGCAATGCTGAGAACCAGAAGAAGAACCAGGTCTGCATCCCTAAGAACAGAACCAAATGCATCTGGAAGACAATTGATTAGGATGAGCTGACCAGGGAAGCCACCTTGATGTTCATCAACCCGTAGATGGTTGAAGCCCATCACTGCCATCCATCTGGTACAGGACTCATAGTCAAAATTTAAGGGCAGCTCCTACATCTGAGTAAATTAGTCTGTAGAAAGCTGGTGAATTACTATTCTGAAAGATGACTGAAATATGCCTTTCTACTTTGTAGAATGTTTGCTATGTTTCTGATCCTTTCAGTAATTGTACACATTTATTGTCCACAGTTTGCATGTCTCTGAAGCTGCACCTGTTGGCTATGTACCTTTTTGCTTCATACCGCGCGTTGAGGATTGGTTCACACTGTATAAATGATCCAATAAAATAAATAAAGCAAATCTTCTGGAATCAACACAAGCGTCACAAATTATTATCAAGCTGTGTAAAAATGATTAGCCTTGTTTAGAGTTTGGCACACAGGATACACTGACACAAACATGCTGGAGTACACTGTCTGTCACTCTGGTGGTCTGCCCACTCTATTTAGAGTCAGGTGGACCATCCTATTTCCAACAGTGGAGCCCTGCCAGCTTCACTAGCAGAAACCTTACATCAATGCCGCAATGGACATGCTGCCTGTTGGAGCACATGTTCTGAGGTACTTATTTTCTGTTCCGGACTGCAATGAAAAGCCTGGTATTCCCAGACAGAAAAAAGAAAAATAAACTCCACACCCTAGAAAAAACTTCCAGTGTCAAGGTCAGTAATGTTCTTTTTTTTGTTTGCTAAGCAGCTGCATGAAAGGTGGTGGCTGCTCATCCCAATTACATTGCTTTTGGTGGCCCAGCTAAAATCATACCGGTAGGCGGAGATCTCTAAATCTGGCAGGTAGTAATCTGTCAAGGTGGCAAAAGTTATAACCTTTTCCTTCTGCTGGATGGCTGGCCACCTGTGTTATTGCTAAATAAGACCCTAGGACTTTCGCGTAGTCCATTATTTTGTTAAATGTTTGGAAAACAACAATTTCCTTTGGTATTGAGTTTTTCATTGATAATCTAATAGCTCTACACCAAGTGTAGAAGTAGAAGGTTCAAGGTTCACTGATTTCTCACTCCCAGCTCAGCCTCAAGCATTCCATTATAAAAACATTTTGCAAGATATAATGCTCTGGGGCCCTAAACGGTGCCCGATTCAAGAACATGATGGTGCCATCAAAACTGAATCTGTATTAGAGACAGGTCAGTTCAGTTTATTATTTTTCATAGGCAGAGCCCAATATAGCTAATTAAGCCATTAAAAAAACTATACAATACCACCCAATAATCATTACAAATAGCAAATTAGTACAACCTTAAAAAAGTAATTAAAACATGTAAAACCACAGTAACAACCATGTAGAGTTGAAGGACCCATGTTAAAAGTTAAAGCGTATTGAACTGTCCTGACTTTAGTACATAAATGGATCTGTTTTAAAAACAGTACACATGATAATTTAAAACAGGGTACAGAAAGAGGCATGAATGACATCTTGAAGTTCTAGATTACATAGGGGACACAGACAGCCACACGGGATCTTCCCCACCCATCTTCCAAGCACAGACATTAAAGGCAGACAGTATACTACTTTTCAACATTGGGAAGAAGCAATGGCAATGCTAATAGATCTTAAGCTGACTGTCAGCATTTTGGCTTTGCCAGTCCTGGTTTTGTTTTGTCATGGTTTTTGAAAAACGTCATTTGTGGTGAAGCTGCTGAATGCTCTAAAAATATAAACAGAAGCAAAAATATGTGCTTTAAAAGCACACATTTCCAAAGCAATTTCTGGCACTGAAGAGATCAACTTCTAGGAGGATCTGCTCCTGATGAAAGACCAAAATACCGTCACTCACACTGATGTTTTGCCAGCGGTTGAAGTGGGCTAGCCCTTGCCCCAAAATGTGAATGACACAACAGCAGACCAATAGATGAAGAGCACTGGCTAAAAACCATTATAACTAAGTATATTATGCATAGAAGTTTAGTAAAATCAAAAAGCCTTGGCTAACAACAGACCTAAAAAGCAGCGCACAGTGACTTTTTTCCAGGATACAGAAGTAATGTTGTTTCCTCTTTAACATGCTCCTTTCATAATAAATCAGCATGTTTCAGAATTTGTCAACAACTCTTTTCTTTATGATACTTTTCACTTGAAATTTTGTGTTCCAGTTTAGCATTTCAGGGAATGAAATTCCTAAACTTGTTGAGAGTTGAAAGGAATGTATGAAAAAAACTAGAATATTGTTCAGAAACATTTGCTAGCTGTTGGCAAATGTAATTTCATAAGAAATAGGTATAAGCTCGATGGATGCGATAACCCTGGAAAACAATTGCACCCATGATCTAGACTAGATAGCGGAGATGCTTAACTCCAGGCGTAAAGAATTTACAGAAAAACTCTGCCTTAAAAATATTAAACTTTTTCTCAAATTAATTTAAAAAGGAAAGTTCATAAAATGGTAAATACTCAATAGCAAATTAGGATGCACCTTAGCCTCATAAACCTTGACTAGGTGATTGAGATGCCTCCTACCCATTGTAATGTACACTTTTCAAGATCACTCGTGTGACCAATAGCCTGTACACTTTGATGTAGGATATGAGGGGTTGCTAAGCTATTTGGAATAAGGATCCTCGCCCAAAAGTATATCACTTTAATCTATTGAGATATTGTGGCATATCCACTTAAATCATATGTTCTGGTTAACTTGGGAGAAAACCAAAACTTTAATTTGATCTAACTTTAATTTAAAAGAAGGGCCTTTAGAATACTTTCCCAACATAGTTGGCTCCCTACCAATTCGACACCCAATTTGTGTAGGGGTGCGGAAGGTTAAGGCATTGTCACATACTTTAAGAACCCTCATTCAAGTGCCAGTAGGCAGGGTGATCATAAGTTTTAACAAACCAGCACGTATAGCTAAGTGAACTAATTTTGTCATGGAGTGGGCTGATCTACGGAATAGAGACCAATTGAAAAATTAATGAAAGCAGCAGAGATGCGTTGACATTTAACAATATTATATTTATCCATTTGTTTGTAAAATATCACTGTCGAATAAAGTACATGGCGGCACTCCAGGAACCCCCGTTGTTTCATGGGAGATTCCCATTCTCCTTAACGTACCCCTGTAAGTGTTCCAACAAAGCTTTACAGGAGAGTTTGCCACTAACATGAGGTAGGAAGAGTCTTGGATGTTATTTTTACATGTGGGGAGTAAAATGCAATCCCTCCATCAAGTATGTTTCTTAGCATAATTTATTAAAAGGCACCAAAAAGTAGCCCTATTATCAACATCTGCTTTCTCTACAGTGATGGGTATTCTGTAAGGGCCTTCTGCACTAGATAATCCAGCCCTCGTTATATAGAGTGAGACAGCAGACTCAGAGAGAGGACGCCTAAAATGAATAAGTAATAATGAATTAAATCACTACTTTCCTACATAATGTGTAATTTAAAGTTCCCAGCATAGAGATTAGAAACATATTCCACTGATTACTGTTCTATTTTTGATACTGTGCGCCTTTCAGTTTCTGTGCCTGTGAGCAAAACAGTTTGCACCTTTGAGCAAGGGCATTTTTCTCCCTTGCAGATTCATAAAGTGAACAGCAATCTTCATTAGCTCTTTTATTCTTCAGTCCTTTATTATCTGAAGCCAAATGTTTCCTTTACATTTTAATTGTGTTAACATGGTCATTTATTAATTTAAGAGCAATTACCATCTAGATATATTTATTGTGCATGCCAAATAATGCTACTCAGGTTAGATGTTAAAAGAGGGCATAAAGCCAAATTACATGATCATTCATAGGTGAGCTTTGTGGTCATACTCAGATGTTTCCAGTAGGAATTTCTCCTTCAATATACTACCATTAACAAAAGCACAACCAGTTTCTGTCGGCAGATTCTGTGTTTAAGCACCTTTGTTATCCACTCCATATTTCAGTTTTAAAACAAGTTTGTCTATATTCCGTGCATTTCCTCTAGCTTGTCTGGGAGCAGACTTGAGATCTGTTTTCCTGCCTGCACTGATGTGGGCATGGAAACAGATCAAGATATTGCTTCAGCCCGGAGGTAGCAGCATTAATAGCTGCTCCATTAGGGCAGGAGTAATGCCAGCTCACCTAGCACGCTCTATGCTGGCAAGGGCCCTGGGCCCCCCGTAGCCCCTAACGTGTGTATGGTGGGTGACATGGGTGGGAACCAGGGCACCTACCTATTATAAGGACAGGCTTTGTTGAATGGGGTACCTAATAGGGTGAGGAAGGGGGTAGACAGGGCTCTTTTCTGTAAAAAAAAAACATGGCCCTGGGAGATGGGGTCCCTAGGGCCTTTTTAAGACTCGGGGAGGGGGGGGGGACGCGTAGTCACCCTCCTTCTCAAGTAATACATTGGACCCAGAGGGATAGGGTTTCCAGGGCTAGAAACAGCTTGAGAGGTAGGCTGTGTGCTCCCTCGCCTTATTAGATTGATTGGGCCCAAAGGTTGTGGTCTCTGGAGCCAAAAACAGCTCGGGGAGGGGGGCTACATGCCCCCCCAATACATTTTTTTGCCCAAGAGGAATGGGGCCTCCAAGTACATAATGGGGTCTGGGAGGTGGACATTTACCCCCCCTTCTCTTTAAATTAGATACGGCCCTGAAAGATGGGGTCACCAGGGCCTGATAGAGGGTAACGTAGCATAATTTATACACACAGATATCTATATAGATAGATAGATATAAATAAGACAATTTTTCCTGAGGGTCTATAGACACATAGACTTTTATTGTGACTGCTCTGGATTTATAAGGATCCAGACACAAACAGTTGATCATGCAGGGATCCCAATTACTAGGTGTTTGAAGTTCACCCCACCTGTTCATTCCCAGTAATTACTGGATGCAATAAGATCCACAGCCCCTCAATATGGTTTGGAAGTTCAAACATGACCTGCTGAAATTTACAAACGGAAAAAGTCCCAGTGAATGCCCAGTTAATACCGAGACATGCAGATTTCTCCACAGGTTTTGCCCAGATTTGTGAGCAAAACTCAGACTAAGTGCAATTTGTCACACCTGATGAATTCTGAATTCACCGTATTGGATTTTTTTTGGGTGCAATAAATGTCCCATCTCACACCAAAGGTACTTGTAATCGCAGCCATAGACTGGAAATAGACAAATATTGGGGCACTCTTATAGATGAAGGACTGACCTAAATGTTTGAAGGGCTCTGCAAATGGAATTACTGCAATCATGGATACATAATGGAAGCAGTTCAAAAGTTATACTTGAACTACATTCTTCAAGAAAAAATATTACAATGGAAACGTTCATGTTATTAACACTTCCTACTTCCAAAAGTAGTTTACACATTATACAACTGCTTGTGATGTCATTTTCAAAGGAATTTTTCTGTTGGTGAGGAACAGGAAAAAATAATGACCCTCTCTAATCTGTCTTCAACACAGTGAACCATTCCACCCTCATACTCGCTCTGGAGTCTCGATTGAGGTTGATAGGCAATGTCCTACAGTGGTTCTCCTCCTACTTTTCCAACCAACAGCAGCTTCTTCTTCGTCACATGGACACCTCCTGGTTCCACCTGCATAGCCCCACAGTCTCCCTTTTTGTCCACTGTCATTTTCATCCTCTACATGGAATTGCTTGGTCATCTTCTCACAGATAACAGAATCAAGATTCACCAATATGGTGATGGCACACAGCTCCACCATGAAAATCACCTTTGCCTCAGACATCCAATACCGCAAATACTGCCTATCTGAAGCTCAACCCAACCAAAACAGATTTCATTTTATTTGCCAAGAACAGCAAACAAGTCACAGTACAAACCAGGTTCAATTACATGAACCTTGTAGGCATTGAACCCCAACTTTCACTGAATGCCAAATCACTTAAATTTACCCAGAACACCAACCTCATCCTTAAGGGACACATTGCCAAAAATCAAAGACACCTGGTACTATCTTTCTCTTCTAAAGAAAGTGAACCATTTCTTCCACAAAGAGAACTCAGAATTGCTTTTAAAGCCATTGTGCTCTTGCATCTGAAGGGTGGTAATGCCCTGCTCTATGGGCTCCCAGATTCTTCTCTGGTACCACTTAGGGTTGCAGCATGATTTTTCCAGGGCCCCCATTTTTATGGAACTCCATTGTCTATCCTTGCCAGCCCACATCATCAGCAAAATCAGCTGCATCATTTACCAAGCCATTACAACCAGCATCCCTGCTTATCTTACAGACAAATGTCTGGTAGTTCTTGGCACATCTGCAGTCATGGTAATACGTAACTGTCGACTAAGAAGCATAAAAAAGAAAAAACAAGGCATCAGGCATTTTCCAACTATGCACCCAGGATTTGAAACAACATCCCTGTATTCGTCAGGACTACCCTAACACTGCTCCACTATAGAAAAGAGTTGAAGACAAACTTATTTAAAGAACACTAAATCACATTACATTAGAATTATAAAACCAGCTACCTCTCCTATCATTTGTTAACTTTATGCTCAACTTTGATAATGTACAGTGCTCCATTGCCCTTTTGCTAGGTTTGTGCTATAGAGACACCACATACATATACACATACACACACCCTGGCAGTCAACTCCCTGGCTGTGGAGATCATCAATATTTTGTTTTACTGAAGCAAACTCCTAATTTAAGAGTTTTTTTCTGGAAAAAAGGTGGACGTTTGGTGGACGGCTGTCAAAACCACAAAACTTCGATCCACAAACCTTTTTGTGCTTCGATAGGAACTGCAATGTATAGAGATGACCACTGAGTTGATAGTCATCTCTAAATTTGATGGGGGAAGTCTGTCAGAATGTCGTAGGTAATGTCCACCACTACATTGCTGGATGGAGTATCATCTCCCAAAAGCTAAATCAGGCCCTTAGTGTGTTTCACACCTATCGACTTCAAATAATCTTCAATTTCACCTAAAACCATACACAATAGTTAGTTCAAACCTGGTAATTACATGGGCGCATGTGGACTCAAGCTCCAACTTTTACCCAACACCAATTTGCTTGGATTCACCCTGGCCACCAAACTCACCCTCAAAGAATAAAAAACACAAGGCTGGCCTGGTTTAAAACTCTCTCTTCCAAAAAAGGATCCTTTTCCTCTTCTACAGCTGCTTCAGTACTGTTCTTCAAATCACTCATCTCACAGCGGGGTTGTGGCAGCACCCTTATCCATGGTCTTTCAGACTTCCCATTTGCACTTGTCCTGCTTAATGGAATCCTACACGTTGCAGTATGTCATATAGGGCCTGAAGCAATATAACCACACCACCCCTTCCTAAGGGAGCTCCACTGGCTCCCCTTACCAACCTGTCAAAACCAGCTGCATTAGTTACTGAGCCTCTCTACACGATGTATCTGGAAAGGCGCATTAGTGTACAGACCGCCTGGCTCTATATTAAATTTCACTAATCAGCTACTTGAATTTATCTCCCCCTATCTTATTACTACACGTAAATTTATCCTACTTGGGGACTTTAACATCCATAGTGAAGATGCCTCTAACCAAGAGGCTACCCTATGCCTACAGGATCTAGCTGCAGGGGGTCTAGAGACTATTAATATTGCCCCCACACATACTACTGGGCATACCCTGGACCTCATTCTCTCCAACACTTTGGATATTAAATGTGGTGAAACGATACCGCTTACTTGGTCCGATCACTCTATGATACATTTTCAAGTGTTGGGGCCTATGGACCCTGTCCCGGTGTCAAATACCTCTAATACACGCTATTACCGATCCTGGCATAAATTAACTGCCAACCATTTTTCCCTACTATTCTCAGAGTGGGACAGCACGTTAGAGGATGTGGATGAACAGCTCGACCTTTTCAATCTGAGAGTTAGTAATTTATTGAATAAAGTAATTCCTTTCAAACGCCTCAGATTTTCACCTAAAAGCTCTGCCTCTGGCTGGTATACGTCGGATTTGCGTGCTGAGAAAAGCGCCTGTAAAAAACTGGAGCGGTCATGGCGCCGCTCACACGACGAACATGCTAAAATCTTGTATAAAGCAGCTATGACAAATTACCATAAAAATGTCAAATTAGCCCGTAAATCCCATATTGCAGCAACTTTGGAGCAGGCGGGTAATAATGTAAGGCTACTTTTCCAAATTGTACATGATTTTATAAACCCCAAATCCTGCCAGACTAAGGATAGCTTCTCCCAGTCGCTATGTGACAATATCTCCTCCTTTTTTGTACAAAAGATAGAGAAGATTTATCATAATATTACCTCATCCAATACTTTTGCTTCTAGCGCTGCAGAAATGATGCCACAACTTACTACTGAGGGACCTCGTTTGACTATTTTCCCCCCTATCTCTGTCACTGAAGTGCAAATTCTTTTGGAATGCACTAGATCTGGATCCCCACTGGATATTTTACCTGCTAAAATCTCTTCCCGCTTTGCGGCCCTGCTGGCACCCCCAGTTTGCTCGATAGTCAACGCTTCTTTGAAATCTGCGACTCTTCCTCTAAAATGGAAACATGCTCAGATCATTCCTATTCGTAAGAACTCTAACATCTCCCCGGAGGAAGTATCAAACTATCGTCCTATTTCGCTGCTCCCTCTACAGAGCAAGATAGCGGAGAAGTACGTCAACAAACATCTATCTGCTTTTCTCGAGTCTTGTAAGGCTCTGGACGTCTCTCAGTCAGGCTTTCGTGCTAAACATAGCACTGAAACGGCTCTGGTGGAGGTTGTGGATAATATCAGAATGGCTCTGGACCAAGGTCAAGCGGCACTTCTGGTGCTGCTTGACCTATCAGCAGCTTTTGACACCATTTCCCATCAAATCCTCCTACAAAGACTCCAGGAGATTGGTGTGGAGGGATCTGCACTTAGTTGGCTGACTAATTTTCTGTCTAACCGTACTCAGGCAGTGGCAATGGGGCCCTTTACATCGACTCCCACACAGGTTACCAGAGGCGTCCCGCAGGGCTCATGTTTGAGTCCTACCTTATTTAACATCTATGTGACGCCTCTGGCTAAACTGATGAGAGACCTGGGGTTCAACCCCATTTCCTATGCAGACGATACCCAGCTCCTCCTCACCTTCGATAAAACGAGATCCGACACACATACCATCTTCTCTCAGGGCATGATGGCTATTGCCGCCTGGATGAAAACCAACTATCTCCAGTTAAACTCTGAGAAGTCTGAGATCCTATTATTCGGAGGTGCAGACATCTGTTGGACACCTAGATGGTGGCCTGAGGAGCTGGGTAAACCCCCTGCTCCTAAAGAGGTAGTCAAAAACTTAGGCATTAAGCTTGATAAAAAACTCACGATGCAAACCCACGTTAACACCATTGTAGGGTCTTGCTATCACATCCTAAGTTTACTTAGAAGAGTTTTTCCATTGCTTCCTATTTCAACCAGGAAGACTTTAATTCAAGCATTACTAATGAGCAAGATAGATTATTGCAATGCTCTTCTTTTCTCTGCTCATGCCGCCTCTTTGGACAAATTGCAGGTTGTTCAGAACACGGCTGCTCGCCTAGTTACTGACTCACCAGCCAGGACTCCTTCACAGCCCCTTTTGCGGGAATTACATTGGCTATCAATTAGGAAAAGAGTGCATTTCAAAATTGGTTGCATGATTTTTAAGGCTATAAATGAACTTAGCCCTCACTATCTCGTTAAGAAATTGGTAATGTATCACCCTATATCCTCCCTCAGATCGGGTTCGCAGAAACTGCTTTCTGTTCCTAGAATTAAGAAAGCTCGTTCAGGTGGCAAGGCTTTCTCATATCTGGCACCTATTTTTTGGAACAGTCTTCCCCTCTTCCTTCGTATGGAAATGCCTCTTTCTCACTTTAGGAAACTAATGAAGACTCATCTTTTCTAGCTTCCTGACTAGTTCGCTGTTGCTAGCGCAGAGATACCCCCAGGGGTGATTCAGCGCGATATAAAATTATAAAATCAAATCAAATCAAAATCAAGCCATTAAGACCAATACCAAGAGCCAGGCCACCATTCGAGTAAAGGCATAGAAAGTGCAAAAAATAAAAAAATAATGCATTAGGCTTTCTCCTCTATGCAACCAAAATAGGAACAACATCCCTGTATCCACTGGGATTGTCTATATCCTGCTCCAATTTATGAGAGAGCTTCAATACACTCCTTTAAAGAACAATTTAGTTCTGCTCCCAGAAGCCAGCTGCCCCTTTAATTACAATTCCTCCATGCAACCAGAATCGGAGCAACATCCCTGTACGCATCTGGATTGACTCTATCCTGCTAAAATTTAGGAGAGAGCTAAAGATGCACCATTTTAAAGAACAGTTTAGGTCTGCTCCTGTTGCTCAGCTACCTCTACAATTACTCACTTTTGATGTTACTTTCCTTGCATTTGACACTATACAGATCTCCGCTGTCCTTTGGCTATGTTCACGTTAAGTAAAGGCTACATCCAGATATACATACCACTTGCATCCCACTGTTATTGATCAGTTTCTCAAGGAAAACCTTGTGTTTAAACTCATCCCTTAAAAATGATGATAGACTTGGTATTAATGTTATTCATAAACTGTCCCTTTAGTGTCTTTTAGTAATAGTCCATCATGTCCAGTGCATATTTGGGAGAACTCACAAAAATCCCAAATGAACCATCTACATCCAATGGAAGGTTATTTTTATGTTGGTTGGGAACCCCAACTGTTTTAAGAAGCCTAAGCAGAGTAATCAGTGAGTTATGTTTTATAAGACACAGAGTGCAATCTCTCACATAATATTCAACTAACCCATCCAGACCTGGCCTCCAAAAGTGTTTACAAGCCTGCCTATTCACAGGCCTTGTAACAATATTACCCTTGTTGGCCAAATCAAATTCCCTTTGTAAGCCCAGAAATTTAAAACAACCACCATCAAATATGAGACCATCTGCCCCATGCATATATGCCTCCACTTCCATAATCTATTCCTGTACCATTTTTCTTAATGTTACACTTCACCGTGGATAAAATGTGATCATTAGCGAAGCTCTGCTTTTGCTGTTGCCCCCTTTAATACCACTCCCACTTGGCAAAGCACACACTCTTTTTCATTTTAGTCTTCCCCTGAGACATCAGGAGCCATAAAGTAAGAATGACAATCAGCAGTGGCCTTTTGCAAATGTGGAAAATATTCTGTATTTTATAGCAGTATTGCCATTTTGCTTTCTACCATCTGGTACAACCTGTTCCCTTGGTGCTAAGACTATCAATCACGTTTACAGAATGATCATCTATGATCATTCTACAAATTAACAGCATATCATCATTTTTCAGAATGAACTTTAAACTCTACAGGTAAGTCATAAAATGTTGCACTGACAACTAAAAAGCCATGGCTTCACTCATGATCAGATTAGTAAACCTCAACACATCTTAAAGCCCTTGATGCAAAACCTAAAAACGCCTAACACTAGCCTTGCCCAGCAAAAGATTGGCTACCAATCTGCTCCCACTCACATCCAACATGACTGTGAATATGCTGCACCCGCCGAATCTTTTCAATAGCTTTGCTGCCCAAGTCATTCTTCACTCTACAAAAACATCTTATTTTTTTAATGGCATTTAAGCTGAAGTTGATACACAAACGTAGCTTGCAACCCATTCAAACCATAGGATGACCTCCACCTCAGTGGCCTAATTTTAGGATATCTTCCTATGGCAAAGTATACAGAAAAGGTAAGTTTATTAAACCTGAAAAAATTGATACAAACATTTCTTGTTACATTGTTTTGAAATTATGTTTCAACATTTATTGAATTGTTGAGCAAAATAGAAAACGCTACAACACTATTAACTTAATTCTTTTTAAAGAAATCAATCATTTTGAAAGTGTTAAATTCAATTAAGATCATTTTCAGAAGCATAGATAAAAACAAAATCCCATCTAAGGTTATATATATTTATATATGTTTTTTTTAACCCCTTCAGCGCTGCGCGGATTCCCCCGCGGTGCTGAAGGGTTCTAGCGCGGGCGTGGTCATGACGGAACGGTTCCGTCATGAGCACAGCTCAACCGATGCTCATGACGGAACCGTTCCGTCATGAGCATCGAAGGGGTTAAATAAACATTATTAAACATAATTTATAAACAAATAATATAGTTTTATTGTATTTTAATGAAAATAATGTTACATTCATTTTCAAATTGCAAAACAATGTTTTAAAAAGAAATAATACATTTGTTGTATTTTTAGGTGAATTTTTAAACAAGATATTGATTTATATTTTTTAAATAATTTGAGTAATTTCATTTAATTTCAACTTATTTCCTGTGGGCAGGGGTTCTATTTTAAGACCCTTTCTCTTTTATTATCTATGAGAACATGTTGCAGCACTACTGGAGGCCATGTGTGGTGTTGGGCTTACTCCATCTCTGAGCTGGAGTACATTTACTATTGCTTTGTTACCTTTTTTGCTATAGTAACTGCAGAAGTGCAGTTTGCAAATAGCTGTGGACTTATGCTTTATAAGTGAGTGTCTGTCTCTTCCTAAATCCCTCCTTAGCCCCCAGTAAACTGTAATTAGTTTTCTTTAAACCCCTCTGACTTACTAGTATTGTATGCCCCTTTTTTCCAGTCACTTTCCCTAGTCCCTCCTATCTTTAGTACTAAGTGCCCGATTCCGATGTCGCTCGGAAGGACTCCGAATCGGACTCGACTTTCCCGGATCCGATTTGTAGCCCTTGTGTCTGACCGAATAGTTCCGTACGACTGAGTACGATGCCTAGAAAGCGTTCACGCTAACCAAATTGTTCTGGGAGGCATTTGTACAGTCCGATCCTTCTAGAGCAGATTCGTACAGCTCTATGGACTCACTTTCCGAGCAAGCGAGTACGATGACCATTTCGAACAGGCGTTACGATTAGGCCGGGGCGAAAATTTAGTTCCGTTTGCGGAAATTGCGATAATTTGACATTTTCGCGTTCCGCGGAGAGCGCGAAAATGTCAAAAATTCCGGTTTCCGCAGCTTGGCGATAATTTGTTTCTTGCTCGCGCTGTAAAATAATACATTCTCGCGTTCGCGCGATCGCCTTACCTGAATCCCTGCGTTTGCCGACAAGTTTTCTTGATCCAGTCGCGTTCTCCATGAGATGTTGTATTGTTTTTAGCCATTTGCGCTGTCTCGCGACAGTTCGCGCCCGCAGTGACGTCATGCGTCGCGCGATCACGTCTTTCTTCTCGCGATCATGCACCGCGAGACAACTCAAAACAAGATGGCTGCACCCGCAAGCAACCACATGGGTAAGTTGGCGACCCGCAACCATGCAGAAAATCTCGCGAACATGCCGGAAAAAAACTTCCGCATCTTCGCGATATTTCCGCTTGTTTGCGATAATTTTAAAATTTTCGCGATAATTTGTCTTTGGGGGCCCGTAGCAGGCCCCCCCTTCACACGGGGTCCTTCGAATCGGGCCCGTGGGGGTACCTTTGGGTCCCCCCTTTAAGGCCAAGTCCAGTATCGCAGGCATGCGACAGGGTGCACGTTTTTCCCCAGCCACCCCTTTCTTCAAGGGAAGCCTGGGTTGAAGTCAATGGGAGTCTGACCGAATTGTACCCCGGTGCATACATATGCATCATACTCACTTGGTCGGACTCCAGCGCTCCGAGTCGTACGGAAAGCATTCTGGACCCGATTCAGTCTGGATGCTTTCCGTAAGAGATCGGAATCAGGCCCTAAGCAGTAAAAGTACGTTTGTGAGGGTCTACCCATAGAAAAGATGAGAGAGGTAGAGGTGGAGATTTCGCCCCATAGGTTTGTGAATTGTATTTTTTATTGGGAAATAGCACCACTGTTATACTGCTTAACATACTGTGAAATGCAGTTTGTGAATAGGGCTCATGATGTCTCAGATAATTCAAGCCATCCTCCAGAGGTTTTGTTATTCTTGTGCCATTTCCTTTTCTTCCAAAATGGTTGAAACGTTTTCTAGTGTTTCATTAGGCTAACTTTCATTTTCCCCAAGCACAAGGATAGTGCTATGTGCTACCAAAAAAACACCCTTAAATGTTTTTACTTTTCTCGAAAAACAAGAAATGCTGACTGCAGGTGTAATGGATCAAAGGTAACAAAGAATGTCAAATGTCATGACCCCGCCCCCATAAGTGCTCTCCAATTCATTAAAAGCACATCAAAGTCATAAAATCAGTTGACCACTTCAAAGCTTCTACCAATTCTAATATGATTGTGCATGGGTGGCAGGCAGTCTACCAATAGGCTGTTACTGGGCATGTATTCCAAACTTTTAATTGTTTCATTAATAACAATTTCTCAAAGTTTCAATTCTAACTTTCTCTTAAAATCATCCCTCCACCAAATACATACATTGCCAGTGCTTTGCATACCCGGCTTCCTTCTTAAACACAATTTTCTGATGGAACCCTTTGAGTTTACCAAGCGGGTCACTAAATAAAATAAATCTATCCTCTTCCTCTGCTTTAGTTACTATTCAATCACACTGGCACATAAAACCTGCTCATTAGTAGTTAGAGTGCACTAAAATACAAAGCTTCTTCTGCTCCCCCCAGAAATGCTCAGTCCCTGTGCTATAAACAATACATTCAGCCTCAATGTTCATTCAAACCTGAAGTTCTTAAACTTTGATTGTTAAACTCTACACTGCATTTTCCCCCAAACGCATCCTCTACAAATAGTGACACTCAATCCACAATCACATGCAATTCTGAATTATTCAGTTTATGATGGAGCCCAGTCACCCCTTCCTTGGACAGATAACACATTCACTCTCTAACTAATGTCCTTCAATCCCTACTTCCTACTGTACTTTGCTTGATTATTTACACTCTTCTCTCACTCAATCCTGCTTTGCACATTTGTGCAAATGACCCTTTTTGTTGCATATAAGGCACTTATGTAACCACAGCAGATGGATGGCTGAAAGTTACTGAAAGCTCTGAATCCCAGGATCTTGAGCCGACACCAAGTCTCTTTGCCCCCCATTTTGAGTTTATTGTCCTGCCCCTCCTAACACTAAAAGCGCTATGATGTGGCCTGTGCTGGTGCATCACAGCGCTTTTTTTAAGTGACTTTCAGCCATGCTGAACAGCAGATGTGCTGCTAGACAACATGGCTAAAGCACATTCACATTGACATTGCTGAACAAACGTGGAAGTGATAGTGAGAAACAGTTGAGGAGATTTAAAGTGAAGATGTGGCATAACGGCCAGAGCTGCTGACAGGTTGGAATCTCAGAGTCGGCTGAACAGTTTGTGATTCTCGGCAAATCACTTACACTTCCCCCTGCGTACGACAATGAATCTGTCATTGTGTAATGTAACTGGTGAGCACTTAAAGCACTTCAATACAATCGGCTAGTGTTAGCACTATGGCAAGATGGAGGATGAAACAAGTGCTCCAATACCATTGGATCATGCAAAACAACAAATAAATAAATAAAAGCAGTAGTGGGGGAACGGGTCAAGCAGGGAAGCAGGAGGGATGGGGAGATGGGCAAGCAACGATGGGAGAGGGCACGACGAAGCAAGAATGAAGGGAAACAAAAATACCATCATTGAAGCAGGATCAGCATGATGAATTTGTCATTGTGGAATGTAACTGGTGAGCACTTAAGGAGCTCCAATACCATCAGCTCTAATCATGCTATGAGGGATGGAGCACGTGCTCCAATACCATTGGACTGCGCAAAAAACATAAGCGATTGCTGTTCGTGTTTTACCAGCATTCGTTTATGTACACACACTTGCATTTTAGTAGTATGTATGTATTGATACAAGGGAGATTACAAATGGTAGGAGATGGGCAGCCCGTAATCCCACAGATAGAACACAACACATCTCTTCGAGACAGCGCATGCACCGTGTAGCTGAGCAGCACATGCGCTGCCTGGCCGAAACCTAAAATTAATAGATGTCACAAAGGCAACACCTACTGGCTTTGCCAATGCTTGTTGTGTTTAGGAACGGGGAAATTAAGTGATTTATCCATAATCACAAAATGTGAAATGGGGGCCAATGCTAGATAGATGCTATGGTGCCCTTTCGGGAGAGGAGGTGGCATAAGGGCCGGAGCTGCCAATTATGGCGCTGGTAAACCGGATTCAAGTTTCGGCGTTGGCTTAACGTCCTTGATTTTGGGCAAATCACTAAATCTTGATGTGCCTACAAAAATGTATGTGTTGTTGTATAAAGTAACTTGGGCTAATGTAAAGCATTCCAATACCTTTGGGTGGTGTTGGCGCTATATAAAAGTGCAGAAAAAAAAGTAACTGGTGCTAATGTAAAGCGCTCCAATACCATCAGGTGGTGTTGGCGCTACATAAACCTGCACAATTATTTTTTTAAAGAACAGAGTCATGGAGGAGGGGATAACTGTATGGAGTTCAGGGGGGGGGGGCATGCAGTGATGGGCCAGAGGTGGAACGGCAACCAACAGCAAATGCGGGCAGCCACAGGGAGGTTAAGTGATTTGGCCGTAATCACAAAATGTGGAACTGTGGCCAAAGTTAGTGAGACTGTGTGACATCCTCTTGGGAGAGATGTGGTGTAAGGGCTGCCAGTTATGGAGCTTTGAAACCAGGTTTGAGATTTGGCATTGGCTTAACATCCTTGATTGTGGGCAAATCACTTAATCGCCCAGTGCTTACAAAAATGTATGTGTCCTTGTGTAAAAGTACTCCAATACCTTCAGTTGGTGTTAGCACTATAAAAAACTGCACAAAAAGATAACTAGAGCTTATGTAAGCTGCTCCATTACCTTTGAGTGGTTTTGGCGCTACATAAAACCACTCACAAAAACTAATGTGAAAAGCAGAGTCAGGAGAGGAGAGGATCTGGGGGAAGAAGGGATCTGTGGAATGGGAGTTCATCATGTGCAAGCAGCGACGGGCAGGAGGTTGATGGGCAACCAACAGCAAATGCAGACTGGCACAGGGAGACTGCGAGATTTGCCTACATTTATGGCGTCCTCATGAAAAGTTACTGGTGTTAATGTAAAGCACTACAATACTCTTGGGTGGTGTTGGCGCTGTATAAAACTGCACAAACAAAATATGAAAAACAGAGTGGGGGTGGAGTGGATCTGTGCAGCGGAGTTCAGCGGGGCAAGCAGTGACAGGCGGGAGGTGGACGGACAACCAACAGCAAATGCGGGCTGCCATGGGGAGATTAAGGGATTTGGCCTTAATCACAGAATGTGGAACTGAAGCCGAGGCTAGTGAGAGGATGTGGCGTCCTCTTGGGAGAGGATGTGTCGTAAGGGCCACAGCTACCAATTATGGAGCTGGGAACTTCGGCTTAAAATCCTTGATTCGGGGCAAATCACTTACATAGACAATTGCGATTCTTTATTTGCGTTTATTAAGGAATCACAATTAAAGAATCGCTATTGCCTATGCATGTAGGAATCACAAAAAAAATTGCGATTCCTACAAATTCCTTAATTGCGATTTGCAAATTGGGAGTCGCAATTAAGGAACTGATTTCCATTCATTCCTATGGGCCCAGAGGCCCATAGGAATTAAAGGGAGTTTGCATGCGTAATTTGCGAGTACCCAATAGGTACTCGCAAATTGCGCATGCAATTTCATGGGTGCAAGGGTGCCAAAAGGATACCCTGTTGCACCCCTAAAATTGTTAAGTGAACACATGTTGCGCACACACATGCCCCAAGGGAATGTGTGTGTGTAACCTGGAACTTTGAAAAATGCACTTTAGCGCATTTTTCAAAGTTTTTGCAAAATACCATCAAGTTTCATTTGACGGTATTTTGCATCCCCTAAGAGCGAAATCGCTATTTTTAATGACATCCTGCATTGCATTTGAGGCATCGCAATTTGAGATTCCTTAAATGCAATCACAATTTAAGTAATCGCAAATTTTGCGATTCCTTAAATTGAGATTTTTACATTTGGGATGATGCATCCCAAATGCAAAAATACTGGTCACAAAGGGGCAGATACTGAGAATCTGCCCGTTTGTGAGCGGTGTTTCCTCTGATGCATGTGGCCCTTAATCTCCCCATTCCTACAAAAATGAATGTGTGCTTGTGTAAAGGAACTGGTGCTCATGTAAAGTGCTCCAATGCCTTCTGGTGGTGTTGCCTCTATTTAAAATTGCACAAAAAAACATAACTGGTGCTACTGTAAAGCACTTCCCTACCTTCGGGTACTGTTGGCACTATATAAAACTGCACACAAAAAATAAAAGAATCACACGGTTAGGTTGTTTTACAGTAGTGAATATGAGGAAATACATTGCATCAGAAGCCACATTAAAAGGATTACTTTTGCCATGGACAATGAGGGGCAGGCAGACCTTGATGACATCAAGACTCAGCCTGGCTCAATTAAAGAGTATTCAAGTGAAGCAACAATGGCTGGTAAAGGCGGAAACAGTAAGAAAGTGCCCCAACGGGGGAAATGTGAGCAAATAGAGTATCACCCTATGAAATGAGAAGCAACAAGGTGAGATACAAAGAGTTCAATCATTTCATTCAAGAGAAACATGGCTATGGAATTACAGCAGAAGACACAGGTCCTTTAGAATCTCTGACATGCCCTGTGATAAAGCATACCTGATTCACTTGAGGTCTGATTTCCAGATATAAATATCATTTCTGAATGACCACATATGATGTAAACATGCACACACATCTAGGACCCACACATGCAGAAAATATACAGAGACTAAACGTGTGCCAAGTAATAGTAGCTTTGCACACGTGCTCCAATCAGCATGTCAGCTATACACTAAGAGGACATTAAAAGGCAAAACACCACCACTCACTAGAACGAAACAGAATACAATGGAGGTTACATGCAGGGACTGGGTCAGGGGTGATTTGTGGATGGGGCAAGCACAGGGAGGTATGGAAGCAGGGACGCAAGGGAGGAGGTGAGGGATTCGAAAAGCAGCAATGATGGGGAGGGGGTGATCTGTGGATGGGGCAGGAGGGCGGGTGGAAGGAGACGGAGCTGGTAAAAGTACGAGCACTGCATAGAATTCTGAAAAAGAAAACAAAGTAAGTCCTAAAATGGTCATTCACACAGGAGCAGTGGATGTTTACAAGTACTTCGTCCATGCTCTGGTGGTAGGGTTAAACACAAGAAAAGGCATGGCCATGCATACAGGGACGAATGGTGACGAATATGAGACAGACAATGGAGCAAGCAAATGGGAAGCCTGTGGGTGGGCTGAAAATCGCAGATTAAACACAACATGTCTTTTCGAGACAGTGCATACGCTGTCTAGCCGAGCACTAAAAATGGGAATTAATTAAATCATTTTTGCTATATTGATCTAAGAATTCAAATGAACAAATCCCTTTGTGACTAGAGATAAACGTAAGTGGTGGTGTTGTAGCCTGATCATAAAAAAAAGTTCAAACATCTTTTTGATTTCTAAATATATATTTAATATAAGAGCATTTTGCTTCAAATTAAATCATACTCCACAAAATTGGAATCGGGCAATCTTTTAATGATTCTTCACTGTGAGATAAGGATCAGCGTTGTACATGGAGCCATGTGTCTAGCTCTCTGAGTAGATTCTTCATAGAGTCTCTATCACATTCATTAGTAAAAGGATTTGGAGGCAAGATGTCATGTAAAGCTAGATAAAATATAGATTGGGATTTGAATAGTCTCTGCTTGTCATAGACCTTGATGTTCTAACCCTTCCCAGTAGATACCTTGCTACAGTAGGTTGGCTACCATACTCTCACAAGACACTGTTATAGTGACACTCTGTACTTCATTTAGTTTGCTTTGAATTTTGGCTTTTGTAACTAGATTTTCTACATTTGCAATATATATTCTCCATGCATCATCATTACAAAGAATACCACTATTATGTTATGAGCCAGATCAGTAATGAGTTCAACTTTAACAACAGACAAAGATAAATCCAAGATGGTTTTACAGATTGCTCTTTGCTTTGCCTACATTTAATTTTATTTTGCAAGAAAGTTCCTTTCTCACTTTTTTCATTTAAATGGGATAGTCCCACAATCTGATAATTCTTGTTCAGAATCTTCTTCAATACAAATACTGGAACATTTAAAGTTTTCTTCTGATTCACTTCCAATTTCTAAATGTGGTGCAGTTGATTAGGTTACATTATGAACAGTTTAAATTTTTCCTTGCTTACCAATTTTTGATCTGTGATTACGACAGACAACTGTTATTTTCATGAGGGGTAGCAGACTGGGACTCACTTCACAACATGATCATCAGTGGCATAATTAGCATTGGTTTCAGGAGCTGCACTGGTTTGCTGTATGGGATCGGCCACATGATACGGATTCATTGTGTTCATAGACTCCAATTGCATTTGGTTTCCTCCCGGGAAATGTTGGCAGTGTCACTGTTCTTGTTCCCTTCATCCCCAACACCAGCACAGGGTCTCAATAGTCAGGTAAAAACTCTCCCTGCATTTGTAATCTCTCTGTCACAAGTTAACCACCTTTCCTCAGCCACGGAGTCACAGGATACAATTTTGGAGATGTAGTCTGGCTTAGACTATCCCAGAAAAATTTGAAATCCTGCAAGACTTAATTGATCATGCAGATCCCTCCACCCTGGAAGGTCAAGCATATACATTTTTAAACTAAACAGCATTTTTAGCATGAGGAGTACGGTTCATCAAAACACATCTTGGCATATTATTGAAAGCTTTTTGTGTACTGTACAAATTATGGGCCCAAAATGCACCTTTAGAGAACACTTCTAGAACACTTGGAGTCAAGGCCTTTTTAATGTACTGTTAGCTCTTTTGATGACCCAGCTTGAACAGGGTCTAAGGGATGGTGAGATCTGGAGAATTACTACTGATTTAGCAAATTCCTCAGCTGATGCCTTAGAGGTTAAAATGTACCCTTAATCAGAATTAAATGTATTAAATCCACTTATTGCTACTAATCCTAACAAGTGTTTTGTAACTGCACAAACCATGGCCTGGTGCTGGGGCCACAAGTACATGAACTTTGGGCATGAATCAACTGCTTCCAGTATACATTGTATTTATATACATGCTCAAATAGGCTGACATGGTCCAGGTATACGATTTGAAAAGGATATGCTGCTTTCCCCAAGGGAGACTGTGGGGGTCTCACAAATATAGAGCGTTTAATTTTCATTTACAAATTTTGCATCAAAGTAGATATTGTTTTGTGCTGTTTGACATCAACGTCTACCCGTAATCCTCCTTTTGGGCGTGTAATGTTTTGCGTACTCTGGCATGACCGGAGCTTAATATTTCATGAGTGGCTTTTATCAGGTTCAGTAGTTTGACTCATTTGGTACGTAGCGCTTTTCTACTTTAGTAATACTGATCATAGGCTGTCCATCTTGTCCCAGGAAGTAGAAATGCTTCAATGGAAAGCCAAGATGTAGGGCTCTTTACTGAGTGATGATTAGTTTTTGAGCAGGTCACTACTGCCACTTTACATACCTGCACATTCACTGCAGAGCTCACAACTTGATCAGCAGCAGAATTACCTTCAGAATGAACTTCCTCACTCTGGTGTGTCAATGTGTGCTGGAGCTCCACCAGTAGATGTAGTCTCAGGAGGGCAGATAGCCAAGACTAAAGTTACTTAGCTTCTATTGCCATTCTCAAAACATCATTCAAATTGTTAGTTTATGAATGTTTCATATCAACATTGTATACCTCTGCACGAAATTATGACTCACAACCAGAGTTGGAAGAGATTTATTAGCTGTCTGCGAGGCTAAGTGGAGTACATTTAATTCTGCAATGTGTGTGGTTGAGTCACCTAACAACTTCACAAGTGTGTGCTCAATTATAAATTCCAAAACCTCAAATCTACCTTTAATAATTGCCCATGCTGCAGAATACTTAGGGGCATGTGAAACTTGCTTAATTTAGCAAAATTCACACAAGAGTACACAAATTTATGCGTGATTACAAAAAAACATCTTTCATATAAAAAATTAGCCAAACAGTCATTCAGTTAAAAATGTGACTTGAAAATGTTATTTCGAATTGGATTCCAATCAATCCCATTCAAAACACTTCAGCTTGTGTTTGCATTTGTAGGTTTGTCCTCATAAAGTACCCGAAAGGACAGCTTGGGCAAAAAATCTACCTAAAATGTTTGTTGAACAACAAAGTTAAAGGAACTGACGCTTGTGTTCAAAACACTGCAGTTTGCATCCTCATTTGTAGTTTTGCACTGAAAAATGACCGCAACAGTCCGCGCAAGTAAAAAATCGACCTGACCTGCCACTCGTGTTAAAAAATACCTAAAAAAAATTCTATATTAAAGTATGCGATGTGGCGTAATGGTGTAATCTGTAATTTATGTAAATTTTGTTACATGAAATTACCAATATTACACAAATTATGCTTACATAAATTTCACCCTGACCTACTGAATACTGCTTTTTTATGCTTCTGCCAAATGTGCTGATCCATGAGTATAAAAATATCACTATATTCATGCAACTGTTTTGTCCCTGGGGTTTCAGATATCGCCTTTTGAATACTGCAAGAATTCCAGTATTCTAAACTAGGATCATATTCAAACTGTACATTTGTACTGGTCTGACTTGTGTTCCACTTCATGAAGCAAACATACAATGTATGTGAAATTAGGATACTTTCCCTAGTTTCAGCTTCCAAAGAAGGTATAGGCATTACAGCAATTACCCTTTTCCTGGGCTTTGGATTGTTCTTTAATTATTGCAGTTTACACAGCAGTAAGAATTTTCCCTCTCTAAGTAAATCACTCCACTGTTGCTTTTGTGACTTATGCGCAATGGGTACAGTTTGTTCTTAATTGTATAGGATTTAATTGAATCCAGAATGACTAAGTACTAACCTGATTACCAAATCAGGTGTATTAACTTGTATTTGGTAATATGTCATTGTGAGCATGTCTCTTTGTCAAATTCTAAGACTATGTTTATGTTAATTTTTCCTGTCTTTTCTAGTGGTTGTAGGAGTGTTCAATTTATACAACAGTTTCACCCTCTCTACAGAGTGTGATAAATATGTTCTGCCAAAATTAAAGAATCCCTTTAATGTAGGTAGTTCTCTAATAGAAATAGAGGGAATCCACATGTTTCCAAGAACTCAGGTGCAAATCATTTTTGTTCAATGGATAATTAATTTCCTAAAACTATTGCATGCAAAATCATATCATGGACATCCTGAAATTCAGCTCATAAACTCCCCCAACAAGTACTGTGACTATTTTGACTACAGATTGGAAATTATAACTCAAGTATTCAGCTATTGTGTATATATCATCAAGATATGAGACTGCATGCAAATTGCACTGTAACAAATGTATTATTCTTGCTGAAAATATCTCACATTTATTCCTAAACCCTGAAGGTAATCATGTACATCCAAACTGTATGTACATGATTGTGTATGAGGTGTGGCGCAGCGGCCACGGCGGCTGATTCCGGAATCTGGGGATCACGGTTCGATTCCCGGTGGCAGATTAGCCCAGCACCATGTGACTCTGGGCAATAGCTTGTTTAATCTTCCCTGGCGGCCCCCAGCACCTAGAGACCCTTAAGGGTGATGGTTTGCGCTTTACAGATGTGGATATTATTCCTCCTAATGAGAAGGATGTCAAATAATGTGTACAAAATAACTTGACCTCAGCGTGGCCTTGGCAGCCAAGATGGTGGTCCACCTGCACTGGTGCTCCCATCGGCCGAGAGTGATCCACCGTCATCTTGCCTGACAACAACATTCGTCTCAATCCTCGGGTATTGGGGCTCCTTGCAGGGCTCTGGGGTATCGAATTGGCCCTTCCTTGAGCCAGTTCGGGGCTGCTGGACTGCTGGACAGCTGCAGTGGAGTAAAGGCCTACCGCACTGCTGGGCTCCAATGACTTGCCTGGCTCAGTTCCTGCAGTACGAGGTGACCAAGACCTTGACAGAGGTGGTGTGGCTTGAGACAAGGAGCTCTCTACCGACAGTGACCCCTTACCTAGTGAACCTGGGTGAGATCCAGTTGCGTCCAGGAAGCAAGCGGATGTGGACTGTGCCAATCCCGCGGCCATAGACTCTTCCGGGAGTTGGTAGCCGGCTGGGAGGAGGGACCCACAGCGGACAGGTCCCGGGGAGCAGTAATAGCGCGGTGGAGGGTGCTGCAGACTGGAGGTGAAAGCCGCATATTAGCCACCTGGGCAGAGGGCACTTTTCTCTCTCTCCATCCCCCCCTCTCTGTCTCTGCCTGGACCACGTGTGTGGTGTTGTGGGGTACCCGGGGAGGGACTCACGGTGAAGTGGACTGTATGGTGGCCAGGAAAGACTGCTCGACCTGGCCTCCTAGCCTGAATCTGCCTTCTTGCATAGTTGGAGGCAAGACTCAGCCCGCATTGTGTTGCAGCAGGCAGCAACAGTAGCAGAAGGTGGGGCACCTCGCCATTTCAGAGGGACCAGGGGTGAGGAAACAACCTTAGCTGATCTGGACCTTGTGCAGCCAGGAAGGCCCCCCCCCCCGGGACCTGGGTGGTTCTACCCGAGCCCTGTGATGGTGGTGCTCCCTGTTGGCTCCTGATGCCTGAAATTACTGAGATTCTCTTATTTTCTGACTACACAAAGGCGGTGCAGCAGAGGGCAACGTCCCTTTGCCGAAGTGAAGCAGTAGCTCTATGAATTAGACCTGCACTACATGATTCTGTTTCCCTCCCGCCTCAAGATCTTCTTCCAATTTTGCACTCTCTTCTTTGACACACCGGATCAGACTTGGGAATGGGCAACAAATCGCTGGCTGCTGCAGTGCCCCCCACCCTAACTGCACCAATCTGGGAGCACAAAGGGAGACGCTCCCGATTTTGGAAATTCCAGATCGAGTGTGGGGCCAATGAGGAGGGCTCGGTCTTCGCCTAGGAGGAACTCACCGTGGACCCGATTTCAGCGAGGGAGGTCAAGACCCTCTCGAATACTCAACTGGTCTTTCGCTTTGCAGAGGTTTGCAGAGGTGGACTTGGGTTCTTCGTGTCAGCTTCTCAGAACGCCATGACTTGGATGCTCCTTCTCCATATACAACGACAGTTGTGTTATTGGGGGCTGGTTAGGATAGGACTGCCGGAGAGGATGGCTGGGCTTGCCTCCCTCCCTCTCCCAATAAGGACCCTAGCCCGTGTAGCTCTTTTCTCGCTCTGGTTGTTGCTTATGTTTGGTACCGATGGGCAAATTCATTTGTATGTGGTATACTTCATTGTCAGGTACTGGATCATGCTGTACGGGCACCGATAGACCACAGAGGTTTCCCACCCCCCTAGTTAGAGGTTTTGGGGTCTCACGTCCCCTCCTGTTGGGTTGGGACTCTTCCTAGTTTGTCTAGCTGGGTCATGACCAACCCTATGATACCAGTGCTCTCCCGGAACATGAACTGCCTCTTGGACAGCATTAAGCATTCTGCAGTGTCATGATATATCAAGCGACACAGACCAGTGATTGTTATCTTGCATCTACTAGGTACGAACTGCCCCTTTCTGTGCCGGTCCGACTATGACAGGGTTCACCACTCAGTTTTTACATGTGGCTCCAGAGGAGTCGCTATACTGCTGAACAAATCTCTTCCAGCCATTACAGCACACCACACAGATGCAGTTACTGAGATCCTGTGCCCGACTCTCCCTTAGGGTGTAATGGTGATTGGACGAAATTTCAGTGCACTTCAAGATCCGGTTGAGAACACCTCCTCTGCCCCATATCCTGCCAGGCATTCCCTGTTGGTCTGCTTGTCCTTGTGGGGAGATTTGTTTGGCCTCTTATGTCTGGTGGACCTGGCATCCTACACAGCGGGCTTAAACCCATCAATCTGCCATGCATGCAGCAGAATCTTGCATAGACTTGATGTGGCTACCAGCGGCGAATCTTCTCTCAGTTCAATATGTGCGCATTCTCCCTCATGGTATAATGCCCAGCTGTTGTTATCATGGGGAACTGGCATGGCACTTGAAAAGTTCTGAGAGTAAGGCCTTAATCGAAGAGGAATTACGTTAGTTTTTTTAGCTCAATGTAGGCTCGGTAGCCTCGGCGGTGGTGCTATCGGTGGCTAATAAGCCGTCCTTGAGAGCCCGCATTTGGGGCTATGTTCGTCAGGCCGAGGTGCTCCGTATGACACCATCTCGCACCATACCCTACCGGAGAGACTTCAGGACATTGGAGTGCAGGGGGTTGCACTAAAATGGCTGACAGACTTTCTCACTGACAGAACCCAGACAGTCACATTGGGGACCTTTAGATCTAAAACCACAAAAGTTACCAAGGGTGTAGCGCAGGGCTCCTGCTTGAGCCCTACTCTTTTTAACATTTATGTTACTCCCTTGGCCAAACTAATGAGGAACTTAGGGTTCAGTCCCACCTCCTATGCGGACAACACCCAGCTCCTCTTCACCTTTGATAAATCCAGCCCTGATACACAACTCATCTTTTCTGAGGGCATGAAGACAGTTGCTGCCTGGATGAGGAACAACTTCCTCCAACTGAATCCCGAGAAATCGGAGATCATGTTGTTTGGAGGAGCAGCCATAAGCTGGACTCCCAGGTGGTGGCCAGAGGAGCTGGGCACAGAGCCCCTCTCCAAAAGAAGTGGTCAAGAATTTAGGAATCCGGATTGACCAGAATCTCACACTTGAAGCTCACACCGCTACTACCACTGGTACTTGCTTCCACACACTTAGCTTACTCAGAAGAGTATTTCCTCTGCTACCTTCCTCTACAAAAAGAACACTGATGCAAGCCCTAGTATTAACCCGTCTGGATCACTGTAATGCACTGTTAGCCTCGGCCAACGAGGCTTCCTTAACCAAGTTACAAGTTGTCCACAATACGGCCGCCCGACTAGTAGCAAACGCCCTTCCTAGAACGGCCCCTATTCCACTTCTTAACAAACTCCACTGGCTCCCTGTGAGAAAGCGGGTAAAATTCAATATGGGCTGCATTGTTTTTAAAGCCCTCAATGGTCTAGGGCCTTCCTACCTGTCTGACAAACTTACCAAGTGCACTCCCCCTCGGCCTCTCCGATCAGGATCCAAGCTACTCCTTTGCACTCCAAGAATTAAAAGGCCCGCAAGTGTGGCAAAGCATTCACTCACCTTGCACCGACTTTCTGGAACAAACTTCCCCCTCCAGCTTCACGACTGTCAGAGCCTTCCTCAATTCAGGAAGCTTTTAAAAACTTGTATTTTCTGAGTCCCTATGGTTTAGCTGTAGCACAGCGTCCTAAGCGTGGATATACCCCTTACGGGGTGATTCTGGCGCTATGGAAATGAATAAATATCAAATATAAAATATCAAATATGGCGAGCCTGACTGACTTGGAAGCCCAGATACTACGCATGGAAGCAGCTCTTCACTGCTGGGACACAGAGCATTCCCATCGCCTCCTAGCAATAGCCCATACTGAACTGTGACAGGTTTCCTTGGAGGAAGCCAGACAATGTTGGAGGGCCTCTACGCAGAGGGTATCTGCCTCGGGTGATAAATCAGGCAAATTATTGTATTGGCTGGCAACCCACAGCATATCCGATCGAGTGGGTACGGTGATTCGGGACTCATTGGGTCGTACCCAATAGGAGCTTCCCGTAATTGCTCAGACCTTTGCTGAATTTTATCGGGGGTTATACTCGCGATGTCTCCTGCCACAAGCGGAAGTCATAAACCCAGTTCTAGACAGTATACCACTACCGACTATACACAATGTCTTGACCCAAGAGCTGGACCAAGCCCTGATGCTTGAGGAAGTGAGTGCTAGGGTGACGGGATTCCAAGCTGGGAAAACTGCCGGCCCGATGGTTATCCCATTGCATATTACAAATGTTTCAGTGAGATCCTATGTCCACATCTTCAGAATTTTTATACAGCTGTCTTGCAGCAGGGGTCCTTTCCACCAGAATTAGATTGTGCTACAATAGTTGTCTTGCTCTAGGAACCAGTGTTCCACCTATTGCCCAATTTAGCTGATTAACACTGACATTACGATCTATGCAGTGTTAGCTGCGCGGCTGTGCCGGGGCCTACCTCACCTCGTTCCCCAGAATTAGTGTAGATTTATGTTGGATAGTAGCATGCACCACTATATTAGGAGGGTCCATGTGGAGCTGTCCCTGGCCATCGATGACACTCTGGCCCTCTTGCTAGTTGATTTCACTAAAGCATTCAATATAGTGCTGTGGGCCTTTATGGATGGTGTTCTTCATCAGGTTGTCCTGGGGGAGGGGTTCCGTTGTATGGTTAGGCTTCTTTATCACTCTCACACTGCTCAGTTATGGGTGAATGGAGTCTTTTCTCCTGCATTTCCCATCAAGCGTGGCACGCGCCAGATGTGCCCACTGTCCCCACTGCTTTTTGCATTTGTAATTGAGCCTCTGGCACGGCTTATACGTTGTGATGCCTAGGTTTGGGGTGGCAGTGGGGGACTGGCCTTGAAGACCGTGTAGCGCTATACGCGGATTATATGCTTTTGTTCTTGAAAGATCCACAGCACTCTGGACCCCGCTGTCTGACACTTCTCTGGCTGTACGGTGAGGCACCCAGCCTCTGGGTTAACGAAGTCTTGATTAGTGGAGGTCAAGGGTGACACTCTAGGTTCGGATTTGGTGTGCCAACATTTCTATTTGGCATAACTCTTTTAAGTATTTAGGGGTGCAACTGTCGCTTATCCTGGATATGGCCTGGACCCTTAATTTACGGGGACTGGACCTGTGGCTTGATCGCAATCTCCGCTGCTGGGCTTCTCTGCCATTAAACAGCATGGGTTGCACAACGCTTTAAAAAATGTTTTGCCTACCACGCTATTTGTATGTGCTGGGTAACTATCCTTATCCCATCCACGGCAAATGGTTCAACTCCATGACTGCTAAGATTACTAACTTTGTGTGGGATGGCAGCCGGCACAAGGTGGCATTTCATTCATTGCACAAACCTCCCTTTGAGATACGTATATGGGGGAAACGATGTGGCTACTATGGTCTCTCGTTATGACAATGCAATGCTATATATTATTGACGACCGAGCTTGCTGTTATGCCATGTATGTACATCAACCAAATCTTGCACTTTGTTATGCTGTGTCTTGCCGCAAAACTCTCAATAAAGTTGGGTATAAAAAAATTACTTGGCTATATCTAATATTGCCTTATATTTTTTGTGTGTTAGTTGCATCAGTATTCCAGTGTTACATGCATTTTGTACCACATATATTTCTCCATGCACCTTGAAATTGCAATATTCCAAAACATATCAGACTTCAAAATTAGATAAACAGGGGTGTTCGTTGTTGATGGACAGGATTTCCTGCTATTGTAATTTCTTCTCAGTTTGTTTTAGATGTTTTGGGTCTCTGGCTTTAATGAAAATTGCTTCTTAACCTGTGATCTATCCCTTAAGGAATCTCAAGTGGCATTGCACCATTATCCCACGCTGGTTTATTTTTATATATTGCTGGAGGCAACTGTAATGCTTACTTTGTGGCATACTGGTCCTTAAGTGACTGTGGAAAAACTAAGAAAATGCTCCTTTTATAATTTCCTTCCTTAATGAAACTTTGATTATACCTTGTGGGAGCCAATCATCTGCAAGTATTATTTAACAGGAGGAATCTGTCAATTGAGTCCAGATGATCAATGGTATTACTCACTCAATATCTCCTTCAATCAGAATCCCAAATTTTCAAACTAAATCTGGTCCATGTAGACACCCATCAGCTGTTTCTATTTGTACATAGTCATAAATTTCCTCCAAGATTAGAAGGGGTTTAATCTTCTGTTAAGTGTTTCCACCACACTGTCGGGCACACCTTCTGCCATTTCCCCTTTCTTCAGTAGAACTCTTTTTCTGGGCAGTAACTTACTTCTTTACATCAGTTTTGCTTTTATAAAAGCTGCTGTGATGATCCAAGTCTCTTACTATCCCTTCTTCCTGACAGGTTTGTCCCTTTTCAGGCCCTCAGGAACCTTGGGCACCTTTGCTTGTTTCTGTTTTATTATCTCCGTGATCCCGTGAAAAATAAGAATAACTCATCAGAGTACTGATAACTCCCTGGAGCTCTTATTTACCTCTTATATCTTTCCTGCTTTTCATCTTTGATACAAAATAATTGTGGTTCCTTTTTAAATTCACTGAGGAGTGTCATACTTTCACACATGGGATCTTTGCAGTACTGGCATCCTTTTCTTTTGATGATTTTCATTTTCTATCCTAGTTCATAATTGGTGTCTTTCCAATTTTGCCCTTGGGGTATATCTCCCCATGGAGATATGTAAACTTAAAATATATTTTGGCAACTCCACTACTTTTGAACCTGTGAAGATGCAGCATGTTTCTGGCAACTGGCCGCATCACTTTGAATTTTACCAAGAACTATCTCAGCTGCTGTATCAATGCTACATATAAGCTTAATTTCTAAATCCCTTTCACATGAAGCTCCATGTTCTTCCTGTTTTTGTTTCAATACTTCTGGCAATTCTGTATTTAAAGTAATTTCTTGTGTTGTTATATACTGGGAAGCAAACGCACTTCACTATGCCTGACACTGTTGTACATTTGGTGCCATTTCTATTGGCAGATACACATTCAAAATATCTTCTCCACTCTCTTCTATCTTGGAGGTGCCAAGTCAGCTGTTATGGATCAAGGCTGTAGCTAAGTCTGGCTACTCTCAACATGCAGGTGTCTACCCCTGGCAAGTGACAGATGGCTGCCAATCAGGTGGGACCACCCTCTATAGTTGCAAGAAGTGGCCACCTGGCACCGTAAGGCCGGGTGGAGTTCAAAGATTTGTGCAGTCCCACCCTGCTGTCTGAGCAGGCTGGTGATAAAGCTCCCTATTCCACATGGTTGGGCTCCTGGGCCAAATGACTGAAAAGTCTTGCAGCCTGGTAGACTGATGGGATGGTGGGATACCTCCCTGCGCAGGTGGCAGATGGGTGGCACAGCCTTCATCCTGTCTCTCCTGCACCCACAGTTGGATGAACATTGCAAAATATTACTGTCACTCTATGTTCTGGATCACTCAGACTGCACACCAATGAAGAATACATCTAGTTGTGAGAATGTCACATGGGGCAGGCTCTCTTCATCCTCCACATATAGTCAGACCTCGATCTCCCATTAAAATACCCCAGTCCTGGTGCAGAGGTAAACCATCCATCATGCTTGGCCATCCCTGGCAACTTCCCAGCTTGAAATCCCTTGGAGCCTGCAGTGTGCCACACATAGGGGCCTTATTAGGATGTCGGGCGGATCGCCACCGCTGGCCCGGCGGTGGCAATCCGCCTGCCAAATGTTCCTGTTTCACCCTCTGCCATATTAGTATGGCGAGGGGCACCGCGGCGGACAGAAAGACCGTCTGCCGCTTTTCCGCTGGTCGGATTGCCGGCCGGGCGGAAAATGCACACAATATTATGATGCCTGCGGTGGAATGCCTTTCCCTGGCGGGTTCTCCGCCATGGAAAGGCACTGTGGGGGACAATTGAGGGGCCCGCAGGGGGGTGGCTGCACTATTTGCCATGCACGGTGCCATGTGCGGTGCCTGTTACATTGTGCATGGCAATGCACAACATGGGCTTTAAAATTGCAGCCGTTGCTGCTTACAGCCCCGCCCGCCGCAATGTTAAAGACGCATCCTAATTGGCCTGGTGGGACCGCCGCACCTCTGGCGGTCGGTCCCGTGTTCCGTTACAGTGGCGAACGGACTTTGTCCGCCCGCCATCGTAATAGGCCCCATAGTTCTTTGTGATGTCCCATGACTGACTTCACTCACCACCTTGGTGATGAATCCCCTAAGTGCTCCGCTAACCTCTTCTAAGTCATGGCAGTCCTTAAAGTGCAAAGCTATCTAACTCGATCCAGATGTGTTAGTTCCTACATCAAAAAACACTCTGTTAGGATGGCAAAACGAGTTGCTGTTTTTCCCACAAAATATTACCCTCCTCACTGATTTTGTGAACTTTACATGCACCTCCAAAAGAACAAACAACACAATAAATCACAGCATATTGCCATGCACTCTCCTTACCACTTGAAAATGAAGAAAACATTACATCGCAGTGAAAGTCTCGAAATTGTCACTTCATTAATTATAGACATGACAAACACATACAGAACTTGACAAATTGACAAACATCTTTGAGATTGCTGACACAGCTAACAAGACAAAGGCTTTCTTCATGAAAAAGGCACTGACTGGAAAGACCCAAATGAGAGAGACAATTACAATCTATAGGTACACATATTGGGAACTTTCAATGAATCAAAAGGCATATCTCAAAGAAGCACACATAATTTTGCTTACAAACTTATTGCTCAAAATGTGACAAAGAGGCCACAGCACATTGCATGTCATTATGTCAAATGTGAAGGCAGAGAAACTAGAAGAGATATACAATTCATATGTAGATTCTGTGTTAAATGTCAATGAAAATTGAAGTCTCTCAGCATGCCAGCCATGTAGCATGATCAGAAAATGACCTTAGACTCTCTGTCCTTGATTTCAGCAAATGATCAAAACTATTATCTCAAGAAGAATTTTCCTGCTTGAAAAGGTATGTGAGAGGAAAATAAATTTTAACATGCTAATGGTTTCATATTTTGATAACAAGAGCAGCAGAAATGCTGCAGAACAAAGGCAGGACCTGTGATAAAAAGAACAAGAAGAAAGAAATTGATACTCCGCATGTGTCTAATAATGATTGAAGAAAATTGAATGATGAAACAGAAATATTACATAAAATAATAAAACAAAGGTGTACATTTTATAAACTGAAAAATAACTCCTAAAATCACTAATATTCATGATCAGGAAAACAGAACAAAAGGGGCAAAAAAAATATGAAAATCTTAGACATGAAGTTGGTATTGGCTTGATGGAAGAAATGGTGATATATATCACAGAAAGCGCCATTGCCGTTCATCCGAGACACCATAAAAATAATGAAACTGAAACACCCAATGAAAGAGCTAATGAGCCTATGAGCACTGCTCAGGATGGAAATCAAAGTCCTCCAGACCAACAAAACAAATCTAAGTAAAATAACATTCAGGGCTTGACAAAAATGATTAAAAACATAGGAAAAATCAAAGGGCAGCTTCAAAGAAAACAAACAATGGTGAAAAAGCACTATAAGGAAATTGCCAGAATAATAATTTTTCAGGCTGAGCACATCACATGCCGAATCTTTGAGGATGACATTTATGAGTTATACAAAGAAATAATCTAAAATTCCTCCAATTGCCCAATACTGAGAAGAATGAGATTATGCAAACATGCGTAACTAATTCCCAGTTCTTGAAATAATGCAGGCACTTGAAGAACCCAATGTAAAACAAGTGGTTGGTCCTAACAAAATAGGTTTAAGTGATGTGTACAATGCACATACAAAATAATGTAAGACTGTTGCCCAGCATCTTATCAACTTGGGGGCATATTAACAAGGAACAGGGAAAATTATTTTAACGCCCGCTATCGCTGGATAATATTGCCTGGTTATCGCGTTATTAACAACGCTAACCGCCTAGGCGATAAAAAATCCACCAATAGCGGCATTTTGGGAGGTTATCGCTGGTAATGCAGCGATAACACTACAAGGATAGGGATATCCTTGTTGATAGCCCATGGTGGATTTAGCCATGTAATCCACCTCCCATTGGATTACATGGATAAGTCTGAAAATTAGCAGACGTGAAAAAGCAGCGTTAACCGTGGTTAGCGCTGCTTTTTTTGTCTCTAACAGGGATAGCGTGAAGCTTGATGTTAGGAGAAATGTCGCTTAGCGACATTTCTCCTATTATTTTGCTCTGGAACGCCCACTTTGCATCTCATGCAAAGTGAAGCGTAGTGAAAAAGGGTGCTAACATGCAATTTTGTTGATAGTGCGATATTTTTATCTCCGCTTCTTTGGCTTTTAAAGCCAAAAAAGCGGAGATAAAGCCCTTGTTAATATGCCCAAAATTTGGAATGAGAAGAGCGCAAGAGTGCATCAAAAGGATCAGATAAATGTAAATTCGGATAAACGAACGTTCTCTTAAAAGAACTCAGCCACATAAGCAACTCGAGAGCGAATAAAATAGATATAGCATACCTCAAAACTGCTGATGAAAATTTTGACAAGAAAAATGACATGCTGTGCAAGCATGAACAAAAGGCAGACAGGCTTCTTGAAGATGAATGTGTATCTAGAAAACCTGAAACTCCTGCAAAACCTCATAAAGGAGTAGAGAGAACAAGCACTCTTTCCATGGTGCTAATTGACAAGTCAAAAGAATTTGACACTGTAAGACATCTTCACATGATGTGAAAGGCAAATAACCTCTCATCTGTTTGAAATCTCGTAAAAAAATGTTACTCAAATTGAAGTACGTTCTTCCAGGGAAAAAAATTAATTGCCACCTGAAATAGTAAAGTTGAAGAAGGTGACTCACTGTGTCCATTAATACTGCCATGAGCTCTCTACTATAAGAGCTTCAAGGAAATGGCAAGGCTTATGTGTATTATATAGCAACTCTCTGCTCTGGCCTTTGCAAATGGAATAGCAGTACTCAGTGAAACATGGGAAGGAATGAGAACTAACTTGAAGATCACCGAGAAACTCAGCAAGGCAGGTAGCTTAAAACCTTGGGGTTTATTTTCAAGCCCTTTGCGCGCCAGTGCATCACTTTTTATGACGCTCCGGCTGCGCAGAGTGCTGACCTATTTCTACAAGCCATGCAAAGCCACTTTGCATTGCTTTTCAAGGCCTGGTATGGTGTAAGGCAGCACATTGCAAGTCACTGCGTTGCCTTACACTGCATCAGGGAGACGTTCCATGGCAGTTGTGATGGTTTATCCAATGCAAAGCCCATGGGATATTCCCAGATTTACAAGGATCTGTAAACCTGGGAGTGTGGCAAAATTGCACACCTCCCCAAGGAGATGCGTACCAAGCAGGAATATCTTTAATTCTCCAGTTTTTTTACTCTTTCTATGTCTGCTGCTCTTTCTATGTGTGCTGCATTCTGCAGCACACATAGAAAGAGGTAAAACACCTCCATGGATTGTTTTTCTGCAGGAAGGTGGACCTTCCTGCAGAAAAATCAATCCTGCAAACAAGGCAGGCACCCTTGCATCATGGTGCCTTTGTTGGCGCTCGGCACCAAATTGTGTGCCAGCGCAGGCAGAAAGGACAGGAATGCACCATATCTTGTAAATGTGGTGCATTCCAGTCCTTGCAAATTGGCATAGGAGCTTTACAAAAAGACTTGCAGAGCTGCCCTAAGCAATTTCATTGTAAATGAGGCCCTAAATTTCAAGAAGACCAATGAGTTCTTTATAAGCAATCACAAATTAAAGCACTGGTCAATAACTGCAAACCATGGCAATTTGACAGGCAAAAAATCTAAAAAATAAATTGGAAATATAAACTCTAGCATCAGCAAAAGTTACATTGGATTAAATTCTGACTCTCAGAGGTTTCATTAAAAAAAACACAAAATAAATTATATATGAGCACAATGGGCTAACGAACCTCCGCTCAAACCTGCACAACAGGTTGACAATCTGACAATAGTTTTTTTTTTTTTTTTTTTTTTTGATTTTTCAAAAACCTTTATTTTGCCAGAGTAGTGTACACTGCTGTTTAGCCAACAACCCGGGGGCAGGCAGCCAATGTATGCGGCTTACCGCCGACAGTGCGGATCAAAGTTATACACCATTGATATCATGCAAATGAATCGGCGTGCAACGGCAAAACAACAAAAGCAAAAGAAGAACATAACCAAACTTGCCACGGCACATCTCAATCATGGTACATACAGCTCTCCGTACAGTGTCAGACAGAATAAGGCCAACAAGGTGCGACCAGCAAGTTACCCATAGCCAGCTGGGGACCACATCACGATCAGTACAGTCCAAGGGCCTGTAGGTCCCCCACGCTACGTTGTAACATCCAAACAGGGCAGCCCCCTAGGAACCCCGTGCCGCACACCAGAGCCAACGGACTCCTCACGTACCGCCTGCCCACACGACCAGGAGCACCACACCGCTTTTATTCGTAGCAATGTCCCCCCGATCCATTTAGTCACTCAGGCCATCCACCTCCACGTCCGTGCTCTGACGTTCCCGAGCCCAGCTCACAAACGGCTCCCAGATGTCCCTGGGTCTGGAGGCAACAGGCATCAACTCCCAGAATGTGGTTAGCTGTGTGCAACCATATGTGACATCCGCCAGCCAACCCTTCACCGTGGGCACCACTCGCCGCCCCCAATGGATAGCCACCCGCCTCTTGGCAAATAGCAAGAGCAGAGCATGCAATTTACGCGTCTGTGGCGGGGTGGCACGGACATATCCCAGCAGCCCAAGTAGAGGAGAGGGAGCTTCCGCCCGACCCACAATCTGGTTAATTACTCGAAAAATTTGAAGCCAATAGCTGTCCAGCTTGGGGCAGGACCACGCGATATGTAAGAAGGAAGCCTCGGCGGAGCCGCACCGCCAACAGTCATCTGTTTCCCGAAGTCCCATCGTCTTCAGGCCGATGGGTGTCCTGTAGAAGCGATGGAGAAATTTAAAGTGTATGAGGCGCAAGTTGTAATTCGGCGAAAGCTCAGTGAGCTGCCCGCAACAGAACTCCCACTGTTCCTCCGATACCTCAGGCTGAAGCTCTATATTCCACTTGAGCAGAGCGTTCAGCGTCACACTGGGCACCGCATCCTGCATATGGCGATATATATGAGTGACCAGCTTGCGGGGAGAGGGGGAGCCCACCACTGCCTCCAGAGCTCGAAAGACCGGCGGTTCAGCGGGGAACTCTCTCGAAAGCGCCCGACACGCCGCGCGGAGCTTGTGGTACAAGAATAATTCAGAGAAGGGCACCGTCTCACCGTCCCCCGGCGATGGGGGAGGCAGGAACCTGCCATCAGGGAAAAGTTCAGCAAGTGTACGGAGGCGCAACCTCTCGGCAAGGCAACCGGTTATCCCCTCCTCCGCGCAGGGCAGCAAGGGGTTACGCAGCAGAGGGAGCGAGGGGGCATCGAGCAGCGGAACCTGTGCCCTCCGACGCAGCTCCCCCAATACCCACCGCAGCAGCTCCGCCGTGTCCACATCCACCCCCGGACGGCGAGCCCTGGCGCAGATCGCGACACCCAGCGGAAGGGGTGCCACCGCATCCCGCTCCACCGCCACGTGGGGCTGGAAAGGCGTGGGGTGGGCCCAAAAATGTAGAAATTGTGCCTGTGCACAAAGTGCGTATAGCTTCAAATCGGGGGCCCCCAACCCTCCCCGGCTAAGGGGCAGCGTCAGCGTCTCCCAGGCCACTCTGGCTTGCCCACCAGCCCACACCAGCTCCACCAGGGAGGAACGCAGAGTGGCAAAGAAGTGCGCCGTAAGTGGTACGGGTATATTTGCGAATAGATGAAGGAACTTGGGTAACACAATCATTTTTGTCAGAGCAATGCGCCCCGTCAATGACAGCGGCAGAGAAGCCCACATTTTCACCTTGTCTCTGAGCCACATCACTGCCCTACCGAAATTGAGGTTCCAGAGCTCCTGGGTATTACGGCTAATCCAGATTCCCAGATACTTGACCTCCTCCGCCTCCCAACGCAGTGGGTATTCCGAGGCAACCATCTCGGTGCCGTCCGTGAGGGGAAAAATCACCGACTTGGCCCGGTTTATGGATATGCCCGCGAGGCCTTCAAAACGAACGAATTCCCGCAGGACAGGATCAAGGTTGTCTGCGGGATTTATGAGATAGAGAGTTACATCATCCGCATAGAGCGAAACCAGAAGGCTCCTAGAGCTGAAACCTATGCCCCGTGCCGTGTGGTGTTGATGGAGCCTAGCTGCCAGCGGCTCCATAGCTATGGCAAATAGCAGCGGGGAGAGAGGGCACCCCTGCCTAGTTCCACAGGAGATGCTGATCGGGTCAGACACCAGGCCATTTACTCGCACCCTGGCGGTGGGCAAGGTGTAAAGCAAGCGAATTTTCCGAAGCAGCAGCGCACTGAACCCCATCCTCTCCAGTATACGGAATAGATAGGGCCATTCAAGGGTGTCAAACGCCTTTGTGGCGTCCAAGAACACCACCGCGGCCCTGACCTCAGGATGAAGGTAATGTAAGGTGGCGAATATCGTACGCAGGTTGTGGGATGTCGCCCGCCCCGGTATAAACCCCGATTGATCTGGTAAAGCAATCATCGGTAGCATTGGTTGCACCCGGTTTGCCAGCAGCTTGGCTAATATCTTTACGTCGACATTGATCAGAGACAGAGGCCTGTACGAATTCAGGTCGTCCGCAGGCTTATCTGGTTTCAGCAATGTGATGATCAGCGCCTCGCGCATGGTAGCCGGCAAGATCCCCGTACCCAAGGCCTCCTCGTACACCGCCAGCAGCCGAGGCGCCAGCTCGTTGACATATGCCTTATAGAAGGCCGTCGTGAGTCCATAGGGGCCAGGCGCCTTATCCATTGGCAGGCTCCTGATGACCTGTGCCACATCCCTCGCGTCGATTGGGAGATCCATATACTATATGCTGGTTATTAAACCACGCCAGTGCAATGGAGTCCAAAAAGGACTCAAATCCTGCCGGACTCGCAGTCTGAGTAGTAGTATATAGTCCAGAGTAGAAGTCAGCAAACGCCCTGCCAATCTCCCCTTTAGTTTGTAGTAGTGTACCCTCGGCCGTGCGTAGCTCATGGATAAACGACGCGGGTCGCGTTCGCCTGGTCATACTAGCTAATAGCTTCCCGGGTCTCCCACCCTCACCGTATCGGCGCGCCTCCGCGTATTTACCGAGAAATTTAACCTCCCGCATGGCCTCCTCGTTATAGTCCAATAATTTAGTTTTCAGCCGCCCCGCCACCTCCGGGTCCCCCCCCACAAACACCACGCCTTCGAGCAGTTTTATATCCGCCTCCAGTGAGGCCAAGGTGCTCCTTATAGCCTTCAGTACGCCTGCCTGACGAGCAATACACTGGCCCCTGATGACCACCTTGAAGGCTTCCCATAGAGTCGTCGTTGTGCTCACAGATCCCACATTACGCTCAAAATAGTCGGTAATATCCGTGCGGATCTCTTCCTTGAAGGCGTCGTCTAACAACGCGTGAGGTGGGAGCCGCCATGAAAACGCCTGTGGGGCCTCGCCCGGGAGCTCCAGTGTTAACAGGCAGGGCGCGTGATCCGAGAGCGATCTGGGCATGTGTTCTGCCTTTGACGTCCACAGCGCCACATCACGCAACACCAGCCAAAAGTCTAAGCGGGACCATGCACTGCCCTGTGCTGATATACAGGTGCCTTCCCGTAACTCGGGATGACGGTCACGCCACACATCCACCAGCGCACCATCCAGCACAATCTCTCTTATCGCCGAACTCGCCTGCGGATTCAGCGCACGCGCCACCCCCTGTCTGTCGTCTCTGTCATTCAACACTGCGTTAAAGTCTCCACCCCAAATGATCGTGCCGCAGCCCGTGTTCCTCACCTGCCCCCACAGCTTATGGAAGAACCCAGGGGAATCCACATTTGGTCCGTATACTGCTACCAGCACCACCTGCACTCCACACAGAGCCCCCTGAGCCAGAACATAGCGCCCCTCAGGGTCGCAAAGAACGGAGCCCTCCCGCCAGTCCAAGCCCCGACGGATCAGTATGGCCACCCCACGAGCATAATTAGAGTAAATTGCAGAGTAGACATGGCCCCATCTGGCGTGTCGCAGCCGCGGGGCGGGGGCAGTATGCAAGTGGGTCTCTTGTAGCACGCACACATCCACACCATGCCGCACCAGATATGCATTCACCAACCGGGCATTTCTATGGTCGTTAAGCCCTCGGACATTCCAGGTAATGCAATTCAAAGTCGCTCCAGATCTGGTCATTCCCATTACGTGACAACTTGATAACCCATAATCATGTATAGGAAAGTAATCTGCACTGTCCGGACACTATATCTGGAACAAAAAATCAATCGTGGCAGTGAACTTTGAAACGAACATTCCCGCCACCCACCCCCCACCCACTCCAACCCCCCAACCGGGTCGTAGAAGAACCCTCCCCCATCCCTTTTCCCAAAAGCTGTAAATACATAGGGGAACATTCCCAGTGGGGTATGGCTACACCGGATACTCCCCTGTAAGGAACAGGGTGGCCGGAAGAACTGCAGGGGAGGTGAGCCGCCCAAACAATCAATACAGTAAATCTGAGATCATGGCAGTGTGCAGAACCAGGGTACAGAGCACTCCACTCACCCACCCCCGGGTGACACAAAATGATACCCTCAAGTGTCAGTATGCCCTCTCAACAAGGAGTCCATATGAGGAGCCAAAAGCTACTCAATATCGCTAGTGGTACCAGGCGCAGCCCCATCAGCACCCTTTGGAGACCGATTCGCTTTACGGCCCACATGTTTCGCAAACTTCATAGCTTCCTTGGCCTCAACGAAGATGTGGGTGGATCCATCGAAGGATATCTTTAACTTGGCCGGGTACAGCAACGAATATGGAATCTGCGCCGGTAGAAGAAGCCGCTTGGCCGGCAGAAACTCCCGGCGGGCAGCCTGGACTGCCGGAGTAAACTCTGGGTAGAAGGAAAGCGTGTTGCCCTTGTGTGTAATGGTTCCTTTCTCCCTGGCCAATTTGAGTATCACATCCCGGTCTTGATAATTCAAGAGACGAGCAATTATGGGCCGAGGTGGTGCCCCGACTGGGGGCCTTTGTCCCAGGGACCTATGTCCCCTCTCCACCGCAAACACAGACGACAGGCCGGGGTCAAATAGTTCGTGAAGGAGGTCGGTGACGTATGTTTCCATTTTCGTGATGGCGGTGGTCTCCGGCACCCCCGTAATGCGTAAATTATTGCGCCTCGAGCGCGCCTCCAAATCCTCGTTCTTTGCGCGGATGACGCTCAGCAGTTTGTCCATGTGTAGGAGTTGTCCCTTCGTCTCCACTTGGAACTCATGGAATTCCGATTGTTGAGCCTCGAGCGTGTCCAACCGCGTTTCATGGGACGACATCTGCGTTTTTACGGAGTCCGGCTGACTCGTGAGATTGTCCAACTTCGTGTCGATATTTCGGAGGCTGGAGCGCATCTCGAGCATCAATGTGCGTAGATCTTCACCCTGATCTGCGGGCGTTGAGTCCTGCCGCGCATCGTCTGGGGGGTCCCGCTCTGTCTCCGTCTGCTTGGCTGCGCGTTTGTGGTCGAAGGTTAACTTCGCCTGCCTCGAATCGTGTTTTTCCATGACCGAAGAGACGCGTCCAGCACACCCTACTGACCCACCGCCACTCTCAAAGATCCGATCTCCTCCACGGCAATCGCATGCAGGACCCCCGGTGTCGCCCGGCGCAGGATGTCAGGTGGCGACCAGCCCTCCTCGATCTCTGCTATCCGTCCACTGGTGCCAGCGTCTCGCAGGGGTGCGTCGGACTATCCCCGGGCTACAAATTAAGGAGGGCCAGGGCTCAGCGCCAGGCCCCTCTGGCAGGGCAGCGCAACCGGCACTCCCAAGGGCCTCCCGTCCTCAGTTCAGCCTGCTTCAACAGTGCCCTGCCTCAGGCAACGACCAGGTCTCCCGATCCGCCTCACACCCCTACATGTGGCTGCCTCTGTATCTAGGAAGGCCCGACACTCACCGCCGACCACGAGGCTCCAGTGACACCAGCTCCGCTCCACTCGGTCGCCACAGGGTCTCTGCCGTGCACGATAGGCCTTCCACCAGGACAAACAGGAGCAGGGCAGCAGCAGGAAAGGCAGCAAGCAGTCCGTCGGGCCCACCAGACACCCAATCCACGGCAGGTAGGCCCCCGGGGGTCGGACACCCGAAAGCGCGCTCACTCCAGTTCCGGTGGCCCGCTCCCCGCAGACCCCACCTCGGGCGTTGGACAGACCGCCGCTCTCCACACCTCCCGCTCCAGGAGCACCACTGCTTCACCGCTCCCTCAGCGCGCCACTGCTGGTCCCGGACTGGCGAGCTCCGTACTCCGCTTCCCCCCCGTCGCACTTATGGCCTACTTCCGCCGCAGCAGCCTCGGCCTCCAGTAGCCGCCAGTCCCGAGCACACCTCCAGGTTGGGCCCGTCACCAGGGCGCCCGCCGGGTTCGCGGTCCGCTACCTCAGCCAGGGAGTCCTATTACGGGCTCCGCTCACCGCCACAGGCGCACCCCACCTTCCGGTGCAGGTTCAGCAAGTCTGGGCAGTCAACGCTCACCCCAGCGTGCAGGATAAATTCAGGATTGTTTTTCCAGCCGGTGGAGCTCGCTCACCGAGCGGCCATTTCGCGGCAAGCCACGCCCCGACAATCTGACAATAGTTGATGCTCAAGCTGTCACAGCAACTAAAAGTGTTAGGATCATAGGCAAAAACTATTATAGAAATGAATCAAACAAAAAAGAAATATGTAAAGTGTTATCTGTACCTACATGTGATGGCCTGTTGTACTAGAGAAGATCAACTGATAGTTTGGCAATACCAAAGCTATAAACAACTATTACATAACCTAGTCTACCTAAGAGAGGCTTCATACATGATTATTGTTCACTCTTTCATCTATGCAGGGGATGGAATAACTAATAAAAATGGACCATATTATCAAAATCATAATTTAAAACCGGAGGACAGTTACTATTGTAATTTATCACAGGAAATTAAATCTCTCACTGACTGTTGCACTGGTATATGTCATGGTTTTCATCTTAAGTTGCTGGAGGACTTGGCTATAATGTAATGATATCACACTAAACCTCACAATAATGATGGACACTTAAAAAAATTGCCAGTTATTCATTGATAATTAACCAAATAGCAAAATTCAGTAAGTTTTCACTAAATAATGTTTAGAAATTTAACAACATCTTAATATGTAAATATTAGAATGTGTGAAGTAATATAAAGCGTTAAATGTAGGATTTATTGGAAAATATAATGTGTGAAGTTGAAACATGGTGCGTGTGTGAAAATTAGGGTACAGTAGATAAAAACAGTAGAAACACCTTATTTCACCTTGGAAACATTAGACACTCGCTGTATGCTGGAACAGGCTTTAGGATGTTGCTTTTTGCTTTTAAATTTCCAAGTCACTGAAGTTTATTAGTGTATTCATGCATATTTGAAATATATGTCAAACACTGTTAGTATGGCTCATGTTGTTGAATGCTCATCAAAACTTACTCTGCACATGACAATCAAAATTAAAAAACACAGAAGTGTGGTAAGAAATAGTGTATATTACATTGCTAGTTACGCACTAGAGCATGTGATATGGAATTCATATTCTATGAGGTCAATTTGATTTGAAGTTGCACTCTGGAACAACCACTGAGTTGTTGAAAGCAAGACCAATTTGACTCTCATGGGCAGCAATAATAACCAAGAATGGGCCACTGTGTGATGACACAGATATCCAAAGGATGGGATGGAGGAGCTGGACACAACCTCAGACTTAGTCACATGAATTGGGGGTGTCCTGTGCCCACAGAAAGGGCTGCATACCCCCTATAGTGAGTTTGGAGCTAAGACAGGAAGGCAGGACATCAGTGCACTTCTTAGACATCTCTGTGAAGCCCCTCACTTCAAAGGCAGCACTGGGTATAAGAACTGGACTTCAAACTTTAGCAATCCAATACACTCCTAGACCTGTGGATATTCTGCCAGGCAGAAGGGCAGCTGCCCTGCTACAAGGACTGCCTTTCCATTGGAATTCTACTCTGTTGGACTCCAGCTTTGCTGTGCTGACTTGTTGCTGCTGCCCTGTTGCTTAGGAGTTAAAAGGACTGGACCTGCATCTCTTGGACCCAGAATCCAGAGCCCAGAGTGATTTCAAGGGCTAGTTGGCTAGCCTCTTGATCCGAAGTGACAGGGACATAAAATACTTCCAACTCACCAGCATCCGCATTGGGACTCTGATATCTGTGAGTCTGCCCTGCAAAGTGGTGTCTCCCCGTCCTGGACCCTTGGAAGTGGGCCTAAAAGTGCTGCTCCAGAAGAAACCACGCATCGCATGGCTTGGAACCTGCACATCTCCACCACTGCAGATGCATCTCTGCCATTGCAAGGATTGACACCGGAACATCGACCCCACTGTGGACGCATCATCATAGTTGCCAGCTCATAACTGACACATCAGCTTCGCTGTGTGTACCGTCGTCAATGCATTCCCTTGTCTGCACTCCGCATCTCATCTTCAACGTTGATGGAACCGAGGTTCTTTTCAGTGTGCCAAGCCTGGTCCCTGTAGCTGGCCCACGCTCCATTATGGTTGGCCTGAAGTTTTGGCTTTGACCCGGTCCCCGGTTGGCGCGATTTGCTTTTCAGCAGTATTTTACAGTTTAATCTTTAAACATCTTTAAATATTCATAACCCTGGTTCTACTAATTGGATTTTTGTAATTCGGATCTTGTTTTTACAATCAGACATGGTATCTTTTCGTGTGGTGTTTTCACTGTTTTACTGTTTGAAGTGTTGCACAACTACTTTACAAATTGTCTCTTAAGTTAAGCCTCACTGCTCTGTGCCAAGCTCCCAGAGGGTGAGCAGAGGTTAATTTAGGCTTTGTTTGTCACTTACCTTGACTAGGGTTGTGGTTACTGCTTAAATAGGGCTTCCACTTCAGTCAACCAGGAGTAGGAATGGGTTCTAAGTGAGCTCTAAACTCTCTATATCATATGCTAATTTATACATGGGGTGGTATGAAGAAACACTAATATGGACATTTTGACCACTAAAACTAGCAGAGCATATATTAAACTGGGTTAGGTTTATTGATGATGTGTTCCTGATCTGGACAGAGAGTGAGACCTCCCTAAATAGGTTTCAAAGACAATTTTAGCAACATCTCTTTTACATATAACTATAATAAAACCAGTTTTGAATAGCTGCTCCTTACATTATATGAAGAGAATAACCGTATTGCTAGAAAAATGTACTGCAAACCAACTGCATGCAATTCTTTACTACCTGCCACTTGCTCTCATCCCTAGCGCCGAACATCTGAGCAACATCGGCCTCCAACAACTTGTCACCAACCCCATCCACAATGCAGGACACATGCTTGACCTAATTTTTACATCCAGCATCAGTGTCAAGTACAACCACGTCTCTCAGCTCATCTGGACTGACCATTACAGCATCCATTTCACCATCTCGAGATCAACCAATACTGGCACCATGCCCCCAGCTCCACACACAGAAACTGGCAAAAGGTATCAGAAGACCAGTGGAACAATGATCTCAACTCCCATCTCCCAGATACATCACCTGGCCCTGAACTGGCTGCCAAGAACTTCTACCAGTGAGTGGATCATGGAATGCGCCGACCCAATCACCCCGCCAAGCCAGCCAAACCCAAAGTAGTAGTCAGAACTGAAATTGTTCAAATGCAGCTGCTGCTAACTAGAAAAGAAGTGATGTACGAGCGAAAAGACAGAAGACCATACCTACTTTCAAAACAGCACCTAACCATTACCACCGCCTCCTGAGAGAAACAAAGAAGAATGCTGTAGCAGACTGAATAGAAGCCGGCACAAACCACAGCACGGAGCTCTTCTCTATCACAAAGGAGTTCTCCAGTCCAGTGGCCATTGGAAATTATATCAACCCTTCCCAAGAACTGTGTGACATGCTGGCAGACTTCAAGAACTCAGCCATTTATGAGAACTTCATCCCCACTGCCAAAAGCATCAGCCTACTAACACCCATGAACACAAAGCCCGATCACCTAGTCACCCATTGGGGCCCTTTCACAACTCAAGCCACATTCTCCATCATGAACTTTGCATACTCTGGAGCACTCATGGACCCATGTCCCCACCATATCTTCAACCTTGGTAGAAAGATAATTGGTGAAGAGCTCAAAAACGTCCTGAAATCCTCCATCAGCATGGCTTCCTTCCCTGAGGAATGAAAACACGCTGAAGTGAGGCCCCTTCTAAAGTGACCATCAGGTGACTCAGCAGAATTGAAGAACTACCAGCACATCTCCCTGCGCCCCATCTAGCGAAGGTTCTCGAAAAGGGAATCAACCAACAACTCACCAAACACCTGGAATACTGGAATACCATGACCTCCTGGACCCCTCTCAATCTGGATCCCGAGCCAACTACAGTGCAGAGAGAGCCTTTATAGCTGTCACCGGCGACATCAGAACCCTCCTAGAACCTGGCAAAACAGTAGTCCTCATCCTCATGTATCTGACAGCCACTTCGGCGCTGTATCCTTCCACATCTGGATCAACAGACTCCACAAAAACGAAATCCATGGAGATGCCTTCAAATGGATTGCCTTATAACTCACCGGAAGAACCCAGAGAATCACTCTCTGACCAATCACCTTGGGAAGTAAGGAGATCACCTGCGATGACCCACAAGGGTCATCCCTCAGCTCCACCATCTTCAACATGTACATGGGTCCCCTGGTCAACATCGTCAGACCACACGGACTCAACAACATTATCTCCTGTGCCAATGGCACCCAGCTCATCCTCTTCCCCACCAGAACTACCTTCCTGCGATGACCCAGAAGGATCATCCTTCGGCCCCACCCTCTTCAACATGTACATGAGCCCCCTGGTCAACACCGTAAGACCACACGGACTCAACAACATACTTTCCTTTGATGATGGCACCCAGCTAATCCTCTACACCACCAGAACCAACTTCCACAGATGTATAATGAACGCCGGCGACTGAAAGGACAACTGTCTGAAGCTCAACTCGGACAAGACTGAAGACCTCATCTTTGGGAATAACGCCTCGCCATGGAACGGTACTTGGTGGCCTGCTGAAATTGTCCCTTTCCCTGCCCCTACAGACCATGCCTGCACCCTCGGCATCATCTTACCCAGGAAGTTATCTATGCAGGAACAGGTAAACACAGTCTCATTCACATGCTTTCACACCGTACGCATGCTGCATAAGATCTTAAGGTGGCTCCTAATCAACTCCAGAAGAGCCGTCAGTCAAGCCTTCGTCACCTGCAGGCTGGACTACGGTAACACTATTTGCATAGGAATCACTGCAGGCCTCCTGAAGAGACAATAGACCATACAAAATGCAGCAGCAAGACTCATTCCCGGTCCAGGAGAGATGCCAGTTCAAGATGCTGACTCATGTACTCTAAGCCCTGCACAACGAAGGATCAGCGTACATCAACAAATGAATGACCTTCCACCAGCTACCCAGACACCTGCAGTATGCCTCCCTTTTCCTCGCAGAAACCCCAGGAGGACTCCCCTTTTTTCACCTCACGGCCAAAGGCTTGAATGACCTTCCCCTGCATCTCAGGAACGCTGTATCGATCTGGGAATTCAGAAAAGGACTCAAGACACAGCAGTTCGAATAAACAGAGCACTGCGACGTGGCTAGCAATTCCTGTGCCTTGATACCCTCAGGGGTGATTTGCCACACTGTTTAAATCCTGATTGATCGATTGATTAACATCTGTAAGACACCATTTTTCTCAGAGACTAAATAACCGTAAAACAAACTGAGAATGCCCCCATTGTGAATAACGGCCACACTGAAGAAATTTCTAAATGTGAATACAGTTACACTAGACCATGACTACTGTCTCTGTTAATGATTTCCATTAAAAGATATACTATCTAGCAAAAACAACTACGAAGGAAATTTTCAATGAATGTTGAACGACTGCTACCTTCTGTAGTAGTTCACCCGTTTGAGCTTGACTCTAGTCTTGCACTCTGAAGAAACATAATAAGTGTAGGAAAGGGGAGGCCTCATTTCTGCTGACTAATTCCACTACTCTTATTGTGTTTCACTTACCTTGTGAGATGGGAAGGCAAAACCTTTGGGGCTCTTACTTCTGGCTCCAAGCTCTAGGTGCCTGATTGGTGTGACCCACTTGGTGACAGTGGCAGGTGGGGGGTCTGATAGGGCATTACACTAGTCAAGCCATACAGCAGGTGTTCTGAGACTAGCACAACAAGGGTAGGAACCTTCAACAGAGAAGACAAAAGCTCACTTGATTCCCATTATCAGTATGAATACAAAGCACGACAGCAGGGCCACATGAAACTTATGATTTTTGGGTTTCAAGTAGGAGGTGTGGCCTCCTCCCCATCCTGCTTTTTATAAAAAAAAATCTTTTTAAAAAGGGGGGCTGTGTAGCCCCCCTTCTTTTTCTTATTTTTTGGCCCTGGGGACCCCATCCCCCAGGGCCTGCCCCCAGCTAACATGCTGCTCCCCATGTGGAAAAGCAATCTACTTTGCTTCATTGAAGCGAGAGCAGGTTTCACTGCTCTCGCAGTGAGAGATGACGCAGCTCCCGAGTATGCTAACCCCGCCTCACATAGACCGCCCGCCAGGGAGGTTCAACGCCAAGATCCTGTATCTCTACAGCAACAAATCCTGACACAAGTTCCGGCAAGCACATCTGTTTCCACATCTGTTCCTACAGCTACTTCTATAGCTGTGTCCACACCTATAGTTGCTGTATCGCGTTCAACGAATCCTTTCACGCCCGATACCCCAGATGGGGCTACCAACATTTTTTCTACGCCACCCAGAGTAAATAAACTTACCTTTCAAGAATCAGCACATCCACGTACCCCCAAACTCATAAATGCCCGCACGCTTAAGGAACTTCTTATAGATTGTAGATATGACCCTGTGCCCGGCAAAGAGGACGAAATGATCATGGCATCATTACGTATCAGACGAGCCGCGGTGTTTTTAGGGAAGTTACCAGGAATGACTGTGCATCTAGATAATATATACCATTTTGTCCAAACAGGGCGAGATTCTGAATGTATTAACAGAGCTATGGAATACCAGAAAGTGGAGATACAGGGGGAACTGTTACGTTTCCTCATAAATTGTGTGATCAGAAATCAAGACCGACCGGGGGTAGACCCGGAAGCAATGCAAACTCTTACCAGATGGAGCCAGAATATATCAGAAGGGAGACATGATAAGCAAAATTGTATAATAGCCATGTGCCGAAAGATCCGTAAAGAAATAGAACGCCTACACGAAGAGAGATTAGCGGTAGACCAGTTCGAACAAAGCGAGGAGGAAGGATCAGGACTGCCCACAGGACAGTCAGAAACCATAGCCTATGTAGGTAGAGGAAGATCTTGTAATAGTACTAGATGTTTTCCTGACCCGATACGTCCGATATGTCCAGATAATAACAGGAATTTCCAAACACCTATAATAAATATAAGGTCCCCCGAGCATTCGTTCCAAGCCGCTGACAAATTACTCCGAGAACGAAGGGGTTATCATTTACTCGATTCTATGGATGAACAAGAATTAGCCAGGTCAGCCGTTCATTGGGTTGACAGTCCCGGAAAGTATGGTGATGATACAGTAGCACACACATTTTTGAACCTCACCCCAGATGAACAGCGTTTAGCTGGGATTTATATGATTCAACAACTCCTTATACTATATAAAAGCCAACATTCAGATCCTGGTCCCTTACCTGATATATTGACTGAACTACTCACGAATAGATGGAGAGGTTCAGGTACTAAGTTAATTAGAGAAATACTAGAATCAAGAAAGCAGTACATTCCTTTTGTATGCCCAGAACATGTCTCATTGCCCATCAAGGAAAAAACCACGTATTACATGGACAGACAGAATCCCTTACGAGAAGTACACCCAATAAAAGGCGAGGACAATCAGTTTAAACGTGTATTTGTATATACGCCCATATCGAAAATAGAATTGTTACAAATGAAGAAAGTGGTACCCAGTCATGACAAAGACCCAGCGGGTTTCCACCGAGAAATTAAAGACATGTTACTCATGGGAGAGTATACCTATCCCGACATTATGACAATATTAAAGGTATTGATGCCTGCTGGCATTTATGAAAAACTCAAGGAAAAAGAGTGGGAGGTGGGAGACCAAAAGATAGACTGGTCAGCATTAGAAGCAGAAGAAAAGGCCCGAACTGCAGGAGCAGGGCTTGGGGATAAAACTAAAGCACTACCAGGTTTACTAGTACAGGTACTGCCACGTTTATTAACTACGAAAAAGGAAGACTGGGGTACAATTTCAGCCTGTAAACAAAAGCAAGATGAAGACACTAGTGATTTCTATGCCCGATTTGAAAAATGTTTTGGTATAAATAGTGGCATAAAAGCAAGTAGCGAATCATACCCACATCTGTTTGTGACAAAATTAGTTGAAAACTCCTTACCCCAAGTGAAGAATAGAGTATTAAAATTCGAGAGTACCTGGCAAGGTAACACCCCATCACAAATGTTACAAATGTTACAGTATCATCACAATAGAATTAGAGAGGAACAAGAACATGAACAAAGACGCATGAAAGACACGAAAATGAAAATGCTAGTCTCCCAGACAGTTCCAGCTGAAGGACATAAAAAGGGTACGACACATTCCGGTGATTCAGCAGGACCTGTAAAAGGGACATGCAACTATTGTAAACAGCCAGGACATTACATACACGATTGCCCGGTCCTGAAGCGTAATATCGCCACAGGTATTACAAAAGAAAGACCACGGCCACCTAGACAGGATCAGAATGAACAAGGAGCCCCGCAGCATGCACAGTCCATGCCAGCTCCACAACAGTCTATACAGTTTGTGCCAGCTGCACCAGCGCTGCCTGTTGCTGCCACACAAACCACGACGCGACAGCTGTACCAGACCGCACAGTACGACTATCCTGATTATCAGCGATACGCATGAACCAGCCTAGAGAGGGAAGTTGACTTACCCCTTATCGAGGTCCCTGTAGACCAAGAAGGACCTTATGTACATAGTGAATTATTAGGCCAAGATAGAAAATTTTTACTTGATACAGGGGCAAGTCGAACAACCATAAAACGTAGTGAAGTTCCAGGGGCACCCCTCTCAGGCTCACAGAATATTTCCCTTGGTTTTTCAGGAAAACCTATTGTTAATGAAGTATCACAGCCTCTTCCGCTTACGATAGGACCTTTGACCCGAACTACAGATTTATTGCTTACTAAAACATGTCCAGAAAACTTGTTAGGTATAAAAACACTGAAAGCTCTAGGAGCTATAATATGTTGTTCTCCGGAAGGAGTAAGATTGTTTTTACGTGATTTCAAAGGTCACTATGTGTCTAGGGACATGGATCCCCGATTGCAGACTTTACCTACACATTTATGGGCACAAGGCCCTACTGATGTTGGTTGCATGAATATTACACCATATCGAGTTACATTAAAGGCAGGAGTGGTACTACCACGAATGCGACAATACAAGTTACCACCAGATGCTGTAGTGGCTTTACTGCAAATCATTGACGAGCTCATTGCCCAAGGAGTGGTTGTGGAAACAGACTCCAATGTATGTAATTCCCCGATAATTCCGATTCTTAAACGAACAGATCCAAAGGCCCCGCCAGTATATCGATTGGTTATTGATCTGCGCGAATTAAACAAGTGCATTGTGCCACAATTCCCTGTGGTCCCAGATATCTCGTCATTACTGACAGCTATTGATTCCGAAGCAACATTCTTTACTGTAATTGATCTCAAGAATGCCTTTTTCAGCGTCCCAATAGATCCGGAAAGCCAATACTTGTTCGGATTTAGTTTAAATGGACGTAGCTTTAAATTCACACGCGCACCTCAAGGATTTACAGAAAGCCCCAGCATCTATAGCCAAGCACTGAAACGAGAACTCGACAGTATCCACATGCCAGTTAACACTGCTCTGCTTCAATATGTCGATGATCTGCTGATCACCGCTAGAAGCGAACGTGAATGTGAGAAAGCATCACTGACAGTTTTACAATTTCTAGCCGAAAAGGGGCACAAGGTGTCCCCTTCTAAGCTGCAATTCTGTGTCCAGCGAGTTGTTTATCTTGGACACTCGCTGTCCAAGGAGGGAAGGCAGCTTACACCCGACCGCATTCAGTTAATAGCTAACATGCCAATACCCAAGACACAAAAGGAGGTGCGGGCTTTCATAGGCCTCACTTCATATTGTAGGCAGTGGATCCCTCAGTATGCATTTCTAGCAAAACCACTCATTCAGTTGACAACGCAGGAGGCAGCCACATCGACTGTTCTCCCTTGGACTCAGGAACATACACAAGCTTTTGAAAGCCTAAAGAAAGCCTTATGCCAAGCACCTGTTTTAGCAACACCATGTTACAATAAACAGTTTACACTCTTTGTTACAGAACGCGAAGGTACTGCCTTGTCAGTACTCACACAGGAACAAGCAGGATCACACAAACCATGTGCTTATTTTTCTAGTACATTAGATCCCGTAGCTCAGGCTTTGCCTGCATGCCTAAAATCAGTGGCAGCAACAGCTTTAGCAATCAGACAAAGCGATGCCATAGTGTTAGGACATCCATTGACAGTTCAAGTACCACATGCAGTAGAAGTTCTTGTGAATCGAACGCAAACACAACACTTGACTATAGCGCGACTTACAGGGTATGAATTAACATTGTTTCAGCCACATATAGAAATCAGACGTTGTAACACATTGAATCCTGCCACACTTTTACCTGTAATCGGAACAGACCCACTAGCTCATGATTGTATTGAAGTTATTACAATCACGACGAAACCCAGACAAGACTTGACAGATGTCCCATTGTCAGACCCAGACCTGACGCTGTATGTAGATGGTTCATGTATGAGAACAAATACAGGAGAGTTAGTGGCTGCTTACGCAGTCACAACAGACACTGAAGTCATCGAAACAAATTGCATAAATACCTTGTCAGCTCAAGCCGCAGAGCTCATCGCTCTGACACAAGCCTGTATTCAAGCCACAAATAAAAAAGTCAACATATACACTGATTCACGTTATGCATTCGGAGTTGTACATGACTTCGGCGTGCTGTGGCGAGAGAGAGGTTATTTAACTTCTCACGGTGCCCACATTCAGCACGGACCCCTCATTCATGCCTTATTAGAGGCAATACATCTACCCACTGCAATATCAATTATGAAATGTAAAGCTCATACGAAAGTTACTGATATCATTTCTCAAGGCAATGATCTAGCTGACAGAACAGCTAAACAGACTGCTCAAACTCAAACATCCGACATGACAAAGACAATAGTCCCGACGCCAACACATTGTATGATGATTAAAGATCCTACTCTTGACGTAATTGACATACAGACACATGCTACACCAGACGAAATAAAGAAATGGACTGAATTAGGAGGGATTCAAACGGATCAAGGATGGATGACGAAGGAAAAATCTGTGTGGTTCCTTCCTGATTCAATGGTCCAAGTCATTATTAACACTATACATAGTCCAGCGCATCTAGGAGAAAAAGCTATGCTAGACAGCATTCAACACATTTGGTTTAATAAACATTTACGAGCAGCAGCTAAACAAAAAGTTCGTACCTGTATGATCTGTTGTCAGTTCAACCCAGGAAAAAGCGTTCCCGTAGAACAGGGTGGATTTCAGCCTCCTGATCACCCTTTTGAAGTCCTCCAGATGGATTATATCCAGATGGAACGATGTCGAGGATTCAAATATGTTCTCGTAGTTGTCTGTGCTCTTTCCCGTTGGACAGAGGCATACCCGGTTTCAGATTACACTGCCCCGACTACTGCCAAACAGTTGGTTCGAGAATTCTTCCCACGATACGGTTTACCACGTGTTGTCTACTCAGATAACGGCCAGCCGTTCTCATCCGAATTAATGAAACACGTTTCACTTTTGTTAGGCTATCAGTGGAAATTCCACTGTGTCCGACACCCCGAGGCAGCAGGTCTCGTAGAAAGACATAATCAGATCCTGAAAATCAGATTGTCCAAAATATGCAGAGAGAAAGGTGTCGACTGGGTAGTAGCGTTACCAGTTGCACTCTTTTACATGAGAATGGTAGCACACTCTCGAACAGGGCTATCCCCGTATGAGATGATCTTTGGCAGACCACCAAATATGTGGGGGACGCCTATACCACGCAAAATAACTGATATTGACTGTAATATGCTGACAGATTACTTGGCTTCCTTGATGTCTGCACTACAATCTTGTCGTTCACAGGTAGCTGCAGCTTTTCCTGACAACACTGAGGTGAAACCCCATGACGTAGTTCCGGGGGACCTGGTCTTAGTGAGGAACTTTGATCGAAAGACTCAGCTGGATCCTAGGTGGAAGTCGCCGCAACTGGTCTTGCTCACCACAAGGACAGCCGTGAAGATCGAGGGCAGAAAAGGCTGGATACATTCAAGTCATATCAAGAAATTTCATGGACTACCATCGGATGTAAATACCACACCTCGTGTGTCTTCACCCATTGACTCAAAACTTCCTTTGGTTGAAATGAGTAATCCCGAACAATATAAACTAAAACTCAGGTCTAACCAGTCAAGCAATTTGATTGTTTAAGTCCTCTCCAAGGTGAAGCGGTTGAATTTGTCTCTGACATGTATCCCTTAGACCTGAATAGAGAAAAAACCCGAAAAATGTTGAAACGACATGCGTACTGTAAATCACTGCGTAGTCATTGTATAGTGACGTTATTAATTTTGTTTTTCTTAAGTCTTTTAATAATTACTGCAAGTATATTGTTGCACATATATTATCCTATTTCTAGACATGTTTATAATGTTACTGCTGAACATTCTTTTAGTGAATTACCTCCGCATGAGTTGTCTTATAGATTTGCGCTGCGCAATAACACGTTTATTAGTATGTTACATCATTCCCATCAGGTTAGCAATGCTACAAATTGTTGGATATGTGGCCGACTCCCTCCCTATCAGAATTATAAAGGAATTCTACCTCTCTTTCCATACCCGTTCACACACAACGGCTCCTGTGGAGCATGGTTTAGTTTAATTAATTCCCTAGATTCGAATTCTGCAGTTTATCAAGACAACTGGGTATGGGGAAATTTGAACTTAGTTTTACTTAAAGTCTGCTACCCTAACAAGGAGGGACTTCCCAAAAGAACAGGAACTGATCTAGAAAATGAAGTGTATGGATTAGGTAATTTTACGCTTAATCTTATGATCCTAAATGTCGAATCCGAAGCTACTCCAATTTTGCCCGCTATGTCAATATTTCCAGTAAAAGGTGAATTATGTGTAAGAAAGAATGGTTCCATACATATGGGCCTTAGTAGATTCACCACTGTAGTAGAATTTAGTGATCAAGGCAAGTCTACATTTAGAGCTTCTCGCCATTCCTATTTCATATGTGGTCAGACGTCATATGTACGTTTGCCTCTAGATTGGGATGGTACCTGCTACATTGGATTCCTTTTGCCACCTGTTTTCCTAGCTCCTCCTGACTATCACAGAAATACTCATTTAGTACACAATAGAAAAAGGAGAGATCTCCCAATAGTCGATTACACTGAAACAGCATGGGAAAAATACACAGATTTCAATAAAGGTCTCTTTCCCTATATAGGTACCGTTACTAATAGTAAGCTGATACGTAGATTAACTAGAACCCTTGAAGCAGTAGTGAACGAAACTATTTCCGCCTTAGGCAATTTAACAGAAGAGCAGTCTGCTATGCGGATTGTTGTGCTTCAAAATCGTCTTGTCCTTGACGTCATCCTGGCCGATAGGGGCGGAGCTTGTAGGGTCATCGGATCAAGTTGTTGCATTTTCATACCAGAAAATTCGCCATCTGTATATAAAGCCATAACTCGCCTTCATAAGATTGTAAGCCAGATACACCAGAATCCAGGCACCTGGACTTGGTCCGGTTGGTTTTGGAGTGTATTATCTACCTTTGGATGGAAGGTCCTATCCTTCCTAGGTATTGGCCTTCTCATACTATTCAGTTGCTGTCTATGTCTACAATGTGGTCCAGCGATCTGTGGTCTGTGTGCCACATCGTGTATTCCAGCACCAAGATTTCATTCATCCCAGAAGAAAAAAGAAGAACAAATGATGCTATATGAACAGATCAATGGATTGATGAAGATTGATATCTCTTGACGGGCAAGTAGGGCACAAGGAGGGAATGTGGAAATATGGATTTTTCCGATCAGTTATGTCCCCTATCTTGGACCCCAACGGTTTCATGTATGAATCACAAGTACATGTATGCTCCCTCCAGTTCCAGTTATGAAGACGCAAACACATGTGCGTCCACCGTCAACATGTCCTCTTTCAGATCCGCCATGAATAGGCCGGATATCCCATTCCTAAGTATGAAAGGCCACCGGCTTTATATGGTTCACTTATGCCATTTTACAGTCCAGGCAAGTAGGCCCTGATTCTGTCATCAAGCTTTTCTTGCCTTCTGCCTCTGAAAGCTCCAGTCTGAGCCTGCATCTGTGACCATGAACTTTGTCTCATTCCCTGCGCGGCTCACGAAGCCTGACATCAGCCTGTTGCCTGCCAAAAACTGTATTTCACCTTCGAAATTATCTGCTCCGCTCCCTGCCCAATGCATTCCTGTCTAGTAGTTTAAGTAAACATTCTTCCAGTTACCGAGCAAAGGCCCGGCTTCTCTGTCTTTATGCAAGTAATTCATAGCCCTATTATTATGGAAGACTTCTGCCCTCGCATCTAGTGTAGACACTTAGACGCTTGTACACGCACTAACAGTCAGTATAGTCAGTATAGAATAAGATTCTACTCTAAGAGACCTCTCTTTTGGATAACATAGTTCTTTAAACATAGGATGTTAGATATGATTTGGGATTAGGTTGACTTGACCCTCCAGACTTCTGTCGCCACATGTAGAGCTAAATGTCAAGTCCCCTTCACCCCCTAGTTGCACGTCAATCACACGTCATGCTGCTGCGCGCGCATTTCTGCCAAGTATTTCTGCTGACATTGCGAAATTCTTTCATGGAACCACCCTATTATGACATCACACCTGATGACGTTCTTTAGTCACACCCAGTTACGCCTACTTTTTGCTACGCATGCATGTTTTATCTACATTATGAATTGTTACGCCTCTTGCATTTGCTTCACTGTAATGCCTATTGTATAAAAGTGATTAATTATCAATAAAGTATGTACTTCACTTCCTGAACCTCCGTGGTGATGGAACTTGGAGTCACCGATTCGAATCATCCATTGGAATAAAGCCCATTCCGAACCTCTAATACCACGGATTCTGCCTCTTATTTACTGAGCTATTTTTATTATGTTTCTGTATCAAATTAAGTCCCGGTAATTAAATTATTTACCACACCACATGTGACTAAACCGGCAAGAACATTTTATATTTAATGTTGTAGTTATTGAAAGCTGCGGTGACTGGCGCTGTGATGACAGGGAAGCGGCAGTCGGCTGCTGCACTGCAGGTAAGGTGTGGCCGGCTGGTCTAGATATAAAGAACACAGGAGACTGTGGCTTGGTTGTTAGCAGTGGTGGTTGGTGCAGGGGGACTCCAACTGGCCCCACCTGCCTGTGCCCTAATTGCGCCATGTAGTACGCGAGACCCCATCACCAGACCCGCGGGACGGCTAACGTATTTAGGACCCCCCTGCTGCACATGGGTGCGTCCTTTAAGTCTCACCAGTTCTCTCACTAGCGGGACGTCACAAAGGTGATGGTAAATCAGGTGTGGGAATCGTTATTTTTTTTTGTTTTTTTCGGAACGAACTCCGGGTTTTGGAGTTTATTTCTGAAAAACTGGAAAAAGTAAAAAAGGTTGGTGAACGGGCGTGAAATCCGACGACGGCTGTCTAGCAGATGTACAAGCCCCTTGCGCCACTTTGACGTCACTTTTAACATGGGAAAAGAGACGCAAAAGTGGCGCAAGGGGTTGTAAATCTGCCCTTTTGTTTCTAGCTCAGACGCATCAAAGGTTACAAAAAATATGGAGAGTCGGGTTGCTGCGCACCTGAGCGTTTGGCTGGCCATCTTTAGGTTACTTATTGCTGTACTTGGGTGTTAAATGGTTATTAATATGGTGTCCTCTTTTTCTAGACACTATTACCAGGTGTAAAATTGACAAACTAATGAAATAAAACTGCCACCAATATAATTAGCTTTTTTTTCTCGTATAATTTCTTTAACCCTGCAACATAATTTGGTCCTTCTCTGCCGCATAATTCGAGTGGCCCTGCCTATAAGAAAGAAGGTGCTGAAGTGGATGCATTAAGTTATGTCTGTGGATATATACTCAGGGCTTGGCAGAATGGAAGTGGTGTCCTGCTGTAGGCAAAATTGTGGAAGACGCATGTTTGCTGCCATTGTTGGGCACACAAGAACCAATGAACGCCCTCGGAAGATGAAACCATGCTAAGGGGAGGTAGTCTGACAAAGCAGAATGAGGCAGGCGCCAGCTCTGATGCAACATTAGTTCCTGCAGAGTGAAAGCTGGGCCACCTGATGACGAGTCTGAAACCTGTATTGCAGCTGGGTTTTGTCTTCACCCTTGGCATCCTCATATGTAAACAGTGGGTGTGTATAGGACTCTGATGTGTATGTCATCCTGGTATTAATACATCTGTTTGACTAAGATTTCTCCTCCTCGTAACACATGGGCATGGTCTGTTAGGAAGCCTCTTACATCATAACATTAGGTCTGACACAAATACATCACATTTTCAAAGGAAACTTTTGTGTGCCACTCTGCTATCAGTAAAAAAGTATATCTTGGATGTTTTATCTTTGTAACAAGTGGCTCCTACCCATATGCAATTCTGTGTGGAATAATATTACGTAACGTCATGATGAGTTTCTTCTACATTTAGGACAAGGGAAAGTGTGTTATTATTTCACTATTCTGTGTGGAAGATTCTGTAGCTGTACGAGACCCCCGGCCTCTTTATCATTCCAGGGGAGGGTGGCAGGTGCAGATTGCAGGGCATCCATCACTATTAAACATTACATGTAGTCCTAATCCACCCTCGCACTCCCATAGCAGATCTCACCTACCAAAGGGCTGTGATTGCGGACGACGTCATGCTGGCAGGAAACAGAAGGGCCCCCTGCCTGCATTGTAATCTAATTGGTCCATTTATATTCTATATATGAATAATGTACTATGTATTCACATTCCAACATCTCCTAAAGTAATAGTAATTTCAATCTTTGACATATATGGGACCCTAAAGACCTTTACATGTCAGTTCTGTTCCTAGGTTTGCATTGGATATTGGGGTACACCTGCCAATGTCAGCAGCCCTCCTCACCAGAACTGATGCATTTCTGGACACTGGGTGCATGCAATGCCTAATTACTCATGGTTGGCCAAGCCGGAAATGAGAGTGCAATAGGCACTCACTACCTGGCTCTTCTCCTACCCGCAGGTCGCCTTAGAAAATTGGGACCTGTTGACTTTGAGACTTCTACTGAATATTTGCAATGGACTAAATGGCCCCTGCTGCAAACCACTGGCCATAGATTCATAAATCCGGGCCTCCAACCTCTCAGCAGTTTTCAGCCCCAGTTTCCATGCCCCACCTCTCAGAACTGCATGCTGTCTATGAAGTTTTACTTTAGTCTGTGCAGCCTGAAGACATTATAAACAGCTTTAAACAAAAATGACCTCTGTCGAGGACATCAAAGACTCCAGTCAATCTGGCCACATTAGTTGTCCTTGCAGTGCAAGCCCACATCATACGAGAACATTAGCACATTCATAATATTCCCAAGAATGTTCCTGTGACAGTGCAGTGAAGGGTGCCACCTTGCTACCTGTACCCAACCTCAGCTGTTCAAGGTTTACAATGTTGTGCTCCTATTTCTTGTCTCCACAGAACAGTTCCAGCAGAGGTACAACCGTTTACCTCCAGGAAATCCATGGACCCCAGAAAGTGTATCTTGCTTGTGGCAAGTCTTCTGTTCCTGGAGATCTCTAGCCCTGTGGAGGCTTGCAGATGTTTTCCACCAGTTCTACAGAACAGTTACTGCGGTACAAATGTCACATATCCTGGGACCTTCAGGAGAGTTTTCTTTCCATAGAAAGTGAAATCTGTGTGTCATCAGCATACAACACTATCCGGACCCCAAAGGACTCACCTAAGGAGGCCAAAGGAGCCATATAAATGGTATCAAGAGTTGGGCTTAGAGAGATCTATGTGGGTATTCAAAATTGGTTACTTTAGGGTCGGGAGCTTACAGAGCTATCCAGAGAGATAGACTTCTATCAGTGAGAATAGAACCTTTGACTCCAATGTATTCGTTTCAGCCTGTTTCCCATGATCAAGTGCCAACTTGATGGAATCTGTTAACTCCACTAGTGCCGATTCCGTCTTAGTCTTGGCCATGAGTAGTGTAACAGCTGCTCCTGGTCCAAGCTGCCCATTAATGAGCTTCTCCAATATCTTTGACACCGCAGGTAAAAGGAAAATCTGCCTGAAATTTGCAAGCACTGATCTATCTGCCAAGAGAATGTTTAGTTAAGGAATTAGTTTGGCCTGCTTCCAGCAAGTTGGCATAGTGACTCATTGGCTAGAACTATTGAATAATTGATTCAGAAGCAGATTGATCATCTTCAAACTAGCAATCAAAACCCATGGAGGACATGGATCACTCGGTGAACCAGATTTACAAGAATGATTTATATATTCCACTACTGACTTTTAGCAAACATTTTTTTTCCTTTTATCTTAAGCACTTCGTGGGTGTGCATGTCTTTTTCATCTGTATCATTTGCTTCTCTTTCCCCACCCACACTTGTGTTGCTTTCTCTTGCCTGTATACAATGCTTAAGTTGTGGACTCATAAATGGTAGGGCTTAAAGTTTTTCTCAGAAGCCTGCTGCCGGCATGATCAAAAGTTGAGGTGCCAGATACAAAGAATGTATTGATTACCCCTCATGCCTCTTTAATCTGAGGCATGAGGGTGACAATTGTAAAGACAATGCATACTCTTCATCACATTCTTGAGGGTTCTTTTTTATTCCTCCATTCTCCCATTGTCCTATTTTCTATCTTTCTCTACCTCCTTCTTTCATCCTTTTCTGTATTTTCTTTCTTGCTCTGGATCAAAGGCTTGGAAGGAAAAATATAAGTGCCAGTTGGCTCCACCTGCAACCTTCAGCTCAAGTTAAACACTGCCCATATGTTTCTCCCCCACCTTCCCCAGCAGACCACTTTGCCCTGGTTGCTTCTCTGTCCACCCTACTTGTGCTTCTATGAGCCCAGCTCTCTGCCTTGCTTCCCCATGTATCTTCCCTCATGTTACTTTACCACGTATTGTTCCCCTAATAGCTCCTCTTGAAAAGACACTTTTACAAAATTTCTTTTTTATTTACCAGTCCACTGTTATGTTAATTTAAAGGTACTTCTAAAGCGCACATACACTACATGGTTTCATGGCGCTGGAATCCAAGGAACACTAAGGCTGAGTGATTTAATCATATGCCTGACAAAACAGCCAGGTCTTTCGAAGTTTCCTGAATTGGAAGTAGGATGTTAACGATCTGATGTCCAAAGGGAGAGAGTTCCAAAATTGTGAGGCCAAGACCGCAAATCTTAGTCCCCCCAATTTCTTGTGTTTAAAGGATGGAATGACTAGGAGATTCAGATGGGAAGGCCTAAGGTCCCTAGAAGGGACGTAACGCTGTACAGAAGAAGATACAAACACTGGCCAGTTGCCATGCAGGTGATGCAACCCAGCTTAAATGCACTTCGTTCAGCTACCGGAAGCCAGTGTATTCCTTTCATTAATGGGGTGACATGGTGCCATTTAGGCTGGAGGTATGTTAGTCTGGCCACCTGGTTTTGTACTAGTTGTTGTCTTTTTAATTGATATGCTGCAACACCAACGAAGAATGAGTTGGTATAGTCAATATGAGAAATGACTAAGGCCAATACTACTTGGGTCAAGGCTTCAGTGTTAAGGAATCTACTTCTACTTTCAAAGCTGAAAGAAACAGGAAGAAACCACCATCCCAATCTGGGCTTTCATAGACAGGTCACTGTTGATAGTGATGCCTGGGCTTTTGGTTGAACTGGAAGGGAGGGGGGTTCCCAGTTCGATAGGCCAGAAGTTAGAATTCCAGATGTTTGATGGCCTGCCGACTAGGATCAGCACAGTTTTATCTGGGTTAAATTTCAGGTGGTTGTTGTTCATCCAGTTGCTTATATGTCTCATGGTAGATTGGAAGTTGGAAACCGAGGCGGCCGACTGATCAATATCAAAGATCAGTTGGAGTTCGTCGGCATAGTTGAAACTGCTCCAGCGAGTGACGGTTCCTGAGCGTAGATGGTTGAGCTTTAGGAGGGGCATTAGCAAGTATGCTAAACTTGATGGTGATGATTTTTTCAATAAAATAAGTATTGAGTGAGGCACATAATGCTTGAGTGGGGCGCGTTTTCCTGTGACTCTATCTGGCTTGGATAGTTCAGCAACATTCCTTAGATTCATTAGTAGAACGTAATATCTTGTTGGAGAAATAAGCGGCCTTGGTTTGTAAGAGGGCATTTTTGTATTGTTTAGGATGAGTTGGAAATAGATCTTTTTTGTCTGAAGAGTACTTTTTTCTCCAGTCACGTTCTGCTTGGCATAGGGCACGTTTTTAAAGTTTTAACTGTGAATTGGTGAATAAAAAGAAAAATAAAGTCATATGGTTTTGTAAATAAAGAGAGAAATAAAAGCACATGTGCCTATAAAATAACACTTCACAGCAGCCATATGATCACACATATTTTTAGGTATGCTGCACATCATCAGTGATGCTATACAGCATAGATAAAAAAAGATTGGCAAAGCCACAGATCCCAAAGGTGAAACCTAGTGGCTTTGCCAGTGATTGCTTTCATGTTGGCGAAAGCCAGAATGCTCCCTCTATGACAATATGTTTTTAACAAAACAAAAATAGCATTGACAAAAACAAAAAGAGGCTGGCAACCAACTCTAGATATACAGACTTTGCCAATGTTTCTTTGGTATTTTTAACAAACGGAAGTGCGGTTCTCCAGGGAATAGTAATTTTACAACTGAGGAGACTCCGCAGTTGGGGCAGGGAACTCTGCACATAAAAATACATAACAGTCCTATCTTTTTATGTGTGGAGCCTCTGCCACAAGTTCAGAGTCTCCGCAGTGGTAAAATTACTATTAGTAAAATTGGACTTCTAGTTTGTGAACAACCCAAAAATTGTAAACTTGCACAAAAGTGTAAGTTCACCTTTGTGAATCAGGCCCCTAATTAGGAGTTCTCATTTTACTGGACTCTTGGTCCTAAAAGTCCTCAACAGAGCTCTTTCATTTCTATTATGAATGAGACTTTTTCAGTGCTTAAGTTGAGCCGGTGGTTTCTGGTGCTTCGCACCGGCACTTTATTGTCAACATTGGCACATGGTGGCACTGTTTGTCTAATTTAGAGAAGAGCACAGCAACAGTTGTTATTACTTCAATGTGCATTAACAATGACTAATACCTGCTGCTATAGCCATTGCTATTGCTTTGTGAGCCTGGAATAGTCGGAATATTTACACATGCACAGTGTAGAGGCTAGTAGCTATGTTGGTACTTGCATTGGCTGCACATGCAGGCGCAATGGATAGTGCAAGCTGCGCTGGCCTACTAACTTATTGTTTTACAAACTTAGCACTGCCTTTAGTGAAATATCATCAAATTCTGTAGAGGACATTGTCCAAAGTTCTTTAAGGCTAACATTCCACAGTAATGACAATCTTAGGTGGTCATATTTCAAAGACCACTGGTAGAAGGGAAAGGGTTACCCAGATTATGTAAGAAATGTTATTCAAGGAATGATGGGAAGATCTCTAAAAAATCTTGCTGGATACCTGACAATCAATGTTAGAATCCATGATAATAGTAGCCTTGTACAGAGTGCATGTTTTCTGTATAGGAAAGTTGTGCTTGCAATCATAACAGTCACAGGTTTTGTGAGAATCCTTCTCAGTGTGTGATACCCTGAAGTAGGGAGGATCGTGGTATTTTAGTTTGCACCTCTCCAGTCCCTGACCTCTGGGCCGGAATACACTAAGTGCATGGCTCAACTAAACAGAGCTGAGCTGCTAGGCATTTAAGGCCAAGCAATGAAATGGCAAATTAAGGAAATAATTATGTGATCGAGTTTTAGGAAAGGAGCCTGAGTGGTCACCGGCTCCACCCCCACCTCCGTTCTTGGGTCTTGTTAGGAACTTGGGCTTTGTGTTTCTTCATTTGTGCAAGACCCAGAATCAGCAGCTCATATTTGCTGACAGCCTTATTCATTGAAGAGCATTGCAGGCTACTTTAAAAATAAAACTATGTCCGAATTTTACTTTGGAATTAAAAACACTTCAAAAGTCTTAAACTACCTTATTCTGACACATGTCATTCGTAATGTCTGCCCTCAGTGCCCCAAGGGTAGGGTGCATTGTTATAATAAGCAGATGATAAAAGATGTTTTATATGCCCCAGTGATGGAAAAGCTGCCAATTTCTTTTTCCCTATTCTAGTGTGCTAGCTCCATGGGCTAACATGGAAAGGTTTTGACAGGAGTGGGCTAGAGCAATAAGTGAAAGTATTCAAAAAATAGTCAGAATAAATCCAATAACTTGCCAAGATTAGATTTATTATAATTATTGCAGTAGTTTCAGAACTGCTTTACTAAAGTTACCTCAAATCATCCCTGTAGCAGCCTCTTCTGATTTGCCAGCCTTTGGCAGGCTGAGGCAATCTTCCTTTATTAGGTGTGAAGTGGCCTGGGCTGAGACCGAGACCATGTGGTGGGAGAAGATCTGCTGCAGCAGATGCCAGGACAGGAAGGGGGCTGGGTAGCCAAATTGGTGTTCAAAAGGAGAAAGACAGTGAGTACAGGAACCAGAACTAGCCATACTTCCTGCACCCCAAGCCAAATGGGAGCCTCTGTAATTGAATTAGGATAGGGTCGGGAATGGGAGGGTAAGGAAACGTTAACCACACCTTTGGGTTTTGTTAGCCAGATCTGAACCTCCAAGAGAGATTTTCTCCATTTAGATTTTTGTTGAGAGGTGTTGTCTGGGACAACAATACGCCACACTTCGAAAGAAGTTGTCATCAAATAGGGTGGCTCCCTGCACCCCATTCGTCAGGGGTGCCCCCCCTTGCCTGCCCAGAAACTGGTATAAATATTGGAGAGCTGCCCAGCAACTCTGATCCCTGTCTGGAAACATCAGTAGAAGAAGGACTGGCCTGCTGAACCGTTGGTCTGCATCAAGAGAGAACTGCATTCTGAAGGACTGCACCTCTTCACACTCTGGGCTTAACAAAAGGGGACTATACCTTGCTTCAGAAGTTTAAAGAGTGGACTTGCTGAAAGCAACAGGTATGAAAGAGCTTAAAATTTACCTGCATCAACCCCACCAAGACAAGCACAGCTTATCAGCTTCGCCTGTACTTTAAAGGATTTGGCCAGGTGAATTGTGCGTATTGTAGTCCCAAACCTCCAAGTGGCAACTCAGAGCTACTGGACCATTGGCTGGTGTTGTGGACCCTCAAAGACCCACAGGAGGCTTTCTAGAACAAGATCCAGAAGTTTGGAAACATATGTACAATGTTTGTCAAACAGCTCCATAAATTGACCAACCCTAATGACAAGAGGCAAGCTAGCGATGTTGAACCGTGACTCAGCCTGAAATCCAGGTTTGCCCCGCTGAAATCTCCAGAGCTCTTCTCCTTCGTTGACAAAGCCCTCCTGAAGTCACTGAGGCATCACACTGATGCAGATTGCCATCGTCAATTTGGAACTGAATTGCCGAGAAGGCTCGCTCAACGTTGAGGGAAAAGGGAAACAAAAAAGTGACTCTAAGTGCGAAGGTAAAATTCTGACCCGCCGTAACCACCCAACGTATCCATCGCGGTCAGCCGAAACATTGACTTGGTTTCGATCAGGACTTTTAGAGGATTGGTATCAGAACAGTCAGTTTTCCTGTAGTGGAATCTGTAGAATTATGTCAAAGTGCATGAAATGGCGTCTTTTGGCATTATTCTGCAGATTCCACTACGGAGAAACCGTTCCGAGCCACACGAGGATTAGCCTAACCCATTTTCTGAATGCTACATATATTTATGCAAACCCTGGTGAAGTCCTTTACAGGAAAAAACATTCAGGCTGGGCTGGCTGGAAGTGCAAAATGTTGATGAAATGCAGATAAAGACACTATTTTTTGAAAATCACATTTTGGATCCCTCCTCTTATATAGATCAAACAAAGATAATTGCGTTATGAACTTTTTTATTGCTCTGAATTGCTGAAACTAAAATTGATATGAAATACATTGAGTGCTCCCTCCTCAATCAAGTTTGTTGTTGTATATATTGTGGTTGCCGAGCAGTGGGACTGCAAGATGTGGAGCACTACAGCTGAATAATGTGTACACAAGCACTAGTTCATCAATATAGGGCAAACACTGCTCTGTTTCATAGTGTGTAACCCCACAAATTTAGAAAATAGAGTATGATTTTATAAATAAAATAAGACCAAAACAACAAAAATCCAATCAGTAGAAGTTGAGATATGAATTTTTAAGTGCTATATGCTGTGTACACAAGCACTAGTGTGGTCGTTCTAGATCCAACACTGCTCTGTTTCATAGTGTGTAACCCCACAAAAAGACTTCACACCATTTTAGACAAATATATTATGATGTTATAAATAAAACGACCAAAACAACAAAAATCCAATAAGTAGAAGTCAAGTTATGAATTTCTGAAGATTAAAAGTAAAAAATAGTACTTAGAAGCAGTGGGGCAAAATCAAGAGTTCAGGCTGACCGCGATGGAGCGTCAGCCAGGTACAGGAGCCAAGCAAGGCCTGCTGAACAAAACTACCTTGATCCTGGTCGCAATCGCAAGATGTGGGGTACAACTGACCGATTAATTAGTATCAATCCTACAGTCAAGGAGATACAGAATTTTCTCAACGCAACAATGGCGATGCACCTGTTCCAAAGACAAAGTGCCTGGTCCGAGATGCATTGGTTTTAAAGCCGATGCATCGGGATTTCTCTATGCAGCATCAGCGATGTGGTTGGTCTGAAGTGTCAGTTTCGATGGTGATACACTGGTTCCAAGTGTGATGCGCCGGTTCTGTTCCTGAAACAGCGGCAATGCATTGATTCTGCTCATGTAGCAGAGGATTTGTGGGTTCCACTGGGGCAAGCACTTGGATCCACTTCCAATGGCCAGGCACAGGAGCAGGGGTAATTACTTTGATATCGTTGACTCATAAAACAGGAGGCAAGCCAGAATGCCCTGATAATTCTTAGGTTCAAGTAAGTTAGTCCAGCTCTTCCTCAGCACTGCAGATGGTAGCAGGCAGCAGGGCAGCTCATCAGAAAAGTAGTTCTTCCAGGGCAGGAGTTCAGCAGAGTGGCAGGTCTTGTAGCAGCACAACAGTCTTTCCTTTTGGCAGGTCCAGTAGTGTCGTAGTTGATAGGGTCAGAGTTCCAGTACTTCTAACCAGTTGTGCCTTCAAAGTGAGGAACACTTCAAAGAGATGCCTTTGAAGTGCACAGAATCTCTGCCCTTACTGCTCTGGCTCCAGACTCACTCAAGGGAGATGTGCAGGCCATTGTGTGTGGACAAGACAAAGCCTATTCAGATGTAAGTGAGGCAGTGTTCAGTTCTGCCCCACCAGCAGCCAATTAATGGCTCATAAAGTCACACCTGAGCTCCTGTTGTGTGTGGCTGTCTAGAGGGAATGCACAAAGCCCAAGTGTTACCCAAGCCAGAAGTGTATTCAGAAACAGTCAGCAGGCACCAAATGGCTAAAGTAAGAAAATGCCAACTTTCTAAAAGTGGCATTTTCAGAATTACAATTTACAATCCGACTTCACAATAAGTTGCGATTTTAAATTGTGATTCTAGAGACACCAAACTTTGGGGTCCAATCTCTTTCCAATCGAAAATTACACTTCTAAAATGTAATAAGGTAATGCTAATTGGGAGAGATAGTCCTGGCAGTAGTTTAAAACAAATGTAGGGGTTTTTCACTGCCAGGGCATGTAAAACTCAAAAGTGTGTCCTACTTTTTAAATACACTGCACTGTCCAGTGTCTACCACAGGGGTGACTTATATGTATTAAAAGGGAAGGTTTAAGGACTGGCAAGGGGATTAACTTGCCATATTGACATGGTCGTTTAAAACTGCAAACACAAGGAGACGATGGACGGAGTGATGAAACTTTTCGGACGCTCACCCCCGGTCACAGATCTGGGTTGAATCCATCATCATTCTTTAGCTCACTTCGCCACCTCAAATACGTTAAGCTGGCCTTTCCTGATGAAGGTACTCTGCAGACAAGGGGTAGGCAAGTGATAGGATGCGCCTCCTCTATAGGCAGCGGTTGGCATGGATCGGCACAGGAGGATAAGTGGTGTCTGACAATATCCCTATCAAAAGAGGAATAACCAGGGTTGCTGGCTCTCACCACTTGTTTTTGCTCCGGAATGGAGCCCCTAGCATGCCATGTATGGGGCTAGAATCCTGACTGGGGTCTGTAAATTGAGAATCAATGGTATATAATCTCACTCTACATCGACAAAGCTCTGGTGTGCCTCCAAAGTCAACACCACAATTTACCACTCTTAATGGCCTCAGTTTCGAGAACTATCGGCCTTCGTATGAACTGGGGTAAATTGTGCTTATTCTCACAACTCTGATGGAAATTCAAATACACTTGATACCAATGGTAGAGATGCAATAGTTATTTGACACATTTAAATATCTGGGAATTACCACAAGGAGTGCGACCTACTTGATGGTAATCTGGTCAGGGCAGTGGCGACAGTGTGATGTACAACTCCCTTCTGGTGTTCCCTGCCTCTATCACCATGTGGTAGAGTTGATATCTCCAAGATGCTCATTCTTCCTCATCAGTTATATGTTTTCGCAGCTCTCCCGATTGCGATTCGCCAACCCTTTTTCAAGGAACTGTGCTCTCTCTGCAGACATAATTATTATGTGGCTCTGGAAGAAGCAGAGTAGCACGATCAAGATTCTTCCTGCCACTAACAATGAGCTGTATTATACTGCATCCCTGTTTCAGTTGCCGATGAGCTGGATGGCTGATTCCTGAAATTCGGAACGGGATGACATCCTGACATGATTAGATGCCTCTGATGTTCTGTGATGGCTCGTGATATGGGGTAGGGCTGACATTCCCAGCAATGGACGCACGGTAGTAGCGAAATGGAACTGGGACACATATATCCAGCCACAGGGCAGGAAGACTCCATATGAACCAGAGATTCTGCTGTGGACACTCCCTGGCAGCATTCGACTCACACACCATCACAACACAAGATCATGGTGGGAGGCGGGGATGCACAGCTGGGGAGGCCTGTTTGATGAGGTCCTGTGGATTCCTTTTGAGGAATTGAAAAACCAATATGATTTAGGCCCAGGTAGATTCCTACTACAGAACATAGAAGCTAAATGGGGGAAAAGTTTAGGAATTGTCAAAACAGTCTCCAGAAATGCAGGACTAAAATTCATGCAATTTAATTACTGAATTTATGCATATTGGACCCCAAAGCGCATAGGTCAAATGTATTAGGGCGCGACAAATTACTGCTGGTCTGGTACTGTGTAATGTTGTCTATACTGGGAAGTAACATACACCCTGACAGACATCACAGACATTGACCCCAAAACACCCTTTTCTCCTCCTACTGAGCCCAGTGAGTCACACAAAAAAAGTCTAAAAATCAGTGGAACTCTGTGGACCTGGCTGTTGTCCTGGCAAACGGTTGTATAGCCAAGTCCTAGTAGGCACTGGCGGTGCCTTGCGTCTTGGACTGGTTACTTGATGTGGTTACATAATGTGAAAAAATGGATAAGTACAGAGCTGCTCTCCGCCCTCAATGCAGGGGAGATGAGTGGGCAAAGTATTGATATCTGGAATGGATACTTATGAAAGGTGGAAGCTAAAACAGAAATACGTCCCCCTTGACTTATGTGACTTGTTGTTAGTACCAGGGGGAACGATGAAGCAGATGCTATACTCTACACACAGGGCGGATTTGTGGCTTACAGTGATATCTCATCATAAAGGAGGCCACATGTATCCCCCCATCCAGTAATGCAAGATTAAGGGGAACACAAGGAGGTCTTGGTGGCCTTTGGCCTATGTTTATGTGTAACAAACTCAAATATATTGTTGAAACCCAATACAAATTGAATGAAAAAACCACATCATCGATGTCTTCACAGCAAAAGGCTGCATTTTGTTACCCATTCACCAGTCATCCTCTGCCCTGCTATTCAGTCCCTCAGTAGCAAAAACAAACTTCCAAAGGGGTGCAAATAAAAACACTAATAAACTCAACACCCTTGAGAACGTCCATCCTAAATAGTCCATTCATGAGGCCATCAATCCAAGGTTTCTGCTGGTGGAATCAGCAAGTGCTTTGATACTAGGAACATGATGGATTGCCTGAATAAAGGACCCTGTCCACCAAACTCTAAAGAAGGCCTTATATATCCATTATTTAACATCACCGTAAAACCTGGCAAAAATCTATGCTTATCTTAATCTATTTGAAAACACATCTCCTACCGAAACTATTTTTCAGAAGCATGCATAGTGGATGCAGTCATCTTCATGTGTTTTAAAATGTCACATGATCAAGGGGAGAGAATATGAAAGCTGGCCGTCCAATGAACGCTGTCACATTACATCTCAAACCCCAGGAGAACATCATCAAACAAGATATCATTCTAGAATGCTTATTGTGGTGATTATTTAAGATCAGGGCGCCCGGTTTATGGCATTTCTTTTTTTAACAATTTCATCTGTATTTATCCATATTTATTTTTTGGCCATCTTATTGGTAGTAATCCATATTTATTTTGTGTTTTCTGAACAGATGATGAGATAAATTGTTTGTTTCCACTTTTTTTTAACAGATAAAAGTGCACTCATATTGATGTCTGTCTGGTTTTAGCACATCACACAGCAACAAATAATAAAAGAATGAACCCACATTAATAAATTGGCATAACAGCACCAATACATTTTGAGATATACAGTATTTTAAGCAAATGTCATTGAGCTTTGTAACTGCCATGCTGCCAATATGTACAGCTATTGGCCCAAAAGTAATTAATCTCAGCATAGAGAGTCACTCAAAAGAAGCCAAATTATCTGTATTTTTCCGCTTTTAAAAATTAATACAGACATGAAACAGTATGTGTTCGGTCTGTATATATCTGTAATAATCAGTAAAAACGGAAATGGGTAGCCTTATTTAGGATGCAGGACTGGACAAAGAGGACTCTTGCCCCTTTAAGAGAACCCCTCTTGCACTTCCATACAATCAGGCCAGGTTCTAGTACTTCTTGCCAAACCCAGTACAGAACAAACCCAGAAAGCTAAATGAAATTGGAATCTTGTTTTCCCTAGGTAGTAATAGAAATCTTCCTTGGGATGGTAATACTTCCTTACTTCATAGATTAAGGGATGGTAATTGGGTGCAGATTGTCTCTTTTTTAAAATTCTTGGAACCCTCCCAGAAGACCGGATCCAGCCCGATGGATGTGGTGAAGGGCTATAAAGTTCAAATCACAAAGGTAATATGTTTTTTTCTGTTTCTCATAATTCACGGCTTGAGTGAAGGGCAATTATTTGGACAGTATGGCTTTCATTAGGAGAGGGATATCAAAAGACAAGCAGCATTTGTATCTCAGACCATTTCCCTGTTGTTTGAGTCGGGGACCAGTAGCAGCCACCTGGCTGATCACAAACCCAAACACCACTGTTAACTTCCAACTGAACATCTTCACTAATCTCCCACTTGGATGAATTTGAAGAATATATCTGATTAAACATCTTAGAGTTAGAAGAAAGAAGCCCTGTATTTGACTGGGGAATGCATAGAATGTAAAGGCCCAATTTAAATGTTGGCAGTTGGGTTGTCCTCTGCCATGGCAACAGAGTAGAATATTTGTCGCCCTGGTGGGGGTCCTGATTGCCAAACTTAAAAATGCCCATCGGGCTGACGGACATTTCTAGCATTCACAGGAACCGCTGCCAAGGAGGTTTCTGTGAATGCATTGGAACTAATAAAATAAAATGACACAAAACTACCTCCTTATTCTGAGTACTTTGTTGGCAGTACTAGACCGTAAAGTACGGGGTGAGTACCAGTTAAAAATTTCCAACAAGAAAAATGGACCGTCTTGACGTAGTCCCTAGTGAACCCAACAGAGCCTGAACTGAATACACGCCCCCAAATGGAAGCCAGTGAAGGTCCCAAATGGAATCGGAAACTGAAGAGAATTTTGGTAAATTCAACAGGACTCTCGCTACCGTGTTTTGAAGAGTCTGAAGTTTATTGAGAAGCCGCATTTGGCAGCCTACAAATAGTGCATTGCTATAATCAATTTTTGAGATTACCCAGGCTATGATTACTGCTTTCCTATGCTCTAATGGTCAAAGAAATGGTAACATCGTTATTAAGGTTTTTAAAATAAAGAAGTAGGAAGAGGTGTTCTGATTTGAATGTTCTATGAAGGGTAATCTGTTGTCAAAAATGACACCCAGATTTCTTGCCTTCTGTACTGGAATTGATAGCGAATCATGATTCGATGGCCACCAGGTGGAGTTCCAGGAGGTATTTTTACCAAACACTAGCACCTCCGTTTTATCAGAGTTAAGCTTAAGAGAGTTCAGTTGCATCCACTGCGCAGTACTGTTCATGCATGTGCTGAACTGCAGGGCTATTCCTTCTGGATTAGATGAGACTGCTACCACTAACTGTGTATCATCAGCATATGAACTAACCAAAAAACCATATGCTCTGATCAGGTGAATAAGAGGGCGTTCACATTAAAAAGTGTTGGACTTAAAGAACACCCTTGCGGGACCCCACAGAGAAGTTTAAAATAAGTTGAGGTAAATTCTTCCAGCATCGCTAATTGTTCTCTATTGGTAAGAAAATATTTGATCAAGTTGACACCTGCTCTTTTTATGCCTGTTTTGTAGGCCTGGGCTAAAATTCCGTTCCGCTCGCGGAAATTGCGATCATTTTACATTTTCGCGTTCCGCGGATAGCGCGAAAATGTCAAAATTTCCGCAATCCGCATCTTACCGGAAATTTTTTTCTTGCTCGCGCTGTAAAAAAATACATGCTTGCGTGCGCGCGATCGCCTTACTGAATCCCTGTGTTCGGCGACAAGTTTTCCCGATCCGGTCGCCTTCTCCACGAGATGTTGGATTGTTGGTAGCCATTTGCGCTGTCTCGCGACAGTTCGCGCCCGAATTAACGTAATTTGTCACGCCATCACGTCATTCATCGCGTGATCACGGCTTTCTTCTCGCGATCATGCACCGCGAGATTATGAGATGAATGAGATCTCGTGCCCGTGAGCAACCGCATGGGTAAGTTGGCGAGCTGCGATCACGCAGAAAATACCGCGAACGGGCGGGAAAAAAACTTCTGCATCTTCGCGATATTTCCACGTGTTTGCGGAGATTTTTAACATTTTCGCGATAGTTTGCAAACGTGAATTTTGCGAATTCCGCCTACCCCTATTGTTTTCACAAAACGGTTCATGAGTGCTAGACGGTCCACCGTATAGAATATGGACGATAAGTCTAACAGGACTACGGTCGCACTCTCTTCTTTATCAACTATGAATGTGATCTTTTCTCTGCTATGTCTTGGCCAAAAACCATGTTGTGTGGGATCAAGATGGTTATTAGAGTTTAGAAAAGAAATAACCTCTTTATCCATTGCTTTCTCCAATACTTCTGCCGGTAATTGTAGGTGAGAGATAGGCCTACAGTTTTTGGGGATTTTACTTCTTAATTTTTTAGAGTCCAGATTGGTTGCCTGCAAAAAATTAAAACCTGCTCCAATGATCAGATGGCTGGAACCATGAATATACGAGGTAAGAAACAAGGAAACCCTAGGAGTCAGACGGGAGCAAGGGTAGGTACATATTTATAAGGAACAGTGGTCCCATTCAAAAAAGAGTTAAAAAGTGCCACAATTAGTGCAATCAAAAATTGGGTTTATATGTAAGTCAGTGCAAGAATAAGATAATAAGAAACAATAGTAAACAATTAAAAAAACAGAACAGTGAGTGAGTTTATGCTGTGGCAGGGTACAAAGGAAATCAGCCGATTTCCGGAACCCAGGCAAGTGACTTAAAAGGTGACTTTTTTAGAGCAGGTAAATAAGCAGTAGCAAAAAGTCAATTGAACATCTCATACTTCAACATTTGAGTATTAAATATCGAGGACCATGAATATATGCAACATACAAGTTTTGTAATTGTACATGCTACTATATGAATATATATATATGCTCACCACCCCTGACATGTTGAAATGCTTTACACGCCGGGCAGGACTCTTCATCGGAACCCAAGGATAGTGGTCCGCCCATAATTATTGAGATTAGACTTGTGTGCTTAAGCAAACCTTTCCATGCATTGACTCCAGTTTGTATGAGGTGGATTACATTAATAGGAGTGAGTTATGATCATCAGTGGGGGCCTGTATGTGCGTTCGTGTAGATGCTGCCAACAGCATCACACATATCCAGTCCAATGTCTAATTGTTGTTAAATATAGCTCATGGAAATGCACACTTATCATGCAAATGCCTAAAAAGCATCCTGCAATCAGTACCAGCTTGCAAAGGAACAGGACAACCATCTTGAAGTTGGTGTTGCACTTTATTATGCTTTTATGCATAATGAGGCACGCTTTGCTATACTTCTGACTCACAAGTAACACGCCTCAATGCCTTGCAAAACCAATCAGAGGATGGAAACGGCCCCAGAGCATTACCCAGCTGCTGAGTGTGTACACTGCATTTAGCAGAACATTGTGTCTGCAAACAATAAACTTGTAAACACAAGACAAACTTCCTTTAATTAGCAGTGTACCAGGTTCAAGGGCTTATAAGAGGTGGTCAATTACTGGTAATGCCATATGAAGCCTACTTCCAGTGGAGAATGACATGAACAATTGGGAGAAGTGAACATCAGGCTTTGGATGCAAAAAATAATTGGATCATGTGGACTGGAGATTCATGGAGGGGGCACTTTGGAGGTGTGAGTATTGGTAAGTGGGTGAATATAAAGCCTCTGTAGCCAGGGCAAGGGCTTTTGAAATTATATTGCAACATGTTCAGGCGTCCAAGGGAATTAGAACGTGTTGCTGTTTGTTCTAGTACTTTTGCCCTCAAACCACAGGAACAGCACATATGTCTCAATAATCAAATAAAGGTAACTGGACAAAAGACATTTATAACGTTATTGCCTGCAAATGTGTTTATCTATTCAGTTAATGTGCAGATGACCTCAACCTTATTATTCACTTCTCATGCTAGGTACTGAAAGGCGATCAGGCATGGAAGCCACAGACGTTTATCGATTCATGGAGTGGGAGCACCTGCGAATACTATCCGATCCCAATGAGTTCAACGTTGAGTACTTGATCGCAGGTCAGACATCTCTGGTGTGGTGCTGAAGAATGTAGCAGTCAGCAGTTTTTAAGAGGGAACATTTGGACTTTGAACAACTACTCTGTTAGTCTGTTCCCCCAAAGCCACTCTGAAACCTCTGCACCCATCTCTTACACCCCTGTGCACCACTCACCACACACCTCTCATGTTCACCCAAAATGCATAAAGGTTTGCTAGCACCACTGATAACGTATGTGTGACACAGAGCTTACTAAAGTGTTATTAGTAGACTGAATGAACACCCGTGTATGATTTGGAGACACAAGGGGTCTTGCTTCAATACAGTTGTCTAGTCTTGAGGGCATGTGGTCCAAGAGTTGTCTCATATACATCAATAATTTAGATAATTCTCTCTTTATGTTACAAAGGATAACATATAACTGCTTTGCTGATGTAGCTAAATAAATCTATCTCATCACCATCCACAGCTATACTAAGATGTTAGCATTGTAAACATCCTATATACAGCTATATGTCAAAACTTGAAAAGATGTGTTGCAGAAAAATCACAGAATTGAACACAGGAAACCGCCCACTTTTCAGTCCCCGCCTGCATTAAATGGCAAGTGCTCTAATGCTTGCAAATATGCACAAGCTGAAATCTCTGCTTTTAAATTTCGCATTCGTGGTCCAAATTTCACAAATCCCTATATTCACAACAAAGGTTACAATATTCATGTAACAGCATCATTTGCATGGTTTGCAATGTGTTCCTCCACCTCAAATGTGTAAGAAACCCCTCATATTGCAAAGAAATGTGCTTGTGCATTTCTTGTCCTTACTTATTCTGTAGACTGCTCTAACCATGTACTTCTGGGCCACAAAGAACAATACAGTGCTCAGCTAGAGGCTATATTCTGAACGTTTGACTTGTGGTGTGACTAGGATTCTGAAGGGATCAAACACTTTGACCCACAGATGCAAGCTTGTTCCTCTGAGAAGCACCAGAATCATCCTTGGTACCTTGGAAGAAAATGGCTTCTCCAGAGAAAATGCATCCCTAATAACTGGTACATGTACGGAAATTTGCCTAATGCTGATACCATCAATAGAGATCTTCAGAGACATAAGCCACTTTAGATAAAAACACCAACAACGGATAAGAAAAATGTCACAAAATAAAGAGAATTGGATATAATAAATAAAAAATTGCATAAAAGTGCTACAAAGAAAAGCATAGAAAAAAAGTCCCTCAACGCTATCAAATTCGAAATGAAGAATATTTTGAAAAAAATACTCACTGTGATTGACCCTCTAGTTAACAGGGTCAGAGAGAAGCTGGCAAGCTGTCGTGAAAAGGCGCTGCAAAAAACGGCTATTTGGCAAGTGGCCCAGAAACACGTTTCCCACCAAAAACCATCATCGAAGGAAAAATTTAAATTGAAGCTACTGAAGAGGCATTTCTTTCCGGGAGGTTTGGTAGGTTGACTCAGTGTTCCAGGAGTAACACGTCTATATTTTTTTCCCAAATTTGGCAGCACTGCCTTCTTGACGAATAACCCTCCAATGTCCAGGACTGGTCTTTTAGAATCCTGTGAACCCCTCACAGTATTAAGAGAGTCTCCCGACTCGGCTTTAATTTCCCCAAAAATCTAAAATTCCATTTATAATTGAGATACTGAAATTCTTCCTCAGAGGATATCATCCTCTGCCTCAGGACAATCTATACATACATACCAGCTACTGGAGGAAAGTTTTCTACTGACATTCAAACATATCTTGCAATACCTAAACCGCATTTAGTAGAGCCACGCACATCAGCAGAAGACTGGTGCCACCAGTCCTGGAGCCAATAAGCTCCTTTCAGTGAGCCCCGGACAGAGTGTTAAGTAGTGAGACCTAGCTAATCCCAAAATCCTTCCCAGGCATGTCAGTTCCAGTGTTTTGGCAGAGGGTGGCACTTCATTTTCCGAGTCCACATATTGTGGCACCAATAATTTCACTGTTGCATGCACACATAATCCAACACTGAGAGTTTCTTCCTCAGCTCTGCACCCCACTGAAATACAGATGAGATCTCCTCCTCTGAACCATGAGTTGGTTCAGGCCACCTGCACAGGCTGTCTTATCTGAGTCTTCTGAAAACCCATTCACTGAATTAGGAAAGGGCCACAGAATCATTTCACTCTCTGATGTTGTACTCAACAATCACCAGTAGTTTCCTCCTTCTGATGTTAGGCATGGTGTTGCCAGTAATTTTAAATGCAAGCTGGCAGAAAGAGCCAACAAGGGATGCAAATGCATTATGATCTCTTATGAAAATACTGCCATATGGCATGAACTTCACCTGAGCTCAGGGTTTGGTTAGAGAAATCATCAGATCTGCAGAATGACAATGGTCTTGTTCATAATTCCCCTATCTTAACTGCTGAAAGTTTTGAGGAAATGGAAAATCTATAGGGAGAGTGTCCTGGTACTTCATAGCTCAGGCTGGGGGTGGGGCGGGGTGTAGCTGGTACATGACTAGATATAAAATAAAACATACGTTGGACTCGTGGCTATATAATCCCCAAGGCTAGAGTTGGGGCCCAATAGCATTTCTGAAGTTACAGGAAGAAAATCAGGGTGACTGAACTGAAGTAGTTATATTGTTCTGCTGGCATAGATGCGGTTTTTCAAGATGACTGCTCAGTCCTGTCGTTGGAGTGTTCAGTGTCTGTCTGTATGCTTCTGGAGTGGAGGTTCCTTCACACCTTAAGCAGTAGAGCCCACAGGGAGATTTCATTCAAATCATTTTCCCTGGTTGTATTGGTCCTCACAAGAGGGAAAAGGAATTACTAATGTGTCAAAGAGACCGGATTGCTATTCATAACTATTGTTAGAAAGCAAGTGCATCCAAATTACTGCAGGATATTAGTAGCTACACCATGGATCCGGGTTCAGCGAGTGGAGAAGCCTGGCGCTAACCAGTGGGAGCAATGTATCAGAGAATTTCCATTGAAACAGTCTTCATTCAATTCCACCGGCAATTAAATGCATCAAGAAAATCTCAGTTCCCTGTTGTTTGAGTCGGGGACCAGTAGCAGCCCCCTGGCTGATCACAAACCCAAACACCACTGTTAACTTCCAACTGAACATCTTCACTAATCTCCCACTTGGATGAATTTGAAGAATATATCTGATTAAACATCTTGGAGTTAGAAGAAAGAAGCCCTGTATTTGACTGGGGAATGCATAGAATGTAAAGGCCCAATTTAAATGTTGGCAGTTGGGCTGTCCTCTGCCATGGCAACAGAGTAGAATATTTGTCGCCCTGGTGGGGGTCCTGATTGCCAAACTTAAAAATGCCCATCGGGCTGACGGACATTTCTAGCATTCACAGGAACCGCTGCCAAGGAGGTTTCTGTGAATGCATTGGAACTAATAAAATAAAATGACACAAACCTACCTCCTTATTCTGAGTACTTTGTTGGCAGTACTAGACCGTAAAGTACGGGGTGAGTACCAGTTAAAAATTTCCAACAAGAAAAATGGACCGTCTTGACGTAGTCCCTAGTGAACCCAACAGAGCCTGAACTGAATACACGCCCCCAAATGGAAGCCAGTGAAGGTCCCAAATGGAATCGGAAACTGAAGAGAATTTTGGTAAATTCAACAGGACTCTCGCTACCGTGTTTTGAAGAGTCTGAAGTTTATTGAGAAGCCGCATTTGGCAGCCTACAAATAGTGCATTGCTATAATCAATTTTTGAGATTACCAAGGCTATGATTACTGCTTTCCTATGCTCTAATGGTCAAAGAAATGGTAACATCGTTATTAAGGTTTTTAAAATAAAGAAGTAGGAAGAGGTGTTCTGATTTGAATGTTCTATGAAGGGTAATCTGTTGTCAAAAATGACACCCAGATTTCTTGCCTTCTGTACTGGAATTGATAGCGAATCATGATTCGATGGCCACCAGGTGGAGTTCCAGGAGGTATTTTTACCAAACACTAGCACCTCCGTTTTATCAGAGTTAAGCTTAAGAGAGTTCAGTTGCATCCACTGCGCAGTACTGTTCATGCATGTGCTGAACTGCAGGGCTATTCCTTCTGGATTAGATGAGACTGCTACCACTAACTGTGTATCATCAGCATATGAACTAACCAAAAAACCATATGCTCTGATCAGGTGAATAAGAGGGCGTTCACATTAAAAAGTGTTGGACTTAAAGAACACCCTTGCGGGACCCCACAGAGAAGTTTAAAATAAGTTGAGGTAAATTCTTCCAGCATCACTAATTGTTCTCTATTGGTAAGAAAATATTTGATGAAGTTGACACCTGTTCTTTTTATGCCTGTTTTGTAGGCCTGGGCTAAAATTCCGTTCCGCTCGCGGAAATTGCGATCATTTTACATTTTCGCGTTCCGCGGAGAGCGCGAAAATGTCAAAATTTCCGCAATCCGCATCTTACCGGAAATTTTTTTCTTGCTCGCGCTGTAAAAAAATACATGCTTGCGTGCGCGCGATCGCCTTACTGAATCCCTGTGTTCGGCGACAAGTTTTCCCGATCCGGTCGCCTTCTCCACGAGATGTTGGATTGTTGGTAGCCATTTGCGCTGTCTCGCGACAGTTCGCGCCCGAATTAACGTAATTTGTCACGCCATCACGTCATTCATCGCGTGATCACGGCTTTCTTCTCGCGATCATGCACCGCGAGATTATGAGATGAATGAGATCTCGTGCCCGTGAGCAACCGCATGGGTAAGTTGGCGAGCTGCGATCACGCAGAAAATACCGCGAACGGGCGGGAAAAAAACTTCTGCATCTTCGCGATATTTCCACGTGTTTGCAGAGATTTTTAACATTTTCGCGATAGTTTGCAAACGTGAATTTTGCAAATTCCGCCTACCCCTACTGTTTTCACAAAACGGTTCATGAGTGCTAGACGGTCCACCGTATAGAATATGGACGATAAGTCTAACAGGACTACGGTCGCACTCTCTTCTTTATCAACTATGAATGTGATCTTTTCTCTGCTATGTCTTGGCCAAAAACCATGTTGTGTGGGATCAAGATGGTTATTAGAGTTTAGAAAAGAAATAACCTCTTTATCCATTGCTTTCTCCAATACTTCTGCCGGTAATTGTAGGTGAGAGATAGGCCTACAGTTTTTGGGGATTTTACTTCTTAATTTTTTAGAGTCCAGATTGGTTGCCTGCAAAAAATTAAAACCTGCTCCAATGATCAGATGGCTGGAACCATGAATATACGAGGTAAGAAACAAGGAAACCCTAGGAGTCAGACGGGAGCAAGGGTAGGTACATATTTATAAGGAACAGTGGTCCCATTCAAAAAAGAGTTAAAAAGTGCCACAATTAGTGCAATGAAAAATTGGGTTTATATGTAAGTCAGTGCAAGAATAAGATAATAAGAAACAATAGTAAACAATTAAAAAAACAGAACAGTGAGTGAGTTTATGCTGTGGCAGGGTACAAAGGAAATCAGCCGATTTCCGGAACCCAGGCAAGTGACTTAAAAGGTGACTTTTTTAGAGCAGGTAAATAAGCAGTAGCAAAAAGTCAATTGAACATCTCATACTTCAACATTTGAGTATTAAATATCGAGGACCATGAATATATGCAACATACAAGTTTTGTAATTGTACATGCTACTATATGAATATATATATATGCTCACCACCCCTGACATGTTGAAATGCTTTACACGCCGGGCAGGACTCTTCATCGGAACCCAAGGATAGTGGTCCGCCCATAATTATTGAGATTAGACTTGTGTGCTTAAGCAAACCTTTCCATGCATTGACTCCAGTTTGTATGAGGTGGATTACATTAATAGGAGTGAGTTATGATCATCAGTGGGGGCCTGTATGTGCGTTCGTGTAGATGCTGCCAACAGCATCACACATATCCAGTCCAATGTCTAATTGTTGTTAAATATAGCTCATGGAAATGCACACTTATCATGCAAATGCCTAAAAAGCATCCTGCAATCAATACCAGCTTGCAAAGGAACAGGACAACCATCTTGAAGTTGGTGTTGCACTTTATTATGCTTTTATGCATAATGAGGCACGCTTTGCTATACTTCTGACTCACAAGTAACACGCCTCAATGCCTTGCAAAACCAATCAGAGGATGGAAACGGCCCCAGAGCATTACCCAGCTGCTGAGTGTGTACACTGCATTTAGCAGAACATTGTGTCTGCAAACAATAAACTTGTAAACACAAGACAAACTTCCTTTAATTAGCAGTGTACCAGGTTCAAGGGCTTATAAGAGGTGGTCAATTACTGGTAATGCCATATGAAGCCTACTTCCAGTGGAGAATGACATGAACAATTGGGAGAAGTGAACATCAGGCTTTGGATGCAAAAAATAATTGGATCATGTGGACTGGAGATTCATGGAGGGGGCACTTTGGAGGTGTGAGTATTGGTAAGTGGGTGAATATAAAGCCTCTGTAGCCAGGGCAAGGGCTTTTGAAATTATATTGCAACATGTTCAGGCGTCCAAGGGAATTAGAACGTGTTGCTGTTTGTTCTAGTACTTTTGCCCTCAAACCACAGGAACAGCACATATGTCTCAATAATCAAATAAAGGTAACTGGACAAAAGACATTTATAACGTTATTGCCTGCAAATGTGTTTATCTATTCAGTTAATGTGCAGATGACCTCAACCTTATTATTCACTTCTCATGCTAGGTACTGAAAGGCGATCAGGCATGGAAGCCACAGACGTTTATCGATTCATGGAGTGGGAGCACCTGCGAATACTATCCGATCCCAATGAGTTCAACGTTGAGTACTTGATCGCAGGTCAGACATCTCTGGTGTGGTGCTGAAGAATGTAGCAGTCAGCAGTTTTTAAGAGGGAACATTTGGACTTTGAACAACTACTCTGTTAGTCTGTTCCCCCAAAGCCACTCTGAAACCTCTGCACCCATCTCTTACACCCCTGTGCACCACTCACCACACACCTCTCATGTTCACCCAAAATGCATAAAGGTTTGCTAGCACCACTGATAACGTATGTGTGACACAGAGCTTACTAAAGTGTTATTAGTAGACTGAATGAACACCCGTGTATGATTTGGAGACACAAGGGGTCTTGCTTCAATACAGTTGTCTAGTCTTGAGGGCATGTGGTCCAAGAGTTGTCTCATATACATCAATAATTTAGATAATTCTCTCTTTATGTTACAAAGGATAACATATAACTGCTTTGCTGATGTAGCTAAATAAATCTATCTCATCACCATCCACAGCTATACTAAGATGTTAGCATTGTAAACATCCTATATACAGCTATATGTCAAAACTTGAAAAGATGTGTTGCAGAAAAATCACAGAATTGAACACAGGAAACCGCCCACTTTTCAGTCCCCGCCTGCATTAAATGGCAAGTGCTCTAATGCTTGCAAATATGCACAAGCTGAAATCTCTGCTTTTAAATTTCGCATTCGTGGTCCAAATTTCACAAATCCCTATATTCACAACAAAGGTTACAATATTCATGTAACAGCATCATTTGCATGGTTTGCAATGTGTTCCTCCACCTCAAATGTGTAAGAAACCCCTCATATTGCAAAGAAATGTGCTTGTGCATTTCTTGTCCTTACTTATTCTGTAGACTGCTCTAACCATGTACTTCTGGGCCACAAAGAACAATACAGTGCTCAGCTAGAGGCTATATTCTGAACGTTTGACTTGTGGTGTGACTAGGATTCTGAAGGGATCAAACACTTTGACCCACAGATGCAAGCTTGTTCCTCTGAGAAGCACCAGAATCATCCTTGGTACCTTGGAAGAAAATGGCTTCTCCAGAGAAAATGCATCCCTAATAACTGGTACATGTACGGAAATTTGCCTAATGCTGATACCATCAATAGAGATCTTCAGAGACATAAGCCACTTTAGATAAAAACACCAACAACGGATAAGAAAAATGTCACAAAATAAAGAGAATTGGATATAATAAATAAAAAATTGCATAAAAGTGCTACAAAGAAAAGCATAGAAAAAAAGTCCCTCAACGCTATCAAATTCGAAATGAAGAATATTTTGAAAAAAATACTCACTGTGATTGACCCTCTAGTTAACAGGGTCAGAGAGAAGCTGGCAAGCTGTCGTGAAAAGGCGCTGCAAAAAACGGCTATTTGGCAAGTGGCCCAGAAACACGTTTCCCACCAAAAACCATAATCGAAGGAAAAATTTAAATTGAAGCTACTGAAGAGGCATTTCTTTCCGGGAGGTTTGGTAGGTTGACTCAGTGTTCCAGGAGTAACACGTCTATAGTTTTATCCCAAATTTGGCAGCACTGCCTTCTTGACGAATAACCCTCCAATGTCCAGGACTGGTCTTTTAGAATCCTGTGAACCCCTCACAGTATTAAGAGAGTCTCCCGACTCGGCTTTAATTTCCCCAAAAATCTAAAATTCCATTTATAATTGAGATACTGAAATTCTTCCTCAGAGGATATCATCCTCTGCCTCAGGACAATCTATACATACATACCAGCTACTGGAGGAAAGTTTCCTACTGACATTCAAACATATCTTGCAATACCTAAACCCCATTTAGTAGAGCCATGCACATCAGCAGAAGACTGGTGCCACCAGTCCTGGAGCCAATAAGCTCCTTTCAGTGAGCCCCGGACAGAGTGTTAAGTAGTGAGACCTAGCTAATCCCAAAATCCTTCCCAGGCATGTCAGTTCCAGTGTTTTGGCAGAGGGTGGCACTTCATTTTCCGAGTCCACATATTGTGGCACCAATAATTTCACTGTTGCATGCACACATAATCCAACACTGAGAGTTTCTTCCTCAGCTCTGCACCCCACTGAAATACAGATGAGATCTCCTCCTCTGAACCATGAGTTGGTTCAGGCCACCTGCACAGGCTGTCTTATCTGAGTCTTCTGAAAACCCATTCACTGAATTAGGAAAGGGCCACAGAATCATTTCACTCTCTGATGTTGTACTCAACAATCACCAGTAGTTTCCTCCTTCTGATGTTAGGCATGGTGTTGCCAGTAATTTTAAATGCAAGCTGGCAGAAAGAGCCAACAAGGGATGCAAATGCATTATGATCTCTTATGAAAATACTGCCATATGGCATGAACTTCACCTGAGCTCAGGGTTTGGTTAGAGAAATCATCAGATCTGCAGAATGACAATGGTCTTGTTCATAATTCCCCTATCTTAACTGCTGAAAGTTTTGAGGAAATGGAAAATCTATAGGGAGAGTGTCCTGGTACTTCATAGCTCAGGCTGGGGGTGGGGCGGGGTGTAGCTGGTACATGACTAGATATAAAATAAAACATACGTTGGACTCGTGGCTATATAATCCCCAAGGCTAGAGTTGGGGCCCAATAGCATTTCTGAAGTTACAGGAAGAAAATCAGGGTGACTGAACTGAAGTAGTTATATTGTTCTGCTGGCATAGATGCGGTTTTTCAAGATGACTGCTCAGTCCTGTCGTTGGAGTGTTCAGTGTCTGTCTGTATGCTTCTGGAGTGGAGGTTCCTTCACACCTTAAGCAGTAGAGCCCACAGGGAGATTTCATTCAAATCATTTTCCCTGGTTGTATTGGTCCTCACAAGAGGGAAAAGGAATTACTAATGTGTCAAAGAGACCGGATTGCTATTCATAACTATTGTTAGAAAGCAAGTGCATCCAAATTACTGCAGGATATTAGTAGCTACACCATGGATCCGGGTTCAGCGAGTGGAGAAGCCTGGCGCTAACCAGTGGGAGCAATGTATCAGAGAATTTCCATTGAAACAGTCTTCATTCAATTCCACCGGCAATTAAATGCATCAAGAAAATCTCAGTTCCCTGTTGTTTGAGTCGGGGACCAGTAGCAGCCCCCTGACTGATCACAAACCCAAACACCACTGTTAACTTCCAACTGAACATCTTCACTAATCTCCCACTTGGATGAATTTGAAGAATATATCTGATTAAACATCTTAGAGTTAGAAGAAAGAAGCCCTGTATTTGACTGGGGAATGCATAGAATGTAAAGGCCCAATTTAAATGTTGGCAGTTGGGCTGTCCTCTGCCATGGCAACAGAGTAGAATATTTGTCGCCCTGGTGGGGGTCCTGATTGCCAAACTTAAAAATGCCCATCGGGCTGACGGACATTTCTAGCATTCACAGGAACCGCTGCCAAGGAGGTTTCTGTGAATGCATTGGAACTAATAAAATAAAATGACACAAACCTACCTCCTTATTCTGAGTACTTTGTTGGCAGTACTAGACCGTAAAGTACGGGGTGAGTACCAGTTAAAAATTTCCAACAAGAAAAATGGACCGTCTTGACGTAGTCCCTAGTGAACCCAACAGAGCCTGAACTGAATACACGCCCCCAAATGGAAGCCAGTGAAGGTCCCAAATGGAATCGGAAACTGAAGAGAATTTTGGTAAATTCAACAGGACTCTCGCTACCGTGTTTTGAAGAGTCTGAAGTTTATTGAGAAGCCGCATTTGGCAGCCTACAAATAGTGCATTGCTATAATCAATTTTTGAGATTACCAAGGCTATGATTACTGCTTTCCTATGCTCTAATGGTCAAAGAAATGGTAACATCGTTATTAAGGTTTTTAAAATAAAGAAGTAGGAAGAGGTGTTCTGATTTGAATGTTCTATGAAGGGTAATCTGTTGTCAAAAATGACACCCAGATTTCTTGCCTTCTGTACTGGAATTGATAGCGAATCATGATTCGATGGCCACCAGGTGGAGTTCCAGGAGGTATTTTTACCAAACACTAGCACCTCCGTTTTATCAGAGTTAAGCTTAAGAGAGTTCAGTTGCATCCACTGCGCAGTACTGTTCATGCATGTGCTGAACTGCAGGGCTATTCCTTCTGGATTAGATGAGACTGCTACCACTAACTGTGTATCATCAGCATATGAACTAACCAAAAAACCATATGCTCTGATCAGGTGAATAAGAGGGCGTTCACATTAAAAAGTGTTGGACTTAAAGAACACCCTTGCGGGACCCCACAGAGAAGTTTAAAATAAGTTGAGGTAAATTCTTCCAGCATCACTAATTGTTCTCTATTGGTAAGAAAATATTTGATCAAGTTGACACCTGTTCTTTTTATGCCTGTTTTGTAGGCCTGGGCTAAAATTCCGTTCCGCTCGCGGAAATTGCGATCATTTTACATTTTCGCGTTCCGCGGAGAGCGCGAAAATGTCAAAATTTCCGCAATCCGCATCTTACCGGAAATTTTTTTCTTGCTCGCGCTGTAAAAAAATACATGCTTGCGTGCGCGCGATCGCCTTACTGAATCCCTGTGTTCGGCGACAAGTTTTCCCGATCCGGTCGCCTTCTCCACGAGATGTTGGATTGTTGGTAGCCATTTGCGCTGTCTCGCGACAGTTCGCGCCCGAATTAACGTAATTTGTCACGCCATCACGTCATTCATCGCGTGATCACGGCTTTCTTCTCGCGATCATGCACCGCGAGATTATGAGATGAATGAGATCTCGTGCCCGTGAGCAACCGCATGGGTAAGTTGGCGAGCTGCGATCACGCAGAAAATACCGCGAACGGGCGGGAAAAAAACTTCTGCATCTTCGCGATATTTCCACGTGTTTGCAGAGATTTTTAACATTTTCGCGATAGTTTGCAAACGTGAATTTTGCAAATTCCGCCTACCCCTACTGTTTTCACAAAACGGTTCATGAGTGCTAGACGGTCCACCGTATAGAATATGGACGATAAGTCTAACAGGACTACGGTCGCACTCTCTTCTTTATCAACTATGAATGTGATCTTTTCTCTGCTATGTCTTGGCCAAAAACCATGTTGTGTGGGATCAAGATGGTTATTAGAGTTTAGAAAAGAAATAACCTCTTTATCCATTGCTTTCTCCAATACTTCTGCCGGTAATTGTAGGTGAGAGATAGGCCTACAGTTTTTGGGGATTTTACTTCTTAATTTTTTAGAGTCCAGATTGGTTGCCTGCAAAAAATTAAAACCTGCTCCAATGATCAGATGGCTGGAACCATGAATATACGAGGTAAGAAACAAGGAAACCCTAGGAGTCAGACGGGAGCAAGGGTAGGTACATATTTATAAGGAACAGTGGTCCCATTCAAAAAAGAGTTAAAAAGTGCCACAATTAGTGCAATGAAAAATTGGGTTTATATGTAAGTCAGTGCAAGAATAAGATAATAAGAAACAATAGTAAACAATTATAAAAACAGAATAGTGAGTGAGTTTATGCTGTGGCAGGGTACAAAGGAAATCAGCCGATTTCCGGAACCCAGGCAAGTGACTTAAAAGGTGACTTTTTTAGAGCAGGTAAATAAGCAGTAGCAAAAAGTCAATTGAACATCTCATACTTCAACATTTGAGTATTAAATATCGAGGACCATGAATATATGCAACATACAAGTTTTGTAATTGTACATGCTACTATATGAATATATATATATGCTCACCACCCCTGACATGTTGAAATGCTTTACACGCCGGGCAGGACTCTTCATCGGAACCCAAGGATAGTGGTCCGCCCATAATTATTGAGATTAGACTTGTGTGCTTAAGCAAACCTTTCCATGCATTGACTCCAGTTTGTATGAGGTGGATTACATTAATAGGAGTGAGTTATGATCATCAGTGGGGGCCTGTATGTGCGTTCGTGTAGATGCTGCCAACAGCATCACACATATCCAGTCCAATGTCTAATTGTTGTTAAATATAGCTCATGGAAATGCACACTTATCATGCAAATGCCTAAAAAGCATCCTGCAATCAGCACCAGCTTGCAAAGGAACAGGACAACCATCTTGAAGTTGGTGTTGTACTTTATTATGCTTTTATGCATAATGAGGCACGCTTTGCTATACTTCTGACTCACAAGTAACACGCCTCAATGCCTTGCAAAACCAATCAGAGGATGGAAACGGCCCCAGAGCATTACCCAGCTGCTGAGTGTGTACACTGCATTTAGCAGAACATTGTGTCTGCAAACAATAAACTTGTAAACACAAGACAAACTTCCTTTAATTAGCAGTGTACCAGGTTCAAGGGCTTATAAGAGGTGGTCAATTACTGGTAATGCCATATGAAGCCTACTTCCAGTGGAGAATGACATGAACAATTGGGAGAAGTGAACATCAGGCTTTGGATGCAAAAAATAATTGGATCATGTGGACTGGAGATTCATGGAGGGGGCACTTTGGAGGTGTGAGTATTGGTAAGTGGGTGAATATAAAGCCTCTGTAGCCAGGGCAAGGGCTTTTGAAATTATATTGCAACATGTTCAGGCGTCCAAGGGAATTAGAACGTGTTGCTGTTTGTTCTAGTACTTTTGCCCTCAAACCACAGGAACAGCACATATGTCTCAATAATCAAATAAAGGTAACTGGACAAAAGACATTTATAACGTTATTGCCTGCAAATGTGTTTATCTATTCAGTTAATGTGCAGATGACCTCAACCTTATTATTCACTTCTCATGCTAGGTACTGAAAGGCGATCAGGCATGGAAGCCACAGACGTTTATCGATTCATGGAGTGGGAGCACCTGCGAATACTATCCGATACCAATGAGTTCAACGTTGAGTACTTGATCGCAGGTCAGACATCTCTGGTGTGGTGCTGAAGAATGTAGCAGTCAGCAGTTTTTAAGAGGGAACATTTGGACTTTGAACAACTACTCTGTTAGTCTGTTCCCCCAAAGCCACTCTGAAACCTCTGCACCCATCTCTTACACCCCTGTGCACCACTCACCACACACCTCTCATGTTCACCCAAAATGCATAAAGGTTTGCTAGCACCACTGATAACGTATGTGTGACACAGAGCTTACTAAAGTGTTATTAGTAGACTGAATGAACACCCGTGTATGATTTGGAGACACAAGGGGTCTTGCTTCAATACAGTTGTCTAGTCTTGAGGGCATGTGGTCCAAGAGTTGTCTCATATACATCAATAATTTAGATAATTCTCTCTTTATGTTACAAAGGATAACATATAACTGCTTTGCTGATGCAGCTAAATAAATCTATCTCATCACCATCCACAGCTATACTAAGATGTTAGCATTGTAAACATCCTATATACAGCTATATGTCAAAACTTGAAAAGATGTGTTGCAGAAAAATCACAGAATTGAACACAGGAAACCGCCCACTTTTCAGTCCCCGCCTGCATTAAATGGCAAGTGCTCTAATGCTTGCAAATATGCACAAGCTGAAATCTCTGCTTTTAAATTTCGCATTCGTGGTCCAAAATTCACAAATCCCTATATTCACAACAAAGGTTACAATATTCATGTAACAGCATCATTTGCATGGTTTGCAATGTGTTCCTCCACCTCAAATGTGTAAGAAACCCCTCATATTGCAAAGAAATGTGCTTGTGCATTTCTTGTCCTTACTTATTCTGTAGACTGCTCTAACCATGTACTTCTGGGCCACAAAGAACAATACAGTGCTCAGCTAGAGGCTATATTCTGAACGTTTGACTTGTGGTGTGACTAGGATTCTGAAGGGATCAAACACTTTGACCCACAGATGCAAGCTTGTTCCTCTGAGACGCACCAGAATCATCCTTGGTACCTTGGAAGAAAATGGCTTCTCCGAGAAAATGCATCCCTAATAACTGGTACATGTACGGAAATTTGCCTAATGCTGATACCATCAATAGAGATCTTCAGAGACCTAAGCCACTTTAGATAAAAACACCAACAACGGATAAGAAAAATGTCACAAAATAAAGAGAATTGGATATAATAAATAAAAAATTGCATAAAAGTGCTACAAAGAAAAGCATAGAAAAAAAGTCCCTCAACGCTATCAAATTCGAAATGAAGAATATTTTGAAAAAAATACTCACTGTGATTGACCCTCTAGTTAACAGGGTCAGAGAGAAGCTGGCAAGCTGTCGTGAAAAGGCGCTGCAAAAAACGGCTATTTGGCAAGTGGCCCAGAAACACGTTTCCCACCAAAAACCATAATCGAAGGAAAAATTTAAATTGAAGCTACTGAAGAGGCATTTCTTTCCGGGAGGTTTGGTAGGTTGACTCAGTGTTCCAGGAGTAACACGTCTATATTTTTTTCCCAAATTTGGCAGCACTGCCTTCTTGACGAATAACCCTCCAATGTCCAGGACTGGTCTTTTAGAATCCTGTGAACCCCTCACAGTATTAAGAGAGTCTCCCGACTCGGCTTTAATTTCCCCAAAAATCTAAAATTCCATTTATAATTGAGATACTGAAATTCTTCCTCAGAGGATATCATCCTCTGCCTCAGGACAATCTATACATACATACCAGCTACTGGAGGAAAGTTTTCTACTGACATTCAAACATATCTTGCAATACCTAAACCGCATTTAGTAGAGCCACGCACATCAGCAGAAGACTGGTGCCACCAGTCCTGGAGCCAATAAGCTCCTTTCAGTGAGCCCCGGACAGAGTGTTAAGTAGTGAGACCTAGCTAATCCCAAAATCCTTCCCAGGCATGTCAGTTCCAGTGTTTTGGCAGAGGGTGGCACTTCATTTTCCGAGTCCACATATTGTGGCACCAATAATTTCACTGTTGCATGCACACATAATCCAACACTGAGAGTTTCTTCCTCAGCTCTGCACCCCACTGAAATACAGATGAGATCTCCTCCTCTGAACCATGAGTTGGTTCAGGCCACCTGCACAGGCTGTCTTATCTGAGTCTTCTGAAAACCCATTCACTGAATTAGGAAAGGGCCACAGAATCATTTCACTCTCTGATGTTGTACTCAACAATCACCAGTAGTTTCCTCCTTCTGATGTTAGGCATGGTGTTGCCAGTAATTTTAAATGCAAGCTGGCAGAAAGAGCCAACAAGGGATGCAAATGCATTATGATCTCTTATGAAAATTCTGCCATATGGCATGAACTTCACCTGAGCTCAGGGTTTGGTTAGAGAAATCATCAGATCTGCAGAATGACAATGGTCTTGTTCATAATTCCCCTATCTTAACTGCTGAAAGTTTTGAGGAAATGGAAAATCTATAGGGAGAGTGTCCTGGTACTTCATAGCTCAGGCTGGGGGTGGGGCGGGGTGTAGCTGGTACATGACTAGATATAAAATAAAACATACGTTGGACTCGTGGCTATATAATCCCCAAGGCTAGAGTTGGGGCCCAATAGCATTTCTGAAGTTACAGGAAGAAAATCAGGGTGACTGAACTGAAGTAGTTATATTGTTCTGCTGGCATAGATGCGGTTTTTCAAGATGACTGCTCAGTCCTGTCGTTGGAGTGTTCAGTGTCTGTCTGTATGCTTCTGGAGTGGAGGTTCCTTCACACCTTAAGCAGTAGAGCCCACAGGGAGATTTCATTCAAATCATTTTCCCTGGTTGTATTGGTCCTCACAAGAGGGAAAAGGAATTACTAATGTGTCAAAGAGACCGGATTGCTATTCATAACTATTGTTAGAAAGCAAGTGCATCCAAATTACTGCAGGATATTAGTAGCTACACCATGGATCCGGGTTCAGCGAGTGGAGAAGCCTGGCGCTAACCAGTGGGAGCAATGTATCAGAGAATTTCCATTGAAACAGTCTTCATTCAATTCCACCGGCAATTAAATGCATCAAGAAAATCTCAGTTCACCTGGTGACACTGAAGGACTGGGTTATTCTTAAGACCCAGCGGTGCCAGGGAACAACACCTGAAACCTTCGTGGGTTACCTGTTCTGGCGTACTAAACACAGAGACACGGGACACTTCCAGCGACGTCAGAGATCAGCGTTTATTTACTGCAGGGATACAGAAGTCACAAGAAGTACACAACGTGTAGGTTCTCGGAGACTGCTTCAAATTTGTAGAAGTGGATCGGTCCTTTTATACAAGTTTTTGCCATAGCAAAGTATGGTGAACAAAGGTTACAACTCAGTTCCCACAATAAACTTCAAAAGGGTCGCGTTCATGTTTCAGGAGGCCGGAACACAATTACAACAGTCTTGCCGGTTCCCAACTGTAAAAACATATCTCCTCTGCAATAAACACATTTTCATCCTAACTGTAAACACATTAAAAGGAAGGACGAAAAACAGATGCAAGGAAAGAACAAGGACGCACAACAGGTTTGAAAAGAGTGTTAGGAGCAATAAAGGAAACTTGATAGAGGGGTCAAAGACCTCGTGTCTAATGTATGCATGGCTGAAACAATAGACCGGCGCTGCAAGATGAGCCTCGAGCGGGGCCATCTGCCTTAGTCGTGTCATTTCCCTCATCGTAAAAGTCACCTCAAAGGAACACGTGTCCCTCGTGTAAGCTTGGGAGTCCCTGGGTCATGAGGCGGACAAAGTCCGTTTGCTGGCTACCTGAGGGCAAGAAACAAAATGGATGCTGTATCTAAAATGGAACCCGAGGGTTCGGATGAACAAACCCAAAAATAAGACGAACCATACGTGGTTGCATAGCGAAACTGCATACACCCACTATACTCGTCATTTGCGGTTCGTAGATACCAAACTCATCCATATTCGTCACCACTCGAAAGTGCCGTCCCGTCTCACACGGAACCTCAGACGCTCCTTTTGCCCTCATGTAGGCAAGCACTAGTCAAGATCGGAGTCTATGTCAATATTCATCAGATCGTTCAGCTGCTGCTGGAACATCATTCTATTCATCAACGTCTCCTTGGTAACGGATGGCTGCCTCATACACGTTGTAGCACATAGGCCACATAAGGCCGGACCACACTGTACACAAAGACAACACGTGAACAGAAACGTCACAACAACCCCTACGATCATTAGAATCTTCCAACCCCATGTTGACATCAGGCCCCAAAACCATCCTAGGAGCGTCCAATTACCTTCGTCCACGTGTATGGACTCGGAAATCTTGTGCAACTTCGAGATGGCTTGGTAAACAGTTGGAGCATTGTCAGGAATAAAAATGCAACAACTCGAATGGATAACTTTACACACACCACCTCTATCTGCAAGAACAACGTCTAGAACCATACGGTTCTGCAACGTCATGAGTCTATCCGCCTGTAGTTCAGCTGTTAAGTTACCAAGGGCATTTGCAGTAATATTAGCAGTCGACTCAACTACACGGGTCAACTGTCTTAGGTTCCTACTATTAACCATAGGACCCCAAAACGGCAAGAAACCCTTAAAGAAGTCTCCTGCTTCTTGACCAGCAGTATCCTCTTTGCTAATAACGCCTCTCACGACTCTAGTTTTGTGGTAGTCTGAAGCAACCGTGAAAGTCGGTGGTAAAAGATTCGCAATATAACAGGTACCTGAAAAATCGCGGGGTAACCATGTATACGCGCGTTCATAACATACAAAATAAGTGCCCTTAGCAGTCAGAAAAACAGGGGAGGAGAGCATCGGTAGAACATACGTATCAGTGCAAGCACTGTTCCCAAGTTGTGCTCTCGGATTTCGACCCAGACCCTTCAAGCAGAAATTACCAAGGTGAGGTACAATCCATATTGGGGACGAGCTCTTAAGCTGTCTATCACCCACTGACGTACTATACTCAGCCTCGCTCAGATCCTTATAGGCCTGCACTTCTTCGCCTGGAATAAGTGATGCATCAAAAACATCTCTATCCAGATCCGCTATTGCTATCGCCAAAGGCTTATGATACGGCCCAGGACCAAAATTGACAGACCGTGGCTCTCGACTGGGGTAGGAATCTAGTGCACTACGGAACATAGTTTGGAATGCTCGAGCTGAACCCTGAGAGCTGTAAGGAAGGACCAAATACGGGATACCCCTATCCGTGGTATGTGGCATTAACCCACACACCCAACAATTGGTAGTGTTCACCACCAACTGATGCTGGTGTAGGAGTTGAACAAAGGAATTATTCATGAATTCCGCACGTCTAACCTGCTCATGTTGAGGCAACGGATGAAAAGAATGTGGGGAGACAGTGGTGAGGGAACTTGGTTTAGGAGAGAAGGTAGGGGAAACAGAAGGTAATAACAGCGGTACTCCAAAATACACTCCACCCACCAATAACATAGATACAGTCAAGAACAGTAGAAACACCTGAAACAGAAAACATTTTGTTCGTACAACCCTCCATAGCTCTAATCTCTGCGTCGACATCCTTTCTACTTCCAACAGCTTAGAGAATGCCATCCTCTACAAACCGTCCGTGACGTACTTGACGCACTTCGTTCTGAGTAGCGATTATCAATCCCCAGGAGTTCCCAGGAATCGACAAAAGTAACCGACCTAACGTCAGAAACCTGCTAAACAGAAAGGAGTACCCGCACGGCCCTACGGTGACCCGGATGGAGAGGTTTCCTCGAAACGTTCAGTTTTATTACAAATTTCTTAGCAGTGGAAAAACACATAAAAATTCAAGAAGAAAGGATATAATTGTCCATAATATTCGAAATATCAAAAAAACAAAAATATACTACTAATTTTTATTAGTCCTTGAACGAAGAAAGTATCGACTTCTTCCAGGTCGAGTTTGCTCTACAAACAATTGTTCAGCTGGCGCAACAGTGTTCGATGAAGTGGACAACGAGTCAGACCTTGTGTTCTCTACTACTGATGACTCCACATGCGGGTTTGGCAGTGGCAAATCCTCCCCCACAAGCTGAGCGTCGCTAAACGGCACAAAGTGCAAAGGAGTCTCAGTTTCTGTGGCCGAAATCCCAGTCCTCACCCAACCGTCCGTTGGTAAGGGGATCGGCACCTTTTTTGTGTGGCTGGCATGGACCCAATTCTTCCGGCCCTCCAGTCGAACCGCTGTCCTCGTTGTCAACAAAACTTGAAAGGGTCCGACGAATCTCGGCTCCAAGTTACGTTTCCGACCAAAATTTCGGGTAACAATCCAGTCCCCTGGCCGGAGCTGGTGTCCAGGACCCTCTGTCTGCGCCGGTAGAGCTTCAAAGACCTGTTGATGGATTAACCGTAGTTTAGTGGTCAAATCATGCAGGTAATCAATCAACATTGGATGCTCAAGACTATCAAAAGCCCTCGGCCTCGGGACTCCCCAAATATTCGCAGGGCGGCCGAACACAATCTCATATGGGCTAAGCCCTACTCGTGAGTGTACGGTCGCTCTGGTCGATAGGAGTGCCAGAGGCAAGGCATCAGGCCATGATAGACCAGTCGTAGCTTGAATCTTTGCGAGTTTTAGTTTCAGGGTACCATTGTACCCTTCAACCAAACCCGCTGCCTGAGGATGATTAGCACTATGGAATTTTTGGCGTATTCCCAGGCCCTTACACACACTCTGCATTACACTTCCCACGAACTCGCTTCCATTATCCGACCACACAATCCGTGGCATTCCATACCTAGGAAAATACTCCTTCAGCAGGATTTTTGCTGTGGACAGGGCAGTATTATCCTTAAGGGGATAGGCCTCAATCCATCTGGAGAACGCACAAACCACAACCAAAACATACTTCAGGTTATTGCATCTCTCCATATGGATAAAGTCCAGCTGGATAACCTCAAAGGGACAGGCAGGAGGAGCAAAATGACCAGGTGGAGTGGGGGTGCCCCTTCCGGGATTGTGCATCAAACACACCATACAATTCTTAACCACTCTTTCGGCACACTTAGCAATACCCTCATTCCTCCATACAGGGGACAAGAACTTACATATTCCTTTCGCACTAATATGTGACAACCCATGAGCCATTGTCACAACAGCTAATACATACGCATCTGGTAACATCCACCTCTGACATTCCGTCAGGTCAACCCAACATCCATGCGTATCCAATCTTCCTGTACTCTCTTTCCACTTGGTCTTTTCGGCTTTAGTAGCTTCGTTCTGAATTGCCTTCACACTCTCAACGGTATTTTCACACATACCAGTCTCCGTCGGCCACCTCACTGAACTCGCGACATACATTCGAGTCGCAAGATTCTTAGCCGTTTCCTTAGCGATCTCATCCGCAAACGCATTACCACGACCAACGTCATCCGTCACTTTCCGATGTGCACTACATTTAACAATCGCTACTTGTTTAGGCAATGTAAGTGCATCCAAAAGATCATTCACGAGCTGCCCGTGTTGGATCTTCGTACCATGCGATGTCATAAATCCTCTTTCTCTCCACAGTCTTCCAAAATTATGCGCAACACCAAATGCGTACTGACTGTCGGTAAACACATTCACTCGCTTTCCCTTTGACAGAACACACGCTCTTGTCAATGCAATCAACTCTGCCGCTTGTGCTGAATTCTGGTTCAATCTCGCAGTTTCCACAACCGTGCTCAACGTCACTACAGCGTACGCAGTCGTCACATCGCCATTCGGCAATTTAAAACACGAGCCATCCACATACAAGGTACCATCGGGATCTGCCAAGGGAGTGTTTTTCAGGTCCACATGACCTTTTGTTTCTTCCTCAGTCCGTAAATAACAATCATGTGACAGCACATCATCTGATTCCATATTAATCGGCAACAATGTCGCCGGATTCAGTACATTACAACGCTTGATCTGTATATGACTTGCCAAAAGGGTCAGCTCATACCCAGACAACCTTGCACTCGTCAGATGTTGAGTCTTTGTCCGATTCAAGAGCGTATCAACTGCATGCGGAACCATCACTATGAGCATATTATCCATGACCAGGCCTGCGGACTGCCGAATAGACGCCGCCGCTGCCGCTGTCGCCCTCAAGCAACTCGGCAACGCTCTAGCTACCGGGTCTAAGGTCGAGGAAAAATATGCACACGGACGCTGCTTACCACCAAATTGTTGCGTTAAAACACTCAACGCACAACCTTCCCTCTCGTGCACGTATAATGTGAAAGGCTTGCTGTAATCAGGAGTACCTAACACAGGAGCCGAACACAGTGCATCACGTAGTTCAGAAAAACTTTTCTGACATTCCTCCGTCCATGGCAAAGGAGTCGAAACGTCCTTGCACGTGAGAGCTACCAATGGCTTCGCTAACAGTGAGAAGTTCGGGATCCACTGTCTGCAGTATGACGTGATACCTAGAAAGGCACGCACATCTCTCTGAGTTGTTGGCACAGTCATTCGAGCAATTGCTGCAATTCGTTCAGGGGTCAACCTTCTTCCCGCCTTTGACAATAAGTGACCTAGATAGGTTACTTCTTGACAACAATATTGCAGTTTGGAAGGTGACACTTTATGATGTAAGTCACAAAGATGCTGTAACAGTGACACTGTAGCAGCTCTACAAAGCTGCTCAGTGTCAGCAGCTACCAACAGATCATCGACGTACTGAATCAAGGCCGCACCAGCCGGTAACACAAACGCATCAAGTTGACTCTTAAGGGCTTGACTGTAGATCGATGGACTTTCACAGTAGCCCTGAGGTGCGCGTTTGAACCTGAAGCTGCGACCACCTAATGAGAAACCGAACAAGTCTCTGCTTTCCTCAGCAATCGGAATGCTAAAGAACGCATTCTTCAGATCGATTACCGAGAACCATGATGCAGTGGCTGGAATCAAAGTCAGTAAGGCTGTAATGTCTGGCACCACAGGAAACTGTGGAACAACAATTTTATTCACTTCCCGTAAGTCGATAACGAGACGGTACACGGGAGGCTTGGAGGGATCCGTTTGTTTCAGAATAGGCAACACGGGACTATTGCACACATTACCCCGAGTCTCCTCAATAACATCTTTCCCGATCAGATCGTAAATGATCGCTAACAATGCCCGTTCACCATCGAGAGAAATACGGTACTGGGGTATGCGCGGCAAGCGCGCACCAACTTTCAATTGAACAACATAAGGTGGTATATCCAGCAGGCCCACATCATTGGGACCTGTCGCCCACAAGGACACCGGAAGAGAACTCAATTCCGGAGGGAGCTTATCGATCGATAAATACATAGGGGAAATCACGCTCTTACCCAATGTAAGCTCCACGCCCGTAGGAGAACAGTACAAAGTCGCATGTAACCTTTTCAACAAATCCAAACCCAAAAGATTCTCACCACAACCAGTAGTCAAAATCAAAGGAGCCTCTAGCTCATGAGACCCAATTGTAAGGGGCAAGGGGCTAGAAACTGGATTGCTAACGGGGGCGCCAGAAAATCCAACGGAAACATTCGTTAAGCCAGACAAAGGCGCGCCAGGGAGTTTCGAATGCATGATGGAACTTTTTGCTGCACCAGTGTCCAACAGAAAAGGCTCGACAACGCCCAAAGTGGCTACTGCAACATAAGGCCCTCTCTGATCAACCGGAACTGATACTTCTCCCTTCCTTTGTCTATAGCTGTCCTAGTAGATACCGTCCGTATCAACATCACACTCGACGTAACAGTCATCCACATGATACTGTGCAGACCGACCGGACGATGGTTCGCGCCGATCGAAACAATTTTGCGAGTCCGAAGACGTGGCAAAGCGTTCAGCCTGATTCTGGGTAACCCCACGACCTCTACCACGGGAAGCCTGTTGAGGGCCACTACGGCCTCCTCAAGCCGACACACCATTGTTCCTATCACGGAGAACCGGACAATCGAACTTCAGATGGCCCTCCCCACGACAATATGCGCATTGATTATATCCCAACACAAAGCGAGGTGCGGGAGAGACATTTCGCGTCTGTGATCTGGAGAACTGTGATTGAGATCGATTTGGCTGCTGTGTATCACTGAAATTCGAACGCGGAGGATAGGCTTGCTGCAACAAGACCTTGGTTTTAAGATCCTTTGTTTTCTTATCTGCACGCTCACTTTCCTCCTTTTCTCTATTTTCGTAATATTGGGCCGTAGCCAGTATTTGAGCAGTGGTAGAAACAGCCCACGAACTCTCAGAATTCTTCAACTTGTTGCTAAGGTCGGGCAACAGGTTCGATACAAACTTATCGTCGAACAGCCGCTGACCACCCTCGGAACCCATGTCCTGACCACTATGATCAACAAACGCTTCCTCAAATCTCGTAAAGAAATCAGAAACGCTTTCATCCCTCTTTTGCTTGCACGCTGATAATTTGTCCCAATTGACGCGCATTGCTGGCATAAGCGTTTTCATGAGAGTAATTATCCTCTGAGGCAAAGCCACAATAAGCTGTTCAGGCTTAGCCCCACCAACCTGCTGGGCGTCTGCCGCCGTAAGGGCAGCCCAGTCACCGCCTAACTCGGCTACGTGATTCTCATGACGAATTTTCGCCCAAATCGGCTGAGGCACCACATTGCCAAACAACATGTCGATATCTGCAAGGTTCATAACGGTAGCATCCACCAATTGGGACAGCTCCTTATAATAGCCTGCAGGATTTTTACGGGGATCAGGCAAGGATTGCTTCACTTGTAAAACTTCCGATCGTTTCCAAGGGAGGTGTATCCACACTCTCTGGAAACGGCCTGGGACAGCAGGGTTAGCATTAGGATCACCTGGCATCCACACTGGGGGAACTTCCCGCATAGGATATTGACCAGGTTGTGCCATCCATTCTGCAGTCTCTTCCTTAAACAACGCACGAGGTTGCACTGTACATCGAAAAGATAACAAGCGTTCTAGAGCTTCTCGAACTTTGTCACCTACAATTACACCCGTGGCGAACCGATGCTGGAGCTCAGAAACCTCAGACGGTACATTATCAGCCACATCATCATCCCACTCCTCCTTCAACGATTTACACAATTCCTCAAACACGAATCGTTGCGTAGGCACATTAAACTGAGAAAACGTTTCAAACACCATACGTGAGGTGTACTTAACAGGATTACGAACCCATTTACGTGCCATTTTCACCAACGATTCACGTTCCCTACCATCAGGAAGCTGGCTGCGCCTTTGAGCAACATCTGAAAGAGTCGAGCCGAGTATTGGCCCAAAAAGTGGAGAATAAAGAGTCGCAACAGCAGTCAGGAGACGACTACGAACAGAAGGGGAAGAGGAAGAAGATGCAGGCGCAGCAACAGTAGGGGTGGAAACAGTAGTAGTAGACGCGGCAGCAGGAGTAGCGGGAACAACAAGCTGAGGAAGGACTTGGAAAGGCGCAGTAGGGAGAGGAACCGGGACAAGAGGATGTACGATCTGTGGCACAAGGGGATTTGGGAGAGCGGGAGGAACGGCGGGCTGCCCAGCAGCCGCCAAAACAGCAGGTGGAGGAAGGGGTGGATGCACGGGACCCATAACATCGGGAGCATAGGGAGGTGGTGATTTCAACAGATAAGACAAGAGCGAATCCTCCATCGCTTCTTCTCCCGTCTTATCGATATCAGAAGGTAGCACCGGATAACATTTATCCACCGCCATATGACGAAGCCGAGTACTAACTTCCTGCTCCTTCTCATCTTTGTCTAACTGATACTGTTCTGCATTTCGCATCACCGTAATAACACCTTCTCTTTTATTTTTCTTACTCTGTTTGATTTCTTTCTGCTTGGCCTCTTTCCGCCATAACCGGAAGGAATCAAACATGGCCGGCCTAGCTTTCCTTTTAAACAATTTAGCTTCCAAATTATCTAAAACGGCGGTTTCAAAACTACCATGAGATGGCCAACTAAGGGCGCCATCATTTTTAGTGTAGCGGACCCAATATTCATTATATACGATAGGACCCACGCCATGGCGACTATAGAGCTCGTAAATTGGAGTTCCAACCGGAGGTATCGGACATGGATCCTCCAGCCGGGAATCCATGCTGCAACATTTGAAAAACCCAAACAAAGTACTACGGCCAGGCATCGTGCACACTAGCCGAGTATACAAACTTCAAGGGCTATCGGATTACGATGTCCTCGCAAAAATGCAAGACCCTCGGTTTTTGGCAATTGCAATCGTCAAATAAAACCCAACAACTAAGAACCACGAATGCTATGGAACCATGCAAACAACAAAGCAATACTGGGTGCGACCCACAAATACTTAACTGAGAGAACAATGGCGTCACCAGGAAGGCCCGTTGGTCGTCTCGCCGTACAAAGGACTACGCCAGGCGCCAAAACAGGTCGACAGTCAGGGCATCGGTCCGTCGCAGCCGTCAGGAGGCGGGGATCTTCGCGGGAAAAGACGTCGGGCCACTTATTTCGACAACTGGATCGATGAAGCGGGGTGCACCTTCCCTCGGAGATTTCACACGAAGCTCCTCACGATCGTCGGGCTTTGGACCGGTACCGTTGATGTCGCCCAACGTTGGGCGCCAACTGAAGGACTGGGTTATTCTTAAGACCCAGCGGTGCCAGGGAACAACACCTGAAACCTTCGTGGGTTACCTGTTCTGGCGTACTAAACACAGAGACACGGGACACTTCCAGCGACGTCAGAGATCAGCGTTTATTTACCGCAGGGATACAGAAGTCACAAGAAGTACACAACGTGTAGGTTCTCGGAGACTGCTTCAAATTTGTAGAAGTGGATCGGTCCTTTTGTACAAGTTTTTGCCATAGCACAGTATGGTGAACAAAGGTTACAACTCAGTTCCCACAATAAACTTCAAAAGGGTCGCGTTCATGTTTCAGGAGGCTGGAACACAATTACAACAGTCTTGCCGGTTCCCAACTGTAAAAACATATCTCCTCTGCAATAAACACATTTTCATCCTAACCGTAAACACATTAAAAGGAAGGACGAAAAACAGATGCAAGGAAAGAACAAGGACGCACAACAGGTTTGAAAAGAGTGTTAGGAGCAATAAAGGAAACTTGATAGAGGGGTCAAAGACCTCGTGTCTAATGTATGCATGGCTGAAACAATAGACCGGCGCTGCAAGATGAGCCTCGAGCGGGGCCATCTGCCTTAGTCGTGTCATTTCCCTCATCGTAAAAGTCACCTCAAAGGAACACGTGTCCCTCGTGTAAGCTTGGGAGTCCCTGGGTCATGAGGCGGACAAAGTCCGTTTGCTGGCTACCTGAGGGCAAGAAACAAAATGGATGCTGTATCTAAAATGGAACCCGAGGGTTCGGATGAACAAACCCAAAAATAAGACGAACCATACGTGGTTGCATAGCGAAACTGCATACACCCACTATACTCGTCATTTGCGGTTCGTAGATACCAAACTCATCCATATTCGTCACCACTCGAAAGTGCCGTCCCGTCTCACACTGAACCTCAACACACTGTTAGTGAGAGTGATTACTTTAATAAATGCTAATGGTAGCTTTTTTCTTTTCTCCATTCTCTCTGACCAGCTTCCAATGACAATGACGCCCTCAAAATGAGTAGCTGCAGTTACAGTGTCCACTGCAGTGAGCTGTCTTCCAAGCAAATCCAAGGTGTAGAGGGAGCCTACCTCGAAGGATGTAACTGTAACGTAAGTGTGCCCTGGGTCACGGGTCCTCTCAAGGCCACCAAATAAGTAGCATAAAACAATGGAGTCTTATCAGAGAAGGGACAAAAAAGGAGTAGCAAAAGGATTATGAAGGGAAACAGAATGCGTGGATTAACAGAGAATCAGGGAAAGAGAATGGACAAAGAGGACAAGACATAGGACACTCAAGAGAATATTCTGAATACAATGCAAATCTATTTACCTCAATTATACGAATATCAACAATGTTGTTCTCTGCACTTGACCAGAACAATTTCCAATAGGATCTTTTAAAATTCGAATCATTGCTAGAATCTGTATCTGGATCAATTCTATAGTGAGGTGAATTTGTCTACGCTTTAGAAACAGGAGTCACCTAGAAACCCAAAAGGGCCTCCAGGCAAAAATTCTCAACGCGTGCGGTCAGGTTTCTCATCCCGAAGAAACCTTCTGCTCACGTTGAGAAAGCTGCCACTCGAGTAGAAAATCTACTCGAGTGGCAGCAAAAAAGCAGCGCCATCTTGCACTGTGCATGCTGCTATTTACACTTATTTTACAGCGTGGGACAAATACCTGGCACTAAGAATCAATGCAAAGAGCATGACCAAATGCACTCCGCCGCTTGCAGAATCCCACTTAGCGTGGCAGAGTTTTGGGGTCCCTCTGCATAGGCCTAGTCATTAGAAGAAAACAGCTTAGTCATTCTGACAATTCTTCAGGCAAAGGTACTGCATAAATAAATAAACTACAAAAGGATATGGGTAGAAAAAATCCAAAAACATTAATATACATTTTAATCTTATATTCAATCAATATCAGCATCAAATATTTGGTAAAGGAAAAGTGCTTGATGTGTAAAGTGAACACACAGCGCTCTTAAAACTCATGTGGGTGGCCCAAGGTGATAGAAATAAAATAAAGTAACAACAAAAAGAAATATTGATCCAGAACTGTGCATAAATGAAATTAATCCATGGACAATAAGCAATGATTATTGGCTTCAAAACTGGGGAGGGCCATATCTCTAGTATCTGGAGGATACTGTAATACTTGGACAATCTCACAGTAATACCTCATGCAGCTTTAGTGGAGTAAAGCAAAGCTTAGATGTCGGTATGAATAATTTTCCTGTAATATCTTAATCCCCAAAGAAAGTTCAGGACTCATCACTTCATATGGCCCTCTGCGCCATAATCACAACAGAGTGACTCTTTGTCCAATATGTACACTTGGGAGTAAATTACGGCTGCAAAAATCTCCATGGTGGAAATAATACTTGTGATGGGATGCACCTGCTATTTGCAGCACATTTACATCTGGGAGTAAAAAATGAAGATTCCTATGCGCACACGACTTCTGCATCCACTGAATATATAAACACTACTAAACTGTTTTTTCCACCAGCAGTAACCACAATAAAAATCTAGTGTGTGACTGCCCAGGCAGACACAAAAGAGAATGGAATTTATGCTCATCTCCAAATGGGTTACAACAAACAAATGATGGACGGAATGCTGACAATGCAGACATTCTCCCCCAGTCAAGAGATCTGGGTTAAATCCATCGTTCTTTTGCCCACTACACCACCCCAGTTTAGACATGGCCATATGCAAATCAGTCTTGACCCTGTGCCTCATGGGAACAGTCCAGCCCGAACTGCCAAGCCATGTCTTCCCTGGACCGGAATCAAGCATCCTAGGACCGGTTTCTGGCTATCAGCCGTCACCAGCCAGGACAGCCCGACTCCAGTGGCGTAGTGAGCACGGGTCCCACGTCTGGGAATACCCATCCCACTTAGGGCGAAAAGCGTTACAACAAACAAATGATGGACGGAATGCTGACAATGCAGACATTCTCCCCCAGTCAAGAGATCTGGGTTAAATCCATCGTTCTTTTGCCCACTACACCACCCCAGTTTAGACATGGCCATATGCAAATCAGTCTTGACCCTGTGCCTCATGGGAACAGTCCAGCCCGAACTGCCAAGCCATGTCTTCCCTGGACCGGAATCAAGCATCCTAGGACCGGTTTCTGGCTATCAGCCGTCACCAGCCAGGACAGCCCGACTCCAGTGGCGTAGTGAGCACGGGTCCCACGTCTGGGAATACCCATCCCACTTAGGGCGAAAAGCGTTACAACAAACAAATGATGGACGGAATGCTGACAATGCATACATTCTCCCCCAGTCAAGAGATCTGGGTTAAATCCATCGTTCTTTTGCCCACTACACCACCCCAGTTTAGACATGGCCATATGCAAATCAGTCTTGACCCTGTGCCTCATGGGAACAGTCCAGCCCGAACTGCCAAGCCATGTCTTCCCTGGACCGGAATCAAGCATCCTCAGGCCAGTTTCTGGCTATCAGCCGTCACCAGCCAGGACAGCCCGACTCCAGTGGCGTAGTGAGCACGGGTCCCACGTCTGGGAATACCCATCCCACTTAGGGCGAAAAGCGTTACAACAAACAAATGATGGACGGAATGCTGACAATGCATACATTCTCCCCCAGTCAAGAGATCTGGGTTAAATCCATCGTTCTTTTGCCCACTACACCACCCCAGTTTAGACATGGCCATATGCAAATCAGTCTTGACCCTGTGCCTCATGGGAACAGTCCAGCCCGAACTGCCAAGCCATGTCTTCCCTGGACCGGAATCAAGCATCCTAGGACTGGTTTCTGGCTACAGGGTCAAGACTGATTTGCATATGGCTGGGTTCAAACTGGAATGGCATGGTGAGCAAAAAAACGATGGATTTAGGCCCAGATCTCTGTACTGGGGTGAATGTATGACATTGTTCTGCATTCTGTCCATCAATTGTTGTTTTTGCATTTGTCACCCCAAGTGGGAAGGGTATGCTCAGACGTGAGTCCCTTGCTCTCCATGCCACTGGAATCAAGCTATCATGGCTGATGAGGGCTGAAAGCCCGAAACCGGTCCTAGGATGCTTGTTTCCAGTCCAGGGAGAACCTGGCTTGGCAGTTCGGGCTGGACTGTTCCCATGGGGCACAGGGTCAAGACTGATTTGCATATGGCTGGGTTCAAACTGGAATGGCATGGTGAGCAAAAAAACGATGGATTTAGGCCCAGATCTCTGTACTGGGGTGAATGTATGACATTGTTCTGCATTCTGTCCATCAATTGTTGTTTTTGCATTTGTCACCCCGAGTGGGAAGGGTATGCTCAGACGTGAGTCCCTTGCTCTCCATGCCACTGGAATCAAGCTATCCTGGCTGATGAGGGCTGAAAGCCCGAAACCGGTCCTAGGATGCTTGTTTCCAGTCCAGGGAGGACCTGGCTTGGCAGTTCGGGCTGGAATGTTCCCATGGGGCACAGGGTCAAGACTGATTTGCATATGGCTGGGTTCAAACTGGAATGGCATGGTGAGCAAAAAAACGATGGATTTAGGCCCAGATCTCTGTACTGGGGTGAATGTATGACATTGCTCTGCATTCTGTCCATCAATTGTTGTTTTTGCATTTGTGACCCAGAGTGGGAAGGGTATGCTCAGACGTGAGTCCCTTGCTCTCCATGCCACTGGAATCAAGCTATCCTGGCTGATGAGGCTGAAAGCCCGAAACCGGTCCTAGGATGCTTGTTTCCAGTCCAGGGAGGACCTGGCTTGGCAGTTCGGGCTGAACTGTTCCCATGGGGCACAGGGTCAAGACTGATTTGCATATGGCTGGGTTCAAACTGGAATGGCATGGTGAGCAAAAAAACGATGGATTTAGGCCCAGATCTCTGTACTGGGGTGAATGTATGACATTGTTCTGCATTCTGTCCATCAATTGTTGTTTTTGCATTTGTCACCCCGAGTGGGAAGGGTATGCTCAGACGTAAGTCCCTTGCTCTCCATGCCACTGGAATCAAGCTATCCTGGCTGATGAGTGCTGAAAGCCCGAAACCGGTCCTAGGATGCTTGTTTCCAGTCCAGGGAGGACCTGGCTTGGCAGTTCGGGCTGGACTGTTCCCATGGGGCACAGGGTCAAGACTGATTTGCATATGGCTGGGTTCAAACTGGAATGGCATGGTGAGCAAAAAAACGATGGATTTAGGCCCAGATCTCTGTATTGGGGTGAATGTATGACATTGTTCTGCATTCTGTCCATCAATTGTTGTTTTTGCATTTGTCACCCCGAGTGGGAAGGGTATGCTCAGACGTGAGTCCCTTGCTCTCCATGCCACTGGAATCAAGCTATCTTGGCTGATGAGGGCTGAAAGCCCGAAACCGGTCCTAGGATGCTTGTTTCCAGTCCACGGAGGACCTGGCTTGGCAGTTCGGGCTGGACTGTTCCCATGGGGCACAGGGTCAAGACTGATTTGCATATGGCTGGGTTCAAACTGGAATGGCTTGGTGAGCAAAAAATCGATGGATTTAGGCCCAGATCTCTGTACTGGGGTGAATGTATGACATTGTTCTGCATTCTGTCCATCAATTGTTGTTTTTGCATCTCCAAATGGGAACACATGAAAAAATGGGCATAAAGGGGCTTACCACTTTTTCACAGGTCTAAATGATCTCCTAACACTTTGAAAATGAATCACATGATTTCAGAGCCAGAACTCCATTGCACATGTCTTAGCTATTGAACTTAATTAGCTCTTTTTTCGGGTGGATCTTTAGGTAAATGATCTCAGAAGTCATGTCTTGATTCCATGGTTTGTGGGCACTTGGACCAGCTCCAGCTCTTTTTATCACCTCATTTTGTTGAGTAAGGGCACATTTGTTACACATCCTAACGAGAAAAAAACGTTTTTTAATAATCTAATTAAAGCCAACTTTGCTTGACGTTTCCTCATCAATTTTGCTATGAAGTACATTATAAAACATGATCACTGCTGGTGGCTACTTTTGTGCTTGTTGGGTGACCTGTCTTCAACAGGTCGTGACATGCTTTTCTCAACCTTGTTCATCGGGGCAAAATACATGCATACTTGGGCAGCATGAAGGCGATGATGCTGAGAACCAGACAAAGAACCAGGTCTGCGTCCCTAAGACCAGCACCGATTGCGTTTGGAAGACTCTTGAGTAGGACGAGCTGACCAGAGAAGTCATCTTGATGTTTAACAACCCACCGATGGTTGAATCCCTTCTACACCATCCCTCTTCTAAATGACTAATAGTAAGGAAACAAAGTGCATCTCTTACATCTGAGTAAAGTAGTCAATAGAAAGTAGGTGAACTACTGTTCTGGAAGCCCTCTGTGATATACCTTTGTACTTTGCAGATTGTTTGCTACATTTCTGATCCTTTCATTACTTGTACACAGGTTCTGTCCACAGTTCACATTGCAAAGTTACCTGCATGTCTCTGTAGTCCAGCTTTCCAGCTATGGATCTTGTTTCAAAAAGCACTTCAATGCCTGGTCAAAACTTTATAAATCTTCCAGTAAAATAAAATAATAAAATAATTCTTTTGGAACCAACACAAGAGTCACTTATTATAATTAATCAAGTAATTATGAGTCTCATTGGGAGTTTGGCAAACAGGATAGACCGACACAAAAGTAGTGGACCACCCTGTCTGCCAAACTGATGGTCCGCCCACTCTACATAGACTCTGGTGGACTGTCATGTTTCCATCAGTGCATCTCTCGTTGGGTCCGTTAGCGAAAACCTTACACCAATGCCCATATGAACATGCTGCCTATTTTGAACAGGCGTTTTGAGGTATTTTTATTCTGTTCAGGACTGTCAAAAAAACATAGTGGTCCCAACAAGAAAAAAGAAAAATTGTCTTTACATCCTGGGAGAAAACATTCATGGTATCAGGGTATCAGGGTCATTACAGCTTTATTTATGTATTTATATATTTTTATTTTACTAAACGGCTGCATGAAACTTGATGGCTATTCGCTGAATCTTTCAGGGTGGCAGAGGTTATAACCTTTGCCCCCCTGCCAGATCAAAAGCAGCCTGCCATATCTCTATAAAGTCTTTCACATAGTACATTGTATTGGTACATTTTTGACAAACTGAATTGTCCTTTTACAATGTGTTCATCTGTGATAATATAACAGCTCTACAACAACTGAAAGACAAGAAATATGAAGGTGCACTGTTTTCTCGTTCCCTGCTCAGCCTCAAGCACTCCACTGTAACAGCATATGCCAATATTTAGGCTTGTGCGGCCATACACAGAACCCCATTAAAAGAAATGAAGGTTCCATCATACCTAAATTCATTTAAAAGACAGTTCAGTTCAGTTCATTTTAAACCTGCGGCACGATACCCTCCGGACAACACCCTCAACAAATCTACTCAACAAAACATACCAATACAGTCATGTGAGAAATTGGGTTGGTGGTTAAATGAGGTGTGAACCCTGCTTAAGCAAGTCACAATTCCTGTCAATTTAAAAAAGAAAATGACAAAAATCGAATCAACGGAACCAGTAATATGAGTTTTTCAGGTTTAAGGTAAAAACTAGAACCTAAAAGATCAAAGCCCCAACTACAGACATCCTGTTGCATGAGAGTGGGTCAATATGAGCAACCACAATGCAGTGCCAGTTCGATATAAGAAGTGGTTTGGGCCAAATTGATGGTTACCTTTAGACTTAGAAGAAATTTGATAAAAAAAATTCTGAGACTGTAAAGTTCAGCTGGGCAAGGTGCAGGCACTGTCTGAGAAGGGAGCATCATCCTTGGGGTGTCGCTGAGCCATGTCACTGTGAAGAATTCTTCGTTTGGACTTAGTCACTTTTTTGGATGTCAAAATCTCCAGCGGGAACAGGTTGGAAGCTGTAGCTGGCAACAGTTCCATGAGGCCAGGACACCCTTTGGCGAAGTTCAGCTTAACAGGATTTGCTGCTAGGGAGGAGAATGTAGTGGAACTTGCTGCAAAGTCAGGTCGACTGGCGATGTGTCTTGGGCGGATAGATGAGCAGGCTGGTTCTGGTCTCCTCTCAATTCTCAAAGCAGTTTTTGGCCAAAACATTTTAAATTCCACATTTTTGGATTTTGGCTATCTGGCCAATGACTGGGTATGACTTGGAGGGGGAGGGTTAGAACTCACTCAGGCTGGGCTCGGTCCAGGTGCAGGCTGAGATGGTTAAAACCTTTTCTTTCCCTGAGGCTCTGATCAGGAGGCCAACCAACAAGCCCTTGGAATTCGCTCTGGTAGTCTTGGGTTCAAGTGGTGAAACAGGACTCAAACAGCAGGACAAATCACCTAGAGTTCAAGACAGGCTCCAGGCTGCACAACAGTCCTTCCAGGTGCAGCAACGCAGTCTACAGCAGGCCCCATCAGCAGGCAGGCAGTCCTCTGAGAGTCCTTCTACGTGTCCAGAAAGTGAACTGAAGAGTGGGTCTCAGCGCCCTATTTTTATATCTTGATCCTTCTTTGAAGTAAGAGAAATTGCAAGAGATGTCCCTTTGAAGTTCTAGTAGTTTCCTGCCTCCAAAGCTCTGGCTTTAAGCTAGCTGCACACACAATGCAGTGATAAAAAAAATCATTTGTGTGAAGGTAGAGCACACCCTATTCAGTTGCAAGTGAGGCTGTGCCCAGTTCCGCAGTCTCATATTTACAATTGATGGCCCCTCCAGGCAAAGATAATCCCTCTACTGGGCAGCTGTCTGGGAGGAGTAAACAAAGTCAAACTGCCAACTGCCCCTGGTCATGTGATCTAGTAAGTGGCACCAAATAGTAAGGGTATGGAATGGCAACTTTCTAAAATTGGCATTTTCAAAATGATAATTTATTGTCCAACTTTACCATTAAAGAAGATTTTTAATTATAATTTCTCAGACACCAAACATGGAATGTTTAGTTGTTCCCAATCAAAAGTTATCACTAATTAAATGTAATAATGCAACCAACTGTTATTTTATGGGGCAGGTAGGCCTCAAAGTGCTGAAAAACAATAGGAGTTTTCCGGATCAGGACAAGATAATTCTTAAAAGTACATGTAAAACCTTTCAATTACTTTGCACCCTGCACTAAGCGTTATCCAGGGTCTACTGTAGGGGTGAAGTATATGTGATAAATTGGGCGTTTAAGGCTTGGCAAGGGGGTTATAATGCCAAGTCGAACTGTCAGTTGAAAACTTCATTAAGACTGCAAAAGCAAACCAGGGAAATGTGTTAAGGAGCTACTTAACTGGGTGGCACAATGAATGCTGCAGGTCCACTGGTGGCATTTATTTGAAAGGAACTGGGTATTTGGTATAGCACTCTACAAGGGAATTATAAGTACATTAAATATTCCAATCAGGTGTAAGTCAATTGTACTGTGTTTAAAGAAAAGAGCACAAGTACTGTAGCAGTTGTTAGCAGTGGTAAAGTCCTGGAGCTAATCAAGCAATCAATCAGGATTCTTATAATAGTGCAACTACTCACCTGTGAGGGTCTCAAGGTGCTGAGTGGGGCCAATGGGGGCAGTGGATCTGCTGTTCAGTTGAAGAGCAAGGTCTTGAGGGCCTTCCTGAATTGAGGCAGCGATGGTGATTGCCTGAATTGCAGAGGCAGAGAGTTCCAGGTCTTCGCAGCACGGTCGAAGAAGGATCTTCCTTCAACCACTGTGTTGCCAATCTGTGGGATGGTTGCCAGTTGGGTGCAGGGGAGATGTCTGGTGGGAGTGTAGAAGGAGAGGTGGTGGTTGAGGTATGGAGGTCCGGCATTGTGGAGGGCTTTGTAGGTGTACATGAGGAACTTGAAGGTAATTCTCTTGTTGATAGGTAGCCAGTGAAGGTCTCTCAGGTGGCGGTGATTTGGCTGCAGCATGGGATGCTCCGGATGAGTTTGGCAGAGGCGTTTCCACACGACATTGTAATGAGCCCCTAAATGTGACGGGTAGACTGCCAAGTCTGCGGGTTGGAAGGCATTGAAAAAGCGACAGAGGGACCTGATCCGCCAAGATCTAAATCATGTCCTAAGTGTTTTTGGACCCACCTTTTTTCTTGGCCCCACTAGATGGATCATCCACTCTTGTCACTGTTGGGGGAAACTGACCTTTGCTGTTTGGTCAAAAGTCCTACCACTCACCGCTGACTTTGCCCTCTGTTGCAGCTCCTTTTGCTGGTCTCCTCTCGCCGACGCTGCTCCACCAAAGCTCTCTGAATTTCAGAATATCAATAGGTTCATGCATAAAGCAAGAGGCTGAGTCTGTGGTATCAGGTTAAAAAAGGGCTTTATTCCAATAACTCGAGTCATAGGGATAATATTACCATCAGCACAAGGGATCAGGAAGGGTCTCAAAGTATTCTCAAAACATTATTCACAGAGTACAGTATATATACATCTCCATAATGTACGTAAGCAAGAAAGAGCAAAAGAGAATGAGATAAGAGCATGTGGGCGTGTAAGTAGGTTTGAAGGTGGGCGTCCGTGTGGGCGTCCACTTGATGATAAGGGGTAATTTGTCATAGGTGGGTGGATACCTGGAGGGGGTTGCGTGATCTGCTGGAATTGTACTGGAACTTTGCCTTACTTGTGTTCAACTCGAGCATGACATGTAACTGGCGCGGGGAAGGGTTGCTATGCAACCGGGAAGTCTGGAAGTGAGGCCTTCAGTGAGTGAGGCCTTCAGTGTCAGGACGACCAGCACATCTTGTTTTATCTGATATCTGATGTCTGGAGCAGGGACTGATTTGTGACATAGGTTGCCCATCACCAAGAGCCGATGTGGCATCTATTTCTTCATTTACTTCATTTACTGCAGAGGCCTTACATGGGGGCTATGGGCTTTTTACTGACGTGGGCTTTCCAATCTCACAAAGAGAGACAGTAAGGCTGGGCTCCCTCCTGGCAGATGGGTCACGTTCATTCCTCCTTCACCAGGCAGGAATGCGGCTCGGTAGGAGTAAGCAGATAACCGTGCTCAATACTGTCTCGGACAGGGCCCCTTTGGCTGTGGCCCAAGTGTGCAAGGCCAAGGATACGCAGCTGCAGATTTCTGAGTTTCTGAGGCCTGAAACCTCTGTTCGGGTCTGGCTGAGCCACAAACACGGGCTTTTATGTGGTGCAGGAAAACATGAGAAAAAAAACGTGTAGGCCTCAATACAGATTTGTCGTTTCTCTCATGGGAGACTGAATGATGGCAGGCCACGTTATAGTATAAGCATCATGATAGACAGGCCATGGAGAGGAAATGCATAGGTTACATGCATGTGCACATAAGCGTTGGGGGGGGCACATGGGGACACATAGGCCTCATAATTTTTATTTTCCTCACAAGAGGGGCGGACCACAGGTCCCAGGAGTCTCTGCGGCGCAAAGCCGACATCGGGATTTACGCGCCATGCGGCGCTTGAAATAGAGGAGAGCCCCGGCAGAGCGGGTGCTCTTGTCACTGTTGGGGGAAACTGACCTTTGCTGTTTGGCCAAAAGTCCTGCCACACACCGCTCACTTTGTCCTCTGTTGCAGCTCCTTTTGCTGGTCTCCCCTCGCCGCCGCTGCTCCACCAACGCGGCTGACGAGAGGGGCGGACCACAGGTCCCAGGAGTCTCTGCGGCGCAAAGCCGACATCGGGACTTTCGCGCCAGGCGGCGCTTGAAATAGAGGAGAGCCCCGGCAGAGCGGGTGCTCTTGTCACTGTTGGGGGAAGCTGACCTTTGCTGTTTGGCCAAAAGTCCTGCCACTCACTGCTGACTTTGTCCTCTGTTGCAGCTCCTTTTGCTGGTCTCCCCTCGCCGCCACTGCTCCACCAACGCGGCTGACGAGAGGGGCGGACCACAGGTCCCAGGAGTCTCTGGGGCGCAAAGCCGACATCGGGATTTTCGCGCCAGGCGGCGCTTGAAATAGAGGAGAGCCCCGGCAGAGCGGGTGCTCTTGTCACTGTTGGGGGAAACTGACCTTTGCTGTTTGGCCAAAAGTCCTGCCACTCACCGCTGACTTTGTCCTCTGTTGCAGCTCCTTTTGCTGGTCTCCCCTCGCCGCCGCTGCTCCACTAACGCGGCTGACAAGAGGGGCGGACCATAGGTCCCAGGAGTCTCTGCAGTGCAAAGCCGACATCGGGATTTTCGCGCCAGGCGGCGCTTGAAATTGAGGAGAGCCCCTGTGTCGCGGGCACACGTGCGGGCACCGCCGGGCTAAGCCCGGGCAAAGGGCGGGCCGTCTGTGGCTGTCCGGGGCAGGCTGAGGCAGGGCGGGGCCACTTCCCTTTACGCCCCAAGGAAGCCCCTGAGACTTGGAGCTTCGACGGTTGATCGCTCAGTGAGGACTGCATCCCTCTGGAGCCCTTGAGGCTGGACGTTGTTTCAAAGTTCATTCAGGATCCATTATAAGCGGAGGTGCGTTTGTATCGTTGTAGGCTTCTGTCTTCTATTGAGTCCTGACCATTGCTCCTGCCTATTATATGTCATGGCTAAAAGTAATAGGAAATACTCTGTAATGGGGGGTACGGGGACACTAGATGCTTTCCTAAAAAAAGCTGAATCTGTCGTTTCGAGGGAAATAGAAATGGTGGAAAGAAGGTTATCTTTGGAGCCACTAACCCAGATTAACACTGTGATACAACCTGGTGACACTACTTTAGGTCTAGGTGCCTTACAGGCTGTATGTCATTTCCCCATTGTGTCTGTGGGGGAGTCCAGCCCTGCCATTTCCCCCGCCTCTATGAATATTCCTAGTCCCCCTCTTTCATCCCCAGTTACACGTACCAGGCTGCTAAAGGTTCCCCCTGTTGCCATTACTAATATAGTGAAGGGGAAAAGAAAAGCTAACAACGCCCCCAAAGGAAGTCGGCAACAAGCTAAACAACCCAGGAACAAAGACTCTGTACATGGGTTGAACAGACAGGAAAGCACCGTGGACGCACAGGCCACGGTTGACAAGTGTCACAGGCGTAATGAGTGTTCTGACCAGGGGGAAAAAGGGTTCACGGGGTTAACACGGCCGAATTGTTACAGCTTATGGATGAGCGATTGAGAGCAATCATATTGCCAGTCATGGATAGACTCAATAAGATTGATGACAGACTTGTCCTCATTGAACGGCATATAGCGGGCCAGACTGCTTCGATATTAAGGCAAAACCCACCTGAGATACACCCTCTAAGCGTAGTAGCATCCAGAATCTCTGAGTTGGTTGAGTCTTTGACGACCCCTGCTGAAGGTCCTATAAATCTTCCTCCATCTGCTTTAGGACCTAATGGTGGTGAGAGATCGGGGCCTAGGGGCCCGATAGGGAGACGAAGTCCTCTTGTTGAGTATCCACCAAGGGAGCGTCCTTTGCATCTGCCGCCGGAGGCCTGTCCTTATACTGTAATTTTGGCGAATGTTCCGAAAATTTGTGATGGTAAGGAAGAGCATTTGTCTTTGTTAAAAAATAAAGCCCTCCACTATTTGGCTGGTAAGACAGTATTAGGGAGACACCTTTTTGAAAGTTTTAAAATGGTTAGAAGGGTCCCATGGGTGGGGAAGAGTAATAAGTCACTGAATGGCAATTGCGTTGTAGTGAGTTTTAGCTCTCCCGATATAGTAGATCACATCCTAAGGCAGGCAGGGTCGATTAGAATACATCAGGATTATGTAAATGTTCTCCCGTTGTTTTTTTTTTACCCACCTCATAATTCGGGGTTCACTGGAAATAGAGGGTACATTTCTCAGTTTGTCCCTGCAAGTAGTACATTGGTGCTAAGTAATAGATATGAGGCCCTTAGTACTTTAGACGCCAATGATTGACTTAAGATTGACAGAGTTCATACCCATAATAATGATTTTAGTGTACTTTCTTCTAATGATTCTGGGCTTGTATTTTCCATGGGGTTGGCTGTGAACGACAGTATCAACCTTAATGGTTTTGGAGATAAAACCTTACCCCTAAAGATACCTTATGGTAAAGGAACTACCGAGATAACCATTGAGGAGGTGCAAGTGGCCGGGAGAGAAATAGTTCCTCCTATTGTTCCTGATAATTTGTTTGTTACGGTTCCTGCAATTGGAGTGGAGGTTGATTGTCAACTCCTTTCACCTAACTTGGAGAATACCGTAACACAAGAGATGGGGTCTGGGGGGGAAACCCCAATAACGAACAATATTATGACTCTATCATGGAATATTGCTGGTTTGCGATCTAAAAGAGGCGATATAAATTGGAAGGCTTTTCTCTCCACCCACCATATAATTGCCCTTCAAGAAACGTGGGAGGCCAAAGACTCCTATCATTTGGATGGGTACCAGTCTTTTAATAAAAATGCGGTGCCTTCCTCCATGGGGAGATCACGGGGGGGGGGCTTTTGTTATTATTTAGTCTTAAGTTACTATATAGCACGGAGCTGTTAGTGACTAATTTTCCATATATTTTGGCGGTTAAACTTGAAGGTGCTAATCTGCCGTCATTATTAGTGGTGAATTTTTATAACTCATTTACTAGGTCTGACGAACTGGAGCACCTAAAAGCACTATTTACATTCTTGGACGAGTATGATGCAAACAATGTTACACCTTATTCTCTTTTACTCTTTGGCGATTTTAATATTCATGTATGTCATCTTAATTGTTTTGGAAATATTAACTATGATCTTTGCCCACAAGAGGTTACCCATTTTGAACACTGTACCTAGAGAGTATGGTATCTGCCCTCCACTTATTTACCCCTGTACAAGATTCTTTATTTCCTGTCCATACGTTCACTGGACAAGGCCATTGTAGTACGATTGATTATATCTTGTCTTTTTAAGGATTTAATAGGTGCTTTTGTTGTTACTCAAAATGCCTTAAGTGATCACAACCCTCTCACTATGGAAATTAAAGTTAAGGCTTTGAGGAGGGATAACTCATTGCCTATGATTTCTAATTTAAACTTAGTTTCTAAAAACCAGGGAAGACGTTTGAGATGAGACGTTATCACCCCGGCTGATTTCCTTGAGAATTTGTATGACAGTAATAATGAGGACTTAAGTCTATGCTTGTCGATAGAGTCGCAACCAGTGGAAATCCTTGGTGCTTTCGAGAGGATAACAAAACAGGTAGTGGGAAACCTAATCTGCCACGGGACACCAAGGCCTAAGAAACTAAAAAATTGGTTTGATCACGCTTGTTCTACTGCTCATTCTGCACTCTTGTCGGCTCTGAAAGAAAGAGGAAAAGACTTAAGTAAGATTGTAGAGGCAAGAAGGTCCTATAAAAAAGCAATAAAGGAAAGGAAAACCCAGTTAAGAAATATGGCATGGGATAAATTGTCAGAGGCTAGTGTGTTGAAAAATAGCACTCAGTTCTGGAAGGTGATTAATAGTCCACTTTTTGATGAGTTGGAGAATACAAATAAAGACTGTCATATCCCGCCAGACAGATGGGTAGACCACTTCGGTGGTCTTTACTCTGAGATTCAAGAACCTAATTCAGAAAACTATGAGGATATCAAACAGGCCTCAAAAATTCATTTTAAGGATGATGAAGTCCTCGTGGCCATTGTGTCAATGGCTAAAGGAAAAGCACCAGGCCCGGATGGAGTCCCCGCGGACTTGTATAGGGCAGATCCAAGGTACTGGGCAAAGATTTTAACCTCGGTTTTTAATGCAGCATCCAAGGTCGGTGTTCCCAAGTCATGGAGCAAAGCAGTTATAGTCCCATTATTTAAAAAAGGGTCAAGAGAAGATCCGGCATGTTACCGGACTATTTCTCTCTTGGATTCTGCCATGAAGATAATGGGTAAAGTAGTTCTCGCCCGATTAACAAATTGGATGGAAGAGAAATCTATAATTTCTGACCTACAGTACGGGTTTAGACAAGGAAAGGGCACAGTGGGTCAATGCCTCAATCTACATCTTATCATTGGGAAATACACGGTCGCTAAGCAGGGGGACCTACATCTAGCATTTATGGATTTGTCCACTGCTTTCGATCTTGTAAACCATCAAAAATTATTTGCCTCCTTAGTTGCCCTGGGGCTTGACCCCGTGCTGATATCCTTTCTGGCGGTTATTCACGAGGACACTACCGCAGTCGTCCGCTACAGTGAAGACGGGAGTCTGTCAGAATCATGGCAGGTAAAGCGAGGGGTTAGACAGGGGTGCATTCTTGCCCCCCTGCTCTTCTCGCTTTACATTAATAACCTGGGTGTGGCTCTAATATCGTCCAATAAGGATGTTCCCAGAGCCGGCTCAAAGTTGATTCCCGCACTACTATATGCCGACGACACGGTTCTGTTGGCAAGAACCGCGAGAGGCCTACAAGCCCTTTTAAATGGATTTAATGATTTTATGGTCTCTTTAGACCTATTAATACATTTAAAAAAATCACATTCTATGTCAATTGGTTGTGGGAGGGCGAAAAAGGCTAAATTCTACTGTAATGGGCAGGAGCTCACAAAAGTGCAGACCTTCCCATATTTGGGGATTTTCTTTGATGACAGGAGATCTAGGGTCATGCAACGCGCCCAGAAAAAGAACATTCTTGCAAGGGCAACAGGAGCGCTGTTGGGCTTCGCAAAACGTTTGGGGTGTAAACCCCTACCCGCTCTTATGAAGATTTATAGAGCCTAGTGTGTACCTATGGCCCTATATGGTAGCGAGGTATGGGGCTATAAGGCCTCGACCGAAATTCAAACGGTAGAAAAGGCCTTCTTTCGGAAAATGCTGTCACTCCCCCCATCTGCTCCTATTTTTAATATACACGAAGATTTGGGGGCGGGATATCTTATTGATCAAATTTCTGTGGCTCCATTATTAGGTTGGTTGAGAGTTTGGGCACAGCAATCTCCGAACCTAAATCAAATTATTATTCAAGACTGTTTGTCCCTTGACAAAGCTATGTCTATCCCATGGTTTCGATATATTAAAACTAATCTGGAGTCAATTGGCTGCCTTGAATTGTTTGATAAACCGTGTGCGTTGAGTAAAGTGAAAATAAAGGCCTTCAAGACTCAGTTTATGAGTAGAGCGATGTTACTGAGGGAAGGAGGTGAACTGGGAAAGCCGACAGTCAGGAGATTTGTCACGCTATGTATTGGTAGAGAGATCCAGCCATACCTGACCTACATTAACAAACCATTCCATCTGTTTTTGTTAATAAGGTTTAAGCATGGCATGCTTCCCTGGCTATTGGCTTACCCCAAGTTTTTTTTTTAAAGAGGGTACCCTGGGGCCTTGTCCTTGTGATAATACCTCGGAACAAAATACGTTGCATTTGGTATTTTTTTGTAAATTTTACTCCCTGCAGCGCAAGAATTTTATTTTGCCTATTTTCAAGAACTGTAACTTTGATCAAGTCAGGCCCGCACTGGTCTATCTGCAAATGCTTGGGTCTCCTTTGGTATGCTTTGGGGTAGCCAGTTACATTACTGGGGCCATTCGGTGTAGAAATAGGGCGCAATCTTCTCAGTAAGCCTCCCCATATTATATTAGTATTGTTTTTAATATTTGAATAATGTGAATTGATGACACAGTAACGGTTTTTATGGTTTCGTAAAATTGCAGAACTATTTGGATGACATACTTTTTATTGTGTATATGTGCCAATTGTATCGTACTATTTATAATTCATGAATTGTTGTAAATTGTGTTTTAATCTGTATTGTGTTAGTGGTCTTTTTTGATTTTTGTAAATGTAACTACTTGCATTATGAAATATTGTCCTGTGCTTTGATGGTCTTAAAATTTTTAACCGAATAAAGCAAATTTTGACTTTGACTTTGACTTTGACTTTGGATCATCCTAAAACTCTCCATGAAGTTGCTAAGTAGGATGAACTTTCTTTTTGAAAGTTTTGTATAGATTTGGCAAAAGTTATTAGCAAACCAAAAAGCGCTTTGTGAATGAAAAAGCAGAACTAACTAAAACTATCAAGTGGCAACTTCCACTCGATTAAATATATATATATATATATATATATATATATATATATATATATATGTATATATATACATACATACATATATATATATATATATATATATATATATATATATATATATATATATATATATCACCTCACAAGTTCGCCTGCAATGAGGGAGCCCACACAGGTGAGTGAATCTTGCCACCAATTTATTCGTGGAAAACAAAATTTGAACAGCTTGGTGCTTCGCCAAAGTAAACAGTCCTGCCCGACGTGGGATTATTTGAGCATCATTAAAGACCACACGGCGACTCACTGAAGGAAGACACGGCACTACATTTACCATCAGGCCACTCGGGTGGCCACGCCCACCTGGGCGGGAATCAACCGATTTAAATTGTGCTGCCAAGACCTGCCGTTTGATGGAACTGAGCTGAAGCCCTGAGCCCCTGAAGAAATGTCCCTGACATGAAACGCGTCGGGCAGGACTGTTTACTTTGGCGAAGCACCAAGCTGTTCAAATTTTGTTTTCCACGAATAAATTGGTGGGAAGATTCACTCACCTGTGTGGGCTCCCTCATTGCAGGCGAACTTGTGAGGTGATGTTTGCGGCTAAGCCTGAGCCGCGAGGTGAGCTCCGCTGCACCCTTGTGCAGTCCCGCTGTTGCGCAATCCGGCGTAGCAGCAAGAGGGACGAGGTGATGCCATTTGTGGAAGTAAGATAACGATTTGGGCAACAACAGTGTTTAGCAACCCACTTGGGATTATTTGAGCATCATTAAAGACCACACAGCGACTCACTGAAGGAAGACACGGCCCTACATTTACCATCAGGCCACTCGGGTGGCCACGCCCACCTGGGCGGGAATCAACCGATTTAAATTGTGCTGCCAAGACCTGCCGTTTGATGGAACTGAGCTGAAGCCCTGAGCCCCTGAAGAAATGTCCCTGACATGAAACGCGTCGGGCAGGACTGTTTACTTTGGCGAAGCACCAAGCTGTTCAAATTTTGTTTTCCACAAATAAATTGGTGGCAAGATTCACTCACCTGTATTGGCTCCCTCATTGCAGGCGAACTTGTGAGGTGATGTTTGCGGCTAAGCCTGAGCCGCGAGGTGAGCTCCGCGGCACCCTTGTGCAGTCCCGCTGTTGCGCAATCCGGCGTAGCGGCAAGAGGGACGAGGTGATGCCATTTGTGGAAGTAAGATAACGATTTGGGCAACAACAGTGTTTAGCAACCCACTTGGGAATATTTGAGCATCATTAAAGACCACACGGCGACTCACTGAAGGAAGACACGGCACTACATTTACCATCAGGCCACTCGGGTGGCCACGCCCACCTGGGCGGGAATCAACCGATTTAAATTGTGCTGCCAAGACCTGCCGTTTGATGGAACTGAGCTGAAGCCCTGAGCCCCTGAAGAAATGTCCCTGACATGAAACGCGTCGGGCAGGACTGTTTACTTTGGCGAAGCACCAAGCTGTTCAAATTTTGTTTTCCACGAATAAATTGGTGGCAAGATTCACTCACCTGTGTGGGCTCCCTCATTGCAGGCGAACTTGTGAGGTGATGTTTGCGGCTAAGCCTGAGCCGCAAGGTGAGCTCCGCTGCACCCTTGTGCAGTCCCGCTGTTGCGCAATCCGGCGTAGCGGCAAGAGGGACGAGGTGATGCCATTTGTGGAAGTAAGATAACGATTTGGGCAACAACAGTGTTTAGCAACCCACTTGGGATTATTTGAGCATCATTAAAGACCACACGGCGACTCACTGAAGGAAGACACGGCACTACATTTACCATCAGGCCACTCGGGTGGCCACGCCCACCTGGGCGGGAATCAACCGATTTAAATTGTGCTGCCAAGACCTGCCGTTTGATGGAACTGAGCTGAAGCCCTGAGCCCCTGAAGAAATGTCCCTGACATGAAACGCGTCGGGCAGGACTGTTTACTTTGGCGAAGCACCAAGCTGTTCAAATTTTGTTTTCCACGAATAAATTGGTGGCAAGATTCACTCACCTGTGTGGGCTCCCTCATTGCAGGCGAACTTGTGAGGTGATATATATATATATATATATTATCTGCTGGCGGTCGCCAGTGGATAGTTATAGTTAGGACCGAGTTTCCATAGGAAATCTCAAAATTCTATTTTGAATAACTTTGGCGCCGATTGACAAATCCTCGCGAAATTTTCAAAATAGGTGGGGCGGTCCCCTCCGCTCGTACCCTGAAAGTCTCGGTGTGATTCATCAAGTGGGGGCCGAGAAAAAGGGGGGTCCAAAAAAACACGTTTTCCCCATGCATTTTTCCATAGGATCTTTAGTCACAGCTACAGCCCGAACGGCTGAACAGAATTACATGAAATTTGGCAGAGAGATAGCCATAAGGTCAAGGAAGTGACTTTTGCAGGTCTGGTGTAAATCTGTTCAGTATTTTCTGAGAAAACAGCATTTAAAAGCATATTAATATCTATGCGCGCGCAGCGTGCGCGCACTGTGCCGTGCACAAGCGTAATTCTGATTGGTGGATAGATGTCGGTAAACATTCGAATCGGTCGAAATCAGGAAGTGTCGGCCGCCATTTTGTCTGTCACACTGAAAAGGAAAGGTGGAGAACGTGAATAGGGGGCAGAGTAGGGAGTTCTTCACCCCCTAGCCATTGTCAGGGGGTCACAGTAGGACCTCGAAGGGCCAAAAAAAAGATTTTTATTTATTTTTAAATATCGCGGGGTGCGCGCACTCTGCGCGCACCCGAACAAAAAACCTTAAAAAAAATAGAATAAAAAATCAAATTTAAGTGTTTAGATATTAGGTGGCTCTAAAAAGAGCCCTTGTGTTTATTGAGTGTTTTTCGGTACCTACAAGTAAGTACCGATGGAGAGTCTAAAGTTCAAGAGGAAGACTCTGTTCCCTTCATCATTGAAGTGTACACCATCTCCTCTATAAATGTCTTGCATGTTGTAAGTTGTAACGCAAGTTGTTGTGGTATATAGAACCCATACCATAGTCTCTGAGGAAAGCAGAAACAGACTTATTGACGTGCCTCCTTGCTTTGTCAATCTGTGGACAATGTTGGTTGGACCAGTTCCACTTTTGCCTTTGGCATATATTAGAATATACAAAGGCAGTTTGTGGAAAAAGTGACATAAATTGCACAAAGGTGTCCTTAATAAGCATTTCCAGACCTACCCCAGTTAAAGTGCCTAGGTCATTTCCACCACAGTGCACAATAATAAGGTTAGGCTGTGGGAGATGTAGAAAGGATTTCACCAAGGGCATTAATTGGTGCCACTTTAACCCTCTCTGACCAATCCATTTAATGTCTACATTTGGCAAAGCAAGGTCTTTGAAGATACCTCTTTTTTCTGCATACTTTACACTCCAGAAGACATAGCTGTGACCTATAATCCACACTTTGAACATCTTCCAAGGAGATCTGGATGCACTCACAAGGTGTCTTTCAGTAGAATGGCAACATGAAATGAAAGATAGTTGTAAAATGGAGGCTTACAAACTTTTTTTTAAATAAAAAGAACTCATTGGCTGATTCAAACCATTTTACAGTTAAAACTAGGCTGCATGTTTACATTTTTACAAGCATGTTTTGTATTGGTTCAGAAAAATGTGTTCCCACAGAACATTAGTTTGGATTTGCTGTTAGGTTTGAAAAGTCAAGCACTCTTGCTCTTTGGATTTGAAACATTGTGTGCTGAACTTCTGACCTCTCTGCTCACACCAGTGTTCCATGACCTGTTGCTATGCTAGGAGGTAGAAGTCATGTTGGGGGTAGGGATCATTTGGAAAGGCTTGATTTTTTCAACCAATAAAAATGTGTGTTTCCATTTGAAAAAATGTGGGAAGGAATGTGATTTGAAGTTAACATGTATATGTGTGAAAAGAGAGAGGGAAGCTGTGCCATTTACTGGTTCTGGTGAGAGGAGAGAGGTGTACAGCTCAGAGATTCTGGCGCTGATAAACTGCTGTGTGACTGCCACATTTCGTTCTCAACTAACTAATTTTAAAGGTGAGTTAAGAGTTTGAGAGGGGATTATGTGGTGAATTTTGATATAAATAATAGGATTGTGATTCTTCTTTTAAAGTTGTGTTTTACAATTTATGTTTTGGGAGATATTTAACTGTCTTGAACTTGTAAGATATTATGGAGTATGTCTTCACCATAAGTTAAGGTGTACTGGTATCACCCAGGAATACAGTTTTGTGCCTAGAATCAAACCATGAGTCTGTGTACACACAGAAATTGTTGTCAGAGTTTTAATTTGTGTTGCTGTTGATCTGTAAGACTTGCAGTTGTAGGAAAAGGACAGCTTCTTTTTAACTGTGATGGTTAGCATTCAGTAGAAATCACTATCTCAGAAATGAGAGGCAAATGCAAACACATTTGAAATTATCATGGTAGATTTTCATTCTACTTTAAAAGTTGTGTATTACATTTTATGTTGTGGAACATATGTATCTGCCTTGAACTTGTAAGATATTCTGGAGTATGTCTTCCCCATACTTTAAGGTGTACTGGTATTAACCAGGAACACTGTTTTGTGCCTAAAATCACACCATGAGTCTGTGTGTTCACAGGAATTGTTGTCTGAGATTTTATTTGTGAAGTTGTTGTTCTGTAAGACTTGCACTCCCAGGAAAGGGGCAGCCTGTTTTCTTCAACTGTGATGGATAGCACTCAGCACAAATCAGTATTTCACAAATGAGAGGCAAATGCTAACACGTTTGAAATCAACAGGGTAGATTTTCATTCCAATCTTGCAATTGATGAGGTAGTTGTTACATGTTCAAAACTCCAAATAACCCTTACCACACATGCACTGTTACACACATCTCTGCAGTCTTCATGCAGTTGTGGAAGTCTCCATGCAGATCTCTCTTGCACCAGACAATACACAGTCTCCAGAAACACACTCTTTGCACACACGCAGCAGCTTCTCCTACACTCCCATGTGTACTACTCAGCTCTGTGTTGTGTTTCAGATAGCAGTGTGTAACGCAAACATATTGAACGTCACTAAGGCTGATTTCCTTTGCTCTAGTCTAATCACTCACCCTGTAACACATGCTCATAGTCTCAAGAATCTGTTAGGACATGTGCAATTTTCTGCCTCTCTAAATGATAAGGAAAATGTGTCAGGCTGTCACAGTAATTATCACTTGCTCCACCACAGTAGTAAATGTGCATTGAAATTGCCAAAGAAAATATCGCTTTCTGCCTAGAATCACACCATGAGTCTGTGTGCACACAGGAATTGTTGTCAGAGATTTAATTTGTGTTGCTGTTGTTCTGTAAAACTTGCACTTGCAGGAAAGGGGCAGCTTGTTTTCTTCAACTGTGATGGTTAGCACTCAGCAGAAATCACTATCTCACAAATGAGAGGCAAATGCTAACACATTTGAAATCACCAGGGTAGATTTTCCTTCCAAACTTGCAATGGGTGAGGTAGTTCTTACATGTTCAAAACTACAATTAACCCTTACCACACATGTACTCTTACACACATCTCTGCAGTCTTCATGCAGTTGTGGAAGTCTCCAAGCAGATCTCTCTTGCACCAGACAATACACAGTCTCCAGAAACACACTCTTTGCACACACGCAGCAGCTTCTCCTACACTCCCATGTGTACTACTCAGCTCTGTGTTGTGTTTCAGATAGCAGTGTGTAACGCAAACATATTGAACGTCACCAAGGCTCATTTCCTTTGCTCTAGTCTAATCACTCACCCTGTAACACATGCTCATGGTCTCAAGTAGCTGTTAGGACATGTGATCTTTTCTGCCTCTCTAAATGATAAGGAAAATGTGTCAGGCTGTCACAATAATTAACACTTGCTCCACCACAGTAGTAAATGTGCATTGAAATTGCCAAAGAAAATATCGCTTTCTGCCTAGAATCACACCATGAGTCTGTGTGCACACAGGATTTGTTGTCAGAGATTTAATTTGTGTTGCTGTTGTTCTTTAAAACTTGCACTTGCAGGAAAGGGGCAGCTTGTTTTCTTCAACTGTGATGGTTAGCACTCAGCAGTAATCACTATCTCACAAATGTGAGGCAAATGCTAACACATTTGAAATCAACAGGGTAGATTTTCCTTCCAAACTTGCAATGGGTGAGGTAGTTCTTACATGTTCAAAACTCCAATTAACCCTTACCACACATGTACTCTTACACACATCTCTGCAGTCTTCATGCAGTTGTGCAAGTCTCCATTCAGATCTCTCTTGCACCTGACAATACACAGTCTCCAGAAGCACACTTTTTGCACACACACAGCAGCTTCTCCTACACTCCCATGCGTACTACTCAGCTCTGTGTGGTGTTTCAGATAGCAGTGTATAACGCAAACATATTGAACGTCACCAAGGCTCATTTCCTTTGCTCTAGTCTAATCACTCACCCTGTAACACATGCTCATAGTCTCAAGAAGCTGTAAGGATATGTGCTCTTTTCTGCTTCTCTAAAATCTAAGGAAAATGTGTCAGGCTGTCACAGTAATTATCACTTGCTGCACCACAGTAGTAAATGTGCACTGAAATTGCTAAAGAAAATATCGCTTTCTGCCTAGAATCACACCATGAGTCTGTGTGCACACAGGAATTGTTGTCAGAGATTTAATTTGTGTTGCTGTTGTTCTGTAAAACTTGCACTTGCAGGAAAGGGGCAGCTTGTTTTCTTCAACTGTGATGGTTAGCACTCAGCAGAAATCACTATCTAAGAAATGAGAGGCAAATGCTAACACATTTAAAATAAACAGGGTAGATTTTCCTTCCAATCTTGCAATGGGTGAGGTAGTTCTTACATGTTCAAAACTCCAATTAACCCTTACCACACATGTACTCTTACACACATCTCTGCAGTCTTTATGCAGTTCTGCAAGTCTCCATGCAGATCTCTCTTGCACCTGACAATACACAGTCTCCAGAAGCACACTTTTTGCACACACACAGCAGCTTCTCCTACACTCCCATGCATACTACTCAGCTCTGTGTGGTGTTTCAGATAGCAGTGTATAACGCAAACATATTGAACGTCACCAAGGTTCATTTCCTTTGCTCTAGTCTAATCACTCACCCTGTAACACATGCTCATAGTCTCAAGAAGCTGTAAGGATATGTGCTCTTTTCTGCTTCTCTAAAATCTAAGGAAAATGTGTCAGGCTGTCTCAGTAATTATCACTTGCTGCACCACAGTAGTAAATGTGCACTGAAATTGCCAAAGAAAATATCACTTTCTGCCTAGAATCACACCATGAGTCTGTGTGCACACAGGAATTGTTGTCAGAGATTTAATTTGTGTTGCTGTTGTTCTGTAAAACTTGCACTTGCAGGAAAGGGGCAGCTTGTTTTCTTCAACTGTGATGGTTAGCACTCAGCAGAAATCACTATCTCACAAATGAGAGGCAAATGCTAACACATTTGAAATCAACAGGGTAGATTTTCCTTCCAATCTTGCGATGGGTGGGGTAGTTCTTACATGTTCAAAACTCCAATTAACCCTTACCACACATGTACTCTTACACACATCTCTGCAGTCTTCATGCAGTTGTGCAAGTCTCCATGAAGATCTCTCTTGCACCTGACAATACACAGTCTCCAGTTACATACTTTTTGCACACACGCAGCAGCTTCTCCTACACTCCCATGCGTACTACTCAGCTCTGTGTGGTGTTTCAGATAGCAGTGTGTAAGGCAAACACATTCAACATCACCAAGGCTAATTTCCTTTGCTCTAGTCTAATCACTCACCCAGGTTCCACATGCTCATGGTCTCAAGAAGCTGTTAGGACATATGCTCTTTTCTGCCTGTCTAAATGATAAGGAAAAAGTGTCAGGCTGTCACAGTAATTATCACTTGCTCCACCACAGTAGTAAATGTGCATTGAAATTGTCAAAGAAAAAATCGATTTCTGCCTAGAATCACACCATGAGTCTGTGTGCACACAGGAATTGTTGTCAGGGATTTAATTAATGTTTCTTTTGTTTTGTAAGACTTGCACTCGTAGGAAAGGGTCAGCTCATATGGTAGAATTTGAAAAGCTCAAAAAAAAATTGTAATGAATTAAAATTACATAAAGGTATTTTTTTTAGTTTCTTGCAGGTATTGCTGAGTAACAGTGACAAAATTTAAAGATGCCTTTAAAGTCAAGAAAGAGAAAAGAAAAGCAACAACAACTATATTTGAACACAACTGGTAAAAAAAAAAATAGAAGGAGACGCTCGTGTTGGAAAAAAGAAAAAGTCTTCTGGTAAGCAAACTAAGGATTTTTAAAAAAATATCTTCAAAAAAACAAAATATGTTAACAATATATGCACTTCAAACAGTGTTTCAAGTACAAAGCAACAACAGAGTCGACAGCAAAAACAAAAATCTAATGTACAATCAGAAGTAAGAAAGAGTGACTTAACACGAAAAATAGATTTTAAAAACATTCGTCGAAAAATGTTTCAGAGAAGAGTGATGTTAAATTTGCTAAGGATGTGAAAAAATATAAGAAGAAAACCAAATTTTAAAAGAAAAAGAAATTTATTGAAACCATTGTTACTAAGGCTTTGGAAATAAAAAGAAAACTATTCATTTTAATTTTGAACAGGATGCGTAGATTAGATAAATTAGTCAATGCAATGAAGTCACAAAGCAAAAGGAAAAGAGTAGTGAAAAAAAATAACTTTTGTAAAGTGTTCTTAGGAGAATGGAAGCATAGTTCAAGTACTGAACCATTTTTTAATGAAGAGAGTTATCTTCAAAGTAATAGTTTGTTGCATGCAGTTGACAACAATGGTAGAGCATATGAAGTTAAAGATGGTTGTGTAATGGAAAAGGAGAAAATGTTTTCCCTAGAAATGAGGAAGAAGTGATGGCTGCTGAGGTTATGGCGAGACGTCCTAAAGCCCCAGTGTACACTTGGAATTGTAGTAGTATTTGTACTGTGCGTCAGGAATCTATTGATAAATTACGTGACTTTCTAAGAGAATATAGTAAAAAGAGTGTTAAACAGAAGATTAAGGTGCTTCAAAGACTAGATCCATGCAGAGTGAGAGAGAATACAGGCTTGCAAGGACATTCTCTGGCTTGTCTATCTAGGAAAGTTTGTCAAAGTGTTTTTCACCATTTTAGGATGCTGGCAGTACATCATACTGAAATGAGAAAGTTTGTGAGAACATTGTATTTTGCTAAAAGTCCTGCACTAAAGTTAAATGAGTTGAATAATGCTCTTTTCCGTGGATCTGTATCAGATGTAGTGAAGGTTACTGATGAGATTCAGTTTTGTTATTTTGGTCCAGAACAAGAAAGTGCAGAAAATGACACAGTTATTGAGGAAAATGTGGAAGAGAATGTAGAACCCACTGTTAGTAAAAATTTTGAAGATGAAATGACAAAATTTACTATCATCTCTAATGAAACACCAAATATTACTTACAATATTTGCCGGAGAAGCCTTTATAAAATTTAAACAAGGAATGTTGATCTGTATAAAAAAAGTGAAAATGAAGATAATTATAAGTGGAAAGATTTTGCAATATATATATTTTTGGAAAATTGTTTTGAATTGGGTGAAGATCAGCGTATTTGTAAATACTGTTATAACAAGTTAGAAGAAAATAGATTGCCGGCTAGAGCTGTACATGATAATTTAGAATTTGTTGATATTCCTCCAGAACTTTCTGATTTAAATACGTATGAGTCTATACTCATTCAATGTGTCCATCCGTTTCAGACAAAAGTGCGTATGGAGCCCAAAACAGGTAAATTACCTCCTTCAGATTTATTAAGAGGTTTAAAAGGAAGAGTTGTGTATTTGCCATTGGATTTGAAAAAAAATATGGAAACTATTGATGCAGATACTTTGGAAACTGAACCATTAGTTATTCTGGTTAATGGTGTACCTACCAAGAATAAGAAAATTTGGCAGGAGCTGGTTGATGTACGAAAAGTACAAAGAGCAAATGTATATTTGAAAAGGAATAATAAATGGTATGAATCAATTTATATGGATGAAGATGAAGAAGTTTTACTAGGAGACACAGAAATACCAACTGGGCAAATTGAAAAAGTGGACAAGTCAAAAGAAGAAGAAATGTATGAACATTTCCGCATCCTCTTCATTCAAAAGAAGTTATGGCAAACACTATTGATCTGTTTCAGATGAAAAAAGCAAAAGGAACTCCCGTGAGTGTATGGGAGGAGAGCTTGGAAGCTCGATGTTTTCCCCAGCTGTTTCCTACAGGAAAAGGTGGACGATACGATGAACGCCCAGTACAGATTCCTGCTTCTGAGTATCGGACTACAAGATTATATGCAGAAGATTCAAGATTTCGTCAAAGTATTCCTTATTTGTTCCATCTTTCATTTGAAAGTGACTTGTCTGCACTATCTTATGCAGTAAATCACATTTTAAAAAGTGGAGTACATCAACATAATGTGTCTGCAAAGGATTTTATGAACAAAGTGCAACAGCGAGATGATCATTTGGAATCACAATTGATCAATCTGATGGCTTGTCAGCGTGGGACAAATGAATATTGGTACCGACGCCATGGAGAATTGAAATGTATGTTACGGAATTTAGGAACTCCAACATGGTTCCTTACCCTAAGCTGTGCTGAGTACGCTTGGGATGATTTACTGGATTTTCTGAGATAGGCAAATTCCAACATTAAAAACATCCAATACAAGACAGCAGGAGAATTTTTGCTCATTGGATCCGGTTAATGTTTGCAGATATTTCAATCATAGATTTGAGGCTATGATGTCCTTCATCTGCAATAAAAAAAATCCACCTCTTGGAGAAGTTGTGGATTTCTTTTGGAGAAAAGAGTACCAAGCAATTCATATGCTGTTGTGGATCAAGGATGCCCCAAAATTTGGAACAGATTCTGATGATGCAGTTTTAAGTTTCATTGAAGAATATGCAACATGTGCTATACCTAAAAGCACAGAAGAGAAAAAGTTAAAAGAGCAAGTTTTACATTTCCAAAATCATCGGTGTGGAAAATACTGTCGGCGAAAGTACAAGAGCAAAGATAAATTCTACACAAAATGTCGATTTGGATTTCCAAGACCTGTTCTTTCAAAAGGAAGAGTCAATAGTTTTATGTCAGCTGTGCGACATACTATTACAAGAAAATCTCCCACAAATACGTACAACCTAAGAAGAAAAGAAGAGTCAAAATATATAAATGACTACAACCCAGTCATTTTATCCATGTGGAATGCTAACATGGATATTCAGTATGTGGCTGACAATTCTATTGCTGTTGCTCGGTATGTCACATCGTACATCACTAAATCTGAGAAAACGGAATTGAAGGAAATGTGGGAAGAGATTTCTCACGAGAAGCCTGTCAGTAAGAAGCTATACAGTTTTAGTTTAACCTCTTCTGTGCCCATGACGAGATAGTCTCGTCATGGAGCACAGTCGCGCTGTGCCCATGACGAGACTATCTCGTCATGAACCCCACCCGCGTGGGAAACGCCCGGCACAGGAGGGGGAAAGGACGTGGCACAGAAGGGGTTAAAGATGTTATCGCATCGAGAAATTGGATCCTACGAATGCTCAGATAGGTTATCATCTGCAAGTCTGTACTCGAAATCGAGAAGAATAATTTGGGTAAGTTTAGGCCTTGCAGGAATGCGAAATCCGGTACTGAAATCTGTTGGAGAAATTGAATATTTGGCAGAGAACGACCCGGAAAGTACAGATATTTTGAAATCAAACATGTTGGACACATATTACCCAAAAAGAAGTCGTCATCTTGAGAACATGTGTCTCTATAAAGTGCTGCAGAACTACATTTTTACACGAAAAGACACAGAAGACATCAACAATGGAAAATATAAAGTCATTGGTGAGGAAGGATGTTTGGTGAAGCAAACAAAAGGAAGTTTGATTAATCACAGGAAGCTGAGTTGCGACACTACTGACAAAAAGGAATTTTACTACTTGGCACTTTTACAGCTGTTTAAACCATGGCGTTCAGATTACGAACTACTTGGAGAATTTCACAGCTATGAAGATTCCTTTAATGCATGTAAAGATACCAATGAATGCAGTACTTTCACAAATTATGTACAAATGTTAAATGAAGAAATTGAACAGGAAGCTACAATTGCAGCTGAAGTAGCTAGAGACAGTTCTCAAGACAGCCAAAGTTCTGGAACGCTCAGTCAAGATCCCCTAGGACAACCAATCGTAGAAAATGAATCTGCAAAAGCCATGACTGAAGTGGAAACGGCTATGAATCAAGCTCAGGAAGATTTAATAGACTTACCAAATTTGGAACAACAACTGAATGAAGAACAACAACAAATTTATGAAGAAGTCAGAAAATAAAATGATCATGGATAACTACATGAAAATAAAGAGTGCTCATGCACATCATTTGAACCAATCAGGATGTATGTGAGTGGACAAGCTGGAACTTCAAAAAGTTTCTTAATTAAAGTCATCAGAAGCTACCTACAGAAAAAAACAGATTCAACTTTGTCTTGTGTTGTTACTGCTCCAACTGGGTTAGCAGCATATAACAAAAAGGAATTACCTTACATCGGTTGCTAATGTTACCAGTGGAGCATGAGAACAAATTAGAATATCACAAGCTAACAGGAGAAGCATGCTTCGAAGTTTCAAGAGTGTTGAAGAAGATGCAAGTTCTCATTATTGATGAGGTAAGCAAGGTATCAAACTTAATGCTTGCCTTTGTGCATTTAAGAATGCAGCAAATTCTAAAGAGAGACTATGATGTGTTATTTGGTGGAAAACATGTTATAGTTTTTGGGGATCTTCTGCAGCTCACTCCAGTTAAAGGACAACCAGTGTTTAATACTGTGACACATGAAGACACGAAGAAGTCATTAGGAAGTATTGGTAATGCGAATATTTGGTCATTCTTTGAGTACAAAGAACTCACTACCAATATGAGGCAAGCGAACGATGAAGATTATGCAAGTATTCTGAAAGTTATCAGAATTGGACTACTCACAGAAGTTGGCAGAAAAGCATTACAGAGTCGGTTGCTACATAATTTATTTCCAAAGGAAGAAATAGTTGCAGAGAAAATATACAAGAACATTGCAGAAAAAAATACTGTAATCTGCTTAATGCCAACACTACGTGAATGCTCGATATTCAATGAGGAACTTTTGAAATTGGAAAAGGAAGAGATTAAGAAAATGGAAGCAGTGGACAAAATTCAGCATGAAGGAATTACTATTACATTAACAGGCAAACTGAAAAATAAATTGGATTCTCTAGAAAAGAACATTTCAAAAACAGCTGGATTAGAAAAAAATCTATATGTTTGCATGAACTGTCGAGTATTTTTAAGGAGAAATTTGGATGTAGAAAAAGGTTTAGTGAATGGAGCTATGGGTAAAGTTGTGGGTTTTGTGAAGTACCAGAAAAAAGATGGAATTGAATTTTTAAAAATAAAATTTGATCAGATTGAAGAGGTTAAAGAGATTAGTCGTTGTTCAGTCCGTTTTTTGCTTGTAAAAGACTTATATGTACGTAGGAAGCAGTTTCCGTTTCTCTAGCATATGCTGTAACTATTCACAAATCTCAAGGATTAACTGTAGATAGTGCTTTTGTAAACATTGGTTCTACTGTGTTCAAAGAAGGTATGGCATATGTTGCTTTGTCACAAGTGAAAACATTATCTGGTTTATTCATGATAGACTTTGATGACTCAAAAGTTAGTGCTGATGCAAATTGTGTAAAGGAGTATAATAGATTAAGAAGAACCTATGCTCCTCATTTAGGTCAGTATCCTGTGATTGAAAAATGTGTTGTTTCTCGGAAAAGGAGAATTGAGAATATCTGTAATGAGGATGTACAGAAGAGAAAACAAAAGGAGAGTGATGTGATTGCAAGCAAAAAGAAAAAGGACAGTGTTGAAGAGGTTGTTGGTTGTCATTTTGAAAATAGCTCTGGTGTCAACTGCTACACAAATGTAGTGCTGAATGTTGTATTTTATCTTGAAATGTTGCAAGAGCAGATAATACTAAATCATGGAAAAAGATTCTGTTCTCTGCTGAGTCTCCTTTATGAGAAGCTGAGTAATGATAAAACTAAAATAGAAAGTGCTTCTGATGCTATAAATCTTTTAGATGTATGTTCCGGATGTACACAGCTTAAAGACAATGTCCAGCAAGATGCACAGGAATTCTTAATGTATATGCTGATGGTACTGGAAGATGAAGGGGTAGAAGTAGAACATTTATTTGGTGTCTCTTATAAATGGGAACATTGTTGTGAAAACTGTATGAACACATGCAGTAGTAATGTTGATTCTGAAAAGTTCATATATTTACCATTACCAGAAAGTAAATCAGTGTCTTTTAGTAAATTAGTTAGAGAGGGTAATCACAACATGGAATGTTCTGAATGTAAATCAGAAATGTTGTCAACGTTATTTTTAAAGAAATATGGACAGTATGTAATTTTAATGGTACAACGTTGTAGAGCTGATGGAACAAAATTGGAAACTTTACTAAAGAAGTTTGTTGCTAATCAATTATCTATATCTGGAAAAACTTTTGTAGCACTTGCAATAAGTTTTTCATGACGGTTCTTCTATAACTTCTGGTCATTGCACAGTTTATCTTGAATGTGAAAAAGGATGGACACTGTGTAATGATTCTCAATTGATTTTCAAGCAACGTTTGCCTTATGATTTACCCAATTGTTACTTAATTTTTCTGAAACCCAAATTTTAAATACTAAAATCTGCATCTGAAGAAAGCATTATTTAAATTTTAAAGGATTAAAATTGAAGATTTAACTAAAAAAGGATTTTAAAATTACTATTTGGCCTCAAGGAAAGGTAATAGAAACAATTGTGGACTTCTTTGACAGATATTATTTTGGCATATGTTCTTTTGCAACAAGGTTTACAGACGTAATTTCTTGAAAATTGTTATTGTTCTTAAAAGGTATTGTTAATATATATGTGACATTTCTATCAAGGTATGTTTTAGTGAGGATATATTTGGGTTTTTTTTAAACAATCTTTCAGATTGTTTTTTTTTTGTCCGCTGTTAAATGATGAATACAATTGTGTTCACTATTTTCAGTGAAAATCAAAACATTCTGAAAACAGCAAAAAAAGGGCAAAAAATTGCTTTGTTAAATATGAAAAAACATGTACTGTTTAATAAAATGTATTGTTGAATATTAATACTTTTTTTCTTTTTTTCAGAACTAGAAAGAAAATTAAAAAAATGTAATTCAGTTTCCTTGCAATTAAAAAAAAACACATTTATTTCTAAATAAGTTATTTTGATAGTCAGGTAAGTTTAAAATATCTGTATTTCTCACTCCTTCCGTTTCATGCTTCCTTTTCTTCACCTCTCCTCACTCTGCTTTTCCTATTTCTCTTCCCTCTCTCTCTTCCTGCTTTACTACTTTTTCGTAACTCCTCCATCACAAATTTTTCATCCATGTTTCTTTCTCTGTATCCATATGTCTTAGTCTTTTTAACTGCCTTACTCCTTCTCAGTTGTTTGCTCTCTGTGTCTGTATCTGTCACTCTCCCTTTGTCTGTCTTACTCTTAATTTCCTTAACATCTCTGGGACAGATTTTTAAGCCCCCTGCGCCACTACTACGTCACTTTTCTTGACGTTCTAGTGGCGCAGGGTGCTCCTCCATATTTACAAGGAGAGGTTAAGCCACTCTGTGCGACTTTTCCTCTCCTCGTAAATACAGCCAATTAAAACGCAGCACTGTGTGTTGAAGGGGAAAACTATGGGTGTTGTTGTTTGGGTTCCCACACAACACTTATAGAACTACACCAATCTCCTGATTTACGAGAAATCATAACTCTGAAGTTGTGTGTGAATGCTATGCCACCCTAGAGGTGGCAGAGCGAGGCACAACGAGGAGAAATGTTTTCATTTCTCCTTGTTTTTTCCTCTTTCAGTGCATGCTGCATTCTACAGCACGCATTGAAAGAGGAAAAAGCCTCTTGTGATTGTTTTTGTGCAGGAAGGTGTACAATCTCCCCACCACGCAGGCATCCTTGCAGCATGGTGCAAGGGAGCCGGCGCATGACTGCAGTTTGTGTGCCAGCGTAGGAGAAGTATAGAGATGCGACATATTCTTGTAAATATGTCGCATCTCTGTGCTTCGAAACTAACGCAGCACGGCGCAGCAAAATTACTTGCTGCACCGTGCTGCGTTAGTTTGTTATAAATCTGCCCCTCTGTTTTTACCACTCCTCCTCTCTCCATCACTCATTTTCCATCTATGTTAATTTTTTAACCTTCTCCGTCATTCTTCTTCCCTCACCTTCCCTAACTGTCACTATCCTTTACTCATAGTCACTCCTATTCTCCTATTTCACTTCCTCCTGCCTGTATCTCACACACCTTCACCTTTTCACATTCTTTCCTTTAATCTCCCTCACTCTGTTTTGTTCATTGACATCCTGACTCACCTTTCTCTCAGTGCAGTTTCCTAAATTCCTCCATCTCCTCACTCTCCATTTCTCATTTTTCCTTAGCCTCTTTTCTAATCCTCATGCCATTTTAAAAAAAAGAATTATAAATCAGATTTACAAGCCCCTTAAGCCACTTTTGTGTCTGATTTTCCATGTAAAAAGTGATGCAAAGGTGGTGCAAGAGGCTTGTAAATCTGCCCCATTGTGTGCTGAAGTTCTGACCTCTCTGCTCACACCAGTATTCCATGATCTGTCGCTATGCTAACAGGAAGAAGTCATGTTAGAAGTAGGAATCATTTGGAAAGGGTTGAAATTTTCAAGCAATAGAAATGTGTTTCCATTTTAAAAAATGGTCAAGAACATGGAACAGGGGCAGGGTAGAGACTTTCTGATCACCTAGTCTTTGTCAGGGAGTCCCTGAAGGTTCACTAAAGTTGAAAAAAAAGTTTGTTTTTTTAAAAAACATCATAAGGTGCGCGCAGCGTGCGCGCACCCTAAATAAATAAATAAAAAATAGATTTAAAAAACAAGTTTTTGTGTTTAGATTTTAGGTTGCTCTAAAAAGAGCCCTTGAGTTAATGTAGGGACAGAGGAAGAGAAAAACGAAAAAAAAGAAAAAACAACTATGACCTAGTGCAAGAGTGCTGCTCAAATCTTCTCTGAATGAGATCAATACTGGCCTCACCCATAGAAATAAGAGTACCGCAATCCATGCACCGTGTAGACATCCTCGCAAAACAAGGACGTATATCCAGAGGTGTGTAAGAAGGTGAAGGCACAATCGCAGAAGAAGTGCTCGGCTGAGCTGCCGAAGATGTGCTCGGCTGAGCTGCTGAAGATGTGGTCGGCTGAGCAGGTGGAGGGTTTGCTCCAGAAGCTCGACGGAAAGTCGCTGGATGCACTTTTTCAACGTGCCTTAACATTGTGTGAATACTAAAAGATTCCCACGAGATAAGGTCCGGTGACAAACTGTGCAGGTGACTATCGGTGCATTCACCTTCTTTTGCCCCTCAGGAAAAGAAAAAAACTGCCATATCAAGGAGTCTTTCTGCTTCCTCTGGCTCTGTCTCTCAAGAGTGTCCTGTTCACTCTCAGAAGATGGCTTCTGCTCTGCCATTGTCTCACAAAAACAGATTAGCTCCTTCTCCCAGGGAATCAAAACTAATAATGAGGGGAGTGGGTGTGGTGTTGGAAGAATTTGGAACTGAAAGTACTTTAAACCAATGAAAAGTGATGTTTCTTGATCACATGACTTGCCATGAGGGGATTGGGTGTGGTGTTGGAAGAATCTGAAACTGAAAGTACTGAAAACCAATTAAAAGTGTTGTTTTATTAATCACATAACTCGAGGTGCATGCACGGACCAAGCTCAGAGCGTGCACGGTGCAATTACGCATGCGCGAACATGTATGCGCGCATGCGCATAAGTTTTACGCGTGTATGTAGCGCGCATACGCAACACACGCGCATGCGCGAACGTCAGCGTGCGTAATCCGCGCGTATGCGCAGATTTAGCGCGCGTACTCCGCGCGCATGCGCGAGTTTAGCGCGCGGAGCACGTACGACGCACGCATGCGTATGTGGAGAACGTATGCATGCGCACACCACGCTGCGCACTGCGAGCACGCACTAAAACGTACGTATGCGTACGTAGATAACGTACGCATGCGTACATGAAAAAAGTACGCATGTATACTGGGTACGCGCTGCGAGCGCGCACTAAAACGTACGTATGCGTACGTAGATAACGTACGCATGCGTACATGAAAAACGTACGCATGCGTACTGGGTGCGCGCTCAGAGCGCTCACCCTAAAATTTTTGGAAAAAAAAAAAGATTGAATTAAACTGTAAATAAGTTAATAGAAGATATTAACTATGCTGTTCAACTTTATCCAAATTCAAATTTTAAAAAAAAGAGCCACACCAAATTAAAGGATACAGATAATCTATAAATATATACATAGGTAACTTTTTGTAAAATAAATATATAAAAAATATAATAATACATTCATAAATTAGCATTTAAAAAACCTTTGAAATTCACTGAAAAAACCATAGGTTTCACACACGTTATAGTTAGGAATTAGCATTTAAAAAACCTTGCAAATTCACTAAAAAAACCATAGGTTTCACACATGTTATAGTTAGCTGGCCATTTCACTTGAACAAAACCATTGAAATTCCACCGTTATAGTTAGTTCAGCTAACTATAACTCGCGCGCCCGCAATCCACTGCTGATGACGTCACATATTACATCACTCATGACATGGTCAGTGACATCACTGATGACATCACTGATGATGTCATATATGTGATGAATTAGTACACCTTCTCCCACCCTAATAGAAATTTAGAAACACCAACTCAAAATTTCAGACGGCTATTTTGAAAACCATAGATACTCTAATACCAATAAATACATACTTACTCATTGACTCTTAGATCTACATGCACCTCCACTCACTCACCTGTACAGTCACTTATACTTACAGTCACTCCGTACAAGACTATCATATGCATTTATACACCTATGTAGACACTCACACACTACTAATCATCCATTGAGGTACTTACACACCTAGTCAGTTGTGCTAATAAATAAACACAGTCCAATTAACTCACCTATACAGTTAAACACACTCAAGTTCACTTACTCATAAAAATACAAAAACATTTTGACACTCTTATTCAATTTCTAGTACAAGCACAGACTCATCCATACAGCCAGTCCCACAATCACACACTCTCAGATATAGATAGTTATATACTCTTATACACATATTCACTGTGTTTATATATGTAGTTACTGTCACATGTACAACTGAGATATACATTCAATCACTAACACACCCTTACATACACGCACCCAACCATACAGTCGATCACAGTTGCACTCTTAAAACCATGTACCCATAGAATCACCCACTCATACATCTATGCACAAAGTCACACACACCTCACCCACTCATACACTCAGGCACCCATACAGATACTCAGACAACCAATCAATAACTTATATAGACACTCATATAGCTATTCACAAAACCATGCAGCCACTTATACACCAACAGACAGACAGATACAGACATTCACACAGTTTAGTCACTAGTCTGCAGTAAGATACTTTTAATGACTCACTTATAGAGTCAGTTACACACCTAGAAAATCATCCATTCACTCACTTTTACACCCACTTATTCTTCAACAGGCCTTTTCCTTTAAATATTAAACACATGAAAACAGTTCAGAAACACATAGTCAATGAATGACGTCATCAGTGATGTCATCAGTGATGTCATTTGAGATGTCACCAGTGATGTCATCAGTGATGTCACTGACCATGTCATGAGTGATGTAATATGTGACGTCATCAGCAGTGGATTGCGGGCGCGCGAGTTATAGTTAGCTCAACTAACTATAACGGTGGAATTTCAATGGTTTTGTACGAGTGAAATGGCCAGCTAACCATAACATGTGTGAAACCTATGGTTTTTTTAGTGAATATATATATATATATATATATATATATATATATTCACTGAAAAAACCATAGGTTTCACACATGTTATAGTTAGCTGTACATTTCACTCGTAAAAAACCAATGAAATTCCCCCGTTATAGTTAGTGCAGGCAACTATAACTCACGCGACCGCAATTCTCTGCTGATGCTAATACTGTATTTAGACACTTATTTGCCCATGTCTTCTTCCATTAAATTTTAGCTATACATATATTACAAATATTTTTTTTTCATAAAGACACATATGTCATCAGCAGAAGATTGCGGTCGCGTGAGTTATAGTTGCCTGCACTAACTATAACGGGGGAATTTCATTGGTTTTTTACGAGTGAAATGTACAGCTAACTATAACATGTGTGAAACCTATGGTTTTTTCAGTGAATTTGCAAGGTTTTTTAAATGCTAATTCCTAACTATAACGTGTGTGAAACCTATGGTTTTTTCAGTGAATTTGTACGTTTTTTTAAATGCTAAGTTACTTTACGCCATTCGTGGCGTGCGCGCCCAGTTAACGCAGTTCGTTGCGTGCGCGCACGGTGTCACTAGTCTGCAGTAAGATACTTTTAATGACTCACTTATAGAGTCAGTTACACACCTAGAAAATCATCCATTCACTCACTTTTACACCCACTTATTCTTCAACAGGCCTTTTCCTTTAAATATTAAACAAATGAAAACAGTTCAGAAACACATAGTCAATGAATGACGTCATCAGTGATGTCATCAGTGATGTCATTTGAGATGTCATCAGTGATGTCATCAGTGATGTCACTGACCATGTCATGAGTGATGTAATATGTGACGTCATCAGCAGTGGATTGCGGGCGCGCGAGTTATAGTTAGCTCAACTAACTATAACGGTGGAATTTCAATGGTTTTGAACGAGTGAAATGGCCAGCTAACCATAACATGTGTGAAACCTATGGTTTTTTTAGTGAATATATATATATATATATATATATATATATATATATATATATATTCACTGAAAAAACCATAGGTTTCACACATGTTATAGTTAGCTGTACATTTCACTCGTAAAAAACCAATGAAATTCCCCCGTTATAGTTAGTGCAGGCAACTATAACTCACGCGACCGCAATTCTCTGCTGATGCTAATACTGTATTTAGACACTTATTTGCCCATGTCTTCTTCCATTAAATTTTAGCTATACATATATAACAAATATTTTTTTTTCATAAAGACACATATGTCATCAGCAGAAGATTGCGGTCGCGTGAGTTATAGTTGCCTGCACTAACTATAACGGGGGAATTTCATTGGTTTTTTACGAGTGAAATGTACAGCTAACTATAACATGTGTGAAACCTATGGTTTTTTCAGTGAATTTGCAAGGTTTTTTAAATGCTAATTCCTAACTATAACGTGTGTGAAACCTATGGTTTTTTCAGTGAATTTGTACGTTTTTTTAAATGCTAAGTTACTTTACGCCATTCGTGGCGTGCGCGCCCAGTTAACGCAGTTCGTTGCATGCGCGCACGGTGAGCACGCGGTGCACTTCGCGCACCGCGCGCCCACTTTACGCAGTTAGTGCCGTGCACGCACGGTGGTCACGCGGTGCGCTGCGCGCACCGCGTGCCCACGTTATGCGGGATGGGCCATGTACGCACGATGCGCTTTGCGCACTGTACGCACATGGGGGACATATTATGCGCATCTTTGAGAAATGTATTCTTATTAATTTCATAATTGTGATAAGCCATGCACAAATGGTGCCCTTCGGGGACTATTTGCACACGGGGGGGGGGGAGAGTGTGGATAATTTTTTTTAAAAGAATTGTTTACCGTACGCGTACGGTAAGCGTAATCGCCGATTTTCCAAAAAAAAAAAAAATTATTTTTGGGGCTTGGGGGCTTTTGGGGGACCCCTATATCATTGATGGGTGGTTAGGATCTGAAGAAACTGCCCCTTTAGACATTTTTGGGCTTCATTTTTGCTGCCCAACTCTCAGAGCGAGAGAGAAAATGGTGGCCGCCGCTTCCTGGTTTCGACCGATTCGAATGTTTACTAAGATCTAAGAGCCAATCAGAATCGCTCTCGCGCACGTCACCGTACGCGTACGGTAAGCGCACCGTAAGCGCACCGTAAGCTGGCTCAGATATATATATTGATTTAAAGGCTATTTTCTCAGAATCTACTGAACAGATTTACACCAAACCTACAAAAGGCACTTCCTTGACCTGAGGACTACCTCTCTGCCAAATTTCAAGTAATTCTGTTCAGCCGTTCGGGCTGTAGCTGTGTCTAAATGTCCTATGGAAAAATGCATGGGAAAAACACGTTTTGGGACCGCCCTTTTATCTCAGCCCCCGCTTGACGAATCCCCCCGTGACTTTCAGGGTAGGAGCGGAGTGTAGCGCCCCACCTATTTTGAAAAATTCGCGAGGATTCGTTGACCGGCGCCAAAGTTATTCAAAATAGAATGTTGCGGTTTTCCTATGGAAACGTGGTCCTAACTATAACTACCTACTGGCGACCGCCAGTAGGTAATATATATATATATATATATATATATATATATATATATATATATGTTATCTACTGGCGGGGTACGGGTTCCCCAGGGCCACAAAAATGCTAATAGAAGGGGGACCACACAGCCCCCCTTCTAAAAAACCATTCAAAAAAAGCTGGCATCTCACGGAGGCCCTGCCCCCTTCCTGCACCACTGTGCAAACGCGCCCCCTAGCGCGTTGTAAGATGGGGAGTTAATTACCCTTCAATACTGAGGGTCCCTGGGGGCCAACTAGCCTAGCAGGTACCTTCAGTAAGTACCACACAGCTGTATTGCTGTGAGGGGGTCTGACGCCACACCCCTTTTTACACCACTCTGGAAACGCGCCTCTTGGTGCACTGCTGGTGGGGCGATGAGGTCCTCTTTTCTCCTGAGGACCTCAGGACACAAGTGAACTTCACCTGAGCAGCAGTGCAACATGAGTCGCGTTTGCAGAAAAAGGGGGCGTGGCCTTTGAGCACACTCAGCAATCTAGCTGTAAGGGGCTTACTGCAGGTAACAGGTGGACTCGTTGGCTCCCAGGGACCCTCACTATTCAAGGGGACTTAATCCCCCAATTTAGGACACGCCAGGAGGGGCATTTGAAGATTGGTGGAGAAAGGGGGCATGGCCTGTGTCCAGCTTTCAGCAATCCGACTATCTGGGACATACTGGAGGTATCTGGTAAGCTAGTTGGCCCCTAAGGACCCCCAGCAGTGAAGGGGACTTCAATCCCCAACCAAGAGTGCGCCAGGAAGTGCGTTTGCAGAGTGGTGGGGAAAGTGGGCGTGGCCTGCTATGACAACCTAGCAATCCTGCTGTGAGGGACTTACTGGAGGTAATAGGAGGAGTAGTTGGCCCCCAAGGATGTCCTTGAGGGCCAACTACCCCTCTTGTTACCTCCAGTAAGTCCCACACAGTGGGATTGTTAAGACGTCTTCGGCGGCCCTGCCCGCCTTTCTCCACCACTCTGCAAATGCGCCTCCTGGCAGAGTACGGGATGGGGGAAGAAGTCCAATTTGAATTTGAATTTTGAATTTTTTTTTAATTTAAAAGTATTTATTGAGCGCTCGGACACCAGGCGGCTTCATCGCGCTGTAGAGGAAATGATACCTGAGTGAGAAGGTGATGTGGCTTAAATTTTAAAAGCCTGTGCAAACAGATTGGTTTTCAGGGTGCCCCGGAACTCCAGGTACGAGCGGGATGATCTCATTTGGAAAGGAAGAGAATTCCAAAATTGTGGAGCCAGAATGGAGAACATTAAGCCTCCCATTCTGCTCTTCTTAAATCTGGGCACCACCAGTAGGGACAAAGAGGAGGAACGAAGTTGTCTAGTGGGGATGTAAGGGACAATTTTTGACATAATGAAAGATGGGGCTGTTCCCGCAAGGGCCTGGAACGTGATGCAACCCATCTTAAAGAGGGCCCTTTCTCTAATTGGGAGCCAATGGAGGGATCTGAGAAGGGGAGTGGTACGGTAAGACTTGGGTAGACCATAGGCCAAGCGGGCAGCTTGGTTTTGCACCAATTGGAGCCTCTGGATGGCATAAGCGGGGGCGCCGTTGTATAGGGCATTCCCATAATCCACCCGAGAGAGGACCATAGCCATCAAGATCAATTTGAGGGCTGAAAAGGAGAAAACCCGTGAGATCTTGCGAATGGTGCGCAAAGTAAAAAAACAGGAAGAGACCACTGTGCTGATCTGAGAGTGTAGAGTCAGTTGTTGGATGAGGGTGATTCCCAGTGTCTTAACAGCGGGAGAGGGAGAAGGAGGGGGACCAAAGGAGGAGGGCCAGAATAAGGGGGACCAAGGGTTGAGTTTGCCGCCAGTGAGAAGAAGCTCGGTCTTATCAGGGTTGAGCTTGAGGTGGTTAAAGCACATCCAATCCCTGATAAAGACCATCACCGACTGGAAATTGGAGATAGAATCGGAGGAGTTAGAAAGGTGAAAGATGAGTTGGAGGTCATCAGCGTAGTTAAACACAGTGACCTCCATCCTCTGCAGAGCACAAATGAGCAGGCAAACGTACAAATTAAAAAGAAGGGGGGAGAGAGAGGAGCCCTGAGGGACGCCACATAGTACTTTACGAACCTGGGAGGAAAAATTTGCCAGATGAACTGCCTGTGAGCGGTCGCTCAGGAACGAGCTGATCCAGGCCAGGGCAGAACCTCCAATGCCTGCCGCCTCAACACGGGAAAGAAGAATGGTGTGATCGACCATGTCGAAGGCGGCCGACAGATCGAGGAGAACCAATGCCTGAGGGAGATTAACATCTTGCCCCGCTCTGTCGATGACAAAGAGCACCACTTTTTCGGTGGAATGGAGAGGGCGGAACCCTGCTTGGCATGGTGAGAGATAGCCAGTGTCCTCTATAAAAGAGCTAAGGACTTTGGTTACGTGGCGTTCAAGGACTTTAGCCAGATAGGGAAGAAGAGAAATGGGCCGATAGTTTACTAGCGCTGTGGGGTCTGCGCCTGGTTTTTTCAAGATAGGGATGTTGGTGGCTGATTTTTGACATGGAGCGACAGTGCCTGATCTGATGGTCCCATTAAGAAAGGTGAGGGGGGGAGATTGACAGGTAAGGAAGATTTCGCGCAAGATGTGAGCCGGGCAGATGTCAGCGGGGGATCCCGACTTGACGCACGGAAGCAAGGAGAGGAAGGTTTCTTTAGACAGTGGAACTATGAAATCGAGGTGGCGGGCATTGGGTTGTGGGTCGGGGTTTAGGAAAGCTTGGGAGGGTGGAGGTATATTGGCCTTAATGTCTGCAATTTTATTGATAAAGAAGTTGTTCAGTGAGTCACATAAATGCTGGGAAGGTACCGGCTTAGATGAAGTCCTGTCCGAAGACGCTAATTCAAAGACTGTAGCAAAGATTTCTCTGGGTTGGTTCTCTGCCCGGAGGATCTTGTTAGAAAAGTAGCAGGTTTTGGAATTAAGGATGGCTTTCTTGTACTCGGCCTGGAAGGAGGAGTATAGTGACTTCGAGGCTGTGCAGTAAGTGCGTCTCCACGCACGTTCTGCACGGCGGGCGGACAGTTTTTTCTCCTTAAGTTCTGGGGTGAACCATTTGTTGACGTCATGGGCGCGTCTTACCCTAATGCGTCTTAGGGGTGCCACCTGATCGCAGGCGTTGGACAGCCAGTTAGTTAGTATTGCTGCCTGAAGGGGGGGGATTGTTCCTCTATGGCTGAACTGGAGGATAATAGAGAAGAACACAGCAATGGGATGTCAACTTTGCTCCAGTTACGAGCCCAGGTGTTTTTGGGACGGGGTTTTTTTTTAGGTCAAACTTGAGTCCAGGGAACAGGAGATCAAGTGGTGGTCTGACCACAAGCAAGGGGTAACAGTAGGCTCAAGGATAGGGATGTTAAGGGACCAAACTTGGTCTAATATGTGGCCCTGAGCATGAGTGGGAGTGTGAATATGGGATATAAAATTCAGGTTTTGAAGTGATTCTGTGAAATCTCTGGAGGGGGCATCTTCTGCTAGGTCTGATGGCCAAAAATTGAAGTCCCCCAGTACCTGGACTGCCGAGTTGTTCACGGCTAATGTGGCTAGCAGATACTGGAAGGCTGGAAGGAAGTGCTGCATATTTTTGGGGGGCCGATACATCAGAACACATGTGATGGGGATCTGGAAGGAGTTCGAACGTGCAACTAAGTTGTCCACTTCTGGGATAGGGGTGTGAGGTAGTAGATGGAAGTGCAGCTCAGAGTGAATAATCAGAGCCACTCCCCCCCTGTTTTGCCAGGGGGTCGATCTGCCCGAAGGGCATAGTAGGAGGAGGGCAGAGCCGCAAGCAAGTTGGGCAGGGAGTCCTGGTGAAACCAGGTTTCCGTGAGGAACAGTAGGTTAGGTTTCTGAGTGTCTAGGAGGATGAACAGGTCGAGGTGGTGTTTTACTGCCGACCGAGTGTTGAATAGGAGGGCAGAGATAATCGGTAAGTCACTCACTTGAGCAGAGGTGGAACTGGTGCAGATCGAGAGTCGAGTTGCTGAAGGTAGGTTGGATGGTAAAGAGGGTGGGGGATGGGCGCTAAGGATCCCGACCTCTGTAATATGATCCTTCACTGCTTGATTCAAGTCCCAAGGGCCTTGGTGAGCGCACAGTGTTTCAGGGAGATAGGAAATATAATAGGCATGGAGCTGTGCCCCTGGCCCCGTCCGGTCGCAGACGGGCTTGCCTTAGGCGCGCCTTTGGCGCGTTGCCGGCGCGCCCGCTGTGCGTCTGGAAGATACGCATATTTATAGGCCAGGAGAAAGGTGCGTGGCCTCACATCAGTGGGCGTGGCCTAAGGGTTGATGGCGGCGAAGGATTTCCCAACCCGGGGCAGTGCTTGCGTCCGCTGCGCGGGAGAATTCAAGATGCTGTTGTTGGTGGGGAAGTGCCAATTTACTCCTGAGGGATTTTGGGGGCCAAGAAGCCCTCCTGATACCTCCTGTAAGTGCTGCACAGCCTTATTCCTGAGTGCTGGTCAGAGGCCCAGCACTCTTTCTCTACCACTCTGCAAACACGACTACTGGTTAAAGAAGTGTTTGCAATGTTATAGGTTTCACATTTGCGAGAGTTAGAGCTATTGTCAATGTAAATGTAAAAGTTTTTTAATGTTTTTCAGAGTGGAGTGGCTTTACGTTGTGTGTAGTGTAATTATGTGGTAAGTTGTGCAGTGAAATTATGTGGATAGAAAGTATGTGGGATTTATTTTAATAGGATTTATGTAGAGTGGGATTATGTGTTATGGAGAGTAATCATGTGGTATGGTAGTCTGTGTTGTGGAGTGGTAATGTCAGGTTTGGTCTTCCTCGTTTCCATAGAAGCTCAACTATGAACTCAATGAGACAAAAAAAAGAAGGAATCACTGAGGAGCACTTCTGGACCTAGTCAGAGGTATGAGCAGGGCCACTGGAATTATGCAACTGTTTGGCTACACCGACTTTCGCACAAATATACATTAGCCACATTAGCCACATAATTCATCATCTGCTCCCTAATCTGCAGATTTGAACAAAAAAGGCCTTGTTTCTAGCTCAAACGGCTCAAACGTTATACAAAATGCAGCGATAAGTGTTACAGCGTGGTGGAAGGCCGTTTGCACACCTAGAATGGTCCCCTGTTACTTATTGCTAAATGGGAGTGTTAAATTGGTACTAATGGTGTGCAAACTGAAGGATGGTGCCCTCTAGGGCCATGCGGGTCATTTACAACCACCTGCTATGCCTTCCCCAAAATGAATAGTTGGTCAGACAGTAGAGAATACAAACTTACTTTATTCAGTATATAATCTGCAGAGGAGCCCAGTCAGGCCTTCACCCTAAGATGTCTGCCGAGGGGACTGACGCCCCAGGGTACGCTACCCACTAGTGTAGTCACATTGCTAAAAGCCTAATTCGGAGCCATGTCCGTAACATATACTCCATCTCGTATGTCATAGATAATCTGTGGTGCGGTACCCTGGAAAAACTGTTCCCACAATTCTATCAGCATGGCGGACATGTGCTTAAGGGCATGCTGCTGTATGAAGGGCTCATAATCTTTCATAACACTCTACACATCCTCCGCACTATAGATCAGGTGTTGGGCTCATTGGGCTACCTGATTTGCCACCATCTGTTTCTCCTCAGTACTGACAGCAGAGCGCACTAATATTTTTTCCATGCGATCTCGCTCTGCTGCCAAGTTGGCACCGGGAATTCCACATGCAGGCGTTTCAGTATTCAATGGTGTTTGGGGTGTTACACTCACAGGGGAAGGGACGGATGCAGAGACAGATACCATCATGTAGGGAGACAGAATTGTAGGGATGAAAGGGGGCATAGTGGATGAGACAGAGCCAAGAGACAGGGCAGGAGAGTGAAGAGACAGAACAGGGGAAGTAGCAGTGTCTGCTCCTGTGGCTGGCGGGAATAGAAGCGAGGCAAGTGGGGCTGGGAATAAGGCAGTAATACTGGATACAGCTGCATCAGAGGGAACAACCCCAAGGATCGAGGCCTGGGATGTGAGGACCATAGGGTATATCCGCCGTGGAGCATAGGGCGGTGGAGGGCGAGAATCCAAGAGTTTCTCAACTAGCTCATCCTCCTCCCTAGTAACATAACACTTTACAGTCTGAAGTCGTAATTTCCTATCAGCGCACTCTATGCCTTTCTCCGTCTTTTCTCTTTCATAGGCTACTGCCTTTTGCGTAATAGTTTGTGTCTGCTTCCTTTGAACTTCTTTCTCTGCTCGCTGTTTTGCTTCTTTCTGCCACACTCTCAAAGAGTCAAACATGGACTGCCTACTCCTTTTAGCAAACAATTTGTCCTGCAGGAAAAAAATGTGTTCATCAAACGAGCCAGTAAGTGGCCATTGCAGCGCAGCATTGTCCCTCGTATATTTATTCCACAATGTGATAAACATAATAGGGCCAATACCATACTTGACATATATGTCAAAATTTGGGGTACCCTCCGGAGGTGCGGGCTCGCTCTCTTCCAACCGAGCATCGATAGAACAACATCGACATCCGAAATATCCAAACTTACTTAAACAAGGCATCATTATATAAGACACACACACTGTCCCTAAAGGACAGCAACACCAGCAAATGCAAATAAGAAAAATAGAGTCGCTCAAAACATCAAAACCAACTGTCCCGAGAGCATAGTCGCTACTCACTCAACCAAGCATTTCCACAGATCACACAGAATCCAGACACGCAAACAAAACACACATCAGCCCAGGGGCTGCATCACATTCAAAGACAACAGTCTGAAGACTGTACCAAGTTCAAGAGGACAGGCTTCAGCCCCAGACCTTTTTCAAAATGCAAGCCGAATTACTGATTGGTCCGTAAGACTGCTCGCAAACACTCTGTGTCCTTTACAAGGGTCCGCAAACCCACCAAGTACAAACCAAGATGGAATTAAACCGTACCAAGACACAGCCCATCGACTTGTGTCATTCAAGCAAGGCAGTTCAGAAACTGCAGACAAGCCAGACCAAGGACTGCATCAGGACACAGCCCAAAAGCTTGTGCCGACCAAGAATGGCGCCATTTTCCCAAGAACCAAGTCACTCACCTGGTGCACTCAAATTATTCTCCACTGCCGACTCTTCAGACCAAATGGTCAGCTCCAAGGTTTCGCCTTCTCAGGACCCCAGCCGGTGACCACTAACCGGGAATCCGCCCCATAGGAAGGGTGGGGCAGCTGCTAGAACCAAGCTCGGTCTTTTGTATTTGGGGCCCGATCTGCCAGACACCACGCTGGCCCCTACAACCCAATAACGGGTGAGGAGATCATTTCGTGGGGTCTCCGTTTGGGCACCAACTGAAGGACGGGGCCCTCCAGGGCCACGCGGGTCCTTTACAACCACCTGCTATGCCTTCCCCAAAATGAAGAGTGAGTCAGACAGTAGAGAATACAAACTTACTTTATTCCTTATATACTCTGCAGAGGAGTCCAGTTAGGCCTTCACCCTAAGATGTCTGCCAGTGAGAACTGACGCCCCAGGGTATGCTAATACATATTAAACCCTTCTGGAGACTTCGGCCACGCCTCTAATGGAAAGTTACCGGCTTGGTACAGGTACAGAGAGGTACAGAGAGATGAGCTAACTCCTGCCAGATGGGTGTGCTATCAGTAATCTAAGGCCACTGTGGTGTCTCGACGTCTCCTGACATGGGAGCAGAGCTACATGTCGAGATTGGAATGCAGAGAAAGAATATCGGTTAATTAGCAAGTCGGGTTACAGCTTTGAACAGGAGAGAAAATAATAATGAAGTACAGTGTTTTGCTGCGGCAAGCGAGAAGAGAAATAAGGCCTAATACGAGCACAGCCCAAGCAGTCTTCTAGTGATTGCGAAATAAAAAATGGAGTCACACAAGCTAACTAAGCTTACATGTTGTGAGGATAACTCAGTGGGTTGCATACCTGTCAGGAATCACAGGAGGTTTCCTCCCTCTACCTCCACAGTGGCTACTATTTTCACGTTACAAACCCATTTGAGAGCAAATGACCTTTTCCGCTGGAGCAATTGTTGGCATCGCAGAAATTCCAACATGGCTGCCAATATTCCGATACTGCAACAGCATACCGCTGTTTAGCAGTCTAGTGTTTTTAGTATCAACTGCCTGAGGAATGTTCTTCAACATTCCTCAGTGCACTTCACTGAAGAATTTACAAGAAGAACACCTGCTTTCAAGACGTCGTGGAAGATAGTCAGGGTAGAAGCGATATCTCGGGGTTAGAATTCGCCGGTCAACATACACTTCAATAACCAGGTCAGCTTGAATAAATTATCAGTCAAAAAATAATCCTGAGAGAAATAAATGTCCGATTAAATTTGACAATTTAAAAGTTGTTTGCAATATTTAATTAGAGCCAAGGTAAATAAAGAAACTGTAATTCCATTAGCCATTCATTTACCTAACAGCGTTCAATTTAATCTGACTTCGTGAGTCAAGAGCGAGCGTTTCTTTCGTTTGAACGCTGCTCTTGACAGGAGAATTTTCTGAAGAGCATTCGAAGGTTAACCCACACTGAACCTTGAATGCCGGTACAAAGTGAAAGCCCATTGTCGAGTCGATATTAAGGGCTGAATCCACAGACTTTGAACTCGTCAGACGGAGGCTTCCGTTGAGGGCTTCTTCTAGGAAATAAACCTGAATAAATAAATCCTAACGCTTGCATTTCTTTGAGCAGCGTTAAAACTGAAACCTCAGCCATAGCGCGATTAGTAAGGGAGACAGGCTTGCATAAATAAAAAGGTGTTAGAAGAATAACATGAGGCATTTAACTGCAGCTCATTTATCCTGTTCCCGGAGTTGAGGAGAGAATATTTTAAACGCGTACCTATGGCAAATTAAACGCGTCCCTTTGGCAAATGAAAAGCACATAATACTAAAACTCAATAGAGCAAGCAGGCGCATTATATACAGTTGGTGCCTATTTAGCTCAGTTAAAAAACAGTAAAAAGAAAAGAACTTCGTACCTCAGTTCATTAATATAATAAATAACGGAGAAGCATTTCTCCTGTGCTCTGCAGAATTAGGCAGACAAAAGAATCAATCATCCTGAGACTTCCATGCAAGGCTTCACCAGTTCTCATCTCGTGAGTGAAAAGAGAGAGAGACGTATAGAATCACATATACTGTGCATAAGTATAGATATACTCACCTTGATTTTTTCCCACTGCAGTGCAGAATCAGGAACAGAGAGAAGCCTGTAAAAGAAAAAGAAAGAGAACAGTGTGAAGACATCACTTAGTGTAAAATTACACACAAGAGAAGTACGAAGAGTAGCAAGCCCCAAAACACCAATCTGGTAAGATAAGTTATCTATAGTTTTAAAACACAGTAAGTATAGTGAAAGGATAGTTTATGATATGCATAAATGTTTTAGCCAGAAGAAGAAGACCGATAGAAGACGAAGCAGACTTGGCAGAGTTTTGGAGCTGTCTCTTCTCGTCCCAACCCCTTTTCCCCCCGTGGAACTTACCTGCAATGGAGTACTAATACCTAGCGGGGAGTTCTGAGAGGGGCATTGGTACTTAGCATCATTCTGCTCCTGTGCAGTCATACGCAAGTTTTAGATACAGCTCTGACAATACCATGAACACAAATAGCATCTATTTAGCCACATATTGCTAACTTAACATAGCATGTGTAAGTGCACAACGGGAAGGGGAGTTTCAAACCTAACAAAGCCACTCTTGCTTCCTTCTGCGCCTCTGTCTGCACCTCTCTTGCCTCTTTCTGCATTTCTGTTGCATCTTTCTGCATATTTCCTTCTTTATCTGCATTTGCTTCTTTCTGCATCCTTCTTCCCTCTTTCTGCACCTCTTTTGCCTTTTTCTGTAGCCCTCTTATATCTTTCTGCATCTTTTTTGCCTTTCTCTGCACCTCTGTTCCTTCTTTCTGCACTTCTTTTGTTTCTTTCAGCTCCTGTCTTGCTACTTTCTGTACCCCTCTTACCTCTCTCTCCACCCCTCTTCCCTCTTTCTGCACTTCTGTTGCTTCTTTCTGCACTTATCTTGCTTCTTTCTGCACCTCACTTGCCTCTTTCTGCACCTCTATTGCCTCTTTCTGCAGTTCTTTTGTCTCCTTCTGCACTTCACTTGCCTCTTTCTGTAACTCTCTTGCCTAACATTGTGCACCTCTCTAGCCTCTTTCTGCCTCTTTCTGCACCTCACTTCCTCTTTCTACACCTCTCTTCCCTCTTTCAGCACCACTCTTGCCTCTTTCTGTACCTCTGTTCCATCCTTCTTCACCTGTCTTGTCTCTTTCGGCAACCTTTGTGCCTCTTTCAGCACCTCTGTTGCTTCTTTCGGCAGTTCTCTTCCTCTCTGCACTGCTCCTCCCTCTCTCTGTACCCCTCTTGCCACTTTGTGCACCTCTCCTACCCCTTTCTGCACCCCTCTTTCATCTTTTTCCACCTCTGCTGGTTCTTTCTGCACCTCTTTTTCTTCATTCTGCACTTCACTTGCCTCTTTCTGTACCCCTATTGACATTTTCTGCACCTCTGGTGGTTCTTTCTGCACTGCTCTCGCTTTTTCCTGCACCTCTGTTCCAGATTGGTGTATCCCTCTTGCCTTTTCCTGCACCCCTCTTCCCTCTTTCTACACTTCTCTTGTCTCAGTCTGCCCACCTGTTCCCTCTTTCTGCACCCCGTTTGCCTGTTTCTGTAACTGTCTTGTATCTTTCTGCAGTTCTCTTGCCTCCTTCTGCACCTCACTTTAGTCTTTTTGCACCCCTGTTGGTTCTTTTACACTGCTATTGCTTCTTTCTGCACCTCTCTTGCACATTTCTGCACCCCTCTTGCCTCTTTCTGTACCCCTTTTACCTGTTTTGCACCTTTCTTGCCTCTGTCTGCACCTCTGTTCCCTCGTTCTATACCTCTTTTGCCTGTTTCCATAACTCTCTTGTCTCTTTATGCAGTTCTCTTGCCCCCTTCTGCACCTCTGTTGCTTCTTTCTGCACTTCTCTTGCCTCTTTCTACACCACTGTTGCTTCATTCTGCACTTCCCATGCTTCTTTCTACACCTGTCTTGCTTTTATCTGCAACCTTATTGCCTCTTTCTGCATTCGTATACCCTCTTCGTGCAACTCTCCTGCCTCTTTCTGTACCTCGCTTTCCTTTTTCTGCATACCTCTTGCCTCTTTTTTAACCTCTGTTGGTTATTTCTGTACTTCTTTCCTTCTTTCTGTACCACTCCTGCCTCTTTCTGTTCCTCTCTTCCCTCTTCGTGCACCCCTCCTACTTTTTTCTAAACACCTCTTTCCTCTTTTTGCACCTCTGTTGGTTCTTTCTGCACTGCTCTTGCCTCTTTCTGCACCTTACTTGCCTCTTTCTGCTTTCTGTTAGTTAGAATTTATCATTTAAAAAACCTTTGAAATTCACTGAAAAAAACATAGGTTTCAGGGATGTTATAGTTAGAAATTAGCATTTAAAAAACCTTAGAAATTCACTGAAAAAAACACAGTTTTCAGTGACATTATAGCTAGTTGGACATTTCACTCGTACAAAACCAGAGAAATTTGGCAGTTATAATTAGTTGAGCTAACTATAACTCGTGCACCCGCAATGCACTGCTCATGACATCACATATTATATCATTCGTGACATGGTCAGTGACATCACTGATGACATCACTGATGACATATCAAATTATATCACTGATGACATTATCCATGTGATAATCTGATGCACCTCCTCACACCTTAATATAACCTTTGATACACCCATTCTACCATTTTCAAAACCATAGACACACCAATACCAGTTACTACATACCTACTGATTCCTAGGTCTATATACACATGCCCACTCATTCACCCATACAGTCACTCATACTTGCACTCACTTATCAATACAGCACTATCATTTGCACTCATACACCTATACAGACACTCACACATCACCACTCATCCATAGAGTTACTCACACACCTAGTCAATCATTCCCAGAATATTTCACACTCCAATTTACTCATCTAAGCAGTTATACAGAACTGACAGAATGACACAGACATTTACACAGTTTACTCAATAACCCATGCATTCAGTAAGACAAGTTTAATCACTCACTTATACAGTCAGCCACACACCTACTAAATCATCTATAAAGACATACACACACACTCATACTTCAATTCACCTTGGCATATATAAATAGAAAACATATTTAAACTTTACAGAAACACACAGTCACTGGAAGATGTCATCAGTGCTGTTATTTGAGATGTCATCAGTGATGCCATCAGTGATGTCACTGACCATGTCAAGAATGATGTAATATGTGACGTCATCAGCAGTGCATTGCGGGGGCATGAGTTATAATTAGCTCAACTAACTATAACAGCCGAATTTCTCTGGTTTTGTATGAGTGAAATGTCCAACTAACTATAACGTCCCTGAAATCTGTGGTTTTTTCAGTGAATTTCAAAGGTTTTTTAAATGATAAATTCTAACTATAACAACTTTATAGTTAGGCTCACATTTACCTTGTACAAAACTAGTGAAATTCAGGAGTTGTAGTTATTTGACCTGACTATAACTTACGCCCCACCAATGCACTGCTCCTGACCTCACATATTACATCATTCATTACATGGTCAGTCACATCACTGATGACATCATCCAAAGAGTGTAAGTGATTCGAAAAGATTTCTGAGATTTAAATATATATACTAAGCTACAGCATAAGAAAAATTAATCTTCTTCTGTTGTAGCAATTTGTCATACTGAGTAGGTGTGTGACTCTATTCATCAGTGTATGAGTGGATGTTTGAGTGGTTGTATGGGCATGTGAGTGGCTGTAGAAATGTGTTAGTGGGCATGTGAGTAGTTGTAAGTGTGAGTGAGTGGCTGTGTGAGTCGCTGCATAGGTGTATGAGAGGGTGTGTGACTGCCTGTATGGTGAGTTAGTAGCTGTGTGAGTAGCTATATGGGTAAGGGAGTGTGAGTGGCTGTAGGGGTGAGTGAGCAGCTGTTTGAGTGGGTGTATAGGTATGATAATGGGTGGGAGTGGCTGTGTTAGAGAGTGAATGTCTGTGTGAGTGGCTGTAAGGATGAGTGAGTGAATGGGTATGTTAGTGGTTGTGTGGACATGTGAATGGGTATGTAAGTGATTCCGTTGGTGTGTGAGGTTCTGTATGTATTTGTAAATGTTAGATTACTAATCCTACTCCAAATCAAGCAATAGTGGGGAAATTGTTGAACTCTGGAGATATTAGATGTACTTTGCCACTCCTCCATTATCAAAATCAGGAAAATTGTTGGACTTTGGAGAATATCAGCGAAAGTGCTAGACGTGGAGAGGTGAGGTTTACTATTCCTATTCCAAATTAAGTAACAGTAGGGACAGTGTTGCACACTAGAGGGGTTAGCTCTATTATTTCCACTCCAGTCATAGCAGCCCCAAGGAAATTGTTTGACATTGGAGGAGCTAGTTTTCCTATTTGAGATCCAATCTAATCATCATTTATTCCTTGGAGGAGTTACTATTCCCACTCCACTGTATTTAAACGTAAGGAACGTTTTGGATTAGGAAGGATTAGGTACAACATTCTAATCCTAATCATTATTCAAAAACATTTAAATACCTAACAAAAATAAAATAATTAAAACCTATTCAAAAGAAAAAAATGCATTATTACTAAATACACATAAATTCAATTAAAAAAGCAATACAAAATGTTTTGAACAAATATAAAACAAAGTAAATACACTTTCCTACCCACTACTCAAAAAAAACGACAACAAAATATCAAAATAGTACATAAATAAAACAAATAAATTGAAAACAAATAATAAATAGAACATTCATTTTAACGCATTTATTATAAAATGCACGTATCAATGAATTAACAATTTGTTATAATATACAACAACTATTGGACATTACAAATACAGTACTAAATTCTGAATTACTAATCAAAACAATAATACACATTAAAAATCACAAAATAAACCTAGATAATTAACATAATTATATGTCTATTATATTAAATATACATTTAAAATTAATTTGAAATGAAAAGCCTTCATTTATAATTAAAATATCTTCCCGCTCTAAGCCCCTACAATAATGAATTTAAAAAAATGTATTACAAGAATTACAAATTAAAATTATACATTAAAAATCACAAAGTACACTTAAATCATTAAAATAATAATTAGTCATTAATGTAATTCCTATAGTTAATTTAAAGTAACTATTTAATTAACATAAACAATAATTTATCATTGCAAAAATGTAGCATTTAAAACATGCCCCATTTTATTCCTCTACAAATGCAACTTATGAATTACTAATCAAATTAAAAATGTACACATTGTTATAAATAATATTAAAATAATTATAATAATACTGTTTGCTAAATTTAATATCATAAGTGATAGCCTGCACTGGCTAGGCAATTGCTCCAAAATTATAACATGCAGCACTCACTGGAAGAGGGCAAAGGCAGTGCTTGCAGTTCACCTTCAGGGACAGGCCAACCCAATTTTTAAGAACTCTTGAAAAGCCCTTTTCCCCCTACCTTTAATAGGCTCCTCCCTTTGATGAGTCGGGAAAATAAAATTGACTCCCGGACCTTTCTCACATTCCTCCAACTATGTAATTGGGGAACAATCTTCGCCTGTGTTCCAAATTGTAATCAAAGAGAGCTCAAAACAGGATTCTGTTCTAAGATTTGTTAGTTGGAATATTGCAGGAATTAAATCTAATCTGCTCGAGTTGTATTTTTTTAGATGGCTATGAGTGTTTTTGTGTACAAGCCAAAGCTGTTAGAGGGCAGAGAGCCCACGGAGAGCTAGCTACCTTGATTTGTATCTAAAACATGCTTAAAGTTGCTGCTGTCTCTTTGAGGCTTGGGGGGATCCAGGTTCCTGGGGTTGTGTATTTTGCAATTTTAGTTTTTTTAAAAATTATTCTTTATACGTCTTTGTACAACAACATTGCCAAATTGAGTCACTGTTCAAGGTGATATCTGTATTAGAGGCTAGAACCTTCTCTATACTGCAACATTTTAACTTGGGTTGGATGGGGATTTTAGTGCCAAGATAAGTCAGATACTTGATGATACTGATACTTTTGGGAGAGATGATGCCCCCTCTGTTTTCTTGAGACTGATGAGAGGAGTCAGAAATTGATTAAAGGTCTGGGGTAGACTGATCTTCCTAATTTGGGGTCTATGGAGGAGCAACAGTTTGACCAAAAGCCATCTTTTGTGGGATGGTAAAAGGGTCAGTAATTGAATATTTATCTATGTTGAGGCTCTTGGGGAAAGTAGTGAAAGCAGGTGGAGTCATGGATACCTGCTATAGTGACTATAATCCATTTTATTTTGATATGTTAATGCACATACATGATTTGAATATAAATGAATTGGGCTAAACTTGACTGAGCACCAAGGATAAAGGGCTCAGAATTAAATGGTGCAGTGTCTTGATTTCCTACCTGTAACATTCCCATATTGAGGCAGCCCAGAGTATGCTTATGGCTTCTCTACTCATAGTAGATTCCCCCCAGGCGGGGTCTTAGAAGCATTTCACTCCTTAAATAATTCAGGTAAGCAGATCATGTACCATCTTTCAGGCACCAGAAGACCGGACAAAATCCAGTGGTTTGACAATAACTGTAGAGCAGCTAACTTGCGATTGAGAGAGGCTCTTAATGTCCAGACAAGGATTCAAGAGGATATTTCCATTTCTAGAGCCCAAAATAGGCTAGCCATTAAGGAGAGGAAACACACTTTGAAAGAAGGGCCTTGGACCGTCTGATGCACATCTGTAAAACGGTAGACACTAAAAGGTTCTGGGAGGTAGTTAAGGAGAAACAATTGTCCACAGGTACTACTGAGAACTTAGGTACCCATATATCCTCAGAACAGTGGATGACCTATTTTAGTAAAATCTATTCAACTGACTATAGTGGGCAACTGACAGTGTTGAAGTATCACCCACGTTCCCATTGGATATTTGGTTTGAGCTGGATAAGCTCTGCAATCTGAGTCAGCCCTTCCAACAAAATCTATATAAGTTGAACATTCCTTTTTGGGGCCCACTAATTGTGAACATCCTTAATACAGCAGCTATTTAAGGCATTCCCAAGGCATGGAAAGTTGTTACAATCGTACCCATTTTCAAAAAAACTAACTAGGTAGGACCCAAGCTGTTATTGGCCTATCTCTTTGTTAAAGTCAATTGTTAAAGTGGTGGGCAGAATTATTCTGAACTGAATAGATGAGGAGGCCATGTTCAACAATATCCTTAGTCCTGACTGCAGCCACTCAGTGAAGAGCATGTGGGGGTGAAGAGGAATCTCTAAGTCACATATTGTGCATCTGTGAGAAACTACACACTTTGAGAATATACTGGCTTCACCCCATCTGGCGTATCTTAAACTCTTAAATATACTAACATGTCAAGTTGCACTGATAGAGTGCATGAAAGGCGAATCAGCGCAGCTGGCGGCACGCTTCATGAAATACCTGTGTTCAGTAAAAACCGTCCTGGATTCCGATAATCATATAGAACTATAATCCATAATGTTGTGCCAATTCTCTTAAATTCCCATTTTATTACAGTTGCCTAAATGGGGTCTAAACAGTTTAATCTCCAGAATAACAGGATGACAAACCCTCACATATTCTTTTATAACATTGGAAATTATGCACCTTGTACTAATTTTAACACGGCCTGATTGCAATTATTTAAATTAACTATGCAATAAAAAATTATCTTATCCTTGCCCTGTCCAGTATGGGATTAACCCCTTCGCTGCGGCGCGAATTCCGCCGCAGCGCTGGGGGGGTGGTTTGGGGGCAGCACGGTGGCGCGGTGCTTATGACGGAACCACGCCGTCATGAGTCACGGGCGAGCTGTGCTCATGACGGCGTGGTTCCGTCACGACTCCGCCCACTCTCTAATTCGCCCGCACAGGCGGGGAATTAGAGCTGCGTGGGAGGAGCGGCTGCCAACGGCCGCTCCATGACGGAATCACGCCGTCATGAGCACACGGCGCCCATGGCTCATGACGGCGTGGTTCCGTCAAGGGCACACAAGGGGTTAAAGAAGGCAGGGGCACATTGGAGCAAAGTCTGGAGCAAAGTGTAAACCTAAATCAGATGATTTTTTAAATATGTTGTTGCCAAGCAAGGTACTGTTTATTTAGCGTTTATCGACTGAGCTAGTGCCTTCAACTGGGTGAACCGGTGAAAGATTTGGATTCTACTGGCTGATTTTGTAATGCATAAACCATGCTAGATTTTATATGAGTTCTATACACAGATGTTACTGCTGCCATTGGATATGGACAGAAGGTGGAATGCACAGAATGCTTAAAATCTTCCCAGATGAGTCAGGCAGGGGGGCATATTGGCACCTCTTTTATTTTATTTTTTATATCAACTGCTTCAATAATTTTCCATTGTTAAATAGGAAAGATATGCTTAAGGTAATCACTGTATTTGTTCTCTACCTGCTATATGCCGAGGATGCAGTTTTGTTATCTCGTACTTTGAACGGTCTTAGGGATTTGGTGGACCTGTTAGTTAAATTTAAGGATGATATTGACTTAGAAACTAATATTGCTAAAACCCAGCACATGGTTTGTGGGAGGTAGTCCTCTAAAATGAGGCCCCTTACTACCAAAGGGAAGATTATCTCAAGGTGCAGTGCCTTTCCATACTTGAGGGTTACCTCCGACCAACATATTGATTGGTCTCCCCGTCTGGCTGTTGGAAACCAGCAATTTAATAAAGTGTGTGTTGCCCTTTTTTTTAAGTGTTTGCTATCAATAGGAAGGAAACCTATAGTACATTGCCCCAAATCTACAGAATGAAATGTTTGTCAGTTCTTACATGTGGTGCTGCTATATGGGGCTATTCTAAAAATCTAAGATTAAAGCAGAAGCAGAAGCAGAATCAGTTATGTAGCAAACTTAGGGTGGGCCCAGCTAGCCCAAGTTCTTTTCTCCATGATGAACTGGGTCTGGGTTATGTTGAAGATCATATACAATTAGACCCCACTGCTTCTCTGGGTATCAGTATGCAGTGGGGAACATACAACGTTTAACAGGGATGTGATTCGGGACTTAATGTCCTACTAGGTTGAATTTATACTAGGATAATCCTGGCACTCAAATATTTACATATTGCTTCTGTGACATAGGACCCACTTACTAGCCGTGCTCAAAGGGAGGGGAATCACCCTAAGTCCTCCAAACCTTTCCCAAGATATCTGCAATCCTTTGCACAGGCATGCATCAACAAAACATTACAATCTGAATAATTGTACAAAAAAGAGTAATTCGTTATTTACAGTTCTTTGTCTTTAATTCTCTATGCCCAGTCAACACATGTTTACTTCTGTAAACCGGAAGCTTCCAGTTTACAGAAGAGGACACGGTCGCAGGAGAAATCCAACACTGAAGCGTACTCGCTTACAGGAAATGACAGGGAAAACTGGAACCTCATAGCGATTTATTCTAGACTGGATGGAAGTCATTGGGATCATAATCCTTATATTAGGGGATAACAACACTGGAGCTATATACACACTTGAAGGAAAATAGATCAATACATGACCAGCTGGGCCAGAAGTAGATCTGGTCGAGAGGTGAGAGGAATTGAGTAAACTGGCGAGCCAGACAGCCCTGAAGAAGTCGCGGGGTACACCCATATCAACAAAACACTTGTTGGCTGGGTGTAGAGAACTAAAGACAAAGAACAGAAAATAATGAATTACTCTTTTTTGTACAACAATCAAGATTGTAATTTTTTGTTGATGCATGCGTGTACTAAGGATTGCAGTTATCATGTGATTCAGGACTGTCTGAATTGTGACTACAGGCACAAAATCCAGTGACTGTCTTATATTAAAATTTCAGCTAGTACGTTGAGATGTCCTGAATTGTATTACCCCCCCCCATCCCCAAGATCATTACTAAAAGTGATGGTAGGAAGATCACAGAGCTGTTTATAAAACAGCCCGTTGAGAGAAGAGAAACAGCACCTTTGGAAAAGTTGACCATGAAATCTAGTAAGATCTTCCAAACTAGTGATGGGCTTGAGTCTTACCTTGCTCTAGTCAGAAATCCTTTGGAGAGATCACTACTCTCTAAAATTAGACTGGGTGCAATGCGACACATATTATGTTTTCCTCCTGGGCAAAATGATCCCAAGTCCATCTTTTTCTGCCGCAGTGACGATATTTCATTACTGACTTTGGTAAATTTAATCTTATTTTGTAAAAGGTATGAATTTATCTTGAAGAAGATATCTGTTGTCCATTTTAACGTCAAAAGGTTTTTATCAATATATGCAAAACCAAAGGAAATGATGGATGGAGTGTTGAACATTGCAAGCACTCACCCCCAGTCAACTGATCTGGGTTTAATCCACCACCGTTCTTTAGCCCACTCTGCCACCCCAGTTCAGACATGGCCATATGGAAATCAGTCTGACGCTGTGCCTCATGGGAACAGTCCAGCCTGAACTGCCAAGCCATGTCTTCCCTGGACCGGAAACAAGCTTCCTAGGACTGGTTTCTGGCATTTCAGCCGTCTTCAGCCAGGCTTGCTTGAATCCAGTGGCAAAGTGAGCAAAGGACTCACGTCTGAGCATACCCTGCCAACTTATGGCGAACAAAGCAAAACCAAAGGCAATGATGGACGGAGTGTTGAACATTGCAAGCACTCACCCCCAGTCAACTGATCTGGGTTTAATCCACCACCGTTCTTTAGCCCACTCGGCCACCCCAGTTCAGACATGGCCATATGCAAATCAGTCTGACCCTGTGCCTCATGGGAACAGTCCAGCCCAAACTGCCAAGCCATGTCTTCCCTGGACCGGAAACAAGCTTCCTAGGACCGGTTTCTGGCATTTCAGCCGTCTTCAGCCAGGCTTGCTTGAATCCAGTGGCAATGTGAGCAAGGGACTCACGTCTGAGCATACCCAGATGGCTGGAATGCCAATAACCGGTCCTAGGAAGCTTGTTTCCGGTCCAGGGAAGACATGGCTCGGCTGTTCAGGCTGGACTGTTCCCATGAGGCACAGGATCAGACTGATTTGCATATGGCCATGTCTGAACTGGGGTGGCAGAGTGGGCTAAAGAACGGTGATGGATTAAACCCAGTTCAGTTGACTGGGGGTGAGTGCTTGCAATGTTCAACACTCCGTCCATCATTTCCTTTGGTTTTGCTTTTATCAATATATGCCTACTTTTCCTTATCTTCAGATGCTTGCTGATCCTGCCATTATAACTTCTGTACCTGACCCTTGCACTGAATGATTGTGTACTTTGTGCTATAATGTAAATAACGGTTGTACGAATTTGAACCATACTGTGTCAATACACATTTTGTTTGGGTTTTAAATAGCTATAACGGTTTGTGTAATAACTTTTATCTCTCTTTGTGATATTTGGATGTTTCTGTTTATGCTTTTAATTTTTTACTTTTTTCATGATTCTTACTTAATAATTGAAAAAAGATATCTCATTCTCATCATTAATAAACACAATTTATACCAATTGAATTAAAGTAAATAATAGCATATACAGCAATATTTTTTAAGAAAAACAATAAAATATACTTTAAAAAATGGTATTCCTACCCTTTATATTTTATTCCTTTATAGTTTTGGCTTAATATTGTTGATATGATATTTTTGCTATTGAATATTTTTCAAACAATATTCTTATCATTAACCTCAGTGGTTCGTAACAAAACACTGTATATGGGGACTGTGGGCCAAATGTACATATATATACATTTGCGATTATCTAATAGTGAATTTTTACGATTCGCTATTAGGAAACTGCAAACAACTGTGCACAACAGAGTGCTTTACTCTGTTTGTGATTCTTAGTGGGGGACAAATTAACCTACCTCATTAATATTCATGAGGTAGGTCGCAGTTTGCTATCCATTGGAAATCGCTAAAACATTATTCCCTGCAGAGGACACCAGACCACCATGTCTGTGTTTGCTTTTAAATAAAGCAATGTTTTCTTTTAAATGCAGCCAAAAACAGAATGCGTTTCAGAAATAAAAATGAAAAATTAAAAATGTTCTTTTCTTTTTTAAGAGTAGGTAGTGGTCCATAGGACCACTGCCTGCTCTTAAAAAAAGTTTTTGCATATATTCACGGACGGGAGGGGGTCCCTTGGGGACCCCTTGCAGTTTATGAATGGGTTACCACCTACTTGAAGCAGGTGGTAGAATGCAAAAGTTTGGTGACCCGATTTCGGTCACAAAACATTAACACATACATGCCACTGTGAGTCGCTATTAGGAAGGGACACCCTGAACACACCCCTTCCGACTATCAAATCGCTAACCCATTTTGCGATTTGGTAATAGGTTGTTGGTACATGTAAAATAGGGTTTGGTGCATGTGAAAAGGCTTTTTGGTGGTCGCAAATGCCCCAATTCCGAAATAGGGCCATTTGCAACATCAAAAAACCTACGTAGTTCTGGCCCTATGTGATAGATAGGTAGAGTGCATAAGGAACAACTTTAATGAACAACTTTAATAAGTTACTGTCTGAAATGGGGGCAGTTAGAGACTATACAAAGAATACGTACTTCATGTCTACTTATATGTGATGGGTAGGGGATGACAGAGTGGTGTGATGGGTGCTAGAGCAGCTAGCTCAGAGAGAAGTATTTAGAATTCTTCCATTTTTGGATTCCCTCGAACAGATAGGCCATGTAGCAGCTAGGGGTGCATGGTGATGAGGACATGCTCTTTGTTGAGATCAGATTGAGACATAGATCTACATCCAGCAGCAGAAAGAGCATTTGCCACATTTATCCTGGAGAATATCTTGTTTACTTGCCTCCTCTCATCCTACTACTTTTTCTTTAGGGCGCACCTTGTGTTTGCCTCCACCACTAATGCACTGACATAGCCTGTTAACTCCTGCCACATGGTCATCTTTTACAACCCACCGACCAAGCGTGTATAGAGGCAGCGTAAGTCACTCTTTGCACTGATCAACTAAAATGGTAACTGTCAGATCTACTAAACTATAAAGTTCAGCTAAAATGGTAACTATAAGATCTGTCTCCACTACAATGACATTACTCTTCCTTCTGTGGCTGTTGTGTGGCATCCTGTTAATGGGGCAGTCCAAGAGGAAGAGAACAAATCCGGACACATAGGTTGTATTTATGTGATTGTGGGGTTAATGTTTGCCAGGTGTGTGAGATTTGTGACATGGGTAAAAATGGGAAGCCACAAAAATGTAGCCCTAAATAAACTTTCTGATGTTTGAAGAAGTAGTTGGGGTACTATCTAATTATGTCTAAGAAATATATATATGTAACATTGTTATTGACTTCTAATAGCCATTTGTGAGAGGAAGGATAGCCTTTTATACAAAAGGGTAAATTTTAATAACCGTGCCTCTGAATGCAAATTGATTATATCTTAGCCACTCTACTTAAAGGGGTCCATTGGACTATTATACCTTTGTACTCTAATTTATATACCCAACACACTGATATCCATTTTATCAAAGAATAGTGATCAAAAATTGGAATATGCATAGCATGCAAAGAAACAACTAGAATAGTTTCTGAAACAAGTGTCTAATAGCACCTTGAGTGATGATTGTCGGCTCTTGATTTAACTTATCAAAACCCTCAAAAGAGATCACTTCAAAATCTGTCAATGTTTCCGTTTTACCTAATGCGTATGTCAGCCTAAACAGATATATAGTCTTAGTATGGCAAATAATATTGGTACAGTTCTTTGGCTAAGGGGAGTTGGGTTAATTGCAGGTACTGCCACTTCAGTAAATGCAGATGGCTGGATTAACCTTTTTGACATTGCTGATAAAACTTTGAGGAGAGGAGAATTAGCCTTTTTTACCTTGTGGCCTAAAGTTAGATTTCTTTACTGTCATATTTCTACTGCACTTAACCACTCAAAAAACTCAAACAATCTACCCACTATAACCCGAAAGCTGCAAAAACTGCAAGAACCTTTAACTGCAACGTTCTTGGGCCTTGTCCATAATCATCTTGACCCATCATCAGCGTGCATAGTGAGCTGACGTGTTACTGACACCCATGTCACCCAGATGAATTTTTTACTGAGTGTGAGAGGCTGGGTTGATTGACAGGTGAGCATCACTGGGATTGGTTCAATGATCTCAGCTGTAGAGGATCCCTCGCAGGCAAGTGTCATCACATTGACATAACAGCAGTGCTCAAAGAAAAGTTTACAGTTAATATTACCAAAGTCTCTTCTTACAGTAGCATCCACGCTCCACCACGCTGAGCAGCTTTTGTATTGATGGCGGGCTGGCAGTGGGATGGACATGGGAGCATTATTGAGATTGGCTCAACCAGCCAAGTGGTAAAAATCCCTTCAACAAATTGGTATTGCAATCACATCAAGATGAAAGCAGTGTAGACAGGAAAGGTAAACAGTTAATAGCAGCAAAGCCTCTTCTTACAACAGCATTCATTTCTGAGCTGCTTTTGTAGTGTCAGTGCATTTCTCTAAAACATTGGTCCATTGGGATTCTTTTCTATGAAACCCTTCATGTATGTATTAATGGCAATATATAACCATTCCTAGTTTTTTGATAATTATACTCAATGACAGGAAATAAAAGCCTTGTTTCTGCAATCAGTTCTATGTATTCACTTATTTCATCATGAATTATCACATAGGTGTGACATATATTGTTTCATATTGATACTAGTCCAGGCGGTGCAGTGCATGAACAAGGTGCGAAATGTGTCTAAGTACAAAATAAAAACAACTCCTTAAGGAGGCCCCTGGCCTCAATTTTAACAATAAAGGTTTGTCAACAAATATCAATATTCCTCTTTATAAATAGTCCAAACCTTGTGTTGATGTTTCACCCTCTAATTAATCTTAGTGTCTCCCTAGGACAAGCATCTCACTAGTAGGGCACCCACAACCAATTTGCTGGTGGTGTGTGTAGTCTTATTCAAGGCAGGACACTACACTACTCACTCTAATCATTTACATAGTTTTCATCAACTTCTTGTGGAATAAATCATTGAATATTTTTTAATTGAGGTCTGACTGGGCTTCCAGTAACTCTCACTTCATCCTGAGGACCTACATACTGAGGCGCCTTTTCCTCTCTCTTTAAATGATCATTCTTCTGTTCTCCCTTGGTCCTATTCCTCATTAGATTAGAACCTATGTGTGTGATGGTGTGCATGTTTGCATGCATATGTACACACAAGTGTGTGCCTGCAACTTATGCTAAGCTTTATTGAATGGGAAACGGCCTTAACAATGCGGGCAGAGCCACACGTGCCTTTTCCCAGCAAGCCATACCACGCTTACCTTAACCACACATATGTCTTAAGCACACATATGCCTTAGCAACGCATATGCATGGTTAAGGAAATGCGCCGTCTAGTTGCTGAGCGCAGGCAAAGGAAAGGGAAGACAGGAAGAGGAAGGAATTTTGGGAATCGGGAGAGGACACAGGGACATTAGAGGGGCTGGGGCTTTGTCCTGGTGGTGTGGGGGTAGTTTTTCAGGGTGGAGGTAGTTTTAAGGACTCAAGAGGGGGTCAGGGTAGTTTGTATGGCAGGAGAAGGTTTCAAGACTTCAGGGCAGGCAGAAAAGGGATGGTTTACAAGCCAATTTAGGGATGTAGGGGGTCTGGAGGCATTTGTGGTTATCACCATTGGCTGGAACAAATCTCAGCAACTAACTGTATTAATATTAATGTTTTATTCAAGGTATCAGGGAACAATTAACAGATATATGTTCTACCAAATTTAAGGATGAAGCAACAAGAGAAATTTCTCATTGGGAAAACCCATATTAGTGTGCCTAATATAGATCAATAAAATAACTTGCAGAGTTGCCTTGACAGTTCAGAAACTCAGTGGACACCTCCTCATAACTTCTAAGAGACAATTTTTGTACAACCTATTGGAAGCCTAGAGCAGAGTCTCTAGACACATAGGCCTGCATTGTAAATGCCATGAATTATTTAGGATCCCATGCAGACACTGTTTCAACAGAGATCACAATAACTAGTTATGCAAGTTTTACCACACCTGTTAATTCCCAGTAATTACTTGGTGCAGCAAAGTTTACAGCCCCTGAATATCTTTGGCAGTTAAAACCTGGCCTGCTGAAATAAGGAAACAAATCTGAGTGAAGGCCCAGTAAATACTGAGACATTCATATTTTACTGCAGGGTATGCCCTATTTTGTGGGTAAATGTCAGACTTAAACCGTGATTATGACGTTGGCGGTCCGACCGCCAGCCCGCAGCTGTGGCAGTCGGAAAAATGCCACCAAGCTGGCGGCGGCCCGTCCACCGCATTGAAAGTAAAATGCAGGGCTGGTGGTTTTGCATCCGCACAGTCATGGTGGCAGCAAGCTGTGGCTCTATGAAAGAGATGCAGCCAATGCCAACCATGCTGCAATGCCTCTGGGCGTTTGGGCGCACTGTTTTCCTGCAGCACGGTCTGCAGGAGAAACAGTGCGCGGAAACGTGCTGATGGCATGGTGACACCTATGTGTGCATAACATATCTCCAGGGCACACTATCCCTGCAGACATGAATTGCCCCCCAAAATCTTCCTTTCCACCAACTGTTTTATGGCAGTGTCCGGGCCATGAAAAACTCAGTGGAAAGGCAGGTTGTAATTAAGCCTGGGCGTTGAACTACGCTCCGTTCGCGGAGCTTGCGAAGTTTAGGTAACTTCGCGATTCGCGTAGAGCGCGAAGTTGCAGATTGCTACGCAATCTAGCACATAGTTTTTCTTCCTCGCACGCTCAATATTCATTCTCGCGTGCGCGGTAACGTCTTACTGTGATCCTGCGATCGCCAACTTGCTTTTCTGTCCGTTCGCGAGCGCCACGAGATTCGTAATATGGCTGTCCAAGCCCTCGAGAGTGTGCAAACGCGAATACGTCATTCGGGCTCGCGAGCTGACTTCCGGCAGCTATCTTGGTAAGATCGCGATCCTGAACATGCAAAAACTACAATCTGGGGAAGAATATCACTCGAGCTTCATAAAACCTTCTCCAAAATGATCATTTTCCTCAGAAAAACTCCTCAGATTGTGATTTTGCTGTAGTCTTTTGTGTAAGGGGAGTCCTTTAATTTTTTTAACTCTTTTTCTCAAGAGGAAGGAAGTGCCCCTGAGTCTACAACTTCCTGTTCCTGTCCAGCAGGCTCCTCCCAGTGCTTTGTGCATGTGCTGTTCACTTTCATTTGGATTTGGAGCTGGAAGGATCACTTTTTGTGTCTGTCTGCTGCATCATACCATTGGATTGGATTTATTTGAGGACTTTTTGATTTGAGATTTAATTTACTACAATTAAGTTGGAGAATTGGTGTGTTTGTTTCTTTGGGGCTTGTTTGTACCTACATTATTCTGAGATTTTCATTGTTTTTAAAAATTATTGTTGTTGCGGGTGGCCTGTACTTTCAATAGGGGCCTAGTTGTTTTTCTCTGCAATTTCAGCCAGTAGGGTACCCATGGGTCCATGCTTTATGGTGTCTGTAGAATTTCAACATCATGTAGGGCATGGATGGCATAGGATTGAAATGCTAAATGTGGCTGTGTGTGTGTGAAATACCTTTGTTGGATGTGTGTGCTTGATGTGTAACTTCTTTCCAATCCTTTCGTAGTCTTGTTGATTTTCATTTTTGTATTAAAGCTGTGTTGTTTAGCAGGCCCCCTTTGTCAGGTCATATATTATAGGCCTGCTTCAGTTTATTGTTTTCCATGGCCTGTTGTGACTGTGAGTGCCCATGTGGCTTGTGGCAATTTTGTGGTGGTAGTTTAGTAGTGTGTGCTTCTTTTTCCATAAAGGCCTGCATTTCTTTTCTATGTTCCCCTTGGCATATGCTTGTTGTTGTTGTGTCCTCCTGGCCATGTGTGTTGCGGCCATTTTGTGAAGGCAGGCATTGTGCTTTTGCCATAGGCTTACATTGACTGTTCCAAGCTTGTGGCCTAGTCTGCCAGTAGGCCCAGAGGTAGTCAGCATCAAATCTTTGGTGCGTTATTTAAATTTACAGTTTGTGTTGTCTGTTGATTTTTTTTTTACACCATGGATGGCTTTGGATTTTATTGCAAAAGGTGTTTTTGGGGTTGAATAGCAGTTTTTGGGTGTGTGTTAAATAAATAGGGCTTTTCAGCCAGTAGGTAACCCTAGGGATTCAGCTCGCGTACTTTCGGTAACTCTGCACAGCGCGACAACGCGGACTTACAGTTTTCGGCATTTTCGCGCTCTCAATATACGTGTTCGCGCACGCGATAAAGCCTTTTTGTACAGTTCGCGATCCCGAACACGCAGCATTTGCAATCTGGCAAACAATGTCTTGCGAACAACATAAATCCTTCTTGAAAACGCTGATTTTGTGCATTTGGCTAAAAAAACTCCCCAGGTTGTCATTCAGCTGTAGTTTTGGAGCACGGAGAAGCTTTTATTTAAAAAAAAACAAAATTATGAGAGGAAGTAAGTTCCACAGACACTACAACTTCCTGTTCCTGTCCTTTGTAATCACTTTTTGTTTTTTATTGTGGTGGGTGGCCTGAGCATGTATGTGGCGGCCATTTTAGGAAGGCAGGCATTATGCTTTTGCTATAGGCGTACATGGACTGTCTTCCATTTCTTGTTGTTGTGGGTGTGTGGCGGCCATTTTGTGGAGCCATCCAAGCAGTGTGCTTTCTTTTGCCATTCTATTCCAAGCTTGTGGCCTAGTCTGCCAGTAGGCCCAGAGGTAGTCATCCTCAAATCTTTGGTGCATTATTTAAATTTACAGTTTGTGTTGTCTGTTGATTTTTTTTTTACACCATGGATGGCTTTGGATTTCATTGCAAAAGGTGTTTTTTGGGGTGGAATAGCAGTTTTTGGGTGTGTGTTAAATAAATAGGGCTTTTCAGCCAGTAGGTAACCCTAGGGATTCAGCTTGCGTACTTTCGGTAACTCTGCACAGCGCGACAACGTGGACATTTTCGCGCTCTCAATATACGTGTTCGCGCACGTGATAAAGCCTTGTTGTACAGTTCGCTATCCCGAACACGCAGCATTTTCAATCTAGCAAACAATATCTCGCGAGCAACATAAATCCTTCTTGAAAACTCCTCAGGTTGTCATTCTGCTGTAGTTTTGGAGCACGGAGAAGCTTTTATTTTTAAAAAAAATATTTTTAGGAGAGGAAGTAAGTCCCACAGAGACTACAACTTCCTTTTCCTGTCCCTTGTAATCACTTTTTTGTGATTAATATTGTGGTGGGTGGCCTGGCATGTGTGGCGGACATTTTGTGGAGGCAGGCATTGTGCTTTTGCAATAGGCCTGCATTGTCTGTCTTGTATTCCTGACCTTTTCTTGTTTTTGTGAGTGGCCTGGCCATGTGGTGGCAGCCATGTTGTGGTACCAGTCACTGTGCTTTTTCTATAGGCCTCCAAGCTTGTGGCCTAGTCGTACAGTAGGCCCAGGGGTACTACTCATCAATCATCATGGGTGCATGGAATTTAAACAACTGTTTTTGTGTTGTGCGTTAAATTTCAACATCATGTATGGCTTTGGATTGAATTGTAAAATGTGGGCTTTACTATTTTTCGGGGGTACATTTCACTTTTTGGGTGTTGTAAATAAATGCCTTTAGTTTTTATGTGTATATGTTCGTTGTTGTTGCTCCCTGATGCTGCATCCATCCCATAACATGCACAACATTTTATTTAGGGCAAACAGGCTAGACTACATTTATGTTTTTGTTCTTTGCTATTCTTCTTCCTGAGTGTACACAGTACAAGTACACCATGATCCCTGGCCTTGTCAGTCTCTTAAAAATGGCTATACTGTTGTTGTTCACTGACTTCATAAAATGTAATAATTGTGACCACCCACCAGACACTAAGAAGTTATATATTATATTATTGATCTTTTGACTGATGTTCTTCTGGCTTTTTTGCTTTTAGGTGCACAAAGGACAGAGGAGGTGTGTCATCATCATCGACCATTGTGGTGCCTGACCGACGTCCTGCTGCTGTACACGACGTGACGTGTGAGTGACCTGACCAGGCATCTCTGCAACTTGTGCAACTGAGTGCTGTTTTGACATCTGAAGAAGATGCCCCCAAAGAAAGCAGGTAGCAGGTCCTCCGGTACCAAGAAAGTTGCCATGGAGAAGAAGGAACAGAAGAAGAAGGAAGTGCTACTTAAGTCTGGTGTGCCTCCCAAAACCTTTTTTGGGACACCAAAAATGACGCCTGCAGCAGCGATGTCGGGGGGCCAAGCTGGGGGCAGCACCTCCACATCAGTGGGCCCAACCCACCAACCCAGGCCCAAGCAGATGAGTGTGGAAGAGGTAGTCAGCCTTATGGTGGAAAGCAGTGATGCTGAGCCTGAACTAAACTTATCGCTATTTCAAAGTAGTACACAATCAACTCAGGAGGGAACACAGCAGATAAGTGGTCAACAGCCGCAACCACCGCCTGCAATAGTAGCTGTAGTTTCTCCCGACGTAGAGGCAGTTCAGGAAATTGAGCCTCATGCAGAGTAAGAAGAGGAAGCCATTCCTTTAGAAGTTCCATTGGCTTCCAAATCCCCAGCAAGGAAAAGGAGGGTTAGTACATCAAGTTATTCACCAAGCCCCACTTCTGATGATCTAGATGCCACTTGGAAGCCACAAACTGAGTCTGAGAGGGAAACACGTCTCAAGAGCAGGCATGGGAAAAGGAAGGTTCCAGAAAGCCTTACAATTATGGAGGTTGATGTAGAAGAGCAGGATGATGATGATGAGCCAGTCATCACGAACATCACTCCCGGGCCTGAGGAGATGGAGACCAACATTTTTACACTATTCAAAATGGCTGCGAGGGATGTAGCATGCATACCTCCAACACAGGTAACACCAACACGACCTCCAGCTTCCATATTTACATTAGCAAAGGGCCGGCAGCGTCCTACATCCAGCACAAGCACCACCTCAGCAGAAGTAGGTAGTGGTACTGCACAGTCAAATTCAACACACACCCTCCAGTTCATCCGGCATTGGAAGTGGGAGTGGCACCTCCAGCAGGAGACAAAAGTTAAGCTCCCCAGTGTGGGACTTCTTTACGTTTAGCAGAAAGGAGGAGAGCATTGCTATATGCTCCGTTTGTCATACCTCTGTTTGTCATGGTACGCTTGGTACAAACAATGGTACCGGAGGCCAAATGACCCATCTGAAAAAACACCACGCAATCCAGTGGGAGGAGCACCTTAGTCGCATGAAAACTGGAACCATTGCTGTTGGGCATAAACGAGTAGAAAGTCCGCTCATGGTGGAACAGGAAGAAGAGGGAGACATTCTCTGTGGTAGTGGTACACAGAGTAGCCCTGTCCCCAGCACTGCAGTGGTAACGCCCACATCCTCAGCCACATCTCATTGGCACAAGAGTAAGAGTCAGCCTGAGACACCAAGGAGTACTGCTGGCCCAAAAAGTGTGATGTTGACCACAGGAAGGAATACCATGCAGCCTACCATTCTTAGCATGTTTACTAGGCCGGAGGGGCAGTACGAACGCAACACCCAATAGCATGTTTGTACAATGGGAAGCTGGCTAAAATGTTAGCACTGGACCTTCTCCCTTTTTCTTTTGTTGATGGGGTGGGTTTTCTTGAATTTGTGACCACCATCTGCCCAAAATGGACAGTTCCCAGCCGCTACTTTTTCGCAAGAATTACTGTTCCAGCACTACATCACGACGTGCTGGAATTGCTTGGAAAAGCCTTAAACCAGACTGCTGTTCAGAGTATACACCTGACAACAGACATGTGGACCAGTTGCCAAGCCACTGATTACATGTGCATCACTGCACACTGGGTCTCTTTTTCGGGTGTTAATGATAAGATATCTGACGGTGTTGTTGACACCGCTGAGGTTTTTAAAGACACTCGCAAACATGCAACTGTAGCCATGTTTGCTATGGAGAAATCTCATACTGCTGCAAACATTTTGGATGAGTTTAACAGCAAGGTGTTTGAGTGGCTGCGACCAAGAGGGCTTACCATTGGTTTTGTTGCCACGGACAATAGCAGTAATGTAGTTAGGGCCATGAAAGATGGTGGCTATTTCAGGGTCCCATGTTTGGCACACTGCATTAACATTGTTGTTCAAGACTTTCTGAAAAATGAAAGCAAAGTCAGCAGCTTACTGACCACCTGCAGAAGAATATGCACACATTTCAACCATTCTTTTAAAGCCCGGAAGCAGCTGAGGGTCATTCAATGTGAGCATAAAATGCCAGTGAAAGCACTCATCCAGGAGGTGCCAACATGTTGGAACTCAACGTATTACATGCTTGAGCGTCTGTTTGAGCAGTGCATACCACGTAATGCTTATGTCATGAAAAGGTCAGGGGATCCTACTGTTAAAGGCATGACAGTTGAGATGGCCCAATGGGACCTCGTCAAATGCCTGACAGAGATGCTACTTCCTTTTGAGGTCTTCACATGTGAAGTGAGCAGGGAGGACTGTACTATGGGCCAAGCTATCCCATTGTTGTACATGCTAGAGCAAGAGCTGAAGGAGGTGTCAGAAATGTACGCAGGTGTGGATGACAAAGTAGACGCATATTATTTGGCAGACACCTTAGTCGCTCGCTTATCTGACAATACAAGGATTCAAAATAACATTATGTCACATCCACATTACCTTACTGCCTCAATATTGAATCCACGTTACAAATTATTGCTGCGCAGTAATGAAGTAATTCCTTTTTCAGAAGTGGATATTGCCCAGTACAACACTTTGATAGCTGAGGAAGCCGCTGACTTTGAAAACGAACGGATCTTAATTAGAGGCTCGCCCCCCCTAGGGCAGAAAAAGCACTGCAGGGCACCAAGAGTCAAGTTCTACTTCAGAGGCTGAGAGCAGTGCGTTTGCCTCCCAGCAGTCAACAACACTGCCAGCAATAACATCAACAGCACCAACAGGAACATCAGGCACATTTAAAAAAGCGGCAGGTGATTGGTTTCTACGGAAAGGGTTTTGTACGTCCATGACTGATGCAAAGGCAAAAGAGGCCAAGCAAATCGGAGCACCCCTGAACATTGAGCGGATGGTTCAGGCCTATCTAGATGACACAACAGAGGTCTTCATGGAGCAAAGCCCATTGGTGTATTGGTCTGGGACAAGAAGCCAATGGCCAGTGCTCAGCCGGCTGGCGATAAAGTATGTGGCTTACCTGTTGCAAGTGTCTCTTCAGAGCGTGTTTTCAGTGCTGCTGGTGCCATTGTTACTGTCAAAAGGACCAGTCTCTCGCCCAAAAGCGTCGAGAGGTTAACCATGATAAAAATGAAACAACACTTTATACCACCGGAGTACAAAATACGTGAATCACAGCAGAAAGAGGAGAGTGACTTCAATGACATAAGTAATGGGTTGTTAGACGTACTTCTGTCCGAACCACCAGAGTTTGAGGACGAGCTCCTCTTCCCTGACAACTAGGCTTTCAAATTGTTCTCCCTTCCTTTATTTGTGTGTGACTGTGTATCTGTTTTTCTGGTTCAAAATCTAATCACAACAAATCCATCAACAGTCTCCTCTTTGTATTTCCCTATTGGAGTTGCACGTCTGTGCATAACTGTCCACTCCACTCCTCAGGGTCCTGCTCCATCTTCCTTACTCTCCCTAAATACATTTCAAGCAAGCCAGACATTGGATGGAGATGGAGAATAGTACAATACATGTTGCCTCTAACAGTCCCTCCATAAGAAGTGAAAGAAGTAAGAAGTGTTTTGTTTCCAAGCCGAAAGAATCTCATCACTGACTGTCAGAAGGCTAGGCAGGCATCAGATCTGACAGCCAAAGAGAACAGCAAGACAGGTAATTAGTGATTATTGTGAATGATGGCATGCATTGCATTGGATGCTGTCTGACTACGAATGAATGTGCATGAAGTAGAACTATACTACTTTATCGACAAAGTAAAAGTGACTCAGGTGAGGTGACAGTGATTGTTTCCTTGTTGTTTAATAACCACATTGTACTCCTACCACTGCAGGTGCCGGCCAATATCCGTTGCAATTTTGTAATTTGGAATATATTATAAACGTAATCAGTCACTACAGACTGAGTTGGTGTTTGAGAATACGTACCACACGGTCATCATCATGATGCTGCTGAGCATACTATCTTTGTACACAGTCAGTTGGATCGGAGATAATTGATGGAATAACTGCGTTTGATGGGCTGACTTAAAAGGTAAACAGTTTGACTTTGAACAAGAACCACAGCAGACCTAGGCTAGATATCTGTGTAGTGGTGTGGACTGGCGTAGAGTGTAATGGTATGAGGGACAGTGGCGCATTGATGTAGTCACTTCATTTGAAAAATGCTAGGTTGCTGCAGTGCATATGACATTTATCTGGCTCGGTCAAAATGTAAGTAAGGGGTAGGGTGCCTGGCCTGTGCCGCGGTTCTCCTGTTCTGTGGCTGTGCTGGCTCCTGAGTCCTGTCCCGTTGTTGTTGTAGCTTAATGCTGTAGAGTAGACACTATGTATCGTATCCAAGCTGCCTTAGTCTGAAAGTGTTATCTCCAGAGTCTGGTCTTCTCTTCTTGCGCTCCACTGTAATTGAGTTTATTGTTTTAAATGCAGTAATTTTTCAATACCCCTTTTGTTTTTCCATCTACACTTACAGGCCGGCCTTTAACCTGTGCTATAGTGGGAGAAACCACTCACACTTACCATACCAATCCGCATCAGGCAGGCAGTGGTACCCAAAATTGATGTGCCGAGTGTCCATGGAAGGGAGGACCAAGAGGAATGACGAGAATGTTGCAACTCCACATTTGGACCTGGATAATCCAGTAACTTTAGTATCGTTTCGTTTCAAAAACTTTATTCGATTCAGAACAAAAGAATCATAAAAGTCAAACAATTTCATTTACAAACATTATTTCAAATTCATTTTTAAAAGACAATCTTACAATTATAACACTAAACTGTTAAAATTCATTAGCTAAAATAATCACAAATGAAGACCCCATAGCTTTTACTTCCAATCAAATTAGATGATTTCATAGATTCTTCGTGCCAGGGCATACATAAATAAGTAATAAAATCAGAAAATCACGATGCAATAATATACAATATACATAATCAAGGGTCAGCTTCATGGTGCCAGATTTATCCGTACCGTTTTCTAATCAAAAGTGACACCCGTATAAAATTTAACATTGCACAGCAGACACCAGGTGAAGACAGAGATAGTAAATAATCATAACCCTCTTTATAATGGCATGGTTGCTTTTCCTTAAGAATCGGCTTAAGAAACCTGATTCTCGGGTCCTTATATAGGGAACAGAAAAGAACAATATGCATCGTGCTTTGGCTATCTTTGTCATTACAAGGACAGGGGGGCAGTCTCTCACACCAACCCCCCTGTTTAGGAAACGCAAAGAGAAAGTGCAGGCTGTGTAACCTAAACCTTGTCAAGTAGAATCGCCATTGCACATGGTTTGTGAAGGATAAATAAAACTGGTGCAGCAAAGTAGCCTTAGGAGCATAAGGGCTAACCAGGGAATTCACAAACGGTGATTTCCAATAAGTTGTTTTGATTACAGCTTTGATGTCTCCCTGTATATTTTCGGGGTTGTCAAAAATGTCACCCAGGCCTATTTTATGAAGCATTTCATTTACATAAGATAGCCAGGGGATCTGTTTCATGTTTGCCAATTTTAAACAATCCCGGAGGATATCTCTGGTGAGCTGCAAGTCCTCTGATTGCCATATTTTGCCCCATAACAGTAAAGGGGAAAGGCGAATGGTGTCACTCACATAACTTAGACCTATTTCGTTGTGGACAAATCTGTTTGAGGAGCCTGATGGAATAGCCAATACACGCTTTAAAAATTTGTTTTCCATGATCTGTAATGTGTCAGGGCTTTCAGTCCCCCAAACTCCTGCCCCATAAGTAGCAACCGACAAACATTTAGCTTTATACAAAGTTTTTAAATGTATAACAGGTTTTTGTCCTAGTTTGCCACAAAAACGAAACAGACCCTCTATAGAGCGACTAGCACTTTGAACTCGAGTCTGCATTAACGGGGCCCAGCTTAGTTTGTTGTTGAAGAGGTTACCCAAATAATTAAAGTTTTCAACCTTTTCAATGATGGAGTTATTAACTACACACTTTCTGGTTTTGGTACCCTTTGGGCCACAGACCATAGCAAAAGATTTGGCAAAGTTTACCTTAAGGTCTAGGTCCAACATGAATTTGTGGAAGGCATCAAGACAGTGCTGCATACTGTTTCCTGTGAGTGTCATAAGTACCGTGTCGTCGGCGTAAGAAAGCATTGGAATGCTCCTGCCGTTGACCTTTGGAAAATCATGACAGTTGTCCAACAGATATTTTTCCAGACCATTGGTGTACACAAGAAACAAAAAAGGAGCTAATATGCATCCTTGTCGAACGCCCTCAGTTGAGAGGATAGACTTAGTTTTCTCTCCCCCTGGCCCAAACCTTATGGCTACAGTGGTTGATTCATGGAGTCTACGGAGCAAGGTGACCAAGGGTTCCTCGAAACCCATGACCTCCATCATTTGCAAGGCGGATGGAGGATTTCCTTGCCTTCATGTATTTCCCTATGATCAGGGCCAGGTTCAGGCACTGTTCAACAGTACCTTTACCTTTCCTGAACCCATATTGGGAATTCACAATAAGGCCCACCGAATCTGCCCATGTTTCTAGTCTAGCTAAAATGACCCTACCCAGTATCTTACACGATGCATCAATTAATGAGATTGGGCGATAGCATCGGGGATCTGATCTATCGCCCTTCTTAAAGATTGGCACCACTACTGCCTCCTTCCATGATGCCGGAATACGGCTAATGACAACTGCTCTAAAAACATTTAATAACAGGGGGGCCCAAACCTTAACATTATGTTTAAAAAAGTCCAAAGGCACTAGATCAGGGCCAGGTGCTTTTAATGGTATGCCTTTCGACAGAGCATCTTCCACTTCTTGTAAGGTGAGCGATGAGCTCAAGGAAAAAGAAGATTGAGAGACCACCAATTCCCTAACGTCTCCTAGTGATGGTTCATTGGATAAAGTGCCATGTGGGTTAAAAATGTTCCCAAAATGTGATTTCTATGTTTCGCATGCAATCTGCATCACAATGTTATCCTTACCATTACTTGTAAAAAGGGGGCGATTGATAACTTCCCAGAAAAGCCTGCTGTCCTTCAGTTCCGAGGCCTTTTCTAGATCTTCCCAGGCTTGGTTTTTTAAGTCCAACTTCCTTATTCTTATGGCTTCTTTATAGGCCAGTCTAGATGCTCTAACCAGTTCTATGTCCCTGGGTTTTTGTTTTAATGCCGCTTTCAAGGATCTGTGTGTTGTCGAACATGCGGCATCAAACCATCTAGGACCTAGCATTTTGCTTTTACCAATTGGTTTTGTGAGGCGTTCGGCTACATACCCACATAGAGATTCAAAATTCCCTATAACCTTTTCAGGGGTAGTTGTAGGTGTTAGACATGCCTCGTACTCAGAGCTATATCTATTTAGGATCTCAGCCTCAAGACCTGCCGCGTCTATTTTGCCCCATTTAAGTGTGATACCTTTGTTCCTACTATACTTTACAGGTTGCTCCCAGACAGAATGTTTAGGTTTAACGGGACAAAGCAAGGATAAATTTAGAGGGTTGTGGTCACTAGCAGCATTAGCGATTACTTCCAACTTATCAACATGATGGGAGTGCCCGCTAGAGACAATTACAAAATCAATAAAACTCATCATACCTCTACTTCCCTGAAACGTCGGTATTGGAGCAGAATTTAGACCAACCCAGGGCTCCACTATGCATAGGTCATTTAGAATAATGATGTTGTTTAAAGCGTCCCCCTGGGGTGTATGTTTGAAGTGTAACAGGGGTTGATCCTGGGAGTCTCTCAAGCCACACGCCTTCGAATCCCCGTAGGTGCATAATGAACAGTTGAAATCTCCCACCCAGATGACAAATAGTAGGGGTTGCTCGAGGCGTGCCCTGGCTATGGCCTCCTCCAATTTCAACATTACACTTGTCTCTTTGTTGTCAAAGATATTGTAATACCAATTAATCAGCAACAATGGTTCAGGAAACAAATTAACCAACATTAGCACTTGAAACCATGGGGAGTCAACTATCTTAGAAGTTACAAGTTTACATAGTTTTAAAGAGGTTGCCATCATTAGGCCACCTTTTGCCCTACCCGCTTGTGAAGGTATCGCTAGGGTATTAAAAGCTTGAAAGCCCTCGATTTTCTGAGTGGATCGGCTCCATGTTTCCTGAAGGCACAGGATGTCATAGTCACCCACAAAGTCTAACCATGCCTCGTCCTCCAATCTTGAGGCGAGCCCAGCAATGTTCCAGGAAATAAGGCGCATCCTTACATCGCTTTGGTTTTTTCTGCCTAGTTCAGGTAGTACTTCCGGATTATGCCTTAAGATGATTGGACTTGATTCGCTTTCTTTAGTAAGGCCAGCCTCAGGGACTTGGGGGTTAGTTGTACGATCGTCACCAACGGAAACATTTTCCCGTGAGTTATCGTCACAGCTTTCTCCCTTCTCCCTCTGGCTCGGCTCTCCTATTGTCAGAGTATTAGTATTGCCGGGAGAACTTAGTGATAGTCAGTCTATCTCTTCCATGCCCGCAAGTGCATCAAAACGGTTTCTTAGGGGGATATTACTTGGAAACCATCCTAGGTAGTCTTCCCCCTGAAATCTTGGTCTTAGTTCATTATACCGGGTTTGCAAGGAGTTGTTATTGTTATAAATTGATCCCCTAAAGAAACCGTCACTCTGTTGCAGAGGACCCCAGTTGTTTTGGTTTGGCCATACGGCTCTATTTCTCCGGGCCCACCCAGGATGTGTTTCACTGTTCGATGTCTGCCCAGTGTTTTTATAAAGCAAAGTCGCGGGAACAAGATTCAAATTTGGATAAAAATATTCTAGACCTATACATTGAATATCCCCAGCTCTAGCGAATCTTGGTTTACAGCAGATGATATTTTTTACCCAAGTATCGCTGAAGTTGATCAGAATACAGTCCCCCTCTAGGTCCTTCTCACTTGGGCCCACCCAGGGAACTCTGCGTACACTAAGTATTTTTGTTTTAGAATCAGGAGGGAGTGGTCTGTTATTATTGAGCCAGTATATTACTTTGTTTTTTAATTCCTGGTTTGATTCCGTTTTATTAAACAAAACTGGGGGTACTCCTGTGAGTATTGCCATAAAGGGAGCTGAATCTGGGGGCAAGTTTACAGGTGGTGATTTCCTTTTATGTGCTCTCTCGTTGTCATTATTTGCTGCAGGCCCCTGCGAAGATGTTTGTTTTGGCCCTTGGGTAGTCCCCTGTTTAGAAGTAAAAACTTCTGGTGTTTGTACTGTGCTACCCATATTTTGATTAAGGGGCCCCACAGTGCCCGCCACTACAGGTTTAGTACGAGCTAATGGAACAGGTTTTGTTCGTGCTAAGGGGACTGATGCTCCCTCAGGGTCAACAGTTATAAGTGTTTCGGATGTTTTGCTGGCATTTTTATTCTCTCCCCCTTTCTTTGAATTACTATTATTGGCGATACCGTTTTTGTTATTGTTATTAGTACCCCCCACCTCGAGTGATTTATTTTTAGTTACTAGAGTTTCAAGGGAGTTGGCGATAAGGTGTTCCAATTGGTCTAATTTTAGATTAACAATTTGAATTTTCTCTAAAACAGGCAGCAAAAGCATCTGAACCGATTTCTCAATTACCCCCAAGAGACGGTCATTATTATTGGTGTTAAAAGAGAAAATTTTCTGTCCCGCGTCAACTGGGTGGGTGCCCTTTTGTTTAGTTGGATTTGTCGGAACTTTAGATGGCGCTGGCTTCGCTGACTTGGATCTGGTTCCTTTTCTATGGTTTCCCCCTCTTTTACGTTTGTTCAGATTGTTTGGTTCCCGCTCACAGACTACTACATGATCTTGTATGTGGATGGGCCCATTACTGCTCAAATTGCCGTCTAAGGCGTTATCCCCCGTGATACCTGATGAAATAGGTATAAGAGTGAGTGTGGGTGCTTCAGCTTGGGAGTCCCCTGGGTCTGCTATCATGATTATCTGGGAGTCAGAGAGTGCCACTAGATTTGGACTAGCCTCTAGGTTACTATCTGCACTATCTGCACTTTTCTCGGGAGTGGGTGCCTTATTGGGGGTAATTTTAGAGGCAATATCTCCCAGGGATGAGCGTTTGCCTGTTATTAGATCTAAGGACAAACGCTTTTCGGTAAGGGCTATTTCTTTTTCCAAGATCACAGTTGCCCGAGTTATAAAATCGTCTAAGGTTCCAGTTGCTTTCCCATTGTTTGTTTTTACGGTAACCTGTCTACCCTTCCCTGAGCGCAAAGACATCATGTGGGTTCTAGGAAACAACTAAATATATAGTGCTATAACTTACAATCAAACAGTTTAAAATAAAAGATCTGGGATGGAGAGGGAGAGCAGCCCAGGTGAAGCGGGCGCGGGTTCCAGGGACTGGCTGTCTGGATGCCTTTCGGAACTGATTCGGTCTGCTCAAATTGTTTCTGGTCATTGTAATCGGACATTGGAAAATGTGTACGATTCGATAGGAAACAAGGGTTCTGAATCAGATTCTGCAATACCGAATCCCTTCCGGAGCCTTTCCTAACGACATCATAATTGGGCCCCTAGTAGTAGATATGGTAGGGACCAGGTGAGATGTTGGCAAAAAGGTTAGACTTACTACTAACTGAGAGGTGTTTAAGGAGGAGTAGGAAGGGGTTTATGGAGCGACATGTAGCCATTTGAAAAACAGTAAGCCTATTGTTAGTCACAAACTGCACTTCTAAAGTTACTGCAGCCAAAAAGGGACCCACATCAGTAGTTAATTACCCCAACTCAGAGCAGTTGATAAATTAAATTACATTATTTTATATATTTAAGACATAAATAAATGTATTTAATTTTACTAATATCCAAAATAAGACATGTATATTTAGTTATACATTAATATAAGATTAACTTTCATTAAACTATATTCATTAAACTATAATTAAATCACATTTAATTAATTCTACACATCAATTATTATTTCATTATATATATATCTCTGTGCTACTGGGTTGGAGGAGGCTCAATGAAATAAATGCCTTTTAACCCAGCACTCTTCGTGTGCGTGCTCTTTTCTGTGAGGAGTAGGGTTGGATCGTATATTTATGTATATATTATCTACTGGCGGTCGCCAGTAGATAGTTATAGTTAGGACCACGTTTCCATAGGAAAACCGCAACATTCTATTTTGAATAACTTTGGCGCCGGTTGACGAATCCTCGCGAATTTTAAAAAATAGGTGGGGCGCTACGCTCCGCTCCTACCCTGAAAGTCTCGGGGGGATTCGTCAAGCGGGGGCTGAGATAAAAGGGGGGTCCCAAAACGCGTTTTTCCCATGCATTTTTCCATAGGACCTTTAGACACAGCTACAGCCCGAACGGCTGAACAGAATTACTTGAAATTTGGCAGAGAGGTAGTCCTCAGGTCAAGGAAGTGCCTTTTGTAGGTTTGGTGTAAATCTGTTCAGTAGATCCTGAGAAAATAGCCTTTAAATCAATATATATATCTGTGGCAGCTTACGGTGCGCTTACCGTGCGCTTACGGTAAGCTTACCGTACGCGTACGGTGCCGTGCGCGAGCGCGATTCTGATTGGCTGTTAGATCTTAGTAAACATTCGAATCGGTCGAAACCAGGAAATGGCGGCCGCCATTTTCTCTCTCGCACTCTGACAGGGGGTTGAAAAACAAAGTCCAAAAACATGTAAAGGGGCTGTTTAGACAGCTCCCAAGCACCTAGCCCTCTTGCTCGCAGCCCTCAGCCCCTGTTTTACCCCAACAGCAGCTTTAGCCCGGGAAGGAAAGCGCCCCTCTGCAAAGCGGGACCCGCACTGCGGGTTCCGCGAGGCGTGAAGAAAATTGCGTTAAGTGTCCTCAAGAAATCCAAGATGGCAAGGGCAGGTTTGCTAGGAGATCCCACGGAGTACGAGGCAAGCCGGTATTTGTTCACCCGGTCTTTGGGGGCGGGGGTGGGGAGGGAGGGAGAGCAGCCCAGGTGGAGCGGGCGCGGGTTCCTGGGACTCCTGAAAGTGGAGTCCCAGCCCTCTTGCTCGCAGCCCTCAGCCCTCAACCCCTGTTTTACCCCAGCAGCGGCTTCAACCCGGGAAGGGAAGCGCCCCTTTGTGAAGCGGGACCCACACAGCGTGAAGGAAGTTGGAGTTAATGTCAACAAGCAAAGAAAGGGGGGAACAGAGAAGTGTAAACGCTCCCACAGTGAGAGGCAACGAAAATGATCACAGTACCTTAATCAACAGTCCGAGTGGAGGGGCAGAATCCAGGAACATACAAGTTAGAGGGGTGGCCCTGCCCTGGCTCCGACTGGCGATGACGGGCAAGGACGGGCCCGCCCTTGGCCCGGGCTTCGCCCGCGCGCGTCCCGCGCCGCGAGGCTTTGCTGGCGCTTTTATGCGCGTCGCTGATTGTTGCCGCCTCCCTCCTGGGAGCTGTGCCTCCTGGTAGGCGAAGTCCCGGTAAAAGTGCTGGTGCCTGAAGGTGCTTTGGGCGCGTCCCGCGCCGCGAGGCTTTGCTGGCGCTTTTATGCGCGTCGCTGATTGTTGCCGCCTCCCTCCTGGGAGCTGTGCCTCCTGGTAGGCGAAGTCCTGGTAAAAGTGCTGGTGCCTGAAGGTGCTTTGGGCGCGTCCCGCGCCCCGAGGCTTTGCTGGCGCTTTTATGCGCGTCGCTGATTGTTGCCGCCTCCCTCCTGGGAGCTGTGCCTCCTGGTAGGCGAAGTCCTGGTAAAAGTGCTGGTGCCTGAAGGTGCTCATTCATCATTCATCTTTAAATGTATATGATTCCTTTTTTCTGTTCAATCATTACGACTGTGTGTTGTGGTTTGTTTGGTAATTGATCCCTACAACTATTTTTTCATTTCCTTTGCTAGCTTGAAAAATAAAAGTAAGCCCGGTACAGCATGTAATTTGGTTCGGTCTGAGCTCTGAGGGCGGCAGACATGCAAGGCAAATTTCATATTAATAATGTCTTCCCTGTACTGTCTCATTGCGTAATAGTAGTAAGTACAACTCCTTATCATTAACCATCAAGTTCTCTTCCTCAGCATGCATGCATGCATTTGCTTTTTCTCACTTTATACTTTGATTTCTTTGATAATGGATCATGGTCATCTTACAAGATTGTGTTTTACTTTTGTTGTGTCCATGCATACTGTCTGTTTTTCTTTCTCAAACCTTTCCCAAAACCCCACTTCCCATCCATTCATCAATCCCTAAGCCTCTTCCCCTGGGCTGTGTGATTTATATTGAGGTGTGATATGACTACATAAAATGTACACCAACAATTGATCACACGCTTGCTGGGGCAGATTTGGTGAAAGCAACACTAATTGAATTTCAACTAAGGCAGGGCAAGGATCTTCTTCTGCTTGCCCACCCATGCTGTAGTTTACTTTGTGTTCTACTACTCCTCCCCCAGTCTCTCAGTCAAGTGACTTTCTCTTTCTTTTTTCAAATGCTATTACCAGTTTCTACTACTACCACCACAATAATGGCATCTTCTCCGTTCATTTGGGAAACCAACCATGCAGCCATCAGTGTGCCGAACTTCATCATCAATCACAGGTAAGATAAGTTTGGTGGGAGGTATGGACTAGGAGGAGAGACTGACAGTACTATTATGACAATTAAAAATAACTCAGTGAGGGGTACTGCATCTATCGGTTTGTCTGTTATTAAATCGGCAGATCTTTTAAATCAAACACTGGCTGTAGGCATGCAGCAGCACGGCAACAAAGTAACAAACCATGTAACTTAGATTGAATTCGTAAAACTGTAACCCACCACAAAACATTAACATCGTATAAGTAAATAGTATAAAATTTAATATCCCCTAACAAAAATAAACTATCCATTTCTGACCTAACCCACCCCCCTCCGTAACCCCAACCAATGTCCAAAACGAAACAAAACGAAAGTCCAAGAGTCCCAATGTTCGAACGAATCCCAAACGCCCAAAAACCCACCCACCAACAAAAGGAATTAAAAAAGGGGCAAATGAGACAAGGTCCTCTATCTTCGGCGGGCCTTCAGGTGTTTGTCCACCAGTATCTTAACCCGCTCCTCTAGGTTCTCCACTAAGCGGGCCATCCGGTGGAGCAGCTGGCGGCAAAATGCCCTGCAGTTACATGCAGGGTGGGGGGCAGCAGTGGTCGAGATGGATGAGCGGCGGCGGGCGGCTGCCGGACCACGGTGCCGTGAAACTGGAGGCAGGGCCTGACTGGGGCCCGGGGCATTGGAGGAGGCTGCAGCCGCCTCGTCCTCCTCCTCCGCCTGAGCCACCAGCCGGCGATATTCTTGGCAAATGGCCTCCAGTTTACGGCGCCGGGCCCTGGCGGCCAACTCCTTCCGAGGTGGTTTGGGTGTGGATGTGGAAGGAGTATCTATATCAAGAAAGAAAAAAACATGTTGTAGCCAATACTCTTAGCAAAACAGAAACACTAAAATCGTTCAACACATAGTGTCACAGTATCACTAGCAAGCACAGTTCATAACATTTGTGATTTGGTGGTAAGTATCTCTACTCCTACTTCCTTGGACTCTAACATTTGTGGGAGTTTCCGACATTATAATCGTACTATGTACTCGAGTACACCAGTCGTGTTGTTCTTATCTGTAGTTTCACGCAATTACATAACCCTGTTCTAGCCGGCATGCCAGCTCAGTCAGCTAAGCTTGCACCCAAGAGAAACAGATAAGAGCCACATGATGCAGACTAACGTTAGTTTTATTTACTACTACTGTCTGCAGGTGGGGAAGCTCATATTTTTGTATGACGCCTTACGGCCGGTGGCACTGGCCATACTCTGTCTGTTACATGAGGGCAAATGCACAATTTCACTTACACCCTGCCGTGGGTACTACAAAAAGGCTGATTATTTATCTCATCCAATGATCATTGCTTATATTCATATTATAGACGGTAATACGACATCAGGTCAGTTGCGGTCGGTGGTGGGAGTGCTGCCGGGCGGTGGCGTGGGAAGGTGCAGGGTGAGGATAGTAAACTATGCATTAAGGACAATCACAGGTAATTAAGCAATACATAAAAAAAAAAAATTGTTGCACGCACTGCATCGCATTCGGGGGTGCAGTGCTCACAATGAAAATAATTTTATTTATTTTCATGTTGATTACCTGTTTCTGGCCGTAATACACAGTTTACTCGCCAGTGCCTCCCACCCTGCCCCTCCCCATGTCACCGCCCGCCAGCACTCCCACCACCAACCGCTACTGCAGAGGGTACTTTGCTTTCATTGATTGTGTAACCAATCACCATAAACAACAGATAGGCCGCTCTTTGCAGACTGGCTGACCCAATCGAAAATACATTAATAATAATATGGAAAGGGGGTGGGCCCCAGAGTGTGAGGAAGGGGCTTCCGCTTGATAACATATATATATATATATATATCCAAAAAACGAGCACCAACATTTGGAGGCCCACACGCATCCGTGTAGAGTATTTTATTTTCACTGGCAACACAGCACACAACCTTTCCACACTGAAGCTGACATCGCCATAGTAGTTCCAACGCGTTTCGGGCTTCCTCACGCCCTTCTTCCTGGGAAATGGCACATCGGGAGAGGCAGCGCCATGACTTTTTAACTATTTTTAGAAGTCCCGCCTTCTGGCGTCACTGCTGTGCAGCATGGTACTTGTAGTAGTTTGAGTTAAAATCAATGAACTGGGATCAAACTATAGTAGGTCCTGCTGCCCTTCTCTCCTCACAAAAAATAAAAAAGACCACAGTGGGTTGCTCTAGTGCTTACGGGTGATGTCTGTGCTTGTCTCGGTCCAGAGAAAAATCACGTTGCTCCGTAGGTGTCATTCAAGTAATGACACTGGACCCGCTCTTCCGCGGCGGGGGCTCTCCGCGACCCAGTGCGGGCCGGTAGAAAATCCAAAAAACGAGCACCAACATTTGGAGGCCCACACGCATCCGTGTAGAGTATTTTATTTTCACTGGCAACACAGCACACAACCTTTCCACACTGAAGCTGACATCGCCATAGTAGTTCCAACGCGTTTCGGGCTTCCTCACGCCCTTCTTCCTGGGAAATGGCACATCGGGAGAGGCAGCGCCATGACTTTTTAACTCTTTTTAGAAGTCCCGCCTTCTGGCGTCACCGCTGTGCAGCATGGTACTTGTAGTAGTTTGAGTTAAAATCAATGAACTGGGATCAAACTATAATAGGTCCTGCTGCCCTTCTCTCCTCACAAAAAATAAAAAAGACCACAGTGGGTTGCTCTAGTGCTTACGGGTGATGTCTGTGCTTGTCTCGGTCCAGAGAAAAATCACGTTGCTCCGTAGGTGTCATTCAAGTAATGACACTGGACCCGCTCTATATATATATTTATATATATATATATATATATATTATCTACTGGCGGTCGCCAGTAGATAGTTATAGTTAGGACCGAGTTTCCATAGGAAATCTCAAAATTCTATTTTGAATAACTTTAGCGCCGATTGACGAATCCTCGCGAAATTTTCAAAACTAATGGGGCGCTCCGCTCCTACCCTGAAAGTCTCGGGGTGATTCGTCAAGCGGGGGCCGAGAAAAAGGGGGGGTCCCAAAACACGTTTTCCCCATGCATTTTTCCATAGGATCTTTAGTCGCAGCTACAGCCCGAACGGCTGAACAGAATTATGTGATATTTGGCAGAGAGATAGCCATAAGGTCAAGGAAGTGCCTTTTGCAGGTCTGGTGTAAATCTGTACAGTATTTTCTGAGAAAATAGCATTTAAAGGCATATAAATATCTATACGCGTGCACCGTGGGCGCTGGGTGTGCGCACCCTGCCGTGCGCGAGCGCAATTCTGATTGGTTGTTAGATCTTAGTAAACATTCGAATCGGTCGAAACCAGGAAGTGTCGGCCGCCATTTTGTCTCTCGCACTCTGAGGGGGAGAAAACCAAAGGTGGAGAACTTGAAAAGGGGGCAGGGTGGACAGTTCCTGACCCCCTAGCCTTTGTCAGGGTGTCCCAGAATGACCCCCAAGGGCCAAAAAAAGATTTATTTTTTTTTCTAAAAATCGCGGAGTGCGCGCACCCTGCGCGCACTAGGCAAACAGGACAAATTCCGCGAAGTTCGCGCACGGTGAAAAAGTAAAAAAAATAATAATAATAAATACATAACTTAGCATTTAAAAAAACGTACAAATTCACTGAAAAAACCATAGGTTTCACACACGTTACAGTTAGGAATTAGCATTTCAAAAACCTTGCAAATTCACTTCAAAAACCATAGGTTTCACACATGTTATAGTTAGCAGGACATTTCACTCGTGAAAAACCAATGAAATTCCCCCGTTATAGTTAGTGCAAAACACTGGAATTGCCGTACTCACTGTTATTCCCTGCTCGTCTGAGAGTGGTGGTGAACGAGGGAACCCACTTCTTCGACTCTCCCGCGGAGGTCTGGGACTGGCTGGAAGAAACGGGGTATTGGACAGGAGCAAAGCCCTCAGATCCTGAAGGCAGCCCGAGCCCAGAGGACATGCGGAGGGAAAGGAGGGACGTCCTGGCAGCGGTCACTGCCATCAGTTCCCCACGCGCCAAGGAACAATTTGATATTTGCCTGAGAGACACCCTGGTGGTCAGTGGCTCCTCGTCACCATCAACCGAAATATCCGACGACCCAGACCTACCAGTTGTAATGCCGCAAACTGCTGATGGTACCATAGGACAATGACCTAGCAAGCTGAACTCTGCTGCAGGACGCTAACGCAAGTAGATACGTAATTACTGGGTTCTCCCTTGTGTTGCAGAGGTGGGCGGGCCAGTAGGATCACTGATCGCACCCGCCCTTTGGGTGATAATGCAGTTGTTGTTGCACACATGCCCGGCCAGGCTCTGTATGTTGCTGCAGGGGGAGGACATACAAGGGAGATCACTACACCTTGCGCTAACTGGACTCGCACACTTCTCTGAGCATTTAACTAGATGGCCCGTGAGATACAAGGAAATGGGGGGGATAGTCGCAGCAAAAAGCTAACTGTGCGCTTGACCCCTAAACTTGCCTGTATTTTCTCGTTGTTACAGAAGTTTGGTCCAACGCTCTGCAGTGTTCGCCCTAATTGTTATGTTGTTCTCTGTTAAAACACTGTTTTGTTTGCAGCAATCCGGAACACTTGTACATGTCCTTAGCCCCCGTACACCATGGAGTGCCCCACCCTCGACGACCCTTGAGATCAAATATACCAGTAATGACACGGGCTAATGTAGTTACATGGAACATACGCGGCATGCACACACCAGTGCGGGGTTACTCTATATTTGCTTACCTCCAGAGACACTTGGTTGGAATCGCCTTACTGCAAGAAACGCACACAACACAGCTGGAGCTAGACAGGCTGCGCAGGCATTGGAGGGGACAGGTATATGGTACGCTGTATTCCGCGCATGCACGGGGCACGATTGTTTGGGTGAGGGCGGGAACCCCATTTGTCTCTGAGGATGTAGTGACGGATCCCGAAGGCAGAGACACTCTGGTAAGGGGGACCCTTAACGGCCAGGCAATGTTATTAGGATTGATGCCCCAAATGTCGATCAGCCGTCATTTCCGGTGCAGTTGTCCTCAGTATTGACGCCTCACGTGGGACTCCCCTGGTTGCTGGATGGGGACTTTAATTCAGTACTTGATGTACATATAGATAGGTCCTTCCCCCCCCCCCGAAAGACACCAGCTTTGTCAAATGCGCAGGCACTCACGGACTGGCTATCACAATGGGCACTGATAGATCTGTGGCGCACCCTCCACCACAACGAACGTATCTATTCCTACTATTCTGCGCTGCACAACTTACATGTATGCTTGGACAGGGTGGTGGGCTCGCAGCAGTCTCTACTTCACCTAGTTGATACATCGGAATATCTGGGGCAGACGCACTCCGAGGAGGATCTGGAATTCCGTGCATCCCTCGGAACAGCTGTCCTCACTTACTTTGAACTTAACGAAAGTACGGCGAGCAGTGCTCTGGTGGAATGGGATGCCCATAAAATAGCGATTAGATGTCACTGTCTGGGGGCCACTTGGAACATCCATAGGCGGCTATCTGTCACTTACCCGCCTGGAATCACAGCTACTACAATATGAGCATGAGGGTGAGGGAGGGGGCAGACACTTGGGCCGCCTGGAAGCCCTCCGGGTTCAGCATGCAGAGCTTATGGAGCAATTACGTTGCCATAATTACACCGCTCACACTGCCCGCACGCATGCTAAAGCAGATAGAGCGGGCTGCCTATTAGCTTGGTTGCTGAAGCAGGAAGGTAGATGCGCCCCAATTGGAGCCATTTGTACACCAGAAGGGAATTTGGTGTACACACAATGTGAGATTCATGGCGTGATGGTGGAACATTATGCACAATTATACCGATTGAGGAGACGTTGCCAAGGCCCAGAGCTGGAAAGATTCCTAGAGCCCGTACATCTGCCCACAGCATTGGCGACACACCAGGAGTCACTCGATGGTCCTCTTACCTTAGACGAACTTGGGGAGGCGATCCAATCCATGGCATCCGGGAAAACGCTAGGCCTGGACGGCCTACCGGCTGAATATTATAAAGCCTATCGGGAACCTTTGGTTCAGCGGTTGCACGCCCTCAACGCTGTCGCTCTGGAGAAGGACACTCTACCTCACTCGATGAGCGAGGGCTACCTGGTGCCCCTGCTGAAACCAGATAGGGACCCCACAGCCCTGGGATCCTATAGACCTCTGGCGTTACTCAACGCAGAATATAAGATATTCGCCAAGGTATTGGCGGACCGGCTGGCACTGGTAGTCCCCGAGTTGGTTCACAGTGACCAAAATGGATTTGTACCAAAACGCAGCACATTGCTCAATCTGCGAAAGTTTTTTAGAGTGGCGTCAGATAGTGTGAGAACGTGGCCCAGGGCGGGGTGCCTTGTGCTGGACCTAGAAAAGGCCTTTGACTGCCTCCAGTGGAGTTATCTAGCGGCAGGTCTATCAAGATATGAACTAGGCCCCGGATTCCTACAGATGGTTGGCCTCTTAAACAAGAATCCCACAGTTAGAGTGTGGTTGGGGCCATACATCTCTGATGCTATTCCAACATGCAGGGGCACCAGGCCGGGGCGCCCGCTATCACCCAGAGACCCGGGGTACACGTTACATGACACGAGGGTACAATGGAGGGAGGGCATCCAGATATACCATCAGCCGGCAGAACTGTTTGACGGTAATCTAGGAAGGGCCTTGGCGGCAATCAAGGCGCAGGTGCGCAGGTGCGCTTCCGGAATACGCTCCCATTGTCGGTCACTGGTAGAGTAGCGCTATCCAGGATAGTGATCCTTCCTCGTCTTCTGTATTATTTTGCTAATCTCCCTCTATACATTCCGGCATCCTTTTCCGCCACACTTGCTGGGTTGCTCAGGAATTTCCTTTGGGGGAACGCCAGACATAGACTAGCATTGGCGAAATTGTACCTACCAACTGACCAGGGGGGTCTTGCTGCGCCCTGCTTTGAGCACTACTACTTGGCCGCACAATTACAGTGGGTCTCCCATTGGCTTGCAGACAGGGGCCAAGATGACACGGTGACTACACTGCCTTCCTGCTCACTGGAGCAAATAACCAGGCTTTTCTACCCAACCACCAAAACCGGTGTCCCGAAGCCACTCCTTCTGGTGGTTTGCTTATAAATGCTACCGCCGCAGCCTCTACCTCACCAGAACGTTCACTCCCTATGCGCCAGCAATACCCCTAGAGGGATCCCCTACTGGACCTGGAGTACTAACACGTACAGAGCAATGGGATTGGCATGCAGCGGTCGTGCAGACATTGGGACATCTGTACCAGGACGGAACAATTATACCATTTGAATCTCTAGCTGAGAACACAGGGCTATCGTAAGGGCAATTCCTGAGACATAGGTCGTCGATTGCGACACTAACTGCTAAATGGGGGGACATGACTACGGAACCGAGCCAACACCTTACCATACAGTACCTCCCTGTTATGGGTCGGGCCGGCATTTAATCCGCTGGTTCGCGGCGTCACTCCGAGCACATGCAGCAACCTAGACCCGCTCTGCCACAAGTGGGAAACAGATCTGGGGCACCGATTGGAAGATAGGGAATGGGAAAAAGCGCTGCAGAGCCCAGTCTGCGTACCCAGAAATGTGCGATTTCAACAGATACAGCTGTTTATAGTCCACAGAGCATATCTCAGCCCTGAGCTGATTAACAGATACTTCCACCGCGAGGATGCGGTATGTCCGCGTTGTTTGGAGCCGGATGCGGGATTGATACATATGCTCTGGGACTGTCCCGGGCTGCACACCTATTGGAGGGCAGTCAGTGAGCAGTTGCATACATGCACAGGACGCAATATCCCCTTTGAATGGCCTGCTTACCTCCTACATCAGTTCCACAGAACCCCAGCCACAAAAGTCAAATCTAGGTTCCTTGACCTGGGATTGGTGGTTGCCAAGCGCCTTCTCACTAAGCTGTGGAAGGCACGTGATCCACCACACATATATGCATGGAGATACTCACTTTTCACTTGGGCCAAAGTGGAAGAATTTGCTACAGTGAGGGAAGAAACAATGGGACTAAGAAAGGAGCCCATATATACCCAGTGGGGGGGATTGCTCCAGACACTGCGACAGACCAGGGGGGGACAGCCTGGGGGGGCAGCCTGCGGAAAGTTGATGTGAACACGCAGTGGAGGCTAGATAACAGTTAGTAGTAACATCAGGTACTCGCCCATATTCCACTTAACGCCCAAGGCGGGCATAGCCGCAGCCAATACAGGGGAAACTTCTGTCAGGCCAGTGTCCGGAGATGGGACGAAGGGGGTGGTGGGCGGACATGGGAAGGGATGATTGCACTGATGCCAGTTAATGCTGCCATGGTTTGTTAAGTTTTCATAGTTCTGATCACAACAACTGTTCAATTGTATCTGTTGCAATATTGGAAGTGACTCTGTAACACATGCTGATGAGACCATGCAATTACTGTACTGTAACCCTCATTCTCCGTGCCATGGACGGCTTGAGAGGACTAGCCCTGATCCAACATCTGTGGGGGTATAGCCATGTATATCCTGCTTAACACCCAAATTGAATGATATGCTTATACCATGAATAGACGGAGTAATGTACATATGGTTCTTGATGTGATACGTTGCCTTTCAAGGATATGTAATGCAAGCAAAAATAAATAAAAACAGATTTGAACAAAACAAAATGATGGCGATGACAACCCCAAGTCCATGGACTCAGTCGCCACCAAAGTCCAACCAGAAAGTGTCCATGGGTCTCGGGGAACAGACTTAGTGGCACCGGTGCTGAAAGGGGAGTCAGTCTGCGTTGAGGCCTGTACAACGACATCAAGTCAGCCATACATAAATCAAGACTGAATTCGAAATTGTGTGTGACCTACTCAACCGCAGTGTAGGCCTGAGGCTGTGGTCACCAAGGGACAGACGCAGTTCAGCGAGCCCCTACTGGAACTCTGACACGCGGCGTTGAGATGACATCTGGAGTGACTTGTGGTTGACAGAGGCAAAAGCACCTGAGCCGAGTGGGTGTTCAGTCAGCGACGATGACGTGTCCTGCCTGGTACGGACTGGATTGGATTGGCGTGGGGCCTGCTGGACCGCAGTGTAGGCCGACGGCGTAGTCATAAAGGACCCACAGAAACGTGTGGTTGGGAGGCCAGGCACATTCTTAGTGTCACCACACCGAAGGGAGTACGGTGAAATAAACTCTTTGTTACTGTGCATACTTGGACAATGTATGTTCAAGACTCAGTCCCAAATGTGTGACCTACTCACCTGCAGCGTGGGCCGGAGGCAGCGGTCAGCGAGGGCCCACAGCCACGTGTTGTTGTCTTGAGATGAACGAAGTTAGTGACACCAGGGCAATTGTCAGTAGTGTTCGATCACCTCCATAAATATGATCCTTTTTTTCATCCAGACTGAGCCGCGTCTTCCTCTCCTTGTCTGCAATGATTCTTACTTTGCCTTTCAATAATTGATGTTCATTTCCAATTCTGTGACCTACTCGAGCGCAGCGTAGGCTGGGACCAGTAGTTCGGGTGGGCCCACAGCCACGTGTCGTTGGGATGCTATGCACATGGTTGCTGCCACCTGATCGAAGGGAATACAGTGAATTACAGGCTGCCATGAATAAATGGCCTCGGACATCATGAAATCAAAACTCAGTTCCAAATGTATTAGCTACTTGACTGTAGTGAAGGCCGGAGGCAGCAGCAGAGTACGTCAACGAGAAAGAAGTAAAGCGGGCCTGTGTCGTATAGGCTGTGATGGTCTGAGGAGGCTGCCAAGGTCACGGGCCACGGGCTTGGAGCTTACACCGGCACGTGATGGGCCCTCCTTGACACACGCCAATGTCTGCAGGTGATCAGTGTGGCCTGGCTGCGCATGGGTGGGCCTGACAGGTTCAGGGTCCAGCGGGGCGGGGTGAAGCAGGCACACAGGATCGCAGGCAACTCCACTCACGAGGACGGCATCGGCCTCGTGGCGGGATGACAGGTGCCGCCCTGGCAAAGACGTTGGGCATTCCACGGAGGACCACGTCCAGGGCTACTTGCTTCTTATTCACATCCCTACACTGGCCTGGCGTACGCCGGGCAATCCCACTCCGTTCACACTTACCGGGGGGACATCACAGGCAACATTTCTGCGAACTCCCCCACTGGCTGGGGTGACATGGTTGCGTCTACTGTCCACTGCACTCCATACACCAGCGGTGTATGTTACCATGGATATGGGTGTGTTCTGCATACTGCGGTCTGCCCAGCACAGCACCGCCCCTCTTGGCATTGTGTGCCTTCCCAATCAGGGTTCTCCTGCCTCCTTCACACATTCCTGGTTCCCACCTCTCCTCACATTCCGCTAATGTGTGGCTGAGGTGCCATGCTGTTCATGTTCACGGCTTGCCCAGGTTACCATAGTAAGTTGTTCTGTCGTGTCTGGAGGGTGAGCATGTTGTTTTGTATGTTGTATGTGATTTTGTGATGTGTGCATTGCCAGAGTTGTGAGTTGCACGGTGCACGGTGCATTTCCCTTGGTGCCATCCTGGGAATGTGCTAGTTGATGATGGACTGTCGGAGGATGAAGGACTCATACACACTGGCTGGGTAGTTGGCGACGTCATTGGTGGAGATTCCACGGTGTTCAGATGTTGCCTGCACATTGATGTGAGACGTGTGCTTTGTGTTGTGGGGATTGTGTGCTGTGTCACCAGGGGGCACAGGTAGGACATGTGTGCTGTGGATTGTCCCCCACACATGCATGCATCCAGCTATGGCGTATGCTCCTTGCTTGGTCTCCACCGGATCCTGCGCATTGTGTTGGACGTATAGGTACTGGGGTACCAGGCTGATGATGGCATCCAGTACAGGTGTGAAGGACTTGGATGTGGCTTGCTGTGAGACTCCTCTGACGTGTGTAGTGTTGGGGGTACCAGAGGCCAACAGGTGCAACACGGCCAGCAGCTTTGTGTGGGGTGGGATGTTGGTTGTCCGCTGTGTTGGTACCGTTGGCCTGTTGGACGATGATGGTCTGGATGCGTAGGAAGGCTGTCCTTTTGAACCTGTAGTGAGCATTGACATTGTCTGGTGTAGGGTCTGTGAGGCTGGTGCATTTCCTGGGTATCTGCTGTCTTTGTCTGTGCTGCCTCTGTGGTGGTATGGAGGGTTCCGGGTGGGGGGTTTTGTCTTGGGGGTGGAGGCGGTGGCTCCATGGCATCTGTTGTTCTTCAGGTGTGGCTCTGGGCTGGACTCCCTTTCGTGGTGCAGGCTGTGGTCCGACCTTGCACCAGGTCAGAGCAGGTGTTAGTTTCCTGGTGCCAACATGCCTTCTCGCCTGTTTTGTGATCTTATCGCAGATCTGGCTGGTCGTTGAGAATGTTGAGGAATGGTGTTGTCGCGGCTTTTTGCTTGGGAATGTCTACTCTGCATCTCATTAGCATTAGTTGCGGGGGTCATATGTGGTGATGTTTTTTGTGGCTGCTATCGCGGGTAAACTAGTGCTGTGGGCTGTTAACACCAGCTTTTGAATAGGGCGGCAAATTTAACGTGACTTTGGCTGCGCTAATGTGCCGTTAACTCGGCGATGGCTCTTTGAGAATATGCCCCTTAATGAGGCTGGCCTTACAAACTCACCAATTTTGATGATCTGCAGACAGTGTCTTTGTGGCAGATGTAGCAAAGGGTTTTCAAAGATGGAGCCATCTGAGGTTATGCTGTTGGAAGCTAAGCATTTCCCCACCTCTAAATGTGGCAGCAGAAACAAAACTGCAGTGAAACAGGACACCTGTCGGCTTGATTTTGAATATCAAGCCATTTTGTATTAATTGCTGTTTGAATTTTAAGAACAATAAGAGAATTCAGAACTTTAGGCTAGCAGAAAGAGGCATCCCCTTGATACAATGAGTTTAGTGTGGAATTTAGGATGGCTCCCAATCCTTGTGGCAGAATATGGTGAGAATATTCTAGAAGATCTGCTCAGCACTGCCTCGTAAAAACTGAACATGGAGATTGATCAGTGAGTTGATGTTCCTTCTGGGTGAACAAATGCACCTGACCAAGGACCCCCATTGTAAACGTGGGAGCTGAAGCAACCCTCCATTGCCACTGTTTAGAACAATTTACCCTAGTACTAATGGCCTCTGGTCAGAGAGGTGGATAGCTGTAGCTAGAAGGAAAGGGACTGAGATGTCAAAAGATGATCTTAAAGATGTGACTTCAGCAGCAATTAGATTTGCTGAAGTAATTGCTGTGCAGTACATTGTAATGACAATAATTCATGATGGGATGAGAGCTAAAATAATGCAAAAGAAGAAAATAGCAGGCTGTGAGTGATATCTGATACTGGGGTGATGCCTAACTTCAGGCAGCAAAAGACCGGTCACTGAAACTGACTATTGTTCAAGAGTTCCTCCCAAATGCGTAGAAGAAAAATGATGTTATGTCGTGTTGTTTTCACTAATCAGCAGGAACTGCGCATTTGAGGACAACATAAACCTAGGATGATGCCAGACCGATTCTATGCACCATGCAGGATATGTTGTCCCTTGGAAAAGCTAGCTCACAGTGCCACCTTTATCCCCCTGAACTTAGAAAGGGAGCAAACAGTTCTGGCAGCGGCTCAACGTAACAACCCCTTTTCCTCAGGAATTGTAGTGACAGACCTAGAACCATTCTCTCAGTCACTCATGCTCTTTTCCGCTCAGAGAAATATACAAAAAATCCATTAAGAGACTTTTACAATATTTATTGAAACATAGTTATTCTTGTATAGAAACCATGTGCTGCAATAATTAATAGACAGAACCAGACAAAAGTTATAATGAGTGTCAAAACATTGAAAAAAACAAAGGGGCAGATTTACAAATTCTGGCGCATCTCTGCAAATCAGAAGGGATGTGCCAGAAAACACACGACACGCAATTCCCTCCCTGCGCCACTATGAATGCGTCGCATTTACAATGTGGCGCACCATGATGCAAGGATAGGGCAATGCTTGTCGCATCCTGTGGCGTAACGGCGGCGCATTGCCGGAGTCGTGTCGCAAGCGCAACGTGGCTCCAGCAATGCTCAGAGGCACCCTATGACTAACATGCTGCATCACTCCTTACTCCTGCTTCAAGCAGGCGCAGTGTATTGACATAGCATGGACGTTAAAGTGACTCCGTGAAATCTTGTGACGGAATGCCCACCCTGCGCCGGAACGCCCACATGAAACCTAACGCAGGTTTCATGTGGCGCAGGGTTTTACAATGTGACCCATCTCCCTAGATGCGTCACGATGTAAATAAGGCGCAACGTGGCGCGTGGCTCACGCCGCCGCTGCGTCACAGAAGTGATGCAACAGAGGCGTAAATGTGGTGCATGGGGCTTGTAAATCTGCCCCAAAGAGTTCTACCATCTTTTTGAGACAGCTTTAATATGCATACATAAACAGTATTTATAACAATCTAGCATACTCCTACAATGCAAACCCTAAGCTACGTGTCTAGGGTGTGAATGTATGGTCTGCTGAGAAATCCCCTTTGGGATGGTGTAACCCCTTTACCCGATGGGTAAGATTGTAGTACCCCATCTTGGTCATGAACTGGACACCCCTCACAGAGAAGTCAGGCAGCTGCTAGGCAAAAGCTTCAGCAGGTAGAGACCCCTCAAAGTCAGCAGAAGCATCTTCTCTGATTGTATTGGGCCTGTGATTGTGATCAGGCTGCCTATTGTTTGCTGGGATGCCATATTGACGTTAGAACAGATACATTTGTAACACACATGTGAATGCTTTGCACATAATTCAAAGGCCGTGTGATGGTGTTCTCACAAAGTTTTTTTGTGCCAACTAAGTCAGTGCTTTTCAGAAATTAACCCAAGTGTCACAAATGCAAATGTGTGTCAAAATCGATGTGACAAAGGGAAGGCAACTTTAGAAAAGAATCATGTACATTTGCACTATTTCCTACCAGGTTTAACTCCGGCACATGACAGTTATGCTGGGAGAACGATTCGTAGCCCATTGCCAACATCTGTAGTGCTACTTCGCACCATCAGCTCTAGCACCAGCAACCTATTTCATAGTCAATTGACAAGGAACCTGGGTTTCTTTGCAGAAAGCTCATTCAATCTTCACTGACACTTCTTATAATGCATGGTCATATAGAGATGTCTGGGAATATAATGCTAGACTATGCATTCTCCTTCTGCTTAAGAGGTGCAAAAGGTTGGATTAAGAGAGAATTGGATGTTGAGTGTTCCTGAACCCAGGCCCTGATTTACCTCAGCAAGTGGTTGGCCAATAAGATTAGACACACCCTGGAGTCATCAATCACCCTGTGCCGTAATTAGTTTGCATCAACACTGAGAAAGTTGACTATAATGAAAGACATAGCACAATGTATCCTACTGTTCCTCTTGGGCAGTCACCCAACTATAATACAATGTTGAAACCAATGACACTGATCCCTCTAGGCACGATAGACCAAATTAAAATTGCACAATACTTTGGCTGCCTCCTGTGAACCACATTCCTTCATAAGGTTGCCTAACAGAGAAGAAACTGGTCTATACATCAACTTGTATTGTCTGGGAAGGTAGATGTATGACAGAACAATGAATGACTTTACCACATAGGACATTACAATGTGCTCTTTACCACAAGCTTATCCGTACAACGCACGTCGTAACAAGGCATGTCACAATGACCAATACACATAGGGATACATTAAAAGTATGATTACCACACATACCATTACCAAGCATACCATTACCACACATCCCATTACCACGCATTCCAGTTACATTGCACTATTAAACTATATGTTGAAATGTATTTTTAAAATCAGTATGTAATCAAATAAAAAATAGATAAATAATTAACCCCAGAATATTGACCTACAAGAATTCATTGACAGAATATCGAGAGGCATAATTTTGAAAGGTAAGCACTTATATGGAGGTATAGACTTACTATTCTTAACTCAACATCTATGTACCTGGAATATATATATATATATATATTACCTACTGGCGGTCGCCAGTAGGTAGTTATAGTTAGGACCCCTTTTCCATAGGAAAACCTCAACATTCTATTTTGAATAACTTTGGCGCCGGTCGATGAATCCTCGCGAATTTCTCAAAATAGGTGGGGCGCTACGCTCCGCTCCTACCCTGAAAGTCTCGGGGGGATTCGTCAAGCGGGGGCTGAGATAAAAGGGGGGTCCCAAAACGCGTTTTTCCCATGCATTTTTTCATAGGACCTTTAGAACGAGCTACAGCCCGAACGGCTGAACAGAATTACTAGAAATTTGGCAGAGAGGTAGTCCCTAGGTCAAGGAAGTGCCTTTTGTAGGTTTGGTGTAAATCTGTTCAGTAGATTCTGAGAAAATAGCCTTTAAATCAATATATATATCTGAGCCCACTTACGGTACGCTTACCGTACGCTTACCATAAGCGTACGGTGGCGTGCGCGAGCGCGATTCTGATTGGCTCTTAGATCTTAGTAAACATTCGAATCGGCCGAAACCAGGAAGCGGCGTCCGCCATTTTGTCTCTCGCACTGAGTGTTATTTATCAAACATGATGGCCAAAAACATGTTACGGGGCTGTTTTGACAACTCCCTCCCACATAATCATGTTGAGGGAGTCCCCAAACATCCCCCAAGAGCAAAAACGGTTTTATTTTTTTTTCGGCAATTTCGCCGAGTACGCTTACCGTACGCTTACCGTAAGCGTACGGTATAAAAATAAAAAATAAAAAAACACTATCCACACTTACCCCACCCCCTGTGCTTTTGATGGCCGCAGGCCACCAAATGAGCAGGGCTTATGAATTGCGAAAAAAAACTTAATTTTGGCAACATGAAATTATAAAATCGAAATAAAAAAAACACTATCCACATTGACCCCACCCCCTGTGCTTTTGGTGAGCGAAGGCCACCAAATGTACAGGGCTTATGAAAGTTGATAAAAACCGTGCACGGAACGAACTGCGTTAAGTGGGCGCGCACGCCTCGAATGGCGTAAAGTAACTTAGCATTTAAAAAACCGTACAAATTCACTGAAAAAACCATAGGTTTCACACACGTTATAGTTAGGAATTAGCATTTAAAAAACCTTGCAAATTCACTGAAAAAACCATAGGTTTCACACATGTTATAGTTAGCGGAAATTTTACTGATAAAATACCAGTGAAATTGCCCCGTTATAGTTAGTGCTGGCAACTATAACTCACGCGACCGCAATCTTCTGCTGATGACATATGTGTCTTTATGAAAAAAAAATATTTGTAATATATGTATAGCTAAAAATGTATGGAAGAAGACATGGGCAAATAAGTGTCTAAATACAGTATTAGCATCAGCAGAGGATTGCGGTCGCGTGAGTTATAGTTGCCAGCACTAACTATAACGGGGCAATTTCACTGGTTTTTTATCAGTAAAATTTCCGCTAACTATAACATGTGTGAAACCTATGGTTTTTTCAGTGAATATATATATATATATATATATATATATATATATATATATATTCACTGAAAAAACCATAGGTTTCACACATGTTATAGTTAGCTGTACATTTCACTCGTAAAAAACCAATGAAATTCCACGTTATAGTTAGAGCAGGCAACTATAACTCACGCGACCGCAATCCTCTGCTGATGATGTCAGATATTACATCACTGATGACATATGTGTCTTTATGAAAAATAAATATTTGTAATATATGTATAGCTAAAGATACAGTATTAGCATCAACAGAGGATTGCGGTCGCGTGAGTTATAGTTGCCTGCTCTAACTATAACGTGGAATTTCATTGGTTTATTACGAGTGAAATGTATAGCTAACTATAACGTGTGTGAAACCTATGGTTTTTTCAGTGAATTTGTATGGTTTTTTAAATGCTAAGTTATGTATTTATTTTTAATTTTCGCGCACCGAGGGCCCACGTTGCGCATTTCGTACCGTGCACGCCTCGCCATTTTTTTCAAAATATCAATTGTTTTTTTCTCCCTTGGGGGTCCTTAGATTATTATATTGAATGTGCTTGTTAATTTTTTTTTTTTTTTTTTTACCGGGGTGCGCGTACGGTAAGCTTACCGTACGCGCACCCCGCGATTTTTTTTTAAATTATTAAATTTATTTTTCTTACTTTTTGGTCCTTCGTGAACCCCCTGAAGAACGCTAGGGGGTCTGCAACTCTCTTCGTTGCCCCCTTTTCATGTTATCAACCTTTTTTTTCAGTGCGACAGACAGAAAATGGCGGCCGATACTTCCTGGTTTCGACCGGTTCGAATGTTTACTTTGATCTAACAACCAATCAGAATCGCGCTCGCGCACGGCACCGTACCCGTACGGTAAGCTTACCGTAAGCGCACGGTAAGCGCACGGAGCGCGCTTACAGATATATATATTGATTTAAATGCTATTTTCTCAGGAACTACTGAACAGATTTACACCAGACCTACAAAAGGCACTTCCTTGACCTGCGGACTACCTCTCTGCCAAATTACAAGTAATTCTGTTCAGCCGTTCGGGCTGTAGCTGTGTCTAAAGGTCCTATGTAAAAATGCATGGGGAAAATGCGTTTTGGGACCCCCCTTTTTTCTCAGCCCCCGCTTGACAAATCACCCCGAGACTTTCAGGGTAGTAAAGGGTATTTAGATTAATTCATGACTTGTAGTATAAACATGTTCTTAAATATGGTTGCAGGCCCACTTGGGCAACATAAACTAGCAGCGCAACAGGCAATATATTTTAACGTAAGCCCACTGGGGCTACATCGACAATCAACAGAAGCTTCATAATATGTAAAATATTTTTAAAATATTTAATATATATTAATATGTATATAGCTGTATTTTAAAGCATGTATATATTTTATACAGTCTGTTTTACGCGTGTTGTATTCAATATCAAATGAATTTTAACCGATTGCGTAAATTGTCAATTACCACGCGCTGCTCACTCGCAACAGTTTGATTTATGAACTACAAGTCTGTCTTTCAATGCACTGTGTTTGTAGTTTAATTTTATCACGTGGTTATTAATTTAAAAATGGCCGCTCGCTTTGATTTCATTTGTCAGTGAACAAGAGTGCGTGACACTCGAAACGCGTTTGGCAGAAGTGGCTGAATAAAGATTTGAAGGACCACACACGGCTTCGTTTTTCCTTCCATGGATTGTGAAGGACTTATTGCAATATATATATATATATATATATATATATTTATATTTATACATATATACAACTTTGAGTTTCGCATAACATAACCTGACCTATTAGATTCGCACATTTTTGCACATCATGAGTAATCTCTCTTTATTATTATTATTTTTGTCCCCCTTTATTGTTTTAGGCACTTTCCATTTCACACGTAAGCCCATCCATTCTCTAAGCCTATGGCGTAATCTCTGCAAATTCCAAATTCCAACTTTGTACTCAATTTTATATACTGCCTTTCATACCTATTTAAATTCACAGTATTTTCTGTATATGCATATGTATGCTATTTATATTAGGCATTATAATAGATAATGTGAGTAATTAACCGCATTTTATTTTCCAAAAGCCGGTTATACCTGTCTGGTTGTAGATAATACGTATTTTACAAGTATTCATGAGCAACAGAAGGTTTGACATCAAATGTGTATTTTATTTACATATTAGCCGTAAGTTGGTTTTGAGGTTCAATTTTGGCATTTTTACTGTTTCTATGTCCATGGCTTTCGAATCATGTGATGTGGCTACGTAATTGTATTTGCACTTTAAATAACTTTCATGGATTGGCTCCGACATGTCATGTGAACAAGGCTTTGACGAGCTGAAACGCGTCATGGCGAAGAAGGAGTAAACAATTAATCTGAGCACTTACTTTGGGTCTGTGTCCTGTTTTGTTCGGCGGATTATTGTCACCGGATTGGAAATGAAGTAATGTGATTGACCGTTCCCGTTCTACACGGTCACCCACGGACCCCTCCACTGGCTGCATGGTCGACGCGCACAGTAGAACACCGTTCCGGGTTTGCCTGGAGTCATTTTGGTCCGAGAAAGGAATCACGCGTCGGACCCCCCCAGAACCCATTATATCCAAGAAACCTGCATAGTCGGTGATACGCAAGTCGGAGGACTCGGGTGTTTACGGACCGAATCAGGTAGGACGCTGGGTATTCTGGGGTTGTGGAGAGTGCATCACACGCTCAGCAAGCTGTATCTTACACAATGCGAGAGAGAGAAGCAGCCGCCATGGAAATGTTTTCGGACGCCCCTACGGCTTCACGCAGTGCCACAACAGTTGAAAACACAGACAGTAACGAATCTAATTCGGCAAAACAAAAATTCAAAATACTTGAAAAAAAGATGCGTATGGAGCAAAGTAAATGGTGGGAATCTAGATCTTTGCAAAGATACATTGATGTGGAACGTATCCCCCGTGGCCTTCGTATACTGACTGCCCCCATGTATGAAGATCCCAACCCTGACCTCATGCGGGAGTGGGCGGAATGCAACCTGGAATCCTCACGTAAACTCGTCCTTATCTTAATTAAATATGCCGATATTGACCGGCAAGGCTTTTGAAAAGAATGTTTGAAGAACTCAATGAAGAAATTGACAAACTTGGCGAAACAGAGGAGGTTATCAAACTTCGTAAAGATATGACATCCAGACTCAAAAAAGAAGAGGAAAAGATAAAAGAACGTAAAGCTTTTAAATTCCTTAGAGACAAAACGGATTACGAACTTGGACAAATCTTTACATTTGCAAGAAAGTATGACTCACTTCGGGCATCTAAGATCAATAAATCCCACAAGAAACAGAATGCTGTACCAAATCCAACAAAAAAAGTGGGAACCATCAATGATACTACTTTTTCTGACCTCAGCTCAACGGGTGGAAGTGAATCAGAATCTGAAATGCGGCAGCCTCAGGGACAACAACAAAAGGTCAAACCATCTCCTGGAGAAGAATTAAATTTTTTATGCGAAGAAAGAAGACAGACTCTTCGCCCGAGGCCACAAAGAGAGCACGCCGCACAACCGCAAATTACAGGAGAAAACAGAGACGGAAGGCAGGGAAACGCCGCCTTCAACAACAAAAAAAGAGGTCGGGGATACTGGAGGAAACGATAAACCCTATAACCCCCAACGATAACACAGTAATCAACCTCTCTCAACTAGAGCTTACTTCGGAAGAAATCCGTATTTTGAGTCTGGGTCTATCTTTCTGCCCAAAAAATGATTTCAATTATGTATCAACCAGGATGGATATTTATAAAGGGGTCAGAAAACTAAAATTAAAAAAATATTTCCTACTCCAGAATGACGACTCTCGGAACAAACACAACATCCCTGAAGTTGATGACAATTTCCAATCTAGATTAACTCAGTCAGATGTGCCATTATTTAATGAACTAACTGACTTATGGGAAGGTAACACCACACAAGAACTTGGGAACCTACCTTCTACTAAGGAAATTTCACAACAAGGAAATCAGAAAATTCGGACTCCCTTTAAACCAACCTCTAAATTCAATCCGATTGCCCCACGTGATGCAATAGATGTGTTTCATGAAACAGTCACGGCGAACATCAAAAAACTAAATAAATCCATGCTGAGTACTAAGAAGAAATACAACAAACAGGACCAGCAGTATTCGAGCTTGATTCAAAAACTTCAAAAAAATAAAAATATAGTTATACGCAACAGCGACAAGGGCGGCAATATTGTCCTTTGGCCTCAGGAGGAATACAAAAAAGAGGCATTTAGCCAACTACATGATCGACAATGTTATAGTCGCAGCAACACAGCACTTCTTAAAGACACTTATTTCAAATTTTACAAAAAACTGGCAATTTGGAAAGGTAAAGACCTTATCAGTGAAGATGAATATAGATTTCTCAAGAAAGACAATCCTACAACCCCATCTATTTATTTTATTCCCAAAATTCATAAAAACAAAGACAGACCGCCAGGTCGTCCGATCATTACAGCCAAGGATGGATTACTGGAAAATACATCTATCTATGTAGACTACTTTTTGCAAGATCATGTCAAAAATTTAGAGTCATACGTGCGAGACACGGGTGACTTTATTCGGAAAACAAAGGATGTGCACTGGCAACAAGATTATCTGTTAATGACTCTAGATGTATCTTCGCTTTATGCCAGCATCCAACACTCTGATGGCATCAATGCAGTCCAATACTATTTGGCAAAAAACCCCACATATGATCAGCAACATAGCGATATGTTTATATCAATGATGGAATATTGTCTGTACAACAACATTTTTATGTTTAATAACTTATTTTACCAGCAAATTCAGGGTGTAGCAATGGGTGACAGCTTCTCCCCCAGCTACGCATGCCTTCACATGGGTTGGTGGGAGGAGCTGGTACTCAAAACTGAACACAAGCACATTGTTGAATGCCATATCATCAAATGGCTTCGTTACATTGATGATCTTTTTGTTATCTGGCGGGGTACCAAAGAACAAGCCTCTAATTTTGTAACGGCCATTAATCTCAACATTTTGAATTTAAAGTTTACTGCCACAATCAGTGAAACTGAGGTTGACTTTCTAGACACTCAAATCTATATTCATGACAATGTGTTAGAGACACGCCTTCACAGAAAAAAGACAGCTGGCAATTCCACCTTGCATGCCCAGAGCTCTCACCCTAAACACTTGATTAATAGCATACCTTACGGTGAGATGCTCCGTTTGAGACGCATTTGTAGCAATGAGGTGGATTTACACAAAGCCCAATTGGAGAGCAAAAAGAGATTCCTCGAACGAGGATATGCCCCCAACATTGTCTCACAGGCGATTACTAAATCCATGAGTAGCTCTCGGGACAGCCTCCTAAAAGACAAACAGACACACACAGCTTCCCTTTCCGTGTCTGCCATCTGCCCTGTAGCCCCAGAATTTAGTTTGATTTTAGGTTACAGTCGCCAACATAAAGCTATTCAAAAGATAGTACAAAACAACTGGCCACTGGTACTCAACGATCCAGCAACGTTTGTCCATTACGTACAGTAAAGCACCATCCATGAGGGATAGCTTAGTCACCACCAACCCTGAAATCATTGAGAGTACTACATGGCTACAGACTCATAAGGGCTTTTTTAAATGTAAAACGTGCAAAGCATGTATTCATGGTAAAAACACCAAGATCTACACCACCCCATTTTGTGACAGAGAGTATAAAATACAAAAATTACTCACATGTAAAACCGAATATGCCATTTATGTTCTTACGTGCCCTTGTGACCTAAGATATATAGGAAGCACCAAACTTCAGGTTCACAAAAGAGTTTTACAACATTTACGAGCAATAACTCACCAAGACAACACATATCCGGTAGCTCGGCATTTTAAAGAATTCCACCAATCAGACATTAAATATTTGAGCTACTATGTGATTGATACTATACCCCCTAGCAGACGGGGTGGTGACAGGGACCAGAAATTGAGACAACTGGAGACTAGATACATTATTCAGCTCGATACCAAGTCACCAGGGGGCTTGAATGCTACGGAAGATCTTTATACATGTCTTTAATTATGATAAGGATATTTTATATTACTCATTTGGTATATGAAATACTCTCTTAGGGTTTGACCTAATCATTTACCATGGTGCTACGATTCAGATGCAGTAAATTATTGTATATTTGCACATTATTCATATATGGTTAATAACTGGTCCAGGAACTGTTTTAGGAGAGGTAGATCAGGGATGAAAAGATTTTATGTATTTATTTATTCATATTTATGACTATTTATTATCAAGATATATTGTTGCAGGGATTCTGCTTATACACAGAACTATGCGTAGAACCCCGGGACCTCAGTGAATTGTGGTGTACCAGAAACTCACCTCAGAACCCAGAACCTAGTATCCGGCTAGCATAAGTGTCCCATTCGTTATCAGAGATTTAGCTCGGCGGTCCCAATGAAAAGACAACCCAGAACAAGCGACTCAGTATATACTCAGGAATGGTGGGAATCGGAAATACCTGTTCGTATATTATTCTCACATCAGTCCACAACAATAATCAACAGAGACACGGTGTAAATAAAAAGAGTTTATTTTTATAGACCACGTGTCCTAAGATGCAGTACTTTGGCTAATACAAGCAGACAAATGATTAATATCAAAACCAGCAACATAGTTACAATACCATAGAATATAAAAGGGGTGATCATATTATAATGACAGTGGATACTACCACCTTCCCTTTACTAAGAAGCTAATATTATTATTATGCTAATAGAAGGTCTCTTAGGCTTGAATAGGGGACCCCATACCTCAAAGATCAGCTTAGTGAAATCACATCACAGGAGCATCAGGAGTCTTCTCGCAGGAAGGCTCGTCTTCGGTCTGAATAATAAACATGATGTCTGTGATATTAAAAGCACCAACTTTCAGGTATTTGCAGCTGCGCGTGTGTTATGGCTAAATAGTGGGTCGATCAACCTAGAGTGGAAAACATGCATTGTGTAATAATCCAGACTGTTTGTCACACCATGTACAGACCAAGGTCGCTGCGCAGAGCTTGGGATGGTAACAACAGATTGCTCTCATGTGAAGCAAGTCTCGAGTCAGCAGTTTGTTTAAGAAATAACATGTAAACGCAGTGTCGTGTGCAAAAGCAGAAAGATGGCTTTCTAACATTTAACGTGGTTATGCTAACTTAACAATGTATGTACGTATTCAGGGAGAACTCACTACACGCCCCCTTGATCGAAGCACTATTTAATAGGCAAGAAAATAGAGAACGCAGAGTTCAGTTTCGTCAGAGCAGAACAAGGCGTAACCAATGCAAAGTTTCAGAATGCGCCAAAGTCCGAAACTACAAAAAAATATAAACATGGGTTAAAAAAATGCAAGTAAAAAAAAAACTCAAAACGACCATCAGGAAGAGAAAAAGAGAAAGAAAGGAAGAAATGGTGCGCTAGGGTGCTGTCCAGTAGCACAGGCGCAAAGGACGATAGTTCAGTTAATCCATGAATGTATAGGCAGCATATGTGGCAACTGCTTCCAACAAAAAATCGTTTGCAGGGCCACTAAAAGTCTCAGCCATCCAATTAAGTAAAGAAAAGGAACATACGTGTTCTTCAACCATCGGAGCCTCTAGCACAATCAGAGGGCACCCGGAATGTTCCTCCAAATAGCTCATAGCCAAGAAGTTGTAGGCAGCCGCTGAGATGTCCCAATTACCCAGGATACCATGTGCCGCCCCACAGGCCATAATCCGGACACCAGAACAGGCCAACTCGTGAGACACTAAGGGCCTCATCAGTCGATCGAAATCCGGCACCGGAGACACCATGTTGGTCAAGCACAAATCCAGAGGCCATTCAAAGGGACAATCCAGGCAATGAAATACAGGTTGCACGCAGGTGAAGTAGGAATACCTGAAGGATAATCCATATGCCAAGCTCAAAGTCGCCAATGGCAAAGTACCATAAAAGTCAAGCATCCTATCACGAAGAAGATGCAGACGGGACAGGCGCTCGTGTGGCACAGAAAGAGCAGCCATTCCGTAGCACGAAAAGTAAAAGCAGCACACCTGCCACCAGCGCCAAAAGCAGCGGTACACCACCAAAGACGCTCGAGAAAATCGAATGAAAAAATGCCGGAATCACACCAAAAATAGTTTGGAAAGAGGTCACGAGGCCTGAGCCTACAAGTTTAAAAAAATGAGCCAGGCCGGTCGTGGACGAGGCATTGAAAATAGTTTGGATCAAAGTGCCGAAATGCAGGGGGAGGTCAGTATTCAGAAGCGCCTGTACCTCAGTGCGCGTATTAGCAACGTGAAGGACAAATGTTTCACGAGAGGAAGTCAATGGCACCTCTTTTTGGGACAATAGAGCTCTTATTCTGCTCAACTTGTTGAACTCTGCTTTCAAGGTTGGAATCGAAGGCCAGATGGAAACATCCAGCCGCCCATGCGGGGGCGGAAAGAGAACATTATTGCAGCAGACAACTTTCTGCGAGACAGTTACTATGTACGGGATTCCCACTAACATCCCGCAGCAAGCTTCATTATTCAAAATTAAATAACTACCGTTGGCAAGCAGCGTGAAAGAAGGCGTAATCACAGGCACTGGGATACCGCGGAGGACGCAGGCCAAATTCGGGGCTTGTACATTGCATGCGCCGTGTAATTGAATGTGCCTACATACCAAGGAATGGTCTGGTGTCGTGGTACATTCCTCGCCCTTCAAATAAACCTCAGTTCCGTCCCTAGTACATCTATACGTAAAGGGGAGGGACCAAACCTCATGTATGAAAGCGGTGCCCAGCGGTTCATATCTACCCAAAGCATAATGTTTCATACAAGATGTAAACTTAAAAAGTGCGAAAGGCAGAGTTATCAATCCGTGTACTAACCACGTAGCCGAATTGATCTCCGCCACAGAGAAAGGCAACGGTTCTAACTTTTCAATATGTAACAAAGAATATGTAGCATCTTTCATGGACATAAATCGCTGCTTGTCAGTAAGGTTAAAGGGAAGGAATAACGATGTAGTGTTCAGATAGTCCCAAGGGACTCTCCCTGCCTTTAACGTCTGCAACGTCCATGCAAACTGCATAACAGAACGCAACTGGTTTTGACCATGATATAACACAGACATATCATCCTGCACAATATCAACAACAGAAGAAACAATATTATCTAATGTATAAATCCTAGAAGAGAGAGTGCTAATGCTATTATCTATAACAGCTAAAACCTTCTCCATGTTTGCTTGGTCAATAGCTCTCAATCTGGAAGCCGCCTCAATCTGCGACAACTTCCAGACTTCGTTGTAAATAGCATACGCCCACCTTTTTGTTCTGCCACCCACAGGACCTTTAACAAAATCATTCAAATCTATTTTGTCATGTAATTGTGATAAATGAACTTTGACAGACGCCAAGGTGGAATGTCGCAGCCAAGATTGACATAACTTGCCCACAGAGTATGTAGTTACAGTATGTGACGACTCAAACCGAGGGTCTACGCGTTCCTGAGTATACCCCGGTTTCAGTCCCAGAAAACGACGTTGACAGGTGTCTGAACTGCTTTGCCAAACTAACCAACCCTCACTATTAAATTTCGAAATATTGAAAGATGTGTTTGAAACTAAAGATTGCAAAGCAGGAAGGGACAGATCTGTGTGGTTATCCCAATTGGGGTAAGCGCCCAAATCCGGTACAGAAGGGGACTTTAATTGTTTAGAAGTAGCCAATCCAAAACAGGTGGTTTGGAAGATGGATGAATTTAAAAATAGAATATGATTTGGTATAAGACAGGCACGATGTAAAGCCTCTGTACCCTGAACCTGCCACGGTTTGGAACCCCAAACCGACTTTAGATCAATAGTAGCCTTCCATAGATCATAACCTTTGATTGACAACTCGTCCATAAAGGACTTAGAATAAAGCAACTTTGTGTGTGTCAGCCGAACCTTTGCGGCAGACTCAGGTAGTACCTTAAAATAAAATGCTGCCGGGTTGGAAACACTGAAATCGGTAAAATAAGAATACTTATTAACTAGGGTTTGCGAACTTCCGAATGAGGGAGTAGGACAGTGTTCCCATTGGGTAAAATTTACAAAATTTCTAAAAGTATTTGCTTTATGCAGGAAGTGATTGCCATAATGTTGAAAACAATACTGTTCTGCATAATTAGCCGCATTTTCATATAAATCCTCAGCATCAAAAGCGGCATAATATTTCAAATCAGAAAACAGTGATTCAATGGCGTGTACATCCCAATCATCAGAACGTATGTTCTGCCTAACCACATCACCCATAGAAACACGAAATACATTAGGTACATTAATGACCTCTGTAGGCCCATGAATTTGGAATTTAACAGCATCCCATGCGATTCCATCCAAGACGGGCCAGGCAGTAATATTCACAAAAGTCTGGTCCCTTTTCATGATGTGGGACGAGGAGTGGGGGGCCAAAGTTCCATTGATAAGTCTAATTGTTGATCTCTCTCTCAGATAGTGGCCATTCACAAGACGGAAAAAAACTATTACGAATCCAATGGACATAAACAAAAAAATACTGAAAAGCAACAGCCAGATGTATGTCCAAGGGGCAATCAAAAAATGTCTCTTAAACCAGCTGAAAAAAACAGCAATGTTCGATGGGGGGCTTGAGGGCAATGAGTTAGTGTCAAAGGAGAAACGGGACTGGCCAAGTGCTGTAGATTGTAAAACAGGCGAGGGACCACGTGTGGGATAAGCATACTCAGTCTCTTCGGGCAAACCACCAGCCGATGGTATCAACAAGGGATCAGTAACTGATTGCATCTCGATGGCAACATAAGGCAAGGTGTTAGGAGCAAGAGTCAACATTGAATTTCTTTGCATCGTCTGGCATGAAACTGCTGGAGTCATACTAAGAAGTATCGGCCACTCGCTGAAGTTTGACATTGTCAATAGAGATGTACCTGTTGTCTTTGCGACCAGGAAGTGGAGGTAAAATGACTGTTCTTGTACCCTGCACTCCAAGCACTGGAACTGGTGCACGATAAGAGGGGCCGAACTCCTTCTTGTTCTCCACCTTCTCACGGACCAGGTCTCCAACTCGGGGTAGCCAGCCGACTACCGGAATCTGAACTTCAGCTTCAGATGTGGAGTGCAAGTGTTCCTTCGATAGAGTGTCTCTGGCTTCTTGTAGAGTCTGCAAAACAGCACAGTGATGATCTACGTCAAAGGGTGCGGTCGACGCCGCCATGTCTAGACCATCAAGGTCTGGGACAAACATTCTGATTCCGAAGAGCATCATGTACGGGGTCCGCCCACCCAGAGACCTTCTAGGGAGATTATTAAGTGCACGTTGGACGTTATACAAATGGGCTAGCCAGTTCCGGCCTGTGCCTAAAACACGTGCTGTCAATGATTGCTTTAAGTCACGGTTCATTCGCTCCACCACACTATTACCCTCAGGTCGGTAGGGGGACGAAAATTTGACTAGGACCCCCAAATTTCTCATAGCCTCCTTGTAAGCCTTAGAGGCGAACGCAGGGCCCTGATCAGAATGGAAGGTACCACACGCAAAAGTTCCCACAAAGACACGCAAATCCCTGATGACAGTCCGCGAGTCAGCACTCCTTTGTGGCCACACCCATAGAAAACGTGTGCACGAATCCACTGCAACCAAGATGTACTTGTACGCAGTATCAGAAGAAAAAGGACCACAGTGATCCAAATAAACACAACCAAATGGCTTATTAGATATGTACAACTGTGTTTGTGGTGGGCGCGCAACAGTAGAAGGTTTAATCTGTTGGCAAATGTCACAATCTAGAACATAAGCGCGCGCTTGTTTATATAAACCAAACCACCAGTAACGTTGTTGTAGCAGAGATATTGTAGCTGACACACCGGCGTGGGCAGACGCCAACCCCTCGTGCGCAGCTAGGATCAGTGCTGGTCTGCAGTCCGCGTTGGGAATAATTCTGTCACCAACGTCGTTAATCCTCACTAATGGGACATTATCAGGACTTAAATGATAGATGTAACGAGAAGGAAAACCCTTCGGGTAATCACTTCCCTTCTCTGTAGCAGCAATAGCTGCCAAGATGTCATCATCAATCTTACTTTTGGATCTTGTAACTGCTGCCACTAAGTATGTAGCCACTGCTGTTTTTGCTGCCTCGTCAGCCAAGCTGTTGCCGACAGCATGGACACCAAGTCGCTGGTGACCCAGAGTGTGAATAACATTCACGAGAGGGAGACGTTCTTTAAAGTCTGCCACTCGAACCCAAAGCGTTTTATGCTTAATTGTGCTACCTTTCGTGTCTCGATAGTCATTCTGAGACCAGAAATGTAAATTGTCATTGTAGGACTGGACACAGTAGAAGGAATCACTCACTATAAGAGTAGTGACTCGGGGATCAGCAAACTCCAGTGCAAGCACTAGAGCCCGAAGCTCCGCCAATTGCGCGGTACAATCACCCAATGACTGCGTATGCACTGCATCAGATTGGAATTCACCATTTACGAATGTACCTACGACAATTGCGCAAGCCGCTGAGTAAGCGTGCTTCGATCCAATCGCAGGCTGCGCAGACCCGTCAGTGTATATGACACAATGGTATTCTTCGAGCGGGCGCAAAGACAGAGGTGCCGGATGAACGAATTCATACTGCAAGAACTCTTGAGTCTGTAATGAGGCATCAAAGATGTAGGTGACGTCTGGCGACGTCAGTATTGTGGCCCATTGTATCCACCGAGGATGCAAAGCTTTAGAATTTGGTACACTTGCCTTTGTCACTGCTTCTAAGGCAGGATAGGGTGTTACAACCAGAATCTGTTTCCCATGTGACAGTGCGCGTTCTTTAAGGATCGCCATCTGTACAACAGTCAGAACTTTTTCGACCGCGGAAAAACGTAATTCAGCAGAGGTGTACAAGTGGGATTTGTACGCAATGGGGACTGTATCGCCCTCATTAAACGTCAAATACGTGAAACCCACGGCGCCTGGCACTATTCTTATTACCAGGTTAGTGCGGTTATCACGTGTCAGCAAATATTGTGAAGCAAGAAGGTCAGCCTGTAAAGACTGTAAAATTTTAGAATGTTCCAGCTGCCAGCTGGACTTCGAAAAAGTGGGTTGTACCAAGGCGTAAAGCGGCTTGATACGCTGGGCATAATCAGGAATGTACGTACGGCCGAAATTCAGAAAGCCCAGCAAAGATTGTAACTTTTTTAGTGTCGTCGGTGCACTTAAGCATGCGCACTTCTCCAGAAAGTGGGGAGCTAACCCCTTTCCTTCATTATTGAGCTCGTAGCCCAAAAACAACACCGTATATTCCGCGATGTGAGACTTCGCAAAATTGAATTTGTAGCCATAGTCAGCAAAACTCACTACAATATTGTCGACTCGAGACAGATGCGGCCACAGCTCATCATCCGTGAGGTAGATATCGTCAACATAGGAGTATGCCTCGGGGTCTATTCTTTGTAAGAGAGAAACCACGCGAGCGGAAAAGACGCCAGGGCTATTTTTGTAGCCCATGGCTAATCTCGTAAACTGTTTTTGTTTGCCGCCCGATGTAAACGCTGTCCACTGGCTACTCAGTGTGGACAGGTTATGGCTAAAAAAGCCATTGGAAATGTCAAGTGTCGTTTTAAACCTCTTACGCACGAGACTGTCGACAAGAGCCGAGCTATGTGTATTTTGTACCGCGCAGGTCCGGCAATGGGAGTTTAGGTGCCGGTAATCCAAAACTAAACGGTACGAGCCGTCAGGCTTCGTTACAGTGAATAAAGGGTTATTCATAGGGGACACACAAGTTTCAATAACACCCTGATATTCCAATTGTTCAAGGATCGCCGCGACGTGGGGTCTAGCTTCACGACGCATGGGATACTGGGGCTCAGGCTGGGGCATAGACCGCAATGGAATCTCATGACAGGGGGACAACCGGTCCCAACCCACCTGAGTACGATACACCGCTGGCGCAAGCGCCAGCGCCCACTCCCCAGCGTACATTTCAGCCTGGTCCTTAGGCACTGTGTGCGCAAAGGACGGGAGGATTTTCTCCTCCCCTTTAGGAGCTTCCAAAATGAAGGCTGGGGGCCAATCTGCTTCCGCTAGGAGGATATCATAGGTGGTGGTCAGATTATCCCAAAAGATCCCTTTTATAGTACGTTGTATGTCACCCTCAATTAATAAGACTATTTCATAAAGTCTGTCAGGGGGAGCCACTCTGGTGTCAGCTGTTTCAACAGTAACCAATACATCAGTTGCTGTCACCGCCAGAAATGGACGCAGAGCTTGACGGACTATGGTAATTTCCGCCGCGCTGTCCAGTAGCGTCAGCGCCCATGTCCGGTTCCGAAGCTGTGTCCGCACTATCTGAGGCATACCTTGCCGTCAGAGCCGCCACTTTCTTCTTCTGAAACGGGGGTCTTTGTCGAGCAAATTCGTCCTGCTTGCCTTTACCCTCAGTCTGTCGGGGTTGGTCACGCTGTTGTGGAGCACCCCGACCTTTGCCACCGCCTCCGCCACCGGACTGTGTAGCCGATGTTTCCTGTAAAGAACGAGGAGAACGCGGTTCAGAAACCTGAAATCTATCAGGAGACTTAATAGTAGCACGATCTCGCAGATCATATGTGCGTTCACTACTTGACTGTACGGGAGAGGCAGGCCGAGAGCCCTGTTTCTGCTGCTGCTTTCCCTGTTGTTTAGACCGCCAATTTTGTTTTGGAAAAGTTGGCCGGCCATCCTTACCAGAAGTTTCTGCCTTACCCTGCTGCTTAAAATCGGGATTTTTGATCACAGGCTTAACTCCTAAAGAGCTACGACCCAAATCTCGATATGCTTCAGAGATTATTTTTGCAAATTCCTGCGGTTTGTCCTCTTCAGCAACTTTCTTCAGTTCATTACGAACCTGAAAGTGCAACGCATCACCCTTAAGGTTTCCCATTATCATGGTAGCCACCAGGCCAAAGTCTCCGAGGAGCCGCATCCCTAATTCTATCGCAGACTCCGCTCCATGGTCCTCTTGAACACGTTTAATAACGGAGGGCAGCTGTAACATAGACGGAGTGCCAAAGCACTGCGCGTACGTTGCAGCAAAAACCTTACCCCAGGAAACACAATCATCCATATGGGGAACTAAGTCTTTAGGCAGACTAATGGTGAGGATCCTGTGTTTCTCCACAGGAGTTGTATGCGGATAAACCGCCTCTATTTGGTCAAATTTTTCAGCAAGCCAAAAGGGATAATCATCCCTCGTGAGGGGGCGCTTGCCCATAACAGAATTAACCATAACAGGACTAATGACCACCGCGTGACGATCACTAGGTTGTCCCGCACTAACAGGCGCCCCCGCCTGTACAGTGCGCGACACATACTGCACTAACGCCCTATATACTGTTATAAGGGCAGTGTGCAGTACACGCAATTCAGCCACCGTCACCGTGAGGTAACGGGGATGAGGCGTAAATCCGGCTAGTACCGGCCAAGTGGCCCCCGCAATTGATAAAGGGCCCATTCTCGGCGGTATAACCACATGGGGGAGGGCGCCATTAAACCAAATCTGATGTTGCCAAGCAGATATTGGTATCTCCTGTGTCCTATACGGCGCATAGTTAGCAGGCACGGCAGTGGCAGTGTAAGAATGAAAGGTATCGTCATCCCCACTGACTGCCGGAATCGTCACCCAAGAGTAGAATAACTCAAAAGGATGAGCCGCATCGGCTCCCACCACAAAGATGATGTCCATGCCCGCGTCCGGCACCCCATATTGCGTCAAATGACGTTTCAGTGCCGCACGGCTATGCGCCGCAATGTCTATCGCCATAAGGACAAGCTACACTTCAAGTATTCAGTAGCACAAGGGTTCAATAACCTTTTTAATGATCAAGCTTGAAGGAACCTATATCAATAGAACTAGGTAGGTTTAAAATCCGTCAGACTTGTTATCCGGAAACAAGAATGAGGGTGCTGTGGACTAAATGTAAGCACTACTAAGGCGTTTCAACTCATAGACCAAACGTTAGGTGCGCCATGTTGCAGGGATTCTGCTTATACACAGAACTATGCGTAGAACCCCGGGACCTCAGTGAATTGTGGTGTACCAGAAACTCACCTCAGAACCCAGAACCCAGTATCCGGCTAGCATAAGTGTCCCATTCGTTATCCGAGATTTAGCTCGGCGGTCCCAATGAAAAGACAACCCAGAACAAGCGACTCAGTATATACTCAGGAATGGTGGGAATCGGAAATACCTGTTCGTATATTATTCTCACATCAGTCCACAACAATAATCAACAGAGACACGGTGTAAATAAAAAGAGTTTATTTTTATAGACCACGTGTCCTAAGATGCAGTACTTTGGCTAATACAAGCAGACAAATGATTAATATCAAAACCAGCAACATAGTTACAATACCATAGAATATAAAAGGGGTGATCATATTATAATGACAGTGGATACTACCACCTTCCCTTTACTAAGAAGCTAATATTATTATTATGCTAATAGAGGGTCTCTTAGGCTTGAATAGGGGACCCCATACCTCAAAGATCAGCTTAGTGAAATCACATCACAGGAGCATCAGGAGTCTTCTCGCAGGAAGGCTCGTCTTCGGTCTGAATAATAAACATGATGTCTGTGATATTAAAAGCACCAACTTTCAGGTATTTGCAGCTGCGCGTGTGTTATGGCTAAATAGTGGGTCGATCAACCTAGAGTGGAAAACATGCATTGTGTAATAATCCAGACTGTTTGTCACACCATGTACAGACCAAGGTCGCTGCGCAGAGCTTGGGATGGTAACAACAGATTGCTCTCTTGTGAAGCAAGTCTCGAGTCAGCAGTTTGTTTAAGAAATAACATGTAAACGCAGTGTCGTGTGCAAAAGCAGAAAGATGGCTTTCTAACATTTAACGTGGTTATGCTAACTTAACAATGTATGTACGTATTCAGGGAGAACTCACTACAATATATATTTATTGTCAAATAGAAGATTGTTTACCATTGCTGTTTTGCACATATTTATACATATTTTATACATATTTTATCTCTTGCTAAACATTTGCACTTCCCATCGCCTTATCCTTCAAACTCAGTTTCTCCAAGAGACATTGTCTTTTGTTTACACCAGGCACTTTATCTACACCTTTTGATACTGCAAATTTGCATACTTTTAATTGTCTCTTGAGGTAATTTGTGCATGTCGCTGCTATAACTGTGTCCTAGATTAATATATATGTTTGGAGGTGACTCTGCCTTGTCCTCCCTTATATTCCAATTTTTGTCATTTATGCCAACGGATTATCTGTGATTTCCACTTTATTAGTCCGTTGACGCATCTTTGCATCCCCCCTTCCTGGCACTTTGCGCACCTTATCCACTTTGCCAATTTTTCTAAGGGCTAACTCAGTTATTTCAACTTTGAGTTTTGCATAACATAACCTGACCTATTAGATTCGCACATTTTTGCACATCATGAGTAATCTCTCTTTATTATTATTATTTTTGTCCCCCTTTATTGTTTTAGGCACTTTCCATTTCACACGTAAGCCCATCCATTCTCTAAGCCTATGGCGTAATCTCTGCAAATTCCAAATTCCAACTTTGTACTCAATTTTATATACTGCCTTTCATACCTATTTAAATTCACAGTATTTTCTGTATATGCATATGTATGCTATTTATATTAGGCATTATAATAGATAATGTGAGTAATTAACCGCATTTTATTTTCCAAAAGCCGGTTATACCTGTCTGGTTGTAGATAATACGTATTTTACAAGTATTCATGAGCAACAGAAGGTTTGACATCAAATGTGTATTTTATTTACATATTAGCCGTAAGTTGGTTTTGAGGTTCAATTTTGGCATTTTTACTGTTTCTATGTCCATGGCTTTCGAATCATGTGATGTGGCTACGTAATTGTATTTGCACTTTAAATAACTTTTATGGATTGGCTCCGACATGTCATGTGAACAAGGCTTTGACGAGCTGAAACGCGTCATGGCGAAGAAGGAGTAAACAATTAATCTGAGCACTTACTTTGGGTCTGTGTCCTGTTTTGTTCGGCGGATTATTGTCACCGGATTGGAAATGAAGTAATATATATATATATATATATATATATATATATATATATATATATATATATATATATATATATATATATATATATATATATATTTATATATATATCGCCAAGTTCCATGTATGTGGAGTTAGGTGTAGAGACTCTATACTTTCCTGTTTATATTTCAGATTCTATACTATGTCCTCGATATTCTGTGCCATTGATATTCTGGTTTTGATATTCAGAATGCACATCTGGGGATCATGCTTATTTTCTTCTGTCTGGAACACCAGGCTGTTCCTGGTGGTCATGAATAGAGAAAAAAGCATGTCATAATGCCCGCCCTAAATAGAGGAGATGGTCTGAGATGTTTAGACCAATAGCCTAATGTCTATCATGCAGTCGGACTCCACCAGCAGAAACATGACAGCCGACGGACTGTCAGTTTGGCAGACTCCACTACAAACATGGTGGTGCAGATTGTCCGCTAATCTCCAAATAACCACCTCAGTCTGGTTTGCGGACCACCCATGTGTTCCTCTGCACCTCACTTTCTTTTCTTGGATGAGCTCTTCCTAGATGGTGTGGTCGATGGCAGGGAAGGTCCTGGCACCCTGACTCATACTCCTCTGGGCTCACCTGATCAGCTGAATAGAATAGTGTGAAACAATAAAGGATGCAGCTCTGGTCTTGGCCTCAAGCCCAGCTGATGCTAGGTTCCCAGTGCCAGTACTTCTTTGCCAAAGAGGATGAAGCAAATCCTGCCCAAGGCTGCCAGTGTCCTATAACTTACTTAGAGGACATTTGCACTCAGAGAGACTAGCTAGAAAGGCACACTTGTCACAATACATCGCACTGTTCTTATTGGGCAGTCGCGAAACTATGATACAGTGACACAACCAATGACGCTGTTCCCTCAGGGCAAGGAAGACCTATATACTGTGCAATGTGCATCAGACTGCTTCATCTGGACTCATTAAAAATTGTGCAAAAAATGTTACCTAACTGAAGTAAATGGGTGCTTTGTATCCAGTTGGGTTCTGTGAGGAAAGCTGACCTGATTGCACACAAATTGCACAATAGATCCAATGCCCCGCAAAACAATGACCCAGAAAGCATTGCATAACGCACCTCAATGTCTGCACACTGGGATCACCCTCGAATATTGAAAGAAATAATACTATAATTTATAAAACTGTAAACTCAAAGCAAGAAGGCAAAAAACAATTACACAAAATGAAAGTAATGAGACTTGAGAGGTACGCACCTTATATCTGTCAGTGCTAAGTGGTAAGACTGAAATAAGACACGCACGAGTGTTTTTAAGCTCGGCTGCATCCAAGCCATAGACAAGAGATGTATATTGTCCAAAACATCAATTATAGCCCACTTAGTGCGCCTCCAAGTATACAGGACTGATGAAAGAGCACCTTGTATCTGAAAGAGCAGAGAGCTAGCTGCTGGGAAGGGAAGCAAGACATAGGGGTCTCATTGAAAGTGTCATTGCGGTGAATGGATGAGACTGTAAGAGGAGGGGTCTGTAAGGGTGGAGGTGGAGACAGGCAGGTTGGAAGAGGATGAGAGCCACAGGAGTTATGAGAGTACAAATTACAGCCTTTTAGCTGCAGGGAACTACACAGGCGGACACAGAAAAATAGAGAGATCCAGAGGTGGACAAAGGAGCCGAGAAAGCTCCATAAGGGTCATTTTGGCGCTATGCTGAAGTTTGCCATAGGAGGTATCTCTATCATCAACTATTTGTATTTTGCATAACTAATTGTATGACCGTTTTAACTCCACCATGCTGATAACAGCACCAGATTGATACGCGTTTGAAACATTAGAAGAAAACTGTCCATGGCATTTCAAACTGATTGTGTATTCCAGTGGCATAGTAAGGGTGTCCTAGGATTACATAGGTCTAAATAGAATAGGATTCTAGTTTACAAATGAATACACATAATAAAATACTCCACCGCACTATGAGATCTAACATATTAGATATTCAAGGTTCTAAAAGCTTTCACGTCTCAGAATTTCCAACACAGAGCAACATGTTATACATAACAGGATATAAAGTGTCTTTTGTGACATCAGTGCAAGAAATTAAGAATTATATAAAAAAGAGAAACAAATGTATATACACAATGTGGCAATAAAACAGTACACATGACTAATACATATGAGGTAAAAGAGTGCTCACTTGGGAGACACTATCGGCCTGTAAAAACATACAAACTAATAAACTGTAATATAATTTTAAGAAACATTTAAAACCGTAAAGAATTCTATTACAGAATATTTCATTTGGAGGAGCACAAAGTGATTGCAATACTGCTGATGCTGAGAGAATGGATAACTGCAAAAATATTGGCTTCAGCCATTTCCCAAAAAACATGGTAAATATCCTGGAAACCATTTTTACACAGGTTGCAGATCCCTGATAAACCATACCATTTAGCTAGAAGCATGACCAGCTTCAGCAATATCCCAAAAAAGCGCACTGCATAAGGCAGATTCCACAATATATAAGCCTGTGCTTTGTTTATCAAACAGGAATCAATAGCGGGTTGGTAACCCATCTTTAAAGATGCAGGCCTCCTGTGTTGCCAATACCGAAACTTAAGAACCAGGTGGCCTATTTTAAGGTAACGTTTATTTGGTGGAACATCAAAGTAAAAATCAGAGAAGGGTCTAATTTCTGAAAATCTGTCGCAGTCATAACATTTCTGTAGATTCATTCATTTTCTTTTGGGCAATCTAACATTTCTTTTGTAGCCAGAACCTAAGTGTACCAAGGTCGCTCTTTGCTAGGCCAATAGCCCAACTCACTATCCCTGAGAGACCCTGTACAAAAGCACTTCTCAACCCAAATTCTTGCCTTAGGTTGGCCATGGAAAGAGCTGGGCTAACCCAGGCTAGGCTTCTAAGAATTCAACCTTCTATTATATTTAAGAAGCCCCATTTTGATACATCAACCAATTCATGCCATATAATAAGGAAGTGGGAATCTTAGCACGATAAACCTCCAATAAAGGTACACATGTCTTCCCCTGGCGAGGAGGAGCCCAGACATTTAGCCTGAGTAGTGGCTTTAGACATATTCCTTTCTATATTTTGTCACGTGGATTTCCACACACTATCTTCCCCCAAATAAGGACACCGTTTCACAATCTACAATTTTCGGCCATCCAAAAAAAATATGCAAAATTTCCATATTTCGGCTTCTTCCTTCCATGCACACATATCATTTTACATTTGGATACATTGATTTTTAAGTAGTGAGCCTCAGCATATTTTTGGAGTGTCTGCAGATGACTATTTAAGCCCTTCAGGGTTAAATTAAAAATTATAATGTTGTCTGCATAAAGTAGGCACATAATAGGCTTTCCCCCATCTATCAAGGCAATATGCTCAATTTGGGCCAAATGATTAGGGAGGTCTGATATATAAAGGGATAAGAGAAGGGGGCAAGCAAGCACCCTTATTTTAACCCATTTGGGGTAGGGATAGCTTGTGATAAACCCCTATACCCACCCAAAAAAACTTTACACCAAGTATTGGTGTGAAGGATATAGTTTATAAAATGCTGTGGGTAGGTCAGTAACAGTCATGTATACTTTTCCCCCTCTAACTTTAACATATTTTTCATATATGATCTGAAGGGCAGTCATATTATCACTCATTCCATGCTTAGTCCTGAACCTAGTTTGCTCCTTAGTTATAATTTTAGGAACTTCTGCCCATTCACTAATATGGGTCAAAAGGCATTTAGCAAAGACTTTACCCACCACATCAAGAAGGGAGATCTGATGATAGTTTTCTGGTAGGATACGATCTCTCTTCTTAAAAATAAGAACTATGATACTTCCCTTCCCAGAGGAGGAACTATTTTCCTTTCATAGCAACATTTAAAAACTGGGCAAATATTTTTACTCAAAAGAGGCCAATTTATTTTACAACAGTGTTTGGTACTTTGTTGGGGCCCATCATCACTGAAGTGTGCTGTCTCCTAATTACAAGTTATATCACGTTTACAGCGAGTGAGCCATACAGAGAGGAATCTCCCTATACTATAAAGTACTCTAAAATGCCCTCATTTGATGGGTAGAGACCCTGGATAAAATTGGCCCATCTTAGTTCTTAAATAGCAACAGGGACAGATCTAGTTCTGGCTCCCCAACCCTCCCCAACTGGAGTCCAGAAAATCCTCATCTGGCCTTTTAATACTGCTTCCCTAAGTTTTTTCCAAAATCTATATTGCTCTTCTTTTCTAAACTGAACCTCCAACTGACTCCTCTTCCTTTTTAATAAAAACATTCTAGTATGTCTTTCAGGGGAATAATCAAGATATTGCTTTCTTAACCAGAGCATTTATTTCTGAATTTAACCAGAGAAAGAGAGGGGGCAGGCCTTTAAAACATCCCTTTGGGTTCACTTATTTTACTGCTTTCACTAGCATCTGCATAAAAGTAATAAAATGTATTTTTTTCCTTTCCTGCCCAGTCAGACAGTTTATTTTGAGAGGCCTCTAAGGTACCTCTAAGGTCCACGGTTGCCCAATGATCCCAATGACTTCTCCCTGATTTTTTATTAAACCTCACAAACTGACCATCCAACTTCTACGAACTAATGGGAGACGTATTAAAATTTACAAAAACGTTTAGGAGATTATGATCACTATGGAAGGAAACGATAACCTTTAAGTCACCCAGTAAAAAAGAAGGAAGCACAATTTACCACCACATAATCCAAAATAGATGCTCCCCCTGACGTATTATGTGTATAGGCTGTGGGAGAGTCGGAGAGTAACCTCCCATTCAACCTATTTCAGCCCAGCCGCTAAGATTTTCCCTCTCTTATTAGTTCTTATGTTTTGGGGAAAGAGAGCGTGTGGTATGCGCCTGGCTTCCTCTTTTTCCCATAGTAGATTTAAGGCAGAATTAGAAATTTTATAGCTCAGATCCCTAAACAAAATTATGTGTGAGGGAAAGTCCTTGTTGTACACTTTCTTAATATAAGAAAAAATCTTCACTTCACATTAATCTTATTAGACAGTAAACATGTCACCCCTCTTTGCATGTCCTCTCCTTCAAGGTGTTGCTTTACAATCTAGAATGATAAAATCATCGTAAATCGATCCACTGATGCACCAAGTCTCCTGGAGACAAACCGCATCTGCCTCTAAAGAACCCATTAAATAATACAACTTCTCCACACTATTCTTAATTCCTGTTATATTTTTAACTCATTGCCAATAGGGAAGGTATTGCAAATGGTTACTCTGGAGAACACTAGATAGTGCACTAGATAACAAATTCCATTTAAGGATTTCAGGATTCCCTGAGAGGAAAAAGCGGAAGATTCTCTAATCAACACTTGTCTGCTGTATCTATCTAGATGGATTTGTATCCCTTTTACATTGGTTAAAAAACCCCTACTACAAGGTAGAGGTTGGTATAGTGGAGACCTTTTATCCACAGCAATTTGTATAACATCAATCCCTGTACTTTGTTAACCTTCAGACAATTTTAATATCAAATTTGTAGCAATTTCAGAATAGAAAATAACCCTTTAAATCATTTAGGCAGTAAGGCCCTGTTTCATATTAAATATCCATCAAATAGGGGAATAAAATCAAATATATGTGTCTACATTACACCAGGAAGGTTCTGATCCTGCTATCTCTGAAGACCTCTCTTTATACCAAGGAGCATCCATTTGATTCAGTGAGGATGGTATATAAGAGAGGGATGCCATTTGATCTATCATTGCTATCATTGGTGCCACTGGAAACCCCTCTGCCAATACATTAGCATGATCACTATCAGGGACTATTGGGTTAAATGGAGTTGAGATGGAAAGGGGTGACGCCCCATGCACAACCATTGACCCTGCTGCAGACCCCCCATGCGACCGTGGTGGGGGCAAAGACCGCCCGCCACGGATCCATCACAGTCAATTGTTACATTTGCCTGGCGGAGCGGAAATTATGTGTAATATGTGGCGGTGCCTAGCAGGCACCTTCCTCCAAATTACAATGCTGGCTGCAGCCAGCCTTTCCATGGTGGGGAAACCGCCATGGCAAGGCTGGCGGGGATTATATTTGATGGCCCGTTGCAAGCCCCTTCTGTGTTGGGAGGTTGGTGGTGCACTGGGGGTGGGTACCCATCTACATTTGCCTGCACTAAGTGCAGGGAAAAGCACAACATGTATTTTTAGCATTTTGGACGGTGCTGCAGCCAGCAGCACCGTCCGCAATGTTAAAGTGCATGGATGTGCCCGCCATGGTGGTGGGAGCAACGTACTATGACTAGCGGGACTGCCGCCTTACAGGCGGGTGGTCCCAAGTAGGGGTGTGCGGAATTTGCGAAATTAACTTCCGCAAATTATCGCGAAAATGCAGAAAATCTCCGCAAACACGCCGGAAATATCGCGAAGACGCGGACGTTTTCTTGCCGCCTGTTCGCGGTATTTTTTGCGTGATCGCGGGTCGCCAACTTACCCATGCGGTTGCTCACGGGCGCGGCCATCTTGTTTTCACTTGTCGCGCCCTCTCGCGATGTTTACTTCCTGTTCTGGGTCGCGCAATGCATGTTCGCGCCTGTTCGCGGTCGATATTTCCTGTTTGCGACCGCTTTTACTTGATCGCGTTGCTTTTTGCTTGCTCGGGGAGAAAATATCGCGCGAACTTGCGCACGTGGTCACAATGGGCGCGGCCATCTTGTTTTTCACTCTATTGCATGGTTCTGGGGCCTGATTTTCAATCCTCCCTAAATCTTTTCAATCCTTTGTTTATAGCCACTTTTTTTGGATCTTTATTACTTATTATTTCTCTAACTATTTTCCTGCTTCTATATTTTTGGTTTTTGTCTACTTTTTTTTAGTTTTTTAGCTACTTTTTCTCTTTGTATTGCCCGCTATTTATTTCCTTTACTCCTTTATTTATTTTACCTTTTCTTTCCCGCCCCGTCCCCAGAACCATGTCCAAGGGCAGGGCTGTTCGCCGGCGCAGCCAGAGGCGCGACCCCCTTCCTTGCGGAAGGCGGCGCCCACAAGGGGTGCAGGCACGGGCCTTATTTGGGGAGGCGGAGTTGGCTGCACTAATTTTCTTTGTGCAGCGCCACCTCCCCTGAACCCTGGCAGCAGGTGGCAGGCCTGGGTCCGGGTACGGCCTCCGGGAGCGTCGGCAGCGGTGGGGGAAGGTGCGCCGGGCAGTGTCGCGCATCTCTGGGGTCCGGCGCACCCAGGCACAGCTGACGCACCAGTGGTCCGACATCCTGGACCGTGAGCAGGACCTGCTGGACCTGCTAGGAGTGGAGGTCCCAGGGCTTGGTGAGTACCTATTTAATTATTACAACTTTGTGTCTGTTCTTCTGCTCTATGTTATATATTGCGAATATCTTTTTTTCCTTCCAACCAGCTAGAATGTTGCTGCTTACAATACATTCCAGGTTAATAACGTTTAAAAGTCTTCTGTGATTATGACACAGGTGCTCTTCTGCGCTACTACTAATCTTACTTGTTTGCAGCTTTGCGTTTGCGCTTGCTTAGCGTGATTCTTTACGAGTTTATTTGAGAGAAATTAAGTTACGTAATGCTACAGTGACTCACGTCCACTCCTTACTTTGTCCTGTCACTAATAGATAGGGGCGGATTGATACTTAGGTTTAGGTACTTTGTATGAGCTTCTAATTGGTTAGTGGTATGCGTGATGCCCCCCCTCACTCAGTTACGTGACGTGCTGCTAGTACGGCAGTCTTTAGAACCTTTTCTAGTTTGTTCAATGAGTGGAGGTAGGCTTAGCAGTTACTTAGCAGTAGCAGATCAGCATCAATCAAACCAAAATTTGGTGTATACAAAAAATGTAGTCATGTTCATGTGTCCTCCATGATTGGACCATACACATTGTTGAGGAATACAGTGGAAATGCATACTTAATGTACAATTGGCATCCCTGGAATAGGTGGGCTAGGTTGGGTGATACGTTGTACTACTACTTAGGCTTAGTTGTAACTTAGTTTTCTGGAATCAGAATGGAAGACTGGATTACTGTTGATAAATAGTAACTTAAGTAGTCGAACTGTGAATCCCCCGATATTACATGTTGACCAGATGAGATTGGTCAATGTAGTTATTGCAATTGTTGTTTACATAAGTGTTTTTTGACCGTTGTTGAAAAATATTGTATTTGTTTGACACCATCCATCAATGTTTTTCTCTTTCTTAATTCTTATATCTTTCCTGTCCATCAGCACCCAGGGGCAGACCAACAGGGACTGGGCAGTCGGCGGGACAGGAACACCACCAGGAGGCCACCGCTGAGGGCTCCTCTGCTGGCCCCAGTAAGTCTTCTTGTTTTTAATAATATTTCTTATTCCATAACTTTTACTGCCCCATTTCTCCCGAACTATAGTGTGTTTCCAAATGCTATTTTTTTTACCACCAATTATCCTTCGATCTGTACGGTTTCAAAAAGCTTATCCCTGCCTCCGCTATGATGACTGAGTACTACTACATACTATCAGTCTGTCTGTCTGTACTGTAGTAGCTAGTCTTGCCCAGTTGGCCAGTGCCACTCTTTGTGAAAGGTTGTAATATAAAACTCATATTTACCAGTAGCTCGTACAATCCGTTGGGTCGTTGTCTTGTACTACTTTTACTCTTATTGATGTTGAGGCTTTGAAAATTCACAGCAACAGCCCTACCAGATTTCTTAATATTTTGATATGATACCCTATAGGACATACCACTGTTGTAGGGATCTTGCACATACATTTGCACCAGAAAATAGGATGTTGGTGATGGTAGGTTGGACCTTCCTTGCACACCTCAATCAGAAATTCCGCACCCACCACAATTCCACTGCTTGACTATAGTACTGTTTTGTCATACCTATTAGGTCTCGGAACCCTCCCCCCAAGATACCCAACAAGGAGACAACCCAGAACATAACACACCCAACCTCAGTCGTGGAAGCAATTCACATGCACACCCTTACTTTAGTTTGCTCACTCGTGTAAGTTAGTCCACTCCACACCAAATACCACGAAGTCTATGTAAGTTTAAAATGTTTATTTCAATTTGAGAAGGTCTGTACACTTTTCTTAGCAGCACCAACCGGCAAATCAATAACATTAAAACAATATACATTGTTACACTTATACAGTTGGGAATTAAATCATAATAACTGAACAGTGGTGGAAGGCAGCAGCACCATCCCATAGCAATTTAGCTTATATACATTTATAAATGAAGATGTGAGTGAAGGGACCCCTCACCTCAGAAGAACCTAGTACTGGTAGTTGGTGCATCGTTCAGAAGCTCTGGTTCGTAGAAGGGAATCTTGCGTCTGTAATGCGAAAAAAAAATGGTGTGCGTTAGTATATTGCAACTTGCAAGCATTTCTAAGCTGTGCCAAAAAGTGTAGCATCTATGGATAAGCAATATGGACTAACAGTAACAGTAGTACACCAGTTCTTTCGAAAAAAGTGGCTTGTTAATGTTTGTTGACCGCTTGTATGCAGCGCGTAGACTAGACAGTAGCAGTGTGAGGCAGGTCATATGGGCTCAAAGGTGTCTTAATAAGCTGCAAGGTAAAGGTAACGTCACATGTGCATGGCTAGGGCTAATCAAGTAAATGCTACAATGATCATATAACTATTAGTGTCTACTCTACTACTACCTGATTTGTACTAGTGATGTACGTTAGTATTAACTCATTTTTCAACCTTGCTACTGATCAATAGGGGGGAGGTGTATATGTCGCCTAATAAATGTGTAATGCTTTCTAGGCGCACTACCGACCACCATTGCTGGGGCCAGCGAAGGCGACGCCGAGGGCGAGGATGCGGCAGTTGCAGATAGCAACGGAGCGGTAGGGGGAGTGGCAGCACCAGTGGCAGGCGGTGGTAAGTTAGATTCATAATCTTTAACTATTGTTGAACTTGACAGCACACTCACTGCAAAGGTGTACTGTATGTATATGTATACTGTACAGTTGTGAATTAGGGCCCCATTAGGATGGTGGGCGTATTGCCCCCGCCGGGCCGGCTGGAATTCACTGCCGTCACCGCAGGGGCAAACCTCCCGCCATCCCTGTATAAAATATTCAGACATGTCCAGGCGGAAAAGGGTTCAATATGGCGGTGGTGTCTCTCTCACCACACCGGCAGCCATATAATCTGCATTTTGGAATGCCTTTGCGTGGCGGCATTGCCGTCCGCCACGGAAAGGCATGCACACATTGCAGAGTGTGCTTGGGGGCCCCCATGGAGGGTACCTACCGATGCTATGGTACCCCCCCGACTTTCAAAGCAAAACGTGACAGGCTCCGTGCGGGGCCCGTCATGTTGTGCTTGGAAAAGCAGCACAACATTTTAGCATTGCTTTCAGCAAAGCCAACCAGAATTTAAATTTTAAAAAAACAGGGTGCGCCCGCCACTGTGCCGGGCGCATCATCCTAATTAATTGTCCCCACGGGACCCCCACCCTTTTTAGCAGTCGGATGGCGGGCGGACAAAGTCCGCCCGCTATCCGATGTCGTAAGTAAGTATGAGTTCTTGGGGACATTTGAAGAGTGAACTAGAAGACTAGAATTGGTATAGGACTAGGAGCCAGAGTATTGAGTAACCAATGTCCTCATCTATCTGATTTCAACTCCGCTTTGAAAGTTTTATGGAGAAGAGCACCTGGTGCACTGTTCAACTAAAAAGTGTAAGACAGGTGGAAGGAAGAAGGACGGGCGACATTTAAAATGTAATGTACTACTGTGCTTTATTTTATAGTGCTACTCTACCATGCCACTATGTGTATAAATAATTACCTCGTCCTACTGTTTTATTAAGACTATATTTTACAATTGTCTTGTTTTTTTCTTTTTGATACACAGCAACTCGAAACTCAACCGTAAGGAGTTGGCCGCCAAGGCACGGCGCTGTAAGCTGGAGGCAATCCAGCAGGAATACCGGCGACTGGTGGTCCTAGCCGAGGAGGAGGAGGAGATTGCAGCAGCTATTGAAGCCTCCTCCAGTGCCCCGGGTCCCAGCCACCGCCCTCCAGCGGTACGGCGCCACCACCTGGCGGCTGCCCGCCGCCACCGTGTCATCTCCGGTGCCCCCCCCACTGTGGCTGCAACTGCCGCGGCCTTAGACGCCGCGTCGCCCATTTAGAGGATGAGATGCGCCAGATGCGTGTCCTCCTCCAGTCCCGCCCCACCAGTTAGTCGCTGTCACTGCCCCTTTTTTAATTCCTGTTCGTTCTTTACTCGTTTGGGCGTTCTATGGACAGTGGTTGGGGTTAGGGAGGTGGGTGGGTGAGCTTTTGTGGGTTTAGTTTACTTGTTAGGGTACATTAAATATATTTTTCTATGTTACATGCAATGTTGTTAATGTTTTGTAGGTGGGGTAACTGTTGTACATCACACTGTTTCCTTGCTGGTGCATGGCCGCCCATAGCCTGTGTTTGATTTCAATAATTTGCTGACTGTATAAGACACAAACAGATAGACGCGACACACCTCACTCATTGACTGGTCCTTCTAGTACTTTCAGTCTGTCCTCTAGTCTATGCATTCTTTGGAGTGGTGTTTGAAAATGAAATCATTGACAACATGTCCATTATTAATTCTGCCTCCCCCAAACTTCTCTCTTACCGGTGCTTGATGTTTATGTCCAACTGTGGCACAGCACTGGCTGCAGGGTGAAGATGGTTTCCTTTTTCATACATGCCATGATTGGGGTGGTGGTGGTGGTAGTATAGTAGTAGTAGTATACACTGGCAGGGTGGCAGCATTTCCAAAAAAAGAAAAGGAGATAGTCAATCGCCTTTGAGAGACTGTTAGAGGAGTAGTTGAATGAAGTACATCACAGAATTTACCGAGCAACAATTATATGCTCAAATATTTGACAAAAAAACTGAATGGTGGTTATTATGAGGATAGCCTACTAGACAGAGTTACAAACTATAGTTTTGTCGACTCGAGTCACTGGACTATGCCTACAGTCTAACAGTTAGTTCTGTATATGAGGAATGACAACAAACAAATCCAATCAATGCCGGCAATTCATGCTGAGGTATATGTTCCTTTGTTAAATAAAATAACCTCTGAAATATCCTACTCATGGGTGGGCAAGCAGAAGAAGATCATCGCTCTGCATTGAAATTGAAGTAGTGTTGCTTTCACCACATCCGCCCCAGCAAGTGTGTGATTAAGTATTGGTGTACATTTAATTTAGTTACACCTCGACAATAAGTCACACAGCCCGGGGGAAGAGGGTTAGGGTCCGTTGATTGAATGGGAAGGGGGATTTTGGGAAAGGTTTGACTTAGAAAAACAGTATGCATACATAGACAAACAAACGACAATCATTGAAGACTACCATACCATATCCATTCCATATGTTAAGGGAGAAAAAGGCAATGCATGCATGATGATGAGACCCGGATTACATACACTTCTATTTCTTGTTCTGTTCCGGCCTTAATACTTTAACAGATAGCAAATAGAAATTTTAAATATTGGTAGTGAAAAATCGTAAACACAGAGCAAACGTAATGATGATTGATAATAACAACTCCAAGAACACACTGTTGTAAAGATTGTATACAAGATATTAATCAAATTATTTAAAAGAAGTGAAAAGTGGATACTGTTACTGTCTTATCCTGGTCAAAAATGTGGACTGGTTTTTTGCAACTCGGCATTCCTCTTGCTCCTCTCGTCCATCAATCTTGGGTGTGTTGCCTCGCCACTCGCCACTGCCCGGCTGGAATAAAAAGGTGATTGATTGGTAAGGTAATTAATATGCATTGTAATGTTTTACAAAGTTTTGGACAAGGCCCGGCCTGTAATTTTAGATTGAAAACCAAAGGGGATATTCAGAAAGAAAGTGAAAACAAATGCACAAGTGCTGGTGTAGTGCAACAAGAACACTTTCCGAGGTGGCATGTATGCATATGCATCATCTCTACTGTAGTCTGTTTCCAGCATTGACCTTCAACAGTAACAGGAGAGATCAGGCCCACAGTGCTTACCATTAGCACATCCTACGTTAACACTTTAGAGTCCTTTTTTTTTCTCTCAAAGAGTTGGACAAACGCAAAGCACATTATCCATTCCAAACATAGCATTTTACAGTTAAAGTTAGTAAAATCAATGCACTGCAGTCATCCCACCGCTACACTCTATTCAACTTCTACACAGACATTTGGGTCTGCTGTGGTTGTTGTTGACGTGTTTACCTTTAGGCTTTTCCATTTTATGCCACTCCTGAAACATCCTTCTCCTGACTTCATCATCATCTCTGATACTTTTACTGACTGAAGATCGGCCTGCAGTATAAGTATAATTTTTATGACACAACCAGAGTAGAAATATAAATATTACTGACTTGAGTCATTCTTTATTGTGTACAGAAAGATAGATTACTACTAGTACACTTTGACATCACTTTGTGCACAACAAACAACGCAAACACAAAGACCAATAGCTCAGAGTCAGGTGTCCAATGCATGCCATTAATTGTCATCATTCATTACCTGTTCCTTCTCATCTTAAGTTAACGGGCCGTCTCTTTCGCCATCATCATGATGGACGGTGCTGTTAAGTCACAGTCATTTGCATTGCGCAGATTGAGTGAGTCCCCTTCCTGTATTGAATTAAAAGCAATGTATCACCAAGATGCAGGAGAAGTACACATTTCTTGTTTGCAAGAAGGGGAAAATTACTAGTGTGTTCTGTAGAAAGTTGATTAGTGGCAGTGCACAATTACATCAATTCATGCGCAGCACACACAACAAAATCTACATCATTCAGTCTGCGATTCTGCGGCCAATGCATGGCATCAATCATTACCTGTTCCATCTCATCTTGTTAACGCTGCAGGCCGTCTCTTTCGCCATCATCATAATGGACGGTGCTGTTAAGTCACAGTCATTTGCATTGCGCAGATTGAGTGAGTCCCCTTCCTGTATTGAATTAAAAGCAATGTATCACCAAGATGCAGGAGAAGTACACATTTCTTGTTTGCAGGAAGGGGAAAATTACTAGTGTGTTCTGTAGAAAGTTGATTAGTGGCAGTGCACAATTACATCAATTCATGCGCAACACACAGAACAAAATCTAAATCATTCAGTCTGCCATTCTGCGGCCAATGCATGGCATCAATCATTACCTGTTGCATCTCATCTCGTTAACGCTGCAGGCCGTCTCTTTCGCCATCATCATGATGGACGGTGCTGTTAAGTCACAGTCATTTGCATTGCGCAGATTGAGTGAGTCCCCTTCCTGTATTGAATTAAAAGCAATGTATCACCAAGATGCAGGAGAAGTACACATTTCTTGTTTGCAAGAAGGGGAAAATTACTAGTGTGTTCTGTAGAAAGTTGATTAGTGGCAGTGCACAATTACATCAATTCATGCACAACACACAGAACAAAATATACATCATTCAGTCTGCGATTCTGCGGCCAATGCATGGCATCAATCATTACCTGTTGCATCTTATTTTCAGTTAATGGCCAATCTCTCTCGGCTCTGAAGGAGGATAGCTATAGAAGTCATCAGATTCGTGGTCCTCTTGTTTTGGAAGGACGAGGAAAGTTTGAATTTGTTGTTACCATCATCCAATCATCATTCATGAGGGAAATGGAATTGACCAGGAGATGCAGTATGATCGAGCGGAGGAGCTGGATTCTGAGGACTGTAGTGTCAAATGGCAGACACCTGAAACTTGTATCTTAAATTAGAAGAGTAGAAGACGGTGATAATGCATTTGTTGCGATTCATAAGTTTATAACTGGAACGACAGACACAAACAAAGGGGGAAAAAAGGGAGGAAGACAGTAAGTGCGAGCCTAATTGTCAGGGAAGTATAGCTCGTCCTCAAACTCTGGGGGATCTTCCAGTAGTAGGTAATCATCTGACACAATACTTCCGTCACCTGAGCCGATGTCCTCATCTTCCTCTGTTGATTCATGCATTGTGTAATTCGGTGGTATGAAGTGCTGATTCATTTTGATCATTGTTAACCTCTCCACGTTTTTTGGAGATAGACTGGTCCTTCTCAAGGTTACAATGGAACCAGCAGCACTGAAAACACGTTCGGAAGAGACACTTGCGACAGGGCAAGCCAGATAGCTTATCGCCAGCCTGCTGAGCTGTGGCCATTCAGACCTTTTCCTATACCAATACTGCACTGGGTTTTGATCAACGCACACCTCTGTTGGGTCGTCCAGATAGGCCTGGACCATTGAAGAACTGGGTAATTTAGACCCAGCGGTGCAGGGGCACACACCCTATGACTTCTGGGTTTCACCCTGTTCCGGACCTACAGAAACACAGAGTCTTCTGGGTGAAGTCAAAGAATCGTTTATTGGCTGCAGACCAATGACAGGTATCCTAGAAGTACAACAGCGTGTATGTTCTCAGGAGACTGCTGAAAATCATGGAAACGGACTTCATCTTAAATAGGCCTTTTTCGGCCTCAAGCATACATTCCTAGGTTTTATGATACGGCAATATACAAGGATATGTTACAAAGAAAAGGCAGAGTCATGATGACCATCCCACATTCCAGTTCGGCCAGCTCACAATGATTTACACAGTAAGGTTCAGATCCCACATTAGATGTAAGCAGACCCCCAATAAACATGAGCATCTCCTGTTTTGGGAAACAAGTCATAAAGCAGGAACAAGCAGGTGTGGAAGAGATTAGCCAGGGGCTTGTGTAGGATGAGAAGGGTTTTATGATGGGTCAAGCCCTGATGCTAATCACAGGTGGACGGAGGAAGGGGAGCTCGTGAGACCAGTTTGACCCGGGGCAGCAGAGCCAGCTGCCCAGGTCACAGAGAAGTCAAAGGAGAAGCACATGTACTGTGAGGCCCGTATTTGCTCCATTATAGCCTATGTGAGGGCAATGACAAGATGGCCACTGCTTCCAAAATGGAACCCGCGTAGTGAGGCAGAATAACGTGTACACAGTGCATTCATAGCTAGAATGACGAGTAAAGCACTCGTACATGCCGCATTTACCAGTTGCGGTTCGCTAATACCAAGATAGACAGGGGTAGGGCCCTGTCCCCTACGCGGTCCCGAAGATTGAAGTACGACAGACCCTCCTTTTGCCCTTACATAGGCAATCACTATACTCATCTTAATCCGAGTCTAGGTCAATGTCCGCAAAGTCATGGAGATGTTGCTGTAGCATCATCCTATTACTTAGCTCGTCCCTCGATACAGGCTTCCTTACGCATAAGGTAGCACAGAGGCCACACATCGCAGGAGCACACTGTATGCACAGACAGAACAGGAAAAGAATGGCTAAGATCATTCCAATGACCATCAGAACTTTCCAACCCCAGGCAGATATCAGTTCCCAGAACCATCCCATCAGTGACCAATCTCCCTTATCCACGTGTATGGATTCAGATATTTTATGGAGTTTGGAGATGGCTTGATACACCGTTGGAGCGTTATCTGGTATGAAAATGCAGCAACTGGATTGGATAACCTTGCATACCCCACCGCGGTCTGCAAGAATAACGTCTAGAACCATGCGGTTCTGCAAAGTCATAAGGCGATCCGCTTGGAGCTCAGCTGTCAGATTACTAAGGGCACCAGCCGTTACATTTATAGTGGATTCAACCACACGTGTCAGTTGTCTCAGGTTCCTACTATTGACCATAGGTCCCCAAAACGGCAGGAAACCCAAGAAGAAGTCTCCCGCTTCCTGACCAGCAGTGTCATCCTTGCTTATCACACCTCTCACAACTCTCGTCTTGTGATAATCAGAGGCAGCAGTGAATGTCGGCGGTAGCAGATTCGCAATATAACATGTGCCCGAGAAATCAGGGGGCAACCATGTATATGCTCGATCATTACAGATGAAATATGTGCCCTTGGCAGCTAGAAACGCAGGGGAAAACTGCGACGGGAAAGTGTACGTTTCAGTACAGTCACTTCTTCCCAGTTGAGCTCTGGGGTTCTGACCATTACCCTGTAAGCAGAACCGACCCATGTGGGGTACGACCCAGATTGGAGATGAGATTTGTCGCTGTCTTTCACCCAAACTAATACTATACCCCGTCGCGTTCCATCCTACATAAGGTCTCAGCTCTTCTTTGGGAATGGATGAATATGCATCAATATCCCTACTCATGTCGGCAACTCCTTTCATCAGAGCCTTATTATTGGTGATAGGTCTGATGGAACGCGGTTGGCGAGGGGAGTACGTATCTAGAGCATAGAGGAACATGGTCTGGAATGCCCATGACGATCCATTGTAACTATACGGCAGCACCAGGTAGGGAATACCCTTGTTAATGGTATGTGGCATTAACCCACAGACCCAGCAATTGGTCGTATTCATTACTAGTTGGTGCTGGTGCAAGAGCTGGATAAACGAGTTATTTACAAATTCGGATCGTCTGGTCTGTTCGTGCTCAGGCAGAGGGTGAAAAGAGTGAGAGGAGGCAGTAGAAAGAGATATAGGCTGTTCAGTGGGTGCAATGGGCTTTTGAGCGGAGAAGAATACAAGTCCTACAATAAACATCATGATACTACACAGTGTAAAAAGGCACAAAAAGACAAAACATTTACTTTTTACAATTCTACACATCCTGGCTTTAAAGTTCATTTCCTCAATCGGTCTCTCCATCTTAAAAAACTCCATCCTCTACTCGGGCCGCTCGCGGCGGATGAGTTTCTTCTGCTGAGGAGTACGCCTGTCAGTCCAGGGAAACACCCTAGACCAACCAGAACCGTCGACCTAACGTCTTCGGCCTGTACCCCAAAGTCTTGGCACCGCGACCCTGCGGCAGAACCCGGATGGTGGTTCGAAAAACAAAAATCAAGAAAGTCTTTCAGATGCGAGAGTAAAAAATGTCAAAAAGGAAATAGTAAGGAAATCTTTATTTGTCCATGGGCCTAGGTCTCAAATTATAACGGAGACGGCCAGGTGCTGTTTGGTCTCGGAACAAAAGTTCAGGCTTAGTGGTGTCCAGTCGATTTGATGGTGGCACAGCTTCCTGCAGAATATTGTCACTCTCTTGGTCTGAAACTGTGCCTCTTAGGCGTGCGTCACTGAATGGTATGAAACGAGGTACAGTGTCTGTCTCAGAGTCGGCGATACCCTCCTTGACCCACTGGTCATATGGCAAAGGCAAGGGGACTATTTTGCAGTGGGTACCATGGATCCAGTGCTTCTTCCCTTTCACTCGCACTGCTGATCTTGTCGACAGTAGAACAAGATGAGGGCCGATCCAACAAGGCTCGTCGTTGCTCTTGCACTGGAAATTTCGGACTAGGACCCACGTACCAGGGTTGATAGGGTGTCCAGGAGTTTCAGAGGCTTGAGGGAGAGTATCATATACCTGTTGGTGCAAAACACGCAGTTTAACAGTCAAATCATACAGATAATCGAGCAGTACTGGATGCTCTATTTTACTAAACTTCGTGGGCCTTGGCACACCCCATATGTTGGCCGGGCGGCCAAAGACGACCTCATAAGGACTAAGTCCCACTCGTGAGTGTACGGTCATTCTGGTGGACAGGAGTGCTAGAGGCAGGGCATCAGGCCATTTAAGACCGGTGCTCGCCTGAATTTTGGCCAACTTGAGCTTTAAGGCTCCATTGTAGCGCTCTACCAATCCAGCTGATTGGGGGTGATTTGCAGCATGGAATTTCTGCTGGGTACCTAATCCTTCACATACATTCTTCATCACTTTACCCACAAACTCACTCCCATTATCACACCACACCATTCTCGGCATTCCAAACCTGGGAAAGAACTCTTTCACGAGGGCTTTGGCTGTGGCCAGGGCAGTGTTATCTTTCAGAGGATAAGCCTCTATCCATTTTGAGAAAGCACAAACAACCACTAGTACATATTTTAGGTTGTTGCATCTTTCCATGTGAATAAAGTCCAGCTGCAAAACTTCGAATGGACATGATGGGGGTGCAAAGTGACCGGCTGGAGTTGGGGTTCCCCTACCAGGGTTGTACTTCAAGCATACCATACAATTCTTGACCACATTCTCTGCACACTTGGGAATCCCAACATTCTGCCATACTGGAGCCAACAACTTGCAAATTCCTTTCGTACTGATGTGTGCCATTCCATGTGCCATAGTAACTACTGGAAGCACATATGCATCAGGTAACAACCATCGTCTATGTTCTGTCAGATCAATCCAACAACCATTCTCATCCAACTTACCCATACTCTCTCTCCACTTGCTTAACTCTTCCTCTGTGGCTTCAGCCTGAAGCGACCTCACACTCTCTATGGTGTTCTCACACATTCCCACATCATTAACCCATCTTGCGGGGCCTGCAACATACATTCTAGTCTTTACATTCTGTGCCGTTTCTTTCGCGGTCTCATCAGCAAACGCATTCCCACGACCAACATCATCAGTAACTTTCCTGTGCGCACTGCATTTCATGATCGCAACTTGCAACGGTAGGGTCAGTGACTCAAGGAGATCATTCACCAACTTGCCATTCTGAATTTTAGCTCCATGTGACGTCAGGAACCCACGCTCTTTCCACAATCGCCCAAAATTGTGAGCCACGCCAAAGGCGTACTGGCTATCTGTGTAAATATTCACTCTCATTCCTTCAGACAACACACATGCTCTCGTGAGGGCGATTAACTCTGCTGCTTGGGCCGAATTATGTAGCACTTGTGCAGTTTCCACAACCGTATGTAAAGTCGTGATAGCATATGCAGCAGTTGTGTCACCATTAGGGAGCTTGAAGCATGAACCATCCACCCATAAGGTACCATCACACTCAGTCAGGGGAGTATCTTTTAAATCCACTCTTCCTTTCCTCTCTTCTTCCGTTCTGAACAGGCAATCATGCTGCTCAATCTCATCTGAGTCTGCTGGAATCGGCAACAACGTAGCTGGATTCAGCGTATTGCATCTCTTTATGTGTATGTGATTCGCTAACAGTGTAAGCTCGTAGCCCGATAATCGTGCACTAGTCAAGTGTTGTGTCTTGGTTCTATTCAATAATGTGTCTACAGCATGTGGAACCATAACGATCAATGTGTTGTCCATTACCAAACCAGCAGATTGTCGGATAGACATAGCTGCAGCAGCTGTCGCTCTCAGACAGCTTGGCAATGCCCTCGCTACAGGGTCCAAGGTGGATGAAAAATATGCGCATGGGCGCGGTCTGTCGCCAAAAGGCTGTGTTAACACTGACAACGCACATCCATCTTTCTCGTGAACATACAATGTAAAAGGTTTACTGTAGTCAGGAGTACCCAACACAGGAGCTGAACACAATGCATTGCGCAATTCCGCAAAACTTTTCTGGCACTCTTCAGACCATGGGATAGGATTCGGTGTGTCTTTGCATGTTAAGGCTAACAAAGGTTTTGCCAGCAAGGAAAAGCTAGGGATCCAATGCCTACAGTATGAAGTAATGCCCAAGAAAGCACGTACTTCTCTCTGTGTTCTTGGCACACTCAACTGTGCAATGGCTTGAATTCTCTCTGGGGTCAGTCTCCTTCCCTCCTTCGACAAGAGATGACCCAAGTAGGTCACTTCTTGTCGACAATATTGCAGCTTAGAGAGAGACACCTTGTGATGGAAAGCGGATAAATGGCGCAACAGTGACAATGTGGCTTCTTTACAGATCTTCTCAGTATCCGCGGCGATTAGTAAATCGTCCACGTACTGAATCAGGATAGCGCCACTGGGTAAAACAAGTGCATCAAGCTGCGCTTTCAAAGCTTGACTATATATGGATGGACTCTCACAATAGCCCTGGGGAGCGCGTTTGAAGCGGAAGCTTCGGCCTCCCAGACTAAACCCAAAAATGTCTCTGCTCTCCTCTGCAATTGGGATGCTAAAGAAAGCGTTCTTTAAATCGACCACTGAAAACCATGCAGCAGAGGCTGGAATCATCGTTAACAAGGCAGTTATATCAGGGACAACTGGAAACTGTGGCACAACAATCTTATTAACCTCTCTAAGATCAATCACGAATCTGTAAACAGGTGGTTGTGAAGGGTCCGTCCGTTTTAAGACAGGTAAAATCGGACTATTGCAAACGTTGCCTCTTGTCTCTTCAATCACACCCTTATTAATCAAGTCGCTGACAATGTCTAACAATGCTTTCTGGCCTTCATTAGAGATCTTGTACTGGGGAATACGTGGCAGTCTGACATTAGCCTTTAAAGTTACCACGTATGGCGGTATCTCCAAGAGGCCCACATCATTGGGACCAGTAGCCCAAAGGGCATCCGGAAGGGATGACAATTCAGGTGGCATTGTATTTTTGGACAAGTACATTGGGGAAATTACTTTCCTGCCTAATGTAAGTTGTACTCCTGAAGGAGAACAATACAGGGTAGCATGCAATCTTTTTAACAAATCTAATCCCAGTAAATTCTCACCACAACCTGTCGTCAGGATTAGGGGTGCTTTCAGCTCGCAAGGTCCAACAGAAAGTGACATGGGACTAGAAATCGGGTTCCTAACCGGGGCGCCAGAAAAACCTACTGAAACATTTATATCGCCAGACAAAGGTGCGCCAGGGAGTTTGGAATGCATAATTGAACTCTTTGCAGCACCAGTGTCTAGCAGAAAAGGCTCCGTTACATTTGCTGTAGTCACCTCAACATACGGTCCACTCTGATCCACTGGCACTGAAACAACTCCCTCTCTCTGTCTATGGCTGTCCTAGTAATCATTATTTTCTGCATCGCCATCCTCTGCATAATAATCATTATTATAATACTGGGCCGTATTACTAGTCGCGTTAGCTTGCTGATCAAAACTATTAATGGTATTTTGAGGCAGCAGAGGACGCGCGTTCTGGGGAACATTTCCACGCCCTCTACCTCTAGGAGCTTGCTGACCACCTCTACCTCTTGCGCCATACATATTACCATTCCGCTGCATTAATCTAGGGCAACTATATTTAAAATGACCTTCCTCCTTGCAGTATGAACATTGGTTGGGACCTACAGGGACACGTGGTTGATAATACCCGTTCATTTACTGATTGTTCTGAAACTGTTGGGGTTGGTGATAGACACCTGGGGGCTGCCTATAATTATTCTGACCTCCACGTGGTGGATAGGCCTGCTGTAAAAGGACCTTCGTCTTCAATTCCTTCGTTTTCTTCTCTGTTCTATCTTTCTCGTCTTTATCCCGATTTTCATAATACTGTGCAGTAGCCAGTATTTGTGCTGAAGAGGAAACAGCCCAAGAACTCTCTGAATCTTTCAACTTTTTACACAGGTCAGGAAGTAAATTCTGCACAAATTTATCCACAAATAACCGTTGGCCACCCTCAGTACTCATATCCTGCCCACTGTGATCAATAAACGTCTCTTCAAACCTGGTAAAGAAGTCTGACACTGTCTCATCCTTTTTCTGCTTGCATGCAGATAACTTGTCCCAATTTACGCGCATTGCAGGCATTAGTGTCTTCATATACGTGATGATTCTACCAGGGAGTTCAGCTACTAAAGGCTCAGGTTTCGCGCCACCAGTTTGTCTTGCATCAGCAGCAATAATGTTAGCCCATGTATCTCCTAATTCTGCATCATGATCCGCATTACGGATTGACCCCCATAGGGGCTGTGGAACAACATTACCAAACAACATGTCTATGTCGGCCAGATTCATAACGCATGATCCTGCCGTCTGTGACAACTCTTTATAATAACCTGCTGGATTTTTACGGGGATCAGGTAAGGACTGCTTAAGCGCTAACACCTCAGAACGCTTCCATGGAATATGCACCCAAACACGCTGAAAATGTGCTGCCACAGCGGGGTTACCACCGACAGCTGCAACCGCTTCCTTCCATACCGGGGAAATTCTCTCATGGGGTATTGTCGCGCCTTTACCTTCTTCCCCGCAAGGACATCCTGTTCGAACAATGACTGTTGACAATCATCATTCCTGAAGGACAATACAACCGCAACTGCTTTATATATATCGCGGTCCACAATTATACCAGTTCCAAAATCAAACCTCACTCTACACAATTCTTGCGGCCTCGGATTTCTACCACTATCCTCCAATTCTTCACAGAGAATTTCGCACATTTTCTCGAACACATATCTCTGCTTCGGGGCATCCCACTGATGGAAAACACTGACAACTGATTCCACATCATACAATGAAGGGAAAACAATCCATCTGCGCGCCATGCTGTCTATTACCTTCTTCTCATCAGGGGTAGGCAACTGACTACGCAATTGCTTACGCTGCAAACCAGGAGTCGCACCAGACAACTCAAAGAGAGGCGACATTAATGAAGTAACCACATTAGCTAAACGCTGTCGCGCTGAAGGAGAAGCTGAGGCAGAAACAGGGGGGAAAACAGAGGGAAGAAAAGAGGACGTAGAAACAGGAACTGGAGTGGTGCAAGAAAAAGTGTTGGGGGAAGCAGCTGCTGAATTAGGCAAAGTCACAGGAAGTGCGGGGGCAGTTGGAAGCACAACTGGCGGCCCTTGAGAGGGCTGCGCTACATGAATAAGAGCCGGCTGCACAGCAGCAGGCGGTTGCGGCAAAGCTTGCAGTATATTAACTGGAGGTGGCATATTCACAAGCTGGGGAGGCGCCGTGGCATTTTGCGCATATGGGGGTGGCGAACTCAACAAATGTGACATCAGGGGATCTTTCTCCTTGTCTTCGGACTCATTCTGCCTAGAGTGTGGTAAAGCCGGGTAACATTTGTCAATCCCTAACTTACGTTGCCTGTGCAATTGCTCGCTCATCTGCTCCTCCTCATTGTCTCTAAATTGTACAGCTGCCTGCATTACTGACATACCTCTCTCTCTTTTATTCTTTTTCGCTAGCTTAATTTCTTTCTGTTTGGCCTCCTTTCGCCATAAGCGGAAAGAGTCAAACATCGCCGGCCGGGCTTTCTTCTTAACCCCTTCCATGCGGGGCGGATTCCCCCGCGGTGCTGAGCGCTGCTTGCGCGGGCGTGGTCATGACGGAACGGTTCCGTCATGAGCACAGCTCAACCGACGCTCATGACGGAATCGTTCCGTCATGAGCGTCGAAGGGGTTAAACAATTTAATTTCCAAATTATCTAAAATATCGGTATCGAAACTACCATTTTGGGGCCATTTTAAAACACCGTCTTTCCTAGTGTAGTGGATCCATACTTCGTTATATGCAATGGGGCCTACGCCATGTTTTACATAGAGCTCATAAGTTGGAGTTCCAACCGGAGGAACCGGGCACGATTCCTCTAGCTGGAAATCTTTTCCACAACCCAAACAGAACAATCTATCAAATATTCCAGAACCAGGCATCTTCGCTCACTAGTCTAGATCCAAACGTCAAAGGATTATCGATTACGATAGTCTCGTGAATACACGAGTCCTCTGGCTTTGGGGTTTGCAAACACCAAATCACCAATTACCAAATCAAACCAAACGATCCCGAGGGATACCAAAACAAATGGGAGACGCTCCACTTATACTTAACTGAATATTGCTGATCGATGACGTCACCAGAAGACTCTCTCGATTGTTTCGCTCTCTCAAGCTCATCAAGGGTCCAAAACAGGTCGATTAATCAGGGCAGCAGTCCTTCGTAGCCGTCGGGACGCGGAGAACCTCGCAGAAAAGACTTTCGGACCACGTCGACATGCAGGGGTCGATGAAGTGGCGGCCTTCCTCCGGAATTTCCACACGAAGCTCCTCACGAACCTCTGGCTTGGACTGGTACTGCTGAAATCGGCCCCAGGTTGGGCGCCAAACTGAAGTACTGGGTAATTTAGACCCAGCGGTGCAGGGGCACACACCCTATGACTTCTGGGTTTCACCCTGTTCCGGACCTACAGAAACACAGAGTCTTCTGGGTGAAGTCAAAGAATCGTTTATTGGCTGCAGACCAATGACAGGTATCCTAGAAGTACAACAGCGTGTATGTTCTCAGGAGACTGCTGAAAATCATGGAAACGGACTTCATCTTAAATAGGCCTTTTTCGGCCTCAAGCATACATTCCTAGGTTTTATGATACGGCAATATACAAGGATATGTTACAAAGAAAAGGCAGAGTCATGATGACCATCCCACATTCCAGTTCGGCCAGCTCACAATGATTTACACAGTAAGGTTCAGATCCCACATTAGATGTAAGCAGACCCCCCAATAAACATGAACATCTCCTGTTTTGGGAAACAAGTCATAAAGCAGGAACAAGCAGGTGTGGAAGAGATTAGCCAGGGGCTTGTGTAGGATGAGAAGGGTTTTATGATGGGTCAAGCCCTGATGCTAATCACAGGTGGACGGAGGAAGGGGAGCTCGTGAGACCAGTTTGACCCGGGGCAGCAGAGCCAGCTGCCCAGGTCACAGAGAAGTCAAAGGAGAAGCACATGTACTGTGAGGCCCGTATTTGCTCCATTATAGCCTATGTGAGGGCAATGACAAGATGGCCACTGCTTCCAAAATGGAACCCGCGTAGTGAGGCAGAATAACGTGTACACAGTGCATTCATAGCTAGAATGACGAGTAAAGCACTCGTACATGCCGCATTTACCAGTTGCGGTTCGCTAATACCAAGATAGACAGGGGTAGGGCCCTGTCCCCTACGCGGTCCCGAAGATTGAAGTACGACACCATCCGCTCAATGTTCAGGGTTGCTGCTGGTAAGCTTTTGTGCTGTTTTTTCGGTGCATCAGCACTGTGCTTAAGGCCCATCTTTACATACCAATCTGATAATGATTGTACTCGGCCGAATGATCCAGTTATTGTTTTTGCAGTCGATGGTGATGGTGAGTGTTGCGATTGTGAGCCAACCGCACTGCCCTCAGCCGACGAAGTTGCACTTGATTCTGCATGGCCTGCTTCAGTATCGGTACTTGTTGTGGGTTGATGTGGCGGGCTTTTAATTAGCAGCCCTTCGTTTTCCAACTTGATGGCTGCTTCAGCTATACAACTTTTGTAGCGGGCAACATCATTGTCGGAAAAAGAAAGGAATAGTCCTAATTTTGCACTTGGATCCAGAATTGTGGCACAAATGTAATGTTCTTGTGACAAAATTTTATTTTGTATCCTTACATTTTGTGATAAGCGCCTGGATAAGCTCTCCACCAAGTCATGGGCTTGCCTTCTGTCCTCTACACCTTTGTAGGATTCAGACACATTATTCAGCTCATGCTCTAGCATTTGCAACAATGGGATAGCTTGGCCCATTGTACAGTCCTCCTTGCTGACTTCACGTGTGAAGACCTCAAAAGGAGACAGCATCTCAGTCAGGCATTTAATTAGGGTCCATTGCTCCCTCTGAAGGGTCATGCCTTTAACACTAGCATCACTGCTTCTGTGCCAGACATATTCATGGAGGGACCTGTGCTGTTCGTACAGACGATCAAGCATGTAATACGTTGAGTTCCAACGTGTTGCCACCTCCTGGATGAGTGCCTTGACTGGCATCCTAAATTCACGATGGATGATCCTCAGCTGCTTCCGAGCTTTAAAAGAATGGCTGAAATGAGTGCATATTCTTCGGCAGATGGCCAGTAAATTGCTGACTATGGGTTCTTTTTTCAGAAAGTCTTGCACTATAATGTTTATGCAGTGTGCCAAACACGGAACCCTGAAATAGGAACCAAGTTCCATGGCCTTCAGTACATTACTGCCATTGTCTGTGGCAATAAAGCCAATACCAAGCCCTCTGGGCCGCAGCCATTCCAAAACCTTGGTGCGAAACTCTTCTAAAATGTTTTCAGCCGTATGAGATTTCTCCATGGCGAACATGGCTACAGTTGCATGTTTCCGAGTACCTTCAAAAATCGCAGCTGTGTCAACAACACCTCGTGCAGATAGTTGATCTCTAACCCCCACAAAAGAGATCCAGTGTGCAGTGATGCACATGTAATCTGTGGCTTGGCAACTGCTCCACATGTCTGTTGTCAGGTGGATATTGTGCACAGCACTCTGCCGCAAACCTTGACCAACCAAGTCCAGCACATCATGATGTAGTGCCAGAACAGCAATTCTTGCGAAATAGGACCGGCTGGGAACTTTCCATTTCGGGCAGATGGCAGACACAAATTCAAGGAAACCCACCCCTTCCACAAATGAAAAAGGAAGAAGGTCCAGCGCTAACATTTTAGCCAGCTTCGCATTGTACAATCGCGCCGTTGGGTGGTTGCGTTGGAACTGCCCCTCCAACCTAAACATGCTGTCAATGGTAGGCTTTACAACAAACAAATGATGGACGGAATGCTGACAATGCAGACATTCTCCCCCAGTCAAGAGATCTGGGTTAAATCCATCGTTCTTTTGCCCACTACGCCACCCCAGTTCAGACATGGCCATATGCAAATCAGTCTTGACCCTGTGCCTCATGGGAACAGTCCAGCCCGAATTGCCAAGCCATGTCTTCCCTGGACCGGAATCAAGCATCCTAGGACCGGTTTCTGGCTATCAGCCGTCATCAGCCAGGATAGCTTGACTCCAGTGGCGTAGTGAGCACGGGTCCCACGGTAGGCTGGCTTACTTTCCTTAGTGGTGCTGTTTTCATTAACCCACTAAGGCTCAACAACACAGATTGTCTCATTGAGGTACTCGCCGGTCGCCTTGGTGTCTCACCCACACTCTGAGTATGGCTCTTACTGCGGTGCCACTCTGATGTTACTGAGGAGGATGTGGGCGTTACCACTGCAGTGACTGCACTACTGGAGACAGGGCTAGAAATGCCTCCCTGTTCTTCACCTGCCACCACAATAATATCGCTCCCTGATTCCTGACCAACTTCAAAGGGTTTAGTTTTTCTACTTTCTTTTAACTTAAGTAGGTGATCCTCCCACACGATAGTGTGGTGTATTTTTAGATGACTTGCTTGTCCTCCAGTACCATAGTTTGTACCAAGCTTACCACGCCGAACACCTTGCCGACAAATTGAGCATATAGCAACGTTCTCCTCCTTGGCGCTAACAGAAAAGAAGTCCCAAACTGACTGGGGAGGAGAACTTTCTGGCACTGCTGGATGTGCCACTTTCAACACCAGATGTACTTGAGGGGGTGCTTGAAAATATGTGACCCTGTCCACCTACACTGTGACTTTTACTACCACTTCCTACTGAGATGGTTGAGCTGGATGTAGGTCCCTGCCGGGCCTTGGAAAATATGGCAGCTGGAGGTAGTGGTGGTGTAACCTGTGTTGGTGAGATCCGTGCTACATCCCGCTCAGTAGCAGCCTTTCTGTATAGGGTGAGAAAGTCGGTCTCCAATCCCTTTGGGGCGGGAGTAATGTGCGTGATGACTGGCTCGTCTTCATCAACATCATCACCCCCCTCTTCTACATCTACCTCCATAACTCTAAGTTTTTCTGGGACCTTCCTTTTCAGAAGCAATGTCTTGTGGCATACTTCACTCTCAGACCGAGCTGGTGGGACCCAAGTGTCATCACGATCATCAGAAGCGGGGCTTGAAGAAGAAGATGATGGACTAAGCCTCCTTTTCCTTGCTGGTGGTCTGGAAGACAATTAATCTTCTGAAACAGTGGTTTGACTTCGCTCCACTTTGTCTGCAGGAAGCTCGATTTCCTGAAATGCCCCTACGTCAGGAGCAACAACTACTATGGTGGGCTGTTGCGGCGGCTGCTGCTGTTCTGGTTGCGGCGGCTGCTGCTGCTGTTCTGGTTGCGGCGGCTGCTGTTCTAGTTGCGGCGGCTGCTGTTCTGGTTGCGGCGGCTTGACACTGATCTGCTGAGTTTGCGCCTGCGTTGAACTTGATTGTGTACTACTTTGCGGTAATGACATTTCTTCAACATCGCTGCTCGTTAGTAGACTGGCTACCTCTGCGACACTAAAGCCCTTGGGCCTAGGTTGGTGGGGTTGGACCACTGTGCTGCTCCCAGCTTGGTTCCCGGACAAAGCTTTGGTGCCAAAAAAAACATTGGCCGGCACACCACCAGTCGTGGTTAATGGCACTTCCTTTTTCTGTTCCTTCTTCTCACCGGCAACTTTCTTGGTACTGGACCTGGTACCTTTCTTTTGGGGCCATCTTCTTCAGATGTCAGGCAGGAGGCAGATGCACAACAAGTTCTGGTCACACGTGGGCGTGATGTGCAGCAGGACTTCTGTCTGGCTGGCAGTACAACGGGTAGCAAGGTGATGCCGATGACACCTCCTACTATGTCTTTTGTGCACCTAAAAGCAAAGAAGACAGGAGAAGAACATCAGTGAAATGTTGCATTTGTTTTTGTGGTTCAGTTACTTAGTACTGTACTAGTGCAAACAAAAGATAGTCTAGCCATTTATGACTATTTCTTTTAACTAGAGCTATGTTATACTACTAGTACTGTGTACAGCCACACACTACACTCTCAGGAAGGATAGGAAAGTTAATAATAAACAACAAAATAAAAAACTAATGGAAGTGGGGTGGACCATTGCATTATTTGAGCATCTCAGCATCCATGGAGCTGCTGCTGGCAAAGGGTTGTGGATGGATGGAAGCAGTAAGCCAATAGGAAAACCATGCAGGTCTATATGGCAAAAGCAGGACACTAATAACTCCCAACACAAAAAAAGGCCACCAGCCACATGGACACTCACAAATCACAAACAAGCAGGGGGCCTGGGAAACACCAGGAGCTGACAAAAGGCCTATAAAAGTCACGTAAAGGATGCAGGCTGAAGCACACTGCTCTGCCTTTTTAATGCAACAAAATGCAAATACAAACATTCACAGGCCCCAAAAAGGTCTGCAGGGAGCATGCATCGCACACCAACACTCACCAGACACACACAACAAAAGCATGTCTTTAAGACAACCAACATCAGAAAGCCCACCCCAAAAAAACACACGTCCCCAACTCAATCCAATGCCATCCATGCCCTAAATGATGTCTAAATTCAACAGAGCACACAGAAAACAGTAGATTACTAAAGCTGTGGCTACCTGCTCTGGTAGCAGTGGATGAAAGCAGGCCTGTTGGCAGACAAGGCCAGGCAAGCTTGCAGGCCTAGGCCTCAAAATGGCCACCAGCCACATGGCCAGGCCCAACAACATCAGCAAGGCCACCCCAAAAAACACACTTCCCCAACTCAATCCAATGCCATCCATGCCCTAAATGATGTCTAAATTCAACAGAGCACACAGAAAACAGTAGATTACTAAAGCTGTGACTACCTGCTCTGGTAGCAGTGGATGAAAGCAGGCCTGTTGGCAGACAAGGCCAGGCAAGCTTGCAGGCCTAGGCCTCAAAATGGCCACCAGCCACATGGCCAGGCCCAACAACATCAGCAAGTCCACCCCCAAAAAACACACTTCCCCAACTCAATCCAATGCCATCCATGCCCTAAATGATGTCTAAATTCAACAGAGCACACAGAAAACAGTAGATTACTAAAGCTGTGGCTACCTGCTCTGGTAGCAGTGGATGAAAGCAGGCCTGTTGGCAGACAAGGCCAGGCAAGCTTGCAGGCCTAGGCCTCAAAATGGCCACCAGCCACATGGCCAGGCCCAACAACATCAGCAAGGCCACCCCAAAAAACACACTTCCCCAACTCAATCCAATGCCATCCATGCCCTAAATGATGTCTAAATTCAACAGAGCACACAGAAAACAGTAGATTACTAAAGCTGTGGCTACCTGCTCTGGTAGCAGTGGATGAAAGCAGGCCTGTTGGCAGACAAGGCCAGGCAAGCTTGCAGGCCTAGGCCTCAAAATGGCCACCAGCCACATGGCCAGGCCCAACAACATCAGCAAGGCCACCCCCAAAAAACACACTTCCCCAACTCAATCCAATGCCATCCATGCCCTAAATGATGTCTAAATTCAACAGAGCACACAGAAAACAGTAGATTACTAAAGCTGTGGCTACCTGCTCTGGTAGCAGTGGATGAAAGCAGGCCTGTTGGCAGACAAGGCCAGGCAAGCTTGCAGGCCTAGGCCTCAAAATGGCCACCAGCCACATGGCCAGGCCCAACAACATCAGCAAGGCCACCCCCAAAAAACACACTTCCCCAACTCAATCCAATGCCATCCATGCCCTAAATGATGTCTAAATTCAACAGAGCACACAGAAAACAGTAGATTACTAAAGCTGTGGCTACCTGCTCTGGTAGCAGTGGATGAAAGCAGGCCCGTTGGCAGACAAGGCCAGGCAAGCTTGCAGGCCTAGGCCTCAAAATGGCCACCAGCCACATGGCCAGGCCCAATAACATCAACAAGGCAACCCCAAAAAACACACTTCCCCAACTCAATCCAATGCCATCCATGCCCTAAATGATGTCTAAATTCAACAGAGCACACAGAAAACAGTAGATTACTAAAGCTGTGGCTACCTGCTCTGGTAGCAGTGGATGAAAGCAGGCCTGTTGGCAGACAAGGCCAGGCAAGCTTGCAGGCCTAGGCCTCAAAATGGCCACCAGCCACATGGCCAGGCCCAACAACATCAGCAAGGCCACCCCCAAAAAACACACTTCCCCAACTCAATCCAATGCCATCCATGCCCTAAATGATGTCTAAATTCAACAGAGCACACAGAAAACAGTAGATTACTAAAGCTGTGGCTACCTGCTCTGGTAGCAGTAGATGAAAGCAGGCCTGTTGGCAGACAAGGCCAGGCAAGCTTGCAGGCCTAGGCCTCAAAATGGCCACCAGCCACATGGCCAGGCCCAACAACATCAGCAAGGCCACCCCAAAAAACACACTTCCCCAACTCAATCCAATGCCATCCATGCCCTAAATGATGTCTAAATTCAACAGAGCACACAGAAAACAGTAGATTACTAAAGCTGTGGCTACCTGCTCTGGTAGCAGTGGATGAAAGCAGGCCTGTTGGCAGACAAGGCCAGGCAAGCTTGCAGGCCTAGGCCTCAAAATGGCCACCAGCCACATGGCCAGGCCCAACAACATCAGCAAGGCCACCCCAAAAAACACACTTCCCCAACTAAATCCAATGCCATCCATGCCCTAAATGATGTCTAAATTTAACAGAGCACACAGAAAACAGTAGATTACTAAAGCTGTGGCTACCTGCTCTGGTAGCAGTGGATGAAAGCAGGCCTGTTGGCAGACAAGGCCAGGCAAGCTTGCAGGCCTAGGCCTCAAAATGGCCACCAGCCACATGGCCAGGCCAAACAACATCAGCAAGGCCACCCCAAAAAACACACTTCCCCAACTCAATCCAATGCCATCCATGCCCTAAATGATGTCTAAATTCAACAGAGCACACAGAAAACAGTAGATTACTAAAGCAGTGGCTACCTGCTCTGGTAGCAGTGGATGAAAGCAGGCCTGTTGGCAGACAAGGCCAGGCAAGCTTGCAGGCCTAGGCCTCAAAATGGCCACCAGCCACATGGCCAGGCCCAACAACATCAGCAAGGCCACCCCAAAAAACACACTTCCCCAACTCAATCCAATGCCATCCATGCCCTAAATGTGCTTGAAAATGAAATATATTCAAAAAACAAAAGGAACAGTTGCTTCATCATGCACACACACACCCATGAGGCCATGCCCATGGCTAGCTCGGGCCTACTACTACAACCCACAAAATTAAAAAAAAAATTAAAAAAAGGAATGATGATAATTAATTAATTATCAAAAATAAATTGTAGTTACACAACAACTGCAATGCCCACAATCAAACCCAACAACCACTTACTTGTAAAATATCCTATTCCAAAAATCCTGAAATCCAATTGCAATGATGCAGCAGACAAAAAGAGTGATCTTTCCAGCTCCAAATCCAAAGGCAGAATGAGCAGGAGATGGACAAAGCACTGGGAGGAGCCTGCTGGACAGGAACAGGAAGTTGGAGATTCTGTGTCACTTCCTCCCTCTCTCCACCTTGTAAAAAAATGAGTTCTTTTCATCCAAAATCAGTATTTGCAGATGGTTTCATGCTGCTAGAGCCGATATTCCTCTCCACATTGTAAATTTTACGTTGTTGAGTTCTCGAGCTTCACATTACTTCCGCCGGCGTGTCGAAAACGATATGATCGCGTTCTCTTCTTTGTCCCTGTCGCGTTGGATATGACGTGTTCGCGGTCTCTTTCTCCTGTTCGCGTTCGATTTCACGTGCCCGCGTCCTCATCCTCTGGCTCGCGATGTAGAATGACATGTTCGAGATCTCAATCTTCTCATACTCGCGCGGTGCATGATCGCGAGAAGAAAGACGTGATTGCGCGACAAATGACGTGATCGCGTGAAAAATGACTTTAATGCGGCCGCGAACTCTCGCGAGACAGCGCAAAATGGCTACCAAAATCCAACATCTCGTGGAGAACGCGACCGGGTCAAGAAAACTTGTCGGAGAACGCAGGGATTCAGGTAAGGCGATCGCGCGCGCGCGAGAATGTATTGTTTTACAGCGCGAGCAAGAAATAAATTATCGCTAAGCTGCGGAATGCGGGAATTTTGACATTTACGCGCTTTCCGCAGAACGCGAACATGCCAAAATATCGCAATTTCCGCGAACGGAACGGAATTTTGGCCCAGGCCTAGTCCCAAGCACCACAATGTTGGCGAGCGGACTCAGTCTGACCGCCATCGTAAAGACCCCCCTAGGTAACTTGTTTCCCTTTATGTTCACTTTAGGCAAGATTAACGGATAACGGCCACATGTACGACCATCAGTCGCATACCTTGATGTACAACAGTGTCTCGGACTCTATTTATGATTCTCAAATGGGTCGCAAGGGACCTGCCTCATTAATATTCCCAAGGCAGGTCACAAGTTGCAACCCTTTGGAAATGGCCAGAACTCACAGTGATGGTGGGCTGCTGGGGTCAGCAGACCACCATGTGTGTGACTGATTTTTAAATAAAGCAAGTTTTTTTAAGTGCAGCCCGTTTTTCTTAAAGGAGAAAGGGGTTTATCTAAAAAAATAAAAATTTTAAATGTTCTTCTCATTTTTTAGCGGTGGTCCATGGGACCGCTGTCTCCTCTGAAAAAATGTTGGTGCCCCCATTCGCAAAGGGGAAGGAGTCCCTAGGTGACCCTTCCCATTTGCGAATGGCTGGCAACCAATTTGAAATTGGTGGTAATCTGCGTGTTGGAAAGTGGGTCATTAGTACTGATAAATATGCATCCACCAATGACAATAAGGCCACCAACACAGTCTGTGGCTCAGTAGAGGTCTCAATAAATTATTGCCATGCTCAACCCTGGGCAGCTTGGCTGCAAGGAGGTAGGCTTAATTTAGGAGACAGGCATGTAAAACATTTAAAAACACCAATTCAGTAAATAATTGAGACATAACACCCAATAAAAGTCCCACACCAATTTATAAATACAGGAAATATTTGTACCCTTAGAATAACACCAAAATGACAAAAATCCAATATAGGGAACTAGAGCTATACATTTTTAAATATTTAGAACTACATAGCACTTGGAAACCTGTATCAACAGTGTTCCACATCATTTCGCACTTGACCAGGACACAGTCGAAGTTTCAGGCTGACCGCAATGGAGCCCTGCTCGGATACACCTCGCAGTAGGCCTCGGTCGAGATCTTACCTTCGGACTCAGAAACTTTTCTGGAGCTTTTAATGCCTGGGTTGCTCAATACTTTTTACCAGTCACTATTTGAAAAGGGCCTACTGACTTGCTTCCCAGGGTGCTCCTGGTTAAACTTTGGAAGTCGAGCTTCCAGAGCTTTTCAGCGGGATGAAACAGCAGGTCTTGCCAGCTTGTGGTTGAAGGTGGCTGGCTTGGCTGTTGTGGTTGAGTCAGTCCCCTTATTGAGCTTTTTTCCAAAGTTGCTTCAAACGTCTGGAACTTCTTCCTGAAGATCCTCTTGAGGGTCCAAAGTATCCAAATCACAATCCAAGGGTCTTGAAACTCCTAGATGGTCCTTGAAAGTTTGGGACATCAATTCCCACAATGCACCTGGGCAAAACTTTTTCAGATCCACTTGACATACTTCAGTCATGGGATTCTTGGAGGTGATGGTTCAGGGGATGTCTGTTACCTGTGGCTTGCAGGGAGTCTATTTTTTATTCCTCTTGAAGTAAGGTACATCCAAAGGGCTGTAGTTCCAGATAATGCAGAAGGCGCAGTCAGTCAGAATGCAAGGCCTGATGGTGCAAATCAAGTTTCCAGCTTGGCAAGCCATTTTCGTCTCTTAGTTTCAAGCAGCAGATCTGAGAGGCTTTGCACCTCTCACATATTTATTCAGCTCTCTCTGGGTTCAAGCTGGAGAGCACTCCTGTCCAATGAGGTGAATGGAAACACCCCAGAGCATGACCACTTCCTCCAAAGTGTGGCATAATCTTCTCCCAGAAAGCACTATTCCTCCAAATATCAGTATGGCAGAATTCTCTGCAGAGGAGCCAGAACTACTTAAACCAAACTCCAGTATGACTCATTTCCGTAGCTCTTGTCCGCCTGCCATTTGGCTGGGTCAGAGAGACTGGGGTAGATGGACCTGGCATTCTCTGCATGTACTATATTCCTCCTTTGAAGCTTATGCTTTACGAACCTTCTCCGTTGCTCTAGCATTTCTGTGTAGCAGAGTTGTCTCTTACAGACAGCCTGGGTGAGCCACTTATCAGTTCATCAAAGCAGCCACTGACCTACCAGTGGAGACCACAGGAAGGCTAAATTTGGCTCACAGACAACACATTCTTATAATTTATTTTCTGAATATTGTATGATAAATTAAACAATAACATATTGTTTGATTTATCAATACCATTCTCCAATATCCTTGATTGATATTTTCTTTACTTCCTGGCAATAGTTATGCATTCATACACTATTTCATTGAACTCCACCCTGGGACACCTAGGGAAGGCTTTAGGGGTCCTGAATATACAAAAATAGTGTAGATCCTCACTCCACAGTGCTCCTAGCACCAAAGTCGATTTTGGTAGGCAGTTCACTACAATTAGGAAAGTGACATGTGCAATCAATTTCTCTATCTCCAGGGCATATAAACCATCTTTTATAAGCACCCTCCTTACAATTACACGACTCCCTGGGGACACCTAGGGGAGACCCTTGGGTTACCTAACATGCCAAATATTTGTAGATGATCACTTTTTAAGAACGCCTTTCACCAAAGTTGTGTTTGCTCACAAATTAAATTTAAAAGCAGTGCTACAACACAGGGCTGCTTTTAACATGATCTCAGACTCTAAGCAGTGCGCACATGCAAGTGCAGAAAATGCTACTGGCCTCTAAAATGACATATCCTAATATATACCAGGGACTTTTAGGTAGTTTTAAACGCCCTGCCTTATTATGTATTAGGGATTTATAGGGTAGGCCATGCCAACTATAAGTGTACCCTAATATATAGTGTACCCTCAGATAACTGCAAATAATTTGTTACCGCATTCCCGGTTGCAAAATATTCATACATAATCATGCGACTTGCTTTTAGGAGGGATGACCTTTACGCGCTACTTCCTAATATCCACTCGCAAACCTTATTTTGCGAGTAAGTCATAGGTTACTGGCCCACAAAATAGGGTTCGTACAATGCATAAGGTAGGAAAATGCATTGTACATCTCGCCCGTAGAGAAAAGCTGCCATAAATATCACTCACTCCTAGACCTGTGTTGGACACTCCTGGTTTATTCGCAAATTGGGCTGGAAGTGACAGTAAAGTTGGTCAAACTCATTTCTGTTTCCCCCTGGAGACATTTTCACACAGAAAAGGTACAGATTCTTAGTTTTCCAGGGCAGGGTGCAAGAATACATGCTGTCTTACTATGCAGTAAAATCAATATCTCATATTATACCTCATTCTGGCATCACAAAACTCTGGAAAGAAAAAACACCCGTAGGAAATCTTCAAGATATGAAGTAACCAGGAAATTGAAATACCTCTACATTGAGTCAAACCTCTAATAAATGTCTGTTAGCAAAGCAAATAAGACCGATCCTTCCTAGAACAGTTCCCTTCACCCATACATTCAGTCACTCATAAATTCATATTCTCACTCTTCTATCGACCCCTCAAATCACACTTAACCTTTTGGTCCATCCATTTATCCATCCTTTCATTCCACTATTCATTTTGTTACTAATCCATCCATCCATCCAGCCATCCAACCAAACATCTTTGCTGTTCTCTAATTTTTCGATGTTTTCATCACATTGTTCTTTGCATCTCTCAAATTACATATGCCCACCACTCGGCCTGTGCCCTGGTATTCATACAGTGTTTCTATGAGGTTTTGTCTGCTGGCAAAGGAGGACAGTATAACCACTAATAACCAATGCCTACCCCTACTTCAGCTGCTAAACGGGGGTTCACACTGCCACTGAGTTTAAGGGGCCTATTCACAAATGTAAATCAAGAGGCCTAGAATTAAACATAATTAAAACCAAGTTTATGGTGTTCGAAAAGTCTAAGAGGGGACGTTGTAGTAATTCCCCCACAGTGGGATTTCTGAGACCTTGTTGGAAGCCCTGCCCCCTTTCTCAACCACTCTGCAAGCGCATCTCTGGGAGCACTACTGGCTGCAGGATGAAGTTCCCTTGGCTGCTGCATTATCCTCTTGGAAGTTCGCTCTTCATTGTAAACTTGTATTTTTTCCTGTACCTTCCTCACCCCTGTGTGCTGTGTTGGATTTTGTGTTTGTGTACCCTTCATTTTTAGTCCCTTGTATTTCTTTGTAATGTTCTATTTTGGACCACTTTTCTCTTGTAACATAACTAGCTGTATTGTACAGCGCTCTGACACCTTCGGGTAATATCTGCGCTTTATAAAAATGCACTAAATAAATAAATAAAAAATCCTTGGGGGCCAAGTACCTCTATTGTTGCCAACAGTAAGTCCCCCACAGTGGGATTGCTAAGACCTCGTTGGAGGCCCCGCCCCCTTCTCAACCACTCTGCAAACGCACCCCCTGCAGCTCTACTGGTTGGGGGATGAAGAACCCTTGGCTGCTGAGTGTCACTGGGGGCCTCTATCTGCTAGTTTCTGATCTCTATTGTGTCTCTTTCTGTCTCTTTCTGCTAGTTTCTGACCTTTATTTTGCCTCTTCTGCTCTTTTCTGATCTCTATTTTGCCCCTTCTGTTCATTTCTGACCTTCACTTTGTCTCTTTCTGCTTGTTTCAGATCTCTATTTTGCCTCTCTCTGCTCATTTCTGACCTCAATTTTGCCTCTTTCTGCTCAGTTCTGATCTGTATTTTGCCTCTTTCTACTCATTTCTATCCTTTATTTGGCCTCTTTCTGCTTGTTTCTGATATCTATTTAGCTTTTGCTGCTCGTTTCTGTCCTTTATTTGTTTCTGGTCGGTTTTAACCTTTATTGTGCCTTTTTCTGCTCAATTCACACCTTTATTTTGCCTCTTTCTGCTTGTTTCTGACCTCCATTTTGTCTCTTTCTGCTTGTTTCTGACATCTCTTCTGCCTCTTTCTGCTCATTTCTCACTTTTTTCATGCCGCTCTCTGTGTTTCGACCTCAATTATGACTCTTTCTGCTCATTTTACAACATTTATTTTGCCTCGTTCTGCTCATTGCTGACCTTTATTCTGCCTTTTTCCGCTAGTTTCTTCTTTTGTTTTTCCTCTTTCTGCTTGTTTCTGACCTCTATTCTGCACGTTTCATACCTTTATTTTGCTTAAGTCAGAGCACACAGCTATGTCCAGGGGTGGGATCTGGCTTGTTTCTGACCTCCATTCTGTCTCTTTCTGCTTGTTTCTGACATCTCTTCTGCCTCTTTCTGCTCATTTCTCACTTTTTTCATGCCGCTCTCTGTGTTTCGACCTCAATTATGACTCTTTCTGCTCATTTTACAACATTTATTTTGCCTCGTTCTGCTCATTGCTGACCTTTATTCTGCCTTTTTCCGCTAGTTTCTTCTTTTGTTTTTCCTCTTTCTGCTTGTTTCTGACCTCTATTCTGCACGTTTCATACCTTTATTTTGCTTAAGTCAGAGCACACAGCTATGTCCAGGGGTGGGATCTCCGGAACAAAGCAGTAGCCGGACCTGGGGGGTAGCAGTCAATAGGGCCATTATAGGTTCCAGGAGGGGTGTCGTGCAGTCCCCATCCTTTGATCTGCCTGGACCGCCCCTGGTGAGGTGTCGGTCCCCGGGGCAGAGAACAGCCCAGGAGGGAGGCTGCACAGCCTTCCTCTTTCTCTAAAAAAACAAGAAAAAGATAATTAAGTTAGCCACATGGAGCTCTTGGTCTGCAGGGCTTGTGGGGTTCACACGGTCCCCCTATGCCTTTTGTTTAAAGCCCTGGGGAAGTTGTGGTCTCCAGGGCTCGGGGGTCCACTAGGGTCCACCAAGCATTTAGTTTGAAGCCCCAGGGAGGTGGTGGGCACAGAGGCATATTTTAGCCTCGTTCTGCTCATTGCTGACCTTTATTCTGCCTTTTTTTCTGTTCATTTCTGACAATTATTTTGCCACTTTTGGCTTGTTTCAGCCCTTTATTTTGCCTCTTTCTGCTCGTTTCTCACCTTCATGTTGCCTCTTTCTGCTAGTTTCTCCTTTATTTTTCATCTTTCTGCTTGTTTCTGACCTCTATTCTGCACGTTTCATACCTTTATTTTGCTTCTTTCAACTCGTTTCTCCCCTTTATTTTGCCTGTTTCTGCTCGTTTCTCACCTTTATGTTGCCTCTTTTTGCTAGTTTCTTCTTTTGTTTTTCCTCTTTCTGCTTGTTTCTGACCTCTATTCTGCACGTTTCATACCTTTATTTTGCTTAAGTCAGAGCTCACAGCTATGTCCAGGGGTGGGATCTCCGGAACAAAGCAGTAGCTGGACCGTGGGGGTAGCAGTCAATAGGGCCATTATTGGTTCCAGGAGGGGTGTCGTGCAGTCCCCATCCTTTGATCTGCCTGGACCGCCCCTGGTGAGGTGTCGGTCCCCGGGGCAGAGAACAGCCCAGGAGGAAGGCAGCGCAGCCTCCCTCTTTCTCTAAAAAAAACAAGAAAAAGATAATTAAGTTAGCCACATGGAGCTCTTGGTCTGCAGGGCTTGTGGGGTTCACACGGTCCCCCTATGCCTTTTGTTTAAAGCCCTGGGGAAGTTGTGGTCTCCAGGGCTCGGGGGTCCACTAGGGTGCACCAAGCATTAAGTTTGAAGCCCCATGTAGGTGGTGGGCACAGAGGCATATTTTAGCCTTTGGAGGAGGGCCCCGTGCACCCCCCTCCATTGTTTTTATTAATCCCTGCATGACCCGGGACCTGATGCACCAGGGGGTTACAATTGAAACAAGAACTGGAGCCCAAGCTTATTTTTTAAAATGGTTGTGCAACAAATTCATGGATATTAAGAAAAAAAAATGATATGCCATGGCCCTGTCCAAGGCGCACCACAAGACCAGGGCTTATTGGTCAGGTTATTCCTACTACGGAGATATGGTATCAGTTATGGCAAAGAGTTTGAATGAGGAAACAGCCTATTTGTGTATCACCGCTGGGTATAAGAGGCCATATATTCGATCTGCATGCTCGTAGCCATTTGGGTGTAACATCTAATGAAGGTAATAATTAAATACAAGCATTGACATTGTAAATATATGACAAGAGACATATTTACCAATGGTGGGCATTTTTATGCCAGAAAGATCTGCAATTTAAGTGGACTGTAATTGGCGGTCCATCCTCCAATGGGAGTGAAATATGGAACAATTCAAAAAGGCTCATGCCGTGTTACCTGGTCATTTCACCTGCACATACACCCAAGCGCATCAGCTTTGTGAATAAAATATATGGGTTCAATTCGCTGAGTGCTCCGTTTTACTCCTTATGGGGTGTTTGGTGGAAAAAGTATTATGTGATGGCCACAATCGTGACAGAGGCACCCATTCTTTAAGGGTTCTGCAGCAAGAAGTGGCATTTGGTGGAAATGTTGTAACTGGGACTGCTTGAACCGTCGCAGCCATTTAATATGCCAGTCCAGCCGACATGGAATCAGAAAATTACAAAATAGATGGGCGCCTGCTACTAAACAATCGCCCACAGAGATATGCTATCAGTTATGGCAACAGCGGGCGAACAAGGAAACAACCTATTTGTCTATCACCACTGGGTAAAAGAGGCCGTATAATCGAACTGCATCCTCATAGCCATTTAGGAGTAACATCTACTGAAGGTAATAATTGAATACAAGCATTGACATTGTATATATATATATATATTACCTACTGGCGGTCGCCAGTAGGTAGATATAGTTAGGACCTATTTACCATAGGAAATCCGCAACATTCTATTTGGAATAAAGTTGGCGCCAATTGACGAATCTTCGCGAAATTTTCCAAACTTTTGGCCAGCTCCGGTCCGCTCCGATCCTGAAAATTTCACGGTGATTCGTCAAGCAGGGGCCGAGAAAAAAGGGGGGTCCCTAAACACATTTTCCCCATGCATTTTCCCATAGGACCTGTTGAAGCAGCTACAGCCCGAACTGCTGAACAGAATTACACCAAATTTGGCAAAGAGGTAGTCCTCAGTTCAGACTCGTGCCTTTTGCTTAAATGGTGTAAATCCGTTCAGAAGTTCCTGAGAAAATTAGAGTTAAAAAGAGGATCAGCGCACCCTCCCCGCGCCCAGCGCGCACCCTGCCGTGCACGAGCTGTTTTCTAATTGGCAGTCAACACTCCAGATCAGGAAGTGTTGGCAGCCATCTTGTGCCTCGGTAGAACCGAGGCACAAGCAAAACGCAACAAGGGGGCAGGGTAGAAACACCCTGACCACCTACGCCTGCTCAGGGGGTCCCACAAGGACCCCCAGGGCCCAAAAATGATTTTTTTAAAAATCGGCGAGATTCGCGCACCCAGCGCGAATTTTGGCAAAAAAAATAAATAAAAAAATCAGCACGGGGTCCCGCGCTGAATATTCTAATTTGTCCCGGGGGCCAAATCCCGGGGGCATAATTTAAAAGAAAAGTGTGGGGGGGCGTCCCAATCCCCCCCCACACTGCCCCGGGAACCGCCACCCCCTGGGGCTTTATTTCAATGTATGTGGGGGGGCTCATGACCCCCCCGCAGGCCCGGGGACCGCCACCCCCGGGCTTGTTTTTTTTTTTAAAGAAAAAACCCAGTGTGGGGGACTCGAGTCCCCCCCACACGCCCCGGGGACCCCCACCTCCCCGGGGCACTGAATATTTAAAAAAGGGGGTCCGTTACGGCCCCCCAGGCTCCGGGGACCACCACCCCCGGGGCTTTAAATTATGTGGGAGGGGGCCACCCCTGCAGCCAATAATGGGGCCCTGGGGACCGCCACCCCCCAGGGCCAGCACCTGCAGTCTCCTGGGGTGCCCACCCCCGGGACACTGCTGTTTGCAATGGCAGGGCGGGAGCCTCGTGGCTCCCACCCTGCCATTGCAAACTGCTTTGCTTCATTGAAGCGAGAGCAGGGAAACCTGCTCTCGCTTCAATGAAGCAAAGCAGATTGCTTTTCCACATGGGGAGCAGCATGTTAGCTGCTCCCCATGTGGAAAAGCAATGCCGGCTCCCACAGGAGGCGAGGAGCCGGCTGTGACCGTGGGGGGATTGGGGAACCCCCATGGTCCCCAACGAGGTGGCCAGGCCCCGGGGGATTGGGCCCCCGGGGCCAGTAGTGGCCCGGGAGGGGGCCACGCGACCCCCTCCTAAAAATTCAAAAAATAATAAAAAGAAAAACGGCATCAGGGGATGGGCTCCCCGGGGCCAAAAGGGGCCACAGGAGGGGGGCAAGGCAGCCCCCCTCCAAGATACAAAAAAAAAAAAGGCTGTGCCCCGGGGGATGGGGTCCCCGGGGCAAATTATGGCCACAGAAGGGGGGCCGATTTTTGTAATTAGAAAAAGAAGGGGGGCTACACAGCCCCCCTTCTAAAAAAAAAGAAAAAAACAAAAAGACCGGATCAGGCCGAGGCCACGCCCCCTCCTTACACCACTCTGCAAACGTGCCCCCTCGTACGTTTGCAGAGGGGGCCCCAGGGAATATTGGGGTCCCTGGGGCCAACTAGCCCACCAGGAACCTCCTGTAAGTGCCACGGAGCTGTGTTGCAGAGTGCTGTAAAAAGGGGCGTGGCCTCTGAACACCTCTCTGCAACGCAGCTCCCTGGCGCATACTGGAGGTACCTGGTGGGCAAGTTGGCCGCCAAGGGACCTCAGGATTCAAGGGGACTTAATCCCCCAACGTAAAACACGCCACGGGGCGCGTTTGCACAGTGGTGAAGGTAGGGGGCGGGGCCTGAGCTGATATGTGTGCAAACACACCCTCTGGCGCGTTTTAAGTTGGGGAATTAATTCCTCTTCAATCCAGAGGTCCCCTAGGGGCCAACTAGCCCACCAGGTACCTCCAGGAAGCGCCCCGGAGCTGCGTTGCGGAGTGTTGTAAAAAGGGGCGTGGCCTCTGAACACCGCTCTGCAACGCAGCTCCCTGACGCATACTGGAGATACCTGGTGGGGTGCTGCTGTCTGGTGATGAAGTGAGACGCGCTGCTAAGCGGCGGCCTTCATGCGGACTGTACTGCGGTGACGGAACCCTCCGAGAAAACACATTCGCTCGGGCGCAAGTTGTACATAAGTGCGGCCCACGGAGGGTATCTTAAACTGCCTGGCTGGCCCTCTATTTAAAGGAGGTAATTACATGACCCCGTGTGACCCGGACGCTGCGCTAGGCTGACAAGATGGAGAATCGTGAAGTGCTCTGCACCTAGCGACCCAATAAGTTCGACACAGCGGTGTGGAGTGCTGAGGACGTCCAGCCTGGCCTTGAGCCGCGGGCAGAGGAGGAAAATGGCGGTACAGTGCGGAACCCGGAGACAGTGTGGGTCACACAGTAATCGTGCTGCTATAGAGATTCTGAAAACAAGTCCGACGCAGGCACGGCACTACAAATACCTTACATGCGGAGACAACGTCCGATTGAAGGCAAGTACTGTGAGTGGGGCAGGATGGAGAGTAGCGGCACCCGCATAGAGAATAAAGCAGGGGATCCAGCCTGCGAGCCAGCCGATGACCCTGGGTCGGCCCACAATGAAACGGGCACAAAATACCTGATAGGAGCGAGAGAAACTGGCAGGGGGGCCCAAGTTATAGAGGTGCGACACGGTGCAGCCAGTTGCCTGACCCCAAGATGGAACCCGGTTGTGACGCTCCTACAGTTCACGGGCCCAATTACAGCAAGTGAAGGGACAAAGCAATAAATTAAAGGTGAGGGAGACGCAACCTTAACCTGTCCCCACACGGAATCCAGCAAACCTTGGCACAGGGATAATATATATCAGATGTAGAGTCTGAATCCCTTGCCTGACCCCAAGATGGCTGCCACAGTTTTCCCTACCACCGGACTCCAGCCAGACCTTGAACACATTTCATAGACCTTGACGCCTGACCCCAACATGGCACCCTAGCTGCTTTTGCTTAGGGCAGGACCTTACGGCTCTCTTCAACTGGTGACCTCCGCCCTGGATCATCTTGTAGTCTCATGGTTGACCATAATCTCTATCCAGGGAACTGGCCTGTCTTTTAACAACAAAAGACTTGCACAACACTCAGCGCCTGACCCTAAAATGGCTGCCACTGATCTCACATGGACAAGCCTCGTGGCTGAAAACCCCCAGCCTCAGAGCTACAGTGATCAATAACCTCGACCTACCCCTGTTCATCACCCTATGCCGGCGGAGTCCGAACCGCATGGCCGATTCCCGGTGGAGCTGCTCCGACAGCTATAGGGGAGACTGGCTCTGGCACACCGCTTTGGTCGTCACCTACCCAGCCGGTTTTCGAACATTTGTCTTGTCTTCTCCTCCGCTGCTGTCTCCTTCGTTTGGACTCCCAACTCTCCCTGATCTGTTTGGATCCTGCTTCTCGTTTTCGCTAATAACTCCTGTAATGAAGTATTCTCCCTCTTACCCCTTAACTCCACCCCCTTTCTCCTTTACGCTCCATTTATCCCTCCTCTTTGCTCCTTTCCCGTGGAGACCTAGCTGTTTGGCTGATGCCCGGTGGAGCTACGCGATAGCTAAAGAGGAGATGGGCTGTAGACTTCCTCCTCGGCCGTCACCTACCCAGCCGGACTTTGAGCAGACTCTCCTTCGTCTCTCCATCCTATCTACCTCCTACCCCTTTTCCCCACCCCTTTACCCTTCTAAGCTCCATGTATTTTGTCTTCTACTCTCTTGAAATGTTTTTCTAGTAACTGATGTAACGTGTAACTGATATAATTTTGTAATTTCTGTGGAACCTTATGTCTGATACCTCCTGGTCTAGCCAGCGCTATATAAAACATTCAAAATAAATAAAATAAATAAACTTAAAACGCGCCACAGGGCGTGTTTGCACACATCACCTCAGGCCCCGCCCCCTTCCTTTACCATTGTATTCCTCTAAAATCAGCCGAACTACAAATTACGATTTGCTCACCTGTTATCAGGAGAGAACCCAGGGCTGCATCTATTAGTCCAGCACTGACCCTGGAAAATAATTCTAAGCGTACTTACCAGTAACTTGTATTTCCTTCCATAGGAATCCATTGTGTGGTTTTCAGCAGAAAAGTTTCTAAGTGTCTATTTTCACAAACTAAAAATATTTTTTAAAAATCGTCTGTATGACTTAAACATATTCTTTCAACTGTTTACAGGAGATTCACCTGTGCTGGATCCAGGATCCACCACTAAGTAAGAAAATGTAACGATAACACCACTTACCTGCTGAGTGAATTTTCTGCCATAGGATAACATTGGTGATTCTAAGGGAAAAAATTTTAAATGTCAACTTTTAAAATACAATAATAATCCTTAAAAATCACTACTGTAACCAAAACACTTTTACTCAACTGTTTACAGGAGATGTCCAAGGACTGAATCTAGCATCCAGTCCTGTGGTTAGAAAAGTAATCCATAAAGTAACTAATTGCATTTGACTAGTAATTCACATTGAGCTCAATGTTGCTTTGTGTTTGAAATTGTGTTGCCCATTGCAACAACTGTAACTACTGTACTTAAAAGTCTATTGCCTATTTGCAAAGTATTTAAACTAAAGTAATTCATTCTGAGAAAGTATATTTTGTATTGTAATGTATAATGTAATTTAAAAACAAAATCCAAAAATAAACAGTTTAAACAATGTAGTAAATCAGTATCAAAAAAATCAGTATAACAATTAATACATTAAAAATTGTCATTTACAAAACCTTTGAAATTCACTGAAAAAACCATAGGTTTCAGGCCTGATATAGTTAGGAATTAGCATTTTAAAAACCTTTGAAATTCACTGAAAAAACCATTGGTTTCAGGCCTGATATAGTTAGGAATTAGCATTTAAAAAACTTTGAAATTCACTGAAAAAAACATAGGTTTCAGGCCTGATATAGTTAGGAATTAGCATTTAAAAAACCTTAGATATTCACTGAAAAAAAAATAGGTTTTAGGGGTGTTATATTTAGCTGGACATTTCACTCATACAAAACCATTGAAATTCCTCCGATATAGTTAGTTATACTAACTACATCTCGCGCGCCCGCAATCCACTGCTGATGATGTCACATATTACATCATTCATGACATGGTCAGTGACATCACTGATGACATCTCAAATGACATCGCTGATGACATCACTGATGACATCATCTACGTGACAATCAGATACACCTCATCATACACTAGTATAACCTTTCATCACTCACTGTAAAATAGAGAGTGCCAGTTTTAAAACCATTGACACACCAATACAAGTTTCTAAACACCCACTCAGTGATTCCTAGATCTATACACACATCTAATCACTTACCTATAGATTCACTCATACATGCTGTTAAGGATCAATAGAACACTATCAAATATACTTATACACCTATATCGACATTACACACCAGCACCCATCCTAATCATTTATGAAGTCATCATACTCACGTATGCAAACAATGGATCATACTTAGTTTTACTTAGCTATACACTTATAAAAACACCACTTCATCTATTCATATAGATAATAGCTCATACTAAGTGTGTTTTAAAATCACTATTACAACTATACAGTTATCCATACAGTCACTCATACAATCACTGAGGGTTATGTATACTTATTTATATACAACAACTGACACATACACTGGCTTTTATTTTTCTAGTTTGTTGGACATGTACCATTGAGACATATATTTGCTCATCGCCACACCCATAAGGATATTCACTCACCCAAACAACTGTTATAACATGTAGTTTTAACTTCATATACCTACTGAATCAACTATTCACACATCTTTGGGCAGTCACACATCCCCCACCAAACCACACACACATTCACTCTCCCATAAAAATACTAAGTTAACTAATCAATAAATAATATAGACTTTCACGTGGCTAGTAACCAACTAGTGCAGCAGTTTACACAACAACTGACAAAGTGATACAGATATTCACACAGTTTAGTCACTATCCAATATATTTAGTGAGACACTATAAATTAGTCAAGTAAACAGTCAATCACACTGCTACTAAATCCTCCATCCCGATATTTATATTTATATATCCACTCATTCTTCAATGTAAATTGCTATATATATAATACATATTTAAATAACGAACCAAACCACATTCTCTGGATGATGTCATCAGTGATGTCATCAGTGATGTCATTTGAGATGTCATCAGTGATGTTATTGACTATGTCATGAACGATGTAATATGTGACATCATCAGCAGTGGATTGCGGGCGCGCGAGATGTAGTTAGTACAACTAACTATATCGGAGGAATTTAAATGGTTTTGTTCGAGTGAAATGCCCAGCTAACTATAACACCCCTAAAACCTATTGTTTTTTCAGTGAATGTCTAAGGTTTTTTAAATGCTAGTTCCTAACTATATCAGGCCTGAAACCTATGTTTTTTTCAGTGAATATATATATATATATATATATATATATATATATAACATAGAATGCCTATGCACACGTTAAGAATAAGTACTGTATCCATACAGAAAGTAATGGTAAGAGCAGCAGTGAAAACACAAAATACAGAAATCCAGAACGTTTCTTATTTTTTCTCTTGGTTTAATGTGATTCCGTTGCCCAGCCAACACGTGTTTCGTCCGGGTGTAAGACCCACTACTTCTTCAGGGCATCAGGCACAAAATGACTGGTTATTGGATCTCTCCGCCGGTTATACTTCCGTCCCGGCTGCGCGGGAATGTACAGTACAAGGTTCACTGATTAAAATTAGTTACACTAGGGTGAGTAACCCAAGTGAAAATGGACTTGCAAGACGAGTGCGTCAAGGAGTATAGAGGGTTTCCGGTTTGTAAGCACCTGCTTACAAACCGGAAACCCTCTATACTCACCCTCTATACTCACCCTAGTGTAACTAATTTTAATCAGTGAACCTTGTACTGTACTTTCCCGCGCAGCCGGGACGGAAGTATAACCGGCGGAGAGATCCAATAACCAGTCATTTTGTGCCTGATGCCCTGAAGAAGTCGTGGGTCTTACACCCGGATGAAACACGTGTTGGCTGGACAACGGAATCACATTAAACCAAGAGAAAAAATAAGAAACGTTCTGGATTTCTGTATTTTGTGTTTTCACTGCTGCTCTTACCATTACTTTCTGTATGGATACAGTACTTATTCTTAACGTGTGCATAGGCATTCTATGTTATTTCCTATTTTAGACTTCGGTCTACTGGAGGGGTTCAGGGTTTGTTTTCCCCTCGTCCTATTTGCACCGTTCTAATCTTTAGCTCCAAACTTTTGACGTAGACACTGTGGGCGCCATCGCATACCATAATTTCCAAAACCCTGCTCTTGTATTGCTATATATATATATATATATATATATATGTATATATTATCTACTGGCGGTCGCCAGTAGATAGTTATAGTTGGGACCGTGTTTCCATAGGAAATCCGCAACATTCTATTTTGAATAACTTTGGCGCCGATTGACGAATCCTCGTGCAATTTTTAAAATAGGTGGGGCGCTCCGCTCCGCTCCTTCCCTGAAAGTCTCGGGGGGATTCGTCAAGCAGTGGCTGAGAAAAAGGGGGAGTCCCAAAACGCGTTTTCCCCATGCATTTTTCCATAGGACCTTTAGTCCGAGCTACAGCCCGAACGGCTGAACAGAACTACTTGAAATTTTGCAGAGAGGTAGTCCTCAGGTCAGGGATGTGCCTTTTGCAGGTCTGGTGTAAATCTGTTCAGTATTTCCTGAGAAAATAGCATTTAAATTAATATATATATCTATAGGCGCGCACCGTGCGTGCACGGTAAAACATACCGTACGCGCACGCTGCCGTGCGCGAGCGCGATTCTGATTGGTTGTTAGATCTTAGTAAACATTCAAATCGGTCGAAACCAGGAAGTGTCGGCCGCCATTTTGTCTCTCGCAGTCTGAGGGGGTGAAAAACAAAGGTGGAGAACGTGAAAAGGGGGCAGGGTGGACAGTTCCTGACCCCCTAGCCTTGGTCAGGGGGTCCCAGAAGGACCCCCAAGGGCAAAAATGTATTTGAATTATTTTACGAAAAATCGCGGAGTGCGCGTAGCGTGCGCGCACGGTAGAAACGGAAACATTACGCGAACTACATAACGTGGGCGCGCGGTGTGCGAAGCGCACAGCGTGCCCACCGCGCGCGCACGGTGCCTGAAGTGCGCGCACGGTAAGAAACCTTTAAATAAATAAATAAATAAATAAATACATAACTTAGCATTTTAAAAAACGTACAAATTCACTGTAAAAAACATAGGTTTCACACACGTTATAGTTAGGAATTAGCATTTAAAAAACCTTGCAAATTCACTTAAAAAACCATAGGTTTCACACATGTTATAGTTAGCTGGGCATTTCACTCGTGAAAAACCATTGAAATTCCCCCGTTATAGTTAGTGCAGGCAACTATAACTCACGCGACCGCAATCCTCTGCTGATGACGTCAGATATTACATCACTGATGACATATGTGTCTTTATGAAAAAGAAATATTTGTAATATATGTATAGCTAAAAATTAATGGAAGAAGACATGGGTAAATAAGTGTCTAAATACAGTATTAGCATCAGCAGAGGATTGCGGTCGCGTGAGTTATAGTTGCCTGCACTAACTATAACGGGGGAAATGCCCAGCTAACTATAACATGTGTGAAACCTATGGTTTTTTAAGTGAATATATATATGCTGGGACTCATAGTTCGTAGTCACAAGGAGAACAACTTGATTACCCACAGTGGGTTCCGTGTATACTTTGCCATTTAAAAGTTCATTTTTACCCTTTGTAGGTTCCCAAATGCTGGTCCAATTTCTTTTCATCTGGCAGGTTGCGCTGAAAACGGTTTGAACGTAGTTTCAATCCTGAGCCTCTAAATTATTGAAAGATGGTGCTGTACTCCACGGCGCGGGCCGCCATAAAAAAACATGCATTGGCATAGCCAATAGGTCTCGCTTTTGGGACCTTATAAGTATTTGTCTTGATGAGATGATAAGGCTAAGTGCCTGTTTGTTTGACAGGTTGATCTATATTTTGGGCTGAGTGCCCTCATCTCATCAAGACAAATTGGTTGACGAACAACTGTCTGACATTAATTATCATCCTCGGCACTTTGCCGCTTATATGTGTAATTGATTATATGCATTAATAACTGAAACCATCAGTCATGAATCACGGACTTCCGTGCCAATCAATAACAATACACCTTAAAATGTAAAAATGTAAAAATGTAAATATGTTTTTGGGAAACAAGCATGAAACGTATGTATTGTTGTGTCTTGAAACCACAACTCCCAGAATGCTTCATTGCGAGCAGGACGGATCAGTGGGTATAAATGTAGAAACAAATGATGGACTCTTGTCAATACCGTGATCAGGAACCAGTGGAGTTCGAAACGCGTTGGTAACAGAGATGGTCATTAAAAGTTACTAAACGAAGATCCAGAAAGAGTGCGGCTTTTCTTTGCTTTTGAATATATATATATATATATATAAATTGAGAATTAATTGTATGCTTATTTATAACACTGCTGTTGGCTGGAAGGGGGTTGTGTTGGACTTGGCACTATTTGCAGGGTCATCCCTCAACTTTTTGCCTTCCTCCTGTATTTTTTCTGACCTGTTGTTGGTGGTTTTATGACTCTGGGCACTTTTTCACTGCTGATCAGTGCTAAAGTGCATATGCTCTCTTTTGTAAAGGCAAGCCTGACTGCGCCCGTTCGTGTCCCGGAAGCGGCCAGCGCCGGCTACGCTGCCAACCGGGTGCCAGGTCATCAGGGCAGATTATGTTATATGGGGGATGCTTTATGGAACATTGACGCCCACCTTTGTCCCTCCAAAGGCAAATGGAATGTTCTGGATAGCAGTATCAAGGTATGTTTGACCTGTGGCTTTAGTCTGGCACCAGGCACCGCTACCCCTGCTCATATCAGAACTACCTCCCCAGAGTCCTTAAAGGTCCCCTCCATTTCTGCAGCCATGATCAATGTTAGATCCCTCAGGAAACATCACGCCGAGGTTTTTGATCTCAACGTCAGTTCTCTTGATCTTTTGTTTATTACGGAGTCTTGGCTTGATGCCACGTCTGTCCCCATTGTTACTCTTGCTACTCCAGTAGGATACAAGATTATTAGAGCTGACCGTCCAGAAGGGGAGGGGGTAGCCATCTTTTACAAAGATAAGTGGGAATTGCAGAGGGGAGACGTCACCTCATTGGGGGCCTGCGAAGCCCTTGACTTTAGCATGCGCTTTTCGTACCACTACACGCTGGAGGGTTCACTCATCTACAAGCCCCCGGGGCATGTGGGTCCGTTCTTCCAGGCATGTGGTGATGCTATTGCAACTATGGCGTTGAGATTTTCCAACTATGTTGTCCTTGGGGACCTTACTATTCATCTTGACCAGATACTGGCTCTGGACACGTCAAGATTTCTGGATATCTCATACCTGGCCCAATTGGTCCAGCGGGTCTGTCTCCCTACCCATCAGGCAGGTCGCATCTTGGACCCAATCTGTACCAATTTCCCCATTTCGATGAGGGACCCGTGTCCGGTCTCTTGGTCCGACCATTTCCTTGACATATTTCTCTGGGGAAGTGCGCAATGCTAAGCCCTCAGTGTGTCCTTTTCGCAAACCGGCCTTTGGTAAAATTGCCGCTGGTGCTCTCATACATACTCTGGAAATCTCTAGACCCATTCTCTTGGGCGACCTAGAGGATAAACAACCTTTACAACGCAACTTTTACTACGCACTACCATTACAACGAAACTTTTACAACGAACGCGATGTAACCACGCGATGCCATTACAACGCAAGTCTTTACATCGACTTGCGCTAGATGGCGTGCTAACATTACAAATAGTGTAGTTTACTATCCCAACACGTTCCCTACTGTTAAGTGGACTGAAGTTGGAATAGTAAATTACGCTTTTCTAATGTTAGCACGCCATCTAGCGCAAGTCGATGTAAAGACTTGCGTGATAATGGCATAGCGTAGTAACATCGCAGTCGTTGTAACGACCACGATGTAACTGCACGCGTTGTAATGACTCGCGTTGTTACGTCATACATCCGACCTAGAGCGTCGGCTAGATAATTTTACCAGTTCGGTATCTAAGGCTGCTGATACTCTTGCCCCGCTGAGCTCTACCAGGCCTTCTAGGGGATCTCCCTCTAAGCCCTGGTACAGCCCAGAACTCAAAGAAGTAAAACACGAATGCAAGATTCTTGATCAAGCATGGCACCACAGTGACAACTGCCCTGCGGCCAAGCTGAATCTCGGAATCAAGCAAAAAATGTATTATGAGTCCATAGCTCAGGCTAAAAGGGAATTTTAAAATACACGTATCGACTCTGCTAAAACAACGCTAAGGAAATATTTTCGATAGTGCAGAGCTTTACGTCGCCTTCAGCCCAAGCTAGCGCATTCCAATTTTCAGTCGCCTGGAGCAAGACTCTTTCTACTTTTTTTATGGACAAAATCCGCACGATTCAGGCAGCTTTTCTACAGGGTGTCTGTGATATCGAGACAATGACATCGCCTTCACTGGTGGGCCCCACCCATTGTGTGGATGCTTTAATATCGGTGGATTTGGCAGATTCGCTTAAAATCCTGAAGAGCTTAAAGTCTCGCTCTCCCTCTGATCCCTGCCCGGCCAGGTTGCTAGCAGCAGCAGCTGAGACGATGAACTCAGAAGCGAATAGCATTGTTGATCTGTCCCTCCATACAGCTAGCGTCCCTATGTCCTGGAAACAGGCCAAGATTTTGCCACTTATAATAAAGCCGTTATTAGACACTCGCAGTCCAGGGAACTATAGGCCTATCTCTCTATTACCTGCTGTGGCCAAGGTGTGTGAGAAGGTTGTCACCAAACAATTCACTGAGTTTGTTGAAAGAGAGGGTCTGATGCATCCAGCTCAGTCAGGGTTCCGAGCTGCACACAGCACGGAATCGGTGCTGGTGGAGTTGGCGGAGGGGGCAGCATTGATTTTGCTTGACCTCTCTGCGGCGTTCGACATGGTCCCACACTCTCTTCTCCTCTCACGACTTGCCAGGATAGATGTGCCGGGGACGGCCTGGAGCTGGCTCAGGTCCTTTCTTGAGGGTTGGGCCCAGTAGATCTGGTTGCCTCCATCTTCCTCTCTTCCTCCGGCTGTGACTACGGGAGTTCCTCAGGGGTCCTCCCTCAGCCCCCTTCTTTTTAACATTTATGTGATGCCCCCTGGTCTATCTGGCTGAGAGCCTGGGAGCTAAGGTGATGGCCTACGTCGATGACACCCAGCTGCTCTTTACCTGGTACATGGATGACAATTCTGTCGCTTCGGTTCATCACTGTCTCTCTTCCATTTTTAGGTGGCTTACGGCTGCACAACTAAAATGCAACAAGGAGAAGTCAGAGACTCTCCCATTTGGAAAATTCCCTCCCAGGTTCTGGGAAGCTCTGTGGCCACCTGATTTTCCCCTGCCCTGCCCTGCCCTCCTCGAAAGGAAGCCGGCGAAGAAGATGGGGGTATGGTTTGATGAGAGCCTTTCCTTCTCATTTCATATCAAGAAGTTGGCCGGTATCTGTTTTGATCTTCTCAACAGTTCTTTCCTTTTCTGCCACAAGCAGCAAGAGAAACGGTCACCTGTGCTCTCATCCTGTCACGGCTGGATTATGCCAATGCCCTTCACATTGACATTCCTGGCTTCCTGATAAAAAAGCTTCAGGTAGTCCAGAACTCGGCAGCTAGACTACTTCTGGGCATCTCCACCAGACACAGCATGCGTCATCACTTGCGTTCCCTTCACTGGCTTCCCATAGTGGAACGGGTGACATTCAAATTGCTGGTCCTAGCCCATCGCGCCTTACATGGCGTTGGACCATTCTACCTGCAAAAGCGGTTTACCTTCAAGACTGTTGCGATCAGCATCCCACCGACTCGCACTGGATCCCTGAATTAAGTACCAGAGGCTGGGTGGCAGGTCTCTGACTCGAAGGGCTGCGGTAGCGTGGAATGCACTTCCCCTGGCACTACGCAATAGTGAAGACCTGACAGCATTCAAGTCTCCTTGCTCCCCTTAAAACATCGCGCTGAGACACTAAAAAATCCTAATAACATAATAACAATAACATGTAATGGATTAGTGACTTCATGTTTGGCTATTTGATTTACATGTAAGACCCTAGTACAGTGCACCATGTTTGCCCAGGGCTTGTAAATCAAATGCTGCTGGGGGGCTTGCAGCACTGGTTGAGCCACCCACAGAAGCAGCTTGTAAATTATGGCTCAGGCCTGCCATTGCAGAGCCTGTGTGCAGTCTGGGACTGCCATGTCGACTTGGAAAGTGCACACACTTGCCAGTCCCTAAACCTTCCCTTTTCTACATGTTAGTCACCCCTAAGGTAGGCCCAAGGTACCCCCATGGGCAGGGTGCATTGTATCTGAAAGGTAGGACATACCCTGATGTGTGTGGCTTGTCCTGATAGTGAATTACAGCCTATTTCGTTTTTTCACTATTGCAAGGCTACCTGTTCCCATAGGCCAGAATGGGCAGTTTGATTATAACATTTTATAATCCTAACTGACCCAGGGAACTAGGTAGAAATTCGAGTTTAGTATGTCTCTGCTAGGTTTGGGTATTCAGTGTCTGATTTGTGTATGACAGGGGGCTGGAGAGGGCCTTGGCACCAGCAGTCTGATGGGTCAGGGCTGTACTGAATAGGACCTGCATTGACTAGAGAGTAGAGTGTGGAGATGTCCTTTCACTGACCTGAGCCCTCATAGAATAGAGAGTGGGGAGTGGTGATTTCCTTTCACTGACCTGACCCCTCATAGAATAGAGAGTAGGGGGAGGAGATTTCCTTTCAGCTACCTGGGCCTGGTCTGCTCTCAAACAATGCTGTGCCCACCTCCTGCCAGGAAGCTGCAGCCAGGAGGACAGAACTGGTTATGACTAGGTACATACACTCTCTGCCTTCACAGAACAACTGATTTGGCAGTATAAATATTGGGGCCCAGACCCTGGAACTTTAGATCACTTCTGGGAATCAGGACAAACCTTTGCCAAGGAGAAGAACCAAGAAAGCTGAAGGAGGAGACTGCCTCTATGCTATGCTTTTTCTTGGGTTGGCCTGCTGTGGTTACTTTATTTGCCAAGGAAAGGGGAAGAGAACTTTTGTGAACTTTTCATCATCTTGAAGAAGAAACTCCAAGGGCTAGAAGTGTGCTTGCCTCCTGCCTGAAGTCTCAGGGATACAAGACTTCATCACCAGCTCCCCCTGAATTCCCTTGCTGAGAATTCTACCTGCAGTGAGGTGCCTGCTGTTGTTTGGGCCCTCTGAAAGACTGCGTGTCGCTGGGAGCTGGAAGCATGATGCAATGAGGAGAAGCGTGTTGCTACCGCAGCAGTTGCCGTCGCATCACAGAAGAAGCGTGCCGCAGCTGTTCGCTGTCACAACGCAGACGCAGCATGTCGCATCACCGGAGAAGCATGCCACCGCTGCAGAAGTCACCGTCACATCACTGGAGAAACGTGTCGCAGGGCCTGTCGCGGCTCCAAAGTTAATCAATTTTGCCACACGGCCGTCGGGCGTGCACGCATAGCAACCACTTTGCCAGTCCCTAAACCTTCCCTTTTCTACATGTTAGTCACCCCTAAGGTAGGCCCAAGGTACCCCCATGGGCAGGGTGCATTGTATCTGAAAGTTAGGACATGCCCTGATGTGTGTGGTGTGTCCTGATAGTGAATTACAGCCTATTTTGTTTTTTCACTATTGCAAGGCTACCTGTTCCCATAGGCCAGAATGGGCAGTTTGATTATAACATCTTATAATCCTAACTGACCCAGGGAACTAGGTAGAAATTTGAGTTTAGTATGTCTGAACTCAGAATGTTAAAATACATCTTTTAGTGAAGATGGTTTTTACATTCTGTGTTTGAAAATACCACTTTTAGAAAGTAGGTATTTTCTTGCCTAACCATCCAGGATGTCTCTGCTAGGTTTGTGCATTCAATGTCTGGTTTGTAAGTGACAGGGGGCAGGAGAGGGGCTTGGCACCCGCAGTCTGATGGGTCAGTGCTTTTCTGAATAGGACCGGCATTGAATAGAGAGTAGAGTGTGGAGATGTCCTTTCACTGACCTGAGCCCTCATAGAATAGAGAGTAGGGGGTGGCGATTTCCTTTTGCTGACCTGAACCCTCATAGAATAGAGAGTAGGGGGAGGAATTTTCCTTTCAGCTACCTGGGCCTGATCTGCTCTCAAACAGTGCTGTGTCCACCTCCTGCCAGGAAGCTGCAGCCAGGAGGACTGAACTGGTTATGACTAGGTACAGACACTCTCTGCCTTCAGAGAACAATGGATTTTGCAGTATCAATATTGGGGCCCAGACCCCAGAACTTTAGATCACTTATGGGAATCAGGACAAACCTTTGCCAAGGAGAAGAACCAAGAAAGCTGAAGGAGACTGCCCCTGTGCTGTGCTTTTTTGGAATTGGCCTGCTGTGGTTATTTTATTTGCCAAGGAAAGGGGAAGGGGAAGATGACTTTTGTGAACTTTTCATCATCTTGAAGAAGAAACTCCGAGGGCTTGAAGTGTGCTGGCCTCCTGCCTGAAGTCTGAGGGATACAATACTTCATCACCAGCTCCCCCTGAATTCCCTTGCTGGGAATTCTAACTGCAGTGAGGTGCCTGCTGTTGTTTGGGCAACCACGTTGTCGCATCGCATCAAAGACACCATTTTGTCGCATCGCACCGAAGCATCATCTCAACTCCGGTAAGGAACTGACGCATCACCTTCCCTGAAGCAAGGAACTGACGCAGCACCTTCCTTGCAACCCTTTTGTTTTGTTTTGCGTGACGCATCCAAGGTACTTTGAGAGTAAAGTGTTACTTTTACCATCTACATTGAACTAAGTTATTTCTACCATTTTAAAGACTTATTTTTGATTACAGTATTGTGGATTTTTGTCATTTGACCTTGTGTTAAGTCTAGCAAAGATTACTTATTTTTCTAAACTGGTGTGGTGTCCATTTGTAGTGTTTTCACTGAATTACTGTATGTGTTCACAAATGCTCTACACACTGCCTCTGAGATAAGCCTGTCTGCTCGTGCCAGCTACTAAGGGGGTGAACAGGGGTTATCTAGGAGTGTTTCCCCCTTATCCTGACTAGAAGCAAGGGTCCCTATTTGTACAAAGGTGCAAACCCTTGCCAACTAGAGACACCCATTTCTAACAGTTGCAATAACACTTAATCTTTATAATCAAAATGAAGAGAAAAATAATTTTGGTTGTGTCCCCTTTAAAACAAATTTATGTTTTTAATTGGTGGTGGGGAAAGGGTAGTGATTTCCCTTTAAATTGACACTCTATGTATCACTCTATGTATCACTCTATGACCCAGTAGAAGGCTCTGGCTGAAACACGTAGGTCAGCTTTGGATGTTATGTACTATGCACTTTGCTTGTTTATGGCTCCATGACGTTTGGTTGGTTATGAAACTTAAATAAAGCACCTCATCACAAAGAATTCTATTGTGCCATTCTTCTGTCCGCCCTTGGAACGTATTGTGGATTGCAGGGCATTTGTTACAGAGGCTTAAAGCAAAATTTGGAATGTAGAGCTGGGCTATGTGAAACGTTCACACGGAAGTGAAGCTGCTCCGAATTACTGGCAAACCTTGGCAATTTTATGGGAAGGAAAGAAGTTGCTCTGACTATCGAGCCTCAACGGATTAAGGAGAGACGGGCATGTGACGGATTGCAAAAGCACTGAATTGCACGGTTGAGTGGTGAGAGGCTTCGGTGGGCCTCGGGGGAAGCACAGTTGCAGACTGGTCTTCCCCCGGGGTCATTCGAACAGAGGAGGACCACGCAGGGGCAAGGGGTGTGGTTAATGGGTGGGTATAAGAACGCAGGGGAGGAAGGGATCTTCTTCTTCCTGCATTCTCAGCACCATTGGGAGGGTTTAGTTAGGAAAGGTTAGCGGAGGTTAATTCCTTAGTCAGGGTGTCGAAGGCGGCGTGTTGGCTCAGTGCTTGGCTCAGCTACGATGAGGAGTTCAGAGCCTGAGTTAGTGTGAACCCGGAAAAGCACTGGGGGGTGGTGGATCAGGAGCTGTGGATGCAGTGGATGGCATCCACGCACTCATCGGTGTCTACTCATATGGCTAGTCGCTTGCCGGTCACTTACCGGTCCTTTCTGCCGCATCCCGCCCACAGTGGGGTGGGGGGAGTTTCCGCTGGTACAGGTCCCACAGGTCAGCCTGCCAAGCCGGGTGGCAACAACACCGGGGCATGTCGGAGCTACAACAGGGGCTACTGTTCCCAATACCTGTGTAATTTCAAGCATGAGTGCTCCAAGTGTGGGGGGCGGCACGCCCTTACCCAATGTTTCACCTTGGTCACGCCATCTGAGCGGTGGTGCAACGTGAAGGGTAGGGGGCAGTCTGGACAGAAGGGCGCATACACTGGTTAAGGTGGAGGTGAAGACCCCGTGGCTCTCGTGTTACCCAGACAGGGAGGCGGCTTTGAAGATTCAGTGGGGTTTCACAGAGGGTTTTCGAATGGGCTATCAGGGACCTAGGGTGAGGAGATGGGCGGACAATCTGAAATCAGCCAAGGAGTTGCCGGGGGTGATGGCGGCCAAGTTGCAGGAGGAGGTAGACGGAGGTAGGATAGCGGGCCCGTTTTGCGACTGGCCAGCTGACGACTTGATTATCTCCCCTCTGGGCGTGGTGTCTAAGAAGGAGGAAGGTGAGCTTCGCATGATCCATCACCTCTCGTGGACGGAAGGGCAGTCTGTGAATGATTTCAACTCAGAGGCAGGCTCAAGGGTGCTCTATGCGTCGGTGGATGATGCGATCCACCTAGTGAGGGTGTGTGGGCCGGGGACGGAACTGGCGAAATGTGATGTGAAGTCTGCCTTCCGTCTTCTGGCTGCTGCCTATACACCCTGCGAAGGGTCTCCGAGTTGCTGGGTACGTGGTCGGTATGAGGAGATCAGGTTGGATGTGGGGTGACTGGGGATTTGGTTGGATCAGTCTAAAACAGATCAGTTGGGGAAGGGAAAGTGGGTTTGGCTGTGTGAGACTGGTTGTGGGGGAGCATGCCCGGTGGGTGGCTGAATGGAGGTTTTTTCTGCTGTCCGCTCGACCAATGAGTGGGGAGATTTTTTGTCACATGTCAGCGGAGAAGGTGATGGGGGGTCAGCTGTTGGCGGTGCTGCGCATGGTTTTGAGGCGCCTGGGTCTGGATCCGGCGGGTTTTGGGACACACTCCTTCCGTATTGGGCGGCGACAGCAGCGGCTCGGCTGGCTTGGTCCTGGGACAGGATGCAGCAAATTGGGAGGTGGAAATCTAGGTGCTGTGAGTGGTATGTTTGGAAGTGAGGGAATTAGCAGGGCCTGGTTAGGTATGGGGGTTTTGGTGTGGAACGTTTCAGACTGTGTTACTAACGTCTTTCTCTCTCGTAGGTTGCATGGGTAGACCGGGGGCCAAGATGGTCATTGTGGGGCATTCGTTTGTGCATTGGGCCTCCAAGTATGCAGAGCAACAGGTGTACGGCCGTAAGCTGGGACTCAAAGGACAACATCATGAGGTGCACTGGTGAGGAAAAGGGGTGATGCGATGGGGGGCATTATTGCTTTGGCTCGCGAAGATGGTCCCACAGAAAGGATGCCCTGATCTGTTGATAATACATCTGGGAGTGAACGATTTGATTTGGCTGTCGGGTTTGGCACTCTTACAGCTGATGCAGAGAGACTTGGAGGTGTTGAAACACAGGTTGGCTGGGACATGCATAGCCTGGACTAAATATGTTCCTCGAAGAGTACGGAGGGGGGCACTTAAACACGGGGCTGTTGAGAAAGCACGAAGGAAGCTCAATAGGGCAATGCGAGTTTTCTGTGGGGAGAAGGACATCCAAGTAATTGCTCACACTGGACTGCGAATGGAAGTGCCACAACTGTTCAGGGATGACGGTGTGCATCTTTCAAGACTTGGGAACGCCTATTGACATGATGGAGATGAAAGATGTGGTTAGCAAGTTGTGGAAGGAGGCGATTTGGTGTCACAGGAATGCTTGAGTAGGTGGAGGTGAAAGATGCACATTTGGACCTCGGGGGGGGGGCAGGTAACAACCCTAAAGGGGGTTTCCTGGTTGGCGATACTTTGGAGGGGTTGGGGAGTCAATAGCGGGCGTACCCATCCCTCGAGGGGGGAGTGAATGATGGGGGGAGCTGGAGGCAAGAGTGAAATGCTAGGTGATACCTGGGAGGATGCTAGGAGATGTGGAAATGGATGAAGAACGGAACGGGTCATGGAGTGGTAGGAGAAGTGAGTTCAGAGTGGGTGAAGAGATGGAAGGAATGAAGAGTTGTTGTTGGGGGTTGGTTTATTGTTGTTGATGTTATTTGATGTTGATTATGTTGTGCAGCCTGGTCCTAATAAATGACCTTTTACGCTTAAGGCACTAGAGTGTTCTGTTTATTGCGCGAGGCGGTGGGGCAGGGGACATGGGATGCTTGCTGCTGCTTTCACGGGTGGGTGCAGGCGTCTGTCCTTCACACTTTGCTGCCTGGCATTTTCTCAGCTTTGGTGTACGACCTACTCTGTAGTATTGCATCCGTGAGGCAATTCCGAGGCTTGTAGAATCAATAGATTTTCTGTGTGTGTTTTACAAAATCCTTGAAAGACGGGTGGCAAGAAACATAAGAGGATATATTTGAGGTGCATACATCTGTGTTTATAACACAGGAGGAAACGTTTGTTTTTTCGAAGGCGCACTGCAGTGTTATAACTGTACAGGGACAGGTATAGACGTGTTGCTCTTTGAAAACATGGCCGACAGATGGAGCAATGGACATTTAATATCGGGGATTTATGCATGGTTGTCTCCCCTTTTATATGGATTGAACCTTGGCTAAATGCAGTTCCTGACAGCTGTTTATTTTATTTTTCGCCATATTGTTCTTAGAATGGAACATGGGTATGGACATTGGTAGTTGATTTCTGTTCCAAGTTGTAGGAGGTAATGGGACTTAGACCTTTGGTACCTTCACATTGTCCGGGAGGTATAATCTAACATGTTGACATATTTTCTCACCCCACAGGGACAACATTGTATTCACTATATTGACACTTTAATGTTTGATACGGATCCCTGGATCCCAGAAATTGGGTGGCAATAGATAAGTCATCTTGTGAAGGAAACCCTGTATTTGAAAGGTACATCGGCACTTGCTATATCATAATATAGTAATAGTTCAACAATTATGATTTTTTGACAACTGATTGTTTGAAACTTGCTCTTATCTTGATCCTCTAATCTCCACGGTAAGATTTCAAAATTTCAAAAATTACAACAAAAGAAAATTCAAATGTCAAAGACTCGGTGGAGTCTATATGACATTGGTTCCCTATAAACAGTTTTGCAGATTTATGCTGTTTTGCACAATCTATATTGTAGATGAATCATGGAAGTCTGAATGTTGTACTCATGTCCCTTAGTCCCCAAAACTTTGTCTACTTTACAAGGACAAATGAAGAATTAATGGTATGCTTATTTATAACGCTGCAATGAAACTTACTCTAATCAAAATGAAGAGAAAAATAATTTTGGTTGTGTCCCCTTTAAAACAATTGTATGTTTTTAATTGGTGGTTGGGAAAGGGTAGTGATTTACCTTTACATTGACATTTTACCCAGTAGCCTGTTTTTTCCTGGATGTATTTGTCTGGCATTTGGTCCTTTTGTCTTTTTAACGTTGTTATGTTATTGTGTTGCAGCCCTCCTTCTCCAAAAGCGCCGGGACACTCTTTTTGAGTAGCCGTGCGCTATACAAAAGAATAAATAACATAACATAACATAACATTCTATGTATCACTCTATGACCCAGTAGAAGGCTCTGGCCGAAACCCGTAGGTCAGCTTTGGATGTTATGCACAATGCTCTTTGCTTGTTTATGACTCCATGATGTTTGATTGCTTATGAAACTTAACCCCTTAGCCGCGGCGGGAATTCCGCCGCGGCGCTGGTGGGGGGTTTGGGGGCACTGCGGTGGCGCCGTGCTCATGACGGAACCACTCCGTCATGAGTCACGGTTGAGCTGTGCTCATGACGGAGTGATTCCGTCATGACTCCGACCACGGCGCTAATCGCCCGCACAGGCGGGGAATTAGCGCTGCGTGGGCAGAGCGGCCGCCAACAGCCGCAGCATGATGGAACCACTCCGTCATGAGCACACGGCACCCGTGGCTCATGACGGAGTGGTTCCGTCATGAGCAGGGAAGGGGTTAAATAAAGCACCTCGTCCCAAAGAATTCTGTTGTGCCATCCTTCTGTCCGCCCTTTGACATGATTATATATTTTTTTTAAACACCTCCATTTTAGCTTCTTTTCCTTTGGAAAAGTACCTCATTCAGCTCTGGCCTTCTCCTGACTACTATTGCTCCTTCACGTCCAAATGCTTAGGGAATGGATCGTGGGCCATAGCTATATCTATTAGGCTAAAGAGGCTGCAAAAAAGAGAGGTATTGACAGGGACTTGGGTTTGCCAAATGTGCAGATTATTTGGTTTTGCCAGAGAGGGTTGATGTTTCATCAGTTGTTCGCTTTGGTTAAATCCATTGTGGATTCCCAAACTCCTCAACTCATGATTGTGCACTGTGGTGGCAATGACCTAGGCACATTGACTGCGGTAGGGCTGGAAATCCTATTGAAACATACCTTTGAAGAACTGATGTTGCTTTTCCCTCAAATTGTCTTTGTGTACTCTAATATATGCCAAAGACAGAAATGGATGTGGTCAAATCTGTTCTGTCCACAGATTTACAAAGCCAGGAAACATGTTAATAAAACTGTTTCTGCATTCCTCAGAGACCATCGTATGGGCTGTATCTATAAAAACAATCTGCATTTTTACATGCATGGAATTTATAGAAATGATGGAGTGCACTTTACAGATGAAGGCAATAGTGTGTTTCTAACTAACCTGAAACTCTGCATCTGGTCTTATGTGTAGCAGCCACATACACACAACCAACACAATGGCTCTTGGAAGAGTCACCCTAGTACCCGAAATATTGTGAAGTTTTTCAATAAAGAGTTTGTTTCCCTTTAGTTTTTGGAATAATCTTTGCAATGGCATCATGATCCCTGCGGACACGTTGGGAAAACGGAAAAGAAAAGCAGACATTCAATGGCCACCAACACACCCAAAAAAAATATGTAAAAAAATCCATTCTCAAGATTGGCCTACAAAGGTTAGTATACACATACTTCTTTAAAAGCATGTTTTAACTCATATTGTTGTACTAAGTTTCTTTAAAAACCATCTTTCAAACCTATTTCCCATTTTTGCGGTTATTTGGCACTTCGCAATGACGTCGTTAACTGTGACAATCATGCCTTTCGAAGAATGTGAAAACACATACATGCACACACATTACAGAATGCTACATGCTAGATGTTTATTACTGTACACTTCAAAGTCATGTTTTTCTACTGTATTTCTTGAACAATCATCTCTAAAACCTATTTTCCATTTTCACGTTGACTCCGGATAGCGTGATGCCCAACAGGTATGTCACGAATGCAGAAAGCAAAAGCGGGATTTCAATAGCCACCACCACATTTAAAAATTATAACTATATAGTGACTGCTAACCATCACAGTAGATAGCACACAATATAAATAACTCCATAAAAACATTTATCAGAATCTCAAAATAATGTAATGTGTATTGATGATTCACATTTAAAAAAATATATATTTTCACCAACATCCCCGTGATGTTACATAGGGTGTTAGCGCTGGCTGTCGCAATGTCATCGCGAATATAGCACGCGATTAAAAAAAATATTTTGTGAAAAAAAACTTGTGTCACTAACACCACAATTTCTAAACCGTGGGGTAAGAGTATATCCAACCTAACCCCTTATGTGGGCTTTCACACAGATTTTCAGCCCCAGGAACCATTCCCAATAGATAAACCAGCAGCTGCACCTTTCTATTCAGGTTGCGACCAGACAATCAGAGCGTCAAGATGCGAGTATTCTAAATTAATCGCGAAACCACCGTTAAAATATCTACAGTGGAGAGGTGAGTATAAGTTTGAACTTAAATTTCTCAAAAACTACTGAACGGATTTACACCAAATAAGCAAAATGCAGTACCTTGAACTGACCTCTACCTCCCTGCCAAATTTGTTGTAAGTCAGTTTAGTGGCTCGGGCTGTAGAGGTGGCTAAAGCTTCCTATTTGTATTAACATTACAAACGCAAACTTATTTTGCGCCCGAAATTCTCGGTCCCACTGCACAGATCACCCCCAAACTTTCTCAATCAATGGTACCCACTGTGAGACGTTTTGGCAAAATTCATGCAGATTGGTTAATTGACGCCAAAGTTGTAGCCAAGTCCAAAAATCCCTTTCCCATGGAAACTAGGTCCTAACTATAACTACCTAATGGCGACCACCAGTATATATATACATATATTCGCGAACCCCGCAGAGCATGGGCTTCATTCTGATTGGCTGCCAACACTCCAGGCCAGAAAGTGTTGGCAGCCATCTTGTGACACGGTAAAACTGAGTCACAAGAAAAGAGTAAAATAAAGGTTAAAAACAAGAAAAGGCGGCAGGGTAGAAAAACCCTGACCCCCTAGGCCAGCCCAGGGGGTCCCACAAGGACCCTCAGGGCAAAAAAAATCATATATATTTTTTTTAGATCCGCCAAATTCGTGCTGGGTAAGCAAATCCGGACGATAAAAAATAAAAACGAAGCACCAGCTCCGGCGCTTCGTTCTGTTGAGCCCCAGGGTGGGCAAGTTCCTGGGGGCATGAGAAAATTATATGCAGGGGCCCATGGGGGCCCCGCATCCCCAGGAACCGCCACCTCCCTGGGACTTTATTTAATATGCGCGGGGGCTTGGGCCCCCCCAGCAGCCCAAGGGACCGCCACCTCCCCGGGGCTCATCAACAAATAATGTGCATGTGGGCTCTTTCCCCCCCACTCTGCCCCGGGGACTGCCACCTCCAACGGCTTTAGTTTAATAGTGGCGGGGGGCCTCTCTGGCCCGCCAACCTCCAGGGACTGCCAGCTCCTCAGGACTCCAATTAAATGGATGGGGTCCCCTGGCCCAAAAGGGTCAAGAGAAGGGGGGGGGCACACCGCCCCCCTTCTTACATTTTTTTTAAAATTATTTTTTTTTAAACAGAAACTCGCTGATGGCCCTGCCCCCTCCCTGCATGACTCTGCAAAAGCGCCTCCTGGCATGCTCTGCATTGGGGGTTTAAGTCCCGATAGCTAGAGAGGGTCCCTGTGGGCCAACTAGCACCATATTGGATTCATTTTCTTTAAATACATCTGACCCAAGTGCATCAACAAAAACAAGGCACAAGCAGTGTTTTACATCTATTCCACCGATGCTTGATGTGGTGGCCATTATAGAGTGGTTAAAGTCACGTAACTTTTTATATATACATATACACTGAAAAATAACATTATATAAAGGTTAAACGATCATTCCCAATGGGGTCATAACACATGATTCAATTTCTTTAAGCTTTCACAAACATTGCATGAGTTATAGCGTATATCTTTACACAGCAAATTGATTGTTTGTATATTCAGCTTCTCTTAACCATCATTATAGTTCGATTGACCCTTTAAAATATTCTAACAGAGTTCATATTTAAATTATATGGTGATGTCTATAAATGTATCACCAAATTTGTTAGACCTATATTCAGGTACATTTAAACATTCTCATAATGCCCCAGTGGGCCTGACAGGGTCAAAGAAATCTTATTTCATGCCATATCCCCAATTTTTTACTTATACATGTAAGTGGGCCTATGCTCCATTTTTTCTTTTCCACATATTTAAACTGTCTCAGTTTGGCTTCAGGGTCTCCACCTCTTTTATCTTTTGGGACCACGGCTAAACAAGGGTATTTCATTAAGTGTGCATCCCCATTGTGTACTTTCTCAAAATGCCGGGTGACAGGATAATTTCTACCTTTACTGATTATGGCGCTAAGATGTTGCAGTATACCCCTATGTGCGGGTAATGCTGTGCTCCCTACATAGATTTTAGGGCATGGGCAAATTCGCTGTTACAGGTTAGATGCCACTTCACCCTTATCACTTGGTTGAATGGTGTAACTAACTGTGCTAGGTTTTTACTATGTTGACAGGCTTCACTGCGATTACATTTGAGAAATCCCTCCTTGCGTGTAAGCCATGTTTGCTTAGGTGTCCTAGCATTCAGTTCACTCCTGACCAGATGGTCTCGTATGGACCTAGCTCTTCTAAAACAAATTTGTGGGTTATTGGGTATGTCCTGTCGAATTACTAGATCATTTTTGATCAAGTGCCAGTGCTTGTGCAGAGATCTGCACAATCTATTATGGTCCACACTGTAAGATGTTATAAATGTCTGTTTATTAGTTTTATGTTTTACTTTTGGCATAAACAGTTTTTTATCTCTTTTGTTTAATCCTGCCCTTTTGGGAGCTGCATTGAAGAAACAAGTAATGATTTCTCTTTCTATGTTGTCATACTATTTTTCAGTACTGCATAGGCGTCTTGCTCTAAAAATTACCCAAAGGGGATCCTTTTAATCGGGGGTTAGGATGAAAGCTACGGGTGCGAAGGGTGGTATTTTCTGCCACTGCTCTCCTGTACACTTTGGTTACCCATCTCTCTTCCTCTACCTTCACTAACACATCCAGAAGTTTAATTTCAGTTTTACTGATCTTACTAGTGAAACTCAAATGTAATTAATTTTGATTGAGACATTCTACACATTTCTCTTCTTGTGTTACAGTGCCCTTCCATAGCAAAAACAGATCACCTATGTATCTGACTTGAAGTATAATGTGATCCATCCACTGCTCCATGGCCTGAGCACCTGCTCCCTCCTCCATGCTGTATGTCAATTTGCATAACTGGGTGTGAAGCGGGTGCCCAAAGCTGTTCCTCTGATCACTTTTAAAAGGGCATCTTTAAACATAAACATATTCTTGGTAAGACACTACTCCATCATAAATATCAGCATTGTGTTGTGTTCCACAAACGTAATAGGTCTCATTGTAAAATAATGTTTAACTGCTTTCAAACCATCACTCTGTTTTATTCTGATATAGTGCCAAAGCATCTAAGTTCAATAAGTACGTCACTTTCCAATTTGATATCAAATATTCTGCCCAGGAATTCTGCTGTGTCCTGCATGTATGATGGTAATGTTCTCACTAAAGGATTCAGAAAGTGATCTTTGTATTTAGACACATTGTTTAAAGTGCAGACTTGTGCTGGTATGATCGGCCAACCAGGTGGTACATTGGTATTTTGGTGCACTTTTGGAATAATGTAAAACACAGGTATCTTAGGATGAGGTTGTTCAAATAGCTCAATTCATCCCAACTCAGGAGACCTTGTTCAGCCTAGTCTGTTAATAAGGTGGACAATACCTCATTGGCCCGTGTGTTTTCCATCTCTGTTATTCTACAATACCAGTCCTTATCATTGAAATGTTTGTAGGCTTTTTCCAGATGAGTCTCTTTTCTGTAAAACAATACTCCCTTCTTGTCCGAGGGCTTCACTTTGAAGTTATCATTGCTGGTAATTCTTCCATTGCTTGTTTGACTTCCCTATTCAGTGTTCCTTTCTTTAGAAATCTCTTGTTCTTAGATGATTGTATATCTCTTATCTCATTTATCATGTTTTCTGTGTGTATGTGTTGATGTTATCGCTCCCCATTTGCGGGATATATCTAGATTTTGCCCTGAATGTAGTATCTCCTCCTTCACGTAGATTAATATGGGAATGTCTTGTTCCATTAGATTTTCTATAGGCATATTCATATTTGTTGTTTCTACTTCCATTTCTAATAGTTCCATTAAAAGTTCATGATCAGAAGCCAATATTTTGTTTGTGGTTGTTCTTCCTCTCTCACTGTACTTACAGTCTCTTTTTTATTTTGCTTTCATGTAATTTTGCTAGTTACAATTTTCTCGTAAATTTGAACAGATCTATTCTCATTTGTGAATAATCAAATTCAGCTTCTTGACAAAAGGATAGGCACACCACTACATTTCTTTTATTATTTTCTGATAACTCCATATCTGTTAGATTTGATATAGTCTGGGATTGTTCTGTTATTTCCAAAGGCTCCTCATATTCCTCCCACAGGTTTCTACCTTTTCTTATTTTTGCTGGCCTGACTCTTCTTTGTTTCCTCCTCTTCCTTTTGGTCTTCCCTGCCCCTTTTGGTCTAATAATCTGTTTTTTGGTCCCACCTTAAAAAACGAAATTAATCTGCTATTGTGGTGCGACATTAGCTATTTCCTTGCCTGTTCCTTCCTCCAATTCTGAGCCAGGATCTGAGCTCAAATCACTGTGTGTTATATCCTGATATGTTTTGTTCATATCTTGTACTTTTGACCTTCTCATAGTATCGCACATCTTGGCAAATGTGTATATTTGCACCCCGTTCATAATCCATATGGTCCCTTTGGAATTTGATTGCCTTTTGTGTTTTAATGCTGTGTTCATATATGGCCAATCTTTCTTTGAGACCTTGTCTAAATTTGGAGATCTTTTCTTTAACATCATCTTTATCTATTTCTTTATTTAATTCATCCAGTTTAGTATTGATATCTTTTCTTTCTATATCAACATATTTTACCAGCATTTTTAAAATGCCCTGCGAGCTATTGGCATTATGTTCTGCCCAATCTTTAAGAAGGTCTGGGTGAGGTTTTTTGTATGTGGGCGTTATCATAATGTGTAATTCACATTGTACACTGTCCTACTTCCATATATTTGTTCAAGGGTGTGTTTTCCCATCAACATGACACTTCACTTTTTTTAGTTTCTCCAACAGTTGCAGTTTGTGCCATAAGCTTCTCTTTGCACCCCCCGCTCCCTGTGAGCCTGCATTGGGTATAATTGCCATCCACTCTCTGAGAACAAGTCCAGAGCTGCCTGCTCTCTCTTAATGCATTCTTTCTTTCTCATTATGTATAAATGCTGCTTTTTACTGCATTCCAACTTTCAAACTGCCGATTGCGCTCCCACTCTCTTCGTGGAAAAAGTGCATTGCTTCTGACTCCCACTTTCCCTCCACGGCACTCACTTGGGTGTCCTGTGGTGATAGGAGGGTCCTCTGGCTCCCTCTTTACTATGCCAACCTCCGGTACTGCGAGTTGCTTTCCAACCAGAGATGTGGAGGAATTCCAGCCACCAATTTCCTCCATATAGGGGTGCAGCCTGACTGTCAGGAGTGCTGATATTTCAACACATTTGCCTTTGCATTAGATTATCACCATCCTTCGATACCTTTATCACAAGGACACTGCACACCCAGCAGGCTGAACAATACTTTATTTATGTAGGCGAGCGAGAAACAATCAATGCGTTACGGTTGCACCGCAGCCTTGCTCACGATACAGCGCCATATTGGATTCATTTTTTTTACAAACATCTTTATATACATTTTTATATACAGGTGCATCAACAAAAACAAGGAACAAGCAGCGTTTTACATCTATTCCACTAATGCTTGATGTGGTGGCCATATTACTTTGGTTAAGTTCACATAACTTTTCATATTTACATATACTCTGAAAAATAAAATTAAATATGGACTAAACGAGCGTTCGCAATGGGATCATAACGTGATTACATTTCTTTAAGCTTTCACAAATAATGCATGGTTTACAGCAAAGAGGTTATACTGAGTCCATCTTAAAGCGGAACAAAAAGAGAATTGATGCCAAAACTCGAGCGGACACCCTCATGCCTAAAACTAAACCAACTACTGAGGATGAGAAACAAGTCCCAAGGTTTATCACCACCTACAGCAAAGAGAGTGGGCTCATCATGAGCAAAATTAAGAAACACTGGCACTTGATCACAAAAGATCCTGATATTGGAAAACTAGTTGGGATAAGACCGACAGTAACGTACAAAAAAACGACATCTTTGAAGGACATGCTTGTTAAGAGCCACTTCGTTCAGGAAGAAAAAAACAGCTGGCTAACAGAACAACGGAATGGGTTTACCAAATGCAATTCTTGCAAGGCTTGCAAAATTGGAAAAAATGTGAAACACATTGCTGAGCCAAATGGAAACACTATAAACATAAGAAAAAGAATAACCTGTAACACCAAATTCGCTATTTATATCATCGAGTGCACCTGCGGTCACAAATACGTAGGTAGTACTATCTGCCCACTCAAAAAGCGCATTCTGGCGCACATCCGAGCAGTTAAAAATAAGGACACCACATACGCAACTGCGAAACACATGATATTATGCCAAAAGGGAGATTGGCGAGCAATGTGCTACTATGGAATCGATACCATCATGCCAAATGAACGCGGTGGCGATAGAACTAAAAAACTACGGCAGTTGGAATCCCGCTATATTATCAGATTACGAACTAAGACACCGAAAGGGATGAACAATGATGAAGAACTTTACGTGCACTTGGAATAACGAATTAATAACTAAGATTTCCTTAGCCACCAACGACAATTTGAAACACTAGTATCGTTCCCGTCTCTTCTATCCCCCTTCCCCTTTTTCTTTCTTCCCTTTTTTCCTTTTTTATATACTGTAGGTATTGAATCCTTTTTGATTTGACACTAAATTGTACCCTCTCTTACCTATTTTCACTTTTTGACTTTAGACTTCCCGCCGTTTGTCCAATATCGTACTATACAGAGACACTAGGCTGAATCAGCTCTTTGAATAAGTTTTTTGAAAACCGTAGCGAATTAATGATATTATTTTGTGAAAATCATCCCTGTACTATACAATGACTAAGTTAACATATGATATCATGTAGATCTTAGGTACTATACCATGATGTGCTGATGCTAATTCATTTTCCTGTTAATAACAGTATAAGATTTATTTTCTTTTGGTTAAAAAAGTACAACATTGTATTGATTGCACTACATCTCCCACAATGCCACATTCAGGCTAGCTGGGCGTATATATAGTGCCATAGAAGAAGGACTCACTAACCGTGAGCAAGGCCGTGTAGGCTGAAACGCGTTGGTTGAGCTGTGTTACTAATAAATACGTTGTTTGGAAATACCTCCTTTCCGAGTGCCGCATCTTTGGAATGATATTGTGGTTTTCGTGGCCAGGATCCGGCCCGTATGCAGAGCACCCGCTGGTTGTGTGCCCCGGAATGTGGATCCCTTTGCCTGGATATGGTTTACAGCATATATACATATATACTCACTACTATTTTTAATTACTATTTAGGAACTGGGTCTAATTTGCTTTTAAGCTTACTTGACCAATTTGCACATCACACTTTAACCTATCCTATTCTGCTGCTAGCAATGCTTCGATCCAGAGGGAATTGGGGGTGGAGAGCTGGACAGTCACTGTGGGGTTAGCGGGCTAGTGGTCCGGCCGAAACTTCAAAAGGCACAGTGACGCAATTGCGCAGCGCTGCCTTCCTGGTTACCGAGCTGTGTTCAATGCTCGCCAGGATCTATTGATTTTAAACCTGTCACTCGCTACTATTTTTAATTACTGTTCAGGAACTGGGTCTAATTTGCTTTTAAACTTACTTGACCAATTTGCACGTCGCACTTTGACCTATCCTATCCTGCTGCTAGCAACGCTCCATTCCAGAGGGAATTGGGGGCGGAGAGCTGGACAGACACTGTGGGGTTAGCGGGCTGGTGGCGCGGTCCCCACCTACAGAAGGCACGCTGTCGCGATCGTGCAGCGCTGCCTTCCTGGTTACCGAGCTGTGTTCAATGCTAGCCAGGATCTATTGATTTTAAATCTGTCACTCGCTACTATTTTTGATTACTGTTCAGGAACTGGGTCTTATTTGCTTTTAAACTTACTTAACCAATTTGCACGTCGCACTTTAACCTATCCTATCCTGCTGCTAGCAATGCTCAGTTCCAGAGGGAATTGGGGGCAGAGAGCTGGACAGTCACTATGGGGTTAGCGGGCTAGTGGTCTGGCCGCCACCTACGAAAAGGCACACTGACGCAACCGCACAGCGGACGCATGCAGCAGGCGCACCACTGGTGCACCGAAGGTGCTCCTAAGGCAAGCCCGTCTTCGCCTGTCCGCGCTCAGACCGGACTCAGGGCCCGTTCCCCTGGTTAATCGGGGTCAGATTTTATTACTTATCCTAGAGACTTCCTCATGAGACTAAATCCACTTCATGGGAAAGCTCACTGCCCTGGGATTTACCCAGAAGCTATGGCCACAGACTGAGCAGGTACATGTCCCATGTGCTGTCAGACCTATCCTATCATCCTGAATCGGTCTGTGGGTGGCCATGTTATAAACGGTAAACTCTCCCCCCCTCAAATGTCTACTTTTAAATGCGAGGTCACTGGTCAAAAACAACATGGAATGTGCATTATTGCTTGTTGAACATCATATCAAGCTGGCACTTATAACAGAGACCTGGTTTGACAATACCTCCGGACCTGATATAGTTAAAGTAATAGCGCTGGGTTTTCTATGCTATTCACATGATAGACCCATCAGGAGTGGTGGTGGGCTGGCGGTTATCTATCATAACTCATTGGAACCCTCCTTCCTCCCAGCCTTAAACGCTGCTTGTGAAGCTCTGGCACTCAGAGTATGCACTTCTAGCCATGACATATTTAAGGGAATTCTTCTCTATCGCCCCCCTGGTCACAGAGGTGAGTTTCTGGAATCTATGTAGACGCTACTAGAAGACGGGTTATGCTCAAATCTTTTCACTATAATGGGGGATTTCAATTTCTATCTTGAGGATAATAAAGACCCAGATACTGTAAAGCTGTGCCAAGTGATGAGTGGGGGGGATCTCAAGCAGCGGGTATAAGGTCCTACCCATGCAGCAGGACATACTCTTGATGGGATCTACTCTAACCATCCCAATTTGATCTGTACAGCAGTATTGCCGCTCCCGTGGAAAGATCACTCTGCAATTCTATTCGAAGTCGCACAGTTAACACATCCCAAGATAAATCTGAGCCTAAGGATAAGATAGCCACAAGGGTCTGGAAAGATATTAATAGTAGAGAGCTAGGAAACCTACTTAAAGCGACTGCCCATGATCTACCTGAGGGATTTGATGATGCAACTACCGCCTACACGGAATGGGTAGAGGCAGCTTGCAATAAACTTGCCCCGGTAAAATGGTGTACTCCCAAACGGATCCATCCATCAGCTCCCTGGTACTCAGAAGAATTAAAAGTGCAAAAACAAGCCTGTAAATGGCTAGAGCGACTCTGGAGAAGTGACTACTGCAGGACCGATAAAAAGGCCAATAAAGATAGTCTCTCTCTCTACAAGAGACTACTTCAGGACACTAAAAAGAGTTTCTTTTCGGAGCAGATACATTTGGCAAAATCCTCCTCCAAAGAACTCTTCAGAACTATTGTTAAACTCACAGTCCCCTAAATGCATACAATTCAGAGCAGATCTGAACTGTACGAAAATCGTGCTTCCGCTTTTCAGTTAAAGGTGGAAGCCATATTTTCATCTTTTGCCCTCACACAAGCTGATGATGATGGAGACTCCACCATAATGGAGCCCAATGGGTGAGGGGCAACATTAACGCTAGACAGCTTCTCTCCCCTGGAGACAGAGATTTGATTAAACTCCTGATGTCTACTCAATCAGGTCCTCTGTTGGATCTATGCCCAGCTGACGTGATGACGCTAATTCCAGAAACCATTGCGGAAGCTCTTCCTCCCCTGTTCAATCATATTTTTAAGGTGGGACATTTCCCCAAAAAATGGGAAATGGCATCCATCCTGCCCCTGCTTAAAAAAGAACCTCAACCCCAAATCCCGAACAACTACAGACCTATCTCCTGCCTCCCACTACCTGCGAAAATGATCGACAAAGCCTTAACCGTGAACTCAGTCGGTTCTTGCAGACCAATAACATCCTCGACCCAATGCAGTTTGGATTCAGAGTGGAACACAGCACCGAACTGGCTTTGATCAAGTCCACCGAGGAGGTTAGAGAGGCCTTGGACCAAGGAGGCACCGCAATTCTGATCATGTTAGATCTCTCGGCGGCCTTCGACACTGTCTATCATAAAGCTTTCATGGACCGGTTATCAGAAAAATGGAGTTCAAGGCATGGCCTGAACCTCCTTAAATCATTCCTTACCGACAGACTACAATCAGTGGATTTGGACACGGCTAGGTCCAAGCCCTTCTCCTTGCCATGTGGGGTACCTCAGGGGTCCTCCCTGAGTCCCCCACTTTTCAATGTATACGTGTCACCGCTGGGAGCCCTGATAAGTACATTCGGGTTCCAACTGACGTCTTATGCAGATGACACACAAATAGTACCGTCTCTTCAGCGTGGCCAGGAATCGGAAACTGGTAGGAAATGTCACGACTGTATGAAAGCTATTTCATATTGGATGGCGTCCAACTGCCTGAGACTGAATTCCGGGAAAACTGAAGTCATCATTTTCGGGAATAACATTAATATCTGGACACCGGAATGGTGGCCAAGTGAACTGGGAATGCTTCCAGAACAATCTAAAAATGTGAAGAACTTGGGGGTGATTGTTGATAAGAAACTCACTTTTGAATACCAGATCAATGGGGTTGTCTCCTCATGTTTTTTTCTCAACAGAATTCTGGGGAAAATAAAGTTTCTTCTTTCGGATGATAGCCTGAGAGCTGCAGTTACAGCAGCACTTATTATGGCATGCTTGGACTATTGTAATGTTCTCTAATTGAACATTCAAAATAGACTCATGAGCAAACTCCAAGTAGTGCAGAACGCAGCAGCCAGGCTATTGACGGGCACACCTAGGTTACTCTCAGTCAAGAGGGAACTAAGACAGCTTCATTGGCTTCCTGTGAAACAGCGAGCTCAGTTCAAAGCCCTTTGTACAGATTTCAAGGCACTATATGGTAATGGTCCTGACTATCTGAAACAACGGTTTCAATGGTATGTCCCTAGTAGAACCTTGCGCTCTCTGACAGCAAAACAAGTGATCATTCCCTTAGTTAAAAGAGCCTGATGGGTGGCAGGAGTTTCATTACCTTTGCCTCTAAGGCCTGGAATAACCTACCGTTTCACCTCAGAAATTCAACCGGGCTCCTCTCCTTCAGAAGGGATCTGAAAACTTGGCTTTTGACAGTATAGATGTCTCACTTCGCGGGAACCTTTTAGGCAGCACTCAGCGCCAGGACACCTTAGGGTAACAGCCGCGCTTTAGAAAACTTAATAACATAACATATACATATACATATATATACACTGAAAAAAAAACATATACACACATACAGCCACTTGCACACCTACACACAAGAATACAGTCACACAGCCATTCACATAATATATGTGAGTAGTATCACTCAGTAATAGTGGACCTAGTATACTAATTTAACTTTCATAGTAGGTTAGCATATATGTTTAACAGTCGTAAACTCTTTAGAAAATGCTTACACTCACGAGATGATGTCATCAATGATGTCACTGACCATACCATAAGTGATGTAATATGTGATATCATAACTAGGAACGTAGGTTATAGTTAGCTCAGGTAACTATAACCTGAATTTCATTGGTTTTGTATGACTGAAATCTGAACCCAACTATAACCTCCTGTAACCTTTGGGTTTTGCAAGTGAATTTCTAAGGCTTTTAAATTAAATTTCCTAACTATAACATCCCTATCACCTATGTTTTTTAAGTGAATTTCTAAGGTTTTACAAATTCGATTTCTTAACTATAATATCCCGGTAACGTTTGTTATTTTAAGTGAATTTCTATGGTTTTTTTAACTAGTAGTCGTGTTTGCTGATTGGTAGAGAAAAGGAACGGGCCCCTGAAGACCTCTCAGCAATCCTGCTGTGTGGGAATTACTGTATGTAATAGGAGGTGTAGTTGACCCCTAAGGATCCTCACGGGCCAAGGGTACTTCACCCCCAACTAGTAGTGCATCAGGAGGCCCGTTTGCAGTGTGGTGGAGAAAGGGGGCTGGCCTCCAACTACCTCACACCAATCCTGCTGTGTGGACTTACTGGATGTAACAGGAGGTGTAGTTGTTCCCCAAGGACTCTTAATAGCCAAGGGGACATCATCCTCAAACTAGTTGTGTGCAAGCAAGCTTGTTTGCAGTGTGGTGTAGAAAGGGTGATGGCCTCTGACAACCTCTCAGCAATCCGGCTAAAAGAGACCTTTTGGAGGTAACAGGAGGAGTAATTGGCCCCCAAGGACCTTCAGCTGACTATGGGATTTCATCCCCAAACCAGTAGTGCACCAGGAGTCGTGTTTGCGGAGTGATGGTGCAAGGGTCGGGTCTCCGGTGACTTGCCGGTCTGCTTTTTGTACTTTAATTTAAAGATTAGGGGAGGGGCAAATACTCTGCTTTCAGCAAGTGAGAGCATTTGTGAGCACTCACTTGCCAAAAGAGGGAAGCTTTCAGCAAGCCAAGGAAAACTGCAATGTACCAGGGCTGGGCACCCCTGAGACAACGCAGGAGCAGGTACCGGGGGACGGTAGTCCCCAGGGCCATGAATGGCTCCAGGAGGGGGGCCCCTCTAGAATGTTTCCTCTAACCCCAGGGAGGTGGTGGTCCCTGGGGTTGCGGGGGGTCCCCCACACTCATTTGTATTAAATCCCAGGGAAAGTGGTGGTTCCAGGGACTACTATAAGCCCTAGGCGGGGGCCCCATGTGACCCCATCATTTTCCAGCCCCCAGTGCCCCTGGGGGCAAAATATATTGAAAACACGGGAAACCGTGTTTTTGTTTTCTTAAATTTCTGAAAATGTTAGAATATGGCAGCTGATTTTTATACGTTTAAAAAAAAATGCTTTTTAGCAGTAGTAGGGTCTCTGGGGGACCCCTGCACCACGGCCAGGGGACCAGGGTGCCCTACTCTGGCCCCTTTTATTTTTCAAGCTGAGTCCCAAGATGCCTGCCAACACTTCCTGGTTGAAGTGTTGGCAGCCATTCAGATTTCGGCATTGATCACTTAATGCTCTGCAAGAATCTGCAAACCTAAATATCTATATTTTTACACAATATCGCGCAATCTGTGTAAAGGTAGATTTTACCTTTCTGCCAAATTAGGTGTAATTGCGTCCATCGTTTTGGCTGTAGTCGTGTTCAAAGTCCTATGGGAATTAATATGGGGAAAACACGTTATGGCACCCCCTTTTTCCACCCCTGCTTAATGGAACACCCCGAAACTTTCAACACAGCAGCTGGAACCACTAAAGTATATAAATTCCGTTAATATTCATCAAGCAGCACCAAAGTTATTGGCAAAAGAAAAAACACTCTTCCTTTGGCAATGAGGTCCTAACTATAACAACCTACTGGTGACCTTCAGTAGGTAATATATATATATATATAAATGTATTCACTGAAAACACCAAATGTTACAGGGAAATTATAGTTAGGTGCACTTCTGGCAACTTTGTGGATGCTTCTTAACAGCAAACTAGCTTATTACCAAACTACTGTTTTAGAGCTCCTAGCAGTCTTCTCTTGGAGTGACATCCTACAGTAAGTAATGCAAAACAACACCCTACATCTTCATTTGTTTTCCTGTGTTTGTGTGCAGTAATAATTAAGAGTATAACGTGTTGCATGACACGGATGGACCACTTCAAAATTGGAGCAAAAAAGTAAACTATGGTGGAGTCAAATAGGGCCATACCCTAAACTAGCTTGACAAAACCATCTAAGATTGCCACCCATACTTGTCCATGTGTGTAGGCAGCCATTTTGAAATGTTTTTTGTCACGTGGTAACAAAATTACAAGATAGCTTTGTGTGTGTGTGTGTATGCGTGTGAACACGTGGGCAAGCTTGCTCAGGCATGGCGGCCATTTTACAAAGATGTGACAAACTCTGTTCCAAAATTCCTGCCCATGCATCCACATGCATGCTTCAACAGCCATCTGGAAAAGGCTTTGGCTATACATTGTGCAAAAACCAACAAACACTGCCAGACTTAATAGATTAGTCCCAGGACCTTAAAGGTGAGCCCTACTTGCTTTGAAAATGCTTGTTTCATTTTACCTTCAGTATTTTTTAAATTCTACCTTAACTTTCTTAGGTATGTTCCATGTAATTTGACTGAGTTTACCTGACTGTTATCCTTTGTTGTTATTGTCTTTAATATCGCTTTATCAGGAACATCTCTAAAGCCAGCCTCCAGTACCTTGCGGTTTTCCTGACCTTTTCCATAGTTTATGTTGGGTATGTGTCATAATGGGAGGAGCAGCATGTTGATCTCTGCCAGGTGCTTCCAGGCAGCCTCTCCCACTGGAGAACGCCTAGCTTGCTTGCTCAATGCTGACTGTCTTATAAAAGGACTTCAGGCTCATTCAAAATCCAGTCAACTCCTGAAAGGACGCAAAGCTTTCCCACCATCAGACTTTGAGGCACTTGACTCGAGCTTGAAGCAACAGGTGAGGAAGGTCTGTATATATATATATGTTATGCTAGCTAGTCTTCTAATGTGCACAGCTACTCCGAGGAGTGTCCCGGCACGAGATATATATATATCTATATCTATATATATATATATATATCTATATCTATATCTATCTATATATATATATATATATATATATATATATATATATATATATATATATATGTGTGTGTGTGTCTGAATATAAACCTGCGTGTGTGTGTCTATATATATATATATATGTGTACTGATAAAAAACCAATGAAATTCCCCCGTTATAGTTAGTGCAGGCAACTATAACTCACGCGACCGCAATCCTCTGCTGATGCTAATACTGTATTTAGACACTTATTTGCCCATGTCTTCTTCCATAAATTTTTAGCTATACATATATTACAAATATTTTTTTTTCATAAAGACACATATGTCATCAGCAGAAGATTGCGGTCGCGTGAGTTATAGTTGCCTGCACTAACTATAACGGGGGAATTTCATTGGTTTTTTATCAGTAAAATTTCCGCTAACTATAACATGTGTGAAACCTATGGTTTTTTCAGTGAATTTGCAAGGTTTTTTAAATGCTAATTCTTAACTATAACGTGTGTGAAACCTATGGTTTTTTCAGTGAATTTGTACGGTTTTTTAAATGCTAAGTTACTTTACGCCATTCGTGGCGTGCGCGCCCACTTAACGCAGTTCGTTCCGTGCGCGCACGGTGCGCTTCGCGCACCGTGCGCGCACAGTGAGCACGCGGTGCACTTCGCGCACCGCGCGCCCACTTTACGCAGTTAGTGCCGTGCACGCACGGTGGGCACGCAGTGCGCTACGCGCACCGCGTGCCCACGTTACGCTAGATGGGCCATGTACGCACGATGCGCTTCGCGCACCGTGCGCACATGGAGGACATATGATGCACTTAGTTTTGAAAGGTAATATTTTACTTTTTCTCATAAATGTCATAAGCCATGCACAAATGGTGCACGTCGGGCACCATTTGAACACAGGGGGGGGGAGAGTGTGGATGATTTTTTTTTTAAATTATTTTTTTACCGTACGCGTACGGTAAGCGTAATCGGCGAAATTAGCGAAAAAAAAAAAAATCCATTTTTGCCCTTGGGGGATCTTTGGGGACTCCCTCAACATGGCTAGGTGCTTTGGAGCTGTCCAAACAGCCGCCTTTACATGTTTTTGTCCATTGATTTATAATCCACTCTCTCAGTGCGAGAGAGAAAATGGCGGCCGCCGCTTCCTGGTTTCGGCCGATTCGAATGTTTACTAAGATCTAAGAGCCAATCAGAATCGCGCTCGCGCACCTCACCGTACGCGTACGGTAAGCGTACCGTAAGCGCACCGTAAGCTGGCTCAGATATATATATTGATTTAAAGGCTATTTTCTCAGAATCTACTGAACAGATTTACACCAAACCTACAAAAGGCACTTCCTTGACCTGAGGACTACCTCTCTGCCAAATTTCAAGTAATTCTGTTCAGCCGTTCGGGCTGTAGCTGTGTCTAAAGGTCCTATGGAAAAATGCATGGGAAAAATGCGTTTTGGGACCCCCCTTTTATCTCAGCCCCCGCTTGACGAATCCCCCCGAGACTTTCAGGGTAGGAGCGGAGCGTAGCTCCCCACCTATTTTGAAAAATTCGCGAGGATTCGTCGACCGGCGCAAAAGTTATTCAAAATAGAATGTTGCGGATTTCCTATGGAAACGTGGTCCTAACTATAACTACCTACTGGCGACCGCCAGTAGGTAATATATATATTTATATATATATATATTTTTTGGAATGGATATCATACTGTAGTAATGGACTTTACTGTGGATTAATTGACTAGAAAGGCAGCACAACATCTTGGTCGAAGCAAGGACAGCTATCCAATTTGCCAGGCAGTTTTCTGGGAATGCTTGAACTTTAAGTACTTTGTATTTAGAACGTGCTGCCTATGAGGAGATCAATTTGCCTTCAACTTTACCCCGACTGTGTGATGGAAAAATAACAGCTTTTAACGCTCTGAGCAGAGGGCAATAATTCTGAAGGAGATTATTCTCTCTCTCTCTCTCTCTCCTCTCTCTCTATATATATATATATATGAGAAAGTAAATATATAAACTAAAGTCCTATAGGCCATAACAGTCGGCTGTGTACTGCTTCCTGCTGGAGCACTAGGACTCAGTTCAGCCAGTCAAGATGTTGTGATGCTGCTGAAAGTGGGTCAAACTTGTACAGCTGTATTCAAGTTTAGCAGCACATTTCTGCACCGCTAGCTATTTTAATAAACTGGCAAGAACATTTTATATTAAATGTTGTAGTTATTGAAATGTGTGTTGACTGGCGCTGCGATGACGGGGGAGCAGCAGTCAGCTGCTGCACTGCAGGGAAGGTGTGGCCGGCAGGCCTATGAATAAAGCACTCAGGACAAGTGGCTCAGGGGCATATTAACAAGCGGCAGCGATAAGTATCGCTGGCCGCTCTCAGCGTGAGTAATTTTATAACCTGCTATCGCAGGAAATTATCGCCATGCTATCGTTGTATTAACAACGCATAGAGCAATGGCGATAATTTCCCAGCGATAGCGGTATTTTCCATAGAACATCGCTGGTTTTCCAGCGATGTTCCATGGAAAACAGCGATAACCTTGCTGATACGACCCTGTGGTCGTATCAGAATAATCCACCCCCAATGGTAAGTATAGCTAAGTCTGCATTTTAGAAGATGTTAGTTTTTGGAGAAAACAGCTGTGTTCTCCAAAAACTAACGTCTGCTAAAACGCGTGGGCAGCCTTGTGAATATTGCGATGTGTACATCAGCGATATTTAGAAGGTTGTACTGCCCAGTGACGCCTACTTTGCATCTCATTAGAGATGCAAAGGGAGGCGTCGGGTAAAAGGGTGCTAACATGCGCTAATGCATGTTATCACCTTCTTGTAAATAGGGCGATATTTTTTATCACCGCTCTTTTGGCTTTGAAAGCCAAAAAAGCGGAGATATGGCCCTTGTAAATATGCCCCTTGGTTTTTAGCAGTGGTGGTGCAGGTGGTTCTGAACTGGCCCCACTTGCCCGCGCCCACATGTATCACTTGTGACCCACGTGGTACGCGAGACCCCCGGGCCGGGTAACATATTGAGGACACACCTGCTGCACACGGGTGCGTCCTTTGACTACATTCTACCGGTTATCTCACTAGCAGAACATTACAAAAGGGATGGTGAATAAGGGGTGGGGATTGCTAGTTTTTCGTTTTTCATAAACAAATTGGAGGTTTGTGAGTTTGTTTCTGAAAAACAAAATAAAATGTTTGTGAAGGGACGGGAAATCTGATGAGGGCTGTCTAGCAAACACCTGCACACGAAAAGGAACCATTGTACGGTAATGGCCGCAGGGACAGCATTCACCTCTAAATTCGGCGGAAGGCAGTTCATCAGGGTGGGAGGTAATGTCCTCCTTCACCCTGAACTCTTATCTTTCATCCGTAAAACTCACAATCGGACCCTTCGAGTGGCCTTTGCATGGCCCGTGGAGTTGCAGTGGGTTTCGCATGATTATATATTTGTAGCATTTGCCACGTAATCCATCATCGACTACATAATCTGCAGAGTTTAACAAAAAATGTTTTGTTTCTAGCGCAAACACATAAATATTTACAAAAATTATGGAGAGTTGGGTTCCTGCACACCGGATCCTTTCTCAAAAAGGTTGGCTGGTCATCTTGAGTTTACTTATTGCTGTATTTGGGAGTTTAATTTTTACTAATATGGTGAACTCTTTTCCTAGGCATTATTACCACGTGTAAAAATGACAAAATAATGAACTCATACTACTACAAAAATGTGCGGCATTATGTTGTATAACTATCTTTTTCTTGTTGTATAATTTATTTGACCCTGCCACATAATTTGGTCCTCCTCTGCCTCATAATTCGAGTGTCCCTGCCTATAAAGAGAAGGTGCAGAAGTGGGTGCGTTAAGGTATGCCATTGATTATAATGAGGACTTGGCAGAATGCAAATGCATACGTGCCAACACACACTGTGCCACCGTGTGTCACACGACATTGGCTCCCATCACACGGTCCCGCAGTGAGGAGCCGATATCACAAGGGAGCAGGAAGAACAAGCTGAAAACTACTTTAAGTAGTGGTTTTCCAGCTCATTTTCTGAGGCTTTGAACTGCTGATGTCCATTAAGGTGTGCTACAAAAACCCAGGACATTGGCACCAGCCTCAACAAGGTTTGTTTTGTTTTTTTCAGAGGAGGGGGCTTGACGAAGGGGTGGGGAGCCTCGTAGGTATTTAGTGGCATGAGGCCCCGCCCCTTTCAAGGTTCCACCCCCTCCTCAAACAGTGAGATTTTTCTGCAATTGGCAAGTATGAGAATGAGGTAGGCGCCAGCTCTGATGCAACATTATAGATGGCATACAAAGCGCACTTGTACCCCCCCCTCTCATCACCACTCTTCTCCATTCTCTCAAAGAGACACCTGAGTCAGCTTTGGTCTTCACAGTGTGTACGTTTTTATTAAATTACTTCCTGGCCAATTATTCCATTGGCCCTTCTTATTTTATTTGTAGAATCTTTTAAAACACTTTCTTATAAACACCACAGCATTCAAATAAATCTCAAAATCATGTATTGTCATTATATTTACAACCCGCCCTCCAAGGGGCCTTTGCTTTACCTTCGGGCTGTGCCAGCAGGCCACAACCAAGATAGCCTGCTCTCCTAAGGTTGACCGCCCTCCGGTCAACAGAGCCGCAGGTAAATAATCTGCCACCACTTGTGACCACAAGCGGCTTCCAGGGTAGAGCTAGAGAATCCAGAGCCACCAGCAGATCAGCCCCAAATCTCTCGCCAGCCAGGAGCCCATGATGATTTTCAAGACCTGTTCTGGGGTCAAAATTGGCACCGACTAACGGAGTCCCTGTCATTCCTTTTGCCCAGGACCCCGCAACTTCAGGGATGGGTGGGTGGGGAACTTGAAACGCGACCTCCGACCTCGGCAGGAGAGTGGACAAAGAGGGGGCGCCTTCTGGCTCGCTGGCTTTTCAAGCCTCACGCCAACACAAATTGCTTCCGGGGTCACCTGCCTTCCTTTCTCCCTACGCACTTCCGGTATTTGCTACCTGGTGTCCTATCCACTTCCGGGTTGCGTGACCCGGAAGGGATTCCTACTCTGGCGTCACTTTGCTGCCACTAACGGCGCCACGCCCCCTAGGAGGGGTGGCGCCCTTCATAGATGGCATACAAAGCGCACTTGTACCCCCCCCCCTCTCATCACCACTCTTCTCCATTCTCTCAAAGAGACACCTGAGTCAGCTTTGGTCTTCACAGTGTGTACGTTTTTATTAAATTACTTCCTGGCCAATTATTCCATTGGCCCTTCTTATTTTATTTGTAGAATCTTTTAAAACACTTTCTTATAAACACCACAGCATTCAAATAAATCTCAAAATCACGTATTGTCATTATATTTACAACCCGCCCTCCAAGAGGCCTTTGCTTTACCTTCGGGCTGTGCCAGCAGGCCACAACCAAGATAGCCTGCTCTCCTTAGGTTGACCACCCTCCGGTCAACAGAGCCGCAGGTAAATAATCTGCCACCACTTGTGACCACAAACGGCTTCCAGGGTAGAGCTAGAGAATCCAAAGCCACCAGCAGGTCAGCCCCAAATCTCTCGCCAGCCCGGAGCCCATGATGATTTTCAAGACCTGTTCTGGGGTCAAAAATGGCACCGACTAACGGAGTCCCTTTCATTCCTCTTGCCCAGGACCCCGCCACAGGGCGAGGTGCTTACTGGCAGACGCGACCTCCCCCTCCGCGCTCTAGTGCCTCCGCGATGGCTCCTAGCACTGTGTGTATGAATAAGTCATTACCTGCATCGGACAAATGTACCCCGTCCGCCGCATAAAGTTCTAGCCTTGATGTTTGTATCAACTTATGCCTTATGGTCCGGATGCTTGATTTCTTTAGGATCTCCGCCACCGACTGATTTAGTCTCCTTACCGACTTATTCACTGCCCTCGGAGGAGCTCCCTGCGCCCACACTTGCCTAGGTATAACTTCGGACCACAACAATAACGTATTGGGGAGCATGTTCCTGACCACTGCTAGGACTGAAAACAAGGACTCTTTCACGCCCCTCCTTCCCTCCGGGATCATATCGTTGCCTCCTGAATGCAGCACTAATAGGTCGGGGGTAGGCATGCCTCTGTTCAAGGCCCCCCTCAAATCGTTCGGTACTTCGGCCAAATGTTGTCCGCCTACCCCCACCCAATGGTGGACGAATCCAATGACCTCCTGTCTTTTTTCTTCGCGTGAGTTCTTGAAGGCAAGCTCCGCCCTGCGAATAAAAGAGTGGCCGCACCAACATACTTGGTGCTTCTGAGACGTAGAACCTAGAGTAAGTAAAGATGGAACGCAATAAAAACAGGACAATGGGAGGCAACGGGAGGCAACCAGAAACACTCAAACTAACTGTGGGCGAACACAACGTTCATAGCACGTGGACTTCCAGCGGCCTACCCTCTTAATTGTCTCTTCAGGTAACCCCAAACCCGCCACCGTTGTAGCCGCGCCGATGCGGAACGAATGGGATGTGAAATCCGTCGCGTCTACGCCCAATCTAATCAGGGCAAGCCTACATACCCTGGTGAACTGGAATCTAGTGAGGGGGGGTACCGTCACCATGCAGCAGAACCCTACTATCTCCCCCCTGTGGCCTAATTTGCAGATATTCCCTTGTCAAACTTACTGGGCAGTATGTAACCCCGTACACTGCACCCAGCTGAGACCATGTGCCTTTACCTAACGGGTCTGTCTTTGATTTCCGGACCCTGACTCTCAGGGTTTCTCCCGACAGGATTAGGTCCTCACACCGTATGCCCCCTACCCTGTCTGCCTTAGAGGCAGGGATCAGCTCAGAAATCCTGAAAGCCCCAAAAAAGGCTAAGGCATATGCTACTCTAAATAATTGAGTCTCGTATGGCGAGAAGCAAATCTTGAGCAGTATCTCCAGGATATTTACCAACCTGCTTACATCTATGGGTCTCCTACTGTCCTTGACCCCCGGGGTTAGCCGTTCCCAGCCCTTCACAGCCCTCCTCACCCTAGGATCCTTTGTTGGGTCTGCGGCCCCCCCAAGACCGGCAAAGAAAGCCACTGCCGATAGTTGTCTTTTCATCATTGCTACTGACTTTCCGCTGGATTTCTGATCTACTATGAACCCCAAAACACTCGTGGGGGAGAACACCTCCACTATCCCCACCCCTTTTAGGTAATCTTGATATAACTGCCACGATCTCTCATACATACACTTAGTCTTGGGGGCCAGGGACGCTGTTATCAATTCAGGGGCAGTGGGGCACCAAGCTTCCATAGCCCCGCCGGGAAGTTCGTCATCTCTCTGTCTGCTTGCGGCCATTGGATGCGGAACTCTGCCAACTTAAAACGGGACAAGGCGTCAGTGGCTAAGTTGTCTACTCCCGGTACATGTCTAGCAGTAAACAATACATTGCGCCGTAAACATTGCAACACTAGCTCCTTTAAAAGGCACAGCACCCAGGTGCATTTCGCTCTCTGATTATTGATTGCCATCACCACAGACCTGCTGTCAGACCAGAACACAATGTGCCTATTTGTCAGAATATCTCCCCACAAATGCAAAGCTACAATGATTGGAAACAGTTCTAAAAAAGTGATATTCCGAGTCAGACCGTGCCTTACCCATTCCTCAGGCCAATGCTGCATGCACCATTTGGGACCTAACACTGCGCCAAAACCCACACTGCCTGCCGCATCGGTGAACAATTCTAACTCGACATTGGAGCTACTCGGCATTCGCCATATCACTGACCCATTGAAGTTTTCCAAGAAATCTTTCCAAATGGCCAAGTCATTCCTCACTTCTGCCGACAACCTAGTGCGATGGTACTTGGCGCGTAGCCCAGATATAGCCCTTGCGATGTTCCTAGAGAAGGCCCTGCCCATCGGTATGACTCTCAAGGTGAAGTTCAGCTGACCCACCAAGACTTGCAACTGGTGTAGAGTCACCTTCCGGGCCCCCAAACAGGAGTCGATGACCACCTTGAATGCATTCACCTTCGACATTGGAAGCCTACACACCCCTTCTCTTGTATCTATTTCTATGCCCAAGAATGTTAAACAAGTAGTTGGCCCCTCCGTCTTCTCAGCGCACAGTGGCACGCCCAGTGCTTTAGTCAAGTGCTGGAAGGCCAGCAGGGCCATTCTGCAAGCCTGCGACCCCTGGGGGCCCAGAAACAAGAAGTCATCTAGGTAATTCACAACTCCATAAGATGCAACTGATGTTAGGAAATGCTGCACTGCCCACTCTAAGAACCTGGCGAAAGTCTCAAATACTGCACAAGCGATTGAGCACCCCATGGGCATGCAGAGGTCAATGAAAAACTCGCCCCTGAACGTGAAACCCAAGAACTTTGTATCTTCAGGATGTACGGGCAATAGTCGAAAAGCTGCCTCAATATCTGACTTAGCCATTAAAGCTCCCTTACCCAGCGCCTGCAGCTTCTGTATTGCAGTGTCGAATGTTGTGTAGCGCACCGTACATAGCACTGGATTAAGCTTGTCATTAACAGAAAGACCAGGGGGGCTGGACAAATTGTGAATCAATCAGTATTTCCCTGCCTCTTTTTTAGGTACCAAACCTAGAGGTGAGCATGCTGCAGATCAGAGCATATAAAATCTCCCTACTTCCACAGATAGAGTAATTTCACAGATACACGCACATACACTCATCATTCGCTAGGGCCCATCAGACTAACATACACTCCATTACTCTACCCGCATCGAACCTGAAAGAGAACTCCTTGAACACTCTGCATCTACAGATAGGCCAATGCGACCTGATTGATTATGTTCTGAGTCATGATCTAAACAACAGTAATCACAATAAAACTGAATGGGGAGAAGACTGAGGTGATGGTGTTCGGGGGGAAAGAAAACATCTGGTCAGCCAATTTGTGGCCTGACTCACTAGGGACATGCCCTTCCCCTACAACATCTGCCAAGAACCTCGGGGTGCTGATAGATCCTGCCCTCGACTTAGGCAGCCAGGTGAGCAGAACTGTTTCCACCTGCTGGGGTTTGATTCATACCATACGAAGGATCAGGAATTATCTCTCCCTGCAGGCAAGAAAACAAATAGCTGTTGCGCTCATCGGATCGCGCTTGGACTACTGTAATGCACTGTATGCTGGGCTTAACAAAGGCCAGCTGCAGCGCTTACAGGTAGTCCAAAACGCCATAGCCAGATTTGTTCTGGATACCCCCAGACGCTCTTCGGCCACTGCAGCCAGAAAAACGCTGCATTGGCTGCCGGTAGAACACCGAATCCGGTTCAAAGTTCTATGCATGACCTACAGAGCTATTGCCAAAAATAGCGACACAGGAATTGGGTCCATCATCTCCCACTATACTCCCGGAAGGAACTTGCGTTCCTCTGGGAAACTGCGTCTGACTGCCCCCCGTGTGCGAAGAGCCAAATGGGGTGGTAGAGCCTTTTCCACTCCTGCTCCTAAGTGGTGGAATGACCTTCCCCTGGACCTGAGATCTCTCCCGTCCTTACAGCACTTTCGCTCTGCTCTAAAAACCCTTCTCTTTCGGCAAGCCTACATGTAAGGTTTCCTGTCTCCTTCTCTGATCATTTTCTGATCTTTTTTGTTAGGCGCCTTGATACCTGAGGGTTATTGTCTTGCGCAATATAAATTGCCTTTCATTCATTCATTCAATAAGAAATTCAATAATCGACAAAGAAATAACCACCCGACACTGTAATTCAAACATAAGGTAATTTTATCTAAAATTAGTTCGAGTGAAAGTCAATCAATAGCAAAAATCATCATTCTCATAGTTACCTATTCTAGCTAAATGTCATAAACGGTCAGGACAGGTCTCTCGGTAGAGTCTCTCAAGACGTTGTCCTTACAGCATCGATCCTCACCAGCATAAGTTCGGGAAGAAGTGGCCTTAGACCCTCCCTAGTCTAACAATTTTTATAGTCAATCTTACAAAATATAAGCAACATATTAGCACTGGATATCCGTTGAGCCGCTGAGCAGAGTGAGCAGGAAAGGATGTAGCATCGCTACATTTGAAAAAAACCTCCGTTCAGGAAAAATCACAAAAATAAAAAGACGGAAGAAGGAAACTCAATTCCACAAATGTTACTTTAACAATCATCCTTCCTCGGAACCATAGTTGATCCATCTCAATATGAATAGTTCATTGTGGCTTCATGCTCATCCAAGGACAACTCAACAGACTGGCAGGACGCCCAGAATCGCTGTCATCACAGAAGCTTTACAAATTGTGCAGAGGCTGCGGTCAGGTGACTTTCAACCGAGTTCAGCAGAGCCTCTTGTCACGTCACTTTCACTCGAGCAAAGGCTGTAAATGGCAGCCATTTTCTCTTAGGCCAAAACGAACCATCTTCATCGAAAGAAACACAAACAACATTACTACATCATCGCAATGACTAAACAGTGTTAATTCCCACTAATACACTTATGTGTATGTAATTATCTAGCCATCTGCAACATACTTCAGCATTAGCTCACGTTATTAAAAAGCATGAACATAAAACAAATAGCACTTTCGTCATTTATTTAACCGCACATTTTAATAAGCAACATATATGCATTCCCACGTGTAGTCTCTCTTATTAGTAGTGTTGGTTTAATTCCAGAATCAGCACAAAACGATAATTAGTGATTACATTTTAATATTTTAAATCCTGACACATAGACAAAACCGGAGCTCAAAACCCAATACATTTTCAACAGAAAACCCTGCTCCAGCAAGCACACAAGGTCTGACTTCGGCAACTGTCTAAAGGGTACCGCCACCCTCCCCAAGGCTACCTCTTTCCTGATTTTGTGCTCCGCCGCCTCCATGTTCTGCAGCACTGAGTTTTGGTTGCGAGGAGGAACACTGGTGGTGGTGGCCGAGGAAGGGATGCGGAAACCAGACGCAAAACCCTCCTGTAAAAACTGGGCCTCTTTCAATTTGCCGTACATGCTAAGGAGGTGTGTCAGTACATGAATCCTAATGGGAGTTGGCAGATTTCTCAGATGCTTGAGGAGGCCGTCCCTTGGCCGCATTATGGACCGGCTGCTCTCTCGGCCTTCCTGACTTTTTGAAACATTTGATTTCCGGGTGAGACGGTCCCCCGCAAAAGGAGCAACAATGCTTGTATCTGCATGCTGCGCCCCTGGTGCACTCGTTCTTATTGTACTGCCAGCAGGCCTGTTTCTTATCCCCTGCTCCCCTGTCACTCCGAAAGGACTGATTCTGACTCGGGTAACTAGCTTTATTCGTGAGAACCGTAGAATAGAACACCGCATGCCACACATTAATTTCACGTTGGTCCCATGCTATCTCAGGGTGTACTGCCTTCATTTGACGGAACTTGGTGTCATATTGTAACCAACCCGTCCCTGGGAATTCGGAAGCTGCCCTATGAATCAAGGAAATATAACTAATCAACTGGGGTGCCACCGCGGGGTACCTTTCTGCCATGATGGCCTCATAGATAGCAAAACCTGTGATCCAATTTTTTATCGACCAATCCACCCATACCTTCTTTTGCTTGTATTCCCCCTCTTTACCTACCCTGGCTTTACCCGGGATTACCCCGGCATTAATGAGGTCAAATACATCGATATACTCTCCCTTCAGGATCTTCTCTTTGGTCTCCATGGGCACGTGCCATGTGATGCCCGCTGAGGGCGATAAAGCCATGGAGGCTGATCCGTAAATCAAAGGACTGTAAGCGAGCATAGGCAGCCCCATCGCCACTGGCCCCACAGCCCCATGAATCGTGTTACTTGTTGGCCCTGAGACTGTTGCGCCGTTGCTGGCCGTTTGCCCTTGTGGCGCTGGCGTCACCCCGCTTGGGAAATGCCCTGGGTAAGCCGCTGAGGGCACCATAGCGTTCGCTGGGCAATTGTTAAGGGCCTGGCCATGCGATGTCGTTGCCAGTACACCTGGGGATTGCGCTACCCCCCCAGACTGAACCCTCACTTGCGCGATGCCGCTGCCAGGATGTGCCACCACAGGCGGCGCAGCTATCTGAGCCCCAGGTGCTCCCGCATTTGCGACGGGTGTCACACCCGCCGGTGAAACGGTATTCTGCGTGTTGGGGCCCTCGCTTGTACCTGTGGGAGGGACAAAGGTATCTTGCACAGTGTTCGAAACCAAGTCTGTTGAATCTAGCGCTCCCTTCTCACCTGAGGATGCCGCCTGAGAGTCCCCAACTCTGTAACGCTTTCCTCCTGATGCCTCTTTAAATCTTTCAGGTGTGCGCCGGGCTCGCTTACCTCGCCCTGTTTCCTCTTGGGCCACCGTTCCTGCCCCTTCCTTTAATGTCTTAAGTGCCCAATCGACTCCTTTTTCCTTCGTGAACTCCAGCAGCTCCGTCAATGCCAGATAATCGTCTCTTTTTGCCTGGGCCCCTTTGCCCTTCGTTGGCCTTTTTGGCGGCATTCTGCACTTAATGAGAAATAGAAAAGTTAGTTCCGCCCTTTAAACCCCACCAATTTACCTTGGAAACCAGCGCGCCTTAATGATGTTTAAAAACGACAATTGCAAGAACACGCGCCTTCTTAGCTGCCGCGCGCACGCTTCCCTGGTTCTAGAAGTCGGCCCATGTAATTCCCAATACGACTGGCCCCACTGCGCTGCAACTCCTGGGAGCAACTACGACCGGAAGGTATTGGATCCTGCGGCTGCCATAAACCTGAGCACCCATAAAACAATTCCCCAGACGAACAGTTTGCCGCCCGCACGACAAGAGCGGTGAGTGCCCAGCACCTTTCGCATCGGACCGCACACGCGCCAGACATCCATGCAAAATTGCAATAACAGCATTTATAATGAGCACAGTTACGGGGAACAGCGGGAAGATTAAGCAAGATAGTGCCCAGAGCATCAGTGGGGATCGAACCATGAACCAAACCTGGTTCCCTGCTTCAGAGGCTGCAGCGCAGCCAACGAACCACATCTTTATAAACGTTTACTGAGATCATTTCCCCCCGCATGTTGCCCAGAGAATTATCAGAGGGATCCGAGTGCAGGGATCCCTTCACGGCTAATTACTAATGGCGCCTTGAAACTATTCACATTGACGGTAAACGGGTAAGCGCCCGATGCAGACCCACGCAAGCATTCCCCTTCACTCAAATAAGGAGCACGTCTCCTTCACTCTCACGCGGATATCATGACACCATGCCTTCAAGCACTCCTACAGCGCTGGGCTTCGGAGCTTGCGGCGCCCCGGGCTAAATTCATTTCAAAATATTTACGTCGGGTATGAAGATCCCTAACATGCGCACACTGTGAGGCCCGCTCACCTGCCCTTAGGGTCGCTTGGACTCTTCGACTTCCGCAACGGCGCTCGTCGTCCTAGCGGGAACTTGAAACGCGACCTCTGACCTTGGCAGGAGAGTGGACAAAGAGGGGGCGCCTTCTAGCTCGCTGGCTTTTCAAGCCTCGCACCAACACAAATTGCTTCCGGGGTCACCTGCCTTCCTTCCTCCCTACTCACTTCCGGTATTTGCTACCTGGTGTCCTATCCACTTCCGGGTTGCGTGACCCGAAAGGGATCCCTACTCTGGCGTCACTTTGCTGCCACTAACGGCGCCACAACCCCCTAGGAGGGGTGGCGCCCTTCAGTTCCTGCAAAGTGAAAGCAGGGACACCTGATGACGACTCTGGAACACTTATCGCAGCTGGGTTTCGTCTTCACCTTCGGCATCCACATATGTAAACAATGGGTGTGTATAGGACGCTGATGTGTATGTCAACCTGCTATAATTACATCTGTTTGACTACGATTTCTCCTTCTTGTAACACATGGGCATGGTCTGTTAGGAAGCCTCTTACATCATAACATTAGGTCTGACACAAATACATCACATTTTCAAAGGATGCTCTCGTGTGCCGCACTGTTATCAATAAAAAGTATATCTTTGATTGTTTGTCTTTGCAACACGTGGCTCCTACCCATATACAATTCTGTGGGAATATTATTTATAACATCATGCAGAAGTTCTTCTATAATCCGGAGAAGGGAGTGTGAGTCTTCATTATTTCACTATACTGTGTGGAGGATTCGGTACATGTATGAGGAATAACCCCAACCTCTTTATTAGTCCAGGGGGTGGTGGTAGGCGCAGATTGCAGAGCATCCATCAATATGTAGATATGCCATGAAATGTAGTCCTAATCCGCCCTCGTACTCCTACAGCAGCTCTTAGCTACCAAAGGGCTGCGATTTTGGATAACGTCATGCTGGCAGGAAACAGAAGTGCCTCCTGCCTGCATTGCCGTCTCATGCCCCATCTCTATGCTATATATGAACAATTGCCTATAAATTCAAATTCCAACAAATCCTAAAGTGGTAGAAATGTACATCTAATCTTTGACATATATGGGGCCCTAAAGACCTTTACGTTTCAGTGCAGTTCCCAGATGTGGAGTGGATATTGGGGTACATCTGTCGGCGTCAGTAGCCCTCCTCACCAGAGCTGATGCATTGCTGGACATTGGGTGCATGCCATGCTTTGCCAGGCATGGATGGCCAAGCCGGAAATGATACTCGCTCCCTGACCCTTCTTCTACTGCAGGGCCCCTTCGAGAAGTACGGCCTGTTGCCTCTGAAACTTCAGCTGAACCTTAGCAATGGACTGGATGGCCCCTGCTGCCAACCACTGGCCATAGATTCATGAATCAGGGCATCCGGCCTCTCAGTAGTTTTCAGAATCAAGCTGCATACCTCCGAGTCTCCTCACATAAATGCAGGCTGTCCCTGAAGGTGTACTTTAGTCTGTGCAGCCTGAGGATATTACAAACAGCTGTCAACACAAATGACCACTGTCAAGGACATCAAAGACTCCAGTGAATCTGGCCACCTTAATTACACCTGCAGTGCAAGCCCACATCACATGAGAACATTAGGACAGTTAGAATATTCCCTAGAGTGCTAGGTATTTCTGTGACAGTGCAGTGAAGGGTACCCAACCTCAACTGTTCAAAATGTACAATGATGCTCTCCTATTTTCCCGTCTCCGTTAGAACAATCCCAGCAGAGGTACAACAGCTGACCTCCAGGAAATCCATGGATCCCAGAAAGTGTATCTTGCTTGTGGCAGGTCTTCTGTTCCTGGAGATCTCTAGCCCTGTGGACGCTTGCTCATGTTTACCTTCAGTTCTACAGAACAGTTACTGCGATACAGCTGCTATTGGTGAGTTGAAAAAAATCTAAGAAAATGATATTCTTTACTTCAGTTTTTTAAGAAATTGTTGCTTTTTAATGTTTGGCATTAGGCTTGACCCTTTGATTTTACTAAAATTATATATTTAATATACTTCTATTTAGTGGTTCACAGCCAGAACTATTCACCCATTCATCTGCTGTTGTGTCATTCACATGTTTCTTCTTTGAACTACAGCATACAGCACAGTGCAATGGGCAAGCCCACTTCATTCACTGATTAACATCACCGTGAGTGACATCAGTTGGCTCTTTCACAAGGAGCACATCCATACACAAAGTAGTTCCTTTCCGTGCCAGGGACCACTATGTTAAAGTGTGTGCATTTTGAGACCCCAAAAATATATTTTTGCTGTTCACCACTGTTTTTTTTAGGTAGAGCTAATCGGACAGCACAGCTGTTCAAAGCTTGCCAAGGGCCTGTCTGGGGGTTTAGCCTGCTCATTGCTTCCCACTGGTTAGCTTTAATGTCACTCATATTTGCTTACTTCTTATTCAATGGCTTTCCGTATTGTAAATTTTCAATCTTGTGTTTGACCCTCCACTGGAGCATAGCATCTCAAGCAACTTTCTGAGTGACTGGCATGTTATCAATCAATCAATCAATCAATCAATCAATCGGGGATTTATAGAGTGCAAGGCTACTCCCGAAGTGTCCTGGTGCTAAATAGGATTATGTTCAACTGAACCCTCTCACACTAGTGTCCTCACTGAAAAGCTGCATTGAAGAAGCTGGTTTTGAATGATGCCTTAAGCTATTTTCCTCCCTCGATGCACTCTTGGATGAAGAGCATTCCACTCCAGTGCAGCAAGGTGGGAGAAAGATGAACAACCACATTTTTTTCTGACTAGCACTACATGTTCCAATATGAAGGAAGGGAGCCAAACAACAGGATCTCTGTATTCTGGCATTACATTGTAAATTACTAGCCCACATCCACTTAAAACAGCCACCAGACAGTTTTTAAATGTCTTTGGTCCTTCAGCAGATGACACTATCCAGACCCCAGAGAACTCAACTAAGGAGGCCAAAGGAGCCATATAAATGTTAGAAAGAGTTGGGCTTAGAGCAGATCCTTGTGGGACTTCAAAATTGGTTACTTTACGGTTGGAAGCATAGAGAGCCGTCCAGAAACACTGGCTTCTATTGGTGAGAAAAGAGCCAACCCATGCCAGAACAGAACCTCTGACTCCGATGTCTTTCTTTCAGCCTGTTTTGCATGATCAAGTATCAACTTGATGGAATCTGTTAACTTCACTAGTACTGATTCGGTCTAAGTCTTGACTGAGTAGTGTAACAGCTGCCCCTGTTCAAAGCTTTCGGAGAGCTGCCCATTCATGAGCTTCTCCAATATCTTTGACACCGCAGGTAAAAGGGAAATCTGCCTGAAATTACCAAGCACTGTACTGTCTGCCAACAGTGTTTTTTTAGTAAATGAATTAGTTTGGCCGGTTTCCAGCAAGTTGACAGTGGCTGATTGGATAAAACTATTGAATAATTGATTCAGAAGCAGATTGATCATCTTCAAGCTAGCAATTAAAACCCATGGAGGGCATGGATCATTAGGTGAACCAGATTTACAAAAGCGATTTATAAATTCCACTTCTGACTTTTATCAACCGTTTTTTCTTTTATCTTAAGCACTTCATGAGTGTGAGTGTCTTTTTCATCTGTCTCATCTGCTTCTCTTCCTCCACCCCCACTTATGTTGCTTTCTCTTGCCTGTATACAATGCCTAAGTTATGGACTTGTAAATGCTGGAGCTGGCACTATCAAAGGTTGTGGTGCCAAATACAAAGACTGTGGAGTATTGATTACCCCTCATGCCTCTTTAATATGAGGCATGAGAGAGGTAATTGGACGGGCAACGCCTGACCTTTATCTCAGTCTTGAGGGTTCTTTTTTGTTCCTCAATTCTCCCATTGTCTCTATTTTTCCATCTTTCTGTACCTTCCTTTTTCATCCTTTTGTATTTTGTATTTCTTGCTCCGCTCTGGATCAAAGTTTTATAAGGAAAAAATAAGTGCCAGTGAGCCCCACCTGCAACCTGCAGCTCAAGTTAAACACTGCCCAAATATTTCTCCCCCACCTTCCCCAGCATTCCACTTTTCCACTGTTCTCTGGTTGCTTCTCTGCCCACCCTCCTTGTGCTTCTATGACCCTAGCTCTCTGTGTTACTTTCCCCACCCTCCATATTGCTTCCCCTGTGTATCTTGCTCCATGCTACATTACCACGTGTTGCTACCCCAATCGCTCCTCCTTGAAAAGAAGCCTTCGCACTATTTGTTTTTAATTTGCTGATCCATTGTGAATTGGTAAATAAAAATAAAAGTAAAGGCCTATGTTTTGTTAAATAAAAATAAAAATGAAGGCAAATGTACCTACAAAATAACACATCCACTGCAGTTATATGATCACACCTATTTTTGGTATGCTGCACATTATCAGTGATGCTATACGGCATAGCTAAAAACATTGACAAAGCCCACAGGTCCAAAAGGTGAGACTTACTGGGTTTGCCAGTGATTGCTTTAATGTTGGTGAAAGCCAGGATGCAACCATTTTAGATTTATTCCTTGCATATATGAATGACCTAGACATCCAATTAAATTATTCAAAACCCTATATTATGACTTGTGGTCACCCATGCACTAAGCCCAAGATTTTTAAAATGGGAGATTTCAACTTAGTAAAGGTGAAAGATTGTAATTATTTAGGGATTCTTTTTATTCAATCACTTAGTTGGACATCGCTTTTAACATTAAGTCTTCAGTCCTTCAGTAGGAACATTGAGGCCATATTTAGATTTGCTCAAAAGTCAAAAGCAAACCAACCATAGAAATGCTGAGTTTGTATAGGAGCCACATATCATGGTGAGAACATATGGTGCCGGGCTATGGGGCTATAGTAAAACTGGTACTCTTCTAAGAGTAGAAAATCATTTTACTCGCTATTGTAAGTACCGGAAGGCACAGGCGGTTAAATATGCTAGAAGGAACTCAGGATAACACACGTGGAGGATCTGATTGATTTGGCCCCTTTACTACTCCGGGTCAAAATCTGGGAGTCACCCGAGGCCCGCCTATCTAGCACATGCATTACTGACTGACTGTCACTTGAAAGGGCAGATCAAATTTCATGGCTCTTATAATTGAAAGAATAATTTAAAAAAAAACTAGGTTTACTTAAACTATAAGAAAATCTCTGTATAATTGGGCCAGAACATAAGCTATGCGTCAAAGAATGCATCTTGGAACACCCTATGAATATTCATCTAGAAAGGCTCAGACTATAGAAACAATTTCAAATATGCCCAAATCTCAACAACACGCAGTATAGAGCGTTATTTAGGGTGGATTAAAACCCTACATATTGCTATTGGCAAACTCTTTTTAGACTGCGCATATTCCACTTTAAATTTGCCCTTTCCATGTTAGGGTCATGTAAGCAAGATTTACCGCCTTCCGTATACGATTATGCCTCACAGCACTACACTAGTCACTTAACTTTGTTCTGTACTTTGAACACACGGCATGAGACACTCTTTCCTGGCCCCAATTTTGCATAAATCAAACCTGAGACACATAAAGGAAGGATTAATATTTCAGTCTTTAGGACCCCAGAAATTTGTTATGCGTTATTAAATTTGATCAAATTTGCATTTTGCATTAGTAAACAATATAGACCATAATAACACATAATTTGATGGAATGACTCAATTGACAGATATGTATCTTCTTAACTTTCTTTTATTGTTAAAATGACAATGGTCTCGGATCTTAGTGATGTCTTGATGTCTCAAAGGTCAATTTGTTGGCTTACATAACATCAGAACTACAGGAGGGACCAGATGTTACTCAAATGACTGCTGAGACCATCGTATGATATGAGAGCATGTCATCAGGCTTGATACACCTCAGGAGAGGCCCAAAGAACATATAATTGAGGATGCAGGCACCACACAGACTAGCCACGTAGGGGTTTATCCACCAGCCCTGACTGCTGCACTGGAGAGGCATTCCCTCATGTTTTGAATTTTTAATTGGATGCTGCAAACCCGTTGCCCTAGTAGCCTGGGTGGTTCTTTGTTTATCAGTGTTTACTGTTTATCGTGTGTCTGGATCAGCACACAATGGGCACTTTAGCAGGAATCAAAAAAACAAAGGGTGAGTGAAAAGGTGGTGCTCAAACGAGCATAGGAGGTGGATTCATCCTCCTCTAATCAGTACATATATAAACAAAGGGATCCACCCTTATAAACAAGAAAAGTAGTATTCCTCCAGATATGTGTGTCTCCTACGATGGTGGAAAGCCCACAGCTTTTTTAAAATACCCCTCACCCATCAAAAGGACCCTTGGTGGCATGCTTCATCATCGGGGTCTATAGTCAGACAGTTATCAAGGTTACCTCCTCGCCTGGCAAACTACCTCCTCACGGCTTCACAGAGATGCGAGGAGGTAGTTGCCAAGTGAGGGGGTAACCTTGATAACTGTCTGACAATAGGTGCTCCTTCCCTCTCGTTTTTCAAGCTCATGAGGCATTTAACGGGCTAATAAAAAAGCCATACCAGTCAAAATACCTATTGGGGTCATTGTATACAGTGCATGTAGATTGTTAGATACATCACTTAGTATTTACTTTGAGTTTTCACACATTAATCTTACAATTTAGAGTGTAGAAGGGATCGCCTTTAGGTCCTGATGAGAAGCCAGGGGAGGGCTTCGAAACATGTCGACACAGGAAGCACTGCCCATTAAAGCTTAGTACTTCTGTCCTATTCCCCACTTTTAACAATATCAGCCTGAAAGAAAATTACAGTTTTTTGGTTTCTGCAGAGCCAGGTATTGTTTAATCGTACACCACTTTCACATACTTCTGACCCTTCCACTCACACCCCTACACCACACATAGTATTGTTACAAAACCAGTGCTCCCACATAGTCATAGCAGCGAGACGGGAAGACCCCAATGATGAAGCATGCCACCAAGGGTCCTTTTGGTGGGTGAGGGGTATTTTAACAAAGCTGTGTGCTTTCCACGATCGTAGGAGACACACATATCTGGAGGAACCATACTTTCTTGTTTATAAGGATGGATCAGTTGTTTATATATGTACTTAAGCAGGAATATCAGGATATCATGGGGTAACACAGCAGACCCCTTCCCCAACATTCTGGGAAGTACTCCTCACTGCTAACACACCCAATGGTGACGGACAAGAAGAGGTGGGGAGGTACAGTTTTGTGTACTTCTTACTCAAAATATGCTATGGGGGTCCTGATTTGGATAGCGCCCTGGTTACCCTTTACTGTTATATGCTCTGGCTGATAGTGCTTTACACCCCAACACAGCACCCTCCCTATGAGTAGGAGACTTCTTCAAGGTGCATTATGTGGTAAATAAAATATTACGCTCTCAGACTTTTAAAATATAAATAAGATCATGCATAAAGCAAGAGGCTGACTCTGTGGTATCAGGTTCATAAAGGGATTTATTCCATTAACTCGAGTCAAAGGGAGAATATTTCCATCACCAAAATTGGATCTGGAAAGGGGCTCAAAAGTATTCTCAATATTCTCAAAACATTATTCACAGAGTACAGTATATATACATTTCTCAATTGTACGTAAGCAAGAGAGCAAGAGAGAATGAGATAAGAGCATGTGGGCGTGTAAGTAGGCGTGAAGGTGGGCGTCCATGTGGGCGTCCACTTGATGATAATGGGTAATTTGTCATGTGTGGGTGGATACCTGGAGAATCCTGCAATGTCAGCAGAAATATTTGGCAGAGATGCGTGCGCAGTCGCATGACGTGTGATAGACGTGCAACTAGAGGGAGAAAGGGACTTGACATTTAGCTCTACATGTGGAGACAAAAGTCTGGGGTTATGTCAACCTAATCCCAAATCATATCTAACATCCTATGTTTAAAGAACTGTGTTATCCAAAAAGAGAGGTCTCTTAGGATAGAATCTTATTCTATACTGACTATACTGACTAGTGCGTGTACAAGCGTCTAAGTGTCTACACTAAATGCGAGGGGGTAGGAATATTCCATGGTAACAGGGCTATGAATTACTTGCATAAAGACAGAGAAGCCGGGCCCTTTGCTCGGTAGCTGGAAGAATGTTTACTTAAACTACTAGACAGGAATGCATTGGATAGGGACGGAGGAGATAATCTTGAAGGTGAAATACAGTTCTTGGCAGGCGACGGGCTGGATCAGGCACCGTTAGCCGCGCAGGGAGTGAGACAAAGTTCATGGTCACAGATGCAGGCTCAGACTGGAGCTCTCAGAGGCAGAAGGCAGGAAAAGGCTTGATGACAGAATCAGGGCCTACTCGCCTGGACTGAAAAATGGGATAAATGAACCATATAAAGCCGGTGGCCTTTCATACTTAGAAATAGAATATCCGGCCCATTCATGGCGGATCTGAAAGAGGACATGTTGACGGTGGACGCACAAGTGTTTGCGTCTTCATAACTGGAACTGGAGGGAACATACATGTACTTGTGATTTATACATGAAACCGTTGGGGTCCCAGATAGGGGACATAACTGATCATAAAAATCCATATTTCCACATTCCCTCCTTGTCCCCTACTTGCCCGTTAAGAGATATCAATCTTCATCAATCCGTTGATCTGTTCATATAACATCATTTGTTCTTCTTTTTTCTTCCGGGATGAATGAAATCTTGGTGGTGGAATACACGATGTGGCACACAGACCACAAATCGCTGGTCCACATTGTAGGCATAAGCAGCAACTGAATAGTATGAGAAAGCCAATACCTAGGAAGGATAGGACCCTCCATCCAAAGGTAGATAATACACTCCAAAACCAACCGGACCAAGTCCAGGTGCCTGGATTCTGGTGTATCTGGCTTACAATCTTATGAAGGCGAGTTATGGCTTTATATACAGATGGCGAATTTTCTGGCATGAAAAATGCAACAGCTTGATTTGATGACCCTACAAGCTCCGCCCCTATCGGCCAGGATAACGTCAAGGACAAGACTATTTTGAAGCACAACAATCCGCATAGCAGACTGCTCTTCTGTTAAATTGCCTAAGGCGGAAATAGTTTCGTTCACTACTGCTTCAAGGGTTCTGGTTAATCTACGTATCAGCTTACTATTGGTAACTGTACCTATATAGGGAAAGAAACCTTTATTGAAATCTGTGTATTTTTCCCATGCTGTTTCAGTGTAATCGACAATTGGGAGATCTCTCTGCTGTCTATTGTGTACTAAATGAGTATTTCTATGATAATCAGGAGGAGCTAGGAAAACAGGTGGTAGGAGGAATGCTATGTAACAGGTACCATCCCAATCTAGAGGTAGGCGTATATATGCGGTCTGGCCACATATAAAGTAGGAATGACGAGAAGCTCTAAATGTAGACTTGCCTTGATCACTGAATTTTATTACAGTGGTGCATTTACTATGGCCCATGTGTATGGAGCCATTCTTTCTTATACATAATTCCCCTTTTACTGGGAATACGGACATGGCGGGCAAGATTGGTGTAGCTTCAGATTCAACGTTCAGGATCATGAGGTTAAGTGTAAAATTACCTAATCCATATACTTCATGTTCTAGATCAGTTCCTGTTCTTTTGGGAAGTCCCTCCTTGTTAGGGTAGCAGACTTTAAGCAAAACTAAGTTCAGGTTTCCCCATACCCAGTTGTCTTGATAAACTGCGGAATTCGAATCTAGGGAATTAATCAAACTAAACCATGCTCCACAGGAGCCATTGTGTGTGAACGGATAGAGAAAGAGGGGCAAAACTCCCTTATAGTTCTGATAGGGGGGGAGTCGGCCACAGACCCAGCAGTCTGTAGCATTGCTAGTCTGATGTGAATGGTGCAGCATCTGAATAAAGGTATTGTTGCGTAAGGCAAGTCGATATGATAGCTCATAGGATGGCAGATCACTAAATGTGTGCTTTATGGTATCATTAGTGGAGGAGTGTAAAAGTGAGGCAATAGGAGGAAGAATAGCATGTAGTATTAAGCTGATACATATTATCGTGATGCACATCTTGCTCTTTTTTTTTTTATATCAATGTTATTGTCCAAGATCTTATGCAAGCCAGAATACATGTTCAACCGCTTCACCACCTAGTGGACTTAATTGATCAAACGGGTTCTGACTTCTTAGATCAAAGTTTAGCTTTGTGGAAACTTCTGGGGAGTCTCCTCTAGAAAATGGTGTTCAAAATCCAAAATCCAAGTTTAAAGTCTTTTTCCTTTGTAAAAGAGTGGTGAAGGTGCACTTTGACTTTAACGGCCGTCCCCGTGGTCCAGAGCACTGACTTTGGCGCCTTCCATCCAGGAGCGATGGAGTATTCTTTGACCTGGGTGTTGTCAGGGAAGGCGGCAGCAACCTGCGAACAACAAGAGAGTAGTGCAGACATCAAGGAAGCCAGGTAATCTGTCAGCATGTTATTATCTTTTAGGCATTGGAGTGCCCCACATATTTGGTGGTCTACCAAAGACCACTTCATAGGGAGATAAGCCTGTTCTAGAATGAGCTACCATTCGCATGTAAAAGAGGGCAACCGGCAGGGCTACCATCCAATCTACACCTTTGTCTGCGCAAATTTTTAATGTCTGATTATGTCTTTCTACAAGGCCTGCTGCTTCAGGATGTCGCACACAATGGAATTTCCAGGTATACCCTAACAGAAGGGACACCTGCTTCATTAGTACCAGGACATATTTGTAACCTCTACATCTGTTTATTTGGATATAATCCATTTGGAGCACTTCAAAAGGGTGGTCAGGTGGATGGAATCCACCTTGTTCCATCGGAATGCCTTTACCTGGATTGAATTGGCAACAGATCATACATGTTCTGACCTTTTGTTTCGCTGCTGCACGCAGGTGCTTGTTGAACCATATATTCTGTAAGCTATCTATCATTGCTTTCTCTCCTAAGTGTGCAGGACTATGTGCGGTATTTATGATTATTTGTACCATTGAATCAGAAAGAAACCATGGGGATTTGCCCTTTGTCATCCAACCTTGATCAGTCAGTACCCCTCCTTGTTCCGATCATTTCTTTAATTCGTCTACAGTAGCATGTGTCTGTATGTCTTGTACATCCTTGGAAGGATCCCTAACTGTCATGGCTTTGGACACTTATTGAACCTGTAACTTTGTCATGTCTAGTGGGGTCTGAGCTGTCTGTTTAGCTGTTCGGTCTGCCAGATCATTGCCTTGGGAAAATGGTATCTGTGGCTCTAGTATGTGCTTTACATTTTAGGATAGCTATGGCTGTTGGTAAATGTATTGCTTCCAGTAGGGCTTGAATATGGGGGCCATGCTGTATCTTGGCCCCATGAGAGGTCAAGAAACCTCTTTCTCGCCAGAGAATCGGTGTAAATGTTTACTCTCAGGTGCTTAGCTCTTATGCACGCTTGTGTCAGGGCGATGAGCTCTGCTGCTTGTGCTGACAATATGTCTATTCTTTTAGTCTCTATTATTACAGTATCAGTAGTCACTGCATATGCTGCCACTAATTCTCCCGCCCCTGTCCTCATGCATGAGCCGTCAACTTATAGTGTTAGGTCGGGGTCTGGGAGTGCAACGTCTGTCAAGTCTTGTCTTGGTTTAGTCACGGTATGTATTACTTCAACACAGTCGTGTGGTGAAACGCTTTCTGTACTGGAGGGCAAAAGGGTAGCAGGATTCAGTATGTTGCATCGTCTGATCTCTATGTGTGGTTGAAATAACGTTGACTCATAACCTGTCAGTCTAGCTACAGTCAGGTGTTGTGTTTGTGTCCGGTTCAAGAGAACCTCTACTGCGTGTGGTACTTGTACTGTCAGAGGGTGGCCCAGCACTATCAAGTCACTTTGTCTTATGGCTAAGGCCGTTGCTGCAACTGATTTTAGGCACGCAGGCAAAGCCTGTGCTACTGGGTCTAATGTACTAGAAAAATAAGCACAGGGCTCGTGTTTTCCTGCATGATCTTGTGTTAGGACAGATAGTGCTGTTCCATCCCGCTCTGTCACAAAAAGCATAAACGATTTGTTGTAATCAGGGTTTGCTAAAACTGGTGCTTGACATAAAGCTCTCTTTAATTCTTCAAATGCCACAGTGTGTTCTTGTGTCCAAGGGAGGACTTTAGTAGAAGCTGTATTAGGGGCTTGGACTAATTCCACCTGAAAGATCACAATAAAACATGAGAAAAAGGGGAAAACACCATACCTATTTCCTTGGCTTAATTTCTAAGGGGGCTAATTTCTAAGGGGCTTAATTTCTTAAGGGGCTAGCGGGAAGCGAACCTCCTCAGGGGCCAGCAGAAAGCCAATATTCTCCTCCTTCCCCCCCTTTTTGACAGGAGGAAATCTGAAACAGATTTCACTGCTGTCAAACACTATCAAACCCTGTGTCTTGTCAACACTATTAATCCCTGTGTGTAGCTACTGGGCGTAAGCAAAATTATAGGAGATACACAGCGTATTAGAAACGGCGAGAAATCCTTCAAATTAATGTACAAACCTCATTGTGTTAGCTCATAAGCTGGCCAAATGACATCTCATATGCAAATGTCCCTATTACATGAACCTACACCAACCTGAAGTCAATATTAATGCTAGTAGGCCCTAATAGGAATGCTAAATTACCTAAATATTCGGAAAACCAAGTTTAAGAACAGTTGTTAATGTTGATAATTAATAATTTATCTGCTAAAGAAATCAGTCATTTTGCAATAATTTCCACCTATACAATAAATAGCCTAATTTAAAAACAAGTCAACTTTTGGGGCCACCACTTACAAGAATGAGCTTACTAAAGCAAACTTTAAAAAGGAAATCCTGTCAGATATTTTCTCATTACCCTAAATACCGAGCCTCATTTGTCACTCTGTGGTGGCAGTCCTTATTTAAAACAGGCCTTCAAGAGTTAAGATGCGAGTGCACAGATCATAATTGTTCCTTAATGTCCAATCTGGAAACATATGACCGAGGCTGCCTGTCTATAAGAGAAAGGCAGTCATGTGAAAAATATTTTAGTCTTGCATAATTTTTCCTTTTATTTCATTCATCTCCAACACCAATTAGACATACACTGATAACGTGTTGTCTGCTATTTTGACAGCATGATAAAGGTAATATCACGTCTGTGAAATTTAGTAATTGTGAACAAGTTCCAGCCAAGCGCTGTGCAAAGATCGCCGTCGTCACGACTATCTCTGTACTTGCACAGGAGAACTTGGTATTAAACGCTAAACAGACTGGTCAATACAACACAAAAACAAAACATATATAAAATACATATGCCAAGCCATCAGTATACCAAGCACAGAAAGCATAGACAATTGCACTAACATATATAAATGAGCAGCGATGCGCAATTACAGTACCTACAGCTCAGAGGCGAACATTCTGGCCTGCTTAATTTGTCAGGCTTTTAATCAATAATTGATTTACCTGCCCTATACACCCCCATCTGAAATCACCGTGTCAAGTCTGACACACAGAATCAGCAAGAATAATCAAAAACGAAGAACACACGAACCTGTTTGGTTTCTTTTATAAAAACAGAATCAGCAATAATAATCAAAAACGAAGAACACACGAACCTGTTTGTTTTCTTTTATAAAAATGAGCTATGCATCTTCGTCAACACAATGTACCCTAATGTCCCAGACGAAGACGCACCTCTCATCTCTCCTCACAGACTTTTAACCACTGGATCATTTATCCAATGCAACTGGTGGCAGCTTGTGGCCACAATTCAAAAATGTCTGAATTTGAAAATCGTTTTTATATAGGCACATAGCCCTTAAAATTCCAAGCAAGAGCAACATTTTACTTTCTGGCCAGAAGCAATATAACATTTGCTAAAAAATAAAACAAATCTTCTCCATAGACATTTCCTCGGGGCACTTGTTTTGCACAGAATAGAACAAGGGAATCTTTCTCGACTTACAGTTCTCAGCTGCCCTGTCTTATCAGAGAAGCTAAAAATAGCCCCTCAGCGCGGCCTGAGCCTGGGCTGCCAGCCATCTTTTTTTGTTTTTCCTACTCCTTGCCCCCAAGGCTCTCCGCCTGCAGGCATTACACAGATGCGATGTCAGAGAAGCTTTCTAAGCAGTGCCTCTGTTCTGCTCCTCTCACCGGCCCCCACCTACACTGGCTACAAGGTCAGAATCTGTCTCCGATTTCTGTATCACATTCTGCTCTACACAGCCCCCACCTTCTCCTCACTCTGAAGCTGTCAAAGACAAAAAGACTACTCAATTCCATAAAAACTGCAATAATTCGCCCAATTGAAAAATTATTTTTACATACAATTTGCACTCAGGGGGTCATAATCTTACCGTCTTGACCCAGCACATTGGCTCACTGGACCACCAAGAACACAAACCTGGATTCTGGAACAATTTTGTAAATTCGAAATACCCACAATTTTTCTCAAGCTAAACTTTTCACTAATTATTTTTCATTAACACTTCGTACATTAGGGGTGTCATCAAATCACAGGTGGTGCTCTTTCTCTAGCTACACCCCTCCCAATTCCCTTTTAACAACGTGAACAAATGTGGGACCATGAAAACACCAGCCATGCGCTGTTCGGTTGGTGGGAGGCTCAAGAACCTTTGGGCTACTATATGTATTATATGTATCGTGGTACTTGCGGTGGCACTCTAACTGGACCTTCTACTGGGGCCACTCTTGCTAGGTCCTCTGAAAGGACGGGATAAATACCAGCAACGTCAATATTTCTTTCTCTGTCAGCCTGCGCTCATTTTACCTACTCCAATTACTCCTGTAACATCTGTTCCTTGGCTTTTCCAGACTCCAGTCTACTCCTCTCTGCTTCGTGAAACACTTACTCTGACCTCCTATGTGACTCCTTGCGCCAAAAACTCAATGGCATCCTTCCAAGCTGGTCTACATTTTCTCTTTCATAAGAGTGTTTCGTTGTCCATCTACTTGTTCTGCTTTTACTCGTATACCTTCCTCAACTAACACGTTTTCTCGGGCTTTGTCTGAATCCTCCCTACTTTTCTCTTCTTTTCTGAGCGCTTACTCTGTGCGTCTATGCTATTCTTTACGCCATAATTCAATGGCATCTTTCTGTTACTGTCTGGCTATCTTTTTCCATAATTCTTCTTCTACTCTCATGATGCAATCTGCATCCCAGGTCCCAGCTGCGGGCCACCTCTGACTTTCTGGTAATTCCTTGGTGTAGTCTACCCATAAATCAAGAAATAATATAGCGTCTAAGCCGTGTTTATGATACATGAAGTACCCTGGAGTGTCCCTAGGAGGAATAGGAACAGCTTCTTCGAGTACCCCTTTTCTAGTTGTGATCTGTCTTAATTTCGAAAAGAGCGGCATATTGAGAACTGATCTGATACTTGATCTTGAACAAACTTAATACGATAAACACAATAATGAACAGTCATTCACACCACAATATGCAGAATGTACTTAAAACATTTAACATTTAACATTTAACGAACAACAATGATGGCCATTGGGAACACTAACTAGGTGCTTCTGAATTATATACTAGACATACTAGATATACTGCTAAACAGTACAGATACACTGCTGAAACAGTGCAGACCGGATTTGTGTACCCAAACCCGTCTTGACCGGCACAACCTATGTGCACGTCAGAACGCCTCCCCGGCAATGGTACTCACCGGGTAGCTCGGAACGGAAGGCCTCGGAACTGAACTGGACTGGACTGGACCGGACTGGACTGGACTGGACCCGACTCGTGACCTGGATACTTCGGAACTTCGGAATCTGGTGGGCCTCTGTATACCTCGGACACAGCACTCTCGCAGGTGGACTCTGGGTAGGACAATCTGCGTTCCTCACCGCCTCGTATGGATGCCTGGTCGCAGTCTGTCCCCTTCGTTGGCCTGAGGGAGTTGGCGGGAAGACCCGCGACGTGCGCGCTTGAAGTCCATCACGGCTATGGAAGGGGGCAAAACTGGACCTTCATCTCCGGCGTGTGGGGAAAGAGATTAAACTGTTCGGGCGCCATTATGTGGTAAATAAAATATTACGCTCTCAGACTTTTAAAATATAAATAAGATCATGCATAAAGCAAGAGGCTGAGTCTGTGGTATCAGGTTCATAAAGGGATTTATTCCATTAACTCGAGTCAAAGGGAGAATATTTCCATCACCAAAATTGGATCTGGAAAGGGGCTCAAAAGTATTCTCAATATTCTCAAAACATTATTCACAGAGTACAGTATATATACATTTCTCAATTGTACGTAAGCAAGAGAGCAAGAGAGAATGAGATAAGAGCATGTGGGCGTGTAAGTAGGCGTGAAGGTGGGCGTCCATGTGGGCGTCCACTTGATGATAATGGGTAATTTGTCATGTGTGGGTGGATACCTGGAGAATCCTGCAATGTCAGCAGAAATATTTGGCAGAGATGCGTGCGCAGTCGCATGACGTGTGATAGACGTGCAACTAGAGGGAGAAAGGGACTTGACATTTAGCTCTACATGTGGAGACAAAAGTCTGGGGTTATGTCAACCTAATCCCAAATCATATCTAACATCCTATGTTTAAAGAACTGTGTTATCCAAAAAGAGAGGTCTCTTAGGATAGAATCTTATTCTATACTGACTATACTGACTAGTGCGTGTACAAGCGTCTAAGTGTCTACACTAAATGCGAGGGGGTAGGAATATTCCATGGTAACAGGGCTATGAATTACTTGCATAAAGACAGAGAAGCCGGGCCCTTTGCTCGGTAGCTGGAAGAATGTTTACTTAAACTACTAGACAGGAATGCATTGGATAGGGACGGAGGAGATAATCTTGAAGGTGAAATACAGTTCTTGGCAGGCGACGGGCTGGATCAGGCACCGTTAGCCGCGCAGGGAGTGAGACAAAGTTCATGGTCACAGATGCAGGCTCAGACTGGAGCTCTCAGAGGCAGAAGGCAGGAAAAGGCTTGATGACAGAATCAGGGCCTACTCGCCTGGACTGAAAAATGGGATAAATGAACCATATAAAGCCGGTGGCCTTTCATACTTAGAAATAGAATATCCGGCCCATTCATGGCGGATCTGAAAGAGGACATGTTGACGGTGGACGCACAAGTGTTTGCGTCTTCATAACTGGAACTGGAGGGAACATACATGTACTTGTGATTTATACATGAAACCGTTGGGGTCCAAGATAGGGGACATAACTGATCATAAAAATCCATATTTCCACAATTAGACCGATTGACTCCCCCTTTATGGGACACCTATGCGATATGGGCCTCCAGAAACCAGCGAAAATGGGCCACGCATACTCAAGTAGTTGAGCAGTGGCGGGCACACCACCTAGAGAATAGAGCCTTCTTTTTCTAATCAGACTTACATGCCCTGCATAACAGTATTGATTTACTCTAATGCAAAATGGAGGCAGGGTGGAGAGTGATGGATGGGGAATATCTGGAATGTACACTGTCAGATCAAAATTCCCTGAAACTTTTATTCTTTTGGGGTCCAACCATGCTCACATACACCCAAGTGCACCAAAATCCAGAGGCACTGAAGGATCAACGTTTTCAGGAGGTAGTGGGGATACACAATGCACAAAACTTCGCTAAGAATGAGGGCACTGCCTCAGATGCCACAGGGGAATGGGACGCCTTCATGGCGGTTCTCTGAGGCCCATGCCTCAAGGCCACATTTGGGGCAAGTTAAGTGACTGTTTAAGGTCTTACAGGGAACTTCCCCACAAACTAAGCCATATTGACTATATGGAATATATAATATGTTAAAACAGGGAGGGCGACAGAGCAGGCAGACTATTGGCTTGGCTACTAGATTCAGAACAAACTAAATTCCCATCAGAGTCATCCACACACACCAGGGAGATCAAGACAGCACCCAAGAGGGTATTAATGCAATCTTGATAGTGCCATGAACTCTGGCCCAGGAAGAGACAATGACGTTCTAGAGTATTACTGCCCTAGCTCCCAAAATGTAGGGCTTTGTTCTCGAGTAACCTACCTTCCTAGAGGAAAAGAAACAGTTGCTTAAACAAATGGCCAGAGGTAAGAATCTGGGCAACTACAGCTTACTTGTTGAATTCCATGTGGCATACGCCTCACGCATAGCACAGCTGTTGCTATCAGTACTAGAACAGTCAGCACTTAGACGTCTACTGCCTGCCCTCCTGTATGAGAGAGGCCTTGCTAGTAGTCCTCCCAAATCTTAAAGGGACCCCCCTGTAGGTCAGATACTACCGCCCACTGTCTTTACTAAACCTAGAGTGCAAGACATTGGGAAAGTTTCTGGCAAACCGGTTCATGCCTATCATATACGACTTAGTGCAAAATGGTCAGAACGGCTTCACATGGGGCACAAATCATTTAAATTATAAATGCTCTTCATATTCATAGACTGAGCCAAGGTGGAGAACCAAGACCACTGGGCGCTCTCCTTAGACACACCTAAGGCCTTTTATACGCATATCTGGCCTTTCCTGATGCAGGTACTTCCAGAAAAAGGGTAGGCCAGTGGTTGGATGTGTCTCTTCTATGCGCAGCCATTGACACGGATCAGCACAGGGTAAGTGGTCTCTGAAAATATCCCTATTGAAGGGGGAATATACAGGGTTGTTGGCTCTCGCAGTCTGTTTCTCCTCCGGCAATGGAGCCCTAGCATGCCTGCTACAGAGCTAGAATCTGGATTGGGGTCTGTAAATTGTGAATCAATGGAATGTAATCTCACTGTATGTCAACAATTCTCTAGTGTGCCTCCACAGTGAACACCACAATTTACTACTTGTGATGGCCTCCATGAATGAGTTTGGAGAACTATCAGGCCTTCCTATGAACTGAGGGAAATTATGCTTATTCCAGATCCCACCTCTGATGGAAATGCAAATGTGCTCTATACCAATGGTAGAGCGCAATGGTGATTTGACACATTTAAATAGCTGGGAGTTACCACTAGGAGTGCGACCTACTTGATGGTAATCTGGACAGGGCATTGGTGACAGTGCGATGCTCAACTCCCTTCTGGCACTCCCTGACTCTATCACCAATGGGCAGAGTCGATATCGCCAAAATGCTCATTCTTCCTGTTATATTTTTTTTTGCAGCTCTGCCGATGGTGATCCAACAACCATTTTCAGGGGACTGTGCTCTCTGATGACAAAATAAATATATATGTTACTATGTCAAAAGGGGGTAGGCCCAAATGCTGGAAACCATGCAACTCACCAGGTGCCCTCTGTGCTGCAGTTCAGCCCCTCAATAACATTTGTTTTTCAAAAACAAACTTCCAAAGGTGTGCAAATAAAAACACTAATACATCCGACACCTTCCGATATTGTTTCTCAGGGTTTGGTGGCCATTTGTGATTTTTTTCTGGGCAGGATCACAAGGCTTTTCCAAGCAAGAATCTAGCCTTCCTGGATATATTTGAAAACACATCTCCTACCAAACCAATTTTTGAGAAGCATTCATGTTGTATACAGTCATCTTCCAGTGTTTTGAAATTTCACATGATCAAGGGGAGAGAATTTGAAAGATGGCCATCCAGTGAACAATGTCACAATACATCTCAAACCCCAAGATGACATCAACAAACAAGATAACATTCTAGAATGCTTATCGTGGTGAATGTTTGAAAGATGGAGGACTGGACAAAGAGGACTCTTGCCTCTTGCACTTCCACACAATCAGGCCAGGTTCTAGTACTTCTTCCCAAAGCCAGTACAGAACAAATCCAGAAAGCTAGATGAAATTGGCATCGTTTTTCCCCTAGTCTTTCAGGTAGTAATAGAAATCTTCCTTGGGACGGTAATACTTCCTTACTTAATAGATTATGGGATGGTAATTGGGCGCTAATTGTCTCTTTTTTTTTGTCTGACAGTTCTCCAACTTAAAGTCTTGGAAGCCTCCCAGAAGAACGGATCCAGCCCGACGGATGTGGTGAGGGGCTTTAAAGTTCAAATCGGAAAGGTAAAATGTTTTTTTCTGTTTCTCATAATTCACAGCTTGAATGAAGGGCATTATTTGGACAATATGGCTTTCATTAGGAGAGGACTATCAAAAGACAAGCAGCATTTGTATCTCGGACCATTTCCCTGTTGTTTGAGCCGGGGACCAGTAGCAGCCACACGGCTGATCACAAACCCAAACACCACCGTTAACTTCCAACTGAACATCTTCACTAATCTCCCACTTGGATGAATTTGAAGAATATATCTGACTAAATATCTTAGTTAGAAGAAGGAAGCCCTGTATTTGACTGGGGTACATATAGAATGGAAAACTAAGGGCTCAATTTAAATTTTGGCTATCCGGTTGTCCTGCGCCATGGCAACAAAGTAAACTACTCCATCGCCCTGGCGGAGGACCTGACTGCCAAACTTAGAAATGCTGATCGGACCGACAGATGTTTCTGTCATTCCCAGGAACATCTGCCAAGGAGGTTTCTGTAAAAGCTTTGGAACTTTGTCCTACGGCAAACAACGAGCTCCTTAGGGATAAAGGGTTTGCCTGGTGGTGATGGACAGTAAAAAAGACCCAACATTTAAATCAGGACCTTATTTTGGAGTGGAACATTAGGATGTAAAGCACCGCATGAAGGCCATTTTATTCTGTCATTAACAGCACATAAAACAGGCTTTAGCAGAAACAATACATCTTGGCTTTAAAAGGCCAAGTTATTGACTTTGGAAGTGATTTGTGCCAATCGCTAGATGCATGCACACTCTAGACTGGCGATCTTACAATGGGTTTCTAATAAAGAAAACTCATTCTGAGTCGGATACTGATGCACATGGCTGTGTAGACACATGCACAAACATGGGGCATGAAGATTTCATACACATGCAGTGTGATGCAGGATTGCCATTTTTAATGCATTGATGTAATGTGGCAACTTTAGTACAGTACAGAAAAAACTAAAAAAACAAGTATATATGGCGGCACTTTACAGTTTCTTAGACTTTATGTAAAATAAAAAATGTAAACAAAAAAATTACAAATTTCACTTGAAAAGTGGGATGGAGGGAAGGGGTGGCAGTGAGGTTGTGGTCCGAGAAGCTGCGATGGGGGGGCGGAAAGGAGAGGAACTGGTAGGGTGTTATGGTAGAGGAAAAAGCAGGGGAGAATGTAGGAAAACATATGTTCTCCAATGGAGTGCTGCTTAATAAATAAACACTGGCGAAGACACCAGCTTTGTATTATTTCCACCTTGAAGGTGTTAAAGACAGTGAACACAGAGTTTCTTTTGAGGTGTGACCGCCATCTTTTGACTTTTAATGTTTTGGATAAAAGACAAGACCAAATGACATTACTGCATGAGAGATAGCCTTAGAGACACATGGGAAAAGGGTAATGGGAAGGGAGGAGAGAATGAAAGAGAAAGGGGATAGTGAGACAAAGTAAAAAGTAGAATTAAGCAAGGGGAAAAGGGGAAGGGGAGAAAAAGAAACAAGCATTTGCAATGCAATAGGTCTCGCATTAATTAAGTTTGAGCTATTGGCATTGCTAAATATTGCAACACCAATTGCAACAAAAGTCTATAAATTGTAGGCCAACAAAATGTGTATATTTTTTTTGTAGCAATGGTGGCATGCTGCGCTTTAGATGAATATGTTTCAAAGTAAAGTGCGCCTTACTGCAATTGCTACAATAGTTAATTGTGGATGCGTTAACAATTGATGTGTGCACTGATGGCTGGTGGTGTGTGTGCCTGGTGGAAGTGTGCACTGCCGGCTGGTGGTGTGTGTGCCTGGTGGAAGTGTGCACTGCCGGCTGGTGGTGTGTGTGCCTGGTGGAAGCGTGCACTGACGGCTTGGTGTGTGTGCCCGGTGAAAACGTGCACTGATGGCTGGTGGTGTGTGCCTGGCAAAAGCGTGCACTGACGTCCGGTGGTGTGTGCCTGTTGGAAGCATGTCCTGATGGCTGGTGGTGTTTGTGCCTGTAGAAATTGTGCACTGATGGCTGGTGGTGTTTGTGCCTGTAGAAATTGTGCACTGATGGCTGGTGGTGTTTGTGCCTGTAGAAATTGTGCACTGTTGGCGTGTGTGTGCCTGGTAAAAGCGTGCACTGATGGCTGGTGGTGTGTGTGTGCCTGGTGAAAGCGTGCACTGACGTCCGGTGGTGTGTGCCTGTTGGAAGCATGTCCTGATGGCTGGTGGTGTTTGTGCCTGTAGAAATTGTGCACTGATGGCTGGTGGTGTTTGTGCATGTAGAAATTGTGCACTGATGGCTGGTGGTGTTTGTGCCTGTAGAAATTGTGCACTGGTGGTGTGTGTGTGCCTGGTGAAAGCGTGCACTGATGTCTGGTGGTGTGTGCCTGGTGGAAGCGTGCACTGACGGCTGGTGGTGTCTGTGCCTGGTGAAAGTGTGCACTGACGGTGTGGTTGTGTGTGTGGTTGTGTATGTGTGGTTGTGTGTGTGGTTGTGTATGTGTGGTTGTGGTAGTGGTTGTGGTTGTGTGCTTGTGTGTGTGCTTGTGGTTGTTTTTGTGTGGTTGTGTGTGGTTGTGGTTGTGTGTGTGGTGTGTCACGGGGCAGCGAAGGGGACAGAAGGAGAAAAAGGCACCGAATCACGTGGGCAGCGAAGGGGACAGGAGAAAACAAGGCCTGAATCCAGGACAGTTTTTCAAGTTATCTAAGTAAGATAAATGAACATAGAATTAGAGGCATCCACGTTAAAAGCTCTGCAGGGAGAGAGGTGGGACTGAAGCAAGGACAGGCTCCCGAGGGGCTCTTAAGAGTCTGCAAACAACAACAAACAAGACAAGCCCGGCGGAGCGTGGCGCGTGCGCGCGCGCTTGGGGGCGGGGGAGCGCATTCCAGTCATTGCACTGCGAAGTATTCATGCACCAACTATGAGAAACGGAAGTGAAGGAAATTGAATAGAGGTTTGTTGGCGTGTGTAAAACCGAGGCTGTACAGGCTCTATCCAGGATCAAACATGGGAGACTGGAGAGAGGGGTGAACACTCGAGATTAGTTGTTAAGGTACACTGAGCTCAGACAAGCTGCAAACCATGTTACAAGTAGCGCTCATTATGATGCCCAGTCTACTGCGCACGCTGTCAAAGCGTTGTTTTCCAAATTGACCACATGATCTTGCAAATGTGATACTTCAACGGTTTTAAAGCAACAATGGGGCATTTTAAGCAAGAAATGTAGGTGCAGATGGGCAGCATCATTTTATTTTCCTAGCACTCGCTTGAGACTTGCCGGATCGAAGAGTCAAGTCTGCGCCTTGAAGGGGATACAGAGCAAAGATTATTTGTGCCTTATTGTGGCCTTGTCATTTAGCGGCTCAGTGCTGAAATTAAAATCGGAAAATCTGCTGCATTTAGGAGTAAATGCTTGAAAGCCCCGCTGTGGCGAGGGCCCGCAACAGCTCTCTGAATCCCACCAGGCGCGCGCACCGCATAATGACTTTGGTCTGAAAACGAGACCATTTAAAAGATGTAAAGAGATTTGAAGTGTAGAATCTTGTCCCACATTTGGGATCGTTTTTATTCCCCTAAAGTAAGACTCCCGTTATTTTAGAAAAAGGGGAAACACGCTGTGAACAATAAAGGGGATTTAAAACGCAGCATCCCTTTCTAAAAGTTACGTGTGTCGCACGTTATAAGCACCATTGTTATTACAGAAAAATAGACTGACGTGTAAACATGTTTAAACTTATTAGACACATAGCATCACAAACATGTTACCTGCAGCAGATATGCAATCCAAAAACTCCATATTAACAGAGAATTGCTCTTCTGTGCTCGAGGGGAAGCGGGACACCGGCTTCTTCTGGGTGAGGTGACTTGAGCTGTGGTATTTCTAGACAAAAGAGAAAGTAGGACAGGAGATGGTAAACAAGCCCGGCGGAGCGTGGCGCACGCGCTTGGCGGGGGTGGGGGAGCGGACCCTTTGAACTGCTCCCAGAAGCGGAGTGCATGGCGGCACGATGCGCGTGATTGTGCGTGTGCTAGCCATGCAATCCGCTCTTTGGGAGCACTTTTCAAACCCGCTCTCTATAGTCTCGCTTTGCTATCGCGTAAGACCTAAAAAGAAGGGCAAGAAATTGAACGAAGTTGAAATGAGATAAAGTAGAGGAAAGGGAAAGAAGAAGAGGAGAGAAGAGGCAGAGAGAAGGAAAGTCCAAAAAGAGCAGGGAGAAAATGAAAAGCATAAGAAGAAAAGAGCCAACTAGAAAGCTATACATTGAAAAGTACAGAATTGAAAGAACCCTACGAGTAAGTGAAAAATGAAAAGGGAGTAAACGAGACAGAACATGTAATGAGGGAAGGGAATTTCGGGTAAAGAGAAGTATCCTAAAAAAGAACAGAATTGAGATTTATGTAAATTGTGAAGAGAGGAGAAAGAATGCAAACACGAAAGATGGATTTCTAAAAGAGAAGGAAAATAGGGTCGAGAAACAAATTGAAACAGGATGTTTGAGAATTAATGTAGATCCTAAGCGTTCTGGTAGAATACAGGTTGCTTTCTACTAGCGAGCCTCTGAATAAGCTTTACCACAATTTCTATTAACAAGCATTGGGAAAACCAATCGGTCTGGCCTTGAAAAGCAGTTGCAATGGTTACTTGTTTCCCCTACATTTTGCATTGCAAGCTTATGGCAGAACAATACAAAGAGAATAAAAGACATGGCAGGGAAATGCTTCCTATAAAATTAGAAATAAAAAAATTACCATTTTAATGAATGTCAGAGGAAAATATGGTTCTTATTGGTTTAGAGTAAAGATGTTATTGGTTTAGAATTACGTTAACATGAAGGCATAGTTTAAACACACATGGATGACAACAGAATTCAAAGTATGGCTAAAAAAATGGAAATGGGGAATGATCGAAATTAGCACAAATCCTCCGCCAAAACGACCCGCTACTATGGATCCGTGTTCTTGTGCCTAAGAGGTAGCACTCCTTTAAGGAATGGGCACTAAAGCAGAGTGAAGATAGGAAAGGTTAGAACCTGCAGAAATCCACTGGGGAGAATTTTTACAGTTTTTGACGTAGTATAAGCACTTTTGTCATGCACTCACTATCCACCAAGTATTGTGTTATTTTCCACATTTACATTTTTCTTTACGAGACCTAGTATTTTAATTGGCACGTCATTATTTTGCTAAACAATATCCTAGCTCTTACCAGAAGAGTACACTGAAATGTGCAAAAAGCTGTCCTTTACAGCCCCCCTTAGAACGCCACACCCTATGCAGTCAGGCTATGCTGCCATTGAAGCATGATATGCAACATTGCTGCATTTATTTGTGCTGGCATATGCTTCGTACAGTAGCAGGCACTAAAGCATACGTTAATAATCTTACAGTTAGGGGTGTCTGATGTTGGCTAACAAGAGGCCTAGGGATGGCAATTTCCTAGTATTTCCTCTATTCATTTCCTCTGTTTTAGGATTCATTGTACATTTATCTCATATGAATAGCCTGAAACTCCGGCGTGAATCCGCCTTTTGCGGACCAACGGGGGACAGTCCCGGTGAGGGCGTGCGCTTTCTCTTTATCATATTTTTATAACTTCCAAAAGTTACGCTTTTCTATCATGAGATCCTTGGAAAATTTACTGCAGAGTTTTTTGGAACCCATAGCCTAGACAGTCTAAGTTGAAACTGTTGAAGCAGAAGCTCCTTAATGTTTGTGAAGCATGTCTTACATTCGATTATACCTCCCCTGACTGGACACTCTGAGATTAGGACCTCTCGCTGCACTCAGCACAGAGAGGGGTGCTTGGGAATTCTAAAATAACAATCTTGGCATTATCCATCATCCATAATCTAGGTGAAATCAGGATTAGGAAAAATACACAAGACATCACAATAATCTAAATGCTCCAATCAGGAGAGCTAGCAGTCTCTCTTACTATAAAGGTTAAAAAAACAGTAGATTAAACTTTTATCTAGATGTACTGTACCCACCGCTGCCCGAGGGTATTGCCATTAGGTTTTTACTACACAAAGCATTCCTTCAGACCTCCCCCAACCCCAACACACCCCACTGCCTTACATCCGATCAACCAGTACCAAAAAACCCCAGGCCTAACTGCACCTCAGCACCAAACGACTTTGAGAGCCGCCATTGCGACTCAAACAACACTCCTGAGTCGGGCAAGAAAACAACTCTTAGCCTGTGCAACTCACAAAGGGCTGGGTGTTCTGGACATTCAACAGCCAGCCAGGCAGTGTCCTCCTTGTCAGGGTGGGCCGTCTGTGCTTCAGGGGTGTGGGGAGGAGCCAAGATCCAAGCGCGGAGTCCTGTGCGGCGAGCAGGAACGAAGAGACCAGCCCGCCACATCACAGATCCTTTCAAGGGGCATGTACATCACCCCGTGACACTGTAAGCAATTAAGTGCTTCCGGGGCAGTGCCTAGGTGGCTAACTCTCGCCCAAGGTCAACCCCTGGCCCAGGGTGAGTGATGTGGCCTCACACCTGTCCCCCGGCTCCCCGCCATAGTTGGGAGAGACTTGGTTAATTCCAACAACCTCTCTTGACATGCCCCCATTACACGTGCTCCCACCCATTCGCCTTGCAAGAATTTCTTTTTTTCCTAAACCATGATTGTGACGATGGGCATACTGACTCTGATATCACTCCTTTCTTTCTCTGAGCGTCTTTATGTCAAACCTTTTTTCCATGGTTCTCTTTATGCACACAGCAGCGGTGCATGGAACCCTTCCCTTCAACATGAACAAGCATTGGCATAGCCAATAGGTCTCGCCTTTGGGGCCTTATAAGTATTTAGTTATGCAGCACAATATCCTTCCTGCAACAACATCAACTGTTGCATGGCTAAACACTGATAAGGTCCCAAAGGTGAGACCTGCCAATGCTTGTTTAGCTAGGACTCGTGTGAACACTTTTTTTGTTCTTGATTTTCATTGCCTGCATTTCTTTGTACCTGTACGTTTGAGCAGTGTCTCTGGTTGTGGAAATGTGCTTTCCTCTTTGAACATCCTGGTATAAAATGCCAGCTCAGTTGTGTTGGTTAACGCCCCGGAAACGTTACCTGTCTGAAAGCATCAGGTGCTTTAAAAAAAAAAAATTGCACCCAAATGTATTTCCCCTTCTATAAAATACCAGCCATGACGAAACAAGGAAGAGTTTACTCTTTTCCACTCCAACCGGCTGTATAAAGCCAGAGTGGCGCGTGCATGTGCAGAGTCCATTTGCTCCCTGGAAACACCTCAGTGCTGCTGCACTTCCCTGTGCTCTGGAGAGTTTTCACAAATACCACAGGGCATATCAGCAACAGACGGCGATAAATATCGCAAAGTGCGGTTAGCGCTTTTAGTGCTTTTATATTCATCGCCGTCTATCGCTGGAATTTATCGCCCGGTTAGCGCGTTATGAACAAAGCGTTAGTCCAGGGTGATCATTTTCCAGAGATATCCAGGGAAATGGGCCAACATCGCTGGAAAACCAGCAATGTTGTGCTCAAAATGGCGATAGCCTTGGTGATACGAACCTGTGGTCGTATAACCATAATCCACCTCCCATGTTAAGTATGCCTTAGTCAGGAATTTAACAGATGTTAAATTCCTGCGTTAAGGCATAGTTAACGTGATGATTATTATTGCTAATGCTCTTTGCTGATATCGCGAAGCTGCCTTAGCGATGTTTTCCCAGCCACGCCTACTTTGCATCGCATTAGCGATGTTTATCGCTGAGATGCCAGGCATTGGGAATTCGGCAGCTAACATGCGCTAATGCATGTTAGCGCCGCCTTGTTTATAGGGCAATAGGAATATTGCCGCTTTAGCGGCAAAAAGTGCCGCAAAGAGCCAATAATGCTCTTGATGATATGCCCCAACATCCTTTATGCCAAGATGGATCCCACCGTAGGGCCGTTGGAGGTTGGAGGGGGTGCACGGAGCTTCACTGAACAAAAGGGTGGCCTTTGGAGCCAGGGTCTGTTGTGTCTGTGAAATGTGTTAATCGAAAACCACTGCTGTGTTTAGGCAATTGTGTTCTTTGTCTGCATTGGCTGATTTGAAGAGGGTCAGGAGTTGGTATGTTTAGGGAAGTGATTGCCCTATTCCTCCCTCTTCTCGTGCATGCAGGAATGTCTGCTGGGCACCAACCTGTAGAAGAGTTTTCAGTACAGTGTTGCCAATGGCTCTCTGCTGCAAAAAGGGAATACTTAGGGGCAGATTTATAACGGACTTGCGCCCCTTTTACGCCGCCGTTGCGTCATGTGGGCGTTTCAACGCAGGGGGGGCGTTCTGTCACAGGAACGCCCCTGAAAAGTGACTCAGTGAAATCTATAAGATTTGACTGAGTCACTTTTCCAACGCTGATGCGTCAAAACCCTGCGCCTGCTTGAAGCAGGCGTAAGGCTTGACGCAACACGTTACAGATAGGGCAGGTTGGAACAGTGCTGGAGTTGCGTCGCGCCTGCGACACAACTTCAGCACTGCGCCAACCTTAAGCTGGCACATGCGTCACGCATCTGCTTGTCCTTGCGCCAGGATGCACCGCATTGTAAATGCGGCGCATCTGCGGTGGCGCAAGGGCAAACTTGCGTGACGCATCTTCCCTGGCGCATCCATGCTGATTTGCAGGGATGCGCCAGGGAACATAACTCTGCCCCTTTCTGTTTTTTGGCTACGTCGGTATCAACATACTGTGCCACTCAGCTTGTGTGCTGCTGATGAGAAGTGATTCACAACTTTATTTTCTACTTTCCACAGAAGTAAACCTTTGCTGCCATGTTTGGGAGTGTAGTTTGAAAGTGCGCCTCCTTGAAAAGAGTATCCATTTTATTCTCGTGATCCGAGGCAGCAAACATTCTGTAATTTAAATTATACTAGGTGGATCTAAAGTTAGTGAAAGACGGCCATATAATTATTCTGTTTTTTTGCTAAACTACCTTGCATTTCAACAGTACACATTAAGACCGAAATCGGAACGCAAACCCAAGCAGCCTGAAACTGCAATAATAGGCTGATAAGGCAACCAGAAGTGCACTTGCTACATCCTATGTTTACCGGGAAAAGAGCGCAAGTACTAACCAATGGAATGCGGAGCGCAAGTACTAACCAATGGAATGCGTAACTACTTTGGCATTGTTCTGTCATCGGCAACAACAACCTAACCACTTATAACAAGCTTTTGCAATGCAATAGGACTCGTATTTACGTGAGTTTGAGCTGTTGGCATGGTAAATGTGAGACCTATTGCATTGCAAATGTATGTTTATTCAGTTATTTTTACTTTTCTGGCTTTGCCTGTGTGAGACTGGCGTTCATTCTATATTGGCCTCTATACACGACCTTGGTTACTATTTTAATTGGCACGTGTTTTATCCCGGCAAGTTCTTATTTGTACTTAATGTGTGTGCTTTTATGGTTTTTGAGCAAGAAACCAAATAAAGATAAAGATTGTTTGATTGATAAAACCACATAAATCCTACTTCTGGTGGAGAATGACATGAACAATTGAAAGAAGTGAACATCAGGCTTTGGATGCAACAAGAATTGTATCAGGTAGACAGGAGACTTATGTCAGGTAGACAGGAGACTTATGTCAGGTAGACAGGAGACTTATGTCAGGTAGACAGGAGACTCATGGAGGGGGCACTTTGGAGGTGTGAGTATTGAGGGAGACGTTTGGAGATGGTGAGTGGTTGACTACTAAGTCTCTATAGCCAGGGCAAGGGTTTATGAAATTATATTGAGACATGTTGAGGTGTGTCCAGAGGAAGGGGTCAGTGTTGTTGTCTGTTCTACTACTTTTGCCCTCAAACCACTGGAACAACGCATATATCACAATAATCGAATAAAGGTCATTAAAACTGGGCAAAAGGCATTTATGACTTTATTGTCTGCAAACAATCTGTTAATGTGTACAGTTAATGTGCAGATAACTCCAACCTTATTATTCACTTCTCATGCTAGGTACTGAAAGGCATTGAGGCGTGGAAGAATGAGACGTTTATGGATTCGATGAGCGGGACCACCTTCGAATACTATCACAATCCTGAGGGGTTCAACGTTGACTACTTGATCGCAGGTCAGACATCTCTGGTGTGGCGCTGAAGAATGTAGCGTTAAGCAATTTTTAACAGGGTACATTTTACTTACTGCAACTGTTCTATTGGGTTGTTCCCCTGAAGCCAGTCTGAAACCTCTGCACCCATCTTGTACACCCCTGTGCATCCCTCACCACACACGTAACACGTTCACCCAACATGCATAAAGGTTTGCCAGCACCAATAAGAACATATGTGTAACACAGAGCTTGCTAAAGTGTTATTAGTGGACTAAATGAACACCAGTGTATGATTTGGAGACACAGGGGTCTAAGCTGCAATACAGTTCTCTAGTCTAGAGGGCATGTGGTCCAAGAGTTGTCTCATGTGCATCAATAATTCAGATCATTCTCTCTTTATGTTACAAGGGAGGAAAGATAACTGCTTTGTTGATGCAGCTAAATAAATGGATCTAGCCACCATCTACAGCTTTAGTAAGATGTTAGCATTGTAAACGTCTTATATACAGCTATATGTCAGAACTTGAAAAGATCTGTTGCCGAAAAATCACAGAATTGAACACAGGAAATAGCCCACTTTCAGGCCTCGCCTGCATTAAATGGCAAGTGCTCTAATGCTTGCAAAGAAGCACAGGCTGAAATCTCTGCATTTAAATTTCACAGTCTTGGTCCGAAATTCACAAATCCCAATATTCACAACAAAGGCTATGTTTGGCACAATATTCATGTGACAGCATCATTTACAGAGGCTTTCAATGTGTTCCTCCTCCTCAAGTCTGTAAGAAAACTCTTCTATTGCAAAGGAAATGTGCTGTTGTATTTCTAGTCCTTTCTTATACTGTAGACTGCTCTAACCATGTCCTTCTGGGCCACAAAGGAACAATACAGTGCTCAGCTAGAGCCTAGAGTCTGAACTCTTGACTTGTGGTGTGACTAGGATTCTACAAGGACCAACCATGTTGACCCACAATTGCAAACTGGTTCCTCTGAGAAACACCAGAATCATCCTTGGAAGCTTGGAAGCAAATGCCTTTTCCAGAGAAATGCATTCCTAAAACTGGTACATGTACAAATCAAATCAAATCAAATCCAGAAATTGGCCTAATGCTGATACCTTTAATAGAGAACTTAAGAGACCTAAACCTCATTAGATAAAAACACCAACAACGAATTAGAAAAAAGTCACAAACTATAGAGAATTGGATGTCATATATAAAAAATTGCAAAAAAGTACTACAAAGGAACACATAGAAAAAAGTCCCTCAACGCTATCAAATTGGAAATGAAGAATATTTTGAAAACATGACACCCACTGCGACTGACCCGCTAGTGAACAGGGTCAGGGAGAAGCTGGTGGGAGGTCCCATTGGAAGGTTTTACCATTAAACTTGGTCATATTTTTTAAGCATGGCAAGTTGTCATGTGAAAACACTCTGCAAAAGCGGCTATTTGCCAGGCAGCCCAGAAGCACATGTTTCCCACCAGAAAAGATCAGAGAAGGAAAAATTCAAATTGAAGCTGTCGAATGGGCATTTTTTTCCAGGAGGTTTGGTAGGTTGACCCAGTCTTCCAGGAGTAGCACGTCTATAGTTTTATCCCAAGTTCTGCAGCACTGCCTTCTCGAAGAAGAGCCCTCCATGTCCAGGACTGGTAACCGCTTACAGTTTTAAGAGTTCCCCCAACTCGGCTTTAATTTTCCCAAAAGTCCAAAATCCCATTTCTAACGGAGCCACTGGAATTCTTCCTCTGAAGGTAGCATGCTCTTCCTCAGGACAATCTATACATACCAGCTCCTGGAGGAAAGTTTCCTATTGAAATTCAAACTTATCTTGAAATCCCTAAACCCCATTTAGTTGAGCCACGCACATCAGCAGAAGACTGGTGCCACCAGTCCTGAAGCCAGTTATCTCTTTTCAGGGAGCGCAGGACTGAGTATTAAGTGATGAAGCAGTCAGTCTTTGTTAGTGAGACCTAGCTAATCCCAAATTCATTCCCAGACATGCGAGTTCCAGTTTTTTGGCAGAGAATGGCACTTCATTTTCTGAGTTCCCACTTCGTGGCATCAATAATTTCAGTGTTGCATGCACCCATAATCCATAATTGAGAGTTTCTTTCGCAGCTATGTACACCACTGAAATATAGTAGTCCCCACAGTTTTCCTCAAATCACTGGTTAAAAACACCTATGAGCATATACAGATATGCCTGTCAACAACAGAAAATCCCCAGGCAATTAGCCATTTTTTTTCTATAATCACGATGGAGATCAAAAGATTACTTGCACTAGCTCCAAGGAAAGTTTCATCGTGCAGCCAAGGCTGGTTTAATAGGACTTGCACTAAAGCTCTGAAACTCTTAAAAACTGCCCTACAATCTAACCCAAGAAACTAGATAGAATTACGGCAAGATAGACAAAACTATCGTGCAGTTCGACTGGCTGGGAAAAAACAGTTGAAATCAGAGGCTTGGCTAGCTTTGCAGGAAGCTTCCAGTAAAAGGGACAACACCGCCTTCTGGAAGGCAGTAAATGCACTCTTTTTGCAGTGCACCCAGCCCCCAAAGATCAATCTAGCCATAACTGCCGAAACTTGGGTTAGACACTTTGGCACCTCATATAATATATCAGACCCTAAAGAACAGGTGGGTGCATTGGAAAGTAATCCTAACCCCCAGTCAGAGGCAAATATTCCTAGTCTTTTTCCTCTGGACATCTTTTTTGAATGCGAAGAGGTACTTGTGGCACTGAAGGAAAGCCCTTCTGGGAAGGCTCCCGGACTGCGTACCAATAGATGTATTTAAATCACAGCCAGACCTGTGGGTTCCTTTGCTTACCAATGTTCTAAATTCTCTGAATGTCACGGGTTTTATTCCTACCTGGCCCGAGGCGGTCGTAGTGCCGATTTTTTAAAAAGGCGACAGAAATAATCCCTTTAATTACCGCCCAATCTCGCTGCTTGACTCCCTGATGAAAGTCGCAGGGCGAATCATTTTAAATAGAATCCAGGACTGGATAAGCGAGCGAGATATAATTTCCAACTTACAATATGGCTTTAGACACGGAAAAGGCACTATTGAACAAGGCTTGAACTTGACCCTTATAATTGCCAAATACACCCAGGCAAAAAAGGGAAATCTCTTCGTGACTTTCGTAGACCTCAGCTCCGCATTTGACTGCGTTGACCACGAGCTGCTCTGGGAATCTCTTGCAGAGATCGGCCTAGAGCCCCCCATTCTCGCATTTATTAAAGAGCTTTACAGGGGAGCATCAGCCCGCGTTAGATATGGCAGATGTGGAGAATGTTCTGATAGGTTTTATATTAGGAGAGGTGTAAGACAGGGATGTATACTAGCCCCCTTACTTTTTACACTCTATATAAACTCTGTCGGTCACCATCCCAATAGAACTTATCATGACTACCCCACCATAAACGGGAAACCAATACCGATAATTCTCTACGCGGACGACGCAGCAATAATGTCACAGACTCGCATGGGGCTACAAAGGGCAGTAGGAGAATTCACCGATTTCATGTCACATAGAGGTTTAAATGTCAATGCCTCCAAAACCTTTACCATGTCCTGTGGCTTAGGGATCGGAAAGAAACAATGTTCCATTTTTTTAAATGGTAGAAAGTTGGAAAGCATTGATAGGTTCCCATATCTGGGCATTATTTTTGATAAGAGGGGTTCCTGGCGGGCTGCCGCCCAAGCTAGGGGAACTGCGTTCTCTAAAGCTACAGGTGCGCTGATTAATTTCTCAAAAAAGTTAGGGGGACGCCCGATCAATCCCTTATTACAGATCTACAAGGCCAAGTGCATTTCGACTGGCACTTACGGATCTGGGATTTGGGGAATTGAGCACGCTGACCATATCCAACGCTCTGAGAACTCATTTTTACGCTACCTCCTGGCTGTCCCACGCGGTACATCTACATACCTGGTACATAATGAACTCGGCCTTACACATATCACGGACATCATAAACTCTTCCCCCATTAGTCTATGGCATAAAGTCTGGACCAACCAAGAGACCAATTTAAATAAGGAAATCATTACAGACTGTCTTAGTCTGAATGAGGCTGACAACATTAAGTGGCTAAAATATTTAAGAAACCTGTCATCTGACCTAGGGCATCCTGAATTTTTTTCTGATCCTCCAACTCTGAACAAAATACCTAGAGTCACACTAAAACGACTAGTCCTAAGCCATCTGACTAGCCGACGTTGGTTATCTGAAAAACATAAGAGCATGGTAGTTGACCACCAACATTCCACCATAATACAAGGGACTCAGCAGTATTTACTTTTAATACCATCCCCTTTTATTCGTATGCTCGTAACTCGTTTTCGCACTGATACTTTCTTCAGACTATTAACATTCCCTAATCAAAATTGTTGGTCCAGTAACCTGGAGAAATGTCCTTGTGATGGTCTGTCAACACAATCCAATATCCATTGCATCTTGTTTTGTAGGTTTTACCAACTGCCGAGGGCAACCTATTTGAAACCTCTGCTTAAATCATGGGGCCTACAATCTTGTAGAGCGGCTATTATAAATTAAAAACATTGGACAATCCCTTAGCCATTGCTGTAGTTTCCTCCTATTTAAAAGTGATCGTGAGAGTGAGGGCTTCAATGCAACCTTAGATGACACAAGATTCAACGCTTGCTGTGTATCTCTTACTCAAATGATTGCATGATGGCTGCTAAATCATTGTAATTATGCCTACTGTACTCTTTTGAATACGTTTTTAACGTTTTTATGTCCCTCTGTGGTATTTTATTATCTAATTTTATTTATTCTTTTTTAATACATATGTGTGCACTTTTATGATATTGTTCTTACATAAAGTTTATAATTGAATTGAATACAGATGAGATCTCCACCTCTGAGCCATGAGTTGTTTCAGGCCACCTGCACAGGCTGTCTTAATCTGATTCTGAAAAACCATTCTCTGGATTAGGAAGGGGCCACATAATCAGTTCACTCACATATGTGGCAATCCCCAGGGGTTTACTCCCTCTCATGTTAGGCATTGTGTTGCCAGTAATGTTAAAGGCAAGCTGGCAGAAAGTGCCAACAAGATATGCAAATTCATTATGATGTCTTTCCAAAAGTCTGTCTCATGGTATGAACTTCACCTGAGTTCAGGAGTTAGTTGGATAAATCATCAGATCTGCAGAATAACCATGGACTTGTTCCTATTTCTGCTGAAATTCATAGGTAGGGAGGGCGGGGGATTGGGTGTCGCTGGTACATGACTAGATGTAATATAAGACATCAGCTGGACTCATAGCTATGTAATCCTCATTGCTAGAGCTGGCGCCCAAGTAGCATTTCTGAGGTTACAGGTAAAAAAACAGGGAGACTGAACTGAAGTAGTTATATTGTTCTGCTGTCATATGAGTTGTTTTTGTATAAGTCCAGTATTTGTAAAGCGCAAACAATTACCCAAGGGTGTCAAGGCACTGTGGGCCGTGTGGAAGATTAAGCAAGCTATTGCCCAGAGTCACATGGTGCTGGGCCGATCTGCCGCCAGTGCCGGGGATCGGACTGTGAGCCCCCAGATTTTAGAGTCGGCATCCCTGTTGGTGTGCTCAGTGTATGTATGCTTGTGGAGTGGAGCTTACCCTCTCACCTTAAGCAGTAGAGCCCACAGCCGGATGTCATTCATATCGTTTTCCCTGGTTGTATTGGTCCTCACAAGAGCGCGAATGAATTACTAACGTGGCAAATATACCAGATTGCTCTTCACAGCTAATGTTGGCCAGCAACTGCATGCAAGTCCCTGCAGGATGTTAGTAGCTGCACCATGGATCCAGAGGTCCAACTGCTCACGTGTAGGAAACGTCATGTGTTCGCAACGAGTGGAGAAGCCCTGTGCTAACCAGAGGAAGCAATGTATCAGGATACTTCCACTGAAGTAGTCTTAATACATTGAATTCCACCTGCAATTAAATTAATTGAAGAAACTGTGATTTCAAGTGGGGACACACAGTTAGTAAGAGGGTTTACTGTAACAAATGCTAATGGTAGTTTTTTGTTTTTTCTCCGCTCTCTCTGACCAGCTTCCAACAACAATGGCCTCCTCACAGTGAGTAGCTGCAGCTACAGTGTCCGCTGGAGTGCGATGTCTTCCAAGGAAATCAAGGGTGTAGAGGGAGCTTACCTCGATGGATGTATGTGTAAAGTAAGTGTGCCCTGGGTCATGGGTCCTAACCAGGCTACAAAATAAGTATCATAGCAAAATGGAGTCTTACCCGAGAAGGGACCAGGGGACAAAAAGTCAGTAGCAGAAGGAATATGGAGGGGGAACAGAACACCTGGATTGAGAGATAATCAGGGAAAGAGAATGGACTAGGAGGACAAGACCTGGGACACTCGAGAGAATGTTCTGAATAAAATGCATATCTCTTTACCACAATTTTTCGAATATCAATAAGGTGGTTCTCTTCCCTTGACCAAAACGATTTTCCTATAGGATCTTTTAATATTTTAATCATTGCTGGAATCTGGCTCTGGATCCATTCTAGTCATCTGAATTTGTCTGCACTTTACAGAATATCCCTAAGAGTATATACAAGAGGAGTCAAGTATCTATATGGTTTCCAGAGGATACTGTAATACTTGGACAATCTCACAGTAATACCTCATGCAGCTTTAGTAGAGGAAAGGAAAGCTTTGATGTCTGTATGAATAATATTCCTGCAATATCTTAATCACCACAGAACTCTGTGTCATAATCACAACTGTGTGCCTCTTTGTCCAATATTTACACTTGGGAGTAAATTACGGCTGCAAAAAACTCCATGGAGCAAATAATATTCATGATGGGAGGTGCCTGTTATTTGCAGCACATTTACACCTGGGAGTAAAAAATGACGACTTTTGCATCCATTGGATATATAAACACTGCCTCACAGTGTTTTCCACCAGTAGGTATCACAATGAAAATCTAATGGGTAACTTCCCAGGAAGACACAGGAAAGAATGGAATTAATGCTCATCTCCAAGTGAGAATACATGCAAAAGTGGACTAGAGCTTTTCAACAATTGTTCATAGCTGTACATGATCTCCTGGCACTCTGAAAATGAATCACATTATTTCAGAGCCAGAACTCCATTGCACATGTCTTAGTTGTTGAACTTAATTAGCTCTTTTTTTGAGGTGGATTATTAGGTAAATTATCTCAACAGTCATGTCTTGATTCCTTTATTTGTGGGCACTTGTACTAAATATCAGCTCCTGCTCTTTTGATCACCTCATTTTGTAGAGTGAGGACACATTTTGTTACATGTTCTAATGAGACAAAAGATTTATTTTTTAATATTCTAATTAAAGCCAACTTTGGTATTAACTATGCTTGAAGTTTTTTCATCAATCTGCTGTAAAGTACATTTTAAAACCTGAACACTGCTGGTGGCTACTTTTGTGCTTGTTTGGTGACCAGGCTTTTGTTTTTTATATCTTCAACAGATCGTCACATGCTATTCTCAACCCTGCACATCAGGGCCAAAGACATGCATACTTGAGGGGTATGAAGGCGGCGATGCTGAGAACCAGATAAAGAACCAGGTCTGCGTCACGAAGACCAGCGCTGAATGCATATGGAAGGATATTGAATAGGAAGCTGACCAAAGAAGCCATCTCGATGTTCAACAACCCATAGATGGTTGAAGCCCTTCTACACCATCCATCTTGTAGATGACTAATAGTCAGGAAAAAAAGCAGAGCTCTTACATCTGAACAAAGTAGTCACTAGAAATTGGACAAAATACTCTTCAGGAAGCCCTTAGTAATATTCCTTTGTACTTTGCAGATTGTTTGCTACTTTTCTGATCCTTTAAGGACCTGCACGCATTTACTGTCCACAGTTCACATTGCATGTTACCACAGTCTCACTTTTTATCTATGTATCTTGTTCCATAAAGCACTTTGGGGCCTGGTCGACACTCCATAAATGCTCCAGTAAAATAAAACAGTCTTTTGGAACCAACACAAGAGTCACTCGTTATAATTAATCAACATAGGACTGATGAGCCTCATTTAGAGTTTGGCAAACAGGATAGACCGACACAAAGGTAGTGGACTACCCTGTGTGCCAACCCGGCGGTCCGCCCACTCTACTTACAGTCAGGTGGACCGTCATGTTTCCATCAGTGGAGCCCTTACTGGCTCTGCTAGCGGAAAACTTACACGGGGGCCAATATAAACATGCTGCCTATTTTGAGCAGGTGTTCTAAGGTATTCTTGTTCTGTTCCGGACTGTCAAGAAAAGCCTAGTGGTCTCAAACAGAAAAATGGAAATTTGACATCACACCCTAGGAAAAAACGTCCAGGATATAACGGTCATCACAGGTTTTTATTAATTTACATATTTTTGTTTATAAGAAGTCTGGATGAAACTTGATGGCTAACCTCTAAATCTGTCAGGGTGGGAGACGTTATAACCTTTGCCCCCCTGTCAGATGGCAAACAGCCTGCCATATCTCTATTAAGAACCTAACAGCCACATGCACTAAGGCTTTCTCCTACTGGCACAGAGCAGGTAAAACCCATTCATACATCTGACTCTGAGTCTTTTACATAGTCCATTGTCTTGGTTATTTTTTGCCAAACTGAATTGCCCTTTTACAATGAGTTCATGTGTGATAATATAATAACTCTACAACAATTGAAAGAGCAAGAAATATGAAGGTGCTCATTCCCTGCTCAGCCTCAAGCACTCCATTGTAACAGCATATGCCAATATTTAGGCTTGTGCGGCCATACATGGTACCCCATTAAAGCAAATGAAGGTTTCATAATACCTAAATTAATTTAAGAGACAGTTCAGTTCATTTTAAACCAGAGGCAGTATACTCTCCTGGCCAACAGCGCTCTCTACAAATCTACATAACAAAACAAACCAATACAGCCATGTGAGAAATTGGGGCAGTGGTTAAGTTAGGTGTTAACCCTGGTTAAGCGTCAGGCACAATCATTGTCAAGGTGAACCACAAAGGTCTCTAAATTGACCTGTGCCTAACCCGTTGGTGGCTTGGCAAAAAAGCAATGAGGCTTAACTGGGAGGCAATGTGTAGAGCATTACACAAGAAAAATCCCACATCAATTTAGAAAAACTGAGTGAATTAAAAACAATAATTTGAACAAAATGACAAAACTCTATTTGGCAGAACCACAGTTATGAGTTTTAAAAGTTTAAGGTAAAAAACTAGAACCTAAAAGATCAAAGCACCAATTGGAGACATCTTGTTGAATGAGAGTGGGTCAAAAAATATGGTGTACCGCGATGGAGCTTCTGTTGGATACAAGAAGTGGCTTTGGCCAAGTCGGTGCTTACATTTAGACTTGGAAGAAATTTGATAAAAAATGTTCTGAGAAGGTAAAGTTCAGCAGGGCAAGGTTGCAGGTGTTGTCTGAGAAGAGGGTGTCATTGTCGGGGTGCTGTTGAGCGATATCACAATGAAGATTTCTTCGATTGGACTTAGTCACTTTTTTGGAAGTCAAAATCTCCAGCGGGATAAGGCTAGATGCTGTAGCTGATGAAAGTTCCATGAGGCTGGATCGCCTTTTAGCGAAGGTCCACTTAACAGGACTTGCTGCAAGGAGAAGAATGAAGTGGGACCTGCGGCAAAGTCAGGCAGACTGGCTATGTATCTTGGGTGGATATATAAACAGGATGTTTTTGGCCTCCGCTTGGATTTTCAAAGCAGTTTTTAGCCTAAATATTTTAAGTCCCAAGTTTCGGATTTTGGCTGTCCGACCCAGGATTGGGCACCACTTGGACACACTCAGGCTGGGTCCAGGTGCTGGCTTAGATGGTTATGGCCTTTTCTTTCACCAAGGCTCTGATTAGAAGGCCAGCCAACTAGCCCTTGGAGTCGCTCTGGCAGTCTTGGGTTCAAGTGGTGAAACAGGAATCAAAGAGCGGGCCACGCCACCGAGGGCTCAAGACAGACTCCACACAGCAAAACAGTCCTTCCTGGTGCAGCAAAGCAGTCTTGTGGAGTACACAGCAGGCTACAGCAGCAGGCAGGTGGTCCTCTGACAGTCCTTCTACAGGTCCAGAAAGTGAACTAAATTTTGAGTCTAAGTACCCTTTTTTATACCTGGAGCCTTCTTTGAAGTAGAAGAAGTTTCAACAGATTTCCCTTTGAAGTTTTAGTTGTTTCCTGCCTCCAAAGCTCTGGCTCTAAGGTATCTTCATGAACAATGCAGTGATGACAAATCCTTTGTGTGAAGGAAGAGCACAGCCAGTTCAGCTGCAAGTGAGTCTGTGTGCAGTTCTGCCCCCTCTTTCTGACAGTTGACGGCCCATCCATGCAAACACAATCTCTCTATTGTGTGGCGTCTGGGAGGAAAAAACAAAGTCAAACTGCCAACTTCACCTGGTCATGTGACCTAGAAACAGCATCAAATATTTAGGGAAGGAAATGCCAACTTTCTAAGTTTGGCCTGGACTGGGTCTCCTGCTCTCCATGTCACTGGAGTCAAGCTAGCCGGGCTAATGAGGAGTGATGCCCTGAAACCGGTCCCAGGACGCTTGTTTCCAGTCCAGGGAGGACCTGAGCTGGTTGTTCAGGCTGGACTGTTCTCATGGGGAGCAAGGTCAAGACTGATATGCATATGGCTGGGTCGGAACTGAAATGGCATGGGGAGCAAAAGAACGATGGATTTAGGCCCAGTTCGCTGTACTGGGGTGAATGTTAGACATTGTGCTGCATTCTGTCCGTCAATTGTTGTTTTAACGTTCTAAAAGTAGCATTTTCAAAATGGCAACTTAGAATCCGACTTTATCATTAAAGAGGATTATTAATTACAATTTCCCAGACACCAAACATGGAATATTTAGCTGTTACCAATCAAACGTTAGCACTAATTACATTTAATATGGCAACCCTCTGGGGCAGGTAGGCCTCACAGTTGTGAAAAACAAAAGAGTTTTTCACTACCAGGACAAGGTATGTCTTAAAAGCTCATGTATAACCTTTCAGTTACTTTGCACCATGCCCTATGGGCTATGTAGGGCCTACTTTATGGGTGAATTATATGTGATAAAAGGGACGTTTACGGGCTTGGCAAGGGGGTTGTAATGCCAAGTCGAGCTGACAGTTTAAAACTTCATTCAGATTGCAAAGGCAAACCTGGGACATGTTTTAGGGGCTACTTAAGTGGGTGTCAAAATGAGTGCTGCAGGCCCACTGGTAGCAGTTTATTTACAGGCCCTGGGTATATGGTATAACACACTACAAGGGATTTATAAGTAAATTAAATATGCCAATCAGGTGTAAGTCAAAGTTTTCTATGTTTAAAGGAGAGATCACAATCACTTTAGCAGGTCCTGGAGTCAACAAAAACTGATTTCAGCAAAAAGTGGAGGGTAAAGGCAAAATGTGTGGGATCACCCGGCAAAATATGTGGGATCACCCTGCAAAGAGGGCCACATTCAATAATCATCAACCAATTACACACAGCCTGCAAGCAAGACACAACCTTTGCTATTCAGAATGTGTTTTGCTGTCAGTGAATATCTTTGTTGCCTTGCTCCTCATTTTCAGGAAAAACTTTTTGAGGAACAGATGGAAGTTTTACAGGCAACATATCAGCAACTTTGTCACATGCTGGGAAGTAGACATCACTAGATAGCACTTCATACCTGATGTGATCCTTGACATGTTTGCAATCTGCAAGCACACAAGAGGTTTAACTACTTGCTGTAGTAAAAAAAAATCAAAATCAAATAGGTTTATTCGATTTTTCAATAAAAAACATAAAAGCATACAGTTTTAAAAGGCAAAACACATATTGCAAAGTATCATAAAATTTGATTAAGAAAACAATAATCCTCAGAGCGTAGTATAATAAAATCCATTAAAACTTTGTGCAAATCAGTTACATTGAGCAAGTTCGTAGTACAAATAGTTTTCTGCACTTAATTGTGCTTTTAAGAAATAGTGCAATAAGTCTTGAAAAACATTCACTTTCTAGTATTTGTAATGCCAAGAATGCAGGTCGGCATTGCATCAGACCCCAAAATTTTAAAATAGGTTTGATCCACCTTTTCCTTGTGCAATGTAAAATTTACAGAACAAAAATACATGCATTGACGATTGTGAGGAAATTTCGTCACACGTACATTTACTTAATATATTCAACCAATCATTTATTGTCGGAAAGCTGGCAAAGCGATGGAAAATGCCAATTCTGAGCCGAGTCAGAATAAATCTGTCATACCCACTTGCTGTGTGAAATAGGTAGGGCTGCATGCCCGGGGTTGTTAGTATCAGGTAATTGGCTTGTACTGATGGTCTTGATACCTCCTTGGCAAATCTAATAGCCTCCAAATGCGCCTTACAATATGTCTTAGAAACCTTTCTGGCAATAGAACCCATAGGCACAGGATCCTCATAGTATTCCGGATGGCAGAGATCAGTCATGAAAACTTTTGTGTATTTTACACAGCTGATCCCTAAACCTCGATCTAAATTGAGACTGTCCTTTATAATGTTACGATTAAGGAGGTTTCAGTTGAAGTCCAGACCCGATGCCATAGAAGAAGAGGTTGAACTTTAATTACATCCACGATATAGGGAATCCCCATTTCTGCATGGCAGGTGTGTATTGAGGTACTGCGCAGAACTGCCAGAAGAAATCTGAAGAAGGTGTTCTCGACCTGCTATATGGGTTTTACATCACAAAGTCCCCACATTACGGCACCGTATATGGCTATGCTCACATATTTAGTCCGGTACATGTGTAGCATGTCAGCTGGGGATCTTCTTCCTAATTTATTTGCGAAATTAGGCAGTGCCGCCGTAGCTTTCATGAAGAGCAGTTTTCTATTCTTCACGGCCTGGGACCATGATCCCCTGCACTCAAATTTTATGCCTAGGTAGGGGTATGTAGTGTTGGTTTCCACCTTTTTACTGTCAATAAAAATATCTCTACATACCGAGCTGCCTCGCCCACATTTCATCATAAAGGTGTTTTTTTGTGTTTACTCTCAGGCTTAAGTCTGTCATAAATTCAGTGTAATTATTGAGTGCCCTTTGAAGACCCAATTGCAACCGGGCCATTAGTACTACATTGTCCGCTTAGAGAAGAGCATGCAGAGGACAATTGTATATTTGTGGCAGGGCCTGGCATTTCTCTACCATGGTTTGCTCCAAACCAATGGTATATAGTGTGAAAAGAAAGGGTTCCAGGACACAGCCCTGCCTAACCCCCTTCTCCACGCTGAACAGCGCAGTGCATTCTCCCTTGGACCCAAACCAGACCCTGGCTTTTGTATCATTGTACAGGTGTCTTAGAAAGTGAATTAATGGTAGTTCAACCCCCATTTCGACTAGAATAGCCCATAGTTTCTCGTGAACGACACAGTCGAAGACCACCGTAAGGTCTACGGAGGCCAAATATAATCTTCCATTTTTTGACCGTGTGTACTTTCCCAAAAAAATGGTCCAGTTCAGTCCTTGTTCAACCGTGCCCGGGCCCTTGCGGAATCCAAACTGTAGATGTGATAAGACATTATTGTCTTCTGCCCAATCCTGGAGGTGGTTCAGCACTATTCGCCCCACCACCTTCATCAGGGAATCCAACAATGATATTGGGCGGTAGCATGCTGGATTTTGCCCATCGCCTTTTTTATAAATGGGTACCACAATGGAATCCGACCATGTCTTTATGAATCCAATTGTACAGCAGGAATCTGTGCCCACCTCTGCCTGTTCTAATCTGTACATTTCAGAGAAATACTCCACTTGTTGCCCTTCATCTATAGCGACCTCTATGGTTGGGGTATCATGAGCTGTAAGGAAAGAAGCTTTCACCGCACGCCAAAAAGCTATGCTATCTCTATTCAGACTAGCTTGGTGTACGTTAGCCCATGGCTTATCTTTTAATTCTCCTTTTCGCTGTTTCAGAATGCAATTATATTCCTTTCTGCATTCCATTATTTCAGTTCTATCCCTTACTGGTTTGTGAAGCACCTGTTTTAATTTGCGTCAGCCTTTGTACATTTGAAGTCAAACCACCCCTTATTTTTCCTATGCACTTTATTTGATACCACCTTCAGGGTGTTCCTTATTTCCCCTGTAATTTGCGCAAAAGCTTCCAGGATCCCAACGTGTGGCGTGGTCTCGTTCAGAAAGGTTACGAGTGATTTATAACTGTTTACCACAACTTTCTTAGTCGGTTCTGTAGGATCTACCTTGTCCCACTTTAGGGAATAGCCATTTACTTTATCCATCTCTATTCTGGGCCACATGCACATATTTGCTTCGAGATTTATGCACCTTAATAGGGAGGGATAGATTCACGCTTATGGGAAAATGACCACTCATAACATTCTAGTGTTTTCTATAACCTAACAGTCGAGACTCATATCTATTTGGTATAATAATGTATAATAATCAAATCAATAATTGTACTCAAGCCTCTCCCATTAAATGTCTGAGTGAATGGGATTGGCGGGGAACATAGTACATTAGCAAAACCTAAATCAAAGGTAAATAACATCTTGTTTAAAAAGTTCCCATATTTTGAATGTGAAAAATGAGGGAAAGTACATTTGTCACCGTCTAATAGGCCACAAGTTACATCTCCTGGTTGATGGGCACAAGGCAATGTTAAAATCCCCGCCCCAAACGAAGATAACATCCTCTACACTTTCAGTCTGTATCTTGTGCAGATCGCTCTTAAGTAGCTTCAAAATTATCACCACCTGTTCCTTCAGGGCATTATTATAAAAATTGATAAGTACAATACAGTTTCGGTTATCCAAGTACATTGTCACAATTCGATAATAAATCTCCGTGGTCGTTAAAGAAATCTTAATTACATTCACCATATTTGACACATGTATGCTAAGACCACCTTCGGGCCTCCCATGCATGGCTGGAACTGCAGGGGTATGAAAAGTCTTGAAGCCATTACCATGTGTAGCATCCACCAACCATGTTTCTTGGAGACAAAGTATACTAAATTTCCCAACGAATTTGTGCCAATAGTGATTTGTCAGTTTAGTTCGTAGTCCCGCGACATTCCAAAGTAGAACTAAGAAACGATGCACCATATACCTTTTTTCACTTGCGCTGCCCAAAACTTCAGTGGTAGTAGGCATGTTTACTGTTGGGCAATATCTATTGTCATTCCCTCTACCATTATCCATTGAGGAGTCCTGGTCAGGGTTAAGGCCAGTATCGTCAGGGACTATTATTGCTCTACTATTCTGGTTATTTCATGTTGGACATGTTTATTTAGACAATCTACCTCATCCAATGTGGGGAGGGACTCAATCTGTTTGCACCACAACATTCTAAGTGTTGTGTTTTCTTTCAGTTCTGTTACTTCTCAGACTCACATTAGAGGGTGGCTGATAGAAAAAACCCAGAGGTAATATGTTAATGTTATGTTTCTCTACTGTCTTATTGCCTGCCCTCCAAGGGATGTTTTCGACTAACCGGGGTGTCTTAAATGTTAGTATCTCGCAGTCCCCTTGTAAGGTTTTCTGGTCTCTCCCAAGCCAACTAACTCAAGGAGCCATCTTAAATTCCAGGAATAATGTTTCCATTAACCCTGTCTTTACGCCCAACCAGTGTATTGACTTATTCCTCAGTGTCTCCCACCATTCTATTTCCTGCGCCCTCAATCTGGGTACGTTTGCAAGGATAACTACATATGGGGTAATGGCTGGTGGTAAATCCAGGCAGGTACCTTCAGATGAGGCCATCATGGTAGAAGGGAGCACAATACTTGGATTGTTATTGGTCAATCTGGAACTGGCAGATCGCAAATCAGTATCCTTGCTTCCCCTATTTATCTTGCCATTAGATTCATGGTGCTCCATAGGGGTTGTAAGTGGATCTGCTGGGGTGCCTAAGACGGGCTGTCGGTAGGACTTGGTAGATTAAGAACCTGTGATCGTTCTGTTCACTGAACTGTTTGGCTCATCGTTGTAAGTTCTAGTTCTCTGTGACCCACTGAGTTCTCTTACCCCTTCATTACTACTCATTTTAGTTATATGTTTGGCCGTCCCTACTTTATCCAGGAAATTACTCAGTCTTACTTCTATCTGGGAGATTCTTCCCTCCAATGTGGCCAATACGTTTCTTACAAATATATTTAAATTTTCCACAAGTGAGGTTAGAGTTCCAAGATCATTACAATGGGTTTTAGTCTTAGCCTTAGCCCTGTTCCCTACATCTATTAGAGATCTCTTTGTGTTTGATTTGGTTAATTTGTTTTATAACTTGAGAGGGATGGGCCTTTTTGCTGTATTCATGTTTTCGCCTTCACCATTGCCTGCTCCCTCGTTTCCTTGGCACTCCACTGCTGGATTTATTTGGCGATTCAGTGGAGGCTGTGTGTATGAGTTATGATCGCTGAGTATAATGTGATCCAACACGTTTTGTATACAGCCATTCTGGTGGGTTATGCCACTTGGAGGCCCGGATGAGGAGCGGACCCCTGTAGTTGTTACCTCATTTGAACCATTTGCTGCTCCTAGTTTCTCTTAAATCTTCTATGTTGGATATCTGCTTTTCTATTGCCCTCATTGCCCCTGTTAGATAGCTAATAAGCGTTTGACGTACCCCCCCGGAGCATTTTTTGAGGGCGGGGACTGGTTGGTTATAGCTGTCCTCTTACCCATCTTGTAATTGCAGGTAAATGTGGCAAACCAACAAATATGATTACAGATATATTTGCAGTTTGATAGAAGCGTTCAGTATGTTCCAATGGTTTACCGTGTGTAACATAAACTTTGGGATAAAGAATATGCGTATGAAGTTTGTCACACTTCCACCCCCCAATGAAAAGCAGTCCTCGTGTACCTGTTACAAAAATGTGGCAGTTGTTAAGAGTCACTTCGCTGATGTTAATTAAGCACACCCACTCTCTGGGATATTTGCGTCCTCCCTTACCTTGGCTCTAAGCTGTCTGCTGTCCCTTCCGTAATATTGTCTGGGAAAAAAATGGGTATGGGATCCAAAATTAGCTGCAAGACCAAGGGGGGTGGTCCAGCCCAGCCTCCTTCGGACTCTGACGGGCTATGACGGGATTGTTTTGGCCCAGTCTTTGCCCATGTCGAGCCTGGATACACCCTGCACGTGTCCCGCACTGCGGGACCCAAGCAAGCTCTTTATGCGCCTCTAGGCACGGGATGACGGTGGCGGCAACAGCCACAAAAGCAGAGGATCCTGGGGGTTGTAGGAACCTGCCCCTTTCCAGGTATGCAATGAAACGGGCTCCCGCACTGAGGGACCCGAGCAGGCTCTTTATGCGCCTCCAGGCACGGGATTACAGTGGTGGCAACGGCCACGAAAGCAGACGATCCTGGGGGTTGTAGGAAGCTCCCCCTTTCCAGGTATGCAAAGAAACAGGCTCCTGCCCTGCGGGACCCGAGCAGGCTCTTTATGCGCCTCCAGGCACGGGATGATGGTGGCCGCAATGGCCGCAAAAGCAGAGGCTCCATGGGGTTGTAGGAACCTGCCCTCTCCCAGGTATGCAAAGAAACGGGTTCCGGTGCTGCGGGACCCGAGCAGGCTCTTTATGCGCCTCCAGGCGCGGGAGAACAGTGGCGGCAATGGCTGCGAAAGCAGAGCCTCCTAGGGGTTGAAGGAACCTGCCCCCTTCCAGGTATGCAAAGAAACCGGTCTAAATGTCTACAGAGCCATTACGTTTCTCAAGCAAATGAATACCAATAACAACCGATCATAATATCTATTAAACATGGGTAACTCCAAAGATATCCACAATTAAACTGCTGCACCGATGCACTAAGTTACAAACCGCACAGCCAAACAAATGTGCTGTAGCATCAACACAGCGTGAATTCAAGTAAACCATCGTAATCCAAAGTAATCCATATTTCTTCATGTTTCTTCAACGGTAATCTTCCTTTTTACAGAGGAGGCAATGTAATTATAAACTTTAAAATACAGCATAAATGCCCATCCAGACCTTTTATAATGGCATGTTAGAATCCATTTTACATCCTAGGTAACCTTACACGTGTTCACCCAATGCATTTCGGCCAATGTTCCCTTCCTCGGGGATCCCTGTGATGTAAAAGCAAACCAACAGTGTTCTGGTATACTTGCATGGCATTTGACTATATATTAATGTAAATGGTCAAAGAACAATCCTAAAAACCACTAAATTAAACTATGCATTGGGTGAACATGTGTAAGGTTGCCTATGATGTAAACTATGGACACTTTGGAAATTGATGATTGACACTATTGAGTCCTGAAGACTTCCTTTTTGTTTATAAACACATTTACCCGTCTTGGGGTTCTTGTGTTGAGGTTGTACTGTAGCCAGCCTTTGTCCTGTAGCACCATTCTAAATAATTGAGTAGCACCTTATTTGGTCACGGATATCTGGTTAGTGCTGTTCATGAGCCTGGCTACCTTCTGTCTTTGAAATGCACCACAACATGTTTTGACTTTTCGTCTTTCTCAAGTGGAGTACGAAATCACCATGCGCAACTCCAACTGGAAAAGGATGCGCTTCCTAAGCAACAGGGTGAGTGCGTGTCCTTCCATGACTGACAAGACCGATGCGGCCCGAGATGTATATGGAGCAAGGGCCCGGAGGCCAGTAGGATGTTTTCAATTGAAATTAAAAATGTGCTTGAATGATAATAAAATGAGGTTTCAAACTGCCTAATTAAATCAGAACTAAATTGATAAGAACTGGCAGAACAAAATGACAACAATTCCCACAATGCTACAAACAGTATATAAATCATTTTAACCCTCTATGATCAACACTTGAGAAAGATGAGAGGTCGAAATGCGTTGTGGTGCATTACATTTAACTTGCTGTTTATTAATGAAAACAGTCAGCAACATAAGCCTCTTGGGAGTGCAGCGTCTCCATTTGCTGAAAAACATATCAAGGAGGTTGTGGTCTTCTCCTAACGCTACACCGGCAGTCAGTGCACACTGCTTGAGGCCGCAATTGTTGGACATAGGCAGTCTATTTAGAGTGCTAAGCCCGGGCCAGGGGCGGGCCCGTTTAAGCCCGTTAAAGACCGGGTAAGACTGGACTGGGCCCCCTCTCTAATATTTGCCCTGTTCGTAATTGTGGTTGTCCACATTGTTGATCCAGCGCAATGTTGACGCGGGGTAGTAGAAGCAAACCTGCACATGGGGCAGTGCACGTATCGGGCCCAATTGATCAATATATTAACAGGGCAAATGAAGCAATCAATCAAGGCATGTCTCTCTTGGAGTGCAGGGTGTCCCAAGATCTGGCCTTGGCAAAACGATCTTCAATAGGCATCCTGGAATTATCCAAGTCGCCCATAAACCCAAGGGAGACTAGGCCCTTAATCGCAGTTCAGGCTGAAACTCATGGTGTGCCAAATACGGTCGATCTTTCGGCATCTTTGGCCTCCTCGGATATGCAATCTAGCGAGGCACTTGAGAGGACGCCTGTACTTTTCGTGAGCCCAAGGCAGGAGGTCCCCACTACTGACCACTTAAGGGGGAAGAGGGAGGGTGCCATCCCTAAACGTAAGAAGGCTAGGGAGGTGAAAAAACGTAAACGCCAACTTAACAAAAACCCCCCCGCTAGTCGGACACAAAGCAAAAGTACACACACAGAGTATGGCCATGGATACTCTTGCCCCTTCCTCGAATCCAATTTTCCCTAGGGATCCTGTTAGTCTGGGGGAGGGATGCAAAGTCCTGTGAGACTAATAACTTACTTTTGTGTAGATTAGAAGAACTCATTAAAGTTTATTTACAACCCATAGAATTATCACTCTTAAATATTGAAAAACTGTTAGTCTCTAGGAATATATCTTCTACGAATGTTTCGCCCACGACACAGACGGGTGCGGGGTCGGACACACTTGGGGAGCCGAAAACAACTAATATATTATTAAGGACGGAGCAGATAGTATTGAAAGCACCCTCTAAAGAACCAAACAAAAAACCAGAGCCATTCCCAGTTGCTCGCAAGAATGCTCCACAGCCTCCTAAATTTAAAGCCCCTGTTGTAATTACGAAATGTACTCCACTCAAATCACCAGGGCCAGCGCATGAAAATGACAAAAATAGGGATGAGAGCGGGCACCACATTCATCTACCAGTAGAAGCGGACCCATATGTGTGATCATGACCGGTGTTCCCGGCTTAAGGCCTAACACAGAGGAACCAATGTGGTCCTTAAAAAATAAGGTGCAGCATTGGCTCACTACCAATAGACCGCTTCCACCCTTTTGCGCCAGTAAGATACTAATGGTGCGTAGGGTGCCCTGGTTAGGAAGTGAAAAGAAAAGGATCCGGGGGGATTGTGTCATAGTTAATTTTGACAACCCGCACACGGCGGACTATATCTGCCGTCGCATTATGTGGGCCAAGCATGATGGAATAGAAACGAGAAGGCTCTCCTTCTTCTATCCCCCCATAAACTGTTGTATTGTTACTCCTGAAAGGAGCAGGCTACAAACTAGTAACTGGAACAAAAGAAGGGAGTGGGACGATTGGCAGGGTCATGAGAGTAGAGATACAGCTTTTACTGTAGGTTGGAGAGACATTCCTCGGGCTAATAGATTTAGCTGTCTAGAAGCAGTGGACTGACCATCACCGTGCACAGGTCATGGCCCTGAGGGTATCGAACGTACCAGATCCAATCCATCTCAATCTCCAGATAGTCCTATGTCTGAAAATAGCATAGACACTAACCTTATTATTCCTACCCCAAAGCCAATTGAACAAGAAATCCTCCAGGCCTTAACCCCATGCCTATGTCCAACTTCTACATTAAGATTTAGTGCCATATTGCCCATCCCCTCCACTGATCTTTTGTCCTCTGTTGCATCCACGCCTTCTATCGTATGCCCTAGTCCCTAACAATTGAAGCCCATAACTTTTTGAGCACTTTAAAGATCTTAAGCTGGAATCTAGCAGGCATCCATAGGAAATTGTGTCTACCTGAGTGGAACGCTCTAGTGGAGGCTCATACGATCTGTTTATTTCAGGAGACTTGGTCCTTAGAACCACTCCATCGGGTTGGATACGTTACCTATTTTGTCCCTGCAGGACTTCCCAGAAATGGTAAGGGTCGCCCCTCGGGAGGCCTTCTCATTTGGGTAAGCATCGCCCTGAATTGCCGCATAGAATTAAAACAAATCAACTCCCCTGATATTTTAGGAATCTCCTTGAGAGGTCCCCAAACGGGTCCTACCCTCGACTTGTTCAACATTTATGTTAGAGGTACCAAACATGGCTCAATGTCTCCGACAGTGTCTATCCTTGAAACTGAACTTAGAGATAATCCAGCTGTAGCCCAAGTCTTGATTGCGGGAGATTTTAATTGTACTTATGAGCCCCTCACATCAGATGACATCCTCGACCCGGGTGAGGATGATGCTAGATGGGGTATTCCAATTTTAACCATTCCCCCGATCAAAAAATGGTCTCAAACTGCGATTCAGCTGAATGCTCTAACGTTGGAGTTTGGCTTAAGAGCCACCAACGGCTGCACAAGCTCAGATCCTACGGGTGCGGTTACATTTAACAGAGCCAATCATACTTCAAGGATTGATTACATCATGCTTGATCTTTCTCTTTGGGGCTTGGTTCAGGATATGATAGTTTTGCCTACAGTCGAAAGCGATCATAATTCGCTTTCCTTGTCCCTTAAGAATCCCTGGCCGAATGAAATGATTAAAACATCTTCTAAGGCAGCCCACGCAACTTCTGTCTCCTCTTGTGGGAGACGACTAAAGTGGAAATTGGTCTCAGAGGATGAATCTAAGCTTAATACCATCAATACAATGCTTATTGCCTCACAAATAGAGTTGGATAACATCAACTTGGTCCCTCCAACCATTGGAAGGATCACATCCATTTTTGAGGGAACCCTTGAGACCATTGGGAATGTATTTCTGAAAAAGGAGCGTGTGGGCAAGAATATGGTAATTCGGAATCCTAGGGGTAAGCAGGATTGGTATACATCTGCTTGCAGGCATGCTAAAACTCTTCTGATTAGGGCCGTTAAAAGCAAAATCCAAGTAGCGATACAGGGAGCTAGGAAGAATTATAAGGAAATCCCTGGCAAGCCCCAGAAAGGAGTGGGATTTAGAGTATTGGTATACCTTAAAAGAGGCAAGCTTTGGGAAGTATCCAAGGCGCTTCTGGGACACAATCAGAGCCAGAAGTAGACCCACTAGCGATATTATAACATGCAATATTACCAGTCAGGCGTGGGTTATTCACTTCTCCAAATTATATACTCGCCAAACCGGTGACACTGCTATTGCTCCCCTCAATGAAGATCAGGCCTGGGAGATGGATCAAATAAATCCTGCTCTTTCAACAAAGAGAGTCGACCATGTTGCTGGCATCTCATGTTCCACCATACCCCCTAAAGATTGGGAGACAGATTTGGCAGATCCCGCTTTTTCTATTAAAGAAGTCGAATATGCAATTAGCACCATCAGGCCTCAAAAAGCAGCCGGTCCTGATTGTATTCCTGGGGATTTGATGCGCTCAGACATTCCGAAATGGGGTAAATTAATCTATACCTTGCTTAGTGCTAATACATGGGTGCACCTATTCCCGCATCTTGGAAAGGGGCGGAGGTTGTCCCTATTTTTAAAAAAGGGGCTAGGGACGACCCATCCAATTATAGACCTATAAGCCTCCTGGACATATCCCAAAAGGTGATCGGCAAGGTGTTGCTGGTTAAATTACTACAATGGATTGGTGAAAACAACATCCTTTCCGACCTTCAGGCAGGCTTTAGAGGAGGTACTGGCACAATCGAACAAGCGTTTAGATTGTTGCTAGTATATTGGAAGGTGGTGGTCCTGGGCAAAGGCAGTCTCTACCTCGCATTTATCGATCTAAAGACTGCCTTAGACCTAGTACCCAGAGAGACCCTTTGGAGAGTTCTTGCTGATATGGGGGTACCCCATTATATACTATCGTTAATTGTAAGGATGCGTGAAAACACCTTTATTCAGATCAGATGGGGAGGGATGGAGAAAAAACTGGTAGAATCCCGGTAGAGAGAGGGGTCCGCCAGGGCTGTGTTCTAGCTCCCACCCTTTTCTCCCTATATGTTAACGGTGTGGTTGAGCATCTGCTGAAAGATCCTTCAGACGAACCATCCCTGGCGGGGGAAAGTATCCCCACCCTCATCTTCGCGGATGATACACTCTTACTCTCCAAATCCCCAATGGGCCTCCAAAAATTGTTAAATAACTTCCAGTCTTTTTGCGTAGAACGGGGCCTAGTAATCAACACCGATAAAATGAAATATCTGGTGATGAATCCACCTAAAAAACCTGTGCGCCCTCCGAGGTTGAATGCTGTACCTTTAGGGAGGGTGGATGTGTTTGATTACTTAGGGATCCGCTTATCGCATAATATGTTGTGGACTCCACACTTATGCAAGATGTTGTTAGCCCATAAAAGGGTAACAGGGGCTCTTCTTAAGGAGCAGCGCTCCTGCGTAATTAGACCCATAGCCCCAGTTATTGAAATCTATACAGCAAGGGGAGTCAGCTCCGCTCTCTATGGGGCTGAGCTGTGGGGCTCATGCAACACTAGTGAGCTGTCAAGATCAGAGAGAAAGTTCTGTAGGGCCATCATGTCACTCCCCCAAGGTACCCCTACGACTCCATTGATGCTCGATTTAGGTTGTCGTCCTATTGGTGATTTGGCGAAATTTCGCCCCTTATTGTTATGGGCTAGGTTGTGGCGAGTCCCGGAGTTAGCTAAATATGCTAAAGGCCTCTCTGAAGTCATGTCACTTCCCGGGTGGCACAAGATTAAGTGGTTGAGAGATATGACAGCCCTCCTCTGCAATCTGGGGCTAAGTACAGCATGGGAAAGTAGGTCTTCCCCTCCAAAAGCTATACTCAAAACCTTATACTGGAACTGGATTGCATCCCAACAGAACACTAACTGCATATTGGGCAGACTTACGGAGGACTGTCTGAGATTTAAGGACTTGCCTATCCGGGAACTGTATTTAGACATTATAGAGAGACCTTTCGATAGGTCTCATTATTTTAAATTTGGGACCGGGATTCTTCCACTTCATGCTTTTACATCGCGGTGGAAACCTCCTGCACAGACCACAGATTTCTGCCCTTTTTGCATATCTAGGCATGAGTCTGTGGCACACTTTTTGTTTGAATGCCAATAGTATGTACACCCAAGAAGAAGATGGCTTAAGCATTTGTGTCGCTTGCTAGGAACCAGGCAGCACACTGAGGCGTTACGTATTTTAATGTCTGACTCTCGTCCCTTGTATGCTTGTGCCCTCTCAAAATTTTTATCTTGGGCATGGCGTATTAGAAGCAAAAGGCTTAAAGAAATTGTTTAATCTGTTCTTAATCTCTATTTATGATGTGTTTTTCTTCTTTTACTGTAAAAAACGGATTTTTAGTTTAAATGAATTCAATCCCTTTTTATTGTGAAGCTTTTATGATATGTTTTTATCGAAATAAAGCCTTTGATGATGATGATGATGATGATTTTAGAGTGGGTGTATCAAAGACTGTGAGGAGGTGCATCAGAGGATCACATGGAAGATGTCATCAGTGATGTCATTTGAGGTGTCATCAGTGATGTCATCAGTGATGTCACTGACCATATCATGAGTGATGTAATATGTGATATCATCAACATTGCATTGCGGTGGCGCGAGGTATACTTAGCTCAAATAACTATAACGGCCGAATTTCTCTGGTTTTGTAAGAGTGAAATGTACAATTAACTATAACATCCCTGAAACCTGTGTTTCAGTGAATTTTGTATTGTTTTTAAATGCTAATTTCTAACTATAACATCCATGAAACTCAAGGTTTTTTCAGTGAATTTCAAAGGTTTTTTAAATGATAATTTCTAACTATAACGTCCCTGAAACCTATGTTTTTTTCAATGATTTTCGTAGGTTTTTTAAATGCTAATTTCTAATTATAACATCCTGAAACCTATGTTTTTTTCAGTGAATTTCAAAAGCTTTTTAAATGGTAATTTCTAACTATGGCTACAGTGGTAGGACATGTGCAGTAAGAGGAAGAAAGGCGCAGAAAGAAGCAAGAGAACTGCAGAAAGAGGCAACAGAAGTCCAGAAAGACGAAGACAAGTGACGAAAGAAGCAATAGATATGCATAAAGGACCAACTGAGGTGCAGAAAGAGGCCTTGTTGCAAAGTCATACTTTGCCCCCAACTTTTTGCTGACTGGTAGTGGTGGTAACTGACTCTTACTAACCAGGTCCGGAGCCAGGGCTATGCTGAAAAACACTTAGAATACAGTGAAAACACCTACATACACTAGGGTACACTATGGGTTGGGGTATCCATGTGATTGGCATGACCTCCCTTGTAAGGCCCAAATACATAAAAGGGCAGGGGGATTAAAACGACCTCTAACTCAGAGGTGCAGAAAGTGCAGAAAGAGGCAAGAAAATTGCTGAAAGAAGCAACAGAGGTGTAGGAAGAATCAATAGAAGTGCAGAAAGTGGGAAGTAAGGTTCAGAAAAAAGCAAGAGCAGTGTAAAATGACCCAACAGGGGTGCAAAAAGAGGCAAGAGGAGTGCAGAAAGAGGTAGGAGAGGTACACAAGGAGGCAAGAGAGGTACAGAAAGAGGCAGGAGGGGTGCAGAAAGAACGAAGTGCAGAAAGAAGCAATAGAGGTGCTGAAAGAGGTGCGAAGGCTGCACAAAGATCAAGAGAAGTACAGAAAAAGCAACAGAAGTACAGAATAAGGTATAGAGAGGTGCAGAAATAGGGAACAGGGGTGCAGAAAGAGGCAAGAGAGGTGCAGAAAGAGATAAGAGGAGTGCAGAAAGAGGCAACAGATCTGCAGAAAAAAGCAACAGAGGTGCTGAAAGAGGCAAGTGAGGTGCAGAAAGAGGCAAGAGATCTGCATAAAAACAACAGAGCTGCTGAAAGAGGCAAGTTAGGTACAGAAAGAAGCAAGAGAGGTGCAGAAACATGCAACAGAGGTGCTGAAAGAGGCAACAGAGGTGCAGAAAGATGCAAGAGAGATACAGAAACAAGCAAAAGAAGTGCAGAAAGAGGCAAGAGAATTGCTGAAAGAAGCAACAGAGGTGTAGAAAGAAGCAAGGGAAGTATAGAAAGAGGCAAGTGAGGTGCAGAAAGAAGCAAGAGCAGCGTAGAAAGAACCAACAGAGGTGCAAAAAGAGGCAAGAGGGGTGCAGAAAGAGGTAGGAGAGGGGCCCAAAGAGGCAAGAAAGGTACAGAAAGAGGCAGGAGGGATGTAGAAAGAAGGATAAGAAATGCGGAAAGAGGCAAGAGAATTGCTGAAAGAAGCAACAGAGATGTAGATAGAAGCAAGATAAGTACAGAAAGAGGCAAGTGAGGTACAGAATAAGCAAGAATGGTACAGAAAGAATCAACAGAGGTGCATAAAAGAGGCAAGAGGGGTGCAGAAACAGGCAGGGAAGTTGCAGAAACAGGGAACAGGGGTGCAGAAAGAGGCAAGAGAGGTACAGAAAGAGAAAAGAGGGGTTCAGAAAGAGGCAAGAGATCTGCAGAAAAAAGCAACAGAGGTGCTAAAAGAGGCAAGTGAGGTGCAGAAAGAGGCAATAGAAATGCAGAAAGAAGCAACAGAGGTGCAGAAAGAGGCAACAGGTGCAGAAAGAGGAGAGAAGTGCAGAAAAAAGCAAAAGAGATGCTCAAAGAGGCAAGAGGGATGAATGAAGAGGCAAGAGCAGTGCAGAAAGAACCAAGAGAAGTGCAGAATGAAGGAAGAGAAGTGCAGAAAGAAGCAACAGAGGTGCTGATAGAGGCACAAAGGATGCAGAAAGAGGCAAGAGAAGTGCAGTAAGAAGCAACAGAGGTACAGAAAGAGGCAAGAGTGGTGTAAAAAGAGGGAAGAGAGGTGTAGAAAGAGCCTAGAGTTGCACAAAGAGAGAAGGGGTTGTGGAAAGAGGCAGGAAGGGTGCAGAATGAAACTACAGAGGTGCTGAAAGAGGCAAGAGAGGTGCCAGGCTCCAGGAGGGGGGCTGCGCAGCCATCCCTCCCAACTAATTTAAGCCCCAGGGAGGTGGTGGTCCCTGGGGGTCCACAATGGACCCCCACATTTAGAAAAAGAGTGCCCCAGGGAGGTGGTGGTGCCTGTGGATGTGGGGGGGCCTCGCGCCCCCGGGTTTAATCATCAAAGCCCCGGGGAGGAGGCGGTCCCCGGGGCAGCGTGGGGGAAGGAGCCCCCCACGCATTTTATTTGATAAATAACCCACAGGGAGGTGGCTGTCCCCGGGCCTGCGGGGGGACTGTGTGCCCCCGGCACATTATGAATAAAGCCCCAGGGAGATGGCGGTTACTGGGCTGCAGGGGCCCTCACAGGCCCCCATTACATAATTGGGCACTGCCCCTGGGACCTGGCCCATCTGGGGGCTTAAGGAAAATGAAGCACGAGAGCCCGTGCTTTGTTTATTTTTTTCTCAGCCAGATTCGCACACCCAGCATTAATTAAGCCGATTTAAAAAAAAAAGAAAAATGTTTTTTTTTGCCCTGAGCAGGCCTAGTGGGTCAGGGTGTTTCTACTCTGCCCCCTTTTCTTCATCTTTTACTTTTTTTCCTTTTTCTTGTGACTCGGTTCACAAGTCACAAGATGGCTGCCAACACATTCTGGTTTGGAGTGTTGGCAGCCAATCAGAAGTCAGCTCGTGCTCGGGAGGAGTTACAGCTCCTCCTCGGTGCTCAGGTATATATGTTTTTATTTTTTTAAATCCTAAGCAACTACTGAATGGATTTACACCATATAAAAAGCGGTTGCTTTCTGGACCAAGAGCTATCTTTTTGCCAAATTTGGTGTAATTCCTTTCAGCAGTTCAGGCTGTAGCCGTGTCTAAAGTTCCTTTGGAAATCGACATTGGGAAAACACGTTTTGGGCCCCCCTTTTTTCTCGCCCCTGCTTGATGAATAATCCCGAAACTGTCAAGACAGGAGCTGACCTGAGTGAACCATTAATTCTGAAAATTTTATGACGATTCATCAAACGGCGCCAAAGATATTGTCAAAAGACAAATTGTTTTGTGAATAAAAATGAAGTCCTAACTATAACTACCTATATACATATATACACATATATATGCAAAACAGGAAGCAGGGAACTCTGGGCTGTTCTCATATTTAGGTAGAGAGCAGCTCCTATACAAAGCACCCTGCAACATTAGCAACACTCTGCTTGCCTCCAATGTCTGTTTTTCTAGCAAAACCTTTAAGCATAGGATTAGCACAGTGCCAACCACGCCAAGCTAGAGATGGATAAAGCCTTTTGCCATTTATACACAGGATTAGCAAAGTGCTATCCATGCCGGGTTGTAAAATTACAAAAGTCTTTTTCCATTCCAGGCACAGTATTACAGCTTTGGATTGGTAAAATACCATCCAAGCCAAACTGGAATGCATAAATACACATATACATATATATAAAACTAATAAAAATGACAGTTCTTTTCTTTATTTACTTATAAACATGAAAGAAAAAATGAGAAAAAAACAAAAGCTTGAAAGGAGTTAATTTACTACTCTAACTCCAATTCAAACGAAAGTAGGACAAGCGTTGACTTTTGAAGAGATTAGATTTACTATTCCCACTCCAATCTAAGCAACAGTAGGGAAAGTGTTGGACTTGGTAAACGTTAGATTTACTAATCCTACTCCTATCTAAGCAAATTGAGGGAAAGTGTTGGCTTTTTGAGAGCTTAGATCTCCTATTCCCACTACAAATCAAGCAATAGCAGGGAAAATGTTGAACTCTAGCAGTGTTAAATGTACTCTTCCACCCCTACATAATCAAAATCAAGAAACGTGTTGGACTTTGGAGGGGTTGGATTTACTATTTACACTCCAACAGAAGCAATGTCAAAGAAAGTGTTGGACTTGAAGGGGTGACGTTTACTATTCCCACTCCAAATTAACCCCTTCGACGCTTGTGACGGAGCGGTTCCGTCACGTGCGTCGGTTGCGCTGTGCGCATGACGGAACCGCTCCGTCATGGCCCCGCCCGCGCACGTAATCTTCAGCGCGGCGCGGAAATCCGCGCCGCGCTGAACGGGTTAAGTAACAGTAGAGGCAGTGGTGCACAGTATAGTGGTTAGATTTCCTATTTCTACTCCAATCATAGCAGCCCCACCGAACCTTTTGGACTTTGGAGGTGTTAGATTTCATATTTCAGATCCAATTTAATCAACAGAAAGGAAAGAGTTATTCTTTGGAGGAGTTAGATGTACTATTCCCACTCCAATGTATGTAAACGCAGAGAAGGTTTTGAATATAGGAAAGATTAGGTGCACTATTCTAATCACAATACTTTTTCAAAAATATTAAAATACCTAACAAAAACAAAGCTATTAAAACAAATTCAAAATAAAAAAATTATTCATTATAAATAAATAAAATTAAAAGTAATTAAAAAAGTAATACAAAATACATTTAACAAATATAAAACAAAAAAATACACTTTCATACCAAGAACTAAAAAAAAAAACAAATAAAATAATAATAAAATAAAATAGTACATAATTAAAACAAATTATGTGAAAACAAATAATAATATAACATTAATTTAAACACATATATTCTAAAATGCAATTACCAAAGAATTAACAATCATTTTTAAAATACAACAACTATTGGACATTGCAAATAATCGATTGGATAAGTCTTTATTTCGATTTAACAAAAATCATAAAAGACATTTACATTTAAAATATTAAAACATACCATTACAACAAGTAATATAAAACTGACACAATAGGAAAATACATCAACTAGTAGTTCCATCCAAAAATACAATCTATACTCAATATAAACCCCATGCCTATTTACAATAGGTGCCACATGTAAATGAGTGACTATATAAAAAGACCAGGTGTCTACTTTAAAAAGCAAGTTAGTGAAATCGCATCTTATTGGCACGAATGGCCCACATCCAGTTTAAAAATGTGGCAACCGCAATTACTATAGGTTCCGTTGTATCTGTTTTTAGCATCCTGAATGCTTCGCTGCCAGTGTTAATACCCTTCAACAAACAGATTGCTTTGATCCATTTGTGCCTCGTTTTTTTGTAGGCTGGGCATATAAATGAGATATGCACTATAGATTCAGTCTGAGTCCGGCAGAATGGACATTTGGTGCAGGTCATAGAACACCTCTTACCAACAAATGAATTAACTGGGAGTGTGCCCACCCGAAATTGGTGGTAACGTTTCCTGTCTATAGAAACCATAATAAAATCCCAGTATCCTTCCTATTCAGTAACATGTTTTATCTCCATAAACTCCCTCGTTAGAGACGGCCTGGATAGAGACGAATAACGCTTCATGGTAACCATACTCCAGTAGGTCTCCATAAAATCCTTTCTAGAAGGAAAAACATTGTCTACAGGATTTTCCCACAATCGACTCAACCCCATCGCACTAAAAATAGCCTTTGCCTGCCTCAACCATGGAATTTTGCACGCACTGTCAGCATCCCTTACTTCAAGGAGAGCCTGTGCATACTGGGAAAGCTCAGGGGTAACCCAGAGCCTTCTCCAGTAAGCCACTGGTCTATAACGTGCCACATCCTCGAAAAGATGACAACCCAAATCTAAGTAAAGGGGCAAAAGTGGTGTAGATTGTGGAAGTCTAGTTAAACCCCTCAAAATGTATTTTGGGAAATTGTCAGTGGTGCTACGTTGCTAAAACCCCATAATTCGGCCCCATACAGGACAGAAGCACTAATTTTTGAATTGTAAATTTTGAACGCGGGGGCAAGAGGCTTAGTATGTGAGAGACGCTGTTCCTTTAATAATGCACCAGACAATTGTGCATGTTTAAGGACCAACTGATCTATCTGCGGTTTCCAATTAAGTTTACTACCCAAAGTTATACCCAGGTATGTAAAAACTTGAGTCTGCTCTAAAGTGGCTTCATTCATGGCTCCTCTCCCTTTTATGATCTTATGTTTATGTAGCACCATGAACTTGGCCTTATCCACATTGACTATAAGGCCATAGTCCCGGCAGAACTCCTCAAATCTATCAATCGCCGTCTGCAAACCTTTCTGGACTTTGGAAATTAACAGAGTATCATCTGCGAACATTAGCAGGGGGATCTTCATGCCAGCAAGAGTGGGGGCATCGGTTGGATGATTCATAAAATACAGAATCGCCCTATTTATATACAAAGAAAAAAGAGTTGGAGCCAAAACGCACCCCTGACGAACCCCTCTGGCAATCGGAAACCTATCTGTCACCCTCCCCTGCTGACCCCAACGAACCTGTGCAAAATTAGAAGTGTGAAGTTTGATTAAAAAGGTCAGAAGATCCAAAGGCATGCCCTGTTCCACAAATACTTTCCACATCTCTAAAGCCGCCTTTAGATCTACAAAAACAGCATATAGTGTGCCGCCTCTTAAGATCACCACGCGCCAGTAAATTAAAACAAACCTAAAAACCTGGTCGATAGTGCTCGTGTGTGAGCGGAACCCAGCCTGCAATGGAGAGAGGATATCATAATCATCTATCCAGACCTGGATACGACTCAACACGAGCCTAGCAGTCACTTTCTGTAGGCAATCAATTAAGCTTATTGGCCTCTATTTACCAGGATTTGAACGATCCCCCCTTTCAAATATTGGAAGGATCTCGGCTCCCTGCCATGAGTCTGGTATTGGGGAGCCACTGGCAATAGCATTCGCTAGGGACTGAATATAAATTGCCCATGTAGCCTTATTTTGTAAGAACAGATCAGCAGGTACACAGTCCAACCCATGCGCTCTACCTCTCTGGACTGTTTTTAGTGCTTGATCTACCTCCTGCCTAGTGAAGTGCAATGGGGGAATACCTGCTGGAATCAGGAATGGTTCATGATCATGATCTACATCATGGTCTGCAATAGCAAACTGGGTCTTGAAATGGGATACCCACAATTCGGGTTTTGCAGGGCTACTGGAATTGCTGCATTTTTCGCATAATTATATACTTACCACATTTGCCACATAATCCTCTATCTGCTGCATAATCTGCAGATTTTAATTTAAAAAATAGGTTTGTTTCGAGCTCAAACAGATCAAAAGTTACAAAAAATACAAACTTCGGCTGGTCCTATTGAAGTTGCTTATTGCTGTATGTGGGTGTTAACTCTTTACTAACATGGTGAACTCTTTTCCTAGCCACTATACCCATGTCAAAAAATGACACAATAATTAAACGAAATGGGTACCACAAAATGCGCTGCGTTATGCTGCATAATTAGCTTTTCTTGTATAATTTGTGTAACCCTGCCACATAATTTGGACCTCTTCTGCATAATTCATGTTTCCCTGCCTACAGAGAGAAGGTGCGGAAGTGGGTGCATTAAGATATGTTTAAGGTATGTCTGTGGATATACTCAGGGATTAGCAGAATGTGAATGCATACCCACCAACTCATCCAGTGAGGAGCTGATATCACATGGTGGCAGAGAAAACAAGTTGAAAACCACTGTAAATAGCTGTTTTCCAGCTTGTTTCCTAAGGCTTTGAACTGCAGATGTTCGTTAAGGACATCAGCACCAGCCTCAGCATGGCATGTTTTTTGGAGGAGGGGGCTTGTGGATGTGGTGGGGCTCAAAAGTGCCTCACAGGTTCTTCCTGGCACAAGGCCCAATCCCCTTCAAGGCCCTGCCTCTCCTTCCACAAATATGAAAGCCCCCTGTTACTCTGATACCTTTGCATTAAAATGTGGGGTACCACAGGGCTCCTCGTTGAGCACAATATTGTTCAACATTTATCTAAGCCCTTTAGCATATATTGTCAAGGAATTTGGAGTGCTGCTCCTGTCTTATGCGGACAACACTCAACTTGTCATCTCACTTCACCAAAGACAGGAATAGTTCAACAACATTTTGCTCCATGCCTAGAGAAATTAGCATGGTGGATGGTGAACCATTCAATTAAACTAAGTGGAGATAAAACAGAGGTGATGTTATTAGGAGATAAACCAAACCCTCAAATAAATTTAGAATGGCCGGGGTGTTTAGGACTATCTCCATCTCCCCCATAAAGAGGCTTGGAATGTGGCTTGAACGTGCCTTAACCATGGAAGCACAGGTAAAAGAAAAATGAGGCGTCCTGTTCTGGGACAATCAGAACCCTATGAAAAATCCTTGAAATTGTACCCACTCTCTCCAGAAGAACAGTAGTGCAAGCTCTGATCTTGCCCCGTCTTGATCATGGGAACTCCCTGCATCTGGGAGCCCATCAATATATTATCAAGAGACAGCAACTGATCCAGAATGCGTCTGCCAAGCTGATTCTCAATTTGCACTAATATGCCTTAGCAAAAAGTACATTAGCCACTTTGCACTGGCTCCCAGTAAAAGAAAGAATCAATTTCAAGCCCCTTTGTCTGGCTCATAGAAAAAAAACCTGAGGGGCCCTTCTTTAACATGGACTTTCTGGCAACCTATGCCCCTACCAAGACTTTAAGATCCTCTAAGTTGCAATTGTTAAAGGTGCCTCAAATTCAAAGGACAAGATGGGGCGGCAGGTCTTTCTCATACCTAACGCCAGAACTCAGGAATTTTATGCCGGCTGACCTTAGAAAATAAATGAAGGAGCCCCGCTTCAGGAAAATGCTTAATCCCCACTGGTCAATTTTTCCAGTACTGCTCTACCTTACACGGGCTATGCCTCACTTAGTGCACGGGAGCCTTTAGGTAACTATGCTCTTCACAAATAAGCATAACCTAACATAATGCACTGTGAGATTGTTCTTTAAGTTGGCAGGTATGTGAATGGAGTCTTGCTGTTGGAACAATTGTAGAAGACATGTTTGCTGCCATTCTTGGGCGCACAAGAACCAATGAACACATGCCAGAAGATGTAAATGCTAAGGGGAGGTAGTCCTAAAAAGCAGAACGAGGCAGGTGTCAAATCTGATGCAACAATAATTCCTACAGGGGGAACGCTGGAACATCTGATGATGACTCTGGAACACTTATTGCAGCTGGGATTCATTTTTACCCTTGGCATCCTCATATGTAAACACTGGGTGTGTATAGGACACATATGTGTATGCCAACCTCTCATTAATAAATCTGTTTGCATGAGCTGTTTCCTCCTTGTAACACATGGGCATCATCTTTTAGGAAGCTTCTTACATTGTAAAATTAGGTAAGACACTAATATATCACATTTTCAAAGTGCATATTAGATGTTTTACCTTTGTAACACATGGCTCCTACCCATGTGCAATTCTGTGTCGTATAATATTACTTAGCGTCATGCAGAATTTCTTCTACATTAAGGACAAGGGAGCATGTGTCTTTATAATTTCACTATACTGTGTGGAAGGTTCAGTACATGTATGAGAAACCGAACCTCTTTATTAGTCCAGGGGGTGGTTACAGGTGCAGATTTCAGGGGGATCCAGCCATATGTAGATTACCATTAAGTTTATTCCTAATTAAGCCTCAGACTTCTATAGCCGATCTTACCAAAGGGCTACAATTGCAGATGACGTCATGCTGGCAGGCAATAGAAGAGTCCCTGGTCTGCATTGCAATTTCATGCTCCATATCTATGTTTTATATAAACAATGGACTATAGATTCACATTCCAACATCTCCTAAAGTGGTAGAAATGTAAATCTAATCTTTTACATTGATGGGGCCCGAAAGACCTTTGCATTTCGGCTCTGTACCCATGTGTGTAGTGGATATTAGGGTGGACCTGATGACGTCAGCAGCCCTTCTCATCACAGGTGATGATGCATTACTGGACATTGGGTGCAAGCAATGCTTTATTATGCATTGATGGCCAATCTGGAAATGAGAGAGCAATAGGCACTTGGTACCTGGCCCTTCTTCTACCTGCAGGTCCCCTTCGTAAATTGGCACCTGTTTTCTCTGAAACTTCAGCTGAACATTTGCTATGGACTAAATTACCCTTGCTGAAACAAATGGCCATAGATTCATGAATGAGGGCCTCCAACCCCTCAGCAGTTTTCATACTCAAGCTGCATACCTCCAAGCCCCACCTCTCAGAGCTGCATGCTTTCCCTGAAGTTGTACTGTAGCCTGTGCAGCCTGAAGTCATTACAAACAGCTGTCAACACAAATGACCCCTGTCAAGGAAATCAAAGACTCCAGTGAATCTGGCCACCTTAGTTGCCCCTGCAGTGCAAGGCCACACCACACAATAACATTAGAACATTATAATATTCCCAAGAAAGTTAGGTATTTCTGTGACATAGTGCAGTGAAGGGTACCATCTTGCTACCTGTACCCAACCTCAATTGTTCAAAATGTACAATGATGCTCTCCTATTTTCCTGTCTCCATTAGAACAATCCCAGCAGAGGTACAACAGCTGACCTTCAGGAAATCCATGGATCCCAGAAAGGCTTTCTTCCTAGTGGCAGGTCTTCTGTTCCTGGAGATCTCTAGCCCTGTCAACGCTTGCACATGTTTACAATCAGTTCTACAGAGCTCTTACTGTGATTCAGAACTCGTTGGTGAGTTGGAAAAAATAAAGGAAAATTATACTCTTTACTTCTGTTTCTTTAGGACATTGGTGATTTTTAATGTCTGGCATTAGTCAAAACCTTTAGATTTTACGAAAATTATAGATTTAATATACTTCTAAACAGGGGTTCTCAGCTAGTACTCTTCAATCGTTTGTCTGCTGTTGTGTCATTTATTATTTTCTTCTGTTCACTATAGCATTCAGCACCATGCAATGGGTCGGCCCACTTCAGCCATTGGCTAACGTCACCGTGAGTGACATCAGTTGGCTCTTTCACAAGGAGCACATCCATACATAAAGTAGTTCCTTTCAATGCTAGGGGCTGCTACATTAAAGTTTGTGCATTTTCAACCCAAAATTTTTTTTTTTGGTAGAGTTAATTGGACAGCACAACTGTCTGCTTGTAAAAGCCCATTGTAAGCTTACCAAGAGCCCATCTGAGGTTTTAGCCTGCTCAATTCTTACCACTGGTTAGCTTTATTATCACTTATATTTGCTTACTTCTTATTTGAAGGTGTTCGGTGTTGAAGCTTGTCAATCTTGTGTTGGTCCCTCTGCTGGAGCATAGCCTCTCAAGTATCTTTCTGAGTGGTTGGCATCTTATCAATCAATCAGGGATTTATAGAGCGCAAGGCTACTCACAGAGTGTGCCGGTGCTAAAAGGGATTCTGTTCAACTGAACACTCTCACACTAGTGTCCTCACTGAAAAGTTGCCTTGAGTAAGCAGGTTTTGAATGACGCTTAAAGCTTTTTTCCTCACTCAATGCACGCACATTTGGATAAAGGGTGTTATACACCAGTGCAGCAAGTTGGGAGAAAGATGAGCTACCCCATTTTTCCTGCTTGACTCTCACTACCTGGACCAGCCTAGCATCAGAGAAGTGGTTAGACGATAGTAAGTAATTACTACAGAAAGGTAGCCATGGCCTGTGCAATAAAACGCTCTGTGGGTCAGCACTAATATTTTGAACTGTATGCTCTCCTTAATAGAAAGCCAGTGCAGTGCCTTTAGAAGATGAGTGATAGATGTCTGCCAAAGGACTCTTAGTAACCTTGTTGCAGTCACATTTTGAACCACCTGCAGCCTCTTCAACAAATAGGCTGGAAGGTCCAAATATAAGAGCTCAAAATAGGAACCTGCTATTGTCACTACCTGAGGGCCTAAAGTTAACTGGAATTCAATCTTTACACCCAAGTTTTAAGCAACAGTGGCTAGAAGGGGTGCTGCAGTGGCACACGCCGACTAGTACTACATGTCAAAATATGAGGGAAGGGAGCCAAATATCAAGATCATTAGGTTTTCTGGCAATATATTGTAAATTACTATCCCACATCCACTTTAAACGGCCACCAGAATTTTCTTACATGTCCTAGGTCCTTCAGGACAGTTTTCCCCAGAGAAAGAGAAAGCTGTGTGTCATCAGCATGTGACACTATCCAGACCCCAAGTGACTCAACTAAAGAGGCCAAAGGTGTCATATAAATGTTAAAAAGAGTTGGGCTTAGAGCAGATCCTTGGGGGACTCCAAAAGTGGTCTCTTTAGGGTCGGAAGCATACAGAGCCACCCAGACAGATTGGCTTCTATCACTGAGAAAAGAGCCAACCCATGCCAGAAAAGAACTACTGACTCCAATGTCTTCCTGTCAGCCTGTTTCCCATGATCAAGTGCCAACTTGATGGAATCTGTTAACTCCACTAGTGCGGATTCGGTCTGAATCTTGACTGTGAGTAGTGTAACAGCTTCCCCAGTTTCAAGCATTTGGAGAGCTGCCCATTCATGAGCTCCTCCAATATTTTTGACACCACAGGTAAAAGTGAATTCTGCCTGAAATTAGCAAGAATGTATCTATCTGCCAAGAGATATTTTTTGTAAAAGAATTAATTTGGCCTGTTTCCAGCAAGTTGGCACAGTGGCTCATAAGATGGAACTATTGAATAATTGATTCAAAAGCAGGTTGATCACATTCAAGCTAGCAATCAAAACTTGTGGAGGACATGGTCCATTAAGTGAAACAGTTTTACAAGAGTGCATTTATAAATTCCACTGCTGACTTTTAGCAAACATTTTGTTTCCTTTATATTATGCACTTCATGAGTGTGCATGTCTTTGCTACTCTTCCCCCATCCACACGTGTGTTGCTTTATCTTGCCTGTATACAATGCTTAAGTTGTGGACTTATAAATGCTGGAGCGGGCACTATCGAAGGTTGCGGTGCCAAATACAAAGACTTTGTCGTATTGATTACCCCTCATGCGTCCTTAACCCCTTAACTGCTGCCCCCAGAGCTGAGCCCTTTATTTGCTATTTGGGGTAGCTTGTGCTTAGGACCCTGCAACTTTTTGTCCACATGAGGTATCCAAGTCATATTTGTGTCCTTTTCTTCCAACATCCTGAGGATTTTAAAGGGATCCAGGGTTTGTGGATTCTCCTGGAGGGGACCCAGATATGAGCCAAAATATAGCTAAAGTTTGGGATTTTGTTGAACAATTGGAAAAAAGTGCTGAAGAAGAAAGCATCTGTTTTATTCCCTGCAAATGGTATTAATAAACTGTTTGCGGTGATAAAATCACCATTTTACCAGCTTTCAGGAACAGGCAGACCTTTGTTCAAAAACCACAATTTCCTATACAGTTTTGGCATTTTAATGACAGAAAGCCTATTTTTTCGATTTTTTGTGCTTTCAACCTCTTTTCAGTTAGTGCTAGAAATTGATGTAAAACCAATATTGGATCCCAGAAAGCTATACATTTCCTAAATGTAGACAACATTCTGAATTCAATGAGGTTTTTGTGTATATCTTTTAAGAATTTCCTATAGAAAGTAATAGTTCAATTTAAAACACATTGAAAATAAGTTGAAAAAAACTGCTATTTGTGTCTGCATTTTCACCTCTAACTTCCAAGTATGACAGATTTTTACAAGCAATATACTGTTATGTCCACTGGAGTCTTATGGTTGCAGGGGTGTATAGGACTTCTAGATTCACAAAGAATCTGAATTGTCCAGAGCCAATAACTAAGCTGCACCTTTCTATGGTGTTTAATTGTGTACACGGTATACAGCAATTCACTTGGTAAAATACAAAAGTGTGAAAAATGGGTATCAAGGAAAACTATGTATTTCCGAAATGGGAACAACATATGGAGTTTAGAAACAGTGTTAAGTTGCACAACTCCGTATATGTGGGTACCTATACCAGCATATGAATTCGAGATTATTTTAGAAAATGAATTCTTTTTTACACACTGTCTTACATTTGGAAGGGATACATGCCTACAAAGTCAATTGGCAAAAACACTTGTTCTACTATACTGTGTGTCTCTAAGTCTCCCGGTAAAAATGGTAACTCACTTGTGTGGGGAAGCATAGTGCCCGCGACAAGACACAGCCCAAAATGCAACATGGACACATCATTTTTTTCCAGTGAAAATTCACCCTTATTTTTGCATGTGCCTAGCTGTGGTTTTTGGACCCTAGCTCTGCCGTCACCTAGGGAAACCTAGCAAACCTATAGAGTTTTTAAAACTAGACACCCAGGGTAATCCAGGATGGGGTGACTTGTCTGGCTCTCACCAGGGTCTGTTACCCAGAATCCCTTGCAAACCTCAAATTTTGTAAAATAAAAAACACACATTTTCCTCACATTTCTGTGGTGGAAGGTTCTGGAATCTGTGTGGATCCCAAAAATTCCACCGACCCCTCATTTCCCAAAGTATCTTGATAAAAACAGTACCTCACTTGTGTTGGTAGGCCTAGTGCCCGCGACAGGAAATGGCCAAAAACGTACCGTGGAGACACTACATTTTTACAGTCAAAATGGACCCTTTTTTTACAAAGTGCCAAACTGTAGATTTTGAACCCTAGCTCTGCCAGCACCCAGGGAAACCTAGCACACCTATATATTTCTGAAAACTAGACACCGGTGGGAGTCCAGGGAGGTATGGCTTGCGTGAACCCCCCAACGTTTTCCTATCCAGAATCTCCTGCCAACCTCAGATTTTGCAAGAAAAAATAACTTTTTTCTCACATTTCTGTGTGGGAAAGTTGTAGGATCACTGGGCTGACACAAATTTCCTACCACCCAGTGTTCCCCTAGTTATCCCAATGAAAGTGGTACCTCACTCGTGTGGGTGGCCCAAGTACCCGCGAAGGCAAGGCCCAAAACATATTGAGGAGACATCAAAATTGCCTATCACAAAAAGACCTGGTTTTGCAAGGCGTGTCACCTGGGTTTTTGGCCCTGTGCTCGGCGGCCATCTAGGGAAACCTACCAAACCAACACATTTCTGCCAACTAGACACCAGAGGGAGTCCAGGGAGGTATGACTTGCGTGGACCTCCCAATGTTTTCCTACACAGATTGTTTTGTGATAGGCAATTTTGATGTCTCCTCAATACATTTTGGGCCCTTGCCTGTTGCAGGTACTTGGGCCACCCACACGAGTGAGGTATCATTTTTATCAGAAGACTAGGGGAAACACTAGGTAGATAGAAGTTGGTAGGTCACCACATATTCCTAAACTTTCCATCAATTAAATGTGAACCAATTTTGAATTTGAGCTAAATTTGATGTTTGCAGGGGATGTTGGGTAAAAAAAAAACAGTGGGAGCCATGCAAATCATTCACCCCTGTACTTCCCTCATTGTCTACTACCCAAAAATCTGAAGAGCTCAAAGTCCCCTGTTACCCATATTGACAAAAAAGGTCTTAAAAAAGGCCATTAAACTGCCACAAATATAAATTAGACACTAAATTGAAAAAGTAAATCCACCACTTACACTGGTTGGTTTTAGCACCTCCAGAAACGCTGGCTTCAAAGCACAAATACTGATCAAAGTATAAAAATATTGAAGCCAAGCCTTCTGACGGGGAGCCATAAAGCCACTTCATGGTCCATTCACACGCGATTCAAGCACCACACACAAGTCTTCCGTACCGCCAGCCATGAACCCAATCAACCAGATCACTTGCACTCACATGAACATACCACCGCCTTGCAAGGGTCCATCACATTCATACGCCACAAGACATGAGTTTAAATAAATGTTACCACCTGTCAAATCTCCGTCTCCTTCTTCCTGAACATTACTGAACACATGCCAATTGAACCTTTACTAATGGCTCCCGTGGCAGCCACATGAGGCTCAGGAAAACACGTCTTTCATGCATCTTTAGCGCACTCACTGTGCTAAATCCAACTCCTTCCAGTTTTTGGATGCAAGTTGGGGGGTGCTCGAGTATACCGCAAAGCCATTGCTCAAGCTGAGCAAGCCTGTATACCTTTGAAACTAAGGCAAACATGCTGGAAATTTTCAAAAGCTTACTAAAGAGAACATCATAAACTATGAAGAACAGTTGAATGTGAAATATGGGTAGTCCGTGACAACTCAGCATATGTCCAATCCACCGTTCTGTGCAGTGATTGTAATGCACTTATCATACAGCAAACAGACTATCTACTAAGTTCTAACGGAGGATGAACATGGCAAGCAGCATTGACCCCTAAGTACTATAGTAAATTCAGTGCGAGAGTAGCAGCAATGTATTTGAAACCATGGGTGAAGATGAAGTCATGACGTGTATCTGTACTACCTTTAGTATCTGCCTTCTACCTTTGCAATATTCCTCGGAAAGTGCACCAGGCTGTTCTAACCCGTTTGTGTGTCTGTCCCCTGACTAATCCTGTCTAATTGTCAAGAGACCCTATACTAATGCCTTCCCTCTCTAGCTACTTGAAGCTTGAGAAAACGTTTCCGTCATGTGCCATCAATGCTCTCACTGTGCTAAATCCAACTCCCTCCAGTTTGTGGATGCTAGATAGGGGGGTGCCCAGGTATGCCGCAAAGCCATTCCTCAAACTGAGCAAGCACATCTCCCTTTGAAGCTAAGGCAAACATGCTGGAAATTTTCAAAAGCTTTCTAAAGAGAATATCATAAACTATGATGGTTGAATGTGAAACACGAGTACTCTGTGACAACGTGGCGTATGTTGTGTCGACCAGTATGAGCTTGTAATAAACAACAGGCGCAATAACCCATAAACCTTGTTGAGACTAGGGTAAGTGTGCAAAGGACAACAAAATATCTCAACTGGTATCATTTAAAAATGACAGTTAGAGATGCATGTATAGAGCATTGCAATCAAGAAAGAGAGACTCTCAGTTGGTAATTTTCGTAAAAATGCGCATGGCATCATGTACTGAGCAAAAAGAAATGGCAAGGAACAAGTAACATAAATGAAATGGACAAAATTACAGTTGTAACAGCACTGCAAGCAAAACAAATTAGCGAGCACAACCCGAATTGACTTGGTGCTCAGGTGTGTTCGTGACACAACGGTGTGGTGACGCAAGTGACAAAGTGAGATCAGCAGGGGACGGCGCAAAGTGAAGTGAACTGAATAATTGTACAGTGAAATCAAAGGTTCTGGTAACAAATTTATACAATGATGATTAATATTCAGTTTTTCATAGAACCATAAGAGGGCTGCGACATCAATTGTGCTGACAAGTCGACGGCGTTTCGATCCCGTTATTTAGGATCATCTTCAGGACCGGGTTGGTATAATAAGGTGGTGCTGGGGCAGTAGTGAGGCAGAGCACGAATATCAATCGGCGTTTTTAAAAGGACATAGAATCTGAGTTGTATACGAAGGTGGAGCTCGATGGCCGTGTCACAGAGAGCATCGGCACCGCGAGAAAAATGAGAGCGGCCTCGGTAACTAAAAGTTATTTAACATGCAAGCTCAGATTCCAACTGCGGGGATTGCTCGGCGATTCAGGGATAGAGGTTCTATTGAATAGAATTCCAATGGGAGGCGGAGGGCGTCTAAGTCAGCCTGTGTCCGAAGCGATCAGTGAGGTTGGTTAGCGTAGAACATTGAAGAAATAATTGTAAATAACTCTACACACCTTGAATGAAAAAAGTGTGTTCACTGTTTTCCTCTGCATGCTTCACAGAGGAAATACGGCCTGCCTTTTAAAACCACGTGGGCATTTTCAAATATAGAGAGACTTTTCCAATGATCAAGGCTTGCTCTCAGCTGAAATGCGTAGGGATTGTGAGCCCCGTGCCTGCATATTTTATGGAAATTTAACCTCTTGAAAACACACAGCCTGAGCCGGTGTACTTTTGTCAGTGATAAAGGAGAAATGGTTGGTTTATGTTCGGCGTGCTCCGTTCCCGAAGTACCGGCCACCCTGCTGAGGTCTGGGGCTCCTAAACAAAGCACATTTGGTTGGAGCAATTGATTCCCAATGTCAGCGCGCTCAATGGCTGGAGCAAGCAGCAACTGGTGAAATCCTTACCTTGTGGGAATGTGAAACCCCCCCCCAAGACATCGCTGGTGTCTATTGAGGTTTCCTGGCCATTGATTGAGGCACTGCCACAATCCACGGCCAGGAAACCCTTTCAGGAATGCCTTGTTTGAAAGGGGAGACTCACTCCTTTCAAACGAGGCCACCCTGAAAGCTGAGGAGGCCTTTTTCGACCTATTTTCCCCATTGGAGTTGAGCATGGACTTACCTGTGGCTGTCCTCTGCTCTGCTGGGAAATCAGTGACGTCAGAGCACCTAGTGGCATGCTGACATCACAGATGGGTGGGAGGGGGGTCAGGGGGAGATGCGAAAATCCTTCTGCGTCTCCCCAGGGGAAAAAAATAAGTACATCCTCCGGTGGATTAAAGGGAGACCTCCCTGCTGTCAGCTGTTGGAGGTGCGCCGCACCAGGGATGGAGTGCTTGCGTCGGCCATTGGCTGACGCTAGCACCAAAAGGGATAATATGAGGCATGAGGGAGACAATTGTCCAGGCAATGCCTGCCCTTTCTCTCAGTCTTGAGGGTTCTTTTTTATTCCTCAATTCTCCTTCTTTCTTCCATTTGTATTTTTTAATTCATGCTCTGGATCAAAGTCTTAGAAGAAAAAAATAAGTGTCAGTGGGCCTCACCAGCAAACTCCAGCTCAAATTAAGCACTGCCCATATGTTTTTCCCCCACCTTCCCCAGCAGTCCACTTTGCCCCAGTCCCCTGGTTGCTTCCCTGTCCACCCTCCTTGTTCTTCTATGACCCCCAGCTCTCTGTGTTGCTTCCACCACCCTCCATGTTGCTTCCCCAGTGTATCTTCCACTTTGTTACTTTACCACATGTTGTTCCCCCAATTGCTCCTCCTTGTAAAGATGCTTTTGCACTACTTTATTTTATTTGTTGATCAATTGTAAATCGGTACATAAAAAGGAAAAAAAGGCCTATGGTTTGTTAAATAAAAAGAGACATAAAGGCACATGTGTCTACAAAATAACACACCCACCGGAGCCATATGATAGCACCTATTTTGAGGTATGCTGCACATTATCAGTGATGCTATGCAGCACAGCTAAAAGCATTGCCAAAGCCCACAGGTTCCAAAAGTGTGATCTACTGGCTTTGCCAGTGATCACTTTTATGTTGGCGACAGCCAGGATGCAACCCTTTTAGATGTATTCCTTGCATATATCAATGACCTGGATCGCCCTAAAAATTATTCAAAATTCTATATAATGACTTGTGGGGGCCAAAGCAATAAGCTCAAGCTTTTTAAAATGGGGATTACAACTTAGTAAAGGTGACGAATTTTTATTATTTATGGATTCTTTTTAATCAATCACTTAGTCTGACATCACTTTTAATATTAAGACTTCAGTCCTTCAGTAGGAACATTGAGGCCATATTTAGATGTGCCCAAAAGTAAAAAAACAAACCAATTGTAGAAACACCGAGTTTGCATAGGAGCAAGAGTATCTCGGTGGGAACATATGGTGACCGGGCTATGGGGCTACAGTAAAACTGGTATTCTTCAAAGAGTAGACATTGTTTATCTTGCAGACTATTGTCAGCACCCGGAGACACAGCCACTTTAATATGCTATGAGGAACTCAAGATTACATACCTGGAGGATCTGATTGGTTTGACCCCTTTACTACTCCGAGTCAAATTGTGGGGGTCACCTGAGACCTGCCTAACTAGAACATGCATTACTGACTGACACCTGATAGGGCACATCGAATTTCATGGCTCTTATATTTAAAAGAATCATTTAAAAAACTAGGTTTACTTGAGCTATACAAAAATCCCAGTTTAATTGGGCCAGAATATAAACTATGCGTCAAAGCATGCTACCTGGAACACTGTATGAATATTCGTCTAGAAAAGGCTCAGACTAAAGAAACAATTGTCAAATATGCCCAAGTATCAACAACATTCAGTATAGAGCCTTAATTAGGGTGGCTTATGAACCATTCATATTGCTATTGGCTAACTCTCTTTAGACTACACATGCTACACTTTAAATTTGCCTTTTCAATGTCAGGGGTATGGAAGCAGAATTTACTGCCTTCCATGTACGATAATACCTCAAAGCAATACGCTAGTCACTTAATTTGGTTCTGTACTTTGAACACCAGGCCAAGACGTTCTTTCCTCGCCCAGATTTTTAATAATTCAAAACTAAGACACCATAAGAAAGGACTAAGGGAGGAGGAGTTGGCCTAAAGACTAGGGCTGTCGACCTATAATCTGAGGAACTGGGTACGAGTCTCTGAAATGACACTGAACATCCTGTGATTCTGGGCAAATCACTTAATCTCCCCGGGCCTAACAAAAAATGAATGCATCCTCATGTAATGCAACTGGTGCCATGTAAAGAGCTCTGAGACCCGATTAGGGTCATGTTCGCACTATATAAAACTCTGTAAAATTAAAAATACAAAATTAAAAAATAATATTTCAGTCTTTAGGACCCCCTGGAAATGTGTTAATTGTTTTTTAATAAATTAGCATTTTGCATTAGGAAAAGATATGGATGCTAATAACACACAATGTGATGGATGACTTAATTGACAGATATGTATAATCTTAAATGACAGATATGTATAATCTTAACTTTCTTTTATTGCTAAAATGACATTGGTGCCGGTTCCTAGTGCTATCAAATGAGGGCTTGTTTTCAATCTGCTTGTGAAAATTATTTTTAAAAGTGTATCATGAATGTTTTATTTTGTATATGGATTTTAATGCTGACATTTTAAAATGTATTTTATGTTTTTGCTATGCTGTTATGGCTCCAACTAAATAAAGATTTGTTTGACGTACTGAGTAGGGTATTAAACCCCTCAAGCAACAGCCGCAATTCCTGCCAGGGTGAACCACAAAAAACAGTACATTAACTTGTGCTTAACCTTCTGGTAGCTTGGCTCAAAAGCAGTCAGGCTTAACTTACAGGTAATTTGTAAAGAATTTATGTAGCACACAAACAGTAATAAAGTACAAACACAACACAAAAAAAATCCCATAGCAATTTAAAAAATAGAGAACATTTTAATAAATGATTTGACACCAAAACAAAAAAATTCAATTATTAAAACCATAGTTAGGAATTTTTATTGTTTAAGGTAAAAACTGGCCCTAAAATAGCAAAGTGACAACCATGGACATCTAGTCACGCAAGACTGGTGCAAAGTGGAGAAATATGGCCAACTGCAATGGAGCGTAGGTTGGGGTACAACAAGTGGATTTGGTCTGGTTGGCGCATATATTAAGACTTTGAAGAAATGTTGCCACAAACTCTCTGAAAAGGTAGAAGTTCAGCAGGACAAAGCTACAGGGGGTGTCTGATTTGGTAGTGTTGTCATCAGGGAACGGCTGGATGAAGTTGTGATTAAGATCTCGTCATTTGGACTTTATCTCTTTTTTGGAAGTTGAAAATCTGCAGCGGGATGAGGAAAGTTGTATCTGATGAGTGTTCCATGATGCCGGATATCCCTTTAGTGAAGGACCACAGAACAGGCTTAGCTACTGTGTAGAAGAGTTGCAATAAAGTCAGACTGACTGGCAATGCACCTTGGGTGGATAGACAAGCAGATTGATTCAGGTCTCCTCTCAGTTCTCGGATCAGATTTAAGCCACACAGTCCCAAGTTCTGGAGTTTGGCTATCTGAGCACATTTAGCACCACCACCAAGGGTCCAGTACTGGAGGGGCAACCCTTTAGAGGTTTGGACTCACTCAGGCTGGGTTCAGGTGCAGGCTCAGATGGCTATAGCCTTTTCTTTCCCAGAGGTTCTTATCAGGAGGCCAGTCAACTTGCCCTTGGAGTCACTCTGGCAGTCATGGGTACAACAGTAGAACAGGGCTCAAATAGCAGCTTAGGCCTTTGAGGGTTCTAGGTAGAGTTCAGGCAACAATGCAGTCCTTACAGTTACAGTAAAGCAGTCTTCTGAAGAATACAGCAGGCCACAGAAGCAGGCAGGCCTCTGAGTTTCCTTCTGCAGGTCCAGAAAGTGAGCTGAAGAGTGGGTCTGAGGGTCCTATTTTTATACCTAGTGCCTTTTTAGAAGTAGGAGTAGTTTTTAGAGAATTACCTCCAAGCTGCCTGCCTGAAAAATGCAGGGGTGCAGGGGTGACAAGTCCTTTGTGTGAAGGCAGAGCATAACCTATTCAGTTACAAGTGGGGCTGCAGCCAGCTCCTTCCCCCAGCCTGCCAGTTGATAGCCCATCCAGGCCCACCTAATCCCTATATTTGGAAACCGTCTTGGAGGAATAAACAAATCACTGCCAACTACACTTAGTCAAGTGACCCAGTAACAAGATTCAGGACCCAACTAGTTAGGGCAGGAATATGTCAACTTTCTAAAAGTGGCATTTCCAAAATTGTAACTTAAAGCCCCACTTTACCATTAAAGAGGATTTGTTTTAATCACAATTTCTCAGACACCTAACATCGAAAGTTCACCTGTTCCCAACCACAAATTAGCAATTATTAAATATAATAAGGCAACCTAAAGTTATCCGTTAGGAGAGGTAGGCCTCACAGTAGTGAAAAATACATTTAGGAGTTCTTCACTACCTGTGCATTGAAACTTAAAAGTGCATGTCCAATCTTCTAATTATAATGCACCCTGCCCTGTGGGATACCTAGTGCCTACCTTAAGGGTGACATATCCAATAAATGGGGGATTTAAGGCTTGGCAATGGGGTTATATTACGAAGTCGAATTGGAAGTTTACAACTGCGTTCAGACTGCAATAGCAGACCTGGAACATATTTTAAGGAGCTACTTAAGTGGGTGGCACACTAAGTGCTGCAGGCCCACTAGTAGAATTTAATTTACAAGCCCCGGGTATAGGCCACACAATTCTAAAATAGTCTTATACGCATATTAAATATGCCAATCATGTGTAATCCAATGTTACCATGTTTAAAGGAGAAAGAATAAGAACTTTAGCAATAGTCGGCAGTGGTAAAGTGCATAGAGTCCTAAAGCCAAGAAAACAAATTCAGCAAAATAGGAGAGGCACAGGCAGAAGTTTGGGGGTGACCCTGCAGAGAGGGCCAAGTCCAACAGTACTTCACACATTTTGCAACTAAATAACAAAGTGTGTTTGCTTGGTCAGTTTGCATTCCCCTGTAAAGCTTACTCTGGATAAGTCCAAGTATGGTTTCCTGCACAAGAGATGCGACCTAAGGGGCCAGTGTGGCGTTTGCTAATAAACAAATGACATATAATTATATGATCTTCATATATGAGCATCGATAGAGACTAACAACAAGGACATTCCAAAACGAATATATGTGTCATGCCATGATAACCATATATACTCCTTACAAAGTGTCCAGACCCACCAGCATCAAGGTAAAGATAAGAAAACTATCTCCACAGGTTTAGATATCTTAAAAAGTATTAAGTCACACATATGGTTATTCTTACTTGGTGTGAAAGTAGTAGATTATATCATGTATAGACACTACTCTTTACGTGGTGATTAACATGATCTGCCCCTGACTCCTCATAATCATGCTAATCAAACACTATGGTCTCACTGTTGGTCCTAAATCGTGCATAAGGGTTGGAGAGTGGCCAATATGAATTGCATTTGAATGGGAGCCTGTGCAAGATGGTGATCTGGTCAGACATTCCGTAAGGAGCTCTGTTCTCCCACCTCCAGATTCATCATCCTGTAGCACAAGCATTTCTCAGGACTGTCACAGGAGCCTCAGGGGGACACATAGGCACACAGTAGAGCAGTTCATGCCAGGAAGTCACCTCTCTTAGCAACTGGGGTGCAGGTGAGAAAGGCGGCCAGTGCGCAACTGGGGAGAGCTGCAGAGGGAAAGATGACAGCCCCATCTGCCTCAAAGTAGCCACTCATCCGATCCTACTATGGCAGGCTAAGTGGATATCTTACTGCAGCGGAGATGGAGTACAGCGGATGACCCAGAGACGAAGGGCGACAGCCTGTTGTGCCTGCCCTCAGTGACCAAGCTGGAATCGGCAGGAAGGCAAGACTTGCCTCAAGCCTTCGAGCAGCAGAAGTTTGACTTTGAGCAGCTGCAGTTTGTTGAAGACAGTGGGCTTTGTGCAATTTCTTTATACATGGCAACCTGATGATGTCCACTCCAGCAAGCTGGCAGCCCTGTCATCTTAGTGGAGTCAGAGTGTGGTGAGCACCTGAACACCTGACCTTGTGACTAATACTTTCAGGCATCAGAGTAAAGGTGAGGCCTACCTTGGGCCTGAGATCAGCGACCCTGCCTCACCCCATGCTTATACTTTTGGCCTTGGGGACACCAGTGAGCCCCATTCCTCTCCTGGCGAATAAGGCCTGTCTGGCAAGATCCATGGGGTGCCACTTCTAATTGGGGCCACTGAGTCCATTCTGGTGCGTAGTGAGTGTTAAGAGAAGCCCCCTCACTGGGGGCGCTGCCTTTATTGAGGGTATCTATAACAGCTGAAGGACTGTGATCAGGTGGGGTACCTAACAAACAGGGGCACATCAGTGACGAAGGGGAGAGAGACACCCTAGGGGACAACCTAGTTGTGCCCTCTCTCCTACTCTCTAGCTATAGTGGATGATCGCAACAAGACAAAAACTGGTGTCTGGGAGGACCCCCGTGCATACAAAGGAGATATTTGAAATCACCCCCGCCGCTGTTCAGCTGACTATTATGAGGCCAAAGGGAGTAAAATCTGGTCCCCGCTCTAGGCTCCAAGATGTGACTGAGGGCCAAGAAAAGTCTGTACATACCCCCAAAGTGGAGAGTACCTTACAGGACCACAAATCCAGCTTTGGTACCCTGTTTCAGGCAGTTTGACATATGCAGGCAGCCCTGGAGCCCAAGTTAGATGCTCTGGCACTTGATGTAAGGCTACTTGGAGCAGACCATAAAAAACCGAATGATCCTGTAGAAATGGAATGGGCGACGCTCTTCCCCACCATGAAAGAAATGAGTTTCACAATCTACAATTTGTAGGAGGAGGTGCGGTTCCCATAGTGGAAGGCAGGTGATGCCTAAGAGTGCTACCACCACAACAACATAAAGATTGTGGTCCTACCAGAGGGAAAAGAGAGCCCAAGCACAGACCCATTTTGAGAGAAAATGCTGCTTGCTTACTGCACCGGAGAGCACATCCTCTACCTTCTCTGTTGAAAGGGCACACGGTGTCCCTGGCAGGCCGCTGCCACCAAGCTCCCAACTTCAGCCAAATGTTTGATTATAGAGTCAGATATCACATTCTACAGGCAGCAAGAGCCAAGGACCCCTGTACAATTGATGTCAAGGACAGGATGGCACAGCTACCCAGTCACCTGGGTAGCTGTGCCAAGCCAGGGAGGACCTGGCTTGGAAGTTCAGACTGGACTGTTCCCATGAGGCATAGGGTCAAGACTGATTTGCACATGGCCAGGTTTAAACTGGGGTGGCATGGTGAGCAAGCGAATGATGGATTTAACCCAGATCTCTTGACTGGGGGTGAATGTTTTGATTTGTTCTGCATTCCGTCCATCAACTGTGTGTTGTTTGCTTTCTCACCCTAAGTGCGCCGGGTAAGCCCAGACGTGGCTCCCGGGCTCACTGTGCCACTGGATTCAAGCTATCTTGGCTGATGAGGGGTGAAACCCTGAAACTGGTCCTAGGATGCTTGTTTCCGGTCCATGAAGGACCTGGCTTGGCAGTTTGGGCTCGACTGTCCTCATGAGGCACAGGATCAAGACTGATTTGCATATGGCCAGGTCTAAACTGGGGTGGCATGGTGAGCAAAATAATGATGACTTTAACCCAGATCTCTTGACTGGGGGGAATTGTTTGATTTGTTCTGCATTGCTTCCATCAACTGTGTGTCTTTTCCTCTGAAGTGGGAGAGACTTCAAAGAGATGACTTTGAAGTGCACAGAATCTCTACCCTTTCTGCCCTCGCTCCAGACTCACTACAGGGGGGATGTTGCCCTTTGTGTGTGAATAAGACAAAGCCTATTCAGGTGTAGGTGAGGCAGCGTTCGGAACCCCCCCAGCAAGCTGGTTAATGGGCCATCAAGGCCCATCAAGTCACATCTAAGTTCCTCTTGTGTGTGGTGGTCGAGAGGGAATGCACAAATCCCAGCTGTCAACCAACCCAGATGTGTATTAGGACAGTCATTTTCAGAATTACAATTGAAAATCTGATTTCAGCATCAGTTGTGATTTTAAATTGTGGTTCCAGAGACAGCAAATATGGTGGTCCAATCTATTTTCAATTGGAAATTGTACTTATAAAATGTAATAGGGTGATTTAAATGTTATCCTATGGGAGAGACAGGCATTGCAGTAGTGAAAAACGAATTTAGGAGTTTTTCACCACCAGGACATGTAAAACTTAAAAGTATATGTCCTACTTTTTAAATATACTACACTTTGCTCTTGGAGTGCCCAGGGCCTACCTTAGGGGTGATATAATTGTATTAAAAATGAAGTTTAAGAATGGCAAGGGGTTTAGCATGCCAAGTTGACATAGCACTGTTAACCTGCCCATACAGGCTCTGCAGTTGAGAGCACATGTAAGTGGGTGGTACAATCAGTGCTGCAAGTCTACAGGCAGCATTTAACTTGCAGGCCCTGGGCACATGTAGTGACCTTTACTCGGAACTTATACGTAAATTAAATATGCCACTTGGAGATGAACCAATGTTGCTATGCCATCTTGTGTGTTTTGCTGTTCACCCTATGTGGGAAGGGTATGCCCAGACGTGGGTCCCGTGCTCACTACGCCACTGGAATCAAGCTATCCTGGCTGATGACGGCTGATAGCCAGAAACCGGTCCTAGGATGCTTGATTCCGGTCCAAGGAAGACATGGCTTGGCAATTCGGGCTGGACTGTTCCCATGAGGCACAGGGTCAAGACTGATTTGCATATGGCCATGTCTGAACTGGGGTGGCGTGGTGAGCAAAATAACGATGGATTAAACCCAGATCTGTGACTGGGGGTGAATGTTTTGCCATTGTGCAACATTCCGTCCATCATCTTGTGTGTTTTGCTGTTCACCCTATGTGGGAAGGGTATGCCCAGACGTGGGTCCCGTGCTCACTACGCCACTGGCATCAAGCTATCCTGGCTGATGACGGCTGATAGCCAGAAACCGGTCCTAGGATGCTTGATTCCGGTCCAAGGAAGACATGGCTTGGCAGTTCGGGCTGGACTGTTCCCATGAGGCACATGGTCAAGACTGATTTGCATATGGCCATGTCTGAACTGGGGTGGCGTGGTGAGCAAAATAACGATGGATTAAACCCAGATCTGTGACTGCGGGTGAATGTTTTGCCATTGTGCAACATTCCGTCCATTATCTTGTGTGTTTTGCTATCATTTTTCCTCTTCCCAGGCTATCAGCCCCTTTACTTGGGAAACAGTTTTGTTCCCCTGTCTCTCCCCGTTCCCTCCCGCAGTCCGTAACTTTTTGTACCACAACCACCTTCTCACCCCTTCCTGTTTGTGCCTTCTTTCATGCCAGCACTTGCATTTAAAATGCAATAGGTCTTGGGTAAATCCGAGTCCTATTGAATTTTCAATGCTTCTTGGTCGTGTCATTGGTGAATGAGGTCTCACTCTTTGTCTCGCATGCGCGCGATGGCTTACATCGCACGCATGCGCATCAAAACAGTGCCGTGTCCCCAATTCAACACTTGGTTTTCTTGTTCTTCTCCTTGCTGCCTTTATTCCTGTCTTTCATTCTGTTTCCCGTCAACGCAAAAGCCAGTTCAGCTCTTGAGTTCAAGCAACGCAGTTACGCAGGTCTCAGGCAGCACCGTGCTTTCTCCTTCAGCTCCGGAATGTTCTTTTCTCTGTAGGTACTGTACAGTGACAGTTTTAATAATGGTAAACGCACGAAGTAAGGCTTTTTTTTGTAATGCATCTAGCTGGTCAGCTTGTGATTTGGAATCAATCTATGAATCAAGCTTGAGATTCTGACTGAGGAAGGAGCAATATTAACTGCTTGTTCGCACTGTACTCTGCTTATAATCTGCAAAGTGTAATGAAGACAGGTTTCTTTTAATATTAAAATATGCTGAGTCACTTCGAGGACTGCTCTCAAATATAGTGCTGTTTCATAGCTAGGAGCACACAAACATCAGACCCAAGTTCTGCAAATTATGCACCCCGGTTGCCAAGGAGGCATGCGACATGCCGATGGTAGGTAGAAATCTATGGCACAGCACTAAGGGCATGACTGCTAGCGGTTGAGGTTGTGCTGACCACTGAAGATTTCGATTTGGCAAGAGAGGACCTCAGGACACCACGTGGCATATTATCAAGAATGGCATAAAAATTATCGCCGCTTTAGCGGCAGGAAACTGATGCTAAAGCGGCGATAATGGCCTTGATAATATGCTGCAGAGAATTCCCATAGAAGCCCATTTTCTGGTGTCAACATGGGCTTCTATTGGAATTCTCGGCGGCATACTATCAAGCCCCTTATCGCCACGTTAGTTTCCTGCCACTAGAGCGGCGATAATTTTAACGCCGTTCTAGATAATATGCCCCCACATATGCCCCATATACCCCTTACACATCCCGCCCCATATCTGAAATGCAGCATGGAGCTACAAAATGGTGCCGCACTACCGCGACTATTCGACATAAGACTTCGGGACGAAAAGCAAAAAGCACACTGACCGACAGCAGCAATTGCCGGTAAAAACCTTTCATGTTTAATATATCTACTCTATATTTTTATTTTGGTATCCTGAATTCAGAGGGCCTGACTAAGAGTTTCATTCAGCATTCCCAGAGCCAACGAAGTTGAAAGAGTCTGTAAGGGAAGTACCATGGTGGCATAATTTATGTTCAAGTTGGTCGCAACCATGCTTTATTACCTTTGTACACTGTCAACATTACTGTGATGCTGGTCACTAGGAGCACGAGTCGAGTTGAGCAAAGTTGAGGCCGCATTGAAGGCACACTTTAAAGTGCAGTGGTTTGTTGGGACGGTTGCAGAGGCAGTCTGTGTAGCAGTCGATGCGGTTTGCGACCTCCTCGAGTTATCTAGGCACGCTGCCCCCATGTTATATAGAGAGATGCATCGGCTACTCGTCTAAATGTCTGGAGAGACCATGCGGCGTCCAGTTTACAAGAATAGAGGATGAACATAGAGAGGCCTCTGTTCATCAAAAACTGCTGCGGCATCTTTTACCTCAATACAACGGCACTTACTAAGGGAAACCTCAGGGAAAAATAGTCTCCCAATTGGAGCCACTAAAAGTACAAAGCATCATACTTTCACAATGGCTTCTGCGGCACACAAACATCGGACCCACATAGCAGACGTGTACACAGAAATTATACACATAGCACAGTCACTCAGACACAAACATCAGACAGACATCGCAGTGAGACACGGCTTGTCCACACACCCTCCCTCGAAGACACTCTTCCCAATGAAGGCATGATGACGTCCCTCATGCCACTCCTGGCAGCTGTCTTCCTGGTGGGGCTCGGAAAGTCTGTCACTGGTTAGTACCTGTAATGGTTGACTGTCTAGTGATTACGCTGCAGGTACCGCACATCATCCGCAGGCCAGGCTTGGCCTGCGGGGTCGAATAAATGGAGCCGGCCTGCTCAGGGGCGAGGTCTCCGGCCACAACACTGGTGTGGTGTGCTTCTGTGTCTGCGGCTCCGTGCTGGCTGAGCGCCTAGCGACCCCTGCCTCAGGTCCTGCTGCCCCGCACAACACTGGCGACGAATGTGGGGGCGATCAGCATCGCGTGCTCCTGCAGCAACGCTCAGCGGAGGACTGCAGCCCGACATCCTGGCATCGGGGGAAAATCTTGCGCGCGCACGTGCGTAACGGTGAGGCTGAGGCCTATAACCACGTGGTTGAGGCTGCAGCGGGCCCGCTTTTCTCTGCCAGTATCAAGCGGAGCAGAGTGTCTTTGATCCCCGCGTGATCGGACAGAAGGAGGAGCAGAGCTGTCTTTCCATCAAGCAGTTGGCAATCCAAGTAGGGAAGCACCTTGCCATCAAGCATTGGTCGATCCAATTGGGGAGCACTGTCTTCACATTTGCTCATGCCATGAGGTGCGGCTCGCTTGCACACAGGGCACACTGGGATCCCGCACGCTGGCCCTTAAAGTGCCCAGGGGAGAGACGTCCCGCTGCTGAGTGGGCTCATGCGCACCGGCCCAGGAGGGTAGAAAAGGAGGGAAAAACAAAAGGGGACACAAGGGAGAGACACACCACTTGCCACACGGTTCCAACACAGCGGGCACGATGAGCAACAGTGGCCAGGCGGCCGCACAAGGCCCCGGAGCTGCACCCGGCCAAGCAGCTGCACCAGCCCACGTCCCTTTTCAGCATGCAGTATCAGGGGTCCTACCCCCCCTTCAGCGAGCTGGAAGACACGGCAACTGCGGCGCCTCGGTGGAATATATGGATAGAGCGCCTCAACAACTACTTTATTGTCACAAGAGAGACCGACAATGCCATAAAAAGGTCCTTGCTGTTACATTATACGGGGGACGAGATATTCAATGTGTTTAAGCACCTACCCAACACGGGTACAGCCGCGGACTACGACGCAGCGGTGGCCGCCCTCGATGCACACTTCGACCCACAGCTCAACCCAGACTTCGAGCATTTCAAGTTGCGCCAGGCCCGACAACGGGAGGGGGAGTCGATGGACGTCTTTTATGCCCGGCTGCGCGAGCTGGCGAGCACCTGCACGGAAGACGACCAGCCAAAAGAAATACGTGCCCAGCTCATACAAGGGTGCAGAGACAAGACACTAAGGGGCCTTATCCTTCGTCAGCCAAAGATCGCGCTGGAGGACATGCTAGTGCTGGCAAGATCGCACGACCTGTCCGCAGCCAGGGCCAATGAAATGGAGCAAGCCCTTGTCAAGGCCCCAGGGAGGACGGAGCCCATCAAGACAGAGCGGGCAGACGCTCTCCGCACCAAACCGTGAGGAGACCCACAAAAGACTGCACACCAAGAAGGATCGAGGCAAAAGTGTGGATACTGCGGGTATGAGCCGCACGCAGCGAAGTACTGCCCCGCGCAGGGGAAAACGTGCACCAACTGCGGAATCCCCAACCATTTCGCATCAGTGTGCCGGAGACGCACCAGAGGTCAGGAATTCCGAAGCCGAAAGCCGCCGACGAAGGCTGTACGACAACTGTCCGTGAACGAAGGAAGGCCGCCAGTCGAGCAGAAGAGGGGAAAGAGGTATCAGGACGTAAGTGAAGAGTCGTCAGGCGATGATGAGGAACAAGCGTACCTGATCTCGTTTGCGAGGGAACTCAAGCTACGCCGCAGGCGTCAACCGACGTGTGTGGTGCATGTGGCATGGACGGAAGTACAGGCCGTGATCGACACGGTAGCCACGGTGAATGTGATGGGCCTTCAACAATACCGACGCCTAAAACACTGCCCGCCAGTACAGCCGTCCAAGACAAAGATCTACGCATATGGAGCTGACACTACCCTGCCTCTAAAAGTGAAAATAACGGTCCCTGTTAAGGCCGACGAATGTGAAGTGATGACAACGATCCATGTCATCGACAGGGAGGCGGACACCCTCATAAGCAGTCACACGGCAGAAGATCTGGGGTTAATATCCTTCGCCAGGAGAGTGCAGGCCCACCAAGTAGAAGAGCTGCTTAACCAGTTCCCTGAGTTGATTCGAGGCCTCGGGCGCATCAAGTGCGACCCGGTGAAGTTGCACATCGACAAGAAGGTGGTCCCCGTCGCATTGAGGCACAGAAGGGTCCCATTCCATTTGCGACCGTTGGTGGAGAAAGAACTGGACAACCTAGAAAAACTTGGCGTCATCGAGAAAGTATCAGGCCTGTCACCATGGGTGTCCCCAATGGTCATAGCGGAAAAACCAAAGCAACCAGGAGCGATACGACTTCCCAACAAAACCATAAAGAGGGAGCGGCACATCACGCCGACAATGGACGACATTATAGCAGATGTAAATGGATCTAAATGGTTCTCGAAGATCGACCTCAATGCGGGGTACCACCAACTCCCGCTGTCCAAAGAGAGCCGCTACATTACGACCTTCAGCACTCATCTGGGGCTCCGGAGGTACAAGAGACTTAATTTTGGGATATCCTCGGCGGCGAAGTGTTCCAGAACACCATACGGGAAATGCTGTCGGGGCTCCCAGGAGTGTTGAACGTGAGCGATGACATTCTTATCCATTCGGCAACAGCAGCCGACCACTATAGACACCTCCGCAACACTCTGGCGCGCCTCCAGGAGCATGGAGCCACACTCCATAAAGACAAGTGCCAATTCTTCCAGCCGTCCCTGGAGTTCTTCGGATATATCTTCAATCAGGAAGGTGTCCAAGTAGACCCTCGGAAGTCTCAGTCGATCAAAGATGCACCCGCTGCCACCTCGCCGACGGAGGTATGCAGTTTTCTGGGCATGGCGACATACTGCGGGAGGTTCATCCCCGGACTGGCCACGCGAGCAGAACCCCTCCGAGCCCTCACCAAGTCGGACGCCCAGTGGCAGTGGGGACCGAAAGAGGAAGAGGAATTCCAAGGCATCAAAGACGCCCTCCTGGGAGAAGCCACGCTGGCATACTTCGACCCGTCGAAGCGGACGGAAGCGTTGGTCGATGCTAGCCCCGTAGGACTCGGTGCCGTGCTGGCACAGGAACGAGAACTGGGACGGTGAGCTGCCCTGTCGTTCGCCAGCAAGTCTCTCACGCCCACCGAAACACGGTATGCCGAGATAGAGCGAGAAGGGCTCGCTATCAAATGGGCCTGTCACCATTTCCACTTATACCTCAAAGGACAACCGTTCACGATGGTAACAGATCACCAGCCACTCGTGCCGCTCTTCAAAGGGAGATCACCGAATCCCCCACCTCGTATCGAGAGATGGGCAGTCCAATTACAACCATACGAAATGGAGGTGGTGTACCGACCCGGAGCCAAGAACCCAGCCGATTTTCTATCACGACACCCGGACAAGACAACCACGTCGGAGGACGCGGACAATACTGAACAGTATGTGCATCTGGTATCGGCGGCAGCCTGCCCACTGAACATGACCCTGGAAGACATCAAAGAAGCGGCCCTGACCGACAGGGTGTACACCCGAACGCTGAAGGCAATACAAGAGGGATCATGGGCGCACTACCTGCGGCAAGCCAACTCATGGAGCCCCGAAGAACGGGACCACACGGAAAAGATGTGGCAGATCAGACACGAACTCAGTGCCACACCTGATGGAATCCTACTACAAGGGCCTCGGCTAGTAATACCCCAGGCATTACGACAGAAGGCAACGCAGCTAGCCCATGGCGGTCATCAAGGAGTCACGAGAATGAAATCCAGGATGAGAGAGAAGGTCTGGTTCCCGGAGCTGGAGACGATGGTAGAAGAGTATGTGAGACGGTGCCCGCTGTGCAAACTGACTGGGGGTATGGAGCGGCTCGCGAAGGTGATGACAGAAGACGCGTGCACGGTCCCGTGGTATCGGGTCAGCATAGACTTCGGAAGTTTCCCGGGGGGGAGACATACCCTCGTTCTAGTGGATGGCTTCTCGAAATGCCCCATAGTGGAGGTAGTCGCATCCACAGCTTTCTCCCACGTGGCACCGGTTCTTGAGAAGACGTTCACCATGTTTGGGTTCCCGGAAGAGATCCGCAGCGATAACAGACCACCGTTTCAGGGAGCTGAGTTCGCCACATTCCTGGCACAAAGAGGGATACATCATCGACGCATAACCCCCAATGGCCGCAGGCCAATGGAGACGTAGAGCCCTTTATGCGCACACTGAACAAGGTGTTCCGGATCGCGGGAGTTGAACAGGCCGACCCAGAGAAGCGTCTCCACGAGTTCCTGCGAGAGTACAGAAGTTCTCCACACTGCACCACCCAGAGGAGTCCATGGACCCAGATGCTCCATGATCCACGAAGAGATCTACTCCCCACATGCCCCGGCTGGGCGCCGCCCCGCGCTGCGGGAGGAGGAGACACAAGACCGAAGGACCCGCCGCAATGACCGCGCGAATCACCGGCGGCACGCCACAGAAAGGACAATCCGCACAGGTCCTGCTGCCCCGCACAACAGTACCGGCTCTGCCCTGCCTCGGGTTTGATCTTCAGCAGAAGCGTAAGACTGCTTTTTTGTTTTCTTTTTTCTGAAACATTATTCACAGTTTCCCCGACATCCACTGCTGCCCTTAGATTGCAGTTGACATCCAGTGGCCGGAACGTGTGCATTTTCGGTGCAGGAGAAGCATGCAAAAACAATGTTAACCTCCTCCCCCCCTATCAAGTAAATAGCCCAAACCAACCAGCCTAAATGCACACATTCAAACAACACAAGTGTGACGCTTCCAAATATGCAAATTCAGACTACCAGTTATACAAAAATAACACTTGAAATAAGTACAATGCAGTTCTATATTCCCTGCTTTTTTGTGTACTGTAACTGGTGCTCATGTTCAGTACTCCAATACCTTTTATTTCTATTTGCACTATCTAAAACTGCACAAAATCATAAACGTACACATTAAACAACAGTAAATGTTCTAGCACCCAAGATAATATGCTGCTTTGCTAAAAATGTGTAAGGTCCCAAAGGCGAGACCGGTTGCATTGCAAATGCTTGTTTAACTTATGGAGGCTCTTCATGTTCATAGACTGAGCCAAGGTGGAGAAACAAGACCACTGGCCTTTGATACGCTAAGCTGGCCTTTCCTGATGGAGGTATTCTACAGAAAAGGGGTAGGCCAGGAGTTGAATTTTTCTCCTCTATAGGCAGCCGTTGGCAGCACAGATCTGCACAGGTTAAGTGGTCTCTGACAATATTCGTATCGGAGGGGGTTGCTGGCACTCGCCCCTTATTTCTGCTGAGGCAATGGAGCCCCTAGCATGCCTGCTACGGGGCTAGCATCTGGATGGGGTCTGTAAATTGCAAATCGATGGCATATAATGTCGACAAAGCTCTAGTGTGACTCCACATTGAACACCACTATTTACTACTCTTGGTGGCCTCCATGAACGAGTTTGGAGACCTATCAGGCCTTCAGATAAACTGGGGGAAATCATGCTTCTCCAGCTCACACCTCTTTGATACATTTAAATATCTGGTAGTTACCACGAAGAGTGCGACCTACTTGATGGTAGAAAGGTGGTGACAGTGCGATGCTCAACTCCCTCTGGCGCTCCCCGCCTCTGTCACCATTGGGTAGAGTCGATACCTCCAAGAAGCTCATTCTTCCTCATCTGTTATATTTTTTCACAGCTCTGCCAGTGGTACTCTGACAACCATTTGTCAGGGAACTGTGACACAATTAATTTGTTGCACTGCCAGATGTAGGGTATGACCAAGACTCTACCTGCCACTCGCGGAGGGGGGACTTGGCACCCCTGACTATGAGCTGTATTATGCTGCAGTCCTGTTTCAGTGACTGATGCGCTGGATAGCTGATACCTAAAATCAGGAATGAGATGACATCCTGACATGATTAGATGGCTCTGACATTCTGTGATGACTCTTGACATGGGGAGGGCTGACATTCCCAGCAATGTACTCATGGTAGCAGCGAAATGGAACTGGGACACATATAACCAACCACGGTGGAGGAGGACTCCATATGCACCAGAGATTCCACTGAGGACACTCCCTGACAGCTTTCGACACACACACCATCACAACACAAGACCATAGTGGGAGGTAGAGACAAACAGCTGGGGAGACCTGTTTAACGAGGGACCGTGTATCCCCTTTGAGGAATTGAAAAAACAATATGATATAGGTCCAAGTAGCTTCCTACTACACAGAGCATGGTAGACCCACTTACAGCTAAATTGCAACACTGTGCTTAAGGAACCTGTATTCTGTACAGGTCTCAGTGTATGTGTCACACACAGGAACCACAGCAAAGCCATTACAGTGCTCTATACAGCAATATTGCAGAGGGGAGAAATCTTAATGCCCCATCTGCAACATAGGGGGTTGGGCCACCGGGATTTGGAGGTCACAGAAGTAAAATTAGGGAAGGGTTTAAGAATTGTCTAAACAGTCTCCAGAAATGCAAGACTAAAATTCATGCAATTTAATGACTTTAATTTAATTTAATGAATTTAATTTACTAACCCTGAGCGGCCAACTATGCTACGCCCGCGTAGTTTGTGCTACGCGAATTGCATGTAGCACAGTGCAAATACGCCTAGCGTAGCGTAGTTGGCATTGCTTGCGGTCCTCAACATAAATTTGGCGACCGCGAGCGAGCAAAATGACATCCCGGCGAGACTTTTTCTCGTTCGCGATCAGCAACATCAAGTTGGTGATCGCGAGCATGGAAAATAAACCTCCCGGCAAGATTCTCAAAGTGGGGAGGTCAGCTTTCTCATTGTGAGTGGTCGCGTATGCTCGCGACCGCTCGCGATGAGAAGCTACCAGTCTGTATTGAGAAAGCTGCCCGCTCGAGTAAAAATCTACTCGAACGGCAGAAAATGACAGCTCGCACTGTGCGAGATGCCGTTTTCAATGATTGCACAGTGCAGACAAGCATCCGGCACTGTGCAATCAGCCCGAACAGTGCACTACACAGTTCACGTAGCGCTACGCATACCTCGCGTAGTCTGAAGTGCACTTCGCATAGCTACGCGTAGCGCTACTATGCAAACTATGCCCAGGGTTACTTTATTCATATTTGACCATGAAATTTAATTCCATACTTTATGCAGATTTGACCCCAAAACGCAAAGGTCTAATGTATCAGAGTGCGACAAATTACTGACCACACTGTACAATAGCGGAGGCAGATTTCCTCCACATGGTCTGTTACTGTGCAGAGCTGTCTATATACTGAGAATAAATACCATAAACCCTAACCGATATTACAGGCATTGATCCCTAAACACTCTGGGGCAGATTTACAAGCCCCTTGCGCCACTTTTGCGGCACGTTTCCCATGTTAAAAATGACGCAAAATTGGCGCAAGGGGCTTGTAAATCTGCCCCTCTGGCTACTGAGCCCGGTAAATGGCAACAAAAAAGTCTAAAAATCTGTGGAACTTTATGGACCTGGCTCTAGTCTTGGTGACATGCTGTATAGCAATGTTCTAGATGGCACTGGCGGTGCCTGGTGTCTTCGACATGTTACTTGATGTGGAAACATGGACAAGTGTAGATCTGCTCTCCGCCGCTGATGCATGGAGGTGAGCAGGCACAGAATTGATGTCTGGAAAGAAGGAAACTATAACATCCCCCTTGGCTTCTGTGTCTTGTCTTAACTGAGATGTTAGTACCAGGGGGAATTACAAAACAGATAGCAATACTCCATACACGGAGGGGGGAGATGGAGCTCGGTCACTGCGGTGATATCTCACCATGAAGGATGCCTCATTGCTGTCCATCCCCCCTCCAGAAATACAAGATTTAGGGAATCCAGAGGCAGCCTTTGGTGGCCTTTGGCCTATGTCGATGTGTAACAAGCTCAAGTTTAATGTTGAGACCAAATAATAAAAAAATTATGAAAAAAAATCATAGATACATGTTCACAGCAAAATGCTGCGTTTTCTTACCTATTCGCCAGTCACCCTATGCCCTACAGTTCGACCCCTCTGTAGCACTTGTTTTTCAAAAGCGAAATTCCAAAGGGGGGAAATAAAATCCCTAATAAACCCGGTACCATTGAGTTTTGTTTCTCAGGGTTTGCTGGTCATTTGGCCTTTTTCTGTGCAGGATCGCCAGGATTTTCCTGGAAGTCCGTAACAGGAAAAATGTAAGTCAGATCATTCATCCTTCATAACCCATTTATGAGACCATCAATCCAAGTTTTCTGCTGGCAAAGGCAGCATGTGCTCTGCTACCAGAAACATGATGGTTTGGCTGACTGTAAATAAAGTACCCTGTCCACCAAACTCAAAAGAAGGCTATCATATACAATATTTACCATTACCTTAACACCTGGCAAGAATCTAGCTTTCCTGGATCTATTTCAAAACACATCTCCTACTACAACAATTTTTGAGAAGCATGCAAGTTGCATACAGTCGTCTAACAGTGTTTTAAAATTTCACATGATCAAGGGGAGAGAATTTGAAAGCTGCCCATCTGTAAACGATGTCACAATACATCTCAAATCCCAAGATGGCGTCATCAAACAAGATAACATTCTAGAATACTTATCACAGTGATTGTTCATGATGCTGGACTAGATAAAGAGGACTGTTGACCCCTTTAGGGGAACCCCTCTTGGAGCTTCTGGTTTCTTTTAAGCTTCATTATAATCAGGCCAGGTTCTATTCATTCTTCCCAAAGTCAGTATAGAACAAAGCCGGAAAGCTAGATGAAATTATCATCTTTTTTTCTTCCTTTCAGGTAGTAATATATATCTTCCTTGGGATGGTAATACTTCCTTGCTTAATAGATTGAGGGATGGTATTTTGGCGCTGATTGTCTCTTTTTTTTGTCTGACAGTTCTCCAAGTTAAATTCTTGGAACCCTCCCAGAGCTAAGGTCTTAGACTCGTACTCTGGCATAATGGTTAAGGTCTTATCTCTTACTCTGGCCTAATAGCTAAGGTCTTAACTCTTACTCTGGCCTAATAGCTAAGGTCTTAGACTCATACTCTGGCATAATGGTTAAGGTCTTAACTCTTACTCTGGCCTAATAGCTAAGGTCTTAGACTCGTACTCTGGCCTAATAGCTAAGGTCTTAGACTCGTACTCTGGCCTAATGGTTAAGGTCTTAACTCGTACTCTGACCTACTGGTTAAGGTCTTAACTCTTACTCTGGCCTACTGGTTAAGGTCTTAACTCTTACTCTGGCCTAATAGCTAAGGTCTTAGACTCGTACTCTGGCCTAATGGTTAAGGACTTAACTCTTACTCTGGCCTAATAGCTAAGGTCTTAGAGTCGTACTCTGGCCTAATGGTTAAGGTCTTAACTCTTACTCTGGCCTAATAGCAAAGGTCTTAACTCTTACTCTGGCCTAATGGCTAAGGTCTAAGACTCGTACTATGGCCTACAGGTTAAGGTCTTAACTCTTACTCTGGCCTACTGGTTAAGGTCTTAACTCTTACTCTGGCCTAATAGCTAAGGTCTTAGACTCGTACTCTGGCCTAATGGTTAAGGACTTAACTCTTACTCTGGCCTATTAGCTAAGGTCTTAACTCTTACTCTGGCGGTGATGGGCTATAAAGTTCAAATCACAAAGGTTATATGTTTTTTTCTGTTTCTCAGAATTCACAGCTTGAGTGAAGGGCATTATTTGGACAGTATGGCTTTCATTAGGAGAGGGATATCAAAAGACAAGCAGCATTTGTATCTCACACCATTTCCCTGCTGTTTGAGCCGGGGACCAGTAGCAGCCACACGGCTGATCACAAACCCAAACACCACTGTTAACCTCCAACTGAACATCTTCACTAATCTCCCACTTGGATGAATTTGAAGAATTTATCTGACTAGACATCTTAGAGTTAGACGAAAGAAGCCCGGTATGTCACTGGGGAATAAATAGAATGTAAAGGCCCAATTTAAATGTTGGCAGGTGGGCTGTCCTCTGCCATGGCAACAGAGTAGAATATTCGTTGCCCTGGTGGGGGTCCTGATTGCCAAACTTAAAAATGCCCATCGGGCTGACGGACATTTCTTGCATTCACAGGAACCGCTGCCAAGGGGGTTTCTGTGAATGCATTGGAACTAATAAATTAAAATGACACAAACCTACCTCCTTATTCTGGGTACTTTGTTGGCAGTACTAGACCGTAAAGTGTGGGGTGAGTACCAGTTTCCAACAAGAAAAATTGACCGTCTTGATGCAGTCCCTAGTGAACCCAACAGAGCCTGAACTGAATACACTCCCCCAAATGGAAGCTAGTGAAGGTCCCAAATTGAATCGGAAACTGAAGAGAATTTTGGTAAATTCAACAGAACTCTCGCTACCGTGTTTTGAAGAGTCTGAAGTTTATTGAGAAGCCGCACTTGGCAGCCTACAAATAGTGCATTGCTATAATCAATTTTTGAGATTACCCAGGCTATGATTACTGCTTTCCTATGCTCTAATGGTCAAAGAAATGGTAACATCGTTATTAAGGTTTTTAAAATAAAGAAGCAGGAAGAGGTGTTCTGATTTGAATGTTCTATGAAGGGTAATCTGTTGTCAAAAATGACACCCAGATTTCTTGCCTTCTGTACTGAAATTGATAGCGAACCAAGATTCAATGGCCACCAGGTGGAGTTCCAGGAGGTATTGCTACCAAACACTAGCACCTCCGTTTTATCAGAGTTAGGCTTAAGAGAGTTCAGTTGCATCCACTGCGCAGTACTGTTCATGCATGTGCTGAACTGCAGGGCTATTCCTTCTGGATTAGATGAGACTGCTACCACTAACTGTGTATCATCAGCATATGAACTAACCAAAAAACCATATGCTCTGATCAGGTGAATAAGAGGGCGTACACATTAAAAAGTGTTGGACTTAAAGAACATCCTTGCGGGACCCCACAGAGAAGTTTAAAATAAGTTGAGGTAAATTCTTCCAGCATCACTAATTGTTCTCTATTGGTAAGAAAATATTTGATCAAGTTGACACCTGCTCTTTTTATGCCTGTTGTCTAGGCCTGGGCTAAAATTCCGTTCCGCTTGCGGAAATTGCGATGATTTGACATTTTTGCGTTCCGCGGAGAGCGCGAAAATGTCAAAATTTCCGCAATCCGCATCTTACCGGAATGTTTTTTCTTCCTCGCGCTGTAAAAAAATACATTCTCGCGTGCGCGCGATCGCCTTACCTGAATCCCTGCGTTTGCCGACAAGTTTTCCCTATCCGGTCGCGTTCTCCACGAGATGTTTGATTGTTGGTAGCCATTTGCGCTGTCTCGCGACAGTTCGCGCCCGCATTAACGTCATTTGTCACGCGATCACGTCATTCGTCGCGCGATCACGTCTTTCTTCTTGCGATCATGCACCTCGAGATTATGAGATGATTGAGATCTCGCACCCGTGAGCAACCGCATGGGTAAGTTGGCGAGCCGCGATCACGCAGAAAATACCGCGAACGGGCGGGAAAAAAACTTCTGCGTCTTCGCGATATTTCCGCATGTTTGCAGAGATTTTTAACATTTTCGCGATAGTTTGCGAAAGTGAATTTTCACAAAACGGTTCATAAGTGCTAGACGGTCCACTTTATAGAATATGGACAATAAGTCTAATAAGACTACGGTCGCACTCTCTTCTTTATCAACTATGAATGTGATCTTTTCTGTAGCTGCCAGAAGGGCCGATTCTGTGCTATGTCTTGGCCAAAAACCATGTTGAGTGGGATCAAGATGGTTATTAGAGTTTAGAAAAGAAATAACCTCTTTATCCATTGCTTTCTCCAGTACTTCTGCCGGTAATTGTAGGTGAGAGATAGGCCTAAAGTTTTTGGGGATTTTACTTCTTATTTTTTTAGAGTCCAGATTGGTTGCTCCAATGATCAGATGGCTGGAACCATGAATATATGCAACATACAAGTTTTGTTTGTAATTGTAAATGCTACTATATGCATATATATATATGCTCACCACCCCTGACATGTTGAAATGCTTTACACGCCGGGCAGGACTCTTCATCGAAACCCAAGGATAGTGGTCCGCCCATAATTATTGAGATTAGACTTGTGTGCTTAAGCAAACCTTTCCATGCATTGACTCCAGTTTCTATGAGGTGGATTACATTAATAGGAGTGAGTTATGATCATCAGTGGGGGCCTGTATGTGCGTTCGTGTAGATGCTGCAAACAGCATCACACATATCCAGTCCAATGTCTAATTGTTGTTAAATATAGCTCATGGAAATGCAAACTTATCATGCAAATGCCTAAAAAGCATCCTGCAATCAGTACCAGCTTGCAAAGGAACAGGACAACCATCTTGAAGTTGGTGTTGCACTTTATTATGCTTTTATGCATAATGAGGCACGCTTTGCTATACTTCTGACTCACAAGTAACACGCCTCAATGCCTTGCAAAACCAATCAGAGGATGGAAACGGCCCCAGAGCATTACCCAGCTGCTGAGTGTGTACACTGCATTTAGCAGAACATTGTGTCTGCAAATATTAAACTTGTAAACACAAGACAAACTTCCTTTAATTAGCAGTGTACCAGGTTCAAGGGCTTATAAGAGGTGGTCGATTACTGGTAATGCCATATGAAGCCTACTTCCAGTGGAGAATGACATGAACAATTGGGAGAAGTGAACATCAGGCTTTGGATGCAAAAAATAATTGGATCATGTGGACTGGAGATTCATGGAGGGGGCACTTTGGAGGTGTGAGTATTGGTAAGTGGGTGAATATAAAGCCTCTGTAGCCAGGGCAAGGGCTTTTGAAATTATATTGCAACATGTTCAGGCGTCCAAGGGAATTAGAACGTGTTGCTGTTTGTTCTAGTACTTTTGCCCTCAAACCACGGGAACAGCACATATGTCTCAATAATCAAATAAAGGTAACTGGACAAAAGACATTTATGACGTTATTGCCTGCAAATGTGTTTATCTATTCAGTTAATGTGCAGATGACCTCAACCTTATTATTCACTTCTCATGCTTGGTACTGAAAGGCGATCAGGCATGGAAGCCACAGACGTTTATCGATTCATGGAGTGGGAGCACCTGCGAATACTATCCGATCCCAATGAGTTCAACGTTGAGTACTTGATCGCAGGTCAGACATCTCTGGTGTGGTGCTGAAGAATGAAGCAGTCAGCAGTTTTTAAGAGGGAACATTTGGACTTTGAACAACTACTCTGTTAGGCTGTTCCCCCAAAGCCACTCTGAAACCTCTGCACCCATCTTGTACACCCCTTGCACCACTCACCACACACCTCTCATGTTCACCCAAAATGCAAAAAGGTTTGCTAGCACCACTAATAACATATGTGTGACACAGAGCTTACTAAAGTGTTATTAGTAGACTGAATGAACACCAGTGTATGATTTGGAGACACAAGGGGTCTTGCTTCAATACAGTTGTCTAGTCTTGAGGGCATGTGGTCCAAGAGTTGTCTCATATACATCAATAATTTAGATAATTCTCTCTTTATGTTACAAAGGATAACATATAACTGCTTTGCTGATGCAGCTAAATAAATGTATCTCATCACCATCCACAGCTATACTAAGATGTTAGCATTGTAAACATCCTATATACAGCTATATGTCAAAACTTGAAAAGATTTGTTGCAGAAAAATCACAGAATTGAACACAGGAAACCGCCCACTTTTCAGTCCCCGCCTGCATTAAATGGCAAGTGCTCTAATGCTTGCAAATATGCACAAGCTGAAATCTCTGCTTTTAAATTTCGCATTCGTGGTCCAAAATTCACAAATCCCTATATTCACAACAAAGGTTACAATATTCATGTAACAGCATCATTTGCATGGTTTGCAATGTGTTCCTCCACCTCAAATGTGTAAGAAACCTCTCATATTGCAAAGAAATGTGCTTGTGCATTTCTTGTCCTTACTTATTCTGTGGACTGCTCTAACCATGTACTTCTGGGCCACAAAGAACAATACAGTGCTCAGCTAGAGGCTATATTCTGAACGTTTGACTTGTGGTGTGACTAGGATTCTAAAGGGATCAAACACTTTGACCCACAGATGCAAGCTTGTTCCTCTGAGAAGCACCAGAATCATCCTTGGTACCTTGGAAGAAAATGGCTTCTCCAGAGAAAATGCATCCCTAATAACTGGTACATGTACGGAAATTTGCCTAATGCTGATACCATCAATAGAGATCTTCAGAGACATAAGCCACTTTAGATAAAAACACCAACAACGGATAAGAAAAATGTCACAAAATAAAGAGAATTGGATATAATAAATAAAAAATTGCATAAAAGTGCTACAAAGAAAAGCATAGAAAAAAAGTCCCTCAACGCTATCAAATTCGAAATGAAGAATATTTTGAAAAAAATACTCACTGTGATTGACCCTCTAGTTAACAGGGTCAGAGAGAAGCTGGCAAGCTGTTGTGAAAAGGCGCTGCAAAATACGGCTATTTGGCAAGTGGCCCAGAAACACGTTTCCCACCAAAAACCATCATAGAAGGAAAAATTTAAATTGAAGCTACTGAAGAGGAATTTCTTTCCGGGAGGTTTGGTAGGTTGACTCAGTGTTCCAGGAGTAACACGTCTATAGTTTTATCCCAAATTTGGCAGCACTGCCTTCTTGATGAATAACCCTCCAATGTCCAGGACTGGTCTTTTAGAATCCTGTGAACCCCTCACAGTATTAAGAGAGTCTCCCGACTCGGCTTTAATTTCCCCAAAAATCTAAAATTCCATTTATAATTGAGATACTGAAATTCTTCCTCAGAGGATATCATCCTCTGCCTCAGGACAATCTATACATACATACCAGCTACTGGAGGAAAGTTTCCTACTGACATTCAAACATATCTTGCAATACCTAAACCGCATTTAGTAGAGCCACGCACATCAGCAGAAGACTGGTGCCACCAGTCCTGGAGCTAATAAGCTCCTTTCAGTGAGCCCCGGACAGAGTGTTAAGTAGTGAGACCTAGCTAATCCCAAAATCCTTCCCAGGCATGTCAGTTCCAGTGTTTTGGCAGAGGGTGGCACTTCATTTTCCGAGTCCACATATTGTGGCACCAATAATTTCACTGTTGCATGCACACATAATCCAACACTGAGAGTTTCTTCCTCAGCTCTGCACCCCACTGAAATACAGATGAGATCTCCTCCTCTGAACCATGAGTTGGTTCAGGCCACCTGCACAGGCTGTCTTATCTGAGTCTTCTGAAAACCCATTCACTGAATTAGGAAGGGGCCACAGAATCAGTTCACTCTCTGATGTTGTACTCAACAATCACCAGTAGTTTCCTCCTTCTGATGTTAGGCATGGTGTTGCCAGTAATTTTAAATGCAAGCTGGCAGAAAGAGCCAACAAGGGATGCAAATGCATTATGATCTCTTATGAAAATTCTGTCATATGGCATGAACTTCACCTGAGCTCAGGGTTTGGTTAGAGAAATCATCAGATCTGCAGAATGACAATGGTCTTGTTCATAATTCCCCTATCTTAACTGCTGAAAGTTTTGAGGAAATGGAAAATCTATAGGGAGAGTGTCCTGGTACTTCATAGCTCAGGCTGGGGGTGGGGCGGGGTGTAGCTGGTACATGACTAGATATAAAATAAAACATACGTTGGACTCGTGGCTATATAATCCCCAAGGCTAGAGTTGGGGCCCAATAGCATTTCTGAAGTTACAGGAAGAAAATCAGGGTGACTGAACTGAAGTAGTTATATTGTTCTGCTGGCATAGATGCGGTTTTTCAAGATGACTGCTCAGTCCTGTCGTTGGAGTGTTCAGTGTCTGTCTGTATGCTTCTGGAGTGGAGGTTCCTTCACACCTTAAGCAGTAGAGCCCACAGGGAGATTTCATTCAAATCACTTTCCCTGGTTGTATTGGTCCTCTCAAGAGGGAAAAGGAATTACTAATGTGTCAAATAGACCGGATTGCTATTCATAACTATTGTTAGAAAGCAAGTGCATCCAAATTACTGCAGGATATTAGTAGCTACACCATGGATCTGGGTTCAGCGAGTGGAGAAGCCTGGCGCTAACCAGTGGAAGCAATGTATCAGAGAATTCCCATTGAAACAGTCTTCATTCAATTCCACCTGCAATTAAATGCATCAAGAAAATCTCAGTTCACCTGGTGACACACTGTTAGTGAGAGTGATTACTTTAATAAATGCTAATGGTAGCTTTTTTCTTTTCTCCATTCTCTCTGACCAGCTTCCAATGGCAATGACGCCCTCAAAATGAGTAGCTGCAGTTACAGTGTCCGCTGGAGTGAGCTGTCTTCCAACCCAATCCAAGGTGTAGAGGGAGCCTACCTCGAAGGATGTAACTGTAACGTAAGTGTGCCCTGGGTCACGGGTCCTCTCAAGGCCACCAAATAAGTAGCATAAAACAATGGAGTCTTATCAGAGAAGGGACAGAAAAGGAGTAGCAAAAGGAATATGAAGGGAAACAGAATGCGTGGATTAACAGAGAATCAGGGAAAGAGAATGGACGAAGAGGACAAGACATAGGACACTCAAGAGAATATTCTGAATACAATGCAAATCTATTTACCTCAATTATACGAATATCAACAATGTTGTTCTCTGCACTTGACCAGAACAATTTCCAATAGGATCTTTTAAAATTCGAATCATTGCTAGAATCTGTCTCTGGATCAATTCTATAGTGAGGTGAATTTGTCTACGCTTTAGAAACAGGAGTCACCTAGAAACCCAAAAGGGCCTCCAGGCAAAAATTCTCAACGCGTGCGGTCAGGTTTCTCATCCCGAAGAAACCTTCTGCTCACGTTGAGAAAGCTGCCACTCGAGTAGAAAATCTACTCGAGTGGCAGAAAAAAAGCAGCGCCATCTTGCTCTGTGCATGCTGCTATTTACACTTATTTTACAGCGTGGGACAAATACCTGGCACTAAGAATCAATGCAAAGAGCATGACCAAATGCACTCCGCCGCTTGCAGAATCCCACTTAGCGTGGCAGAGTTTTGGGGTCCCTCTGCATAGGCCTAGTCATTTGAAGAAAACAGCTTAGTCATTCTGACAATTCTTCAGGCAAAGGTACTGCATAAATAAATAAACTACAAAAGGATATGGGTAGAAAAATTCCAAAAACATTAATATACATTTTAATCTTATATCCAATCAATAGCAGCATCAAATATTTGGTAAAGGAAAAGTGCTTGATGTGTAAAGTGAACACACAGCGCTCTTAAAACTCATGTGGGTGGCCCAAGGTGATAGAAATAAAATAAAGTAACAACAAAAAGAAATATTGATCCAGAACTGTGCATAAATGAAATTAATCCATGGACAATAAGCAATGATTATTGGCTTCAAAACTGGGGAGGTCCATATCTCTAGTATCTGGAGGATACTGTAATACTTGGACAATCTCACAGTAATACCTCATGCAGCTTTAGTGGAGTAAAGCAAAGCTTAGATGTCGGTATGAATAATATTCCTGTAATATCTTAATCCCCATAGAAAGTTCAGGACTCATCACTTCATATGGCCCTCTGTGCCATAATCACAACAGAGTGACTCTTTGTCCAATATGTACACTTGGGAGTAAATTACGGCTGCAAAAAACTCCATGGTGGAAATAATACTTGTGATGGGATGCACCTGCTATTTGCAGCACATTTACATCTGGGAGTAAAAAATGAAGATTCCTATGCGCACACGACTTCTGCATCCACTGAATATATAAACACTACTAAACAGTTTTTTCCACCAGCAGTAACCACAATAAAAATCTAGTGTGTGACTGCCCAGGCAGACACAAAAGAGAATGGAATTTATGCTCATCTCCAAATGGGAACACATGAAAAAATGGGCATAAAGGGGCTTACCACTTTTTCACAGGTCTAAATGATCTCCTAACACTTTGAAAATGAATCACATGATTTCAGAGCCAGAACTCCATTGCACATGTCTTAGCTATTGAACTTAATTAGCTCTTTTTTCGGGTGGATCTTTAGGTAAATGATCTCAAAAGTCATGTCTTGATTCCATGGTTTGTGGGCACTTGGACCAGCTCCAGCTCTTTTTATCACCTCATTTTGTTGAGTAAGGGCACATTTGTTACACATCCTAACAACAAAAAAACGTTTTTTAATAATCTAATTAAAGCCAACTTTGCTTGACGTTTCCTCATCAAGTGGCTACTTTTGTGCTTGTTGGGTGACCTGTCTTCAACAGGTCGTGACATGCTTTTCTCAACCTTGTTCATCGGGGCAAAATACATGCATACTTGGGCAGCATGAAGGCGATGATGCTGAGAACCAGACAAAGAACCAGGTCTGCGTCCCTAAGACCAGCACCGAATGCGTTTGGAAGACTCTTGAGTAGGACGAGCTGACCAGAGAAGTCATCTTGATGTTTAACAACCCACCGATGGTTGAATCCCTTCTACACCATCCCTCTTCTAAATGACTAATAGTAAGGAAACAAAGTGCATCTCTTACATCTGAGTAAAGTAGTCAATAGAAAGTAGGTGAACTACTGTTCTGGAAGCCCTCTGTGATATACCTTTGTACTTTGCAGATTGTTTGCTACATTTCTGATCCTTTCATTACTTGTACACAGGTTCTGTCCACAGTTCACATTGCAAAGTTACCTGCATGTCTCTGTAGTCCAGCTTTCCAGCTATGGATCTTGTTTCAAAAAGCACTTCAATGCCTGGTCAAAACTTTATAAATCTTCCAGTAAAATAAAATAATAAAATAATTCTTTTGGAACCAACACAAGAGTCACTTATTATAATTAATCAAGTAATTATGAGTCTCATTGGGAGTTTGGCAAACAGGATAGACCGACACAAAAGTAGTGGACCACCCTGTCTGCCAAACTGATGGTCCGCCCACTCTACATAGACTCAGGTGGACTGTCATGTTTCCATCAGTGCATCTCTCGTTGGGTCCGTTAGCGAAAACCTTACACCAATGCCCATATGAACATGCTGCCTATTTTGAACAGGCGTTTTGAGGTATTTTTATTCTGTTCAGGACTGTCAAAAAAACATAGTGGTCCCAACAAGAAAAAAGAAAAATTGTCTTTACATCCTGGGAGAAAACATTCATGGTATCAGGGTATCCGGGTCATTACAGCTTTATTTATGTATTTATATATTTTTATTTTACTAAACGGCTGCATGAAACTTGATGGCTATTCGCTGAATCTTTCAGGGTGGCAGAGGTTATAACCTTTGCCCCCCTGCCAGATCACAAGCAGCCTGCCATATCTCTATAAAGTCTTTCACATAGTACATTGTATTGGTACATTTTTGACAAACTGAATTGTGCTTTTACAATGTGTTCATCTGTGATAATATAACAGCTCTACAACATCTGAAAGACAAGAAATATGAAGGTGCACTGTTTTCTCGTTCCCTGCTCAGCCTCAAGCACTCCACTGTAACAGCATACGCCAATATTTAGGCTTGTGCGGCCATACACAGAACCCCATTAAAAGAAATGAAGGTTCCATCATACCTAAATTCATTTAAGAGACAGTTCAGTTCAGTTCATTTTAAACCTGCGGCACGATACCCTCCGGACAGAACCCTCAACAAATCTACTCAACAAAACATACCAATACAGTCATGTGAGAAATTGGGTTGGTGGTTAAATGAGGTGTGAACCCTGCTTAAGCAAGTCACAATTCCTGTCAATTTAAAAAAGAAAATGACAAAAATCGAATCAACGGAACCAGCAATATGAGTTTTTCAGGTTTAAGGTAAAAACTAGAACCTAAAAGATCAAAGCCCCAACTACAGACATCCTTGATAAAAAATGTTCTGAGACTGTAAAGTTCAGCTGGGCAAGGTGCAGGCACTGTCTGAGAAGGGAGCATCATCCTTGGGGTGTCGCTGAGCCATGTCACTGTGAAGAATTCTTCGTTTGGACTTAGTCACTTTTTTGGATGTCAAAATCTCCAGCGGGAACAGGTTGGAAGCTGTAGCTGGCAACAGTTCCATGAGGCCAGGACACCCTTTGGCGAAGTTCAGCTTAACAGGATTTGCTGCTAGGGAGGAGAATGTAGTGGAACTTGCTGCAAAGTCAGATCGACTGGCGATGTGTCTTGGGCGGATAGATGAGCAGGCTGGTTCTGGTCTCCTCTCAATTCTCAAAGCAGTTTTTGGCCAAAACATTTTAAATTCCACATTTTTGGATTTTGGCTATCTGGCCAATGACTGGGTATGACTTCGAGGGGGAGGGTTAGAACTCACTCAGGCTGGGCTGGGTCCAGGTGCAGGCTGAGATGGTTAAAACCTTTTCTTTCCCCGAGGCTCTGATCAGGAGGCCAACCAACAAGCCCTTGGAATTCGCTCTGGTAGTCTTGGGTTCAAGTGGTGAAACAGGACTCAAACAGCAGGACAAATCACTTAGAGTTCAAGACAGGCTCCAGGCAGCACAACAGTCCTTCCAGGTGCAGCAACGCAGTCTACAGCAGGCCCCAGCAGCAGGCAGGCAGTCCTCTGAGAGTCCTTCTACGTGTCCAGAAAGTGAACTGAAGAGTGGGTCTCAGCGCCCTATTTTTATATCTTGATCCTTCTTTGAAGTAAGAGAAATTTCAAGAGATGTCCCTTTGAAGTTCTAGTAGTTTCCTGCCTCCAAAGCTCTGGCTTTAAGCTAGCTGCACACACAATGCAGTGATAAAAAAATCATTTGTGTGAAGGTAGAGCACACCCTATTCAGTTGCAAGTGAGGCTGTGCCCAGTTCCGCAGTCTCATATTTACAATTGATGGCCCCTCCAGGCAAAGATAATCCCTCTACTGGGCAGCTGTCTGGGAGGAGTAAACAAAGTCAAACTGCCAACTGCCCCTGGTCATGTGATCTAGTAAGTGGCACCAAATAGTAAGGGTATTCATATTGTGTTTTTAACTGGCATCTTCACCTACCAGCATCTCTTGGCTTCCCACAAACAGCGCTACTCGCTGCAACGATTCCCTTCCTTCAGCCGCCATTCCCGAGGGCGAGGCGAGACACGCCCCCTCGGCTGGCCACGCCCCCCCGCCATAGCTACAAATAGAGCGCGCCGGTGCCAGGCGTCGCATCTACGATCGGCTCCTGAGGCGAAAAGCCGGGAGCAGGGGCAAACGACTTTTTAAAAACATTGTGTTTCATATTGTGTTTTTAACTGGCATCTTCACCTACCAGCATCTCTTGGCTTCCCACAAACAGCGCTACTCGCTGCAACGATTCCCTTCCTTCAGCCGCCATTCCCAAAGGCGAGGCGAGACACGCCCCCTCGGCTGGCCACGCCCCCCCGCCATAGCTACAAATAGAGCGCGCCGGTGCCAGGCGTCGCATCTACGATCGGCTCCTGAGGCGAAAAGCCGGGAGCAGGGGCAAACGACTTCTTAAAAACATTGTGTTTCATATTGTGTTTTTAACTGGCATCTTCACCTACCAGCATCTCTTGGCTTCCCACAAACAGCGCTACTCACTGCAACGATTCCCTTCCTTCAGCCGCCATTCCCGAGGGCGAGGCGAGACACGCCCCCTCGGCTGGCCACGCCCCCCCCGCCATAGCTACAAATAGAGCGCGCCGGTGCCAGGCGTCGCATCTACGATCGGCTCCTGAGGCGAAAAGCCGGGAGCAGGGGCAAACGACTTTTTAAAAACATTGTGTTTCATATTGTGTTTTTAACTGGCATCTTCACCTACCAGCATCTCTTGGCTTCCCACAAACAGCGCTACTCGCTGCAACGATTCCCTTCCTTCAGCCGCCATTCCCGAGGGCGAGGCGAGACACGCCCCCTCGGCTGGCCACGCCCTCTCCAACATCCCGACCCACCGGCATAAAGCATGTGTCTTAGTAGGAAGCGCAGCGGACGAGCGCAGCGGGCGCGACTTTTGCGCGCCAAAGGCGCGCCTAAGGCAAGCCCGTCTGCGCCCGTCCACGGCCGAACGGGGCTAGGGGCACGAAATTATACCAAAATGACGTCTTATTCCTCAAAAGAACTTATCGCCCTTCAAGGCCACTGGCCACTTCCCGATCACACCCGCAGGCTCGTCTCCGCATTAGGCCTCGCTTCTTCCTCTTCCTCCCCCACGACACTACACCCTCCGTTGCACACCCCCCCGTCACCATGCCCCCTCCCACCCGACCCTCACCCCACCATCCCGCCTTTGTCTGTATTCCTACTCAACACCAGGTCTGCGGTCAAGCACCACCATGAGCTGTTAGTCCTACTCGATTCAGAGAAACCTGACCTACTGCTCCTGACCGAAACCTGGTATTGTGATTCTTCCCTTCCTGTTCTTCTGGCCACCCTACCCCCCTCCTATGTGGCCTTACGTGCCGACCGCCCAGCAGGCAGGGCCGGTGGTGGGGTCGCCTTAATCGCTCGGTCGGAACTGAACTTTCAATCACTTCCCTTTTCCCCTATCCCCTCTGTTGACTTTTTGGTTGTCCGTTCTCTTCTATCCTCCCCTCCTATTACCTGCCTTTTAATGTACCGCCCTCCTCAGCCTTCGCCCTCATTCCTACCGGCATTTCAAGACCTGTTGGCCAACTTGGTGGTCAACTACGCCTCGGTCTTGGTGCTGGGAGACTTCAATTATTGGCCCTCAGACCCACATGAGTGTACGGCCTCTAAAGAATTCACAGAATCTCTCCTGTCTCTCAACTTTGCTCCGCATATAACTGTCCCTACTCACTCCCATGGGCATATACTCGACCAGGTCTGGTCCCTCAACCTCCCAGTGGCTTCGGCAGCAGTCTCTCCCTGCCCCTGGTCTGACCATGCCCTCATTGCCCTCTCCATTCTTCGCAACCCGGTATCAAAAACTCCGCATGCCAAAAACACCTGGGCGCGGAACTGGAACAAACTGGATTTTCCCTCCCTGACCTCCCTGCTCCGAAACTCCACTCCCACCCTCTCCGGCTTATCATCTACCTCTCAAGCCAAGGCCATAAACACCTGGCTGGCTGGTGGCTGTGATTCAGTGGCTCCCTTACGTCGCATTTCCATCCGTCGACCTAAGGATTCTAACAGATGGTTTAACGACCACCTGAAAGAGCTTAAACTGAGCGTCCGACGGGCGGAGAGGCAATGGAGGAAAAATTACTGTCCTTTATCAAAAACTCACTTCCTCACATCACTGGCCAAATATAAAACAGCAATTCTCGCCGCAAAAACTACCTATTTCTCTGCAAAAATAACGTCCGCTGAAAATAAACCCAGGGAAATTTTTGGCATAGTGAATGACCTGGCATTCTCAGATCGAACCTCACCCCAAATCCCCCCTTCCCAGCCTCTTTGTGATCAACTTAACGCCTACTTCCTGGATAAGATCGTTACCATCAAGGCCAACATTCCACCACCTTCACCTGTATTCGTTGATCCTTCCCCCCCCACCGTTCAATGCCCTCTTACCTCCATTCCCCCTCTTACTCAGGAATCATTTCTGGAGATTCTTCCCAAAGTGAAGTCGGGGTCTCCGGCGGATGTCTGCCCGGCATGTATCCTGCAGCAAATTCACTCCTGCTGTTCTGAACCCCCCATCGCCTTCCTCAACAGCTCCCTAGCACAGGGTGTAGTGCCCCCCGCGCTAAAGGCAGCTACTATAGTACCCATCTTGAAGAAACCTGGCGCGGACCCTTCCATCTCGGCCAACTATCGCCCCATCTCCTTGCTGCCCTTCTTGGGCAAGGTGATGGAACGCCACGTCACCGGGGTACTTAGCGCCCATATTGAGACCAATGGGGGGCTGGCATCTCGCCAGGCCGGCTTCCGTCCCAGACATTCGACTGAATCGGTTGTGGTCTCAGTCCTAGACAACCTCAGAAAGGGTATGGATGATAACAAACACCAGGCACTGGTCCTCCTTGACTTGTCCGCCGCCTTCGACACGGTGGACCATACCATCTTACTGTCCCGTGTCAGGGCGGCTGGAATCGGGGGATCAGCCCTGGTTTGGCTCCCCTCCTTTCTGAGGGACCGCACCCAGGCAGTGCGGCTAGGCGACTTCTCTGCCACCCCCTCCCTGTCACTTGTGGTGTTCCCCAGGGATCCTCTCTCTCCCCCCTGCTTTTCAATCTCTATATCTTCCCTCTTATCTTCGCGCTTCAGCAGCTGGAGGTCACCGTGTACAATTACGCGGATGATCTCCAGCTCATCTTTGATCTGTCCTCTTCTCCCTCTTCTGTCTCTAATTTCCAGTCTACTATGACATTCATCAGGGACTGGATGAACCACAACCACCTTAAGCTGAACCCGGATAAAACCGAATTGGTTCTCACCGGTGGTTCATCCAGCCCCTGGAACTCTCTCTTCTGGCCCCCCTCTCTTGGGCCCGCACCTTCCCCCTCTACCACGGTCAAAACACTGGGTGTCAAAATGAATAATCAGCTCACTCTTCACCCACAAATCAGCTCCGTGGTCTCCTCTTGTTTCCTCACTCTCCGCACTATCCGCTCTGTTTCCCGCTTCTTTTCCCCTCAGGCACTCAAGATCATCATGGCCGCCCTGGTGATATCAAAGCTGGATTATGCCAACGCCCTCTATCATGGCACTCCAGCTTATAGTCTGCGAAGACTTCAGTCGATCCAGAACCAGGCGGCCCGGCTGGTTTATGGCCTCCCACGCTACCACCATTCCACCCCCCTTCTCAGGGAGCTTCACTGGCTTCCCGTAAAAGAACGCTCCCTTTTTAAGACGGGCTGCATGGTCTTCCAAGCCCGCCAGGGCACTGCCCCCGCCTTTATCTCTTCTTTAATAAAACCCTATGTTCCCACAAGAGAGCTCCGGTCTTCCTCTAAGTCCCTTCTTCAGATCCCCGCTTCACACGTAAAAAGTGGGGTGGGGCCAACTTTTCCACCTTGGCTCCAACATTCTGGAACTCCATTCCTGACCACCTCCGTTCTGCTACCCAGTACCTCTCTTTTCGCAAAGATTTAAAAACCTTCCTCTTCAATCAGGCTTTCCCCGCTTAGTTCTTCATTTTATCACTCTCGTCTTTTCTTTCAGTTGCCGATCCTGCCTACCAGCGCCAAGAAACCGCATGGTGTACGTTGCGCTTTAGAAATATTTTAAATTAGAATTAAATTAGTATGGAATGGCAACTTTCTAAAATTGGCATTTTCAAAATGATAATTTATTGTCCAACTTTACCATTAAAGAAGATTTTTAATTATAATTTCTCAGACACCAAACATGGAATGTTTAGTTGTTCCCAATCAAAAGTTATCACTAATTAAATGTAATAATGCAACCAACTGTTATTTTATGGGGCAGGTAGGCCTCAAAGTGCTGAAAAACGATAGGAGTTTTCCGGATCAGGACAAGATAATTCTTAAAAGTACATGTAAAACCTTTCAATTACTTTGCACCCTGCAATAAGCGTTATCCAGGGTCTACTTTAGGGGTGAAGTATATGTGATAAATTGGGTGTTTAAGGCTTGGCAAGGGGGTTATAATGCCAAGTCGAACTGTCAGTTGAAAACTTCATTAAGACTGCAAAAGCAAACCTGGGAAATGTGTTAAGGAGCTACTTAACTGGGTGGCACAATGAATGCTGCAGGTCCACTGGTGGCATTTATTTGAAAGGAACTGGGTATTTGGTATAGCACTCTACAAGGGAATTATAAGTACATTAAATATTCCAATCAGCTGTAAGTCAATTGTACTGTGTTTAAAGAAAAGATCACAAGTACTGTAGCAGTTGTTAGCAGTGGTAAAGTCCTGGAGCTAATCAAGCAATCAATCAGGATTCTTATAATAGTGCAACTACTCACCTGTGAGGGTCTCAAGGTGCTGAGTGGGGGCAATGGGGGCAGTGGATCTGCTGTTCAGTTGAAGAGCAAGGTCTTGAGGGCCTTCCTGAATTGAGGCAGCGATGGTGATTGCCTGAATTGCAGAGGCAGAGAGTTCCAGGTCTTCGCAGCATGGTCGGAGAAGGATCTTCCTTCAACCACTGTGTTGCCAATCCGTGGGATGGTTGCCAGTTGGGTGCAGGGGAGATGTCTGGTGGGAGTGTAGAAGGAGAGGTGGTGGTTGAGGTATGGAGGTCCGGCATTGTGGAGGGATTTGTAGGTGTACATGAGGAACTTGAAGGTAATTCTCTTGTTGATAGGTAGCCAGTGAAGGTCTCTCAGGTGGCGGTGATTTGGCTGCAGCATGGGATGCTCCGGATGAGTTTGGCAGAGGCGCTTCCACACGACATTGTAATGAGCCCCTAAATGTGACGGGTAGACTGCCAAGTCTGCGGGTTGGAAGGCATTGAAAAAGCGACAGAGGGACCTGATCCGCCAAGATCTAAATCATGTCCTAAGTGTTTTTGGACCCACCTTTTTTCTTGGCCCCACTAGATGGATCATCCACTCTTGTCACTGTTGGGGGAAACTGACCTTTGCTGTTTGGCCAAAAGTCCTACCACTCACAGCTGACTATGCCCTCTTTTGCAGCTCCTTTTGCTGGTCTCCTCTCGCCGACGCTGCTCCACCAAAGCGGCTGACGAGAGGGGCGGACCACAGGTCCCAGGAGTCTCGGTGGCGCAAAGCCGACATCGGGATTTTCGCGCCATGCGGCGCTTGAAATAGAGGAGAGCCCCGGCAGAGCGGGTGCTCTTGTCACTGTTGGGGGAAACTGACCTTTGCTGTTTGGCCAAAAGTCCTGCCACTCACCGCTGACTTTGTCCTCTGTTGCAGCTCCTTTTGCTGGTCTCCCCTCGCCGCCGCTGCTCCACCAACGCGGCTGAGGAGAGGGGCGGACCACAGGTCCCAGGAGTCTCTGCGGCGCAAAGCCGACATCGGGACTTTCGCGCCAGGTGGCGCTTGAAATAGAGGAGAGCCCCGGCAGAGCGGGTGCTCTTGTCACTGTTGGGGGAAGCTGACCTTTGCTGTTTGGCCAAAAGTCCTGCCACTCACTGCTGACTTTGTCCTCTGTTGCAGCTCCTTTTGCTGGTCTCCCCTCGCCGCCGCTGCTCCACCAACGCGGCTGACGAGAGGGGCGGACCACAGGTCCCAGGAGTCTCTGCGGCGCAAAGCCGACATCGGGATTTACGCGCCAGGCGGCGCTTGAAATAGAGGAGAGCCCCGGCAGAGCGGGTGCTCTTGTCACTGTTGGGGGAAACTGACCTTTGCTGTTTGGCCAAAAGTCCTGCCACTCACCGCTGACTTTGTCCTCTGTTGCAGCTCCTTTTGCTGGTCTCCCCTTGCCGCCGCTGCTCCACTAACACGGCTGACAAGAGGGGCGGACCATAGGTCCCAGGAGTCTCTGCAGTGCAAAGCCGACATCGGGATTTTCGCGCCAGGCGGCGCTTGAAATTGGGGAGAGCCCCTGCGTCGCGGGCACGCGCGCGGGCACCGCCGGGCTAAGCCCGGGCAAAGGGCGGGCCATCTGTGGCCGTCCGGGGCAGGCTGAGGCAGGGCGGGGCCACTTCCCTTTATGCCCCAAGGAAGCCCCTGAGACTTGGAGCTTCGACGGTTGATCGCTCAGTGAGGACTGCATCCCTCTGGAGCCCTTGAGGCTGGACGTTGTTTCAAAGTTCATTCAGGATCCATTATAAGCGGAGGTGCGTTTGTATCGTTGTAGGCTTCTGTCTTCTATTGAGTCCTGACCATTGCTCCTTCCTATTATATGTCATGGCTAAAAGTAATAGTAAATACTCTGTAATGGGGGGTACGGGGACACTAGATGCTTTCTTAAAAAAAGCTGAATCTGTCGTTTCGAGGGAAATAGAAATGGTGGAAAGAAGGTTATCTTTGAAGCCACTAACCCAGATTAACACTGTGATACAACCTGGTGACACTACTGTAGGTCTAGGTGCCTTACAGGCTGTATGTCATTTCCCCATTGTGTCTGTGGGGGAGTCCAGCCCTGCCATTTCCCCCGCCTCTATGAATATTCCTAGTCCCCCTCTTTCACCCCCAGTTACACGTACCAGGCTGCTAAAGGTTCCCCCTGTTGCCATTACTAATATAGTCAAGGGGAAAAGAAAAGCTAACAACGCCCCCAAAGGAAGTCGGCAACAAGCTAAACAACCCAGGAACAAAGACTCTGTACATGGGTTGAACAGACAGGAAAGCACCGTGGACGCACAGGCCACGGTTGACAAGTGTCACGGGCGTAATGAGTGTTCTGACCAGGGGGAAAAAGGGTTCACGGGGGTTAACACGGCCGAATTGTTACAGCTTATGGATGAGCGATTGAGAGCAATCATATTGCCAGTCATGGATAGACTCAAAAAGATCGATGACAGACTTGTCCTCATTGAACGGCATATAGCGGGCCAGACTGCTTCGATATTAAGGCAAAACCCACCTGAGATACACCCTCTAAGCTAGTAGCATCCAGAATCTCTGAGTTGGTTGAGTCTTGGACGACCCCTGCTGAAGGTCCTATAAATCTTCCTCCATCTGCTTTAGGACCTAATGGTGGTGACAGATCGGGGCCTAGGGGCCCGATAGGGAGACTAAGTCCTCTTGTTGAGTATCCACCAAGGGAGCGTCCTTTGCATCTGCCACCAGAGGCCTGTCCTTATACTGTAATTTTGGCGAATGTTCCGAAAATTTGTGAAGGTAAGGAAGAGCATTTGTCTTGGTTAAAAAATAAAGCCCTCCACTATTTGGCTGGTAAGACAGTATTAGGGAGACACCTTTTTGAAAGTTTTAAAATGGTTAGAAGGGTCCCATGGGTGGGGAAGAGTAATAAGTCACTGAACGGCGATTGCGTTGTAGTGAGTTTTAGCTCTCCCGATATAGTAGATCACATCCTAAGGCAGGCAGGGTCGATTAGAATACATCAGGATTATGTAAATGTTCTCCCGTTGTTTTTTTTTTACCCACCTCATAATTCGGGGTTCACTGGAAATAGAGGGTACATTTCTCAGTTTGTCCCTGCAAGTAGTACATTGGTGCTAAGTAATAGATATGAGGCCCTTAGTACTTTAGACGCCAATGATTGACTTAAGATTGACAGAGTTCATACCCATAATAATGATTTTAGTGTACTTTCTTCTAATGATTCTGGGCTTGTATTTTCCATGGGGTTGGCTGTGAACGACAGTATCAACCTTAATGGTTTTGGAGATAAAACCTTACCCCTAAACATACCTTATGGTAAAGGAACTACCGAGATAACCATTGAGGAGGTGCAATTGGCCGGGAGAGAAATAGTCCCTCCTATTGTTCCTGATAATTTGTTTGTTACGGTTCCTGCAATTGGAGTGGAGGTTGATTGTCAACTCCTTTCACCTAACTTGGAGAATACCGTAACACAAGAGATGGGGTCTGGGGGGGAAACCCCAATAACGAACAATATTATGACTCTATCATGGAATATAGCTGGTTTGGGATCTAAAAGAGGCAATATAAATTGGAAGGCTTTTCTCTCCACCCACCATATAATTGCCCTTCAAGAAACGTGGGAGGCCAAAGACTCCTATCATTTGGATGGGTACCAGTCTTTTAATAAAAATGCGGTGCCTTCCTCCATGGGGAGATCACGGGGGGGGCTTTTGTTATTATTTAGTCTTAAGTTACTATATAGCACGGAGCTGTTAGTGACTAATTCTCCATATATTTTGGCGGTTAAACTTGAAGGTGCTAATCTGCCGTCATTATTAGTGGTGAATTTTTATAACTCATTTACTAGGTCTGACGAACTAGAGCACCTAAAAGCACTATTTACATTCTTAGACGAGTATGATGCAAACAATGTTACACCTTATTCTCTTTTACTTTTTGGCGATTTTAATATTCATGTATGTCATCTTAATTGTTGTGGAAATATTAACTATGATCTTTGCCCACAAGAGGTTACCCATTTTGAACACTGTACCTGGAGAGTATGGTATCTGCCCTCCACTTATTTACCCCTGTACAAGATTCTTTATTTCCTGTCCATACGTTCACTGGACAAGGCCATTGTAGTACGATTGATTATATCTTCATATCTTGTCTTTTTAAGGATTTAATAGGTGCTTTTGTTGTTACTCAAAATGCCTTAAGTGATCACAACCCTCTCACTATGGAAATTAAAGTTAAGGCTTTGAGGAGGGATAACTCATTGCCTATGATTTCTAATTTAAACTTAGTTTCTAAAAACCAGGGAAGACTTTTGAGATGGGACGTTATCACCCCGGCTGATTTCCTTGAGAAATTGTATGACAGTAATAATGAGGACTTAAGTCTATGCTTGTCGATAGAGTCGCAACCAGTGGAAATCCTTGGTGCTTTCGAGAGGATAACAAAACAGGTAGTGGGAAACTTAATCTGCCACGGGACACCAAGGCCTAAGAAACTAAAAAATTGGTTTGATCACGCTTGTTCTACTGCTCATTCTGCACTCTTGTCGGCTCTGAAAGAAAGCGGAAAAGACTTAAGTAAGATTGTAGAGGCAAGAAGGTCCTATAAAAAAGCAATAAAGGAAAGGAAAACCCAGTTAAGAAATATGGCATGGGATAAATTGTCAGAGGCTAGTGTGTTGAAAAATAGCACTCAGTTCTGGAAGGTGATTAATAGTCCACTTTTTGATCAGTTGGAGAATACAAATAAAGACTGTCATATCCCGCCATACAGATGGGTAGACCACTTCGGTGGTCTTTACTCTGAGATTCAAGAACCTAATTCAGAAAACTATGGGGATATCAAACAGGCCTCAAAAATTCATTTTAAGGATGATGAAGTCCTCGTGGCCATTGTGTCAATGGCTAAAGGAAAAGCACCAGGCCCGGATGGAGTCCCCGCGGACTTGTATAGGGCAGATCCAAGGTACTGGGCAAAGATTTTAACCTCGGTTTTTAATGCAGCATCCAAGGTCGGTGTTCCCAAGTCATGGAGCAAAGCAGTTATAGTCCCATTATTTAAAAAAGGGTCAAGAGAAGATCCGGCATGTTACCGGACTATTTCTCTCTTGGATTTTGCCATGAAGATAATGGGTAAAGTAGTTCTCGCCCGATTAACAAATTGGATGGAAGAGAAATCTATAATTTCTGACCTACAGTACGGGTTTAGACAAGGAAAGGGCACAGTGGGTCAATGCCTCAATCTACATCTTATCATTGGGAAATACACAGTCGCTAAGCAGGGGGACCTACATCTAGCATTTATGGATTTGTCCACTGCTTTTGATCTTGTAAACCGTCAAAAATTATTGGCCTCCTTAGTTGCCCTGGGGCTTGACCCCGTGCTGATATCCTTTCTGGCGGTTATTCACGAGGACACTACCGCAGTCGTCCGCTACAGTGAAGACGGGAGTCTGTCAGAATCATGGCAGGTAAAGCGAGGGGTTAGACGGGGTGCATTCTTGCCCCCCTGCTCTTCTCGCTTTACATTAATAACCTGGGTGTGGCTCTAATATCGTACAGTAAGGATGTTCCCAGAGCCGGCTCAAAGTTGATTCCCGCACTACTATATGCCGATGACACGGTTCTGTTGGCAAGAACCGCGAGAGGCCTACAAGCCCTTTTAAATGGATTTAATGATTTTATGGTCTCTTTAGACCTATTAATACATTTTTTAAAAATCACATTCTATGTCAATTGGTTGTGGGAGGGCGAAAAAGGCTAAATTCTACTGTAATGGGCAGGAGCTCACAAAAGTGCAGACCTTCCCATATTTGGGGATTTTCTTTGATGACAGGAGATCTTGGGTCATGCAACGCGCCCAGAAAAAGTACATTCTTGCAAGGGCAACAGGAGCGCTGTTGGGCTTCGCAAAACGTTTGGGGTGTAAACCCCTACCCGCTCTTATGAAGATTTATAGAGCCTAGTGTGTACCTATGGCCCTATATGGTAGCGAGGTATGGGGCTATAAGGCCTCGACCGAAATTCAAACGGTAGAAAATGCCTTCTTTCGGAAAATGTTGTCACTCCCTCCATCTGCTCCTATTTTTAATATACACGAAGATTTGGGGGCGGGATATCTTATTGATCACATTTCTGTGGCTCCATTATTAGGTTGGTTGAGAGTTTGGGCACAGCAACCTCCGAACCTAAATCAAATTATTATTCAAGACTGTTTGTCCCTTGACAAAGCTATGTCTATCCCATGGTTTCGATATATTAAAACTAATCTGGAGTCAATTGGCTGCCTTGAATTGTTTGATAAACCATGTGCGTTGAGTAAAGTGAAAATAAAGGCCTTCAAGACTCAGTTTATGAGTAGAGCGATGTTACTGAGGGAAGGAGGTGAACTGGGAAAGCCGGCAGTCAGGAGATTTGTCACGCTAAGTATTGGTAGAGAGATCCAGCCATACCTGACCTACATTAACAAACCATTCCATCTGTTTTTGTTAATAAGGTTTAAGCATGTGTCGCGTACCCGCGGGTTTCCTCTCCTCGGAATGACGCTGATGCTATATGGGGTCCACCTCCCATCTGCCCCTAGTCCGGAGGACGTGTTACACATGCGGACGGAGGAGGCAGGTGAGTGGGGGAAGTGAGACAGGAACGGTGGGGACGGAAACCTAAAAGGAAACACACACACAATGAGTGATAGCCGACTGACTCGAGCTCCCCCTACTGTGTTTCCCCCTAAGTGTGAGTCGCTTAGCTGCTGTCTCCTCCCACCTACTGAGGTGCGGGGCAGTGAAGTGACTGGGCGGTGCGTAGGCTAAGTATCTCCAACACTGGAGTCCGGTAAGTTCCGCTTAGCGGGGGCAACCCCCAGGGGAGGTGAGTGCTCGGTGAGTGAGGTGAGCTGGACCAAGAGGTCTCTGGTAATCCCCAAGAGCCTGTCTTCCAGCTCACTGAAATGACGCCCAATTGGCGCGGTGGTATGTGTAGGTAGGTGAAGGCGCTACTACTGCCAGGCTCTGAATCCTTGAGCCGAGGAGCGCAACACCTACCGACTGTGAATGCCCGGAAATCCTTGGGCAGGTCTGCGAACAAGAATTACCTCATTGGCTGATTCACCCAGAATCCTTGGGCGCTGGTGGTCTCTTGGCGCTACGCCTCTTCTCACGGAGGAGCCGGGAGGCGTGGAGAGCCAAGGCGGAAGTACCCGTTCCGGTACTCCGCGGGTGACGAAGGGCACCGTTGGGAGGTGCCTCCACTCCGGTCTCTCGGGGGAGACGGGAGCCAAGAACAGGAAACCTTTCCCCGGTCAGTTCCGAGGGACGTAGGCGGACGCCGGGAAAGGCGGGAGATTCAAAAGGGTCGAGGCGTCGTATCCCTGTAGTCGGGCACAAGGACGAGTTCACGGAGAACCCATACTGCTGTAGCTCTTCAGGATACGTCCGGGAATAATCGGCCTGGACGTGAGGGAGAGGACGTGTATTTGTACTTCCCGGGGCACACCCACAGCGTGACTCGTGGACTGCCGGGGCACCTGGGACTTGTAGTTCTTCCTGGTTTCTGGCGGGTTCGCCAGTCGTGCAGGTATCCAGCCGGATCGTGACAGCATGGCATGCTTCCCTGGCTATTGGCTTACCCCGGGTTTTTTTTTTAAAGAGGGTACCCTGGGGCCTTGTCCTTGTGATAATACCTCGGAACAAAATACATTGCATTTGGTATTTTTTTGTAAATTTTACTCCCTGCAGCGCAAGAATTTTATTTTGCCTATTTTCAAGAACTGTAACTTTGATCAAGTCAGGCCCGCACTGGTCTATCTGCAAATGCTTGGGTCTCCTTTGGTATGCTTTGGGGTAGCCAGTTACATTACTGGGGCCATTCGGTGTAGAAATAGGGCGCAATCTTCTCAGTAAGCCTCCCCATATTATATTAGTATTGTTTTTAATATTTGAATAATGTGAATTGATGACACAGTAACGGTTTTTATGGTTTCGTAAAATTGCAGAACTATTTGGATGACATACTTTTTATTGTGTATATGTGCCAATTGTATCGTACTATTTATAATTCATGAATTGTTGTAAATTGTGTTTTAATCTGTATTGTGTTAGTGGTCCGTTTTGATTTTTGTAAATGTAACTACTTGCATTATGAAATATTGTCCTGTGCTTTGATGGTTTTAAAATTTTTAACTGAATAAAGCAAATTTTGACTTTGACTTTGACTTTGGATCATCCTAAAACTCTCCATGAAGTTGCTAAGTAGGATGAACTTTCTTTTTGAAAGTTTTGTATAGCCAAAAAGCGCTTTGTGAATGAAAAAGCAGAACTAACTAAAACTATCAAGTGGCAACTTCCACTCGATTAAATATATATATATATATATATTCACTGAAAAAAACCATAGGTTTCAGGGGTGTTATAGTTAGCTGGACTTTTCACTTGTACAAAACCATTGAAATTCCCCCGTTATAGTTAGTTCAGCTAACTATAACTCGCGCGCCCGCAATGCACTGCTGATGACGTCACATATTACATCACTCATGACATGGTCAGTGACATCACTCATGACATCACTGATGACATCTCAAATGACATCACTGATGACATCACTGATGACATCATCCTTGTGATAGAGTGGCAGACCTCCTCTCACCCTAATATAACCTTTGATACACACATTCAAAAATAGAGACTAAACTTTTCAAAACAATGGACATACCAATACCAGTTACAACAACCTCTTCAGTAATTCTAAGATTCCCATACACATCCACTCATTCACCAACAGTCCTATACAGTCACTCATACATGTATTCACTCATCATATGTACTCATACACCTATACATCCTGTTACACAATGCCACTCATCCATAGAGTTACTCACACACATAGTCACTCATGCTAATAAAGAATCAAACATACATTTATTTGCACATACAGTTATACACACACCACCACACTTACTTCTACGGAAACTTACACATTCTTAGTCTTTTAAACAATCACTTATAAAAACACATACTTATTCATACAGGAACTCTTTCAATCTCTCACTCTCACATATACTCACTTATATACACCAATAGTCACATATACTAGTTTAAAACATATGTAGTTACTCATAAAGATACTATTGAGACAGTCATTCACTCACTAACACACCCATACACACACTCATCCACCCATACAGTCCTGCACACATGCTGTCTTCAACACATACAAAGAGTGAGTCACTCATTCATGCACCTATGCACTACGTAATACCCCCCACCGAACCATGCAGACACTCAGACTGATACTCAAAAAACCAACTAATAACCTATATAGACACCCATGTAGCTACTCACCAACCCATGCAGCCACTTATACACAAAGTGAGAGACTGATACAGATATTTACATATTTAAACATTACTCACTAAGCCATGTATTCACTATGATACACTTAATCAGTCAGTTACACAATCAATTTTTCAAAAACAAATCAAAATTCGTCGATACGCGTTTCAGCTCGGGCGAGCCTTGTTCACTCAACTTGGATACATTTATATATGTATATATCCTTCTTGTTTTCGCAAGTATCTCTGCCTCAATGGAGCGGCGAGGTCGCAAATCTCAACAATTTGTTGTGCATGAACAAAACAAAGCCGAGCCCAATTCCTTATCAGCGTGGTTTTTTAATTAATCCATGTAGCAAACAACTATGCAAAAAAGAAGCAGAGAACTCTGGGTAGTTCTCAAGTTTATGTAGAAAGCAGCTAATGTATAGAGCACTCTCAACACCAGCGACACTCTAGATCCGCTCACCTCAAATGTCTGCTTTTCTATCAATGTCTTTAAGCATGGGATTAGCACAGTGCCATCCACGCCGAGATAGAAAGGGACAAAGTCTTTTGCCATTTCCACAGCAAAGTCTTTAAGCTTAGGCTAGCACACTTACTTTTAGGGGCTTTGAGCCAGCCCTATTTATCCATTGGTCTGTTGCTATGTCATTCACATTTTCTTCCCCCCACCACCGCATACATCATAGGACAATACATTATTCACTTCAGCCACTGGCTAACTTCACTGTGAGAGGTAGCATTCTGCCGTGTCATAAGGAGCATATCCACACACAAAGTAGCTCCCGTCAGTGTAATGCTAGGGACTGCTATGGCAATGTGTGCTTCTGAGAACCAAACATTGCTAGGGTTTTAGCCAAAGTTTTTCTTTTATGGTGGTGTGAGTCTGGTTGATCCGGCAACAATAGCGTTTTAAAAACGTCATTATAAAACAAAACAATCACAGACAAACCTAAAATGCTGGTAGCTAATGCCAGACTTATTGGCTTTTCCATTGCTTATTTACTCTTAGCTCCTGCAGTACTTATCATAACATGGGCACTTGGCATAGTCCCCTTCCTTGTATAGCACATGTGAAGGGGTGCGCCTTTTGGTTTAGGGAGGATACTTTTTAACAACCCTTGTGCCTGGTTACTCTGGTCTGATGTACGGTGCTTGCAGATTCCTAGGTTGCTCACCCTCCAACTTTACGCAGGGTATGCAACGCATACGGTGTGTACTTCTGCTTTGTTTATAGGATGCAAGTAAATCTGCAACTGACAGGAACTCTTTCATTCAATTTGCCAGGAGCACCCAGAGTTCATTATAGAATGTAGGACCTTCTCTAAAGATACCTTTGCAAAGGTGCTGACTGCCAATGGTAGTGACCTCTACAGTACAACTGAATCCACCTTGGGAGTGTGGGAGGGGGTTCTTCAGGTCCAGCTATTCTCAATAGAATTGGAAGGGTCCACCATCCCTGGCACTAATACAAGGGACGCATGGTGCTTGTAAGCAGGCCACTCCCACATATCCTAGTAGCACACATAAAGGTCCTATCACTCTGCATGGACTCTATGGGGCTCACGCACAAGTTCAGAGAGCGGAACATGCAACCTCCGTAAGCATCCAACTGGTAGTGACCATATGTCCTCCATCAGGGACATTTTTGACACCTTAGAGTTTTGTGCCGTCTTCCAGGATTATGATGCTAGTCTCCAATGCGCCTCCTTCCAGCAGCACCAGTGTTTCCAGCAGCAGTGACATCACGGCTTTTACATGCTACACGCTAATGGTGTTGGAGTGAGCGACAATCTCCTGGGGACGGCAATAGCAGGCCTACCTGGGAGCCTTAGGACTCTTGGTGACATGAAGAGGCCTCTTAGAGGAGACAGGAAGTCTGCTTGTGGGACAAGAAGTCTGGTAGGGGCTAGTAGAGAGATGATGGGATAACTTGGTACTCGCTGAAGGAGAGAAGTGAGCGCATCATGCCCACCCACAAACTACTCCAGTGACTTCCTTTGCCATCCTGCATCACACTTTTATAAGGCTGCATTATCTACAAGGCCAGGAACTAACAAAAGTGACTACCAAGTCAGGATAGTCCATGTATCCAGGGGAGTCACCCCCTGCTGTGCATCCCTTTCATGGCTAGAGATTTAGAAGGTGCAAATACCAAGAACCCAAAAAAAGCTTCTCTGTCTATGGACCAAGATTATTCTATGAGCTACCACTGGATCTGGGACTCTCCACTCCCTGCAACGCTTCAGACAAGAGCTAAAACTTTACTTCTTCATATTAGCTCTTACTATTATTTCTTACATTTTATAAGTCATTAAATTAACTTCTTTATAATATAGTAATTTAATCCCAAACCTCAGCAGTTATCTTTTCTTTCCTTTTACCATGATATTAAGGGATATCATATTAGTGTGGTGGATGATATTCTGAATTCAATATTTTTGCAGGTGGATATTAGAAACCTGATAAAGTGACCGGCCAGCCTCTGCCCCGGGAGGAGGTCCATCTCATTCGGTTTCGCGAAGGATAAAAACAAGCGGGTGTCCTGCTGAATGAAGACACCTGCAGGAACACTGCCCAGGCGCAAATAAACTCTGACTTCGACTTCCCCTAAAATAACAGTTTCAAATAAACATGGAACAGGAATGTGAAAATGTGTCTGGCAGGCTGCAGCCGAGCTGACCTTCACAGACAGGTCCCATTAAAAAACTACAAGACAGAGTCCACTCAGTGCCCTTTTCTGTGCTTTAACTGCCTTGTTAGCCTCTTTTTTGTGGTGCAGACTTCTGCTGAAACAGGGACGTCAATAATATTAACATATACAGAGTGCCATCCTTAGGTTTAATTTTGTACTATGAAAAGCAAAACTGATACGCTTTAAGGTCGAGCCTGGGCAGCACATGCGCTGCTCTGTGAGGCATGCTGTATTCAGGTAGGGACTTGAAGCTCCGTCCACTCCCCGCCCATATTCTTCATTGGCTTGTGTAATTGCCCACTGTCAACTGTGGCTGTTCATTGGTCAATAGGCTTAGTAGTCCTTCCTTAGTACCGCCTTGTCTCATTTTGTAACCTCCCATGGCAACACCCCCTGTTTTGTGTGTTGTTACTCGATAGGCTTTCATTACAGCCTCCGAGCACTATTTTCTCAAATAGCTTTGTCCTACTGGTAGCAGGTAGGACATATTCTCTCCTAACGCTTTTTTTTATTTTTATAGCACGGGCGCCGAACGCATTTGCAATGCAATAGGTCTCGCATTTGCGAGAGTTTAAGCTATTGGCATTGTAAATGACAATGCCTTTTATTTATCTGTTTTAAAAATAACACAAATAAAAGGCATTTTCTTTTACAATGCTAATAGCTCAAACTCTCGTAAATGCGAGACTTATTGCATTGCAAATGCTTGTTTTATCAGGTCTGCCACTAGGAAACACTTTTTGATTTTAACAAACATAATATATATATATATATATATATATATATATATATATATATATATATATATATATATATATATATATACATATATATATTACCTACTGGCGGTCGGTCGCAATTAGGTAGTTATAGTTAGGACCTATTTTCCACAGTAGAAGCGTTTTTTGATTTGCCAATATCTTTGGCATCGTTTGACGAATCTTTGCGAACTTTTAAAAACTAATGGCCCACTCCAGTCAGCTCCTGTCTTGAAAGTTTCGGGGTAATTCGTCAAGCAGGAGCCGAGAAAAAAGGGGGGTCCCAAAACGCGTTTTCCCTATGTTAATTTCCATAGGAAAAATTGGAAGAGGCTACAGCCCGAACTACTGAACGGAATTACACCATATTAGGCAAAAGGGTAGCCCTTGGTTCAGAAAGCGACCTTTTTTTAAAATGGTGTAAATCCGTTCAGTAGTTCCTGAGAAATTCACACACAAAAAATATCGATATCTGAGCACCAAGGAGGTCTCGCGAACCCTCCCGGGCACGAGCTTCACTCTGATTGGCTGTCAAAACTCCAAACCAGGAAGTGTTGGCAGCCATCTTGTGTCTCGGTAACCGAGTCGCAAGAAATTAGTGAAATAAAGGTTAAAAAACAAGAAAAGGGGGCAAGGTAGAAACACCCTGACCCCCTAGGCCTGCTCTGGGGGTCCCATAGGGACCCCCAGACCCCCAAAAAACATATATATATTTTTTAAATCAGCAGAATTTGCACTGGGTGCGTGAATCCTGCTGGGGAGCCGGCGGGACCGTGGGGGCATTGGGGCTCCCCCCACGGTCACCAACTTGAGGGCCGTCCCGGGGGATGGGGTCCCTGGGGCAAATAGTGGCCTAGGGAAGGGGGGTCCCCCTCCAATTTAATGAAAGATTTTAAAAAACGCAGACCGGCCCCGGGGGATATGGTCCCTGGGGCCAATAGTGTAATATGTGATGTCATCAGCAGTGCATTGCTGGGGTGCGAGTTATACTTAGCTCAACTAAGTATAATGGCTGAATTTCTCTGGTTTTGTATGAGTGAAATGTCCAACAGACTATAATGTCCCTATATATATATATATATATATTTATTTGTTTAATAAGATGCGGGGGGCCTCCCAGGCCCCCCAAGCCCCGGAGACCGCCACCTTCCAGGGGCTTTATTTGAATATGCACGGGGGGCACGCACCTTCCCGGGGCTTTATTTGAATATGCCCCAGAGACCGCCACCTCCCCGGGGCTCAAATTTATTTTTCAAATATGTATGGCATACACGCTGTGGAGTCCCCCAGCATTGGAGTCTGAGGAATGCGGCTATGCGCCCGGTGTTTGGACACGCCGGTTAGCATGCCGCCCATCAATGAATGTATTGGGGAAAGAGGAGAGCAGTATTACACTGCACAACGGAACACCGCCTGGGCATTAAAGTCAGCCACCAGTCACTTGAGGAGCATGCATGCATGATTGCTGTACTTCCTGGCCACTGTCAGGACATTATTAAGTGTCTACACAGAGGTGACTGCACCTCTCGTGTAAACGGCGTGCCAGAGGACGTCATGCTATGCGGATCCATCCACACTCATGAAGGGACGTCTTGGTGGAGGTATTTTACCAGGATTATCGAGAAGGAGGACTGTAGTAAATGATGCCACAACTTACGGTGCAAATCGCCTTCCACAAGGGATGAGGACCACCTGGTGATATCGTGTCCAGAATCAGGCACAGGCCATGGTGAATTGTCAGAACATGTCACGGGACTTAGTAATGGCCGCAAGCGATGCCAGCGGGGTGGAAATTCAGTCCTCTGTCTATGACTGTTCCGCCCCACCAATGAGAAGACACTGTGCTGGTTTTTAAACTGGTGTGCGAGTTCCTGGTTATGTGAACCCACATTGAGGAAGGCTTACCAGCTGAAACGCGTCTGTGACGTCCATTTAACAAATGAGAGTGGAACTAATTCTCCATGAGTCTGGTGGTGTGACAAAGTGGTTATGCGGTGAGCTCGAGCTATGTTGCAGCCCGGTGCACTACAAGCAGGCTGTGTGGAGGCTATATATATATATATATATATATATATATATATTCAATGAAAAAACCAAAGGTTTCACACATGTTATAGTTAGCTGGACATTTCACTCGTAAAAAACCATTGAAATTCCCCCGTTATAGTTAGTTCAGCTAACTATAACTCGCGCGCCCGCAATGCACTACTGATGACGTCACATATTACATCACTCATGACATGGTCACTGACATCACTCATGACATCACTGATGACATCTCAAATGACATCACTGATGACATCACTGATGACATCATCCTTGTGATAGAGTGGCAGACCTCCTCTCCCCCTAATATAACCATTGAAACACACATTCAAAAATAGAAACTAAAATGTTCAAAATAATGAACATATCAATATCAGTTACAACAACCTATTCAGTAATTCTAAGAACCACATACACATACAGTAATTCACCAACAGTCCTCTACAGTCACTCATACATGTACTCACTCATCATATGTACTCATACACCTGTACATCCCGTTACACAATGCCACTCATCCATAGAGTAACTCGCACACATAGTCACTCATGCTAATAAAGAATCAATCATCCATTTACTTGCATATACAGTTATACACACACCACCACACTTACTTCTACAGAAACTTACATATACTTACTCTTTTAAACAATCACTTATAGAAACACATACTTATTCATACAGGAACTCTTCCAATCTCTCACTCTCACATATACTCACTTATATACACCAATAGTCACATATACTAGTTTAAAACATATGTAGTTACTCATAAAGACACTATTGAGACAGTCATTCACTCACTAACACACCCATGCACACACTCATCCACCCATACAATCCTGCACACATGCTGTATTCAACACATACAAACAGTGAGTCACTCATTCATGCACCTATGCACTAAGTAATACCCCCCACCGAACCATACAGAAACTCAGACACTCATAGTGAGAAAAAACCAACTAATAACCTATATAGACACTCATGTAGCTACTCACCAACCCATGCAGCCACTTATACACAAAGTAAGAAACTGATACAGATATTTAAATATTTAAAGATTACTCAGTAAGCCATGTATTCACTATGATACACTTAAACAGTCAGTTACACAAAAAAAATTCCAAAAAAAAGTATCCATTTAGACACTTATATACCCATTTATTCTTCCTTTGACCTTGAGATATACATAAATATAAAAAATATATAATTTTCATAAAAACACACGATCACTGGATGATGTCATCAGTGATGTCATCAGTGATGTCATTTGAGATGTCATCAGTGATGTCATGAGTGATGTCAGTGACCATGTCATGAGTGATGTAATATGTGACGTCATCAGTAGTGCATTGCGGGCGCGCGAGTTATAGTTAGCTGAACTAACTATAACGGGGGAATTTCAATGGTTTTTTACGAGTGAAATGTCCAGCTAACTATAACATGTGTGAAACCTTTGGTTTTTTCATTGAATTTCTAAGGTTTTTTAAATGCTAATTCCTAACTATAACGTGTGTGAAACCCATGGTTTTTTCAGTGAATTTCAAAGGTTTTTTAAATGCTAATTTCTAACTATGCCTACAGAGATAGTACATGTGAAGAAAGAAGAAAAAATGCACAGAAAGAAACAAAAGAAGTGCAGAAAGAAGCAACAGAAGTCCTCAAATACGAAGATAAGTGCAGGAAGAAGGATAACGTGCAGAAAGAACAAAAAGAAGAGCAGAAAGAAGCCTTGTTGCAAAAGCATCCTGTACCCTCAACTTTTTCAGACGGATACTGGTGGTAACTGAGTCTGACTAACCAGTCCTAGAGCCAGTGCTATGTTAAAAGACACTTAGAATACAGTGAAAACACCTACATACACTAGGGAACATTATGCGTTGGGGTCCCCCTGTGATTAGCATGACCTCCTCTGTAAGCCCCTAGTGTATAATAGGGCATGGGGATTAAAACTACCTCTTAAAACAGGCCACAGGGCGTTTTTGCACACATTAACTCAGGCCCCGTCCCCTCCCTTCACCACTGTGTAAACACGCCCTGTGTCCATTTTTAGTTGGGAGATTAAGTTCATTTGAATCCTGAGGGTCCCTAGGGTCCAACTAGCCCACTAGGTACCTCCAGTAAGTGCCACAGAGCTGCGTTGCAGAGAGGTGTAAAAAGTGGCACGGCCTGGACCACCTCTCTGCAATGCAGCTCAGTGGCGCTTACTGGAAGCACTTGGTGGGCTAGTTAGCCCCCAGGGGCCCTCAGTATTGAAGGGAAATTATATCCCCAATTTAAAACATGCCATAGTGCGTGTTTGCACACGTCACCTCAGGCCCCGTCCCCTCCCTTCACCACTGTGTAAACGCGCCCTGTGGCTGTTCTAAGTTGAGAGTCCCCCTGAATCCTAAGGGTCCCTAGGGTCAAACTAGACCACTAGGTACCTCCAGTAAGCGCCACAGAGCTGCGTTGCAGAGAGGTGTAAAAAGGGGCTTGGCCTCAGAACACCTGGCTGCAGCGCAGCTCCCTGGCGCATACTGGAGATGCCTGTTGGGGGCGCGTTTGCAGAGTGCTGCACGGAGGGGGCATGGCCTCCGGCACGATGCCAGTCTTTTATTTATTTTAGTTTTTTAAGAAGGGGGGCTGTTTGGTTCCCCTTCTTATTCTAATTTATTGGCCCTGATGACCCCATCCCCCAGGGCCAGTCTCCTAATTATATTTTTTTGACCCCAATCCCCAGGGCCGGCCACTGTTTTTTATTATTTTTAAAAAATATATATTTATAGACACACCTAGGACATGCTGGACAAACCGTACATACCTATCACCATGACGATTTGCGTGATATTCATTAAAAGGCGACTATGCATGCAATGAATCCACGTGGAATGTATTTACACCACTAGTGAAGCTCTGACATGTCTGATGCCCTACCGTGCCTAATCCTGGTAGACACCCTTGTCGTTTATTTATACAAACATGGGTAGCTATTGACGGGCACATTTAATACACATGCACACCAAGCCATTCAAAGGGGATTCGACAAAAATTCGACCAAAACTATGCAAGAAACCCCCCTCACGGTTAATAAAACACACATCCACTGCCGGATGTGTAATACTTTTTATTTTACTCTCTGGAAAGGGGACGAACATCACTTGAGAGTCACAGCGTGCTCCTGACAGAGCCCAATGCTGTGTTACACCCACCATTGCCTGCCGAGTGCCACACACCTCTGTGTTGTATTCCACTAGCTAGTGCATATGCTATGACACTCTCTAGCCCATGTGCACTGTAACACCACCCCGTGAATATGTCATGCCACACTTGTCTTCGCACGGGTTATATTGCCCCATCTAACGTGCCTTTCTCGATGCCTATGTTATAACGCACAGTGCTATGCCATACATATTACAATCTGGGATCCTTATATTTGTCACAGTGCATATGCAACGTTACACTCCCCAGCACATATTTTATATTACAACTTTAGAGACTAGTTAGGTTACACAACACTGCCCTGTGCATATTACACTCCAAGGCGCATATCGCATAGCACGCGCTAGTGCCTGTGCTATCTCGCGCTCTCCAATGAATCTGTCATTGCGCACAATGTATTGCAAATTATATTTCACGCCCGGTTCATCTTATATCACACTTTTTGGTGCATAGTTTATACCATACACTATATCTAGTTTTCATTTTCAATCGTGCTCTCAGGACTATGTTCTATATAACACTGTGTTCACCTACCCTTTTCACGGGCATTACATTTTGCGATAGGGGGTGGAGGGTCAGGGGGTGTTTCTGCCAAGTGAGCCCGGAGTCACAGTCACAAACGTCCTCTTCTTCCTGAATAAAAGTGAGATTATGCTGCATACTTGTTCATATTTTAAGTAGTTCGCACAGACACAATGTTTTAAAAACAATAAAGTTCCTAATACCCGCCTTCTCTGAACAGTTAGCTTGCTGCCCCATCCCCTTCCTCCCTATCCTCTGTTGTGTGAATCCATGGACTAGCCTCCTCCCTCCTGCCATGCATGGTCTGATGTGCTGCCACTGCCCTCAATTTAGTATGATGTACCAGTCCAGTCCTCCTGCCCTCCATTGCCCAATTCTATGCCCCATCATTGACCTCCTGCTTAAACTCTGTGCTTAGCTTGCTGCCCCTATTCTCCTTCCCCCTGCCCTCCGATGTCTTTGTGCATGCCCCTGCTCCATCCTTTTTGCCCACCATGTCCCATGGACCTGCCACTCCTATCTACTCTGAGTGTTCTGTTGAGCTGCCACTCCCCTCCCACCTGCCTAGCATTGTCAGATGACTGTAACCTGTCCCTGCCACCTCCACCCTGCCTGTCCACATGCCATGCCCCTATCCTCTTCCTCCTGTCCTACATGGTCCATTGTACTGCCACACCCTTCTGCCCTCCCTGGTCTGTTGTGCTGCAACTGCTCCTCCTGCCTGCCCCGTGTGGTCTGTTGTGAGGTCCCTTCCCCTGAACTTTCTTGTCTGTGCACAGGTCCTGACCCTCCCTTCTATCCTCCATTGTCCTTTGTGCATGCCCCTCCACCCTCCTTCTTGCCCATCATAGCCATTGTGCTGCCACTAACCCTCCCACTTGCCATGCATGGTCTTCTGTGCTGCCATGGCCCCTCCCACCTTCCCTGTGTGGTCAGTTAGCTGCCCCTGACCCCCTCCCACCTTCCCTCCATGGTCTGTGTGTATGCCATCACAGTCTCACTGTTGCTCTTCATGGTGTGTCTTGCTTCTAGTGCCCATCCTGCCTGACCTCCATGGCTATCTTGCTGCTCCTGCCCTGCCCCCTTGCCCCCAGCCCTACTCCCTCCCTCCTGGCTTGTCTGTTCCATTGTAATGCCCCTGATCCGTCCCTCCTGCCCTTTATGGTCTGTTATGCTGCAGCTTTCTCTCCTGTCTGTCCATTATGGTCAGCTAGCTACCATTGCCTCTTGCCCCTCTGTTCTCTGTTGTCCATGTGCATGGTCCTGTCCCCTCCCTCTTGCTTTCTATGGATTGTTGTGCTGCACTCCCGTCCTGCATGCCCTGTGTGGTGTATTGTGCTGCTGCAAACCCTGATGCCTGCCCTGCAGGGTCAGTTTGGTGCACCTCTCCATGTCCCTCCTGTCCTCTGTTATCCAAGTCCATGTCCCTATCCCATTTCCTTCCATGATCCAATGTACCATACTTGCGAACATTTTGAACTTGGTAAGAGGGAGATTTTGAAAAAAAACTGGGGTATTGATTTTCCCCTTTGAGTTACATTGAAAAAGAGGATATTGTAGACAGGAGACAGATCAAATAAAGCCCATTTGAGCTTAAAAACATTGGACGTTTCCTGGCTGAATCGGGTCTGTTGGCATGTATGGTTGTACTACCATTGCCTCTTCCTTCTGCCCACAATGGTCTATTACATTGCCACAGCCTTGAAGGAGGGTAGATTTTGTATCACAGGGGGCCCCTGGCCCGTTCTGTCCACACCTGAAGTATGAGACCCTTGTCCTTGCCCTGCCAGCTGCATTTGTAGGCCGTATTAAATTGACCAGCGGGTCCTGTATTGCTATATAATTATCCTGAGACATCCTTACCACTCAGCCAGCATAAAACCCCTGTGTAGGCCCTTCTGTTCAATATGTAGGCCTCTTTGTTAAATTGACCATAGCTCTGCAATTTTAGTGTATAGCAGTCTGAAGGCAGGTCTGCGAGGCCTTCTGATCCAAACTAGTAGCCCCCACCCTACCCGAGTGCTCCGTGCTCGGTATCAAAGTTCAACATCCCCCTGAAGCTGTCGACATACAGTAGGCTGCATCCTGGACTGGTACTTGCTTCCTGGGCAGGTTTCCCGCTTTTAAGGAAGTGGCAACCGCAGAGCGTCAAGTTAGGAGAACTGAGGAGATTTTATACATGAATATATTGAATTCCCGTACAATACCCATTATTTTCTGCTTGCTCTATGGAACTTACGATAAGCGATTGGCCTGAGAGACTGACCTTTTCACCCAGTCCATTGTCAGCATTAAGTGGGTAAATGACGAAATGTCTGGTAAAATCTGCAGTCGAAGCTTTTGGGTAGCATACGTAGGTAGATGTAGCGTGCAAAGGAGCCCACAAAATGATATAAAAAGGGAGCACCCACAGATATCGACGGACTACCTCGCCGTCTGTATGTAGGTTAACAGGCAGTGCAGGTTTTCTCCAAGAGCTGGGAGCTCTTGTCTTCCTTTGCTTAAAATGTCTTGCTCTGCTTTGCTTGAAGTATCTTATTCTATTTTACCTATATGAAATGTCATGTTATGTTTAACCATTGTTCTCTTTACTTTTGCATTTAAAAGATTTTGTATTGTAATTGCAGGAATGCTTGCTCTAAGAGTAAACGTGAGTGTTCCTAGGTAATATTTTCCTTGGTGTAACTTGTTTCTCATGATGCATTTATAGATGTGTTTTCTCTCTCTCTCTGTCAGTACATTAATTGAGATACAGAGAATATTATGACAGCTGTATGATTATCTGGATTCTGTTTTTTGTACTTTATGTCTCTATTCTGCGGTTTCTTTGAAGTTGCATCTTCTCATTAAACTGCCATTGTATTCTGCCTCCAATTCCATGTCTCATATGTCTGTTTTCTTCATTTTTGGAGCAAGCGTTCCTAGGCACCCCGGCTCAAATTAAGGTGCCCCTTTTGTCCCTGACTCACTCTCCTGCTCAGTTCTGTGGTGGCTCCCGGGGATCTGGGGACCGCCCCTAGCTTCCTTGACCCGTAATAGATCTTCCCTCCAACAGCCTCTCTTGCAAGTCCTGTATTGTTGGTTTGTTGCCCCTGCCCCCCTTTCCACTGCCCTCCATAGTCTGTTGTGCTTCCACGGCCCTTCCTGCCTGCTCAGTGTGGTTAAATTGTTGCCTTTGCACCCTCCTACCTGCCTTCAATTTTCAGAGTCCGTGCCCCTGGCCTCTGCCTCTCAACAGTATCCTAATGAACAACTAGATTGCTAACATTCTATATTTATTACAAAAGTGTGGAACGCCTGACATCATCTTGATGTAATCAAAACTGTAATACCTAGAGCATTTCCTTTAGAAATTACATATATGAGAGGGTCTTATTGGCATCAAAATTATGGTTAGTGCTCTAAAAGACTAAAATAAGGACATATTTTCTGAGTTTTCAAATAGCGACAAAGCACTTTTAAATTATTTGTTATCTTTATGTTTTTTTATCCAGTTGACCACTTGATTAAATGTTGCACTTAGGGGAGAGGATGTGGTGTTACTTCCAGAACTGCAGACTTTGCAACTGGGGAACCAGGTTGAAGTTTCTGCTTCAGCTCGACATTCTGTGATTCTGGTCAAATCACTTAGTCTCCCCATGTCTACAACCAAAATGAATTTGTTCTTGTGTGATGTAACCAATGCTCATGTAAAGCACTCCAATACCTGACAAGTCTGCACTATATAACACTGCAAAAACACAAAATAATAAGTGTTTTGCACACTTCTGTCATTGGGCTATATTTGGGCTACATCTGGTTGATTTTGGGCTACATTTGGGCTCTTTTGTCTCCGGTGGCCATCTTGGGAGATTTATTTGTTATGAAGTTTCCTAATTTCCTCATGTACTGCAGTCTCCTCAGTAGGAAATGCTTTCAGTTTTTTACTTTGATTCCATCATGAAGGTATTCAGATATGTCACACATTTGCCATAAATTCTGAATGTTAGCACTCTAGTTGCTCATTAGATCACTGTAGTAAAACTACTCCACCATGGAAGTCTGCTCCTGGTATTAAAAGTGCATGTTTCAGTCTGCATGTCAGAATTTTTTAATGAAATAGAAGAGGATTTGAGAAGTCACTCAAAATGTGCCCTCATTTTCTTTCTTCAGTATTAATCATAATTTCTATGGCAAAATGAACCTCCTCATTGTGTTCCTTTTTAAATTAAATGTTTTAAGTGTTACCAGTTTATTCCAATCAAGATGGCTTCAGGTGTGCCATACTTTTGTCATAATGAAGACAGTAAGCGCTCTAGTTGTTTTTAAGAACATTCTGGGACATTCTGTCATTGGGCTATACTTGGGCTACATCTGGGTGATATTTGGGCTACATTTGGGCTCTTTTGTCTCTGGTGGCCATCTTGGGAGACTTATTTGTTATGAAGTTTCCTAATTTCCTCATTTACTGCAGTCTCCTCAGTAGGAAATACTTTCAGTTTTTTACTTTGATTCCATCAAGAAGGCATTCAGATGTGTCACACATTTGCCATAAATTCAGAATGTTAGCACTCTTTTTGCTCATTAGATCACTGTAGTAAAGCTACTGCTCACCAGGGAAAACTGCTGCTGGTATTGAAAGGGCATGTTTCAGTCTGCATGTCAGAATTTTTTAATGAAATAGAAGAGGATTTGAGAAGTCACTCAAAATGTGCCCTAATTTTTCTTTCTGCAGCACTAATCATACTTTTTATGGAAAAATGAACCCCCTCATTTTGTTCCTTTTTAAATTAAATGTTTTAAGAGTTACCACTTTAATCCAAGCAAGATGGCTTCAGGTGTGCCATACGTTTATCATAAGTAGGACTGTTAGCGCTCTAGTAGTTCTTTGGAACACTCTGGGAAGCTGCAGTAGAACACAAAGGAATCAACTGACAGTCTCTGCCCTTGTTGGATGTACATGTTTTACTGAGAATATCAGACTTCATTCTCACATGACTGAGAAAGATAATGTGAATTTACAGAAAATAAGCTCTCAGTTTAGCTTATAGATCACCTTCCAAACCTCTGTGGGAAAAGCATGAGAAAATATTTTTCTCTCAATCATGATATCCCAGCAGAAGGCTTTTTCACATGGTGAAATCACCTTAGAACATACCACAATTCATAAAATGAGTATGGTACCATCAACAAATGATTTATAATGTAACTAAAGTCTTAAAACCTTCTATTAACTGCAATGCTTTTTAATGAGGTGCTATCATGTATATTTGTCCCAAGATGGCTGCCAACACTTCTTGGATGAAGTGCTGACAGCCAATCAGATCTCAGGATGAGATGTGTGGTTAGGCTCCGCCCACATATATATATGCTTTTAAATGCTATTTACTCAGGAAATACTGAACAGATTTACACCAGACCTGCAAAAGGCACTTCCTTGACCTTATGGCTACCTCTCTGCCAAATTTCTAGTAATTCTGTTCAGCCGTTCGGGCTGTAGCTCGTTCTAAAGGTCCTATGGAAAAATGCATGGGAAAAACGCGTTTTGGGACCCCCCTTTTATCTCAGCCCCCTCTTGACGAATCCCCCCGAGACTTTCAGGGTAGGAGCGGAGCGTAGCGCCCCACCTATTTTGAGAAATTCGCGAGGATTCATCGACCGGCGCCAAAGTTATTCAAAATAGAATGTTGCGGATTTCCTATGGAAAAGGGGTCCTAACTATAACTACCTACTGGCGACCGCCAGTAGGTAATATATATATATATATATATATATATATATATATATATATATATATATATATATATATATATATATACATATATATATATATATATATATATATATATATATATATATATAATATATATATATATATATATTATCTGCTGGCGGTCGCCAGTAGATAGTTATAGTTAGGACCGAGTTTCCATAGGAAATCTCAAAATTCTATTTTGAATAACTTTGGCGCCGATTGACGAATCCTCGCGAAATTTTCAAAATAGGTGGGGCGGCCCACTCCGCTCGTACCCTGAAAGTCTCGGTGTGATTCATCAAGCGGGGCCGAGAAAAAAAGGGGGGTCCCAAAACACGTTTTCCCCATGCATTTTTTCATAGGATCTTTAGTCACAGCTACAGCCCGAACGGCTGAACAGAATTACGTGAAATTTGGCAGAGAGATAACCATAAGGTCAAGGAAGTGCCTTCTGCAGGTCTGGTGTAAATCTGTTCAGTATTTTCTGAGAAAACAGCATTTAAAAGCATATCAATATCTATGCACGCGCAGCGTGCGCTCACTGTGCAAGCCCTGTGCGCGCACCCTGCCGTGCACGAGCATAATTCTGATTGGTGGATAGATGTCGGTAAACATTCGAATCGGTCAAAATCAGGAAGTGTCGGCCGCCATTTTGTCTGTCACACTGAAAAGGAAAGGTGGAGAACGTGAATAGGGGGCAGAGTAGGGAGTTCTTGACCCCCTAGCCATTGTCAGGGGGTCACAGTAGGACCTCAAAGGGCCAAAAAAAAGATTTTTTTTTTTTTTTAAATATCGCGGGGTGCGCGTACTCTGCGCGCACCCAAACAAAAAACCTTAAAAAAAATAGAATAAAAAATCAAGTTTAAGTGTTTAGATATTAGGTGGCTCTAAAAAGAGCCCTTGTGTTTATTGAGTGTTTTTCGGTACCTACAAGTAAGTACCGATGCAGAGTCTAAAGTTCAAGAGGAAGACTCTGTTCCCTTCATCATTGAAGTGTACACCGTCTCCTCTATAAATGTCTTGCATGTTGTAACGCAAGTTGTTGTGGTATATAGAACCCATACCATAGTCTCTGAGGAAAGCAGAAACAGACTTATTGACGTGCTTCCTTGCTTTGTCAATCTGTGGACAATGTTGGTTGGACCAGTTCCACTTTTGCCTTTGGCATATATTAGAATATACAAAGGCAGTTTGTGGAAAAAGTGACATCAATTGCAAAAAGGTGTCCTTAATAAGCATTTCCAGACCTACCCCAGTTAAAGTGCCTAGGTCATTTCCACCACAGTGCACAATAATAAGGTTAGGCTGTGGGAGATGTAGAAAGGATTTCACCAAGGGCATTAATTGGTGCCACTTAAACCCTCTCTGACCAATCCATTTAATGTCTACATTTGGCAAAGCAAGGTCTTTTAAAATACCTCTTTTTTCTGCATACTTTTCACTCCAGAAGACATAGCTGTGACCTATAATCCACACTGTGAACATCTTCCAAGGAGATCTGGATGCACTCACAAGGTGTCTTTCAGTAGAATGGCAATATGAAATGAAAGATAGTTGTAAAATGGAGGCTTACAAACTTTTTTTTAAATAAAAAAAACTCATTGGCTGATTCAAACCATTTTACAGTTAAAACTAGGCTGCATGTTTACATTTTTACAAGCATGTTTTGTATTGGTTCAGAAAAATGTGTTCCCACAGAACATTAGTTTGGATTTGCTGTTAGGTTTGAAAAGTCAAGCACTCTTGCTCTTTGGATTTGAAACATTGCGTGCTGAACTTCTGACCTCTCTGCTCACACCAGTGTTCCATGACCTGTTGCTATGCTAGGAGGCAGAAGTCATGTTGGGGGTAGGGATCATTTGGAAAGGCTTGATTATTTCAACCAATAAAAATGTGTGTTTCCATTTGAAAAAATGTGGGAAGGAATGTGATTTGAAGTTAACATGTATATGTGTGAAAAGAGAGAGGGAAGCTGTGCCATTTACTGGTTCTGGTGAGAGGAGAGAGGTGTACAGCTCAGAGATTCTGGCGCTGATAAACTGCTGTGTGACTGCCACATTTCTTTCTCAACTAACTAATTTTAAAGGTGAGTTATGAGTTTGAGAGGGGATTATGTGGTGAATTTTGATATAAATAATAGAATTGTGATTCTTCTTTTAAAGTTGTGTTTTACAATTTATGTTTTGGGAGATATTTAACTGTCTTGAACTTGTAAGATATTATGGGGTATGTCTTCACCATAAGTTAAGGTGTACTGGTATCACCCAGGAATACTGTTTTGTGCCTAGAATCAAACCATGAGTCTGTGTACACACAGAAATTGTTGTCAGAGATTTAATTTGTGTTGCTGTTGATCTGTAAGACTTGCAGTTGTAGGAAAAGGACAGCTTATTTTTAACTGTGATGGTTAGCATTCAGTAGAAATCACTATCTCAGAAATGAGAGGCAAATGCAAACACATTTGAAATTATCATGGTAGATTTTCATTCTACTTTAAAAGTTGTGTATTACATTTTATGTTGTGGAAAATATGTATCTGCCTTGAACTTGTAAGATATTATGGAGTATGTCTTCCCCATAATTTAAGGTGTACTGGTATTACCCAGGAACACTGTTTTGTGCCTAAAATCACACCATGAGTCTGTGTGTTCACAGGAATTGTTGTCTGAGATTTTATTTGTGAAGTTGTTGTTCTGTAAGACTTGCACTCCCAGGAAAGGGGCAGCCTGTTTTCTTCAACTGTGATGGATTGCACTCAGCACAAATCAGTATTTCACAAATGAGAGGCAAATGCTAACACGTTTGAAATCAACAGGGTAGATTTTCATTCCAATCTTGCAATTGATGAGGTAGTTGTTACATGTTCAAAACTCCAAATAACCCTTACCACACATGCACTGTTACACACATCTCTGCAGTCTTCATGCAGTTGTGGAAGCCTCCATGCAGATCTCTCTTGCACCAGACAATACACAGTCTCCAGAAACACACTCTTTGCACACACGCATCAGCTTCTCCTACACTCCCATGTGTACTACTCAGCTCTGTGTTGTGTTTCAGATAGCAGTGTGTAACGCAAACATATTGAACGTCACTAAGGCTGATTTCCTTTGCTCTAGTCTAATCACTCACCCTGTAACACATGCTCATAGTCTCAAGAAGCTGTTAGGACATGTGCACTTTTCTGCCTCCCTAAATGATAAGGAAAATGTGTCAGGCTGTCACAGTAATTATCACTTGCTCCACCACAGTAGTAAATGTGCATTGAAATTGCCAAAGAAAATATCGCTTTCTGCCTAGAATCACACCATGAGTCTGTGTGCACACAGGAATTGTTGTCAGAGATTTAATTTGTGTTGCTGTTGTTCTGTAAAACTTGCACTTGCAGGAAAGGGGCAGCTTGTTTTCTTCAACTGTGATGGTTAGCACTCAGCAGAAATCACTATCTAAGAAATGAGAGGCAAATGCTAACACATTTAAAATAAACAGGGTAGATTTTCCTTCCAAACTTGCAATGGGTGAGGTAGTTCTTACATGTTCAAAACTCCAATTAACCCTTACCACACATGTACTCTTACACACATCTCTGCAGTCTTCATGCAGTTGTGGAAGTCTCCATGCAGATCTCGCTTGCACCAGACAATACACAGTCTCCAGAAACACACTCTTTGCACACACGCATCAGCTTCTCCTACACTCCCATGTGTACTACTCAGCTCTGTGTTGTGTTTCAGATAGCAGTGTGTAACGCAAACATATTGAACGTCACTAAGGCTGATTTCCTTTGCTCTAGTCTAATCACTCACCCTGTAACACATGCTCATAGTCTCAAGAAGCTGTTAGGACATGTGCACTTTTCTGCCTCCCTAAATGATAAGGAAAATGTGTCAGGCTGTCACAGTAATTATCACTTGCTCCACCACAGTAGTAAATGTGCATTGAAATTGCCAAAGAAAATATCGCTTTCTGCCTAGAATCACACCATGAGTCTGTGTGCACACAGGAATTGTTGTCAGAGATTTAATTTGTGTTGCTGTTGTTCTGTAAAACTTGCACTTGCAGGAAAGGGGCAGCTTGTTTTCTTCAACTGTGATGGTTAGCACTCAGCAGAAATCACTATCTAAGAAATGAGAGGCAAATGCTAACACATTTAAAATAAACAGGGTAGATTTTCCTTCCAAACTTGCAATGGGTGAGGTAGTTCTTACATGTTCAAAACTCCAATTAACCCTTACCACACATGTACTCTTACACACATCTCTGCAGTCTTCATGCAGTTGTGGAAGTCTCCATGCAGATCTCGCTTGCACCAGACAATACACAGTCTCCAGAAACACACTCTTTGCACACACGCAGCAGCTTCTCCTACACTCCCATGTGTACTACTCAGCTCTGTGTTGTGTTTCAGATAGCAGTGTGTAACGCAAACACATTCAACGTCACCAAGGCTCATTTCCTTTGCTCTAGTCTAATCACTCACCCTGTAACACATGCTCATGGTCTCAAGTAGCTGTTAGGACATGTGATCTTTTCTGCCTCTCTAAATGATAAGGAAAATGTGTCAGGCTGTCACAGTAATTAACACTTGCTCCACCACAGTAGTAAATGTGCATTGAAATTGCCAAAGAAAATATCGCTTTCTGCCTAGAATCACACCATGAGTCTGTGTGCACACAGGCTTTGTTGTCAGAGATTTAATTTGTGTTGCTGTTGTTCTTTAAAACTTGCACTTGCAGGAAAGGGGCAGCTTGTTTTCTTCAACTGTGATGGTTAGCACTCAGCAGTAATCACTAACTCACAAATGAGAGGCAAATGCTAACACATTTGAAATCACCAGGGTAGATTTTCCTTCCAAACTTGCAATGGGTGAGGTAGTTCTTACATGTTCAAAACTCCAATTAACCCTTACCACACATGTACTCTTACACACATCTCTGCAGTCTTCATGCAGTTGTGCAAGTCTCCATGCAGATCTCTCTTGCACCTGACAATACAGTGTCCAGAAGCACACTTTTTGCACACACGCAGCAGCTTCTCCTACACTCCCATGCATACTACTCAGCTCTGTGTGGTGTTTCAGATAGCAGTGTATAACGCAAACATATTGAACGTCACCAAGGCTCATTTCCTTTGCTCTAGTCTAATCACTCACCCTGTAACACATGCTCATAGTCTCAAGAAGCTGTAAGGATATGTGCTCTTTTCTGCTTCTCTAAAATCTAAGGAAAATGTGTCAGGCTGTCACAGTAATTATCACTTGCTGCACCACAGTAGTAAATGTGCACTGAAATTGCTAAAGAAAATATCGCTTTCTGCCTAGAATCACACCATGAGTCTGTGTGCACACTGGAATTGTTGTCAGAGATTTAATTTGTGTTGCTGTTGTTCTGTAAAACTTGCACTTGCAGGAAAGGGGCAGCTTGTTTTCTTCAACTGTGATGGTTAGCACTCAGCAGAAATCACTATCTAAGAAATGAGAGGCAAATGCTAACACATTTAAAATAAACAGGGTAGATTTTCCTTCCAATCTTGCAATGGGTGAGGTAGTTCTTACATGTTCAAAACTCCAATTAACCCTTACCACACATGTACTCTTACACACATCTCTGCAGTCTTCATGCAGTTGTGCAAGTCTCCATGCAGATCTCTCTTGCACCTGACAATACACAGTCTCCAGTTACATACTTTTTGCACACACGCAGCAGCTTCTCCTACACTCCCATGCATACTACTCAGCTCTGTGTGGTGTTTCAGATAGCAGTGTGTAAGGCAAACACATTCAACGTCACCAAGGCTCATTTCCTTTGCTCTAGTTTAATCACTCACCCAGGTTCCACATGCTCATGGTCTCAAGAAGCTGGTAGTACATGTGCTCTTTTCTGCCTGTCTAAATGATAAGGAAAAAGTGTCAGGCTGTCATAGTAATTATCACTTGCTCCACCACAGTAGTAAATGTGCATTGAAATTGCCAAAGAAAAAATCGCTTTCTGCCTAGAATCACACCATGAGTCTGTGTGCACACAGGAATTGTTGTCAGGGATTTAATTAATGTTTCTTTTGTTTTGAAAGACTTGCACTCGTAGGAAAGGGTCAGCTCATATGGTAGGATTTGAAAAGCTCAAAAAAAAATTGTAATGAATTAAAATTACATAAAGGTATTTTTTTTTAGTTTCTTGCAGGTATTGCTGAGTAACAGTGAAAAAATGTAATGATGCCTTTAAAGTCAAGAAAGAGAAAAGAAAAGCAACAACAACTATATTTGAACACAACTGGTAGAAAAAAAAATAGAAGGAGACGCTTGTGTTGGAAAAAAGAAAAAGTCTTCTGGTAAGCAATCTAAGGATTTTTAAAAAAATATCTTCAAAAAAACAAAATATGTTAAAAATATATGCACTTCAAACAGTGTTTCAAGTACAAAGCAACAACAGAGTCGACAGCAAAAACAAAAAGCTAATGTACAATCAGAAGTAAGAAAGAGTGACTTAACACGAAAAATAGATTTTAAAAACATTCGTCGAAAAATGTTTCAGAGAAGAGTGATGTTAAATTTGCTAAAGGATGTGAAAAAATATAAGAAGAAAACCAAATTTTAAAAGAAAAAGAAATTTATTGAAACCATTGTTACTAAGGCTTTGGAAATAAAAAGAAAACTATTCATTTTAATTTTGAACAGGATGCGTAGATTAGATAAATTAGTCAATGCAATGAAGTCACAAAGCAAAAGGAAAAGAGCAGTGAAAAAAAATAACTTTTGTAAAGTGTTTTTAGGAGAATGGAAGCATAGCTCAAGTACTGAACCATTTTTTAATGAAGAGAGTTATCTTCAAAGTAATAGTTTGTTGCATGCAGTTGACAACAATAGTAGAGCATATGAAGTTAAAGATGGTTGTGTAATGGAAAAGGAGAAAATGTTTTCCCTAGAAATGAGGAAGAAGTGATGGCTGCTGAGGTTAAGGGGAGACGTCCTAAAGCCCCAGTGTACACTTGGAATTGTAGTAGTATTTGTACTGTGCGTCAGGAATCTATTGATAAATTACGTGATTTTCTAAGAGAATATAGTAAAAAGAGTGTTAAACAGAAGATTAAGGTGCTTCAAAGACTAGATCCATGCAGAGTGAGAGAGAATACAGGTTTTCAAGGACATTCTTTGGCTTGTCTAAGTAGGAAAGTTTGTCAAAGTGTTTTTCACCATTTTAGGATGCTGGCAGTACATCATACTGAAATGAGAAAGTTTGTGAGAACATTGTATTTTGCTAAAAGTCCTGCACTAAAGTTAAATGAGTTGAATAATGCTCTTTTCCGTGGATCTGTATCAGATGTAGTGAAGGTTACTGATGAGATTCAGTTTTGTTATTTTGGTCCAGAACAAGAAAGTGCAGAAAATGACACAGTTATTGAGGAAAATGTGGAAGAGAATGTAGAACCCACTGTTAGTAAAAATTTTGAAGATGAAATGACAAAATGTACTATCATCTCTAATGAAACACCAAATATTACTTGTATTTGTTGCCGGAGAAGCCATTATAAAATTTAAACAAGGAATGTTGATCTGTATAAAAAAAGTGAAAATGAAGATAATTATAAGTGGAAAGATTTTGCAATATATATATTTTTGGAAAATTGTTTTGAATTGGGTGAAGATCAGCGTATTTGTAAATACTGTTATAACAAGTTAGAAGAAAATAGATTGCCGGCTAGAGCTGTACATAATAATTTAGAATTTGTTGATATTCCTCCAGAACTTTCTGATTTAAATACGTATGAGTCTATACTCATTCAATGTGTCCATCCGTTTCAGACCAAAGTGCGTATGGAGCCCAAAACAGGTAAATTACCTCCTTCAGATTTATTAAGAGGTTTAAAAGGAAGAGTTGTGTATTTGCCATTGGATTTGAAAAAAAATATGGAAACTATTGATGCAGATACTTTGGAAACTGAACCATTAGTTATTCTGGTTAATGGTGTACCTACCAAGAATAAGAAAATTTGACAGGAGCTGGTTGATGTACGAAAAGTACAAAGAGCAAATGTATATTTGAAAAGGAATAATAAATGGTATGAATCAATTTATATGGATGAAGATGAAGACGTTTTACTAGGAGACACAGAAATACCAACTGGGCAAATTGAAAAAGTGGACAAGTCAAAAGAAGAAGAAATGTATGAACATTTCCGCATACATCCTCTTCATTCAAAAGAAGTTATGGCAAACACTATTGATCTGTTTCAGATGAAAAAAGCAAAAGGAACTCCCGTGAGTGTATGGGAGGAGAGCTTGGAAGCTCGATGTTTTCCCCAGCTGTTTACTACAGGAAAAGGTGGACGATACGATGAACGCCCAGTACAGATTCCTGCTTCTGAGTATCGGACTACAAGATTATATGCAGAAGATTCAAGATTTCGTCAAAGTATTCCTTATTTGTTCCATCTTTTATTTGAAAGTGACTTGTCTGCACTATCTTATGCAGTAAATCACATTTTAAAAAGTGGAGTACATCAACATAATGTGTCTGCAAAGGATTTTATGAACAAAGTGCAACAGCGAGATGATCATTTGGAATCACAATTGATCAATCTGATGGCTTGTCAGCGTGGGACAAATGAATATTGGTACCGACGCCATGGAGAATTGAAATGTATGTTACGGAATTTAGGAACTCCAACATGGTTCCTTACCCTAAGCTGTGCTGAGTACGCTTGGGATGATTTACTGGATTTTCTGCGAAAGGCAAATTCCAACATTAAAAACATCCAATACAAGACAGCAGGAGAATTGTGCTCATTGGATCCGGTTAATGTTTGCAGATATTTCAATCATAGATTTGAGGCTATGATGTCCTTCATCTGCAATAAAAAAATCCACCTCTTGGAGAAGTTGTGGATTTCTTTTGGAGAAAAGAGTACCAAGCAATTCATATGCTGTTGTGGATCAAGGATGCCCCAAAATTTGGAACAGATTCTGATGATGCAGTTTTAAGTTTCATTGAAGAATATGCAACATGTGCTATACCTAAAAGCACAGAAGAGAAAAAGTTAAAAGAGCAAGTTTTACATTTCCAAAATCATCGGTGTGGAAAATACTGTCGGCGAAAGTACAAGAGTAAAGATAAATTCTACACAAAATGTCGATTTGGATTTCCAAGACCTGTTCTTTCAAAAGGAAGAGTCAATAGTTTTATGTCAGCTGTGCGACATACTATTACAAGAAAATCTCCCACAAATACGTACAACCTAAGAAGAAAAGAAGAGACAAAATATATAAATGACTACAACCCAGTCATTTTATCCATGTGGAATGCTAACATGGATATTCAGTATGTGGCTGACAATTCTATTGCTGTTGCTCGGTATGTCACATCGTACATCACTAAATCTGAGAAAACGGAATTGAAGGAAATGTGGGAAGAGATTTCTCACGAGAAGACTGTCAGTAAGAAGCTATACAGTTTCAGTTTAACCTCTTCTGTGCCCATGACGAGATAGTCTCGTCATGGAGCACAGTCGCGCTGTGGCTATGACGAGACTATCTCGTCATGAACCCCACCCGCGTGGGAAACGCCCGGCACAGGAGGGGGAAAGGGCGTGGCACCGAAAGGGTTAAAGATGTTATCGCATCGAGAAATTGGATCCTACGAATGCTCAGATAGGTTATCATCTGCAAGTCTGTACTCGAAATCGAGAAGAATAATTTGGGTAAGTTTAGGCCTTGCAGGAATGCGAAATCCGGTACTGAAATCTGTTGGAGAAATTGAATATTTGGCAGAGAACGACCCGGAAAGTACAAATATTTTGAAATCAAACATGTTGGACACATATTACCCAAAAAGAAGTCGTCATCTTGAGAACATGTGTCTCTATGAAGTGCTGCAGAACTACATTTTTACACGGAAAGCCACAGAAGACATCAACAATGGAAAATATAAAGTCATTGGTGAGGAAGGATGTTTGGTGAAGCAAACAAAAGGAAGTTTGATTAATCACAGGAAGCTGAGTTGCGACACTACTGACAAAAAGGAATTTTACTACTTGGCACTTTTACAGCTGTTTAAACCATGGCGTTCAGATTACGAACTACTTGGAGAATTTCACAGCTATGAAGATTCCTTTAATGCATGTAAAGATACGATTGAATGCAGTACTTTCACAAATTATGTACAAATGTTAAATGAAGAAATTGAACAGGAAGCTACAATTGCAGCTGAAGTAGCTAGAGACAGTTCTCAAGACAGCCAAAGTTCTGGAACGCTCAGTCAAGATCCCCTAGGACAACCAATCGTAGAAAATTAATCTGCAATAGCCATGACTGAAGTGGAAACATTTGAATCAAGCTCAGGAAGATTTAATAGACTTACCAAATTTGGAACAACAACTGAATGAAGAACAACAACAGATTTATGAAGAAGTCAGAAAAAAAAATGATCATGGATTACTACATGAAAATAAAGAGTGCTCATGCACATCATTTGAACCAATCAGGATGTATGTGAGTGAACAAGCTGGAACTTCAAAAAGTTTCTTAATTAAAGTCATCAGAAGCTACCTACAGAAAAAAACAGATTCAACTTTGTCTTGTGTTGTTACTGCTCCAACTGGGTTAGCAGCATATAACAAAAAGGAATTACTTTACATCGGTTGCTAACGTTACCAGTGGAGCATGAGAACAAAATAGAATATCACAAGCTAACAGGAGAAGCATGCTTCGAAGTTTCAAGAGTGTTGAAGAAGATGCAAGTTCTCATTATTGATGAGGTAAGCAAGGTATCAAACTTAATGCTTGCCTTTGTGCATTTAAGAATGCAGCAAATTCTAAAGAGAGACTATGATGTGTTATTTGGTGGAAAACATGTTATAGTTTTTGGGGATCTTCTGCAGCTCGCTCCAGTTAAAGGACAACCAGTGTTTAATACTGTGACACATGAAGACACAAAGAATCATTAGGAAGTATTGGTAATGCGAATATTTGGTCGTTCTTTGAGTACAAAGAACTCACTACCAATATGAGGCAAGCGAACGATGAAGATTATGCAAGTATTCTGAAAGTTATCAGAATTGGACTACTCACAGAAGTTGGCAGAAAAGCATTACAGAGTCGGTTGCTACATAATTTATTTCCAAAGGAAGAAATAGTTGCAGAGAAAATATACAAAACATTGCAGAAAAAAATACTGTAATCTGCTTAATGCCAACACTACGTGAATGCTCGATATTCAATGAGGAACTTTTGAAATTGGAAAAGGAAGAGATTAAGAAAATGGAAGCAGTGGACAAAATTCAGCATGAAGGAATTACTATTACATTAACAGGCAAACTGAAAAATAAATTGGATTCTCTAGAGAAGAACATTTCAAAAACAGCTGGATTAGAAAAAAATCTATATGTTTGCATGAACTGTCGAGTATTTTTAAGGAGAAATTTGGATGTAGAAAAAGGTTTAGTGAATGGAGCTATGGGTAAAGTTGTGGGTTTTGTGAAGTACCAGAAAAAAGATGGAATTGAATTTTTAAAAATAAAATTTGATCAGATTGAAGAGGTTAAAGAGATTAGTCGTTGTTCAGTCCGTTTTTTGCTTGTAAAAGACTTATATGTACGTAGGAAGCAGTTTCCGTTTCTCTAGCATATGCTGTAACTATTCACAAATCTCAAGGATTAACTGTAGATAGTGCTTTTGTAAACATTGGTTCTACTGTGTTCAAAGAAGGTATGGCATATGTTGCTTTGTCACGAGTGAAAACATTATCTGGTTTATTCATGATAGACTTTGATGACTCAAAAGTTAGTGCTGATGCAAATTGTGTAAAGGAGTATAATAGATTAAGAAGAACCTATGCTCCTCATTTAGGTCAGTATCCTGTGATTGAAAAACGTGTTGTTTCTCGGAAAAGGAGAATTGAGAATATCTGTAATGAGGATGTACAGAAGAGAAAACAAAAGGAGAGTGATGTGATTGCAAGCAAAAAGAAAAAGGACAGTGTTGAAGAGGTTGTTGGTTGTCATTTTGAAAATAGCTCTGGTGTCAACTGCTACACAAATGTAGTGCTGAATGTTGTATTTTATCTTGAAATGTTGCAAGAGCAGATAATACTAAATCATGGAAAAAGATTCTGTTCTCTGCTGAGTCTCCTTTATGAGAAGCTGAGTAATGATAAAACTAAAATAGAAAGTGCTTCTGATGTTAGAAATCTTTTAGATGTATGTTCTGGATGTACACAGTTTAAAGACAATGTCCAGCAAGATGCACAGGAATTCTTAATGTATATGCTGATGGTACTGGAAGATGAAGGGGTAGAAGTAGAACATTTATTTGGTGTCTCTTATAAATGGGAACATTGTTGTGAAAACTGTATGAACACATGCAGTAGTAATGTTGATTCTGAAAGGTTCATATATTTACCATTACCAGAAAGTAAATCAGTGTATTTTAGTAAATTAGTTAGAGAGGGTAATCACAACATGGAATGTTCTGAATGTAAATCAGAAATGTTGTCAACGTTATTTTTAAAGAAATATGGACAGTATGTAATTTTAATGGTACAACGTTGTAGAGCTGATGGAACAAAATTGGAAACTTTACTAAAGAAGTTTGTTGCTAATCAATTATCTATATCTGGAAAAACTTTTGTAGCACTTGCAATAAGTTTTTCATGACGGTTCTTCTATAAATTCTGGTCATTACACAGTTTATCTTGAATGTGAAAAAGGATGGACACTGTGTAATGATTCTCAATTGATTTTCAAGCAACGTTTGCCTTATGATTTACCCAATTGTTACTTAATTTTTCTGAAACACAAATTTTAAATACTTAAATCTGCATCTGAAGAAAGCATTATTTAAATTTTAAAGGATTACAATTGAAGATTTCACTAAAAAAGGATTTTCGAATTACTATTTGGCCTCAAGGAAAGGTAATAGAAACAATTGTGGACTTCTTTGACAGATAATATTTTGGCATATGTTCTTTTGCAACAAGGTTTACAGACGTAATTTCTTGAAAATTGTTATTGTTCTTAAAAGGTATTTTTAATATATATGTGCCATTTCTATCAAGGTATGTTTTAGTGAGGATATATCTGGGTTTTTTTTAAACAATCTTTCAGATTGTTTTTTTTTTGCCCGCTGTTAAATGATGAATACAATTGTTTTCACTATTTTCAGTGAAAATCAAAACATTCTGAAAACAGCAAAAAAAGGGCAAAAAATTGCTTTGTTAAATATGAAAAAACATGTACTGTTTAATAAAATGTATTGTTGAATATTAATACTTTTTTTCTTTTTTTCAGAACTAGAAAGAAAATTAAAAAAAAATGTAATTCAGTTTCCTTGCAATTAAAAAAAAACATTTATTTCTAAATAAGTTATTTTGATAGTCAGGTAAGTTTAAAATATCTGTATTTCTCACTCCTTCCGTTTCATGCTTCCTTTTCTTCACCTCTCCTCACTCTGCTTTTCTTATTTCTCTTCCCTCTCTCTCTTCCTGCTTTACTACTCTTTCGTAACTCCCTCACTCCTTCTCTACTACTCCCCTACCTTTACTACCTCCATCACTCATTTTTCATCCATGTTTCTTTCTCTGTATCCATGTGTCTTAGTCTTTTTAACTGCCTTACTCCTTCTCAGTTGTTTGCTCTCTGTGTCTGTATCTGTCACTCTCCCTTTGTCTGTCTTACTCTTAATTTCCTTAACATCTCTGGGACAGATTTACAAGCCCCCTGCGCCACTGCTACGTCACTTTTCTTGACGTTCTAGTGGCGCAGGGTGCTCCTCCATATTTACAAGGAGAGATTAAGCCACTCTGTGTGACTTTTCCTCTCCTCGTAAATACAGCCAATTAAAACGCAGCACTGTGTGTTGAAGGGGAAAACTATGGGTGTTGTTGTTTGTGTTCCCACACAACACTTATAGAACTACACCAATCTCCTGATTTACGAGAAATCATAACTCTGAAGTTGTGTGTGAATGCTACGCCACCCTAGAGGTGGCATAGCGAGGCACAACGAGGAGAAATGTTTTCATTTCTCCTTGTTTTTTCCTCTTTCAGTGCATGCTGCATTCTACAGCATGCATTGAAAGAGGAAAAAGCCTCTTGTGATTGTTTTTGTGCAGGAAGGTGTACAATCTCCCCACCACGCAGGCATCCTTGCAGCATGGTGCAAGGGAGCCGGCGCATGACTGCAGTTTGTGCGCCAGCGTAGTGGAAGTATAGAGATGCGACATATTCTTGTAAATATGTCGCATCTCTGTGCTTCGAAACTAACGCAGCACGGCGCAGCAAAATTACTTGCTGCACCGTGCTGCGTTAGTTTGTTATAAATCTGCCCCTCTGTTTTTACCACTCCTCCTCTCTCCATCACTCATTTTCCATCTATGTTAATTTTTTACCCTTCTCCGTCATTCTTCTTCCCTTACCTTCCCTAACTGTCACTATCCTTTACTCATAGTCACTCCTATTCTCCTATTTCACTTCCTCCTGCCTGTATCTCACACACCTTCACCTTTTCACATTCTTTCCTTCAATCTCACTCTGTTTTGTTCATTGACATCCTGACTCACCTTTCTCTCAGTGCAGTTTCCTAAATCCCTCCATCTCCTCACTCTCCATTTATCATTTTTCCTTACCCCCTTTTCTAATCCTCATGCCATTTAAAAAAAAAGAATTATAAATCAGATTTAAAAGCCCCTTAAGCCACTTTTGCGTCTGTTTTTCCATGTAAAAAGTGATGCAAAGGTGGTGCAAGAGGCTTGTAAATCTGCCCCATTGTGTGCTGAAGTTCTGACCTCTCTGCTCACACCAGTATTCCATGATCTGTCGCTATGCTAACAGAAAGAAGTCATGTTAGAAGTAGGAATCATTTGGAAAGGGTTGAAATTTGCAAGCAATAGAAATGTGTTTCCATTTTAAAAAATGGTCAAGAACATGGAACAGGGGCAGGGTAGAGACTTCCTGATCACCTAGTCTTTGTCAGGGAGTCCCTGAAGGTTCACTAAAGTTGAAAAAAAAGATTTTTTTTAAAAAAAACATCATAAGGCGCGCACCCTAAATAAATAAATAAAAAATAGATTCAAAAAACAAGTTTTTGTGTTTAGATTTTAGGTTGCTCTAAAAAGAGCCCTTGAGTTAATGTAGGGACAGAGGAAGAGAAAAACTGAAAAAAAGAAAAAACAACTATGGCCTAGTGCAAGAGTGCTGCTCAAAGCTTCTCTGAATGAGATCAATACTGGCCTAACCCATACCGCAATCCATGCACCGTGTAGACATCCTCGCAAAACAAGGACGTATATCCAGAGGTGTGTAAGAAGGTGAAGGCACAATCGCAGAAGAAGTGCTCGGCTGAGCTGCCGAAGATGTGCTCGGCTGAGCTGCTGAAGATGTGGTCGGCTGAGCAGGTGGAGGGTTTGCTCCAGAAGCTCGACGGAAAGTCGCAGGATGCACTTTTTCAACGTGCCGTAACATTGTGTGAATACTAAAAGATTCCCACGAGATAAGGTCCAGTGACAAAGTGTGCAGGTGACTATCGGTGCATTCACCTTCTTTTGCCCCTCAGGAAAAGAAAAAAACTGCCATATAAAGGAGTCTTTCTGCTTCCTCTGGCTCTGTCTCTCAAGAGTGTCCTGTTCACTCTCAGAAGATGGCTTCTGCTCTGCCATTGTCTCACAAAAACAGATTAGCTCCTTCTCCCAGGGAATCAAAACTAATAATGAGGGGAGTGGGTGTGGTGTTGGAAGAATTTGGAACTGAAAGTACTTTAAACCAATGAAAAGTGATGTTTCTTGATCACATGACTTGCCCTGAGGGGATTGGGTGTAGTGCTGGAAGAATCTGAAACTGAAAGTACTGAAAACCAATTAAAAGTGTTGTTTTATTAATCACATAACTCGAGGTGCGTGCACGGAGCAAGCTCAGAGCGCGCACGGTGCAATTACGCAAGCGCGAACGTGTACGCGCGCATGCGCATAAGTTTTACGCGTGTATGTAGCATGCATACGCAACACACGCGCATGCGCGAACGTCAGCGTGCGTAATCCGCGCGCATGCGCAGATTTAGCGCGCGTACTCCGCGCGCATACGCGTGTTTAGCGCGCGGAGCACGTACGACGCATGCATGCGTACGTGGAGAACGTACGCATGCGCACACCACGCTGCGCGCTGCGAGCTCGCACTAAAACGTACGTATGCGTACGTAGATAACGTACGCATGCGTACATGAAAAACGTAGGCATGCATACTGGGTACGCGCTGCGAGCGCGCACTAAAACATACGTATGCGTACGTAGATAACGTACGCATGCGTACATGAAAAACGTACGCATGCGTACTGTGTGCGCGCTCACAGCGCTCACCCTAAAATTTTTGAAAAAAAAAAAAGATTGAATTAAACTGTACATAAGTTAATAGAAGATATTAACTATGCTGTTCAACTTTATCCAAATTCAAATTTAAAAAAAAAAAAGAGCCACGCCAAATTAAAGGATACAGATAATCTATAAATATATACATAGGTAACTTTTTGTAAAATAAATATATAAAAAATATAATAATACATTCATAAATTAGCATTTAAAAAACCTTTGAAATTCACTGAAAAAACCATAGGTTTCACACACGTTATAGTTAGGAATTAGCATTTAAAAAACCTTGCAAATTCACTAAAAAAAACATAGGTTTCACACATGTTATAGTTAGCTGGCCATTTCACTTGTACAAAACCATTGAAATTCCACCGTTATAGTTAGTTCAGCTAACTATAACTCGCGTGCCCGCAATCCACTGCTGATGACGTCACATATCACATCACTCATGACATGGTCAGTGACATCACTGATGACATCACTGATGATGTCATATATGTGATGAATTAGTACACCTTCTCCCACCCTAATATAAATTTAGAAACACCAACTCAAAATTTCAGACGGCTATTTTGAAAACCATAGATACTCTAATACCAATAAATACATACTTACTCATTGACTCTTAGATCTACATGCACCTCCACTCACTCACCTGTACAGTCACTTATACTTACAGTCACTCCGTACAAGACTATCATATGCATTTATACACCTATGTAGACACTCACACACTACTAATCATCCATTAAGGTACTTACACACCTAGTCAGTTGTGCTAATAAATAAACACAGTCCAATTAACTCACCTATACAGTTAAACACACTCAAGTTCACTTACTCATAAAAATACAAAAACATTTTGACACTCTTATTCAATTTCTAGTACAAGCACAGACTCATCCATACAGCCAGTCCCGCAATCACACACTCTCAGATATAGATAGTTATATACTCTTATACACATATTCACTGTGTTTATATATGTAGTTACTGTCACATGTACAACTGAGATATACATTCAATCACTAACACACCCTTACATACACACACCCAACCATACAGTCGATCACAGTTGCACTCTTATAACCATGTACCCATAGAATCACCCACTCATACATCTATGCACAAAGTCACACACACCTCACCCACTCATACATTCAGGCACCCATACAGATACTCAGACAACCAATCAATAACTTATATAGACACTCATATAGCTATTCACAAAACCATGCAGCCACTTATACACCAACAGACAGACAGATACAGACATTCACACAGTTTAGTCACTAGTCTGCAGTAAGATACTTTTAATGACTCACTTATAGAGTCAGTTACACACCTAGAAAATCATCCATTCACTCACTTTTACACCCACTTATTCTACAAATGAAAACAGTTCAGAAACACATAGTCAATGAATGACGTCATCAGTGATGCCATTTGAGATGTCATCAGTGATGTCATCAGTGATGTCACTGACCATGTCATGAGTGATGTAATATGTGACGTCATCAGCAGTGGATTGCGGGAGCGCAAGTCATAGTTAGCTCAAATAACTATAACGGTGGAATTTCAATGGTTTTGTACGAGTGAAATGGCCAGCTAACCATAACATGTGTGAAACCTATGGTTTTTTTAGTGAATATATATATATATATTCACTGAAAAAACCATAGGTTTCAGGGGTGTTATAGTTAGCTGGACTTTTCACTTGTACAAAACCATTGAAATTCCCCCGTTATAGTTAGTTCAGCTAACTATAACTCGCGCGCCCGCAATGCACTGCTGATGACGTCACATATTACATCACTCATGACATGGTCAGTGACATCACTCATGACATCACTGATGACATCTCAAATGACATCACTGATGACATCACTGATGACATCATCCAGTGAATGTGTGTTTTTCTGAAAATTAAATATGTTTTATATATGTATATCTCAAGGTCGATGGAAGAATAAATGGGTATATAAGTGTCTAAATGGATGATTTGTTTTTGAAAAATTGATTGTGTAACTGACTGATTAAGTGTATCATAGTGAATACATGGCTTAGTGAGTAATGTTTAAATATGTAAATATCTGTATCAGTCTCTCACTTTGTGTATAAGTGGCTGCATGGGTTGGTGAGTAGCTACATGGGTGTCTATATAGGTTATTAGTTGGTTTTTTGAGTATCAGTCTGAGTGTCTGCATGGTTCGGTGGGGGGTATTACGTAGTGCATAGGTGCATGAATGAGTGACTCACTGTTTGTATGTGTTGAACACAGCATGTGTGCAGGACTGTATGGGTGGATGAGTGTGTGTATGGGTGTGTTAGTGAGTGAATGACTGTCTCAATAGTGTCTTTATGAGTAACTACATAGGTTTTAAACTAGTATATGTGACTATTGGTGTATATATGTGAGTATATGTGAGAGTGAGAGATTGAAAGAGTTCCTGTATGAATAAGTATGTGTTTCTATAAGTATTTGTTTAAAAGACTAAGTATGTGTAAGTTTCCGTAGAAGTAAGTATGGTGGTGTGTGTGTATAACTGTATATGCAAGTAAATGTATGTTTGATTCTTTATTAGCATGAGTGACTATGTGTGTGAGTAACTCTATGGATGAGTGGCATTGTGTAACAGGATGTATAGGTGTATGAGTACATATGATGAGTGAGTACATGTATAAGTGACTGTATAGGACTGTTGGTGAATGAGTGGATGTGTATGTGGATCTTAGAATTACTGAAGAGGTTGTTGTAACTGGTATTGGTATGTCCATTGTTTTGAAAATTTTAGTCTCTATTTTTGAATGTGTGTATCAAAGGTTATATTAGGGTGAGAGGAGGTCTGCCACTCTATCACAAGGATGATGTCATCAGTGATGTCATCAGTGATGTCATTTGAGATGTCATCAGTGATGTCATGAGTGATGTCACTGACCATGTCATGAGTGATGTAATATGTAACGTCATCAGCAGTGCATTGCGGGCGCGCGAGTTATAGTTAGCTGAACTAACTATAACGGGGGAATTTCAATGGTTTTGTACAAGTGAAAAGTACAGCTAACTATAACACCCCTGAAACCTATGGTTTTTTCAGTGAATTTCTGAGGTTTTTTAAATGCTAATTCCTAACTATAACGTGCCTGAAACCTATGGTTTTTTCTATGAATTTCAAAGGTTTTTTAAATGCTAATTTCTAACTATGCCTACAGAGATAGGACATGTGAAGAAAGAAGAAAAAATGCACAGAAAGAAACAAAAGAAGTGCAGAAAGAAGCAACAGAAGTCCTCAAATACGAAGATAAGTGCAGGAAGAAGGATAACGTGCAGAAAGAACAAAAAGAAGAGCAGAAAGAAGCCTTGTTGCAAAATCATGCTGTACCCTCAACTTTTTCAGACGGATACTGGTGGTAACTGAGAATGACTAACCAGTCCTAGAGCCAGTGCTATGTTAAAAGACACTTAGAATACAGTGAAAACACCTACATACACTAGGGAACATTATGCGTTGGGGTCCCCCTGTGATTAGCATGACCTCCTCTGTAAGCCCCTAGTGTATAATAGGGCATGGGGATTAAAACTACCTCTTAAAACAGGCCACAGGGCGTTTTTGCACACGTTAACTCAGGCCCCGTCCCCTCCCTTCACCACTGTGTAAACACGCCCTGTGTCCATTTTTAGTTGGGAGATTAGGTTCATTTGAATCCTGAGGGTCCCTAGGGTCCAACTAGCCCACTAGGTACCTCCAGTAAGTGCCACAGAGCTGCGTTGCAGAGAGGTGTAAAAAGTGGCACGGCCTGGACCACCTCTCTGCAATGCAGCTCAGTGGCGCTTACTGGAAGCACTTGGTGGGCTAGTTAGCCCCCAGGGGCCCTCAGTATTGAAGGGAAATTATATCCCCAATTTAAAACGTGCCATAGTGCGTGTTTGCACACGTCACCTCAGGCCCCGTCCCCTCCCTTCACCATTGTGTAAACGCGCCCTGTGGCTGTTCTAAGTTGAGAGATTAAGTCCCCCTGAATCCTAAGAGTCCCTAGGGTCAAACTAGACCACTAGGTTCCTCCAGTAAGCGCCACAGAGCTGCATTGCAGAGAGGTGTAAAAAGGGGCTTGGCCTCAGAACACCTGGCTGCAGCGCAGCTCCCTGGCGCATACTGGAGATGCCTGTTGGGGGCGCGTTTGCAGAGTGCTGCACGGAGGGGGCATGGCCTCCGGCACGATGCCAGTCTTTTATTTATTTTAGTTTTTTAAGAAGGGGGGCTGTTTGGTTCCCCTTCTTATTCTAATTTATTGGCCCTGATGACCCCATCCCCCAGGGCCAGTCTCCTAATTATATTTTTTTGACCCCAATCCCCAGGCCCGGCCACTGTTTTTTATTATTTTTAAAAAATATATATTTATAGACACACCTAGGACATGCTGGACAAACCGTACGTACCTATCACCATGACGATTTGCGTGATATTCATTAAAAGGCGACTATGCATTCAATGAATCCACGTGGAATGTATTTACACCACTAGTGAAGCTCTGACATGTCTGATGCCCTACCGTGCCTAATCCTGGTAGACACCCTTGTCGTTTATTTACACAAACATGGGTAGCTATTGACGGGCACATTTAATACACATGCACACCAAGCCATTCAAAGGGGATTCGACAAAAATTCGACCAAAACTATGCAAGAAACCCCCCTCACGGTTAATAAAACACACATCCACTGCCGGATGTGTAATACTTTTTATTTTACTCTCTGGAAAGGGGACGAACATCACTTGAGAGTCACAGCGTGCTCCTGACAGAGCCCAATGCTGTGTTACACCCACCATTGCCTGCCGAGTGCCACACACCTCTGTGTTGTTTTCCACTAGCTAGTGCATATGCTATGACACTCTCTAGCCCATGTGCACTGTAACACCACCCCGTGAATATGTCATGCCACACTTGTCTTCGCACGGGTTATATTGCCCCATCTAACGTGCCTTTCTCGATGCCTATGTTATAACGCACAGTGCTATGCCATACATATTACAATCTGGGATCCATATCTTTGTCACAGTGCATATGCAACGTTACAGTCCCCAGCACATATTTTATATTACAACTTTAGAGACTAGTTAGGTTACACAACACTGCCCTGTGCATATTACACTCCAAGGTGCATATCGCATAGCACGCGCTAGTGCCTGTGCTATCTCGCGCTCTCCAATGAATCTGTCATTGCGCACAATGTATTGCATATTATATTTCACGCCCGGTTCATCTTATATCACACTTTTTGGTGCATAGTTTATACCATACACTATATCTAGTTTTCATTTTCAATCGTGCTCTCAGGACTATGTTCTATATACCACTGTGTTCACCTACCCTTTTCACGGGCATTACATTTTGCGATAGGGGGTGGAGGGTCAGGGGGTGTTTCTGCCAAGTGAGCCCGGAGTCACAGTCACAAACGTCCTCTTCTTCCTGAATAAAAGTGAGATTATGCTGCATACTTGTTCATATTTTAAGTAGTTCGCACAGACACAATGTTTTAAAAACAAAGTTCCTAATACCCGCCTTCTCTGAACAGTTAGCTTGCTGCCCCATCCCCTTCCTCCCTATCCTCTGTTGTGTGAATCCATGGACTAGCCTCCTCCCTCCTGCCATGCATGGTCTGATGTGCTGCCACTGCCCTCAATTTAGTATGATGTACCAGTCCACTCCTCCTGCCCTCCATTGCCCAATTCTATGCCCCATCATTGACCTCCTGCTTAAACTCTGTGCTTAGCTTGCTGCCCCTATTCTCCTTCCCCCTGCCCTCCGATGTCTTTGTGCATGCCCCTGCTCCATCCTTTTTGCCCACCATGTCCCATTGACCTGCCACTCCTATCTACTCTGAGTGTTCTGTTGAGCTGCCACTCCCCTCCCACCTGCCTAGCATTGTCAGATGACTGTAACCTGTCCCTGCCACCTCCACCCTGCCTGTCCACATGCCATGCCCCTATCCTCTTCCTCCTGTCCTACATGGTCCATTGTACTGCCACACCCTTCTGCCCTCCCTGGTCTGTTGTGCTGCAACTGCTCCTCCTGCCTGCCCCGTGTGGTCTGTTGTGAGGTCCCTTCCCCTGAACTTTCTTGTCTGTGCACAGGTCCTGACCCTTCCTTCTATCCTCCATCGTCCTTTGTGCATGCCCCTCCACCCTCCTTCTTGCCCATCATAGCCATTGTGCTGCCACTAACCCTCCCACTTGCCATGCATGGTCTTCTGTGCTGCCATGGCCCCTCCCACCTTCCCTGTGTGGTCAGTTAGCTGCCCCTGACCCCCTCCCACCTTCCCTCCATGGTCTGTGTGTATGCCATCACAGTCTCACTGTTGCTCTTCATGGTGTGTCTTGCTTCTAGTGCGCATCCTGCCTGAGCTCCATGGCTATCTTGCTGCTCCTGCCCTGCCCCCTTGCCCCCAGCCCTACTCCCTCCCTCCTGGCTTGTCTGTTCCATTGTAATGCCCCTGATCCGTCCCTCCTGCCCTTTATGGTCTGTTATACTGCAGCTTTCTCTCCTGTCTGTCCATTATGGTCAGCTAGCTACCATTGCCTCTTGCCCCTCTGTTCTCTGTTGTCCATGTGCATGGTCCTGTCCCCTCCCTCTTGCTTTCTATGGATTGTTGTGCTGCACTCCCGTCCTGCATGCCCTGTGTAGTGTATTGTGCTGCTGCAAACCCTGATGCCTGCCCTGCAGGGTCAGTTTGGTGCACCTCTCCATGTCCCTCCTGTCCTCTGTTATCCAAGTCCATGTCCCTATCCCATTTCCTTCCATGATCCAATGTACCATACTTGCGAACATTTTGAACTTGGTAAGAGGGAGATTTTGAAAAAAAACTGGGGTATTGATTTTCCCCTTTGAGTTACATTGAAAAATAGGATATTGTAGACAGGAGACAGATCAAATAAAGCCCATTTGAGCTTAAAAACATTGGACGTTTCCTGGCTGAATCGGGTCTGTTGGCATGTATGGTTGTACTACCATTGCCTCTTCCTTCTGCCCACAATGGTCTATTACATTGCCACAGCCTTGAAGGAGGGTAGATTTTGTATCACAGGGGGCCCCTGGCCCGTTCTGTCCACACCTGAAGTATGAGACCCTTGTCCTTGCCCTGCCAGCTGCATTTGTAGGCCGTATTAAATTGACCAGCGGGTCCTGTGTTGCTATATAATTATCCTGAGACATCCTTACCACTCAGCCAGCATAAAACCCCTGTGTAGGCCCTTCTGTTCAATATGTAGGCCTCTTTGTTAAATTGACCATAGCTCTGCAATTTAGTGTATAGCAGTCTGAAGGCAGGTCTGCGAGGCCTTCTGATCCAAACTAGTAGCCCCCACCCTACCCGAGTGCTCCGTGCTCGGTATCAAAGTTCAACATCCCCCTGAAGCTGTCGACATACAGTAGGCTGCATCCTGGACTGGTACTTGCTTCCTGGGCAGGTTTCCCACTTTTAAGGAAGTGGCAACCGCAGAGCGTCAAGTTAGGAGAACTGAGGAGATTTTATACATGAATATATTGAATTCCCGTACAATACCCATTATTTTCTGCTTGCTCTATGGAACTTACGATAAGCGATTGGCCTGAGAGACTGACCTTTTCACCCAGTCCATTGTCAGCATTAAGTGGGTAAATGACGAAATGTCTGGTAAAATCTGCAGACAAAGCTTTTGGGTAGCATACGTAGGTAGATGTAGCGTGCAAAGGAGCCCACAAAATGATATAAAAAGGGAGCACCCACAGATATCGACGGACTACCTCGCCGTCTGTATGTAGGTTAACAGGCAGTGCAGGTTTTCCCCAAGAGCTGGGAGCTCTTGTCTTCCTTTGCTTAAAATGTCTTGCTTTGCTTGAAGTAGCTTATTCTATTTTACCTATATGAAATGTCATGTTATGTTTAACCATTGTTCTCTTTACTTTTGCATTTAAAAGATTTTGTATTGTAATTGCAGGAATGCTTGCTCTAAGAGTAAACGTGAGTGTTCCTAGGTAACATTTTCCTTGGTGTAACTTGTTTCTCATGATGCATTTATAGATGTGTTTTCTCTCTCTCTCTGTCAGTACATTAATTGAGATACAGAGAATATTATGACAGCTGTATGATTATCTGGATTCTGTATTTTGTACTTTATGTCTCTATTCTGCGGTTTCTTTGAAGTTGCATCTTCTCATTAAACTGCCATTGTATTCTGCCTCCAATTCCATGTCTCATATGTCTGTTTTCTTCATTTTTGGAGCAAGCGTTCCTAGGCACCCCGGCTCAAATTAAGGTGCCCCTTTTGTCCCTGACTCACTCTCCTGCTCAGTTCTGTGGTGGCTCCCGGGGATCTGGGGACCGCCCCTAGCTTCCTTGACCCGTAATAGATCTTCCCTCCAACAGCCTCTCTTGCAAGTCCTGTATTGTTGGTTTGTTGCCCCTGCCCCCCTTTCCACTGCCCTCCATAGTCTGTTGTGCTTCCACGGACCTTCCTGCCTGCTCAGTGTGGTTAAATTGTTGCCTTTGCACCCTCCTACCTGCCTTCAATTTTCAGAGTCCGTGCCCCTGGCCTCTGCCTCTCAACAGTATCCTATATATAGTATATAGATTGCTAACATTCTATATTTATTACAAAAGTGTGGAACGCCTGACATCATCTTGATGTAATCAAAACTGTAATACCTAGAGCATTTCCTTTAGAAATTACATATATGAGAGGGTCTTATTGGCATCAAAATTATGGTTAGTGCTCTAAAAGACTAAAATAAGGACATATTTTCTGAGTTTTCAAATAGCGACAAAGCACTTTTAAATTATTTGTTATCTTTATGTTTTTTTATCCAGTTGACCACTTGATTAAATGTTGCACTTAGGGGAGAGGATGTGGTGTTACTTCCAGAACTGCAGACTTTGCAACTGGGGAACCAGGTTGAAGTTTCTGCTTCAGCTCGACATTCTGTGATTCTGGTCAAATCACTTAGTCTCCCCATGTCTACAACCAAAATGAATTTGTTCTTGTGTGATGTAACCAATGCTCATGTAAAGCACTCCAATACCTGACAAGTCTGCACTATATAACACTGGAAAAACACAAAATAATAAGTGTTTTGCACACTTCTGTCATTGGGCTATATTTGGGCTACATCTGGGTGATTTTGGGCTACATTTGGGCTCTTTTGTCTCCGGTGGCCATCTTGGGAGATTTATTTGTTATGAAGTTTCCTAATTTCCTCATGTACTGCAGTCTCCTCAGTAGGAAATGCTTTCAGTTTTTTACTTTGATTCCATCATGAAGGTATTCAGATATGTCACACATTTGCCATAAATTCTGAAAGTTAGCACTCTAGTTGCTCATTAGATCACTGTAGTAAAACTACTGTTCACCATGGAAGTCTGCTCCTGGTATTAAAAGTGCATGTTTCAGTCTGCATGTCAGAATTTTTTAATGAAATAGAAGAGGATTTGAGAAGTCACTCAAAATGTGCCCTCATTTTCTTTCTGCAGCATTAATCATAATTTCTATGGCAAAATGAACCCCCTCATTGTGTTCCTTTTAAATTAAATGTTTTAAGTGTTACCAGTTTATTCCAATCAAGATGGCTTCAGGTGTGCCATACTTTTGTCATAATGAAGACAGTAAGCGCTCTAGTTGTTTTTAAGAACACTCTGGGACATTCTGTCATTGGGCTATACTTGGGCTACATCTGGGTGATATTTGGGCTACATTTGGGCTCTTTTGTCTCTGGTGGCCATCTTGGGAGACTTATTTGTTATGAAGTTTCCTAATTTCCTCATTTACTGCAGTCTCCTCAGTAGGAAATATTTTCAGTTTTTTACTTTGATTCCATCAAGAAGGCATTCAGATGTGTCATACATTTGCCATAAATTCAGAATGTTAGCACTCTTTTTGCTCATTAGATCACTGTAGTAAAGCTACTGCTCACCAGGGAAAACTGCTGCTGGTATTGAAAGTGCATGTTTCAGTCTGCATGTCAGAATTTTTTAATGAAATAGAAGAGGATTTGAGAAGTCACTCAAAATGTGCCCTAATTTTTCTTTCTGCAGCACTAATCATACTTTTTATGGAAAAATGAACCCCCTCATTTTGTTCCTTTTTAAATTAAATGTTTTAAGAGTTACCACTTTAATCCAAGCAAGATGGCTTCAGGTGTGCCATAAGTTTATCATAAGTAGGACTGTTAGCGCTCTAGTAGTTCTTTGGAACACTCTGGGAAGCTGCAGTAGAACACAAAGGAATCAACTGACAGTCTCTGCCCTTGTTGGATGTACATGTTTTACTGAGAATGTCAGACTTCATTCACACATGACTGAGAAAGATAATGTGAATTTACAGAAAATAAGCTCTCAGTTTAGCCTATAGATCACCTTCCAAACCTCTGTGGTAAAAGCATGAGAAAATATTTTTCTCTCAATCATGATATCCCAGCAGAAGGCTTTTTCACATGGTGAAATCACCTTAGAACATACCACAATTCCTAAAATGAGTATGGTACCATCAACAAATGATTTATAATGTAACTAAAGTCTTAAAACCTTCTAATAACTGCAATGCTTTTTAATGAGGTGCTATCATGTATATTGGTCCCAAGATGACTGCCAACACTTCTTGGATGAAGTGCTGACAGCCAATCAGATCTCAGGATGAGATGTGTGGTTAGGCTCCGCCCACATATATATATGCTTTTAAATGCTATTTTCTCAGGAAATACTGAACAGATTTACACCAGACCTGCAAAAGGCACTTCCTTGACCTTATGGCTACCTCTCTGCCAAATTTCAAGTAATTCTGTTCAGCCGTTCGGGCTGTAGCTGTGTCTAAAGGTCCTATGGAAAAATGCATGGGGAAAACGCGTTTTGGGACCCCCCTTTTTTCTCGGCCCCTGCTTGACGAATCCCCCCGAGACTTTCAGGGTAGGAGCGGAGCGTAGCGCCCCACCTATTTTGAAAATTTCGCGAGGATTCGTCGACCGGCGCCAAAGTTATTCCAAATAGAATGTTGCGGATTTCCTATGGAAACAGGGTCCTAACTATAACTACCTACTGGCGACCGCCAGTAGGTAATATATATATATATATATATATATATATATATATATATATATATATATATATATATATATATATATATATATATTATCTACTGGCGGTCGCCAGTAGATAGTTATAGTTAGGATCGTGTTTCCATAGGAAATCTGCAACATTCTATTTGGAATAACTTTGGCGCCGATTGATAAAAACTCGCAAAATTTTCAAAATAGATGGGGCGCTCCGCTCCGCTCCTTCCCTGAAAGTCTCGGGGGGACTCGTCAAGCGGGGGCTGAGAAAAAGGGATGTCCCAAAACGCGTTTTCCCCATGCATTTTTCCATAGGACCTTTAGTCCAAGCTACAGCCCGAACGGCTGAACAGAATTACTTGAAATTTGACAGCGAGGTAGTCCTCAGGTCAGGGATGTGCCTTTTGCAGGTCTGGTGTAAATCTGTTCAGTATTTCCTGAGAAAATAGCATTTAAAAGCATATATATATCTATAGGCGCGCACCGTGCGCGCGCGGTGCGAGCACCTTGCCGTGCGCGAGCGCGTTTCTGATTGGTTGTTAGATCTTAGTAAACATTCGAATCGGTCAAAACCAGGAAGTATCGGCCACCCTTTTGTCTCTCGCAGTCTGAGGGGGTGAAAAACAAAGGTGGAGAACGTGAAAAGGGGGCAGGGTGGACAGTTCCTGACCCCCTAGCCTTTGTCAGGGGGTCCCCGAAGGACCCCCAACTGCGAACATTTGTTTTATTTTTTTTACAAAAAATCGCGTAGTGCGCGCAGCGTGCACGCACGGTAGAAACGGAACAATTCTGCGAACTGCGTAACGTGGGCGCACGGTGCGCGAAGCGGACCGTGCGCCCATTGCGCGCGCACGGTGCTCGAAGTGCACCGTGCGCGCACCGTGCGCGCACGGTGAAAAACCTTAAAAAAAAAAAAATAATAACTTAGCATTTAAAAAAACGTACAAATTCACTGAAAAAACCATAGGTTTCACACACGTTAATGTTAGGAATTAGCATTTAAAAAACCTTGCATATTCACTTAAAAAACCATAGGTTTCACACATGTTATAGTTAGCAGGACATTTCACTCGTAAAAAACCAATGAAATTCCCCCGTTATAGTTAGTGCAGGCAACTATAACTCACGCGACCGCAATCCTCTGCTGAGGACGTCAGATATTACATCACTGATGACATATGTGTCTTTCTGAAAAATAAATATTTGTAACATATGTATAGCTAAAGATTAATGGAAGACATGGGTAAATAAGTGTCTAAATACAGTGATGTAATATCATGGCCTTGGAATTGATGACTATAAGGTCAAATGCAGACCTGCTGCCACGTCCGGGTCTGAGCTTTGGGGGTATGTGAATGCTGATATACTTCAAAAGCAGAAAACGCATTCCTAAGGAATCTCCTCGCTGTCCCGAAAAGCAGATCAACCTTTGTCTGCCACTCTGAACTAAGAATTCCTTGTTTAGCAGACGAGATCAAGATCCAGCCAGTCCCACTCTGGCATACAATCTGGTCCTCTGATCACACTACACTCAATCGCTCTATCATTGAAGACTATCTTAGATCTAAGTCTGCACTTAAAATCCCCTGGCTCAAATTTGTGCATAATTTTCTGGCAGACATTGGCCACCTTTAGTTTTCTTTACCATCCTGAGCTCTTGATAACCATCCAAAAAAAAAAGTCCTTATATTGAAATGCCTATCACTACTTGAGCAATCAAGGCTATCCACAGAAATGATGAAATCTTCTGTTTTGAAGAACCAGATGATTCTGACTAGCCACAATATGCAGTTCTATTTAGCTAACGTGTACAATCCGTGTCATCGATTCATTCTGACCTGGTTTCAGTTGGATATCTTTCATCATCTAACCAGCTTTCCTACTATAAATAACTGGTAGCCTGACCTTGTGAAATGCCCATGCGACGATATCTCCACGCAGAGTACCATGCATATTGTCCTTTTTTGTAAATATTATTCTGGTCTGAGAAAACAACTTATTAAACATTTTGTTATTACAACTAGGTTTTGCACAATGTCAACCAACTTTTATGTATTTGCAATTGCTCCCGAACTTGTATATATGTGCTGTATTTTTTTGGCTCTTATAAATTGTAGGACGCAGCTGTAGGAACGTTATTGATTATGCAGGGGATGTACGTTTTTATTTATGTTTGTTTTTAGATTTGTGTTTTTATCCTTTTTAACCTATTTTTAATCTTTTTTTTTGTCCTCATTCGCCAATATCCATAGTATGCAGACCGTGTATTTTTAATCTTGATACTATTATTTTTATATATCATTACTATGTGATTTTGAATAAAGCTTATCTTGAAAGGAATATATATATATATAATAAAATAAAAACGGCAGGCTGGCCCCGGGGATGGGGTCTCCAAGGCCAATAGTGTGGTTCCCCTTCCCTAGAAATACATTTTAAAAAAGGAGGCCATGCCCTGGGGGATGGGGTCCCCGGGGCTGAATTGGCCCAGGGAAGTGAATCACACGGCCCCCTTCCCTATAAAAAATTTTTTAAAAAAGGAAGCCAAGTCCCGTGGGATGGCGTCCCCAGGGCGGAAATTGGCCTCAGGAGGCCCACTTTAAATTTTTTTTGTTTTGTTTATTAAAAAGGGGTCAGGCCCTGGGGTACGGGTTCCCCAGGGCCACAAAAATGCTAATAGAAGGTGGACCACACAGCCCCCCTTCTAAAAAACCATACAAAAAAAGCTGGCATCTCACGGAGGCCCTGCCCCCTTCCTGCACCACTGTGCAAACGCGCCCCCTAGCGCGTTGTAAGATGGGGAGTTAATTACCCTTCAATACTGAGGGTCCCTGGGGGCCAACTAGCCTAGCAGGTACCTTCAGTAAGTACCACACAGCTGTATTGCTGTGAGGGGGTCTGACGCCACACCCCTTTTTACACCACTCTGGAAACGCGCCTCTTGGTGCACTGCTGGTGGGGCGATGAGGTTCTCTTTTCTCCTGAGGACCTCAGGACACAAGTGAACTTCACCTGAGCAGCAGTGCAACACGAGTCGCGTTTGCAGAAAAAGGGGGCGTGGCCTTTGAGCACACTCAGCAATCTAGCTGTAAGGGGCTTACTGCAGGTAACAGGTGGACTCGTTGGCTCCCAGGGACCCTCACTATTCAAGGGGACTTAATCCCCCAATTTAGGACACGCCAGGAGGGGCATTTGAAGATTGGTGGAGAAAGGGGGCGTGGCCTGTGTCCAGCTTTCAGCAATCCGACTATCTGGGACATACAGGAGGTATCTGGTAGGCTAGTTGGCCCCCAGCAGTGAAGGGGACTTCAATCCCCAACCAAGAGTGCGCCAGGAAGTGCGTTTGCAGAGTGGTGGGGAAAGTGGGCGTGGCCTGCTGTGACAACCTAGCAATCCTGCTCTGAGGGACTTACTGGAGGTAATAGGAGGAGTAGTTGGCCCCCAAGGATGTCCTTGAGGGCCAACTACCCCTCTTGTTACCTCCAGTAAGTCCCACACAGTGGGATTGTTAAGACGTCTTCGGCGGCCCTGCCCGCCTTTCTCCACCACTCTGCAAATGCGCCTCCTGGCAGAGTACGGGATGGGGGAAGAAGTCCAATTTGAATTTGAATTTTGATTTTTTTTTTTATTTAAAAGTATTTATTGAGCGCTCGGACACCAGGCGGTTTCATGGCGCTGTAGAGGAAATGATACCTGAGTGAGAAGGTGATGCGGCTTAAATTTTAAAAGCCTGTGCAAACAGATTGGTTTTCAGGGTGCTCCGGAACTCCAGGTACGAGCGGGATGATCTCATTTGGAAAGGAAGAGAATTCCAAAATTGTGGAGCCAGAACGGAGAACATTAAGCCTCCCATTCTGCTCTTCTTTAATCTGGGCACCACCAGTAGGGACAAAGAGGAGGAACAAAGTTGTCTAGTGGGGATGTAAGGGACAATTTTTGACATAATGAAAGATGGGGCTGTTCCCGCAAGGGCCTGGAACGTGATGCAACCCATCTTAAAAAGGGCCCTTTCTCTAATTGGGAGCCAATGGAGGGATCTGAGAAGGGGAGTGGTATGGTAAGACTTGGGTAGACCATAGGCCAAGCGGGCAGCTTGGTTTTGCACCAATTGGAGCCTCTGGATGGCATAAGCGGGGACGCCGTTGTATAGGGCATTCCCATAATCCACCCGAGAGAGGACCATAGCCATCAAGATCAATTTGAGGGCTGAAAAGGAGAAAAACCGTGAGATCTTGCGAATGGTGCGCAAAGTAAAAAAACAGGAAGAGACCACTGTGCTGATCTGAGAGTGTAGAGTCAGTTGTTGGTTGAGGGTGATTCCCAGTGTCTTAACAGCGGGAGAGGGAGAAGGAGGGGGACCAAAGGAGGAGGGCCAGAATAAGGGGGACCAAGGGTTGAGTTTGCCGCCAGTGAGAAAAAGCTCGGTCTTATCAGGTTTGAGCTTGAGGTGGTTAAACGACATCCAATCCCTGATAAAGACCATCACCGACTAGAAATTGGAGATAGAATCGGAGGAGTTAGAAAGGTGAAAGATGAGTTGGAGGTCATCAGCGTAGTTAAACACAGTGACCTCCATCCTCTGCAGAGCACAAATGAGCAGGCAAACGTACAAATTAAAAAGAAGGGGGGAGAGAGAGGACCCCTGAGGGACGCCACATAGTACTTTACGAACCTGCCAGATGAACTGATTTGCCAGATGAACTGCCTGTGAGCGGTCGCTCAGGAACGAGCTGATCCAGGCCAGGGCAGAACCTCCAATGCCTGCCGCCTCGACACGGGAAAGAAGAATGGTGTGATCGACCGTGTCGAAGGCGGCCGACAGATCGAGGAGAACCAATGCCTGAGGGAAATTAACATCTTGCCCCGCTCTGTCGATGACAAAGAGCACCACTTTTTCGGTGGAATGGAGAGGGCGGAACCCTGCTTGGCATGGTGAGAGATAGCCAGTGTCCTCTATAAAAGAGCTAAGGACTTTGGTTACGTGGCGTTCAAGGACTTTAGCCAGAAAGGGAAGAAGAGAAATGGGCCGATACTTTACTAGCGCTGTGGGGTCTGCGCCTGGTTTTTTCAAGATAGGGATGTTGGTGGCTGATTTTTGACATGGAGCGACAGTGCCTGATCTGAGGGTCTCATTAAGAAAGGTGAGGGGGGGGGGAGAAGGACAGGTAAGGAAGATATCGCGCAAGATGTGAGCCGGGCAGATGTCAGCGGGGGATCCCGACTTGACGCATGGAAGCAAGGAGAGGAAGGTTTCTTTAGACAGTGGAACTATGAAATCGAGGTGGCGGGCATTGGGTTGTGGGTCGGGGTTTAGGAAAGCTTGGGAGGGTGGAGGTATACTGGCCTTAATGTCTGCAATTTTATTGATAAAGAAGTTGTTCAGTGAGTCACATAAATGCTGGGAAGGTACCGGCTTAGATGAAGTCCTGTCCGAAGACGCTAATTCAAAGACTGTAGCAAAGATTTCTCTGGGTTGGTTCTCTGCCCGGAGGATCTTGTTAGAAAAGTAGCAGGTTTTGGAATTAAGGATGGCTTTCTTGTCTTCGGCCTGGAAGGAGGAGTATAGTGACTTGGAGGCTGTGCAGTAAGTGCGTCTCCACGCACGTTCTGCACGGCAGGCGGCCAGTTTTATCTCCTTAAGTTCTGGGGTGAACCGTTTGTTGACGTCATGAGCGCGTCTTACCCTAATGCGTCTTAGGGGTGCCACCTGATCGCAGGCGTTGGACAGCCAGTTAATTAGTATTGCTGCCTGAAGGGGGGGGGATTGTTTCTCTATGGCTGAACTGGAGGTTAATAGAGAAGAACAGAGCAATGGGATGTCAAGTTTGCTCCAGTTACGAGCCCAGGTGTTTTTGGGCAGGGGGGTTTTTTGGTCAAACTTGAGTCCAGGGAGAAGGAGATCAAGTGGTGGTCTGACCACAAGCAAGGGGTAACAGTAGGCTCAAGGATAGGGATGTTAAGGGACCAAACTTGGTCTAATATGTGGCCCTGAGCATGAGTGGGAGTGTGAATATGGGATATAAAATTCAGGTTTTGAAGTGATTCTGTGAAATCTCTGGAGGGGGCATCTTCTGCTAGGTCCGATGGCCAAAAATTGAAGTCCCCCAGTACCAGGACTGCCGAGTTGTTCATGGCTAATGTGGCTAGCAGATCCTGAAAGGCTGGAAGGAAGTGCGGCATATTTTTGGGGGGCCGATACATCAGGACACATGTGATGGGGATCTGGAAGGAGTTCGAACGTGCAACTAAGTTGTCCACTTCTGGGATAGGGGTGTGAGGTAGTAGATGGAAGTGCAGCTCAGAGTGAATAATCAGAGCCACTCCCCCCCTGTTTTGCCAGGGGGTCGATCTGCCCGAAGGGCATAGTAGGAGGAGGGCAGAGCCGCAAGCAAGTTGGGCAGGGAGTCCTGGTGAAACCAGGTTTCCGTGAGGAACAGTAGGCTAGGTTTCTGAGTGTCTAGGAGGATGAACAGGTCGAGGTGGTGTTTTACTGCCGACCGAGTGTTGAGTAGGAGGGCAGAGATAATCGGTAAGTCACTTACTTGAGCAGAGGTGGAACTGGTGCAGATCGAGAGTCGAGTTGCTGAAGGTAGGTTGGATGGTAAAGAGGGTGGGGGATGGGCGCTAAGGATCCTGACCTCTGTAATATGATCCTTCACTGCTTGATTCAAGTCCCAAGGGCCTTGGTGAGCGCACAGTGTTTCAGGGAGATAGGAAATATAATAGGCATGGAGCTGTGCCCCTGGCCCCGTCCGGTCGCAGACGGGCGCAGACGGGCTTGCCTTAGGCGCGCCTTTGGTGCGCTGCCGGCGCACCCGCTGTGCTGGTCCGCTGCGCGTCTGGAAGATACACATATTTATAGGCCAGGAGAAAGGTGCGTGGCCTCACGTCAGTGGGCGTGGCCTGAGGGTTGATGGCGGCGAAGGATTTCCCAACCCGGGGCAGTGCTTGCGTCCGCTGCGCGGGAGAATTCAAGATGCTGTTGTTGGTGGGGAAGTGCCAATTTACTCCTGAGGGATTTTGGGGGCCAAGAAGCCCTCCTGATACCTCCTGTAAGTGCTGCACAGCCTAATTCCTGAGTGCTGGTCAGAGGCCCAGCACTCTTTCTCTACCACTCTGCAAACGCGACTACTGGTTAAAGAAGTGTTTGCAATGTTATAGGTTTCACATTTGCGAGAGTTAGAGCTATTGTCAATGTAAATGTAAAAGTTTTTTAATGTTTTTCAGAGTGGAGTGGCTTTACGTTGTGTGTAGTGTAATTATGTGGTAAGTTGTGCAGTGAAATTATGTGGATAGAAAGTATGTGGGATTTATTTTAATAGGATTTATGTAGAGTGGGATTATGTGTTATGGAGAGTAATTATGTGGTATGGTAGTCTGTGTTGTGGAGTGGTAATGTCAGGTTTGGTGTTCCTCGTTTCCATAGAAGCTCAACTATGAACTCAATGAGAGAAAAAAAAGAAGGAATCACTGAGGAGCACTTCTGGACCTAGTCAGAGGTATGAGCAGGGCCACTGGAATTATGCAACTGTTTGGCTACACCGACTTTCGCACAAATATACAGTTTCCGCATTAGCCACATAATTCATCATCTGCTCCCTAATCTGCAGATTTGAACAAAAAAGGCCTTGTTTCTAGCTCAAACGGCTCAAACGTTACACAAAATACAGCGATAAGTGTTACAGCGTGGTGGAAGGCCGTTTGCACACCTAGAATGGTCCCCTGTTACTTATTGCTAAATGGGAGTGTTAAATTGGTACTAATGGTGTGCAAACTGAAGGATGGTGCCCTCTAGGGCCATGCGGGTCATTTACAACCACCTGCTATGCCTTCCCCAAAATGAAGAGTTGGTCAGACAGTAGAGAATACAAACTTTATTCAGTATATAATCTGCAGAGGAGCCCAGTCAGGCCTTCACCCTAAGATGTCTGCCGAGGGGACTGACGCCCCAGGGTACGCTAATAAATATTAAACCCTTCTGGAGACTTCAGCCACGCCTCTAATGGAAAGTTACTGGCTTGAGTCGGGTATGAACAAAGGAGGAACAAAGAGATGAGCTAACACCTGCCAGATGGGTGCACTATCAGTACTCCAAGGCCACTGCGCCGAGTCTCAGTGTCTCCTAACGTGAGAGCAGAGCTACACATCGAGATTGGAATGCAGAGAAAGAATATCGGTTCATTCACATGTCGGGTTACAGCTTTGAACAGGAGAGAAAATAATAATGAAGTACAGTGTTTTGCTGAGGCAAGCGAGAAGAGAAATAAGGCCTAGTTCGAGCACAGCCCAAGCAATCTTCTAGTGATTGCGAAATACAAAATGGAGTCACACAAGCTAACTAAGCTTACATGTTGCGAGCATAAGTCAGTGGGTTGCATAACATGAATACAAATAGAATTTTTTTAGCCACATATTGCCTACCTAACATAGCATGTGTAAGTGCTCAACGGGAAGGGGAGTTTTAAACCTAACAGACCCTCATTTTAGCATATGTGGCTAAAAGCTTTATTGCTATCCAGCAGGGTTTTTACAATTCTAAGTGGGAATAGGAGAATTATATAGTCATTCATATTGCAAAACAGATTCAAAACGAATGGGAGCATGAAAGAAACATCATTTAACACTCAAATATTCCCTCATCTATCAACATAATTGAATGAATTTCTTGCATCATCATGGTAGAGTACTTATTATCCTGTTTGAGCAGCATAATGCTGGGGGCGAGTTTACTCACACAATATATACAACAGGATGGGAGGCAATTGATGCACAAACAACAGGTAAAGATGACCCCTGCGATAGCTATCAGGACAAGAAAGATCTTCCAAACCCATGAAGTCAGCGGGCCCCAGAGCCATCCTGTAAGGAACCATGAACCATTGTCTTGATGGATCTCTGAAGCAAGTCTGTTTAATTTTATTAGGACAGAATATACAGTTGGGGCACTGTCGGGTATGTTAACACAGCAACTGCTGGAGATGACAAGACATGCTCCACTACCTGTTAGCTAGAATGACATCTAAACCATCTAATTTTGAAGTGAAACGAGTCTTGTAGCTTGGAGCTCGACTGTAATATTAGTCAGTATACCAGCAGTAGTGTTAATGACTCCCTCAACTACTCTGGCAAGGCGACGTATGTTGCGGCTATTAAACATGGGACCCCAAAATGGCCCAATACCCTTCATTATATCAGTGAATTGCTGTAGGGAGGTATCCGTTTGATTAATATCATCTGTATTACCAACTCTTTTAACTCGGTGCACGGAAAGATTCCTATGGTGCAACCTATGATCTTTGTGATAAGTGGTCGGCACAAGGTACACAGGAGGCAGTAGGAAGGAGAGATAACACTGGCCAGACCACCCCCTAGGGAGCCAAGTATAAGCCTGTTCCCCACAGATGAAATATACATTCAGAGGTGTCAGCAAGGGTGGACTACTAGTTATATTCAATTGATAGGTTTAATTACAATGTATCTTTCCCACGCAAACATCTTCTGAACCTTGAATACAGAAACTAGCTGTTGCATTTATCACATGAACGGGCATAGCTTTATCTTCAGTGATATTGCACTCTTGGAAACATTTAAAGTATTCAGTGACATTGAATCCTTGCAAGTCTAGTACTTCATTTTGTAACCAGGTGATATTTTCGTGGACTATGAAAACATTCATACATGCGTCAGGGTGTATGGTACCCTCCTTTCCATCTGCCCCAGGTGTATATCCTTGATGTACCACTATATAATCTAAAACTGCCTCATAGTCAGCCTGTGTCATTTTCATTGCATCCACATAGTAATGCATATAAACCATAGATAGTAGTTGAAACTAAGCTTCACAGCTACCTAAATAGGACAAGGGCACTGATATCAGTAGGTCATTTTTATGCATAACTGAGGGAAGCAGTCCACATACCCAACACTTCGTGGCCTTTAGTAGTGCTATGTACTTGATGAAGCATTTGGATGAATGTATTATGAGTGCAAGTTTGTCTATGTCTTTCTTTATGCAGGGCCAATGTAATAAACGAGTGCTCATCTGGAACCGGGGTAGTCCCTATCAAAGTATGCACAGGGTGTTTTTCCTCTAAAAACCAGACTACTCCAAATAATGTTATCGTCACCAGGAGAATGAACACCACCACCAGTACCCTACTTCCAGTAGACCAGCTAGACCACCCAGGACCATTCTGCTACATCTGAGAAGTCACTATTCTCATGATTGCATGATCATACGGGTACATAGGAAATACTATTAAGAATTGGAGCCACAAATACAACCAACCAGAGGGGTATTTTCTTTCCTGTGTCCATTATGATCCTCACAGGCAGGCTCCTACTGTTCATCAAGCACTCCCACGGAGGAGCTGCACAGTCACAGCTCTTGCTGGAAAACAATCTGTGGCCCTTACTGAGAAAAAAAATCTTCTTCTTTCAGGATAGGGCAACCTCCCTCCTGGGTAAATACCCTCAGCGATCCTGTCCAGGGTTTAGGGTAGTGCACCAGTGTTCTTCAATCTAGTCTAAAATAGGCACCAGAGACACAGCACCTACACCCTAAGCTCAAGTCCTTCCCTAACTCCTGGATTGGCCTGCTGGTGCACTGTTCTTCTGTCTGGGCTGCAGATTTTACCTGGTACGCCCAGGCACTTCTTCATCCACAAACAGAGGCAGGAATTCACATTCAGTTGGGCCTCGGGATTCAGGTGTTTGTACACCAGGAGCTGGAGCATCCAGGGCGGCCCTTATCTCAGGGGGCATTGCCTCGAAAAGACCTCGTCACTCTCATTGTCCATCTGCACCCCTCTCAACAGTGCATCAGAGAAAGGGACAAAGCGTGGCACCAGCTAGCCTTCCTGGTCGGCGATACCGTCCCGAACCCAGGCGTTGTATGGAAGTGGCAGGGGCACCTTTTTGACGTGGGATGCGTGCACCCAGTGTTTCCAGCACTCTAGCTTGACAGCCGTGCAGCTGGTCAGCAACACCTGGGCAGGTCCCCGGCTCCAGACAGGGCTTGCACTGGAAATGTTGAACCGGGATGTAGTCGATGCCCGGGCCCCTCTGGTACTAGTTGCAGAGTGGTGCGTATCTGTTGGTGAACAAAATGAAGGTCTTTAGACAATTGGTACAGGTAGTCTATCAAAAGAGGGTACGCCATCTCGGAGAAAAACTTGGGTTTTGGGATACCCCAGACATTAGCAGGGCACCAGAAGTCAACTTCATAGGGTGACAGCCCTGTCCTAGAATGCGCTGTCACTCTCGTGGACAACAATGCTAAGAGCAACGCATCTGGCCATTGCAATCCTGTACTTTCATGAATTTTTGCTAGCTTCAGCTTTAGAGTACCATTGTACTTCTCAACAAGGCCACATGATTGTGGGTGGTTCACTGCATGGAATTTCTGCATAATTTGTAAGCCCTTGCACACCAAATCAATGACTTTGGCATTGAAAATGGCTCCCATTGTCACTCCAGATCATGCGTAGAAATCCGCAGCATGGGAAGTACTCTTTTAAAAGTGCCTTCGCCGTTGCCATGGCCGTATTCTCCTTAGTGGGGTAAGCCTCAATCCATTTACTGAATGCACAAACTATCACTAGTACATATTTCAAATTATTTACTCTTTCCATTTCGAAAAAATTTATCTGGAGAACCTCGAAAGGGAAGGAAGGTGGTGCAAAATTACCTGGGGTTGTAGGAGTGCCCCTCCCAGGATTGTGCTTTAGACAGATAATACAGTGCTTCACCAAGTATGCGGCAACCTTAGGTGTATTATCATTGTGCCATACTGGGTCTAGAGCTTGCATATGTCTTCGGCACTAATGTGCGCCGGGCCATGGGCCATGGTGAGTACAGGGAGAACAAAAGCATTAGGCAACAATCTTCTCTGCTGTCCTGACAAGTCAGTCCAATACCCAACTTCATCCAAACGTCCTGTCCTCTCCTCCCACATTTCCAGTTCATCTACAGTCGCCGCTCTCTGTATTTCCTTAAAACTTTCCACTGTATCCTCGAACCTCCCATTGTCTGGAACCCATCTAGCAGGACCTGCCACAAACATCTTGTTCATTGTTGATCTAGCTGTCTCCTTGGCTATTTGGTCTGCAAATTCATTACCCCCTGCCAACATCATCCGTGATTGCTTTATGGGCACTGCATTTTATTGTAGCCAGCTTATCAGGAAGTGTCAATGCTGATAACAATCTAAGTATTAGTGGACCATGCTGTATTCTCTGCCCATGTGAGGTCAGGAACCCTCTCTATGCCCAGAGGCACCCAAAATTAGAGTAGACATTAACAGCCAGTCCCTCACTCAATTCACAGGCCCTCAGGAGGGCAACTATCTCTGCTGCTTGGGCTGACTGGTATGGAATGCGAGATGTCTCAACTACAGTGGGTAACGTGGTGATTGCATATGCTGCAGTAGTAGTGTCATCTGGCAATTTGAAACAAGAGCCATGGACATATAGTTCCCCTTGGGGGTCTGATAAGGGAACATCAGTCTGGTCTACCCATCCCTTCATTTCCTCCTCGGTCCGGAATAGGCAATCATGGACATCATTGTCCTTTTCTTGTGTAGGGAGGGGTGGTAACATGGCTGGGTTCAAGGTAGCGCATCTTTTGATGGTAGTGTGCGAAGCAAATAATGTTAGCTCATATCCAGTGAGACGCGCACTGGTGAGGTGCTGCGTCTTTGGCTTGTTCAAAAGTGTGTCCACAGCATGAGGTACCATAACTGTGAGGCCAGTATCAAGGATGAGCCCAGCTGAATGCCTGATAGATACCGCCACTGCCGCGGCAGCTCCCAGGCAGCTCGGGAGTACTCTGGGGACATTATCAAGAACGGCGGAGAAGTAAGCACCGGGTCTCTGCTTACCACCAAAACCCTGTGTTAGAACAGAAAGCAAGCAGCCGTCTGCCTCATGTACATAGAGCACAAAAGGCTTCTGGTAGTCATGAGTACCAAGAACAGGAGCAGAACAAAGTGCAACCTTTAATTGTTCAAAAACTTGCTGGCATGCATATGTCTAAGGTAGGGGTTCATGCACATCCTTGGTGGTGAGGTAAGGAAGGGGTTTTGTTAGTAAGGAGAAGTTCGGGATCCAGTGCCGACAATACGATTTTATCCCCAGGAACGCGCGTACCTCACGTTGGGTCTCAGGAACATGCATATTAATAATAGCAGCTATATGCTCGGGTGTTAGTTTGCGACCCTCCGCCGACAGTAGGTGACCTAAGTCGGTGACCTCCTGTCGACAATATTGGAATTTGGTTAGGGGCACCTTGTATCCATGGTGTGCCAAATGGAATGGAATAGTCACTTAACTCTGGCCTCTTTACATCCTTTTTCAGTGTCCGAGGCCACAAGGAGATCATCAACATATTGCAGCAACACATTACCAGGGGGATATTCCAAAGAATCCGATTGCTTTTTCAAAGCCTGACTATAAATACTTGGGCTTTCTGTATAGCCTTGTGGAGCACAACAGTATCTAAACCTCCGACCGTCTATTGCAAATCCAAATAGATATTTGCTATCTGTATGGATTGGAATGCTAAAGAAAGCATTTTTCAAATCTATCACTGAAAAGAGTTTGGCTGACGGGGAAATCATGGTCAGGATCATAGTAATGTCAGGGACCACTCTGCAAACGCGACTACTGGTTAAAGAAGTGTTTGCAATGTTATAGGTTTCACATTTGCGAGAGTTAGAGCTATTGTCAATGTAAATGTAAAAGTTTTTTAATGTTTTTCAGAGTGGAGTGGCTTTACGTTGTGTGTAGTGTAATTATGTGGTAAGTTGTGCAGTGAAATTATGTGGATAGAAAGTATGTGGGATTTATTTTAATAGGATTTATGTAGAGTGGGATTATGTGTTATGGAGAGTAATTATGTGGTATGGTAGTCTGTGTTGTGGAGTGGTAATGTCAGGTTTGGTGTTCCTCGTTTCCATAGAAGCTCAACTATGAACTCAATGAGAGAAAAAAAAGAACGAATCACTGAGGAGCACTTCTGGACCTAGTCAGAGGTATGAGCAGGGCCACTGGAATTATGCAACTGTTTGGCTACACCGACTTTCGCACAAATATACAGTTTCCGCATTAGCCACATAATTCATCATCTGCTCCCTAATCTGCAGATTTGAACAAAAAAGGCCTTGTTTCTAGCTCAAACGGCTCAAACGTTACACAAAATGCAGCGATAAGTGTTACAGCGTGGTGGAAGGCCGTTTGCACACCTAGAATGGTCCCCTGTTACTTATTGCTAAATGGGAGTGTTAAATTGGTACTAATGGTGTGCAAACTGAAGGATGGTGCCCTCTAGGGCCATGCGGGTCATTTACAACCACCTGCTATGCCTTCCCCAAAATGAAGAGTTGGTCAGACAGTAGAGAATACAAACTTTATTCAGTATATAATCTGCAGAGGAGCCCAGTCAGGCCTTCACCCTAAGATGTCTGCCGAGGGGACTGACGCCCCAGGGTACGCTAATAAATATTAAACCCTTCTGGAGACTTCAGCCACGCCTCTAATGGAAAGTTACTGGCTTGAGTCGGGTATGAACAAAGGAGGCACAAAGAGATGAGCTAACACCTGCCAGATGGGTGCACTATCAGTACTCCAAGGCCACTGCGCCGAGTCTCAGTGTCTCCTAACGTGAGAGCAGAGCTACACATCGAGATTGGAATGCAGAGAAAGAATATCGGTTCATTCACATGTCGGGTTACAGCTTTGAACAGGAGAGAAAATAATAATGAAGTACAGTGTTTTGCTGAGGCAAGCGAGAAGAGAAATAAGGCCTAGTTCGAGCACAGCCCAAGCAATCTTCTAGTGATTGCGAAATACAAAATGGAGTCACACAAGCTAACTAAGCTTACATGTTGCGAGCATAAGTCAGTGGGTTGCATAACATGAATACAAATAGAATTTTTTTAGCCACATATTGCCTACCTAACATAGCATGTGTAAGTGCTCAACGGGAAGGGGAGTTTTAAACCTAACAGACCCTCATTTTAGCATATGTGGCTAAAAGCTTTATTGCTATCCAGCAGGGTTTTTACAATTCTAAGTGGGAATAGGAGAATTATATAGTCATTCATATTGCAAAACAGATTCAAAACGAATGGGAGCATGAAAGAAACATCATTTAACACTCAAATATTCCCTCATCTATCAACATAATTGAATGAATTTCTTGCATCATCATGGTAGAGTACTTATTATCCTGTTTGAGCAGCATAATGCTGGGGGCGAGTTTACTCACACAATATATACAACAGGATGGGAGGCAATTGGTGCACAAACAACAGGTAAAGATGACCCCTGCGATAGCTATCAGGACAAGAAAGATCTTCCAAACCCATGAAGTCAGCGGGCCCCAGAGCCATCCTGTAAGGAACCATGAACCATTGTCTTGATGGATCTCTGAAGCAAGTCTGTTTAATTTTATTAGGACAGAATATACAGTTGGGGCACTGTCGGGTATGTTAACACAGCAACTGCTGGAGATGACAAGACATGCTCCACTACCTGTTAGCTAGAATGACATCTAAACCATCTAATTTTGAAGTGAAACGAGTCTTGTAGCTTGGAGCTCGACTGTAATATTAGTCAGTATACCAGCAGTAGTGTTAATGACTCCCTCAACTACTCTGGCAAGGCGACGTATGTTGCGGCTATTAAACATGGGACCCCAAAATGGCCCAATACCCTTCATTATATCAGTGAATTGCTGTAGGGAGGTATCCGTTTGATTAATATCATCTGTATTACCAACTCTTTTAACTCGGTGCACGGAAAGATTCCTACGGTTCAACCTATGATCTTTGTGATAAGTGGTCGGCACAAGGTACACAGGAGGCAGTAGGAAGGAGAGATAACACTGGCCAGACCACCCCCTAGGGAGCCAAGTATAAGCTTGTTCCCCACAGATGAAATATACATTCAGAGGTGTCAGCAAGGGTGGACTACTAGTTATATTCAATTGATAGGTTTAATTACAATGTATCTTTCCCACGCAAACATCTTCTGAACCTTGAATACAGAAACTAGCTGTTGCATTTATCACATGAACGGGCATAGCTTTATCTTCAGTGATATTGCACTCTTGGAAACATTTAAAGTATTCAGTGACATTGAATCCTTGCAAGTCTAGTACTTCATTTTGTAACCAGGTGATATTTTCGTGGACTATGAAAACATTCATACATGCGTCAGGGTGTATGGTACCCTCCTTTCCATCTGCCCCAGGTGTATATCCTTGATGTACCACTATATAATCTAAAACTGCCTCATAGTCAGCCTGTGTCATTTTCATTGCATCCACATAGTAATGCATATAAACCATAGATAGTAGTTGAAACTAAGCTTCACAGCTACCTAAATAGGACAAGGGCACTGATATCAGTAGGTCATTTTTATGCATAACTGAGGGAAGCAGTCCACATACCCAACACTTCGTGGCCTTTAGTAGTGCTATGTACTTGATGAAGCATTTGGATGAATGTATTATGAGTGCAAGTTTGTCTATGTCTTTCTTTATGCAGGGCCAATGTAATAAACGAGTGCTCATCTGGAACCGGGGTAGTCCCTATCAAAGTATGCACAGGGTGTTTTTCCTCTAAAAACCAGACTACTCCAAATAATGTTATCGTCACCAGGAGAATGAACACCACCACCAGTACCCTACTTCCAGTAGACCAGCTAGACCACCCAGGACCATTCTGCTACATCTGAGAAGTCACTAGAGGTTGCTCCTCTCTCATGATTGCATGATCATACGGGTACATAGGAAATACTATTAAGAATTGGAGCCACAAATACAACCAACCAGAGGGGTATTTTCTTTCCTGTGTCCATTATGATCCTCACAGGCAGGCTCCTACTGTTCATCAAGCACTCCCACGGAGGAGCTGCACAGTCACAGCTCTTGCTGGAAAACAATCTGTGGCCCTTACTGAGAAAAAAAATCTTCTTCTTTCAGGATAGGGCAACCTCCCTCCTGGGTAAATACCCTCAGCGATCCTGTCCAGGGTTTAGGGTAGTGCACCAGTGTTCTTCAATCTAGTCTAAAATAGGCACCAGAGACACAGCACCTACACCCTAAGCTCAAGTCCTTCCCTAACTCCTGGATTGGCCTGCTGGTGCACTGTTCTTCTGTCTGGGCTGCAGATTTTACCTGGTACGCCCAGGCACTTCTTCATCCACAAACAGAGGCAGGAATTCACATTCAGTTGGGCCTCGGGATTCAGGTGTTTGTACACCAGGAGCTGGAGCATCCAGGGCGGCCCTTATCTCAGGGGGCATTGCCTCGAAAAGGCCTCGTCACTCTCATTGTCCATCTGCACCCCTCTCAACAGTGCATCAGAGAAAGGGACAAAGCGTGGCACCAGCTAGCCTTCCTGGTCGGCGATACCGTCCTGAACCCAGGCGTCGTATGGAAGTGGCAGGGGCACCTTTTTGACGTGGGATGCGTGCACCCAGTGTTTCCAGCACTCTAGCTTGACAGCCGTGCAGCTGGTCAGCAACACCTGGGCAGGTCCCCGGCTCCAGACAGGGCTTGCACTGGAAATGTTGAACCGGGATGTAGTCGATGCCCGGGCCTCTCTGGTACTGGTTGCAGAGTGGTGCATATCTGTTGGTGAACAAAATGAAGGTCTTTAGACAATTGGTACAGGTAGTCTATCAAAAGAGGGTACGCCATCTCGGAGAAAAACTTGGGTTTTGGGATACCCCAGACATTAGCAGGGCACCAGAAGTCAACTTCATAGGGTGACAGCCCTGTCCTAGAATGCGCTGTCACTCTCGTGGACAACAATGCTAAGAGCAACGCATCTGGCCATTGCAATCCTGTACTTTCATGAATTTTTGCTAGCTTCAGCTTTAGAGTACCATTGTACTTCTCAACAAGGCCACATGATTGTGGGTGGTTCACTGCATGGAATTTCTGCATAATTTGTAAGCCCTTGCACACCAAATCAATGACTTTGGCATTGAAAATGGCTCCCATTGTCACTCCAGATCATGCGTAGAAATCCGCAGCATGGGAAGTACTCTTTTAAAAGTGCCTTCGCCGTTGCCATGGCCGTATTCTCCTTAGTGGGGTAAGCCTCAATCCATTTACTGAATGCACAAACTATCACTAGTACATATTTCAAATTATTTACTCTTTCCATTTCGAAAAAATTTATCTGGAGAACCTCGAAAGGGAAGGAAGGTGGTGCAAAATTACCTGGGGTTGTAGGAGTGCCCCTCCCAGGATTGTGCTTTAGACAGATAATACAGTGCTTCACCAAGTATGCGGCAACCTTAGGTGTATTATCATTGTGCCATACTGGGTCTAGAGCTTGCATATGTCTTCGGCACTAATGTGCGCCGGGCCATGGGCCATGGTGAGTACAGGGAGAACAAAAGCATTAGGCAACAATCATCTCTGCTGTCCTGACAAGTCAGTCCAATACCCAACTTCATCCAAACATCCTGTCCTCTCCTCCCACATTTCCAGTTCATCTACAGTCGCCGCTCTCTGTATTTCCTTAAAACTTTCCACTGTATCCTCGAACCTCCCATTGTCTGGAACCCATCTAGCAGGACCTGCCACAAACATCTTGTTCATTTTTGATCTAGCTGTCTCCTTGGCTATTTGGTCTGCAAATGCATTACCCCTGCCAACATCATCCGTGATTGCTTTATGGGCACTGCATTTTATTGTAGCCAGCTTATCAGGAAGTGTCAATGCTGATAACAATCTAAGTATTAGTGGACCATGCTGTATTCTCTGCCCATGTGAGGTCAGGAACCCTCTCTATGCCCAGAGGCACCCAAAATTAGAGTAGACATTAACAGCCAGTCCCTCACTCATTTCACAGGCCCTCAGGAGGGCAACTATCTCTGCTGCTTGGGCTGACTGGTATGGAATGCGAGATGTCTCAACTACAGTGGGTAACGTGGTGATTGCATATGCTGCAGTAGAAGTGTCATCCGGCAATTTGAAACAAGAGCCATGGACATATAGTTTCCCTTGGGGGTCTGATAAGGGAACATCAGTCTGGTCTACCCATCCCTTCATTTCCTCCTCGGTCCGGAATAGGCAATCATGGACATCATTGTCCTTTTCTTGTGTAGGGAGGGGTGGTAACATGGCTGGGTTCAAGGTAGCGCATCTTTTGATGGTAGTGTGCGAAGCAAATAATGTTAGCTCATATCCAGTGAGACGCGCACTGGTGAGGTGCTGCGTCTTTGGCTTGTTCAAAAGTGTGTCCACAGCATGAGGTACCATAACTGTGAGGCCAGTATCAAGGATGAGCCCAGCTGAATGCCTGATAGATACCGCCACTGCCGCGGCAGCTCCCAGGCAGCTCGGGAGTACTCTGGGGACATTATCAAGAACGGCGGAGAAGTAAGCACCGGGTCTCTGCTTACCACCAAAACCCTGTGTTAGAACAGAAAGCAAGCAGCCGTCTGCCTCATGTACATAGAGCACAAAAGGCTTCTGGTAGTCATGAGTACCAAGAACAGGAGCAGAACAAAGTGCAACCTTTAATTGTTCAAAAACTTGCTGGCATGCATATGTCTAAGGTAGGGGTTCATGCACATCCTTGGTGGTGAGGTAAGGAAGGGGTTTTGTTAGTAAGGAGAAGTTCGGGATCCAGTGCCGACAATACGATTTTATCCCCAGGAACGCGCGTACCTCACGTTGGGTCTCAGGAACATGCATATTAATAATAGCAGCTATATGCTCGGGTGTTAGTTTGCGACCCTCCGCCGACAGTAGGTGACCTAAGTCGGTGACCTCCTGTCGACAATATTGGAATTTGGTTAGGGGCACCTTGTATCCATGGTGTGCCAAATGGAATGGAATAGTCACTTAACTCTGGCCTCTTTACATCCTTTTTCAGTGTCCGAGGCCACAAGGAGATCATCAACATATTGCAGCAACACATTACCAGGGGGATATTCCAAAGAATCCGATTGCTTTTTCAAAGCCTGACTATAAATACTTGGGCTTTCTGTATAGCCTTGTGGAGCACAACAGTATCTAAACCTCCGACCGTCTATTGCAAATCCAAATAGATATTTGCTATCTGTATGGATTGGAATGCTAAAGAAAGCATTTTTCAAATCTATCACTGAAAAGAGTTTGGCTGACGGGGAAATCATGGTCAGGATCATAGTAATGTCAGGGACCACAGGATACTGGTGAACCACAATTTTATTAACCTCTCTAAAGTCAATGACGAAACAATAAACATCAGGGTGGGCATCAGAAGAGTTCAAGGGTGCCTTTCTCAGGATAGGGAGAATAGGGCTATTGAACACATTCACTGCTGTCTCTTCAACCACACCAGACTCAATCAATTCCTGTAATATTTGCAAAAAAGCCCTCTCTCCTGCCTGGGATATCTTGTATTGGGAATTCGGGGCAATCTGGTATTATCCTTGAACTGTATAGAGACTAGCGGGATCTGAAGCAACCCCACATCAGTATCACCTGTAGCCCATAGCGTGCATGGCACATCTCGGAACTCAGGAGGAAGGGGGGCATCTTTGGTGAGGCATTGTTTAGCACAGGCCACTGGTCATGTAAACACTGTCTGGAGAACAATAAATTGTTGCATGCAACCTTTTTAACAGATCCAGTCATAGAAGGTTCTCTCCACAATTTGACGTCAGCAGGAATGGGGAGTCAACCATGAAAGGGCCGATAGTCAAGGCAAGAGGCATGGAAATGGGGCTAACAACTGGTACACCTGAGAAACCCACCAAAACATTGTTTTGGCCAGACAGAGTTGCCCCCAGGACAAGTCAACGGGAAACAGAGCTATTCATAGCCCCTGTATCAGCTAAAAGAATTTCGGTAGTACCTTGTAAATCTGCAGTAACGTAAGGTCCACGCTGATCTACAGGCATCGGAACTGGTTCCTTGACCTGCCCCTGGCTGTCCTAACTGTGAGACAAACATGTCACTTTGTCCATATCATAGTCGTCATGATAGTATTGTCTTCCACGAGGGTCATCAAAATAGTTCCCGGTCTGTCTATTGTAAAATATGTCCTCTGACTGCATCCGTCCTCGTCCTCCGAAAACCCAACCTCTCGGAGCCCCACCTCTCTGCAACAATTCCGGGCACTCGTTCTGCCAATGTCCCGCTTTCTACCTGTACACACATTGGTTGGGTCCTACAGGTGTACCTGAAGCAATACCACATCCTCTTCCCCCTCCTCTTGCAACTTGCTGCATCAGCACCCTCGTCTTCAAATCTTTCGACTTCTTCTCTACCTTTTCCTTCACCTCATTTTCTCTATGCTCCTAATACTGCGCTGTACTCAATATGACCGAGGGAGAGGAGGTTGTCCAGGTACTCTCCGAGGCTTGCAACCTAGTTGCAACCTCAGGGAGCAAATTGGTGGCAAATCTGTTCACAAACAAACAGACACTGCCCTCCTGCGACAAATCCTGAACACTAAAATCTAGAAAAACCCCTTCAAATCTGGTAAAGAAATCCAACACACTCTTGTCCTTCTTCTGACGACACACAAACAACTTATCCCAATCATCTCTCTTCGGTGGTATAAGGGAGTGCATATAGGCGATAATACGCCCCGGTAAAGCCAATGGCTCTGCCTTTGCCTTCTCACCGGGCTTGCGCTCCTTATCCTATGCTTTGATCTCGACCCATGTGCCACCCAGGTCCTAGCATGGTCCTGCATGTGGACCTGTCTCCATTTATCCACCAGTACCAACAAGCCGAAAAATAACTCTGTGTCAGCTAGTGTCATCACTGTGGAGGAGGCCGCCTCTGTCAATTCCTTTTACTATGCAGTGTTTTTTTTTTCTTGGATCTGGCAACTGGCTCTTTAGGGAAAGGACCTTGCTCCTTTTCCAAGGAGTGTAGATCCATTGCTCTTGAAACCAAGCGTCAACTCGCTGCCTTATTACAGTATCCATGGATTTCCGCAGTTTTCCGTATTGCAGGATGATAAATGGGATGGACTTCCCTCATGGGGTGCTGTGTCCCTAACATCGGAAACTTTTAGAGTAACCTGCTTCAGTAACCCACTAGTGTAGTCACATTGCTAAAAGCCTAATTCGGAGCCATGTCCGTAACATATACTCCATCTCGTATGTCATAGATAATCTGTGGTGCGGTACCCTGGAAAAACTGTTCCCACAATTCTATCAGCATGGCGGACATGTGCTTAAGGGCATGCTGCTGTATGAAGGGCTCATAATCTTTCATAACACTCTACACATCCTCCGCACTATAGATCAGGTGTTGGGCTCATTGGGCTACCTGATTTGCCACCATCTGTTTCTCCTCAGTACTGACAGCAGAGCGCACTAATATTTTTTCCATGCGATCTCGCTCTGCTGCCAAGTTGGCACCGGGAATTCCACATGCAGGCGTTTCAGTATTCAATGGTGTTTGGGGTGTTACACTCACAGGAGAAGGGACGGATGCAGAGACAGATACCATCATGTAGGGAGACAGAATTGTAGGGATAAAAGGGGGCATAGTGGATGAGACAGAGCCAAGAGACAGGGCAGGAGAGTGAAGAGACAGAACAGGGGAAGTAGCAGTGTCTGCTCCTGTGGCTGGCAGGAATAGAAGCGAGGCAAGTGGGGCTGGGAATAAGGCAGTAATACTGGATACAGCTGCATCAGAGGGAACAACCCCAAGGTGGAGCATAGGGCGGTGGAGGGCGAGAATCCAAGAGTTTCTCAACAAGCTCATCCTCCTCCATAGTAACATAACACTTTATAGTCTGAAGTCGTAATTTCCTATCAGCGCTCTCTATGCCTTTCTCCGTCTTTTCTCTTTTATAGGCTACTGCCTTTTGCGTAATAGTTTGTGTCTGCTTCCTTCGAACTTCTTTCTCTGCTCGCTGTTTTGCTTCTTTCTGCCACACTCTCAAAGAGTCAAACATGGACTGCCTACTCCTTTTAGCAAACAATTTGACCTGCAGGAAAAAAAATGTGTTCATCAAACGAGCCAGTAAGTGGCCATTGCAGCGCAGCATTGTCCCTCGTATATTTATTCCACAATGTGATAAACATAATAGGGCCAATACCATACTTGACATATATGTCAAAATTTGGGGTACCCTCCGGAGGTGCGGGCTCGCTCTCTTCCAACCGAGCATCGATAGAACAACATCGACATCCGAAATATCCAAACTTACTTAAACAAGGCATCATTATATAAGACACACACACTGTCCCTAAAGGACAGCAACACCAGCAAATGCAAATAAGAAAAATAGAGTCGCTCAAAACATCAAAACCAACTGTCCAGAGAGAATAGTCGCTACTCACTCAACCAAGCATTTCACCAGCACCAACATTCGCGTCGGTCCACAGATCACACAGAATCCAGACACGCAAACAAAACACACATCAGCCCAGGGGCTGCATCACATTCAAAGACAACAGTCTGAAGACTGTACCAAGTTCAAGAGGACAGGCTTCAGCCCCAGACCTTTTTCAAAATGCAAGCCGAGTTACTGATTGGTCCGTAAGACTGCTCGCAAACACTCTGTGTCCTTTACAAGGGTCCGCAAACCCACCAAGTACAAACCAAGATGGAATTAAACCGTACCAAGACACAGCCCATCGACTTGTGTCATTTAAGCAAGGCAGTTCAGAAACTGCAGACAAGCCAGACCAAGGACTGCATCAGGACACAGCCCAAAAGCTTGTGCCGACCAAGAATGGCGCCATTTTCCCAAGAACCAAGTCACTCACCTGGTGCACTCAGGTTGAGTCAAATTATTCTCCACTGCCGACTCTTCAGACCAAATGGTCAGCTCCAAGGTTTCGCCTTCTCAGGACCCCAGCCGGTGACCACTAACCTGGAATCCGCCCCATAGGAAGGGTGGGGCAGCTGCTAGAACCAAGCTCGGTCTTTTGTATTTGGGGCCCGATCTGCCAGACACCACCCTGGCCCCTACAACCCAATAACGGGTGAGGAGATCACTTCGTGGGGTCTCCGTTTGGGCACCAACTGAAGGACGGGGCCCTCCAGGGCCACGCGGGTCATTTACAACCACCTGCTATGCCTTCCCCAAAATGAAGAGTGAGTCAGACAGTAGAGAATACAAACTTACTTTATTCCTTATATACTCTGCAGAGGAGTCCAGTTAGGCCTTCACCCTAAGATGTCTGCCATTGAAAACTGACGCCCCAGGGTATGCTAATACATAATAAACCCTTCTGGAGACTTCGGCCACGCCTCTAATGGAAAGTTACCGGCTTGGTACAGGTACAGAGAGGTACAGAGAGATGAGCTAACTCCTGCCAGATGGGTGTGCTATCAGTAATCTAAGGCCACTGTGCTGTCTCGACGACTCCTGACATGGGAGCAGAGCTACACATCGAGATTGGAATGCAGAGAAAGAATATCGGTTAATTAGCAAGTCGGGTTACAGCCTTGAACAGGAGAGAAAATAATAATGAAGTACAGTGTTTTGCTGCGGCAAGCGAGAAGAGAAATAAGGCCTAATACGAGCACAGCCCAAGCAGTCTTCTAGTGATTGCGAAATAAAAAATGGAGTCACACAAGCTAACTAAGCTTACATGTTGTGAGGATAACTCAGTGGGTTGCATACCTGTCAGGAATCACGGGAGGTTTCCTCCCTCTACCTCCACAGTGGCTACTATTTTCACTTTACAAACCCATTTGAGAGCAAATGACCTTTTCAGCTGGAGCAATTGTTGGCATCGCAGAAATTCCAACATGGCTGCCAATATTCCGATACTGCAACAGCATACCGCTGTTTAGCAGTCTAGTGTTTTTAGTATCAACTGCCTGAGGAATGTTCTTCAACATTCCTCAGTGCACTTCACTGAAGAATTCACAAGAAGAACACCTGCTTTCAAGACGTCGTGGAAGATAGTCAGGGTAGAAGCGATATCTCGGGGTTAGAATTCGCCGGTCAACATACACTTCAATAACCAGGTCAGCTTGAATAACTTATCAGTCAAAAAATAATCCTGAGAGAAATAAATGTCCGATTAAATTTGACAATTTAAAAGTTGTTTGCGATATTTAATTAGAGCCAAGGTAAATAAAGAAACTGTAATTCCATTAGCCATTCATTTACCTAACAGCATTCAATTTAATCTGACTTCGTGAGTCAAGAGCGAGCGTTTCTTTCGTTTGAACGCTGCTCTTGACAGGAGAATTTTCTGAAGAGCATTCGAAGGTTAACCCACACTGAACCTTGAATGCCGGTACAAAGTGAAAGCCCATTGTCGAGTCGATATTAAGGGCTGAATCCACAGACTTTGAACTCGTCAGACGGAGGCTTCCGTTGACGGCTTCTTCTAGGAAATAAACCGGAATAAATAAATCCTAATGCTTGCATTTCTTTGAGCAGCGTTAAAACTGAAACCTCAGCCATAGCGCGATTAGTAAGGGAGACAGGCTTGCATAAATAAAAAGGTGTTAGAAGAATAACATGAGGCATTTAACTGCAGCTCATTTATCCTGTTCCCGGAGTTGAGGAGAGAATATTTTAAACGCGTACCTATGGCAAATTAAACGCGTCCCTTTGGCAAATGAAAGGCACATAATACTAAAACTCAATAGAGCAAGCAGGCGTATTATATACAGTTGGTGCCTATTTAGCTCAGTTAAAAAACAGTAAAAAGAAAAGAACTTCGTACCTCAGTTCATTAATATAATAAATAATGGAGAAGCATTTCTCCTGTGCTCTGCAGAATTAGGCAGACAAAAGAATCAATCATCCTGAGACTTCCATGCAAGGCTTCACCAGTTCTCATCTCGTGAGTGAAAAGAGAGAGAGACGTATAGAATCACATATACTGTGCATAAGTATAGATATACTCACCTTGATTTTTTCCCACTGCAGTGCAGAATCAGGAACAGAGAGAAGCCTGTAAAAGAAAAAGAAAGAGAACAGTGTGAAGACATCACTTAGTGTAAAATTACACACAAGAGAAGTACGAAGAGTAGCAAGCCCCAAAACACCAATCTGGTAAGATAAGTTATCTATAGTTTTAAAACACAGTAAGTATAGTGAAAGGACAGTTTATGATATGCATAAATGTTTTAGCCAGAAGAAGAAGACCGATAGAAGAAGAAGCAGACTTGGCAGAGTTTTGGAGCTGTCTCTTCTTGTCCCAACCCCTTTTCCCCCTTGGAACTTACCTGCAATGGAGTACTAATACCTAGCGGGGAGTTCTGAGAGGGGCATTGGTACTTAGCATCATTCTGCTCCTGTGCAGTCATACGCAAGTTTTAGATACAGCTCTGACAGTGCCCACGTTGCTACTAGCACCCGAGCAGAATGGCTGAAGGCTTAGACCTGAAAAGATTAGGCGACATCTTGAGTAGTATACAAAGGGATTTGGAGGTGGTCAGAGAGGACAATAAAGCATTAAGACAAGAGTTCATAACTTTTAAGACAGGAGCTTCAGGTCTAGGAATTAGTTAAGGTACCACACCCTTTGGCACCCAAAATCCCAACCCTAGTACTTCGTCCTTTGCCCCCACTCAAGTCATCCATTCTTTGTCCCCAGTAATTCCTCTAGCCCCTCCAGAGAGATTTAATGGAGACCCACAAAAGACCCAAATTTTTTTAACTCAATGTTCCCTCCATTTTATGTGCCGCCCCACAATTTTTCCCGATGCTCAGTCCAGAGTGGCATTCATCTTATCCTACCTTAGGGGTGACGCTGCTTCATGGTCTATGCCATTAGTGACTAAAGATGACCCAATACTATATAATTTGGATGATTTAAAAAAAAAAATTCTTCGAATTTTTGAACGGAGAAAAGCTTCTCAGGCTTCAGATAATGAACTGTTAGAGTTAAGACAGGGAAACAGGAAACTCATGGCATATCTAGCCCAGTTTAATAAATTAGTAGTGGAGACCAACTGGCCCGAAGATAAAGGAGCAGCAGTGTTTTACAGGGGATTGCGAGAGGAATTGAAAGACGCCTTATTGCAAATTCCAAATCGTCCTACCGATATCTCAGCATTGGTGGATTTAACATTGGAAATCGACTATAGGCAAGGTGAACGGAAAGGAGAACGACGAAGGGAGTTTAGATCAAGTACCCCTCGCTTCGACCGTACCAAGACGGAGACCACACGGTCGGCAGAAAATGCTTCAGGAACAGAGCCTATGCAAATTGGAGTAGTGAGAGGTCCGCTCACTAAAGAAGAAAAGGAAAAAAGAAGATTAAACAAACTATGCCTGTATTGTGGCTAAAGTGGGCATTTCGTCAAGAATTGTCTAAAAAGACCTAAGTTGCCGACAAAGGAGAAGGGAAACTAGAGGCACCACAGGTAAGCGGAGTTGGACCTGTGGATGCGAATGGAGCTATAACTCCAACAATTCACCAATTGGCAAACACCCTACAAGTTTCTTCACCCCATTTGATAATGACTGTGACAATAAAATTCAGAGGGAATATTTTGACCGGAGTAGTCATCATGGTAGATTCAGGAGCAACAGGAAACTTTTGCGACCACAAATTCGCTGGCCAAATTGGATTACAAGCTGTCAAAAAGGAGAAAAGTGCGAAGGTCCGCGCAGTGGATGGTACAGAGTTAACTTCAGGACCAATTACTAGTCACACAGAATTAGTACATATGACCACTATCGAAGGACATCAAGAGACCTTGCAATTCAACTTAATAGATGCTCCCCAATTCCAATTAATTTTAGGACTTCCATGGTTAACCGAACATAACCCTTTGATTGATTGGGGAGCCCGAACAATTCAATTAAATTCTGAATATTGTACAAGACATTGTTTTGAAGAATTGACAAACCCTACAGAGACTGGAGTAGTTACACCGTTATGCACTAATGGTAGTTCTGTATGTGTGATTCAAACTATGGAGATACCAGAAGTATACCAAGATTTTGCAGATGTTTTCGATGAGATCAAGGCTGAAACACTACCACCCCATAGGCCCTATGACTGCAAAATTGATCTGGAGCCTGGTGCTAACTTGCCCTGCAGTAGAGTTTACGCCTTAACTGAGAAGGAAAACATCCACTTAAAAGAATATCTAACAAAAAATTTGGAGAACGGATTTATTAGACCATCCCAGTCCCCAGTCTCTTCCCCCCTTTTTTTTGTTCCGAAGAAGGGAGGAGATCTAAGAACCTGCATTGACTTTAGAGCCATAAATAGAATCACTGTAAAAAATCGATACCCATTACCTCTTATATCAGTACTGATTGATCAAGTGAAGGACGCTAAAATCTACGCTCGCCTGGATCTACGAGGAGCGTACCATCTCATTAGACTTCGAGAAGGCGACGAGTGGAAAACCGCGTTCAGGACTAAATTCGGGCTTTACGAGTACCTAGTAATGCCGTATGGTCTCTTTAACGCACCCGCAGCCTTCCAATATTTCATCAACAATGTACTAAGTGAGTTCATTGATCGGTGTGTCATAGTTTACATCGATGACATCCTGATTTATTCACATTCAACTGCAGAACATCATGACGAGGTCAGAGCCGTGTTACAACGTCAACGCGAGAACTCACTCTACGTAAAATTGGAGAAATGCCTATTCAACACTGATACCGTGGAATTTCTAGGCTTTGTGTTGTCCCCTAATGGAGTTCAAATGGACGCGCAGAAGGTTCGGGCAATAACTGACTGGAAATCTCCTACCTGTATCAAAGAAGTTCAAAGTTTTATCGGTTTCTCCAATTTCTACAGAAGATTCATTCATGGGTTCTCCTCAAAAATATTGCCTCTGACTCGTCTCTTGAAAAAAGGTGTTCCGTTCCTATGGTCTGAAGAGGCGGAACAGGCCTTCCAGTTGATGAAGAACAGTTTTATCACAGCACCAGTGTTACTCCATGCGGATCCTTCGGAACCCTTCTATTTGGAAACGGATGCATTGGATCTGGCCATTGGAGGAATACTTTCTCAGAGGCACAAAGACTCGGGGCGGTTGCATCCGGTGGCTTTTCGCTCACGCAAACTCAACCCTGCGGAATGCAACCATACAATTACAGAAAGGAACTCCTGGCTATTAAAGATGCTTTCAAAGATTGGAGGCATTATTTAATGGGGGCTAAACACACTGTAACAGTGTTCACAGACCACCGCAATCTGAAGTTTTTGCGTTCTGCTCGCACTCTCACTCCACGCCAGTTACGTTGGTCTCTGTACTTCGCGGATTTTGACTTCGTTATCACCTTCCGTCCGGGATCAAAAAACGGGAAGGCTGATGTTCTTTCCAGATTGGATACTGAAAATCAAACGCCAGTCATTGAAAATCAAGAAAAATTAATCGGAATAATTGCTGTGGAACCTTTTGAGCAGCTTGTTCGCAATTCATTGTCGGATTGGGATATGGAAACCTGGGCCACTGAAGATCCACTTCGTTCCATCCGCCATGGCCTTCCTTACCACGGTTCCACTCTGTATTTACCCACCAAAGAACTCCGGCTAAAAGCAATGCAGGAATGTCATGATAACCCTCTGGCTGGTCACAAGGGCATTTTGAAAACCGAAGATTTACTCAAACAAAGTTTTTGGTGGCCTTTCATGTGCCGAGATGCTCGTCAATATGTCTTAAGTTGTGAACTCTGTGCACGGGGTAAATCGGATAGGCAGGCCCCAAAAGGTCTATTGCAACCCATGCCCACTCCTCCATATCCTTGGCACACGGTTTCCCTAGATTTGATTGTTGACCTACCTTCATCTCAGGGCTATGACACCATCCTGGTAGTGGTTGACACCTTCAATAAAATGGCACACTATGTACCTTTCAAGGGTACACCCACCTCTAAACAACTGTCACAACTTTTCAACCAACACATAATTTGCCTTCATGGGATTCCTAAAGTACTCATTTCGGACAGGGGCTCCCAGTTTCTCTCACATTTTTGGAAGGCTTATATCAAGGGCCTTCATATTGATCATCGTTATTCTACTAGCTTTCACCCAGAAACAGATGGTCAGACTGAACGTGTCAATCAAGAACTTGAACAACACCTTAGGTTATATCTATTAGACGAGAAGGGCGATTGGCCTGATCATTTATGGACTGCTGAGTATGCTTACAATAACGCCCTCAATGTCTCCACAGGGTACTCACCCTTCTTTATCAATTCAGGCAGACATCCTAATTCCTATGTTAATTTTGATAATGCTAACATCCCTGCTGTCGACGACCTTGCCCAACAGTTTACTAGGATTCACTACACTGTAACCCAGAATTTGACAACTGCTAAGACTCGTTACAAACACTTTGCTGATCGTAAACAAAAAAAGGCACCTGAGCTTCATGTGGGAGATTTAGTCTGGTTGTGTACAAAAAATCTTAAACTCAAGGGTTCACGTAAATTCCAGCCTCGTTTTATGGGTCCTTATCCAATTGAGAAGGTCAATAATCCTGTCACTTATCGACTATCTCTCCCTGGTTCCACCAAATTTCATCCAGTATTTCATGTCTCTCTACTAAAACCAACTCACCCGGGGTTGCGTAGGTCGTCACCTCCTGATCCTTTAATCTTACATGGTGAGCCTGAGTATGAAGTCAAACGGATTTTAGATTCAAAATTCATCCGTGATGAACTCTTTTATCACATTGACTGGAAGGGTTATGGTCCGGATGAGCGCTCCTGGGAAAAGAATACTGATGTCCATGCTCCTCGTCTAATTGAAGCTTTCCATGCCAAATTCCCTACTAAACCTCATCTGGAGGAAACCCCGTTGTGAGGGGATACTGTCAGGAATCACGGGAGGTTTCCTCCCTCTACCTCCACAGTGGCTACTATTTTCACGTTACAAACCCATTTGAGAGCAAATGACCTTTTCAGCTGGAGCAATTGTTGGCATCGCAGAAATTCCAACATGGCTGCCAATGTTCCGATACTGCAACAGCATACCGCTGTTTAGCAGTCTAGTGTTTTTAGTATCAACTGCCTGAGGAATGTTCTTCAACATTCCTCAGTGCACTTCACTGAAGAATTTACAAGAAGAAAACCTGCTTTCAAGACGTCGTGGAAGATAGTCAGGGTAGAAGCGATATCTCGGGGTTAGAATTCGCCGGTCAACATACACTTCAATAACCAGGTCAGCTTGAATAAATTATCAGTCAAAAAATAATCCTGAGAGAAATAAATGTCCGATTAAATTTGACAATTTAAAAGTTGTTTGCGATATTTAATTAGAGCCAAGGTAAATAAAGAAACTGTAATTCCATTAGCCATTCATTTACCTAACAGCATTCAATTTAATCTGACTTCGTGAGTCAAGAGCGAGCGTTTCTTTCGTTCGAACGCTGCTCTTGACAGGAGAATTTTCTGAAGAGCATTCGAAGGTTAACCCACACTGAACCTTGAATGCCGGTACAAAGTGAAAGCCCATTGTCGAGTCGATATTAAGGGCTGAATCCACAGACTTTGAACTCGTCAGACGGAGGCTTCCGTTGACGGCTTCTTCTAGGAAATATTTTTAGAAAACACAAGAGCAACCCATATGTCCCTATGAACTGGGTAATTTGCACTAAGCAATAACAATGTTCACAGGGAACTTATTTTAATTAAACAATTTATCAATAAAGAGTACAAATTTATATACTCATTACTGATTCAATCCAAAAACAGGGAGAAAACCATTTTAAATCAATTGAAAAATTACTTCAGTAACCTTGAGAATTATTTACTTCAGCCGAAGTAAAAATAATTTATTAAATGAATAACAATTTACTCACAAAAATTGTTTCATCACAGATTTTTGATGCTACAGGCACAGGGATAGAAAGTGAAAGAAGGAACCCAGTGAAGTGATCATAGCCTTTAAGGTGAAGAATATGTGAATAAGGAAAAGGTCTTAAAAACAATGAGAGGCATTCAACAATGACATAATTCTTTGTTGCTCTCTCTTGGTTTGTGTCGACGACGTTTCAACCCACGTTGGGTAGGGGGTCTCTTCAGGACAGTTATCTGGGGACTAAAAATTAAAATATTTTATGGGCCATTAGTAATTTAGGACCATCCGTCACACTTAATTATACGGACGTGGGTTACTGATTCGCTTACCCAATGTAAGTCTCGTATCTCCACAGTATTCTACGTTGAACCCACTGAACGAAACGGGGTATGGGTAGGATTAAATCTCTTCAATTCAGCCTAATACAAACAATATAGACAGACGTGTCAATTCAATAGGGCATTGTGTCAAGAGATTAACACACTTCAGTACAGCCTAACTGAGATGATAAGAATTTGCTCCAATAAAGCTATAATCTATGACCCATGGAACTCTCCTTAGTGAGCCCATTATCATCGGTCTGTATCTACCACCGTTAGTATAATAGTTAAATCGTGAGGTTCAAATAACCCCTCATGTTATTAAATGTGATACTCAAAAACGATTAAGGAACACTCACATAAGTTGTAAGTCTCTCTCACTTGTCCATGATATAGATGGGCCGCAGGAATGATATAAGGCTGAAAAGACCAAGGGAATTATTAGTGGATGCCTACTAATGTTTGGAACTCGCGAAAGTCTTAGCCTCAGCCTACGGTATAACAGAACTTACTTTGTATAAATCCCTTGGACGACGAGTTAAGCGTCTCCTTCGCAACGGCTGCAGTGCCGACAATCCTACGAGGGTAGTAAAAATAGAAAACCGGACCATTCCCCGCATGCGTAATTGAATTGGCAAAAAGCATTCGTCACGGCCATCTTAAAGTGCCCGAAACTCCATTAGTGTTCCCCATTACCAATTGGAGGGTGTAATCTACTCAATTAGACGGTATCTAATTCCATCTATTTCTAAAGGAATTCATATATTTAAAATAATTATATCTCCATAAAAGGTTTTTTAAAGCCAGTAACGACATATCGGGTGAATTAGACCCCATATTCGCGCATGCGCTCTCAAATGACATCAGGAGATTACTCACGGCCATCTTAGAGTGGTTAAATTCTCTCGATCCATAGGGCAATGAGCCCATATTGGGATTAAACCTCTCTCAATAGAACCGGGAATTGTTAAGGGAACAATTCAGCTTCGCAGTTTCTAAGTAGGGCATGGATAAAAAGTACGAGCAGGAGTCCCACTAATGTACAGTCAAAAGTGATATCCACACATCCCTATGAGGTTAACAATTAATTAGTGGCCAAGGTTCATAATCCCTATGTAGAGCATGAATATAAGGTGTGAGGAGGAGTCCCACCAATGTACGGTCGAAACTGATGTTCACACACACCTAAGAGATTACCAATTCAATCGTGGCCATCCTAAGATAACAAAGTTTGCCTGACTGATATACGTTTTCTACGACAAGAATATAAAATTGAACTAAAGTCTCACAATAATCCAACATTTTTGACATCACATTCAGTATTTACAACAGTCATTTATATTTAGATCTATTGCATATGTACTAAATGATTATTCTATTCAGTTGAACATTTGCAACAGGCAATGAACCATAACATAAGGTCACTTTACAGTACTGACCAAGCGGCTGGTGTATACCAAAATAAATCAAAATATATTTATGGCAAATAGTCTAACAAGCATCGTCATTGATCACAGTATCTACCCGTCAAGGCAGGAAGAATATTCAATTGAGCAGATCCCTACTCAAAAAAATATATCTATAAACCCTCTCAATGGAGGCTGATGAATCTTCGCCATTCTTCCAGACTATTCAACCCTCTACTTGTCGATTGACATTTGTCAATCCATTCACATTCTAGGGTTTGTAGTAGTATAGAAATGTCACCTCCTCTAGTCGGTAACTTTGCTTTTTCAATCACCTGCCATCTGATGTCATCTGGTGAATGTCATTTCTCTTTATAGTGTTCTACCAAAGGGGCATTCTCTGTCAGACACCGTATCCTACTCCGATGTTGGCAGATAACGGCTTTTACTGGCTGGGTATTTTGCCCTATATAGATCAATCCACATGGACACCAGATACAGTATATTACATTAGATGTTAAACAATTAGAAAATTCCCGTAAGGTATGGTTTATGTTTTCATGGGAAAAGGATTTTGTTTCCACAGTAAATTTACATGCAACACAGCTGCCACATTTAAAATGACCAGTTATTGGTGGTAAAGCCCAAAGATCATTAATAGTTGTTTTGGGTTTAGTGATACTGGTATCAGAGTGAACCAGATGGTCTCTTATATTTTTACCTTTTCTGAAAGAGAACATAGGTAATTCTTGACCCACTTCCAAGGTGTTCAGAGTGAGCCAGTGTCTTTTAATGATCTTTTGAATCTGTGTGCTCAGTGGACAGAAGGTGGTGACACATATCGTCTGTGTGTTTGGTGTTTTGATTGTTTTCTCCAAGAGAATTTCTCGGGGACTATACCACGCTCGTTTCATCGATGTCTTGACCAATTTATTAGGATATCGCCTTTCCCTTAGTTTAGTGCTCAGTATATTGGCTTCCATGAAAAAATCTTCCTTTTCTGTACAATTTCTTCTGAGCCTTAGAAATTGCCCGTATGGTAGCCCATCCTTCAAGGCCCTCGGGTGAAAGCTGTTGTATTGAAGGAGGGTATTTCTATCTGTTGGTTTGCGATAGAGGGTAACATTGAGATGGTTGTTATTATGCCTTATTTTAAGGTCTAAAAATGGAATCATCTCTTTCTCACAATTAAAGGTGAATTTCAAGGCAGACTGACATTCATGAAGATATTCAATAAACAGGTGCAGATCAGAGTCTTCCCCTTTCCATATGATGACAATATCATCAATATAACGCCTCCAACACCTTATGTTGTTAAGAAATGGATTGGAGGCGTTATTGATATATTTTTCTTCAAGGGCACCAACGTACAGATTTGCTAGATTGGGCGCAAAAATTGCGCCCATAGATGTACCTGAGCATTGTTGATAGTACGTGGAATTGAATCTAAAGTAATTCATAGACAATGCTATTTCAAGGAGATCAATCACAAATTCAGTAGGAACTACAACAGGTCTAGGACGGGTGTTTAGAATAGCTCTGATTACCTCCATACTCTCTACTTGAGGTATGTTCGTGTATAACGATTCTATGTCCATAGTTACCAGCCTTTCCTCCATAGGGTTATACTCCATACCTTCTACCAAATTAACCATATATGTGCTGTCTCTAACATATGCACCTGTTCATTGAATATCTTCATGAACGTCGGTCTGCCTTGAAATTCACCTTTAATTGTGAGAAAGAGATGATTCCCTTTTTGGACCTTAAAATAAGGCATAATAACAACCATCTCAATGTTACCCTCTATCGCAAACCAACAGATAGAAATACCCTCCTTCAATACAACAGCTTTCACCCGAGGGCCTTGAAGGATGGGCTACCATACGGGCAATTTCTAAGGCTCAGAAGAAATTGTACAGAAAAGGAAGATTTTTTCATGGAAGCCAATATACTGAGCACTAAACTAAGGGAAAGGGGATATCCTAATAAATTGGTCAAGACATCGATGAAACGAGCGTGGTATAGTCCCCGAGAAATTCTCTTGGAGAAAACAATCAAAACACCAAACACACAGACGATATGTGTCACCACCTTCTGTCCACTGAGCACACAGATTCAAAAGATCATTAAAAGACACTGGCTCACTCTGAACACCTTGGAAGTGGGTCAAGAATTACCTATGTTCTCTTTCAGAAAAGGTAAAAATATAAGAGACCATCTGGTTCACTCTGATACCAGTATCACTAAACCCAAAACAACTATTAATGATCTTTGGGCTTTACCACCAATAACTGGTCATTTTAAATGTGGCAGCTGTGTTGCATGTAAATTTACTGTGGAAACAAAATCCTTTTCCCATGAAAACATAAACCATACATTACGGGAATTTTCTAATTGTTTAACATCTAATGTAATATACTGTATCTGGTGTCCATGTGGATTGATCTATATAGGGCAAACTACCCAGCCAGTAAAAGCCCGTATCTGCCAACATCAGAGTAGGATACGGTGTCTGACAGAGAATGCCCCTTTGGTAGAACACTATAAAGAGAAATGACATTCACCAGATGACATCAGATGGCAGGTGATTGAAAAAGCAAAGTTACCGACTAGAGGAGGTGACATTTCTATACTACTACAAACCCTAGAATGTAAATGGATTGACAAATGTCAATCGACAAGTAGAGGGTTGAATAGTCTGGAAGAATGGCGAAGATTCATCAGCCTCCATTGAGAGGGTTTATAGATATATTTTTTTGAGTAGGGATCTGCTCAATTGAATATTCTTCCTGCCTTGACGGGTAGATACTGTGATCAATGACGATGCTTGTTAGACTATTTGCCATAAATATATTTTGATTTATTTTGGTATACACCAGCCGCTTGGTCAGTACTGTAAAGTGACCTTATGTTATGGTTCATTGCCTGTTGCAAATGTTCAACTGAATAGAATAATCATTTAGTACATATGCAATAGATCTAAATATAAATGATTGTTGTAAATACTGAATGTGATGTCAAAAATGTTGGATTATTGTGAGACTTTAGTTCAATTTTATATTCTTGTCGTAGAAAACGAATATCAGTCAGGCAAACTTTGTTATCTTAGGATGGCCACGATTGAATTGGTAATCTCTTAGGTGTGTGTGGACATCAGTTTCGACCGTACATTGGTGGGACTCCTCCTCACACCTTATATTCATGCTCTACATAGGGATTATGAACCTTGGCCACTAATTAATTGTTAACCTCATAGGTATGTGTGGATATCACTTTTGACTGTACATTAGTGAGACTCCTGCTCGTACTTCTTATCCATGCCCTACTTAGAAACTGTGAAGCTGAATTGTTCCCTTAACAATTCCCGGTTCTATTGAGAGATGATTAATCCCAATATGGGCTCGTTGCCCTATGGATCGAGAGAATTTAACCACTCTAAGATGGCCGTGAGTAATCTCCCGATGTCATTTGAGAGCGCATGCGCGGACATGGGGTCTAATTCACCCGATATATCGTTACTGGCTTTAAAAAACCTTTTATGGAGATATAATTATTTTAAATATATGAATTCCTTTAGAAATAGATGGAATTAGATACCGTCTAATTGAGTAGATTACACCCTCCAATTGGTAATGGGGAACACTAATGGAGTTTCGGGCACTTTAAGATGGCCGTGACGAATGCTTTTTGCCAACTCAATTACGCATGCGGGGAATGGTCTGGTTTTCTATTTTTACTACCCTCGTAGGATTGTCGGCACTGCAGCCGTTGCGAAGGAGACGCTTAACTCGTCGTCCAAGGGATTTATACAAAGTAAGCTCTGTTATACAGTAGGCTGAGGCTAAGACTTACGCGAGTTCCAAACATTAGTAGGCATCCACTAATAATTCCCTTGGTCTTTTCAGCCTTATATCATTCCTGCGGCCCATCTATATCATGGACAAGTGAGAGAGACTTACAACTTATGTGAGTGTTCCTTAATCGTTTTTGAGCATCACATTTAATAACATGAGGGGTTATTTGAACCTCACGATTTAACTATTATACTAACGGTGGTAGATACAGACCGATGATAATGGGCTCACTAAGGAGAGTTCCATGGGTCATAGATTATAGCTTTATTGGAGCAAATTCTTATCATCTCAGTTAGGCTGTACTGAATTGTGGTAATCTCTTGACACAATGCCCTATTGAATTGACACGTCTGTCTATATTGTTTGTATTAGGCTGAATTGAAGAGATTTGATCCTACCCATACCCTGTTTCGATCAGTGGGTTCAACGTAGAGTACTGTGGAGATACGAGACTTACATTGGGTAAGCGAATCAGTAACCCACGTCCGTATAATTAAGTGTGACGGATGGTCCTAAATTACTACTGGCACATAAAATATTTTAATTTTTAGTCCCCAGATAACTGTCCTGAAGAGACCCCCTACCCAACGTGGGTTGAAACGTCGTCTACACAAACCAAGAGAGAGCAACAAAGAATTATGTTATTGTTGAATGCCTCTCATTGTTTTTAAGACCTTTTCCTTATTCACATATTCTTCACCTTAAAGGCTATGATCACTTCACTGGGTTCCTTCTCTCACTTTCTATCCCTGTGCCTGTAGCATCAAAAATCTGTGATGAAACAATTTTTGTGAGTAAATTGTTATTCATGAAATAAATTATATTTACTTCGGCTGAAGTAAATAATTCTCAAGGTTACTGAAGTAATTTTTCAATTGATTTGAAATGGTTTTCTCCCTGTTTTTGGATTGAATCAGTTATGAGTATATAAATTTGTACTCTTTATTGATAAATTATTTAATTAAAATAAGTTCCCTGTGAACATTGTTATTGCTTAGTTCTTCTAGGAAATAAACCGGAATAAATAAATCCTAACGCTTGCATTTCTTTGAGCAGCGTTAAAACTGAAACGTCAGCCATAGCGCGATTAGGAAGGGAGACAGGCTTGCATAAATAAAAAGGTGTTAGAAGAATAACATGAGGCATTTAACTGCAGCTCATTTATCCTGTTCCCAGAGTTGAGGAGAGAATATTTTAAACGCGTACCTATGGCGAATTAAACGCGTACCTTTGGCAAATGAAAAGCACATAATACTAAAACTCAATAGAGCAAGCAGGCGCATTATATACAGTTGGTGCCTATTTAGCTCAGTTAAAAAACAGTAAAAAGAAAAGAACTTCGTACCTCAGTTCATTAATATAATAAATAATGGAGAAGCATTTCTCCTGTGCTCTGCAGAATTAGGCAGACAAAAGAATCAATCATCCTGAGACTTCCATGCAAGGCTTGACCAGTTCTCATCTCGTGAGTGAAAAGAGAGAGAGAGACGTATAGAATCACATATACTGTGCATAAGTATAGATATACTCACCTTGATTTTTTCCCACTGCAGTGCAGAATCAGGAACAGAGAGAAGCCTGTAAAAGAAAAAGAAAGAGAACAGTGTGAAGACATCACTTAGTGTAAAATTACACACAAGAGAAGTACGAAGAGTAGCAAGCCCCAAAACACCAATCTGGTAAGATAAGTTATCTATAGTTTTAAAACACAGTAAGTATAGTGAAAGGACAGTTTATGATATGCATAAATGTTTTAGCCAGAAGAAGAAGACCGATAGAAGACGAAGCAGACTTGGCAGAGTTTTGGAGCTGTCTCTTCTCGTCCCAACCCCTTTTCCCCCCTTGGAACTTACCTGCAATGGAGTACTAATACCTAGCGGGGAGCTCTGAGAGGGGCATTGGTACTTAGCATCATTCTGCTCCTGTGCAGTCATACGCAAGTTTTAGATACAGCTCTGACAATACCATGAATACAAATAGCATCTATTTAGCCACATATTGCTAACTTAACATAGCATGTGTAAGTGCACAACGGGAAGGGGAGTTTCAAACCTAACAAAGCCACTCTTGCTTCCTTCTGCGCCTCTGTCTGCACCTCTCTTGCCTCTTTCTGCATTTCTGTTGCATCTTTCTGCATATTTCCTTCTTTATCTGCATGTCTGTTGCCTCTTTCTGTACCTCATTTGCTTCTTTCTGCATCCTTCTTCCCTCTTTCTGCACCTCTTTTGCCTTTTTCTGTAGCCCTCTTATATCTTTCTGCATCTTTTTTGCCTTTCTCTGCACCTCTGTTCCTTCTTTCTGCACTTCTTTTGTTTCTTTCAGCTCCTGTCTTGCTACTTTCTGTACCCCTCTTACCTCTCTCTCCACCCCTCTTCCCTCTTTCTGCACTTCTGTTGCTTCTTTCTGCACTTATCTTGCTTCTTTCTGCACCTCACTTGCCTCTTTCTGCACCTCTATTGCCTCTTTCTGCAGTTCTTTTGTCTCCTTCTGCACTTCACTTGCCTCTTTCTGTAACTCTCTTGCCTAACATTGTGCACCTCTCTAGCCTCTTTCTGCACCTCACTTCCTCTTTCTACACCTCTCTTCCCTCTTTCAGCACCACTCTTGCCTCTTTCTGTACCTCTGTTCCATCCTTCTTCACCTGTCTTGTCTCTTTCGGCACCCTTTGTGCCTCTTTCAGCACCTCTGTTGCTTCTTTCTGCAGTTCTCTTCCTCTCTGCACTGCTCCTCCCTCTCTCTGTACCCCTCTCGCCACTTTGTGCACCTCTCCTACCCCTTTCTGCACCCCTCTTTCATCTTTTTCCACCTCTGCTGGTTCTTTCTGCACCTCTTTTTCTTCATTCTGCACTTCACTTGCCTCTTTCTGTACCCCTCTTGACACTTTCTGCACCTCTGGTGGTTATTTCTGCACTGCTCTCGCTTTTTCCTGCACCTCTGTTCCAGATTGGTGTATCCCTCTTGCCTTTTCCTGCACCCCTCTTCCCTCTTTCTACACCTCTCTTGTCTCAGTCTGCCCACCTGTTCTCTCTTTCTGCACCCCGTTTGCCTGTTTCTGTAACTGTCTTGTATCTTTCTGCAGTTCTCTTGCCTCCTTCTGCACCTCACTTTAGTCTTTTTGCACCCCTGTTGGTTCTTTTACACTGCTATTGCTTCTTTCTGCACCTCTCTTGCACATTTCTGCACCCCTCTTGCCTCTTTCTGTACCCCTTTTACCTGTTTTGCAGCTTTCTTGCCTCTGTCTGCACCTCTGTTCCCTCGTTCTGTACCTCTTTTGCCTGTTTCCATAACTCTCTTGCCTCTTTATGCAGTTCTCTTGCCCCCTTCTGCACCTCTGTTGCTTCTTTCTGCACTTCTCTTGCCTCTTTCTACACCACTGTTGCTTCATTCTGCACATCCCATGCTTCTTTCTACACCTGTCTTGCTTTTATCTGCAACCTTGTTGCCTCTTTCTGCATTCGTATACCCTCTTCGTGCAACTCTCCTGCCTCTTTCTGTACGTCGCTTTCCTTTTTCTGCATACCTCTTGCCTCTTTTTTAACCTCTGTTGGTTCTTTCTGTACTTCTTTCCTTCTTTCTGTACCACTCCTGCCTCTTTCTGTTCCTCTCTTCCCTCTTCGTGCACCCCTCCTACTTTTTTCTAAACACCTCTTTCCTCTTTTTGCACCTCTGTTGGTTCTTTCTGCACTGCTCTTGCCTCTTTCTGCACCTTACTTGCCTCTTTCTGCTTTCTGTTAGTTAGAATTTATCATTTAAAAAACCTTTGAAATTCACTGAAAAAAACATAGGTTTCAGGGATGTTAGAGTTAGAAATTAGCATTTAAAAAACCTTAGAAATTCACTGAAAAAAACACAGTTTTCAGTGACATTATAGCTAGTTGGACATTTCACTCGTACAAAACCAGAGAAATTTGGCAGTTATAATTAGTTGAGCTAACTATAACTCGTGCACCCGCAATGCACTGCTCATGACATCACATATTATATCATTCGTGACATGGTCAGTGACATCACTGATGACATCACTGATGACATATCAAATTATATCACTGATGACATTATCCATGTGATAATCTGATGCACCTCCTCACACCTTAATATAACCTTTGATACACCCATTCTACCATTTTCAAAACCATAGACACACCAATACCAGTTACTACATACCTACTCACTGATTCCTAGGTCTATATACACATGTCCACTCATTCACCCATACAGTCACTCATACATGCACTCACTTATCAATACAGCACTATCATTTGCACTCATACACCTATACAGACACTCACACATCACCACTCATCCATAGAGTTACTCACACACCTAGTCAATCATTCCCAGAATATTTCACACTCCAATTTACTCATCTAAGCAGTTATACACAACTGACAGACAGACACAGACATTTACACAGTTTACTCAATAACCCATGCATTCAGTAAGACAAGTTTAATCACTCACTTATACAGTCAGCCACACACCTACTAAATCATCTATAAAGACATACACACACTCATACTTCAATTCACCTTGGCATATATAAATATAAAACATATTTAAACTTTACAGAAACACACAGTCACTGGAAGATGTCATCAGTGCTGTTATTTGAGATGTCATCAGTGATGCCATCAGTGATGTCACTGACCATGTCACAAATGATGTAATATGTGATGTCACCAGCAGTGCATTGTGGGGGCATGAGTTATAATTAGCTCAACTAACTATAACGGCCGAATTTCTCTGGTTTTGTATGAGTGAAATGTCCAACTAACTATAACGTCCCTGAAATCTGTGGTTTTTTTCAGTGAATTTCAAAGGTTTTTTAAATGATAAATTCTAACTATAACAACTTTATAGTTAGGCTCACATTTACCTTGTACAAAACTAGTGAAATTCAGGAGTTGTAGTTATTTGACCTGACTATAACTTACGCCCCACCAATGCACTGCTCCTGACCTCACATATTACATCATTCATTACGTGGTCATTGACATCACTGAGGACATCATCCAATGAGTGTAAGTGATTCGAAAAGATTTCTGAGATTTAAATATATATACTAAGCTACAGCATAAGAAAAATGTATCTTCTTCTGTTGTAGTAATTAGTCATACTGAGTAGGTGTGTGACTCTATTCATCAGTGTATGAGTGGATGTTTGAGTGGTTGTATGGGCATGTGAGTGGCTGTAGAAATGTGTTAGTGGGCATGTGAGTAGTTGTAAGTGTGAGTGAGTGGCTGTGTGAGTCGCTGCATAGGTGTATGAGAGGGTGTGTGACTGCCTGTATGGTGAGTTAGTAGCTGTGTGAGTAGCTATATGGGTAAGGGAGTGTGAGTGGCTGTAGGGGTGAGTGAGCAGCTGTTTGAGTGGGTGTATAGGTATGATAATGGGTGGGAGTGGCTGTGTTAGAGAGTGAATGTCTGTGTGAGTGGCTGTAAGGATGAGTGAGTGAATGGGTATGTTAGTGGTTGTGTGGACATGTGAATGGGTATGTAAGTGATTCTGTTGGTGTGTGAGGTGCTGTATGTATTTGTAAATGTTAGATTACTAATCCTACTCCAAATCAAGCAATAGTGGGAAAATTGTTGAACTCTGGAGATATTAGATGTACTTTGCCACTCCTCCATTATCAAAATCAGGAAAATTGTTGGACTTTGGAGAATATCAGCGAAAGTGCTAGACGTGGAGAGGTGAGGTTTACTATTCCTATTCCAAATTAAGTAACAGTAGGGACAGTGTTGCACACTAGAGGGGTTAGCTCTATTATTTCCACTCCAGTCATAGCAGCCCCAAGGAAATTGTTTGACATTGGAGGAGCTAGTTTTCCTATTTGAGATCCAATCTAATCATCATTTATTCCTTGGAGGAGTTACTATTCCCACTCCACTGTACTTAAACGCAAGGAACGTTTTGGATTAGGAAGGATTAGGTACAACATTCTAATCCTAATCATTTTTCAAAAACATTTAAATACCTAACAAAAATAAAATAATTAAAACCTATTCAAAAGAAAAAAATGCATTATTACTAAATACACATAAATTCAATTAAAAAAGCAATACAAAATGTATTGAACAAATATAAAACAAAGTAAATACACTTTCCTACCCACTACTCAGTCAGTCAGTCAGTCAGAATATCTTTATTCGACTTATTACAAGTCATACAAAGAACATAAAAAAAAAAAAAAGAAAAATAATTACTTTGCAATGCAATGCCTATTATACATCTATTTACATTTCCCACACAAAAAAACCTAATAAACAAACAGAAGAAAAATTTTAGACATAGATAAAATATTTCTATACAAATCTATCACGTAAACATGCTCAAACAACAAGAGAAGTTTTAAAGTAAGCTATGGCTAACAGGTTTTGCCCGCATTGCGGCTACCAGAAAGTTTGCCATACAAAAAGTAACATGTATGTTAGGTAGTAGTTGTAGAAAGAGCAGGGCTGGTCTTACTTGGACAAAACCAGCTTTTTTCAAAATAGGCAACAAATATTTCTTTCTCTGCTCATGGTATATACTACAAAACATAACAAAGTGCAGAGTATCCTGCACCGAAAAATTGTCGCAGCAGCACGGTGGGGCCTGCTCAGGCTTCTGCCAGGTCTTAAATGAACCTAGATAAAAATGTATCAAATTAAATCGGAACTTTGATAATAAAAACCTGTGATATGGGAATGTGACAAAGTTCAAGTAGGGGGCGAGTGAGGGTGTACAAACCAGGAGGTTATGTGCCCTTACTGCGGGTTTCAACACTTCGAGATCCTCCCTCCGTGCTTCCTGCCTATCCCTAAATAACTCTTTGATGGTTACTATGTCCTGTCTCCTAATATTTTCCGGAGATGAAAAAAGATCTGGGCGACCCAGATCTGCAAGGGTTTTAGCTACATATGCCAACCAAGGGATACTGGTGTATTTATCCAAGGATAAGACATCGTGCAAAATCTTGTGGTTCAGAGGTAGGTCATCATTTGTCCACAATTTCAGCCACAAAGTTAGCGGAGCAAGGCTCAGGGTATCAGACAGATAGGGCAGACCCACCTCCTTATGGATGGAATACGTTGGGGTGGATTGCGGGACTGAGAGCAAGGATCTAATGAATCTATTTTCTGCTCTCTGAATTGGATCCAGGTTTACGTAACCCCACAGTTGGGAACCATAGGCCGCTATGGCCACTGGTTTGCTCTTGTAGATTTTCAGAAGAGCTTGCATGGGCCTAGCCCCTAGCTTCCCAGCAAAGCCCAAAACCGCTGAGGAGGATCTTATTACCGCCAATCTTTTTGCTCTTATCTGAGGGCCCCAAGTTCCTTTCTGGTCAAATATTACCCCCAAATATGGAAATGTGGACACGTTGGTGACAGGGACTCCCCTGCAAAAAAATGTTTTGTGTCTTTTTTTGTTGCATTCACGCCCCATGACCATCGTGTGTGATTTAGAGGCATTGACCTTAAGGTCCAGCGTCTCCATGAAGCTACCAAAAGCGTCCAGGAGATGCTGTAGGCCTACCCCAGTGCGGGCTATCAGCACTGCATCGTCCGCATACAGGAGCGCTGGAATTTTGACATCTCCTGCATGCGGAACGTCGGCTGCCTGTCCCTGCAGGTGACTGCCCAGCCTGTTGATGTAGATGGTGAATAATACAGGGGCTAGAATACAGCCTTGCCGCACCCCCTTAAGGGATTTAAACAGGGGGGTACGTCTGCCATCATTTGTGACTCGGACAGCTGCAAAAAGCTCCTGGTGCAGTTTAGCCATAAACACAACCAAAGACTCATCAATGCCCATCTCCAACAATAACTGCCACAATTTCGACCTATTCACCAGATCAAAGGCAGAGGAGAGGTCCATAAATGCAAGGAACATGGAGCCCTCCTTTGCCACTGTATATTTAGAAATTAATAGATGTAAGTTTATACATTGTTCGATCGTCCCCTTTTTTTCTCTGAATCCATATTGTAGTTCAGACAACCCTCCACGGCTCTCAACGTTGTCATTAAGTCTGGCTAGAAGAACTCTGCCTAATATTTTTACCGTTGAGTCCAAAAGAGATATGGGCCTATAGGAGGCGGGATCATCTCGCTGGCCTTTATTTTTATAGATAGGGACTATGGTGGATGTGGCCCAAGAACTGGGTACATGGTTGTTGGCTGCGTTAAACACTTTCGACAATACCGCCGACCACAATTTGGGAGAGTACATGAAAAAATCAGCGGGAACACCGTCAGGGCCGGGAGCTTTATGTCTTGTTGTGGCCATCAGGGCTTTTTCTACTTCTTCGGGGTTGAAGACCAACGGGTCTGCCACTATAGCAGGTACTGAAACATCTGCAGTTCCTTTGGACCCACCCTCATATACATTTTTGAAGTGGTTTAGCCATTTGTCGTCGGTGATCACACAGTCCATAAGAGCATTATTGTCTTCAGAAAATAACGGTTGTCTAATGATCTCCCAGAATCTTTTACTGTCCTTCAGTACTGCAGCTGAGAGGAGATTTTCCCATGCTTCGCGTTTAAGGGATTCTTTGCGGTTCTTAATGGCAACCTTGTAGCGTTTCCTTAATCTAACAATATCCTCCCCAGCCCTGGGAGAGGTTTTTAACGCTGTCAACAATGCTCTGTGCGCTTTTGAACAAGCAGAATCAAACCAACGTTTTGTTCCAGAAAATCCTTTTTTTGGTTTGACTAAAAGATCCTTAGCCACCTGGCCACAAATTTCCTCAAAAGCCTCTATAATTTCTTTACCTTGCACCCCCGATTTTTGACAGATGGCCACTTTGTCCTTTATTTTTGGAACATTTATTTCATAGAAATTATCCGGGATCACTTTGGCCCATTTCAGTCGTCTGTCTTGGTCGCAGGGTTTCAGGGGGTGTGCTGGTTTAAGTGCTTTTGGCGGTGCTCCCATCTGGCCACCCCAGGCCACTTCAAGTAGTACAGGGTTGTGGTCACTGTAGGGTATTATGACTGTACAATAGACCATAGACCGGTTTAAAATACCTTGTGAAACAAAGATGTAGTCTATCACTGAGCCATGGTGACTGCCAATGTAGGTTGGCGCCCTAACGCCCTTATCGGGTTCATAAAGGTCATGGTTTGCTAATAATTCTTCTAACTCAAGCCCCTCTGTAGAGTGTTCAAAGTGGGGGCCCCGAGGGGCCTCCTCGCCCCCCTCAGTTACATTGTCACCTCTTCCCATACAACCCAGATTACATAGATGAATATTAAAATCTCCTAATAGGATAAACTCATAAACTAAATAGATATTCTGAGACACTTTATTTAAGATATTATCTAGGTTAGCGACATTACTCCCACTGTGTTCGCTGTTCCTAGAGTTGTAAAAATTAATATATATCGTCCTGCAATTGTTACTAGTCGTCCTTTCAACCATTAGGATGTTTACGGAATCTGTATTTATCTGCCTATAGGTGCCCTTCAGATCTAGAGAAAACATAATGGCCAAACCTCCTTTAGCTCTGCCCATGCGGCTAGGGACTGCAGGGATAGAGAAGCAGGTGAATCCCTCCCACCAGAAATTAGCCGATATGTCCCACGTTTCTTGCAGGGCAATTATATGTTGCTTAGAAATAAAGCTCACACATGCTTTGTCCTGTCGTTTTGCAGATGAGCCAGCTATGTTCCATGTTATAATTTTACAGGCGTTGGTAGGTAACCTCCGCTCTTTTTACCCCAACAAACACCCCTCAGCTAAGCTTAAGGATCTGACCGCCTTGTTCTGAGCTACCTCAGGTGCGTTCTGTGTTGGAACGATGTTCAGGGTTGACGCTATGCAGCCCTCCCCCTGGTATGATAGCCCAGGGTTGTCCAACGGGACATAACTCTCAAGTGTTTCATAAAATGTAAGCAGGCGGGGACCGTCATTGGTGTGACACTGGCTAAGGTTTATTTCGGGTCTAGTTATGGACTCACTTGCTCGGACATTGCAAGGTTTAAGTCAATCGCAGTTGTTTAGATCCGCTAAGGGAGCATACCTATTCCCCAATCCGCCCCCCCAATCAAAAGGGGTAGCTGCCTGACCTTGACCCATAGCTGCGATGTTCCACATAGGTAAAGGGGTAATTGGGCGTATCGGAAAGTAATCGTTTCTCGCCCATGGTACGAACCTATTGATTCGCCCAATGGGATCTTGGCCCATCCAACCCGGGCCCCAACCATTGACGGCAGGGTCTGGTGGCATGGCAGGCCACAAATTTGACTCATGCGCGTGGTTAGATCTTCCGTGCTCAAAGTTAAATATAGGCCCAGGGCGCTCGTTGGGGAATCTATGTCTAAAACCGCCTTCCCAGTTTGGGGCGTTATTCGCTCTCCTAACTCTAGTAGGGTTAGAAAAGGTAGGGAGCTGAGCCTCACTATAGAAAATTTTAGGGTGAGCGGGACTATAGAGCCGCTTCGCCTTTGGGGTGGGAAGATGTTATTCAAAATTTTTGGGAGGACTTCTGTGTTGGCAAAGCTTATAATCACACAGTCCCCCTTAAATTTTTTGGGATTAGACCCAATCCAAGGTTCCCTCCTGGTCATAACAATATCCCTTGCTAAACTATCCATCCCTTGGGGGGCCATGGTCATGTTTGTAGTAAGCCAATGAAGAGCTTTATCCTTCAAGTCCTGTTTCGATTCTATTTTGTTTTGTGCTAAGACTGGGACATTTGCTAGTACTAGCACAACTGGGGAGGCTTCCAAAATAAATTGGGCTGATATATCCTCATGTATTGTCCCAATTATGTCCCCTGATGATGATGTCGGCGCGGCTCCGCCTGCTAGGTCCTGACTGGGAGCCGTTAATAGAGTTGAAGCTACTGCTGAGGGCCCCTCTGGCAGTGTAGGCTGTGGGACACTCTCATTTGGTAGAGCCTCTATGGCTCCCGATGCCAATTTTGTGACAAGAGCAGATAGATTGGCCACCTCTACCACCAGATTACTTTGTGCACCCCCCGCCTTCTTAACCTCCGAAGTTAATTTATCCAGTTTACCAATCAAGGGCTTGATGATTGTCCTAATTTTTATATCAATCATATCTTGGATCCGATTAAAGAGTTCATCATCAACAATACGTCTGGATTCTGCATCGGCATCAAAGTCAATTTGTTGCCCTTCACGTCTTGGGGGTGGTGTAGCTGCCTTTCTCCTGCCTTGTTGTTTCCCCCCTCTCTTTTTCTACAGGTTCTCACTGGCCGTGGAACGGGCTGCCCCGGTGACGGTACTTCCTCCATGGAAAATGACTGGTGATTATGCTCTGAGGTATTGCCGTTATTGGCCGACGAGTTAACCAAAACATGAGGATCTTCTGCGTCGCTGGCCAAGTCTTGTGGGATATGAACTAGGCTATTCGACTGGGGAAGATCTGGCGGTGTGGTCAGTAACTCTGGAGCAGATGCCCTTGCGGGCGGGCTTTCTAACGGAAGAACTGGCGATTGGCTCAAGCCTAGCGATTGCCTCCTCTCATTGTTGATCTTATTGACTTTTTGAACCACATATGAGAGCATTGTGTTGAGGGGTTCCGTCGCAGCAGATGCGGGCTTTTTCCTTACCATAATGCCTACCTCTTACAAACGACCGAGCCAATTGACCAAGGTATGTGTCAGGATCCACAGGCAGATGGCAGAAGACCTGGGGGTAATGAGGGTTAATAGAGTTCTGTACCTTACTAATCCCAGACGGCGAACCTTAGGGGGGTGGCCTCGCCTCACCTTCTCGTGCCTCTGAGGGCCACAGAGGGCCCGCCCTTTGCCCGGGCTTAGCCCCGGGCACTCCCGCGCGCTCCCGCGCAGCGAGGCACGTCACTTCTTGTAGGCGTTGGTTAGGAGGAACATGAGGGGCGGGGCGGTCAGGGAGAGCGGGCCAGGTGACTTGGCCTCGGGATCGCCGGGGCTCCTGGGAGAGTGAGTCCCGGTTCCCAGCGCTCGCAGCCCTGTCACTCGCGCACACACCCTGCAGGTAACAACACTCGGCTGGGCGACCTTGGCGATGCGGGACCCGCGAAGCGGGTTCCGCGAGGTGTTGACTGGGTCCTCCCTTCTGCAGCAGCGATTCCTCCTTCCAGGTAACAGCACAGCAAACTGTAGAACTTCCCGGTTTCCCGCTTGGGCGGGCTCCTTTTCAGCTGATTTGCAGGGCGGGGCGGTCAGGGAGAGCGGGCCAGGTGACTTGGCCTCGGGATCGCCGGGGCTCCTGGGAGAGTGAGTCCCGGTTCCCAGCGCTCGCAGCCCTGTCACTCGCGCACACACCCTGCAGGTAACAACACTCGGCTGGGCGACCTTGGCGATGCGGGACCCGCGAAGCGGGTTCCGCGAGGTGTTGACTGGGTCCTCCCTTCTGCAGCAGCGATTCCTCCTTCCAGGTAACAGCACAGCAAACTGTAGAACTTCCCGGTTTCCCGCTTGGGCGGGCTCCTTTTCAGCTGATTTGCAGGGCGGGGCGGTCAGGGAGAGCGGGCCAGGTGACTTGGCCTCGGGATCGCCGGGGCTCCTGGGAGAGTGAGTCCCGGTTCCCAGCGCTCGCAGCCCTGTCACTCGCGCACACACCCTGCAGGTAACAACACTCGGCTGGGCGACCTTGGCGATGCGGGACCCGCGAAGCGGGTTCCGCGAGGTGTTGACTGGGTCCTCCCTTCTGCAGCAGCGATTCCTCCTTCCAGGTAACAGCACAGCAAACTGTAGAACTTCCCGGTTTCCCGCTTGGGCGGGCTCCTTTTCAGCTGATTTGCAGGGCGGGGCGGTCAGGGAGAGCGGGCCAGGTGACTTGGCCTCGGGATCGCCGGGGCTCCTGGGAGAGTGAGTCCCGGTTCCCAGCGCTCGCAGCCCTGTCACTCGCGCACACACCCTGCAGGTAACAACACTCGGCTGGGCGACCTTGGCGATGCGGGACCCGCGAAGCGGGTTCCGCGAGGTGTTGACTGGGTCCTCCCTTCTGCAGCAGCGATTCCTCCTTCCAGGTAACAGCACAGCAAACTGTAGAACTTCCCGGTTTCCCGCTTGGGCGGGCTCCTTTTCAGCTGATTTGCAGGGCGGGGCGGTCAGGGAGAGCGGGCCAGGTGACTTGGCCTCGGGATCGCCGGGGCTCCTGGGAGAGTGAGTCCCGGTTCCCAGCGCTCGCAGCCCTGTCACTCTCGCACACACCCTGCAGGTAACAACACTCGGCTGGGCGACCTTGGCGATGCGGGACCCGCGAAGCGGGTTCCGCGAGGTGTTGACTGGGTCCTCCCTTCTGCAGCAGCGATTCCTCCTTCCAGGTAACAGCACAGCAAACTGTAGAACTTCCCGGTTTCCCGCTTGGGCGGGCTCCTTTTCAGCTGATTTGCAGGGCGGGGCGGTCAGGGAGAGCGGGCCAGGTGACTTGGCCTCGGGATCGCCGGGGCTCCTGGGAGAGTGAGTCCCGGTTCCCAGCGCTCGCAGCCCTGTCACTCGCGCACACACCCTGCAGGTAACAACACTCGGCTGGGCGACCTTGGCGATGCGGGACCCGCGAAGCGGGTTCCGCGAGGTGTTGACTGGGTCCTCCCTTCTGCAGCAGCGATTCCTCCTTCCAGGTAACAGCACAGCAAACTGTAGAACTTCCCTACCTACCCACTACTCAAAAAAAACGACAAAAAAATATCAAAATAGTACATAAATAAAACAAATAAATTGAAAACAAATAATAAATATAACATTCATTTTAACGCATTTATTATAAAATGCACGTATCAATGAATTAACAATTTGTTATAATATACAACAACTATTGGACATTACAAATACAGTAATAAATTCTGAATCACTAATCAAAACAATAATACACATTAAAAATCACAAAATAAACCTAGATAATTAACATAATTATATGTCTATTATATTAAATATACATTAAAAATTAATTTGAAATGAAAAGCCTTCATTTATTATTAAAATATCTTCCCGCCCTAAGCCCCTACAATAATGAATTTAAAAAAAATGTATTACAAGAATTACAAATTAAAATTATACATTAAAAATCACAAAGTACACTTAAATCATTAAAATAATAATTAGTCATTAATTTAATTCCTATAGTTAATTTAAAGTAACTATTTAATTAACATAAACAATAATTTATCATTGCAAAAATGTAGCATTTAAAACATGCCCCATTTTATTCCTCTACAAATGCAACTTATGAATTACTAATCAAATTAAAAATGTACACATTGTTATAAATAATATTAAAATAATTATAATAGTACTGTTTGCTAAATTTAATATCATACGTGATAGCCTGCACTGGCTAGGCAATTGCTCCAAAATTATAACATGCAGCACTCTCTGGAAGAGGGCAAAGGCAGTGCTTGCAGTTCACCTTCAGGGACAGGCCAACCCAATTTTTAAGAACTCTTGAAAAGCCCTTTTCCCCCTACCTTTAATAGGCTCCTCCCTTTGATGAGTCGGGAAAATAAAATTGACTCCCGGACCTTTCTCACATTCCTCCAACTATGTAATTGGGGAACAATCTTCGCCTGTGTTCCAAATTGTAATCAAAGAGAGCTCAAAACAGGATTCTGTTCTAAGATTTGTTAGTTGGAATATTGCAGGAATTAAATCTAATCTGCTCGAGTTGTATTTTTTTAGATGGCTATGAGTGTTTTTGTGTACAAGCCAAAGCTGTTAGAGGGCAGAGTGCCCACGGAGAGCTAGGTACCTTGATTTGTATCTAAAACATGCTTAAATTTGCTGCTGTCTCTTTGAGGCTTGGGGGGGATCCAGGTTCTGTGGGCTGTGTATTTTGCAATTTTAGTTTTTTTTTAAATTATTCGGTATACGCCTTTGTACAACAACATTGCCAAATTGAGTCACTGTTCAAGGTGATATCTGTATTAGAGGCTAGAACCTTCTCTATACTGCAACATTTTAACTTGGGTTGGATGGGGATTTTAGTGCCAAGATAAGTCAGATACTTGATGATACTGATACTTTTGGGAGAGATGATGCCCCCTCTGTTTTCTTGAGACTGATGAGAGGAGTCAGAAATTGATTAAAGGTCTGGGGTAGACTGATCTTCTTAATTTGGGGTCTATGGAGGAGCAACAGTTTGACCAAAAGCCATCTTTTGTGGGATGGGTAAAATGGTCAGTAATTGAATATTTATCTATGTTGAGGCTCTTGGGGAAAGTAGTGAAAGCAGGTGGAGTCGTGGATACCTGCTATAGTGACTATAATCCATTTTCTTTTGATATGTTAATGCACATACATGATTTGAATATAAATGAATTGGGCTAAACTTGACTGAGCACCAAGGATAAAGGGCTCAGAATGAAATGGTGCAGTGTCTTGATTTCCTACCTGTAACATTCCCGTATTGAGGCAGCCCAGAGTATGCTTATGGCTTCTCTGCTCATAGTAGATTCCCCCCAGGCGGGCTCCTAGAAGCATTTCACTCCTTAAATAATTCAGGTAAGCAGATCATGTACCATCTTTCAGGCACCAGAAGACCGGACAAAATCCAGTGGTTTGACAATAACTGTAGAGCAGCTAACTTGCGATTGAGAGAGGCTCTTAATGTCCAGACAAGGATTCAAGAGGATATTTCCATTTCTAGAGCCCAAAATAGGCTAGCCATTAAGGAAAGGAAACACACTTTGAAAGAAGGGCCTTGGACCGTCTGATGCACACCTGTAAAACGGTAGACACTAAAAGGTTCTGGGAGGTAGTTAAGGAGAAACAATTGTCCACAGGTACTACTGAGAACTTAGGTACCCATATATCCTCAGAACAGTGGATGACCTATTTTAGTAAAATCTATTCAACTGACTATAGTGGGCAACTGACAGTGTTGAAGTATCACCCACGTTCCCATTGGATATTTGGTTTGAGCTGGAGTAAGCTCTGCAATCTGAGTCAGCCCTTCCAACAAAATCTGTATAAGTTGAACATTCCTTTTTGGGGCCCACTAATTGTGAACATCCTTAATACAGCAGCTATTTAAGGCATTTCCAAGACATGGAAAGTTGTTACAATCGTACCCATTTTCAAAAAAACTAACTAGGTAGGACCCAAGCTGTTATTGGCCTATCTCTTTGTTAAAGTCAATTGTTAAAGTGGCGGGCAGAATTATTCTGAACTGAATAGATGAGGAGGCCATGTTCAACAATATCCTTAGTCCTGACTGCAGCCACTCAGTGAAGAGCAAGTGGGGGTGAAGAGGAATCTCTAAGTCACATATTGTGCATCTGTGAGAAACTACACACTTTGAGAATATACTGGCTTTGCCCCATCTGGCGTATCTTAAACTCTTAAATATACTAACATGTCAAGTTGCACTGATAGAGTGCATGAAAGGCGAATCAGCGCAGCTGGCGGCACGCTTCATGAAATACCTGTGTTCAGTAAAAACCGTCCTGGATTCCGATAATCATATAGAACTATAATCCATAATGTTGTGCCAATTCTCTTAACTTCCCATTTTATTATAGTTGCCTAAATGGGGTCTAAACAGTTTAATCTCCAGAATAACAGGATGACAAACCCTCACATATTCTTTTATAACATTGGAAATGATGCACCTTGTACTAATTTTAACACGGCCTGATTGCAATTATTTAAATTAACTATGCAATAAAAAATTATCTTATCCTAGCCCTGTCCAGTATGGGATTAACCCCTTCGCTGCAGCGCGAATTCCGCCGCAGCGCTGGGGGGGGCGTTTGGGGGCAGCACGATGGCGCGGTGCTCATGACGGAACCACGCCGTCATGAGTCACGGGCGAGCTGTGCTCATGACGGCGTGGTTCCGTCACGACTCCGCCCACTCTCTAATTCGCCCGCACAGGCGGGGAATTAGAGCCCCGTGGGAGGAGCGTCTGCCAACGGCCGCTCCATGACGGAAACACGCCGTCATGAGCATACGGCGCCTGTGGCTCATGACGGCGGGGTTCCGTCAAGGGCACACAAGGGGTTAAAGAAGGCAGGGGCACATTGGAGCAAAGTCTGGAGCAAAGTGTAAACCTAAATCAGATGATTTTTTAAATATGTTGTTGCCAAGCAAGGTACTGTTTATTTAGCGTTTATCGACTGAACTAGTGCCTTCAACTGGGTGAACCGGTGAAAGATTTGGATTCTACTGGCTGATTTTGTAATGCATAAACCATGCTAGATTTTATATGAGTTCTATACACAGATGTTACTGCTGCCATTGGATATGGACAGAAGGTGGAATGCACAGAATGCTTAAAATCTTCCCAGATGAGTCAAGCAGGGGGGCATATTGGCACCTCTTTTATTTTATTTTTTATATCAACTGCTTCAATAATTTTCCATTGTTAAATAGGAAAGATATGCTTAAGGTAATCACTGTATTTGTTCTCTCCCTGCTATATGCCGAGGATGCAGTTTTGTTATCTCGTACTTTGAACGGTCTTAGGGATTTGGTGGACCTGTTAGTTAAATTTAAGGATGATATTGACTTAGAAACTAATATTGCTAAAACCCATCACATGGTTTGTGGGAGGTAGTCCTCTAAAATGAGGCCCCTTACTACCAAAGGGAAGATTATCTCAAGGTGCAGTGCCTTTCCATACTTGAGGGTCACCTCCGACCAACATATTAATTGGTCTCCCCGTCTGGCTGTTGGAAACCAGCAATTTAATAAAGTGTGTGTTGCCCTTTTTTTAAGTGTTTGCTATCAATAGGAAGGAAACCTATAGTACATTGCCCCAAATCTACAGAATGAAATGTTTGCCAGTTCTTACATGTGGTGCTGCTATATGGGGCTATTCTAAAAATCTAAGATTAAAGCAGAATCAGAATCAGTTATGTAGCAAATTACTTAGGGTGGGCCCAGCTAGCCCAAGTTCTTTTCTCCATGATGAACTGGGTCTGGGTTATGTTGAAGATCATATACAATTAGACCCCACTGCTTCTCTGGGTATCAGTATGCAGTGGGGAACTGTTCTGCTTGGGTTTTCGGATCAGATAGAACCCGCTCAACAGAGCCTCTCTAACCCAGCCAGAACGTTAGCCCCTCCCTAGGGCCTATTCACAAAGAATATCACATATATATATATATATACCACCTAAGGACAGGGAATTCCTACTATATATACCAAGACCTCTTATAATACAAGTGGCGGCCTCGCGGTCCTAAATGGACCCAGGACTTCCTGCCCAGACGGCAGCCTCAGCCTCGCGGTCCCAGGCGGACCCAGGGCTTCCTACCCAGACGGCAGCCTCAGCCTCGCGGTCCCAAACGGACCCAGGACTTCCTGCCCAGACGGCAGCCTTAGCCTCGCGGTCCCAAACGGACCCAGGACTTCCTACCCAGACGGCAGCCTTAGCCTCGCGGTCCCAAACAGACCCAGGACTTCCTGCCCAGACGGCAGCCTTAGCCTCGCGGTCCCAAGCGGACCCAGGACTTCCTGCCCAGACGGCAGCCTTAGCCTCGCAGTCCTAAACGGACCCAGGACTTCCTACCCAGACGGCAGCCTCAGCCTCGCGGTCCCAAACGGACCCAGGACTTCCTGCCCAGACGGCAGCCTTAGCCTCGCGGTCCCAAACGGACCCAGGACTTCCTGCCCAGACGGTAGCCTTAGCCTCGCGGTCCTAGATGGACCCAGGACTTCCTACCCAGACGGCAGTCTCAGCCTCGCGGTCCTAGATGGACCCAGGACTTCCTACCCAGACGGCAGCCTTAGCACGAGTTCATCCTATGATTACCAGGACATACAACAAGGGAATCAGTGTTACTATTTATCAGATCACACAAGGACTGCCAGTTGAGCACAACCTGTTCCCCAGTTCGAGGGGCTCCTTTCTCCCTTATTCAGTTACCACCTACCTGATCAGGATTAACATCTGTTCATGTCAAGTCACAGCTGACCAGAAGAATAGGCTACCCTCTTATACAAGAACACGCAGCACATGTTAATTCACTACAAACTGGATACTTTATTACTCATTACATACGTAACCACATAACATTATACTATGACATATAACCTGCAAAGAAAAGTGAAAGATTAAGTTGTACACTCTAATAAAAAGGGGTTGACATCACCTTGGTCGTATGTAGCCTGCACTCAATGGTCATCTAGGTTCCCTTCTCGTCTGTGCCTCGGCTTCGCCTGGAAGTCACACCTCCGCAGTCACGGATCTACTCCCTTCTCCTTCTCCGAGTCACTGGGACCTCTTCCTCATCGGCTACTCTCTTCTCTTTGGCTATTCTGTTAGAAGAATATCTATCTCTCGGTTTTTTCTCCACCTTCAAGTTTGTCATCTGTCTTCCCTGGAATAAGTAGTAGCTTTACTGCTAACGGCCAGGTGCCGCCTACGAACTAAAAGCAAGTGCCAGTATCTGCCTCAGACTTTCACTAATATAGAGGTGCATTTTCTCATGGAAAATTCCAGCCCGTAACCTGCCGCCCACCAAATTCTTGTACCTCCCCGTGCCAAGGACACGTTCCCAGCCGGCCGGCCTGATGTAGTGTCTTCGGCATGAAGAAAAATACAATCCTTCGATAAGGGCCGGCCTGAACCGGTTCTCTCCAAGCGAATAACATCTCCTAACTAAAACACTGCCTATGACCTAGAAGCATCCCAAGCTGCCGGAGCAGGAAGAAAGATGGAGTCTCTCCCGTTTAAGGCCTACCAGGCCTGAATTCAGCACGGCTCCATGAAATACCCTCACTATAGAACAGATTACCCCTAATACTAACGAATCTATCCCCTAGGATATGTGTGCAAACCCTGATCTATGGGGAAGAACACAGGATCATGTTGAAGTGCCTAATAAATAGGCTCTATACACTACTCTAACCCTTAGACTTGGATGGAAAGAGACTGAAGTCACATTAGTTCCCCTTTAACACAAAAAGGCCGGGAAAATCGAGCAGTACAGGAACATACAACGTTTAACAGGGATGTGATTCAGGACTTAATGTCCTACTAGGTTGAATTTATACTAGGATAATCCTGGCGCTCAAATATTTACATATTGCTTCTGTGACATAGGACCCACTTACTAGCCATGCTCAAAGGGAGGGGAATCACCCTAAGTCCTCCAAACCTTTCCCAAGATATCTGCAATCCTTAGCACAGGCATGCATCAACAAAACATTACAATCTGAATAATTGTACAAAAAAGAGTAATTTGTTATTTACAGTTCTTTGTCTTTAATTCTCTATGCCCAGTCAACACATGTTTACTTCTGTAAACCGGAAGCTTCCAGTTTACAGAAGAGGACACGGTCGCAGGAGAAATCCAACACTGAAGCGTACTCGCTTACAGGAAATGACAGGGGAAACTGGAACCTCATAGCGATTTATTTTAGACTGGATGGAAGTCATTGGGATCATAATCCTTATATTAGAGAATAACAACACTGGAGCTATATACACACTTGAAGGAAGATAGACCAATACATGACCAGCTGGGCCAGAAGTAGATCTGGTCGAGAGGTGAGAGGAATTGAGTAAACTGGCGAGCCAGACAGCCCTGAAGAAGTCGCGGGGTACACCCATATCAACAAAACGGGGAACAACCTTTACAATGCAACTATTACAACGCACTACACTTACAACGCAATTTTTACAACGCAACATCCACTACAACGCATTCCATTACATCGCATGACACTACAACGCATTTTACAAACTACCTTTACAACGCATTCCATTACATCGCATACTACCTTTACAACCCATACCATTACAACGCATAATATTACATTAAAACCCCTACACTATCCAACACTTACCCTACTGTTGCACCCCCTGGAGTTAGAATAGTAATTTTTACCCCCATACTATCCAACACTTACCCTACTGTTGCACCCCCTGGAGTTAGAATAGTAATTTTTACCCCTATACTATCCAACACTTACCCTACTGTTGCACCCCCTGGAGTTAGAATAGTAATTTTTACCCCTATACTACCCAACACTTACCCTACTGTTGCACCCCCTGGAGTTAGAATAGTAATTTTTACCCTTATACTATCCAACACTTACCCTACTGTTGCACCCCCTGGAGTTAGAATAATAATTTTTACCCCTATACTATCCAACACTTACCCTACTGTTGCACCCCATGGAGTTAGAATAGTAATTTTTACCCCTATACTATCCAACACTAACCCTACTGTTGCACCCCCTGGAGTTAGAATAGTAATTGTTACCCCTATACTATCCAACACTTACCCTACTGTTGCACCCCCTGGAGTAAGAATAGTAATTTTTACCCCTATACTATCCAACACTTACCCTACTGTTGCACCCCCTGGAGTAAGAATAGTAATTTTTACCCCTATACTATCCAATACTTACCTTAAATGCAATGTAATATTATGCGTTGTAATGGTATGCGTTGTAAAGGCAGTATGCGATGTAATGGAATGCGTTGTAAAGGTAGTTTTTAAAAATGCGTTGCAGTGTCATGCGATGTAATGGAATGCGTTGTAGTGGATGTTGCGTTGTAAAAAATGCGTTGTAAGTGCATGCGTTGTAAAAGTGTGCGTTGTAACGACATACATCCCAACAAAACACTTGTTGGCTGGGTGTAGAGAACTAAAGACAAAGAACAGAAAATAATGAATTACTCTTTTTTGTACAACAATCAAGATTGTAATTTTTTGTTGATGCCATGTGTGTGCTAAGGATTGCAGTTATCATGTGATTCAGGACTGTCTGAATTGTGACTACAGGCACAAAATCCAGTGACTGTCTTATATTAAAATTTCAGCTAGTACGTTGAGATGTCCTGAATTGTATTACCCCCCCCATCCCCAAGATCATTACTAAAAGTGATGGCAGGAAGATCACAGAGCTGTTTATAAAACAGCCCGTTGAGAGAAGAGAAACAGCACCTTTGGAAAAGTTGACCATGAAATCTAGTAAGATCTTCCAAACTAGTGATGGGCTTGAGTCTTACCTTGCTCTAGTCAGAAAGCCTTTGGAGAGATCACTACTCTCTAAAATTAGACTGGGTGCAATGCGACACATATTATGTTTTCCTCCTGCGCAAAATGATCCCAAGTCCATCTTTTTCTGCCGCAGTGACGATATTTCATTACTGACTTTGGTAAATTTAATCTTATTTTGTAAAAGGTATGAATTTATCTTGAAGAAGATATCTGTTGTCCATTTTAACGTCACAAGGTTTTTATCAATATATGCAAAACCAAAGGAAATGATGGATGGAGTGTTGAACATTGCAAGCACTCACCCCCAGTCAACTGATCTGGGTTTAATCCACCACCGTTCTTTAGCCCACTCTGCCACCCCAGTTCAGACATGGCCATATGCAAATCTGTCTGACGCTGTGCCTCATGGGAACAGTCCAGCCTGAACTGCCAAGCCATGTCTTCCCTGGACCGGAAACAAGCTTCCTAGGACCGGTTTCTGGCATTTCAGCCGTCTTCAGCCAGGCTTGCTTGAATCCAGTGGCAAAGTGAGCAAAGGACTCACGTTTGAGCATACCCTGCCAACTTATGGCGAACAAAGCAAAACCAAAGGAAATGATGGACGGAGTGTTGAACATTGCAAGCACTCACCCCCATTCAACTGATCTGGGTTTAATCCACCACCGTTCTTTAGCCCACTCGGCCACCCCAGTTCAGACATGGCCATATGCAAATCAGTCTGACCCTGTGCCTCATGGGAACAGTCCAGCCCAAACTGCCAAGCCATGTCTTCCCTGGACCGGAAACAAGCTTCCTAGGACCGGTTTCTGGCATTTCAGCCGTCTTCAGCCAGGCTTGCTTGAATCCAGTGGCAAAGTGAGCAAGGGACTCACGTCTGAGCATACCCAGACGGCTGAAATGCCAATAACCGGTCCTAGGAAGCTTGTTTCCGGTCCAGGGAAGACATGGCTCGGCTGTTCGGGCTGGACTGTTCCCATGAGGCACAGGATCAGACTGATTTGCATATGGCCATGTCTGAACTGGGGTGGCAGAGTGGGCTAAAGAACGGTGATGGATTAAACCCAGTTCAGTTGACTGGGGGTGAGTGCTTGCAATGTTCAACAATCCGTCCATCATTTCCTTTGGTTTTGCTTTTATCAACATATGCCTACTTTTCCTTATCTTCAGATGCTTGCTGATCCTGCCATTATAACTTCTGTAGGGTATTTTTTTAAAGTGCACTGTACCTGACCCTTGCACTGAATTATTGTGTACTTTGTGCTATTATGTAAATAACGGTTGTACGAATTTGAACCATACTGTGTCAATATACATTTTGTTTGGGTTTTAAATAGCTATAACGGTTTGTGTAATAACTTTTATATCTCTTTGTGATATTTGGATGTTTCTGTTTATGCTTTTAATTTTTTACTTTTTTTTATGATTCTTACTTAATAATTGAAAAAAGATATCTCATTCTCATCATTAATAAACACAATTTATACCAATTGTATTAAAGTAAATATTAGCATATACAGCAATATTTTTTAAGAAAAACAATAAAATATACTTTAAAAAATGGTATTCCTACCCTTTATATTTTGTTCCTTTATAGTTTTGGCTTAATATTTTTGATATGATATTTTTGCTATTGAATATTTTTCAAACAATATTCTTATCATTAACCTCAGTGGTTCGTAACAAAACACTGTATATGGGGACTGTGGGCCAAATGTACATATATATACATTTGCGATTATCTAATAGTGAATTTTTACGATTCGCTATTAGGAAACTGCAAACAACTGTGCACAACAGAGTGCTTTACTCTGTTTGTGATTCTTAGTGGGGGACAAATTAACCTACCTCATTAATATTCATGAGGTAGGTCGCAGTTTGCTATCCATTGGAAATCGCTAAAACATTATTCCCTGCAGAGGACACCAGACCACCATGTCTGTGTTTGCTTTTAAATAAAGCAATGTTTTCTTTTAAATGCAGCCAAAAACAGAATGCGTTTCAGAAATAAAAATGAAAAATTAAAAATGTTCTTTTCTTTTTTAAGAGTAGGTAGTGGTCCATAGGACCACTGCCTGCTCTTAAAAAAAGTTTTTGTATATATTCACAGATGGGAGGGGGTCCCTTGGTGACCCCTTGCAGTTTATGAATGGGTTACCACCTACTTGAAGCAGGTGGTAGAATGCAAAAGTTTTGTGACCCCATTTCGGTCACAAAACATTAACACATACATGCCACTGTGAGTCGCTATTAGGAAGGGACACCCTTAACACACCCCTTCCGACTATCAAATCGCTAACCCATTTTGCGATTTGGTAATAGGTTGTTGGTACATGTAAAATAGGGGTTGGTGCATGTGAAAAGGCTTTTTGGTGGTCGCAAATGCCCCAATTCCGAAATAGGGCCATTTGCAACATCAAAAAACCTACGTAGTTCTGGCCCTATGTGATAGATAGGTAGAGTGCATAAGGAACAACTTTAATGAACAACTTTAAGAAGTTACTGTCTGAAATGGGGGCAGTTAGAGACTGTATACAAAGAATACGTACTTCATGTCTACTTATATGTGATGGGTAGGGGATGACAGAGTGGTGTGATGGGTGCTAGAGCAGCTGGCTCAGAGAGAAGTATTTAGAATTCTTCCATTTTGGGATTCCCTCGAACAGATAGGCCATGTAGCAGCTAGGGGTGCATGGTGATGAGGACATGCTCTTTGTTGAGATCAGATTGAGACATAGATCTACATCCAGCAGCAGAAAGAGCATTTGCCACATTTATCCTGGAGAATATCTTGTTTACTTGCCTCCTCTCATCCTACTACTTTTTCTTTAGGGTGCACCTTGTGTTTGCCTCCACCACCAATGCACTGACATAGCCTGTTAACTCCTGCCACATGGTCATCTTTTACAACCCACCGACCGAGCGTGTATAGAGGCAGCCTAAGTCACTCTTTGCACTGATCAACTAAAATGGTAACTGTCAGATCTACTAAACTATAAAGTTCAGCTAAAATGGTAACTATAAGATCTGTCTCCACTACAATGACATTACTCTTCCTTCTGTGGCTGTTGTGTGGCATCCTGTTAATGGGGCAGTCCAAGAGGAAGAGAACAAATCCGGACACATAGGTTGTATTTATGTGATTGTGGGGTTAATGTTTGCCAGGTGTGTGAGATTTGTGACATGGGTAAAAATGGGAAGGCACAAAAATGTAGCCCTAAATAAACTTTCTGATGTTTGAAGAAGTAGTTGGGGTACTATCTAATTATGTCTAAGAAATGTATATATGTAACATTGTTATTAACTTCTAATAGCCATTTGTGAGAGGAAGGATAGCCTTTTATACAAAAGGGTAAATTTTAATAACCGTGCCTCTGAATGCAAATTGATTATATCTTAGCCACTCTACTTAAAGGAGTCAGTTGGACTATTATACCTTTGTACTCTAATTTATATACCCAACACACTGATATCCATTTTATCAAAGAATAGTGATCAAAAATTGGAATATGCATAGCATGCAAAGAAACAACTAGAATAGTTTCTGAAACAAGTGTCTAATAGCACCTTGAGTGATGATTGTCGGCTCTTGATTTAACTTATCAAAACCCTCAAAAGAGATCACTTCAAAATGTATCAATGTTTCCGTTTTACCTAATGCGTATGTCAGCTTAAACAGATATATAGTCTTAGTATGGCAAATAATATTGGTACAGTTCTTTGGCTAAGGGGAGTTGGGTTAATTGCAGGTACTGCCACTTCAGTAAATGCAGATGGCTGGATTAACCTTTTTGACGTTGCTCATAAAAGTTTGAGGAGAGGAGAATTAGCCTTTTTTACCTTGTGGCCTAAAGTTAGATTTCTTTACTGTCATATTTCTACTGCACTTAACCACTCAAAAAACTCAAATAATCTACCCACTATAACCCAAAAGCTGCAAAAACTGCAAGAACCTTTAACTGCAACGTTCTTGGGCCTTGTCCATAATCATCTTGACCCATCATCAGCGTGCATAGTGAGCTGACGTGTTACTGACACCCATGTCACCCAGATGAATTTTTTACTGAGTGTGAGAGGCTGGGTTGATTGACAGGTGAGCATCACTGGGATTGGTCCAATGATCTCAGCTGTAGAGGATCCCTCGCAGGCAAGTGTCATCGCATTGAAATAACAGCAGTGCTCAAAGAAAAGTTTACAGTTAATATTACCAAAGTCTCTTCTTACAGTAGCATCCACGCTCCACCACGCTGAGCAGCTTTTGTATTGAAGGCGGGCTGGCAGTGGGATGGACATGAGAGCATTACTGAGATTGGCTCAACCAGCCAAGTGGTAAAAATCCCTTCAACAAATTAGTATTGCAATCACATCAAGATGAAAGCAGTGTAGACAGGAAAGGTAAACAGTTAATAGCAGCAAAGCCTCTTCTTACAACAGCATTCATTTCTGAGCTGCTTTTGTAGTGTCAGTGCATTTCTCTAAAACATTGGTCCATTGGGATTCTTTTCTATGAAACCCTTCATGTATGTATTAATGGCAATATATAACCATTCCTAGTTTTTTGATAATTATAATCAATGACAGGAAATAAAAGCCTTGTTTCTGCACTCAGTTCTATGTATTCACTTATTTCATCATGAATTATCACATAGGTGTGACATATATTGTTTCATATTGATACTAGTCCAGGCGGTGCAGTGCATGAACAAGGTGCGAAATGTGTCTAAGTACAAAATAAAAACAACTCCTTAAGGAGGCCCCTGGCCTCAATTTTAACAATAAAGGTATGTCAACAAATATCAATATTCCTCTTTATAAATAGTCCAAACCTTGTGTTGATGTTTCACCCTCTAATTAATCTTAGTGTCTCCCTAGGACAAGCATCTCACTAGTAGGGCACCCACAACCAATTTGCTGGTGGTGTGTGTAGTCTTATTCAAGGCAGGACACTACACTACTCACTCTAATCATTTACATAGTTTTCATCAACTTCTTGTGGAATAAATCATTGAATATTTTTTAACTGAGGTCTGACTGGGCTTCCAGTAACTCTCACTTCATCCTGAGGACCTACATACTGAGGCGCCTTTTCCTCTCTCTTTAAATGATCATTCTTCTGTTCTCCCTTGCTCCTATTCCTCATTAGATTAGAACCTATGTGTGTGATGGTATGCATGTTTGCGTGCATATGTACACACAAGTGTGTGCCTGCAGCTTATGCTAAGCTTTATTGAATGGGAAACGGCCTTAACAATGCGGGCAGAGCCACACGTGCCTTTTCCCAGCAAGCCATACCACGCTTACCTTAACCACACAGATGTCTTAAGCACACATATGCCTTAGCAACGCATATGCATGGTTAAGGCAATGCGCCGTCTAGTTGCTGAGCGCAGGCAAAGGAAAGGGAAGAAAGGAAGAGGAAGGAATTTTGGGAATCGGGAGAGGACACAGGGACATTAGAGGGGCTGGGGCTTTGTCCTGGTGGTGTGGGGGTAGTTTTTCAGGGTGGAGGTAGTTTTAAGGACTCAAGAGGGGGTCAGGGTAGTTGGTATGGCAGGAGAAGGTTTCAAGACTTCAGGGCAGGCAGAAAAGGGATGGTTTACAAGCCAATTTAGGGATGTAGGGGGTCTGGAGGCATTTGTGGTGATCACCATGGCCTGGAACAAATCTCAGCAACTAACTGTATTAATATTAATGTTTTATTCAAGGTATCAGGGAACAATTAACAGATATATGTTCTACCAAATTTAAGGATGAAGCAACAAGAGAAATTTCTCATTGGGAAAACCCATATTAGTGTGCCTAATATAGATCAATAAAATAACTTGCAGAGTTGCCTTGACAGTTCAGCAACTCAGTGGACACCTCCTCATAACTTCTAAGAGACCATTTTTGTACAACCTATTGGAAGCCTAGAGCAGAGTCTCTAGACACATAGGCCTGCATTGTAAATGCCATGGATTATTTAGGATCCCATGCAGACACTGTTTCAACAGAGATCACAATAACTAGTTATGCAAGTTTTACCACACCTGTTAATTCCCAGTAATTACTTGGTGCAGCAAAGTTTACAGCCCCTGAATATCTTTGGCAGTTAAAACCTGGCCTGCTGAAATAAGGAAACAAATCTGAGTGAAGGCCCAGTAAATACTGAGACATTCATATTTTACTGCAGGGTATGCCCTATTTTGTGGGTAAATGTCAGACTTAAACCGTGATTATGACGTTGGCGGTCCGACCGCCAGCCCGCAGCTGTGGCAGTCGGAAAAATGCCACCAAGCTGGCGGCGGCCCGTCCACCGCATTGAAAGTAAAATGCAGGGCTGGTGGTTTTGCATCTGCACAGTCATGGTGGCAGCATGCTGTGGCTCTATGAAAGAGATGCAGCCAATGCCAACCATGCTGCAATGCCTCTGGGCGTGTGGGCGCACTGCTTTCCTGCAGCACGGTCTGCAGGAGAAACAGTGCGCGGAAACATGCTGATGGCATGGTGACACCTATGTGTGCATAACATATCTCCAGGGCACACTCACCCTACAGACATGAATTGCCCCCCAAAATCTTCCTTTCCACCAACTGTTTTATGGCAGTGTCCGGGCCATGAAAAACTCAGTGGAAAGGCAGGTTGTAATTAAGCCTGGTCGTTGAACTACGCTCTGTTCGCAGAGCTTGCGAAGTTTAGGTAACTTCGCGATTCGCGTAGAGCGCGAAGTTGCAGATTGCTACGCAATCTAGCGCGTAGCGTAGTAGTTTTTCTTCCTCGCACGCTCCATATTCATTTTCGCGTGCGCGGTAACGTCTTACTGTGATCCTGCGATCGCCAACTTGCTTTTCTGTCCGTTCGCGAGCGCCACGAGATTCGTAATATGGCTGTCCAAGCCCGCGAGAGTGTGCAAACGCGAACACGTCATTCGGGCTCGCGAGCTGACTTCCGGCAGCTATCTTGGTAAGATCGCGATCCTGAACATGCAAAAACTACAATCTGGCGAAGAATATCACTCGAGCTTCATAAAACCTTCTCCAAAATTATCATTTTCCTCAGAAAAACTCCTCAGATTGTGATTTTGCTGTAGTCTTTTGTGTAAGGGGAGTCCTTTAATTTTTTTAACTCTTTTTCTCAAGAGGAAGGAAGTGCCCCTGAGTCTACAACTTCCTGTTCCTGTCCAGCAGGCTCCTCCCAGTGCTTTGTGCATGTGCTGTTCACTTTCATTTGGATTTGGAGCTGGAAGGATCACTTTTTGTGTCTGTCTGCTGCATCATATCATTGGATTGGATTTATTTGAGGACTTTTTGATTTGAGATTTAATTTCTACAAGTAAGTTGGAGAATTGGTGTGTTTGTTTCTTTGGGGCTTGTTTGTACCTACATTTTTCTGGGATTTTCATTGTTTTTAAAAATTATTGTTGTTGCGGGTGGCCTGTACTTTCAATAGGGGCCTAGTTGTTTTTCTCTGCAATTTCAGCCAGTAGGGTACCCATGGGTCCATGTTTCATGGTGTCTGTAGAATTTCAACATCATGTAGGGCATGGATGGCATAGGATTGAAATGCTAAATGTGGCTGTGTGTGAAATACCTTTGTTGGATGTGTGTGCTTGATGTGTAACTTCTTTCCAATCCTTTCGTAGTCTTGTTGATTTTCATTTTTGTATGAAAGCTGTGTTGTTTAGCAGGCCCCCTTTGTCCGGTCATATATTATAGGCCTCCTTCAGTTCATTGTTTTCCATGGCCTGTTGTGACTGTGAGTGCCCATGTGGCTTGTGGCAATTTTGTGGTGGTAGTTTAGTAGTGTGTGCTTCTTTTTCCATAAAGGCCTGCATTTCTTTTCTTTGTTCCCCTTGGCATATGCTTGTTGTTGTTGTGCCCTCCTGGCCATGTGTGTTGCGGCCATTTTGTGAAGGCAGGCATTGTGCTTTTGCCATAGGCTTACATTGACTGTTCCAAGCTTGTGGCCTAGTCTGCCAGTAGGCCCAGAGGTAGTCAGCATCAAATCTTTGGTGCGTTATTTAAATTTACAGTTTGTGTTGTCTGTTGATTTTTTTTTACAGCATGGATGGCTTTGGATTTTATTGCAAAAGGTGTTTTTGGGGTTGAATAGCAGTTTTTGGGTGTGTGTTAAATAAATAGGGCTTTTCAGCCAGTAGGTAACCCTAGGGATTCAGCTCACGTACTTTCGGTAACTCTGCACAGCGCGACAACGCGGACTTACAGTTTTCGTCATTTTCGCGCTCTCAATATACGTGTTCGCGGACGCCATAAAGCCTTTTCGTACAGTTCGCGATCCCTAACACGCAGCATTTGCAATCTGGCAAACAATATCTTGCGAGCAACATAAATCCTTCTCGAAAACGCTGATTTTGTGCATTTGGCTAAAAAAACTCCTCAGGTTGTCATTCAGCTGTAGTTTTGGAGCACGGAGAAGCTTTTATTTAAAAAAAAAAAAAAAATTATGAGAGGAAGTAAGTTCCACAGACACCACAACTTCCTGTTCCTGTCCTTTGTAATCACTTTTTGTTTTTTTTATTGTGGTGGGTGGCCTGAGCATGTATGTGGTGGCCATTTTAGGAAGGCAGGTATTGTGCTTTTGCCATAGGCGTACATTGACTGTCTTCCATTTCTTGTTGTTGTGGGTGTGTGGCGGCCATTTTGTGGATCCATCCAAGCAGTGTGCTTGCTTTTGCCATTCTATTCCAAGCTTGTGGCCTAGTCTGCCAGTAGGCCCAGAGGTAGTCATCCTCAAATCTTTGGTGCATTATTTAAATTTACAGTTTGTGTTGTCTGTTGATTTTTTTTTTACACCATGGATGGCTTGGGATTTCATTGCAAAAGGTGTTTTTTGGGGTGGAATAGCAGTTTTTGGGTGTGTGTTAAATAAATAGGGCTTTTCAGCCAGTAGGTAACCCTAGGGATTCAGCTTGCGTACTTTCGGTAACTCTGCACAGTGCGACAACGCGGACTTACAGTTTTCGTCATTTTCGCGCTCTCAATATACGTGTTCGCGCACGCGATAAAGCCTTGTTGTACAGTTCGCTATCCCGAACACGCAGCATTTGCAATCTAGCAAACAATATCTCGCGAGCAACATAAATCCTTCTTGAAAACTCCTCAGGTTGTCATTCTGCTGTAGTTTTGGAGCACGGAGAAGCTTTTATTTTTAAAAAAAATATTTTTAGGAGAGGAAGTAAGTCCCACAGAGACTACAACTTCCTTTTCCTGTCCCTTGTAATCACTTTTTTGTGATTAATATTGTGGTGGGTGGCCTGGCATGTGTGGCGGCCATTTTGTGGAGGCAGGCATTGTGCTTTTGCAATAGGCCTGCATTGTCTGTCTTGTATTCCTGACCTTTTCTTGTTTTTGTGAGTGGCCTGGCCATGTGGTGGCGGCCATTTTGTGGTACCAGTCACTGTGCTTTTTCTATAGGCCTCCAAGCTTATGGCCTAGTTGGACAGTAGGCCCAGGGGTACTACTCATCAATCATCATGGGTGCATGGAATTTAAACAACTGTTTTTGTGTTGTGCGTTAAATTTCAACATCATGTATGGCTTTGGATTGAATTGTAAAATGTGGGCTTTACTATTTTTCGGGGGTACATTTCAATTTTTGGGTGTTGTAAATAAATGCCTTTAGTTTTTATGTGTATATGTTCGTTGTTGTTGCTCCCTGATGCTGCATCCATCCCATAAGATGCACAATATTTTATTTAGGGCAAACAGGCTAGACTACATTTATGTTTTTGTTCTTTGTTATTCTTCTTCCTGAGTGTACACAGTACAAGTACACCAGGATCCCTGGCCTTGTCAGTCTCTTAAAAATGGCTATACTGTTGTTGTTCACTGACTTCATAAAATTTAATAATTGTGACCACCCACCAGACACTAAGAAGTTATATATTATATTATTGATCTTTTGACTGATGTTCTTCTGGCTTTTTTGCTTTTAGGTGCACAAAGGACAGAGGAGGTGTGTCATCATCATCGACCGTTGTGGTGCCTGACCGACGTCCTGCTGCTGTACACGATGTGACGTGTGAGTGACCTGACCAGGCATCTCTGCAACTTGTGCAACTGAGTGCTGTTTTGACATCTGAAGAAGATGCCCCCAAAGAAAGCAGGTAGCAGGTCCTCCGGTACCAAGAAAGTTGCCATGGAGAAGAAGGAACAGAAGAAGAAGGAAGTGTTATTTAAGTCTGGTGTGCCTCTCAAAACCTTTTTTGGGACACCAAAAATGACGCCTGCAGCAGCGATGTCGGGGGGCCAAGCTGGGGGCAGCACCTCAACATCAGTGGGCCCAACCCACCAACCCAGGCCCAAGCAGATGAGTGTGGAAGAGGTAGTCAGCCTTATGGTGGAAAGCAGTGATGCTGAGCCTGAACTAAACTTATTGCTATTTCAAAGTAGTACACAATCAACTCAGGAGGGAACACAGCAGATAAGTGGTCAACAGACGCAACCACCGCCTGCAATAGTAGCTGTAGTTCCTCCCGACGTAGGGGCAGTTCAGGAAATTGAGCCTCATGCAGAGGAAGAAGAGGAAGCCATTCCTTTAGAAGTTCCATTGGCTTCCAAATCCCCAGCAAGGAAAAGGAGGGTTAGTACATCAAGTTATTCACCAAGCCCCCCTTCTGATGATCTAGATGCCACTTGGAAGCCACAAACTGAGTCTGAGAGGGAAACACGTCTCAAGAGCAGGCATGGGAAAAGGAAGGTTCCAGAAAGCCTTACAATTATGGAGGTTGATGTAGAAGAGCAGGATGATGATGATGAGCCAGTCATCACGAACATCACTCCCGGGCCTGAGGAGATGGAGACCAACATTTTTACACTATTCAAAATGGCTGCGAGGGATGTAGCATGCATACCTCCAACACAGGTAACACCAACACGATCTCCAGCTTCCATATTTACATTAGCAAAGGGCCGGCAGCGTCCTACATCCAGCACAAGCACCACCTCAGCAGAAGTAGGTAGTGGTACTGCACAGTCAAATTCAACACACACCCTCCAGTTCATCCGGCATTGGAAGTGGGAGTGGCACCTCCAGCAGGAGACAAAAGTTAAGCTCCCCAGTGTGGGACTTCTTTACGGTTAGCGGAAAGGAGGAGAGCATTGCTATATGCTCCGTTTGTCATACCTCTGTTTGTCATGGTAAGCTTGGTACAAACTATGGTACCGGAGGCCAAATGACCCATCTGAAAAAACACAACGCAATCCAGTGAGAGGAGCACCTTAGTCGCATGAAAACTGGAACCATTGCTGTTGGGCATAAACGAGTAGAAAGTCCGCTCATGGTGGAACAAGAAGAAGAGGGAGACATTCTCTGTGGTAGTGGTACACAAAGTAGCCCTGTCCCCAGCACTGCAGTGGTAACGCCCACATCCTCAGCCACATCTCATTGGCACAAGAGTAAGAGTCAGCCTGAGACACCAAGGAGTACTGCTGGCCCAAAAAGTGTGATGTTGACCACAGGAAGGAATACCATGCAGCCTACCATTCTTAGCATGTCTACTAGGCCGGAGGGGCAGTACGAACGCAACCACCCAATAGCACATTTGTACAATGGGAAGCTGGCTAAAATGTTAGCACTGGACCTTCTCCCTTTTTCTTTTGTTGATGGGGTGGGTTTTCTTGAATTTGTGACCACCATCTGCCCAAAATGGAAAGTTCCCAGCCGCTACTTTTTCGCAAGAATTGCTGTTCCAGCACTACATCACGACGTGCTGGAATTGCTTGGAAAAGCCTTAAACCAGACTGCTGTTCAGAGTATACACCTGACAACAGACATGTGGACCAGTTGCCAAGCCACTGATTACATGTGCATCACTGCACACTGGGTCTCTTTTTCGGGTGTTAAAGATAAGATATCTGACGGTGTTGTTGACACCACTGAGGTTTTTAAAGACACTCGCAAACATGCAACTGTAGCCATGTTTGCTATGGAGAAATCTCATACTGCTGCAAACATTTTGGATGAGTTTAACAGCAAGGTGTTTGAGTGGCTGCGACCAAGAGGGCTTACCATTGGTTTTGTTGCCACGGACAATAGCAGTAATGTAGTTAGGGCCATGAAAGATGGTGGCTATTTCAGGGTTCCATGTTTGGCACACTGCATTAACATTGTTGTTCAAGACTTTCTGAAAAATGAAAGCAAAGTCAGCAGCTTACTGACCACCTGCAGAAGAATATGCACACATTTCAACCATTCTTTTAAAGCCCGGAAGCAGCTGAGGGTCATTCAACTTGAGCATAAAATGCCAGTGAAAGCACTCATCCAGGAGGTGCCAACATGTTGGAACTCAACGTATTACATGCTTGAGCGTCTGTTTGAGCAGTACATACCACTTAATGCTTATGTCATGAAAAGGTCAGGGGATCCTACTGTTAAAGGCATGACAGTTGAGATGGCCCAATGGGACCTCGTCAAATGCCTGCCAGAGATGCTACTTCCTTTTGAGGTCTTCACATGTGAAGTGAGCAGGGAGGACTGTACTATGGGCCAAGCTATCCCATTGTTGTACATGCTAGAGCAAGAGCTGAAGGAGGTGTCAGAAATGTACGCAGGTGTGGATGACAAAGTAGACGCATATTATTTGGCAGACACCTTAGTCGCTCGCTTATCTGACAATACAAGGATTCAAAATAACATTACTGCCTCAATATTGGATCCACGTTACAAATTATTGCTGCGCAGTAATGAAGTAATTCCTTTTTCAGAAGTGGATATTGCCCAGTACAACACTTTGATAGCTGAGGAAGCCACTGACTTTGAAAACGAACGGATCTTAATTAGAGGCTCGCCCCCCCTAGGGCAGAAAAAGCACTGCAGGGCACCAAGAGTCAACTTCTACATCAGAGGCTGAAAGCAGTGCGTTTGCCTCCCAGCAGTCAACAACACTGCCAGCAATAACATCAACAGCACCAACAGGAACATCAGGCACATTTAAAAAAGCGGCAGGTGATTGGTTTCTACGGAAAGGGTTTTGTACGTCCATGACTGATGCAAAGGCAAAAGAGGCCAAGCAAATCGGAGCACCCCTGAACATTGAGCGGATGGTTCAGGCCTATCTATATGACACAACAGCAAAGCCCATTGGTGTATTGGTATGGGAAAAGAAGCCAATGGCCAGTGCTCAGCCGGCTGGTGATAAAGTATGTGGCTTACCTGTTGCAAGTGTCTCTTCAGAGCGTGTTTTCAGTGCTGCTTGGAGCCATTGTTACTGTCAAAAGGACCAGTCTCTCGCCCAAAAGCGTTGAGAGGTTAACCATGATCAAAATGAATCAACACTTTATACCACCGGAGTACAAAATACGTGAATCACAGCAGGAAGAGGAGAGCGACTTCAATGACATAAGTAGTGGGTTGTTAGACGTACTTCTGTCCGAACCACCAGAGTTTGAGGACGAGCTCCTCTTCCCTGACATCTAGGCTTTCACATTGTTCTCCCTTCCTTTATTTGTGTGTGACTGTGTATCTGTTTTTCTGGTTCAAAATCTAATCACAACAAATCCATCAACAGTCTCCTCTTTGTATTTCCCTATTGGAGTTGCAAATCTGTGCCTAACTGTCCACTCCACTCCTCAGGGTCCTGCTCCATCTTCCTTACTCTCCCTAAATACATTTCAAGCAAGCCAGACATTGGATGGAGATGGAGAATAGTACAATACATGTTGCCTCTAACAGTCCCTCCATAAGAAGTGAAAGAAGTAAGAAGTGTTTTGTTTCCAAGCCGAAAGAATCTCATCACTGACTGTCAGAAGGCTAGGCAGGCATCAGATCTGACAGCCAAAGAAACAGCAAGACAGGTAATGAGTGATTATTGTGAATGATGGTGGCATGCATTGCATTGGATGCTGGCTGACTACGAATGAATGTGCATGAAGTAGAACTATACTACTTTATCGACAAAGTAAAAGTGACTCAGGTGAGGTGACAGTGATTGTTTCCTTGTTGTTTAATAACCACATTGTACTCCTACCACTGCAGGTTCCGGCCAATATCCGTTGCAATTTTGTAATTTGGAATATATTATAAATGTAATCAGTCACTACAGAGTGAGTTGGTGTTTGAGAATACGTACCACACGGTCATCATCATGATGCTGCTGAGCATACTATCTTTGTACACAGTCAGTTGGATCGGAGATAATTGATGGAATAGCTGCGTTTGATGGGCTGACTTAAAAGGTATACAGTTTGACTTTGAACAAGAACCACAGCAGACCTAGGCTAGATGTCCGTGTTGTGGTGTGGACTGGCGTAGAGTGTAGTGGTATGAGGGACAGTGGCGCATTGATGTAGTCACTTCATTTGGAAAATGCTAGGTTGCTGCAGTGCATATGACATTTGTCTGGCTCGGTCAAAATGTAAGTAAGGGGTAGGGTGCCTGGCCTGTGCCGCGGTTCTCCTGTTCTGTGGCTGTGCTGGCTCCTGAGTCCTGTCCCGTTGTTGTTGTAGCTTAATGCTTTAGAGTAGACACTATGTATCCTATCCAAGCTGCCTTAGTCTGAAAGTGTTATCTCCAGAGTCTGGTCTTCTCTTCTTGCGCTCCACTGTAATTGAGTTTATTGTTTTAAATGCAGTAATTTTTCAATACCCCTTTTGTTTTTCCATCTACACTTACAGGCCGGCCTTTAACCTGTGCTATAGTGGGAGAAACCACTCACACTTACCATACCAATCCGCATCAGGCAGGCAGTGGTACCCAAAATTGATGTGCCGAGTGTCCATGGAAGGGAGGACCAAGAGGAATGACGAGAATGTTGCAACTCCACATTTGGACCTGGATAATCCAGTAACTTTAGTATCATTCATCTTTAAAGGTATATGATTCCTTTTTTCTGTTCAATCATTACGACTGTGTGTTGTGGTTTGTTTGGTAATTGATCCCTACAACTATTTTTTCATTTCCTTTGCTAGCTTGAAAAATAAAAGTAAGCCTGGTACAGCATGTAATTTGGTTCGGTCTGAGCTCTGAGGGCGGCAGACATGCAAGGCAAATTTCATATTAATAATGTCTTCCCTGTACTGTCTCATTGCGTAATAGTAATAAGTACAACTCCTTATCATTAACCATCAAGTTCTCTTCCTCAGCATGCATGCATGCATTTGCTTTTTCTCACTTTATACTTTGATTTCTTTGATAATGGATCATGGATTGTTATATCCCCTAACAAAAATAAACTATCCCTCTCTGACCTAACCCACCCCCCTCCCTAACCCCAACCAATGTCCAAAACGAAACAAAACGAAAGTCCAAGAGTCCCAATGTTCGAACGAATCCCAAACACCCAAAAACCCACCCACCAACAAAAGGAATTAAAAAAGGAGCAAATGAGACAAGGTCCTCTATCTTCGGCGGGCCTTCAGGTGTTTTTCCACCAGTATCTTAACCCGCTCCTCTAGGTTCTCCACTAAGCGGGCCATCCGGCGGAGCAGCTGGCGGCAAAATGCCCTGCAGTTACATGCAGGGTGGGGGGCAGCAATGGTCGAGATGGATGAGCGGCGGCGGGCGGCTGCCGGACCACGGTGCCGTGAAACTGGAGGCAGGGCCTGACTGGGGCCCGGGGCATTGGAGGAGGCTGCAGCCGCCTCGTCCTCCTCCTCCGCCTGAGCCACCAGCCGGCGATATTCTTGGCAAATGGCCTCCAGTTTACGGTGCCAGGCCCTGGCGGCCAACTCCTTCCGAGGTGGTTTGGGTGTGGATGTGGAAGGAGTATCTATATCAAGAAAGAAAAAAACATGTTGTAGCCAATACTCTTAGCAAAACAGAAACACTAAAATCATTCAACACATAGTGTCACAGTATCACTAGCAAGCACAGTTCATAACATTTGTGATTTGGTGGTAAGTATCTCTACTTCTACTTCCTTGGACTCTAACATTTGTGGGAGTTTCCGACATTATAATCGTACTATGTACTCGAGTACACCAGTCGTGTTGTTCTTATCTGTAGTTTCACGCAATTACATAACCCTGTTCTAGCCGGCATGCCAGCTCAGTCAGCTAAGCTTCCACCCAAGAGAAACAGATATGAGCCACATGATGCAGACTAACGTTAGTTTTATTTACTACTACTGTCTGCAGGTGGGGAAGCTCATATTTTTGTATGACGCCTTACGGCCGGTGGCACTGGCCATACTCTGTCTGTTACATGAGGGCAAATGCACAATTTCACTTGCACCCTGCCGTGGGTACTCCAAAAAGGCTGATTATTTATCTGATCCAATGATCATTGCTTATATTCATATTATAGACGGTAATACGACATCAGGTCAGTTGCGGTCGGTGGTGGGAGTGCTGCCGGGCGGTGGCGTGGGAAGGTGCAGGGTGGGGATAGTAAACTATGGATTAAGGACAATCACAGGTAATTAAACAATACATGAAAAAAAAAATTGTTGCACGCACTGCATCGCATTCGGGGGTGCAGTGCTCACAATGAAAATAATTTTATTTATTTTCATGTTGATTACCTGTTTTTGGCCATAATACACAGTTTACTCGCCAGTGCCTCCCACCCTGCCCCTCCCCATGTCACCGCCCGCCAGCACTCCCACCACCAACCGCTACTGCAGAGGGTACTTTGCTTTCATTGATTGTGTAACCAATAACCATAAACAACAGATAGGCCACTCTTTGCAGGCTGGCTGACCCAATCGAAAATACAATAATAACAATAGGTAGGGAGTGGGCCCCAGAGTGTGAGGAAGGGGCCTCCGCTTGATAATATATATATATATAGTTATAGTTAGGACCGAGTTTCCATAGGAAATCTCAAAATTCTATTTTGAATAACTTTGGCGCCGATTGACGAATCCTCGCGAAATTTTCAAAACTAATGGGGCGCTCCGCTCCTACCCTGAAAGTCTCGGGTTGATTTGTCAAGCGGGGGCCGAGAAAAAGGGGGGGTCCCAAAACGCGTTTTCCCCATGCATTTTTCCATAGGATCTTTAGTCGCAGCTACAGCCCGAACGGCTGAACAGAATTATTTGAAATTTGGCAGAGAGATAGCCATAAGGTCAAGGAAGTGCCTTTTGCAGGTCTGGTGTAAATCTGTACAGTATTTTCTGAGAAAATAGCATTTAAAGGCATATAAATATCTATACGCGCGCACCGTGCGCGCTGGGTGCACGCACCCTGCCGTGCGCGAGCGCAATTCTGATTGGTTGTTAGATCTTAGTAAACATTCGAATCGGTCGAAACCAGGAAGTGTCGGCCGCCATTTTGTCTCTCGCACTCTGAGGGGGAGAAAACCAAAGGTGGAGAACTTGAAAAGGGGGCAGGGTGGACAGTTACTGACCCCCTAGCCTTTGTCAGGGTGTCCCAGAAGGACCCCCAAGGGCCAAAAAAAGATTTCTTTTTTTTCGAAAAATCGCGGAGTGCGCGCACCCTGCGCGCACTAGGCAAACAGGACAAATTCCGCGAAGTTCGCGCACGGTGAAAAAGTTAAAAAAAAAATAATAATAAATACATAACTTAGCATTTAAAAAACCGTTCAAATTCACTGAAAAAACCATAGGTTTCACACACGTTACAGTTAGGAATTAGCATTTCAAAAACCTTGCAAATTCACTTCAAAAACCATAGGTTTCACACATGTTATAGTTAGCAGGACATTTCACTCGTGAAAAACCAATGAAATTCCCCCGTTATAGTTAGTGCAAAACACTGGAATTGCCGTACTCACTGTTATTCCCTGCTCGTCTGAGAGTGGTGGTTAACGAGGGAACCCACTTCTTCGACTCTCCCGCGGAGGTCTGGGACTGGCTGGAAGAAACGGGGTATTGGACAGGAGCAAAGCCCTCAGATCCTGAAGGCAGCCCGAGCCCAGAGGACATGCGGAGGGAAAGAAGGGACGTCCTGGCAGCGGTCACTGCCATCAGTTCCCCACGCGCCAAGGAACAATTTGACATTTGCATGAGAGACACCCTGGTGGTCAGTGGCTCCTCGTCACCATCAACCGAAATATCCGACGACCCAGACCTACCAGTTGTAACGCCGCAAACTGCTGATGGTACCATAGGACAATGACCTAGCAAGCTGAACTCTGCTGCAGGACGCTAACGCAAGTAGATACGTAATTACTGGGTTCTCCCTTGTGTTGCAGAGGTGGGCGGGCCAGTAGGATCACTGATCGCACCCGCCCTTTGGGTGATAATGCAGTTGTTGTTGCACACATGCCCGGCCAGGCTCTGTATGTTGCTGCAGGGGGAGGACATACAAGGGAGATAACTACACCTTGCGCTAACTGGACTCGCACACTTCTCTGAGCATTTAACTAGATGGCCCGTGAGATACAAGGAAATGGGGGGGATAGTCGCAGCAAAAAGCTAACTGTGCGCTTGACCCCTAAACTTGCCTGTATTTTCTCGTTGTTACAGAAGTTTGGACCAACGCTCTGCAGTGTTCGCCCTAATTGTTATGTTGTTCTCTGTTAAAACACTGTTTTGTTTGCAGCAATCCGGAACACTTGTACATGTCCTTAGCCCCCGTACACCATGGAGTGCCCCACCCTCGATGACCCTTGAGATCAAATATACCAGTAATGACACGGGCTAATGTAGTTACATGGAACATACGCGGCATGCACACACCAGTGCGGCGTTACTCTATATTTGCTTACCTCCAGAGACACTTGGTTGGAATCGCCTTACTACAAGAAACGCACACAACACAGCTGGAGCTAGACAGGCTGCGCAGGCATTGGAGGGGACAGGTATATGGTACGCTGTATTCCGCGCATGCACGGGGCACGATTGTTTGGGTGAGGGCGGGCACCCCATTTGTCTGTGAGGATGTAGTGACGGATCCCGAAGGCAGAGACACTCTGGTAAGGGGGACCCTTAACGGCCAGGCAATGTTATTAGGATTGATGCCCCAAATGTCGATCAGCCGTCATTTCTGGCGCAGTTGTCCTCAGTATTGACGCCTCACGTGGGACTCCCCTGGCTGCTGGATGGGGACTTTAATTCAGTACTTGATGTACATATAGATAGGTCCTTCCCCCCCGAAAGACACCAGCTTTGTCAAATGCGCAGGCACTCACGGACTGGCTATCACAATGGGCACTGATAGATCTGTGGCGCACCCTCCACCCCAACGAACGTATCTATTCCTACTATTCTGCGCTGCACAACTTACATGTATGCTTGGACAGGGTGGTGGGCTCGCAGCAGTCTCTACTTCACCTAGTTGATACATCGGAATATCTTGGGCAGACGCACTCCGAGGAGGATCTGGAATTCCGTGCATCCCTCGGAACAGCTGTCCTCACTTACTTTGAACTTAACGAAAGTACGGCGAGCAGTGCTCTGGTGGAATGGGATGCCCATAAAATCGCGATTAGATGTCACTGTCTGGGGGCCACTTGGAACATCCATAGGCGACTATCTGTCACTTACCCGCCTGGAATCACAGCTACTCCAATATGAGCATGAGGGTGAGGGAGGGGGCAGACACTCGGGCCGCCTGGAAGCCCTCCGGGTTCAGCATGCAGAGCTTATGGAGCAATTACGTTGCCATAATTAAACCGCTCACACTGCCCACACGCATGCTAAAGCAGATAGAGCGGGCTGCCAATTAGCTTGGTTGCTGAAGCAGGAAGGTAGATGCGCCCCAATTGGAGCCATTTGTACACCAGAAGGGAATTTGGTGTACACACAATGTGAGATTCATGGCGTGATGGTGGAACATTATGCACAATTATACCGATTGAGGAGACGTTGCCAAGGCCCAGAGCTGGAAAGATTCCTAGAGCCCGTACATCTGCCCACAGCATTGGCAACACACCAGGAGTCACTCGATGGTCCTCTTACCTTAGACGAACTTGGGGAGGCGATCCAATATATGGCATCCGGGAAAACGCTAGGCCCGGACGGCCTACAGGCTGAATATTATAAAGCCTATCGGGAACCTTTGGTTCAGCGGTTGCACGCCCTCAACGCTGTCGCTCTGGATAAGGACACTCTACCTCACTCGATGAGCGAGGGCTACCTGGTGCCCCTGCTGAAACCAGATAGGGACCCCACAGCCCTGGGATCCTATAGACCTCTGGCGTTACTCAACGCAGAATATAAGATATTCGCCAAGGTATTGGCGGACCGGCTGGCACTGGTAGTCCCCGAGTTGGTTCACAGTGACCAAAATGGATTTGTACCAAAACGCAGCACATTGCTCAATCTGCGAAAGTTTTTTAGAGTGGCGTCAGATAGTGTGAGAACGTGGCCCAGGGCGGGGTGCCTTGTGCTGGACCTAGAAAAGGCCTTTGACTGCCTCCAGTGGAGCTATCTAGCGGCAGGTCTATCAAGATATGAGCTAGGCCCCGGATTCCTACAGATGGTTGGCCTCTTAAACAAGAATCCCACAGTTAGAGTGTGGTTGGGGCCATACATCTCTGATGCTATTCCAACATGCAGGGGCACCAGGCCGGGGCGCCCGCTATCACCCAGAGACCCGGGGTACACGTTACATGACACGAGGGGACAATGGAGGGAGGGCACCTTTCGATACCTGGGCATCCAGATATACCATCAGCCGGCAGAACTGTTTGACGGTAATCTAGGAAGGGCCTTGGCGGCAATCAAGGCGCAGGTGCGCTTCTGGAATACGCTCCCATTGTCGGTCACTGGTAGAGTAGCGCTATCCAGGATGGTGATCCTTCCTCGTCTTCTGTATTATTTTGCTAATCTCCCTCTATACATTCCGGCATCCTTTTCCGCCACACTTGCTGGGTTGCTCAGGGTTTTCCTTTGGGGGAACGCCAGACATAGACTAGCATTGGCGAAATTGTACCTACCAACTGACCAGGGGGGTCTTGCTGCGCCCTGCTTTGAGCACTACTACTTGGCCGCACAATTACAGTGGGTCTCCCATTGGCTTGCAGACAGGGGCCAAGATGACACGGTGCCTACACTGCCTTCCTGCTCACTGGAGCAAATAACCAGGCTTTTCTACCCGACCACCAAAACCGCTGTACCGAAGCCACTCCTTCTGGTGGTTTGCTTATAATTGCTACCGCAGCAGCCTCTACCTCACCAGAACGTTCACTCCCTATGCGCCAGCAATACCACTAGAGGGATCCCCTACTGGACCTGGAGTACTAACACGTACAGAGCAATGGGATTGGCATTAGGGGTGGACGGAATTTGCGTAATCGCGCTACGCAAATCTCCGCGAAACGGTAAAAAATCTCCGCGAACACGCTGAAATTCCGCAAACACGCGGAATTGCTTGTTCGCAATGCTTTTTTCCTGGTCACAATCGCTGTTTGCGTGCTCGGGGAGAAATATCTCGCGAACACGCATGTTGAGAACGCGATCAAGCAAAAAATTTCGCGAAGTCGCGGAAAGCAGAATTTTGGGCAATTTCGCGTTCTCTGCGGAACGTGAAATTACCCAAATTCCGCAAATTCCGCGAGCGGAACGGAATTTACCGCCCGGGCCTAATTGGCATGCAGCGGTCATGCAGACATTGGGACATCTGTACCAGGACGGAACAATTATACCATTTGAATCTCTAGCTGAGAACACAGGGCTATCGTCAGGGCAATTCCTGAGACATAGGTCGTCGATTGCGACACTAACTGCTAAATGGGGGGACATGACTACGGAACCGAGCCAACACCTTACCATACAGTACCTCCCTGTTATGGGTCGGGCCGGCATTTAATCCGCTGGTTCGCGGCGTCACTCCGAGCACATGCAGCAATCAGCCTAGACCCGCTCTGCCACAAGTGGGAAACAGATCTGGGGCACCGATTGGAAGATAGGGAATGGGAAAAAGCGCTGCAGAGCCCAGTCCGCGTACCCAGAAATGTGCGATTTCAACAGATACAGCTGTTTATAGTCCACAGAGCATATCTCAGCCCTGAGCTGATTAACAGATACTTCCACCGCGAGGATGCGGTATGTCCCCGTTGTTTGGAGCCGGATGCGGGATTGATACATATGCTCTGGGACTGTCCCGGGCTGCACACCTATTGGAGGGCAGTCAGTGAGCAGTTGCATACATGCACAGGACGCAACATCCCCTTTGAATGGCCTGCTTACCTCCTACATCAGTTCCACAGAACCCCAGCCACAAAAGTCAAATCTAGGTTCCTTGACCTGGGATTGGTGGTTGCCAAGCGCCTTCTCACTAAGCTGTGGAAGGCACGTGATCCACCACACATATATGCATGGAGATACTCACTTTTCACTTGGGCCAAAGTGGAAGAATTTGCTACAGTGAGGGAAGAAACAATGGGACTAAGAAAGGAGCCCATATATACCCAGTGGGGGGATTGCTCCAGACCCTGCGACAGACCAGGGGGGGACAGCCTGGGGGGGCAGCCTGCGGAAAGTTGATGTGAACACGCAGTGGAGGCTAGATAACACACCAACAGTTAGTAGTAACATCAGGTACTCGCCCATATTCGACTTAACGCCCAAGGCCGGCATAGCCGCAGCCAATACAGGGGAAACTTCTGTCAGGCCAGTGTCCGGAGATGGGACGAAGGGGGTGGTGGGCGGACATGAGAAGGGATGATTGCACTGATGCCAGTTAATGCTGCCATGGTTTGTTTAGTTTTGATAGTTCTGATCACAACAACTGTTCAATTGTATCTGTTGCAATATTGGAAGTGACTCTGTAACACATGCTGATGAGACCATGCAATTACTGTACTGTTACCCTCATTCTCCGGGCCATGGACGGCTTGAGAGGACTAGCCCTGATCCAACATCTGTGGGGGTATAGCCATGTATATCCTGCTTAACACTCAAATTGAATGATATGCTTATACCATGAATAGACGGAGTAATGTACATATGGTTCTTGATGTGATACGTTGCCTTTCAAGGATATGTAATGCAAGCAAAAATAAATAAAAACAGATTTGAACAAAACAAAATGATGGCGACGACAACCCCAAGTCCATGGACTCAGTCGCCACCAAAGTCCAACCAGAAAGTGTTCATGGGTCTCGGGGAACAGACTTAGTGGCACCGGTGCTGAAAGGGGATTCAGTCTGCGTTGAGGCCTGTACAACGACATCAAGTCAGCCCAACATAAATCAAGACTGAATTCGAAATTGTGTGTGACCTACTCAACCGCAGTGTAGGCCTGAGGCTGTGGTCACCAAGGGACAGATGCAGTTCAGCGAGCCCCTACTGGAACTCTGACACACGGCGTTGAGATGACATCTGGAGTGACTTGTGGTTGACAGAGGCAAAAGCACCTGAGCCGAATGGGTGTTCAGTCAGCGACGATGACGTGTCCTACCTGGTACGGACTAGATTGGATTGGCGTGGGGCCTGCTGGACCGCAGTGTAGGCCGACGGCGTAGTCATAAAGGACCCACAGAAACGTGTGGTTGGGAGGCCAGGCACATTCTTAGTGTCACCACACCGAAGGGAGTACGGTGAAATAAACTCTTTGTTACTGTGCATACTTGGACAATGTATGATCAAGACTCAGTCCCAAATGTGTGACCTACTCACCTGCAGCGTGGGCCGGAGGCAGCGGTCAGCGAGGGCCCACAGCCACGTGTTGTTGTCTTGAGATGAACGAAGTTAGTGACACCAGGGCAATTGTCAGTAGTGTTCGATCACCTCCATAAAGATGATCCTTTTTGTCATCCAGACTGAGCCGCGTCTTCCTCTTCTTGTGTGCAATGATTCTTACTCTGCCTTTCAATAATTGATATTCATTTCCAATTCTGTGACCTACTCGCGCGCAGCGTAGGCTGGGACCAGTAGTTCGGGTGGGCCCACAGCCACGTGTCGTTGGGATGCTATGCACATGGTTGCTGCCAACTGATCGAAGGGAGTACAGTGAATTACAGGCTGCCATGAATAAATGGCCTCGGACATCATGAAATCAAAACTCAGTTCCAAATGTATTAGCTACTTGACTGTAGTGAAGGCCGGAGGCAGCAGCAGAGTACGTCAACGAGAAAGAAGTAAAGCGGGCCTGTGTCGTATAGGCTGTGATGGTCTGAGGAGGCTGCCAAGGTCACGGGCCACGGGCTTGGAGCTCACACCGGCACGTGATGGTCCTTCCTTGACACACGCCAGTGTCTGCAGGTGATCAGTGTGGCCTAGTTGCGCATGGGTGGGCCTGACAGGTTCAGGGTCCAGCGGGGCGGGGTGAAGCAGGCACACAGGATCGCAGGCAACTCCACTCACGAGGACGGCATCGGCCTCGTGGCGGGATGACAGGTGCCGCCCTGGCAAAGACGTTGGGCATTCCAGAAGAGGACCACGTCCAGGGCTACTTGCTTCTTATTCACACCCCTACACTGGCCTGGCGTACGCCGGGCAATCCCACTCCGTTCACACTTACGGGGGGGACATCACAGGCAACATTTCTGCAAACTCCCCCACTGGCTGGGGTGACATGGTTGCGTCTACTGTCCACTGCACTCAATACACCAGCGGTGTATGTTACCATGGATATGGGTGTGTTCTGCATACTGCGGTCTGCCCAGCACAGCACCGCCCCTCTTGGCATTGTGTGCCTTCCCAATCAGGGTTCTCCTGCCTCCTTCACACATTCCTGGTTCCCACCTCTCCTCACATTCCGCTAATGTGTGGCTGAGGTGCCATGCTGTTCATGTTCACGGCTTGACCATGTTACCATAGTAAGTTGTTCTGTCATGTCTGGTGGGTGAGCATGTTGTTTTGTATGTTGTATGTGATTTTGTGATGTGTGCATTGCCAGAGTTGTGAGTTGCACGGTGCATTTCCCTTGGTGCCATCCTGGGAATGTGCTAGTTGATGATGGACTGTCGGAGGATGAAGGACGCATACACACTGGCTGGGTAGTTGGCGACGTCATTGGTGGAGATTCCACGGTGTTCAGATGTTGCCTGCACATTGATGTGAGACGTGTGCTTTGTGTTGTGGGGATTGTGTGCTGTGTCACCAGGGGGCACAGGTAGGACATGTGTGCTGTGGATTGTCCCCCACACATGCATGCATCCAGCTATGGCGTATGCTCCTTGCTTGGTCTCCACCGGATCCTGCGCATTGTGTTGGACGTATAGGTACTGGGGTACCAGGCTGATGATGGCATCCAGGACAGGTGTGAAGGACTTGGATGTGGCTTGCTGTGAGACTCCTCTGACTCTGACGTGTGTAGTTTTGGGGGTAGCAGAGGCCAACAGGTGCAACACGGCCAGCAGCTTTGTGTGGGGTGGGATGTTGGTTGTCCGCTGTGTTGGTACCGTTGGCCTGTTGGACGATGATGGTCTGGATGCGTAGGAAGGCTGTCCTTTTTAACCTGTAGTGAGCATTGACATTGTCTGGTGTAGGGTCTGTGAGGCTGGTGCATTTCCTAGGTGTCTGCTGTCTTTGTCTGTGCTGCCTCTGTGGTGGTATGGAGGGTTCCGGGTGGGGGGTTTTGCCCTGGGGGTGGTGGCGGTGGCTGTTGTGGCACTCTTGTGTGTCCAGCACGCATGTTCGGTGGCTCCATGGCATCTGTTGTTCTTCAGGTGTGGCTCTGGGCTGAACTCCCTTTCGTGGTGCAGGCTGTGGTCCGACCTTGCACCAGGTCAGAGCAGGTGTTAGTTTCCTGGTGCTAACATGCCTTCTCGCCTGTTTTGTGATCTTATCGCAGATCTGGCTGGTCGTTGAGAATGTTGAGGAATGGTGTTGTCGCGGCTTTTTGCTTGGGAATGTCCACTCTGCATCTCATTAGCATTAGTTGCGGGGGTCATATGTGGTGATGTTTTTTGCGGCTGCCATCGTGGGTAAACTAGTGCTGTGGGCTGTTAACACCAGCTTTTGAATAGGGCGGTAAATTTAACGTGACTTTGGCTGCGCTAATGTACCGTTAACTCGGCGATGGCTCTTTGAGAATATGCCCCTTAATGAGGCTGGCCTTACAAACTCACCAATTTTGATGATCTGCAGACAGTGTCTTTGTGGCAGATGTAGCAAAGGGTTTTCAAAGATGGAGCCATCTGAGGTTATGCTGTTGGAAGCTAAGCATTTCCCCACCTCTAAATGTGGCAGCAGAAACAAAACTGCAGTGAAACAGGACACCTGTCCGCTTGATTTTGAATATCAAGCCATTTTGTATTAATTGCTGTTTGAATTTTAAGAACAATAAGAGAATTCAGAACTTTAGGCTAGCAGAAAGAGGCATCCCCTTGATACAATGAGTTTAGTGTGGAATTCAGGATGGCTCCCAATCCTTGTGGCAGAATATGGTGAGAATATTCTAGAAGATCTGCTCAGCACTGCCTCGTAAAAACTGAACATGGAGATTGATCAGTGAGTTGATGTTCCTTCTGGGTGAACAAATGCACCTGACCAAGGACCCCCATTGTAAACGTGGGAGCTGAAGCAACCCTCCATTGCCACTGTTTAGAACAATTTATCCTAGTACTAATGGCCTCTGGTCAGAGAGGTGGATAGCTGTAGCTAGAAGGAAAGGGACTGAGATGTCAAAAGATGATCTTAAAGATGTGACTTCAGCAGCAATTAGATTTGCTGAAGTAATTGCTGTGCAGTACATTGTAATGACAATGATGGGATGAGAGCTAAAATAATGCAAAAGAAGAAAATAGCAGGCTGTGAGTGATATCTGATACTGGGGTGATGCCTAACTTAAGGCAGCAAAAGACCGGTCACTGAAACTGACTATTGTTCAAGAGTTCCTCCCAAATGCGTAGTAGAAAAATGATGTTATGTCGTGTTGTTTTCACTAATCAGCAGGAACTGCGCATTTGAGGACAACATAAACCTAGGATGATGCCAGACCGATTCTATGCACCATGCAGGATATTTTGTCCCTTGGAAAAGCTAGCTCACAGTGCCACCTTTATCCCCCTGAACTTAGAAAGTGAGCAAACAGTTCTGGCAGCGGCTCAACGTAACAACCCCTTTTCCTCAGGAATTGTAGTGACAGACCTAGAACCATTCTCTCAGTCACTCATGCTCAGAGAAATATACAAAAAATCCATTAAGAGACGTTTACAATATTTATTGAAACATAGTTATTCTTGTATAGAAACCATGTACTGCAATAATTAATAGACAGAACCAGACAAAAGTTATAATGAGTGTCAAAACATTGAAAAAAACAAAGGGGCAGATTTACAAATTCTGGCGCATCTCTGCAAATCAGAAGGGATGTGCCAGAAAACACACGACACGCAATTCCCTCCCTGCGCCACCATGAATGCGTCGCATTTACAATGTGGCGCACCATGATGCAAGGATAGGGCAATGCTTGTCGCATCCTGTGGCGTAACGGCGGCGCATTGCCGGAGTCGTGTCGCAAGCGCAACGTGGCTCCAGCAATGCTCAGAGGCACCCTATGACTAACATGCTGCGTCACTCCTTACTCTTGCTTCAAGCAGGTGCAGTGTATTGACATAGCATGGACGTAAAAGTGACTCCGTTAAATCTTGTGACGGAATGCCCACCCTGCCCTGGAACGCCCACATGAAACCTAACGCAGGTTTCATGTGGCGCAGGGTTTTACAATGTGACCCATCTCCCTAGATGCGTCACGATGTAAATAAGGCGCAACGTGGCGTGTGGCTCACGCCGCCGCTGCGTCACAGAAGTGATGCAACAGAGGCGTAAATGTGGTGCATGGGGCTTGTAAATCTGCCCCAAAGAGTTCTACCATCTTTTTGAGACAGCTTTAATATGCATACATAAACAGTATTTATAACAATCTAGCATACTCCTACAATGCAAACCCTAAGCTACGTGTCTAGGGTGTGAATGTATGGTCTGCTGAGAAATCCCCTTTGGGATGGTGTAACCCCTTTACCCGATGGGTAAGATTGTAGTACCCCATCTTGGTCATGAACTGGACACCCCTCACAGAGAAGTCAGGCAGCTGCTAGGCAAAAGCTTCAGCAGGTAGAGACCACTTGCAGTCAGCAGAAGCATCTTCTCTGATTGTATTGGGCCTGTGATTGTGATCAGGCTGCCTATTGTTTGTATTCCACAGATGGCTGGGATGCCATATTGACGTTAGAACAGATACATTTGTAACACACATGTGAATGCTTTGCACATAATTCAAAGGCCGTGTGATGGTGTTCTCACACAGTTTTTTTGTGCCAACTAAGTCAGTGCTTTTCAGAAATTAACCCAAGTGTCACAAATGCAAATGTGTGTCAAAATCGATGTGACAAAGGGAAGGCAACTTTAGAAAAGAATCATGTACATTTGCACCATTTCCTACCAGGTTTAACTCCGGCACATAACAGTTATGCTGGGACAACAATTCATAGCCCATTGCCAACATCTGTAGTGCTCCTTCGCACCATCAGCTCTAGCACCAGCAACCTATTTCATAGTCAATTGACAAGGAACCTGGGTTTCTTTGCAGAAAGCTCATTCAATCTTCACTGACACTTCTTATAATGCATGGTCATATAGAGATGTCTGGGAATATAATGCTAGACTATGCATTCTCCTTCTGCTTAAGAGGTGCAACAGGTTGGATTAAGAGAGAATTGGATGTTGAGTGTTCCTGAACCCAGGCCCTGATTTACCTCAGCAAGTGGTTGGCCAATAAGATTAGACACACCCTGGAGTCATCAATCACCCTGTGCCGTAATTAGTTTGCATCAACACTGAGAAAGTTGACTATAATGAAAGACATAGCACAATGTATCCTACTGTTCCTCTTGGGCAGTCACCCAACTATAATACAATGTTGAAACCAATGACACTGATCCCTCTAGGCACGATAGACCAAATTAAAATTGCACAATACTTTGGCTGCCTCCTGTGAACCACATTCCTTCATAAGGTTGCCTAACAGAGAAGAAGCTGGTCTATACATCAACTTTTATTGTCTGGGAAGGTAGATGTATGACAGGGAGGCGCTAGGTGGCGCACAGCGGAATGGCTGCCTGTGGGTGAAGCTCCCGCAGCCCAGCGGCAAAATCCTGCTAAAAATCCTTCCTGAGAGTGGCGATTCACTGCCAGAACGAGCCCTGGTGGGTCCCCGCACTCCGCTGCTGCTGCCGGGGCTTTGCCTTGCCCTGAGTATCGCGGCGAGACCGGACTAAGGGGCTGCTGCCGACCGCACCGGCTGCCGTGTGCTATCGTCTGGTACTGTGACCGGGGAGCAGCCGCCACGCGAGGGCGGCGCTGCACACGTGGTCAGAGGGCCTCCCTGCATTACGGCTGCGGCGGACCTCGAGCACCCCGACTGCTGCCCTCACCCTGGATTGATTCGTCTGCCGCGGCGGCGGCTGTGCCGAGAACTGGTGGAGGGCACGCGCATCGACGGGGTGTGCTGTAGATGACCGCGGCGACCGCGGAGATCACCTCCCCCGGCCATTCCTGGACGCTACGGAAGCGCGGCGCTGCATCACCTGCCTTTGCGCTGTGGGGACCCCTCCACCCCCGCTGTGGACCGTCTTCTCCTTCGCTGGGTGGGCTGTGACGAGCGGCGGGGACAGCGGGTGTTCGAGACCCGGTGAGACCTGCTCCACTGGCGGCGGGAGCCTATGACCCGCTCGGCGCAACAATCTGCTCGGAGAGGCCTGCGTCTGAGATCGCGCTGAGGCAGCAGCGAACCTGCGGAGCTCGCCATTAGCCTGGAGGTGCTGGGGCCTGCTTCCCTCATCGGCCTGGACCCCTCTGGAGAGCTAAGGCTGCAACGAGTGAGTACCCGAGAGTCCCGGTTCGGGCCCCTCTGCCCCCCCCCTGACTGGCTCAAGGCGATTGGTGGCCCGGCGTGACGGCGATCCTGCTGCCCTGATAACGGGGGACCTTGCTGTTGGGGGGAGTGGCGGCCCCAGGTGATCGAGTACAGCTCCGGGCACTGGACCCGTCCCTGTCGCGCAGGCTCACCCCCGGTGGAGGGAGTTGACTGGTGCTCTTGAGGAGGTCGCGGTGTGCCTGGGCCTGGATTGCTGGGTCGCTTCTGCCCCTGCGGAGCTGCGTTCCCCCCTAGGCTCCTTTTTCGCCCCGTGATCCGGCCTTCCCGACTATATCCTTGCCTTTACTGGGTTCTGCCCGTCAGTGCCGGCATGGGGAAACCGGACAGCCGCCAACCTCGCCTCACCTTCGAGTCGAAAAAGACCACCCGATCCCAGCCGGAGACCGGCGCGGGGGGTCCGGCACCGGTGGACGCCCAGACGGGCGACGACGTCAAATCCATCCTGTTGGATATGCGGCAGAGTCTGGCGACCATAGTGGACAAAATGGACTCCATGCAGTCACGTATGGACTCGATTGTGCACAAGGTGGACAGTCATGGAGAACGTATCTCAGAAACGGAGCGGCGTGTTTCTGATACCGAAGACCGCACGACACAACTATCAGACACTGTAGCGCGCATGGACAAAGTCCTTCTCGTGATAGCGGCCAAGAATGAGGAATTAGAGGCGCGCAGCAGAAGGAATAATGTTCGCCTACTTGGCATACCGGAATCGACCCACACGGGCAAGATGGAGGACTATGTGGAAGGCCTACTGCGCGCGGTGGTGGGGGCTGACTCCCTCTCCCCGCAGTTCATTGTTGAGAGGGCGCACAGATCGCTGGCTCCGAGGCCGCCGCCGGGGGCCCCCCCCGCCCTATCATCGCCCGTTTGCTAATCTTCCGGGACTGGGATACGGCGCTCCGAGTGGCGAGGGAGAAGAAGTCCCTCTCGTACGACGGCGTTGCCTTTACTATATTTCCAGACTTCACTCCAGTGGTCCAGGAGGAGCGGAAAAAATTCATCCAGGTTAAACAAAAATTGCGGGCTGCTCAAATTGATTATGCGTTGCTCTACCCTGCTCGACTACGCATCACCCACCAGGGGAAACAAATTTTCTGCACTAAACCCCAACAAGCTGAGGAATTTTTGAAGCGGGTCAGGAGGCGAGATATGGACAGCCCATCCTCGCCGGCCGCGGAGTGACAACGCAGGGTCGTTGACCTGGTGCTTCTGTGGCGGACGATTGACAGTTGGTAAGCTGATGCAGATGTATGCTGCCACGGACCATGCTATGGGAACTTAGAGGCCTGTCTGCGCTGTGGGTGGGGGGATGTCACCGGGACTCTACCTCCTTTTACCGCGCACCTGACTCTCAGGACATTTCACCTCGCTGGGCGCTCCCTGTCCCTGGACTGGGCTCGGTCCCTGACTGGGCGCAGTCCCGTGGATCGCGGAGACACGGTGTATCCACCTAGACTGACCTCCGAAGGGTATTACCCCATTGTTTCTCTGTTTAAATGTTAATCCCTAGCGGCGTTGGCCATGGAAGGGTTTGGTTTTGGGGTGGGGAGGATGGGAACTGTCCAGATGGCATGATTGGGATGCTGCTGTGGGTGGAGGGTGGAGGGGGGGGTGGGGACTTTTCTTTGTGGTTTGTTAGTGTTAATTGGTGTGTTGAAGTGTTTGCATTATTTCTTCTGCATCCTTTTAGGGGCGGTGGTGACATTGGCTTGCTATTTCTGAGAACTGTTGCTCCTTATGGGTGATCCACAGACACGCAGGGACTTTACTGGGCAACTTAATTTTCTGACCTGGAATGTGAGGGGTTTGGGAGACCCTAGAAAGCGTAGACAGATCCTGGCGTACCTAGATAGACATCACATCAATGTGGCCTTCCTACAGGAGACGCACCTGGACCCGTCCAGGCCGTCACTGTTCGCATCAAGGTGGGCCATGCACCGTTCCTTTTCCTCCTATTCCACTTACTCACGGGGGGTCACAATCCTTATTAAAAAACACACCCCCTTTGTGTGCCTGGGTGAACTGACTGATAGGGAGGGCAGGTATTGTATTATCTGGGGTCGCATTGGTGTGGACACGCTCACACTGGCGTGTTATTATGGCCCTAACTCGGATGATCCGCAGTGCCTTCGGGTGCTCTGGGGGGAGATCTTGGGCATAGGCTCCACTTACTTGGTATGGGGAGGAGACTTTAATGTAGCTATTGATCCCATGAGGGACAGGGCAAACCCCAGCCCTCAACACTACTCTCGCTCGCAGGCATATGTTCACGACCTTCTTACTGAGCGCCACCTGTTGGACGCATGGTGCTCTAGGCACCCGGCGACTTTGGAGGGCACGCACTGGTCGGCCACACACGCCACATGGGCAAGATTGGATTATTTCTTGGTCTCCCCGGGCCTTGCTCCCACGATATGTCGGGTGAGACACCTAGCGCGCACGTATTCCGACCATGCCCCGGTTCTGATGGGTGTGGAGCTGGTTGATCTTGCTGGCTCTCCGATGTCTTGGAGATTGCAACCCACTGCCCTGTTGGATGAGGTCTTTCGCTCGGAGATTGCACAGGAGACCGAGAGCTTCTTTCAGCGCAATGGTGGGACGGTGGATAGTGTTGCTGTAGTCTGGGAGGCCTTTAAGGCTACTATCAGGGGGCTGTGCATTTCAAAAGGGGTGGGAGTCCTCAGGGACCTACGTAAGAGCCTTAGTAAACTGGAGATCGCCCTCCGGGCCCTGGAGACCGCCTCTGAGTTTCCCACTGCTGCGGAGGCGCAGGCCAGGTACCTTGACCTCCTGTCTGAATATAAAGACACCGCGGATAGAGAGGTTCGGTTTAGGGGGAAACACTTCCAAGCGCGTAGGTACGGTGAGGGAGAACGGCCGGGTAAATTCCTGGCATGGGCGATACGTCCGCCCCGTTTCAACAACCACGTCCTAGAGATCCATGGATCTTCGGGAGCGCTCCACAGGGATACCCAGTCTATACTGCAAACGTTTGTTGCCCACTACACTGCATTGTACTCCTCTACCCATGCGCACAAGCCGGAGCTGGACAGATATTTTGAGGACATCACTCTAGGATGGCTTTCTGATAGACAACGCCGGTTCCTCATGGCTCCTCTGGGGGTTGACGAAATTCGGGAGGCCATAATGCAGATGGCCTCGGGGAAGGCCCCGGGCCTTGATGGCCTCCCGATAGAGTTCTATAAGTCCTACATCGATATCCTTGCCCCGATTCTAAAAGAGGTGTTTGATGAAGCTCACACGCTGGGGAAACTCCCCCCCTCCATGAGGGAGGCACTGATTACCTCCCTCTTGAAGCCAGGCAAGCCGGCAACGTCCCCGGACTGCTATCGGCCCTTGTCCCTTCTTAACTGTGATGCGAAGATCCTTGATAAGACCCTGGCTAATCGCTTGTCGCTCCTCATGGAGGGACTGGTGCTCCCGGATCAATCGGGTTTCATACCCGGAAGGGCGACGTCGCATAACTTGCGTACACTGTTTGCGACCTTGCAGAATGTAGATCCCAGCCTACAGATGGTGGCGGTATTCTTGGATGCTACGAAAGCGTTCGACTCTCTGGAGTGGGATTATCTGGTGGCTGTACTGACTCACATGGGTTTCCCTCTGGTGTTCATGGGCTGGATAGCTATTCTTTATGGCGGTCCGTGCGCCAGGGTCTTGGTCAATGGTAGAACGTCCGCACCCTTCGAAATTGCACGAGGGACCAGACAGGGGTGTCCACTTTCCCCACTCCTATTCGCACTGGCGCTCGAGCCTCTAGCCTCGTGACTCCGACAGCACCATCAAGACCGCGCGCTGTTCTGTGAGCAGAGACAGATATTGCTGTCGATGTATGCAGACGATATTACTTTGTACGTGCGGGACCCACAAAATAACTTGAACCCTCTCCTCCGGGAATTCTTGATATATGGGGAAATGTCGGGAGTGCAAATCAATTGGTCGAAGTCTCAGATCTTCCATCTTACTGATGGCTCCCAGACCTTCCCGCTCGACTATCCCATAGAATGGAGTGAGTCCGAAGTCAAGTACCTAGGCATTAAGATCTCCCGAGACAGGGAGGAGCTTATGCGGTTGAACTATGGCACGACATTGCTGCACGTCTCCTCCTGTGTCGACCGCTGGATTGCGCTCCCCCTGTCGATGGCTGGACGAGCAGCCCTGATTAAGATGGTGGTGCTTCCCCTTATACTTGTTTATGAATATTCCTTTTCCCCCGAGCAGGCACTTCTTCACTCGTCTGAGATCTGAATTGATACGTTTGGTATGGGGTGGGAAGAGACCCCGCTTGAAGTGGGCTGTGATGACTTCTCCATACTCGTGCGGAGGATTCGATATACCGGACCTGGAACTGTACTATCTCTGCGCTCAAGCGCACTATGCTTACTACTGGTTCCACCCGATCGCTTTCATGCCCCAGCTCGCAGCGGAGGACTGGCTAGCGGCGCCCCTGCCCCTGTCTGGCCTACTGCACAGTGTGCTCCCGCATTCCACTGCCAGCTATAACGCTCTGCAGGGCACGGTGAGGGCTTGGCTGGAACTGTCGAAGCGAGTGGGAAGTCCGCTCCTGTACTCCCCTCTTCTCCCGCTTTCTTATCATTCACAGCTTCCTCTTCTCCAAGAGAAACTGTTTCAGGATTTGCTTCGCAAGCTGGGCTTCCATAGATGGGGAGATCTGTTTTCGGACGGGATCTTTCGGGACCGGGGAAGCTTCTTTGATGGACACACGCCTACCCCCTTGGAGCTTTTCACCTACCTTAGACTGCGGCACGGCATGAAGGCCATCTTGCCAGATTTCCCGTCTGAGCCTGACACCATGGCTCCCTTACACGGGGTCCTTCAGGCCACCTCGCCCTCCCATTTAGTCTCGATACTATATCATGCAGTCCGCTCTGATGCTGCACCTGACGTATCCCGGGCACACGGGGAGTGGGAGCGGGAGCTGGGGCTAGACCTCGGGGATGACAGGTGGACATACTGCTGTTTGCAGACGGCACAGATTTCAGCGAGCAGTAGACACCGCATCATACACTTTAAATTCTTGAACCGTCTCTACTGCACCCCGGCCACCAAATACAGATTTCAGCTACAGGACTCGGACAACTGTGAGAGATGCCATGCCCCCCAGGCGGACTTCCTACATTTGTCCTGGATATGCCCCACTATTCAGAACTACTGGACACAGGTTTGCTCTGCCATTTCACAAATGATAGAGCTGCCCTTCGCGCCGGACCCCATACAGGCGCTACTGGGATACACAAAACCTATCCCACGGGCGAGTCGCAAATTTGTTACGACGGCGCTACTGCTGGCGAAGCGACGCGTAGCTTGTCGGTGGGGACGGGGACGGGCTCCGAAATTTAAGGAATGGCTCAAGGACCTGGTATACTGCCAGGAGCAAGTACTGACATACTCCGAACTACTCCCTGACCGGTCCCGCCCAGCCGATATCTGGGGACCATTACAAAGTTACTTATTGCAGTATCCGGAGGCTCTGACAACAGAGGCCCTTCCCCTGACCGATGCCGGTCCGGACCCTGCCCTCACTGATGGAAACCCTGCATAGGGGAGGCTGTGTGTTACTGTGGACATGTGGGGGTGGGTTGCGGGTTTGGCGGTCCCTCTGGGCCTTCCCGCCATGATGCTTCAGGGCGCGAGTACTGTCTGTGAGTGTACGTAATACGAGCTCGTTTGACCGAGAGCACACTAGGGGAGTTGTGTAGCGCATGGTTTAACTCTGTTTGAAGGGTCCCTCACGCCCCTGCCAGGTGTTTATAATGTGTACTGGCCTTTTAGCCGGAGGCTTCTGCCCTGTATACAGGTGATCAAAACTCATTCTATTGTACACGATTGCTCAATTGTTCCCTGTGACTACAATGGATCTGATGCTAATGCGATATGAGACCTGTACTGCCACCTGCCTCTGCTTATGGTTGCCCTTTTGCTTTTGTATGTATGTATTGTCATGACATAAAACTTTCAATAAACAAAGTTTAAAAAAAAAAAAGGTAGATGTATGACAGAACAATGAATGACTTTACCACATAGGACATTACAATGTGCTCTTTACCACAAGCTTATCCGGACAACGCACGTCGTAACAAGGCACGTCACAATGACCAATACACATAGGGATACATTAAAAGTATGATTACCACACATACCATTACCAAGCATACCATTACCACACATCCCATTACCACGCATTCCAGTTACATTGCACTATTAAACTATATGTTGAAATGTATTTTTAAAATCAGTATGTAATCAAATAAAAAATAGATAAATAATTAACCCCAGAATATTGACCTACAAGAATTCATTGACAGAATATCGAGAGGCATAATTTTGAAAGGTAAGCACTTATATGGAAGTATAGACTTACTATTCTTAACTCAACATCTATGTACCTGGAAAGAAGCAATCAGATATCTAATATATATATATATATATATATATATATATATATATATATATATATTCACTGAAAAAACCATAGGTTTCACACATGTTATAGTTAGCTGGACATTTTACTGATAAAAAACCAATGAAATTCCCCCGTTATAGTTAGTGCAGGCAACTATAACTCACGCGACCGCAATCCTCTGCTGATGCTAATACTGTATTTAGACACTTATTTGCCCATGTCTTCTTCCATTAAATTTTAGCTATACATATATTACAAATATTTTTTTTTCATAAAGACACATATGTCATCAGCAGAGGATTGCGGTCGCGTGAGTTATAGTTGCCTGCACTAACTATAACGGGGGAATTTCATTGGTTTTTTATCAGTAAAATGTCCAGCTAACTATAACATGTGTGAAACCTATGGTTTTTTCAGTGAATTTGCAAGGTTTTTTAAATGCTAATTCCTAACTATAACGTGTGTGAAACCTATGGTTTTTTTAGTGAATTTGTACGTTTTTTTAAATGCTAAGTTACTTTATGCCATTTGTGGCATGCGCGACCACTTAACGCAGTTCGTTCCGTGCGCGCACGGTGAGCACGCGGTGCGATTCGCGCACCGCGCGCCCACTTTACGCAGTTAGTGCCGTGGATGGGCCATGTACGCACAATGCGCTTCGCGCACCGTGCGCACATGGAGGACATATTATGCGCTTCGCTGTGAAAGGTAAGCTTTTACATTTTCGAGGGCACCATTTGCACACGGGGTGGGGAGAGTGGGGATAATTTTTTTTTTTATTTTTTTTTTTTACCATACGCGTACGTAAGCGTAATCGGCGAATTTTCGTAAAAAAAATAAATTGAATTTTTGCCCTTGGGGTAATTGTGGGGACCCATTACTCAAGGCTAGGTGGTAAGGAGCTGTCTAAACAGTCCTTAAAATGTTTTTTGCCTTTGTTTTTCCTCTCTGCTTAAGAGTGCGAGAGAGAAAATGGCGGCCGCCGCTTCCTGGTTTCGGACGATTCGAATGTTTACTAAGATCTAACAGCCAATCAGAATCGCGCTCGCGCACGTCACCGTACGCGTACGGTAAGCGCACCGTAAGCGCACCGTAAGCTGGCTCAGAGATATATATTGATTTAAAGGCTATTTTCTCAGAATCTACTGAACAGATTTACACCAAACCTACAAAAGGCACTTCCTTGACCTGTAGACTACCTCTCTGCCAAATTTCAAGGAAGTCTGTTCAGCCGTTCGGGGTGTAGCTGTGTCTAAAGGTCCTATGGAAAAATGCATGGGAAAAACGCGTTTTGGGACCCCCCTTTTATCTCAGCCCCCGCTTGACGAATCCCACCGAGACTTTCAGGGTAGGAGCGGAGCGTAGCGCCCCATTAGTTTTGAAAATTTCGTGAGGATTCGTCGACCGGCGCCAAAGTTATTCAAAATAGAATGTTGCGGTTTTCCTATGGAAACAGGGTCCTAACTATAACTACCTACTGGCGACCGCCAGTAGGTAATATATTCACTTAAAAAACCATAGGTTTCACACATGTTATAGTTAGCTGTACATTTCACTCGTAAAAAAACAATGAAATTCCACGTTATAGTTAGAGCAGGCAACTATAACTCACGCGACCGCAATCCTCTGCTGATGATGTCAGATATTACATCACTGATGACATATGTGTCTTTATGAAAAATAAATATTTGTAATATATGTATAGCTAAAGATACAGTATTAGCATCAACAGAGGATTGCGGTCGCGTGAGTTATAGTTGCCTGCTCTAACTATAACGTGGAATTTCATTGTTTTTTTACGAGTGAAATGTACAGCTAACTATAACATGTGTGAAACCTATGGTTTTTTAAGTGAATTTGCAAGGTTTTTTAAATGCTAATTCCTAACTATAACGTGTGTGAAACCTATGGTTTTTTCAGTGAATTTGTATGGTTTTTGAAATGCTAAGTTATGTATTTATTTTTAATTTTCGTGCACCGAGCGCCCACGTTGCGCATTTCGTACCGTGCACGCCTCGCCATTTTTTTCAAAATATCAATTGTTTTTTTCTCCCTTGGGGGTCCTTAGATTTTTATATTAAATGTGCTTGTTACTTTTTTTTTTTTACGCGTACGGTAAGCTTACCGTACGCGCACCCCGCGATTTTTTAAAAAAATTATTACATTTATTTTTCTTACTTTTTGGTCCTTTGTGAACCCCCTGAAGAACGCTAGGGGGTCTGCAACTCTCTTCGTTGCCCCCTTTTCATGTTATCAACCTTTTTTTTCAGTGCGACAGACAGAAAATGGCGGCCGATACTTCCTGGTTTCGACCGATTCGAATGTTTACTTTGATCTAACAACCAATCAGAATCGCGCTCGCGCACGGCACCGTTCGCGTACGGTAAGCTTACCGTAAGCGCACGGTAAGCGCACGGAGCGCGCTTACAGATATATATATTGATTTAAATGCTATTTTCTCAGGAACTACTGAACAGATTTACACCAGACCTACAAAAGGCACTTCCTTGACCTGCGGACTACCTCTCTGCCAAATTACAAGTAATTCTGTTCAGCCGTTCGGGCTGTAGCTGTGTCTAAAGGTCCTATGGAAAAATGCATGGGGAAAACGCGTTTTGGGACCCCCCTTTTTTCTCAGCCCCCGCTTGACAAATCACACCGAGACTTTCAGGGTAGGAGCGGAGCGTAGCGCCCCATTAGTTTTGAAAATTTTGCGAGGATTCGTCAACCGGCGCCAAATTTATTCAAAATAGAATTTTGAGATTTCCTATGGAATTATGGTCCTAACTATAACTATCTACTGGCGACCGCCAGTAGATAATATATATATATATATATATATATATATATATATATATATATATATATATATATATATATATATATATATATATATATATGTATATATATATATATATTCAACTTTGAGTTTTGCATAACATAACCTGACCTATTAGATTCGCACATTTTTGCACATCATGAGTAATCTCTCTTTATTATTATTATTTTTGTCCCCCTTTATTGTTTTAGGCACTTTCCATTTCACACGTAAGCCCATCCATTCTCTAAGCCTATGGCGTAATCTCTGCAAATTCCAAATTCTAACTTTGTACTCAATTTTATATACTGCCTTTCATACCTATTTAAATTCACAGTATTTTCTGTATATGCATATGTATGCTATTTATAATAGGCATTATAATAGATAATGTGAGTAATTAACCGCATTTTATTTTCCAAAAGCCGGTTATACCTGTCTGGTTGTAGATAATACGTATTTTACAAGTATTCATGAGCAACAGAAGGTTTGACATCAAATGTGTATTTTATTTACATATTAGCCGTAAGTTGGTTTTGAGGTTCAATTTTGGCATTTTTACTGTTTCTATGTCCATGGCTTTCGAATCATGTGATGTGGCTACGTAATTGTATTTGCACTTTAAATAACTTTCATGGATTGGCTCCGACATGTCATGTGAACAAGGCTTTGACGAGCTGAAACGTGTCATGCCGAAGAAGCAGTAAACAATTAATCTGAGCACTTACTTTGGGTCTGTGTCCTGTTTTGTTCGGCGGATTATTGTCACCGGATTGGAAATGAAGTAATGTGATTGACCGTTCCCGTTCTACACGGTCACCCACGGACCCCTCCACTGGCTGCATGGTCGACGCGCACAGTAGAACACCGTTCCGGGTTTGCCTGGAGTCCTTTTGGTCCGAGAAAGGAATCACGCGTCGGACCTCCCCAGAACCCATTATATCCAAGAAACCTGCATAGTCGGTGATAGGCAAGTCGGAGGACTCGGGTGTTTACGGACCGAATCAGGTAGGACGCTGGGTATTCTGGGGTTGTGGAGAGTGCATCACACGCTCAGCAAGCCGTATCTTACGTGCAGAGCAAGCGTTAAGTGACATTGTATATATATATCAACTCCTTCACGATGTCGATTGACACAATGCGAGAGAGAGAAGCAGCCGCCATGGAAATGTTTTCGGACGCCCCTACGGCTTCTCGCAGTGCCACAACAGTTGAAAACACAGACAGTAACGAATCTAATTCGGCAAAACAAAAATTCAAAATACTTGAAAAAAAGATGCTTATGGAGCAAAGTAAATGGTGGGAATCTAGATCTTTGCAAAGATACATTGATGTGGAACGTATCCCCCGTGGCCTTCGTATACTGACTGCCCCCACGTATGAAGATCCCAACCCTGACCTCATGCGGGAGTGGGCGGAATGCAACCTGGAATCCTCACGTAAACTCGTCCTTATCTTAATTAAATATGCCGATATTGACCGGGCAAGGCTTTTGAAAGAAATTGATGAACTCAATGAAGAAATTGACAAACTTGGCGAAACAGAGGAGGTTATCAAACTTCGTAAAGATATGACATCCAGACTCAAAAAAGAAGAGGAAAAGATAAAAGAATGTAAAGCTTTTAAATTCCTTAGAGACAAAACGGATTACGAACTTGGACAAATCTTTACATTTGCAAGAAAGTATGACTCACTTCGGGCATCTAAGATCAATAAATCCCACAATAAACAGAATGCTGTACCAAATCCAACAAAAAAAGTGGGAACCATCAATGATACTACTTTTTCTGACCTCAGCTCAACGGGTGGAAGTGAATCAGAATCTGAAATGCGGCAGCCTCAGGGACAACAACAAAAGGTCAAACCATCTCCTGGAGAAGAATTACATTTTTTATGCGAAGAAAGAAGACAGACTCTTCGCCCGAGGCCACAAAGAGAGCACGCCGCACAACCGCAAATTACAGGAGAAAACAGAGACGGAAGGCAGGGAAACGCCGCCTTCAACAACAAAAAAAGAGGTCGGGATACTGGAGGAAACGATAAACCCTATAACCCCCAACGATAACACAGTAATCAACCTCTCTCAACTAGAGCTTACTTCGGAAGAAATCCGTATTTTGAGTCTGGGTCTATCTTTCTGCCCAAAAAATGATTTCAATTATGTATCAACCAGGATGGATATTTATAAAGGGGTCACAAAACTAAAATTAAAAAAATATTTCCTACTCCAGAATGACAACTCTCGGAACAAACACAACATCCCTGAAGTTGATGACAATTTCCAATCTAGATTAACTCAGTCAGATGTGCCATTATTTAATGAACTAACTGACTTATGGGAAGGTAACACCACACAAGAACTTGGGAACCTACCTTCTACTAAGGAAATTTCACAACAAGGAAATCAGAAAATTCGGACTCCCTTTAAACCAACCTCTAAATTCAATCCGATTGCCCCACGTGATGCAATAGATGTGTTTCATTAAACAGTCACGGTGAACATCAAAAAACTAAATAAATCCATGCTGAGTACTAAGAAGAAATACAACAAACAGGACCAGCAGTATTCGAGCTTGATTCAAAAACTTCAAAAAAATAAAAATATAGTTATACGCAACAGCGACAAGGGCGGCAATATTGTCCTTTGGCCTCAGGAGGAATACAAAAAAGAGGCATTTAGCCAACTAAATGATCGACAATGTTATAGTCGCAGCAACACAGCACTTCTTAAAGACACTTATTTCAAATTTTACAAAAAACGGCAATTTGGAAAGGTAAAGACCTTATCAGTGAAGATGAATATAGATTTCTCAAGAAAGACAATCCTACATCCCCATCTATTTATTTTATTCCCAAAATTCATAAAAACAGAGACAAACCGCCAGGTTGTCCGATCATTACAGCCAAGGATGGATTACTGGAAAATACATCTATCTATGTAGACTACTTTTTGCAAGATCATGTCAAAAATTTAGAGTCATACGTGCGAGACACGGGTGACTTTATTCGGAAAACAAAGGATGTGCACTGGCAACAAGATTATCTGTTAATGACTCTAGATGTATCTTCGCTTTATACCAGCATCCAACACTCTGATGGCATCAATGCAGTCCAATACTATTTGGCAAAAAAAAAACACATATGATCAGCAACATAGCGATATGATTATATCAATGATGGAATATTGTCTGTACAACAACATTTTTATGTTTAATAACTTATTGTACCAGCAAATTCAGGGTGTAGCAATGGGTGCCAGCTTCTCCCCCAGCTACGCATGCCTTCACATGGGTTGGTGGGAGGAGCTGGTACTCAAAACTGAACACAAGCACATTGTTGAATGCCATATCATCAAATGGCTTCGTTACATTGATGATCTTTTTGTTATCTGGCGGGGTACCAAAGAACAAGCCTCTAATTTTGTAACGGCCATTAATCTCAACCTTTTGAATTTAAAGTTTACTGCCACAATCAGTGAAACTGAGGTTGACTTTCTAGACACTCAAATCTATATTCATGACAATGTGTTAGAGACACGCCTTCACAGAAAAAAGACAGCTGGCAATTCCACCTTGCATGCCCAGAGCTCTCACCCTAAACACTTGATTAATAGCATACCTTACGGTGAGATGCTCCATTTGAGACGCATATGTAGCAATGAGGTGGATTTACACAAAGCCCAATTGGAGAGCAAAAAGAGATTCCTCAAACGAGGATATGCCCCCAACATTGTCTCACAGGCGATTACTAAATCCATGAGTAGCTCTCGGGACAGCCTCCTAAAAGACAAACAGACACACACAGCTTCCCTTTCCGTGTCTGCCATCTGCCCTGTAGCCCCAGAATTTTGTTTGATTTTAGGTTACAGTCGCCAACATAAAGCTATTCAAAAGATAGTACAAAACAACTGGCCACTGGTACTCAACGATCCAGTAATAGGACCCTTGCTGCCGCAACGTGTGTCCATTACGTACAGTAAAGCACCATCCATGAGGGATAGATTAGTCACCACCAACCCTGAAATCATTGAGAGTACTACATGGCTACAGACTCATAAGGGCTTTTTTAAATGTAAAACGTGCAAAGCATGTATTCATGGTAAAAACACCAAGATCTACACCACCCCATTTTGTGACAGAGAGTATAAAATACAAAAATTACTCACATGTAAAACCGAATATGCCATTTATGTTCTTACGTGCCCTTGTGACCTAAGATATATAGGAAGCACCAAACTTCAGGTTCACAAAAGAGTTTTACAACATTTACGAGCAATAACTCACCAAGACAACACATATCCGGTAGCTCGGCATTTTAAAGAATTCCACCAATCAGACATTAAATATTTGAGCTACTATGTGATTGATACTTTACCCCCTAGCAGACGGGGTGGTGACAGGGACCAGAAATTGAGACAACTGGAGACTAGATACATTATTCAGCTCGATACCAAGTCACCAGGGGGCTTGAATGCTACGGAAGATCTTTATACATGTCTTTAATTATGATAAGGATATTTTATATTACTCATTTGGTATATGAAATACTCTCTTAGTGTTTGACCTAATCATTTACCATGGTTCTACGATTCAGATGCAGTAAATTATTGTATATTTGCACATTATTCATATATGGTTAATAACTGGTCCAGGAACTGTTTTAAGAGAGGTAGATCAGGGATGAAAAGATTTTATGTATTTATTTATTCATATTTATGACTATTTATTATCAAGATATATATATTTATTGTCAAATAGAAGATTGTTTACAATTGCTGTTTTGCACATATTTATACATATTTTATACATATTTTATCTCTTGCTAAACATTTGCCCTTCCCATCGCCTTATCCTTCAAACTCAGTTTCTCCAAGAGACATTGTCTTTTGTTTACACCAGGCACTTTATCTACACCTTTTGATACTGCAAATTTGCATACTTTTAATTGTCTCTTGAGGTAATTTGTGCATGTCGCTGCTATAACTGTGTCCTAGATTAATATATATGTTTGGAGGTGACTCTGCCTTGTCCTCCCTTATATTCCAATTTTTGTCATTTATGCCGACAGATTATCTGTGATTTCCACTTTATTAGTCCGTTGACGCATCTTTGCATCCCCCCTTCCTGGCACTTTGCACTTTGCGCACCTTATCCACTTTGCCAATTTTTCTAAGGGCTAACTCAGTTATTTCAACTTTGAGTTTTGCATAACTTAACCTGACCTATTAGATTCGCGCATTTTTGCACATCATGAGTAATCTCTCTTTATTATTATTATTTTTGTCCCCCTTTATTGTTTTAGGCACTTTCCATTTCACACGTAAGCCCATCCATTCTCTAAGCCTATGGCGCAATCTCTGCAAATTCCAAATTCCAACTTTGTACTCAATTTTATATACTGCCTTTCATACCTATTTAAATTCACAGTATTTTCTGTATATGCATATGTATGCTATTTATATTAGGCATTATAATAGATAATGTGAGTAATTAACCGCATTTTATTTTCCAAAAGCCGGTTATACCTGTCTGGTTGTAGATAATACGTATTTTACAAGTATTCATGAGCAACAGAAGGTTTGACATCAAATGTGTATTTTATTTACATATTAGCCGTAAGTTGGTTTTGAGGTTCAATTTTGGCATTTTTACTGTTTCTATGTCCATGGCTTTCGAATCATGTGATGTGGCTACGTAATTGTATTTGCACTTTAAATAACTTTCATGGATTGGCTCCGACATGTCATGTGAACAAGGCTTTGACGAGCTGAAACGCGTCATGGCGAAGAAGGAGTAAACAATTAATCTGAGCACTTACTTTGGGTCTGTGTCCTGTTTTGACCGGCGGATTATTGTCACCGGATTGGAAATGAAGTAATATATATATATATATATATATATATATATATATATATATTTTTTTTTTTTTTCACCACGTTCTCCCGTCAGCTCCCCTGCTCTCAGCACAGCGGGTGCACCAGCCGCGAGGACGAAAACTCGCGAATTCACGCTAGCCACAGTTCAAAGATTGCTGCGCACTCCAACCAGTATTCTTAATTATTCAAATTTTTATTTGTTTGCAAACACGACAAAGTTACTGACAAACGCGTTTCAGCCTCCTGGCCTTCGTCAATGTCAGTGATTCCCTGCTCACACCCCCTATTTAAACACATCATTTCATTGGTTAGCAGGGTTTCCAATCAAAGCAAAGAATATACCACAGTGAAAAAGTAAAAATAAAAAACGGCCCTGCAGAGACTAAACATCACTTTGGGGAAATGTCGGCCATTTTAGCATTGTATTCCATCGCATTGAACAGAATGGCAGCATCACATTAAATACCACACTTTCACAAGAAAATCTAACGAAAAGCAATGAATTCATTCCTCAAATGGAGTTTGATCACAATAGAGTTTTTAAGCCTGTCTCAGTAAATCGCATACTGCTCATTGTAGGTAATGTGCCCCTATGCGTTTTTTGGAATTCCTAAACCCCTGAATTTGGGTGGGCGTGTGAACAGCGTGGTTAGAATATTAAGTAACAATCAATTCAAAATAAAGCTCTGTATGAGCAGACTCAGATTCCTGCTGTCTATCATGCTTATGGTGTTTTATCTTGAACTGCCAATTTTTCCCAGTCATTCAGCTCTAGGGGCACAGCGCATTGTTTCTACCAATGGAATTCTTATCCGATAAATGACCACAACTCCTCCTCCTGGTTAAGCCCCCCCGGGATCCTGGTACGCAGTTCCACTATGAGTTTGGCCTCCAGCTGTCTTAGTGTTTTCACTCTGTCTCCCCCTCTTTCAGCTGGCTGGATCTGATCCAGACAAAAATATGTCAATTTGTCACTCCTAGCCTCGTGCATGTTGGCAAAATGTCTTGCCACTGGGTATGTTCTATCCCTGTTGGTTATTGCACGTTTGTGCTCTAATACCCGTTTTTTCGCCGGGTGTATCGTGCTTCCAATATACTGTAACCCGCAGGGGCAGGTTAAACAGTATACCACGAAGTTGGAGTTGCAGTTCAGCAATTTATCAATAGGCCTCCTGTCCTTCTTTCCGGGTATGGAATAATCTTTGACCTTTTTGCAATTCTTGCAGGCCTTGCAATTCATGCATGGAAAGAAGCCCGTGGCCAATGGCTTGGTCCGGGGTTTGTCCTCAAAGTGGCTGCGCACCAGGATATCCTTTAAGGAAGAGCTCTTCCTATAGGTGATGTCAGGACCCGAGGGGATCAGTTTCCCAAGGACCCCATCCGTCATTAAAATATTCCAGTTTCTCTGAATGAGATTCCTGAGTTTTTGAGCCTCAGAAGAATAGGTCATGATTAACCTGACTTTCCCTTGCTCTTCTTCCGTTCCCTTCTTGTCTACTTGTTTCTGAGCTAGCAATTCTGGCCTGCTTCTGTTGCTTGCCTTGACTGTTGCTTCCTGCAGAACCTTGTTGGTATACCCCCTATCCCTAAATCTCTCTAGAGATTCAGTGGCCGCTTCTAGGAAGTCATCCGGTCGGGAGCAGTTCCTCTTGAGTCTTAGGAGCTCCCCGTACGGTATGCTGTTGATTAGATTACGGGGATGCTGACTCCAAGAGTGCAGAACAGTATTCCCTGCCGTGGGCTTTCGATATAGCTTGGTACAAATCTTGTTGTCTGTCACAAAGACTAGGAGATCTAGAAATGCTACCTCCTTGTCACTGATGTTACTTGTGAACTGTAGGTTCAACTCGTTCTCATTGAGAGATCTTATATAATCTTCTGCCTCTGTGCGTGTGCCTCTCCATACTATGAAGAGGTCGTCGATGTACCTTGACCATAACGCTATCTTGTCTAGCCAGATTTCATTTCTGTCCGCCCAGGCCACGTGCTTCTCCCACCAGCCCACGAAGAGATTCGCGTAGCTGGGGGCGAAGCACGTGCCCATCGCGGTGCCCTGTATCTGCAGGTATAGCTCCCCCGCGAACAGAAAAATGTTATTGTGTAGGCAAAAGGATGCTATTTCTAGTAGCATTTTATTGTGTTCCTGAAGCTTCAGGGATCTGGTCTTTAGAAAAAACTCAAGAGCTGCCAACCCTTGTGAGTGTCTAATGCTAGTATACAGACTGGTTATGTCTAATGTAATTAGCAAAAATTCAGTGTCCCAGGTAATATTCTGGATCTGACGAATGAAGTCGGTTGAGTCCAGGATGAATGAACTGAGGTCCTTTACCATTGGGAATAGGAAAGAGTCCACGTAAATGGAAGCCTTCTCGAGGAGACTTCCCAGCGAGGACACTATTGGGCGTCCTGGCGGTGCATTGATGTCCTTGTGGACCTTTGGAAGGTGGTAAAAGGTGGGCAGAACTGGACATTCGACCCTCATATATTGAAATTCGTTGACCTCTAGAATTCCTTTACTACTCCATTCTTCCAGAAGGTCATGGAAGGCCTGTATACTTTTATTATAGTCCTCTCTCTTGATGAGTCTATAGCTTTGTGAGTCGCCCAGTAAGCGAAGGGCCTCCCGTTTGTACAGTTCCTTGGTCATTAATACGACGTTCCCTCCTTTGTCTGACTGCTTAATCACCAGTTTGGGGTCGTTTGGGGTCGTCTCGTAGGGATTTCACAGCTTCCCAATGTTTCCTCGTGAGATTATATTTTCTTCTCCCCCCGGGAGTGATGGTGGCAACTCTGAATTTGTCAAGGTCCTTGATTACTGCCTCGTGGAAGCAGTCAATCGCATCATGTGGGGTCTGCGGGATAAATTTAGATCGTGGTTTGAACTCACTTTTCCCGCTGCTCTGTTCAATCCCAGTCTCTGCCAGTAATTGAGTGTTGCTTTGAGTGTCCACATCACCCTCCACTAGCTCGGATTCGTGGAGATCACGGATCGTTGTTAGGATTTCCAGATCGCTGCCTACCAGGTTTCCCAAGGCCGATCCTTCCATGTCTTGCTGTTTCTTCTTGGGGCCTGGGTGCATGGCGAAGATTTTGCGAAGTTTAAGTTTGCGGACATATTGGTACAAGTCAATGCGTGTTGTCGTATAGTATATGGCGTACCAGGATCCCGGGGGGGCTTAACCAGGAGGAGGAGTTGTGGTCATTTATCGGATAAAAATTCCATTGGTAGAAACAATGCGCTGTGCCCCTAGAGCTGAATGACTGGGAAAAATTGGCAGTTCAAGATAAAACACCATAAGCATGATAGACAGCAGGAATCTGAGTCTGCTCATACAGAGCTTTATTTTGAATTGATTGTTACTTAATATTCTAACCACGCTGTTCACACGCCCACCCAAATTCAGGGGTTTAGGAATTCCAAAAAACGCATAGGGGCACATTACCTACAATGAGCAGTATGCGATTTACTGAGACAGGCTTAAAAACTCTATTGTGATCAAACTCCATTTGAGGAATGAATTCATTGCTTTTCGTTAGATTTTCTTGTGAAAGTGTGGTATTTAATGTGATGCTGCCATTCTGTTCAATGCGATGGAATACAATGCTAAAATGGCCGACATTTCCCCAAAGTGATGTTTAGTCTCTGCAGGGCCGTTTTTTATTTTTACTTTTTCACTGTGGTATATTCTTTGCTTTGATTGGAAACCCTGCTAACCAATGAAATGATGTGTTTAAATAGGGGGTGTGAGCAGGGAATCACTGACATTGACGAAGGCCAGGAGGCTGAAACGCGTTTGTCAGTAACTTTGTCGTGTTTGCAAACAAATAAAAATTTGAATAATTAAGAATACTGGTTGGAGTGCGCAGCAATCTTTGAACTGTGGCTAGCATATATATATATATATATATATATATATATATATATATATATATATATATCGCCAAGTTCCATGTATGTGGAGTTAGGTGTAGAGACTCTATACTTTCCTGTTTATATTTCAGATTCTATACTATGTCCTCGATATTCTGTGCCATTGATATTCTGGTTTTGATATTCAGAATGCACATCTGGGGATCATGCTTATTTTCTTCTGTCTGGAACACCAGGCTGTTCCTGGTGGTCCTGAATAGAGAAAAAAGCATGTCATAATGCCCGCCCTATATAGAGGAGATGGTCTGAGATGTTTAGACCAATAGCCTAATGTCTATCATGCATTCGGACTCCACCAGCAGAAACATGACAGCCGACGGACTGTCAGTTTGGCAGACTCCACTACAAACATGGTGGTGCAGATTGTCCGCTAATCTCCAAATAACCACCTCAGTCTGGTTTGCGGGCCACCCATGTGTTCCTCTGCACCTCACTTTCTTTTCTTGGATGACCTCTTCCTAGATGGTGTGGTCGATGGCAGGGAAGGTCCTGGCACCCTGACTCATACTCCTCTGGGCTCACCTGATCAGCTGAATAGAATAGTGTGAAACAATAAAGGATGCAGCTCTGGTCTTGGCCTCAAGCCCAGCTGATGCTAGGTTCCCAGTGCCAGAACTTCTTTGCCAAAGAGGATGAAGCAAATCCTGCCCAAGGCTGCCAGTGTCCTATAACTTACTTAGAGGACATTTGCACTCAGAGAGACTAGCTAGAAAGGCACACTTGTCACAATACATCGCACTGTTCTTGTTGGGCAGTCGCGAAACTATGAAACAGTGACACAACCAATGATGCCGTTCCCTCAGGGCAAGGAAGACCTATATACTGTGCAATGTGCATCAGACTGCTTCCTCTGGACTCATTAAAAATTGTGCAAAAAATGTTACCTAATTGAAGTAAATGGGTGCTTTGTATCCAGTTGGGTTCTGTGAGGAAAGCTGACCTGATTGCACACAAATTGCACAATAGATCCAATGCCCCGCCCAGCAATGACCCAGAAAGCATTGCATAACGCACCTCAATGTCTGCACACTGGGATCACCCTCGAATATTGAAAGAAATAATACTATCATTTATAAAACTGTAAACTCAAATCAAGAAGGCAAAAAACAATTACACAAAATGAAAGTAATGAGACTTGAGAGGTACCCACCTTATATCTGTCAGTGCTAAGTGGTAAGACTGAAATAAGACATGCACACGTGTTTATAAGCTCGGCTGCATCCAAGCCATAGACAAGAGATGTATATTGTCCAAAACATCAATTATAGCCCACTTAGTGCGCCTCCAAGTATACAGGACTGATGAAAGAGCACCTTGTATCTGAAAGACCAGAGAGCTAGCTGCTGGGAAGGAAAGCAAGACATAGGGGTCTCCTTGAAAGTGTCATTGAGGTGAATGGATGAGACTGTAAGAGGAGGGGTCTGTAAGGGTGGAGGTGGAGACAGGCAGGTTGGAAGAGGATGAGAGCCACAGGAGTTATGAGAGTACAAATTACAGCCTTTTAGCTGCAGGGAACTACACAGGCGGACACAGAAAAATAGAGAGATCCAGAGGTGGACAAAGGAGCCGAGAAAGCTCAATAAGGGTCATTTTGGCGCTATGCTGAAGGTTGCCATAGGAGGTATCTCTATCATCAACTATTTGTATTTTGCATAACTAATTGTATGACCGTTTTAACTCCACCATGCTGATAACAGCACCAGATTGATACGCGTTTGAAACATTAGAAGAAAACTGTCCATGGCATTTCAAACTGATTGTGTATTCCAGTGGCATAGTAAGGGTGTCCTAGGATCTAATACAAGCAAGACCAAATTGGTACCTCGACCCCTTATTTTATTTACACAGATACACACACATGCACGTACACACACATACACATGCCATCCCTGCGCACACATAACCTCATTCTTCTTCCTCTCTCCCTCTCTCTCTCTCAAAGTCCTCTGGAAGTAAACTAGGACTGTCAAATATACACCCACATCATGGTAAAAACAAGGTCATTCCACCAGGATCATGATGATCGACCTGGATTCATTCCCCAAAGCTGAAATGGGGCAACTCATGATCACATTTCTGCCAGCTTTCTCTGATCGGTATCCTGGATGAAGTTGAGGAAAGTAATTTTTTCAGGGTCAGGCAGAGAAATATACAGGAATGTTCAAGTGACTGTGGTTCCATGCATCAAGGTGGAGCAGGCATCAGCCAGACAAACAAGACTTTTATAATGAGATGCCATGGAGAAATGCTCATTTCATTAGGCACAGTAAGGCCCATAAGACTGTGCTGTTCGCAACAACAATCCTTCCTGTTCTCTTGTACACATTTCCCAAGTGTAAATTTCTGATGGTCCTGCCAAGCAGCCTCTCACTTTGAAGCACAAGTTATCGGTCAAGTTTAAATTTTATTGTAATTTATGGTTACGGAACTCCTAAAGGGTCCACATAAAATCACATAATTACATAGGTCTAAATAGAATAGGATTCTAGTTTACAAATGAATACACATAATAAAATACTCCACTGCACTATGAGATCTAACATATTAGATATTCAAGGTTCTAAAAGCTTTCACGTCTCAGAATTTCCAACACACAGCAACATGTTATACATAACAGGATATAAAGTGTCTTTTGTGACATCAGTGCAAGAAATTAAGAATTATATAAAAAAGAGAAACAAATGTATATACACAATGTGGCAATAAAACAGTACACATGACTAATACATATGAGGTAAAAGAGTGCTCACTTGGGAGACACTATCGGCCTGTAAAAACATACAAACTAATAAACTGTAATATAATTTTAAGAAACATTTAAAACCGTAAAGAATTCTATTACAGAATATTTCATTTGGAGGAGCACAAAGTGATTGCAATACTGCTGATGCTGAGAGAATGAATAACTGCAAAAATATTGGATTCAGCCATTTCCCAAAAAACATGGTAAATATCCTGGAAACCATTTTTACACAGGTTGCAGATCACTGATAAACCATACCATTTAGCTAGAAGTATGACCGGCTTCAGCAATATCCCAAAAAAGTGCACTGCATAAGGCAGATTCCACAATATATAAGCCTGTGCTTTGTTTATCAAACAGGAATCAATAGCGGGTTGGTAACCCATCTTTAAAGATGCAGGCCTCCTGTGTTGGCAATACCGAAACTTAAGAACCAGGTGGCCTATTTTAAGGTAACGTTTATTTGGTGGAACATCAAAGTAAAAATCAGAGAAGGGTCTAATTTCTGAAAATCTGTCGCAGTCATAACATTTCTGTAGATTAATTCATTTTCTTTTGGGCAATCTAACATTTCTTTTGTAGCCAGAACCTAAGTGTACCAAGGTTGCTCTTTGCTAGGCCAATAGCCCAACTCACTATCCCTGAGAGACCCTGTACAAAAGCACTTCTCAACCCAAATTCTAGCCTTAGGTTGGCCATGGAAAGAGCTGGGCTAACCCAGGCTAGGCTTCTAAGAATTCAACCTTCTATTATATTTAAGAAGCCCCATTTTGATACATCAACCAATTCATGCCATATAATAAGGAAGTGGGAATCTTAGCACGATAAACCTCCAATAAAGGTACACATGTCTTCCCCTGGCGAGGAGGAGCCCAGACATTTAGCCTGAGTAGTGGCTTTAGACATATTCCTTTCTATATTTTGTCACGTGGATTTCCACACACTATCTTCCCCCAAAAAAGGACACCGTTTCACAATCTACAATTTTCGGCCATCCAAAAAAAATATGCAAAATTTCCATATTTCGGCTTCTTCCTTCCATGCACACATATCATTTTACATTTGGATACATTGATTTTTAAGTAGTGAGCCTCAGCATATTTTTGGAGTGTCTGCAGATGACTATTTAAGCCCTTCAGGGTTAAATTAAAAATTATAATGTTGTCTGCATAAAGTAGGCACATAATAGGCTTTCCCCCATCTATCAAGGCAATATGCTCAATTTGGGCCAAATGATTAGGGAGGTCTGATATATAAAGGGATAAGAGAAGGGGGCAAGCAAGCACCCTTATTTTAACCCATTTGGGGTAGGGATAGCTTGTGATAAACCCCTATACCCACCCAAAAAAACTTTACACCAAGTATTGGTGTGAAGGATATAGTTTATAAAATGCTGTGGGTAGGTCAGTAACAGTCATGTATACTTTTCCCCCTCTAACTTTAACATATTTTTCATATATGATCTTAAGGGCAGTCATATTATCACTCGTTCCATGCTTAGTCCTGAACCTAGTTTGCTCCATAGTTATCATTTTAGGAACTTCTGCCCATTCACTAATATGGGTCAAAAGGCATTTAGCAAAGACTTTAGCCACCACATCAAGAAGGGAGATCTGATGATAGTTTTCTGGTAGGTTACGATCTCTCTTCTTAAAAATAGGAACTATGATACTTCCCTTCCCAGAGGAGGGAACTATTTTCCTTTCATAGCAACATTTAAAAAATGGGCAAATATTTTTACTCAAAAGAGGCCAATTTATTTTACAACAGTGTTTGGTACTTTGTTGGGGCCCATCATCACTGAAGTGTGCTGTCTCCTAATTACAAGTTATATCACGTTTACAGCGAGTGAGCCATACAGAGAGGAATCTCCCTATACTATAAAGTACTCTAAAATGCCCTCATTTGATGGGTAGAGACCCTGGATAAAATTGGCCCATCTTAGTTCTTAAATAGCAACAGGGACAGATCTAGTTCTGGCTCCCCAACCCTCCCCAACAGGAGTCCAGAAAATCCTCATCTGGCCTTTTAATACTGCTTCCCTAAGTTTTTTCCAAAATCTATATTGCTCTTCTTTTCTAAACTGAACCTCCAACTGACTCCTCTTCCTTTTTAATAAAAACATTCTAGTATGTCTTTCAGGGGAATAATCAAGATATTGCTTTCTTAACCAGAGCATTTATTTCTGAATTTAACCAGAGAAAGAGAGGGGGCAGGCATTTCAAACATCCCTTTGGGTTCACTTATTTTACTGCTTTCACTAGCATCTGCATAAAAGTAATAAAATGTTTTTTTTTCCTTTCCTGCCCAGTCAGACAGTTTATTTTGAGAGGCCTCTAAGGAACCTCTAAGGTCCACGGTTGCCCAATGATCCCAATGACTTCTCCCTGATTTTTTATTAAACCTCACAAACTGACCATCCAACTTCTACGAACTAATGGGAGACGTATTAAAATTTACAAAAAAGTTTAGGAGATTATGATCACTATGGAAGGAAATGATAACCTTTAAGTCACCCAGTAAAAAGAAGGAAGCACAATTTACCACCACATAATCCAAAATAGATGCTCCCCCTGACGTATTATGTGTATAGGCTGTGGGAGAGTCGGAGAGTAACCTCCCATTCAACCTATTTCAGCCCAGCCGCTAAGATTTTCCCTCTCTTATTAGTTCTTATGTTTTGGGGAAAGAGAGCGTGTGGTATGCGCCTGGCTTCCTCTTTTTCCCATAGTAGATTTAAGGCAGAATTAGAAATTTTATAGCTCAGATCCCTAAACAAAATTATGTGTGAGGGAAAGTCCTTGTTGTACACTTTCTTAATATAAGAAAAAATCTTCACTTCACATTAATCTTATTAGACAGTAAACATGTCACCCCTCTTTGCATGTCCTCTCCTTCAAGGTGTTGCTTTACAATCTAGAATGATAAAATCATCGTAAATCGATTCACTGATGCACCAAGTCTCCTGGAGACAAACCACATCTGCCTCTAATGAACCCATTAAATAATACAACTTCTCCACACTATTCTTAATTCCTGTTATATTTTTAACTCATTGCCAATAGGGAAGGTATTGCAAATGGTTACTCTGGAGAACACTAGATAGTGCACTAGATAACAAATTCCATTTAAGGATTTCAGGATTCCCTGAGAGGAAAAAGCGGAAGATTCTCTAATCAACACTTGTCTGCTGTATCTATCTAGATGGATTTGTATCCCTTTTACATTGGTTAAAAAACCCCTACTACAAGGTAGAGGTTGGTATAGTGGAGACCTTTTATCCACAGCAATTGGTATAACATCAATCCCTGTACTTTTTTAACCTTCAGACAATTTTAATATCAAATTTGTAGCAATTTCAGAATAGAAAATAACCCTTTAAATTATTTAGGCAGTAAGGCCCTGTTTCATATTAAATATCCATCAAATAGGGGAATAAAATCAAATATATGTGTCTACATTACACCAGGAAGGTTCTGATCCTGCTATCTCTGAAGACCTCTCTTTATACCAAGGAGCATTCATTTGATTCAGTGAGGATGGTATATAAGAGAGGGATGCCATTTGATCTATCATTGCTATCATTGGTGCCACTGGAAACCCCTCTGCCAATACATTAGCATGATCACTATCAGGGACTATTGGGTTAAATGGAGTTGAGATGGAAAGGGGTGACGCCCCATGCACAACAATTGACCCTGCTGCAGACCCCCCATGCAACCGTGGTGGGGGCAAAGACCGCCCGCCACGGATCCGTCACAGTCAATTGTTACATTTGCCTGGCGGAGCGGAAATTATGTGTAATATGTGGCGGTGCCTAGCAGGCACCTTCCTCCAAATTACAATGCTGGCTGCAGCCAGCCTTTCCATGGCCCGTTGCAAGCCCCTTCTGTGTTGGGAGGTTGGTGGTGCACTGGGGGGGGGTACCCATCTACATTTGCCTGCACTAAGTGCAGGGAAAAGCACAACATGTATTTTTAGCATTGTGGACGGTGCTGCAGCTAGCAGCACCGTCCGCAATGTTAAAGTGCATGGATGTGCCCGCCATGGTGGTGGGAGCAACGTACTATGACTAGCGGGACTGCCGCCTTACAGGCGGGTGGTCCCAAGTAGGGGTGGGCGGAATTTGCGAAATTAACTTCCGCAAATTATCGCGAAAATGCAGAAAATCTCCGCAAACACGCCGGAAATATCGCGAAGACGCGGAAGTTTTTTTGCCGCCTGTTCGCGGTATTTTTTGCGTGATCACGGGTCGCCAACTTACCCATGCGGTTGCTCACGGGCGTGGCCATCTTGTTTTCACTTGTCCCGCCCTCTCGCGATGTTTACTTCCTGTTCCGGGTCGCGCAATGCATGTTCGCGCCTGTTCGCGGTCGATATTTCCTGTTCGCGACCGCTTTTACTTGATCGCGTTGCTTTTTGCTTGCTCGGGGAGAAAATATCGCGCGAACTTGCGCACGTGGTCGCAATGGGCGCGGCGTTCTTGTTTTTCACTCTATTGCATGGTTCTGGGGCCTGATTTTCAATCCTCCCTAAATCTTTTCAATCCTTTGTTTATAGCCACTTTTTTTGGATCTTTATTACTTATTATTTCTCTAACTATTTTCCTGCTTCTATATTTTTGGTTTTTGTCTACTTTTTTTTAGTTTATTAGCTACTTTTTCTCTTTGTATTGCCCGCTATTTATTTCCTTTACTCCTTTATTTATTTTACCTTTTCTTTCCCGCCCCGTCCCCAGAACCATGTCCAAGGGCAGGGCTGTTCGCCGGCGCAGCCAGAGCCGCGACCGCCTTCCTTGCGGAAGGCGGCGCCCACAAGGGGTGCAGGCACGGGCCTTATTTGGGGAGGCGGAGTTGGCTGCACTAATTTTCTTTGTGCAGCGCCACCTCCCCTCAACCCTGGCAGCAGGTGGCAGGCCTGGGTCCGGGTACGGCCTCCGGGAGCGTCGGCAGCGGTGGGGGAAGGTGCGCCGGGCAGTGTCGCGCATCTCTGGAGTCCGGTGCACCCAGGCACAGCTGACGCACCGGTGGTCCGACATCCTGGACCGTGAGCAGGACCTGCTGGACCTGCTAGGAGTGGAGGTCCCAGGGCTTGGTGAGTACCTATTTAATTATTACAACTTTGTGTCTGTTCTTCTGCTCTATGTTATATATTGCGAATATCTTTTTTTCCTTCCAACCAGCTAGAATGTTGCTGCTTACAATACATTCCAGGTTAATAACGTTTAAAAGTCTTCTGTGATTATGACACAGGTGCTCTTCTGCGCTACTACTAATCTTACTTGTTTGCAGCTTTGCGTTTGCGCTTGCTTAGCGTGATTCTTTACGAGTTTATTTGAGAGAAATTAAGTTACGTAATGCTACAGTGACTCACGTCCACTCCTTACTTTGTCCTGTCAATAATAGATAGGGGCAGATTGATACTTAGGTTTAGGTACTTTGTATGAGCTTCTAATTGGTTAGTGGTATGCGTGATGCCCCCCCTCACTCAGTTACGTGACGTGCTGCTAGTACGGCAGTCTTTAGAACCTTTTCTAGTTTGTTCAATGAGTGGAGGTAGGCTTAGCAGTTACTTAGCAGTAGCAGATCAGCATCAATCAAACCAAAATTTGGTGTATACAAAAAATGTAGTCATGTTCATGTGTCCTCCATGATTGGACCATACACATTGTTGAGGAATACAGTGGAAATGCATACTTAATGTACAATTGACATGCCTGGAATAGGTGGGCTAGGTTGGGTGGTACGTTGTACTACTACTTAGGCTTAGTTGTAACTTAGTTTTCTGGAATCAGAATGGAAGACTGGATTACTGTTGATAAATAGTAACTTAAGTAGTCGAACTGCGAATCCCCCGATATTACATGTTGACCAGATGAGATTGGTCAATGTAGTTATTGCAATTGTTGTTTACATAAGTGTTTTTTGACCGTTGTTGAAAAATATTGTATTTGTTTGACACCATCCATCAATGTTTTTCTCTTTCTTAATTCTTATATCTTTCCTGTCCATCAGCACCCAGGGGCAGACCGACAGGGACTGGGCAGTCGGCGGGACAGGAACACCACCAGGAGGACACCGCTGAGGGCTCCTCTGCTGGCCCCAGTAAGTCTTCTTGTTTTTAATACTATTTCTTATTCCATAACTTTTACTGCCCCATTTCTCCCGAACTATAGTGTGTTTCCAAATGCTATTTTTTTACCACCAATTATCCTTCGATCTGTACGGTTTCAAAAAGCTTATCCCTGCCTCCGCTATGATGACTGAGTACTACTACATACTATCAGTCTGTCTGTCTGTACTGTAGTAGCTAGTCTTGCCCAGTTGGCCAGTGCCACTCTTTGTGAAAGGTTGTAATATAAAACTCATATTTACCAGTAGCTCGTACAATCCGTTGGGTCGTTGTCTTGTACTACTTTTACTCTTATTGATGTTGAGGCTTTGAAAATTCACAGCAACAGCCCTACCAGATTTCTTAATATTTTGATATGATACCCTATAGGACATACCACTGTTGTAGGGATCTTGCACATACATTTGCAGCAGAAAATAGGATGTTGGTGATGGTAGGTTGGACCTTCCTTGCACACCTCAATCAGAAATTCCGCACCCACCACAATTCCACTGCTTGACTATAGTACTGTCTTGTCATACCTATTAGGTCTCGGAACCCTCCCCCCAAGATACCCAACAAGGCGACAACCCAGAACATAATACACCCAACCTCAGTCGTGGAAGCAATTCACATGCACACCCTTACTTTAGTTTGCTCACTCGTGTAAGTTAGTCCACTCCACACCAAATACCACGAAGTCTATGTAAGTTTAAAATGTTTATTTCAATTTGAGAAGGTCTGTACACTTTTCTTAGCAACACCAACCGGCAAATCAATAACATTAAAACAATATACATTGTTACACTTATACAGTTGGGAATTAAATCATGATAACTGAACAGTGGTGGAAGGCAGCAGCACCATCCCATAGCAATTTAGCTTATATACATTTATAAATGAAGATGTGAGTGAAGGGACCCCTCACCTCAGAAGAACCTAGTACTGGTAGTTGGTGCATCGTTCAGAAGCTCTGGTTCGTAGAAGGGAATCTTGCGTCTGTAATGCGAAAAAAAAAATGGTGTGCGTTAGTATATTGCAACTTGCAAGCATTTCTAAGCCGTGCCAAAAAGTGTAGCATCTATGGATAAGGAATATGGACTAACAGTAACAGTAGTACACCAGTTCTTCCGAAAAAAGTGGCTTGTTAATGTTTGTTGACCGCTTGTACGCAGCGCGTAGACTAGACAGTAGCAGTGTGAGGCAGGTCATGTGGGCTCAAAGGTGTCTTAATAAGCTGCAAGGTAAAGGTAACGTCACATGTGCATGGCTAGGGCTAATCAAGTAAATGCTACAATGATCATATAACTATTAGTGTCTACTCTACTACTACCTGATTTGTACTAGTGATGTATGTTAGTATTAACTCATTTTTCAACCTTGCTACTGATCAATAGGGGGGAGGTGTATATGTCGCCTAATAAATGTGTAATGTTTTCTAGGTGCACTACCGACCACCATTGCTGGGGCCAGCGAAGGCGACGCCGAGGGCGAGGATGCGGCAGTTGCAGATAGCAACGGAGAGGTAGGGGGAGTGGCAGCACCAGTGGCAGGCGGTGGTAAGTTAGATTCATAATCTTTAACTATTGTTGAAGTTGACAGCACACTCACTGCAAAGGTGTACTGTATGTATATGTATACTGTACAGTTGTGAATTAGGGCCCCATTAGGATGGTGGGCGTATTGCCCCCGCCGGGCCGGCTGGAATTCACTGCCGTCACCGCAGGGGCAAACCTCCCGCCATCCCTGTAGAAAATATTCAGACATGTCCAGGCGGAAAAGGGTTCAATATGGCGGTGGTGTCTCTCTCACCACACCGGCAGCCATATAATCTGCATATGCTTGGGGGCCTACCGACGTGACAGGCTCCGTGCGGGGCCCGTCATGTTGTGCTTGGAAAAGCAGCACAACATTTTAGCATTGCTTTCAGCAAAGCCAACCAGAATTTAAATTTAAAAAAACAGGGTGCGCCCGCCACTGTGCCGGGCGCATCATCCTAATTAATTGTCCCCACGGGATCCCCACCCTTTTTAGCAGTCAAAGTCCGCCCGCTATCTGATGTCGTAAGTAAGTATGAGTTCTTGGGGACATTTGAAGAGTGAACTAGAAGACTAGAATTCCCTTTAATTGGTATAGGACTAGGAGCCAGAGTATTGAGTAACCAATGTCCTCATCTATCTGATTTCAACTCCGCTTTGAAAGTTTTATGGAGAAGAGCACCTGGTGCACTGTTCAACTAAAAAGTGTAAGACAGGTGGAAGGAAGAAGGACGGGCGACATTTAAAATGTTATGTACTACTGTGCTTTATTTTATAGTGCTACTCTACCATGCCACTATGTGTATAAATAATTACCTTGTCCTACTGTTTTATTAAGACTATATTTTACAATTGTCTTGTTTTTTTCTTTTTGATACACAGCAACTCCGAAACTCAACCGTAAGGAGTTGGCCGCCAAGGCACGGCGCCGGAAGCTGGAGGCAATCCAGCAGGAATACCGGCAGCTGGTGGTCCTAGCCGAGGAGGGGGAGGAGACTGCAGCAGCTATTGAAGCCTCCTCCAGTGCCCCGGGCCCCAGCCACCGCCCTTTAGCGGTACGGCGCCACCGCCTGGCGGCTGCCCGCCGCCACCGTGTCATCTCCGGTGCCCCCCCCCCACTGTGGCTGCAACTGCCGCGGCCTTAGACGCCGCGTCGCTCATTTAGAGGATGAGATGCGCCAGATGCGTGTCCTCCTCCAGTCCCGCCCCACCAGTTAGTCCCTGTCACTGCCCCTTTTTTAATTCCTGTTCGTTCTTTACTCGTTTGGGCGTTCTATGGACAGTGGTTGGGGTTAGGGAGGTGGGTGGGTGAGCTTTTGTGGGTTTAGTTTATTTGTTAGGGTACATTAAATATATTTTTCTATGTTACATGCAATGTTGTTAAGGTTTTGTAGGTGGGGTAACTGTTGTACATCACACTGTTTCCTTGCTGGTGCATGGCCGCCCATAGCCTGTGTTTGATTTCAATAATTTGCTGACTGTATAAGACACAAACAGATAGACGCGACACACCTCACTCATTGACTGGTCCTTCTAGTACTTTCAGTCTGTCCTCTAGTCTATGCATTCTTTGGAGTGGTGTTTGAAAATGAAATCATTGACAACATGTCCATTATTAATTCTGCCTCCCCCAAACTTCTCTCTTACCGGTGCTTGATGTTTATGTCCAACTGTGGCACAGCACTGGCTGCATGGTGAAGATGGTTTCCTTTTTCATACATGCCATGATTGGGGTGGTGGTGGTGGTAGTATAGTAGTAGTAGTATACACTGGCAGGGTGGCAGCATTTCCAAAAAAAGAAAAGGAGATAGTCAATCGCCTTTGAGAGACTGTTAGAGGAGTAACAATTATATGCTCAAATATTTGACAAAAAAACTGAATGGTGGTTATTATGAGGATAGCCTACTAGACAGAGTTACAAACTATAGTTTTGTCGACTCGAGTCACTGGACTATGCCTACAGTCTAACAGTTAGTTCTGTATATGAGGAATGACAACAAACAAATCCCATCAATGCCGGCAATTCATGCTGAGGTATATGTTCCTTTGTTAAATAAAATAACCTCTGAAATATCCTACTCATGGGTGGGCAAGCAGAAGAAGATCATCGCTCTACATTGAAATTGAAGTAGTGTTGCTTTCACCACATCCGCCCCAGCAAGTGTGTGATTAAGTATTGGTGTACATTTAATTTAGTTACACCTCGACAATAAGTCACACAGCCCGGGGGAAGAGGGTTAGGGTCCGTTGATTGAATGGGAAAGGGGATTTTGGGAAAGGTTTGACATAGAAAAACAGTATGCATACATAGACAAACAAACGACAATCATTGAAGACTACCATACCATATCCATTCCATATGTTAAGGGAGAAAAAGGCAATGCATGCATGATGATGAGACCCGGATTACATACACTTCTATTTCTTGTTCTGTTCCGGCCTTAATACTTTAACAGATAGCAAATAGAAATTTTAAATATTGGTAGTGAAGAATCGTAAACACAGAGCAAACGTAATGATGATTGATAATAACAACTCCAAGAACACACTGTTGTAAAGATTGTATACAAGATATTAATCAAATTATTTAAAAGAAGTGAAAAGTGGATACTGTTACTGTCTTATCCTGGTCAAAAATGTGGACTGGTTTTTTGCATCTCTGCATTCCTCTTGCTCCTCTCGTCCATCAATCTTGGGTGTGTTGCCTCGCCACTCGCCACTGCCCGGCTGGAATAAAAAGGTGATTGATTGGTAAGGTAATTAATATGCATTGTAATGTTTTACAAAGTTTTGGACAAGGCCCGGCCTGTAATTTTAGATTGAAAACCAAAGGGGATATTCAGAAAGAAAGTGAAAACAAATGCACAAGTGCTGGTGTAGTGCAACAAGAACACTTTCCGAGGTGGCATGTATGCATATGCATCATCTCTACTGTAGTCTGTTTCCAGCATTGACCTTCAACAGTAACAGGAGAGATCAGGCCCACAGTGCTTAACATTAGCACATCCTACGTTAACACTTTAGAGTCCTTTTTTTTCTCTCAAAGAGTTGGACAAACGCAAAGCACATTATCTATTCCAAACATAGCATTTTACAGTTAAAGTTAGTAAAATCAATGCACTGCAGTCATCCCACCGCTACACTCTATTCAACTTCTACACAGACATTTGGGTCTGCTGTGGTTGTTGTTGACGTGTTTACCTTTAGGCTTTTCCGTTTTATGCCACTCCTGAAACATCCTCCTCCTGACTTCATCATCATCTCTGATACTTTTACTGACTGAAGATCGGCCTGCAGTATAAGTATAATTTTTATGACACAACCAGAGTAGAAATATAAATATTACTGACTTGAGTCATTCTTTATTGTGTACAGAAAGATAGATTACTACTAGTACACTTTGACATCACTTTGTGCACAACAAACAACGCAAACACAAAGACCAATAGCTCAGAGTCAGGTGTCCAATGCATGCCATTAATTGTCATCATTCATTACCTGTTCCTTCTCATCTTAAGTTAACGGGCCGTCTCTTTCGCCATCATCATGATGGACGGTGCTGTTAAGTCACAGTCATTTGCATTGCGCAGATTGAGTGAGTCCCCTTCTTGTATTGAATTAAAAGCAATGTATCACCAAGATGCAGGAGAAGTACACATTTCTTGTTTGCAAGAAGGGGAAAATTACTAGTGTGTTCAGTAGAAAGTTGATTAGTGGCAGTGCACAATTACATCAATTCATGCGCAGCACACACAACAAAATCTACATCATTCAGTCTGCGATTCTGCGGCCAATGCATGGCATCAATAATTACCTGTTCCATCTCATCTCGTTAACGCTGCAGGCCGTCTCTTTCGCCATCATCATGATGGACGGTGATGTTAAGTCACAGTCATTTGCATTGCGCAGATTGAGTGAGTCCCCTTCCTGTATTGAATTAAAAGCAATGTATCACCAAGATGCAGGAGAAGTACACATTTCTTGTTTGCAAGAAGGGGAAAATTACTAGTGTGTTCTGTAGAAAGTTGATTAGTGGCAGTGCACAATTACATCAATTCATGCACAACACACAGAACAAAATCTACATCATTCAGTCTGCGATTCTGCGGCCAATGCATGGCATCAATCATTACCTGTTGCATCTTATTTTCAGTTAATGGCCAGTCTCTCTCGGCTCTGAAGGAGGATAGCTATAGAAGTCATCAGATTCGTGGTCCACTTGTTTTGGAAGGACGAGGAAAGTTTGAATTTGTTGTTACCATCATCCAATCATCATTCATGAGGGAAATGGAATTGACCAGGAGATGCAGTATGATCGAGCGGAGGAGCTGGATTCTGAGGAATGTAGTGTCAAATGGCAGACACCTGAAACTTGTATCTTAAATTAGAAGAGTAGAAGACGGTGATAATGCATTTGTTGCGATTCACAAGTTTATAACTGGAACGACAGACACAAACAAAGGGGGAAAAAAGGGAGGAAGACAGTAAGTGCGAGCCTACTTGTCAGGGAAGTATAGCTCGTCCTCAAACTCTGGGGGATCTTCCAGTAGTAGGTAATCATCTGACACAAAACTTCCATCACCTGAGCCGATGTCCTCATCTTCCTCTGTTGATTCATGCATTGTGAAATTCGGTGGTATGAAGTGCTGATTCATTTTGATCATTGTTAACCTCTCCACGTTTTTTGGAGATAGACTGGTCCTTCTCAAGGTTACAATGGAACCAGCAGCACTGAAAACACGTTCGGAAGAGACACTTGCGACAGGGCAAGCCAGATAGCTTATCGCCAGCCTGCTGAGCTGTGGCCATTCAGACCTTTTCCTATACCGATACTGCACTGGGTTTTGATCAACGTACACCTCTGTTGGGTCGTCCAGATAGGCCTGGACCATCCGCTCAATGTTCAGGGTTGCTGCTGGTAAGCTTTTGTGCTGTTTTTTCTGTGCATCAGCACTGTGCTTAAGGCCCATCTTTACATACCAATCTGATAATGATTGTACTCGGCCGAATGATCCAGTTATTGTTTTTGCAGTCGATGGTGATGGTGAGTGTTGCGATTGTGAGCCAACCGCACTGCCCTCAGCCGACGAAGTTGCACTTGATTCTGCATGGCCTGCTTCAGTATCAGTACTTGTTGTGGGTTGATGTGGCGGGCTTTTAATTAGCAGCCCTTCGTTTTCCAACTTGATGGCTGCTTCAGCTATACAACTTTTGTAGCGGGCAACATCATTGTCGGAAAAAGAAAGGAATAGTCCTAATTTTGCACGTGGATCCAGAATTGTGGCACAAATGTAATGTTCTTGTGACAAAATTTTATTTTGTATCCTTACATTTTGTGATAAGCGCCTGGATAAGCTCTCCACCAAGTCATGGGCTTGCCTTCTATCCTCTACACCTTTGTAGGATTCAGACACATTATTCAGCTCATGCTCTAGCATTTGCAACAATGGGATAGCTTGGCCCATTGTACAGTCCTCCTTGCTGAATTCACGTGTGAAGACCTCAAAAGGAGACAGCATCTCAGTCAGGCATTTAATTAGGGTCCATTGCTCCCTCTGAAGGGTCATGCCTTTAATACTAGCATCACTGCTTCTGTGCCAGACATATTCATGGAGGGACCTGTGCTGTTCGTACAGACGATCAAGCATGTAATACGTTGAGTTCCAACGTGTTGCCACCTCCTGGATGAGTGCCTTGACTGGCATCCTAAATTCACGATGGATGATCCTCAGCTGCTTCCAAGCTTTAAAAGAATGGCTGAAATGAGTGCATATTCTTCGGCAGATGGCCAGTAAATTGCTGACTATGGGTTCTTTTTTCAGAAAGTCTTGCACTATAATGTTTATGCAGTGTGCCAAACACGGAACCCTGAAATAGGAACCAAGTTCCATGGCCTTCAGTACATTACTGCCATTGTCTGTGGCAACAAAGCCAATACCAAGCCCTCTGGGCCGCAGCCATTCCAAAACCTTGGTGCGAAACTCTTCTAAAATGTTTTCAGCCGTATGAGATTTCTCCATGGCGAACATGGCTACAGTTGCATGTTTCCGAGTACCTTCAAAAATCGCAGCTGTGTCAACAACACCTCGTGCAGATAGTTGATCTCTAACCCCCACAAAAGAGATCCGGTGTGCAGTGATGCACATGTAATCTGTGGCTTGGCAACTGCTCCACATGTCTGTTGTCAGGTGGATATTGTGCACAGCACTCTGCCGCAAACCTTGACCAACCAAGTCCAGCACATCATGATGTAGTGCCAGAACAGCAATTCTTGCGAAATAGGACCGGCTGGGAACTTTCCATTTCGGGCAGATGGCAGACACAAATTCAAGGAAACCCACCCCTTCCACAAATGAAAAAGGAAGAAGGTCCAGCGCTAACATTTTAGCCAGCTTCGCATTGTACAATCGTGCCATTGGGTGGTTGCGTTGGAACTGCCCCTCCAACCTAAACATGCTGTCAATGGTAGGCTGGCTTACTTTCCTTAGTGGTGCTGTTTTCATTAACCCACTAAGGCTCAACGACACAGATTGTCTCATTGAGGTACTCGCCGGTCGCCTTGGTGTCTCACCCACACTCTGAGTATGGCTCCTACGGCGGTGCCACTCTGATGTTACTGAGGAGGATGTGGGCGTTACCACTGCAGTGACTGCACTACTGGAGACAGGGCTAGAAATGCCTCCCTGTTCTTCACCTGCCACCACAATAATATCGCTCCCTGATTCCTGACCAACGTCAAAGGGTTTAGTTTTTCTACTTTCTTTTAACTTAAGTAGGTGATCCTCCCACACGATAGTGTGGTGTATTTTTAGATGACTTGCTTGTCCTCCGGTACCATAGTTTGTACCAAGCTTACCACGCCGAACACCTTGCCGACAAATTGAGCATATAGCAACGTTCTCCTCCTTGGCGCTAACAGAAAAGAAGTCCCAAACTGGGGAGGAGAACTTTCTGGCACTGCTGGATGTGCCACTTTCAACACCAGATGAACTTGACGGGGTGCTTGAAAATATGTGACCCTGTCCACCTACACTGTGGCTTTTACTACCACTTCCTACTGAGATGGTGGAGCTGGATGTAGGTCCCTGCCGGGCCTTGGAAAATATGGCAGCTGGAGGTAGTGGTGGTGTAACCTGTGTTGGTGAGATCCGTGCTACATCCCGCTCAGTAGCAGCCTTTCTGGATAGGGTGAGAATGTCGGTCTCCAATCCCTTTGGGGCGGGAGTAATGTGCGTGATGACTGGCTCGTCTTCATCAACACCATCACCCCCCTCTTCTACATCTACCTCCATAACTCTAAGTTTTTCTGGGACCTTCCTTTTCAGAAGCAATGTCTTGTGGCGTACTTCACTCTCAGACCTAGCTGGTGGGACCCAAGTGTCATCACGATCATCAGAAGCGGGGCTTGAAGAAGAAGATGATGGACTAAGCTTCCTTTTCCTTGCTGGTGGGCTGGAAGACAATTGATCTTCTGAAACAGTGGTTTGACTTCGCTCCACTTTGTCTGCAGGAAGCTCGATTTCCTGAAATGCCCCTACTTCAGGAGCAACAACTACTATGGTGGGCTGTTGCGGCGGCTGCTGCTGTTCTGGTTGCGGCGGCTGCTGCTGCTGTTCTGGTTGCGGCGGCTGCTGTTCTGGTTGCGGCGGCTGCTGTTCTGGTTGCGGCGGCTGCTGTTCTGGTTGCGGCGGCTTGACAGTGATCTGCTGAGTTTGCGCCTGCGTTGAACTTGATTGTGTACTACTTTGCGGTAATGACATTTCTTCAACATCGCTGCTCGTTAGTAGACTGGCTACCTCTGCGATACTAAAGCCCTTGGGCCTAGGTTGGTGGGGTTGAACCGCTGTGCTGCTCCCAGCTTGGTTCCCGGACAAAGCTTTGGTGCCAAAAAAAACATTGGCCGGCACACCACCAGTCGTGGTTAATGGCACTTCCTTTTTCTGTTCCTTCTTCTCACCGGCAACTTTCTTGGTACTGGACCTGGTACCTTTCTTTTGGGGCCATCTTCTTCAGATGTCAGGCAGGAGGCAGATGCACAACAAGTTCTGGTCACACGTGGGCGTGATGCGCAGCAGGACTTCTGTCTGGCTGGCAGTACAACGGGTAGCAAGGTGATGCCGATGACACCTCCTACTATGTCTTTTGTGCACCTAAAAGAAAAGAAGACAGGAGAAGAACATCAGTGAAATGTTGCATTTGTTTTTGTGGTTCAGTTACTTAGTACTGTACTAGTGCAAACAAAAGATAGTCTAGCCATTTATGACTATTTTTTTTAACTAGAGCTATGTTATACTACTAGTACTGTGTACAGCCACACACTACACTCTCAGGAAGGATAGGAAAGTTAATAATAAACAACAAAATAAAAAACTAATGGAAGTGGGGAGGACCATTGCATTATTTGAGCATCTCAGCATCCATGGAGCTGCTGCTGGCAAAGGGTTGTGGATGGATGGAAGCATAAGCCAATAGGAAAACCATGCAGGCCTATATGGCAAAAGCAGGACACTAATAACTCCCAACACAAAAAAAGGCCACCAGCCACATGGACACTCACAAATCACAAACAAGCAGGGGGCCTGGGAAACACCAGGAGCTGACAAAAGGCCTATAAAAGTCACGTAAAGGATGCCGGCTGAAGCACACTGCTCTGCCTTTTTAATGCAACAAAATGCAAATACGAACATTCACAGGCCCCAAAAAGGTCTGCAGGGAGCATGCATCGCACACCAACACTCACCAGACACACACAACAAAAGCATGTCTTTAAGACAACCAACATCAGAAAGCCCACCCCAAAAAAACACACGTCCCCAACTCAATCCAATGCCATCCATGCCCTAAATGATGTCTAAATTCAACAGAGCACACAGAAAACAGTAGATTACTAAAGCTGTGGCTACCTGCTCTGGTAGCAGTGGATGAAAGCAGGCCTGTTGGCAGACAAGGCCAGGCAAGCTTGCAGGCCTAGGCCTCAAAATGGCCACCAGCCACATGGCCAGGCCCAACAACATCAGCAAGGCCACCCCAAAAAACACACTTCCCCAACTCAATCCAATGCCATCCATGCCCTAAATGATGTCTAAATTCAACAGAGCACACAGAAAACAGTAGATTACTAAAGCTGTGACTACCTGCTCTGGTAGCAGTGGATGAAAGCAGGCCTGTTGGCAGACAAGGCCAGGCAAGCTTGCAGGCCTAGGCCTCAAAATGGCCACCAGCCACATGGCCAGGCCCAACAACATCAGCAAGGCCACCCCCAAAAAACACTCTTCCCCAACTCAATCCAATGCCATCCATGCCCTAAATGATGTCTAAATTCAACAGAGCACACAGAAAACAGTAGATTACTAAAGCTGTGGCTACCTGCTCTGGTAGCAGTGGATGAAAGCAGGCCTGTTGGCAGACAAGGCCAGGCAAGCTTGCAGGCCTAGGCCTCAAAATGGCCACCAGCCACATGGCCAGGCCCAACAACATCAGCAAGGCCACCCCAAAAAACACACTTCCCCAACTCAATCCAATGCCATCCATGCCCTAAATGATGTCTAAATTCAACAGAGCACACAGAAAACAGTAGATTACTAAAGCTGTGGCTACCTGCTCTGGTAGCAGTGGATGAAAGCAGGCCTGTTGGCAGACAAGGCCAGGCAAGCTTGCAGGCCTAGGCCTCAAAATGGCCACCAGCCACATGGCCAGGCCCAACAACATCAGCAAGGCCACCCCCAAAAAACACACTTCCCCAACTCAATCCAATGCCATCCATGCCCTAAATGATGTCTAAATTCAACAGAGCACACAGAAAACAGTAGATTACTAAAGCTGTGGCTACTTGCTCTGGTAGCAGTGGATGAAAGCAGGCCTGTTGGCAGACAAGGCCAGGCAAGCTTGCAGGCCTAGGCCTCAAAATAGCCACCAGCCACATGACCAGGCCCAACAACATCAGCAAGGCCACCCCAAAAAACACACTTCCCCAACTCAATCCAATGCCATCCATGCCCTAAATGATGTCTAAATTCAACAGAGCACACAGAAAACAGTAGATTACTAAAGCTGTGACTACCTGCTCTGGTAGCAGTGGATGAAAGCAGGACTGTTGGCAGACAAGGCCAGGCAAGCTTGCAGGCCTAGGCCTCAAAATGGCCACCAGCCACATGGCCAGGCCCAAAAACATCAGCAAGGCCACCCCCAAAAAACACACTTCCCCAACTCAATCCAATGCCATCCATGCCCTACATGATGTCTACATTCAACAGAGCACACAGAAAACAGTAGATTACTAAAGCTGTGGCTACCTGCTCTGGTAGCAGTGGATGAAAGCAGGCCTGTTGGCAGACAAGGCCAGGCAAGCTTGCAGGCCTAGGCCTCAAAATGGCCACCAGCCACATGGCCAGGCCCAACAACATCAGCAAGGCCACCCCAAAAAACACACTTCCCCAACTCAATCCAATGCCATCCATGCCCTAAATGGTGTCTAAATTCAACAGAGCACACAGAAAACAGTAGATTACTAAAGCTGTGGCTACCTGCTCTGGTAGCAGTGGATGAAAGCAGGCCTGTTGGCAGACAAGGCCAGGGAAGCTTGCAGGCCTAGGCCTCAAAATGGCCACCAGCCACATGGCCAGGCCCAACAACATCAGCAAGGCCACCCCAAAAAACACACTTCCCCAACTCAATCCAATGCCATCCATGCCCTAAATGATGTCTAAATTCAACAGAGCACACAGAAAACAGTAGATTACTAAAGCTGTGACTACCTGCTCTGGTAGCAGTGGATGAAAGCAGGCCTGTTGGCAGACAAGGCCAGGCAAGCTTGCAGGCCTAGGCCTCAAAATGGCCACCAGCCACATGGCCAGGCCCAACAACATCAGCAAGGCCACCCCCAAAAACACACTTCCCCAACTCAATCCAATGCCATCCATGCCCTAAATGATGTCTAAATTCAACAGAGCACACAGAAAACAGTAGATTACTAAAGCTGTGGCTACCTGCTCTGGTAGCAGTGGATGAAAGCAGGCCTGTTGGCAGACAAGGCCAGGCAAGCTTGCAGGCCGAAGCCTCAAAATGGTTACCAGCCACATGGCCAGGCCCAACAACATCAGCAAGGCCACCCCAAAAAACACACTTCCCCAACTCAATCCAATGCCATCCATGCCCTAAATGTGCTTGAAAATGAAATATATTAAAAAAACAAAAGGAACAGTTGCTTCATCATGCACACACACACCCATGAGGCCATGCCCATGTCTAGCTCGGGCCTACTACTACAACCCACAAAATTAAAAAAAATTAAAAAAAGGAATGATGATAATTAATTAATTATCAAAAATAAATTGTAGTTACACAACAACTGCAATGCCCACAATCAAACACAACAACCACTTACTTGTAAAATATCCTATTCCGAAAATCCTGAAATCCAATTGCAATGATGCAGCAGACAAACAGAGTGATCTTTCCAGCTCCAAATCCAAAGGCAGAATGAGCAGGAGATGGAAAAAGCACTGGGAGGAGCCTGCTGGACAGGAACAGGAAGTTGGAGATTCTGTGTCACTTCCTCCCTCTCTCCACCTTGTAAAAAAAAGACTCCTTGCACAAAAAAGGAAAGCCAAATGTGAATGTAAGGAGTTCTTTTCATCCAAAATCAGTATTTGCAGATGGTTTCATGCTGCTAGAGCCGATATTCCTCTCCAAATTGTAAATTTTACGTTGTTGAGTTCTCGAGCTTCACATTACTTCCGCCGGCGTGTCAAAAACGATATGATCGCGTTCTCTTCTTTGTCCCTGTCGCGTTGGATATGACGTGTTCACGGTCTCTTTCTCCTGTTCGCGTTCGATTTCACGTGCCCGCGTCCTCATCCTCTGGCTCGCGATGTAGAATGACATGTTCGAGATCTCAATCTTCTCATACTCGCGCGATGCATGATCGCGAGAAGAAAGACGTGATCGCGCGACAAATGACGTGATCGCGTGAAAAATTACTTTAATGCGGCCGCGAACTCTCGCGAGACAGCGCAAAATGGCTACCAAAATCCAACATCTCGTGGAGAACGCGACCGGGTCAAGAAAACTTGTCGGAGAACGCAGGGATTCAGGTAAGGCGATCGCGCGCGCGCGAGAATGTATTGTTTTACAGCGCGAGCAAGAAAGAAATTATCGCTAAGCTGCGGAATGCGGAAATTTTGACATTTTCGCGCTTTCCGCAGAACGCGAAAATGCCAAAATATCGCAATTTCCGCGAACGGAACGGAATTTTGGCCCAGGCCTAGTCCCAAGCACCACAATGTTGGCGTGCGGACTCAGTCTGACCGCCATCGTAAAGACCCCCCTAGGTAACTTGTTTCCCTTTATGTTCACTTTAGGCAAGATTAACGGATAACGGCCACATGTACGACCATCAGTCGCATACCTTGATGTACAACAGTGTCTCGGACTCTATTTATGATTCTCAAATGGGTCGCAAGGGACCTGCCTCATTAATATTCATGAGGCAGGTCACAAGTTGCAACCCTTTGGAAATGGCCAGAACTCACAGTGATGGTGGGCTGCTGGGGTCAGCAGACCACCATGTGTGTGACTGATTTTTAAATAAAGCAAGTTTTTTTAAGTGCAGCCCGTTTTTCTTAAACGAGAAAGGGGTTTATCTAAAAAAATAAAAATTTTAAATGTTCTTTTCATTTTTTAGCGGTGGTCCATGGGACCGCTGTCTCCTCTGAAAAAATGTTGGTGCCCCCATTCGCAAAGGGGAAGGAGTCCCTAGGTGACCCTTCCCATTTGCGAATGGCTGGCAACCAATTTGAAATTGGTGGTAATCTGCGTGTTGGAAAGTGGGTCATTAGTACTGATAAATATGCATCCACCAATGACAATAAGGCCACCAACACAGTCTGTGGCTCAGTAGAGGTCTCAATAAATTATTGCCATGCTCAACCCTGGGCAGCTTGGCTGCAAGGAGGTAGGCTTAATTTAGGAGACAGGCATGTAAAACATTTAAAAACACCAATTCAGTAAATAATTGAGACATAACACCCAATAAAAGTCCCACACCAATTTATAAATACAGGAAATATTTGTATCCTTAGAATAACACCAAAATGACAAAAATCCAATATAGGGAACTAGAGCTATACATTTTTAAATATTTAGAACTACATAGCACTTAGAAACCTGTATCAACAGTGTTCCACATCATTTCGCACTTGACCAGGACACAGTCGAAGTTTCAGGCTGACCGCAATGGAGCCCTGCTCGGATACACCTCGCAGTAGGCCTCGGTCGAGATCTTACCTTCGGACTCAGAAACGTTTCTGAAGCTTTTAATGCCTGGGTTGCTCAATACTTTTTACCAGTCACTATTTGAAAAGGGCCTACTGACTTGCTTCCCAGGGTGCTCCTGGTTAAACTCTGGAAGTCGAACTTCCAGAACTTTTCAGCGGGATGAAACAGCAGGTCTTGCCAGCTTGTGGTTGAAGGTGGCTGGCTTGGCTGTTGTGGTTGAGTCAGTCCCCTTATTGAGCTTTTTTCCAAAGTTGCTTCAAACTTCTGGAACTTCTTCCTGAAGATCCTCTTGAGGGTCCAAAGTATCCAAATCACAATCCAAGGGTCTTGAAACTCCTAGATGGTCCTTGAAAGTTTGGGACATCAATTCCCACAATGCACCTGGGCAAAACTTTTTCAGATCCACTTGACATACTTCAGTCATGGGATTCTTGGAGGTGATGGTTCAGGGGATGTCTGTTACCTGTGGCTTGCAGGGAGTCTATTTTTTATTCCTCTTGAAGTAAGGTACATCCAAAGGGCTGTAGTTCCAGATAATGCAGAAGGCGCAGTCAGTCAGAATGCAAGGCCTGATTGTGCAAATCAAGTTTCCAGCTTGGCAAGCCATTTTCGTCTTAGTTTCAAGCAGCAGATCTGAGAGGCTTTGCACCTCTCACATATTTATTCAGCGCTCTCTGGGTTCAAGCTGGAGAGCACTCCTGTCCAATGAGGTGAATGGCAACACCCCAGAGCATGACCACTTCCTCCAAAGTGTGGCATAATCTTCTCCCAGAAAGCACTATTCCTCCAAATATCAGTATGGCAGAATTCTCTGCAGAGGAGCCAGAACTACTTAAACTAAACTCCAGTATGACTCATTTCCGTAGCTCTCGTCCGCCTGCCATCTGGCTGGGTCACAGGTACTGGGGTAGATGGACCTGGCATTCTCTGCATGTACTATATTCCTCCTTTGAAGCTTATGCTTTACGAACCTTCTCCGTTGCTCTAGCATTTCTGTGTAGCAGAGTTGTCTCTTACAGACAGCCTGGGTGAGCCACTTATCAGTTCATCAAAGCAGCCACTGACCTACCAGTGGAGACCACAGGAAGGCTAAATTTGGCTCACAGACAACACATTCTTATAATTTATTTTCTGAATATTGTATGATAAATTAAACAATAACATATTGTTTGATTTATCAATACCATTCTCCAATATCCTTGATTGATATTTTCTTTACTTCCTGTCAATAGTTATGCATTCATACACTATTGCATTGAACTCCACCCTGGGACACCTAGGGAAGGCTTTAGGGGTCCTGAATATACAAAAATAGTGTAGATCCTCACTCCACAGTGCTCCTAGCACCAAAGTCGATTTTGGTAGGCAGTTCACTACAATTAGGAAAGTGAAATGTGCAATCAATTTCTCTATCTCCAGGGCATATAAACCATCTTTTATAAGCACCCTCCTTACAATTACACGACTCCCTGGGGACACCTAGGGGAGACCCTTGGGTTACCTAACATGCCAAATATTTGTAGATGATCACTTGTTAAGAACCCCTTTCACCAAAGTTGTGTTTGCTCACAAATTAAATTTAAAAGCAGTGCTACAACACAGGGCTGCTTTTAACATGATCTCAGACTCTAAGCAGTGCGCACATGCAAGTGCAGAAAATGCTACTGGCCTCTAAAATGACAAATCCTAATATATACCAGGGACTTTTAGGTAGTTTTAAACGCCCTGCCTTATTATGTATTAGGGATTTATAGGGTAGGCCATGCCAACTATAAGTGTACCCAAATATATAGTGTACCCTCAGATAACTGCAAATAATTTGTTACCGCATTCCCGGTTGCAAAACATTCATACATAATCATGCGACTTGCTTTTAGGAGGGATGACCTTTACGCGCTACTTCCTAATATCCACTCGCAAACCTTATTTTGCGAGTAAGTCATAGGTTACTGGCCCACAAAATAGGGTTCGTACAATGCATAAGGTAGGAAAATGCGTTGTACATCTCGCCCGTAGAGAAAAGCTGCCATAAATATCACTCACTCCTAGACCTGTGTTGGACACTCCTGGTTTATTCGCAAATTGGGCTGGAAGTGACAGTAAAGTTGGTCAAACTCATTTCTGTTTCCCCCTGGAGACATTTTCACACAGAAAAGGTACAGATTCTTAGTTTTCCAGGGCAGGGTGCAAGAATACATGCTGTCTTACTATGCAGTAAAATCAATATCTCATATTATACCTCATTCTGGCCTCACAAAACTCTGGAAAGAAAAAACACCCGTAGGAAATCTTCAAGATATGAAGTAACCAGGAAATTGAAATACCTCTACATTGAGTCAAACCTCTAATAAATGTCTGTTAGCAAAGCAAATAAGACCGATCCTTCCTAGAACAGTTCCCTTCACCCATACATTCAGTCACTCATAAATTCATATTCTCACTCTTCTATCGACCCCTCAAATCACACTTAACCTTTTAGTCCATCCATTTATCCATCCTTTCATTCCACTATTCATTTTGTTACTAATCCATCCATCCATCCAGCCATCCAACCAAACATCTTTGCTGTTCTCTAATTTTTCGATGTTTTCATCACATTGTTCTTTGCATCTCTCAAATTACATATGCCCACCACTCGGCCTGTGCCCTGGTATTCATACAGTGTTTCTATGAGGTTTTGTCTGCTGGCAAAGGAGGACAGTATAACCACTAATAACCAATGCCTACCCCTACTTCAGCTGCTAAAACGGGGGTTCACACTGCCACTGAGTTTAAGGGGCCTATTCACAAATGTAAATCAAGAGGCCTAGAATTAAACATTATTAAAACCAAGTTTATGGTGTTCGAAAAGTCTAAGAGGGGACGTTGTAGTAATTCCCCCACAGTGGGATTTCTGAGACCTTGTTGGAAGCCCTGCCCCCTTTCTCAACCACTCTGCAAGCGCATCTCTGGGAGCACTACTGGCTGCAGGATGAAGTTCCCTTGGCTGCTGCATTATCCTCTTGGAAGTTCGCTCTTCATTGTAAACTTGTATTTTTTCCTGTACTTTCCTCACCCCTGTGTGCTGTGTTTGATTTTGTGTTTGTGTACCCTTCATTTTTAGTCTCTTCTACTTCTTTGTAATGTTCTATTTTGGACCACTTTTCTCATGTAACATAACTAGCTGTATTGTACAGCGCTCTGACACCTTCGGGTAATATCTGCGCTTTATAAAAATGCACTAAATAAATAAATAAAAAATCCTTGGGGGCCAAGTACCTCTATTGTTGCCAACAGTAATTCCCCCACAGTGGGATTGCTAAGACCTCGTTGGAGGCCCCGCCCCCTTCTCAACCACTCTGCAAACGCACCACCTGCAGCTCTACTGGTTGGGGGATGAAGAACCCTTGGCTGCTGAGTGTCACTGGGGGCCTCTATCTGCTAGTTTCTGATCTCTACTGTGTCTCTTTCTGTCTCTTTCTGCTAGTTTCTGACCTTTATTTTGCCTCTTCTGCTCTTTTCTGATCTCTATTTTGCCCCTTTCTGTTCATTTCTGACCTTCACTTTGTCTCTTTCTGCTTGTTTCAGATCTCTATTTTGCCTCTCTCTGCTCATTTCTGACCTCAATTTTGCCTCTTTCTGCTCAGTTCTGATCTGTGTTTTGCCTCTTTCTACTCATTTCTATCCTTTATTTGGCCTCTTTCTGCTTGTTTCTGATATCTATTTAGCTTTTGCTGCTCGTTTCTGTCCTTTATTTCTTTCTGGTCGGTTTTAACCTTTATTGTGCCTTTTTCTGCTCAATTCACACCTTTATTTTGCCTCTTTCTGCTTGTTTCTGACCTCTATTCTGTCTCTTTCTGCTTGTTTCTGACATCTCTTCTGCCTCTTTCTGCTCATTTCTCACTTTTTTCATGCCGCTCTCTGTGTTTCGACCTCAATTATGACTCTTTCTGCTCATTTTACAACATTTATTTTGCCTCGTTCTGCTCATTGCTGACCTTTATTCTGCCTTTTTCCGCTAGTTTCTTCTTTTGTTTTTCCTCTTTCTGCTTGTTTCTGACCTCTATTCTGCATGTTTCATACCTTTATTTTGCTTAAGTCAGAGCACACAGTTATGTTCAGGGGTGGGATGTCCGGAACAAAGCAGTAGCCGGACCTGGGGGGTAGCAGTCAATAGGGCCATTATAGGTTCCAGGAGGGGTGTCGTGCAGTCCCCATCCTTTGATCTGCCTGGACCGCCCCTGGTGAGGTGTCGGTCCCCGGGGCAGAGAACAGCCCAGGAGGGAGGCTGCACAGCCTTCCTCTTTCTCTAAAACAATAAGAAAAAGATAATTAAGTTAGCCACATGGAGCTCTTGGTCTGCAGGGCTTGTGGGGTTCACACGGTCCCCCTATGCCTTTTGTTTAAAGCCCTGGGAAAGTTGTGGTCTCCAGGGCTCGGGAGTCCACTAGGGTCCACCAAGCATTTAGTTTGAAGCCCCAGGGAGGTGGTGGGCACAGAGGCATATTTTAGCCTCGTTCTGCTCATTGCTGACCTTTATTCTGCCTTTTTTCTGTTCATTTCTGACAATTATTTTGCCACTTTTGGCTTGTTTCAGCCCTTTATTTTGCCTCTTTCTGCTCGTTTCTCACCTTTATGTTGCCTCTTTCTGCTAGTTTCTCCTTTATTTTTCATCTTTCTGCTTGTTTCTGATCTCTATTCTGCACGTTTCATACCTTTATTTTGCTTCTTTCAACTCGTTTCTCCCCTTTATTTTGCCTGTTTCTGCTCGTTTCTCACCTTTATGTTGCCTCTTTCTGCTAGTTTCTTCTTTTGTTTTTCCTCTTTCTGCTTGTTTCTGACCTCTATTCTGCACGTTTCATACCTTTATTTTGCTTAAGTCAGAGCACACAGCTATGTCCAGGGGTGGGATCTCCGGAACAAAGCAGTAGCCGGACCTGGGGGGTAGCAGTCAATAGGGCCATTATAGGTTCCAGGAGGGGTGTCGTGCAGTCCCCATCCTTTGATCTGCCAGGACCGCCCCTGGTGAGGTGTCGGTCCCCGGGGCAGAGAACAGTCCAGGAGGGAGGCTGCGCAGCCTTCCTCTTTCTCTAAAAAAACAAGAAAAAGATAATTAAGTTAGCCACATGGAGCTCTTGGTCTGCAGGGCTTGTGGGGTTCACACGGTCCCCCTATGCCTTTTGTTTAAAGCCCTGGGGAAGTTGTGGTCTCCAGGGCTCGGGGGTCCACTAGGGTCCACCAAGCATTTAGTTTGAAGCCCCAGGGAGGTGGTGGGCACAGAGGCATATTTTAGCCTCGTTCTGCTCATTGCTGACCTTTATTCTGCCTTTTTTCTGTTCATTTCTGACATTTATTTTGCCACTTTTGGCTTGTTTCAGCCCTTTATTTTGCCTCTTTCTGCTCGTTTCCCACCTTTATGTTGCCTCTTTCTGCAAATTTCTCCTTTATTTTTCATCTTTCTGCCTGTTTCTGACCTCTATTCTGCACGTTTCATACCTTTATTTTGCTTCTTTCAACTCGTTTCTCCCCTTTATTTTGCCTGTTTCTGCTCATTGCGGACCTTTACTTGACCCCTTTCTGCTCGTTGCTGACCTTTATTCTGCCTCTTTTTACTTTCTTACCTTTTTTTGCCGCTTACACCTCTTTGCTGACCTTTATTTTGCCTCTTTCTGCTCATTGCTGACCTTTATTTGGAATCTTTTTGCTCATTTTTAATCTTTATTCCGCCTCTTTCTGCTCATTTCTGACCTTCATCATGCCTTTTCTGCTCGTTAATTACCTTTAGCATGCCTCATTGCTGTCCTTTATTCTGCCTGTTTCTGACCTTTATTTTGGGGAGCATCAAGGCTCCCATGGTTACAGCCGGCTCACCGCCTTTTACGGAAGCCAGAATTGCTCTCACAGACACAGATCTGCTAAACAAGCAGTTCCCTATCTGTGAGAGCAGTCCTTTCTTCTATTTCCCTACCCGCCTGACAGTGACAATGAAACAGACAAAAACTCAGCTCTTAGCAAGCAGGATCGGTTTCACAGCTCTCGCCATTATTAGTTCCAGGAGGGGTGTCGTGCAGTCCCCATCCTTTGATCTGCCTGGACCGCCCCTGGTGAGGTGTCGGTCCCCGGGGCAGAGAACAGCCCAGGAGGAAGGCTGCGCAGCCTCCCTCTTTCTCTAAAAAAAACAAGAAAAAGATAATTAAGTTAGCCACATGGAGCTCTTGGTCTGCAGGGCTTGTGGGGTTCACACGGTCCCCCTATGCCTTTTGTTTAAAGCCCTGGGGAAGTTGTGGTCTCCAGGGCTCGGAGGTCCACTAGGGTGCACCAAGCATTAAGTTTGAAGCCCCATGTAGGTGGTGGGCACAGAGGCATATTTTAGCCTTTGGAGGAGGGCCCCGTGCACCCCCCTCCATTGTTTTTATTAATCCCTGCATGACCCGGGACCTGATGCACCAGGGGGTTACAATTGAAACAAGAACTGGAGCCCAAGCTTATTTTTTAAAATGGTTGTGCAACAAATTCATGGATATTAAGAAAAAAAAATGATATGCCATGGCCCTGTCTCAGGCGCACCACAAGACCAGGGCTTATTGGTCAGGTTATTCCTACTACGGAGATATGGTATCAGTTATGGCAAAGAGTTTTAATGAGGAAACAGCCTATTTGTGTATCACCGCTGGGTATAAGAGGCCATATATTCGATCTGCATGCTCGTAGCCATTTGGGTGTAACATCTAATGAAGGTAATAATTAAATACAAGCATTGACATTGTAAATATATGACAAGAGACATATTTACCAATGGTGGGCATTTTTATGCCAGAAAGATCTGCAATTTCAGTGGACTGTAATTGGTGGTCCATCCTCCAATGGGAGTGAAATATGGAACAATTCAAAAAGGCTCATGCCGTGTTACCTGGTCATCTCACCTGCACATACACCGAAGCGCATCAGCTTTGTGAATAAAATATATGGGTTCAATACGCTGAGTGCTCCGTTTTACTCCTTATGGGGTGTTTGGTGGAAAGAGTATTATGTGATGGCCACAATCGTGACAGAGGCACCCATTCTTTAAGGGTTCTGCAGCAAGAAGTGGCATTTGGTGGAAATGTTGTAACTGGGACTGCTTGAACCGTCGCAGCCATTTAATATGCCAGTCCAGCCGACATGGAATCAGAACATTACAAAATAGATGGGCGCCTGCTACTAAACAATCGCCCACAGAGATATGCTATCAGTTATGGCAACAGCGGGCGAACGAGGAAACAACCTATTTGTCTATCACCACTGGGTAAAAGAGGCCGTATAATCGAACTGCATCCTCATAGCCATTTAGGAGTAACATCTACTGAAGGTAATAATTGAATACAAGCATTGACATTGTATATATATATATATAATACCTACTGGCGGTCGCCAGTAGGTAGATATAGTTAGGACCTATTTACCATAGGAAATCCGCAACATTCTATTTGGAATAAAGTTGGCGCCAATTGACGAATCTTCGCAAAATTTTCCAAACTTTTGGCCAGCTCCGGTCCGCTCCTATCCTGAAAATTTCACGGTGATTCGTCAAGCAGGGGCCGAGAAAAAAGGGGGGTCCCTAAACGCATTTTCCCCATGCATTTTCCCATAGGACCTGTTGAAGCAGCTACAGCCCGAACTGCTGAACAGAATTACACCAAATTTGGCAAAGAGGTAGTCCTCAGTTCAGACTCGTGCCTTTTGCTTAAATGGTGTAAATCCGTTCAGAAGTTCCTGAGAAAATTAGAGTTAAAAAGAGGATCAGCGCACCCTCCCCGCGCCCAGCGCGCACCCTGCCGTGCACGAGCTGTATTCTAATTGGCAGTCAACACTCCAGATCAGGAAGTGTTGGCAGCCATCTTGTGCCTCGGTAGAACCGAGGCACAAGCAAAACGCAACAAGGGGGCAGGGTAGAAACACCCTGACCACCTACGCCTGCTCAGGGGGTCCCACAAGGAGCCCCAGGGCCCAAAAAAGATTTTTTTTTGTTTTGAAAAATCGGCGAGATTCGCGCACCCAGCGCGAATTTCGGCAAAAAAAAAAAAAAAATTACAGCACGGGGTCCCGCGCTGAATATTCTAATTTGTCCCGGGGGCCAAATCCCGGGGGCATAATTTAAAAGAAAAGTGTGGGGGGCGTCCCAATCCCCCCCACACTGCCCCGGGAACCGCCACCCCCTGGGGCTTTATTTCAATGTATGTGGGGGGGCTCATGACCCCCCCGCAGGCCCGGGGACCGCCACCCCCGGGGCTTGTTTTTTTTTTTAAATAAAAAACCCAGTGTGGGGGACTCGAGTCCCTCCCACACGCCCCGGGGACCGCCACCTCCCCGGGGCACTGAATATTTAAAAAAGGGGGTCCGTTATGGCCCCTCAGGCTCCGGGGACCACCACCCCCGGGGCTTTAAATTATGTGGGAGGGGGCCACCCCTGCAGCCAATGATGGGGCCCTGGGGACCGCCACCCCCCAGGGCCAGCACCTGCAGTGTCCTGGGGTGCCCACCCCCGGGACACTGCTGTTTGCAATGGCAGGGCAGGAGCCTCGCGGCTCCCACCCTGCCATTGCAAACTGCTTTGCTTCATTGAAGCGAGAGCAGGGAATCCTGCTCTCGCTTCAATGAAGCAAAGCAGATTGCTTTTCCACATGGGGAGCAGAATGTTAGCTGCTCCCCATGTGGAAAAGCAATGCCGGCTCCCGCAGGAGGCGAGGAGCCGGCTGTGACCGTGGGGGGATTGGGGACCCCCCATGGTCCCCAACGAGGTGGCCAGGCCCCGGGGGATGGGGCCCCCGGGGCCAGTAGTGGCCCGGGAGGGGGCCACGTGACCCCCCTCCTAAAAATTAAAAAAATAATAAAACAAAAAACGGCCCCAGGGGATGGGCTCCCCGGGGCCAAAAGGGGCCACAGGAGGGGGGCAAGGCAGCCCCCCTCCAAGATACAAAAAAAAAAAGGCCGTGCCCCGGGGGATGGGGTCCCCCGGGCAAATTATGGCCACAGAAGGGGGGCCGATTTTTGTAATTAGAAAAAGAAGGGGGGCTACACAGCCCCCCTTCTAAAAAAAAAGAAAAAAACAAAAAGACCGGATCAGGCCGAGGCCACGCCCCCTCCTTACACCACTCTGCAAACGTGCCCCCTGCCACGTTTGCAGAGGGGGAGCTAATTCCCCTTGAATATTGGGGTCCCTGGGGCCAACTAGCCCACCAGGAACCTCCTGTAAGTGCCACGGAGCTGTGTTGCAGAGTGCTGTAAAAAGGGGCGTGGCCTCTGAACACCTCTCTGCAACGCAGCTCCCTGGCGCATACTGGAGGTACCTGGTGGGCAAGTTGGCCGCCAAGGGACCTCAGGATTCAAGGGGACTTAATCCCCCAACGTAAAACACGCCACGGGGCGCGTTTGCACAGTGGTGAAGGTAGGGGGCGGGGCCTGAGCTGATATGTGTGCAAACACACCCTCTGGCGCGTTTTAAGTTGGGGAATTAATTCCTCTTCAATCCAGAGGTCCCCTAGGGGTCAACTAGCCCACCAGGTACCTCCAGGAAGCGCCCCGGAGCTGCGTTGCGGAGTGTTGTAAAAAGGGGCGTGGCCTCTGAACACCGCTCTGCAACGCAGCTCCCTGACGCATACTGGAAATACCTGGTGGGGTGCTGCTGTCTGGTGATGAAGTGAGACGCGCTGCTAAGCGGCGGCCTTCATGCGGACTGTACTGCGGTGACGGAACCCTCCGAGAAAACACATTCTCTCGGGCGCAAGTTGTACATAAGTGCGGCCCACGGAGGGTATCTTAAACTGCCTGGCTGGCCCTCTATTTAAAGGAGGTAATTACATGACCCCGTGTGACCCGGACGCTGCGCTAGGCTGACAAGATGGAGAATCGAGAAGTGCTCTGCACCTAGCGACCCAATAAGTTCGACACAGCGGTGTGGAGTGCTGAGGACGTCCAGCCTGGCCTTGAGCCGCAGGCAGAGGAGGAAAATGGCGGTACAGTGCGGAACCCGGAGACGGTGTGGGTCACACAGTAATCGTGCTGCTATAGAGATTCTGAAAACAAGTCCGACGCAGGTACGGCACTACAAATACCTTACATGCGGAGACAACGTCCGATTGAAGGCAAATACTGTGAGTGGGGCAGGATGGAGAGTAGCGGCACCCGCATAGAGAATAAAGCAGGGGATCCAGCCTGCGAGCCAGCCGATGACCCTGGGTCGGCCCACAATGAAACGGGCACAAAATACCTGATAGGAGCGAGAGAAACTGGCAGGGGGGCCCAAGTTATAGAGGTGCGACACGGTGCAGCCAGTTGCCTGACCCCAAGATGGAACCCGGTTGTGACGCTCCTACAGTTCACGGGCCCAATTACAGCAAGTGAAGGGACAAAGCAATAAATTAAAGGTGAGGGAGACGGGGGGGCGTGGCTTGCGCCCGTAGAAGATGGCGGACGCTCCTTAGATCTCCCTGATTGCGGGGGAGAGTTATGTTCCTAGCGCGGTGTTGACCGCATACACGGACCTCCAGCAACGCATCCCACTCGTCGGAAGAAGAGCTGCTTTTAATGAAATGCTTTTCAACGGCTGGAACATCATGTAAGAGCTGATATCTTTATTTGCTTAGCTGAAGCATTTCCGTCACAGTAACGGCCGCCATCTCATGTCGCGCGCTGACAGAAACTTTACTTCGCATTGTCCTCACAGAGCTCCACATGCATCGCGGACATTCTCCTTAATTACCTGAACATCTGCTTGCTGACATAACGGACTGCTTCCTCTCTTATCGTTTTTCACATAATAGCATTCATTTCTCCGTGAAGCTGGTTTGGTTGAACAAGTCCTCAGACATATGATTTTTTGATCGTTTCTTCTTTGTTCAATAGCTCTCTGCTGCCATCTAGTGTCCAGCTGCCTCAACATGTCAACAACAATAATTTTATAAACAGGAATGAATTGAATCCTTCGAAGTGACACTATTCTGATGCAGCCAATCTCACAGTTTTTTTTTTTTTTTTTGTAAAGATTCAGTCTGCCTCCCTCTCTTAAGATTCGCAGTTTATTCCGTGGAATGTTGCAGATGGGGAGAAAATGTAATTTCAAGATTTCAGATAATTTCAACAGAAGGTGTGAGTAGACTGAGGGAATTTTTTTTTTTCTGATGTACGGTGCGCTCTTCTTGTCTTTTATTGACACCTGAAGGCATGCTATTGTGATTGCAGTTGGATTTTGCAAAGGATGACAGATGTGCCTGTTACCTGAGTTTTGAGGGGACGTGCTCAATGCCCGATGAGAGGGGATACATCAGAGTAAGCTCCCAGGAATGACACGACAACTTGCGTTCATAGGCTTTTTGATCCTTGTCTGATTTCAGGCTCGTTTCACGGTTATATCGTGCATCCTTTGAGACTTTGCTTGCCGTCCTCTGGGACGATAACCGTCGTTTTCTGCACGAATCCTCATGGGGAAGCTCCGGAATTTAAAGTTGGCTACTCCTTCTCAACTACCTGTGGACTCGGATTCAGATTCATCTCCTCGAGACATGGTGGACGTCACGACACCAAAGACTGATCCAATACGGGGAGCCATTCCAAAAGCGCGCAGTAAAGAAAAGCCGTCATCCTCTCTAGCTTCCTCTAAACGCTTGAAGAAAGACCCTCCATCTCCGGGGAGTAACTCCTCATCCGCTTCCATGGATCTAATTTTGGAAGAGCTTCGTGCGTTCAAACCGTTTATGGAGGCTACTACAAAGAACATGCAGGCCATGCAGGAGAAATGGTCATCTTTGGAGTCGCGTGTTCAGACTTTGGAATCCAACACAGATTCTTTGCAATCTTCTTGTTCCCACATTCCGTCAATGGAGAAGGAGATACTTCTACTTAAACGCCAGACAGAGGATTTGGAAAACAGGAATCGCAGGAATAATCTACGCCTTTATGGTCTTCCAGAACTTACAGAAGGGTCAAACCCCACCGTCTTCTTCCAATCCTTTCTGGCCAAGATCTTAGATACTCCAACTTTAACCTCCGTCAATATTCAAAGAGCTCATCGCCTTGGCCCGAGGACCACTAGTAAACCCAGAGGTGTCATCATGCTTTTCCTACAATTCACTGACCTCTTACAGGTCCTCTCAGCCGCCAAGCTCAAGAAACAAATTATGTGGGAAGGACATCGCCTCTACCTATCACAAGATGTCTCCAAGGCTACTGCAGATCGTAGAAAGAAATTTTTGGACATGCGGCCTCAGTTGCGGGCCCTAAACGCCAGATATGGTCTACTACATCCATGTCTCTTCAAAGTCACCTATAAAGACAGAACAATCACGTATGAAGATCCTGCGGCCTTACAGGCGTTTCTCCGACGACATGGCCCAGACGTTATGGATGTATCCAGACCTGGTTGATAAATCTTGCTCCTCTTTGTTAGAATTCAATGGTTTATGATTCTGTTGTCTTTCCGTTAGCATCCATGTTGTTAAACCTTGACTGTCTCTTCGTTCGATAGCTGTTTTGCTCTCATGTGTCCCCTCTGTGGTGTTGTGAAATGTAGTATAGCTTAATAGTAACTAGTATTTTCTTATTTCCCTGTGACACGTCTTTTCCTTTCATTGCATATCTCTTTGTTTCTACAGGCATTTCCTTCTTCCTCCCTGATGTGCCATGTTGTTTTTTATGCAGTGCGTTTTTGGAGCCATGCTATTTGAGGTCTATCTGTATGCTCTGGATATTGTTGTCGCTGTCTCCCGGCGCCATCGCCCCACCCTCGTTTTTGAGTTTTTCGTTCCGTAAGTATGTTTCTCAGTCGTTCGTCTCGAACGTGTACTGTCTTTTTGTTGGTTTTTGTCTCCGTCCTTCTTTCTATAACTGTTTTCTTACCTTTTTCTCTTTCCTCTCTTTTTTCGCTTTCCCTTTCCTCTCTCTATCCCTCCTTGTCCCTTCCTCTTCTTGTACTCAGTATTATTCTCATAATGGTTCTTTCTTTTCTTTCCTTTCCTTTGTTCCCTCTTCGCTTTTTCTCCTTCTGCCCTCTCCCCTTCATCACTTCGTTTAACTTTTCTCAATTTTCCCAAATCATTTTTTCTGCAATAACAAGCATGATGCTGTTAGATGTTTCTTTTTGCTGTTCCATTCCGTGTTACATCATGGAACGTTAAGGGTTTAAACAATCCCATTAAAAGGCAAAGGGTTTTATCACATTTAGCGAGACTTAAATCTGATGTTGCCTTCCTTCAGGAGTCACATCTCTCTGAATCGGAGGCTTTGAAACTTAAACGTTGTTGGGTGGGTCATGTTTTTTGCTCCCCCACAGTTTCCAAGAAAAATGGTGTTGTGATTTTATTACATAAAAAGTTAATTGTTTCTTCAATCTCTCATGAATGTGATATTGATGGTAGGTGGGTTATTGTTACATTGCTTATAGACAATATTCCTATTACTCTTTTTAATGTGTACGCCCCAACTGGAATTGATAAATCATTCTGGCCCTCTATTTCAACTAAGCTGTCCTCCCTCTCTGGAGATTATATACTCCTTGGGGGAGATTGTAATCAAGTTGTTGATCCCCTCCTTGACCGCCACTCCAAGGTTAGATTTGTCCCCTCTAGGATGCACTCTCAATTTGTTAACGCCTTTCAAAATAATGGCTTGGTGGATATTTGGAGACTGTGTAATCCTGATCTTAGAGAGTATAGTTTTTACTCCCCTCCACATCAATCACAGTCCCGCATTGACCATATTTTTCTTAGTAAGTCCTTATCCCAACACGCGATTCGCTCAGATATCGGTTCTATCCTAATCTCGGATCATGCCCCAATTCATGTGGATCTTGACCTACTTCCTTTTTCCCCTCACTCTGGCAGATGGCGTTTCAATAATGCTTTGCTTACGGAACCAACTTTTTGTTCTGAATTTACTGCCTTTGCCACTGAATTCTTCCATCTCAATCACACCCCTGATTCCTCTTTTGTTACTGTTTGGGATTCTTTTAAAGCAGCCTCTAGGGGTTTTATTATTAATTTTGTAGCCAGGCGAAAGAAACTTCGAGAAACCAAGTCCAAGCTCATTTTAGCCAATATTAAGGCTTTGGAGCTTGACTATCATTCTTCTAAATCTGAGACCTCTCTTAAAAAACTTATTGATGCGAAAATCTCCTTTAATAGGTTTACAACCGATGCTGCCTCTAACCTTTTATTAAAATGTAATTCCAGATATTATGGAGGTAAAAACAAAATGGGGAAACTTTTGGCCAATTACTTAAAGATAAGGAAAGAGCGTTCAAAGATTGAGTCCATTAAGACTTCCGCTGGAGACTCTTGCTTTAAGGATAAAGACATTCTTTCTGAGTTTGTTAAATTCTATGACAATCTTTACACCCCCGAACATACCCCGGGAACTACGGATCTTCTTTCATATTTTCACTCACTTCCTTCCCCCCCGGCCTCTCATGTAGATTTCATTGCTCTAGAACGAGACATTACGCTTTCTGAAATCTCCTATGCCGTTTCTAAATTACGACACGGTAAATCTCCAGGTCCTGATGGGTTCACTATTGAATTTTACAGCCACTTCGCCTCTCTACTTTTCCCTAAACTATTACTCTTATTCCAATCCTTCCTTGCAGCGGGTTCTTCCAGCGGTACCTTCCAGCAGGCTTTAATCTGTCTAATTCCCAAAGAAGATAAGGACCACTCGTTATGCAAAAACTACAGACCAATTTCCCTGGTCAATACGGATTACAAGATTTTGGCAAAACTTTTGGCACTACGCATGGATCCCCTTTTACCCGATCTCATTGGTCCTGAACAATCAGGTTTTGTCAAGGGCCGCCTCTCGTCTGACAATTCCCGTGTTTTTCTCAATATTCTCAGTAAGGCTGCCTCTTTGTCACTTCCCTTTGCGGCTATTTCTTTAGACGCGGAGAAAGCCTTTGACAGGATTAGTTGGGACTTTATGTTTCAGGCCTTGCGCTGGATCGGCTTTTCCTCCAAATTCATCTCTATCATTTCCTTACTCTATTCTAATCCCCAAGCTTCCATTTTTGTTAACGGAATGACCTCGGATTACTTCTCATTACATAGAGGAGTACGACAAGGCTGTCCTCTATCCCCCCTACTTTTTGTTTTAGCCCTGGAACCCTTTCTTACCAAAATTCGTCTGGACAACAGTATTTCTGGCTTTAAATTCGGCTCGCGTCAGGTTAAACTGTCGGTCTACGCTGACGATATTCTTTTCTACTGTTCTGATCCTATTTCCTCTATTCCCTCCTTTCTCCAACAAGTGTCCTCCTTTTCCGCGGTTTCTGGCTATCGTCTCAATGCTGATAAATGCGAGATTTTACCTCTAAACCCTATTTGTCAAAAACATCTCTTTTCCCAAACGGGTTTCTCATGGCAGCCATCTAAGATCAAATACCTGGGTGTTTGGTTTGCCCCTCTCTTGTCTGATACACTCAAATTAAATTTTGATTATATTTTCAAGAAAATGGATTTGGCTATCCAACGTTGGAACCCGCTCTTTCTGTCCTGGTGGGGTCGGCTTAATTCTATAAAAATGATGTTATCGCCACTTCTTCTATATACCACTTCCATGCTTCCAGTACATATTCCAGCTTCCTTCTTTAGACGGATTGATTCCTTGTTGCTGAAATTCTTATGGAATGGTAAACGCTCTCGGATTGCTTTGGCTTCATTGCGCAAGGATAAGGCCCAGTCTGGTGTGCGTTTTCCGGACTTCAGAGAGTATCATCGAGCCTTTTCTATGAAGCAATCGATCCGTTGGTTTTCTTCTGACCTTCCGTACTATCCGCCCGTCTGGTTAAGTATGAAATCCTCTTTTCTTTCCCCTTTTACTTTTCGCGAGTATTTATCCTTCACGTCTCCCTTGGTTCGCTTTCGCTCACCTGTTATTTCTCACTCTCGCACTCTTCTTTTCCCTTATATTTCATCATCTTATCCATCTCTCCTCTCCCTTCACGAACAACCGATATGGCACAACTCTCTTTTCAGAATACGTAATCGCACAATTTTTTGGAAGACATGGCACTCTAAAGGACTGTGTTGGATCTCCCAACTAATTTCCCATGACACTCCTCACACTTTTCAAGCTCTTAAATCCTCTTTTTCATTGCCCGCCTCTGCTCGATCACAATACAATGCCCTTCTCCCAGTCCTGATCTTATATCTTCGCTCCTTGGCTCCTTCTAACGCTATTCCTCTGGACCGCAAAGCTACCTCCTCATTATTGGAAACATCTCCATCAGCCTCTGATATTTATAATTCTCTTCGATACTCCACTAACAGACTAAAATCTAAAATTGAGATTGCATGGGAATTGGATCTTGCTCAGGTCTGGCCATTACCCTTTTGGGACAAAATATGGGCTAAGCTCCATAAAGCCTCTAGAGCAGCTAATACTACCCAAACCTTATATTTTATTTATACTAGAACTTTATGCACTCCACACACTTTATCCCGCTTTTCTCTTGACACATCCTCTATTTGTTGGTCCTGCCCCTGTCCCGATGCAGATCTCAAACACATGTTGTTTGAATGCCCTTCTATCTCCAAGTTTTGGTACCTAGTCTGGACGCAAATACAAACAATATTTCATTTTCAGATTCCTTTCTCTCCTTTGCAAGTTTTTCTAGGTTCCCTATCACCAAGCCTTCCACAATCGTCCCCCCCCCATTATCTATTACTTGACCTTTTAATTGCTGTGGCTTTTCATACCATTACCTCTAATTGGAAACAGGCTGCAAATGTCTCCTACCACTCTTGGTGGAATGCAGTTTGCTTCCATCATCGCCTAGATACTAATTCCGTATCTCCCATTTCCCTAGCAGTTAAACGTGACTTGATTTGGTCCCCTTTGGTATCCTATCTCTCCTCCTCTGCTCCAACACATACCTCTCCAGATCCTGACACAGTTGAGGTGCGTAAGCCACCATGATTTGATTTTCTTATTACATTACTGCCTTTTGTTATGATATCACGCCCTATTGTATTTTATGATATTTATTTTATAGGTTTGTTTGTATTCTTCATGCTTGTCATATTTGCCTTTATTTAGAGCTTCTATTGTATTGTTTATTATATGTAATACTTACCATGTTGATTATCCTTTACCCCCCCACCCCCTATTTCTTTTTCCTCCAATAAACTCAAACTTAAAAAAAAAAAAAAAGGTGAGGGAGACGCAACCTTAACCTGTCCCCACACGGAATCCAGCAAACCTTGGCACAGGGATAATATATATCAGATGTAGAGTCTGAATCCCTTGCCTGACCCCAAGATGGCTGCCACAGTTTTCCCTACCACCGGAATCCAGCCAGACCTTGAACACATTTCATAGACCTTGACGCCTGACCCCAACATGGCACCCTAGCTGCTTTTGCTTAGGGCAGGAACTTACGGCTCTCTTCAACTGGTGACCTCCGCCCTGGATCATCTTGTAGTCTCATGGTTGACCATAATCTCTATCCAGGGAACTGGCCTGTCTTTTAACAACAAAAGACTTGCACAACACTCAGCGCCTGACCCTAAAATGGCTGCCACTGATCTCACATGGACAAGCCTCGTGGCTGAAAACCCCCAGCCTCAGAGCTACAGTGATCAATAACCTCGACCTACCCCTGTTCATCACCCTATGCCGGCGGAGTCCGAACCGCATGGCCGATTCCCGGTGGAGCTGCTCCGACAGCTAAAGGGGAGACTGGCTCTGGCACACCGCTTTGGTCGTCACCTACCCAGCCGGTTTTCGAACATTTGTCTTGTCTTCTCCTCCGCTGCTGTCTCCTTCGTTTGGACTCCCAACTCTCCCTGATCTGTTTGGATCCTGCTTCTCGTTTTCGCTAATAACTCCTGTAATGAAGTATTCTCCCTCTTACCCCTTAACTCCACCCCCTTTCTCCTTTACGCTCCATTTATCCCTCCTCTTTGCTCCTTTCCCGTGGAGACCTAGCTGTTTGGCTGATGCCCGGTGGAGCTACGCGATAGCTAAAGAGGAGATGGGCTGTAGACTTCCTCCTCGGCCGTCACCTACCCAGCCGGACTTTGAGCAGACTCTCCTTCGTCTCTCCATCCTATCTACCTCCTACCCCTTTTCCCCACCCCTTTACCCTTCTAAGCTCCATGTATTTTGTCTTCTACTCTCTTGAAATGTTTTTCTAGTAACTGATGTAACGTGTAACTGATATAATTTTGTAATTTCTGTGGAACCTTATGTCTGATACCTCCTGGTCTAGCCAGCGCTATATAAAACTCTCAAAATAAATAAACTAAATAAACTTAAAACGCGCCACAGGGCGTGTTTGCACACATCACCTCAGGCCCCGCCCCCTTCCTTTACCATTGTATTCCTCTAAAATCAGCCGAACTACAAATTACGATTTGCTCACCTGTTATCAGGAGAGAACCCAGGGCTGCATCTATTAGTCCAGCACTTACCCTGGAAAATAATTCTAAGCGTACTTACCAGTAACTTGTATTTCCTTCCATAGGAATCCATTGTGTGGTTTTCAGCAGAAAAGTTTCTAAGTGTCTATTTTCACAAACTAAAAATATTTTTTAAAAATCGTCTGTATGACTTAAACACATTCTTTCAACTGTTTACAGGAGATTCACCTGTGCTGGATCCAGGATCCACCACTAAGTAAGAAAAAGTAACGATAACACCACTTACCTGCTGAGTGAATTTTCTGCCATAGGATAACATTGGTGATTCTAAGGGAAAAAATTTTAAATGTCAACTTTTAAAATACAATAATAATCCTTAAAAATCACTACTGTAACCAAAACGCTTTTACTCAACTGTTTACAGGAGATGTCCAAGGACTGAATCTAGCATCCAGTCCTGTGGTTAGAAAAGTAATCCATAAAGTAACTAATTGCATTTGACTAGTAATTCACATGGAGCTCAATGTTGCTTTGTGTTTGAAATTGTGTTGCCCATTGCAACAACTGTAACTACTGTACTTAAAAGTCTATTGCCTATTTGCAAAGTATTTAAACTAAAGTAATTCATTCTGAGAAAGTATATTTTGTATTGTAATGTATAATGTAATTTAAAAAAAAATCCAAAAATAAACAGTTTAAACAATGTAGTAAATCAGTATAAAAAAAATCAGTATAACAATTAATACATTAAAAATTGTCATTTACAAAACCTTTGAAATTCACTGAAAAAACCATAGGTTTCAGGCCTGATATAGTTAGGAATTAGCATTTTAAAAACCTTTGAAATTCACTGAAAAAACCATTGGTTTCAGGCCTGATATAGTTAGGAATTAGCATTTTAAAAACCTTTGAAATTCACTGAAAAAACCATTGGTTTCAGGCCTGATATAGTTAGGAATTAGCATTTAAAAAACTTTGAAATTCACTGAAAAAAACATAGGTTTCAGGCCTGATATAGTTAGGAATTAGCATTTAAAAAACCTTAGATATTCACTGAAAAAACAATAGGTTTTAGGGGTGTTATATTTAGCTGGACATTTCACTCATACAAAACCATTGAAATTCCTCCGATATAGTTAGTTATACTAACTACATCTCGCGTGCCCGCAATCCACTGCTGATGATGTCACATATTACATCATTCATGACATGGTCAGTGACATCACTGATGACATCTCAAATGACATCGCTGATGACATCACTGATGACATCATCTACGTGACAATCAGTTACACCTCATCATACACTAGTATAACCTTTCATCACTCACTGTAAAATAGAGAGTGCCAGTTTTAAAACCATTGACACACCAATACAAGTTTCTAAACACCCACTCAGTGATTCCTAGATCTATACACACATCTAATCACTTACCTATAGATTCACTCATACATGCTGTTAATGATCAATAGAACACTATCAAATATACTTATACACCTATATCGACATTACACACCAGCACCCATCCTAATCATTTATGAAGTCATCCTACTCACGTATGCAAACAATGGATCATACTTAGTTTTACTTAGCTATACACTTATAAAAACACCACTTCATCTATTCATATAGATAATAGCTCATACTAAGTGTGTTTTAAAATCACTATTACAACTATACAGTTATCCATACAGTCACTCATACAATCACTGAGGGTTATGTATACTTATTTATATACAACAACTGACACATACACTGGCTTTTATTTTTCTAGTTTGTTGGACATGTACCATTGAGACATATATTTGCTCATCGCCACACCCATAAGGATATTCACTCACCCAAACAACAGTTATAGCATGTAGTTTTAACTTCATATACCTACTGAATCAACTATTCACACATCTTTGGGCAGTCACACATCCCCCACCAAACCACACACACATTCACTCTCCCATAAAAATACTAAGTTAACTAATCAATAAATAATATAGACTTTCACGTGGCTAGTAACCAACTAGTGCAGCAGTTTACACAACAACTGACAAAGTGATACAGATATTCACACAGTTTAGTCACTATCCAATATATTTAGTGAGACACTATAAATTAGTCAAGTAAACAGTCAATCACACTGCTACTAAATCCTCCATCCAGATATTTATATTTATATATCCACTCATTCTTCAATGTAAATTGCTATATATATAATACATATTTAAATAACGAACCAAACCACATTCTCTGGATGATGTCATCAGTGATGTCATCAGTGATGTCATTTGAGATGTCATCAGTGATGTCATTGACTATGTCATGAACGATGTAATATGTGACATCATCAGCAGTGGATTGCGGGCGCGCGAGATGTAGTTAGTACAACTAACTATATCGGAGGAATTTAAATGGTTTTGTTCGAGTGAAATGCCCAGCTAACTATAACACCCCTAAAACCTATTGTTTTTTCAGTGAATGTCTAAGGTTTTTTAAATGCTAGTTCCTAATTATATCAGGCCTGAAACCTATGTTTTTTTCAGTGAATATATATATATATATATATATATTCACTGAAAAAACCATAGGTTTCACACATGTTATAGTTAGTGGAAATTTTACTCGTAAAAAACCAGTGAAATTGCCCCGTTATAGTTAGCGCAGGCAACTATAACTCACGCGACCACAATCCTCTGCTGATGCTAATACTGTATTTAGACACTTATTTGCCCATGTCTTCTTCCATACATTTTTAGCTATACATATATTACAAATATTTTTTTTTCATAAAGACACATATGTCATCAGCAGAGGATTGCGGTCGCGTGAGTTATAGTTGCCTGCGCTAACTATAACGGGGCAATTTCACTGGTTTTTTACGAGTAAAATTTCCACTAACTATAACATGTGTGAAACCTATGGTTTTTTCAGTGAATTTGCAAGGTTTTTTAAATGCTAATTCCTAACTATAACGTGTGTGAAACCTATGGTTTTTTCAGTGAATTAGTACGGTTTTTTAAATGCTAAGTTTTTTTCCCTTATAATAAGCCCTGTACATTTGGTGGCCTACGGCCACCAAAAGCACAGGGGGTGGGGTAAGTGTGGATAGTGTTTTTTTCCATTGTAATAAGCCCAGCACATTTGGTGGCCTTCGGCCACCAAAAGCACAGGGGGTGGGGTAAGTGTGGATAGTGTTTTTTTTATTTTTATTTTTTTACCGTACGCTTACCGTAAGCGTACGGTAAGCGTACCCCGCGAAATTGCCGAAAAAAAAATAAAACCGTTTTTGCACTTGGGGGATGTTTGAGGACTCCCTCAACATGACTATGTGGGAGGGAGTTGTCAAAACAGCCCCTTTACATGTTTTTGGGCTTCAGATTTTAAAAATCTCTCTCAGTGCGAGAGACAAAATGGCGGCCGCCGCTTCCTGGTTTCGGCCGATTCGAATGTTTACTAAGATCTAAGAGCCAATCAGAATCGCGCTCGCGCACGCCGCCGTACGCTTACCGTAAGCGTACGGTAAGCGTACCGTAAGCTGGCTCAGATATATATATTGATTTAAAGGCTATTTTCTCAGAATCTACTGAACAGATTTACACCAAACCTACAAAAGGCACTTCCTTGACCTAGGGACTACCTCTCTGCCAAATTTTGAGTAATTCTGTTCAGCCATTCGGGCTGTAGCTCGTTCTAAAGGTCCTATGGAAAAATGCATGGGAAAAACGCGTTTTGGGACCCCCCTTTTATCTCAGCCCCCGCTTGACGAATCCCCCCGAGACTTTCAGGGAAGGAGCGGAGCGTAGCGCCCCACCTATTTTGAGAAATTCGCGAGGATTCGTCGACCGGCGCCAAAGTTATTCAAAATAGAATGTTGAGGTTTTCCTATGGAAACGTGGTCCTAACTATAACTACCTACTGGCTATCGCCAGTAGGTAATATATCCATAGGAAATCCGCAACATTCTATTTTGAATAACTTTGGCGCCGATTGACGAATCCTCGTGAAATTTTCAAAATAGGTGGGGCGCTCCGCTCCGCTCCTTCCCTGAAAGTCTCGGGGAGATTCGTCAAGCAGTGGCTGAGAAAAAGGGGGGGTCCCAAAATACGTTTTCCCCATGCATTTTTCCATAGGACCTTTAGTCCGAGCTACAGCCCGAACGGCTGAACAGAACTACTTGAAATTTGGCAGAGAGGTAGTCCTCAGGTCAGGGATGTGCCTTTTGCAGGTCTGGTGTAAATCTGTTCAGTATTTCCTGAGAAAATAGCATTTAAATCAATATATATATCTATAGGCGCGCACCGTGCGTGCACGGTAAAACATACCGTACGCGCACGCTGCCGTGCACGAGCGCGATTCTGATTGGTTGTTAGATCTTAGTAAACATTCGAATCGGTCGAAACCAGGAAGTGTCGGCCGCCATTTTGTCTCTCGCAGTCTGACGGGGTGAAAAACAAAGGTGGAGAACGTGAAAAGGGGGCAGGGTGGACAGTTCCTGACCCCCTAGCCTTGGTCAGGGGGTCCCAGAAGGACCCCCAAGGGCAAAAATGTATTTTAATTTTTTTACGAAAAATCGCGGAGTGCGCGTATCGTGCACGCACGGTAGAAACTGAAAAATTACGCGAACTACATAACGTGGGCGCGCGGTGTGCGAAGCGCACCGCGTGCCCACCGCGCGCGCACGGTGCGCGAAGTGCGCGCACGGTAAGAAACCTTTAAAAAAAAATAATAATAAATAAATACATAACTTAGCATTTTAAAAAACGTACAAATTCACTGAAAAAAACCATAGGTTTCACACACGTTATAGTTAGGAATTAGCATTTAAAAAACCTTGCAAATTCACTTAAAAAACCATAGGTTTCACACATTTTATAGTTAGCTGGGCATTTCACTCGTGAAAAACCATTGAAATTCCCCCGTTATAGTTAGTGCAGGCAACTATAACTCACGCGACCGCAATCCTCTGCTGATGACGTCAGATATTACATCACTGATGACATATGTGTCTTTATGAAAAAGAAATATTTGTAATATATGTATAGCTAAAAATTAATGGAAGAAGACATGGGTAAATAAGTGTCTAAATACAGTATTAGCATCAGCAGAGGATTGCGGTCGCGTGAGTTATAGTTGCCTGCACTAACTATAACGGGGGAATTTCAATGGTTTTTCACAAGTGAAATGCCCAGCTAACTATAACATGTGTGAAACCTATGGTTTTTTAAGTGAATATATATTTGCTGGGACTCATAGTTCGTAGTCACAAGGAGAACAACTTGATTACCAACAGTGGGTTCCGTGTATACTTTGCCATTTAAAAGTTCATTTTTACCCTTTGTAGGTTCCCAAATGCTGGTCCAATTTCTTTTCATCTGGCAGGTTGCGCTGAAAACGGTTTGAACGTAGTTTCAATCCTGAGCCTCTAAATTATTGAAAGATGGTGCTGTACTCCACGGCGCGGGCCGCCATAAAAAAAACATGCATTGGCATAGCCAATAGGTCTCGCTTTTGGGACCTGTGGAAAATAGTTTAATTACCTGTACTATTTTTATGCGGTAAAGTCTAGTAAGAATAACTCAGTAAAAATAAGAGGCAGAATCCGTGGTATTAGAGGTTCTGAAAGGCTTTATTCCTTACAAAGGAATTATGGTTCGAACCAGGCAATCAAATTCCATCACCACGAAGGTTCAGGAAGGGATAGGCAATACATTATTGACAAGTAATGATATATATAAGAAAAGCATTACATTAAGACAGATGCAGGAGGCGTAACAGCTGATAATACAGCTAAGAATACACATACGTAATGAAAAGAGGCGTAATAGTAGGCGTATACTAGAAAACGTCATTAAACATGATGTCACAGGTGGGTGGATCCATAAGAGAATCCTGCAATGTCAGCAGAAATACTTGGCAGAGATGCGCGCGCAGCCGCATGACGTGTCATTGACGTGCAACTAGAGGGTGAAGGGGACTTGACATTTAGCTCTACATGCGGAGACAGAAGTCTGGGGGGTCAGGTCAACCTAATCCCAAATCATATCTAATATCTTATGTTTAAGGAACTGTGTTATCCAAAAGGAAAGGTCTCTCGGACAGAATCTATTCTATACTGACTGTTTAGTGCGTGTACAAGCGTCTAAGTGTCTACATGAGATGCGAGGGGGCAGGAATCTTCCATGGTAACAGGGGCTATGAATTACTTGCATGAAGACAGTGAGGCCGGGCCCTTTGCTCGGTAGCTGGAAGGATGTTTACCTAAACTACTAGACAGGAATGCATTGGATGAGGGGCGGAGCAGATAACTTGAAGGTGAAATACAGTTTTTGGCAGGCAACAGGCCGAGTCAGGCACCGTTAGCCGCGCAGGGAGTAGGACAAAGTTCATGGATACAGATGCGAGCTCAGGCTGGAGCTTTCAGAGGCAGAAGGCAGGAAAAGACTTGATGGCAGAATTCAGGGCCTACTCGCCTGAACTGTAAAACGTGGAAAGTGAACTATATAAAGTCGGTGGCCAATCATACTTAGGAACGGAATATCCGACCCATTCATGGCGGATCTGAAAGAGGACATGGTGACGTTGGACGCACATGTATTTGCGTCTTCATAGCTGGAACTGGAGGGAACATACATGTACTTGTAGCATGTACATGGAGCCGTTGGGGTCTAAGATAGGGGACATAACTGATCATAAAATTCGTATTTCCTCAGACCTTATAAGTATTTAGTAATGCAGCACAATATCCTTGGTACAACAATATCAACTGTTGCATGTCTAAACACTTATAAGGTCCCAAAGGCGAGACCTATTGGCTATGCCAATGCTTGTTTAAATCAGCACACGTTTTGAGTGGGTCTTGGGAGCTCTGAGGTTTAAACGCATTCATATAATCTGTCTGAACGCTCATTACATGCACGATACATAAACAGGGCTTTCCTGCACGAAGTACGCATATGATAGCAGATTTAGCGCCTGTCAAAACTGCAATTACACTATCCCAGAGCTCGGTGAAACAGGAGCCCTGGCTGAAGATAAGACCAACGCACCCTCCCATCACACGGGATATATATGAGCAAATTAACCCAGATGACAGAGACAGAGACACCATTTTCTTCATGAAGCACACTGTTAAAACCTGAATGAAGAAACTACGGGAGTATGACTTACAATTACAAGATGCTTCTTTCTGGGGAAAACTCTAAACTCCTGTATAAAACAAACCTGCTGTTTGGAGAAACTGAGAAGACTGTAGCATAATCACTATTCATCAAATCAGGACAAAAGAAAAGAAAATATTACACTTCACAGAACTGAAAAGGAGACATCCGTTTCCCCAGTAAGAAGTATAGGCCTGCCTAACATTGCACAATAGTATTATGTAGTGAAAGGAAGTGAATACCCAAGTCCTGTAATCGCTTCTTTGTTTCACTGCTAGCACTGAGATCAATTAAAACAGGAAAACCAATGCCAGCTCCAAGATTAATATACATTTAACTAAAGACAATGTCCATCTATTCTTAAAAACTGAGTGATTGGAGACTGTACGAAAGTATAACATCACATAAACATACCAGGGAATTAACTAGACACCTAAAAAAATGGAAAAATCAAGTTTAAAAAAAATTGTAAATCTCAGAGCCAGAAACCACTTGCAGATTCTCTGCATATTTTCATAGACTGTCCTGTTACTTCAAATTCGTCGAAAAGGACACTGCGTTTAATTCTAAAGCCACAACTTAATATGATGAATGCAATTAAGTAAAGAACATGTCAGTAAAGTGTGCTGGAAACCTACATATATTTAGGCGATAGAGAGCGGCAGACAGGCAATGTAAAAGATTCTTGTCGTATCAACTTGTAGTAAATCCACTATATATCTGGTGTGATGAGGGTAAGGATATTGGTAGGTTCTTCTCTTTATTGTGCTCACCATATTTACACATATCAGCTACTTATATTCTAGATTAGCATTATCATTAAAATTAGGAGTGTGCAAAAGTTGTGTAATTACACAAAATGTTAGGGAAATAACTGAAAATGTAAATCCAACATTTAGCGCTATATTTTAGTGAGAAATGTGTTCTTTCACCACTTGGAACTCAAAAAGGAATGTCATTTTATAGCCTACAAACTTGACATAAAGACGTCGGCTAGAAGTCCATTTTGTTAGCTGTCTGGAACATACAGATCTCCGACTAATTAAATCTACATTTGCTTTAATGAATATACATTTGGGCAGACTAATGTGGATTCATATTAAATCAATATGAATAAATCAATGTACAAATGAATCTACCAGTATAAAATTGCCTCAAAAAATGTACTTTTAGAACCATGAATACACACTCACATTAACAAGTACAGACATACAGTATGTCCATGACATCACATTTACCAGAGATAACTAAAGATGCACAAAGTGAACAGATCTTGAAAAAACATCGTTTTTAAGGACAATCCTAGTATTGCATGCACGTTCATTCTGCTAAACAAACATGAAAAGATACATCTATACTGTGCGCTACACAACCCTGTGTAGTCATCGCTATTTACATAATACATGATTTCCAATAACAGTTAAGGGTGCTCTGGTTACAGGTATTTCACATTCTGTATTTGCATATGCGGATGACATAGCTATAGTGACAACTGACCCTAGGGAGGCAATAGGGGAGATTGAATCATTAGCTAGAGCTTTTGGAGCTATATCTGGGTATACATTAAATTCTGCAAAAACCCAAGTCTTGTGCACAAAAAGCACACAGTTTAATGATTCTCGAGTAACAGAGGAGGTTACTTATCTAGGTATTAAGATTAAAACTCAAATGCTAGAGATAGTTGATAGTAATTGGAAAGAGATTATACATCAAATTAAGCAATCGTTAGATAGATGGAGTAGACTTCAATTATCAATAATAGGAAGAGGGAATATTATCAAGATGAGTGTTCTTGCTAAGATTTTATATCTATTTCGAAGTATTCCACTCGAATTCTCATTTAAACAAATACAGCAACTACAAGTTATCTGCGGGAAATTTTTCTGGGCTCCGGGTAAAGTCCGAAGAGCTATGAAATGGTTGACGTTGCCTGAAGAAAGAGGAGGACGAAGCCTGCCCGACTTTCTAAGTTACTACTATGTTTGTTTTTTGCAAAAGATGAGTTATATCTTGACAGGCGAGCTTCCGAAAAATGAAGCGGATGCCCTGTCTATTTTTTTTTTACTGCTGGGAGAACATGCAAAAGGCTGCTTACTAAAGGAACTTGAGGGTCATTATTACAAGCATACCCGTTTTAAGGTACTGGTTTCAGCGTTTAAAGTATGGAGAAATGTTAAGAAACTGATCAAATTTGGTAAAATTACATATTATACTCCTTTTGATGCTGATAAAGTACTTCCTTCTGTTTTTTGTGATAAGAATGCAAAGTTATGAGTTAGAAAAGGGGTCTCCAAAATTGGGGATTTATATGATAATAAAGCAATACTGGTGATATATGCTGAATTGGTAGATAAATATCAGTTACCACAGTCATCGTTCTTTAAATATCTTCAAGTTCGAGATTTTTGTCTGAAAAATCAAATTGAGGCTTCCCCTAATAATTTAATAGAAGGGATCCGTCTTCAAAAAAGGATTGCCCCACTTTACTCGGCTTTGATGGAATATAGACATGATGATATCCAAAAATGTATTCAGTATTGGATAAATCAGCTGGGAGATCCCCAAATTGATATTTTAGAATCTTTATCTTTGGCAAAAGAGATTTGTTTGGCCGCTAACTTAAAAGCTCAAGTTTATAAGACGGTCTTTAGGCTTGATTATACTCCTAAACGTATGGAAAATTGGGGAGATAAATATGATGGGAAATGTTTTCGCTGTGGGGACCCGGAAGCCGATATGGCGCATATTTTTTTTGACTGTACAAAACTATCACACTTTTTGAATGGAGTTGAATTATTTCTGTCGCAGGTATTATCATGCCCTCTCAAGATTTCTTCTACTCTTATGTTATTGGGAATAGGTCAAAAAATAGATAGCCACTTAGTATTAAAAGATCATAAGCATTTTCTATTTCTTGCAATGACTGTGGCACGGTTATGTATTGCTACAGAATGGCTATCACCTGAGGCTCCGACTTTTGAATTCTGGAGAGCTAAGCTGTATCGTATTTATGAAATTGAGTGGAACTTGTATGCATTGAGGTGGGTTCGGAAGAAACGTATTGGATTGTTAATTTGGGGAGCGCTAACAAATTTCCTAGAGGCAGGATGAATATTGAAATATTGGATATATTTTGTAACTGATTTATGTATTGCTTGCAATTAATTTTACTTTTCATTGCTAAGATATGTATGTGTTGAATATCTTAAAGGAACTGTCAAGGAAATTAAAAAAAAAAAAACAGTTAAGGGTGCAATGGGTGCAGATGGGAAAGGTGCCAGGATTATCAGCCACACAGGAAAACATTTATTGGCAAAAATATATTTTTGCCTGTAGTGCTTCACACTCCGCCCCAGTAAAAAGGGGCGTGCCAGCAGCTCCCACTTCCAATATGGCACTGTCGGCTAGCCACAGCAAGTGGCGCATTATACCAGTGGTACATTAGTTACAAAGTTTTATGCAAACCCTTCAACGATCACCATTATCCCGCAACCCACTGCATGGCCCTATGCATTGTATAGTGCTATAACGTTTTATAAAGTACCTTAACAGATGTGTTCAATACATCTGAGACTTTCCATTTTGAGGAACTTGTATCAATTGTAAACTTTACATTCACTGACATCTTTCATCATTTAACAGAAATATAATTTGTTGTGTTTTATGCACCACTTGTGACAGCAGATTATGGACCACAATAGTTAAGAAATGTCTTTTAGTCGACCCAGTGATACCTTGTATCAGTCTTAGAAGGATGAGAAGATGAGATGCCATCAATGGGATCCAAACTGTGACCTTCAGACTGCACTTAGATCCTTGGCACGGGTGCAATACTGGCTCATATAATAAGCACACACATGCATATCACACATGCATTAAGTAAAAGAACTGATAAGTCATCGAATAGATCGTTGATGGCTTGCTGCTGACACGCAGGTCATGGGTTCAAATCCCAACAAGGCAGTCTGTACCTTCAATACTTCCAGTGTAGGTAACTGAGCCCCATTAAACTGGGTATTAGTAACACCGGTTATGACATCACTTAGAAGGAAGGATATAGAAAATCATTTAACCCGGTGTCAACTTTTCTTTGTTCATGTAACATTTAAAGAGCACAGAGTGTTGTGGAGGCCTTATAGCAGGAGTGAAATAAACCGCTCTGGGTGTCCGCCTCGATCAGATTTCACATGCAGATAAACCGCTTGGAAGACCGGTGCGCTTCTAAAAACGCTGGAAATTGTTACTGTGATTTGAGGGTAAAAAAATAATTTAAATGAGATTGGATTTATCTATAGTTTGTGAACCCGTAGAATAAGTAAAGTCACCCTCATTAAATATACAGAAACATAGCATATGCAGTATTTAAATCCATAATGCATGTTTTGATTCTATGCATTAATAATGATGCCAAGTAGTTATAGCTGTAAAAAAGCACATTTAGTTAATTCTCCAGACTGTATGCGCATTCGCACTCACAAATACAGGCTTGGACGATGGACGCACATTCATTCTAAAAATGTAAACACGTACAGTGTACGGACCATAAAAGAAGTCCGAGTCATCCAAGGAAAAAAACAATATTAAATATGAGTCCCACTCAATAACTGTGAAAGCTAAACATAGAAGGAATGGAAAGCCATGGTCTATGCCTTATGTTAACGATTCTCACTTAAAAAATATGGAAATCAACTGGAAAAAGACATTTTCAGTGGAGTTAAGGTAACAATGAATTCAGATGGCAACCCTAAACAAGCATTGGCCTCGCGGCCGTAAAAGTAACGCCACGCGGCCATGAAACCGAAAGTCATCGCGATCGGGATCACGCGCTCTGTGTAAAGCACGCGAGGGATGTGCGTGCAGCAGTTAAAGGCGGAGCGTGGTGCGCGCGCTTGTGCACGTCACTGCAAGCTGGTGGCCACTTATGTAGCACTTCAAAAAGCAAGTTACTAAATGTCTCGCCAGAGCAGCTCATGAGCTGGCTCTGGCGAGACCTAATGAGCTTTTGAGAACGCACTCTGTAGCCTGCCGCCCATCTGGGTTAGGGTTAAAACTTCAATTTGTCACAGCATTCCTGGAATAATGATGGCCCGACGCGTTTCGAGGTTCACTACCTCTTGTTCATGGGCTGCTTTCACAAAAGCATTACATTGATTATTCTCCTCTTTCAATGTAAGCATTTTATTGGCTCTTCGCCCCCAGTGGGCTGTGCCTGGTGCCTAATTATCATTTAGAGCATGCTGGTTCGTAGTCACAAACAGGGAAAAAGCACTTATGTTTTCAGGTTTGCTCATTAACATGTATATGCTATTGCCATACATCACATTGTGGCACAATTTTTTGCGGGTAAAATCAAATGCTAAATCATTGCAATATAGATTAACCTCACATTCATATTTGTATGCATTCAATAAATAATTAAATAAATAAATTATTCATTAAAATATAAAAAAAATTATAAATAATTAAAATATACATATCATCACACATATATAAACATAAATATGTATGTGCAAAACTTTCACAAATGTAAATCGCATATGAGCATATTACTGCATAAATGCACTTGCCTTACCCATATTTAATACTTGTTTCTACACTATATATATATCATATGATCAAGGCCTGAGTGGGGGTTGAAACGCATCATGACAGACAGGCTTGACAAAGATTTAACAAATTAAAACTTGATTGGCACTGATCTCTGGGTCCGTTCTCCGTCTTTTTCCACCCGTGGGAGGCAGAAACAAAAGGCGAATTTACTTATATATATATATATATATATATATATATATATATAAATTGAGAATTAATTGTATGCTTATTTATAACACTGCTGTTGGCTGGAAGGGGGTTGTGTTGGACTTGGCACTATTTGCAGGGTCATCCCTCAACTTTTTGCCTTCCTCCTGTATTTTTTCTGACCTGTTGTTGGTGGTTTTATGACTCTGGGCACTTTTTCACTGCTGATCAGTGCTAAAGTGCATATGCTCTCTTTTGTAAAGGCAAGCCTGACTGCGCCCGTTCGTGTCCCGGAAGCGGCCAGCGCCGGCTACGCTGCCAACCGGGCGCCAGGTCATCAGGGCAGATTATGTTATATGGGGGATGCTTTACGGAACATTGACGCCCACCTTTGTCCCTCCAAAGGCAAATGGAATGTTCTGGATAGCAGTATCAAGGTATGTTTGACCTGTGGCTTTAGTCTGGCACCAGGCACCGCTACCCCTGCTCATATCAGCACTACCTCCCCAGAGTCCTTAAAGGTCCCCTCCATTTCTGTAGCCATGATCAATGTTAGATCCCTCAGGAAACATCACGCCGAGGTTTTTGATCTCAACGTCAGTTCTCTTGATCTTTTGTTTATTACGGAGTCTTGGCTTGATGCCACGTATGTCCCCATTGTTACTCTTGCTACTCCAGTAGGATACAAGATTATTAGAGCTGACCGTCCAGAAGGGGAGGGGGTAGCCATTGTTTACAAAGATAAGTGGGAGTTGCAGAGGGGAGACGTCACCTCATTGGGGGCCTGCGAAGCCCTTGACTTTAGCATGCGCTTTTCGTACCACTTCACGCTGGAGGGTTCACTCATCTACAAGCCCCCGGGGCATGTGGGTCCGTTCTTCCAGGCCTGTGGTGATGCCATTGCAACTATGGCGTTGAGATTTTCCAACTATGTTGTCCTTGGGGACCTTACTATTTTACTATTCATCTTGACCAGATACTGGCTCTGGACACGTCAAGATTTCTGGATATCTCATACCTGGCCCAATTGGTCCAGCGGGTCTGTCTCCCTACCCATCAGGCAGGTCGCATCTTTGACCCAATCTGTACCAATTTCCCCATTTCGATGAGGGACCCGTGTCCGGTCTCTTGGTCCGACCATTTCCTTGACATATTTCTCTTGGGAAGTGCGCAATGCTAAGCCCTCAGTGTGTCCTTTTCGCAAACCGGCCTTTGGTAAAATTGCCGCTGGTGCTCTCATCCATACTCTGGAAATCTCTAGACCCATTCTCTTGGGCGACCTAGAGGATAAACAACCTTTACAACGCAACTTTTACTACGCACTACCATTACAACGAAACTTTTACAACGAACGCGATGTAACCACGCGATGCCATTACAACGCAAGTCTTTACATCGACTTGCGCTAGATGGCGTGCTAACATTACAAATAGTGTAGTTTACTATCCCAACACCTTCCCTACTGTTAAGTGGACTGAAGTTGGAATAGTAAATTACGCTTTTCTAATGTTAGCACGCCATCTAGCGCAAGTCGATGTAAAGACTTGCGTGATAATGGCATAGCGTAGTAACATCGCAGTCGTTGTAACGACCGCGATGTAACTGCACGCGTTGTAATGACTCGCGTTGTTACATCATACATCCGACCTAGAGCGTCGGCTAGATAATTTTACCAGTTCGGTATCTAAGGCTGCTGATACTCTTGCCCCGCTGAGCTCTACTAGGCCTTCTAGGGGATCTCCCTCTAAGCCCTGGTACAGCCCAGAACTCAAAGAAGTAAAACACGAATGCAAGATTCTTCATCAAGCATGGCACCACAGTGACTACTGCCCTGCGGCCAAGCTGAATCTCGGAATCAAGCAAAAAATTTATTATGAGTCCATAGCTCAGGCTAAAAGGGAATTTTACATCACACGTATTGCTAAAACAACGCTAAGGAAATATTTTCGATAGTGCAGAGCTTTACGTCGCCTTCAGCCCAAGCTAGCGCATTCCAATTTTCAGTCGCCTGGAGCAAGACTCTTTCTACTTTTTTTATGGACAAAATCCGCACGATTCAGGCAGCTTTTCTACAGGGTGTCTGTGATATCGAGACAATGACATCGCCTTCACTGGTGGGCCCCACCCATTGTGTGGATGCTTTAATATCGGTGGATTTGGAAGATTCGCTTAAAATCCTGAAGAGCTTAAAGTCTCGCTCTCCCTCTGATCCCTGCCCGGCCAGGTTGCTAGCAGCAGCAGCTGAGACGATGAACTCAAAAGCGAATAGCATTGTTGATCTGTCCCTCCATACAGCTAGCGTCCCTATGTCCTGGAAACAGGCCAAGATTTTGCCACTTATAAAAAAGCCGTTATTAGACACTCGCAGTCCAGGGAACTATAGGCCTATCTCTCTATTACCTGCTGTGGCCAAGGTGTGTGAGAAGGTTGTCACCAAACAATTCACTGAGTTTGTTGAAAGAGAGGGTCTGATGCATCCCGCTCAGTCAGGGTTCCGAGCTGCACACAGCACGGAATCGGTGCTGGTGGAGTTGGCGGAGGGGGCAGCATTGATTTTGCTTGACCTCTCTGCGGCGTTCGACATGGTCCCACACTCTCTTCTCCTCTCACGACTTGCCAGGATAGATGTGCCGGGGACGGCCTGGAGCTGGCTCAGGTCCTTTCTTGAGGGTTGGGCCCAGTAGATCTGGTTGCCTCCATCTTCCTCTCTTCCTCCGGCTGTGACTACGGGAGTTCCTCAGGGGTCCTCCCTCAGCCCCCTTCTTTTTAACATTTATGTGATGCCCCCTGGTCTATCTGGCGGAGAGCCTGGGAGCTAAGGTGATGGCCTACGTCGATGACACCCAGCTGCTCTTTACCTGGTACATGGATGACAATTCTGTCGCTTCGGCTCATCACTGTCTCTCTTCCATTTTTAGGTGGCTTGCGGCTGCACAACTAAAATGCAACAAGGAGAAGTCAGAGACTCTCCCATTTGGAAAATTCCCTCCCAGGTTCTGGGAAGCTCTGTGGCCACCTGATTTTCCCCTGCCCTGCCCTGCCCTCCTCGAAAGGAAGCCGGCGAAGAAGATGGGGGTATGGTTTGATGAGAGCCTTTCCTTCTCATTTCATATCAAGAAGTTGGCCGGTATCTGTTTTGATCTTCTCAACAGTTCTTTCCTTTTCTGCCACAAGCAGCAAGAGAAACGGTCACCTGTGCTCTCATCCTGTCATGGCTGGATTATGCCAATGCCCTTCACATTGACATTCCTGGCTTCCTGATAAAAAAGCTTCAGGTAGTCCAGAACTCGGCAGCTAGACTACTTCTGGGCATCTCCACCAGACACAGCATGCGTCATCACTTGCGTTCCCTTCACTGGCTTCCCATAGTGGAACGGGTGACGTTCAAATTGCTGGTCCTAGCCCATCGCGCCTTACATGGCGTTGGACCATTCTACCTGCAAAAGCGGTTTACCTTCAAGACAGTTGCGATCAGCATCCCACCGACTCGCACTGGATCCCTGAATTAAGTACCAGAGGCTGGGTGGCAGGTCTCTGACTCGAAGGGCTGCGGTAGCGTGGAATGCACTTCGCCTGGCACTACGCAATAGTGAAGACCTGACAACATTCAAGAAAAATCTGAAATAATATCTTCTCGCTTGCTAGTCTCCTTGCTCCCCTTAAAACATCGCGCTGAGACACTAAAAAATCCTAATAACATAATAACAATAACATGTAATGGATTAGTGACTTCATGTTTGGCTATTTGATTTACATGTAAGACCCTAGTACAGTGCACCATGTTTGCCCAGGGCTTGTAAATCAAATGCTGCTGGGGGGCTTGCAGCACTGGTTGAGCCACCCACAGAAGCAGCTTGTAAATTATGGCTCAGGCCTGCCATTGCAGAGCCTGTGTGCAGTCTGGGACTGCCATGTCGACTTGGAAAGTGCACACACTTGCCAGTCCCTAAACCTTCCCTTTTCTACATGTTAGTCACCCCTAAGGTAGGCCCAAGGTACCCCCATGGGCAGGGTGCATTGTATCTGAAAGGTAGGACATACCCTGATGTGTGTGGCTTGTCCTGATAGTGAATTACAGCCTATTTCGTTTTTTCACCATTGCAAGGCTACCTGTTCCCATAGGCCAGAATGGGCAGTTTGATTATAACATTTTATAATCCTAACTGACCCAGGGAACTAGGTAGAAATTCGAGTTTAGTATGTCTCTGCTAGGTTTGGGTATTCAGTGTCTGATTTGTGTATGACGGGGGCTGGAGAGGGCCTTGGCACCAGCAGTCTGATGGGTTAGGGCTGTACTGAATAGGACCTGCATAGAGAGTAGAGTGTGGAGATGTCCTTTCACTGACCTGAGCCCTCATAGAATAGAGAGTGGGGAGTGGGGATTTCCTTTCACTGACCTGACCCCTCATAGAATAGAGAGTAGGGGGAGGAGATTTCCTTTCAGCTACCTGGGCCTGGTCTGCTCTCAAACAATGCTGTGCCCACCTCCTGCCAGGAAGCTGCAGCCAGGAGGACAGAACTGGTTATGACTAGGTACATACACTCTCTGCCTTCACAGAACAACTGATTTGGCGGTATAAATATTGGGGCCCAGACCCTGGAACTTTAGATCACTTCTGGGAATCAGGACAAACCTTTGCCAAGGAGAAGAACCAAGAAAGCTGAAGGAGGAGACTGCCTCTATGCTATGCTTTTTCTTGGGTTGGCCTGCTGTGGTTACTTTATTTGCCAAGGAAAGGGGAAGAGAACTTTTGTGAACTTTTCATCATCTTGAAGAAGAAACTCCAAGGGCTAGAAGTGTGCTTGCCTCCTGCCTGAAGTCTCAGGGATACAAGACTTCATCACCAGCTCCCCCTGAATTCCCTTGCTGAGAATTCTACCTGCAGTGAGGTGCCTGCTGTTGTTTGGGCCCTCTGAAAGACTGCGTGTCGCTGGGAGCTGGAAGCATGATGCAATGAGGAGAAGCGTGTTGCTACCGTAGCAGTTGCCGTCGCATCACAGAAGAAGCGTGCTGCAGCTGTTCGCTGTCACAACGCAGACGCAGCGTGTCGCATCACCGGAGAAGCGTGCCACCGCTGCAGAAGTCACCGTCACATCACTGGAGAAACGTGTCGCAGGGCCTGTCGCGGCTCCAAAGTTAATCAATTTTGCCACACGGCCGTCGGGCGTGCACGCATCGCAACCACTTTGCCAGTCCCTAAACCTTCCCTTTTCTACATGTTAGTCACCCCTAAGGTAGGCCCAAGGTACCCCCATGGGCAGGGTGCATTGTATCTGAAAGTTAGGACATGCCCTGATGTGTGTGGTGTGTCCTGATAGTGAATTACAGCCTATTTCGTTTTTTCACTATTGCAAGGCTACCTGTTCCCATAGGCCAGAATGGGCAGTTTGATTATAACATCTTATAATCCTAACTGACCCAGGGAACTAGGTAGAAATTCGAGTTTAGTATGTCTGAACTCAGAATGTTAAAATACATCTTTTAGTGAAGATGGTTTTTACATTCTGTGTTTGAAAATACCACTTTTAGAAAGTAGGTATTTTCTTGCCTAACCATCCAGGATGTCTCTGCTAGGTTTGTGCATTCAATGTCTGGTTTGTAAGTGACAGGGGGCAGGACAGGGGCTTGGCACCCGCAGTCTGATGGGTCAGTGCTTTTCTGAATAGGACCGGCATTGAATAGAGAGTAGGGTGTGGATATGTCCTTTCACTGACCTGAGCCCTCATAGAATAGAGAGTAGGGGGTGGCGATTTCCTTTTGCTGACCTGAACCCTCATAGAATAGAGAGTAAGGGGAGGAATTTTCCTTTCAGCTACCTGGGCCTGATCTGCTCTCAAACAGTGCTGTGTCCACCTCCTGCCAGGAAGCTGCAGCCAGGAGGACTGAACTGGTTATGACTAGGTACAGACACTCTCTGACTTCAGAGAACAATGGATTTTGCAGTATAAATATTGGGGCCCAGACCCCAGAACTTTAGATCACTTATGGGAATCAGGACAAACCTTTGCCAAGGAGAAGAACCAAGAAAGCTGAAGGAGACTGCCCCTGTGCTGTGCTTTTTTGGAATTGGCCTGCTGTGGTTATTTTATTTGCCAAGGAAAGGGGAAGGGGAAGATGACTTTTGTGAACTTTTCATCATCTTGAAGAAGAAACTCCGAGGGCTTGAAGTGTGCTTGCCTCCTGCCTGAAGTCTGAGGGATACAATACTTCATCACCAGCTCCCCCTGAATTCCCTTGCTGGGAATTCTACCTGCAGTGAGGTGCCTGCTGTTGTTTGGGCAACCACGTTGTCGCATCGCATCAAAGACACCATTTTGTCGCATCGCACCGAAGCATCATCTCAACTCCGGTAAGGAACTGACGCATCACCTTCCCTGAAGCAAGGAACTGACGCAGCACCTTCCTTGCAACCCTTTTGTTTTGTTTTGCGTGACGCATCCAAGGTACTTTGAGAGTAAAGTGTTACTTTTACCATCTACATTGAACTAAGTTATTTCTAACATTTTAAAGACTTATTTTTGATTACAGTATTGTGGATTTTTGTCATTTGACCTTGTGTTAAGTCTAGCAAAGATTACTTATTTTTCTAAACTGGTGTGGTGTCCATTTGTAGTGTTTTCACTGCATTACTGTATGTGTTCACAAATGCTCTACACACTGCCTCTGAGATAAGCCTGTCTGCTCGTGCCAGCTACTAAGGGGGTGAACAGGGGTTATCTAGGAGTGTATCCCCCTTATCCTGACTAGAAGCAAGGGTCCCTATTTGTACAAAGGTGCAAACCCTTGCCAACTAGAGACACCCATTTCTAACAGTTGCAATAACACTTAATCTTTATAATCAAAATGAAGAGAAAAATAATTTTAGTTGTGTCCCCTTTAAAACAAATTTATGTTTTTAATTGGTGGTGGGGAAAGGGTAGTGATTTCCCTTTAAATTGACACTCTATGTATCACTCTATGTATCACTCTATGACCCAGTAGAAGGCTCTGGCTGAAACACGTAGGTCAGCTTTGGATGTTATGTACTCTGCACTTTGCTTGTTTATGGCTCCATGATGTTTGGTTGGTTATGAAACTTAAATAAAGCACCTCATCACAAAGAATTCTATTGTGCCATTCTTCTGTCCGCCCTTGGAACGTATTGTGGATTGCAGGGCATTTGTTACAGAGGCTTAAAGCAAAATTTGGAATGTAGAGCTGGGCTATGTGAAACGTTCACACGGAAGTGAAGCTGCTCCGAATTACTGGCAAACATTGGCAGTTTTATGGGAAGGAAAGAAGTTGCTCTGACTATCGAGCCTCAACGGATTAAGGAGAGACGGGCATGTGACGGATTGCAAAAGCACTGAATTGCATGGTTGAGTGGTGAGAGGCTTCGGTGGGCCTCGGGGGAAGCACAGTCGCAGACTGGTCTTCCCCCGGGGTCATTCGAACAGAGGAGGACCACGCAGGGGCAAGGGGTGTGGTTAATGGGTGGGTATAAGAACGCAGGGGAGGAAGGGATCTTCTTCTTCCTGCATTCTCAGCACCATTGGGAGGGTTTAGTTAGGAAAGGTTAGCGGAGGTTAATTCCTTAGTCAGGGTGTCGAAGGCGGCGTGTTGGCTCAGTGCTTGGCTCAGCTACGATGAGGAGTTCAGAGCCTGAGTTAGTGTGAACCCGGAAAAGCACTGGGGGGTGGTGGATCAGGAGCTGTGGATGCAGTGGATGGCATCCACGCACTCATCGGTGTCTACTCATATGGCTAGTCGCTTGCCGGTCACTTACCGGTCCTTTCTGCCGCATCCCGCCCACAGTGGGGTGGGGGGAGTTTCCGCTGGTACAGGTCCCACAGGTCAGCCTGCCAAGCCGGGTGGCAACAACACCGGGACATGTCGGAGCTACAACAGGGGCTACTGTTCCCAATACCTGTGTAATTTCAAGCATGAGTGCTCCAAGTGTGGGGGGCGGCACGCCCTTACCCAATGTTTCACCTTGGTCGCGCCATCTGAGCGGTGGTGCAACGTGAAGGGTAGGGGGCAGTCTGGACAGAAGGGCGCATACACTGGCTAAGGTGGAGGTGAAGACCCCGTGGCTCTCGTGTTACCCGGACAGGGAGGCGGCTTTGAAAATTCAGTGGGGTTTCACAGAGGGTTTTCGAATGGGCTATCAGGGACCTAGGGTGAGGAGATGGGCGGACAATCTGAAATCAGCCAAGGAGTTGCCGGGGGTGGTGGCGGCCAAGTTGCAGGAGGAGGTAGACGGAGGTAGGATAGCGGGCCCGTTTTGCGACTGGCCAGCTGACGACTTGATTATCTCCCCTCTGGGCGTGGTGTCTATGAAGGAGGAAGGTGAGCTTCGCATGATCCATCACCTCTCGTGGACGGAAGGGCAGTCTGTGAATGATTTCAACTCAGAGGCAGGCTCAAGGGTGCTCTATGCGTCAGTGGATGATGCGATCTACGTAGTGAGGGTGTGTGGGCCGGGGACGGAACTGGCAAAATGTGATGTGAAGTCTGCCTTCCGTCTTCTGGCTGCTGTCTATACACCCTGCGAAGGTCTCTCTGCTGGGGATGCAGTTTGTGGGGGCCATCTACGTGGACAAGGTTTTGCCCATGGGATGCGCGATTTCCTGTGCACTGTTTGAACTGTTTAACACATTCTTGCGGTTGGTTTTTACACAGATCAGCAGGCACCGGGAAGTTACTCACTATTTGGACAACTTCCTTTTTCTGGGGAGGGCACACTCTGGGGATTGTGGCAGGGCCCTGTCGCAGTTCCAGGAGATGTCCCAGCATTTCGGAGTCCTCTTGGCGCTGGAAAATACAGCTGGACAAAGCTGCAGTTTGACATTTCTGGGCATTGAGCTGGACTCCATTCATTGGATGGCTCGGCTTCCTGACACTAAAGTGACGGAGATACAGGCGTACCTCTTGTGTGCGACCTGGGAGAAGAGGATTGCGTTGAGGGCGGTGCAACAACTGCTGGGTTTCCTGAACTTCGCGTGCAGGGTGGTGAGGGCTAGACGGACGTTCTGCAGACAGCTCGGCATGATCATATCAGGGGCAGTTCTCCCACACCACAGGGTCCGAATTTCCATGGGGGTATGGGCGGACTTGAGGACATGGCTGACATTCTTGACTGATTTCAATGGGGTGTCCCTGGACTTTGAGGAGGAAAGGATGGTTTGGCAAGTGCAAATTTACTCTGATGCAGCAGGGGCGGCTGGTTTTGGATCTCCTGGGATAGCAGGTGGTGCGCGGAAGACTGGCCGGAGCATTGGGTGAAGCAGGGGAGGAGCATTGCATTTCTGGAATTTTTTCCCTTGTTGGTGGCGCTGGAGGTGTGGGGACTTGAGTTTCAGAACAGGTCAGTGCTGTTCCATGTGGACAACATGACTGTGGTCGAGTTGGTCAACCGGCAGAGGGCAAGGGATCTGAGAGTGTTGCGTTTGTTGCGGAGTTTCATGCTGAAATGTCTGAGATTGAATGTGGTCTTTAGAGCCAAGCATGTCCCTGGAGCGAATAATGACATTGCGGATGCTTTGTCTCGTTCGCGGTGGCAGCGGTTCCGGCGATTGGCACCAGGAGCGGATCTGTTCAAGACCACGTTGCTGGATGGCATCTGGGCCTTGGGGAAGTGAGGGTGATAGGCCTGGTTAAAAACTCAATCGCTGCTACTACAAGACGCACCCACAGACTGGCGGGGGCGGAGTTTGGATCCTTTCTGGGATGGCGCGGGGATTCTGCTTGGGGAGATCGCTCTACCATGGAACAAGGAGTGTTGCAGTTTGTATTGCATTGACAAGGGGCTGACGTCCGCAACGAATTCTGGGAAATTGGCAGGAGTAGCTTTCTATTGTTGTTTGTTTTTTGGTTTTGACCCTACAAAGGATGTGATTATAAGTAGGGTGCTCAGAGGTTGGGGCAGGGAGAAGAAAGGGGGAGGGATGTTGAGGGAGGCGATTACGTTTGAGATGTTGGTCAGGTTGGTTGAAATTTTACAGCTTTGCTGTTATGATGCTTTTGAGGTTCAGGTTTTCTGTTTGTGCATGATATGGATGTTTTTTTGGGATTTTAGGGTCTCCGAGTTGCTGGGTACGTGGTCGGTGTGTGGCAGACTGTATGAGGAGATCAGGTTGGATGTGGGGTGACTGGGGATTTGGTTGGGTCAGTCTAAAACGGATCAGTTGGGGAAGGGAAAGTGGGTTTGGCTGTGTGAGACTGGTTGTGGGGGAGCATGCCCGGTGGGTGGCTGAATGGAGGTTTTATTCTGCTGTCCGCTCGACCAACGAGTGGGGAGATTTTTTGTCACATGTCAGCGGAGAAGGTGATGGGGGGTCAGCTGTTGGCGGTGCTGCGCATGGCTTTGAGGCGCCTGGGTCTGGATCCGGCGGGTTTTGGGACACACTCCTTCCGCATTGGGCAGCGACAGCGGCGGCTCGGCTGGCTTGGTCCTGGGACAGGATGCAGCAAATTGGGAGGTGGAAATCTAGGTGCTGTGTGTGGTATGTTTGGAAGTGAGGGAATTAGCAGGGCCTGGTTAGGTATGGGGTTTTGGTGTGGAACGTTTCAGACTGTGTTACTAACGTCTTTCTCTCTCGTAGGTTGCATGGGTGGACCGGGGGCCAAGATGGTCACTTGGATTGTGGGGCATTCGTTTGTGCATTGGGCCTCCAAGTATGCAGAGCAACAGGTGTACGGCCGTAAGCTGGGACTCAAAGCACAACATCATGAGGTGCACTGGTGGGGAAAAGGGGTGATGCGATGGGGGGCATTATTGCTTTGGCTCGCGAAGATGGTCCCACAGAAAGGATGCCCTGATCTGTTGATAATACATCTGGGAGTGAACGATTTGATTTGGCTGTCGGGTTTGGCACTCTTACAGCTGATGCAGAGAGACTTGGAGGTGTTGAAACACAGGTTGGCTGGGACATGCATAGCCTGGACTAAATATGTTCCTCGAAGAGTACGGAGGGGGGCACTTAAACACGGGGCTGTTGAGAAAGCACGAAGGAAGCTCAATAGGGCAATGCGAGTTTTCTGTGGGGAGAAGGACATCCATGTAATTGCTCACACTGGACTGCGACTGGAAGTGCCACAACTGTTCAGGGATGACGGTGTGCATCTTTCAAGACTTGGGAACGCCTATTTACATGATGGAGATGAAAGATGTGGTTAGCAAGTTGTGGAAGGAGGCAATTTGGTGTCACAGGAATGCTTGAGTAGGTGGAGGTGAAAGATGCACATTTGGACCTCGGGGGGGGGGCCAGTAACAACCCTAAAGGGGGTTTCCTGGTTGGCGATACTTTGGAGGGGTGGGGGAGTCAATAGCGGGCATACCCATCCCTCGAGGGGGGAGTGAATGATGGGGGGAGCTGGAGGCAAGAGTGAAATGCTAGGTGATACCTGGGAGGATGCTAGGAGATCTGTGGAAATGGATGAAGAACGGAACGGGTCATGGAGTGGTAGGAGAAGTGAGTTCAGAGTGGGTGAAGAGATGGAAGGAATGAAGAGTTGTTGTTGGGGGTTGGTTTATTGTTGTTGATGTTATTTGATGTTGATTATGTTGTGCAGCCTGGTCCTAATAAATGACCTTTTACGCTTAAGGCACTAGAGTGTTGTGTTTATTGCGCGAGGCGGTGGGGCAGGGGACATGGGATGCTTGCTGCTGCTTTCACGGGTGGGCGCAGGCGTCTGTCCTTCACACTTTGCTGCCTGGCATTTTCTCAGCTTTGGTGTATCGACCTACTCTGTAGTATTGCATCCGTGAGGCAATTCCGAGGCTTGTAGAATCAATAGATTTTCTGTGTGTGTTTTACAAAATCCTTGAAAGACGGGTGGCAAGAAACATAAGAGGATATATTTGAGATGCATACATCTGTGTTTATAACACAGGAGGAAACGTTTGTTTTTTCAAAGGCTCACTGCAGTGTTATAACTGTACAGGGACAGGTATAGACGTGTTGCTCTTTGAAAACATGGCCGACAGATGGAGCAATGGACATTTAATATCGGGGATTTATGCATGGTTGTCTCCCCTTTTATATGGATTGAACCTTGGCTAAATGCAGTTCCTGACAGCTGTTTATTTTATTTTTCGCCATATTGTTCTTAGAATGGAACATGGGTATGGACATTGGTAGTTGATTTCTGTTCCAAGTTGTAGGAGGTAATGGGACTTAGACCTTTGGTACCTTCACATTGTCCGGGAGGTATAATCTAACATGTTGACATATTTTCTCACCCCACAGGGTCAACATTGTATTCACTATATTGACACTTTAATGTTTGATACGGATCCCTGGATCCCAGAAATTGGGTGGCAATAGATAAGTCATCTTGTGAAGGAAACCCTGTATTTGAAAGGTACATCTGCACTTGGTATATCATAATATAGTAATAGTTCAACAATTATGATTTTTTGACAACTGATTGTTTGAAACTTGCTCTTATCTTGATCCTCTAATCTCCACGGTAAGATTTCAAAATTTCAAAAATTACAACAAAAGAAAATTCAAATGTCAAAGACTCGGTGGAGTCTATATGACATTGGTTCCCTATAAACAGTTTTGCAGATGTATGCTGTTTTGCACAATCTATATTGTAGATGAATCATGGAAGTCTGAATGTTGTACTCATGTCCCTTAGTCCCCAAAACTTTGTCTACTTTACAAGGACAAATGAAGAATTAATGGTATGCTTATTTATAACGCTGCAATGAAACTTACTCTAATCAAAATGAAGAGAAAAATAATTTTGGTTGTGTCCCCTTTAAAACAATTGTATGTTTTTAATTGGTGGTTGGGAAAGGGTAGTGATTTACCTTTACATTGACATTCTATGTATCACTCTATGACCCAGTAGAAGGCTCTGGCCGAAACCCGTAGGTCAGCTTTGGATGTTATGCACGATGCTCTTTGCTTGTTTATGACTCCATGATGTTTGATTGCTTATGAAACTTAACCCCTTAGCTGCGGCGGAATTCCGCCGCGGTGCTGGGGGGGTTTGGGGGCACTGCGGTGGCGCCGTGCTCATGACGGAACCACTCCGTCATGAGTCACGGTTGAGCTGTGCTCATGACGGATTGGTTCAGTCATGACTCCGACCACGGCGCTAATCGCCCGCACAGGCGGGGAATTAGCGCCGCGTGGGCAGAGCGGCCGCCAACGGCCACAGCATGATGGAACCACTCCGTCATGAGCACACGGCACCCGTGGCTCATGACGATGTGGTTCCGTCATGAGCAGGGAAGGGGTTAAATAAAGCACCTCGTCCCAAAGAATTCGGTTGTGCCATCTTTCTGTCCACCCTTGGACATGATTATATATTTTTTTTAAACACCTCCATTTTAGCTTCTTTTCCTTTGGAAAAGTACCTCATTCAGCTCTGGCCTTCTCCTGACTACTATTGCTCCTTCACGTCCAAATGCTTAGGGAATGGATTGTGGGCCATAGCTATATCTATTGGGCTAAAGAGGCTGCAAAAAAGAGAGGTATTGATAGGGACTTGGGTTTGCCAAATGTGCAGATTATTTGGTTTTGCCAGAGAGGGTTGATGTTTCATCAGTTGTTCGCTTTGGTTAAATCCATTGTGGATTCCCAAACTCCTCAACTCATGATTGTGCACTGTGGTGGCAATGACCTAGGCACATTGACTGCGGTAGGGCTGGAAATCCTATTGAAACATACCTTTGAAGAACTGATGTTGCTTTTCCCTCAAATTGTCTTTGTGTACTCTAATATATGCCAAAGACAGAAATGGAGGTGGTCAAATCTGTTCTGTCCACAGATTTACAAAGCCAGGAAACATGTTAATAAAACTGTTTCTGCATTCCTCAGAGACCATCGTATGGGCTGTATCTATAAAAACAATCTGCATTTTGACATGCATGGAATTTATAGAAATGATGGAGTGCACTTTACAGATGAAGGCAATAGTGTGTTTCTAACTAACCTGAAACTCTGCATCTGGTGTTATGTGTAGCAGCCACATACACACAACCAACACAATGGCTCTTGGAAGAGTCACCCTAGTACCCGAAATATTGTGAAGTTTTTCAATAAAGAGTTTGTTTCCCTTTAGTTTTTGGAATAATCTTTGCGGACACGTTGGGAAAACGGAAAAGAAAAGCAGACATTCAATGGCCACCAACACACCCAAAAAAATATGTAAAAAAATCCATTCTCAAGATTGGCCTACAAAGGTTAGTATACACATACTTCTTTAAAAGCATGTTTTAACTCATATTGTTGTACTAAGTTTCTTTAAAAACCATATTTCAAACCTATTTCCCATTTTTGCGGTTATTTGGCACTTCGCATTGACGTCGTTAACTGTGACAATCATGCCTTGTGAAAACACATACATGCACACACATTACAGAATGCTACACGCTAGATGTTTATTACTGTACACTTCAAAGTCATGTTTTTCTACTGTATTTCTTGAACAATCATCTCTAAAACCTATTTTCCATTTTCACGTTGACTCCGGATAGCGTGATGCCCAACAGGTACGTCACGAATGCAGAAAGCAAAAGCGGGATTTCAATAGCCACCACCACATTTAAAAATTATAACTATATAGTGACTGCTAACCATCACAGTAGATAGCACACAATATAAATAACTCCATAAAAACATTTATCAGAATCTCAAAATAATGTAATGTGTATTGATGATTCACATTTAAAAAAATATATATTTTCACCAACATCCCCGTGATGTTACATAGGGTGTTAGCGCTGGCTGTCGCAATGTCATCGCGAATATAGCACGCGATTAAAAAAACTATTTTGTGAAAAAAAACTTGTGTCACTAACACCACAATTTCTAAACCGTGGGGTAAGAGTATATCCAACCTAACCCCTTATGTGGGCTTTCACACAGATTTTCAGCCCCAGGAACCATTCCCAATAGATAAACCAGCAGCTGCACCTTTCTATTCAGGTTGCGACCAGACAATCAGAGCGTCAAGATGCGAGTATTCTAAATTAATCGCGAAACCACCGTTAAAATATCTACAGCGGAGAGGTGAGAATAAGTTTGAACTTAAATTTCTCAAAAACTACTGAACGGATTTACACCAAATAAGCAAAATGCAGTACCTTGAACTGACCTCTACCTCCCTGCCAAATTTGTTGTAAGTCAGTTTAGTGGCTCGGGCTGTAGAGGTGGCTAAAGCTTCCTATTTGAATTAACATTACAAACGCAAACTTATTTTGCACCCGAAATTCTCGGTCCCACTGCACAGATCACCCCCAAACTTTCTCAATCAATGGTACCCACTGTGAGACGTTTTGGCAAAATTCATGCAGATTGGTTAATTGACGCCAAAGTTGTAGCCAAGTCCAAAAATCCCTTTCCCATGGAAACTAGGTCCTAACTATAACTACCTAATGGCGACCACCAGTTGGTCATGTATAAATATATATATACATATATTCGCGAACCCCGCAGAGCATGGGCTTCATTCTGATTGGCTGCCAACACTCCAGGCCAGAAAGTGTTGGCAGCCATCTTGTGACACGGTAAAACTGAGTCACAAGAAAAGAGTAAAATAAAGGTTAAAAACAAGAAAAGGCGGCAGGGTAGAAAAACCCTGACCCCCTAGGCCAGCCCAGGGTGTCCCACAAGGACCCTCAGGGCAAAAAAAAACATATATATTTTTTTTAGATCCGCCAAATTCGTGCTGGGTAAGCAAATCCGGACGATAAAAAATAAAAACGAAGCACCAGCTCATGCGCTTCATTCTGTTGAGCCCCAGGGTGGGCAAGTTCCTGGGGCCAATGAGAAAATTATATGCAGGGGCCCATGGGGGCCCCCGCATCCCCAGGAACTGCCACCTCCCTGGGACTTTATTTATTATGCGAGGGGGCTTGGGGCCCCCCAGCAGCCCAAGGGACCGCCACCTCCCCGGGGCTCAGCAACAAATAATGTGCATGTGGGCTCTTTCCCCCCCACTCTGCCCCGGGGACCGCCACCTCCAACGGCTTTAGTTTAATAGTGGCGGGGGGCCTCGCTGGCCCACCAACCTCCAGGGACTGCCAGCTCCTCAGGACTCCAATTAAATGGATGGGGTCCCCAGGCCCAAAAGGGTCAAGAGAAGGGGGGGCCACACCGCCCCCCTTCTTACATTTTTTTTTAAATTATTTTTTTTTTAACAGAAACTCGCTGAAGGTCCTGCCCCCTCCCTGCATGACTCTGCAAAAGCGCCTCCTGGCATGCTCTGCATTGGGGGTTTAAGTCCCGATAGCTAGAGAGGGTCCCTGTGGGCCAACTAGCACCATATTGGATTCATTTTCTTTAAATACATCTGACCCAAGTGCATCAACATAAACAAGGCACAAGCAGTGTTTTACATCTATTCCACCGATGCTTGATGTGGTGGCCATTATAGAGTGGTTAAGTTCACGTAACTTTTTATATATACATATACACTGAAAAATAACATTATATAAAGATTAAACGATCATTCCCAATGGGGTCATAACACATGATTCAATTTCTTTAAGCTTTCACAAACATTGCATGAGTTATAGCGTATATCTTTACACAGCAAATTGATTGTTTGTATATTCAGCTTCTCTTAACCATCATTATAGTTCGATTGACCCTTTAAAATATTCTAACAGAGTTCATATTTAAATTATATGGTGATGTCTATAAATGTATCACCAAATTTGTTAGACCTATATTCAGGTACATTAAAACATTCTCATAATGCCCCAGTGGGCCTGACAGGGTCAAAGAAATCTTATTTCATGCCATATCCCCAATTTTTTACTTATACATGTAAGTGGGCCTATGCTCCATTTTTTCTTTTCCACATATTTAAATGGCTTCAATAATGGAAAAGACAATTTAAACAATAGGTTACTAATCCTAATATTTTATATAAGCACTAAGCATATTAAGGCCACCAACAAAGTTGAGCATAATCACATGTGTCCTCCATTCAATACACAAAGTAATTTAACGTGCCCCTGTTGCCCAACTAAAACAGAAATTATATAATTCATACAGTTTTAATTAAAATCCATCCTGGAACTGAATGCGTATCTGAGACCGGGCACACATCTTTGGAGTATCTAAAAAATGCATATAATTCCTCATCAATATTGAGGCCCTGTGGTTTCATATTATTGATATTCAATATATATTTTGGCTCCAACTGTCTCAGTTTGGCTTCAGGGTCTCCACCTCTTTTATCTTTTGGGACCATGGCTAAACAAGGGTATTTCATTAAGTGTGCATCCCCATTGTGTACTTACTCAAAATGCCGGGTGACAGGATAATTTCTACCTTTACTGATTATGGCGCTAAGATGTTGCAGTATACCCCTATGTGCGGGTAATGCTGTGCTCCCTACATAAATTTTAGGGCATGGGCACTTTAACATATAGATGACAAATTCGCTGTTACAGGTTAGATGCCACTTCACCCTTATCACTTGGTTGAATGGTGTAACTAACTGTGCTAGGTTTTTACTATGTTGACAGGCTTCACTGCGATTACATTTGAGAAATCCCTCCTTGCGTGTAAGCCATGTTTGCTTAGGTGTCCTAGCATTCAGTTCACTCCTGACCAGATGGTCTCGTATGGACCTAGCTCTTCTAAAACAAATTTGTGGGTTATTGGGTATGTCCTGTCGAATTACTAGATCATTTTTGATCAAGTGCCAGTGCTTGTGCAGAGATCTGCACAATCTATTATGGTCCACACTGTAAGATGTTATAAATGTCTGTTTATTAGTTTTATGTTTTACTTTTGGCATAAACAGTGTTTTATCTCTTTTGTTTAATCCTGCCCTTTTGGGAGCTGCATTGAAGAAACAAGTAATGATTTCTCTTTCTATGTTGTCATCCTATTTTTCAGTACTGCATAGGCGTCTTGCTCTAAAAATTACCCAAAGGGGATCCTTTTAATCGGGGGGTAGGATGAAAGCTACGGGTGCGAAGGGTGGTATTTTCTGCCACTGCTCTCCTGTACACTTTGGTTACCCATCTCTCTTCCTCTACCTTCACTAACACATCCAGAAGTTCAATTTCAGTTTTACTGATCTTACTAGTGAAACACAAATGTAATTAATTTTGATTGAGACATTCTACAAATTTCTCTTCTTGTGTTACAGTGCCCTTCCATAGCAAAAACAGATCACCTATGTATCTGACTTGAAGTATAATGTGATCCATCCACTGCTCCATGGCCTGAGCACCTGCTCCCTCCTCCATGCTGTATGTCAATTTGCATAACTGGGTGTGAAGCGGGTGCCCAAAGCTGTTCCTCTGATCACTTTTAAAAGGGCATCTTTAAATATAAACATATTCTTGGTAAGACACCACTCCATCATAAATATCAGCATTGTGTTGTGTTCCACAAACGTAATAGGTCTCATTGTAAAATAATGTTTAACTGCTTTCAAACCATCACTCTGTTTTATACTGATATAGTGCCAAAGCATCTAAGTTCAATAAGTACGTCACTTTCCAATTTGATATCAAATATTCTGCCCAGGAATTCTGCTGTGTCCTGCATGTATGATGGTAATGTTCTCACTAAAGGATTCAGAAATTGATCTTTGTATTTAGACACATTGTTTAAAGTGCAGACTTGTGCTGGTATGATCGGCCAACCAGGTGGTACATTGGTATTTTGGTGCACTTTTGGAATAATGTAAAACACAGGTATCTTAGGATGAGGTTGTTCAAATAGCTCAATTCATCCCAACTCAGGAGACCTTGTTCAGCCTAGTCTGTTAATAAGGTGGACAATACCTCATTGGCCCGTGTGTTTTCCATCTCTGTTATTCTACAATACCAGTCCTTATCATTGAAATGTTTGTAGGCTTTTTCCAGATGAGTCTCTTTTCTGTAAAACAATACTCCCTTCTTGTGTGAGGGCTTCACTTTGAAGTTATCATTGCTGGTAATTCTTCCATTGTTTGTTTGACTTCCCTATTCAGTGTTCCTTTCTTTAGAAATCTCTTGTTCTTAGATGATTGTATATCTCTTATCTCATTTATCATGTTTTCTGTGTGTATGTGTTGATGTTATCGCTCCCCATTTGCGGGATATATCTAGATTTTGCCCTGAATGTAGTATCTCCTACTTCACGTAGATTAATATGGGAATGTCTTGTTCCATTAGATTTTCTATAGGCATATTCATATTTGTTGTTTCTACTTCCATTTCTAATAGTTCCATTAAAAGTTCATGATCAGAAGCCAATATTTTGTTTGTGGTTGTTCTTCCTCTCTCACTGTACTTACAGTCTCTTTTTTATTTTGCTTTCATGTAATTTTGCTAGTTACAATTTTCTCGTAAATTTGAACAGATCTATTCTCATTTGTGAATAATCAAATTCAGCTTCTTGACAAAAGGATAGGCACACCACTACATTTCTTTTATTATTTTCTGATAACTCCCTATCTGTTAGATTTGATATAGTCTGGGATTGTTCTGTTATTTCCAAAGGCTCCTCATATTCCTCCCACAGGTTTCTACCTTTTCTTATTTTTGCTGGCCTGACTCTTCTTTGTTTCCACCTCTTCCTTTTGGTCTTCCCTGCCCCTTTTGGGCTAATAATCTGTTTTTTGGTCCCACCTTAAAAAACGAAATTAATCTGCTATTGTGGTGCGACATTAGCTATTTCCTTGCCTGTTCCTTCCTCCAATTCTGAGCCAGGATCTGAGCTCAAATCACTGTGTGTTATATCCTGATATGTTTTGTTCATATCTTGTACTTTTGGCCTTCTCATAGTATCGCACATCTTGGCAAATGTGTATATTTGCACCCCGTTCATAATCCATATGGTCCCTTTGGAATTTGATTGCCTTTTGTGTTTTAATGCTGTGTTCATATATGGCCAATCTTTCTTTGAGACCTTGTCTAAATTTGGAGATCTTTTCTTTAACATCATCTTTATCTATTTCTTTATTTAATTCATCCAGTTTAGTATTGATATCTTTTCTTTTTATATCCACATATTTTACCAGCATTTTTAAAATGCCCTGCGAGCTATTGGCATTATGTTCTGCCCAATCTTTAAGAAGGTCTGGGTGAGGTTGTTTGTATGTGGGTGTTATCATAATGTGTAATTCACATTGTACACTGTCCTACTTCCATATATTTGTTCAAGGGTGTGTTTTCCCATCAACATGGCACTTCACTTTTTTTAGTTTCTCCAACAGTTGCAGTTTGTGCCATAAGCTTCTCTTTGCACCCCCGACTCCCTGTGAGCCGGCATTGGGTATAATTGCCATCCACTCTCTGAGAACAAGTCCAGAGCTGCCTGCTCTCTATTAATGCATTCTTTCTTTCTCATTATGTATAAATGCTGCTTTTTACTGCATTCCAACTTTCAAACTGCCGATTGCGCTCCCACTCTCTTCGTGGAAAAAGTGCATTGCTTCTGACTCCCACTTTCCCTCCACGGCACTCACTTGGGTGTCCTGTGGTGATAGGAGGGTCCTCTGGCTCCCTCTTTACTATGCCAACCTCCGGTACTGCGAGTTGCTTTCCAACCAGAGATGTGGAGGAATTCCAGCCACCAATTTCCTCCATATAGCGAATGCAGGGGTGCAGCCTGACTGTCAGGAGTGCTGATATTTCATCACATTTGCCTTTGCATTAGATTATCACCATCCTTCGATACCTTTATCACAAGGACACTGCACACCCAGCAGGCTGAACAATACTTTATTTATGTAGGTAAGTGAGAAACAATCAATGCGTTACGGTTGCACCGCAGCCTTACTCACGATACAGCGCCATATTGGATTCATTTTTTTTACAAACATCTTTATATACATTTTTATATACAGGTGCATCAACAAAAACAAGGAACAAGCAGCGTTTCACATCTATTCCACTAATGCTTGATGTGGTGGCCATATTACTTTGGTTAAGTTCACATAACTTTTCATATTTACATATACTCTGAAAAATAAAATTAAATATGGACTAAACGAGCGTTCGCAATGGGATCATAACGTGATTACATTTCTTTAAGCTTTCACAAATAATGCATGGTTTACAGCGTATATACATATTTACTCACTACTATTTTTAATTACTATTTAGGAACTGGGTCTAATTTGCTTTTAAGCTTACTTGACCAATTTGCACATCACACTTTAACCTATCCTATTCTGCTGCTAGCAACGCTTCGATCCAGAGGGAATTGGGGGTGGAGAGCTGGACAGTCACTGTGGGGTTAGCGGGCTAGTGGTCCGGCCGCCACTTCAAAAGGCACAGTGACGCAATTGCGCAGCGCTGCCTTCCTGGTTACCGAGCTGTGTTCAATGCTCGCCAGGATCTATTGATTTTAAACCTGTCACTCGCTACTATTTTTAATTACTGTTCAGGAACTGGGTCTAATTTGCTTTTAAACTTACTTGACCAATTTGCACGTCGCACTTTGACCTATCCTATCCTGCTGCTAGCAACGCTCCATTCCAGAGGGAATTGGGGGCGGAGAGCTGGACAGTCACTGTGGGGTTAGCGGGCTGGTGGCGCGGTCCCCACCTACAGAAGGCACGCTGTCGCGATCGTGCAGCGCTGCCTTCCTGGTTACCGAGTTGTGTTCAATGCTAGCCAGGATCTATTGATTTTAAATCTGTCACTCGCTACTATTTTTGATTACTGTTCAGGAACTGGGTCTTATTTGCTTTTAAACTTACTTAACCAATTTGCACGTCGCACTTTAACCTATCCTATCCTGCTGCTAGCAATGCTCAGTTCCAGAGGGAATTGGGGGCAGAGAGCTGGACAGTCACTATGGGGTTAGCGGGCTAGTGGTCTGGCCGCCACCTACGAAAAGGCACACTGACGCAACCGCACAGCGGACGCATGCAGCAGGCGCACCACTGGTGCACCGTAGGTGCTCCTAAGGCAAGCCCGTCTTCGCCCGTCCACGCTCAGACCGGACTCAGGGCCCGTTCCCCTGGTTAATCGGGGTCAGATTTTATTACTTATCCTAGAGACTTCCTCATGAGACTAAATCCACATCATGGGAAAGCTCACTGCCCTGGGATTTATCCAGAAGCTATGGCCACAGACTGAGCAGGTACATGTCCCATGTGCTGTCAGACCTATCCTATCATCCTGAATCGGTCTGTGGGTGGCCATGTTATAAACGGTAAACTCTCCCCCCCTCAAATGTCTACTTTTAAATGCGAGGTCACTGGTCAAAAACAACACGGAATGTGCATTATTGCTTGTTGAACATCATATCAAGCTGGCACTTATAACAGAGACCTGGTTTGACAATACCTCAGGACCTGATCTAGTTAAAGTAATAGCGCTGGGTTTTCTATGCTATTCACATGATAGACCCATCAGGAGTGGTGGTGGGCTGGCGGTTATCTATCATAACTCATTGGAACCCTCCTTCCTCCCAGCCTTAAACGCTGCTTGTGAAGCTCTGGCACTCAGAGTATGCACTTCTAGCCATGACATGTTTAAGGGAATTCTTCTCTATCGCCCCCCTGGTCACAGAGGTGAGTTTCTGGAATCTATGTAGACGCTACTAGAAGACGGGTTATGCTCAAATCTTTTCACTATAATGGGGGATTTCAATTTCTATCTTGAGGATACTAAAGACCCAGATACTGTAAAGCTGTGCCAAGTGATGAGTGGGGGGGATCTCAAGCAGCGGGTATAAGGTCCTACCCATGCAGCAGGACATACTCTTGATGGGATCTACTCTAACCATCCAAATTTGACCTGTACAGCAGTATTGCCGCTCCCGTGGAAAGATCACTCTGCAATTCTAATCGAAGTCGCACAGTTAACACATCCCAAGATAAATCTGAGCCTAAGGATAAGATAGCCACAAGGGTCTGGAAAGATATTAATAGTAGAGAGCTAGGAAACCTACTTAAAGCGACTGCCCATGATCTACCTGAGGGATTTGATGATGCAACTACCGCCTACACGGAATGGGTAGAGGCAGCTTGCAATAAACTTGCCCCGGTAAAATGGTGTACTCCCAAACGGATCCATCCATCAGCTCCCTGGTACTCAGAAGAATTAAAAGTGCAAAAACAAGCCTGTAAATGGCTAGAGCGACTCTGGAGAAGTGACTACTGCAAGACCGATAAAAAGGCCAATAAAGATAGTCTCTCTCTCTACAAGAGACTACTTCAGGACACTAAAAAGAGTTTCTTTTCGGAGCAGATACATTTGGCAAAATCCTCCTCCAAAGAACTCTTCAGAACTATTGTTAAACTCACAGTCCTCTAAATGCATACAATTCAGAGCAGCTCTGAACTGTACGAAAATCTTGCTTCCGCTTTTCAGTTAAAGGTGGAAGCCATATTTTCATCTTTTGCCCTCACACAAGCTGATGATGATGGAGACTCCACCATAATGGAGCCCAATGGGTGAGGGGCAACATTAACGCTAGACAGCTTCTCTCCCCTGGAGACAGAGATTTGATTAAACTCCTGATGTCTACTCAATCAGGTCCTCTGTTGGATCTATGCCCAGCTGACGTGATGAAGCTAATTCCAGAAACCATTGCGGAAGCTCTTCCTCCCCTGTTCAATCATATTTTTAAGGTGGGACATTTCCCCAAAAAATGGGAAATGGCATCCATCCTGCCCCTGCTTAAAAAAGAACCTCAACCCCAAATCCCGAACAACTACAGACCTATCTCCTGCCTCCCACTACCTGCGAAAATGATCGACAAAGCCTTAACCGTGAACTCAGTCGGTTCTTGCAGACCAATAACATCCTCGACCCAATGCAGTTTGGATTCAGAGCGGAACACAGCACCGAACTGGCTTTGATCAAGTCCACCGAGGAGGTTAGAGAGGCCTTGGACCAAGGAGGCACCGCAATTCTGATCATGTTAGATCTCTCGGCGGCCCTCGACACTGTCTATCATAAAGCTTTCATGGACCGGTTATCAGAAAATGGAGTTCAAGGCATGGCCTGAACCTCCTTAAATCATTCCTTACCGACAGACTGCAATCAGTGGATTTGGACACGGCTAGGTCCAAGCCCTTCTCCTTGCCATGTGGGGTACCTCAGGGGTCCTCCCTGAGTCCCCCACTTTTCAATGTATACGTGTCACCGCTGGGAGCCCTGATAAGAACATTCGGGTTCCAACTGATGTCTTATGCAGATGACACGCAAATAGTACCGTCTCTTCAGCGTGGCCAGGAATCGGAAACTGGTAGGAAATGTCACAACTGTATGAAAGCTATTTCGTATTGGATGGCGTCCAACTGCCTGAGACTGAATTCCGGGAAAACTGAAGTCATCATTTTCGGGAATAACATTAATATCTGGACACCGGAATGGTGGCCAAGTGAACTGGGAACGCTTCCAGAACAATCTAAAAATGTGAAGAACTTGGGGGTGATTGTTGATAAGAAACTCACTTTTGAATACCAGATCAATGGGGTTGTCTCCTCATGTTTTTTTCTCAACAGAATTCTGAGGAAAATAAAGTTTCTTCTTTCTGATGATAGCCTGAGAGCTGCAGTTACAGCAGCACTTATTATGGCATGCTTGGACTATTGTAATGTTCTCTAATTGAACATTCAAAATAGACTCATGAGCAAACTCCAAGTAGTGCAGAACGCAGCAGCCAGGCTATTGACGGGCACACCTAGGTTACTCTCAGTCAAGAGGGAACTAAGACAGCTTCATTGGCTTCCTGTGAAACAGCGAGCTCAGTTCAAAGCCCTTTGTACAGATATCAAGGCCCTATATGGTAATGGTCCTGACTATCTGAAACAACGGTTTCAATGGTATGTCCCTAGTAGAACCTTGCACTCTCTGACAGCAAAACAAGTGATCATTCCCTTAGTGAAAAGAGCCTGATGGGTGGCAGGAGTTTCATTACCTTTGCCTCTAAGGCCTGGAATAACCTACCGTTTCACCTCAGAAATTCAACCGGGCTCCTCTCCTTCAGAAGGGATCTGAAAACTTGGCTTTTGACAGTATAGATGTCTCACTTCGCGGGAACCTTTTAGGCAGCACTCAGCGCCAGGACACCTTAGGGTAACAGCCGCGCTTTAGAAAACTTAATAACATAACATATACATATACATATATATACACTGAAAAAAAAACATATACACACATACAGCCACTTGCACACCTACACACAAGAATACAGTCACACAGCCATTCACATAATATATGTGAGTAGTATCACTCAGTAATAGTGGACCTAGTATACTAATTTAACTTTCATAGTAGGTTAGCATATATGTTTAACAGTCGTAAACTCTTTAGAAAATGCTTACACTCACGAGATGATGTCATCAATGATGTCACTGACCATACCATAAGTGATGTAATATGCGATATCATAACTAGGAACGTAGGTTATAGTTAGCTCAGGTAACTATAACCTGAATTTCATTGGTTTTGTCTGACTGAAATCTGAACCCAACTATAACCTCCTGTAACCTTTGGGTTTTGCAAGTGAATTTCTAAGGCTTTTAAATTAAATTTCCTAACTATAACATCCCTATCACCTATGTTTTTTAAGTGAATTTCTAAGGTTTTACAAATTCGATTTCTTAACTATAATATCCCGGTAACGTTTGTTATTTTAAGTGAATTTCTATGGTTTTTTTAACTAGTAGTCGTGTTTGCAGATTGGTAGAGAAAAGGAACGGGCCCCTGAAGACCTCTCAGCAATCCTGCTGTGTGGAAATTACTGTATGTAATAGGAGGTGTAGTTGACCCCTAAGGATCCTCACGGGCCAAGGGTACTTCACCCCCAACTAGTAGTGCATCAGGAGGCCCGTTTGCAGTGTGGTGGAGAAAGGGGGCTGGCCTCCAACTACCTCACACCAATCCTGCTGTGTGGACTTACTGGAGGTAACAGGAGGTGTAGTTGTTCCCCAAGGACTCTTAATAGCCAAGGGGACATCATCCTCAAACTAGTTGTGTGCAAGCAAGCTTGTTTGCAGTGTGGTGTAGAAAGGGTGATGGCCTCTGACAACCTCTCAGCAATCCGGCTAAAAGAGACCTTTTGGAGGTAACAGGAGGAGTAGTTGGCCCCCAAGGACCTTCAGCTGACTAGGGGATTTCATCCCCAAACCAGTAGTGCACCAGGAGTCGTGTTTGCGGAGTGATGGTGCAAGGGTCGGGTCTCCAGTGACTTGCCGGTCTGCTTTTTGTACTTTAATTTAAAGATTAGGGGAGGGGCAAATACTCTGCTTTCAGCAAGTGAGAGCATTTGTGAGCACTCACTTGCCAAAAGAGGGAAGCTTTCAGCAAGCCAAGGAAAACTGCAATGTACCAGGGCTGGGCACCCCTGAGACAACGCAGGAGCAGGTACCGGGGGACGGTAGTCCCCAGGGCCATGAATGGCTCCAGGAGGGGGGCCCCTCTAGAATGTTTCCTCTAACCCCAGGGAGGTGGTGGTCCCTGGGGTTGCGGGGGGTCCCCCACACTCATTTGTATTAAATCCCAGGGAAAGTGGTGGTTCCAGGGACAACTATAAGCCCTAGGCGGGGGCCCCATGTGACCCCATCATTTTCCAGCCCCCAGTGCCCCTGGGGGCAAAATAAATTGAAAACACGGTTTCCCGTGTTTTTGTTTTCTTAATTTTCTGAAAATGTTAGAATATGGCAGCTGATTTTTTTACGTTAAAAAAAAATGCTTTTTAGCAGTAGTAGTGTCTCTGGGGGACCCCTGCACCACGGCCAGGGGATCAGGGTGCCCTACTCTGGCCCCTTTTCTTTTTCAAGCTGAGTCCCAAGATGCCTGCCAACACTTCCTGGTTGAAGTGTTGGCAGCCATTCAGATTTCGGCATTGATCACTTAATGCTCTGCAAGAATCTGCAAACCTAAATATCTATATTTTTACACAATATCGCGCAATCTGTGTAAAGGTAGATTTTACCTTTCTGCCAAATTAGGTGTAATTGCGTCCATCGTTTTGGCTGTAGTCGTGTTCAAAGTCCTATGGGAATTAATATGGGGAAAACACGTTATGGGACCCCCTTTTTCCTCCCCTGCTTAATGGAACACCCCGAAACTTTCAACACAGCAGCTGGAACCACTAAAGTATATAAATTCCGTTAATATTCATCAAGCAGCACTAAAGTTATTGGCAAAAGAAAAAACACTCTTCCTTTGGCAACGAGGTCCTAACTATAACAACCTACTGGTGACCTTCAGTAGGTAATATATATATATATATAAATGTATTCACTGAAAACACCAAATGTTACAGGGAAATTATAGTTAGGTGCACTTCTGGCAACTTTGTGGATGCTTCTTAACAGCAAACTAGCTTATTACCAAACTACTGTTTAGAGCTCCTAGCAGTCTTCTGTTGGAGTGAAATCCTACAGTAAGGAATGCAAAACAACACCCTACATCTTCATTTGTTTGCCTGTGTTCGTGTGCAGTAATAATTATGTTGCAGTATCTTTTGTTCTGCTTGCCTTTTTGCTTTGTATTTAAGTAGCTTTACTTCACTAGGTGCACCATTTATGCAGCTAACTAACTCGGTTTGCAATAAGATTAAAACAGGGCCTGATCCAGTACCTTGGTGGCTTATGTCGAAGAGTATAACGTGTTGCATGACACGGATGGACCACTTCAAAATTGAAGCAAAAAAGTAAACTATGGTGGAGTCAAATAGGGCCATACCCTAAACTAGCTTGACAAAACCATCTAAGATTGTCACCCATGCTTGTCCATGTGTGCAGGCAGCCATTTGAAATGTTTTTTGTCACGTGGTAACAAAATTACAAGATAGCTTTGTGTGTGTGTGTGTGTGTATGCGTGTGTACACGTGGGCAAGCTTGCTCAGGCATGGTGGCCATTTTACAAAGACGTGACAAACTCTGTTCCAAAATTCCTGCCCATGCATCCCCATGCATGCTTCAACAGCCACCTGGAAAAGGCTTTTGCCATACATTGTGCAAAAGCAAACAAACACTGCCAGACTTAATAGATCAGTTCCAGGACCTTAAAGGTGAGCACTACTTGCTTTGGCAATGCTTGTTTCATTTTACCTTCAGTATTTTTTAAATTCTACCTTAACTTTCTTAGGTATGTTCCATGTAATTTGACTGAGTTTACCTGACTGTTATCCTTTGTTGTTATTGTCTTTTATATCTCTTTATCAGGAACATCTCTAAAGCCAGCCTCCAGTACCTTGCGGTTTTCCTGACCTTTTCCATAGTTTATGTTGGGTATGTGTCATAATGGGAGGAGCAGCATGTTGATCTCTGCCAGGTGCTTCCAGGCAGCCTCTCCCACTGGAGAACGCCTAGCCTGCTTGCTCAATGCTGACTGTCTTATAAAAGGCCTTCTGGCTCATTCAAAATCCAGTCAACTCCTGAAAGGACGCAAAGCTTTCCCACCATCAGACTTTGAGGCACTTGACTCGAGCTTGAAGCAACAGGTGAGGAAGGTCTGTATATATATATGTTATGTTAGCTAGTCTTCTAATGCGCAGAGCTACTCCGAGGAGTGTCCCGGCGCGAGATATATATATATATATATATATATATATATATATATATATATATATATATATATATATATATATATTACCTACTGGCGGTTGCCAGTAGGTAGTTATAGTTAGGACCCTGTTTCCATAGGAAATCCGCAACATTCTATTTTGAATAACTTTGGCGCCGGTCGACGAATCCTTGCGAATTTCTCAAAATAGGTGGGGCGCTCCGCTCCGCTCCTACCCTGAAAGTCTCGGGGGGATTCGTCAAGCGGGGGCTGAGATAAAAGGGGGGTCCCAAAACGCGTTTTTCCCATGCATTTTTCCATAGGACCTTTAGACAGGGCTACAGCCCGAACGGCTGAACAGAATTACTAGAAATTTGGCAGAGAGGTAGTCCTCAGGTCAAGGAAGTGCCTTTTGTAGGTTTGGTGTAAATCTGTTCAGTAGATTCTGAGAAAATAGCCTTTAAATCAATATATATCTTAGCCAGCTTACGGTACGCTTACCGTAAGCTTACCGTACGCGTACGGTGGCGTGCGCGAGCGCGATTCTGATTGGCTGTTACATCTAAGTAAACATTCGAATCGGTCGAAACCAGGAAGCGGCGGCCGCCATTTTCTCTCTCGCACTCTGAGGGGGGGGCTGTAAACAAAGGCAAAAAACATATAAAGGGGCTGTTTAGACAGCGCCCATGCACATAGCCATGTTAGTTGAGTCCTCAAAGATCCCCCAAGGCCAAAAACGGTAAATTTTTATTTTTTGAAAATTTCGCCGATTACGCTTACCGTACGCGTACGGTGCGCTTACGCTAAAAATTTTAATAAAAAAAAAAAAACACTCTCTGTGCATGGCATATTATTGTCATCACTTACAAATTAAATTTAACAGATTACCTATCACAAGGAAGCGCATAATATGTCCTCCATGTGCGCACGGTGCGTAACGTGGGCACGCGGTGCGCGTAGCGCACTGCGTGCCCACCTTGCGTGTACGACACTAACTGCGTAAAGTGGGCGCGCGGTGCGCGAAGCGCACCGTGCGCGCACGGAACGAACTGCGTTAAGTGGGCGTGCACGCCACGAATGGCGTAAAGTAACTTAGCATTTAAAAAAACGTACAAATTCACTGAAAAAACCATAGGTTTCACACACGTTATAGTTAGGAATTAGCATTTAAAAAACCTTGCAAATTCACTGAAAAAACCATAGGTTTCAGACATGTTATAGTTAGCGGAAATTTTACTGATAAAAAACCAATGAAATTCCCCCGTTATAGTTAGTGCAGGCAACTATAACTCACGCGACCGCAATCTTCTGCTGATGACATATGTGTCTTTATGAAAAAAAAATATTTGTAATATATGTATAGCTAAAAATTTATGGAAGAAGACATGGGCAAATAAGTGTCTAAATACAGTATTAGCATCAGCAGAGGATTGCGGTCGCGTGAGTTATAGTTGCCAGCACTAACTATAACGGGGGAATTTCATTGGTTTTTTATCAGTAAAATTTCCGCTAACTATAACATGTCTGAAACCTATGGTTTTTTCAGTGAATATATATATATATATATATATGTGTGTGTGAATATAAATCTGCGTGTGAGTGTGTATATATATATGTGTGTGTGTATATATATATATATATAAATATATATATTTATATATATATTTTTTTTTTTAAATCGATATCATACTGTAGTAATGGACTTTACTGTGGATTAATTGACTAGAAAGACAGCACAACATCTTGGTCGAAGCAAGGACAGCTATCCAATTTGCCAGGCAGTTTTCTGGGAATGCTTGAACTTTAAGTACTTTGCATTTAGAACGTGCTGCCTATGAGGAGATCAATTTGGCTTCAACGTTACCCCGACTGCGTGATGGAAAAATAACGCTCTGAGCAGAGGGCAATAATTCTGAAGGAGATTATTCTCTCTCTCTCTCTCTCTCTCTCTCTCTCTCTCTCTCTCTCTCTCTCTCTCTCTCTATATATATATATATATATATATATATATATGAGAAAGTGAATATATAAACTAAAGTCCTATAGGCCATAACAGTCGGCTGTGTACTGCTTCCCGCTTGAGCACTAGGACTCAGTTCAGCCAGTCAAGATGTTGTGATGCTCCTGAAAGTGGGTCAAACTTGTACAGCCGTATCCAAGTTTAGCAGCACATTTCCGCACCGCTAGCTATTTTACGAAACTGGCAAGAACATTTTATATTAAATGTTGTAGTTATTGAAATGTGTGTTGACTGGCGCTGCGATGACCGGGGAGCAGCAGTTGGCTGCTGCACTGCAGGGGAGGTGTGGCCGGCAGGCCTAGGAGTAAAGCACTCAGGACAAGTGGCTCAGGGGCATATTAACAAGCGGCAGCGATAAGTATTGCTGGCCGCTCTTAGCGTGAGTAATTTTATCACCTGCTATCGCAGGAAATTATCGCCATGCTAGCATTGTATTAACAGCGCATAGCGCAATGGCGATAATTTCCCAGCGATAGCGCTGTTTTCCATAGAACATCGCTGGTTTTCCAGCGATGTTCCATGGAAAACAGCGATGAACTTGCTGATACGACCCTGTGGTCGTATCAGCATAATCCACCCCCAATGGTAAGTATAGCTAAGTCTGCATTTTAGAAGATGTTAGTTTTTGGAGAAAACAGCTGTGTTCTCCAAAAACTAACGTCTGCTAAAACGCGTGGGCAGCCTTGTGAATATCGCGATGTGTACATCAGCGATATTTAGAAGGTTGTACTGCCCAGTGATGCCCACTTTGCATCTCACTAGAGATGCAAAGGGAGGTGTCGGGTAAAAGGGTGCTAACATGCGCTAATGCATGTTATCACCCTCTTGTAAATAAGGAGATATTTTTATCTCTGCTCTTTTGGCTTTAAAAGCCAAAAAAGCGGAGATATGGCCCTTGTAAATATGCCCCTTGGTTTTTAGCAGTGGTGGTGCAGGTGGTTCTAAACTGGCCCCACTTGCCGGCGCCCACATGTATTACTTGTGACCCACGTGGTACGCGAGACCCCCGGGCCGGGTAACATATTGAGGACACACCTGCTGCACACGGGTGCGTCCTTTGACTCCATTCTACCAGTTATCTCACTAGCGGAACATTACAAAAGGGATGGTGAATCAGGTGTGGGGATTGTTCGTTTTTTGTTTTTCATAAACAAATTGCAGGTTTGTGAGTTTGTTTTTGAAAAACCAAATAAAATGTTTGTGAAGTGACGGGAAATCTGATGAGGGCTGTCTAGCAAACACCTGCACACTAAAAGGGACCATTGTACGGTAATGGCCGCAGGGACAGCAATCCTCTCTAAATTCGGCGGAAGGCAGTTCATCAGGGTGGGAGGCACCCTGACGTGTTATCTTTCATCCGTAAAATGCACAATCAGACCCTTCGAGGGGCCTTTACAGCGCCCGTGGAGTCGCAGTGGGTTTCGCATGATTATATATTTGTAGCATTTGCCACGTAATCCATCATCGACTACATAATCTGCAGAGTTTAACAAAAAATGTTTTGTTTCAAGCGCAAACACATAAATAATTACAAAAATTATGGAGAGTTGGGTTCCTGCACACCGGAACCTTTCTCACAAAGGTTGGCTGGTCATCTTGAGTTTACTTATTGCTTGGGAGTTTAATTTTTACTAATATGGTGAACTCTTTTCCTAGGCATTATTACCACGTGTAAAAATGACAAAATAATGAACTAATACTACTACAAAAATGTGCGGCATTATGTTGTATAACTATCTGTTTCTTGTTGCATAATTTGTTTGACCCTGCCACATAATTTGGTCCTCCTCTGCCGCATAATTCGAGTGTCCCTTCCTATAAAGAAAAGGTGCAGAAGTGGGTGCCTTAAGGTATGCCAGTGGTTATAATTAGGGCTTGGCAGAATGTGAATGCATACCTGCCAACACACATGGTGCCACCGTGTGTCACACGACATTGTCTCCCATCACACGGTCCCGCAGTGAGGAGCCGATATCACAGGTAGCAGGAAGAACAAGCTGAAAACTACTTTAAGTAGTGGTTTTCCAGCTCATTTTCTGATGTCCATTAAGGTGTGCAACAAAAACCCAGGACATTGGCACCAGCCTCAGCAAGATTTGTTTTTTTTTTTCAGAGGAGGGGGCTTGGCGGTGGGGTGGGGAGCCTCGGAGGTATTTCTTGGCATGAGGCCCGCCCCTTTCATGGTTCCACCCCCTCCTCAAACAGTGAGATTTTTCTGCAAGTTGGCAGGTATGAGAATGAGGCAGGCGCCAGCTCTGATGCAACATTAGTTCCTGCAGAATGAAAGCTGGGCCACCTGATGACAACTCTGGAACATTTATTGCAGCTGGGTTTCGTCTTCACCCTTGACATCCACATATGCAAACAGTGGGTGTGTATAGGACGCTGATGTGTATGTCAACCTGCTATTAATACATCTGTTTGACTAAGATTTCTCCTCCTTGTAACACATGGGCATGGTATGTTAGGAAGCCTCTTACATCATAACATTAGGTATGACACAAATACATCACATTGTCAAAGGAAGCTCTTGTGTGCCACTCTGCTATCAGTAAAAAGTATATCTTTGATTGTTTGTCTTTGTAGCAAGAGGCTCCTACCCATATGCAATTCTGCGTGGAATAATATTTCGAACATCATGCAGAAGTTCTTCTATAATCAGGACAAGGGAATGTGTGTCTCTATTATTTCACATACTATGTGGAAGATTCGGTACATGTATGAGAAATGACCCCAGCCTCTTTATTAGTCTAGGGGGTGGTGGTAGCGCAGATTGCAGGGCATCCATCAATATGTAGATATGCCATTAAATGTACTCCTAATCCGCCCTCGTACTCCTACAGCAGCTCTTAGCTACCAAAGGGCTATGATTCTGGATGACGTCATGCTGGCAGGAAACAGAAGAGGCCCCCTGCCTGCATTGCCGTCTCATGCCCCATTTCTATGCTATATATGAACAATGGCCTATAGATTCACATTCCAACATCTCCTAAAGTGGTAGAAATGTGTATCTAATCTTTGACATATACGGGGCCCTAAAGACCTTTACTTTTCAGTGCAGTTCCCAGATGTGGAGTGGATATTGGGGTACATCTGGCGGCGTCAGCAGCCCTCCTCACCAGAACTGAGGCATTGCTGGACACCGGGTGCATGCAATGCTTTGCCAGGCATGGATGGCCAAGCCGGAAAGGAGAGTGCAATAGACACTCGCTCCCTGACCCTTCTTCTACCCACAGGTCCCCTTCGAGAAGTAGGGCCTGTTGCCTTTGACACTTCAGCTGAACCTTAGCAATGGACTAAGTGGCCATTGCTGCAAACCACTGGCCATAGACTCATGAATCAGGGCCTCCGACCGCTCAGTAGTTTTCAGAATCAAGCTGCATACCTCCTAGTCTCCTCACAGAAAGGCAGGCTGTCCCTGAAGGTGTACTTTAGTCTGTGCAGCCTGAGGATATTACAAACAGCTGTCAATACAAATGACCTCTGTCAAGGACCACAAAGACTCCAGTGAATCTGGCCACCTTAATTACCCCTGCAGTGCAAGCCCACATCACATGAGAACATTAGGACAGTTAGAATATTCCCTAGAATGCTAGGTATTTCGGTGACAGTGCAGTGAAGGGTACCATCTTGCCACCTGTACCCAACCTCAACTGTTTAAAATATACAGCTTTGCTCTCCTATTTTCCTGTCTCCGTTAGAACAATCCCAGCAGAGGTACAACAGCTGACCTTCAGGAAATCCATGGATCCCAGAAAGTGTATCTTGCTTGTGGCAGGTCTTCTGTTCCTGGAGATCTCTAGCCCTGTGGAGGCTTGCTCATGTTTACCTTCAGTTCTACAGAACAGTTACTGCGATACAGCTGCTGTTGGTGAGTTGAAAAAAATAAAAGAAAATGATATTCTTTACTTCTGTTTTTTTAGAAATTGTTGCTTTTTAATGTCTGGCATTAGGCAAGACCCTTTGATTTTACTAAAATGATATATTTAATATACTTCTGCTTAGGGGTTCTCAGCCAGAGCTCTTCACCCATTCATCTGCTGTTGTGTCATTCACATGTTTCTTATATATTTAATATACTTCTATATAGGGGTTCTCAGACAGAACTCTTCATCCATTCATCTGCTGTTGTGTCATTCACATGTTTCTTCTTTTAACTACAGCATGCAGCACAGTGCAATGGGTCAGCCGACTTCATTCACTGATTAACATCACCGTGAGTGACAGCAGCTGGCTCTTTCACAAGGAGCACATCCATACACAAAGTAGTTCCTTTCAGTGCCAGGGACCACTATGTTTAAGTGTGTGCATTTTGAGACCCCCACAATATATTTTTGCTGTTCACCACTGTTTTGTTTAGGTAGAGCTAATCGGACAGCACAGCTGTTCCAAGCTTACCAAGAGCCCATCTGTGGTTTTAGCCTGCTCATTGCTTACCACTGGTTAGCTTTAATGCCACTCATATTGCTCACTTCTTATTCAATGGCTTTCCGTATTGTAGCTTTTCAATCTTGTGTTTGTCACTCCACTGGAGCATAGCATCTCAAGCAACTGTCTGAGTGACTGGCATGTTATCAATCAATCAATCAATCAATCAATCAATCAATCAATCAATCAATCAATCTATCGGGGATTTATAGAGTGCAAGGCTACTCACAGAGTGTCCTGGTGCTAAAAAGGATTATGTTCAACTGAACCCTCTCACACTAGTGTCCTCACTGAAAAGCTGCATTGAAAAACCAGGTTTTGAATGATGCCTTAAGCAATTTTCCTCCCTCGATGCACTCACATTTGGATGAAGGGCATTCCACTCCAGTGCAGCAAGTTGGGAGAAAGATGAAAAAACAATTTTTTTTCTGACTAGCACTACATGTTCCAATATGTGGGAAGGGAGCCAAACAACAAGATCTCTGTATTCTGGCATTAAATTGTAAATTACTAGCCCACATCCACTGAAAACAGCCACCAGACAGTTCTTAAATGTCTTCGGTCCTTAAGGACAGTTGTTTCTATGGAAAGAAAAAGAAGTGTGTCATCAGCAGATGACACTATCCAGACCCCAAAGAACTCAACTAAGGAGGCCAAAGGAGCCATATACATGTTAAACAGAGTTGGGCTTAGAGCAGATCCTTGTGGGACTTCAAAATTGGTTACTTTACGGTTGGAAGCATACAGAGCCATCCAGAAACACTGGCTTCTATTGGTGAGAAAAGAGCCAACCCATGCCAGAACAGAACCTCTGACTCCGATGTCTTTCTTTCAGCCTCTTTTGCATGATCAAGTACCAACTTGATGGAATCTGTTAACTCCACTAGTACTGATTCGGTCTAAATCTTGACTGTGAGTAGTGTAACAGCTGCCCCTGTTCAAAGCTTTCGGAGAGCTGCCCATTCATGAGCTTCTCCAATATATTTGACACCGCAGGTAAAAGGGAATTCTGCCTGAAATTACCAAGCACTGACTGTCTGCCAACAGTGTTTTTTTAGTAAATGAATTAGTTTGGCCGGTTTCCAGCAAGTTGACAGTGGCTGATTGGATGAAACTATTGAATAATTGATTCAGAAGCAGAAGCAGATTGATCATCTTCAAGCTAGCAATCAAAACCCATGGAGGGCATGGATCATTAGGTGAACCAGATTTACCATAGCGATTTATAAATTCCACTGCTGACTTTTAGCAACCGTTTTTTTCTTTTATCTTAAGCACTTCATGAGTGTGAGTGTCTTTTTCATCTGTCTCATCTGCTTCTCTTCCTCCACCCTCACTTATGTTGCTTTCTCTTGCCTGAATACAATGCCTAAGTTATGGACTTGTAAATACTGGAGCTGGCACTATCAAAGGTTGCGGTGCCAAACACAAAGACTGTGGAGTATTGATTACCCCTCATGCCTCTTTAATCCGAGGCATGAGAGAGGCAATTGGACGGGCAATGCCTGACCTTTATCTCAGTCTTGAGGGTCCTTTTTTATTCCTCAATTCTCCCATTGTCTCTATTTTTCCATCTTTCTCTACCTTCTTTTTTCATCCTTTTATATTTTGTATTTCTTCCTCCGCTCTGGATCAAAGTTTTATAAGGAAAAAATAAGTGCCAATGGGCCCCACCTGCAACCTGCAGCTCAAGTTAAGCACTGCCCAAATATTTCTCCCCCACCTTCCACAGCATTCCACTTTTCCACTGTTCTCTGGTTGCTTCTCTGCCCACCCTCCTTGTGCTTCTATGACCCTAGCTCTCTGTGTTACTTTCCCCACCCTCCATATTGCTTCCCCTGTGTATCTTCCTCCATGTTACATTACCACGTGTTGGTACCCCAATCGCTCCTCCTTGAAAAGAAGCCTTTGCGCTATTTGTTTTTTAATTTGCTGATCCTTTGTGAATTGGTAAATAAAAAAAAGAAAAGTAAAGGCCTATGTTTTGTTAAATAAAAATAAAAATAAAGGCAAATGTACCTACAAAATAACACATCCACTGCAGTTATATGATCCCACCTATTTTTAGGTATGCTGCACATTATCAGTGATGCTATACGGCATAGCTAAAAACATTGACAAAGCCCACAGGTCCCGAAGGTGAGACCTACTGGGTTTGCCAGTGATTGCTTTTATGTTGGTGAAAGCCAGGATGCAACCCTTTTAGATTTATTCCTTGCATATATGAATGACCTAGACATCCAAATAAATTATTCAAAATCCTATATTATGACTTGTGGTCACCCATGCACTAAGCCCAAGCTTTTTAAAATGAGAGATTACAACTTAGTAAAGGTGAAAGATTTTAATTATTTAGGAATTATTTTTATTCAGTCACTTAGTTGGACATCACTTTTAACATTAAGTCTTCAGTCCTTCAGTAGGAACATTGAGGCCATATTTAGATTTGCTCAAAAGTCAAAAGCAAACCAATCATAGAAATGCTGAGTTTGTATAGGAGCCACATATCATGGTGAGAACATATGGTGCCGGGCTATGGGGCTATAGTAAAACTGGTACTCTTCTAAGAGTAGAAAATCATTTTACTCGCTATTGTAAGTACCGGAAGGCACAGGCGGTTAAATATGCTAGAAGGAACTCAGGATAACACACGTGGAGGATCTGATTGATTTGCCCCCTTTACTACTCCGGGTCAAAATCTGGGGGTCACCCGAGGCCCGCCTAGCTAGCACATGCATTACTGACTGACTGTCACTTGAAAGAATTGAAAGAATAATTTTAAAAACGAGGTTTACTTAAACTATAAGAAAATCCCCGAATAATTGGGCCAGAACATAAACTGTGCGTCAAAGAATGCACCTTGGAACACCCTATGAATATTCATCTAGAAAGGCTCAGACTAAAGAATCATTTGTCAAATATGCCCAAGTCTCAACAACACGCAGTATAGAGCGTTATTTAGGGTGGATTAAAACCCTACATATTGATATTGGCAAACTCTTTTTAGACTGTGCATATTCCACTTTAAATTTGCCTTTTCCATGTCAGGGTCATGGAAGCAAGATTTACCGCCTTCCGTATATGATTATGCCTCAAAGCACTACACTAGTCACTTAACTTTGTGCTGTACTTTGAACACAGGGCATGAGACACTCTTTCCTGGCCCCGATTTTGCATGAATCAAACCCGAGACACATAAAGGAAGGATTAATATTTCAGTCTTTAGGATCCCCCGAAATTTGTTATGCGTTATTAAATTTTATCAAATTTGCATTTTGCATTAGTAAACGATATAGACCATAATACCACATAATTTGATGGAATGACTCAATTGACAGATATGTATCTTCTTAACTTTCTTTTATTGTTAAAATGACAATGGTCTCGGATCTTAGTGCAATCAAAGAAGGGCTTGTTTTCAATCTGCTGTGAAAATTATTTTTAAAAGTGCATCATGAATCAATTTTAATATATGGGTTTTAATGCTGACATTTTTAAATGTATTTTATTTCTTTTGCTATGCTTTTATCGCTCCGACCGCATAAAGACTTGTTTGACTTACTGAGTAGGGTGTTAACCCCCTAAGCAACAGCCACAATCCCTACCAGGGTGAACCACAAAAATCAATAAATTAACTTGTGCTTAACCCTCTGTTAGCTTGGCACAAAAGCAGTCAGGCTTATCTGAGTGGAAATGTGCAAAGTATTATGCAGCACTTGCATGGTGATAAAGTAAAAACACAACACAAGAAAAATCCCACAGCAATTAAAAAACTAGAGTAAATTTAAATAATTTTTTTGACAAAAAAACAATAAAAATTCAATTAGTAAAACCAGAGCTATGAATTTTTAAAGCTGCCTGCCTGAACAATGCAGGGGTGACAAGTCCTTCGGGTGAAGGAAAAGCACAGCCTATTTAGTTATTTAGTTACAAGTGGGGCTGCACCCAGCTCTGTCCCACCACCCTGCCAGTTGATAGCCCATCCAGGCAGACCAAATCCCTCTATTTCGTAACTGTCTCGGAGGAATAAACAAAGTTCAACTGCCAACTACAACTAGTCAAGTGACCCAGTAACAGGCTGCAGGCCCCAACTAGTTAGGGCAAGAAAATGCCAACTTTCTAAAAGTGGCTTGTAAAACTTGTAACTTAAAATCCTATTTTAACATTAAAGAGGATTTTTAGTTGCAATTTCTCAAACACCAAACATGGAAAGTTCACCTGTTCCCAATCAAAAAATTGCAGTTATTAAATATAATAAGGCAACCAAATGTTATCCTATGAGAGAGGTAGGCCTCACAGTAGTTAAAAACTAATGTAGGTGTTTTTCACGACCAGAGCATGTGAAACTTAAAAGTGCATCTCCAACCTTTTAATTATAGTGCACCCTGTCCTATGGCCTACCTTAAGGGTGACATATCCAATAAAAGGGGAATTTAAGGCTTGGCAATGGGGTTATGTTACCAAGTCAAATTTGCAGTTTAAAATTGCATTCAGGCTCCAATGGCAGATCTGGAACATATTTTAAGGAGCTATTTAAGTGGGTGGCACAATATGTGTTGCAGCCCCACTAGTAGCATTTAATTTACAAGTCCTGGGTGTATGTCATACAATCCTACAAAGGTCTTATAAGTAAATTAAATATGTCATTCATGTGTAAGCCAATTTTCCCATGCTCAAATGAGAGAGCATAAAAATGTTAGCACTGGTTGGCAGTGGTAAAGTGCACAGAGTCCTAAAGCCAACAAAAACAAATTCAGCGGGGGGGGAGGAGCCTAGCGCTTGACCAAGATGGCCGCGTGAGCTCTGAGCTCCCGAGACCCTCGCGCCCTCCGTCGACTATCCTGTCTGCATGCACGGCATCGTGTAGATGACTCGTCAGGGAGGCGATTGATGCTACCCGAGGTCGGATCGCCCACCGGGAACCGGAGTTATGCATGGTGGAAGATTGCGGCCTATCTCCGAGGGATGCCAGGGGCTGGAGTTGGCAGGATGCCCGACCTCTAATTGAACAACAGCGGGCGGGCGAGGTGTGAACTGTCGGATGGAGGTCCCCGTCCTTTCACTTTCACTTTCTCTCCCTTTGTCTGCCCTGCCCCTGGAGAGCTCTTGGTGGCTTTATTTTCCTTTGGACGCTCTACATGCTACTCCGGCGGCCCACTGCAGACCTGATCACTCCTGATTCCTCTTGCTGAGAGAGGGCCGTCTTATCGGAACCGAACTGCTTGGTGCCAACCATGTCGGGCAAAGCAGAGGTGGATCGGCTGAAGCCTAAGTCTACCAGGCGGGGAGCCTATTCTCAAGCTAATAATATGGACCGCTATGCTCTGCAGAAGGGGTCACCGAGTGGGTCGAGCCAGTCCCCGGATACCCAGAAGGAGGTCTCGCCCTTGGCCCCGGAGCTATCGCTGCAGGATGTCATGGGGGCGCTCGAGGGGATGCAGACCTCGATTGGGAGACAATTTGATGCCCTGGCGCATAAAGTGGATACCATCTTGGTGGATGTTAACCTGATCCGCGCAGATTTGTCAAAACCAACGAACGGGTTAAAACCCTGGACCTCAAGACCACGGGCCTCGCCGTTGAGGTTTCGGAACTGCAGACCGAGGTTCGTAAGCTGAGGACCGAGGGTGATCTCGCCGCCCGTTGGCTGGAGGACTTTGAGAGCCGGGCCAGGCGCAACAACGTGCGCGTTATCGGGGTCCCGGAGTCCTCGGATGAGGCTTCGGTTGACCTGCTCGTGGAGGACTTGGTGCTTAACCATCTGCAGCCCAAGGGTCTTGGGAAGTTCTTCGCGGTTGAAAGGGCCCACAGAGTGCCGGGTGGGAAGCCCAGGGTGGGAGCCCCGCCGAGGCCGATCGTCGCCCGGCTCTTTCATTTTCGAGATCGGGACGCTATCCTGCAAGCATCGAGGGTAACGGGCCCGGTCCCCTTCCAGAACGCGTCGGTGAATTTCTATCCTGATTTCACCCAGCAGGTGCAGAGGCAGAGACAGGGCTTTCTGGGGGTGAAGAGGCGCCTTCGGGAGAGGGATCTGAAGTATGCCATGCTCTTCCCTGCCAGATTACGTGTGGTGTACGAAGACCGGACATTCTTTTTTGAGTCTCCCGCCATGGCCGATGAATGGCTGGACGCTTTGCCCCGACGACGGACGGGAGAGGACACTGCCGCGGATGGGGACAGTGGCCGGGATGGGCAAGGGTGATGTTTTCAGAGCTGGTCTGACTCGATTTGACTTTATCGAATGACTTGAATAGAGTGCAGTAAATGCGGAGGGTTGCGGGAGGACGAGGGGACCTCTTTCCTCCCTTAGGGTACTTTTTGTAGATTTGGGTTTGGTAGGGCGACAGGCACACTGCAAGTTGGGGGGGCTTTGTAAGCTGCAGCAGGGGTGCAGGGTGGGGGGGATGGTTGGGATTTTGGGTTTGTTGTTGGGGGGTTTTTTTCTGCAAGGCATAATGATCATTCTCGGGATTGTTCCATGGTGGCTCTTCAGGTGGGGGGTGGGCCTCTTTGTGTTTGGGGATGGGGGTAGAGGTTTAAGTGTTATTAGCTGGAATGTTAATGGTTTGGGAGATCGCATTAAGCGCGGGATAGTTTTGCAACACTTGAAACGGTCAATGCCAGATGTTGCCCTACTGCAGGAGACACACCTTATAGGTAATACGTGTTATGCTCTTAATAGGAAGGGTTATAAATTCATAGCTCATTCGGGATTTTCCTCCGGTTCCAGGGGTGTGGGCATCCTAGTCAGGGCCTCGCTACCATTTGAGGTGGACTCCACAATTGTTGACGATAGGGGGAGGTTTGTGGCGGTGGCGGGGAGGTGGGAAGGTAGAACTTTGGTTTTGGTTTCGGTTTATGTCCCTCCAGCCCTGCAGGCCTCCACGTTTACAGATTTGGGTAGGGCCTTGCTGGATCTCCCGGGAGGTATGCTTGTGGTGGGGGGGGATTTCAATGCTGTCGGCTCTGGGCTGCTGGATAGGTACCCGCCCAGAGACACTGGGGGAGCTCAGAATTGGCTCCCAGACTTACTAGACACACTCGGTCTGATAGATTGCTGGAGGCTCCGGCACCCCACACAGCGTCAATACACCTTCCACTCCGGGGCGCATGGTAGCCTCTCTAGGATTGACTACCTGCTCACTTTGGCTGCGCACGCCCCACTGGTGTCTGAGGTCAGGCACATGGCGCGTGGCATATCGGACCATTCGCCAGTGTGGGTCAGGCTGGATATAAGCCGCGAGGGTGGGGGAAGGGTGGCTCCTATTAACCCCTGGTACTTTCGAGATTCCAAGATGCGCAGCGCATTGGTGAAGACAGTGGATAATTTCTTCAAGGACAATCAGGGGTCCGTGGACTCGGCTGTGTCATTGTGGGAAGCATTTAAGACCGTGCTGCGAGGGGAGGCCCTCTCACTTGTAGTGGCGGCCAAGAGGCGGAGAGATGGCGAGGTTATGCAAGTGGAGGAGGAGATCGGGGCTTTGGAGGGAGCGTTAGAGGAGGAGGTAACAGCGGCCTCCCTGCATGAGCTGAGCTTGAAGCAAGCCGAGTATAAGGACCTGGTGACGAATGCCGCTAAGACCCTCAGTAGGGAACAGCAGGGCCGCCTGTATGATGTTGGTGACAAGGCCGGGAAACTCCTAGCTTGGCTGGACAAAAAAGAACGGGTTAATAGAGTAGTGCCGGAGCTGACGGGAGAGGGGGGAGAGGTGATTGTGGAACCTGAGAGGATTGTACAGTGTTTCTCGGACTATTTCCGTAAGGTTTATGCCTCAGTGTCGGATAGGCCGCCCGAGGACTCGCGTGACCTCTTGAGGGATATCGCTCTGCCCTGTCTCTCTGATGTAGATAGAGAGGATCTTCATGGAGACATAACGGTCGATGAGGTGGCGGGAGCTATTCGCGCGCTGAACCCGGGCAAGGCCTCGGGCCCGAATGGCTTGCCGATTGACCTGTATAAGCAGTTCCCGGATAGGGTAGCCCCTCACCTGCGCGCCATGTTCGTGGAGGCGCGGGGGAGTGGGACCCTCCCGTTGGACCAGAGGCTGGCGACAATTGTTGTGATACACAAAGATGGTAAACCCCGAGATAAGTGTGCCTCATATAGGCCCATCTCACTCCTCAACGCCGAGCCGAAGATTCTGGCTAAAATCCTGGCGGGCCGATTGGTCAGGGTACTTGGAGACTTGATTCACCCGGATCAATCCGGTTTTATTCCGCATCGCAACACCGCGTTAAACCTTCGGCGCCTTCATGGTGTGATCGCCAGGGCTGGCACGCTGCGAGAACCGGCTATTGTGGCGTCTCTTGATGCCACGATGGCCTTTGATACGGTGGAATGGGCGTATTTGTGGGCTGTGCTAGCCAAGTTCGGCTTTGGCCCTGGTTTTGTGAGTTGGGTGAGGTTGCTGTATGAGGGACCCCTTGCGAGTGTGGTGGTAAATGGCCAGGCATCGACTCCGTTCCAGCTTGGGAGGGGGACTCGGCAGGGCTGCCCCCTGTCGCCTCTGCTGTTCGCCCTTGCCCTTGAACCGCTGGCGGCGTGGATACGCTGGCACCCGGACATACGTGGCCTTCGCTGGTCGCTCGAACACGAGGACCGCATTTCGCTATACGCTGACGACATCCTGTTGTATCTTGCCTCGCCCAAGAATTCATTCATAGTGCTTTGTGACGTTCTTACATCTTTCGGTAGGAACTCGGGTCTCGTCATCAACTGGAGTAAATCGTATTTATACGTCCTGAGTGGTGAGGTTCCACCGGTCCCGCGAACTTGTTCGATTCAGATTGCTCAGCAGGGCTTCATGTATCTGGGGATCTTTATCTCCATGGACCCCGCTTTGCGGTATGAGAGAAACCTGCTCCCCCCCCTGGCGCGCCTGCAGCGGGATGTTGAGGGCTGGCGGAGGTTGCCGCTCTCCCTCGTCGGGCGCGCTGCCTTGTTCAAAATGATGTCCCTTCCTCGGTTCCTCTACGCATTGCAGAATACTCTGGATTGGGTGCCGGCCAAGTACTTTCGGGAGGTTGAAAGCCTCCAACGAACGTTGTTGTGGGATGGGCGGCCGCGGATAGCGATTGCTAAATTGACGCTTCCATGGTATGACGGGGGTATCGCTCTTCCAGACATCCGACGCTATTACTGGGCCACCCAGTTGTCCGCGATTAACCATGGTCTTTATGGCCCGGCTCTCAGCCCTGGTTATGCCATGGACAGATGGTTGCTGCGCGGTGGGAACTATCTTAGGACATTGTATTCGCGGTCCCTCGACTCGTCCCTCACGGGGCCCACTGGGGTGGCGGTGCGTGTATGGAAGATGGCGACTGACTCACTGGGCTGGAAGGATAGGCTCACCCTAGCTACCCCGTTGTTTGAATCTGAAAGGTTGGGTAGGCTTTGGCATACGAAAGGGTTTGATAAATGGGACTTGATTGGCATCTCCAGGGTTGGAGATATGCTGATTAAGGGTAGGGTGAAGTCCTTTGAAGAGTTGCAGAAGGAGTATGAGTTGGGGGCGTCTGAGTTTTTCCGATATGTTCAGGTGCGTCATGCCCTACGGTCAGTCCTCGTGGAGGGTGAGAAGGTGCCTGAGTCCTCTCCTTTGGAGGACCGTATCCTTGATGGCCATATGCCAGAGAGCACGATCTCGCTCATCTACAAGAAACTGATAAATGTTCGGGCTGATATCCTTCTGGGGCTGCGGGACCAGTGGACCAGGGACGGACTCGAGCTGGATGATGAGGACTGGCAGTCTGCTGTTTCCTCTCCTAAGGAGGTTGCGATCCCGTCGCGTCTGAGGCTGGTGCAGCTCAAGATATTGCTTCGAGTGTATGTGACGGGGCCGCGACTGGTTCATATGGGATTCTCTGAGGAAGGCCTATGTAGGAGGGGATGTGGTATGGTGGGTACTTTCCTCCATATCATTTGGGAATGTGGTGTCATCACGGAATTTTGGAGGCGAGTTCATGCGGTGATGGGGGAGGTGACGGGCATTGCTATGCAGCCGGAAGCGCGGTGTTGTCTCCTGAATGTCTGGGGGCCCACTGATCATGATGAGGCGCAGACCCAGTGGGTTACTCTGGGTAACATGGTTGCTAAGAGGGACATCGGGCGCTTGTGGGGTTCCGCGGGGCCCCCCACGTTAACCGCGTGGAAAGAAAATATGGACTGGAGTATGCTCAGGGAGAAGACAGTCTATTGCGCTAGAGGCCGCCCTCGGAAGTGGCATGCCATCTGGGGGCGGTGGAATCAATACAGGGGGGGAATATGTCTTGCCCCTGATCTGGATCCCCCCGAGGAACAGCTTTCTTCTTGATCTTCTTTCCAGCTTAGTATGCAGATGTGATGGTTAATTGACTTCTTGGGCCTCTGCTTTCCCCCCGTTTTCCTCTTTTCACAGTACTGTAACTGTTAGACGATTGGGGTCCGGCTCCCCCCTGAGGGGCTAACACCGTGGGTATTCAGTGTTGTTGCCTTGCTGGGGTTTGTTGTGTGTTTGTAATTATTTAAAAATGGAACCTTTTCACTGCTCCTTCAATGCACTGTGGACGCTTCTTTGTCCTCTCCTACCGAAGCTGCCGAACCTCCGGGTTGTCGGCTGAATAGCTGTGTCCAGATTCTTGAAGAAATAAAGGTTTTATAAAAAAAAACAAAAAAAAAAAAAACAAATTCAGCAAAATAGGAGGGGTAAAGGCAACATTTTGGGGATGGTCCTGCAGAGAGGGCCAAGTCCAACAGTGCTTCACACACTATGCACTTGCAAAACAAAGTAAGCTTACTGGGTCAGTTCACATGTCCCTTTAAAGCTTTCTCTGGATAAGTCCAAGTATGGCTTCCTGCACAAGAGATGCGAACTAAGGGGCCAGTATGGCTTTTGATAATAGACAAATTACATATATTTAATAGCCTGCGATCTTCATATGTGAGCATCGATAGAGACTAACAATGAGAACATTCCAAAACGAATACATATGTGTAATGCCATTATAACCATAGATAGTCCTGTCCTAATTCTCAAGACCCATCAGAATCAAGGTAAAGAAACCCCTCTCCAAAGGTATAGACATCTTAAAACGTTTTAAGTCAGTTCAGGCTGAATGCAATGGAGCAAGGGCCAGATATAGGAGCCATGCAAGGCCTGCTGAACAAAAGTACCTTGATCCCAGTCGCGCCAACAAGATGTGGGGTGCATCGGAGCAATGCGTTGGTGTTGATTTCACAGTCAAGGTGATGCATCAATGTTCTCAATGCAATGATGGTGATGCGCCGGTTCCGAAGCCAAAGCGCCGGGTCTGTGATGTATAAAATAAAATAGGGTAATTCCAATGTTATGCTATGGGAGAGATAGACATTGCAGAAGTGAAAAATGAATTTTTGAGTTTTTCACCACCAGGACATGTAAAACTCAAAAGTATATGTCCTACTTTTTAAATATGCTGCACTTTGCTCTTGGGGCTGTCCAGGCTCTATCTTATGGGTGACTTATATGTATTAAAAATGAAGGTTTAGGCCTGGCAAGGGGTTGATCTTGCCAGGTTGAGATGGCACTTTAAAACTGCCACACAACCTCTGCAGTGGCAGGCCTGAGAAATGAATAAGGCCCACTTAAGTGGGTGGCACAATCAGTGCTGCAGGTCCACTAGCAACATTGAACTTGCAGGCCCTGCGCATATGTAGTGAACTTTAGTAGGAACTTATACGCACATTGAATATGCGATTTTGGGATGAACCAATGTTGCTATGTTTAGAAAAGAGAGAACATGAACTTTAGCACTGGTTAGCAGTGGTAAAGTGCTCAAAGTCCTAAAGTCAAGAAAAACGAGTTTAAAAAAAGAGGAGAAGGAAGGCAAAAAGTTTGGGGTGACCATTCAGAGAGGGCCATTTTTCAACAACAAGAGAATATGTAGCCATGAAACGAGCAGTGGTGGTTGCGGAGATGGAACTTCATGCTAGCTTGTGAGCTAACTGATGTCTTGATGTCTCAAAGGTCAATTTGTTGGCTTACATAACATCAGAACTACAGGAGGGACCAGATGTTACTCAAATGACTGCTGATACCATCGTATGATATGAGAGCATGTCATCAGGCTTGATACATCTCAGGAGAGGCCCAAAGAACATATAATTGAGGATGCAGGCACCACACAGACTAGCCACGTAGGGGTTTACCCACCAGCCCTGACTGCTGCACTGGAGAGGCATTCCCTCATGTTTTGAATTTTTAATTGGCTGCTGCAAACCCGTTGCCCTACTAGCCTGGGTGGGAGTTGGTTCTTTGTTTATCAGGGTTTACTGTTTATCGTGTGTCTGGATCAGCACACAATGTGCACTTTAGCAGGAATAAAAAAACCAAGGGGGAGTGAAAAGGTGGTGCTCAAACGAGCATAAGAGGTGGATTCATCTTCCTCTAATCAGTACATATATAAGCAAAGGGATCCACCCTTATAAACAAGAAAAGTAGTATTCCTCCAGATATGTGTGTCTCCAACGATGGTGGAAAGCACACAGCTATTTTAAAATACCCCTCACCCATCAAAAGGACCCTTGGTGGCATGCTTCATCATCGGGGTCTATAGTCAGACAGTTATCAAGGTTACCTCCTCGCCTGGCAACTACCTCCTCACGGCTTCACAGAGCTGCGAGGAGGTAGTGGCCAGGTGTGGAGGTAACCTTGATAACTGTCTGACAATAGGTGCTCCTTCCCTCTCGTTTTTCAAGCTCATGAGGCATTTAACGGGCTAATAAAAAAGCCATACCAGTCAAAATACCTATTGGGGTCATTGTATACAGTGCATGTAGATTGTTAGATGCATCACTTAGTACTTACTTTGAGTTTTCACACATTAATCTTACAATTTAGAGTGCTTTTTTTCTGTGCAGGATCACAAGGCTTTTCCTAGCAATAATCTAGCCTTCCTGGATATATTTGAAAACACATCTCCTACCAAACCAATTTTTGAGAAGCATTCATGTTGTATACAGTCATCTTTCAGTGTTTTGAAATTTCACATGATCAAGGAGAGAGAATTTGAAAGATGGCCATCCAGGGAACAATGTCACAATACATCTCAAACCCCAAGATGACATCAACAAACAAGATAACCTTCTAGAATGCTTATCGTGGTGAATGTTCGAAAGATGGAGGACTGGACAAAGAGGACTCTTGCCCCTTTAAGAGAACCTCTCTTGCACTTCCACATAATCAGGCCAGGTTCTAGTTCTTCTTCCCAAAGCCAGTACAGAACAAAGCCAGAAAGCTAGATGAAATTGGCATCGTTTTTCCCCTAGTCTTTCAGGTAGTAATAGAAATCTTCCTTGGGACGGTAATACTTCCTTACTTAATAGATTATGGGATGGTAATTGGGGGCTGATTGTCTCTTTTTTTTTGTCTGACAGTTCTCAAACTTAAAGTCTTGGAACCCTCCCAGAAGAACGGATCCAGCCCTACGGATGTGGTGAAGGGCTTTAAAGTTCAAATCGAAAAGGTAATATGTTTTTTCTTTTTCACATTATTTTGACAGTATGGCTTTCATTAGTAGAGGGAAATCAATACAACAGCAGACCATTTCCCTGTTCATTGAGCCGGGGACCAGTAGCAGCCACACGGCTGATCACAAACCCAAACACCACCGTTAACCTCCACCTGAACATCTTCACTAATCTTCCACTTGGATGAATTTGAAGAATATATCTGACTAAATATCTTAGTTAGAAGAAGGAAGCCCTGTATTTGACTGGGGTACACATAGAATGGAAAACTAAGGGCTCAATTTAAATTTTGGCTATCCGGTTGTCCTGCGCCATGGCAACAAAGTAAACTACTCCATCGCCCTGGCGGAGGACCTGACTGCCAAACTTAGAAATGCTGATCGGACCGACAGATGTTTTTTGTCCTACGGCAAACAACGAGCTCCTTAGGGATAAAGGGTTTGCCTGGTGGTGATGGACAGTAAAAAAGACCCAACATTTAAATCAGGCCCTTATTTTGGAGTGGAATATTAGGATGTAAAGCACCGCATGAAAGCCATTTTATTCTGTCATTAACAGCACATAAAATAGGCTTTAGCAGAAACAATACATCTTGGCTTTAAAAGGCCAAGTTATTGACTTTGGAAGTGATTTGTGCCAATCGCTAGATGCATGCACACTCTAGACTGGCGATCTTGCAATGGGTTTCTCATAAAGAAAACTCATTCTGAGACGGATACTGATGCACATGGCTGTGTAGACACATGCACAAACATGGGGCATGAAGATTGCATATACATGCAGTGTGATGCATGGTTGCCATTTTTAATGCATTGATGTAATGTGTCAACTTTAGTACAGTACAGAAAAAACAAAAAAAACAAGTATATATGGCGGCACTTTGCAGTTTCTTAGACTTTATGCAAAATAAAAAATGTAAACAAAAAAATTACAAATTTCACTTGAAAAGTGGGATGGAGGGAAGGGGTGGCAGTGAGTTTGTGGTTCGAGAAGCTGCGATGGGGGGGCGGAAAGGAGAGGAACTGGTAGTGTGTTATGGTAGAGGAAAACGCAGGGGAGAATGTAGGAAAACATATGTTCTCCAATGGAGTGCTGCTTAATAAATAAACACTGGCGAAGACACTAGATGTGGCCATAACTGGACAGCTTTGTATTATTTCCACCTTGAAGGTGTTAAAGACAGTGAACACAGAGTTTCTTTTGAGGTGTGACTGCCATCTTTTGACTTTTAATGTTTGGGATAAAAGACCAAATGACATTACTGCATGAGAGATAGCCTTAGAGACACATGGGAAAAGGGTAATGGGTAGGGAGGAGAGAATGAAAGAGAAAGGGGATAGTGAGACAAAGTAAAAAGTAGAAGCAAGCAAGGGGAAAAGGGGAAGGGGAGAAAAAGAAAAAAGAAGGGAAAGAAATTGAACGAAGTTGAAATGAGATAAAGTAGAGGAAAGCGAAAGAAGAAGAGGAGAGAAGAGGCAGAGAGAAAGAAAGTCAAAAAGGGAGAAAATGAAAAGCATAAGAAGAAAAGAGCCAACTAGAAAGGTATACATTGAAAAGTACAGAATTGAAAGAACCCTGAGAGTAAGTGAAAAATGAATAGGGAGTAAACGAGACAGAACATGTAATGAGGGAAGGGAATATCGGGTAAAGAGAAGTATCCTAAAAAGGAAGAGAATTGAGATTTATGTAAATTGTGAAGAGAGGAGAAAGAATGCAAACACGAAAGATGGATTTCTAAAAGAGAAGGAAAATAAGGTCGAGAAGGAAATTGAAACGGGATGTTTGAGAATTAATGTAGATCCTAAGCGTGCTGGTAGAATACAGGTTGCTTGCTACTAGCGAGCCTCTGAATAAGCTTTACCACAATTTCTATTAACAAGCATTGACAAAACCAATCGGTCTGGCCTTGACAAGCAGTTGCAATGGTTACTTGTTTCCCCTACATTATGCATTGCAAGCTTATGGCAGAACAATACAAAGAGAATAAAAGACATGGCAGGGAAATGCTTCCTATAAAATTAGAAATAAAACAATTACGGGAGACGCGCGAGCGCGCGAATCAAGATGGCCGCCACTCGGTGAGCTCCTCCGCGTTTTCGCCCGTTTTTTTAAATAAAACGCCGAAAGTCTGTCAAAATTTTGTTTTAAAGGAGGTCGCTGCGCAAATTACAGGCTTACCAGCATTGTGAAGTGGTTTCAGCTCGTTTTCATCGTGGGAAGTCGTGTTTCTGGCTCCCTGGTTCCTGCTCCGAGGTCTGCATTGAGAGACTGCCTGGTTAGTCTGTCAGGGGGGCGGAGCATACTTCAGGAAAGGGCCTGGCTTGGGCCTAGCCACACCCCTAGTCCAGTTTAGCTGCTGCACCAGTATTTTGGAGGATTGCTTTGCTCCTTTTTGCTTTTTTTTACTCATAATCTACTCATTTTTAGTCAAATTATATTATCTTTTCTCAAAAATGGATAACAAAAATAAAAGAAAACAGCAGAGTTCACCGCCCCCAATAAAATCAAAGGTGGTGGAGTCATCTGAACCCTCGCTTTCTTTAATTTTGGAGGAAATTCAGGCTCTTCGTGCTAATACAGAAACTATTGCGACTGAAATAAAAAATGTACGAAAGGAAATGGCGAGTTTGTCGATGAAAATCTCAGACAACTCAATTAAAATACAAGACAATAAAGTTAAAGTCGATGCTTTTACTCCACTTGTGGCGAAAATATCACCTCTGTGCTCACAACTTCTGGACATGGAAAATCGCAATAGACAATACAATCTTCGCATATTTAATTTACCAGAAGAGGTTGAGGGATCTAACTGTCGACTATACTTAGAGAACTTACTTCCTGGTCTTTTAAATGTCAAATTTCCAGAAAAATTTGAAATCGATAAGGCTCATAGAATTTCTTCACGTCGCAATCCTCAACATAGCAAGCCTAGACAAATGATATTTAAAGTTCTCCGTCACCATCATTTGGTTCTGATCAGAAAAGCAGCTAGAGAAATTCCTTCATTGTTGGTCAATGGTCACAAAATCTTTATTCATCAAGATTTTGCCAAGGAAACTGTTGCAACACGTAAGGGATTTACTGATCTTCGCCCAAGATTGAGAAGCCTTGGATACCAATATGGCCTTTTTGACCCTTCAACTATGCGCATTTGGAAAGATAATTTTTCAAAATCCTTTCAACGTCCTGAAGATCTACGACAATTTCTGGATCAACAAGTACAGCAATCTATGGACACTCAGGGTCCTATCACTTGATTCTTTCATGTATGATCTTCTTTGACAGATTTATATAACTCATAATATTCTGGGCTCCAGCGGTTTCTGGCCATGCTTGTAGAGTGTGTGTGCGTCCCAATCTTCATATTTATGTGTTTTGTTTGTCTTTTTTGCTATGTTTTATTTCTTCCATTCCCTTTTGTGTGTTTTGGAGCTACTTTCTTCGTAACATTTGTATCTTTTTCTGTCCTTCTTCTTTCTAACCCTTCTCTCTTTTTATTTTGTCATGGCTAATATTAAAGTAGTGTCACTGAATGGTAAAGGTTTACGCCATCCTGTGAAACGTACAAAAATTTTGGATTATTTAGGTAGTTGCAAAGCTGATTTTTTTTTTTTGCAAGAAACTCATATAGATGATAAAATTTTAAACTATATGAAGAAAAAATGGGTTGATAATATTGTTTCTTCTCCTGCTAATGGCAAGAAAAATGGTGTAGCTATATTTTGTGCGAAAAAAGCTCATTGCCAAGTTTTGAGCAAAATTACAGATACGGATGGGAGATATTTAATTGTTAAGGTTAAAGTTCATGATTCTATCTTATTTTTATTAAATGTTTATGGCCCTACTGCAGATGACCCTGTTTTTTGGGCTACTCTTTCAACGGAGGTGGTTAAAATTGGTAATGTACCTTTAATTGTTGCAGGTGATTTTAATGTCATATCTGATCCGTTATTAGATAGAATATCTCGTACTAAATTCCACCCCCTTAAGGTTTATTTTGCTTTTAAATTATTTCTTCAAACCACTAAGTTAGTTGATATTTGGCGGTTACACTTTCCTACAGAAAAATGTTTTACTTTTTTTTCTAACCCACATAATTCTCATTCTAGGATCGATTATATATTAGTTTCGAAACAGCTGATCAACTGTGTTAGTAACCCCAAGATTGGCAACATTGATGTCTCTGACCACACTATGGTTTCTTGTATTCTAAATTTAAATCCAACCTTTACTAACCAGCCTAGATGGAGAATGAATTCTGGTATAGCTCTCAATGAACTTAATAAACCAAAGCTCCTCTCTGCCATTCATGATTTTTTTCAATTTAACCCTGAAGGTACTACTTCATTGGTTAATAGTTGGGATGCTTTTAATCCTTATATTAGAGGGGTAACTATTTCTATTATGGCTCACGAAAATAAGACCTTTAATGCAAATATTAAAAAACTAGAAAAGCAAATAGCGGAATATGAACGACTTTTTATTTCGTCTAATGACCCTCAATATAGAAGTAAGTTGCAAAAGCTTCGATATGAATTTAATACAATTCTAAGTAATAGAGCTGGTGTTCAGATTTCTAAGGCCAAAGCTAAATTTAGTTTTAATGCAAACAGATCTGGAAGATTGTTAGCGAATTACTTACGTATCAAAAAGGATAAAACTCAAATTACTTCTATTCATGGATCCAATGGTAAAATAGCTTTATCTCATAAAGATATTCTGAATGAATTTTGGGATTTTTACTCTAAGTTATATGATAAACCTGATTTTCATAATGAATCTTTAGTTGATTCTTTTTTATCCTCATGTGGTTTACCTAAAATTTCTCCATCAGATAAAATGGGGCTTGACTCTCCAATTACTAAGGAGGAAATTTGGACCGCTATAAAATCTCTTAAAAAGAATAAATCTCCGGGTCCTGATGGTTTCCCAGCGGAGTTTTATAAAGAGTTTCAATCCCTTCTTTTACCCTTATTATTTCAACTTTTCACAACGTTTGGCTCTACGGGAATTACTTCAGGATCCTTTACTGAAGCTTTAAGTATCGTTCTTCCCAAACCTGATAAAGACCCCACCCTTGTATCTAATTATCGCCCTATCTCTTTAATTAATCAAGACTGTAAATTATATGCCAAAATATTAGCCACACGATTATCCCCTGTACTAGACTCTATTATACATTCGGATCAATCTGGTTTTATGAAGAATAGACACTCTGCAAATAATACAAGAACTTTATTACATGTCATTGAACAAGGTCTTACGTTAACTACTCCTTCAGGAATTATGGCTTTGGATGCTGAAAAAGCCTTTGATAAATTGCATTGGCAATTTTTATTCCATGCTTTATCATCTTTTAACTTTGGAGATAATTTTATTCGTATGATTTCAGCTCTATATTGTGCTCCTTCTGCTCGTCTATTTATTAATGGCCAAATTTCAAATCAATTTTCCCTTTTTAGAGGTACTAGACAAGGATGTCCCCTTTCCCCGCTACTGTTTTTAATTGGCATTGAACCTTTTCTTACATCTATAAGAAAATGTGATAACATTAAAGGAATTATTATTAATGAGATTATTATTAAAACTTTAGCGTATGCTGATGATGTACTTTTATGTATTAGTGACCCCTTATCCTCATTTCCTTCTTTATTAGAGATTATAACAAAATATTCTATGGTGTCTGGCTATAAATTAAACACTAATAAAACTTCCCTTTAAACATTTATTGTACTCCTGACATGATACCTATGAATGAAATTGTTTGGCAAAAGACTCAATTAAAATATCTTGGTATTTTATTTTCCTCATCTATAAAATCTACAATGACTTTAAACTGTAAGTTTGTCTTAGATTATATTAAAGATAAAACGTCTAAATGGGCTTTGCTGCATCTTTCATGGTGGGGTAGACTGGAATCTATTAAAATGAATATTGCTCCAAAAATATTTTATACTCTTTCCATGATTCCCTCTCAGTTCCCATTAAAATTTTATAAAGATATTGATAAACTTCTCTCCAAATTTCTTTGGAATAACAAATCACCTCGCATTAGTTATAAAAAATTAAAAATGTCTAAATGTAATGCTGGATTTGGTATCCCAGATTTTTTTCTGTATCATAAAGCTTTTATTTTAAAACAAAGTGCCTTATGGTTTAGTTATTTCCCTTTACATAATCCACCCTCTTGGCTCCTAATTGAAAAATCTATGGTGAAGCCGTTCCCATTACCAACGCTGTTAACTATGTCTAACACCTCCTCAGTTTTTCATAAATCTATCGTTCTCAAATCCACTTAATTGGTTTTTAATGATTTAGATTCTATTTTTCTATACCCCATGTATAACACTGTTGAATTATCATTATGGTATAGCAATATCATTAAACTAAATAGGAACATTAGATTTTGGTCTTCGTGGATCAAAGCGGGTATTTTTTATCTTAAAGACATTTATTCCAACAATACCTTTATACCGTTTGAGGATCTACAAACAAGGTTTGGTTTAACCCAATCTGATCGTATTAAATATGAATATTTAATTAATTCAATTTTAGATTCCTTTCCACAAGCTATTCCGACTAGTGTTACAGCTGATCTATCCGTGTATATCCAAACTATTTCGCTGAAAGCTAATGGTGTTTCCATTTTATATAAAAAATTATCTAATACGTTAGGAAGTAACATAACGATGATTGCAACCTTCTAGAATAATGAACTTTCACTTACATTGTCTAATGATTCATGGGAAATTATATGGATTAGAAGTATTTCTGGGTGGTTACCTGTCTCACTTTATCAAACCAATTCCTATATTTTATTTAATTCTTTATGGACTCCAAAACGTTTATTCCAGGCTAAACTCCTTCAATCTGACACTTGTTGGCATTGTAAATTGCATCCTGGTTCGTTACGACATATGCTTTTTGATTGCCCTTTAATTGCAAAATTCTGGACAGAAGTTTGGGATTTTATTAAGAAATTGTTGCATATACATGAAGACTTATCATATAAAATGTTAATTTGCAAATCAGTTACATTATCACAATCTCTAAATTCTTTTGAATGTAGGCTTTTTGATTTTTTGATTTCTGCTGTGTTAAAATCTATTACCTTTTGTTGGAAAGATGTTTCTAAGTTATCAGTTCATGCTTGGTGGTCTTGGGTTATCTTTACAAGACGAGGTGCTCAATTATCTTTGTCTGGGGTTAATCATAATCCTATTTCCTATCACTCTTTTTGGAGTCCTGTTGATCTCTATTTTGCATCTTAGGGGTATGTTTATGTATTGTAATGCTATTTACGATTTTTATACTAACTAATATGTCATAGTAGCTCTATTTATTGCTTACTCAATAATTTGTTATTAGATGTTTCCCTTCCCCCCCTCCTTTTAAGTTTATAAGAATATGACCAATTTCTTTTCTATTGGAATGAATTTGATAATTTTTGTATGTCTATGTTGTTGATGTTCATTATAAAATTTCAATAAAATATTTTGAACACAAAAAAAGAAATAAAACAATTACCATTTTAATGAATGTCAGAGGAAAATATGGTTCTTATTGGTTTAGAGTAAAGATGTTATTGGTTTAGAATTACCTTAACATGAAGGCATAGTTTAAACACACATGGATGACAACAGTATTCAAAGTATGGCTAAAAAAATGGAAATGGGGAATGATCGAAATTAGCACAAATCCTCCACCAAAATGACCTGCTACTATGGATCCGTGTTCTTGTGCCTAAGAGGTAGCACTCCTTTAAGGAAAGGGCACTAAGACGGAGTGAAGATAGGAAAGGTTAGATCCTGCAGAAATCCACTGGGAAAATTTTTACAGTTTTTGACGTAGTATAAGCGTTTTTGTCATGCACTCACTATCCACCAAGTATTGTGTTATTTTCCACATTTACATTTTTCTTTACGAGACCTAGTATTTTAATAAGCACGTCATTATTTTGCTAAACAATATCCTAGCTCTTACCAGAAGAGTACACTGAAATGTGCAAAAAGCTGTCCTTTACAGCCCCCCTTAGAACGCCACACCCTATGCAGTCAGGCTATGCTGCAATTGAAGCATGATATGCAACATTGCTGCATTTATTTGTGCTGGCATATGCTTCGTACAGTAGCAGGCACTAAAGCATACGTTAATACTCTTACAGTTAGGGGTGTCTGATGTTGGCTAACAAGAGGCCTAGGGATGGCAATTTCCTAGTATTTCCTCTATTCATTTCCTCTGTTTTAGGATTCATTGTACATGTATCTCATGTGAATAGCCTGAAACTCCGGCGTGAATCCGCCTTTTGCGGACCAACGGGGGACAGTCCCGGTGAGGGCGTGCGCTTTCTCTTTATCATATTTTTATAACTTCCAAAAGTTACGCTTTTCTATCATGAGATCCTTGGAAAAGTTACTGCAGAGTTTTTTAGAACCCATAGCCTAGACAGTCTAAGTTGAAACTCTTGAAGCAGAAGCTCCTTAATGTTTGTGAAGCATGTCCTACATTCGATTATACCTCCCCTGACTGGACACTCTGAGATTATGACCTCTCGCTGCACTCAGCACAGAGAGGGGCACTTGAGAATACTAAAATAACAATCTTGGCATTATCCATCATCCATAATCTAGGTGAAATCAGGATTAGGAAAAATACACAAGACATCACAATAATCTAAATGCTCCAATGAGGAGAGCTAGCAGTCTTTCTTACTATAAAGGTTAAAAAACAGTATATTAAACTTTTAACTAGATGTAATGTACCCACCGCTGCCCGAGGGTATTGCCATTAGGTCTTTACTACACAAAGCATTCCTTCAGACCCCCCCAACCCCAACACACCCCACTGCCTTACATCCGATCAACCAGTACCAAAAAACCCCAGGCCTAACTGCACCTCAGCACCAAACGACTTCGAGAGCCGCCATTGCGACTCAAACAACACTCCTGAGTCGGGCAAGAAAACAACTCTTAGCCTGTGCAACTCACAAAGGGCTGGGTGTTCTGGACATTCAACAGCCAGCCAGGCAGTGTCCTCCTTGTCAGGGTGGGCCGTCTGTGCTCCAGGGGTGTGGGGAGGAGCCAAGATCCAAGCGTGGAGTCCTGTGCGGCGAGCAGGAATGAAGAGACCAGCCCGCCACGTCACAGATCCTTTCAAGGGGCATGTACATCACCCCGTGACACTGTAAGCAATTAAGTGCTTCCGGGTTATTGCCTAGGCGGCTAACTCTCTCAGGTCAACCCCTGGCCCAGGGTGAGTGATGTGGCCTCACGCCTGTCCCCCGGCTCCCCGCCATAGTTGGGAGAGACTTGGTTAATTCCAACAACCTCTCTTGACATGCCCCCATTACACGTGCTCCCACCCATTCGCCTTGTAAGAATTTCTTTTTTTCCTAAACCATTATTGTGACAATGGGCATAATGACTCTGATATCACTCATTTCTGTCTCTGAGCGCCTTTATGTCAAACCTTTTTTCCATGGTTCTCTTTATCCACGCAGGCACAGCGGCCTTCCCTTCAACATGAACAAGCATTGGCATAGCCAATAGGTCTCGCCTTTGGGGCCTTATAAGTATTTAGTTATGCAGCACAATATCCTTCCTGCAACAACATCAACTATTGCATGGCTAAACACTTATAAGGCCCCAAAGGCGAGACCTATTGGCTATGCCAATACTTGTTTAACTAGGACTCGTGTGAACACTTTTTTGTTCTTGTTTTTCATTGCCTGCATTTCTTTGTACCTGTACAATATTGGCTCCGCTTCCGGTACTTTTACATTACTGCCTTTTAAATGCTGTACGTTTGAGCAGTGTCTCTGGTTGTGGAAATGTGCTTTCCTCTTTGAACATCCTGGTATAAAATGCCAGCTCATTTGTGTTGGTTAACGGCCCGAAAACATTACCTGTCTGAAAGCACCAGGTGCTCTAAAAAAAAAAATTGCACCCAAATTTATTTCCCCTTCTATAAAATACCAGCCATGACGAAACAAGGAAGAGTTTACTCTTTTCCACTCCAATCGGCTGTATAAGGCCAGAGTGGCGCGTGCATGTCCAGAGTCCATTTGCTCCCTGGAAACACCTCAGTGCTGCTGCACTTCCCTGTGCTCTGGAGAGTTTTCACAAACACCATGGGGCATATCAGCAACAGACGGCGATAAATATCGGAAAGTGCGCTTAGCGCTTTTATATTCATCGCCCTCTATCGCTGGAATTTATCGCCCGGTTAGCGCGTTATGAACAACGCGTTAGTCCAGGGCGATAATATTCCAGAGATATCCAGGGAAATGGGCCAACATCGCTGGAAAACCAGCAATGTTGTGCTCAAAATGGCGATAGCCTTGGTGATACGAACCTGTGGTCGTATAACCATAATCCACCTCCCATGTTAGGTATGCCTTAGTCAGGAGTTTAACAGACGTTAAATTCCTGCGTTAAGGCATAGTTGACGTGATGATTATTATCGCTAATGCTCTTTGCTGATATCGCGAAGCTGCCTTAGCGATAATTTCCCATGTTGTTTTCCCAGCCACGCCTACTTTGCATCTCATTAGCGATGTTTATAGCTGAGATGCCAGGCAGTGGGAATTCGGCAGCTAACATGCGCTAATGCATGTTAGCGCCACCTTTTTTATAGGACGATAGGAATATTGCCGCTTTAGCGGCGATATTGCTCTTGATGATATGCCCCAACATCCTTTATGCCAAGATGGATCCCACCGTAGGGCCGTTGGGGGTTGGAGGGGGGGCACGGAGCTTCACTGAACAAAAGGCTAGCCTTTGGAGCCAGGGTCTGTTGTGTCTGTGAAATGTGTTAATCGGAAATCACTGCTGTGTTCAGGCAATTGTGTTCTTTGTCTGCATTGGCTGATTTGAAGAGGGTCAGGAGTTGGTATGTTTAGGGAAGTGATTGCCCTATGTCCTCCCTCTTCTCGTGCATGTTCATGCAGGAATGTCTGCTGGGCACCAACCAGGTCTGTAGAAGAGTTTTCAGTACAGTGTTGCAGATGGCTCTCTGATGGGAAAAGGGAATACTTACGTTTTTGGCTACGTCGGTATTAGCATACTGTGCCACTCAGCGTGTGTGATGCTGATGAGAATTGATTCACACTTTATTTTCTACTTTCCACAGAAGTAAACCTTTGCTACCATGTTTGAGGAGTGTAGTTTGAAAGTGCACCTCCTTCGAAAGAGTATCCATTTTATTCTCGTGATCCGAGGCAGCAAACATTCTGTAATTTAATTATACTAGGTGGATCTAAAGTTAGTGAAAGACGTCCAAATAATTATTCTGTTTTTTTGCTAAACTACCTTGCATTACAACAGTACACATTAAGACCGAAATCGGAACGCAAACCCAAGCAGCCTGAAACTGCAATAATAGGCTGATAAGGCAACCAGAAGTGCACTTGCTACATCCTATGTTTACCGGGAAAAGAGCGCAAGTACTAACCAATGGAATGCGTAACTACTTTGGCAGAGTTCTGTCATCGTTAAGAAAAACCTAACCACTTATAACAAGCTTTTACAATGCAATAGGACTCGTATTTACGTGAGTTTGAGCTGTTGGCATGGTAAATGACAATGATTTTTATTTATGTTTTGGTTTTTAAAATGTAAATAAAAGGCATTTTCATTTTAAATGCCAATAGCTTAAACTCGCATAAATGCGAGACCTATTGCATTGCAAATGTATGTTTATTCGGTTATTTTTACTTTTCTGGCTTTGCCTGTGTGAGACTGGTGTTCATTCTATCTTGGCCTCTATACACGATCTCGGTTACTATTTTAATTGGCACGTGTTTTATCCCAGCAAGTTCTTATTTGTATTATAATGTGTGTGCTTTTATGGTTTTTGAGCAAGAAACCAAATAAAGATAAAGATTGATTGATTGATAAAACCACATAAATCCTACTTCTGGTGGAGAATGACATGAACAATTGAAAGAAGTGAACATCAAGCTTTGGATGCAACAAGAATTGAATCAGGTAGACAGGAGACTTATGGAGGGGGCACTTTGGAGGTGTGAGTATTGAGGGAGACGTTTGGAGATGGTAATTGGTTGACTACTAAGCCTCTATAGCCAGGGCAAGGGTTTATGAAATTATATTGAGACATGTTGAGGTGTGTCCAGAGGAAGGATTCAGTGTTGCTGTCTGTTCTACTACTTTTGCCCTCAAGCCACTGGAACAACACATATATCACAATAATCGAATAAAGGTCATTAAAACTGGGCAAAAGACGTTTATGACTTTATTGTCTGCAAACAATGTGTTAATGTATACAGTTAATGTGCAGATGACCCTAACCTTATTATTCACTTCTCATGCTAGGTACTGAGAGGCGATCAGGCATGGAAGAATGAGACGTTTATGGATTCGATGAGCGGGACCAGCTGTGAATACTATCACGATCCTGAGGGGTTCAACGTTGACTACTTGATCGCAGGTCAGACATCTCTGGTGGGGCGCTGAAGAATGTAGCGTTAAGCAGTTTTTAACAGGGTACATTTTACTTACTGCAACTGTTCTATTGGGTTGTTCCCCAGAAGCCACTCTGAAACCTCTGCACCCATCAGGTACACCCCTGTGCATCCCTGACCACACACCTCTCACGTTCACCCAACATGCATAAAGGTTTGCCAGCACTACTAAGAACATATGTGTAACACAGAGCTTGCTAAAGTGTTATTAGTGGACTGAATGACCACCAGTGTATGATTTGGAGACACAGGGGTCTAAGCTGCAATACAGTTCTCTAGTCTAGAGGGCATGTGGTCCAAGAGTTGTCTCATGTGCATCAACAATTCAGATAATTCCCGCTTTATGTTACAAGGGAGGAAAGATAACTGCTTTGTCGCTGCTGCTAAATAAATGGATCTAGCCACCATCCACAGCTTTATTAAGATGTTAGCATTGTAAAGGTCTTATATACAGCTATATGTCAGAACTTCAGAAGATTAGTGTCAGAAAAATCACAGAATTGAACACAGGAAATAGCCCACTTTCAGTCCCCGCCTGCATTCAATGGCAAGTGCTCTAATGCTTGCAAAAAAGCAGAAGCTGAAATCTCTGCATTTAAATTTCACAGTCTTGGTCCGAAATTCACAAATCCCAATATTCACAACAAAGGCTATGTTTGGCACAATATTCATGTAACAGCATAATTTACAGAGGCTTTCAATGTGTTCCTCCTCCTCAAGTGTGTAAGAAAACTCTTCTATTGCAAAGGGAAAAGTGCTGTTGCATTTCTAGTCCTTACTTATACTGTAGACTGCTCTAACCCTGTCCTTCTGGGCCACAAGGGAACAATACAGTGCTCAGCTAGAGCCTAGAGTCTGAACTCTTGACTTGTGGTGTGACTAGGATTCTACAAGGACCAAACATGTTGACCCATAATTGCAAACTGGTTCCTCTGAGAAACACCAGAATCATCCTTGGAAGCTTGGAAGAAAATGCCTTTTCCAGAGAAAATGCATTCCTAAAACTGGTACATGTACAAATCAAATCAAATCAAATCCGGAAATTGGCCTAATGCTGATACCTTTAATAGAGAACTTAAGAGACCTAAACCTCATTAGATAAAAACACCAACAACGAATTAGAAAAAAGTCACAAAATATAGAGAATTGGATGTCATATATAAAAAATTGCAAAAAAGTACTACAAAGGAACACATAGAAAAAAGTCCCTCAACGTTATCAAATTGGAAATGTAGGATATTTTGAAAACATGACACCCGCTGTGACTGACCCGCTAGACACCCACTGCGACTGACCCGCTAGTGAACAGGGTCAGGGAGGAGCTGGCGGGAGGTCCCATTGGAAGGTTTTACCATTAAACTTGGTCATATTTTTTAAGCATGGCAAGTTGTCATGTGAAAACACTCTGCAAAAGCGGCTATTTGCCAGACAGCTCGGAAGCACATGTTTCCCACCAGAAAAGATCAGAGAAGGAAAAATTCAAATTGAAGCTGCCGAATGGGCATTTTTTTCTGGGAGGTTACAGTCTTCCAGGAGTAACACGTCTATAGTTTTATCCCAAGTTCTGCAGCACTGGCTTCTCTAAGAAGAGCCCTCCATGTCCAGGACTGGTCTTTTAGGCTCCTGTTAACCGCTTACAGTTTTAAGAGTTCCCCCAACTCGGCTTTCATTTTCCCAAAAGTCCAAGTAGCATTCTCTTCCTCAGGGTGATCTATACATACCGGCTCCTGGAGGAAAGTTCCCTATTGACATTCAAACGTATCTTGCAATCCCTAAACCCCATTTAGTAGAGCCACGCACATCAGCAGAAGACTGGTGCCACCAGTCCTGAGGCCAATTATCTCTTTTCAGGGAGCGCAGGACTGGGTATTAAGTGATGAACAGTCAGTCTTTGGTAGTGAGACCTAGCTAATCCCAAATTCATTCCCAGACATGCCAGTTCCAGTATTTTGGCAGAGAATGGCACTTCATTTTCTGAGTTCCCACATCTTGGCATCAATAATTTCAGTGTTGCATGCACCCATAATCCATCATTGAGAGTTTCTTCCTCAGCTATGTACACCACTGAAATACAGATGAGATCTCCACCTCTGAGCCATGAGTTGGTTCAGGCCACCTGTACAGGCTGTCTTAATCTGAGTCTAAAAACCCATTCCCTGGATTAGAAAGGGGCCACATAATCAGTTCACCCACATATGTGACAATCCCTAGGGGTTTACTCCCTCTCATGTTAGCTATTGTGTTGCCAGTAATGTTAAAGGCAAGCTGGCAGAAAGTGCCAACAAGAGATGCAAATTCATTATGATGTCTTTCCAAAAGTCTGTCTCATGGTATGAACTTCACCTGAGTTCAGGAGTTAGTTGGAGAAATCATCAGATCTGCAGAATAACCATGGACTTGTTCCTATTTCTGCTGAAATTCTTAGGTAGGGAGGGCGGGGGATTGGGTGTCACCGGTACATGACTAGATGTAATATAAGACATCAGCTGGACTCATAGCTATGTAATCCTCATTGCTAGAGTTGGCGCCCAAGTAGCATTTTTGAGCTTACAGGTAAAAAAACAGGGAGACTGAACTGAAGTAGTTATATTGTTCTGCTGTCATATGAGTTGTTTTTGTGTAAGTCCAGTATTTGTAAAGCGCAAACAATTACCCAAGGGTGTCAAGGCACTGTGGAAGATTAAGCAAGCTATTGCCCAGAGTCACATGGTGCTGGGCTGATCTGCCGCCAGTGCCGGGGATCGAACTGTGAACCCCCAGATTCCAGAGTCAGCTGCCCTGGCCACTGTGCCACACCTCTTCCCTTTTAAAAAAGACTGCTCGGTACTGTTGTTGGTGTGCTCAGTGTCTGTATGCTTGTGGAGTGGAGTTTGCCTCTCACCTTAAGCAGTAGAGCCCACAGCCGGATTTCATTCATATCGTTTTCCCTGGTTGTATTGGTCCTCACAAGAGCGCGAATGAATTACTAACGTGGCAAATATACCAGATTGCTCTTCACAACTAATGTTGGCCAGCAACCTCATGCAAGTCCCTGCAGGATGTTAGTAGCTGCACCATGGATCCAGAGGTCCAACTGCTCACGTGTAGGAAACGTCATGTGTTCGCAACGAGTGGAGAAGCCCTGTGCTAACCAGAGGAAGCAATGTATCAGGATACTTCCACTGAAGTAGTCTTAATACATTGAATTCCACCTGCAATTAAATGCATTGAAGAAACTGTGATTTCAACTGGGGACACACTGTTAGTAAGAGGGTTTACTATAACAAATGCTAACGGTAGTTTTTTGTATTTTCTCCGCTCTCTCTGACCAGCTTACAACAACAATGGCCTCCTCACGGTGAGTAGCTGCAGCTACAGTGTCCGCTGGAGTGCGATGTCTTCCAAGGAAATCAAGGGTGTAGAGGGAGCTTACCTCGAAGGATGTATCTGTAAAGTAAGTGTGCCCTGGGTCATGGGTCCTAACCAGGCTACAAAATAAGTAGCATAGCAAAATGGAGTCTTACCCGAGAAGGGACCAGGGGACAAAAAGTCAGTAGCAGAAGGAATATGGAGGGGGAACAGAACACCTGGATTGAGAGATAATCAGGGAAAGAGAATGGACTAGGAGGACAAGACCTGGGACACTCGAGAGAATGTTCTGAATAAAATGCATATCTCTTTACCACAATTTTTCGAATATCAATAAGGTGGTTCTCTTCCCTTGACCAAAACGATTTTCCTATAGGATCTTTTAATATTTTAATCATTGCTGGAATCTGGCTCTGGATCCCTTCTAGTCATCTGAATTTGTCTGCACTTTACAGAATATCCCTAAGAGTATATACAAGAGGAGTCAAGTATCTATATGGTTTCCAGAGGATACTGTAATACTTGGACAATCTCACAGTAATACCTCATGCAGCTTTAGTAGAGGAAAGCAAAGCTTTGATGTCTGTATGAATAATATTCCTGCAATATCTTAATCACTACAGAACTCTGTGTCATAATCACAACTGTGGGCCTCTTTGTCCAATATTTACACTTGGGAGTAAATTACGGCTGCAAAAAACTCCATGGAGGAAATAATATTCGTGATGGGAGGTGCCTGTTATTTGCAGCACATTTACACCTGGGAGTAAAAAATGACGACTTTTGCATCCATTGGATATATAAACACTGCCTCACAGTGTTTTCCACCAGTAGGTATCACAATGAAAATCTAATGGGTAACTTCCCAGGAAGACACTGGAAAGAATGGAATTAATGCTCATCTCCAAGTGAGAATACATGCAAAAGTGGGCTAGAGCTTTTCAACAATTGTTCATAGCTGTACATGATCTCCTGGCACTCTGAAAATGAATCACATTATTTCAGAGCCAGAACTCCATTGCACATGTCTTAGTTGTTGAACTTAATTAGCTCTTTTTTTTAGGTGGATTATTATGTAAATTATCTCAACAGTCATGTCTTGATTCCTTTATTTGTGGGCACTTGTACTAAATATCAGCTCCTGCTCTTTTGATCACCTCATTTTGTAGAGTGAGGACACATTTTGTTACATGTTCTAATGAGACAAAAGATTTATTTTTTAATATTCTAATTAAAGCCAACTTTGGTATTAACTATGCTTGAAGTTTTTTCATCAATCTGCTGTAAAGTACATTTTAAAACCTGAACACTGCTGGTGGCTACTTTTGTGCTTGTTTGGTGACCAGGCTTTTGTTTTTTATATCTTCAACAGATCGTCACATGCTATTCTCAACCCTGCACATCAGGGCCAAAGACATGCATACTTGAGCGTTATGAAGGCGGCGATGCTGAGAACCAGATAAAGAACCAGGTCTGCGTCACGAAGACCAGCGCTGAATGCATATGGAAGGATATTGAATAGGAAGCTGACCAAAGAAGCCATCTCGATGTTCAACAACCCATAGATGGTTGAAGCCCTTCTACACCATCCATCTTGTAGATGACTAATAGTCAGGAAAAAAAGCAGAGCTCTTACATCTGAGCAAAGTAGTCACTAGAAATTGGACAAAATACTCTTCAGGAAGCCCTTAGTAATATACCTTTGTACTTTGCAGATTGTTTACTACTTTTCTGATCCTTTAAGGACCTGCACGCATTTACTGTCCACAGTTCACATTGCATGTTACCACAGTCTCACTTTTTATCTATGTATCTTGTTCCATAAAGCACTTTGGGGCCTGGTCAACACTCCATAAATGCTCCAGTAAAATAAAACAGTCTTTTGGAACCAACACAAGAGTCACTCGTTATAATTAATCAACATAGGACTGATGAGCCTCATTTAGGGTTTGGCAAACAGGATAGACCGACACAAAGGTAGTGGACTACCCTGTGTGCCAAACCGACGGTCCGCCCACTCTACTTAGAGTCAGGTGGACCGTCATGTTTCCATCAGTGGAGCCCTTACTGGCTCTGCTAGCGGAAAACTTACACGGGAGCCCATATAAACATGCTGCCTATTTTGAGCAGGTGTTCTAAGGTATTCTTGTTCTGTTCCGGACTGTCAAGAAAAGCCTAGTGGTCTCAAACAGAAAAATGGAAATTTGACTTCACACCCTGGGAAAAAACATCCAGGATATAACGGTCATTACAGGTTTTTATTAATTTACATATTTTTGTTTATAAGAAGTCTGGATGAAACTTGATGGCTAACCTCTAAATCTGTCAGGGTGGGAGACGTTATAACCTTTGCCCCCCTGTCAGATGGCAAACAGCCTGCCATATCTCTAATAAGAACCTAACAGCCACATGCACTAAGGCTTTCTCCTATAGGCACAGAGCAGGTAAAACCCATTCATGCATCTGACTCTGAGTCTTTTACATAGTCCATTGTCTTGGTTATTTTTTGCCAAACTGAATTGCCCTTTTACAATGAGTTCATGTGTGTTAATATAATAACTCTACAGCAATTGAAAGAGCAAGAAATATGAAGGTGCTCATTCCCTGCTCAGCCTCAAGCACTCCATTGTAACAGCATATGCCAATATTTAGGCTTGTGCGGCCATACATGGTACCCCATTAAAGCAAATGAAGGTTTCATAATACCTAAATTAATTTAAGAGACAGTTCAGTTCCTTTTAAACCAAACTTTCTAAGTTTGGACTGGACTGGGTCTCCTGCTCTCCATGTCACTTGAGTCAAGCTAGCCTGGCTGATGAGGGGTGATGCCCTGAAACCGGTCCCAGGATGCTTGTTTCCAGTCCAGGGAGGACCTGAGCTGGTTGTTTGGGCTGGACTGTTCTCATGGGGAGCAGGGTCAAGCCTGATTTGCATATGGCTGGGTCGGAACTGAAATGGCATGGGGAGCAAAAGAACGATGGATTTAGGCCCAGTTCGCTGTACTGGGGTGAATGTTAGACATGGTGCTGCATTCTGTCTGTCAATTGTTGTGTTAACGCTCTAAAAGTAGCATTTTCAAAATGGCAACTACGACGTTATCATTAAAGAGGATTATTAATTACAATTTCCCAGACACCAAACATGAAATGTTTAGCTGTTACCAATCAAACGTTAGCACTAATTACATTTAATATGTCAACCCTATGGAGCAGGTAGTCCTCACAGTTGTGAAAAATAAAATAGTTTTTCACTACCAGGACAAGGTATGTCTTAAAAGCACATGTATAACATTTCAGTTACTATGCACCATGCCCTATGGGCTATCTAGGGCCTACTTTATGGGTGAATTATATGTGATAAAAGGGACGTTTACGGACTTGGCAAGGGGGTTGTAATGCCAAATCGAGCTGACAGTTTAAAGCTTCATTCAGATTGCAAAGGCAAACCTGGAACATGTTTTAGGGGCTACTTAAGTGGGTGTCAAAATGAGTGCTGCAGGCCCACTGATAGCAGTTTATTTACAGGCCCTGGGTATATGGTATAACACTCTACAAGGGACTTATAATTAAAATAAATATGCCAATCAGGTGTAAGTCAATTTTTTCTATGTTTAAAGGAGAGATCACAAGCACTTTAGCACTGGTTAGCAGGTCCTGGAGTCAACAAAAACTGATTTCAGCAAAAAGTGGAGGGTAAAGGCAAAATTTGTGGGATCACCCGGCAGAATGTGTGGGATCACCCTGCAAAGAGGGCCACATTCAATAATCATCAACCAATTACACACAGCCTGCAAGCAAGACACAACCTTTGCTATTCAGAATGTGTTTTGCTGTCAGTGAATATCTTTGTTGCCTTGCTCCTCATTTTCAGGAAAAAACTTTTTGAGGAACAGATGGAAGTTTTACAGGCAACATATCAGCAACTTTGTCACATGCTGGGAAGTAGACATCACTAGATAGCACTTCATACCTGATGTGATCCTTGACATGTTTGCAATATGCAAGCATGCAAGCACATAAAAGGTTTAACTACTTGCTGTAGTAAAACAAAATCAAAATCAAATAGGTTTATTCGATTTTTCAATAAAAACCATAAAAGCATACAGTTTTAAAAGGCAAAACACATATTGCAAAGTATTATAAAATTTGATTAAGAAAACAATAATCCTCAGAGCGTAGTATAATAAAATCCATTAAAACTTTGTGCAAATCAGTTACATTGAGCAAGTTCCTTTTACAATTAGTTTTCTGCACTTAATTGTGCTTTTAAGAAATAGTGCAATAGGTCTTGAAAAACATTCACTTTCTAGTATTTGTATTTTAATCAGACCCCACAATTTGAAAATAGGTTTGATCCAATTTTTCCTTGTGCAATGTAAAATTTACAGAATAGAACTACATGCATTGACGATTGTGTAGATACTTCGTCACACGCACATTTACTTAATATATTCAACCAATCATTTATTGTGGGAAAGCTGACAAAGCGATGGAGAATACCAATTCTGAGCCGAGTCAGGACAAATCTGTCATACCCACTTGCTGTGTTAAATAGGTAGGGCTGCATGCCCGGAGTTGTTAGTATAGCCTTATAGCCCGCCGTAGCGGAGGGACTTTAAAAGCCGGTATAGCCCTGCTACGAAGGGCTATAAGGCTATTAGAACATTCTGCCACTAGAGGGCAGAATGTTCTAACAAAACAAAAGCCTTCAGGGAGCGCGAGGGGATTCAAATCCCCTCAGGCTCCCTGAACCCTTTGTTCACAGCCAGAGCTGTGAACAAAGACACATTGGAATGTTGGAGCTCTGGGCTTATACCAGCCATTAGAAGCCCGGAGCACTCCATTGTTTTCAATGGAGCTCCCAACATTCCAATGTTCTAATATCAGTTAATTGGCTTGTACTGATGGCCTTGATACCTCCTCGGCAAATCTAATAGCCTCCAAATGCGCCTTACAATATGTCTTAAAAACCTTTCTGGCAATAGAACCCATAGGCACAGGATCATCATAGTATTCCGGATGGCAGAGATCAGTCATGGAAACTTTTGTGTATTTTACACAGCTGGTCTCTAAACCTCGCTCTAAATTGAGACTATCTTTTATAATGTCGCGATTAAGAAGGTTTCAGTTGAAGTCCAGACCTGATGCCATAGAAGAAGAGGCTGGACTTTAATAACATCCGCGATATAGGGAATCCCCATTTCTGCATGGCAGGTGTGTATTGAGGTACTGCGCAGAACTGCCAGAAGAAATCTGAAGAAGGTGTTCTCGACCTGCTGTATGGGTTTTACATCACAAAATCCCCAAATTACGGCACCGTATATGGCTGTGCTCACATATTTAGTCCGGTAAATGTGTAGCATGTCAGCTGGGGATCTTCTTCCTAATTTATTTGCGAAATTAGGCAGTGCCGCCGTAGCTTTCATGAAGAGCAGTTTTCTATTCTTCACGGCCTGGGACCATGATCCCCTGCACTCAAATATTATGCCTAGGTAGGGGTCTGTAGTGTCGGTTTCCACCTTTTTACTGTCAATAAAAATATCTCTACACACCGCGCTGCCTCGCCCACATTTCATTATAAAGGTGTTTTTTTGTGTTTACTCTCTGGCTTAAGTCTTTCATAAATTCAGTGTAATTATTGAGGGCCCGGTGCTACGAGGTGGAAACAATCTCTGAGTGCTGTTGCACTTACCTGCTATGCCTCCTGATCCTTGGGGCAGCCTTCCCTGTTGACGCCTGAATCTCCCTCCCGCCGTCGCCGGACAAACGCGACCGCTGTGTGGGGGGAGAACCATTGGAAACTACATCTCCCATGATCCTTGGCACCCCGGAAGCGCCGCATTTTCGCGCCCGAAGGCGCTACAAAACTGACGCCGCCCTTGGCAGAGCGGGGCCCGGTGCTACGAGGTGGAAACAATCTCTGAGTGCTGTTGCACTTACCTGCTGTGCCTCCTGATCCTTGGGGCAGCCTTCCCTGTTGACGCCTGAATCTCCCTCCCGCCGTCGCCGGACAAACGCGACCGCTGTGTGGGGGGAGAACCATTGGAAACTACATCTCCCATGATCCTTGGCACCCCGGAAGCGCCGCATTTTCGCGCCCGAAGGCGCTACAAAACTGACGCCGCCCTTGGCAGAGCGGGGCCCGGTGCTACGAGGTGGAAACAATCTCTGAGTGCTGTTGCACTTACCTGCTGTGCCTCCTGATCCTTGGGGCAGCCTTCCCTGTTGACGCCTGAATCTCCCTCCCGCCGTCGCCGGACAAACGCGACCGCTGTGTGGGGGGAGAACCATTGGAAACTACATCTCCCATGATCCTTGGCACCCTGGAAGCGCCGCATTTTCGCGCCCGAAGGCGCTACAAAACTGACGCCGCCCTCCGCCTCGCGGGACGCGCGTGGGCGGCGCCGGGCGAAGCCCGGGCCAAGGGCGGGCCCGTTTAAGCCCGTTAAAGACCGATCAAGACTGGACCGGGCTACTTCCCTAAGACTTGCTATTTGATGGTCTAAATACTTTTATTATCTTTTGTTTGTCTTAGGCCACGTCAGCGCTTTTGTTACTTACTGAAACCATGGCAACCACAAGAGCAAAAGGGAGCAGGAACAAAACAGCTACGGAGTCGACTAGTATTACTGGTCCCTTGGATAACTTCATTGTTAGAGCAAACTCTGTGATTGACCAAGGGATCGCACTCATGGAGCGTAGAGTCTCTCAGGAGTTGGCACGGGCAAAACGATCTTCGATGGGCCATTTTGCTTCAGTTAAAACTCCAAATAAATCAACAACTGGTGCGGTTTCCACAGATACCCTACCGCCTCGACAGAGTCTCCCTAATATGGTCGACCTATCAGTATCGGCTTCTGAATTCCTTTCGGTCTTAGAACCAGACAGGTCCTTGACTCACCCACATGACTCCTTGTTAGTTAAATCAACTGATACACAGCGGAGGAGGAGCAGGGAGGGAACAATACCTAAATCCCTAAAACTTGTCAAAAAAAGAAAAACGAGACACGCTAAAAAACCTAGAAAGCCTCAGAAATTGCCAAAACCCATAGATAGGGAGACCGACGTCCCAGTGTTAAGTGATCAAGAGGAGGGACAAAACCATAAACAGTCTACGCATAGTAACCCTTGCTTAGACTCGTATAACATTACAATGGACACAGATTGTATTACTGTTTCCCCCAGTTTAAATTCAACTAGCATGGCAATAGAGGTGGATACTAAAATACTTGAGCAAATGAGCAAATTACTCAAATTACACCTTTCCCCTCTAGAGGCCAGATTAAAAGGCGTTGAAAAACAACTAATCGAATTGATTGCTTTCATTAAACCACTGAATAAATCTGGAGTAAATAACGATGGAATAAGGAAGCAAACCATTAATAATAACTCAACGAGGGTCTCACAATTTATCAAAAGCACACCTTTAATAGATCCTAATTTAGTTATTGATCCTCCTGCTCTTGAGAATAATCTACTTAGTAATGCTAGCAAACCTTCTCAAATTAGCAGGCAGAAGGCTACTCCACCCAGAAATTCCGCCCCGTTACCTAAGACAAATCCCGACGGAAAAGTATTACCACAGAGACCATCAATCGACCTGCCCCCGGAAGTAACTCCATATTTGGTGATTCTAACTGGGGTGCCAGAACTGAGGGAAGACGTAGAGGAGTCTGTAGGATCTTTGAAGAACAAGGTTCAACATTGGCTCAATTCAAGACGGCCCCTGCCTCCCAATAGGTCGAGTAAGATCCTTATGGTACGTAGAGTACCATGGATAGGGCAAGGTAAAAAAACGCTGAAGGGTGATTGTATATTGGTAAATTTCGATGACCAGGTTACAGCTGACTATATTTGCTCTTGGCCAAATCAGTTTAACAATGAAGATATTGCAACAATGCGGCTGTCCTTCTTTTATCCTCCTAGGAATCCCTTTGAACTAGACTTTGATAAGAGTAGGGGTGTGGTAGGTACTCAAGACAGAGCAGCCGACAGGTGGGTGCGGGGTCGGCAAACAACCAGAGACGCATGCCCACTGGACAATTGGAGAGGAATACGGACCGATAACCGGTTTAGCTGCCTGGAATCGGACGATTGACGCCTCTTATCCACCACCCCCGAGGGCGCCCTTAGTGGAGCTTCTAGTGAGGAAATTAAAAGAGGAATTAGTCCATTAACTGACACCATAGGGCCTTTATTTGAGAGAATAGCCCTTGAAACAGCAGTGAGTTATACTTTCCTCGGATCTACTACAGAAGATGTACCCCGTAATGAGCTCGTAGGACCTACATATACCACTCCCGAAAACTCTATGTCCACTCAATATCCGCGATTAAGCCAAGGAAAGACTATAGGAGTTAATCCCCTACAGTCTGACTTAACAGATGCCCACGAGAATCTATTGATCATGGATCCGATAATAGTCCCCCAGTGTAGCAAACTAGCTTTGTTAACCTGGAACATCGCGGGCCTATCAAATAAAATAACGGATCCTAGCTTTAGAGACTTTATCGACAAGTATGATATTATCTGCTTGCAAGAGTCATGGGAAACTAAAGAGATCCATCTTGATGGGTACCGTACATTTACTACCCCTGCTGTACAGTCCAGGAGGGGCAGACCCTCGGGAGGACTCTGTACGTATATCTCTAATACGGTAACCATGTCAATAAAGCTCTTGACAAATGGCGGTCACGTTTTTTACCAGATTTTTTCCCTCGGCATTGGAGGCAATCGACAAATTATCTTGGTGAATTTATATAACAATATTCCCAAGGGAGCCCACAAGCATGCACTCGAGGATATAAATAATTCGATCTATTGTGGTACAGATAGAGGCCATAAAGATACGTGTATTATTTTTTGCAGTGATTTTAACTGCCACTTATGCCCACATAGCAGTAAGGATACATGTGGTCTGTTAAATCCTTTGGGCGAAAGTTGCACCCATTTTGAGCACTCAGCGTTAGGTAACTCACTAAATGTTTTAATTCATGATTGGAATTTGGGTTATGCAAACGAGCTTTGTAACCCACAAATTAGTTTTCAACCCACCTTCTTCGGGCATGGACTACACTCCACGATAGACTTCATACTAATCACTAATAGCTATCGTCACAATATCCTCATGTTCAAAACAGAGGATGTTGCTATGAGTGATCATTTTCCCATCAGTTTAATCTTTGATATTGGACTGAGGAATGGAAAACTACCAAACACAGTGGAAAATCTTTATGGTCATTCTATTCAAATGGCGAGAAAAAATGGTTATGCAATTAAATGGAAAATGGTTGATTCAGTCAACTTCTTGCATAGCCTAATTTCCAACCAATATTCTAACATCATGATCTGTTTGGCAGATTCTCCAGATCCCAACTTGGTCATTAAAGCTTTCCAATCGATTGCGCTGCAAATATCCAATAATTTGACTGGAACGCCCAGTGAAGGACGTGGAAAAAAGCTCGAGGGCTGGTTTAACTCTGAATGCAGCAAAGCCCATGCAAATCTAAAACAGTGCTTAAAAACCACGCCTAAGAACTACGTAAATATTAGAGCAGCCAGATTAGTTTATAAACTTTCCATACGAAAGCGAAAACAAGAGATTAAGGAGAATGCCTGGACTGCCCTATTAAAGGCGTCCTGCCTGAGAGACAATACTGCATTCTGGAAAGCAGTTAATGCTCCTTTTTTTATAGATAGAAAAACTGATGTGATAGACCTGGCAATTGAACAATCTGCCTGGGTTGATCACTACACTGAACTGTATAAGAAGGACAATCTGTGTAGTCTATTAACTCCTACACAAAGTACATTGAAAAATAGCCTGTCCTCCTTAATTACGGGTTTCCCTCTGGATATTTCGTTTTCTGTAATAGAAATGGAGTTAGCCCTAATTGAAAGTTCAAATAACAAAGCTCCGGGCCCGGACGGGATTCCCATAGATCTATTCAAGGAAAACATCTCTTTTTGGGCCCCGCTCCTGACCAACTTATTAAACAGCTATAATAAAAAGGGTTTCCCCCTGACTTGGCAGGAAGCAATAATAGTCCCCATTTTTAAAAAAGGTGACCGCAATGATCCAAAATGTTATAGGCCTATCTCGCTGCTGGATTCGTTGATGAAAGTAGCCGGAAGACTTATCCTAAATAGATTACAGGCATGGGTAAAAGACAGTGATATCCTTTCTAAATTTCAATACGGTTTTAAAGAAGGACTAGGCACAGTCGAACAAGGACTTAATTTAGCTATTATAACTGCAAAATATACGATAGCCAAGAAGGGCAACCTTTTTATGACCTTTGTCGACTTAACTTCAGCCTTTGACTGTTTAAGCCATGAACTCCTGTGGGACACTTTAATCTCATTAGGCATTGATATGAACATTCTGAATTTCATCATAGAGTTATATCGTGGAGCAGGAGCTAAGGTCCGTTTTGGTAAAAATGGTGAATGCACTAACAAATTTCCTATCATGAAAGGCGTACGCCAGGGTTGCATCCTGGCTCCCTTTCTTTTTAACTTATATATAAATGGTGTGGCTGAGTTTTTAATGAAGATGAAAGTAGATTATCCCCAGATAAACGGCGAGGCCGTTCCTATTTTATTATACGCTGATGATGCAGTTATCATGGCCAGAACTCAACTAGGACTCCAAAAAGCGTTAACTAGCTTTTCAACTTTCATGTCATCCAGGGGCCTAAAAATTAATACTGGAAAAACTTTTACCATGAGTTGTTCATCAGCGTCCAAAGTTCCATGCAATACCTTTTTAAAACAGTCTAAGATAGAACTAATAGATTCATTTTCTTATTTAGGGATTTTATTTAACTACAGGGGTTCTTGGACACCAGCAGTCAACGCTAGAAATCTAGCTTTCGCACGCTCACTTGGAGCCTTGAAACAGTTCGCAAACAAATTAGGAGGTAGACCGGTCCGTATCTTAATGGACATCTACAAAGCTAAATGTGTTTCAATCGCTACATACGGGGCCGGCCTTTGGGGTATCGCAGACTGCCGGGTAATTCAAGTAAGGGAAAACATTTTCCTCCGGTATTTGCTAGCAGTCCCCAGGTCTATTTCCACGTATGTGTGCCATAATGAATTGAATATAACTTATATTTCTGATTTGATCAGAATCAGCCCCTTGTTATTGTGGTATAAGATCTGGACCTCATCAGCTACTACTCTAAATAGAACTGTCCTATCTGATTGTATTAACCTCGAAAGAAGTAAAAACATTCCTTGGTTAGTATACATTAAGGCTTTTTTAACAAATATGGGCCTACCGCATCATTTTAATAATCCAAGTTTATTATCCACGTTTTCAAGAAAGGATTTTAAAGGACGATGTCTCGCTTTCTTAGAAAACAGTCGGTGGACTAAAGAGAGCATGAAGAAATCTGTTTCACACCATCAGTTACTCCTTCAGGGCTTTGGTCTACAGTTTTATCTATCACCTGATTACTCCTGTTATGATAGAATGTTACTGGCCCGTTTGAGAACTGATTGTTATTATAGGTTAATCACATTCCCTGAAACAAATAATTGGTCTCCCCATTTAATCAAATGTCCATGCGATGATATCTCGGAGCAATCATCTATTCATAGTCTTTTGTTCTGTAAATTCTATGCGTGGGGTAGAAAGAGACATTTGATACCTTTATTAAAAATTTGGGGTTTAAGGCAGTGTAGACCAGCCTTTGTAAAATTGCTCATGCTTGAAGATGAAATGACTGTTAAGGCTGTATCTAAATTTCTGAAATATGTAATCAGATGCAGATCTTCTATTTCCCAGTACCCCTTGATTTTATAAGTCTGTTTTATTAAGATGTAATTAATTGGATTTACTTGTACATTCTTTTTAACATGTGATCGTTGTTTCTTGTGTGCTTTTATGGTTTTTAACGAAATCGAATAAAGCTATCTTTGACTTGAGTGCCCGTTGAACGCCCAATTGCATCCGGGCCATTAGTACAACATCGTCCGCTTAGAGAAGAGCATGCAGAGGACAATTGTATATTTGTGGCAGGGCCTGGCATTTCTCTACCATGGTTTGCTCCAAACCAATGGTATATAGTGTGAAAAGAAAGGGTTCCAGGATACAGCCCTGCCTAATCCCCTTCTCCATGCTGAACAGCGCAGTGCATTCTCCCTTGGACCCCAACCGGACCCTGGCTTTTGTTTCATTGTACAGGTGTCTTAGAAAGTGAATTAATAGTAGTTCCACCCCCATTTCGACTAGAATACCCCATAGTTTCTCGTGAACAACACAGTCGAAGACCACCGTAAGGTCTACGGAGGCCAAATATAATCTTCCATTTTTTGACCGTGTGTACTTTCCCAAAATTTTTTTACGGTTCAGTCCTTGTTCAACCGTGCCCGGGCCCTTGCGGAATCCAAACTGTAGATGTGATAAGACATTATTGTCTTCTGCCCAATCCTGGAGGTGGTTCAGCACTATTCGCCCCACCACCTTCACCAGGGAATCCAGCAATGATAGTAGGCGGTAGCATTCTGGATTTTGCCCGTCGCATTTTTTATAAATGGGTACCACAATGGAATCTGACCATGTCTTTATGAATCCAGTTGTACAGCAGGCTGCTAAAACCTGCGTTAAAAGTGGAGCCCTTAGATCTAGGTTAAATTTAAAAAGATCTATTGGTACCATATGTCGGGGCCCGGAGCCTTGCCACCCGTACTCGATTTTATTGCACGGTTTACCTTATCTAAGGAGAAGGCTAGGGCTATAGGGTAGTTTACAGTTAGGGGTGTAGCCTGTGGGGCTGAATAGGAATCTGTGCCCACCTCTGCCTGTTCTAATCTGTACATTTCAGAGAAATACTCCACTCGTTGCCCTTCATCTATAGCGACCTCTATGGTTGGGGTATCATGAGCTGTAAGGAAAGAAGCTTTCACCGCACGCCAAAAAGCTATGCTATCTCTATTCAGACTAGCTTGGTGTACGTTAGCCCATGGTTTAGCTTTTAATTCTCCTTTTCGCTGTTTCAGAATGCAATTATATTCCTTTCTGCATTCCATTATTTCAGTTCTATCCCTTACTGGTTTGTGTAGCACCTGTTTTAATTTTGCGTCAGCCTTTGTACATCTGAAATCAAACCACCCCTTATTTTTCCTATGCACTTTATTTGATACCACCTTCAGGGTGTTCCTTATTTCCCCTTTAATTTGTGCAAAAGCTTCCAGGATCCCAACGTGTGGCGTGGTCTCGTTCAGAAAGGTTACGAGTGATTTATAACTGTTTACCACAACTTTCTTAGTCGGTTCTGTAGGATCTACCTTGTCCCACTTTAGGGAATAGCAATTTACTTTATCCATCTCTCTATTCTGGGCCACATGCACATATTTGCTTCGAGATATATGCACCTTAATAGGGAGAGATAGAGTCACTCTTATGGGAAAATGACCACTCATAACATTCTAGTGTTTTCTATAACCTAACAGTCGAGACTCATATCTATTTGGTATAATAATGTATAATAATCAAATCAATAATTGTACTCAAGCCTCTCCCATTAAATGTCTGAGTGAATGGGATTGGCGGGGAACATAGTGCATTAGCAAAACCTAAATCAAAGGTAAATAGCATCTCGTTTAAAAAGTTCCCATAGATTGAATGTGAAAAATGAGGGAAAGTACATTTGTCACCGTCTAATAGGCCACAAGTTACATCTCCTGGTTGATGGGCACAAGGCAATGTTAAAATCCCCGCCCCAAACGAAAATAACATCCTCTACACTTTCATTCTGTATCGTGTGCAGATCGCTCTTAAGTAGCTTCAAAATTATCACCACCTGTTCCTTCAGGGCATTATTATAAAAATTGATAAGTACAATATAGTTTTGGTTATCCAAGTACATTGTCACAATTCGATAATAAATCTCCGTGGTCGTTAAAGAAATCTTAATTACATTCACCATATTTGACACATGTATGCTAAGACCACCTTCGGGCCTCCCATGCATGGCTGGAACTGCAGGGATATGAAAAGTCTTGAAGCCATTAACATGTGTAGCATCCACCAACCATGTTTCTTGGAGAAAAAGTATACTAAATTTCCCAACGAATTTCTGTCAATAGTGATTTGTCAGTTTAGTTCGTAGCCCGCGACATTCCAAAGTAGAACTAAGAAACTATGCACCATATACCTTTTTTCACTTGCGCTGCCCAAGACTTCGGTGGTAGTAGGCATGTTTACTGTTGGGCAATCTCTATTGTCCTTGCCTCTACCATTATCCATTGAGGAGTCCTGGTCAGGGTTAAGGACAGTATCGTCAGGGACTATTATTGCATCCTCTACTATTCTGGTTATTTCATGTGGGACATGTTTATTTAGTCAATCTACCTCATCCAATGTGGGGAGGGACTCGATCCGTTTGCACCACAACATTCTATGTGTTGTGTTTTCTTTCAGTTCTGTTACCTCTCAGACTCACATTAGAGGGTGGCTGATAGAAAAAACCCAGAGGTAATATGTTAATTTTATGTTTCTCTGCTTGGAAATCTAGTGCAACCTTGGATGACAATATTATCTACTGGGGTAGATTTATAGACAATATTTGTATGATTTGGAAAGGGAGTGAAGAGAAATTGAAACTTTTCCATAATCATTTGAATACTAATAATCACAACATAACTGTTACTCTTGAATATAACACTGAAAGAATTGTTTTTTTAGATGTTAAAATGTATGTTTCTCAGGGACATTTAGAGTCGAGACTTTATCGGAAACCTACTTCGACAAACTCTATATTGCATGCTAGATCAGGACACCTTAAAAGACAGATTGACAACATCCCATATGGGGAATTTTTGAGAGCCAAAAGAAATTGTAGTGATGACAGTGAGTACCAAAATATTAGTCAAGATATAACTGAAAGATTCCTTAAAAGAGGATATGAAAAAAGTATTGTAGATAAAGTCAGAATCAAAGCACAAAAAGGGAAAAGAGATACACTTCTAAATGATAGACCTAGATTAGAAAGAGACAAAAAAGAAGTAATTAGATATATCACGACCTATAGCGAAGGTAATAATAGGGTCTTCAGATCCCTTTGTAAACATTGGGACGTGCTAACTATCGATAAAGACATTTCTGAATTTCTGGGTGACAAACCCAATATGGTGTACAAAAAAGCCCCCAAACTGAGGAACATTCTTAGTCCTAGTGACACGCGATCATATCCTTTACACAATACTGATTGTGACAAACAGATACGGATTAATAATCTATTAACACCAGGATCATATAGATGTAGCCAATGTATCTGTTGTAAACATGTTATAGATAAAACAACAATTTTCAGTGACCATACCAACAGGAATATTTATAAAATCAAGTCCTTTATAAATTGCAATACTAGTCACTGCATATACATAATGACATGTATTTACAAAAAGATATATGTTGGTTCTTCAATGAGAAAGCTCAAAACAAGATGGATGGAACATCTTAGAGCAATAAAAATTTGTGACCCTAAATATCCAATCGGTACAAAAGGGGGTGGTGATGGACGGAGCATCAGAACCAATCAAACACTCACACCCAGTCAACAGATCTGAGTTTGATCCATCACCGTTCTTTAGCCCACTCTGCCACCCCAGTTCAGACATGGCCATATGCAAATCAGTCTGACCCTGTGCCTCATGGGAACAGTCCAGCCCGAACTGACAAGCCATGCCTTCCCTAGACCGGAAACAAGCTTCCTAGGACCGGTTTCTGGGATTTCAGCCGTCTTCAGCCAGGCTTGCTTGAATCCAGTGGCAAAGTGAGCAAGGAACTCACGTCTGAGCATACCCTGCCAACTTATGGCGAACAAAGCGGTACAAAAGGGGGTGGTGATGGACGGAGCATCAGAACCAATCAAACACTCACACCCAGTCAACAGATCTGAGTTTGATCCATCACGGTTCTTTAGCCCACTCTGCCACCCCAGTTCAGACATGGCCATATGCAAATCAGTCTGACCCTGTGCCTCATGGGAACAGTCCAGCCCGAACTGACAAGCCATGCCTTCCCTGGACCGGAAACAAGCTTCCTAGGACCGGTTTCTGGCATTTCAGCCGTCTTCTGCCAGGCTTGCTTGAATCCAGTGGCAAAGTGAGCAAGGGACTCACGTCTGAGCATACCCTGCCAACTTATGGCGAACAAAGCGGTACAAAAGGGGGTGGTGATGGACGGAGCATCAGAACCAATCAAACACTCACACCCAGTCAACAGATCTGAGTTTGATCCATCACCGTTCTTTAGCCCACTCTGCCACCCCAGTTCAGACATGGCCATATGCAAATCAGTCTGACACTGTGCCTCATGGGAACAGTCCAGCCCGAACTGCCAAGCCATGCCTTCCCTGGACCGGAAACAAGCTTCCTAGGACCGGTTTCTGGCATTTCAGCCGTCTTCAGCCAGGCTTGCTTGAATCCAGTGGCAAAGTGAGCAAGGGACTCACGTCTGAGCATACCCTGCCAATTTATGGCAAACAAAGCGGTACAAAAGGGGGTGGTGATGGACGGAGCATCAGAACCAATCAAACACTCACACCCAGTCAACAGATCTGAGTTTGATCCATCACCGTTCTTTAGCCCACTCTGTCACCCCAGTTCAGACATGGCCATATGCAAATCAGTCTGACCCTGTGCCTCATGGGAACAGTCCAGCCCGAACTGCCAAGCCATGCCTTCCCTGGACCGGAAGAAATCTTCCTAGGACCGGTTTCTGGCATTTCAGCCGTCTTCAGCCAGGCTTGCATAAAAAACAGTGGCAAAGTGAGCAAGGGACTCTCGTCTGAGCATACCCTGCCAACTTATGGCAAACAAAGCGGTACAAAAGGGGGTGGTGATGGACGGAGCATCAGAACCAATCAAACACTTACACCCAGTCAACAGATCTGAGTTTGATCCATCACCGTTCTTTAGCCCACTCTGTCACCCCAGTTCAGACATGGCCATATGCAAATCAGTCTGACCCTGTGCCTCATGGGAACAGTCCAGCCCGAACTACCAAGCCATGCCTTCCCTGGACCGGAAACAAGCTTCCTAGGACCGGTTTCTGGCATTTCAGCCGTCTTCAGCCAGGCTTGCTTGAATCCAGTGGCAAAGTGAGCAAGGGACTCACGTCTGAGCATACCCTGCCAACTTATGGCGAACAAAGCGGTACAAAAGGGGGTGGTGATGGACGGAGCATCAGAACCAATCAAACACTCACACCCAGTCAACAGATCTGAGTTTGATCCATCACCGTTCTTTAGCCCACTCTGCCACCCCAGTTCAGACATGGCCATATGCAAATCAGTCTGACCCTGTGCCTCATGGGAACAGTCCAGCCCGAACTGCCAAGCCATGCCTTCCCTGGACCGGAAACAAGCTTCCTAGGACCGGTTTCTGGCATTTCAGCCGTCTTCAGCCAGGCTTGCTTGAATCCAGTGGCAAAGTGAGCAAGGGACTCACGTCTGAGCATACCCTGCCAACTTATGGCGAACAAAGCGGTGCAAAAGGGGGTGGTGATGGACGGAGCATCAGAACCAATCAAACACTCACACCCAGTCAACAGATCTGAGTTTGATCCATCACCGTTCTTTAGCCCACTCTGCCTCCCCAGTTCAGACATGGCCATATGCAAATCAGTCTGACCCTGTGCCTCATGGGAACAGTCCAGCCCGATCTGCCAAGCCATGCCTTCCCTGGACCGGAAACAAGCTTCCTAGGACCGGTTTCTGGCATTTCAGCCGTCTTCAGCCAGGCTTGCTTGAATCCAGTGGCAAAGTGAGCAAGGGACTCACGTCTGAGCATACCCTGCCAACTTATGGCGAACAAAGCGGTACAAAAGGGGGTGGTGATGGATGGAGCATCAGAACCAATCAAACACTCACACCCAGTCAACAGATCTGAGTTTGATCCATCACCGTTCTTTAGCCCACTCTGCCACCCCAGTTCAGACATGGCCATATGCAAATCAGTCTGACCCTGTGCCTCATGGGAACAGTCCAGCCCGATCTGCCAAGCCATGCCTTCCCTGGACCGGAAACAAGCTTCCTAGGACCGGTTTCTGGCATTTCAGCCGTCTTCAGCCAGGCTTGCTTGAATCCAGTGGCAAAGTGAGCAAGGGACTCACGTCTGAGCATACCCTGCCAACTTATGGCGAACAAAGCGGTTCAAAAGGGGGTGGTGATGGACGGAGCATCAGAACCAATCAAACACTCACACCCAGTCAACAGATCTGAGTTTGATCCATCACCGTTCTTTAGCCCACTCTGCCACCCCAGTTCAGACATGGCCATATGCAAATCAGTCTGACCCTGTGCCTCATGGGAACAGTCCAGCCCGAACTGCCAAGCCATGCCTTCCCTGGACCGGAAACAAGCTTCCTAGGACCGGTTTCTGGCATTTCAGCCGTCTTCAGCCAGGCTTGCTTGAATCCAGTGGCAAAGTGAGCAAGAGACTCACGTCTGAGCATACCCTGCCAACTTATGGCGAACAAAGCGGTACAAAAGGGGGTGGTGATGGACGGAGCATCAGAACCAATCAAACACTCACACCCAGTCAACAGATCTGAGTTTGATCCATCACCGTTCTTTAGCCCACTCTGCCACCCCAGTTCAGACATGGCCATATGCAAATCAGTCTGACCCTGTGCCTCATGGGAACAGTCCAGCCCGAACTGCCAAGCCATGCCTTCCCTGGACCGGAAACAAGCTTCCTAGGACCGGTTTCTGGCATTTCAGCCGTCTTCAGCCAGGCTTGCTTGAATCCAGTGGCAAAGTGAGCAAGGGACTCGCGTCTGAGCATACCCTGCCAACTTATGGCGAACAAAGCGGTACAAAAGGGGGTGGTGATGGACGGAGCATCAGAACCAATTAAACACTCACACCCAGTCAACAGATCTGAGTTTGATCCATCACCGTTCTTTAGCCCACTCTGCCACCCCAGTTCAGACATGGCCATATGCAAATCAGTCTGACCCTGTGCCTCATGGGAACAGTCCAGACCGAACTGCCAAGCCATGCCTTCCCTGGACCGGAAACAAGCTTCCTAGGACCGGTTTCTGGCATTTCAGCCGTCTTCAGCCAGGCTTGCTTGAATCCAGTGGCAAAGTGAGCAAGGGACTCACGTCTGAGCATACCCTACCAACTTATGGCGAACAAAGCGGAACAAAAGGGGGTGGTGATGGACGGAGCATCAGAACCAATCAAACACTCACACCCAGTCAACAGATCTGAGTTTGATCCATCACCGTTCTTTAGCCCACTCTGCCACCCCAGTTCAGACATGGCCATATGCAAATCAGTCTGACCCTGTGCCTCATGGGAACAGTCCAGCCTGAACTGCCAAGCCATGCCTTCCCTGGACCGGAAACAAGCTTCCTAGGACCGGTTTCTAGCATTTCAGCCGTCTTCAGCCAGGCTTGCTTGAATCCAGTTGCAAAGTGAGCAAGGGACTCACGTCTGAGCATACCCTGCCAACTTATGGCGAACAAAGCGGTACAATGAAATGAAATGAAATGAAAAGAGATTTCTAAAGCGCATGGCTGCCCTTGAGCGTTTCAGCGCTAACAATGTACTGAGCTGCTACCCCAAGACACAGGGAGAGACCTACAGAGGAAAAAGATAGGTCTTCAAAGCTTTGCGGAATTTTGCCAAATTGGGTTCTTTACGCAAAGCCATCGGTAGAGCATTCCATAGTTGACCTGCATTAATGGAAAACCGACGTCCACCCGATTTCGCCTTTTTTGCCCTGGGTATCATTACTAGATTACCATCTTCATAACGAAGGGCTCGCCTAGGTTTGTAAGAGTGGACCAAATCTCTTAGAATGGGGGGACCCGATCCTTGTAGGGCTTTGAACACTATGCAGAGAGATTTAAATTTAATGCGGGCTCTAATAGGTAGCCAGTGCAAGGCCTTTAAGGCAGGCCGAGCTGAAGAGCTTTTGGCAGTACCAGTGAGCATCCGTGCAGCTGCATTCTGTGCTCTTTGGAGAACATTCAGAGTGGATTCAGGTGCCGCCAGGAAAAGGGCATTGCTATAATCAAGCCTGGAGAGCACCAATCCCTGGACCAATAGTCTCCTGGAATTATCAGGGAGAAGCGCCAGGACTTTTCGGGCTGACCGGAGCAGCCCATAACACGTCCCTGCTACTCGTTTGGCTTGTGTGATCATAGATAGCTCAGGTTCCAGCCATACCCCAAGACTTTTTATGGCGCCCTTAGGGGCTGGGGGGACGCCCAGACTAGCCGGCCACATACATTAGGGCAGTGATGAGCATAGATTGCCAAGGAGCATAAGCTCCGTTTTCGTCCCATTCAGTTTTAGCCGGGAGTCCGACATCCATGCCATGATGTTAGTAAGGCAAGCCACAAACTTGCCCCCTGGCTTTCTGACAGGGACAAAGAAACAATCAGTTGAGTGTCGTCTGCGTAGGTTGCCATTGTCACCCCGAAAGGGGCCACCACCTCCTCCAGTGGGGCCATATAGACGTTAAAAAGCGTCGGGCTCAGTGAAGAGCCCTGCGGGACTCCACACAGGAGGGGGGTAGGCAAAGATCTAAAATCGCCATCGCAGACCTGATAGAAACGATCACTCAGATATGACTGAAGCCACTGGAGGGCCGACCCTCCTATTCCCATCTTTCCCAGACGGTGGATCAAGATATTATGGTCCACCGTGTCGAAAGCAGCGCTTAGATCCAGGAGGACCATTGCAGCGGATCCTCCTGAATCTAAGATGCATCTGCCTTCTTCGACCATTGCTATCAAAGCCGAGTCGGTTCCCTGGCCTGGTCGAAAGCCCGTCTGCGTCTGACCTAGTAAGTTGTTAGCTTCTAAGAAACCGGAGAGCTGGCGGTTGACAAACTTCTCAGCGATCTTATTCAGGCCAGGCAGAAGCGAGATGGGACGGTAATTAGCCAGATCAGCAGGGTCAAGGTCGGGCTTTTTCAAAAGAGCCTTGACAGTGGCCTGCTTCCAGCTAGGTGGAACTGTGCCATAGGTGAAGGAGGCATTCAGGAGATCAGTTGCAGGACCAGCAATGAGCTCCGCAAATTGTTTGGGGATCCGGATGGGCATGAGGTCCAACGGGGGTGGTGATGGACGGAGCATCAGAACCAATCAAACACTCACACCCAGTCAACAGATCTGAGTTTGATCCATCACCGTTCTTTAGCCCACTCTGCCACCCCAGTTCAGACATGGCCATATGCAAATCAGTCTGACCCTGTGCCTCATGGGAACAGTCCAGCCCGAACTGCCAAGCCATGCCTTCCCTGGACCGGAAACAAGCTTCATAGGACCGGTTTCTGGCATTTCAGCCGTCTTCAGCCAGGCATGCTTGAATCCAGTGGCAAAGTGAGCAAGGGACTCACGTCTGAGCATTCCCTGCCAACTTATGGCGAACAAAGCGGTACAAAAGGGGGTGGTGATGGACGGAGCATCAGAACCAATCAAACACTCACACCCAGTCAACAGATCTGAGTTTGATCCATCACCGTTCTTTAGCCCACTCTGCCACCCCAGTTCAGACATGGCCATATGCAAATCAGTCTGACCCTGTGCCTCATGGGAACAGTCCAGCCCGAACTGCCAAGCCATGCCTTCCCTGGACCGGAAACAAGCTTCCTAGGACCGGTTTCTGGGATTTCAGCCGTCTTCAGCCAGCCTTGCTTGAATCCAGTGGCAAAGTGAGCAAGGGACTCACGTCTGAGCATACCCTGCCAACTTATGGCGAACAAAGCGGTACAAAAGGGGGAGGTGATGAACGGAGCATCAGAAGCAATCAAACACTCACACCCAGTCAACAGATCTGAGTTTGATCCATTACCGTTCTTTAGCCCACTCTGCCACCCCAGTTCAGACATGGTCATATGCAAATCAGTCTGACCCTGTGCCTCATGGGAACAGTCCAGCCCGAACTGCCAAGCCATGCCTTCCCTGGACCGGAAACAAGCTTCCTAGGACCGGTTTCTGGCATTTCAGCCGTCTTCCGCCAGGCTTGCTTGAATCCAGTGGCAAAGTGAGCAAGGGACTCACGTCTGAGCATACCCTGCCAACTTATGGCGAACAAAGCGGTACAAAAGGGGGTGGTGATGGACGGAGCATCAGAACCAATCCAACACTCACACCCAGTCAACAGATCTGAGTTTGATCCATAACCGTTCTTTAGCCCACTCTGTCACCCCAGTTCAGACATGGCAATATGCAAATCAGTCTGACCCTGTGCCTCATAAGAACAGTCCAGCCCGAACTGCCAAGCCATGCCTTCCCTGGACCGGAAACAATCTTCCTAGGACCGGTTTCTGGCATTCCAGCCGTCTTCAGCCAGGCTTGCTTGAATCCAGTGGCAAAGTGAGCAAGGGACTCACGTCTGAGCATACCCTGCCAACTTATGGCGAACAAAGCGGTACAAAAGGGGGTGGTGATGGACGGAGCATCAGAACCAATCAAACACTCACACCCAGTCAACAGATCTGAGTTTCATCCATCACCGTTCTTTAGCCCACTCTGCCACCTCAGTTCAGACATGGCCATATGCAAATCAGTCTGACCCTGTGCCTCATGGGAACAGTCCAGCCCGAACTGCCAAGCCATGCCTTCCCTGGACCGGAAACAAGCTTCCTAGGACCGGTTTCTGGCATTTCAGCCGTCTTCAGCCAGGCTTGCTTGAATCCAGTGGCAAAGTGAGCAAGGGACTCGCGTCTGAGCATACCCTGCCAACTTATGGCGAACAAAGCGGTACAAAAGGGGGTGGTGATGGACGGAGCATCAGAACCAATTAAACACTCACACCCAGTCAACAGATCTGAGTTTGATCCATCACCGTTCTTTAGCCCACTCTGCCACCCCAGTTCAGAGATGGCCATATGCAAATCAGTCTGACCCTGTGCCTCATGGGAACAGTCCAGACCGAACTGCCAAGCCATGCCTTCCCTGGACCGGAAACAAGCTTCCTAGGACCGGTTTCTGGCATTTCAGCCGTCTTCAGCCAGGCTTGCTTGAATCCAGTGGCAAAGTGAGCAAGGGACTCACGTCTGAGCATACCCTACCAACTTATTTCGAACAAAGTGGTACAAAAGGGGGTGGTGATGGACGGAGCATCAGAACCAATCAAACACTCACACCCAGTCAACAGATCTGAGTTTGATCCATCACCGTTCTTTAGCCCACTCTGCCACCCCAGTTCAGACATGGCCATATGCAAATCAGTCTGACCCTGTGCCTCATGGGAACAGTCCAGCCTGAACTGCCAAGCCATGCCTTCCCTGGACCGGAAACAAGCTTCCTAGGACCGGTTTCTAGCATTTCAGCCGTCTTCAGCCAGGCTTGCTTGAATCCAGTTGCAAAGTGAGCAAGGGACTCACGTCTGAGCATACCCTGCCAACTTATGGCGAACAAAGCGGTACAATGAAATGAAATGAAATGAAAAGAGATTTCTAAAGCGCATGGCTGCCCTTGAGCGTTTCAGCGCTAACAATGTACGGAGCCGCTACCCCAAGACACAGGGAGAGACCTACAGAGGAAAAAGATAGGTCTTCAAAGCTTTGCGGAATTTTGCCAAATTGGGTTCTTTACGCAAAGCCATCGGTAGAGCATTCCATAGTTGACCTGCATTAATGGAAAACCGACGTCCACCCGATTTCGCCTTTTTTGCCCTGGGTATCATTACTAGATTACCATCTTCATAACGAAGGGCTCGCCTAGGTTTGTAAGAGTGGACCAAATCTCTTAGAATGGGGGGACCCGATCCTTGTAGGGCTTTGAACACTATGCAGAGAGATTTAAATTTAATGCGGGCTCTAATAGGTAGCCAGTGCAAGGCCTTTAAGGCAGGCCGAGCTGAAGAGCTTTTGGCAGTACCAGTGAGCATCCGTGCAGCTGCATTCTGTGCTCTTTGGAGAACATTCAGAGTGGATTCAGGTGCCGCCAGGAAAAGGGCATTGCTATAATCAAGCCTGGAGAGCACCAATCCCTGGACCAATAGTCTCCTGGAATTATCAGGGAGAAGCGCCAGGACTTTTCGGGCTGACCGGAGCAGCCCATAACACGTCCCTGCTACTCGTTTGGCTATTGTGATCATAGATAGCTCAGGTTCCAGCCATACCCCAAGACTTTTTATGGCGCCCTTAGGGGCTGGGGGGACGCCCAGACTAGCCGGCCACATACATTAGGGCAGTGATGAGCATAGATTGCCAAGGAGCATAAGCTCCGTTTTCGTCCCATTCAGTTTTAGCCGGGAGCCCGACATCCATGCCATGATGTTAGTAAGGCAAGCCGCAAACTTCGCCCCCTGGCTTTCTGACAGGGACAAAGAAACAATCAGTTGAGTGTCGTCTGCGTAGGTTGCCATTGTCACCCCGAAAGGGGCCACCACCTCCTCCAGTGGGGCCATATAGACGTTAAAAAGCGTCGGGCTCAGTGAAGAGCCCTGCGGGACTCCACACAAGAGGGGGGTAGGCAAAGATCTAAAATCGCCATCGCAGACCTGATAGAAACGATCACTCAGATATGACTGAAACCACTGGAGGGCCGACCCTCCTATTCCCATCTTTCCCAGACGGTGGATCAAGATATTATGGTCCACCGTGTCGAAAGCAGCGCATAGATCCAGGAGGACCATTGCAGCGGATCCTCCTGAATCTAAGATGCATCTGCCTTCTTCGACCATTGCTATCAAAGCCGAGTCGGTTCCCTGGCCTGGTCGAAAGCCAGTCTGCGTCTGACCTAGTAAGTTGTTAGCTTCTAAGAAACCGGAGAGCTGGCGGTTGACAAACTTCTCAGCGATCTTATTCAGGCCAGGCAGAAGCGAGATGGGACGGTAATTAGCCAGATCAGCAGGGTCAAGGTCGGGCTTTTTCAAAAGAGCCTTGACAGTGGCCTGCTTCCAGCTAGGTGGAACTGTGCCATAGGTGAAGGAGGCATTCAGGAGATCAGTTGCAGGACCAGCAATGAGATCCGCAAATTGTTTGGGGATCCGGATGGGCATGGGGTCCAACGGGGGTGGTGATGGACGGAGCATCAGAACCAATCAAACACTCACACCCAGTCAACAGATCTGAGTTTGATCCATCACCGTTCTTTAGCCCACTCTGCCACCCCAGTTCAGACATGGCCATATGCAAATCAGTCTGACCCTGTGCCTCATGGGAACAGTCCAGCCCGAACTGCCAAGCCATGCCTTCCCTGGACCGGAAACAAGCTTCCTAGGACCGGTTTCTGGCATTTCAGCCGTCTTCAGCCAGGCTTGCTTGAATCCAGTGGCAAAGTGAGCAAGGGACTCACGTCTGAGCATACCCTGCCAACTTATGGCGAACAAAGCAGTACAAAAGGGGGTGGTGATGGACGGAGCATCAGAACCAATCAAACACTCACACCCAGTCAACAGATCTGAGTTTGATCCATCACCGTTCTTTAGCCCACTCTGCCACCCCAGTTCAGACATGGCCATATGCAAATCAGTCTGACCCCGTGCCTCATGGGAACAGTCCAGCCCGAACTGCCAAGCCATGCCTTCCCTGGACCGGAAACAAGCTTCCTAGGACCGGTTTCTGGGATTTCAGCCGTCTTCAGCCAGCCTTGCTTGAATCCAGTGGCAAAGTGAGCAAGGGACTCACGTCTGAGCATACCCTGCCAACTTATGGCGAACAAAGCGGTACAAAAGGGGGTGGTGATGAACGGAGCATCAGAAGCAATCAAACACTCACACCCAGTCAACAGATCTGAGTTTGATCCATTACCGTTCTTTAGCCCACTCTGCCACCCCAGTTCAGACATGGTCATATGCAAATCAGTCTGACCCTGTGCCTCATGGGAACAGTCCAGCCCGAACTGCCAAGCCATGCCTTCCCTGGACCGGAAACAAGCTTCCTAGGACCGGTTTCTGGCATTTCAGCCGTCTTCCGCCAGGCTTGCTTGAATCCAGTGGCAAAGTGAGCAAGGGACTCACGTCTGAGCATACCCTGCCAACTTATGGCGAACAAAGCGGTACAAAAGGGGGTGGTGATGGACGGAGCATCAGAACCAATCAAACACTCACACCCAGTCAACAGATCTGAGTTTGATCCATAACCGTTCTTTAGCCCACTCTGTCACCCCAGTTCAGACATGGCAATATGCAAATCAGTCTGACCCTGTGCCTCATAAGAACAGTCCAGCCCGAACTGCCAAGCCATGCCTTCCCTGGACCGGAAACAATCTTCCTAGGACCGGTTTCTGGCATTCCAGCCGTCTTCAGCCAGGCTTGCTTGAATCCAGTGGCAAAGTGAGCAAGGGACTCACGTCTGAGCATACCCTGCCAACTTATGGCGAACAAAGCGGTACAAAAGGGGGTGGTGATGGACGGAGCATCAGAACCAATCAAACACTCACACCCAGTCAACAGATCTGAGTTTGATCCATCACCGTTCTTTAGCCCACTCTGCCACCCCAGTTCAGACATGGCCATATGCAAATCAGTCTGACCCGGTGCCTCATGGGAACAGTCCAGCCCGAACTGCCAAGCCATGCCTTCCCTGGACCGGAAACAAGCTTCCTAGGACCGGTTTCTGGCATTTCAGCCGTCTTCAGCCAGGCTTGCTTGAATCCAGTGGCAAAGTGAGCAAGGGACTCACGTCTGAGCATACCCTGCCAACTTATGGCGAACAAAGCGGTACAAAAGGGGGTGGTGATGGACGGAGCATCAGAACCAATCAAACACTCACACCCAGTCAACAGATCTGAGTTTGATCCATCACCGTTCTTTAGCTCACTCTGCCACCCCAGTTCAGACATGGCCATATGCAAATCAGTCTGACCCTGTGCCTCATGGGAACAGTCCAGCCCGAACTGCCAAGCCATGCCTTCCCTGGACCGGAAACATGCTTCCTAGGACCGGTTTCTGGCATTTCAGCCGTCTTCAGCCAGGCTTGCTTGAATCCAGTGGCAAAGTGAGCAAGGGACTCACGTCTGAGCATACCCTGCCAACTTATGGCGAACAAAGCGGTACAAAAGGGGGTGGTGATGGACGGATCATCAGAACCAATCAAACACTCACACCCAGTCAACAGATCTGAGTTTGATCCATCACCGTTCTTTAGCCCACTCTGCCACCCCAGTTCAGACATGGCCATATGCAAATCAGTCTGACCCTGTGCCTCATGGGAACAGTCCAGCCCGAACTGCCAAGCCATGCCTTCCCTGGACCGGAAACAAGCTTCCTAGGACCGGTTTCTGGCATTTCAGCCGTCTTCAGCCAGGCTTGCTTGAATCCAGTGGCAAAGTGAGCAAGGGACTCACGTCTGAGCATACCCTGCCAACTTATGGCGAACAAAGCGGTACAAAAGGGGGTGGTGATGGACGGAGCATCAGAACCAATTAAACACTCACACCCAGTCAACAGATCTGAGTTTGATCCATCACCGTTCTTTAGCCCACTCTGCCACCCCAGTTCAGACATGGCCATATGCAAATCAGTCTGACCCTGTGCCTCATGGGAACAGTCCAGACCGAACTGCCAAGGCATGCCTTCCCTGGACCGGAAACAAGCTTCCTAGGACCGGTTTCTGGCATTTCAGCCGTCTTCAGCCAGGCTTGCTTGAATCCAGTGGCAAAGTGAGCAAGGGACTCACGTCTGAGCATACCCTGCCAACTTATGGCGAACAAAGCGGTACAAAAGGGGGTGGTGATGGACGGAGCATCAGAACCAATCAAACACTCACACCCAGTCAACAGATCTGAGTTTGATCCATCACCGTTCTTTAGCCCACTCTGCCACCCCAGTTCAGACATGGCCATATGCAAATCAGTCTGACCCTGTGCCTCATGGGAACAGTCCAGCCCGAACTGCCAAGCCATGCCTTCCCTGGCCCGGAAACAAGCTTCCTAGGACCGGTTTCTGGCATTTCAGCCCTCTTCAGCCAGGCTTGCTTGAATCCAGTGGCAAAGTGAGCAAGGGACTCACGTCTGAGCATACCCTGCCAACTTATGGCGAACAAAGCGGTACAAAAGGGGGTGGTGATGGACGGAGCATCAGAACCAATCAAACACTCACACCCAGTCAACAGATCTGAGTTTGATCCATCACCGTTCTTTAGCCCACTCTGCCACCCCAGTTCAGACATGGCCATATGCAAATCAGTCTGACCCTGTGCCTCATGGGAACAGTCCAGCCCGAACTGCCAAGCCATGCCTTCCCTGGACTGGAAACAAGCTTCCTAGGACCGGTTTCTAGCATTTCAGCCGTCTTCAGCCAGGCTTGCTTGAATCCAGTGGCAAAGTGAGCAAGGGACTCACGTCTGAGCATACCCTGCCAACTTATGGCGAACAAAGCGGTACAAAAGTGGGTGGTGATGGACGGAGCATCAGAACCAATCAAACACTCACACCCAGTCAACGGATGTATGACGTTACAACGCATGCTATTACAACGCATACCTTTACAACGCATTTTTTACAACGCAAGTACTACTACAACGCATTACTTTACAACGAAAACTCTTACAACGCAAAACCTATTAAAATACTGAAAAGTGCTGTTACAACGAAATCTATTACAACGCATACCATTACAACGCGATTTTTTTTTTTTTAAATTAAAAGTACAATAAAATCTGGCACGGGATGCAGGGAAATTAGGGGTTTTAGGGTGGGGAAGTGTATTAAAATGTGGAGAAAAACTGAGCGTAAATCTACTGAAATGCATTACCAAATTAATACTCGAGTATTTAAATTAATACTCGAGTATTAAAATTAATACTCAAAATCCCCGATAAAATTCCGTTTTCACACATTTCAAAGTTTTTCAAAAAGAACGAAAATTTTAAAAACAGTACATACACATTTTTATCATGATTACATCGGAAAGTAAGTTATCAAAGTAAAACATAAGACACATACACATAGGCGCCATTTTAACCATCTCACTTGTAAAACTTGTCCTACAACAGTTTCTATGTAAACAATACCAAAAGACATGCTCCAAAATGGATGCCAAAACGGAGCAAATGAATGAAAACAATACTTTTTTAAACACATTTTTAAATTATCATTTTCCACAGTAAAACAAAGTATTTAAAAAAACACAACGAACGCAGTTTTTAAAAAAATTAATAGTGACACAGAGTAAAACTTATAAATACCAGGAAGACACCATTTTGCAATCAGTTGATTATCAACTACCAGAGAGACCAGACGTCAAAAGCTGACCCTCTGTCACCTCCACCGCGACCTCCTCAGAGAGAGCACGGAATTCATTCGGAAAAGCATTACAAGACAGCAACTACTAGTAAGTCATTACAATATTTTTAAACGTTGGTTTTGCGTAAAATATGTTTACTTAACCCAAAAAAATTTTTAATAAAATTCATAATAATAACTTTTAAAATGTACTGTTTCTAATTTTTTATCACTAAAAATATACACCAACTTAATACAAGTATTTTCTTTTCCAAAAACAGAAACTTGCAATATATTGAAAATCAACAATTGGTGTACCTAATTTAGCATCACCACCACGTAATCGACTGACATTTACTATTGTGAAGGTAAATTTAATTTATTTGTAATTTTTTTACTTTTAAAATATATTTTTAAAATTAGCTAAAGTGATGTATGGCAAAAGTGTATTTTTTTTTACCTCATTCTCACTACATCATAAACGAAAATATACCATGATGCAGGAGTAACAATTACTAATAAGACTTCAGTTGGGTACTACATCTGAAAAAGCGATTCATGTTACTGGGATAACTATTACTATTCTAAGTCCTAGAATGTTCAGCTTCACAGTAATTGAGTGATAGTATCGGTGTAACCAATATTTTTTTTTTCGAAAAATGCATTCAATGTGTATTATGTTTTCTTTCACCAATTGTTACTCATACTCATTTGTCATATATCATATTGTTTAAAAATTGTTTTTTTTTCTCAACCAACGTTGGCTAAGCAACATTAATTTCTTAAACATTTTTTTTTTTCCAGAGTACATCTGTAACAAAAAAATAACTTTATCCTGCTGCAAGCATTACCTTAAAGGCACTAGAACAAACAAAAACTGAAAAAGGTATTTTACATTTTCAATGTTATTTTTTCTAAACATTTTTAATCATTCCTTTTGCAATTATTACTCCTCTAAAGTGCCTAATTTGGAAAAGTGATGGATAGTTTAGAGTTACAATTTACTATTCCTACTCCAGGAAGGTGCAACAGTAGAGATAGTTTTTTATGGTGTAGGGGTACATTTCTCTATTTCAACTCCAGGAAGGTGCAGTGGTTAGTAAAGTGTTATGTAGTATTAGTTATATTGTATGTCATTATTATTTAAAAGTTAATCAGATTTTACATTTCAAACCAACGTTAATTTTTTTATTTTCCTCTTTTTTTTCAAAAGACAACAGTTTGATTCGTTGCAGAAAGAATTTTTCCATTACATACATTAAATCTTGAGCCAACAGGCCAAATCAACTTTAGAAGCCTCACCCAGAAAAGCAATTTCAAAAAAACAAGGTATTGATATTCAGCATGGTTTCTTAACCTTCAATATATTAGACTAACCATTTCATTGCTAATGTAGAAAAAAAAAACAATATAATTATGGAAACATTTGCAGAATTAAGAATTGTATTTCATGACTAAAGGTTGGTGTAGCATTAGGGAAAGTGTTATCTACTACAACTTAAAATGGTTATACAATTTTTAAAAAATTATTGTAAATTCGCATTTCTCAACATCGTTCAGTTTTCTCATTTTTTCCTTTTTTCACTTTTCCAGACATTTATTTTTCCATTTCAAATCCAATCAACACATAAGTGTGTACTCCAGCCTACACGCCATTCCCACTTAAGAAGAATCACCAAGAAAAGCAAATTCGAAAGAAAAAGGTATTTTTATCCAACATTATAAGGTGCAGCAGTTGTAAATATGTAGCATGGTGTAGGGGTGCAATTTACTATTCCTACTCCAGGAAGGTGCAGCAGTAGGGAAAGTGTTGGATGGTGTAGGGGTGCAATTTACTATTCTTACTCCAGGAAGGTGCAGCAGTAGGGAAAGTGATGGTTGGTGTAGGGGTGCAAATTACTATTCTAACTCCTGGAAGGTGCAGCAGCAGGGAAAGTGTTGGATGGTGTAGGGGTGCAATTTACTATTCTAACTCCAGGAAGGTGCAGCAGTAGGGAAAGTGATGGATGGTGTAGGGGTGCAATTTACTATTCTTACTCCAGGAAGGTGCAGCAGTAGGGAAAGTGTTGGATGGTGTAGGGGTGCAATTTACTATTCTAACTCCAGGAAGGTGCAGCAGTAGGGAAAGTGTTGGATGGTGTAGGGGTGCAATTTACTATTCTAACTCCAGGAAGGTGCAGCAGTAGGGAAAGTGTTGGATGGTGTAGGGGTGCAATTTACTATTCTAACTCCAGGAAGGTGCAGCAGTAGGGAAAGTGTTGGATGGTGTAGGGGTAACAATTACTATTCTTACTCCAGGAAGGTGCAGCAGTAGGGAAAGTGATGGATGGTGTAGGGGTGCAATTTACTATTCTAACTCCAGGAGGGTGCAGCAGTAGGGAAAGTGATGGATGTTGTAGGGGTGCAATTTACTATTCTAACTCCAGGAAGGTGCAGCAGTAGGGAAAGTGTTGGATGGTGTAGGGGTGCAATTTACTATTCTAACTCCAGGAAGGTGCAGCAGTAGGGAAAGTGTTGGATGGTGTAGGGGTGCAATTTACTATTCTAACTCCAGGAAGGTGCAGCAGTAGGGAAAGTGATGGATGTTGTAGGGGTGCAATTTACTATTCTAACTCCAGGAAGGTGCAGCAGTAGGGAAAGTGTTGGATGGTGTAGGGGTGCAATTTACTATTCTAACTCCAGGAAGGTGCAGCAGTAGGGAAAGTGATGGATGGTGTAGGGGTGCAATTTACTATTCTAACTCCAGGAAGGTGCAGCAGTAGGGAAAGTGATGGATGTTGTTGGGGTGCAATTTACTATTCTTACTCCAGGAAGGTGCAGCAGTAGGGAAAGTGTTGGATGGTGTAGGGGTGCAATTTACTATTCTTACTCCAGGAAGGTGCAGCAGTAGGGAAAGTGATGGATGGTGTAGGGGTGCAATTTACTATTCTAACTCCAGGAGGGTGCAGCAGTAGGGAAAGTGATGGATGTTGTTGGGGTGCAATTTACTATTCTAACTCCAGGAAGGTGCAGCAGTAGGGAAAGTGATGGATGTTGTTGGGGTGCAATTTACTATTCTTACTCCAGGAAGGTGCAGCAGTAGGGAAAGTGTTGGATGGTGTAGGGGTGCAATTTACTATTCTAACTCCAGGAAGGTGCAGCAGTAGGGAAAGTGTTGGATGGTGTAGGGGTAACAATTAATATTCTTACTCCAGGAAGGTGCAGCAGTAGGGAAAGTGATGGATGGTGTAGGGGTGCAATTTACTATTCTAACTCCAGGAGGGTGCAGCAGTAGGGAAAGTGATGGATGTTGTTGGGGTGCAATTTACTATTCTAACTCCAGGAAGGTGCAGCAGTAGGGAAAGTGTTGGATGGTGTAGGGGTGCAATTTACTATTCTAACTCCAGGAAGGTGCAGCAGTAGGGAAAGTGTTGGATGGTGTAGGGGTGCAAATTACTATTATAACTCCAGGAAGGTGCAGCAGTAGGGAAAGTTTTGGATAGTGTAAATGTTATGTTTTAGGTATTTCATTTATTTTTTCAGGCTAATTTTTTTTTCTTCTCTTCTCTTTTCAGATAATGTCTAGTCTGGAAGCTGCAAAGTTTATTAAATCCAGGAAGGGCAAAAATGTATTAAACCATGGTGGATACATATATAGTAAGGAAAGAATAAGTTTAACTAGAAATCATTGGAGGTGTGTGCAATACTACACTACCCATTGCAGTGGCAGAGCGGTTACTGTTGATAATTTGGTTGTGAAAACCACAGAACATAACCACTCTGCCTCTGCAATGGATGTAGAAATTAGAGAAACAATAAACGAAATGAAAGCTATTGCAAGCACCTCCAATGATTCTACAGGATCAATTTTAAGAGAGGTTGCACAGCATGTCCCCAGTCATGTTGCTAGTAACATGCCTATAATTCCTAATTTGAGAAGAATTATTCAGAGACAAAAGCAGGCAAGTAACATTCAATTATCTACACCACATTCTTTCTCTGACATTAGAATTCCTCATGATCTTTCTATTTCTTTTTCTGATGAACCTTTCCTTCTGCATGACAACGAAAACCCTCAGAAACGAATTCTCATTTTTAGTACCCCACGTAACCTTGCTAAGTTAGAAAGTAGTGAAATTTGGATGATGGATGGGACGTTTAAAAGTACACCCCATCCTTTCACTCAAGTTTACACTATACATGCTAAAATTAACAATAGTGTAATTCCCTTAGTTTATAGTTTGCTACCTGACAAGACTTCTGCAACATACACTGAACTTTTATCAGTGATTAAAAGTAAAACTTCTTCAAGTCCTCGAAAAATAATTATTGATTTTGAATTGAGCATGATCAATGTGATCACTAAAACGTACACGGATACCCAAATTCAGGGATGTTTTTTCCATTTTTCGCAGGCATTTTGGCGTAAATTACAGAAAACATCCCTAGTTGCAGATTATTCTCGGGATAACAAACTACAATTTGAACTAAAAAAATTAACTGCACTTTGTTTTTTTCCTCCCGATAGTGTGGACGAGTACTACACTGCAATTATAGAATCTGTTTATTATACGAGTAACGAAGAAAAATTGGCACCCATTCTAAATTATTTCGAGGACACATGGATTGGACACCTAAGCAGATCGGGTCGCAGGAGGAAGCCACGATTCCATGTGGAGTGGTGGAACTGCTACACGAGTTATTTAGAGGGAGAAGCAAAAACAAACAATGCCATTGAGGGATGGCATAACTCCTTCAACCATACAATTGTCAAACCACATCCAAACTTCTACTCTTTTTTGGAAACTTTGAAGAAGGAGCAAAGTTTCCAAGAAATGAGAATAGCACAAACACTCGCAGGTAGTCTAAACCCACGAGTAACAGTCAAAACAAGGGAAATGTCTGAGAGACTATTGGCAATTCTACAACAATTTTCGTTGTGTGTGGCTATAGACTACCTGGAAAATCTTTCTAACATTCTTTCTTTTTAAAAAAATGTATTAACTTACTTTCCTGCTTTGCTTCTAAATTTAATATTTTTCAAATTACAATTGGCATACAATGTTTTTTACTAAAATATTTTTCAAACAAACAAGTCGGGTCCTTTTTTATTTAAACAAATCTTCATTTCTTGCAAAAACTACCAATGTCTACAAATTTACTGTCCCATAGTATTTGTACAATTGTTCAACATCGGAACTCCATTAATATAATTACCGATAACTTCCATTTTAATTACCGTCCAAACAAATCACCAAAACTCAAACATATGTAAATTCTACAAGTCAAACCACAATCCAAAATGCACTTTTCTGCTCAATCACCATTTTTTAAACAATCTATAATTTCCAAAATTTGAAAGTACGCAACTTTTTTTTCACTTAGAAATGAAGATCGACATTAATTTTGTTACTTCCTAACTAAAGAAATCAACTTTCTGAACAGTAACTTTAAATTTTTTAACAGTTAAATACTTTTTTTAACTAAATAAATAAATTTTAGTGACCCGACATAGGCATACATTAATGACATTAATGTGGACATGTTTAAAATCATTTAAGACATCAATTAGTTTTCCCGCAACCTCCCCTTATTCTTTCCTCACTATATATGTATCCCTTTTAAAGGTTTATTCTATAATTTCAAATGAAAATATTTCCTACCTGGCCGCAGATCAGCTTCCTGCTGCTTCCTCCTCCGATGCTCTGCAAAATGGCGCATTACGTCGACGCTCACGTCATTACGTCATCGCGTGCATCAAAATTTATAACGGACTACTTTATTTAACTAATCTGTAAATAAATGTTTATAAATGTAAATAAAATATTTATATTTTGTTTAAAAAATGTTACTTACATTGCAAAATTAATTAAAAATATGGTTTATTTTTTCATGATTTTTCTTTAAATAAAAGTTTAGAAAACATTAATTGTTTGCTGTTATTATTTTTTAAAAAGTAATTTAAACTGCAAAATTGTAACTATTTAAATGTAAATTTACTAAATATGTTCCTTACCTCGACTCTATTGTCTTTTCCCTTCAAAACTTTCTCTTTCTTCTCTTTCTGATCCTTCTTTTCTTGTTCCGCGGGTTGTATATTCTGAAGCTGCCAAAATAAATGAAGGACAAATTAGCTCATAGACTTCAATGCAAAAGCGTGGGAATTTTTTTTAAAAAGTAAGTACTTTTTTTCCTTCTTTTTTTTTTTAACTATTATTATTTTTAAAATGCATTTCTTATTACTCTTTTAATATTTAAATTATTTTTATATTTTTAAATTTTTTAAATAAATTTCTCTTATTTTTTTAAAAAAAAAACAAAAAGTACTCTTCCTTTTTAATGAAAAAAATTATACTTTATTTTTGGAACCTAAAAATACTCTAGTATTAATTTTTCTTATTACTTATATTTTTGTACAATACTCTAGTATTAATATTTTTAGAAAGTACTCACAATTTTTTTAAAATTAAATATAAAATATAATTTTTGTTTATTTAAAAATACCCAAGTACTAAATTAATTTAAGAAATACACTTTAAAATTTAAAAAATACTCAAGTATTAAAATTGAGTTACTCACTCTTATTTTTTTTAATTTAAATATTAAATACTCTTTCTATTTAGAATAATTCTCAAGTATTAATTTAACTTTAAAAATACTCACTATTCACTCTCATATGTATATAATTAAATTTAAAAATACTCTTTCTATTTAGAGAAATACTCAAGTATTAATTTAACTATCCAAAAAAACATTTCTACTAGACAAAATACTCAAGTATTAATATTTTGATAAACTACTCACTTTTTAACAATTATATTTTTTAATTAAAAAATTAATTTTACGATATATATTTATTTAAATTAAAATACCAACATTAAAAAATGCGTTGTAATAGTATATGCGTTGTAAAAGTACTTACCATATAACATCATGCGTTGTAAATGCATGCGTTGTAAATGCATGCGTTGTAAAGGCATTTTCAAATAATGCGTTGTAAAGGTATATGCGTTGTAAAAGTACTTACCATATAATAGCATGCGTTGTAAAAGCATGCGTTGTAAAAGTTTTTGCGTTGTAAAAAATGCGTTGTAATAGCATAGCGTTGTAAAAGTTGCGTTGTAAAGGTAGTTCCCCCCAGTCAACAGATCTGAGTTTGATCCATCACCGTTCTTTAGCCCACTCTGCCACCCCAGTTCAGACATGGCCATATGCAAATCAGTCTGACCCTGTGCCTCATGTGAACAGTCCAGCCCGAACTGCCAAGCCATGCCTTCCCTGGACCGGAAACAAGCTTCCTAGGACCGGTTTCTGGCATTTCAGCCGTCTTCAGCCAGGCTTGCTTGAATCCAGTGGCAAAGTGAGCAAGGGACTCATGTCTGAGCATACCCTGCCAACTTATGGCGAACAAAGCGGTACAAAAGGGGGTGGTGATGGACGGAGCATCAGAACCAATCAAACACTCACACCCAGTCAACAGATCTGAGTTTGATCCATCACCATTCTTTAGCCCACTCTGCCACCCCAGTTCAGACATGGCCATATGCAAATCAGTCTGACCCTGTGCCTCATGGGAACAGTCCAGCCCAAACTGCCAAGCCATGCCTTCCCTGGACCGGAAACAAGCTTCCTAGGACCGGTTTCTGGCATTTCAGCCGTCTTCAGCCAGGCTTGCTTGAATCCAGTGGCAAAGTGAGCAAGGGACTCACGTCTGAGCATACCCTGCCAACTTATGGCGAACAAAGCGGTACAAAAGGGGGTGGTGATGGACGGAGCATCAGAACCAATCAAACACTCACACCCAGTCAACAGATCTGAGTTTGATCCATCACCGTTCTTTAGCCCACTCTGCCACCCCAGTTCAGACATGGCCATATGCAAATCAGTCTGACCCTGTGCCTCGTGGGAACAGTCCAGCCCGAACTGCCAAGCCATGCCTTCCCTGGACCGGAAACAAGCTTCCTAGGACCGGTTTCTGGCATTTCAGCCGTCTTCAGCCAGGCTTGCTTGAATCCAGTGGCAAAGTGAGCAAGGGACTCACGTCTGAGCATTTAATGTTGTAGTTATTGAAAGGTGCGGTGACTGGCGCTGCGAAGCATGCAGGGACGCCCCACTCCACTGTAACTTTTGGGATTCCTAGCTTTTGCACAAGAATCCACAAACACTCCGGATGTGTTTCAGTTGTGTCTGAAGTGTTACGCATGTTTGTGCACTTCGGTTTATTCAACATAACAGGATGCAATTGTTTTTCAGGGAACGCGTGTAAAAGTGTTAGGTGCCCTAATCTCATTGTGCTGTTTCAGCCTTCTATCTTCACTATATCGATACATTTATGATAAATAATTTGTGTAAGGAGTCTAACATATCGGGTATACTGTGCCAACTAACCTTTTGGAATGAATGTCCGCTTTACAAGTGCATTTTATGTCGTTTATGTTTTTTTCAGTGAATGATGTACTGGGGTCGTCCTAGTTCACACGCGCACCCATTATGCACATTTCACAGAGTTTTAAACCTGACAAATATACATTCCTATTGTTTTACAGGCTGGATGGGTGAAAGGGTAAATGGTTGGATGGATGAGTGAATGGATGGATGGGTGGAAGAGTGAATGGGTGTGTGAAAGGTGATTGGGTGAAATGGTAGGATGGATGAGTGGATGGATGAGTGAAATGATGGATGGAAGGATAGACAATGGATATGTTTTGATATGGTTGAAAAGGTTTGGATATAGATGGGCACACAGATGGAAGGCCAGAATGAATGGTGAAAGACTGAATGATGGATGAAAGAATGAATGGATGACAGAATGTGAATTTGAAATGGTGGACATCACAGGTTTGATGGAAGGATGAATGGCTAGATCCTTGGACAACAGAGCTCTTCCGGGGAGGATTGTGATGACTTGCTTTGCTTTATTGCTGCCATAAGAGCTTTAGTTCAAAGTGGGAGGTGTTTACATTTTCTGGCTACTCCCTTGCCTATATGTTACTATTCTGTATTTGTTGTGTGCTTACGTGTGGGATCTATACATCATGCATATGGCATTTTGAGTGACACCCAACTGCTACTTGAATGTTACACTAGTAATTGTAAATTTTTGCATGTTTTGTTTGAGGTGTAAGGTTTTAGGGAGAGCCTCATAGTGCCATGAGCTGTGTTTGACATGTATATAGTAATTGTAGCAATAGGCATGGCGTCAAAAATAAACGATGTAATAGTGTATTGACAGTAGATTCTTTAAGAAAGTTGCAGGGAAAAGCACCTTTGTAACTTCCGTTAGCTAGTGCAACTCTCTGCGAAGCCACCATTGGCAAAGCAAGGTTCCATATTTTAAGTTCCACTTGCTGAAACACCCATAATGCGTTCCCTATAGTTGGTTAATTACAGCAATCCTCCATTTAGTTCACCTATGAGTGCCGCTTTACATCTCACAATGGCACTCAGATATGAGATGCTAGTAGTAAGTCTATCCGAGCAGATCTTCCTGACCCCTTCTCTCATCAGTCTGGACAACCCAGTGTAGTAACCATATAAATAGATAATTATCAAATGAAATACCACAAAAAGACCTGCGCAGTTGCTCAAAGCTGCACGCATTCCGAAAAACGATTGTCTCAACCTAATCCAAAACTTATTTGACTTGTATGTAGGTGGTTGTCTATTTACTTACTTTAATACTATCGAGCCACTTCCTCTGATATGTCTGTAAAACGTACCTTTTGTCCTGAAGTTTTGTCCTGAATTTTGAACTTCTGTCCTGATTTTTTGTCCTGAATTTTGACCCTATGTCCTGACTTTTTACACTCACTGCCCTGAATTCGCACCCATGCCAGTTGGTCACCCTAACATGGGTGCATCCTTTAAGTCCCATCAGTTATCTCACTAGCGGGACGTCACAAAGGTGATGGTGAATCAGGTGTGGGAATCGTTAGTTTTTTTGTTTTTTTCGGAACGAACTCCGGGTTTCGAAGTTTATTTCTGAAAAACGGGAAAATGTCAAAAATGGTGGTGAACGGGCGTGAAATCCGACGACGGCTGTCTAGCAGATGTACAAGCCCCTTGCGCCACTTTTTGCGTCACTTTTAACATGGGAAAAGTGACGCAAAGGTGGCGCAAAGGGCTTGTAAATCTGCCCCTATATACACTAAAAGGAACCGTTGTGATGGCGCTTCCCTTCAAGGCACAGTAATGACCGCAGGGACAGCATTCATCCCTAATTTTGGCAGAATGCAGTGTTCCAGGGTGGAGGCAATGTCCTCCATCACCCTGACGTCTTCTATTCCGTCCATAAAATTCACAATCAGACCGCATAATTATTTATTTGCCGCATTTGCCAGGTAATCCATCATCTGCTGCATATTCTGCAGATTTAAACAAAAAAAGTTTGGGGCAGATTTACAAACCCTTGCACCACTTTTGAGTCACTTTTAACATGGGAAAAGAGACGCAAAAGCGGCGCAAGCGGGTTGTAAATCTGCCCCTTTGTTTCTAGCTCAGACACATCAAAGGTTACAAAACATATTTGGGCTTATTTACAAGCCTATTGCGCCACTTTTGCGTCACTTTTAACATGAGAAAAGTGACGTTCGGATGTCGCGAGGGGCTTGCAAATAAGCCCCATGGAGAGTCGGCTTGCTGCGCACCTGAACGTGTGGCTGGCCATCTTTAGGTTACTTATTGCTGTATTTGGGTGTTTAATGGTTATTAATATGGTGTCCTCTTTTTCTAGACACTATTACCAGGTGTAAAATTTACAAACTAATTAAATAAAACTGCTACCAATATAATTCGCTTTTTCTTCTCGTATAATTTCATTAACCCAACCCTGCAACATAATTTGGTCCTTCTCTGCCGCATAATTCGAGTGGCCCTGCCTATAAGAGAGACGGTGCTGAAGTGGGTGCATTAAGTTATGTCTGTGGATATATACTCAGGGCTTGGCAGAATGGAAGTGGTGTCCTGTTGTAGGCAAAATTGTGGAAGACGCATGTTTGCTGCCATTGTTGGGCACACAAGAACCAATGAACGCCCTCGGAAGATGGAACCATGCTAAGGGGAGGTAGTCTCACAAAGCAGAATGAGGCAGGCGCCAGCTCTGATGCAACATTAGTTCCTGCAGAGTGAAAGCTGGGCCACCTGATGACGAGTCTGGAACCTGTATTGCAGCTGGGGTTCGTCTTCACCCTTGGCATCCTCATATGTAAACAGTGGGTGTGTATAGGACGCTGATGTGTATGTCAACCTGCTATTAATACATCTGTTTGCCTAAGATTTCTCCTCCTTGTAACACATGGGCATGGTCTGTTAGGAAGCCTCTTACATCATAACATTAGGTCTGACACAAATACATCTCATTTTCAAAGGAAACTTTTGTGTGCCACTCTGTTATCAGTAAAAAAGTATATCTTAGATGTTTTATCTTTGTAACAAGTGGCTCCTACCCATATGCAATTCTGTGTAGTCTAATATTACGTAACGTCATGATGAGTTTCTTCTACATTTAGGACAAGGGAAAGTGTGTCTTTATTATTTCACTATTCTGTGTGGAATATTCTGTAGCTGTACGAGACCCCCGACCTCTTTATCATTCCAGGGGAGGGTGGCAGGTGCAGATTGCAGGGCATCCATCACTATTAAACATTACATGTAGTCCTAATCCACCCTCGCACTCCTATAGCAGATCTCACCTACCAAAGGGCTGCGATTGCGGATGACGTCATGCTGGCAGGAAACAGAAGGGCCCCCTGCCTGCATTGTAATCTAATTGCTCCATTTCTATGCTATATATGAACAGTGCACTATAGATTCACATTCCAACATCTCCTAAAGTAATAGTAATTCTAATATTTGAAATATATGGGACCCTAAAGACCTTTACATGTCAGTTCTGTTCCTAGGTTTGCATTGGATATTGGGGTACACCTGCCAATGTCAGCAGCCCTCCTCACCAGAACTGATGCATTACTGGACACTGGGTGCATGCAATGCTTAATTACTCATGGTTGGCCAAGCTGGAAATGAGAGTGCAATAGGCACTCGCTACCTGGCTCTTCTCCTACCCGCAGGTCGCGTTAGAAAATTGGGACCTGTTGGCTTTGAGGCTTCTACTGAACATTTGCAATGGACTAAATGGCCCCAGCTGCAAACCACTGGCCATAAATTCATAAATCCGGCCCTCCAACCTCTCAGCAGTTTTCAGCCCAAGTTTCCAATCCCCACCTCTCAGAACTGCATGCTGTCTATGAAGTTTTACTTTAGTCTGTGCAGCCTGAATACATTATAAACAGCTTTAAACAAAATGACCTCTGTCGAGGACATTACAGACTCCAGTCAATCTGGCCACATTAGTTGTCCCTGCAGTGCAAGCCCACATCACACAAGAACATTAGCACATTCATAATATTCCCAAGAATGTTCCTGTGACAGTGCAGTGAAGGGTACCACCTTGCTACCTGTACCCAACCTCAGCTGTTCAAGGTTAACAATATTGTGGTCCTATTTCTTGTCTCCACTAGAACAGTTCCAGCAGAGGTACAACCGTTTACCTCCAGGAAATCCATGGACCCCAGAAAGTGTATCTTGCTTGTTCCTGGAGATCTCTAACCCTGTTGACGCTTGCAGATGTTTTCCAGCAGTTCTACAGAACAGTTACTGCAGTACAAATGTTGTTGGTGAGTTGAAAAAAATAAAAGAAAATTATATGTTTTACTTCTGTTTTTTAAAGAAATTGTTGCTTTTTGATGTCTGGCATTAGTCAAGACCTTTTGATTTTACTTAAATTATATATTTGATATACTTCTATATAGGGGTTGTCAGCCAGTACTCTTTATCCATTCGTCTGCTGCTGTGTCATTTGTATTTTTCTTCTTTTCGCTATACAATGCAGCACCGGACAATAGGTCAGACAACTTCAGCCATTGGCTAACGTCACTGTGAGTGACGGTAGTTGGCTCTTTCTCAAGGAGCACATCCAAACCCAAACTAGTTCCCTTCTGTGCTAGGGACTACTACGCCAAAGTGTCTTCGTATTGAGACAAACAAATATTTTTGCTTTTAACCAATGTTTGTTTTAGGTAGAGCTTATTGGGCAGCACAACTGTCTGCTTGTAAAATCTTTATTGTAATCTTAACAAGAGTGTATCTGGGGTTTTAGCCTGCTCATTGCTTACCATTGGTTAGCTTTACTGTCACTCTTATTTGCTTACTTCTTATTTGATGACTTTCTGTGCTGAAGCTTGTCAGTCTTGTGTTTGTCCCTCCACTGGAGCATAGCCTCTCAACCACCTTTCTGAGTGGCAGGTATGTAATCAATCAATCAATCAGGTATTCATAGAGCACAAGGCTACTCACAGAGTATCCCAGAGCTGAAAAGCATTCCGTTCAACTGAACCGAATCTGAAAAGCTGCCTTGAATACCCATGGTTTGAGTGATGCCTAAAACTATTTACCTCCCTCAATCCACACACATGTGAATGAAGGTGCTCCACACCAGTTCAGTAAGTTGGGACAAAGATGAACCACCCCATTTTTTCCTCTTGACTCGCAGTGCCTGGACTAGCCTGGCATCAGAGGAGTGGAGAGTTCTGGTTGGGCGATAGTGAGTAATCCTCACAGAGAGGTAGCCATGGTTGTGCCAAAAGAGCTCTGTGTGCCAGGACTAATATTTTAAACTGAACACCCTCCTTAATAGGAAGCTAATGCAGTGCCTTTAGACGAGGAGTGATGGATGTCTGTCTAAGGACTCTTAGTAACCTTGTTGCAGCCACATTTGAACCAACTGCATCCTCTTCAAAGGTCCAAATATAAGAGCTCAAAAGAGGAACCTGCTACTGGCACTACTTGAGGGCCTAATGTTAACTGGCAGTCAATCTCTACACCTACGTTTAAATCAACAGTGGCCAGAAGGGGCACTGCAGTGGCACACTCCGGCTAGCACTCCGTGTCCCAATATGAGGGAAGGGAGCCAAACAACAAGATCTCTGTATTCTGGCATTAAATTGTAAATTACTTGCCCACATCCACTGAAAACGGTCACCAGACATTGCTTACATATCCTGGGACCTTCAGAAGAGTTTTACCCATAGAAAGAGAAATCTGTGTGTCATCAGCATATGACACTATCCGGACCCCAAAGGACTCAACTAAGGAGGCCAAAGGAGCCATATAAATGGTACCAAGAGTTGGGCTTAGAGAGATCCTTGTGGGTATTCAAAATTGGTTACTTTAGGGTCGGGAGCATACAGAGCTATCCAGAAAGATCGGCTTCTATCAGTGAGAACAGAATATCTGACTTCAATGTATTCGTTTCAGCCTGTTTCCCATGATCAAGTGCCAGCTTGATGGAATCTGTTAACTCCACTAGTGTCGATTCGGTCTTAGTCTTGGCCATGAGTAGTGTAATAGCTGCTCCTGTTCCAAGAATTTGGAGAGCTGCCCATTAATAAGCTTGTCCATTATCTTTGACACTGCAGGTAAAAGGAAAATCTGCCTGAAATTTGCAAGCACTGATCTATCTGCCAAGAGAATGTTTAGTTAAGGAATTAGTTTGGCCTGCTTCCAGCAAGTTGGCATAGTGACTAATTGGCTGGAACTATTGAATAATTGATGCAGAAGCAGATTGATCATCTTCAAGCTAGCAATCAAAACCCATGGAGGACATGGATCACTCGGTGAACCAGATTTATATATTCCACTGCTGACTTTTAGCAAACATTTTTTTTCCTTTTATCTTAAGCACTTCATGAGTGTTCATGTCTTTTTCATCTGTATCATTTGCTTCTCTTTCCCCACCCACACTTGTGTTGCTTTCTCTTGCCTGTATACAATGCTTAAGTTGTGGACTCATAAATGGTAGGGCTTAAAGTTTTTCTCAGAAGCCTGCTGCCGGCATGATCAAAAGTTGAGGTGCCAGATACAAACAATGTATTGATTACCCCTCATGCCTCTTTAATCTGAGGCATGAGGGTGATAGTTGTAAAGACAATGCATACTCTTCATCACATCCTTGAGGGTTCTTTTTTATTCCTCCATTCTCCCATTGTCCTATTTTCCATCTTTCTCTACCTCCTTCTTTCATCCTTTTCTATATTTTCTTTGTTGCTCTAAATCAAAGTCTTAGAAGGAAAAAATAAGTGCCAGTTGGCTTCACCTGCAACCTTCAGCTCAAATTAAACACTGCCCGTATGTTTCTCCCCCACCTTCCCCAGCAGTCCACTTGGCCCCCGTTGCTTCACTGTCCACCCTCCTTGTGCTTCTATGAGCCCAGCTCTCTGCCTTCCTTCCCCATGTATCTTCCCTCATGTTACTTTACCACGTATTGTTCCCCCAATCGCTCCTCTTGAAGATACACTTTTACAAAATTTCTTATGTTATTTTAAAGGTATTTCTAAAGCGCACGTACACTACGTGGTTTCATGGCGCTGGAATCCAAGGAACACTAAGGCTGAGTGATTTAATCATATGCCTGACAGAACTGCCAGGTCTTTAGAAGTTTCCTGATTTGGAAGTAGGAGGTCAACGATCTGATGTCCAAAGGGAGAGAGTTCCAAAATTGTGAGGCCAAGACCGCAAATCCTAATCCCACCAATTTATTGCGTTTAAAGGATGCAATGACTAGGAGATTCAGATGGGAAGACCTAAGATCCCTAGAAGGGACGTAACGCTGTACACAAGAAGATACAAACACTGACCAGTTGCCATGCAGGTGATGCAACCCAGCTTAAATGCACTTCGTTCAGCTACCGGAAGCCAGTGTATTCCTTTCATTAATGGGGTGACATGGTGCCATTTAGGCTGGAGGTAGCTTAGTCTGGCCGCCTGGTTTTGCACTAGTTGTAGTCTTTTTGATTGATATGCAGCTATACCAACGAAGAATGAGTTGGTATAGTCAATATGAGAAATGACTAAGGCCAATACTACTTGGGTCAAGGCTTCAGTGTTAAGGAATCTACTTCTACTTTCAAAGATGAAAGAAACAGGAAGAAACCACCATCCCAATCTGGGCTTTCATAGACAGGTCACCGTCGATAGTGATGCCTGGGCTTTTGGTTGAACTGGAAGGGGGGGGGGGGGATTCCCAGTTCCATAGGCCCGAAGTTAGAATTCCAGAGGTTTGATGGCCTGCCGACTAGGATCTTCTCAGTTTTATCTGGGTTAAGTTTCAGGTGGTTGCTGTTCATCCAGTTGCTTATATGTCTCATGGTAGATTGGAAGTTGGAAACAGAGGCGGCCGACTGATCAATATCAAAGATCAGTTGGCGATCGTCGGCATAGTTGAAACTGCTCCAGCGAGTGAGGGTTCCTGAGCGTAGATGGTTGAGCTTTAGGAGGGGCATTAGCAAGTATGCTAGACTTGATGATGATGATTTTTTCAATAAAATAAGTATTGAGTGAGGCACATAATGCTTGAGTGGGGGCGCGTTTCGCTGTGACTCTATCTGGCTTGGATAGTTCGGCAACATTCCTTAGATTTATTAGTAGAGCGTAATATTTTGTTGGAGAAATAAGTGGCCTTGGTTTGTAAGAGGGCATTTTTGTATTGTTTAGGATGAGTTAGAAATAGATCTTTTTTGTCTGAAGAGTAATTTCGTCTCCAGTCACGTTTTGCTTTAAAGTTTTAACTGTGAATTGGTGAATAAAAAGAAAGATAAAGCCATATGGTTTGGTAAATAAAGAGAGAAGTAAAGGCACATGTGCCTATAAAATAACACTTCCCCAGCAGCCATATGATCATACATATTTTTAGGTATGCTGCACATCATCAGTGATGCTATACAGCATAGATTAAAAAAACTGGCAAAGCCACAGACCCCAAAGGTGAGACCTAGTGGCTTTGCCTGTGATTGCTTTCATGTTGGCGAAAGCCTGAATGCTCCCTCTATGACAATATGTTTTTAACAAAACAAAAATAGCACTGGCAAAAACAAAAGGAGGCTGGCAACCAACTCTAGACATATCGACTTTGCCAATGGTTCTTTGGTATTTTTAACAAACGGAAGTGCGGTGCTTCTCCAGGTAATAGTAATTTTACAACTGAGGAGACTCCGCAGTTGGGGCAGGGAACTCTTCACATAAAAAGACATAACAGTCCTATCTTTTTATGTGTGGAGCCTCTGCCACAAGTGCAGAGTCTCCGCAGTGGTAAAATTACTATAAGTAAAATTGGACTTGTAGTTTGTGAACAACCAATAAATTGTAAACTTGCACAAAAGTGTAAGTTCACCTTTGTGAATCAGGCCCCTAATTAGGAGTTCTTATTTTACTGGACTCGGGGTCCTAAAAGTCCTTCAACAGAGCTCTTTCATTTCTATTATGAATTAGACTTTTTCAGTGCTAAAGTTGAGCCGGTGGTTTCTGGTGCTTCGCACCGCCACTTAATTGTCAACATTGGCACTCATGATAGACTATCACATGGTGGCACTGTTTGTCTAATTTAGAGAAGAGCACAGCAACCGTTGTTATTACTTCAATGTGCATTAACAATGACTAATACCTGCTGTTATAGCCATTGCTATTGTTTTGTGAGTCTGGAATAGTCAGAATTTTTACACACGCACAGTGTAGAGGCTAGTAGCTATGTTGGTACTTGCATTGGCTGCACTTGCAGGTGCAATGGATAGTGCAAGCTGCTCTGGCCTACTAACTTATTGTTTTACAAACTTAGCACTACCTTTAGTGAAATATCATAAAATTCTGTAGAGGACATTGTCCAAAGTTCTTTAAGGCAAACTTGCCACAGTAATGACAATCTTAGTTGGTCATATTTTACAGACCACTGGAAGAAGGGAAAGGGTTACCCAGATTATGTAAGAAATGTTATTCAAGTAATGATGAGAAGATCTCTAAAAAATCTTGCTGGATACCTGACAATCAATGTTAGAATCCATGATAATTGTAGCCTTGTACAGAGTGCATGTTTTCTGTATAGGAAAGCTGTGCTTGCAATCATAACAGTCACAGGTTTTGTGAGATTCCTTCTCAGGGTGAGATACCCTGAAATAGGGAGGGTTGTGGTATTTTACTTTGCACCTCTCCAGTCCCTGACCTCTGGGCCAGAATACACTAAGTGCATGGCTCAACTAAACAGAGCTGAGCTGCGAGACATTTAAGGCCAAGCAATGAAATGGCAAATTAAGGAAATAATTATATCATCGAGTTTTAGGAAGGAGCCTCCGTGGTCACCGGCTCCACCCCCACCTCTGTTCTGAAAAAAAGTCTGGGTTTTGTTAGGAACTTGGGCTTTGTATTTCTTCGTTTATGCAAGACCCAGAATCAGAAGCTCATATGTGCTGACAGCCTTAGTCATTGAAGAACAGAGCAGGCTACTTTAAAAATAAAACTATGTCAAAATTCTACTTTGGAATTAAAAGCACTTCCAAAGTCTTAAACTACCTTATTCTGGCATATGTCATTTGTAATGTCTGCCCTCAGTGCCCCAAGGGTAGGGTGCATTGGTATAATGAGCAGATGATTAAAGATGTTTTATATGCCCCAGTGATGGAAAAGCTGCCAATTTCTTTTTTCCATATTCTAGTGTGCTAGCTCCATGGGCTAACATGGAAAAATTTAGACAGGAGTGGGCTAGAACAATTAAGTGAAAGTATTAAAAAAAATAGTCAGAATAAATCCAATAACTTGCCAAGATTAGATTTATTATAACTATTGCAGTAGTTTCAGAACTGCTTTACTAAAGTTACCTCAAATCATCCCTGTAGCAGCCTCTTCTGATTGGCCAGCATTTGGCAGGCTGAGACAAGCTTCCTTGATTAGGTGTGAAGTGGCCTGGGCTGAGACAGAGAACATTTGGTGGGAGAAGATCTGCTGCAGCAGATGCCAGGACAGGAAGGGGGCTGGGTACCCAAACTGGTCTTCAAAAGGAGAAAGACAGCGAGAACAGGAACCAGGACCACCCCTACTTACTGCACCCCAAGTCAAATGGGAGCCTCTGTAAGTGAATTAGGATAGGGTCTGGAATGGGAGGGTAGGGAAACGTTAACCACACCTTTGGGTTTCGTTAGCAAGAACTGAACCTCCAAGAGAGATTTTCTCCATTTAGATTTTTGTTGAGAGGTGTCGTCTGGGACAAAAATACACCACACTTCGAAATAAGTTGTCATCAAATAGGGTGACACCCTGCACCCCATTGGTCAGGGGTGCCCCCCCTTGCCTGCCCAGAAACTGGTATAAATATTGGAGAGCTGCCCAGCAAATCAGATCCCTGCCTGGAAACATCAGGAGAAGAGGGACTGGCCTGCTGAACCCTTGGTCTGCATAAAGAGAGAACTGCATTCTGAAGGACTTCACCTGCTTCACACTCTGGGATTCACAAAAGAGGACTATGCCTTGCTTCAGAAGTTTAAAGAGTGGACTCCCTGAAAGCAACAGGTATGAAAGAGCTTTAATTCACCTGCATCAACCCCACCAAGAAAAGCACAGCTTATCAGCTTCGCCTGTACTTTAAAGGATTTGGCCAGGTGAATTGTGCGTATTGTAGTCCCAAACCTCCAAGTGGCAACTTAGAGCTTATGGACCATTGGCTGGTGTTGTGGACACTCAAAGACCCAAAGGAGGCTTTTTAGAACAAGATATAGAAGTTTGGAAACATATGGACAATGTTTGTCTAAAAGCTCCATAAATTGACCAACCCCAACGACAAGAGTCAAGCTAGCGATGTTGAACCGTGACTCAGCCTGAAATCCAGGTTTGCCCTGCTGAAATCTCCAGAGCTCTTCTCCTTCATTGACAAAGCCCTCCTGAAGTCACTGAGGCATCACAATGATGCAGGCTGCTATCGTCAATTTGGAACTGAATTGCTGAGGAGGCTCACTCAACGTTGAGAGAAAAGGGAACCAAAAAAGTGACTCTAAGTGCTAAGGTAAAATTCTGACCCGCCCTAACCACCCAACATATTTGACCCGCCCTCCATCGCGTTCAGCTGAAAAATTGACTTGGTTTCGATCAGGAATTTTAGAGGATTGTTATCAGAACAGTCAGCTTACCTTTAGTGTAGTGGAATCTGCAGAATAATGTCAAAGTGCATGCAATGGCGTCTTTTGGCATTATTCTGCAGATTTCACTAGGGAGAAACCGTTCTGAGCCACACAAGGATTAGCCTAACCCATTTTCTGAATGCTACATTTATTTATGCAAACCCTGGTGAAGTCCTCTACAGGACTAAACATTCAGGCTGGGCTGGCTGGAAGTGAGAAATGTTGATGAAATGCAGATAAAGACACAATTTTTGGAAAATCACATTTTGGATCACTCCTCTTATATAGATCAAACAAAGATAATTGTGGTATGACATTTATTATTGCTCTGAATTGCTGAAACTAAAATTGATATGGAATTCATTGAGTGCTCCCTCCTCAATCAAGTTCGTTGTTGTATATAAAGTGGTTGCCGAGCAGTGGGACTGCAAGATGTGGAGCACTACAGCTGAATACTGTGTACACAAGCACTAGTTCAGTCAATCTAGGGCAAAGATTGCTCTGTTTTATAGTGTGTAACCCAACAAATTTAGAAAATAGAGTATGATTTTATAAATAAAATAAGACCAAAACAACAAAAATCCACTCAGCAGAAGTTGAGATATGAATTTTTAAGTTCTATATGCTGTGTACACAAGCACTAGTGTGGTCGTTCTAGAGCCAACACTTCTCTGTTTCATAGTGTGTAACCCCACAAAAAGACTACACACCATTTTAGACAAATATATTATAATGTTATAAATAAAACGGCCAAAACAGCAAAAATCCAACAAGTAGAATTCAAGATATGAATTTCTGAAGATTAAAAGTGAAGCAGTGGGGCAAAATCAAGAGTTCAGGCTGACCGCAATGGAGCGTGAGCCAGGTACAGAAGCCACGCAAGGCCTGCTGAACAAAAGTACCTTGATCCTGGTCGGAACAGCAAGATGTGGGGTACAACTGACCGATTAATTAGTATCAACCCTACAGTCAAGGTGATGCAGAATTTTATCAATGCAACAATGGCGGTGCACCTTTTCCAAAGACAAAGTGCCGGGTCCGAGATGCATTGGTTTCAAAGCCGATGCATCAAGATTTCTCCATGCAGCATCAGCGATGTGGTTGGTCTGAAGTGTCAGTTTCGATGGTGATGCACTGGTTCCCCAAGTGTGATGCGCCGGTCCTGTTCCTGCAACAGCGGCAATGCATTGATTCTGCTCATGCAGCAGAGGATTTGTGGGTTCCACTGGGGCAAGCACTTGGATCCACTTCCAATTGCCAGGCACAAAAGCAGGGGTAATTTTTTTTTATATCGCTGAATCTTAAAACAAGAGGCAAGCCAGAATGCCCTTTGAGATAATTCTTAGGTTCAAGTAAGTTAGTCCAGCTCTTCCTCAGCACTGCAGATGGTAGCAGGCACCAGGGCAGCTCATCAGAAAAGTAGTTCTTCCAGAGCAGGAGTTCAGCAGAGTGGCAGGTCTTGTAGCAGCAAAACAGTCTTTCCTTTTGGCAGAGTTATTCCCAGATCCAGTAGTGTCGGAGTTGGTAGGGTCAGAGTTCCAGTACTTATAACCAGTTGTGCCTTCGAAGTGGGGGAGACTTCAAAGATATGCCTTTGAAGTGCACAAAATCTCTGCCCTTACTGCTCTGCCACCAGACTCACTCAAGGGAGATGTGCAGGCCATTGTGTGTGAACAAGACAAAGCCTATTCTGATGTAAGTGAGGCAGTGTTCAGTTCTGCCCACCAGCAGCCAGTTCATGGCCCATAAAGTCACACCTGAGCTCCTGTTGTGTGTGGCTGTCTAGAGGGAATGCACAAAACCCAAGTGTTAGCCAAGCCAGAAGTGTATTCAGAAACAGTCAGCAGGCACCAAATGGCTAAAGTAAGAAAATGCCAACTTTCTAAAAGTGAAAATTAAATACCCAGAGGTGTATCTGGGAATACCCAATGCACTACTTAAATACACTATCCAGTGTGCATAATGTCATCAATGAATATGCAGTGATAATCCACAATTGTAAGAATGCATTGAATCAACAGTAATCCGTAAAGTTTTCAATGAATCAAGAATGTCAAGTCCATATCAGTTGGTGATTCCAAGTGATTCTTCTTTATTGCTGAAGAATGCCAATGTGGATATTTTTTGTAGAAATCACAATTAATACAGTTTATAATTCGAAAAACCAGCTTAATTTAAAATCTCCCAATGCATTTCGGGCTTTCCAAATCAGCCCTTCGTCAGGGGGATCTGTAGAAGATAACAATGACAATTTTACACATTCTGAAATCTAACATAAATTTAGACATTCTGGCTCAAAGGAGGGCAAGACAAAATGATTACCTAGCAGTCTTAACCTTACTCAAAGAAAAAGGAGAAAAGTGAAAAAGTGTAAACATCAGTGCAATACTGAAAAGTGAAAAAACATCCGCCACCAACATAAACCGTCGTACCACCATCCCAAACGACTAGAGTAGTGAAAATCCATCCAAAAAAGTATCGTACCTCAAGCGATTAAAGAACGGGACCTCTATCCCAAATCAACATAAAACCAGCGCCCAGCAGGTTAAATATCCTAAAGAGATTAACAAAGGCCCTAGTGAAATTAAAGAATATATCAACCGAAAAAGAAAGTTTGTGTGCCAACAAGACAACCAACCTTACCACAATTCCTTGCGCGAACGCGCATGAAGCCAGTAAGCAGAGTGTAGAAAATATCTGTAAAAGAAATCAGTAAACCCATTACGGGTAAAAACGATCATAAACTACACACTGGTCGTTAAACATTATCAAATAATCTATGCTTGAAAGTCAGACGAAAAGTAAATCGAACTAATTAATAGAACGTTCAGCTTACGAGCTTACCCAAAACAAGCAAACAGCCGCTGCTTGAACAAATGCCGGCTCAAACACACTTGAGGGGCGAGCCGGTGCGTGTATAAGCATACCAGTGCGAGGAGTGTAGAAATGAAGGTGGGACTAGGTAAAAGGTAGAAAAGACAGAGACTACAGTGGCGGCCATAATGGAATGGAGTGCACCCTGGTGAAAGCTACAGTCAAAATAATATATGAAAAAGTGAAATGAAACCATCATAGCACAAATTTCTAAAAGTGGCATTTTCAGAATTACAATTTACAATCCGACTTCACAATAAGTTGTGATTTTAAATTGTCAAATCTAGAGACACCAAACTTGGGGGTCCAATCTCTTTCCAATCGAAAATTGCACTTCTAAAATGTAATAAGGTAATGCTAATTGGGAGAGATAGTCCTGGCAGTAGTTTAAAACAAATGTAGGGGTTTTTCACTGCCAGGGCATGTAAAACTCAAAAGTGTGTCCTACATTTTAAATACACTGCACTGTCCAGTGTCTACCTCAGGGGTGACTTATATGTATTAAAAGGGAAGGTTTAGGACTGGCAAGGGGATTAACTTGCCCTGTTTACATGGTAGTTTAAAACTGCAAACACAAGGAGGTGATGGACGGAGTGCTGAAACTTTTCAGACACTCACCCCCAGTCACAGATCTGGGTTGAATCCATCATCATTCTTTAGCTCACTTCGCCACCTCACTTACGTTAAGCTGGCCTTTCCTGGTGAAGGTACCCTGCAGACAAGGGGTACGCAAGTGATAGGATGCGCCTCCTTTATAGGCACCGGTTGGCATGGATCGGCACAGGAGGATAAGTGGTGTCTGACAATATCCCTATCAAAAGAGGAATAACCAGGTTTGCTGGCTCTCACCACTTGTTTTTACTCCGGAATGGAGCCCCTAGCATGCCATGTATGAGACTAGAATCCTGACTGGGGTCTGTAAATTGTGAATCAATGGCATATAATCTTACTGTATATCGACAATGCTCTGGTGTGCCTCCAAAGTCAACACCACAATTTACCACTATTGATGTCCTCCATGAACGAGTTTGGAGAACTATCGGCCTTCGTATGAACTGGGGTAAATTTTGCTTATTCTCACAACTCTGACAGAAATGCAAATACACTTGATACCAATGGTAGAAATGCAATGGTGATTTGACACATTTAAATATCTGGGAATTACCACAAGGAGTGCGACCTACTTGATGGTAATCTGGTCAGGGCAGTGGTGACAGTGTGATGCACAACTTCCTTCTGGTGTTCCCTGCCTCTGTCACCAAGCGGTAGAGTCGATATCTCCAAGATGCTCATTCTTCCTCATCAGTTATATGTTTTCGCAGCTCTCCCGGTTGCGATTCGTCAATCCTTTTTCAAGGAACTGTGCTCTCTCTGCAGACATAATTATTATGGGGCTCTGGAAGAAGCAGAGTAGCACGATCAAGATTCTTCCTGCCACTAACTATGAGCTGTATTATGCTGCATCCCTGTTTCAGTTGCCGATGAGCTGGATGGCTGATTCCTGAAATCCGGAACGGGATAGCATCCTGACATGATTAGATGGCTCTGACCTTCTGCGATGGCTCGTGATATGGGGTAGGGCTGACATTCCCAGCAATGGACGCACGGTAGTAGCGAAATGGAACTGAGACACATATATCCAGCCAGAGGGCAGGAAGACTCCATATGAACCAGAGATTCTGCTGTGGGAACTCCCTGGCAGCTTTCGACTCACACACCATCAGCATAGCTGGGGAGGCCTGTTTGATAAAGTCCTGTTGATTCCTTTTGAGGAATTGAAAAACCAATATGATATAGGCCCAGGTAGATTCCTACTACAGAACATAGAAGCTAAATGGGGGAAAAGTTTAGGAATTGTCAAAACAGTCTCCAGAAATGCAGGACTAAAATTCATGCAATTTAATTACTTAATTTATGTGTATTGGACCCCAAAATGCATAGGTCAAATGTATTAGGGCGCGACAAATTACTGCTGGTCTGGTACTGTGTAATGTTGTCTATACTGGGAAGTAATATAAACCCTGACAGACATCACAGGCATTGACCCCAAAACACCCTTTTCTCCTCCTACTGAGCCCAGTGAGTCACACAAAAAAAGTCTAAAAATCAGTGGAACTCTGTGGACCTGGCTGTTGTCCTGGCAAAAGGTTGTATCGCCAAGTCCTAGTAGGCACTGGCGGTGCCTTGCGCTTTGGACTGGTTACTTGATGTGGTTACATAATGTGAAAAAATGGATAAGTACAGAGCTGCTCTCTGCCCTCAATGCAGGGGAGATGAGCGGGCAAAGTATTGATGTCAGGAATGGATACTTATGAAAGGTGGAAACTAAAACAGAAATACGTCCCCCTTGACTTATGTGACTTGTTGTTAGTACTAGGGGGAACGATGAAGCAGATGCTATATTCTACACACAGGGCGGATCTGTGGCTTACAGTAATATCTCATCATAAAGGAGGCCACATGTATCCCCCCATCCAGTAATGCAAGATTAAGGGGAACACAAGGAGGTCTTGGTGGCCTTTCCCTGTTGTTTGAGCCGGGGACCAGTAGCAGCCACACGGCTGATCACAAACCCAAACACCACTGTTAACCTCCAACTGAACATCTTCGATAATCTCCCACTTGGACGAATTTGAAGAATAGATCTGATTAAACATCTTAGAGTTAGAACAAAGAAGCCCTGTATTTGACTGGGGAATACATAGAATGTAAAGACCCAATTTAAATGTTGGCAGTTGGGCTGTCCTCTGCCATGGCAACAGAGTAGGATATTCATCGCCCTGGTGGGGCTCCTGATTGCCAAACTTAAAAATGCCCATCGGGCTGACAGACATTTCTAGCATTCAAAGGAACCGCTGCCAAGGAGGTTTCTGTGAATGCATTGGAACTAATAAAATAAAATGACACAAACCTACCTCCTTATTCTGGGTACTTTGTTGGCAGTACTAGACCGTAAAGTACGGGGTGAGTACCAGTTAAAAATTTCCAACAAGAAAAATGGACCGTCTTGACGTAGTCCCTAGTGAACCCAACAGAACACTTTGAACTGAATACACGCCCCCAAATGCAAGCCAGTGAAGGTCCCAAATGTAATCGGAAACTGAAGAGAATTTTGGTAAATTCAACAGAACTCTCGCTACCGTGTATTGAAGAGTCTGAAGTTTATTGAGAAGCCGCACTTGGCAGCCTACAAATAGTGCATTGCTATAATCAATTTTTGAGATTACCCAGGCTATGAATACTGCTTTACTATGCTCTAATGGTCAAAGAAATGGTAACATCGTTATTAAGGTTTTTAAAATAAAGAGGTGTTCTGATTTGAATGTTCTATGAAGGGTAATCTGTTGTCAAAAATGACACCCAGATTTCTTGCCTTCTGTATTGGAATTGATAGCGAATCATGATTCGATGGCCACCAGGTGGAGTTCCAGGAGGTATTGTTACCAAACACTAGCACCTCCGTTTTATCAGAGTTAAGCTTAAGAGAGTTCAGTTGCATCCACTGCACAGTACTGTTCATGCATGTGCTGAACTGCAGTGCTATTCCTTCTGGATTAGATGAGACTGCTCCAACTAACTGTGTATCATCAGCATATGAACTAGCCAAAAAACACATATGCTCTGATCAGGTGAATAAGAGGGCGTACACATTAAAAAGTGTTGGACTTAAAGAACATCCTTGCGGGACCCCACAGAGAAGTTTAAAATAAGTTGAGGTAAATTCTTCCAGCATCACTAATTGTTCTCTATTGGTAAGAAAATATTTGATCAAGTTGACACTTGCTCTTTTTATGCCTGTTTTCACAAAACGGTTCATGAGTGCTAGACGGTCCACCGTATAGAATACGGACAATAAGTCTAATAGGACTACGGTCGCACTCTCTTCTTTATCAACTATGAATGTGATCTTTTCTGTAGCTGCCAGGAGGCCGATTCTGTGCTATGTCTTGGCCAAAAACCATGTTGAGTGGGATCAAGATGGTTATTGGAGTTTAGAAAAGAAATAACCTCTTTATCCATTGCTTTCTCCAATACTTCTGCCGGTAATTGTAGGTGAGAGATAGGCCTTCAGTTTTTGGGGATTTTACTTCTTATTTTTTTAGAGTCCAGATTGGTTCCCTGACTTTTTAGTGCAGGTAAATAAGCAGTAACAAAAAGTCAATTGAACATCTCATACTCCAACATTTGAGTATTAAATATCGAGGACCATGAATATATGCAACATACAAGTTTTGTAATTGTACATGCTACTATATGCATATATATATATATATGCTCACCACCCCTGACATGTTGAAATCCTTTACACGCCGGGCAAAATGAGTAGCTGCAGCTACAGTGTCCGCTGGAGTGCGCTGTCTTCCAAGCAAATCCAAGGTGTAGAGGGAGCCTACCTCGAAGGATGTAACTGTAACGTAAGTGTGCCCTGGGTCACGGGTCCTATCAAGGCCACCAAATAAGTGGCATAAATCAATGGAGTCTTATCAGAGAAGGGACAAAAAAGGAGTAGCAAAAGGAATATGAAGGGGAACAGAATGCGTGGATTAACAGAGAATCAGAGAAAGAGAATGGACGAAGAGGACAAGACATAGGACACTCAAGAAAATATTCTGAATAAAATGCAAATCTATTTACCTCAATTATATGAATATCAACAATGTTGTTCTCTGCACTTGATCAGAACAAAATTCGATCTTTTAAAATTCGAATCATTGCTAGAATCTGTCTCTGGATCAATTCTATAGTGAGGTGAATTTGTGTACGCTTTAGAAACAGGAGTCACCTATAAACCCTAAAGGGCCTCCAGGCAAAAATTCTCAACGCGTGGGGCCCGGTTTCTCATCCCAAAGAAACCTTCTGTTCACGTTTAGAAAGCTGCCACTCAAGTAGAAAATCTACTTGTTGGAGAAAAAAAGCAGCGCCACCTTGCGCTGTGCATGGTGCTATTTACACTTATTTTACAGCATGGGACAAAAACCCGGCACTGAGAATCAATGCAAAGAGCATGACCAAATGCACTCCGCCGCTTGCAGAATCCCACGTAGCGTGGCAGAGTTTTGGGGTCCCTCTGCATAGGCCTAGTCATTAGAAGAAAACAGCTTAGTCATTCTGACAATTCTTCAGGCAAAGGTACTGCATAAATAAATAAACTACATAAGAATATGGGTAGAAAAAATCACAAAACATTAATATAAATTTTAATCTTATATTCAATCAATAGCAGCATCAAATATTTGGTAAAGGAAAGGTGCTTGATGCGTAAAGTGAACACACAGTGCTCTTAAAACTCATGTGGGTGGCCCAAGGTGATAGAAATAAAATAAAGTAACAACAAAAAGAAATATTGATCCAGTATTGTGCATAAATGAAATTAATCCACGGACAATAATGAATGATTATTGGCTCCAAAACTGGGGAGGGCCATATCTCCAGTATCTAGAGGATACTGTAATACTTGGATAATCTCATAGTAATACCTCATGCAGCTTTAGTAGAGGAAAGCAAAGCTTAGATGTCGGTATGAATATTATTCCTGTAATACCTTAATCCCCATAGAAAGTTCAGGCCTCATCACTTTATATGGCCCTCTGTGTCATAATCACATCAGAGTGACTCTTTGTCCAATATGTACACTTGGGAGTAAATTACGGCTGCAAAAAACTCCATGGAGGAAATAATACTTGTGATGGGAGGCGCCTGCTATTTGCAGCACATTTACACCTGGGAGTAAAAAATGAAGATTCCTATGCGCACACGACTTCTGCCTCCACTGAATATATAAACACTACTAAACAGTTTTTTCCACCAGCATTAACCACAATAAAAATCTAGTGTGTGACTGCCCAGGCAGACACAAAAGAGAATGGAATTTATGCTCATCTCCAAATGGGAATCCATGCAAAAATGGACATAAAGCGGTCTACCACTTTTTCACAGGTCTAAATGATCTCCTAACATTTTGAAAATGAATCACATGATTTCAGAGCAAGAACTCCATTGCACATGTCTTAGCTACTGAACTTAATTAGCTCTTTTTTCAGGTGGATCTTTAGGTAAATGATCTCAAAAGTCATGTCTTGATTCCATGGTTTGTGGGCACTTGCACCAGCTCCAGCTCTTTTTATCACCTCATTTTGTTGAGTAAGGACACATTTGTTACATATCCTAACGAGAAAAAAACGTTTTTTAATAATCTAATTAAAGCCAACTTGACGTTTCTTCATCAATTTTGCTATGAAGTACATTATAAAACCTGATAACTGCTGGTGGCTACTTTTGTGCTTGTTGGGTGACCTGACTATTGTTTTTTATGTCATCAACAGGTCATGACATGCTTTTCTCAACCTTGTTCATCGGGGCAAATATACATGCATACTTGAGCAGTATGAAGGCCGTGATGCTGAGAACCAGACAAAGACACAGGTCTGCGTCCCTAAGACCGGCACCGAATGCGTGTAGAAGACTCTTTAGTAGGACCAGCTGACCAGAGAATACATCTCGATGTCCAACAACCTATAGATGGTTGAATCCCTTCTACACCATCCATCTTGTAAATAACTAATAGTCAGGAAACAAAGTGCAGCTCTTACATCTGAGTAAAGTAGTCAATACAAAGTAGGTGAACTACTGTTCTGGAAGTCCTCTGTGATATACCTTTGTACTTTGCAGATTGTTTGCTGCATTTCTGATCCTTTCATTACTTGTACTCATGTTCTGTCCACAGTTCACATTGCAAAGTTACCTGTATGTCTCTGCAGTCCAGCTTTCTAGCTATGGACCTTGTTTCAAAAAGCACTTCGGGCCTGGTCCAAACTTTATAAATCTTCCAGTAAAACAAAATAATAAAATAATTATTTTGGAACCAACACAAGAGTCACTTATTATAATTAATCAAGGAATTATGAGTCTCATTAGGAGTTTTGGCAAACAGGAAAGACCGACACAAAGGTAGTGGACCACCCTGTCTGCCAAACTGATGGTCCGCCTACTCTACATAGACTCAGGTGGACAGTCATGTTTCCATCAGTGCATCTCTCGTTGGCTCCGCTAGCGGAAACCTTACACCAATGCCAATATGAACATGCTGCTTATTTTGAACAGGTGTTTTGAGGTATTTTTATACGGTTCATGACTGTCAAAAAAACATAGTGGTCTCAACAAGAAAAAGGAAAAATTGGCTTCACACTCTGGGAGAAAAATTTCATGGTATCAGGGTCATTACAGTTTGTTTTTCATTTATATATTTTTGTTTGTTTGTTGCATGAAACTTGATGGCTATTCGCTGAATCTTTCAGAGTGGCAGAGGTTATAACCTTTGCCCCCCTGCCAGATCACAAGCAGTCTGCCATATATCTATTAAGTCTTTCACATAGTATATTGTATTGGTACATTTTTGCCAAACTGAATTGTCCTTTTACAACGAGTTCATCTGTGATAATATAATAGCTCTACAACAACTGAAAGAGCAAGAAATATGAAGGTGCACTGTTTTCTCGTTCCCTGCTCAGCCTCACGCACTCCACTGTAACAGCAGATGCCAATATTTAGGCTTGTTGCAGCTATACACAGAACCCCATTAAAAGAAATGAAGGTTTCATCATACCTAAATTCATTTAAGAGACAGTTCAGTTCAATTCATTTTAAACCTGCGGCACGATACCCTCCGGACAACACCCTCAACAAATCTACTCAACAAAACATACCAATACAGTCATGTGAGAAATTGGGTTGGTGGGTAAATGAGGTGTTAACCCTGATTAAGCAACAGTCACACTTCCTGTCAATTTAAAAAAGAAAATGACAAAAATCGAATCCATAGAACCAGAATTATGGGTTTTTCAAGTTTAAGGTAAAAACTAGCACCTAAAAGATCAAAGCCCCAACTACAGACATCCTGATGCGTGAGAGTGGGTCAAAGTTGAAAAATTTGAGCAACCACAATGCAGTGCCAGTTGGATATAAAAAGTGGTTTGGGCCAAATCGATGGTTACCTTTAGACTTAGAAATATGATGAAAAATGTTCTGAGATGGTAAAGTTCAGCAGGGCAAGGGTCGTAGGCACTGTCTGAGAAGGGAGTATCATCCTTAGGGTGCCACTGAGCCATGTCGCTGTGAAGATTTCTTCGCTTGGACTTAGTCACTTTTTTGGAAGTCAAAATCTCCAGCGGGACAAGGCTGGAAGCTGTAGCTGACAACAGTTCCATGAGGCCAGGTCACCCTTTGGCGAAGTTCAGCTAAACAGGATGTGCTGCTTTGGAGAAGAATGTAGTACAACTTGCTGCAAAGTTAGGTCGACTGGCGATGTATCTTGGACGAATAGATGAGCAGGCTGGTTCTGGTCTACTCCCGATTCTCAAAGCAGTTTTTAGCCAAAATATTTTAAATTCCACGTTTTGGATTTTGGCTATTTGGCCCATGACTGGGTACGACTTGGAGGGGGAGAGTTAGAACTCACCCAGGCTGGGTCCAGGTGCGGGCTGAGATAGTTAAAACATTTCTTTCCCTGAGGCTCTGATCAAGAGGCCAGCCAACTAGCCCTTCGAATTTGCTTTGGTAGTCTTGGGTTCAAGTGGTGAAACAGGACTCAAACAGGACTCAAATAGCAGGACAAGTCACTTAGAGTTCAAGACAGGCTCCAGGCAGCACAACAGTTCTTCCAGATGCAGCAACGCAGTCTACAGCAGGCCCCAGCAGCAGGCAGGCAGTCCTCTGAGAGTCCTTCTACGTGTCCAGAAAGTGAACTGAAGAGTGAGTCTCAGAGCCCTATTTTTATATCTTGAGCCTTCTTTGAAGTAAGAGAAGTTTCAAGAGATGTCCCTTTGAAGTTCTAGTGGTTTCCTGCCTTCAAAGCTCTGGCTTTAAGCTAGCTGCATACACAATACAGTGATAAAAAATCATTTGTGTGAAGGTAGAGCACACTCTATTCAGTTGCAAGTGAGGCTGTGCCCAGTTCCGCATCCTCATATTTACCATTGATGGCCCCTCCAGGCAAAGAGAATCCCTCTACTGGGTGGCTGTCTGGGAGGAATAAACAAAGTCAAACTGCCAACTGCCCCAGGTCATGTGACCTAGTAAGTCGCACCAAATAGTAAGGGCAGGGAATGGCAACTTTCTAAAATTTGCATTTTCAAAATGATAATTTACAGTCCAACTTTACCATTAAAGAAGATTTTTAATTAGAATTTCTCAGACACCAAACATGGAATGTTTAGTTGTTCCCAATTAAATGTTTACACTAATTCAATTTAATAATGCAACCAACTGTTATTTTACGGGGCAGGTAGGGCTCAAAGTGCTGAGAAACAAAATTAGGTGTTTTCCTGATCAGGACAAGATAATTCCTAAAAGTACATGTAGAACCTTTCAATTACTTTGTACCCTGCACTAAAGGTTATCCGGGGTCTACTTTAGGGGTGAACTTTATGTGATAAATGGGGCGTTTAAGGCTTGGCAAGAGGGTTATAATACCAAGTCGATCTGTGAGTTGAAAACGTCATTCAGACTGCAAAAGCAAACCTGGCAAATGTTTTAAGGTGGTACTTAACTGGGTGGCACAATGAATGCTGCAGGCCCACTGGTGGCATTTAATTTAAAGGAACTGGGTATTTGGTACAGCACTCTACAAGGGAATTATAAGTACATTAAATATTCCAATCAGGTGTAAGCCAATTTTACTATGTTTAAAGGAAAGGGCACAAGTACTGTAGCACATCAGGATTCTTATAAAGTGCAACTCACCTCACCTGTGAGGGTCTCAAGGTGCTGAGTGGGGGTGAGGGGGACAGTGGATCTGCTGTTCAGTTGAAGAGCTAGGTCTTGAGGTCCTTCCTGAATTGAGGCAGCAATGGGGATTGCCTGAATTGCAGAGGCAGGGTGTCCCAGGTCTTCTCAGCACGGTCGGAGAAGGATCTTCCTCCAACCAGTGTGTTGCCAATCCATGGGATGGTGCCCAGTTGGGCGCAGGGAAGATGTCTGGTGGGAGTGTAGAAGGAGAGGTGGTGGTTGAGGTATGCAGGTCCGGCATTGTGGAGGGCTTTGTAGGTGTACATGAGGAACTTGAAGGTAATTCTCTTGTTGATAGGTATCCAGTGAAGGTCTCTCAGGTGGCGGTGATGTGGCTGTGGCATGGGATGCTCCAGATGAGTTTGGCAGAGGCGTTTCGACCTGACATTGTAATGAGCCCCTAAATGTTACGGGTAGACTCTCAAGTCTGCGCGTTGGAAGGCATTGAAAAAGCGACAGAGAGACCTGATCCACCAAGATCTAAATCATGCCGTAAGTGTTTTGGGACCACCTTTTTTCTCGGCCCCACTAGAGGGATCATCCCAAAACTCTCTGTGAAGTTGCTAAGTAGGATGAACTTTTTTTTTTGAAAGTTTTGTGTAGATTTGGCAAAAGCTATTAGCAAATCAAAAAGCGCTCTGTGAATGAAAAAGCAAACCTAACTAAAACTATCAAGTGGCAACCTCCACTCGTTTAAAAAAAAAAGAAAAAAAAGAAATATATATATATATATATATATATATATATATATTCACTGAAAAAACCATAGGTTTCACACATGTTATAGTTAGCTGGACATTTCACTCGTAAAAAACCAATGAAATTCCCCCGTTATAGTTAGTGCAGGCAACTATAACTCACGCGACCGCAATCCTCTGCTGATGCTAATACTGTATTTCGAAACTTATTTGCCCATGTCTTCTTCCATTAAATTTTAGCTATACATATATTACAAATATTCTTTTTTCATAAAGACACATATGTCATCAGCAGAAGATTGCTGTCGCGTGAGTTATAGTTGCCTGCACTAACTATAACGGGGGAATTTCATTGGTTTTTTACGAGTGAAATGTACAGCTAACTATAACATGTGTGAAACCTATGGTTTTTTCAGTGAATTTGCAAGGTTTTTTAAATGCTAATTCCTAACTATAACGTGTGTGAAACCTATGGTTTTTTCAGTGAATTTGTACGGTTTTTTAAATGCTAAGTTACTTTACGCCATTCGTGGCGTGCGCGCCCAGTTAACACAGTTCGTTCCGTGCGCGCACTTTACGCAGTTAGTGCCGTGCACGCACGGTGGTCACGCAGTGCGCTGCGCGCACCGTGTGCCCACGTTATGCGGGATGGGCCATGTACGCACGATGCGCTTCGCGCACCGTGCGCACATGGGGGACATATTATGCGCATCTTTGTGAAATGTATTCTTTGTTAATTTCACGTCTGTTATATGCCGTGCACAAAGGGTGCCCTTCGGGCACCATTTGCACACGGGGTGGGGAGAATGTGGATAATTTTTAAAAAAAATGTTTTTTACCGTACGCGTACGGTAAGCGTAATCGGCGATTTTCCGAAAAAAAAAATAATTTTTTTTTGGGGCTTGGGGGTTGTTTGGGGACCCCTATATCAATGCTGGGTGGTTAGGATCTCAAGAACCTGCCTCTTTAGACATTTTTTGGCTTCGTTTTTGCTGCCCAACTCAGAGAGCGAGAGAGAAAATGGCGGCCGCCGCTTCCTCGTTTCGACCGATTCGAATGTTTACTAAGATCTAAGAGCCAATCAAAATCGCGCTCGCGCTCGCGCACGCCACCGTACGCGTACGGTAAGCGCACCGTAAGCGCACCGTAAGCGCACCGTAAGCTGTCACAGATATATATATTGATTTAAAGGCTATTTTCTCAGAATCTACTGAACAGATTTACACCAAACCTACAAAAGGCACTTCCTTGACCTGAGGACTACCTCTCTGCCAAATTTCAAGTAATTCTGTTCAGCCGTTCGGGCTGTAGCTGTGTCTAAAGGTCCTATGGAAAAATGCATGGGAAAAACGCATTTTGGGACCCCCTTTTATCTCAGCCCCCGCTTGACGAATCCCCCTGAGACTTTCAGGATAGGAGCGGAGCGTAGCGCCCCACCTATTTTGAAAAATTCGCGAGGATTCGTCGACCGGCGCCAAAGTTATTCAAAATAGAATGTTGCGGATTTCCTATGGAAACGTGGTCCTAACTATAACTACCTACTGGCGACCGCCAGTAGGTAATATATATATGTATATATATATATATATATATATGTATATATATATATGAACACAAAGTTTGTAGCTGTTCCCAAGCCTCTGGTTCCGCGGGCTCACGGCTGGGGTAGCCACCCCCAAAATTCTCACACGTACAGTCCGGCGCAATCCTTCCCAAGTAGATCAAAGGAATCACACAGGAGCCGTGGCCTCTATTTCAGTGCAGATTTATTGCAGACACAAACGTCCTACGCGTTTCGGAGTGGAACACTCCTTCGTCACGGGCAAACTTTGTGCATTTCATCTTTGTTAATAAAGTAAATCAACATGTCACGTGATACAATCAACATAAACAAAATACTTTTTCATATTATAAATCATATGAGTATTTCCAGTTTTTAAAGTTATTTAAGGTTTTTTGTGTAGAGGGAAGGTAAATGACTAGCATATCATGAACAATGTTTTTACATGTTAAGAAATTCATAGTTTACGAATAGCGCGTTCAAATAGCGCGTTCGAGTAGCACACATAAACTTGTAACAGTTAAAGATCATCTTTCAAATGATTACTCCGTTTGTTAACTCCAAGATGGGATGAAAAGTGCTTAATTCTGGTCGACATAAAGACGGGAAAAAATAAAATACCGCATAGATAAATTAATGTCGGCCGTCCTGGGATTTGAACCCCTCATGTTCAAAAGTGAAGCAGTAGTGTATTAGCCCACAGTGCTACGGGAGTATTCTCTCATACCGCCCCGAAAGAGTGCTACTTGTGCTGGGCTGGCTTGGTGAATGGTTTGAATAAAATACTACAAACAGCCTAATTAATCAGACTGAAATCCTGCTACATTTATTATAAACGCCCCAGTGGGCATACATTTATATAGAACCATTGAATCATGGTTTTCAAGTTATTGCTGATAACCAGTAGATTCAATAAGTGAATACTACTGCTAATTCCTAAACTTCAAAAGCAAAAAACTTTATCAAACATGACCGTCACTGTTTGATGTGAACCATTCAATTTCTGAAGGAAAGCCCATGCATATACAAATATCGGCACTCGGGCTACGCGCTGTCTACATCAATATCGTAGAATCTGTCAAATACGTTTAAAGAACATGAGGGTCATGAGAGGACTCGTTCATGCTAGTTAGCACAGTTCAATATATATATATATCCAATTATAGGTGTATTTCTTCTGTGAAATAAACATCCAGCACTCCAAAGTTAAAACTGGGCACTCGGTCTTTATTTTAATGAACGAGGTGTTACATCAACGCGTTTCGGCAGACTCACGCTGCCTTGTTCACGATGTTTGTGCACCATTTTTTTGTCAATAAAATACACATCAATTGGTGAATGACATCAAAGAGGGACTCAACATATTAAATCACAGGCTCTGCTTGATGCACTTTGGCCGCCATTTCTTAACATGTTCGTTCCTATTCCTTTAACATGTTTTTATATTGCACATTATGCCTACTCCCCTCTCCTCCCTTCGTATTTTCTCCGAAATCAAGTTAGAGTGTGTTACTTCTCTGTATATTTTCAAAGAGGGAGAAAAGAGAGAGGAAATATTTTTTCAGCGACCCAATAATTAAAACTATTCTTTATACCGCAGGAATACCTTTCCTCGCACACATTCTTAATAGTCAATTATGGTCGGAGATATCCATATATTTCTATAAAATGTAGGATTTTTTCAAAGTGCAAGTGCAAATGATATTTGTTCTCAACGAACATATTCGGCAACTCATTTTGTTATAACAATTGGCAATTTAAAGTGCTAGTGCTTGTTGTGCAAATTACGCAAGAGATCCCCATTCTACTATGTACAAATAATTGTTATTTATAGCATATTATGGTTTCTCCTATTGACACAAAACCAAAGCCATTTTTTGTATACATTCTGTAAAAAAATTAAATAATCAAAACAGTTTCTCCTAATGATGATTATCATGACACATTTAAAGTGCAAGTGCTTATGTAAACTTAGGCATTTATCAAATAAGATGCCTATTTACTTCCTCCAACCCAGCACAATTAAATAAAACAAAATAGGGATTGTTACCACACATACAAACATATTTACAAATATTAAGACCATATTTGAGATTTTTTTCTCAGCAGAGCGGTTGTTCATGTTGAATTCACCTCTATGTTGACAAATTTTCACCAATAAAAACAAGAAGGGCAAGAAAAGATAAAAAAACATATCATCAATGGTTTACCATGTGTGCAGTTTCCTATTCTCTATTCCTCTTTGAGTATTTCAAGACAGACATGAGTAGAGATCCTCATCCACATTTAGCCCTTGTGGGTCCTTACAATTAAATTCTAGGATGAAATATGTTTCCAATCTCCTTAATTCCTTTTCCCTGTCCCCTTCCCTCTTTTTCTTCGGGACTTCTGCTATACAGGAATATTGTAAGAATACCGGGTTACTTTGATGATGGAGCTCAAAGTGTCGTGCTATAGGATATGTTCTGTCTTGGTTTCCGATTGCCCTCCTATGCTGTAAAATTTGTTTATATACAGGAAGGGTTGTTCTCCCTCTATATACTTTCGGTCAGGGGCATCGTAATAAGTAAACAACATAGCTAGATTTACAGGTCAAAAAACTCTTAATAACAATGGTTTTATTAAAAAATGTTTTAAAGTCAGTGCAATTTACGCCATGCTGTCACGCTTTGCATTTAGGGCATTTTTTGAAACCTGGTTTCTGATGTAACCAGGTGGGAGCTCGCCCTTTTACTTCCTGATATTCGCTCCTTACAACCATATATATATATATATATATATATATATATATATATATATATATATATATATATATATATATATATATATATATATATATATATATATATATATATATATATATATATATATATATATATATATATATATATATATATATATATATATATATATATATATATATTATCTACTGGCGGACACCAGTAGATAGTTATAGTTAGGACCGTGTTTCCATAGGAAATCTGAAAATTCTATTTTGAATACCTTTGGCGCCGGTTGACGAATCCTCGCAAATTTTTCAAAATAGGTGGGGCGCTCCGCTCCGCTCCTACCCTGAAAGTCTCGGGGTGATTAGTCAAGCGGGGGCCGAGAAAAAAGGGGGGCCCCAAAACACGTTTTCCCCAAGCATTTTTCCATAGGGATGTTTAGTCCAAGGTACAGCCCGAACGGCTGAACAGAATTATTTGAAATTTGGCAGAGAGGTAGTCCTCAGGTCAGGGATGTACCTTTTGAATATCTGAAGTAAATCTGTTCTGTAGTTCCTGAGAATATTTCAGTTAAAAGTACATATATATCTATAAGCGCGCACCGTGCGCATACAGTAAGCATACCGTGCGCGCACGCTGCCGTGCGCAAGCGTAATTCTGATTGGTGGTTACATGACAGTAAACATTCCAGTCGGTCGAAATCAGGAAGTGTCGGCCGTCATTTTGTGTGTCTCACACTAAAAAACAAAGGTGGAGAACGTGAAAAGGGGGCAAGGTAGAGGGTTGCAGACCCCGTAGCCTTTGTCAGGGGGTCCAAAAAGGACTCAGAAGTGTGAAAAATACATTTTTATTTTTTCCCTAAAAATCGCGGGGTACGCGTACCTTGCGCGTACGGTAAGCGTACGGTGGAAAAACCTTTAAAAAATATATATTAATAAATACATAACTTAGCATTTAAAAAACCGTACAAATTCACTTAAAAAAACATAGGTTTCACACACGTTATAGTTAGGAATTAGCATTTAAAAAACCTTGCAAATTCACTTAAAAAACCATAGGTTTCACACAGGTTATAGTTAGGTGGACATTTCCCTCGTAAAAAACCAATGAAATTCCCCCGTTATAGTTAGATCAGATAACTATAACTCGCGCGGCCGCCACTCTATCACAAGGATGATGTCATCAGTGATGTCATGAGTGATGCCACTGACCATGTCATGAGTGATTTAATATGTGACGTTATCAGCAGTGGATTGCGGTCACGCGAGTTATAGTTATCTGATCTAACTATAACGGGGGAATTTCATTGTTTTTTTACGAGGGAAATGTCCACCTAACTTTAACCTGTGAGAATATATATATATATATATATATATATCATCAAAGTACAAAGATACGTGCGCTCTCAGGTAAGTAAACGACACATCCGAGTTATAGTAGTGATCAGGTTTATTCCATAACGCGTTTCGACTGCATCCGCAGCCTTGCTCACATAGAACCGTGTACTGGAAAACTTGATGCAAATGTATACAAAGGACACAACCTAAAAGGGCAGTGGAGTCAAAATAGGACTAAGAGAAAGAAGGCGTCCGCCATCTTAGAAAGGTCAACATTGGTAAACATAGTGAAAGGCAAAATGCAATGCAAATTCACAATAACGTCACTACTATAACTCGGATGTGTCGTTTACTTACCTGAGAGCGCACGTATCTTTGTACTTTGATGATAGTCTTGCCGGTTGCTTCGCCGGCGTGTACGCCACTTTCCAAGGGTGCCAGCTGTCCGGAAGAAGCGTTTGTGGATTTTGGATATATATATATATATATATATATATATATATATATATATATATATATATATATAAATAATGGCGCACACTCCACTTATCCATCACCGATTAGTTGATGAATTTGCCATGTTCATGCAGAGCCATGGCTTAACATTAACATCAGTAAAACCGTTGCAATGAAACTTGGGAAAAGCGCCACACGTTGTCACGATATTGTTATTGAGGGCTCTAAAATTCTGTTTACATCTACATTCTCATATTTAGGCATTTCATTCAATCAAGCTGAGAACTGGATGTGTGCAATTAAATCAAGGAGGCTCCAATTTGTCAACACCATCACGGCCTTGCTGAATTTTGGAATTGATGACTATCTATAAGGCCAAATGCAGACCTGCTGCCACGTCCGGGTCTGAGCTTTGTTCATACTATTTATGGATATAATCTGTTAGAACTCTCTAGCAGTCACTACCCACTGCCTTTGTGAATGCTGATATACTTCAACAGCAGAAAACGCATTCCTAAGGAATCTCCTTGCTGTCCCGAAAAGCAGGTCAACCTTTGTCTGCCACTCTGAACTAAGAATTCCTTGTTTAGCAGACGAGATCAAGATCCAGCCAGTATTATTCTGGCATAAAATCTGGTCCTCTGATCACACTACACTTAATCGCTCTATCATTGAAGACTATCTTAGATCTACATCTGCACTTAAAATCCCCTGGCTCAAATTTGTGCATCATTTTATGGCAGACATTGGCCACCTTGAGTTTTTTTTACCTTCCTGAGCTCTTGATTACCATTCAAAGAAAAGTCCTTACTTTGAAATGCCTATCACTACTTGAGGAATCAAGGCTATCCACAGAAAGGATGAAATCTTCTGTTTTGAAGAACCAGATGATTCTGACTAGCCACCATATGCAGTTCTATTAAGCTAACATGTATAATCCGTGTAATCGAATCGTGCTGACCCGGTTTTAGTTGGATATCTTCCATCATCTAACCAGCTTTCCTACTATAAATAACTGGTAGCCTGACCTTGTGTAATGCCCATGTGATGATATCTCCACGCAGAGTACCATGCATATTGTCCTTTTTTGTGAATATTATTGTGGTCTGAGAAAACACCTTATTAAACCTTAGTTATTACAATTAGGTTTTGCACAATGTCAACCAGCTTTTATGTATTTGCAATTGCTCCTGAACTTTATTTATATGTGCTGTATTTTTGGGGATGTTATAGATTGTAGGACGCAGCTGTAGGAACGTTATTGATTATGCAGGGGATGTATGTTTTTATTTATGTTTGTTTTTAGATTTGCGTTTTTTTCCTTTTTAACCTATTTTTATTCTTAATACTATTATATTTATATATCTTTACTATGTGATTACTAATAAAGCTTATCTTGACATGACTATATATATATATATATATAAATATATTTATATATATATATATATATATATATCTTCACTGAAAAAACCATAGGTTTCAGGGGCGTTATAGTTAGTTGGACATTTAACTCATACAAAACCATAGAAATTCCCCCTTATAGTTAATTCAGCTAACTATAACTCGTGCGCCCGCAATGCACTGCTGATGACGTCACATATTACATCACTCATGACATGGTCAGTGACATCACTCATGACATCACTGATGACATCTCAAATGACATCACTGATGACATCATCCAGTGAGTGTGTGTTTTTCTGAAAATAAATATGTTTTATATATGTATACTCAAGGTCGATGGAAGAATAAATGGGTATATGTGTCTAAATGGATGATTTTTTTTGAAAAATTGATTGTATAACTGACTGATTAAGTGTATCTTAGTGAATACATGGGTTAGTGAGTAATGTTTAAATATGTAAATATCTGTATCAGTCTCTCACTTTGTGTATAAGTGGCTGTATGGGTTGGTGAGTAGCTACATGAATGTCTATATAGGTTATTAGTTGTTTTTTTGAGTATCAGTTTGAGTGTCTGAGTGTCTGTATGGTTCGGTGGGGGGTATTACGTAGCGCATAGATGCATGAATGAGTGACTCACTGTATGTGTTGAAGACAGCATGTGTTCAGGACTGTATGGGTGGATGAGTGTGTGTATGGGTGTGTTAGTGAGTGAATGACTGTCTCAATAGTATCTTTATGAGTAACTACATACGTTTTAAACTAGTATATGTGAGTTTTGTTGTGTATAAGTGAGTATATGTGAGAGTGAGAGATTGGAAGAGTTCCTGTATAAATTAGTATGTGTTTCTATAAGTGATTGCTTAAGAGAGTAAGTATGTGCAAGTTTCTGTAGAAGTAAGTGTGGTGGTATGTGTATAACTGTATATGCAAGTAAATGGATGGTTGATACTTTGTTTGCATGTGTGACAATGTGTGTGAGTAACTCTATCGATGAGTGTCGGTGTGTAACACTATGTTTAGGTGTATGAGTACATATGATGAGTGACTACATGTATGAGTAACTGTATAGGACTATCTTTAACACAAACAAGATGTGAGGCCCAATACTGGAAATGTCGCATTTATTCAAGGCGTAGCAGCACACAAAAGCTTCTTTCACCTTACGCGTTTCAGCGTTCAATGCCACCTTGTTCACAGGTGGAAACAATGTCTTTGCATAATGCGGACGTGCTTGCTTAATAAATGCAACATTTCCAGTATTGGGCCTCACATCTTGTTTGTGTGAAATTGATGGGCTGCTCCGTGCCCATTGTTCGTGAGGCCGCCCTGCAGGGTTGGGGGCTCCTGTTGTTCGGAGAAGATTTTGTGATATATATATATATATATATATATATATATATATATATATATATACATACATGTATAAGCAATAAAGGCATAAAGAAGTGCAACAGATCAAGCATTTCTCACTATTAAAACATAAGCATGATTAAGGCATATAAAGAACATTCATGCCAAACAGTAAAAGCATATTTTTGGTAGAAACAGGTGGACAACGGGGAGGCGGGTGGGACAGTGAGGAATCCACATGCAGATACTGTATCCACCAGAAAAAGCGTTACTGAAGGTAAGTAACTTGCTCTTCTGATGGATATCTGACTGTTGATTCCTCACCTTTTGAATAGAATCCTCAAGCCGTACCTCACCCGGAGGAGGGTGTCCACCTGACTAGACCAAGAAATCTTACAAAACAGATCGAGCAAAATGGCCATCCCTCCTAACCTCCGAATCCAATAATAATCAAATAATTTTTATTCAAAATTATAGTGAAAATAATACTTGAAAAATACTTTTCTTAATAAATTTAGACAAACACTTAAAGGAAAACGTTTATTTATAATTAATTTAAAGATATTTTATATTTTACAAATTAGGCTGAAGTCGCGACCCCAGCGACTTCTCAAAATGGCTACCGGAATGTGCGCAGCCATCGTGTAGGGTGCGCGAAGGGTGCACGACTTCTGTATAATATTTTTAAAAAGAAGAAAGAATGAATATAGTTTTCCTAACTAAAAATTATTCACAATTTTTGTAAATATATATATATGTATATATTATGTACTGGCGGTCGCCAGTAGATAGTTATAGTTAGGACCGTGTTTCCATAGGAAATCCGCAACATTCTATTTAGAATAACTTTGGCGCCGATTGACGAATCCTCGCGAAATTTTTAAAATAGGTGGGGCGCTCCACTCCGCTCCTTCCCTGAAAGTCTCGGGGGGATTCGTCAAGTGGGGGCTGAGAAAAAGGGGGGGTCCCAAAGGCGTTTTCCCCATGCATTTTTCCATAGGACCTTTAGTCCAAGCTACAGCCTGAACGGCTGAACAGAATTACTTGAAATTTGGCAGAGAGGTTGCCCTCAGGTCAGGGATGTGCCTTTTGCAAGTCTGGTGTAAATCTGTTCAGTATTTCCTGAGAAAATAGCATTTAAATCAATATATATATCTATAAGCGCGCACCGTGCGCGTACGGTAAAACTTACCGTACGCGCACGCTGCCGTGTGCGAGCGCGATTCTGATTGGTTGTTAGATCTTAGTAAAAATTCGAATCGGTCGAAACCAGGAAGTGTCGGCCGCCATTTTGTCTCTCGCAGTCTGAGGGGGTGAAAAACAAAGGTGGAGAACGTGAAAAGGGGGCATGGTGGACAGTTCCTGACCCCCTAGCCTTTGTCAGGGGGTCCCAGAAGGACACCCAAGGGCCAAAATTTCCTTTAATTTTTTTGTGAAAAATCGCGGAGTACGCGTAGCGTGCGTGTACAGTAGAAACGGAAAAATTCCGCGAACTGCATAACGTGGGCACGCGGTGCGCGAAGCGCACGGCGTGCCCACATAGCGCGCGCACGGTGCGCACGGTGAAAAACCTTAAAAACAAAAAAACATAACTTAGCATTTAAAAAACCGTACAAATTCACTGAAAAAACCATAGGTTTCACACACGTTATAGTTAGGAATTAGCATTTAAAAAAACTTGCAAATTCACTTAAAAAACCATAGGTTTCACACATGTATAACTCACGCGACCGCAATCCTCTGCTGATGACGTCAGATATTACATCACTGATGACATATGTGTCTTTCTGAAAAATAAATATTTGTATAGCTAAAGATTAATGGAAGAAGACATGGGTAAATAGGTGTCTAAATACAGTGATGTAGTATCTGACGTCATCAGCAGAGGATTGCGGTCGCGTGAGTTATAGTTGCCTGCACTAACTATAAAGGGGGAATTTCGATGGTTTTTCACGAGTGAAATGTCCAGCTAACTATAACATGTGTGAAACCTATGGTTTTTTAAGTGAATTTGCAAGGTTTTTTAAATGCTAATTCCTAACTATAACGTGTGTGAAACCTATGGTTTTTTCAGTGAATATATATATATATATATATATTACGAATATTCCTCCGCTGACTTTCACCAAACGGCTCTCCCGAAGGATGGACACAGACCCAGAAATTTGTGCAAAGTTATTCCTTTATTCCTTTGTCACCATATATATATATATATTCACTGAAAAAAATATAGGTTTCAGGCACGTTATAGATGTCATCAGTGATGTCATGAGTGATGTCACTGACCATGTCATGAGTGATGTAATATGTGACGTCATCAGCAGTGCATCGCGCGAGTTATAGTTAGCTGAACTAACTATAACGGGGAAATTTCAATGGTTTTGTACGAGTGAAAGGTCCAGCTAACTAGAACGCCCCTGAAACCTATGGTTTTTTCAGTGAATTTCTAAGGTTTTTTAAATGCTAATTCCTAACTATAACATGCCTGAAACCTATGGTTTTTTCAGTGAATTTCAAAGGTTTTTTAAATGCTAATTTCTAACTATGCCTACAGAGATAGGACATGTGAAGAAAGTCCTCAAAGACAAAGAAAAGTGCAGGAAGAAGGATAACGTGCAGAAAGAACAAACAGAAGAGCAGAAAGAAGCCTTGTTGCAAAATCATCCTGTACCCTCAACTTTTTCAGACGGATACTGGTGGTAACTGAGTCTGACTAACCAGTCCTAGAGCCAGTGCTATGTTAAAAGACACTCAGAATACAGTGAAAACACCTACATACACTAGGGAACACTATGCGTTGGGGTCCCCCTGTGATCAGCATGACCTCCTCTGTAAGCCCTAGTATATATTAGGGCAGGGGATTAAAACTACCTCTTAAAACGCGCCACAGGGCGTGTTTGCACACGTCACCTCAGGCCCCGTCCCCTCACTTCCCCACTTTGTAAACACGCCCTGTGGCCCTTTTTAGTTGGGAGATTAAGTTCAATTGAATCCTGAGGGTCCCTAGGGTCCATCTAGCCCACTAGGTACCTCCAGTAAGCGCCACAGAGCTGCGTTGCAGAGAGGTGTAAAAAGTGGCACGGCCTGGACCACCTCTCTGCAACGCAGCTCAGTTGCGCTTACTGGAAGCACCTGGTGGGCTAGTTGGCCCCCAGGGTCCCTCAGGATTGAAGGGGAATTATTTCCCCAACTTAAAACGCGCCACAGGGTGTGTTTGCACATGTAACCTCAGGCCCCGTCCCCTCCCTTCACCACTGTGTAAACGCGCCCTGTGGCTGTTCTAAGTTGAGAGATTAAGTCCCCTTGAATCCTAAGGGACCCTAGGGTCAAACTAGCCCACTAGGTTCCTCCAGTAAGCGTCACAGAGCTGTGTTGCATAAAGGTGTAAAAAGGGGCGTGGCCTGTCTGCAACGCAGTTCCCTGGCGCATACTGGAGATACCTGTTGGGCTAGTTGGCCCTCAGGGACCTCAGTATTGAAGGGGAATTAATTTCCCAACTTACAACTGGCCAGGGGGCGCGTTTGCAGAGTGCTGCAAGGAGGGGGCGTGGCCTCCAGCGCGATGCCGGTCTTTTATTTATTTTATTGTTTTAAGAAGGAGGGCTGTGTGGCCCCCCAACTTTTTCTAATTTACTGGCCCTCGGGACCCCATCCCCCAGGGCATGCACCCTAATTTTTCTTGTTGAAAAAAATAAATTTGGCCCTCCCAAGGCCTTAATCGGCCCCGGGGACCCCAACCCCCGGGTCATGGCCTTTTTTTTTTTAAAATTCTTTAGGAGGGGGCTGCGTTGCCTCCCTCCTCAGGCCACTTGAGATTATGCTGCATACTTGTTCATATTTTAAGTAGTTCGCTCAGACACACATTTTAAAAACAATAAAGTTCCTAATACCCACCTTCTCTGAACAGTTAGCTTGCTGCCCCATCCACCTCCTCCCTATCCTCTGTTGTCTGAATCCATGGACTAGCCTCCTCCCTCCTGCCATGCATGGTCTGATGTGCTACCACTGCCCTCCATTTAGCATGATGTACCAGTCCACTCCTCCTGCCCTCCATTGCCAAATTCTATGGCCCATCATTGACCTCCTGCTTAGCCTCTGTGCTTAGCTTGCTGCCCCTATTCTCCTTCTTCTGCCCTCCGATGTCTTTGTGCATGCCCCTGCTCCATCCTTTTTGCCCACCATGTTCCATGGACCTACCACTCCTATCTACTCTGAGTGTTCTGTTGAGCTGCCACTCCCCTCCCACCTGCCTAGCATTGTCAGATGACTGTAACCTGTCCCTGCCACCTCCACCCTACCAGTCCACATGCCATACCCCTATCCCCTTCCTCCTGTCCTCCTTAGTCCATTTTACTGCCAAACCCTTCTGCCCTCCCTGGTCTGTTGTGCTGCAACTGCTCCTCCTGCCTGCCCCGCGCGGTCTGTTGTGAGGCCCCTTCCCCGGAACTCTCTTGTCTGTCCTCAGGTCCAGCTCTTTTTATCACCTCAATTTGTTGAGTAAGGACACATTTGTTACACACCATAACGAGAAAAAAACGTTTTTTAATAATCTAATTAAAGCCAACCTTGCTTGACGTTTCTTCATCAATTTTGCTATGAAGTACATTATAAAACCTGATCACTGCTGGTGGCTACTTTTGTGCTTGTTGGGTGACCTGACTATTGTTTTTTATGTCTTCAACAGGTCGTGACATGCTTTTCTCAACCCTGCACACCAGCACCAAACACATGCATACTTGAGCAGTATGAAGGCGGTGATGCTGAGAACCAGACAAAGACACAGGTCTGCGTCCCTAAGACCGTCACCGAATGCGTGTAGAAGACTCTTAAGTAGGACCAGCTGACCAGAGAATACATCTCGATGTCCAACAACCTATAGATGGTCGAATCCCTTCTACACCATCCATCTTGTAAATAACTAATAGTCAGGAAACAAAGTGCAGCTCTTACATCTGAGTAAAGTAGTCAATAGAAAGTAGGTGAACTACTGTTCTGGAAGTCCTCTGTGATATACCTTTGTACTTTGCAGATTGTTTGCTGCATTTCTGATCCTTTCATTACTTGTACTCATGTTCTGTCCACAGTTCACATTGCAAAGTTACCTGAATGTCTCTGCAGTCCAGCTTTCTAGCTATGGACCTTGTTTCAAAAAGCACTTCGGGGCCTGGTCCAAACTTTATAAATCTTCCAGTAAAACAAAATAATAAAATAATTAGTTTGGAACCAACACAAGAGTCACTTATTATAATTAATCAAGGAATTATGAGTCTCATTAGGAGTTTTGGCAAACAGGAAAGATCGACACAAAGGTAGTGGACCACCCTGTCTGCCAAACTGATGGTCCGCCTACTCTACATAGACTCAGGTGGACAGTCATGTTTCCATCAGTGCATCTCTCGTTGGCTCCGCTAGCGGAAACCTTACACCAATGCCAATATGAACATGCTGCTTATTTTGAACAGGTGTTTTGAGGTATTTTTATACGGTTCATGACTGTCAAAAAAACATAGTCGTCCCAACAAGAAAAAGGAAAAATTGGCTTCACACTCTGGGAGAAAAAGTTCATGGTATCAGGGTCATTACAGTTTGTTTTTCATTTATATATTTTTGTTTTACTAAACGGCTGCATGAAACTTGATGGCTATTCGCTGAATCTTTCAGAGTGGCAGAGGTTATAACCTTTGCCCCCCTGCCAGATCACAAGCAGCCTGCCATATATCTACTAAGTCTTTCACATAGTATATTGTATTGGTACATTTTTGCCAAACTGTATTGTCCTTTTGCAATGAGTTCATCTGTGATAATATAATAGCTCTACAACAACTGAAAGAGCAAGAAATATGAAGGTGCACTGTTTTCTCGTTCCCTGCTCAGCCTCACGCACTCCACTGTAACAGCAGATGCCAATATTTAGTCTTGAGCGGCTATACACAGAACCCCATTAAAAGAAATGAAGGTTTCATCATACCTAAATTCATTTAAGAGACAGTTCAGATCAGTTCATTTTAAACCTGCGGCACGATACCCTCCGGACAACACCCTCAACAAATCTACTCAACAAAACATACCAATACAGTCATGTGAGAAATTGGGTTGGTGGTTAAATGAGGTGTTAGCCCTGCTTAAGCAACAGCGTTACAACAAACAAATGATGGACGGAATGCTGACAATGCAGACATTCTCCCCCAGTCAAGAGATCTGGGTTAAATCCATCGTTCTTTTGCCCACTACGCCACCCCAGTTCAGACATGGCCATATGCAAATCAGTCTTGACCCTGTGCCTCATGGGAACAGTCCAGCCCGAACTGCCAAGCCATGTCTTCCCTGGACCGGAATCAAGCATCCTAGGACCGGTTTCTGGCTATCAGCCGTCATCAGCCAGGATAGCTTGACTCCAGTGGCGTAGTGAGCACGGGTCCCACGTCTGGGAATACCCGTCCCACTTAGGGCGAAAAGCGTTACAACAAACAAATGATGGACGGAATGCTGACAATGCAGACATTCTCCCCCAGTCAAGAGATCTGGGTTAAATCCATCATTCTTTTGCCCACTACGCCACCCCAGTTCAGACATGGCCATATGCAAATCAGTCTTGACCCTGTGCCTCATGGGAACAGTCCAGCCCGAACTGCCAAGCCATGTCTTCCCTGGACCGGAATCAAGCATCCTAGGACCGGTTTCTGGCTATCAGCCGTTATCAGCCAGGATAGCTTGACTCCAGTGGCGTTGTGAGCACGGGTCCTACGTCTGGGAATACCCGTCCCACTTAGGGCGAAAAGCGTTACAACAAACAAATGATGGACGGAATGCTGACAATGCAGACATTCTCCCCCAGTCAAGAGATCTGGGTTAAATCCATCGTTCTTTTGCCCACTACGCCACCCCAGTTCAGACATGGCCATATGCAAATCAGTCTTGACCCTGTGCCTCATGGGAACAGTCCAGCTGGAACTGCCAAGCCATGTCTTCCCTGGACCGGAATCAAGTATCCTAGGACCGGTTTCTGGCTATCAGCCGTCATCAGCCAGGATAGCTTGACTCCAGTGGCGTAGTGAGCACGGGTCCCACGTCTGGGAATACCCGTCCCACTTAGGGCGAAAAGCGTTACAACAAACAAATGATGGACGGAATGCTGACAATGCAGACATTCTCCCCCAGTCAAGAGATCTGGGTTAAATCCATCGTTCTTTTGCCCACTACGCCACCCCAGTTCAGACATGGCCATATGCAAATCAGTCTTGAACCTGTGCCTCATGGGAACAGTCCAGCCCGAACTGCCAAGCCATGTCTTCCCTGGACCGGAATCAAGCATCCTAGGACCGGTTTCTGGCTATCAGCCGTCATCAGCCAGGATAGCTTGACTCCAGTGGCGTAGTGAGCACGGGTCCCACGTCTGGGAATACCCGTCCCACTTAGGGCGAAAAGCGTTACAACAAACAAATGATGGACGGAATGCTGACAATGCAGACATTCTCCCCCAGTCAAGAGATCTGGGTTAAATCCATCGTTCTTTTGCCCACTACGCCACCCCAGTTCAGACATGGCCATACGCAAATCAGTCTTGACCCTGTGACTCATGGGAACAGTCCAGCCCGAACTGCCAAGCCATGTCTTCCCTGGACCGGAATCAAGCATCCTAGGACCGGTTTCTGGCTATCAGCCGTCATCAGCCAGGATAGCTTGACTTCAGTGGCATAGTGAGCACGGGTCCCACGTCTGGGAATACCCGTCCCACTTAGGGCGAAAAGCGTTACAACAAACAAATGATGGACGGAATGCTGACAATGCAGACATTCTCCCCCAGTCAAGAGATCTGGGTTAAATCCATCGTTCTTTTGCCCACTACGCCACCCCAGTTCAGACATGGCCAAATGCAAATCAGTCTTGACCCTGTGCCTCATGGGAACAGTCCAGCCCGAACTGCCAAGCCATGTCTTCCCTGGACCGGAATCAAGCATCCTAGGACCGGTTTCTGGCTATCAGCCGTCATCAGCCAGGATAGCTTGACTCCAGTGGCGTAGTGAGCACGGGTCCCACGTCTGGGAATACCCGTCCCACTTAGGGCGAAAAGCGTTACAACAAACAAATGATGGACGGAATGCTGACAATGCAGACATTCTCCCCCAGTCAAGAGATCTGGGTTAAATCCATCGTTCTTTTGCCCACTACGCCACCCCAGTTCAGACATGGCCATATGCAAATCAGTCTTGACCCTGTGCCTCATGGGAACAGTCCAGCCCGAACTGCAAGCCATGTCTTCCCTGGACCGGAATCAAGCATCCTAGGACCGGTTTCTGGCTATCAGCCGTCATCAGCCAGGATAGCTTGACTCCAGTGGCGTAGTGAGCACGGGTCCCACGTCTGGGAATACCCGTCCCAATTAGGGCGAAAAGCGTTACAACAAACAAATGATGGACGGAATGCTGACAATGCAGACATTCTCCCCCAGTCAAGAGATCTGGGAGAATGTATGCATTGTCAGCATTCCATCCATCATTTGTTTGTTGTAACGCTTTTCGCCCTAAGTGGGATGGGTATTCCCAGACGTGGGACCCGTGCTCACTACGCCACTGGAGTCAAGCTATCCTGGCTGATGACGGCTGATAGCCAGAAACCGGTCCTAGGATGCCTGATTCCGGTCCAGGAAAGACATGGCTTGGCAGTTCGGGCTGGACTGTTCCCATGAGGCACAGGGTCAAGACTGATTTGCATATGGCCATGTCTGAACTGGGGTGGTGTAGTGGGCAAAAGAACGATGGATTTAACCTAGATCTCTTGACTGGGGGAGAATGTATGCATTGTCAGCATTCCGTCCATCATTTGTTTGTTGTAACGCTTTTCGCCCTAAGTGGGATGGGTATTCCCAGACGTGGGACCCGTGCTCACTACGCCACTGGAGTCAAGCTATCCTGGCTGATGACGGCTGATAGCCAGAAACCGGTCCTAGGATGCTTGATTCCGGTCCAGGAAAGACATGGCTTGGCAGTTCGGGCTGGACTGTTCCCATGAGGCACAGGGTCAAGACTGATTTGCATATGGCCATGTCTGAACTGGGGTGGTGTAGTGGGCAAAAGAACGATGGATTTAACCCAGATCTCTTGACTGGGGGAGAATGTATGCATTGTCAGCATTCCGGCCATCATTTGTTTGTTGTAACGCTTTTCGCCCTAAGTGGGATGGGTATTCCCAGACGTGGGACCTGTGCTCACTACGCCACGGGAGTCAAGCTATCCTGGCTGATGACGGCTGATAGCCAGAAACCGGTCCTAGGATGCTTGATTCCGGTCCAGGAAAGACATGGCTTGGCAGTTCGGGCTGGACGGTTCCCATGAGGCACAGGGTCAAGACTGATTTGCATATGGCCATGTCTGAACTGAGGTGGTGTAGTGGGCAAAAGAACGATGGATTTAACCCAGATCTCTTGACTGGGGGAGAATGTATGCATTGTCAGCATTCCGTCCATCATTTGTTTGTTGTAACGCTTTTCGCCCTAAGTGGGATGGGTATTCCCAGACGTGGGACCCGTGCTCACTACGCCACTGGAGTCAAGCTATCCTGGCTGATGACGGCTGATAGCCAGAAACCGGTCCTAGGATGCTTGATTCCGGTCCAGGAAAGACATGGCTTGGCAGTTCGGGCTGGACTGTTCCCATGAGGCACAGGGTCAAGACTGATTTGCATATGGCCATGTCTGAACTGGGGTGGTGTAGTGGGCAAAAGAACGATGGATTTAACCCAGATCTCTTGACTGGGGGAGAATGTATGCATTGTCAGCATTCCGTCCATCATTTGTTTGTTGTAACGCTTTTCGCCCTAAGTGGGATGGGTATTCCCAGACGTGGGACCCGTGCTCACTATGCCACTGGAGTCAAGCTATCCTGGCTGATGACGGCTGATAGCCAGAAACCTGTCCTAGGATGCTTGATTCCGGTCCAGGAAAGACATGGCTTGGAAGTTCGGGCTGGACTGTTCCCATGAGGCACAGGGTCAAGACTGATTTGCATATGGCCATGTCTGAACTGGGGTGGTGTAGTGGGCAAAAGAACGATGGATTTAACCCAGATCTCTTGACTGGGGGAGAATGTATGCATTGTCAGCATTCCGTCCATCATTTGTTTGTTGTAACGCTTTTCGCCCTAAGTGGGTTGGGTATTCCCAGACGTGGGACCCGTGCTCACTACGCCACTGGAGTCAAGCTATCCTGGCTGATGATGGCTGATAGCCAGAAACCGGTCCTAGGATGCTTGATTCCGGTCCAAGAAAGACATGGCTTGGCAGTTCGGGCTGGACTGTTCCCATGAGGCACAGGGTCAAGACTGATTTGCATATGGCCATGTCTGAACTGGGGTGGTGTAGTGGGCAAAAGAACGATGGATTTAACCCAGATCTCTTGACTGGGGGAGAATGTATGCATTGTCAGCATTCCGTCCATCATTTGTTTGTTGTAACGCTTTTCGCCCTAAGTGGGATGGGTATTCCCAGACGTGGGACCCGTGCTCACTACGCCACTGGATTCAAGCTATCCTGGCTGATGACGGCTGATAGCCAGAAACCGGTCCTAGGATGCTTGATTCCGGTCCAGGAAAGACATGGCTTGGCAGTTCGGGCTGGACTGTTCCCATGAGGCACAGGGTCAAGACTGATTTGCATATGGCCATGTCTGAACTGGGGTGGTGTAGTGGGCAAAAGAACGATGGATTTAACCCAGATCTCTTGACTGGGGGAGAATGTATGCATTGTCAGCATTCCCTCCATCATTTGTTTGTTGTAACGCTTTTCGCCCTAAGTGGGATGGGTATTCCCAGACGTGGGACCCGTGCTCACTACGCCACTGGAGTCAAGCTATCCTGGCTGATGACGGCTGATAGCCAGAAACCGGTCCTAGGATGCTTGATTCCGGTCCAGGAAAGACATGGCTTGGCAGTTCGGGCTGGACTGTTCCCATGAGGCACAGGGTCAAGACTGATTTGCATATGGCCATGTCTGAACTGGGGTGGTGTAGTGGGCAAAAGAACGATGGATTTAACCCAGATCTCTTGACTGGGGGAGAATGTATGCATTGTCAGCATTCCGTCCATCATTTGTTTGTTGTAACGCTGCTTAAGCAACAGTCACAATTCCTGTCAATTTAAAAAAGAAAATGACAAAAATCGAATCCATAGAACCAGCATTATGAGTTTTTCAAGTTTAAGGTAAAAACTAGCACCTAAAAGATCAAAGCCCCAACTACAGACATCCTGTTGCGTGAGAGTGGGTCAAAGTTGAAAAATATGAGCAACCACAATGCAGTGCCAGTTGGATATTAGAAGTGGTTTGGGCCAAATCGATGGTTACCTTTAGACTTAGAAGAAATATGATGAAAAATGTTCTGAGATGGTAAAGTTCAGCAGGGCAAGGGTCGCAGGCACTGTCTGAGAAGGGAGTATCATCCTTAGGGTGCTGCTGAGCCATGTCGCTGTGAAGATTTCTTCGCTTGGACTTAGTCACTTTTTTGGAAGTCAAAATATCCAGCGGGACAAGGCTGGAAGCTGTAGCTGACAACAGTTCCATGAGGCCAGGTCACCCTTTGGCGAAGTTCAGCTAAACAGGATGTGCTGCTTTGGAGAAGAATGTAGTCCAACTTGCTGCAAAGTTAGGTCGACTGGCGATGTATCTTGGACGAATAGATGAGCAGGCTGGTTCTGGTCTACTCTCGATTCTCAAAGCAGTTTTTAACCAAAATATTTTAAACTCCACGTTTTGAATTTTGGCTATTTGGCCCATGACTGGGTACGACTTGGAGGGGGAGAGTTAGAACTCACCCAGGCTGGGTCCAGGTGCGGGCTGAGATAGTTAAAACATTTCTTTCCCTGAGGCTCTGATCAAGAGGCCAGCCAACTAGCCCTTCGAATTTGCTTTGGTAGTCTTGGGTTCAAGTGGTGAAACAGGACTCAAACAGGACTCAAATAGCAGGACAAGTCACTTAGAGTTCAAGACAGGCTCCAGGCAGCACAACAGTTCTTCCAGATGCAGCAACGCAGTCTAGAGCAGGCCCCAGCAGCAGGCAGGCAGTCCTCTGAGAGTCCTTCTACGTGTCCAGAAAGTGAACTGAAGAGTGAGTCTCAGAGCCCTATTTTTATATCTCGAGTCTTCTTTGAAGTAAGAGAAGTTTCAAGAGATGTCCCTTTGAAGTTCTAGTAGTTTCCTGCCTCCGAAGCTCTGGCTTTAAGCTAGCTGCATACACAATGCAGTGATAAAAAAATAATTTGTGTGAAGGTAGAGCACACCCTATTCAGTCGCAGCCTCATATTTACCATTGATGGCCCCTCCAGACAAAGATAATTCCTCTACTGGGAGGCTGTCTGGGAGGAATAAACAAAGTCAAACTGCCAACTGCCCCTGGTCATGTGACCTAGTAAGTGGCACCAAATAGTAAGGGCAGGGAATGGCAACTTTCTAAAAGTTGCATTTTCAAAATGATAATTTGTAGTCCAACTTTACCATTAAAGAAGATTTTTAATTACAATTTCTCAGACACCAAACATGGAATGTTTAGTTATTCCCAATTAAATGTTAACACTAATTCAATGTAATAATGCAACCAACTGTTATTTTACGGGGCAGGTAGGCCTCAAAGTGCTGAGAAACAAAATTAGGAGTTTTCCTGATCAGGACAAGATAATTCCTAAAAGTACATGTAGAACCTTTAAATTACTTTGTACCCTGCACTAAAGGTTATCCGGGGTCTACTTTAGTGGTGAACTTTATGTGATAAATGGGGCGTTTAAGGCTTGGCAAGGGGGTTATAATACCAAGTCGAACTGTGAGTTTAAAACTTCATTCAGACTGCAAAAGCAAACCTGGGAAATGTTTTAAGGAGCTACTTAACTGGGTGGCACAATGAATGCTGCAGGCCCACTGGTGGCATTTAATTTAAAGGAACTGGGTATTTGGTATAGCACTCTACAAGGGAATTATAAGTACATTAAATATTCCAATCAGGTGTAAGTCAATTTTACTATGTTTAAAGGAAAGGGCACAAGTACTGTAGCACTTGTTAGCAGGGGTAAAGTCCTGGAGCTAATCAAGCAATCAATCAGGATTCTTATAAAGTGCAACTCACCTCACCTGTGAGGGCCTCAAGGTGCTGAGTGGGGGCGAGGGGGACAGTGGATCTGCTGTTCATTTGAAGAGCTACGTCTTGAGGTCCTTCCTGAATTGAGGCAGCGATGGTGATTGCCTGAATTGTAGATTTGGCAAAAGCTATTAGCAAATCAAAAAGCGCTCTGTGAATGAAAAAGCAGACCTAACTAAAACTATCAAGTGGCAACCTCCACTCGATATATATATATATATATATATTCACTTAAAAAACCATAGGTTTCACACATGTTATAGTTAGCTGGACATTTCACTCGTAAAAAACCAATGAAATTCCCCCGTTATAGTTAGTTCAGATAACTATAACTTGCGCGCCCGCAATCCACTGCTCATGACGTCACATATTACATCACTCATGACATTGTCAGTGGCATCACTCATGACATCACTGATGACATCGTCCTTGTGATAGAGTGGCGGGCGCGTTATAGTTATCTGAACTAACTATAATGGGGGAATTTCATTGGTTTCTTACGAGTGAAATATCCAGCTAACTATAACATGTGTGAAACCTATGGTTTTTTAAGTGAATTTGGACAGTTTTTTAAATGCTAAGTTATGTATTTATTAAATTTTTTTTTTCTTTCAAGGTTTTTCACCGTGCGCGCACGGTGCGCTGCGCGCACCGTGTGCGTAACCCGCGATTTTTTTCAAAAATAATAAAATGTTTTTTCCACCTTTGGGGGTCCTTCTGTGACCCCCTGACAAAGGCTAGGGGGTCAGAAACTCTCTTCCCTGCCCCCTTTCCACGTTTTCCACCTTTTTTCCACCTTTCCTTTTCAGTGCGACAGACAAAATGGCGGCCGACACTTCCTGATTTCGACCGATTCGAATGTTTACTGACATCTATCAACCAATCAGAATTTCGCTCGCGCACGGCACCGTGCGCGCACAGTGCGCGCACGGTGCGCGCGTATAGATATTTATATGCTTTTAAATGCTATTTTCTCAGGAAATACTGAACAGATTGACACCAGACCTGCAAAAGGCACTTCCCTGACCTGAGGACTACCTCTCTACCAAATTTCAAGTAATTCTCTTCAGCCGTTCGGGCTGTACCTTCGACTAAAGGTCCTATGGAAAAATGCATGGGGAAAACGCATTTTGGGACCCCCCTTTTTTCTCGGCCCCCCCCTTGACGAATCACCCCGAGACTTTCAGGGTAGGAGCTGAGCGGAGCGCCCCATTAGTTTTGAAAATTTCGCGAGGATTCGTCAACCGGCGTGAAAGTTATTCAAAATAGAATTTTGTGATAACACGATCCTAACTATAACTATCTTCTGGCGATCGCCAGTAGATAATATATATATATATATATATATATATATATATATATATATATATATATATATAATGCCGCACACTCCACTTAGCCATCAGCGATTAGTTGATGAATTTGCCATGTTCATGCAGAACCACGGCTTAACATTAACATTAGTAAAACCTTTGCAATGAAACTTGGGAAAAGAGCCACACGTTGTCACGATATTGTTATTGAGGGCTCTAAAATTCTGTTTACATCTACATTCTCATATTTAGGCATTTCATTCAATCAAGCTGAGAACTGGATGTGTGCAATTAAATCAAGGAGGCTCCAATGTGTCAAAACCATCATGGCCTTGCTGAATTTTGGAATTGATGACTATCTATAAGGCCAAATGCAGACCTGCTGCCACGTCCGGGTCGGAGCTTTGGGGATATATGAATGCTGATATACTTCAACAGCAGAAAACACATTCCTAAGGAATCTCCTTGCTGTCCCGAAAAGCAGGTCAACCTTTGTCTGCCACTCTGAACTAAGAATTCCTTGTTTAGCAGACGAGCTCAAGATCCAGCCAGTCTTACTCTGGCATAAAAATCTGGTCCTCTGATCACACTACACTTAATCGCTCTATCATTGAAGACTATCTTAGATCTACATCTGCACTTAAAATCCCCTGACTCAAATTTGTGCATCATTTTATGGCAGACATTGGCCACCTTGAGTTTTTTTTACCTTCCTGAGCTCTTGATTACCATCCAAAGAAAAGTCCTTACATTGAAATGCCTATCACTACTTGAGGAATCGAGGCTATCCACAGAAATGATGAAATCTTCTGTTTTGAAGAACCAGATGATTCTGACTAGCCACCATATGCAATTCTATTAAGCTAACATGTATAATCTATGTAATCGATTCGTGCTGACCCGGTTTCAGTTGGCTATCTTCCATCATCTAACCAGATTTCCTACTATAAATAACTGGTAGCCTGACCTTGTGTAATGCCCATGCGACGATATCTCCACGCAGAGTACCATGCATATTGTCCTTTATTGTGAATATTATTCTGGTCTGAGAAAACACCTTATTAAACCTTAGTTATTATAACTAGGTTTTGCACAATGTCAACCAGCTTTTATGTATTTGCAATTGCTCCCGAACTTTATTTATATGTGCTGTATTTTTTGGGATGTTATAAATTGTAGGACGCAGCTGTAGGAACGTTATTGATTATGCAGGGGATGTACGTTTTTATTTATGTTTGTTTTTAGATTTGCGTTTTTATCCTTTTTAACCTATTTTTAATCTTAATACTATTATATTTATATATCTTTACTATGTGATTACGAATAAAGCTTATCTTGACAGGACGATATATATATATATATATATATATATATATACATATTCACTGAAAAAACCATAGGTTTTAGGGGCGTTATAGTTAGTTGGACATTTCACTCGTTCAAAACCATAGACATTCCCCCGTTATAGTTAGTTCAGCTAACTATAACTTGTGCGCCCACAATGCACTGCTGATGATGTCACATATTACATCACTCATGACATGGTCAGTGACATCACTCATGACATCACTGAAGACATCTCAAATGACATCACTGATGACATCATCCAGTGAGCGTGTGTTTTTCAGAAAATTAAATTTGTTTTATATATGTATACTCAAGGCCGATGGATGGATAAATGGGTATATAAGTGTCTAAATGGTTGATTTTTTTTAAAAAATTGATTGTATAACTGACTGATTAAGTGTATCTTAGTGAATACATGGGTTAGTGAGTAATGTTTAAATTTGTAAATATCTGTATCAGTCTCTCACTTTGTGTATAAGTGGCTGCATGGGTTGGTGAGTAGCAACATGAGTGTCTATATAGGTTATTAGTTGTTTTTTTGAGTATCACCACTGCACTGCCCTAAACCCTGAAACACCACCCCCAACAAGACCCACTACACTGCCCGAACACCACTGCACTGCATATGTAATTTTCAGAAAAACACACATTCACTGGATGATGTCATCAGTGATGTCATGAGTGATGTCATTTGAGATGTCATCAGTGATGTCATGATTGATGTCACTGACCATGTCATTAGTGATGTAATATGTGACGTCATCAGCAGTGCAATGCGGGCGTGTGAGTTATAGTTAGCTGAACTAACTATAATGGGGGAATTTCAATGGTTTTGTACGAGTGAAAAGTCCAGCTAACTATAACGCCCCTGAAACCTGTGGTTTTTTCAGTGAATTTCTAAGGTTTTTTAAATGCTAATTCCTAACTATAACGTGCCTGAAACCTATGGTTTTTTCAGTGAATTTCAAAGGTGTTTTAAATGCTAATTTCTAACTATGCCTACAGAGATAGGACATGTGAAGAAAGAAGAAAAAACGCACAGAAAGAAAAAAAAAGAAATGCAGAAAGAAGCAACAGAAGTCCTCAAAGACGAAGAAAAGTGCAGGAAGAAGGATAACGTGCAGAAAGAACAAACAGAAGAGCAGCAAGAAGCCTTGTTGCAAAATCATCCTGTACCCTCAACTTTTTCAGACGGATACTGGTGGTAACTGAGTCTGACTAACCAGTCCTATAGCCAGTGCTATGTTAAAAGACACTCAGAATACAGTGAAAACACCTACATACACTAGGGAACACTATGCGTTGAGGTCCCCTTGTGATCAGCATGACCTCCTCTGTAAGCCCCTAGTATATAATAGGGCAGGGGATTAAAACTACCTCTTAAAATGCGCCATAGGGCGTGTTTGCACATGTCACCTCAGGCGCCGTCCCCTCACTTCCCCACTGTGTAAACATGCCCTGTGGCCGTTTAAAGTTGGGAGATTAAGTCCCCTTAAATCCTGAGGGTCTCTAGGGTCCAACTATACCACTAGGTACCTCCAGTAAGCGCCACAGAGCTGCGTTGCAGAGAGATGTAAAAAGGGGCACGGACTAGACCATCTCTCTGCAACGCAGCGCAGTGGCGCTTACTGGTAGCACCTGGTAGGCTAGTTGGGCCCAGGGTCCCTCAGGATTGAAGGGGAATTATTTGCCCAACTTAAAACGCGCCACCGGGCTTGTTTGCACACGTTAAATCAGGCCCCGTCCCCTCCCTTCACCACTGTGTAAACACGCCCTGTGGCCGTTTTTAGTTGGGAGATTAAGTTCATTTGAATCCTCAGGGTCCCTAGGGTCAAACTAGCCCACTAGGTACCCCCAGTAAGCGCCACAGAGCTTCGTTGCATAGAGGTGTAAAAAGGGGCGTGGCCTCAGAACACCTGTCTGCAACGCAGCTCCCTGGCGCATACTGGAGATACCTGTTGGGCTAGTTGGCCCTCAGGTACCCTCAGTATTGAAGGGGAATTAATTCCCCAACTTATAACTGGCCAGGGGGCGTGTTTGCAGAGTGCTGCAAGGAGGGGGCGTGGCCTCTTTTATTTATTTAATGTTTTTAAGAAGGAGGGCTGTGTGGCCCCCCTACTTTTTCTAATTTACTGAGCCCTGGGGACCCCATCCCCCAGGGCCTGCACCCTCATTTTTTTTGTTGAAAAAAATTAATTTGGCCCTCCCAAGGCCTTTATCGGCCCCGGGGACCCCAACCCCCGGGTCATGGCTTTTTTTTAAAAAATTCTTTAGGAGGGGGCTTTGTTGCCCCCTCCTCATGCCACTTATGGCCCCGGGGACCCCAACCCCCGGGGCCGGCCTTTGTTTTTTATTATTTTAAAAAAAAAACATATTTATACAAACACCTAGGACATGCTGGACAAAGCGTACGTACCTATCACCATGACGATTTGCGTGATATTCATTAAAAGGCGGCTATGCATAGAATGAATTCACATGGAATGTATTTACACCGCTAGTGAAGCTCTGACGTGTCTGACGCCTAATCCCGGCGCCCCTGCCGGTGGGTACTCTCCAAGTAGACACCCTTGTCGTTTATTTATACAAACATGGGTAGCTATTGACGGGCACATTTAATATACACGCACACAAAGCCATTCAAAGGGGATTTGTCTAAAATTTGACCAAACTATGCAAGAAACCCCCCTCACAGTTAATAAAATACACATCCACCGCCGGATGTGTAATACTTTTTATTTTACTCTCTGGAAAGGAGACGAACCTCACTTGAGAGTCACAGCGTGCTCCTGGCTGAGCCCAATGCTGTGTTACACCCACCAGTGCCCGCCGAGTGCCTCACACCTCTGTGTTGTATTCCACCAGCTAGTGTGTATGCTATGACACTCTCTAGCCCATGTGCACTGTAACACCACCCCGTGAATATGTCATGCCACACTTGCCTTCGCACGGGTTATATTGCCCCATCTAACGTGCCTTCCTCGATGACTATGTTATAACGCACAGTGCTATGCCACACATATTACAATCTGGGATCCATATCTTTGTCACAGTGCATATGCAACGTTACACTCCCCAGCACATATTTTATATTACAACTTTAGAGACTAGTTAGGTTACACAACACTGCCCTGTGCATATTACACTCCAAGGCGCATATCGCATAGCACGCGCTAGTGCCTGTGCTATCTCGCGCTCTCCAATGAATCTATCATTGCGCACAATGTATTGCATATTATATTTCATGCCCCGGTTCATCTTATATCACACTTTTTGGTGCATAGTTTATACCATATACTATATAAAGTTTTCATTTTCAATCGTGCTCTCAGGACTATGTTCTATATAACACTGCGTCCACCTACCCTTTTCACGGGCATTACATTTTGCGATGGGGGTGGAGGGTCAGGGGGTGTTTCTGCCAAGTGAGCCCGGAGTCACAGTCACAAACGTCCTCTTCTTCCTGAATAAAAGTGAGATTATGCTGCATACTTGTTCATATTTTAAGTAGTTCGCACAGCCACACATTTTAAAAACAATAAAGTTCCTAATACCCACCTTCTCTGAACAGTTAGCTTGCTGCCCCATCCACCTCCTCCCTATCCTCTGTTGTCTGAATCCATGGACTAGCCTCCTCCCTCCTGCCATGCATGGTCTGATGTGCTGCCACTGCCCTCCATTTAGCATGATGTACCAGTCCACTCCTCCTGCCCTCCATTGCCCAATTCTATGGCCCATCATTGACCTCCTGCTAAGCCTCTGTGCTTAGCTTGCTGACCCTATTCTCCTTCCCCCTGCCCTCCGATGTCTTTGTGCATGTCCCTGCTCCATCCTTTTTGCCCACCATGTTCCATGAACCTGCCACTCCTATATACTCTGAGTGTTCTGTTGAGCTGCCACTTCCCTCCCACCTGCCTGGCTGAAATGGGTCTGTTGGCATATATGGTTGTACTACCACTGCCTCTTCCTTCTGCCCACAATGGTCTATTATATTGCCAAAGCCTCTCTTGCCAGTCCTGTATTTTTGGTTTATTGCCCCTGCCCCCCTTTCCACTGCCCTCCATAGTCTGTTGTGCTGCCACTGCCCTTCCTGCCTGCCCAGTGTGGTCAAATTGTTGCCTCTGCACTCTCCTACCTGCCTTCAATTTTCAGAGTCCGTGCCCCTGGCCTCTGCCTCTCAAAAGTATCCCAATGAACAACTAGATTGCTAACATTCTATATTTATTACAAAAGTGTGGAACGCCTGACGTCATCTTGATGTAATCAAAACTGTAATACCTAGAGTATTTCCTTTAGAAATTACATATATGAGAGGGTCTTATTTGCATCAAAATTATGGTTAGTGCTCTAAAAAACTAAAATGAGGACATATTTTCTGAGTTTTCAAATAGCGACAAAGAACTTTTAAATTATTTGTAATGTTTATGTTTTTTTATCCAGTTGACCACTTGATTAAATGTTGCACCTAGGGGTGAGGATGTGGTGTTACTTCCAGAGCTGCAGACTTTGCAACTGGGGAACCAGGTTGGAGTTTCTACTTCAGCTCAACATGCTGTGATTCTGGTCAAATCACTTAATCTCCACAAGTCTACAACCAAAATGAATTTGATCTTGTGTGATGTAACCAATACTAATGTAAAGCACTCCAATACCTGACAAGGCTGCACTATATAAAACTGCAAATACACAAAAAATAAGTGTTTTGCACACTTCTGTCATTGGGCTACATGTGGGCGATATCTGGGTGATAGTTGTGCTGCATTTGGGCTCTTTTGTCTCTGGTGGCCATCTTGGGAGATTTATTTGTTATGAAGCTTAGTAATTTGCTCATTTACTGCAGTCTCCTCAGTAGGAAATGCTTTCAGTTTTTTAATTTTATTCCATCAATAAGGTATTCAGATATGTCACACATTTGCCATAAATTCTGAATGTTAGCACTCTAGTTGCTCATTAGATCACTGTAGCAAAGTTACTGCTCACCACGGAAGTCTGCTGCTGGTATTAAAAGTGCATGTTTCAGTCTGCATATCAAGAAATGTGCCCTAATTTTTCTTTCTTCAGCACTAATCATAATTTCTATAGCAAAATGAACCCCCTCATTTTGTTCCTTTTTAAATTAAATGTTTTAAGTGTTACCAGTTTATTCCAATCAAGATGACTTCAGGTGTGTCATACTTTTGTCATAAGTAAGACAGAAAGCGCTCTAGTTGTTCTTAAGAACACTCTGGGACATTCTGTCATTGGGCTATACTTGGACTACATCTGGGTGATATCTGGGCTACATTTGGGCTCTTTTGGCTCTGGTGGCCATCTTGGGAGATTTATTTGTTATGAAGTTTCCTAATTTCCTCATTTACTGCAGTCTCCTCAGTAGGAAATACTTTCAGTTTTTTACTTTGGTTCCATCAAGAAGGCCTTTAGATGTGTCACACATTTGCCATAAATTCTGAATGTTAGCACTCTAGTTGCTCATTAGATCACTGTAGTAAAGCTACTGCTCACCAGGGAAGTCTGCTGCTGGTATTCAAAGTGCATGTTTCAGTCTGCATGTCAGAATTGTTTTATGAAATAGAAGAGGATTTGAGAAGTCAAAATGTGCCCTAATTTTTCTTTCTGCAGCACTAATCATCATTTCTATGGCAAAATGAACCCCTCATTTTGCTCCTTTGTAAATTAAATGTTTTAAGTGTTACCACTTTATTCCAATCAAGATGGCTTCAGGTGTGCCATACTTTTGTCATAAGTAAGACTGTTAGCGCTCTAGTTGTTTGTTAGATAACTCTGGGACATTCTGTCTTTGGGCTATACTTGGGCTACATCTGGGTGATATTTGGGCTACATTTGGGCTCTTTTGTCTCTGGTGGCCATTTTGGGAGACTTATTTGTTATGATGTTTCCTAATTTCCTCATTTACTACAGTCTCCTCAGTAGGAAATACTTTCAGTTTTTTACTTTGATTCCATCAAGAAGGCATTCAGATGTGTCACACATTTGCCATACATTCAGAATGTTAGCACTCTAGTTGCTTATTAGATCACTGTAGTAAAGCTACTGCTCACCAGGGAAGTCTGCTGCTGGTATTGAAAGTGCATGTTTCAGTCTGCATGTCAGAATTTTTTAATGAAATAGAAGAGGATTTGAGAAGTCACACAAAATGTGCCCTAATTTTTCTTTCTGCAGCACTAATCATACTTTCTATGGCAAAATGAACCCCCTCATTTTGTTTCTTTTGAAATTAAATGTTTTAAGAGTTACCACTTTAATCCAACCAAGATGGCTTTAGGTGTGCCATATGTTTGTCATAAGTAGGACTGTTAGCGGTGTAGTTGTTCTTTAGAACACTCTGGGAAGCTGCAGTAGAACACAAAGGAATCAACTGACAGTCTCTGCCCTTGTTGGATGTACATGTTTTACTGAAAATGTCAGACTTCATTCTCACATGACTGAGAAAGATAATGTGAATTTACAGAAAATATGCTCTCAGTTTAGCTTATAGACCACCTTCCAAACCTCTGTGGGAAAAGCATTAGAAAATAGTTTCTCTCAAACATGATTCATGATATCACAGCAGAAGGCTTTTTCATATGGTAAAATCACCTTAGAACACACCACAATTCCTAAAATGAGTATGGTACCATCAACAAATGATTTATAATGTAAATAGAGTCTTAAAACCTTCTATTAACTGCAATGCTTTTTAATGAGGTGCTATCATGTATATTGGTCCCAAGTTGGCTGCCAACACTTCTTGGGTGAAGTGCTGACAGCCAATCAGATCTCATGATGAGATGTGTGGTTAGGCCCCGACAGATATATATGTGATTTTACTTTTGATTTTCTCAGGAACTACTGAACAGATTTACACCATTTAAGCAAAAGGCACGAGTCTGAACTGAGGACTACCTCTTTGCCAAATTTGGTGTAATTCCGTTCAGCACCCCCCTTTTTTCTCGGCCCCCGCTTGACGAATCACCGTGAAATTTTCAGGATAGGAGCGGACCGGAGCTATACCTACTGGCGGTCGCCGGTAGGTAGTTATAGTTAGGACCTAGTTTCTATGGTAAAAGCATTTTTTGTTTTCCCAATAACTTTGGCGCCGGTTGATGAATCTTCGTGAAATTTTCAAAACTAGTGATCGGCTCCGGTCAGCTCCTGTCTTGAAAGTTTCGGGGCGATTCGTCAAGCGGGGGCCTGGAAAAAAGGGGGTCTCAAAACACGTTTTTCCCATGTTATTTTCCATAGGAAAATTAGACAAAGCTACAGCCCGAACTGCTGATCGGAATTACACCAAATTTGGCAAAAAGGTAGATCTTGATTCAGAAAGAGACCTTTTTTTAAATGGTGTAAATCTGTTTAGTAGTTGCTGCGAAATTTAAAAAAGAAAAAGTTTCGATATCTATGGCTGCGGTGGATTCGCGAACCCTCCCGACCTCAAGCTTCAATGTGATTGGAAAACCAGGAAGTGTTGGCAGCCATCTTGTAAGAAAACCATAGAAAAAACATTACAAAACAAGAAAAGGGGGCAGTGTAGAAACACCCTGACCCCCTAGGCCTGCTCAGGGGGTCCCACAAGACCCCTAGGGCCCAAAAAAGCATTTAAAAAAAAAATATTTTGGCAGAAATTGCGATGGGGTCGGGAATCCCGCTGAAATTATTTTAAAAAAGGGCTCCCGCTCTTCGTTTAAAAAAAGCCCCCGGTGGGCCAGGTCCTAGGGGCACTTGCAATTTATTAGCGGGGGCCCACGGTAATGTGAAAAAAATGTGTGGGGGTCCCAATCCCCCGCACGCTGCCCCGGGGATCACCACCTCCCTGGGGCTTTCAGAAATAACTGGGCACGCAGTTATTAAGTCCCCTTAAATCCTGAGGGTCCCTGGGGGCAAACTAGCCCACCAGGTACCTCCAGTAAGCACCACAGAGTTGTGTTGCAAAGAGGTGTAAAAAGGGGCGTGGCCTCAGACCACCTCTCTGCAAAAAAAAAGAAACAAAGTGCGGGCTCCCGTGCTTTATTTCTTTAAAGCCCTGGGTGTGCCAGGTCGTTGGGTGCCCACCCCCAGTACATTGCTGTTTGTAATGACAGTGCTCTCGCTTCAACGAAGCAAAGCAGATTGGCTTTTAAGCAAGGGAAGATGCATGTTAGCAGCTCCCCTTGTTCAAAAGCAATGCCGGCTCCTGCAGGAGGCGGGTAGCTGGCTGGGACGGTGGGGGCATTGAGGCTCCCCCCACGGTCGCCAACTCTAGGGCTGGCCCCGGGGGATGGGGTCCATGGGGCCAGAAGTGGCCCGGGAGGTGGGCCACTCTGCCCCCGTCCCATTTAATTAAAAAAACGGCAGGCCGGCCCCGGGGATGGGGTCCCTGGGGCCAATAGTGTGGCACCCCTTCCTCAGAAATACAAAAGGAGGCCATGCCCTGGGGGATGGGGTCCCCGGGGCTGAATTGGCCCAGGGAAAAGGATCACACAGCCCCCTTCACTATAAACAATTTTTTTAAAAAGGAAGCCATGCCCCAGGGGATGGCGTCCCCCCGGCGGAAATCGGCCTCATGAGGGGGGCTGTGCAGCCCACTTTCAATTTTTTTTGTCTTGTTGATAAAAAAGGTGTCAAGCCCTGAGGGACGGAGTCCCCAGGGCCAGCCCCCTTCTAAAAAAAACATACAAAAAAGCTGACACTGTGCAAACCCGCCCCCTAGTGCGTTGCAAGATGGGAAATTAATTCCCCTTCAATACTGAGGGTCCCTGGGGGCCAACTAGCCCACCAGGTACCTTCAGTAAGTGCCACACAGCTGTATTGCTGAGAGATGGTCTGAGGCCACACCCCTTTTTACACCACTCTGGAAACGTGCCTCTTGGCGCACTGTTGGTGGGGCGACGAGGTCCTCTCTTGTCCTGAGGACCTCAGGACACAAGTGGACTTCATCCCCTTAGCAGCTCTGCACGACAAGTCGGGTTTGCAGAAAAAGGGGGCGTGGCCTTTGAGCACACTCAGCAATCTAGCTGTAAGGGGCTTACTGGAGTTAACAGGTGGGCTCGTTGGCTCCCAGGGGCCCTCAGTATTCAAGGGGACTTAATCCCCCAACTTAGGACACACCAGGAGGGGCATTTGCAGAGTGGCGGAGAAAGGCCTGTGTCCAGCTTTCAGCAATCCGACTATCTGGGACATACTGGAGGTATCTGGTAGGCTAGTTGGCCCCTAAGGACCCCCAGCCGCGAAGGGGACTTCAATCCCCATCCAAGAGCGCGCCAGGAAGTGCATTTTCAGAGTGGTGGGAACAGGGGGCGTGGCCTGCTATGACAACTTAGCAATCCTGCTGTGTGGGACTTACTGGAGGTAATAGGAGGAGTAGTTGGCCCCCAAGGATGTCCTTGAGGGCCATCTACCCCTCTTGTTACCTCCAGTAAGTCCCACACAGTGGGATTGTTAAGAAGTCTTCGGCAGCCATGCCCGCCTTTCTCCACCACTCTGCAAGTGCGCCTCCTGGCAGAATACGGGATGGGGGAAGAAGTCCAATTTACTCCTGAGGGACTTTGGGGCAAAGAAGCCCTCCGGATACCTCCTGTAAGTGCTGCACAGCATAATTCCTGAGTGCTGGTCAGAGGCCCAGCACCCTTTCCCTACCACTCTGCAAATGAGACTACTGGTTAAAGAAGTGTTTGCAGTGTTATAGGTTTCAGTGATGTCATTTGAGATGTCATCAGTGATGCCATCAGTGATGCCACTGACCATGTCATTAATGATGTAATATGTGACGTCATCTACAGTGCATTGCGGGGGCGCGAGTTATAATTAGCTCAACTAACTATAACGGCCGAATTTCTCTGGTTTTGTACGAGTGAAATGTCCAACTAACTATAATGTCCCTGAAACCAGTGTTTTTTTCAGTGAATTTCAAAGGTTTTTTAAATGATAAATTCTAACTATAACAACTTTATAGTTAGGCTCACATTTACCTTGTACAAAACTAGTGAAATTCAGGAGTTATAGTTATTTGACCTGACTATACCTTACACCCCCCCAATGCACTGCTCATGACCTCACATATTACATCATTCATTACATGGTCAGTGACGTCACTGATGACATCATCCAATGAGTGTAAGTGATTTGGAAAGATTTTCTGAGACTTAAAGATATATACTAAGCTACAGCATAAGAAAAATTAATATTCTTCTGTTGTAGTAATTAGTCATACTGAGCCGCTGTGTGACTGTCTTTATCAGTGGATGTCTGAGTGGTTGTATGGGATGTGAGTGGCTGTAGAAATTTGTTAGTGGGCATGTGAGTAGTTGTTAGTGTGGATGAGTGGCTATGTGAGTCGCTGCATAGGTGTATGAGAGGGTGTGTGACTGTCTGTATGGTGAGCTAGTAGCTGTGTGAGTAGCTATATGGGTAAGGGAGTGTGAGTGGCTGTAGGGGTGAGTGAACAGCTGTTTGTGGGTGGGTGTATAGGTAAGAGAATGGGTGGGAGTGGCTGTGTTAGAGAGTGAATGTCTGTGTGAGTGGCTGTAAGGATGAGTGAGTGCTCATTAGATCACTGTAGCAAAGTTACTGCTCACCACGGAAGTCTGCTGCTGGTATTAAAAGTGCATGTTTCAGTCTGCATATCAAGAAATGTGCCCTAATTTTTCTTTCTTCAGCACTAATCATAATTTCTATAGCAAAATGAACCCCCTCATTTTGTTCCTTTTTAAATTAAATGTTTTAAGTGTTACCAGTTTATTCCAATCAAGATGACTTCAGGTGTGTCATACTTTTGTCATAAGTAAGACAGAAAGCGCTCTAGTTGTTCTTAAGAACACTCTGGGACATTCTGTCATTGGGCTATACTTGGACTACATCTGGGTGATATCTGGGCTACATTTGGGCTCTTTTGGCTCTGGTGGCCATCTTGGGAGATTTATTTGTTATGAAGTTTCCTAATTTCCTCATTTACTGCAGTCTCCTCAGTAGGAAATACTTTCAGTTTTTTACTTTGGTTCCATCAAGAAGGCCTTTAGATGTGTCACACATTTGCCATAAATTCTGAATGTTAGCACTCTAGTTGCTCATTAGATCACTGTAGTAAAGCTACTGCTCACCAGGGAAGTCTGCTGCTGGTATTCAAAGTGCATGTTTCAGTCTGCATGTCAGAATTGTTTTATGAAATAGAAGAGGATTTGAGAAGTCAAAATGTGCCCTAATTTTTCTTTCTGCAGCACTAATCATCATTTCTATGGCAAAATGAACCCCTCATTTTGCTCCTTTGTAAATTAAATGTTTTAAGTGTTACCACTTTATTCCAATCAAGATGGCTTCAGGTGTGCCATACTTTTGTCATAAGTAAGACTGTTAGCGCTCTAGTTGTTTGTTAGATAACTCTGGGACATTCTGTCTTTGGGCTATACTTGGGCTACATCTGGGTGATATTTGGGCTACATTTGGGCTCTTTTGTCTCTGGTGGCCATTTTGGGAGACTTATTTGTTATGATGTTTCCTAATTTCCTCATTTACTACAGTCTCCTCAGTAGGAAATACTTTCAGTTTTTTACTTTGATTCCATCAAGAAGGCATTCAGATGTGTCACACATTTGCCATACATTCAGAATGTTAGCACTCTAGTTGCTTATTAGATCACTGTAGTAAAGCTACTGCTCACCAGGGAAGTCTGCTGCTGGTATTGAAAGTGCATGTTTCAGTCTGCATGTCAGAATTTTTTAATGAAATAGAAGAGGATTTGAGAAGTCACACAAAATGTGCCCTAATTTTTCTTTCTGCAGCACTAATCATACTTTCTATGGCAAAATGAACCCCCTCATTTTGTTTCTTTTGAAATTAAATGTTTTAAGAGTTACCACTTTAATCCAACCAAGATGGCTTTAGGTGTGCCATATGTTTGTCATAAGTAGGACTGTTAGCGGTGTAGTTGTTCTTTAGAACACTCTGGGAAGCTGCAGTAGAACACAAAGGAATCAACTGACAGTCTCTGCCCTTGTTGGATGTACATGTTTTACTGAAAATGTCAGACTTCATTCTCACATGACTGAGAAAGATAATGTGAATTTACAGAAAATATGCTCTCAGTTTAGCTTATAGACCACCTTCCAAACCTCTGTGGGAAAAGCATTAGAAAATAGTTTCTCTCAAACATGATTCATGATATCACAGCAGAAGGCTTTTTCATATGGTAAAATCACCTTAGAACACACCACAATTCCTAAAATGAGTATGGTACCATCAACAAATGATTTATAATGTAAATAGAGTCTTAAAACCTTCTATTAACTGCAATGCTTTTTAATGAGGTGCTATCATGTATATTGGTCCCAAGTTGGCTGCCAACACTTCTTGGGTGAAGTGCTGACAGCCAATCAGATCTCATGATGAGATGTGTGGTTAGGCCCCGACAGATATATATGTGATTTTACTTTTGATTTTCTCAGGAACTACTGAACAGATTTACACCATTTAAGCAAAAGGCACGAGTCTGAACTGAGGACTACCTCTTTGCCAAATTTGGTGTAATTCCGTTCAGCACCCCCCTTTTTTCTCGGCCCCCGCTTGACGAATCACCGTGAAATTTTCAGGATAGGAGCGGACCGGAGCTATACCTACTGGCGGTCGCCGGTAGGTAGTTATAGTTAGGACCTAGTTTCTATGGTAAAAGCATTTTTTGTTTTCCCAATAACTTTGGCGCCGGTTGATGAATCTTCGTGAAATTTTCAAAACTAGTGATCGGCTCCGGTCAGCTCCTGTCTTGAAAGTTTCGGGGCGATTCGTCAAGCGGGGGCCTGGAAAAAAGGGGGTCTCAAAACACGTTTTTCCCATGTTATTTTCCATAGGAAAATTAGACAAAGCTACAGCCCGAACTGCTGATCGGAATTACACCAAATTTGGCAAAAAGGTAGATCTTGATTCAGAAAGAGACCTTTTTTTAAATGGTGTAAATCTGTTTAGTAGTTGCTGCGAAATTTAAAAAAGAAAAAGTTTCGATATCTATGGCTGCGGTGGATTCGCGAACCCTCCCGACCTCAAGCTTCAATGTGATTGGAAAACCAGGAAGTGTTGGCAGCCATCTTGTAAGAAAACCATAGAAAAAACATTACAAAACAAGAAAAGGGGGCAGTGTAGAAACACCCTGACCCCCTAGGCCTGCTCAGGGGGTCCCACAAGACCCCTAGGGCCCAAAAAAGCATTTAAAAAAAAAATATTTTGGCAGAAATTGCGATGGGGTCGGGAATCCCGCTGAAATTATTTTAAAAAAGGGCTCCCGCTCTTCGTTTAAAAAAAGCCCCCGGTGGGCCAGGTCCTAGGGGCACTTGCAATTTATTAGCGGGGGCCCACGGTAATGTGAAAAAAATGTGTGGGGGTCCCAATCCCCCGCACGCTGCCCCGGGGATCACCACCTCCCTGGGGCTTTCAGAAATAACTGGGCACGCAGTTATTAAGTCCCCTTAAATCCTGAGGGTCCCTGGGGGCAAACTAGCCCACCAGGTACCTCCAGTAAGCACCACAGAGTTGTGTTGCAAAGAGGTGTAAAAAGGGGCGTGGCCTCAGACCACCTCTCTGCAAAAAAAAAGAAACAAAGTGCGGGCTCCCGTGCTTTATTTCTTTAAAGCCCTGGGTGTGCCAGGTCGTTGGGTGCCCACCCCCAGTACATTGCTGTTTGTAATGACAGTGCTCTCGCTTCAACGAAGCAAAGCAGATTGGCTTTTAAGCAAGGGAAGATGCATGTTAGCAGCTCCCCTTGTTCAAAAGCAATGCCGGCTCCTGCAGGAGGCGGGTAGCTGGCTGGGACGGTGGGGGCATTGAGGCTCCCCCCACGGTCGCCAACTCTAGGGCTGGCCCCGGGGGATGGGGTCCATGGGGCCAGAAGTGGCCCGGGAGGTGGGCCACTCTGCCCCCGTCCCATTTAATTAAAAAAACGGCAGGCCGGCCCCGGGGATGGGGTCCCTGGGGCCAATAGTGTGGCACCCCTTCCTCAGAAATACAAAAGGAGGCCATGCCCTGGGGGATGGGGTCCCCGGGGCTGAATTGGCCCAGGGAAAAGGATCACACAGCCCCCTTCACTATAAACAATTTTTTTAAAAAGGAAGCCATGCCCCAGGGGATGGCGTCCCCCCGGCGGAAATCGGCCTCATGAGGGGGGCTGTGCAGCCCACTTTCAATTTTTTTTGTCTTGTTGATAAAAAAGGTGTCAAGCCCTGAGGGACGGAGTCCCCAGGGCCAGCCCCCTTCTAAAAAAAACATACAAAAAAGCTGACACTGTGCAAACCCGCCCCCTAGTGCGTTGCAAGATGGGAAATTAATTCCCCTTCAATACTGAGGGTCCCTGGGGGCCAACTAGCCCACCAGGTACCTTCAGTAAGTGCCACACAGCTGTATTGCTGAGAGATGGTCTGAGGCCACACCCCTTTTTACACCACTCTGGAAACGTGCCTCTTGGCGCACTGTTGGTGGGGCGACGAGGTCCTCTCTTGTCCTGAGGACCTCAGGACACAAGTGGACTTCATCCCCTTAGCAGCTCTGCACGACAAGTCGGGTTTGCAGAAAAAGGGGGCGTGGCCTTTGAGCACACTCAGCAATCTAGCTGTAAGGGGCTTACTGGAGTTAACAGGTGGGCTCGTTGGCTCCCAGGGGCCCTCAGTATTCAAGGGGACTTAATCCCCCAACTTAGGACACACCAGGAGGGGCATTTGCAGAGTGGCGGAGAAAGGCCTGTGTCCAGCTTTCAGCAATCCGACTATCTGGGACATACTGGAGGTATCTGGTAGGCTAGTTGGCCCCTAAGGACCCCCAGCCGCGAAGGGGACTTCAATCCCCATCCAAGAGCGCGCCAGGAAGTGCATTTTCAGAGTGGTGGGAACAGGGGGCGTGGCCTGCTATGACAACTTAGCAATCCTGCTGTGTGGGACTTACTGGAGGTAATAGGAGGAGTAGTTGGCCCCCAAGGATGTCCTTGAGGGCCATCTACCCCTCTTGTTACCTCCAGTAAGTCCCACACAGTGGGATTGTTAAGAAGTCTTCGGCAGCCATGCCCGCCTTTCTCCACCACTCTGCAAGTGCGCCTCCTGGCAGAATACGGGATGGGGGAAGAAGTCCAATTTACTCCTGAGGGACTTTGGGGCAAAGAAGCCCTCCGGATACCTCCTGTAAGTGCTGCACAGCATAATTCCTGAGTGCTGGTCAGAGGCCCAGCACCCTTTCCCTACCACTCTGCAAATGAGACTACTGGTTAAAGAAGTGTTTGCAGTGTTATAGGTTTCAGTGATGTCATTTGAGATGTCATCAGTGATGCCATCAGTGATGCCACTGACCATGTCATTAATGATGTAATATGTGACGTCATCTACAGTGCATTGCGGGGGCGCGAGTTATAATTAGCTCAACTAACTATAACGGCCGAATTTCTCTGGTTTTGTACGAGTGAAATGTCCAACTAACTATAATGTCCCTGAAACCAGTGTTTTTTTCAGTGAATTTCAAAGGTTTTTTAAATGATAAATTCTAACTATAACAACTTTATAGTTAGGCTCACATTTACCTTGTACAAAACTAGTGAAATTCAGGAGTTATAGTTATTTGACCTGACTATACCTTACACCCCCCCAATGCACTGCTCATGACCTCACATATTACATCATTCATTACATGGTCAGTGACGTCACTGATGACATCATCCAATGAGTGTAAGTGATTTGGAAAGATTTTCTGAGACTTAAAGATATATACTAAGCTACAGCATAAGAAAAATTAATATTCTTCTGTTGTAGTAATTAGTCATACTGAGCCGCTGTGTGACTGTCTTTATCAGTGGATGTCTGAGTGGTTGTATGGGATGTGAGTGGCTGTAGAAATTTGTTAGTGGGCATGTGAGTAGTTGTTAGTGTGGATGAGTGGCTATGTGAGTCGCTGCATAGGTGTATGAGAGGGTGTGTGACTGTCTGTATGGTGAGCTAGTAGCTGTGTGAGTAGCTATATGGGTAAGGGAGTGTGAGTGGCTGTAGGGGTGAGTGAACAGCTGTTTGTGGGTGGGTGTATAGGTAAGAGAATGGGTGGGAGTGGCTGTGTTAGAGAGTGAATGTCTGTGTGAGTGGCTGTAAGGATGAGTGAGTGAATGGGTATGTGAGTGGTTGTGTGGACATGTGAATGGGTATGTAAGTTGTTCGGTTGGCATGTGAGGTGCTGTATGCATTTGTAAATGTTAGATTACTAATCCTACTCCAAATCAAGCAATAGTAGGGAAATTGTTGAACTCTGGAGATATTAGATGTACTTTGCCACTCCTCCATTATCAAAATCAGGAAAATTGTTGGACTGGAGAATATCAGCGAAAGTGCTAGACGTGGAGGGGTGATGTTTACTATTCCTATTCCAAATTAAGTAACAGTAGGGACAGTGTTGCACACTGGAGGGGTTAGCTTTATTATTTCCACTCCAATCATAGGAGCCCCAGGGAAAGTGTTTGACATTGGAGGGGCTAGTTTTCCTATTTGAGATCCAATCTAATCAACATTTATTCCTTAGGGGAGTTGCTATTCCCACTCCACTGTATTTAAACACAAGGATCGTTTTGGATTAGGAAGGATTAGGTCAACATTCTAATCCTAATCATTTTTCAAAATACATTTAAATACCGAACAAAAATAAAACAATTAAAACCTATTCAAAAGAAAAAAATGCATTATAACTAAATACAAATAAATTCAATTAAAAAAGCAATACATAATTGATTGAACAAATATAAAACAAAGTAAATACACTTTCCTAGCCACTACTCAAAAAAAAAAGAAAAAATAACACAAAAAATATCAAAATTGTACATAAATAAAACAAAAATATTGAAAACAAATAATAAATAGACAATTCCTTTTAGCACATTTATTATAAAATGTACCTATCAATGAATTAACAATTAGTTATAATATACAGCAACTATTGGACATTACAAATATTCAAATAAATAGTTTACAATCTCTAATTTGGAAAAAAAGAATTTTTTTTTTTTCTGACACTATTCTCAAACGAACCCAAGAACACACTACTAAATTCTGAATACTAATCAAAACAATAATACACATTAAAAATCACAAAATAAACCTAGATAATTAAAACAATTATACGTCTATTATATTAAGGTGCCGATTCCGATCCTGTAAAACCCGGGTACGAATGGTCGTACGGAGCGTATTCTCCGTACGACTCGTCCCCGGGAAATGCACCTTACAAACCAGCAAGTACGATTGGTACAGAAATACCATTTCCGTACGAATTGTAAAAAACTACGTGCGACGAAAGAATACCCACAATTCCGATCCGGGACATCGTGTACGTGACGTCTGGATGGAGTCAGGCAGCGTTCTACGGACCAGCAAGTACGTCACTCCGCACGGATCATTTTTTACGGCAGCCAAAAACTCCCGGGAAATTGAGGACGACGCGAAGAAGGAGCAGCGGGATGCGACGGACAGCCATGGACCCCATCCTGCGTGTCATCCCGGCCCTCCTAGCCTACGACCTGGTGCACCGAAACCGCTGCGCACGCCGCATAAGGTCAGCACAACACCCAGGGGCAAAGGGGGGGGCGAGGGGCAGGAAACATAACCTCCACCTAATTTTTAATATACCATCTACTGTCCATACATTACCTCCAGGGTCTGGTCACTTCGGGGGGCGTGTCCACCAATCCCCGCGTACGCGTACCCGTCACCACTACAGTGGTGGTACGGCCTGTAACCACGCCCTCAGAGCGTGGGTACGGCCCCTACCACCATTGTAGTGGTGATGTAGGGATACGCGTGGTACGGGCCGTACCCACGCTCTGAGGGCGTGGGTACAGCGTGTACCCCTACATCACCACTCCAATGGTGGTACGGCCCGTAACCAGGCCCTCAGAGCGTGGGTACGGCCCGTACCACCATTGTAGTGGTGATGTAGGGGTACGCGTGGTACGGGCCGTACCCACGCTGTCACAGCGTGGGTACAGCGCGTACACCTACATCACCACTACAATGGTGGTAGGGGCCGTACCCACGCTCTGAGGGCGTGGGTATGGGCCGTACTACCATTGTGGTGGTGATGTAGGGGTATACACAGTACCCACGCTCTGAGGGCGTGGGTACGGCGCGTACACCTACATCACCACTACAATGGTGGTACGGGCCGTACCCATGCCCTCAGAGCGGGGGTACAGACCGCATCACCCGTACCTCTAGGGCACCAGTACATTAGTGATACAAGGCGTACACATGCCACGAATGTTGGCTTAGGGCCTGGTGCAGCATATAACCAAGGGTGTGGGTGGGTGGGTGGGTGTCTGCCAAAGAGTCCCAGCAGTGGACATAGACATGTGAGGGGTGGGTGGCTATCACTCCCAGTAGTGGACAGAGACATGTGTGGGGTGGGTGCAGAGGACTCCCAGCAGTGGACAGACATATGAGGGGTGGGTGCCTATCACTCCCAGCAGTGGACAGAGGCATGTGAGGGGTGGGTGCAGAGGACTCCCAGCAGTGGACAGAGACATGTGAGGGGTGGGTGACTATCACTCCCAGCAGTGGACAGAGACATGTGAGGGGTGGGTACAGAGGAATACCAGCAGTGGACAGAGACATGTGAGGGGTGGGTGCAAAGGACTCCCAGCAGTGGACAGAGACATTGGAGTGGGTGCAGAGGACTCCCAGCAGTGGACAGAGACATGGGGGTGGGTGCAGAGGACTCCCTGCAGTGGACAAAGACATGGGGGTGGGTGCAGAGGAATACCAGCAGTGGACAGAGACATGTGAGGGGTGGGTGCAGAGGACTCCCAGCAGTGGAGAGACATAGGAGGGGTGGGTGCCTATCACTCCTAGAAGTGGACAGAGACATGTGAGGGGTGGGTGCAGAGGACTCCCAACAGTGGACAGAGACATGTGAGGGGTGGGTGCCTATCACTCCCAGCAGTGGACAGAGACATGTGAGGGGTGGGTGCAGAGGAATACCAGCAGTGGACAGAGACATGTGAGGGGTGGGTGCAGAGGAATACCAGCAGTGGACAGAGACATGTGAGGGGTGGGTGCAGAGGACTCCCAGCAGTGGACAGAGACATGGGGGTGGGTGCAGAGGACTCCCAGCAGTGGACAGAGACATGGGGGTGGGTGCAGAGGAATACCAGCAGTGGACAGAGACATGTGAGGGGTGGGTGCAGAGGACTCCCAGCAGTGGACAGACATATGAGGGGTGGGTGCCTATCACTCCAACAGTGGACAGATACATGTGAGGGGTGGGTGCTGAGGACTCCCAGCAGTGGACAGAGACAGGTGAGGGGTGGGTGCCTATCTGTCCCAGCAGTGGACAGAGACATGTGAGGGGTGGGTGCAGAGGACTCCCAGCAGTGGACAGAGACACGTGAGGGGTGGGTGCCTATCACTCCCAGCAGTGGACAGAGACATGTGAGGGGTGGGTGCAGAGGAATACCAACAGTGGACAGAGACATGTGAGGGGTGGGTGCAGAGGAATACCAGCAGTGGAAAGAGACATGTGAGGGGTGGGTGCAGAGGACTCCCAGCAGTGGACAGAGATATGGGGGTGGGTGCAGAGGAATACCAGCAGTGGACAGAGACATGTGAGGGGTGGGTGCAGAGGAATACCAGCAGTGGACAGAGACATGTGAGGGGTGGGTGCAGAGGAATACCAGCAGTGGGCAGAGACATGTGAGGGGTGGGTGCAGAGGACTCCCAGCAGTGGACAAAGATATGGAGGTGGGTGCAGAGGACTCCCAGCAGTGGACAGAGACATGTGAGGGGTGTGTGCAGAGGAATACCAGCAGTGGACAGAATCATGGGGGTGTGTATATCATGATCAGATGAGCACAACTCCATGGGTGTATGTACGCATCCCTAATGTTCGACTATGTTGATAGTGCCATAACAACACATCACTGACAGCAGTGTCCCACTACCATGAGGATGGATGTCCTTCCCCCACTGTATGACACAACACATGTGGGTGTGAGGACAAATGACACATGCATACCCACCCCTGGCGGATGCAGCACAATACACACACTGAGATTATGCCACAAGACTGTATACTCATGTCAATGGCCACTACACTAAGAGAGCCAAAGGGAACACACACTGTCACGCACATCCCAGGACTGATAGGAATGTACAGGTGCTGGGACAGCCACCAAGATGTTGCCTCTCATGGAAGGATTAGGGTGGACTTCCCACAGATACAATGCCCACAATTGTCAGTTAGGTGCTCAAAGACCCTGCAGAACAAGTACCAAATGTGTGCTAGGCTGGGATAATACACATGCATAGTGCGGAAAATGCTGAATGTCGCCATTAAGGCATGACAACATACTCAATACACATGTACAGTGACTAGCAAGGATGGAACAAAGGATGCAGCCGGAGACATTGCTGAGCAGGCATGGCCATAGTTGAAGGGATCCGTCACCAACAAAGGAAATGTAGACACAGGTCAGCACAACAAAAGTGCAACTCCCTGCAGGGTAGATGTCAGGTGCCACAGAAGAAGGAACAGTCCTTGGGACAATGTCTCCAAACACAAATAGCACACACGACCAAATATACTTTGCAGAGACATTGTGATGGCACGCAGATACCATGGTCCACCCCTTTAGCATCAGACTCCAACTTTTTCCTGAAACATAACACATTACCACCAACCCACATCAATACCTGAAATGCAAATGTGTTCAAACTGAAAAGAAAATGCTTTATTCAGAATTAAATGAAAATGTAGTTAACAACACTATTTACAAAGGCACATGGCCAGTCCAGATCTGAAGTCCTTGGGGGGGACACATGGCCACGCGTCTCCCCTAGCTTGCCTGCACATTAGAACCCTCGGGTTCCTCGACTGGGGGGGGCATCATGTGGGGAAGGACCAGGCACCGCAGGGACAGGAGGTGTAAGGGTAGGTGTCGTGGTTGCAGGGACGGACACCTCCACCACAGGGGGTGGGGCAGCGCCAAAGGTGGAGGTCAGCTCGGCGCTGCACACTGCTGCCAGGTCGTCCAGCGTCTCCCCTTCACCCGAAGAAAACACAGCCTTAAAGGAGGGGGGGGTCGGAGTGATGGGGTGCAGCGCTACTGGGGGAGGGGTGGGACAGGGGGGAGGACTCAACTCCCCTACCCGTGGAGTGCCGTTCCCGTTTGAGGGCCGGAGAGCCAGAAGGGCTGAGGCCCAGCACAGCCAAGTAGGCCTCTTTTTCTGGATGTGTGGTAGGGGAGCCGAGGGGAGTGCCTTTGGAGGGACTGGTTAGTGCGCCATGCGGCCTCGGACTGTGGCTGTGTGTATGCCTGTGTGCCCCAGACCCAGTGGGTGTGCCCTCATCCCCCTGAGTGTGCGTGCCAGGAGGAGTGCGCTTGCCCTTTTGTGGTGGTGTTGTGGTAAATAATGTAATTACCGGGACTTAATTTGATACAGAATCTTAATAAAATAGCTCAGTAAAATAAGAGGCAGAATCCGTGGTATAAGAGGTTCAGAATGGGCTTTATTCCAATGGACGATTCGAATCGTGGCCTCCAAGTTCCATCACCACGGGGGTTCAGGAAGTGAACTACAATACTTTATTGATAAGTAATCATTTTTATAGAACAGACATTACAATGAAACAAATGCAGGAGGCGTAACAATTGATAAGGAAGATAACATCTTACATGCGTAATGAAAATGGGCGTAATTGGGCGTAACAAAGGAACGTCATTGGTTGTGATGTCACACAGGGTGGATCTATGAAATAATTTCGCAATGTCAGCAGAAATACTTGGCAGAGATGCGCGCGCAGCAGCATGACGTGTAATTGACGTGCAACTAGGGGGTGAAGGGGACTTGACATTTAGCTCTACATGTGGAGACAAGAAGTCTGGGGGGTCAAGTCAACCTAATCCCAAATCATATCTAACATCCTATGTTTAAAGAACTATGTTATCCACAAAGGAAGGACTCTTAGACAAAATCTAATCTATACTGACTGTGTGTGCGTGCACAAGCGTCTAAGTGTCTATATGAGATGCAAGGGGCAGAAACCTTCCATGGTAACGGGGCTATGAATTACTTGCATGAGGACAGAGAAGCCGGGCCCTTTGCTCAGTAGCTGAAGGAAATGTTTACTTAAACTACTAGACAGGAATGCATCGGCTGAGGAACGGAGCAGATAATCTTTGAAGGTGAAATACAGTTTTTGGCAGGCAGGCAGACCGGCCGAGTCAGGCACCGTTAGCCGCACAGGGAGTAGGACAAAGTTCATGGATACAGATGTGAGCTCAAGCCGAAGCTGTCAGAGGCAGAAAGCAGGGAAAGGCTTGATGGCAGAATCAGGGCCTACTCGCCTGAACTGCAAAAATGGAGTAACTGAGCCATATAAAGTCGGTGGCCTTTCGTACTTAGGAATCGAATATCCAGCCCATTCATGGCGGATCTGAAAGAGGACATGTTGACGGTGGACGCACATGTATTTGCGTCTTCATAACTGGAACTGGAGGGAACATACATGTACTTGTAACATGCACATAGAACCGTTGGGGTCCAAGATAGGGGACATAACTGATCATAAAAATCCATATTTCCACATTCCCTCCTTGTCCCCTACTTGCCCTTCAAGAGATATCAATCTTCATTAATCCATTGATCTGTTCATATAGCATCATTTGTTCTTCTTTCTTCTTCCGGGATCTTGAGTGAAAACCTTGATGTGGAATACACGAAGTGGCACACAGACCACAAATCGCTGGTCCACATTGCAGGCATAAGCAGCAACTGAATAGTATAAGAAGGCCAATACCTAGGAAGGATAGAACTCTCCATCCCCAGGCTGATAACACGCTCCAAAACCACCCGGACCAAGTCCAAGTGCCTGGATTCTGGTGTATCTGGCTCACAATCTTATGAAGGCGGGTTATAGCTTTATATACAGATGGCGAATTTTCTGGTATGAATACGCAGCAGCTTGATCCGATGACCCTACAAGCTCCGCCCCTATCAGCCAGGATGACGTCAAGGACAAGACGATTTTGAAGAACAACAATCCTCATCGCAGACTGCTCCTCTGTCAAGTTGCCTAGGGCGGAAATAGTTTCATTCACTACGGCTTCAAGAGTCCTAGTTAATCTATGTATTAGCTTACTATTGGTAACTGTACCTATATAGGGAAAGAGGCCTTTATTAAAATCTACATACTTTTCCCATGCCGTCTCAGTGTAATCGACAATTGGGAGATCTCTCCGTTCTCTATTGTGTACTAAATGAATATTTCTGTGGTAATCAGGAGGAGCTAGGAAAACAGGTGGCAAAAGAAATGCAATGTAACAGGTACCATCCCAATCTAGAGGCAGACGCATATATGCAGTCTGACCACATATGAAGTAGGAATGGCGAGAAGCTCTAAATGAAGACTTGCCTTGATCACTGAATTCTATTACAGTAGTGCATCTACTATGGCCCATATGTATGGAACCATTCTTTCTTACACACAATTCACCCTTAGCTGGGAACACTGACATGGCAGGCAAAATTGGTGCAACTTCGGATTCGACATTCAGGATCATGAGATTAAGTGTAAAATTACCTAATCCATATACTTCATTTTCTAGATCAGTTCCTGTTCTCTTGGGACGACCCTCCTTGTCAGGGTAGCAGACTTTGAGTAAAACTAAGTTCAGATTTCCCCATACCCAATTGTCTTGATAAACTGCTGTGTTTGAATCTAAGGAATTGATTAAACTAAACCATGCTCCACAGGAGCCATTGTGTGTAAACGGATATGGAAAGAGGGGCAGAACTCCCTTATAATTCTGATAGGGAGGGAGTCGACCACATATCCAACAATTGGTAGCATTACTAGTCTGATGGGAATGATGTAACATACTAATGAAAGTGTTATTGCGCAGCGCAAATCTATAGGACAATTCATGCGGGGGTAGGTCACTAAAAGAATGTTCAGCAGTAACATTATAGACATGTTTAGAAATAGGATAATATATGTGCAACAATATACTTGCAGTTATTATTATAAGACTCAAGAAAAACAAAATTAATAACGTCACTATACAATGACTACGCAGTGATTTACAGTACGCATGTCGTTTCAACGTTTTTCGGGTTTTTCCTCTATTCAGGTCTAAGGGATACATGTCAGAGACAAATTCAACCGCTTCACCTTGGAGAGGACTTAAACAATCAAATTGTCTGACTTATTAGACCTGAGTTTTAATTTATATTGTTCCTGGCTACTGAGTTCAACCAAAGGGAGCTTTGAGTCAATGGGTGAAGACACACGAGGTGTGGTATTTACATCCGATGGTAGTCCATGAAATTTCTTGATATGACTTGAATGTACCCAGCCTTTTCTGCCCTCGATCTTCACGGCTGTCCTTGTGGTGAGCAGGACCAATTGCGGCGACTTCCACCTAGGATCCAGCTGAGTCTTCCGATCAAAGTTCCTCACTAAAACTAGATCCCCCGGAACTACGTCATGGGGTTTCACCTCAGTGTTGTCAGGAAAGGCTGCAGCTACCTGTGAACGACAAGATTGTAGTGCAGACATCAAGGAAGCCAAGTAATCTGTCAGCATATTACAGTCAACATCAGTTATTTTACGGAGTATAGGCGTCCCCCACATATTCGGTGGTCTTCCAAAGATCACCTCATAAGGGGATAGCCCTGTTCGAGAGTGTGCTACCATTCTCATGTAAAAGAGTGCAACTGGCAAAGCTACTACCCAATCGACACCTTTCTCTCTACATATTTTGGACAATCTGATGTTCAAAGTTTGATTGTGTCGTTCCACGAGACCTGCTGCCTCGGGGTGTCGGACACAATGAAACTTCCACTGATATCCTAGCAGAAGTGAAACATGTTTCATCAGTTCGGATGAGAACGGCTGGCCGTTATCTGAATAGACAACACGTGGTAAACCGTACCGTGGGAAGAATTCTCGAACTAGCTGCTTGGCAGTGGTCGGGGCAGTGTAATCTGATACTGGGTAAGCTTCGGTCCAGCGGGAAAGAGCGCAGACAACTACGAGAACATATTTGAATCCTCGACATCGTTCCATCTGGATATAATCCATCTGGAGGACTTCAAAAGGGTGATCAGGAGGCTGAAATCCACCCTGCTCTACGGGGATGCTTTTACCTGGGTTAAACTGACAACATATCATACAGGTACGGACTTTTTGCTTAGCTGCTGCTCGTAAATGTTTGTTGAACCAAATGTGTTGAATGCTGTCTAGCATAGCTTTCTCTCCTAGATGCGCTGGACTGTGTATTGTATTTATGATAGCTTGGACCATAGAGTCAGGAAGAAACCATATAGATTTCTCCTTCGTCATCCATCCCTGGTCCGTTTGGATCCCTCCTAATTCCGTCCATTTCTTTATTTCGTCTGGTGTAGCATGTGTCTGTATGTCAATTACATCAAGAGCGGGATCCTTAATCGTCATACAATGTGTTGGTGTCTGGACTATTGTCTTTGTCATGTCGGATGTGCGAGTCTGAGCAGTCTGTTTAGCTGTTCTGTCAGCTAAATCATTGCCTTGAGAAATGATATCAGTAACTTTCGTATGAGCTTTGCATTTCATAATCGATATTGCAGTGGGTAAATGTATTGCATCTAACAGAGCATGAATGAGGGATCCGTGCTGAATGTGGGTACCATGAGAAGTTAAATAACCTCTCTCTCGCCACAGCACGCCGAAGTCAAGTACAACTCCGAATGCATAACGTGAGTCAGTGTATATGTTGACTTTCTTATTTGTGGCTTGGATACAGGCTTGTGTCAGAGCAATAAGCTCTGCTGCTTGAGCTGACAAGGTATTTATACAGTTTGTTTCAATGACTTCAGTATCTGTTGTGACTGCATATGCGGCCACTAAATCTCCTGTACTTGTTCTCATACATGAACCGTCTACATACAACGTCAGGTCTGGATCTAACAATGGGACATCTGTCAAGTCTTGTCTGGGTTTCGTCGTTATTGTAATAACTTCAATACAATCATGAGCTAGTGGGTCTGTTCCGATTACAGGTAAAAGTGTGGCAGGATTCAATGTATTACAGCGTCTGATTTCTATATGTGGCTGAAACAATGTTAATTCGTACCCTGTAAGTCTTGCTATGGTCAAGTGTTGTGTTTGCGTTCGGTTCACAAGAACCTCTACTGCATGCGGTACTTGTACTGTCAACGGATGTCCTAACACTATGGCATCACTTTGTCTGATTGCTAAAGCTGTTGCTGCCACTGATTTCAGGCACGCAGGCAAAGCCTGGGCTACAGGATCTAATGTACTAGAGAAATAAGCACATGGCTTGCGTGATCCTGCTTGTTCCTGAGTGAGTACTGACAAGGCAGTACCTTCTCGTTCTGTAACAAAGAGTGTAAAATGTTTCCTGTAACATGGTGTCGCTAAAACAGGTGCTTGACATAGAGCTTTCTTTAAGCTTTCAAAAGCTAGTGTGTGTTCCTGAGTCCAAGGGAGGATGGTCGATGTGGCCGCCTCCTGTGTTGTCAACTGAATGAGTGGTTTCGCTAAAAATGCATATTGAGGGATCCACTGCCTACAATATGAAGTGAGGCCTATAAAAGCCCGCACCTCCTTTTGTGTCTTGGGTATTGGCATGTTAGCAATTAACTGAATGCGGTCGGGTGTAAGCTGCCTTCCCTCCTTGGACAGCGAGTGTCCAAGGTAAACAACTCGCTGGACACAGAATTGCAGCTTAGAAGGGAACACCTTGTGCCCCTTTTCGGCTAGAAATTGTAAAACCGTCAGTGATGCTTTTTCACATTCAGGTTCGCTTCGGGCGGTGATCAGCAGATCATCGACATACTGAAGCAGTGCAGTGTTAACTGGCATGTGTATACTGTCAAGTTCTCGTTTCAGTGCTTGGCTATAGATGCTGGGGCTTTCTGTAAATCCTTGAGGTGCGCGTGTGAATTTAAAACTTCGTCCATTCAAGCTAAATCCGAACAAGTATTGGCTCTCCGGATCTATTGGGACGCTGAAAAAGGCATTCTTGAGATCAATTACAGTAAAGAATGTTGCGTTCGAATCAATGGCTGTCAGTAATGACGAGATATCGGGGACCACAGGGAATTGTGGCACAATGCATTTGTTTAATTCGCGCAGATCAATAACCAATCGATATACTGGCGGGGCCTTTGGATCAGTTCGTTTAAGAATCGGAATTATCGGGGAATTACATACATTGGAGTCGGTTTCCACAACCACTCCTTGGGCAATGAGCTCGTCAATGATTTGCAGTAAAGCCACTACAGCATCTGGTGGTAGCTTGTATTGTCGTATTCGTGGTAGTACCACTCCTGCCTTTAGTGTGACTCGATATGGTGTAATGTTCATGCAACCAACATCAGTAGGGCCTTGTGCCCATAAATGTGTGGGTAAAGTCTGCAGTCGGTGATCCATGTCTCGGGATACATAGTGACCTTTGAAATCTCGTAAAAACAACCTTACTCCTTCCGGAGAACAACATATTATCGCTCCTAGAGCTTTCAAAGTTTTTATACCTAACAAGTTTTCTGGACATGATTTAGTAAGCAATAAATCTGTAGTTCGTGTCAAGGGTCCAATCGTAAGTGGAAGAGGCTGTGATACTTCATTAACAATAGGTTTTCCTGAAAAACCAAGGGAAATATTCTGTGAGCCTGAGAGGGGTGCCCCTGGAACTTCACTACGTTTTATTGTTGTTCGACTTGCCCCTGTATCAAGTAAAAATTTTCTATCTTGACCCAATAACTGACTGTGCACATAAGGTCCTTCTTGATCTACAGGGACCTTGATAAGGGGTAAGTCAACTTCCCTCTCTAGGCTGGTTCATGCGTATCGTTGATACTCAGGATATTCATACTGTGCGGTCTGATACATTTGTCGTGTCGTGGTTTGTGTGGCAGCAACAGGCAGCGCTGGTGCAGCTGGCACAAACTGTATAGACTGTTGCGGAGCTGGCATGGACTGTTGCGGAGCTGGCATGGACTGTGCATGCTGCAGGGCTCCTTGTTCATTCTGATCCTGTCTAAGTGGCCGTGGTCTTTCCTTTGCAAGACCTACGGCGATATTTCGTTTCAGGACTGGACAATCGTGTACATAATGACCTGGCTGTTTACAATAATTGCATGTCCCTTTTACAGGAACTGCTGAATCTCCGGAATGTGTCACACCCTTTTTGTGACCGTCAGTTGGAACTGTCTGGGAGACTAACATTTTCATTTTTGTGTCTTTCATACGTCTTTGTTCATGTTCTTGTTCTTCTCTAATTCTATTGTGATGATACTGTAACATTTGTAACATTTGTGACGGGGTGTTACCTTGCCAGGTACTTTCGAATTTCAATACTCTATTCTTCACTTGGGGCAAGGAATTTTCAACTAATTTTGTCACAAACAGATGTGGATATGACTCACTACTTGCTTTTATGCCACTATTTATACCAAAACATTTCTCGAATCGGGCATAGAAATCACTAGTGTCTTCATCTTGTTTTTGCTTACAGGCTGAGATTGCACCCCAGTCTTCCTTTTTCGTAGTTAATAAACGTGGCAGTACCTGTACCAGTAAACCTGGTAGTGCTTTAACTTTATCCCCGAGCCCTGCTCCTGCAGTTCGGGCCTTTTCTTCTGCTTCTAATGCTGTCCAGTCTATCTTTTGGTCTCCCACTTCCCACTCTTTTTCCTTAAGTTTTTCATAAATGCCAGCAGGCATTAATACCTTTAATATTGTCATAATGTCAGGATAGGTATATTCTCCCATGAGTAACATGTCTTTAATTTCTCGGTGAAAACCCGCTGGGTCTTTGTCATGACTGGGTACTACTTTCTTCATTTCTAACAATTCTATTTTAGATATGGGCGTATATACAAATACGCGTTTAAACTGATTGTCCTCGCCTTTTATCGGGTGCACTTCTCGCAAGGGGTTCTGTCTGTCTATGTAATACGGCGTTCTTTCCTTGATGGGCAGTGAGACATGTTCTGGGCATACAAAAAGAATGTACTGCTTTCTGGATTCTAGTATTTCTCTAATTAACTTAGTACCTGAACCTCTCCATCTATTCGTGAGTAATTCAGTCAATATATCAGGTAAGGGACCAGGATCGGAATGTTGGTTCTTATATAATATAAGAAGTTGCTGAATCATATAAATTCCAGCTAAACGCTGTTCATCTGGGCTGAGGTTCAAAAACGTGTGTGCTACTGTATCATCACCATATTTTCCGGGACTGTCAATCCAGTGAACGGCTGATCTGGCTAATTCTTGTTCATCCATAGAATCGAGTAGGTGATAACCCCTTCGTTCTCGGAGTAATTTGTCAGCGGCTTGGAACGAATGTTCGGAAGACCTTATATTTATCATAGGCATTGGATAAGTTCTGTTATTATCTGGACATATCGGACGTATCGGATCAGTAAAACATCTAGTATTATTACAAGATCTTCCTCTACCTACATAGGCTATAGTTTCTGACTGTCTTGCGGGAAATTCTAATTCTCCCTCTTCGTTTTGTTCAAACTGGTCTACCGCCAATCTCTCTTCATGTATTCGTTCTACTTCTTTACGGATCTTTCGGCACATAGCTACTATACATGCTTGCCTATCATGTTTCCCGTCTGATATATTCTGGCTCCATCTCGTAAGAATTTGCATTACTTCCGGGTTTACCCCCGGACGGTCTTGATTTCTGATCACACAATTGATGAGGAAACGTAACAATTCCCCCTGTATCTCCACTTTCTGGTATTCCATAGCTCTGTTAATACATTCAGAATCTCGCCCTGTTTGGACAAAATGATATATATTATCTAGATGCATAGTCATTCCTGGTAGCTTCCCTAAAAACATCGCAGCTCGTCTGATACGTAATGATGCCAGGACCATTTCGTCCTCTTTGCCGGGCACAGGGTCATATCTACAATCTACTAGAAGTTCCTTAAGCGTGCGGGTATTTATAAGTTTGGGCGTACGTGGGTGTGCTGATTCTTGAAAGGTAAGCTTATTTATTCTTGGTGGCGTAGAAAAATCGTTTATAGCACCTCCGGTAGCCCCATCTGGGGTACTGGGCGCGAAAGGATTCGTTGAACGTGCTACAGCAACTATAGGTGTGGACACAGCTGTAGAAACGGCTGTGGGAACAGATGTAGAAACAGATGTGCTTGCCGGAACTTGTGTCGGAGTTTGTTGTTGCAAAGGTACAGACACATGGTCTTGACGTTGAACCCCCCCAGCAGACGGTCTAGGTGGTTCGGGGTTGGCATACTCGGGAGCTGCGTCATCTAAATATGAGGAAAGAAAAACATCTTCTGCTGTTCTGGGATGCCCCTTTGGATGTGCTTTTATCGGAAACAATGGGGGTGGCAAGTCTTTTGGGATCTCCGGAGTAGCCTTAGGTAATCCTTCGGCCAGAAGGGGATACATACCATTCATAAGGGCATTTCTTTGTCTGTCTACTTGTTCTGATTTTACTCGTGTACCTTCTTCAATCAATAGATTTTCTCGGACTTTATTTGAATTTTCCTTACTTTTCTCTTCCTGTCTTAGTGCTTTTTCTGTACGTCTATGGGATTCTTTACGCCATAACTCAACGGCGTCTTTCTGTGACTGTCTAGCTTTCCTTTTCCATAACTCTTCTTCTACTTTCATGATGCACTCTGCATCCCAGGTCCCAGCTGCGGGCCACCTCTGACTTTCTGGTAATTCCTTGGTGTAGTCCACCCATAAATCAAGAAATAATATGGCGTCTAAGCCATGTTTGTGATACATGAAGTGCCCTGGCGTGTCCCTAGGAGGAATAGGAACAGCTTCTTCGAGTACCCCTTTTCTAGTTGTGATCTGTCTTAATTTCGAAAAGAGCGGCATACTGACAACTGATCTGATACTTAATCTTGAACACACTTAATATAAAAGCACAATAATGAACAGTCATTCATACCACAATATGCAGGACGTATTTAACACATTAAACATTTAACATTTAAATGAACAAAAATGATGATATACTAAGAAACTAGACACTAAGCATAATTCTTGGCAATAACTAGATGCTTCTGAATACTTGATATACTGCTAAACAGTACATATACACTGCTGAAACAGTGCAGACCGGATTTGTGTACCCAAACCCGTCTTGACCGGCACAACCTATGTGCACGTCAGAACGCCTCCCCAGCAATGGTACTCACCGGGTAGCTCGGAACGGAAGGCCTCGGAACGGAACTGAACTGAACTGGACTCGACTCGAAAACCTCGGAACTTCGGAACATCGGAAACTTCGGAGCTTCGGAACTTGGTGGGCCTCTGTTTACCTCGGATCTTGCTCTCTCAGCTAGGCTCTGGTCGGGATACTTCGCACTTCTCACCGCCTCGTCTGGGTGTTGATCGCAGCCTCAGTCGCCCCCGCTTGACCGGAGGGAGATACAGGAAATCCTGCTGGTACGCGTTGTTGTCCGTCCAGCTGTGGCAGGAGACCGGGCCTGCAACGCACCACCGGCGCGTGAGAGGAGAAAGTGTCCCTGTTCGGGCGCCAATCATGTGGTAAATAATTTAATTACCGGGACTTAATTTGATACAGAATCTTAATAAAATAGCTCAGTAAAATAAGAGGCAGAATCCGTGGTATAAGAGGTTCAGAATGGGCTTTATTCCAATGGACGATTCGAATCGTGGCCTCCAAGTTCCATCACCACGGGGGTTCAGGAAGTGAAGTACAATACTTTATTGATAAGTAATCATTTTTATAGAACAGACATTACAATGAAACAAATGCAGGAGGCGTAACAATTGATAAGGAAGATAACATCTTACATGCGTAATGAAAATGGGCGTAATTGGGCGTAACAAAGGAACGTCATTGGTTGTGATGTCACACAGGGTGGATCTATGAAATAATTTCGCAATGTCAGCAGAAATACTTGGCAGAGATGCGCGCGCAGCAGCATGACGTGTAATTGACGTGCAACTAGGGGGTGAAGGGGACTTGACATTTAGCTCTACATGTGGAGACAAGAAGTCTGGGGGGTCAAGTCAACCTAATCCCAAATCATATCTAACATCCTATGTTTAAAGAACTATGTTATCCACAAAGGAAGGACTCTTAGACAAAATCTATTCTATACTGACTGTGTGTGCGTGCACAAGCGTCTAAGTGTCTATATGAGATGCAAGGGGCAGAAACCTTCCATGGTAACGGGGCTATGAATTACTTGCATGAGGACAGAGAAGCCGGGCCCTTTGCTCAGTAGCTGAAGGAAATGTTTACTTAAACTACTAGACAGGAATGCATCGGCTGAGGAACGGAGCAGATAATCTTTGAAGGTGAAATACAGTTTTTGGCAGGCAGGCAGACCGGCCGAGTCAGGCACCGTTAGCCGCACAGGGAGTAGGACAAAGTTCATGGATACAGATGTGAGCTCAAGCCGAAGCTGTCAGAGGCAGAAAGCAGGGAAAGGCTTGATGGCAGAATCAGGGCCTACTCGCCTGAACTGCAAAAATTGAGTAACTGAGCCATATAAAGTCGGTGGCCTTTCGTACTTAGGAATCGAATATCCAGCCCATTCATGGCGGATCTGAAAGAGGACATGTTGACGGTGGACGCACATGTATTTGCGTCTTCATAACTGGAACTGGAGGGAACATACATGTACTTGTAACATGCACATAGAACCGTTGGGGTCCAAGATAGGGGACATAACTGATCATAAAAATCCATATTTCCACAGTGTGCTGCCTGTGTCTGGTGGGGTGCGTGCTTGTGAATGTCTGTGTGTGCTTGGGACAGGTATGGGAGTGGGAAGTGTGGATGGTGCAGGGGTAGGGGGGGACCAAGCGCTGCAGGAGACTCACTGCTGCCGTCAGTGAAGAGTCCATGGACCTCAGCAACATCCGTTGGTCAGACATCGCTGATGACATGCCCTCCATGTACGACACCATCTGTGTCATCATTCGGGTGTGGCCATGGAGGACATTCAGCAGCGATGTCTGGCCAACCTGCAACTGCCGCAGAATGTCCTGGAATTATCTGACTGTAACCTGAGCTACCGTCCCGGCACTATGCATATCTCCCACTCATGCACATGATGTCTGAGGCCACAATATTGTTAATGCATGCTGCAATTCTGTTCACTTGAAAAATCACACTCCTATGTTGAGACTCAGCATCATTACCAACTAATATGGACATCCAAATGACTGTACAGGACAGGGCACAGGCAAGGTAACAACACATGTCTCAGACCCCCCCCCCCCCTGATGCAGAAAGCAATGTGCACTTGGATTAACTGGCAGCCTGGATGACCATGTGCAATAGTGATTACACACAGACCAGGGAACACATGTCATTTAGGGGAAGGGAGGAGGAACAGCACCGTTTGACTTTGGGGAACAGGATATGCACTGCACAAATTAACCCTCGCTGTGTATCCAGGCAACTGAGCACTTCCAAAAGCTGGTGACACACAACAAACACACATGTACCTACCCCCTTCCTGCTGCTGCAACTCCTGTAACCGCCTATCCAAGTCAGGGAAGACCACCGCCAGGACACGCTTCATCTGTTGGGTCAGTCGTCGGCCCCCGCCGTGCTTGTGTGGAGGTGAGTCTTTCAGCTGCCACCGGGCGATCCTCCGGGTCCAGCACCAGATGTCATGCCAGCGTTTGCTCATCTGTGCGAGGCGCCGACTGCGACCCTCCACAGATCTCACGGTCCTGACGGCCTGCTTCCATATCTCCCCCTTGGCGTAGGCAGTTACCTGTGAGGATGACAAAGTGAGACAACATCACTACACCTGCTCCATGTCACAGAGACACACATTTGAACATCTTTGATATGTTGAACAGGGCATAGTATGCTGGCACCGAATAGCACCTTTGTCATAGGGACATTAGCCTCTGTGGAAGCCCCAATGCACTACATGGCATTGAAAGTACACAGGTGGCATGAGGGTTGAAACACACTCCATGATCATGGCACACGCTGTGCATCACATGCAACACCAGGCTGATGGACAGCACCTCCAAGCAGTCACATGCCCCAGGCCACTGACGCAACCTCAGCAGACACAGGCACAGATCAATCACCTGCCATTGGCAACAGCGGATACAAACCTCACTCTGCACATGTGCCACTTGCCTGTGGGGTGTCACAGGTGTGGTACTAGCTCAGCAAGTCAGACACTCTGCACGGCTTACTTCTCACATCATATGGGTGGAGCTGTTGCCTCCTCCATGCAGCTGGGGTGCAACACTCCACATAGACACTCACCCACATGACAAGGAACATTCACACACATCAATGTCCAGGGGCGTACACATCATTTGGACACTCTCACCGCAGCTCCACTCAACTCACACACATCTGTGGGTACAGTCACCTGTCACAGCGGGGGGCCAGGGAATCACCTCTGGACAATAGGACAAAAATTGGCATAAGGATTGGGCAGGCTGAATGTGCCATGCACTATGCAGTGAATGTCACAGTAAGCACAATGCAAGTGAGGAGTGCACACAGGAACTACATCATGCTCTGCATGGGAGACATAAGCCATTCCCCCCCTGGGACCCACGCTAAACAACATTGCATGTCTGTCACACCTGGACACAATGCCAGAAGTGACAGTCACAAAAAAGGTGCACAGTCAAAGCTAGTGGAGTCAGCACTCACCTGCTCCCCTGGTCTCCCATACATGCTGGGGTACTGTGGGAGAATGACATCAAGCAATGCCTCTTTCTCCTCATGGGTGAAAGGCTGGGCCCTCTCCACAGACCCTGATATGGTGCCAGAGGAATCACAAGCAGCAGCAGTGGTGTTGAGTGCAAGGTAGTGCAGGCAAGTGCCCTCTTATGGGTTCTGGCTGACTTATATCTGCCTTGCTGGGCTGTTTCATTTACAGGAGTACAGAGTGATTGGTCAGTCTCATTTGCATCCTACATTTCATCCAATCCCTTTAAACATACCCCAGTGAGGGCCTTTGCATGGTTCAAAATTTGTGCATGATGTGAAGTCAACAACCACTTTGCAACATTGTATTTAGTTGCCAACTGCCTATTCCAGGCCACATGATTGAACATTTGAACTTGAAAATCGGTATCCATGACAACCAGCATGCATTTAGGCCCTAATACGTGTCCCTCATGTGTCCCTATGTAATTTATCTATCCACACACAGGTACGGTGCGTTTCACACATACTCCTACCGCACCAGTTGCACATTGCGTTTGACACATATGTGTACGACCAGTGTGTACACGTACGTGTACGACCAGTGTGTACACGTACGTGTACGTCCAGAGTGTACACGTATGTGTACGAGCAGTGTGTACACGTACGTGGACTACCAGTGTGTAGACGTAGGTGTACGACCAGTGTGTACACCAACGTGTACACACTGGTAGTCCACATACATGTACACACTGGTAGTCCACGTACATGTACACACTGGTCGTACACGTACGTGTACGAGCAGTGTGTACACCAACGTGTACACACTGGTAGTCCACGCACGTGTACACACTGGTAGTCCACGTACGTGTACACACTGGTCGTACACGTACGTGTACACAGTGTGTACACCAACGTGTACACACTGGTAGTCCACATACGTGTACACCCTGTTCGTACACGTACGTGTACGACCAGTGTGTAGACGTACGAGTACGACCAGTGTGTACATGTACGTGGACTACCAGTGTGTACACGTACGTGGACTACCAGTGTGTACACGTACGTGTACGACCAGTGTGTACACGTACGTGTACGAGCAGTATGTACACGTACGTGGACTACCAGTGTGTACACGTACGTGGACTACCAGTGTGTACACGTACGTGTACGACCAGTGTGTACACGTACGTGGACTACCAGTGTGTACACGTACGTGGACTACCAGTGTGTACACATACGTGGACAACCAGTGTGTACACGTACGTGGACTACCAGTGTGTACACGTATGTGGACGACCAGTGTGTACACGTACGTGGACGACCAGTGTGTACACGTACGTGTACACATTGCTTGTACATGTACGTGTACACACTGGTAGTACACGTACGTGTGTACGGTCCGTACACACACACGTACTCTGGCGGGAACACCAATGTGATGATACGGACCGTTCACACGCCCTCAGAGCGTGTGTACGGTGCGTTTCACAGCTAACACAGGTGATAGGAGGCGCACACGAATGGAATGGAGGTATCAGACTCGTGCACGGCTGTACATAAAGTCATAGTCATTGCAGTCCTACATGTGCAGGGCCTAGGTGTGTCAGGCAGTGATGTGGCACATGTCTCCTCATGTTTTAGCACAATAGATGTGTGATGACCTGTGTACACATGTCATGTGTGATGGGGCAGTATGTGGCACACTTCCCCTTCCCACTTTGCACATGTGTGAATGTAGTACAAACGTGTCAAGCACTGGTATGGTACAGTCACCAACACCCACAAATGTCCCCTGATGCCAGGGACAGGGACACTAACACCTGACATCTAAGTACCAGTGTGCCCCGATTTGACTGTGTCCTGTGTGTGTCATGTGTTCCCATGAGATTGCTGTTGTTGTCCCGTCAACTGCATCTGTTGTTGCTGCATCCAACATGTGTCTGTGTGTAGATGGGCATGGCACACATATACACACACCATGCGACATGTGTATTCACACGTTACGTGTGTCTGGATGCTTCAAGGATGATTTTATGACATGAGGACATATCTGCGCCGTATCCATGTCTGTGTTTTTGTTTTTCACGTGTACCCCTTCATCGCTATGTGTATGATCTGTACATTTCCAATGACATGTGACCTGTGCGTCTAGATTGCCACCAGCAGTCTGTATGAGATGACATCCTGCAGATATGTGGATGTATGTCACTCCTGTGATGTCTCTGGCTGTTCACTTACACTGGCCCACAGCTGGTTTTGGGCCATGTCATGTAGAACTTGACTATCAAATGGGTGTAGCTGGCTTGTCGTAGGAGTATCACCTGGCTGGCATACGTGTCCTGGATGTATAGCACAGACCCGACTCTGTATTTAGCAGATGTGTACTAGCAGTTGAGCATGTGCTCAGTTCATTGACATTGATGTTGTTATGTACTCACTCTTCGTTATTCCTTCCAATTTTCCCCCGACCAATGCCAGACTTGGCTGCCATGAGGGAACGTAACTGCATACGCCGTTACCGCTTCTTGCAACAGTTGATTGAGAACTTGACCGCAAAGCTTGAACAACACCTCCAAGTGTGACACAGGTATCCTACTGCGCTGACCCCCAAGATGAAGGTGATGGCAGCCCTACATTTTTTTGCCACCGGTACGTTTCAATTCACCATAGCTGATGTGGGTGGCATGTCACAGACCATCTTCAGCCGTGTCCTGCATGATTTTTTAGAAGCCATGTTGGAGCACCTGGATGAATTCATCCATTTTCCAACTCGTGAGCAGTTGACAGGTGTCAAGGGTGAGTTCTATGCCCTGGGAGGGATGCCCCATGTCATTGGGTCTATTGATGGGACACATGTGGCTTTGGTACCACCACAGGCACAGGAGGTCGCCTATCGCAACCGTAAACATTACCACTCTATAAATGCCCTTGTGCTGTGTCTTGCTAACATTCTGATTTCCCATGTCTGTGCACGTTTTCCAGGGTCAGCACACGATGCCTACATCATGAGGCGTAGCAGGGTGCCAGAAATTATGCTGGGGATGCACAACGAACAAGCATGTCTTGTTGGTGGGTATACTCTGTTTGTCCTTGGTTTCGCGCTATTTTTGTATCTTACGGCATCACCTGACCCACTTCTTTACATGATGTTTCCATGTAGGGGACTCTGGTTATCCCAACATGCCATGGCTGATGACGCCCCTCCACAACCCCAGAACAGCTGCAGATCACCGTTACAACAACGCACATGGGCTAACCAGGCGAGTGATTGAGAGGACGTTTGGCCTCCTGAAGAGCAGATTCCGGTGCCTTCACAAGACAGGCGGGTCCCTCCCATATGCACCGGTGAAGGCCTGCAAGATCTTCCTCGTGTGCTGCATGCAGCACAACATGGCAGTGGAGAAGGCTGTGCCACTCATCCTGGATCCGGATGAGCAGGAACATCCACCCGTGGAGGATGAAGGGCTTGGTCATGAGGCAAGTGACGAAGAGGAGGAGGAGGACGACGACATCCGGAGTCAGCTCATACGCAACTTCTTCTCATAATGGTGAGTCCATGGGTCTGAGTGTGCACGCCTAAAGCCTTGTGTGGCATGTGTTGCAATGTGTGTGTCCAGCTGACTGTATGCTAAGTGACTTAGATGTGTGTTCAGATGTGTCACTCGAGTGATGATCTCCTTCCACACATTTTAGCTTAGACACTCAATTTTAATATAGCATGGTGGCAGACTTATCCCTGTAGAGCATTTTGGTGTTGTTAGGTGTTTGTAATGTGTGGGCACTGCTCCTGTGCATGTTGTGTTACTATACATACATGTCGACTCACCATGGGGCACATGACATGTTGCATGACTCCCATGTATTGATAGTCACCCTTCGTAGCAGTCATCTGTGATGGGACTGTGGATTCTGATGAAGGCATCAATGTGTGTACAACTTCCCTCTGAAACATACGGGATGCTACGGGTAGATATAGTGTGGGACATCCCCATCAGAGGATACATGGGGAATTGAAGCCCCTCCGTGTGCAGCAGGGGGTGTTTGGCTCACACACTTCACTTGTGTGCCAGTTCAATGGATTTACAGCATCTGTGTTGTGAAGGGGGTGTCCTGTGTAGGTCCCACATGTTCTGCAAAATGACCTGTGAGTCTGTTCATATCGCCCTCCAAGGTGCCTCATCTCTGTCAATGCTGGTCTCTTGCCACTTTGCATGCGGCATCTCTGGCATAGTTGTCAAAGATTGGGCATATGGGTCTATGTGTAGTTTAGCAACATGCATGCAGTTCTTCAGGGATTAGAATATCCATTGTGCATGATGTCCATGGTTGTGTATGTATTTGGGCATGTTGGCTGCCACAACAGACCGTCAACACCTGCTGAGGGTGTGTATCCTGTGCGAAGCTCGTCCTTCAGTTTAATGATCCGGTGTCAGTCATCTTTGGGGATTGTGCATCCATTGTCTCTGGGTGTGCCATGGGAAACCGGACACTCCTCCTTTACATACGCCTGTTGCAGTAGTCCTTTCTGACACCCTTGTCTTTGTGTGCAACGAGTGGCATAGTTTCTAGGTCATGCCACCTGCTGCTGCAGCCCCTGCAGTGAGGGCACAGAGAGTTTACAGATTCGGCAACACACACACATCAAAGATGCTCCTCCCTTCCTCCCTCCACCCATTCATTTGTCTGGCATCAGCTTGTCTGTGCCACTGTTGCGCCCATGCAGTGCCAAAGGCTGGACCGCCAGCACATGCAACGTGCACATTGCACGAACCTCATGTCCTTACATGACCCACATCACACGACAGTCTGATGTTGCAGCCACCCTCCAAGCATTGTCCATCCAAGGAGCTACCGCCTGCTCTCAGGCATACCCTAGGCGCACACACGACACCTTTGCATGATGATTGTGCAACTCCAACTGCCTACACAGCGCTGCCCCGCCTTCCAGGCCCTGTCATACCAACCAGGTAATGTCCCTCCTACTCCCCACCGGCTCCGTACACCAGCAAGGCCATGGGAGTGGGACTCAAGCCTTCAGCATGTAGTATAGTGGCATAATGTGGCACATGGCCCAGGTATCATCTCTCAGCGTGTCAATCCTCAATGTGTCCAGGTCCCCCTCACCGGAATCACATGCACACAGCACCTCTTCATCAGCTCGTATGTCATTGACAGCCAGGTGCTCCTCACCCTCACCAAAGACGCAGCCATTGGCAGTTCCAACATTCAAGAAGGCATGAGATCCATTGATGGATGGCTGAACATCAGCCACTTGAGGCTGAACTTGTACAGGACTGAGGTAATCATCTGAGGATTGTCCCCTTGCAGGTGGGTCAACTGCTTGTGTCCCACCCGTAAGAGCCCTGCACATGCACCCAGTGGCCACGCACACAAGATGGTGTGCATCATGGAATTGTCACTCACATTTGCCATGCTAATCACCAGCATCTGTACCTCAGGGTGCAACACCCTCTGCATGATGCACATGATCCACAGAGAGATCCACTCCAAGGAAAGACAGACCATGCCCCAGGAGCACGACACCAGCCGTGTCAACTACTGCCCCGCCCTCTACGGAGCAAGTACATCCTAACACCCGGGAAACCAGTCCACATCCAGGCTGCATGTGCACACCTCAGCTTCAACATCCTGCGCCCCAGCCACATCACCGTTCACCAGAGATAGCTGCAATGTATCACTGTGTGCTGCAGGATGACCTTCAGACTCCTCACCCACACTCAGGATGCAGGACACAACCCCAGACCCCACACCAACCTTGGCCGTCTGTCATCCGAGACCCCGTTGTGCCAACTCCGTGCATCCAACCTTGCCCTTGCCACCATTCTTCACATCCACCGTACTCCAGCATGCTGGACATAGTTCTCCCACCTGGCAAGACATACCTTCTACTCCCTCCCCGGCAACATCCACATGAGCCATGACCTCTACACCTTCAGGATACTCTTCCCAATTGGTCTGTCCGCACAGTAATGCATGCCCCCCTCAGCATCTTGAGGCCATCACGGGTGAGTATTGTGCTCCATGTCTGTATAGTTTGATACATTGTGACCCATGTGTGTCCTGTCCCAGACTCAGATTCCAGGGTATGGATGGGTGGAGTTAGTTCAACACTCATGCATAGTTTGACATTTCCCCACACGTAGGTTGTGTACTCATGCAAAATTAATGCAACATGTAATTGTAGAAAAAGAGATTTATTCTCGGTGTGGGGCCTGTTTAGTGTGGACAAATAGGTGCTATACAGTGTGCATGGAATCCAAAGTTCACAGGGGGAGATGGCATCCTTGTCAGTTGGAGTCATCAGAGTCAGACCACAGTGTTGGTCATCATTGGTCAGACTGTGACCAGCAAGTCCATGTGGCAGAGAATGTCATTGGATGAGGTGCTGCTGTTTCGCCAGAGGGCCAGGTGCCAGGCCAGGTGACCTGGGAGATGTGGATGGTCCGCTGCCTCTCACGGTCTTTTCCGTGGACGACCCACCTTCCGGGGGGGGGACCCTCAGATGCAGGCCTTGATGATGCTTGGGACGCTCCGTCGGATGAATCCTCCTCCTCCTCCCTCCCTGTGGCTGGTGCTGGTCTTCGCCTGGTGGCACAGGGAGGGTTGCCCATGTTGTCGGCGATCCGACGGAGTGAACGGCTTATGTCCGTTTGCACCGCTCAGCCAGTCTTGCCTCCATACGTCCTTGGTGTTGTTGTTGACTGGCGTGTTGCTCGGCCTTCTGGTTCTTAATCTCGTTGAGGGTCCCCACTACCTGGCTGATGCCCCTGGTGTCATGCCGGTATGTCTCCAAGATGTGGCATATGTGTGACATACCGGTTCCCTCAGCTGGCTGGTCAGGTTCGCGCCTCCGCCTGCCTCCACTTCCACCACCCCTGCCCACACAAGCCTGGCCTGCCGTTGTGGGCACATCGGGTCTACCGAAGCCCTGAGGGATGGCATTTGCAGGGTTGTCTGGCTCCTCCTGGGTGGCCGGAGAACCGTGTTCCTCCAGGTCAGACTGGCTCAGTTGTTCTGTGCGGGCAGGGCTCCTGGGTGTCTCCTGGGATGTGGCAAGAATTGGGGTGGTGGTTGGCACAGATGTACCTGACGCAGGTGCTGCAGGGGCTGGGGCACCAGAGGGTCCAGGTTGGTTGTGGTCATCCACAGAGTGCTGAGAGTCGTTGCTGCCGGTGGGATCATCTTCCTGCCGAGCCTGGGCCTGTGATTGTTCCCCCCCAGTGTTGGGGGGAGATCCATGACGTTGCCCTGTGTGTGAGAGAGAGACAATGTTAATGCTGTTTCATGCGACATCCATGTTTCATACATACTCAGGTTGCCACAGTTACTCCAGGTAGTTGTATGTGCCTAGCATTCACATCAATGTTCACTTGTGGATGGGTATGTTGCAGGGGACTGATTGAAAGGTTATCCAGGGTCTTTGACATGTCGCATTTGGCCTTGGATGCTTTTTTGGCTGAGGCTTGATCTTGTTGTGTCACATGTCCATTGTGAGAGTGTGTGACTCCCTTGGCTGCCCCGGGGGTGTGTGCTTATGTGAGGGGTGAGTGATCATCACTCAGCCCGACGCTGTTCAACATCCACATGGCCCCCCTCACACAAGTGGCCCACCACCACAACCTCTAAGATATCTCCTACGCCGACGACACCCAGCGCATCCTCACCCTCACCAAGGACCCTCACACCGCCACGACATACATCCACGAGGGTCTGAGGGCCATAGACAACTGGATGCGGAGTAGCCATCTGACACTGAACTCGGACAAGACGGAGGTCCTCATCCTGGGACCCACACCCTCAGCCTGGGACGACTCCTGGTGGCCAATCGCTCTGGGGACATCACCGACACCCACCAAACATGCACGCAACCTAGGATTGATCCTCGCATCCTCCCTCTCCATGTCCAAGCAGGTCAACGGCGTCTCCTCCTCCTGCTACGACACCCTATGCACGCTCCGCCGGATCTACTGGTGGATCCCGACTTAAACAAGTAGAACAGTGACACAGGCCCTCGTCAGCAGCTGACTGGACTACACCACTGCACTCTACGCAGGACGCCCATCCACACACCACCCCCCTCCTGAGAGACCTGCACTGGGTCCACATCGACAAGAGGATCACCTGTAGGCTCCTCAGCCACGCACACAAGGCACTCCACACCGCTGGACAAGCCTACCTGCACATCAGACTCAGCTTCTACACCCCCCACCCACAAGCTCCGCTCCAGCCTCCTCGCCCTCGCAGCTGTCCCCCGCATCCAACTTACGCCCGCCTGCAGCAGATCCTTCTCCTACCTCGCCGCCAGGAGCTTGAACACCCTCCCAACCCACCTACGACTGATCCAAGACCTACTTGCCTTCTGATGTCTCCTCAAGACCTGTCTCTTCGAGCAGTATTGGAACCCCCCCCCCCTCAGCGCCTTGAGACCCTCACAGGTAAGTAGCGCGCCTTACAAGTACCCAGATCGATTGATGGTGCCTGCTGGTGGGTGTAGTGTGATTTGGCAGTTGGTCTCCCATGTGATGTATCTGTCCCCCCATGGCGCATGCTGCCATGTCAGTGAGTGTGAGTTCCTGTCCTAGATATCTGAGCTGGTTGTGTGTTTGTGTTAGATTTTGCAGTTGTCACAGGAGGGCCCTGAGCTGCCTACAGCAGAGCCAAGTGTCAGCTACCTTGTCAGTACTTTGCCAGTCCCTGTGCATTGTGCATGGTGCATGGGTATGTAACTGGGCCATATGGGCTTAGTGCATTGGTGTCTGTTTCAGAGTTGTACAATATGTTTAGTGATCACCACCCTCCCAGCATCCCGGACATCCTGTCTTGGGTTTGTGGTTTGTGTAGGCTGGGACATGGCATGGCCTTGCTTTGTAAATGGGGCATACTCATGTTAGTGGCATGAGCGTTATTTAGAGTGTGGTTGTGTCAGGTGAGGGCTTGGGGGTAGGTGAGTGCATTTGTTGTAGTTGGGGTGTGGATGCCATTCCCCCATGTTACGTGAGTTGTTTGTGTACTCACCAGGCTCTCGGACTCCTTCGACTCCGTGTACTCCCACCAGTGGAAGCAGGGCCATCACCTTCTCCTCCCAGGGATGGTAATGTACCGGTCTGCGGGGCAGCCCACCTCCTGTGATGTTACTCTGGGCGTATTCCTCGTTCATTTTGCGCTTGACTGCCCTGCGCAGATCGTACCACCTGGCTTGACATTCATTCCTGGTCCTTCTGATGGGCGCAACAGCATTCACCCGATCGACGATCCTCTGCCACAGGCTAGTTTTTTGGGATATGCTGGTCTGTCTGACCAATGTTCCAAACAGCTGTGGCTCGACTCTGATGATTTCGTTGACAAGGATGTCCAGCTCCTCCGTTGTGAACTTTGGATTCTTGTCTGTGGGCATGGTGTGGGGTGTGGGTGTGGATGGTTGTGGGTGTGTGGGTGTGAAGGTGTAGGTGTGTGTGTATGTGTAGAGGGGGTCTGTGTGAAGGAGGTTGTGTGAAGGTGTGTGAGTTAAGGTGTATGGGTGCAGTTGTTTGTGTGTGTGGGCCCTTTTTATTGGTCCATTTGTGGGTGTGGCTGTGTTTGAACTTTTGGTGGGTGTGTTATAAGAGGTGGATGTGATTTTGGGCCTCTGTTTGACTGTTTGGATGTGCCAGGTCAGTCTTTTAGTTGTTTTTTGTCCTGAAGACGTGTTTTGTGGTGTTGTGCGAGTCGAATTGACGGTCCTTGTGCTGTTTTACAGTGTCCTGGTTCAGTACGAGTCTTTTTCGCGTAGGTAAGGTGCGTCCATGGCTATGTTGTTGTACAGTGTTCACATGTGCAATGGTGTTCTACGACTCGTACATACGCGATGCTGGGGTACGGTTTGGGGTACGGTGCATCCAATTACGGGGCTGGGGTGGGGGTTACGGGGCGTACAATCATGTGTGCTGGGGTACGGCGCGTACATGGGGGATGCTGGGGTACGGTGTTGGGGTACGGTGCATCCGAGTACAGGGCTGGGATGGGGGTTATGGCGCTTACATATGCGTGTGCTGGGGTTGGGGGGTACGGCACGACCATACGCGAGTGCTGGGGTATGGTGCGTACATGCGCGGGTGCTGGGGTGGGGGTACGGCGCTTACATGCGTGGGTGCTGGGGTGGGGTGGTACGGCGCGTACAAAGACAGGTGCTGGGGTGGGGGTACGGCACATACATGCGCAGGTGCTGGGGTGGGGGGTACGACCCGTACATACGCGGGTGCTAGGGTACGGCGCGCACAGGCGCGGGTGCTGAGGTGGGGTGGTCCGGAGCGTACATACGCGGGTGCTGGGGTACGGCGCATACATGTGCGGGTGGGGTGGTGGGTCTGTGCGACTCATACTCCGGGCCCAAGTGTACCGGGGTAGTGGTCGTACAAAGTTCGCTCCGTACGGGACGTTTTCCATACCCTCAGGGATTCTGAACAGCGGTACGGATCGGACTTGTGCGCTCAGACTTCGGTTTTACGACTCTGTCCGGGGACGTCTCGTTGTCTTTTCCCGAGGCAATTCGTATGTAATTTAACGGTACGAATCGTACTTCGCCGTTTGTACGGGACTTGTATGACTCGTACGTAAAAATATACGGATACGAGTCGTACAGGAAATATTTTTACCGGATCGGAATCGGCACCTAAATGTACATTCAAAATTAATTTGAAATGAAAATACTTAATTTATTATTAAAATAACTTGCCGCCCTATGCCCTTAAAATAATGAATTTAAAAAAATGTATTAAAAGAATTACAAATTATAATTATACATTAAAAATCACAAAGTACACAAATCATTAAATAATAATTAGCCATTAATTTAATTCCTATAGTTAATTTAAAGTAACTATTTATAATTAACATCAACAATAATTTATCATTGAAAAAATGTAGCATTTAAAACATGCCCCATTTTATTCCTCTACAAATGCAACTTATGAATTACTAATTAAATTAAAAATTTACACATTGTTATAAATAATATTAAAATATTTATAATAATACTGTTTGCTATATTTAATATCATAAGTGATAGCCTGCACTGGCTAGGCAAGTGCTCCAAAATTATAACATGCAGCACTCTCTGGAAGAGGGCAAAGGCATTATGCTGTTAAGGATTTGCCATAGGCGCTTGCAGTTCACCTTCAGGGACAGGCCAACCCTAATTTTAAGAAATCTTGAAAAGCCCTCTTTCCCTACCTTTAATAGGCTCCTCCCTTTAATGAGTCTGGATAATAAATTGACTCCCGGACCTTTCTCTCGGATGTATGACGTTACAACGCACACTTTTACAACGCATGCATTTACAACGCATTTTTTACAACGCATAATCCATTACAACGCACTACACTTACAACGCATGACACTACAACGCATTTTTAAAAACTACCTTTACAACGCATACCATTACAACGCATAATATTACATTGCATTTCAGGTAAGTATTAGATAGTATAGGGGTAAAAATTACTTTTCTAACTCCAGGGGGTGCAACAGTAGGGTAAATGTTGGATAGTATAGGGGTAAAAATTACTATTCTAACTCCAGGGGGTGCAACAGTAGGGTAAGTGTTGGATAGTATAGGGGTAAAAATTACTATTCTAACTCCAGGGGGTGCAACAGTAGAGTAAGTGTTGGATAGTATAGGGGTAAAAATTACTATTCTAACTCCAGGGGGTGCAACAGTAGGGTAAGTGTTGGATAGTATAGGGGTAAAAATTACTATTCTAACTCCAGGGGGTGCAACAGTAGGGTAAGTGTTGGATAGTATAGGGGTAAAAATTACTATTCTAACTCCAGGGGGTGCAACAGTAGGGTAAGTGTTGGATAGTATAGGGGTAAAAATTGCTATTCTAACTCCAGGGGGTGCAACAGTAGGGTAAGTGTTGGATAGTATAGGGGTAAAAATTACTATTCTAACTCCAGGGGGTGCAACAGTAGGGTAAGTGTTGGATAGTATAGGGGTAAAAATTACTATTCTAACTCCAGGGGGTGCAACAGTAGGGTAAGTGTTGGATAGTATAGGGGTAAAAATTACTATTCTAACTCCAGGGGGTGCAACAGTAGGGTAAGTGTTGGATAGTGTAGTGTAATATTATGCGTTGTAATGGTAGGCGTTGTAATGGAATGCGTTGTAAAGGTAGTTTTTAAAAATGCGTTGTAGTGTCATGCGTTGTAAGTGTAGTGCGTTGTAATGGATTATGCGTTGTAAAAAATGCGTTGTAAGTGTAGTGCGTTGTAACAGTTGCGTTGTAAAGGTTGTTCCCCCTTTCTCTCATTCCTCCAACTATGTAATTGGGGAACAATCTTCGCCTGTGTTCCAAATTGTAATCAAAGAGAGCTCAAAACAGGATTCTGTTCTAAGATTTGCTAGTTGGAATATTGCAGGAATTAAATCTAAACTGTCAGATGCAAAATAGCTACATTTAATTAACCAGTATTGCATGGGAATATTGTAGGAAACTTGGCTGCTCGAGTTGTATTTTTCTAGAGAGCTAGCTACCTTGATTTGTATCTAAAAAATGCTTAAAGTTGCTGCTGTCACTGTGAGGCTTGGACGGGATCCAGGTTCTGTGGGTTGTGTATTTTGTAATTTTTTTTTTTTTTAATTATTCTTTATAAGTCTTTGTACAACAACATTGCCAAATTGAGTCACTGTTCAAGGTGATATCTGTATTAGAGGCTAGAACCTTCTCTACACTGCAACATTTTAACTTGGGTTGGATGGGGATTTTAGTGCCAAGATAAGTCAGATACTTGATGATACTAATACTTTTGGGAGAGATGATACCCCCTCTGTTTTCTTGAGACTGATGAGAGGAGTCACAAATTGATTAAAGGTCTGGGGTAGACTGATCTTCTTAATTTGGGGTCTATGGAGGAGCAATAGTTTGACCAAAAGCCATCTTTTGTGGGATGGGTAAAAGGGTCAGCAATTGAATATTTATCTATGTTGAGGCTCTTGGGGAAAGTAGTGAAGGCAGGTGTAATCATGGATACCTGCTATAGTGACTATAATCCATTTCCTTTCGATATGTTAATGCACATACATGATTTGAATATAAATGAATTGGGCTTAAATTGACTGAGCACCAAGGATAAAGGGCACAGAATTAAATGGTGCAGCGTCTCTATTTCCTACCTGTAACATTCCCGTATTGGGGCAGCCCAGAGTATGCTTATGGCTTCTCTACTCATAGTAGATTCCCATAGCGGGGTCTTAGAAGCATTTCACTCCTTAAATAATTCAGCTAAGCAGATTTATTTATTTATTTTTGAGATTTATACAGCGCGTACAATTGCCCGTAGGCGTCTCGGCGCTAGAAACTTGAAGGTATTCCCGAGGTTAAGCCGGTATTCCCGATCAAACAGCCAGGTCTTTATCTTTCTACGGAAATGCATCAGGGATGGGCTGTCTTTGATGGATGCTGGCAGGGAGTTCCATAACCTGGGAGCTGCCACAAGGAAGCGTCTATCACCCCAGTTAACTGTTTTTGTTTGTGGTATTTGAAGGATTTTAAGGTTGTTAGATCGGAGCGATCTTATGGAGGACTGGTATCTGAGATGGGATTTCAGGAAATGTGGACCACAGTTGTGCAATGCTTTATAGAGTATGCACAGCGCTTTGAACTTGATCCTGTTTCGAATCTTGAGCCAATGCAAGTCCCTTATAGTCTCAGAGATTGGTGAGAACTTAGGGATTCCAGACAGGAGGCGGGCTGCAGCATTCTGGATGGTCTGCATTTTGTTGGTCACTCTTGCTTGGGCGTTGATGAATAAGCCGTTACAATAGTCAAGAGATGACAGCACGAGGGCGCTTACCAGCGTCTTACCTGCTGAGGTTGGTAAAAACGGCATGATTTTCTTGATCAACCTAAGTTTGTGATGGGCTGTTGCTGCTATTTTATTTGAGTGGCCTATAAAATGTAATTTATCGTCAAAAATCACCCCCAGATTTCTGACGGTGATGGCTGGTGTAGGTGGTGTTCCGTGCGTGGGGCGCCACCAGGTGTTTGACCATCCTGGGGAGAGATGTCCAAATATGACGACCTCCGTTTTTTCGGCATTTAACTTTAGACAGTTAGAGGTCATCCACTCACCGATCGCCCGCATGCCCTCTTGAAAGTTTTCAGCTACCTTGTCTCCATTTCCGTTAAGGGCCAACACAAGCTGGGTGTCATCCGCGTACGAAGTAAGGCTCATCCCATAGGCCTTGATGACAGAGGCCAGGTCCGACACGTAGATATTGAATAGTGTCGGACTAAGGGATGAGCCTTGGGGAACCCCACACGGTAGTGACAGCTTGTGCGATTGGAAGGGCCCCAGTGTGACCACCTGTAATCTACCGGCCAAGAAGGAGGAGAGCAGATTTCTAGCCATGTGGCGGATGCCCAGGTTTTCGGCACGGTCGACCAGGATCTTGTGGTCGACCGTGTCGAAGGCTGCCGACAGATCGAGCAGTAAGAGTATTGCTGTACCTCCCTGGTCCCGGATGACTCTTATGTCCTCTGTAGCTTTTATTAAGGCAGTTTCGGTTCCGTGGAACTTGCGGAAACCAAATTGGGTGTTGTCCAGTAGTTGATGTTTTTCTATGAACTCTGAGAGTTGTGAGTTCATAGCCTTTTCCACTACCTCTGCTAAAAAGGGGAGACTGGCTATGGGGCAGTAGTTTTTTGGTTGGTCCTTGTCCAAATTAACCTTCTTAAGTAGGGGTTTGACCAAGGTATTTTTAATGGAGTCTGGGTATATCCCAGTTCTGAACATTGTGTTGCAGATTGATACAATGTCAGGGGAGAGATAGTCCATGATCGGACGAATGACTTTTAGAGGACAAGGATCTAATGCTGAGCCTGATTTGATTGTGGCCGTTGTTTCCTTGATTTGTGTTTCTCCAAGGTCTAAGAACTGAGAAAGTTCGATATTGTTGGTCCCGTTGTTAGATATGGGGGGGCTGATTACTGTTTTTGTGGAGAATGCTTGATATATATCATTTACCTTTGTGAAAAAGAAATCAGCCAGAGAATCACAAAAGACTTGGGATTGTGGAGGATTCAGGTCCGGTACGTTTCCCGCTAAGACCTTAGTTATCTCAAAAAGTTTTTTACTTGAGTTTTTAGCAGAATTGATTTGTTCAGTGAAATAGGATTTTTTTGTCTCGACAATAAGAGCTTTGTATTGTCCGAGTGCTGGTCTTGCTTTCAGCGCTGTAGGATCTGCGCCAATGTCTCTCCCTGTTTCTACAGAATTGCCTCTTAATACGGAGCTCCTCTGTAAACCATGGGGCTGATGGCGTTGCTCTGTTTCTAGAGTGTTTTTTAGTTGGGGCTAAGGAGTGGGTGGCGGTACCTATCCACTCCTGAAATTGTCGTGTGGCCACGTTTGGATCAAATGTTGAGTCAGGACGAGTTTTTTCAAGTAGGCTCGTTAGCTCAGCGTGATCGATGTCCTTCCAAACTTTGATGGTTTGTGGTTTCGGTACAGAGTGGGGTCTGAGTCTATTTAATGTGACTGATATTTTTATAAAAATGGCGAAGTGGTCGGTCCATGGCATTGGTAAGGTATCTATTATATTATTAACGCCTTGCATATTAGTAAAAATGCCGTCTAACGTGTGACCGGCTATATGGGTGGGGGTGGTTACCAGTTGCCGAAGACTCATGGTGTGAATGTCTGATATCAAGGACTGGGTATCTTTGTCAGATGCATTCTCAAGATGGAAGTTCAAGTCGCCCAATAATGTAAATGAGTCTTCCAGCGCTGGAGCTTCTAGTATTGCACCCAGATTTGCTAGAAAGTTGGTGCGAGAGCCTGGTGGTCGATATAGTAGGATGCCTTTAAAATGAAACGATGGGGTGAGTTTAAGATCGAAAAGAAGGGCTTCGCAGGAGGTGGAGTGAATGTGAGATATTCTGACCGTTATGTGGTCGCGGGCGATGATGGCTAGTCCTCCTCCGCGCTGCCCCACTCTATCTAGGCGATAGGCGTTATAGGCTGGGGGGGTCGCAACTGCCATGTCAGGATCGGATGCTCCATCCGTCCATGTCTCCGTAAGAAAGAGACAGATCATGTACCATCTTTCAGGCACTAGAAGACCGGACAAAATCCAGTGGTTTGACAATAACTGTAGAGCAGCTAACTAGCGATTGAGAGAGGCTCTTAATGTCCAGACAAGGATTCAAGAGGATATTTCCATTTCTAGAGCCCAAAATAGGCTAGCCATTAAGGAGAGGAAACACACTCTGAAAGAAGGGCCTGGGACCATCTGATGCACACCTGTAAAACGGGAGACACTAAAAGGTTCTGGGAGGTAGTTAAGGGGAAACAATTGTCCACAGGTACTACTGAGAACTTAGGTACCCATATATCCTCAGAACAGTGGATGACCCATTTTAGTAAAATCTATTCAACTGACTATAGTGGGCAACTGACAGTGTTGAAGTATCACCCACGTTCCCATTGGATATTTGGTTTGAGCTGGAGTCTGCTCTGCAATCTGAGTCAGCCCTTCCAACAACATCTGTATAAGTTGAACATTCCTTTTTGGGGCCCGCTAATCGTGAACATCCTTAATGCAGCAGCTATTTAAGGCATTCCCAAGGCATGGAAAGTTGTTACAATCGTACCCATTTTCAAAAAAACTAACTAGGTAGGACCCAAGCTGTTATTGGCCTAGCTCTTTGTTAAAGTCAATTGTTAAAGTGGCGGGCAGAATTATTCTGAACTGAATAGATGAGGTGGCCATGTTCAACAATATCCTTAGTCCTGACTGCAGCCAATCAGTGAAGAGCATGTGGGGGTGAAGAGGAATCTCTACGTCACATATTGTGATTCTGTGAGAAACTACACACTTTGAGAATATACTGGCTTCGCCCCATCTGGCGTATCTTATAATCTTAAAGATACTAACATGTCAAGTTGCACTGATAGAGTGCATTAAAGGCGAATCAGTGCAGCTGGTGGCACGCTTCATGAAATACCTGTTTTCAGTAAAAGTCGTCCTGGATCCCGATAATCATATAGAACTATAATCCATAATGTTGTGCCAATTTTTTTAACTTTCCATTTTATTATAGTTGCCTAAATGGGGTCTAAACAGTGTAATCTCCAGAATAACAGGATGACAAACCCTCACATATTATTTTATAACATTGGAAATTATGCACCTTGTACTGATTTTAACACGGCCTGATTGCAATGATTTTAATTAACTATGCAATAAAAAATTATCTTACCCTAGCCCTGTCCAGTATGGGATTAAAGAAGGCAGGGGCACATTGGAGCAAAGTCTGGAGCAAAGTGTAAACCTAAATCAGATGATTTTTTAAATATGTTGTCGCCAAGCAAGGTACTGTCTATTTAGCGTTTATCGACTGAAGCAGTGCCTTCAACTTGGTGAACCGGTGAAAGATTTGGATTCTACTGGCTGATTTTGTAATGCATAAACAAAGCTAGATTTTTTATGTGCTCTACACACAGATGTTACTGCTGCCATTGGATATGGAAAGAAGGTGGAATGCACAGAATGCTTAAATCTTCCCTGATGAGTCAGGCAGGGGGGCATCTTGGCACCTCTTTTATTTTTTGTTTTATATCAACTGCTTCAAACATTTTCCATTGTTAAATAGGAAAGATATGCTTAAGGTAATCACTGTATTTGTTCTCTCCCTGCTATATGCTGAGGATGCAGTTTTGTTATCTCGTACCTTGAACGATCTGGGGTCGAAACGTCGACATTTTTATGTTAACCAGCCTATCAACAACGGACTATTTTCACTGTGTTTTACTACATAGGCTTGGCCAATAATTATTGTAATATTTCATGTGGCAAAATAACAAGTATATTGGATGCCAAATGTGAATTGTTGGATTGCACTAATTACCTTTCCTGTCCATATCACTCTGTCCTTCACAACAAATCATGCACTTTACCTTTATTTTACTTCCCTTCTTCTGGGCACATTGTCAATACAAGCCTGAAAGTTTTTTCATATGATTGCAAAGATGAGGATGTGATTAAATAACATCTCTCAGTCATTTAGTGTTGTGATTCCTTTTATGTATTGTAACTATCTGTGTAACGTTTTTTGTTTAGAGTATTGTTTACTGTGACCCATCTTTACTGCACTGCTGAATACCCAGGTCCCAGTACCATTGGGTCTACCCTACTTGTAACGTTTACAACCCACTGAGCATGTATAGAGGCAGTCTATGTCACTCTTTGTACTGATCAACTAAAATGGTAACTGTCAGATCTACTAAACTATAAAGTTCAGCTAAAATGGTATCTATAAGATCTGTCTCCATTACAATGACATTACTCTTCCTTCTATGGCTGTTGTGTGGCATCCTGTTAATGGAGCAGTCCAAGAGGAAGAGAACAAATCCGGACACATAGGATGTATTTATGTGATTGTGGGGTTAATGTTTGCCAGGTGTGTGAGATTTGTGACATGGGTAAAAATGGGAAGGCACAAAAATGTAGCCCTAAATAAACTTGCTAATGTTTTGAAGAAGTAGTTGGGGTACTATCTAATTATGTCTAAGAAATATATATATGTAACATTGTTATTGACTTCTAATAGCTATTTGAGAGAGGATCGATAGCCTTTTATCCAAAAGGGTATATTTTAATAACGGTGCCTCTGAATGCGAATTGATTATATCTTAGCCACTCTACTTAAAAAAGTTTGTTGGAATATTATCCTTGTACTCTAATTTAAAAACCCAACACACTGATATTCATTTTATCAAACAATGGTGATCAAAAATTGGAATATGCATAGCGTGTAAAGAAACAACTAGAATCGTTTCTGAAACAAGTGTCTAATAGCACCTTGAGTGATGATTGTCGGCTCTTGATTAAACTTATCAAAACCCTCAAAAGAGATCACTTCAAAATGTATCAATGTTTCCTTTTTACCTAATGCGTATGTCAGCCTAAACAGATATATAGTCTTAGTATGGCAAATAATATTGGTACAGTTCTTTGGCTAAGGGGAGTTGGGTTAATTGCAGGTACTGCCACTTCAGTAAATGCAGATGGCTGGTTTAACCTTTTTGGCATTGCTGATAAAACTTTGGGGAGAGGTGAATTAGCCTTTTTTACCTTGTGGCCTAAAGTTAGATTTCTTTACTGTCATATTTCTACTGCACTCAACCACTCAAAATACTCAAACAATCTAACAACTATAACCCGAAAGCTGCAAAAACTGCAAGAACCCCGAATTGCAACATTCTTGGGCCTTGTCCATAATCGTCTTGGCCCATCGTCAACGTGCCTAGTGAGTTGACGTGTTACTAACACCCATGTCACCCAGATTCATTTTTCAATGACTGTGGGAGGCTGGGTTGATTGACAGGTGAGCATCACTGGGATTGGTTCAATGAGCTCAGCGGTAGAGGATCCCTCGCAGGCAAGTGCCATTACATTGAAGGAACAGCAGTGCTCACAGAAAAGTTAAACAGTTAATATTACCAAAGTCTCTTCTTACAGTAGCATCCACGCTCCACCACGCTGAGCAGCTTTTTGTATTGATGGTGGGCTGGCAGTGGGATGGACATGGGAGCATTACTGAGATTGGCTCAACCAGCCAAGTGGTAAAAACCCCTACAAAAAATGGTAGTGCAATCACATCAAGAAGATGAAAGCTGTGTAGACAGGAAAGTTAAACAGTAAATAGCAGCAAAGCCTCTTCTTACAACAGCATTCTTTGCTGAGCTGCGTTTGTAGTGTCAGTGTATTTCTCTAAACATTGGTCCATTGGGATACTTTTCTATGAAACCCTTCATGTGTGTATCAATGGCAATATATAACCATTCACAGTTTTTTGATAATGATATAATCAATAAAAATGACAGGAAAGACATCCTTGTTTGTGCAATCAGTTCTCGGTATTCCCTTATATCATCTTGAATTATCACATAGGTGTGAGATATATTGTTTCATAGTGATACTAGTGCAGATGGTGCAGTGCGTGAACAAATTGTGAAATGTGTCCGAGTACAAGATAAAAACAACTCTTTAAGGAGGTCCCAGGCCTCAATTTCAACAATAAAGGTTTGTCAACAAATATCAATATTCCTCTTTATAAATAGTCCAAACCTTGTGTTGATGTTTCACCCTCTAATTGCTCATAATGTCTCCCTAGGACAAGCCATCTCACTAGTGGGGCACCCACAACCAATTTTCTGGTGGTGTGTATAGTGTTATTCAATGCAGGACACTACTCAATCCAATCATTTACATAGTTTTGATCAACTTCTTGTGGAATAAATCTCTGAATATTTTTCAATTGAGGTCTGACTGGGCTTCCAGAAACTCTCACTTCATCCAGAGGACCTACATACTGAGGCGCCTTCTCCTCTCTCTTTAAATGATCATTCTTCTGTTCTCCCTTGGTTCTATTCCTCATTAGATTAGAACCCATGTGTGTGATTGTGTGTATGTTTGCGTGCATATGTACACACAAGTGTGTGCCTGCAACTTATGCCAAGCTTTATTGAATGGGAAACTGCCTTAACAATGCGTGCAGAGCCACACGTGCCTTTTCCCAGCAAGCCGTACCACGCTTAGCATACCCACGCATATGCGTGGTTAGGGAAATGCGCCGTATAGTTGCTGAGCAGAGGCAAAGGAAAAGGAAGACAGGAAGAGGAGGGACTTTTGGAAATCGGGAGAGGACACAGGGACGTAAGATGGGCTGGGGCTTTGTCCTGGGGGTGTAGGGGTAGTTTTTCAGGGTGGGAGGTACGTTTAAGTACTCAAGAGGGGGTCAGGGTTGTTTATAGGGCAGGAGACAGTATCAAGTCCTCAGGGCAGGCAGAAAAGGGACGGTTTACGGGGCAATTTAGGGATGTAGGGGGCTGGAGGCATGTGTGGTAATCACCATTGCCTGTAACATATCTCAGCAACTAACTGTATTAATATTAATGTTTTTTTCAAGGTATCAGGGAACATCTAACAGATATATGTTCTACCAAATTTAAGGATGAAGCAACAAGAGACATTTCTTATTGGGAAAACCCATATTAGTGTCCCTAATATAGATCAATAAAGGAACTGGCAGAGTTGCCTCCTGACAGTTCAGGAACTCAGGGGGACACCTCCTCATAACATCTAAGAAATTTTTTTGCCATAACGTACTAGAAGCCTAGAGCAGGGTCTCTAGACACATAGACCTGCATTGTAAATGCCATGGATTTTTTAGGATCCCATGCAGACACTGTTTCAACAGGGATCACATAAACTAATTATGCAAGTATTACCATACCTGTTAATTCCCAGTAATTACTTGGTGCAGCAAGGTTTACAACCCCTGAATATCTTTGGCAATTAAAACCTGGCCTGCTGAAATTTAAATAAGGAAACAAATCTGAGTGAAGGCCCAGTAAATACTGAGACATTCATATTTTGCCGCAGGGTATGCCCTATTTTGTGGGTAAATCTCAGACTTAAACCGTGATTAGGACCTCCAGCCCGCAGCTGTGGCGTCAAGACCACCGCATTGCAAGTAAAATGCAGGGCTGGTGGTTTTGCATCCGTGCAGTCATGGCGGCAGCATACTGTGGCTCTATGAAAGAGATGCAGCCAATGCCAGCCAAGCTGCAATGCCTCTGGGCGTTTGGGCGCACTGTTTTCCTGCAGCGCGGTCTGCAGGAGAAACAGTGCGCAGAAACGTGCTGATGGCATGGTGGCACACATAGGTGTAACTATGAACATATCTCCAGGGCACATTCACCCTGCAGACATGAATTCCCCCGTAAAATCTTCCTTTCCACCAACTGTTTTATGGCAGTGTCCGGGCCATGAAAAACTCAGTGGAAAGGCAGGTTGTAATGGGCATGAACTTGGGGTGGATGCTTTTTTGTAATATTGCTCCTGTCACTGTGGTGTGAGACCCTTCGCCATAAATCTATTGTTAGCCATACACCATGTTAAACCATCCAGTCAGGTTTTATGTGGGTTTTTAGGGAAAAAATCAGAGAGGAATTGATGTTTCTGAAAGTCATGACCCAGTTATGCTTGTTGGTTTCTCCAAGCATGTGATATGTGGGGATAAGTTAATATTTATTTCTACCTACATCTGACACCGATAGTGTACATTGTGGTTAGAAAGAGGAAAAACTTAGGATTATATATTGAAGAACGTGTGATAACCATCGCAAAAGTAACTTACCGCAACTTCCAACATCGCAGTCTATCTTGGGAAATTTACGCGTGTTAACCAGGTATTCACAACACGGCGGTACCATGCGATAGTCACCAGATAACGCGTCAAATGGCCATGATAAAATTAACGCCACACCGCAAAAATGCGAAACACAAACATCAAAAAAGCTGCGATGAGGCCAATCGCGATACAAAAAGCAGCGTCTGGCGGGAAAATGCACAATGAAAGCAACAAAAACAACACACCAGAAACAATCCAAAGTGCGTAGCAACATGGATGCACCCTGACCCAGCGCAGAGGCCATCACAAACCCCACAAGCCCCACAGACCACCAGCAAAGAACAACTGGGTCGGGGAAGGCCAAGGAGAAGAGGGAGAGGAAGACGGGGTGCAGTCCGCAGGAAAACAAGACCGGCGTCACAGAGGTGACAGAACACTACCAGCAACTGACCCACAATCAAACTACCGTGAATGCAGCCGGCGTGTCGAGGAGGACAATGGATGAGGCCAAGAGGCGCTGGCATGATGTGAAAACCTAAACCAGGCACAAAGCCACTGCCAACAGGAAGGCAGCAATGGCGACAGGAGGTGGGAGTCCTGCGCCACAGGAGGAGCTGGAGGAAATGTAGGCCAGTCATCAGTGTGGAGACGGTGCAAGGAAGTGGGAGTACGGACGCAGTTCGAGAGGACCTGACACAACAACAGGGTGAGGAACAAACAGGGGCTGGGGGGACAGGGGGAGATAGACACAATGGCACATATGCACAATGATGTGTCGCACACTGCACAACCACAATTACCCAGGGACATGTCCCCCATCCCCGTGGCACACTGCAGCACACACACATAGCAATCACAGCACATCCCATGACAATGTGGCACAAAGAGCAACACCCACACTGCAGAACAGGGGACACAACTGGCTCTGACCATGTGCAGAAACAGCCCAATCACATTGGACAGAGCAGGGAAATGTGAGACGCATATGTACGGGTACAACCTGACATCAGTCATGTAGTCCAAATGTCCACTGTCACAACTCAAATTGCCAGCTCCGCCCAAACAGTCACAATGTACATTGCCACACAGTCTGCATGTCTGAAAGAACAAACGCCAACATAGATGTCAAAACAATGTCAACAGGCATCTCCCCTTCACCTCCCAGAGGGACAACCCCTCCAGCAGGGCAGACCAGACAACCCATACATGATGCCAGAGACGGCCACCACACCTTCGACACCAATGCCCTACAACAGCCCATGGACATCCCATGCAACCCACCACCAGGACCGGGGCAGACAAGCTACCCAGCCTCGGCAACAGACCACACAGCATGAAGCACCTGCAAGCACGGCTGGCTCACAACACTTCAACGACCCACACATGGCACCCCAATGCCAGGTGTCAGAGCGCCAAAAGGAGGTGGCCCAACAGGTGCGATTGTGGTCCGAACCCATGGAAGGCGAACTAGAACACATACGTGGGTGTCCATTACCCTTCAGGGACCACCTACACCCCACAAGGGAGATCCACACTGCCATAGAGACACATGCAGATGAACATTCCCAGTACAGAACCACGCCCAGGGGCACGCACACATCAGACACAGACCCACGTTGGCTCTGCGTACGATGGCCCAGTCCACTTCCCTTATGAATAGAGTGGATGACGACAAAGCTACATGTCCAAGCTCTAACCCACTGGCTGCGGTGACATGTCGGCATCCACTGTACACAGCACAATGTAATGTTGTAGGGCCTAGGGCTCCCATGCATACAACAAGACTACAGGAACACATGTAGATATCATGTAGAACTGGCTACCGGCACGTGCGCCCGGCCCCTTTAATGGTAGGGCCAGATGTACAGTGACGCCTGTGCTGGATGTGTGTTGGGTGAGTGTAAGCCAGCCCTCTGGGAGTTGTTGATGCTGGCAACAAAAACAACAGTGAACACTATGAATGCAGGAACAGACAACACCAGCATTACAGGGACAACTGCGGAGCATCATGGAGGTAGCCGGAGGGCACACAATGAGCAAACAGAAGTGTCCGTGAGTTGCAGTGCACTGAGTTTGGGGCACCAGAACTGAGGGCACTCAAGTGAAGAAAATGTCTAGGATTGTGTCCCTTCAGGACATTCCTGATGCAGCCACAGTGGGGGGCTGTCGCACCTGCATCATCTTCCTCATCTTGTCCCAGGTCTCCCACAATGCCTAAGGTGACATTGCTGCGTGAACTCTCCTGGACCTGACCAGCACAGAGTTAGCGGCCCCAGATGTACTGCGACCGGCACAGGCACCCAGCCACGGGACAGTGACTTGCGGCGCAGTCAGATGGGCCATGCGAGCTGAGCAGGTCCTCATCAATGTCCGAGGTGTATGTGGTGGAGAGTTGCAGGGGACAGGGGACAGTGGAAGGTGTCCCCCTGGGCATGATGCAGAGGGTGGAAGCAGTCCCAAAGCAGCAAATGGAGGAGTGGCTTGTCATGGCATAGTTTTCACCACAAAGTCAGCATCACCGACATGATGGCGACGACAACCCCAAGTCCATGGACTCAGTCGCCACCAAAGTCCAACCAGAAAGTGTCCATGGGTCTCGGGGAACAGACTTAGTGGCACCAGTGCTGAAAGGGAATTCAGTCTGCGTTGAGGCCTGTACAATGACATCAAGTCAGCCATACATAAATCAAGACTGAATTCAAAATTGTGTGTTACCTACTCGACTGCAGTGTAGGCCTGAGGCAGTGGTCAGCAAGGGCCAGACGCTGTTCAGCGAGCCCCTACTGGAACTCTAACACACGACGTTGAGATGACATTTGGGGGTGACTTGTGGTTGACGGAGGCAAAAGCACCAGAGCCGAGTGGGTGTTCAGTCAGCGATGATGACGTGTCCTGCCTGGTACGGACTGGATTGGATTGGAGTGGGGCCCGCTGGACTGCAGTGTAGGCCGACGGCATAGTCATCAAGGGCCCACAGACATGTGTGGTTGGGAGGTCAGGCACATTCTTGTCACCACATCGAAGGGAGTACAGTGAAATAAACTCTTCGTTACTGTGCATACTCGGACAATGTATGATCAAGACTCAGTCCCAATTGTGTAACCTACTCGCCCGCAGCGTGGGCCGGAGGCAGCAGTCAGCAAGGGCCCACAGCCACATGTCGTCTTGCGATGCACAGAGTTAGTGAAAACCAGAACAGTTGTCAATAGTGTTCGATCACCTCCTTAAAGATGATCCTTTTTTTCCTCAAGACTGAACCGCGTCTTCCTCTTACGCCTCTCCTTGCGTGCAATGCTTCTTACTCTGCCTTTGAATAATCGATGTTCACTTGCAATTCTGTGACCAACTCGAGCGCAGCGTAGGCCGGGAGCAGTAGTTTGCGTGGGCCCACAGCCACATGTCGTTGGGATGCTATGCACATGGTTGCTGCCACCTGATCAAAGGGAGTACAGTGGATTACAGGCTTCCATGAATATATGGTCTCTGACATTATGAAGTCAAAACTCAGTTCCAAATGTATGACCTACTTGACCGTAGTGAAGGCTGGAGGCAGCAGCACAGTACATCAACGAGAAAGGAGTAAAGCGGGCCTGTGCCGTTTAGGCTGTGATGGTCTGAGGAGGCTGCCAAAGTCGTGGGCCTCAGGCTTGGAGCTTGCACCGGCACGTGGTGGGCCCTCCTTGACACACACCGGTGTCTGCAGGTGATCAGTGTGGCCTGGCTGCGCAGGGGTGGGCCTGACAGGTTCGGGGTCCAGCGGGCTGGGGTACAGCAGGCACACAGAATCGCAGGCAACTCCGCTCACAAGGACGGCGTTGGTCTCATGGCGGGGTGACAGGCACCACCCTGGCAGAGATGTTGGGCATTCCAGAAGAGGACCACGCCCAGGGCTGCTTGCTTCCTATTCACACCCCTACGCTGGCCTGGCATACGCCGGGCCATCCCACACTGCTCAGGCTTATGGGGGGACGTCACAGGCAACATTTCCGCAAACTCCCCCACAGGCTGGGGTGACATGGTTGCGTCTACTGTCCACTACACTCCATACACCAGCGGTGTATGTTGCCATGGATATGGGTGCGTTCTGCATACTGCAGTCTGTCCAGCACAGCTCCGCCATTCTTGGCATTGTGTGCTTTCCCAATCATGTTTCTCCTGCCTCCTTCACACATGTCTGGTTCCCACCTCTCTCCACATTTTGCTAATGTCTGGCTGAGATGCCATGCCGTTGATGGCTCATGTTCACGACTCACCCAGGTTACCATAGTAAGTTGTTCTGTCGTGTCTGGTGGGTGGGCATGTTGTTTTGCATGTTGTATGTGATTTTGTGACGTGTGCATTGCCAAAGTTGTGAGTTGCATGGTTGTGGAGTTGAGGTGTGTGGGGTGTTCATTAGGTACTTGTCAAGGGGCGGTGCATTTCCCTTGATGCCATGCTGGGAACACGCTGGTTGATGATGGACTGTCGGAGGATGAAGGACTCATACACACTGGCTGGGTAGTTGTCGACGTCGTTGGTGGAGATTCCACGGTGTTCAGATGTTGCCTTCACATTGATGTGAGACTTGTGCTTTGTGTTGCGGGGATTGTGTGCTGTGTCACCAGGGGGCACAGGTAGGACATGTGTGCTGTGGATTGTCCCCAACACGTGTGTTCATCCAGCTATGGCATGTGGTTCTTGCTTGGTCTCCAGTGGATCCTGCGCATTGTGCTGGACGTATAGGTACTGGGGTACCAGGCTGATGATGGCATCCAGGACAGGTGTGAGGGACTTGGATGTGGCTTGCTGTGAGACTCCTCTGACTCTGGCGGGTGTAGTTTGGGGGTACCAGAGGCCAACAGGTGCAGCATGGCCAGCAGCTTTGTGTGGGGTGGGATGTTGGTTGTCCGCTGTGTTGGTGCAGTTGGCCTGTTGGGCGATGATGGTCAGGATGCGTAGCATGGTTGTCCTTTTGAGCCTGTAGTGGGCATTGACATTGTCTGGTGTTGGGTCTGTGAGGCTGATGCGTTTCTTGGGTGTCCCCTGTCTTTGTCCATGCTGCCTCTGTGGTGGTAGGGGGGGTTCCGGTGGGGGGTTATGTCCTGGGGGTGGTGGCGGTGGGTGTTGTGGCCCTCTTGGGGCTCCGGCACGCATGTTCGGTGGTTCTATGGCATCTGTTGTTCTTCAGGTGTGGCTCTGGGCTGGGCTCCCTTTTGTGGTGCAGGCTGTTGTCCGAATTTGCACCAGGTCAGAGCAGGTGTTAGTTTCCTGGTGCTAACGTGCCTTATCGCCTGTTTTGTGATCTTATCGCAGATCTGGCTGGTCATTGAGAGTGGTTTGGGGTTTGGTCGTGGCTTTTCGCTCCAGAACACCTACTCTACATCTCATTAGCGTTAGTTGCGGGGGTCATCTGTGGCGATTTTTTTGGCAGATGCAATCGCGGGTAAACTGTTGCTGTGGGCTGGTAACACCAGCTTGTGAATAGGGCGGTACATTTAACGCAACTTTGCCTGCGATAATATGTGCCGTTAACTCGGAGATGGCTCCTTGAGAATATGCTCCTTAGTGAGGCTGGCCTTACAAACTCACCAATTCTGATGCTCTGCAGACAGTGTCTTTGTTGCAGATGTAGCAAAGGGTTTCCAAAGATGGATCCATCTGAGGTTATGCTGTTGGAAGCTAAGCATTTCCCCACCTCTAAATGTGGCAGCAGAAACAAAACTGCAGTGAAACAGGACACCTGTCAGCTTGACGCGAATATCAAGCCATTTTGTATTAATTGCTGTTTGAATTTTAAGAACAATAAGAGAATTCAGAACTTTAGGCTAGCAGAAAGAGGCATTCCCTTGATACAATGAGTTTAGTGTAGAATTTAGGATGGCTCCCAATCCTTGTGACAGAATTTGGGGAGAATATTCTAGAAGATCTGCTCAGCACTGCCTCGTAAAAACTGAACATGGAGATTGATCAGTGAGTTGATGTTCCTTCTGGGTGAACAAATGCACCTGACCAAGGACCCCCATTGCAAACGTGGGAGCTGAAGCAACCCTGCATTGCCACTGTTTAGAACAATTTACCCTAGTACTAATGGCCTCTGGTCAGAGATGTGGATTGATGTAGCTAGAACGAAAGGGACTGAGATGTCAAAAGATGATCTTAAAGATGTGACTTCAGCAGCAATTAGATTAGCTGAATTAATCGCTGTGCAGTACATTGTAATGACGATAATTCATGATGGGATGATAGCTAAAATAATGCAAAAGAAGAAAATAGCAGGCTGTGAGTGATATCTGATACTGGGGTAATGCCTGACTTCAGGAAGCAAAAGACCGGTCCCTGAAAGTGAATATTGTTCAAGAGTTCCTCCCAAATGCTTAGAAGAAGAGTGATGTTATGTCGTGTAGTTTCCACTAATCAGTAGGAACTGCGCATTTGAGGACAACATAAACCTAGGATGATGCCAGACCGATTCTCTGCACCATGCAGGATATGTTGTCCCTTGGAAAAGCTAGCTCACAGTGCCACCTTTATCCCCCTAAACTTAGACAGGGAGCAAACAGTTCTGGCAGCTGCTCAACGTGACAACACCTTTTCCTCAGAAATTGTAGTGACAGACCTAGAACCATTCTCTCAGTCACTCATGCTCTCTTCCGCTCAGAGAAATATACAAAGAATCCATTAAGAGACTTTTACAATATTTATTGAAACATAGTTATTCTTGCAATAATTAATAGACAGAACCAGACAAAAAATATAAGGAGTGTCAAAACATTTTTTTTAAAAAGGGGCAGATTTACGAATTCTGGTGCATCTCTGCAAATTAGCAGGGATGTGCCAAAAAAGATGCGACATGCAATTCCTTCCCTGTGCCACCATGAATGCGTCGCATTTACAATGCGGCGCACTGTGGCGTAAGGATAGGGTGATGCGTGTCACATCCTGTGGCGTAAGGGTGGAGCATTGCTGGAGTCGTGTCGCAAGCACAACGTGGCTCCAGCACTGCTCAGGGGCACCCTATGCCTAACATGCTGCGTCACTCCTTAAGCCTGCTTCAAGCAGGCGCAGGGTATTGACGTAGCATGGACGTAAAAGTGACTCCGTGAAATCTTGTAGATTTCACTGAGTCACATTTATGAGACGTTCCTGCGACGGAATGCCCACCCTGCGCCGGAACGCCCACATGAAACCTAACGCAGGTTTCATGTGTCACGTTGTAAATAAGGCGCAACGTGGCTCATGGTTTATGCCGCTGCTGTGTCACAGAAGTGAAGCAACAGTGGCGTAAATGTGGCGAATGGGGCTTGTAAATCTGCCCCAAAGAGTTCTACCATCTTGTTGAGACAGCTTTAATATGCATACGTAAACAGTATTTATAAAAATCTACCATACTCATACAATGCAAACCCTAAGCTACATGTCTAGGGTGTGAATGTATGGTCTGCTGAGAAATCCCCTTTGGGATGATGTAACCCCTTTACCCGATGGGTAAGATTGTAGTACCCCATCTTGGTCATGAACTGGACACCCCTCACGGAGAAGTCATGCAGCTGCTAGACGAAAGCTTCAGCAGGTGGAGACCCCTCGAAGACAGCAGAAGCATCTCCTCTGATTGTATTTGGAAATAAAAGGATAATATATAGAAAGGGGCATCCTTACCTTGGGCCTGTGATTGTGATCAGGCTGCCTATTGTTTGTATTCCACAGATGGCTGGGATGCCATATGGACGTTATAATAGATACATTTGTAACACGCATGTGAAGGCTTTGCACATAATGCAAAGGGCGTGTGATAGTGTTCTCACGAAGATTTTTTTGTGCCAACTAGGTCAGTGCTTTTAAGAAATTAATCCAAGTGTCTCAAATGCAAATGTGTGTCAAAATCAATGTGACAAAGGGAAGGCAACTTTAGAAAATAATCATGTACATTGGCACTATTTCCTGCCAGGTTTAACTCCGGCACATGACTAACCCTGGGCGTAGTTCGCGAAGTAGCACTACGCGAAGCTACTCAAAGTGAACTTCGCACTACGCGAGCTACGCGTAGCACTTCGCGAACTGCGTAGTACCCTGTTTGCACTGTGCAAGATGTCGTTTTCAATGATTGCACAGTGCGGACGAGCAACCGGCACTGTGCAATCAACGGCATCTTGCACAGTGCGAGCTGTAGTTTTATGCTGCTCAAGTAGATTTTTACTCGAGCAGCAGCTTTCTCAACGCGAACTGGTAGTTTGTCATCGCGAGCGGTCGCGAGCATACGCGACCACTCGCAATGAGAAACCTTACCTCCTCGCGTTGAGAATCTCGCCGGGAGGTTTATTTTCCACTCTCGCGATCGCCAACTTGATGTTGCTGATCGCGAATGAGGAAAAAGTCTCGCATGGATGTCATTTTGCTTGCTCGCGGTCGCCAACTTGACGTTGAGGACCGCGAGCAAGCAAAAAATGACCGCTGCACTACGCAACACTACGCTACGCGTGTTCGCACTGTGCTACGTGTAATTTGCATAGTGCGAAGTAGCGCAAACTTCGCAAATGACGCGAGCGTAGCATAGTGCTTTGCCCAGGCTTACACATGACAGTTATGCTGGGAGAAAGATTCATAGCCCATTGCCAATATCTGTAGTGCTCCTTCGCACCATCAGCTCTAGCAGCAGCAACCTATTTCATAGTTGATTGACAAGGAACCTGGGTTTCTTAGCAGAAAGCTCATTCAATCTTCACTGACACTTCTTATCATGCATGGTCATATAGAGGTGTCTGGGAATATAATGCTAGACTATGCTTGCTGCTTCTGCTTAAGAGGTGCAAAAGGTTGGATTAAGAGAGAATTGGATGTTGAGTGTTCCTGGACCCAGGCCCTGATTTATCTCAGCAAGTGGTTGGCCAATAAGATTAGACACACCCTGGAGTCATCAATCACCCTCTGCCGTAATTAGGTTGCATCACACTGAGAAAGTTGACTATAATGAAAGACATAGCACAATGTATCCTACTGTTCCTCTTGGGCAGTCACCCAACTATAATACAATGTTGAAACCAATGACACTGATCCCTCTAGGCACGATAGACCAAATTAAAATTGCACAATACTTTGGCTACCTCCTGTGGACCACATTCCTTCATAAGGTTGCCTAACAGAGAAGAAGCTGGCCACTTCTATTGTCTGGGAAGGTGGATGTATGACAGAACAATGAATGACTTTACCACATAGGACATTACAATGTGCTCTTTACCACAAGCTTATCCGTACAACGCACGTCGCAACAAGGCACGTCACAACGACCAATACACATAGGGATACATTAAAAGTATGATTACCACGCATACCATTACCAAGCATACCATTACCACACATCCCGTTACCGCTCATTCCTGTTACAGTGCACTATTAAACTATATGTTGAAATGTATTTTTAAAATCAGTATGCGATAAAAATATATAAATAATTAACCACAGAATATTGACCTACAAGAATTCATTGACAGAATTTCGAGAGGCATAATTTTGAAAGGTAAGCACTTATATGGAAGTATAGACTTACTATTCTTAACTCAACATCTATGTACCTTGAAGATATATATATATATATCTCCAAATTCCATGTATGTGGAGTTAGGTGTAGAGACTCTATACTTTCCTGTTTATATTTCAGATTCTATACTATGTCCTCGATATTCTGTGCCATTGATATTCTAGTTTTGATATTCAGAATGCACATCTGGGGATCATGCTTATTTTCTTCTGTTTGGAACATGAGGCTGTTCCTGGTGGTCCTGAATAGGGAAAAAGCATGTCAGAATGCCCGCCCTAAATAGAGGAGATGGTCCGAGATGTTTAGACCAATAGCCTAATGTCTATCATGCAGTCGGACTCCACCAGCAGAAACATGACAGCCGGCGGACTGTCAGTTTGGCAGACTCCACTACAAACATGGTGGTGCAGATTGTCCGCTAATCTCCAAATAACCACCTCAGTCTGGTTTGCGGGCCACCCGTGTGTTCCTCTGCACCTCACTTTCTTTTCTTGGATGAGCTCTTCCTAGATGGTGTGGTCGCTGGCAGGGAAGGTCCTGGCACCCTGGCTCATACTCCCCAGGGCTCACCTGGTCAGCTAAGTAGAATGGTGTGAAACAGGAAAGGATGCAGCTCTGGTCTTGGTCTCAAGCCCAGCTGATGCTAGGTTCCCAGTGCCAGTACTTCTTTGCCAAAGAGGATGAAACAAATCCTGCCCAAGGCTGCCAGTGTCCTATAACTCACTTAGAGGACATTTGCACTCAGAGAGACTAGCTTGAAAGGCAAACTTGTCACAATACATCGCACTGTTCTTGTTGGGCAGTGGCGAAACTACGATACAGTGACACAACCAATGACGCTGTTCCCTCAGGGCAAGGAAGACCTATATACTGTGCAATGTGCATCAGACTGCTTCCTCTGGACTCATTCAAAATTATGCAAACAAGGTTACCTAACTGAAGTAAATGGGTGCTTTGTATCCAGTTGGGTTCTGTTAGGAAAGCTGACCTGATTGCACACAAATTGCACAATAGTTCTAACGCCCCGCCTAGCGATGACTCAGAAAGCATTGCATAACACACCTCAACGTCTGCACACTGGGATCACCCTCGAATATTGAAAGAAATAATACTATAATTTATAAAACTGAAAACTCAAAGCAAGAAGGCAAAAAACAATTACACTAAATGAAAGTAATTAGACTTTTAGAGGTACCCACCTTAAATCTGTCAGTGCTAAGTGGTAACATGCACAAGTATTTATAAGCTCGGCTGCATCCAAGCCATAGACAAGAGATGTATATTGTCCAAAACCTCAATTATGGCCCACTTAGTGCCCCTCCAGTATACAGGACTGATGGAAGAGCACCTTCTATCTGAAAGAGCAGAGAGCTTGCTGCTGGGAAGGGAAGCAAGACATAGGGGTGTCATTGCAAGTGGCATTGAGGTGACTGGATGAGACTGCAAGTGGAGGGGTCTGTAAGGGTGGAGGTGGGGACAGGCAGGTTGCAAGAGGATGAGAGCCACAGGAGATATGAGAGTACACATTACAGCCTTTTAGCTACAGGGAACCACACAGGCGGACACAGAAAAATAGAGAGATCCAGAGGTGGACAAAGGAGCCGAGAAAGCTCCATAAGGGTCATTTTGGTGCTAGGCTGAAGGTTGCCATAACTATTTGTATTTTGCGTAACTAATTGTATGACCTTTGTAACTCCACCATGCTGATAATAGCACCAGATTGATAAGCGTTTGAAACATTAGAAAAAAACTGTCCATGGCATTTCAAACTGATTGTGTATTCCAGTGGCATAGTAAGGGTATCCTGGGATCTAATACAAACAAGGACAAATTGGTACCTCAACCCCTTATTTTATTTACACAGATACACACACATGTACGTACACACACATACACATGCCATCCCTGCGCACACATAACCTCATTCTTCTTCCTCTCTCCCTCTCTCTCTCTCAAATTCCTCTGGAAGTAAACTAAGACTGTCAAATGTACACCCACATCATGGTTAAAACTAGGTCATTCCACCAGGTTCATGATGATCAGGCAGAACACTATGACCTGGATTAATTTCCCAAAGCTGAAACGGGGCAACTCATGATCACATTTATGCCAGCTTTCTCTGATCCGTATCCTGGATAAAGTTGAGGAAAGTAATTTTTTCAGGGTCAGGCAGAGAATGTTCAAGTGACTGTGGTTCCATGCATCAAAGTGGAGCAGGGATCAGCCTGAGAAACAAGATTTTTATGATGAGATGCCATGGAGGAATGCTTGTTTCATTAGACAAAGAAAGGCCCTTAAGAGTGTGCTGTTCACACCAACAATCCTTCCTGTTCTCTTGTACACGTTTCCCAAGTGTAAATTTCTGATGGTCCTGCCAAGCAGCCTTTCACTTTGAAGCACAAGTTATCGGTCAAGTTTAAATTTTATTGTAATTTATGGTTACGGAACTCCTAAAGGGTCCACATAAAATCACATAATTACATAGGTCTGAATAGAATAGGATTCTAGTTTACAAATGAATACACATAATAAAATACTCACACCATGAGATATAACAATCATATAAGATATTCAAGGTTCTAAAAGCTTTCATGTCTCAGAATTTCCAACACACAGCAACATGTTATACATAACAGGATATAAAGTGTCTTTTGTGACATCAGTGCAAGAAATTATAAATTATAGAAAAAAGAGAAAGAAATGTATAAACACAATGTGGCAATAAAACAGTACACATGACTAATACATAAGAGGTAAAAGAGTGCTAACTTGTGAAACACTATCAGCCTCATACAAACTAATAAACTGTAATATAACACTTAAAACCGTAAAGAATTATATTACAGAATATTTTATTTTGAGGAGCACAAAGTGATTGCAATACTGCTGATGCTGAGAGAATGGATAACTGCAAACATATTGGCTTCAGTCATTTCCACAAAAAACATGGTAAATATCCTGGAAACCATTTTTACAAAGGTTGCAGATCACTGATAAACCATACCATTTAGCTAGAAGCATGACCAGCTTCAGCAATATCCAAAAACAGCACACTGCATCAGGCAGATTCCAAAATATATAAGCCTGTGCTTTGTTTACCAAACAGGAATCAATAGCGGGGTGGTAACCCATCTTTAAAGATGCAGGCCTACTGTGTCCATACTGAAACTTAAGAACCAGGTGGCCTATTTTAAGGTAAAGTTTATTTGGTGGAGCATCAAAGTAAAAATCAGAGAAGGGTCTAATTTCTGAAAATCTGTTGCAGTCATAAAATTTCTGTATTTTAATTAATTTTCTTTTGGGCAATCTAACATTTCTTTTGTAGCCAGAACCTAAGTGTACCATGGTCGCTCTTTGCTAGGCCAATGGCCCAACTCACTATCCCTGCGAGACCCTGCACAAAAGCACTTCTCAACCCAAATTCTAGCCTTACGGTGGCCATGGAAAGAGCTGGGTTAACCCAGTCTAGGCTTCTAAGAATTCAACCTTCTATTATATTTAAGAAGCCCCATTTTGATACATCAATCAATTCATGCCATATAATGAGGTGGGAATCTTAGCACGGTAAACCTCCAACAAAGGTACACATGTCTTCCCCTGGCGACCCTATAAAGGGAGCCCAGACATTTAACCTGAGTAGTGGCTTTAGACATATTCATTTCTATAGTTTGTCGCGTGGATTTGCACACACTATCTTCCCCCAAAAAAGGATACCTTTTCACAATTTTCAATTTTCGGCCACCCAAAAACTATGCAAAATTTCCATATTATGGCTTCTTGCTACCATGCCCACACATCATTTTACATTTGGATACATTGATTTTTAAGTAGTGAGCCTCAGCATATTTTTGGAGTGTCTGCAGATGACTATTTAAGCCCTTCAGGGTTAAATTACAAATGATAATTTTGTCTGCATAAAGTAGGCACATAATAGGCCTTCCCCCATCTATCAAGGCAATACGCTCAATTTGGGCCAAATGATTAGGGAGGTCTGATATATAAAGGGATAAGAGAAGGGGGCAAGCAAGCACCCTTATTTTAACCCATTTGGGGTAGGGATAGCTTGTGATAAACCCCTATACCCACCCAAAAAAACTCTACACCAAGTATTGGTGTGAAGGGTGTAGTTTATAAAATGCTGTGGGTAGGTCAGTAAAAGTCATGTATACTTTTCCCCCTCTAACTTTAACATATTTTTCATATATGATCTGAAGGGCAGTCATATTATCACTCATTCCATGCTTAGTCCTGAACGTAGTTTGCTCCATAGTTATAATTTTAGGAGCTTCTGCCCATTCACTAATATGGGTCAAAAGGCATTTAGCAAAGACTTTACCCACCACATCAAGAAGGGAGATCTGATGATAGTTTTCTGGTAGGTTACAATCTCTCTTCTTAAAAATAGGAACTATGATACTTCCCTTCCCAGAGGAGGGAACTATTTTCCTTTCATAGCAACATTTAAAAACTGGGAAATATTTTTACTCAAAAGAGAGCCAATTTGTTTTATAACAGTGTTTGGTACTTTGTTGGGGCCCATCATCACTGAAGTGTGCGGTTTCCTAATTACAAGTTATATCTCTTTTACAGCGAGAGAGCCATACAGAGAAGAATCTCCCTATACCATAAAGTACTCTAAAATGCCCTAATTTGTTGCGTAGAGACCCTGGATAAAATTGGCCCATATAAGTTCTTAAATAGCAACAGGGACAGATCTAGTTCTGGCTCCCCAACCCTTCCCAACAGGAGTCCAGAAAATCATCATCTGGCCTTTTAATACTGCTTCCCTAAGTTTTTTCCAAAATCTATATTCCTTCTTTTCTAAACTGAACCTCCAACCGACTCCTCTTCCTTTTTAATAAAAACATTCTAGTATGTTTTTCAGGGGAATAATCAAGATTTGCTTTCTTAACCAGAGCATTTATTTCTGAATTTAACCAGAGAAAGACGTGGCATCCCTTTCAAACATCCCTTTGGGTTCACTTGTTTTACTGCTTTCACTAGCTTCTGCATAAAAGTAATCAAATGTTTTTTTTCCTTTCCTGCCCAGTCAGACAGTCTATTTTGAGAGGCCTCTAAGGTACCTCTAAGGCCTACGGTTGCCCTATGATCCCAATGACTTCTCCCTGATTTCTTATTAAACCTCACAAACTGACCATCCAACTTCTACGAACTAATGGGAGACGTATTAAAATTTACAGAAAAGTTTAGGAGATTATGATCACTAAGGAGGGAAACGATAATCTTTAAGTCACCCAGTAAAAAGAAGGAAGCACAATTTACCACCACATAAACCAAAATAGATGCTCCCCCTGACGTATTATGTGTATACGCTGCGGGAGAGTCGGAGAGTAACCTCCCATTCAACCTATCTCAGCCCAGCCGCTAAGATTTTCCCTCTCTTATTAGTTCTTATGTTTTGGGGAAAGAGAGCTTGTGGTATGCGCCTGGCTTCCTCTTGTTCCCATAGTAGATTTAAAGCAGAATTAGAAATGTTATAGCTCAGATCTCTAAACAAAATTATGTGTGAGGGAAAGTCCTTGTTGTACACTTTCTTAATATAAGAAAAAAATCTTCACTTCACATTAATCTTATTAGACAGTAAACAGTTCACCCGTCTTTGCATGTCTTCTCCTTCAAGGTGTTGCTTTACAATCTAGAATGATAAAATCATCGTAAATCGATTCACTGATGCACCAAGTCTCCTGGAGACAAACCAAATCTGCCTCTAAAGAACCCATCAAATAATACAACGTCTCCACACTATTCTTAATTCCTGCTATATTTTTTAACTCATTGCCAATAGGGAAGGTATTGCAAATGGTTACTCTGGAGAACACTAGATAGTGCACTAGGTAACAAATATTTCAGGATTCCCTGAGAGGAAAAAGCAGAAGATTCTCTAATCAACACTTGTCTGCTGTGTCTATCTAGATGGATTTGTATCCCTTTTACTTTGGTTAAAAAAACCCTACTACAAGGTAGAGGTTGGTATAGTGGAGACCTTTTATCCACAGCAATTGGTATAACATCAATCCCTGTACTTTGTAAACCTTCAGACAATTTTAATATCAAATTTGTAGCAATTTCAGAATAGAAAATATCCCTTTAAATCATTTAGGCAGTAAGGCCCTGTTTAATATTAAATCTCCATCAAACAGGGGAATAAAATCAAATATATGTGTCTACATTACACCAGGAAGGTTCTGTTCCTGCTATCTCTGAAGACCTCTCTTTATACCAAGGAGCATCCATTTGATTCAGTGAAGATGGTATATAAGAGAGGGATGCCATTTGATCTATCATTGGTGCCACTGGAAACCCCTCTGCCAATACATTAGCATGATCACTATCAGGGACTATTGGGTTAAATGGAGTTGAGATGGTAAGGGAAGACGTCCCATGCACAACCATTGACCCTGCTGCAGACCCCCCATGTGACCGTGGTGGGGGCAAAGACTGCCCGCCACGGATCCACCACAGGCAATTGTTACGATTGCCTGGCGGAGCAGAAAGTATGTGTAATATGGAGGCGGTGCCTAGCAGGCACCTTCCTCCAAATTACAATGCTGGCTGCAGCCAGCCTTTCCATGGTGGGGAAACCGCCATGGCAAGACTGGCGGGGCTTAGATTTGATGGCCCGTTGCAGGCCCCCTCTGTGTTGGGGGGTTGGTGGTGCACTGGGGGGGTACTCCCCTACATTTCCCTGCACTAAGTGGCAGGCACTGCCTGGTGCCTGCTACATAGTGCAGGGAAAAACCCAACATGTATTTTTAGCATTGTGGACGGTGCTGCAGCCCGTCCGCAATGTTAAAGTGCATGGATGTGCCCGCCATGGTGGTGGGAGCAACGTAATATGACTAGCGGGACTGCCGCCTTACAGGCGGGTGGTCCCAAGCACCGCAATGTTGGCGGGCGGACTCCAGTCTGACCGCGAACGTAATGACCCCCCTAGGTAACTTGTTTCCCTTTATGTTCACTTTACGCAAGATTAACGGATAACGGCCACATGTACGACCATCAGTCGCATACCTTGATATACAACAGTGTCTCGGACTCTATTTGTGATTCTCAAATGGGTCGCAAGGGGCCTGCCTCATTAATATTCATGAGGCAGGTCACAATTTGCAACCCTTTGGGAATGGCCAGAACTCACAGTGATGGTGGGCTGCTGGGGTCAGCAGACCAACATGTCTGTTACTGCTTTTTAAATAAAGCAAGTTTTTTTTAAGTGCAGCCTGTTTTTCTTAAAGGTGAAAGGGGTTTATCTAAAAAATAAAAATGTTAAATGTTCTTTTCATTTTTTAGCAGTGGTCCGTGGGACCGCTGTCTCCTCTGAAAAAATGTTGGTGCCCCCATTCGCAAAGGGGAAGGAGTCCCTAGGTGACCCTTCCCATTTGCGAATGGCTGACAACCAACTTGAAATTGGTGGTAATCTGCGTGTTGGAAAGTGGGTCATTAGTACTGATAAATATGCATCCACCACTGGCAATAAGGCCACCAACACAGTCTAAGCCTCAGTACAGGTCTCAATAAATTATTGCCATGCTCAACCCTGTGCGGCTTGGGTGCAAGGAGTGTGGTAAATAAAATATTACGCTCTCAGAATTTTTAGTATATAAATAAGATCATGCATAAAGCAAGAGGCTGAGTCTGTGGTATCAGGTTCATAAAGGGCTTTATTCCAATAACTCGAGTCAAAGGGAGAATATTACCATCACCAAAAAAGGATCTGGAAGGGACTGAAAAGTATTCTCAATATTCTCAAAACATTATTCACAGAGTACAGTATATATACATTTCTCAATTGTACGTAAGCAAAAGAGCAAGAGAGAATGAGATAAGAGCATGTGGGCGTGTAAGTAGGCGTGAAGGTGGGCGTCCATGTGGGCGTCCACTTGATGATAATGGGTAATTTGTCATGTGTGGGTGGATACCTGGAGGGGGTTGCGTGATCTGCTGGAATTGTACTGGAACTTTGCCTTACTTGTGCTCAACTCGAGCATGACGTGTAACTGACGTGGGGAGGGTTGCTATGCAACCTGACAAGTCTGGAAGTGAGGCCTTCAGTGTCAGGACGACCAGCACATCTTGTATTATCTGATATCCGATGTCTGGAGCAGGGACTGATTTGTGACATAGGTTGCTCATCACCAAGAGCCGATATGGCATCTATTTCTTCATTTACTTCATTTACTGCAGAGGCCTTACATGGGGGCTATGGGCTTTTTACTGACGTGAGCTTTGCAATCTCACAAAGAGAGACAGTAAGGCTGGGCTCCCTCCTTGCAGATGGGTCGCGTTCATTCCTCCTTCACCAGGCAAGAATGTATTTCTCGAGGGGCGGAGCAGATAACTTGAAGGCTGAATACAGTTTTTGGCAGGCAACGGGGCGAGTCAGGCACCGTTAGCCGTGCAGGGAGTAGGACAAAGTTCATGGATACAGATGCGAGCTCAGACTGGAGCTGTCAGAGGTAGAAGGCAGGAAAAGGCTTGATGGCAGAATTCAGGGCCTACTCGCCTGAACTGTAAAATGGGGAAAGTGAACCACATAAAGTCGGTGGCCTTTCATACTTAGGAACGGAATATCCGACTCATTCATGGCGGATCTGAAAGAGGACATGTTGACGGTGGACGCACATGTATTTGCGTCTTCATAACTGGAACTGGAAGGAACATACATGTATTTGTAACATATACATGGAACCGTTGGGGTCTAAGATAGGGGACATAACTGATCAGAGAAATCCACATTTCCACATTCCCTCCTTGTCCCCTACTTGGCCCTTAGGAGATATCAATCTTCATTAATCCATTGATCTGTTCATGTAACATCATTTGCTCTTCTTTCTTCTTCCGGGATTTTGAATGAAAACTTGAATGTGGAATACACGATGTGGCACACAGACCACAAATCGCTGGCCCACATTGTAGACACAGGCAGCAACTGAATATTATTAATAGTATCAACCCACAGACGGTCAACACTTTCCATCCCCAAGCCGATATTAATTCCCCAGAGCCAACCGGACCATGTCCACGTGCCTGGGTCTTGATGTATGCTTTGGGTAATCTTGTGGAGCCTTGTTATTGCTTTGTATACAGACGGTGCGTTATTAGGAATGAAAGAAATGATATGTAGCACGTCCCACCCCAGTCTAAGGGCAGTTGCACATGGGCTGTCTGGCCACAAATAAAGTAGGTGTGTCGTGATGCTCTGAAATAGGACTTTCCTTTGTCTTTGAATACTATTATAGTATCACACTCACTGTGCCCCAAATGTACTGAGCCTTCTTTTCTGACACACAAGTTCCCTTTTACTGGCAGGACTGTAATTGAAGGCGGACCTGACATGTGTTGGGGCTTTACGTTCAACACTATGAAATCGAGGGTCGCATTTCCTTGCAGATACTCTTCATTTTCTAGATCTGTACCTTTCATTTGGGGAAGTCCCTCTTCATCTGGGAAACATGCTTTGTTCATGACTTTATTCAAGTTACCCCATACCCACTTGCCCCTACACTCCTTGTCTTGACATTCTTTGGCATCACCGTTGATGGATGTCATTAAGGCAAACCATGCTCCGCAAGAACCATTATGGGAGAATGGAAAAGGAAAAAGAGGCAAGACTCCCTTTACCTTCTGATACGGGGGAAGTCGGCCACAGACCCAGCAGTCTGTAGCATTGCTAGTCTGATGTGAATGGTGCAGCATCTGAATAAAGGTATTGTTGCGTAAGGCAAGTCGATATGATAGCTCATGGGATGGCAGATCACTAAATGTGTGCTTGATGGTATCATTAGTGGAGGAGTATAAGAGTGAGGCAATAGAAGGAAAAATAGCATGTAGTATTAAGCTGATACATATTATCGTGATGCTCTTTTTATCAATGTTATTGTCCAAGATCTTATGCAAGCCAGAATACATGTTCAACCGCTTCACCACCTAGTGGACTTAATTGATCAAACGGGTTCTGACTTTTTAGATCAAAGTTTAGCTTTGTGGAAACTTCTGGGGAGTCTCCTCTAGAAAATGGTGTTCAAAAGTCTTTCCTTTGTAAAAGAGTGGTGAAGGTGCAACCATCTTTTCCCCCCTTTGACTTTAACGGCCGTCCCCGTGGTCCAGAGCACTGACTTTGGCGCCTTCCATCCAGGAGCGATGGAGTATTCTTTGACCTGGGTGTTGTCAGGGAAGGCGGCAGCAACCTGCGAACAACAAGAGAGTAGTGCAGACATCAAGGAAGCCAGGTAATCTGTCAGCATGTTACTATTAACATCAGTAATCTTTTAGGCATTGGAGTGCCCCACATATTTGGTGGTCTACCAAAGACCACTTCATAGGGAGATAAGCCTGTTCTAGAATGGGCTACCATTCGCATGTAAAAGAGGGCAACCGGCAGGGCTACCATCCAATCTACACCTTTGTCTGCGCAAATTTTTAATGTCCGATTATGTCTTTCTACAAGGCCTGCTGCTTCAGGATGTCGCACACAATGGAATTTCCAGGTATACCCTAACAGAAGGGACACCTGCTTCATTAGTACCAGGACATATTTGTAACCTCTACATCTGTTTATTTGGATATAATCCATTTGGAGCACTTCAAAAGGGTGGTCAGGTGGATGGAATCCACCTTGTTCCATCGGAATGCCTTTACCTGGATTGAATTGGCAACAGATCATACATGTTCTGACCTTTTGTTTCGCTGCTGCACGCAGGTGCTTGTTGAACCATATATTCTGTAAGCTATCTATCATTGCTTTCTCTCCTAAGTGTGCAGGACTATGTGCGGTATTTATAATCACTTGTACCATCGAATCAGGAAGAAACCATGTGGATTTTCCCTTGTCATCCAACCCTGATCAGTCAGCACCCCTCCTTGTTCCGACCATTTCTTTAATTCGTCCATAGTAGCATGTGTCTGTATGTCTTGTACATCCTTGGAAGGATCCCTAACTGTCATGGCTTTGGACAGTGATAGTATCTGTGATTTTGTCATGTCTAGTGTGGTCTGAGCTGTCTGTTTAGCTGTTCGGTCTGCCAGATCATTGCCTTGGGAAATGGTATCTGTGGCTCTAGTATGTGCTTTACATTTTAGGATAGCTATGGCTGTTAGTAAATGTATCGCTTCCAGAAGGGCTTGAATATGGGGGCCATGCTGTATCTTGGCCCCATGAGAGGTCAAGAAACCTCTTTCTCTCCACAGAATCGATGTAAATGTTTACTCTCAGGTGCTTAGCTCTTATGCACGCTTGTGTCAGGGCGATGAGCTCTGCTGCTTGTGCTGACAATATGTCTATTCTTTTAGTCTCTATTATTATAGTATCAGTAGTCACTGCATATGCTGCCACTAATTCTCCCGCCCCTGTCCTCATGCATGAGCCGTCAACATATAGTGTTAGGTCTGGGTCTGGGAGTGCAACGTCTGTCAAGTCTTGTCTTGGTTTAGTCACGGTATGTATTACTTCAACACAGTCGTGTGGTGAAACGCTTTCTGTACTGGAGGGCAAAAGGGTAGCAGGATTCAGTATGTTGCATAGTCTGATCTCTATGTGTGGTTGAAATAGCGTCAACTCATAACCTGTCAGTCTAGCTACAGTCAGGTGTTGTGTTTGTGTCCGGTTCAAGAGAACCTCTACTGCGTGTGGTACTTGTACTGTCAGAGGGTGGCCCAGCACTATCGAGTCACTTTGTCTTATGGCTAAAGCCGTTGCTGCAACTGATTTTAGGCACGCAGGCAAAGCCTGTGCTACTGGGTCTAATGTACTAGAAAAATAAGCACAGGGCTCGTGTTTTCCTGCATGATCTTGTGTTAGGACAGATAGTGCTGTTCCATCCCGCTCTGTCACAAAAAGCATAAACGATTTGTTGTAATCAGGGTTTGCTAAAACTGGTGCTTGACATAAAGCTCTCTTTAATTCTTCAAATGCCACAGTGTGTTCTTGAGGACTTTAGTCTTTTTGTGTCTTGGGCTGTGAAAAACCAGAAATCAATTGAATACGTTCCGGTGCCCACAACTAATTCCCCTGAAAGATCACAATAAAACATGAGAAAAAGGGGAAAGCACCATACCTATTTCCTCGGCTTAATTTCTAAGGGGGCTAATTTCTAAGGGGCTTAATTTCTTAAGGGGCTAGCGGGAAGCGAACCTCCTCAGGGGCCAGCAGAAAGCCAATATTCTCCTCCTTCCCCCCCTTTTTGACAGGAGGAAATCTGAAACAGATTTCACTGCTGTCAAACACTATCAAACCCTGTGTCTTGTCAACACTATTAATCCCTGTGTGTAGCTACTGGGCGTAAGCAAAATTATGGGAGATACACAGCGTATTTGAAATGGCGAGAAATCCTTCAAATTATTGTACAAACCTCATTGTGTTAGCTCATAAGCTGGCCAAATGACATCTCATATGCAAATGTCCCTATTACATGAACCTACACCAACCTGAAGTCAATATTAATGCTAGGAGGCCCTAATAGGAATGCTAAATTACCTAAATATTCGGAAAACCAAGTTTAAGAACAGTTGTTAATGTTGATAATTAATAATTCATCTGCTAAAGAAATCAGTCATTTTGCAATAATTTCCACCTATACAATAAATAGCCTAATTTAAAAACAAGTCAACTTTTGGGGCCACCACTTACAAGAATGAGCTTACTAAAGCAAACTTTAAAAAGGAAATCCTGTCAGATATTTTCTCATTACCCTAAATACCGAGCCTCATTTGTCACTCTGGGGTGGCAGCCCTTATTTAAAACAGGCCTTTCAAGAGTTAAGATGCGAGTGCACAGATCATAATGGTTCCTTAATGTCCAATCTGGAAACATATGACCGAGGCTGCCTGTCTATAAGAGAAAGGCAGTCATGTGAAAAATATTTTAGTCTTGCATAACTTTTTCTTTTATTTCATTCATCTCCAACACCAATTAGACATACACTGATAACGTGTTGTCTGCTATTTTGACAGCATGATAATGGTAATATCATGTCTGTGAAATTTAGTAATTGTGAACAAGTTCCAGCCAAGCGCTGTGCAAAGATCGCCGTCGTCGCGACTATCTCTGTACTTGCACAGGAGAACTGTGTATTAAACGCTAAACAGACTGGTCAATACAACACAAAAACAAAACATATATAAAATACATATGCCAAGCCATCAGTATACCAAGCACAGAAAGCATAGACAATTACACTAACATATATAAATGAGCAGTGATACGCAATTACAGTACCTACAGCTCAGAGGCGAACATTCTGGCCTGCTTAATTTGTCAGGCTTATAATCAATAACTGATTTACCTGCCCTATACAACCCCATCTGGCAGTGGGTCATCCCAATGATGACCGTGTCAAGTCTGACACACAGGATCAGCAACAATAATCAAAAATGAAGAACACACGAACCTGTCTTTTTTTTCATAAAAATGAGCTATGCATCTTCGTCAACACAATGTACCCTAATGTCCCAGATGAAGACGCACCTCTCATCTCTCCTCACAGACTTTTAACCACCGGATCAGTCATTCAATTCAACTGGTGGCAGCATGTGGCCACAATTTAAAAATGTCTGAATTTGAAAATCGTTTTTATATAGGCATATAGCCCTTAGAATTCCAAGCTAGAGCAACATTTTACTTTCTGGCCAGAAGCAATATAACAATTGCTAAAAAATAAAACAAATCTTCTCCATAGACATTTCCTCGGGGCACTTGTTTTGCACAGAATAGAACAAGGGAATCTTTCTCGACTTACATTTCTCAGCTGCCCTGTCTTATCAGAGAAGCTAAAAATAGCCCCCAGCGCGGCCTGAGCCTGGGCTGCCAGCCATCTTTTTTTGTTTTTCCTACTCCTGGCCCCCAAGGCTCTCCGGCTGCAGGCATTACACAGATGCGATGTCAGAGAAGCTTTCTAAGTAGTGCCTCTGTTCTGCTCCTCTCACCGGCCCCCACCTACACTGGCTACAAGGTCAGAATCTGTCTCCGATTTCTGTATCACATTCTGCTCTACACAGCCCCCACCTTCTCCTCACTCTGAAGCTGTCAAAGACAAAAAGACTACTCAATTCCATAAAAACTGCAATAATTCGCCCAATTGAAAAATTATTTTTACATACAATTTGCACTCAGGGGGTCATAATCTTACCGACTTGACCCAGCACATTGGCTCACTGGACCACCAAGAACACAAACCTGTATTCTTGAACAATTTGCAAATTCGAAATACCCACAATTCTTTTTTCAAGCTAAACTTTTCAAAAATTACTTTTTCGTTAACACTTTGTACATTAGGGGTGTCATCAAATCACAGGTGTTGCTCCTTCTCTAGCTACACCCCTCTCAATTTCCTATTGACAACGTAGTCAAATGTTGGACCATGTAAACACCAGCTATGCGCTGTTCATTTGGTGGGTGGCTCAAGAACCTTTGGGCTACTATATCATTATTATATGTATCGTGGTACTTGCGGTGGCACTCTAACTGGTCTTTCTACTGGGGCCACTCTTGCTAGGTCCTCTGAAAGGACGGGATAAATACCAGCAACGTCAGTATTTCTTTTTCTGTCAGCCTGCGCTCATTTTACCAGCTCCACTTCCTCCCTATTGACATCTTTTCCTTGGCTTTTCCAGACTCCAGTCTACTTCTCTCTGCTTCGTGAAACACTTACTCTGTCCTCCTATGTGACTCCTTGCGCCAAAACTCAATGGCATCCTTCCGAGCTGGTCTACATTTTCTCTTTCATAAGAGTGTTTCGTTGTCTGTCTACTTGTTCTGCTTTTACTCGGAAACCTTCCTCAACTAATACGTTTTCTCGGGCTTTGTCTGAATCCTCCCTACTTTTCTCTTCTTTTCTGAGCGCTTTCTCTGTGCGTCTATGCTATTCTTTACGCCATAATTCAATGGCATCTTTCTGTGACTGTCTGGCTTTCTTTTTCCATAATTCTTCTTCTACTCTCATGATGCAATCTGCATCCCATGTCCCAACTGCGGGCCACCTCTGACTTTCTGGTAAATCCTTGGTGTAGTCCACCCATAAATCAAGAAATAATACGGCATCTAGGCCATGCTTATGATACATAAAGTACCCTGGAGTGTCCCTAGGTGGAATGGGAACAGCTTCTTCGAGTACCCCTTTTCTGGTTTTGATCTGTCTTAATTTTGAAAAGAGCGGCATTTTTAGACCTTATTACTTGAACACACTTAATACAATAAACACAATAATGAACAGTCATTCACACCACAATATGTAGAACGTATTTAAAACATTTAACATTTAACGAACAACAATGATGGCCATTGGGAACACTAACTAGGTGATTCTGAATTATATACTAGACATACTAGATATACTGCTAAACAGTACAGATACACTGCTGAAACAGTGCAGACCGGATTTGTGTACCCAAACCCGTCTTGACCGGCACAACCTATGTGCACGTCAGAACGCCTCCCCGGCAATGGCACTCACCGGGTAGCTCGGAACGGAAGGCCTCAGAACTGAACTGGACTGGACTGGACCGGACTGGACTGGACTGGACTCGACTCGTGACCTGGATACTTCGGAACTTCGGAATCTGGTGGGCCTCTGTATACCTCGGACACAGCTCTCTCGCAGGTGGGCTCTGGGTAGGACAATCTGCGTTCCTCACCGCCTCGTATGGATGCCTGGTCGCAGTCTGTCCCCTTCGTTGGCCTGAGGGAGTTGGCGGGAAGACCCGCGACGTGCGCGCTTGAAGTCCATCACGGCTATGGAAGGGGGCAAAACTGGACCTTCATCTCCGGCGTGTGGGGAAAGAGATTAAACTGTTCGGGCGCCATTATGTGGTAAATAAAATATTACGCTCTCAGAATTTTTAGTATATAAATAAGATCATGCATAAAGCAAGAGGCTGAGTCTGTGGTATCAGGTTCATAAAGGGCTTTATTCCAATAACTCGAGTCAAAGGGAGAATATTACCATCACCAAAAAAGGATCTGGAAGGGACTGAAAAGTATTCTCAATATTCTCAAAACATTATTCACAGAGTACAGTATATATACATTTCTCAATTGTACGTAAGCAAAAGAGCAAGAGAGAATGAGATAAGAGCATGTGGGCGTGTAAGTAGGCGTGAAGGTGGGCGTCCATGTGGGCGTCCACTTGATGATAATGGGTAATTTGTCATGTGTGGGTGGATACCTGGAGGGGGTTGCGTGATCTGCTGGAATTGTACTGGAACTTTGCCTTACTTGTGCTCAACTCGAGCATGACGTGTAACTGACGTGGGGAGGGTTGCTATGCAACCTGACAAGTCTGGAAGTGAGGCCTTCAGTGTCAGGACGACCAGCACATCTTGTATTATCTGATATCCGATGTCTGGAGCAGGGACTGATTTGTGACATAGGTTGCTCATCACCAAGAGCCGATATGGCATCTATTTCTTCATTTACTTCATTTACTGCAGAGGCCTTACATGGGGGCTATGGGCTTTTTACTGACGTGAGCTTTGCAATCTCACAAAGAGAGACAGTAAGGCTGAGCTCCCTCCTTGCAGATGGGTCGCGTTCATTCCTCCTTCACCAGGCAAGAATGTATTTCTCGAGGGGCGGAGCAGATAACTTGAAGGCTGAATACAGTTTTTGGCAGGCAACGGGGCGAGTCAGGCACCGTTAGCCGTGCAGGGAGTAGGACAAAGTTCATGGATACAGATGCGAGCTCAGACTGGAGCTGTCAGAGGTAGAAGGCAGGAAAAGGCTTGATGGCAGAATTCAGGGCCTACTCGCCTGAACTGTAAAATGGGGAAAGTGAACCACATAAAGTCGGTGGCCTTTCATACTTAGGAACGGAATATCCGACTCATTCATGGCGGATCTCAAAGAGGACATGTTGACGGTGGACGCACATGTATTTGCGTCTTCATAACTGGAACTGGAAGGAACATACATGTATTTGTAACATATACATGGAACCGTTGGGGTCTAAGATAGGGGACATAACTGATCAGAGAAATCCACATTTCCACAGGAGGTAGGCTTAATTTAGGAGACAGGTATCTAAAACATTTAAAAACACCAATTCAGTAAATAATTTAGACATAACACCCAATAAAAGTCCCACACCAATTTATAAATACAGGAAATATTTGTATCCTTAGAATAACACCAAAATGACAAAAATCCAATATAAGGAACTAGAGCTATGAATTTTTAAATATTCAGAACTACATAGCACTTAGAAACCTGTATCGCCAGTGTTCGACATGTATTCTTTTCGCACTTGACCAGGACACAGTTGAAGTTTCAGGCTGACCGCGATGGAGCCCTGCTCGGTTACACCTCGCAGTAGGCCTCGGTCGAGATTTTACCTTCGGACTCAGAAACTTTTCTGGAGCTTTTAATGCCTGGGTCGCTCAATACTTTTTACCAGTCACTATTTGAAAAGGGCCTACTGACTTGCTTCCCAGGGTGCTACTGATTAAACTCTGGAAGTCGACCTTCCAGAGCTTTTCAGCGGGATGAAACAGCAGGTCATGCCAGCTTGCGGTTGAAGGTGGCTTGCTTGGCTGTTGTGGTTCAGTCAGTCCCCTTATTGAGCTTTTTTCCAAAGTTGCTCCAAACTTCTGGAACTTCTTCCTGAAGATCCTCTCGAGGGTTCAAAGTATCCAAAACACAATCCAAGGATCTTGAAACTCCTAGATGGTCCTTGAAAGTTTGGGACATCAATTCTCACAATGCACCTGGGCAAATCCTTTTCTGATCCACTTGACATACTTCAGTCATGGGATTCAGGGGAGGTCTGTTACCTGTGGCTTGCAGGAAGTCTATTTTGTACTCCTCTTAAGAACCCCTTTTACCAAAGTTGTGTTTGCTCACAAATTAAATTTAAAAGCAGCGCTACAACACAGGGCTGCTTTTAACATGATGTCAGACTCTAAGCAGTGCACACATGCAAGTGCAGAAAATGCTACTGGCCTCTAAAATGACATGTCCTAATCTATACCAGGGAGTTTTAGGTAGTTTTAAACGCCCTGCCTTATTATCTACTAGGGATTTATAGGGTAGGCCATGCCAACTATAAGTGTACCCTAATATATAGTGTACCCTCAGATAACTGCAAATGTTTTGTTACTGCATTCCCGGTTGCAAAACATTCATACATATTCATGTGACTTGCTTTTAGGAGGGATGACCTTTACGCGCTACTTCCTAATATCCACTCGCAAACCCTATTTTGCGAGTCAGTGATAGGTTACTGGCTCACAAAATAGGGTTCGTACATAGGAAAATGCATTGTACATCTCGCCCGTAGAGAAAAGCTGCCATAAATATCACTCACTCCTAGACCTGTGTTGGACACTCCTGGTTTATTCGCAAATTAGACTGAAAGTGACAGTAACGTTGGTCAAACTCATTTCTTTTCCCCCCTGGCGAAATTTTCTCACAGAAAAGGTACAGATTCTTAGTTTTCCAGGGCAGGGTGCAAGAATACATGCTGTCTTACTATGCAGTAAAATCAATATCTCATATTATACCTCATTCTGGCCTCACAAAACTCAGAATGTGGAAAGAAAAAACACCCGTAGGCAATCTTCAAGTTATGAAGTAACCAGGAAATTAAAATACCTCTACATTGAGTCAAACCTCTAATAAATGTCTGTTAGCAAAGCAAATAAGACAGATCCTTCCTAGAACAGTTCCCTTCACCCATACATTCAGTCATTCATAAATTCATATTCTCACTCTTCTATCGACCCCTCAAATCACACTTAACCTTTTAGTCCATCCATTTATCCATCCTTTCATTCCACTATTTATTTTGTTACTAATCCATCCAGCCATCCAGTCATCCAACCAAACATCTTTGCTGCTCTCTAATTTTTCGATGTTTTCATCACATTGTTCTTTGCATCTCTCAAATTACATATGCCCACCACTCAGCCTGTGCCCTGGTATTCCTTTAAAGTGTTTTTATGAGGTTTTGTCTGCTGGCAAAGGAGGACAGTATACCCACTAATAACCAATGGCTACCCCTAATTCAGCTGCTAAAATGGGGGTTCACACTGCCACTGAGTTTAAGGGGCCTATTCACAAATGTAAATCAAGAGGCCTAGAATTAAACATAATTAAAACCAAGTTTGTGGTGTTCGAAAAGTCTAAGAGGGGAAGCTGTAGTAATTCCCCCACAGTGGGATTTCTCAGATCATGTTGGAAGCCCTGCCCCCTTTCTCAACGACTCTGCAAACGCATCTCTGGGAGCACTATGGATGCAGGATGAAGTTCCCTTGGCTGCTGCATTATCCTCTTGGAAGTTCGCTCTTCATTGTAAAATTGTATGTTTTCCTTTACCTTCCTCACCCCTGTGTGCTGTGTTGGATTTTGTGTTTGTGTACCCTTCATTTTTAGTCTCCTGTTTTTCTTTGTAATGTTCTATTTTGTACCACTTTTCTCTTGTAACATAACTAGCTCTATTGTACAGCGCTCTGACACCTGTTGCCACCAGTAAGTCCCCCACAGTGGGATTGCTAAGACCTCGATGGAGGCCCCTCCCCCTTTCTCAACCACTCTGCAAACGCACCCCCTGCAGCACTACTGGTTGGGGGATGAAGAACCCTTGGCTGTTTAGTGTCACTGGGGGCCTCTATCTGCTAGTTTCTGATCTCTATTGTGTCTCTTTCTGTCACTTTCTGCTAGTTTCTGACGTTTATTTTGCCTCTTCTGCTCTTTTCTGATCTCTATTTTGCCCCTTTCTGCTCATTTCTGACCTTCACTTTGTCTCTTTCTGCTTTGTTTCAGATCTCTATTTTGCCTCTCTCTGCTCATTTCTGACCTCAATTTTGCCTCTTTCTGCTCAGTTCTGATCTGTGTTTTGCCTCTTTCTACTCATTTTTATCCTTTATTTGGCCTCTTTCTGCTTGTTTCTGATATCTATTTTGCCTTTTGCTGCTCGTTTCTGTCCTTTATTTCTTTCTGGTTGGTTATAACCTTTATTGTGCCTTTTTCTGCGCAATTCACACCTTTATTTTGCCTCTTTCTGCTTGTTTCTGACCTCCATTCTGTCTCTTTCTGCTTGTTTCTGACATCTCTTCTGCCTCGTTCTGCTCATTTCTCACTTTTTCATGATGCTCTGTGTGTTTCGACTTCAATTCTGACTCTTTCTGCTCATTTTACTCCTTTATTTTGCCTTGTTCTGCTCATTGCTGACCTTTATTCTGCCTTCTTCCTGTTCATTTCTGACCTTTATTTTGCCTCTTTTGGCTTGTTTCAGCCCTTTATTTTGCCTCTTTCTGCTTGTTTGTGACCTCTATTCTGCACGTTTCATACCTTTATTTTGCCTCTTTCAACTCGCTTCTCCCCTTTATTTTGCCTGTTTCTGCTCATTGCAGACCTTTATTTGGCCCCTTTCTGCTCGTTGCTGACCTTTTATTCTGCGTCTTTTTGCTTTCTTACCTTTTTTGCCGCTTACTCCTCTTTGCTGACCTTTATTTTGCCTCTTTCTGCTCATTGCTGACCTTTATGTGGAATCTTTTTGCCCATTTTTAATCTTTATTCCGCCTCTTTCTGATAATTTTTGACCTTCATCATGCCTTTTCTTCTCATTAATGACCTTTAGCATGCCTCTTGCTGCTCATTGCTGTCCTTTATTCTGCCTTTATTTTGGGGAGCATCAAGGCCCCCATGGTTACAGCCGGCTCCCCGCCTTTTACGGAAGCCAGAATTGCTCTCACAGACACAGATCTGCTAAACAAGCAGTTCCCTATCTGTGAGAGCAGTCCTTTCTTCTATTTCCCTGCCCGCCTGACAGTGACAAGGAAACAGTCAAAAACTCAGCTCTTAGCAAGCAGGATCGGTTTCACAGCTCTCGCTTGCTGAGAGCAGAGTTCGTGTTTGCTCTGAGTTGGCGGGAGCTGTCAAAGCTCCCGTAAAGTCAGAGCACACAGCTATGCCCAGGGGCGGGATCTCCGGGACAAAGCTGGAGCCGGACCTGGGGGGTAGCAGTCAATAGGGCCATTATAGGCTCCAGGAGGGGTGTCGTGCAGTCCCCATCCTTTGATCTGCCTGGACCGCCCCTGGTGAGGTGTCGGTCCCCGGGGCAGAGAACAGCCCAGGAGGGAGGCTGCGCAGCCTCCCTCTTTCTTTAAAAAAAACAAGAAAAAGATAATTAAGTTAGCCACATGGAGCTCTTGGTCTGCAGGGCTTGTGGGGTTCACACGGTCCCCCTATGCCTTTTGTTTAAAGCCCTGGGGAAGTTGTGGTCTCCAGGGCTCGGGGGTCCACTAGGGTCCACCAAGCATTTAGTTTGAAGCCCCAGGGAGGGGGTGGGCACAGAGGCATATTTTAGGCTTTGGAGGAGGGCCCCGTGCACCCCCCTCCATTGTTTTTATTAATCCCCGCATGACCTGGGACCTGGCGCACCAGGGGGTTACAATTGAAACAAGAACTGGAGCCCAAGCTTATTTTTTTAAATGGTTGTGCAACAAATTCATGGATATTAAGAAAAAAAAAATGATATGCCATGGCCTTGTTCCAGAGGCACCACAAGAGCAAGGCTTATTGGTCAGGTTATTCCTACTACGGAGATATGCTATCAGTAATGGCAACAGCGGGCGAACGAAGAAACAACCTATTTGTCTATCACCGCTGGGTAAAAGAGGCCGTATAATCGAACTGCATCCTCAGAGCCATTTAGGAGTAACATCTACTGAAGGTAATAATTGAATACGAGCATTGACATTGTATATATATATATATATATATTCACTGAAAAAACCATAGGTTTCACACATGTTATAGTTAGTGGAAATTTTACTGATAAAAAACCAATGAAATTCCCCCGTTATAGTTAGTGCAGGCAACTATAACTCACGCGACCGCAATCCTCTGCTGATGCTAATACTGTATTTAGACACTTATTTGCCCATGTCTTCTTCCATACATTTTTAGCTATACATATATTACAAATATTTTTTTTTCATAAAGACACATATGTCATCAGCAGAAGATTGCGGTCGCGTGAGTTATAGTTGCCTGCACTAACTATAACGGGGGAATTTCATTGGTTTTTTATCAGTAATACTTCCACTAACTATAACATGTGTGAAACCTATGGTTTTTTCAGTGAATTTGCAAGGTTTTTTAAATGCTAATTCCTAACTATAACGTGTGTGAAACCTATGGTTTTTTCAGTGAATTAGTACGGTTTTTTAAATGCTAAGTTACTTTACGCCATTCGAGGCGTGCGCGCCCACTTAACGCAGTTCGTTCCGTGCACGGTTTTTATCAACTTTAATAAGCCCTGTACATTTGGTGGCCTTCGGCCACCAAAAGCACAGGGGGTGGGGTCAATGTGCATAGTGTTTTTTTTATTTCGATTTTATAATTTCATGTTGCCAAAATTTAGTACGGTAAGCGTACGGTAAGCGTACCGTAAGCGGGCTCAGATATATATATTGATTTAAAGGCTATCTTCTCAGAATCTACTGAACAGATTTACACCAAACCTACAAAAGGCACTTCCTTGACCTAGGGACTACCTCTCTGCCAAATTTCTAGTAATTCTGTTCAGCCGTTCGGGCTGTAGCTCGTTCTAAAGGTCCTATGGAAAAATGCATGGGAAAAACGCGTTTTGGGACCCCCCTTTTATCTCAGCCCCCGCTTGACGAATCCCCCCGAGACTTTCAGGGTAGGAGCGGAGCGTAGCGCCCCACCTATTTTGAGAAATTCGCGAGGATTCATCGACCGGCGCCAAAGTTATTCAAAATAGAATGTTGAGGTTTTCCTATGGAAAAGGGGTCCTAACTATAACTACCTACTGGCGACCGCCAGTAGGTAATATATATATATATATATATATATATATATATATATATATATATATATATATATATATATATATATATATATATATATATATACATATATATCTTCCCACATTGCCCTTGCATTAAGAGGCGCACTCCTCCAGCTGGTAGGTCACAAACCTTTATTCTTAACAGGACAGCATTACAAATCCAGCCATTTCTGTCCATTTGCCTTACGCGTTTCAGAGCAAACGTGCTCTTTCATCAGAGGCAGTTTCAAAGCACATCCTGTCTCGGGTTTCTTCACAGAGTTCCTTTGCATTGCATCATTATATAAGCTTCAGGTGTGCCTTTTCCGGTTAGTCCGGTCAATACATTAACGTGCATGCTGGGACTCATAGTTTGATACCCTACTAATTACATTCGGTGGCTGCGTGCTAGATGAAATAATTTCATGGACCAATTCTTAATGCAAGGGCAATGTGGGAAGATGTAATGGCGGCGCGCCCAAGCCGCAAGAGATCGCACCGCCCCATGAAAACTGGAAGGGGGCCCGATTCCCTGAATCATTTGGAGAATAAACGGCGCAGCTGGTTTTTGGACTGCAAGGACAAAATTCCAAACCTGGGGCCCACTGGAGGGCAAGAATTGGTCCATGAAATTGTTTCATCTAGCACGCAGCCACCGAAGTTAATTAGTTCCGTGTATACTTTGCCATTTAGAAAGTTAATTTTTACCCTTTGTAGGTTCCCAAATGCTGGTCCAAGTTCTTTTCATCTGGCAGGTTGCGCTGAAAACGGTTTGAACGTACTTTCAATCCTCAGCCTCTTAATTATTGAAAGATGGTGCTGTTCTCCACGGCGCGGGCCGCCATGAAAAAACAAGCATTGGCATAGCCAATAGGTCTCGCTTTTGGGACCTTACAAGTATTTAGTAATGCAGCACAATATCCTTGGTACAACAATATCAACTGTTGCATGTCTAAACACTTAGCCAATAGGTCCCAAAGGCGAGACCTATTGGCTATGCCAATGCTTGTTTAAATCAGCACACGTTTTGAGTGGGTCTTGGGAGCTCTGAGGTTTACAAGCATTCATATAAGCTGTCTGAACGCTCACTACATGCACGATACATAAACAGGGCTTTCCTGCACGAAGTACACATATGATAGCAGACTTAGCGCCTGTCAAAACTGCAATTATCCTCTCCCAGAGCTCGGTGAAAGAGGAGCCCTGGCTGAAGAGAAGACCAACGCACCCTCCCATCACACGGGATATATATGAGCAAATTAACCCAGATGACAGAGACAGAGACACCATTTTCTTCATGAAGCACACTTTTAAAACCTGAATGAAGAAACTACGGGAGTATGACTTACAATTACAAGATGCTTCTTTCAGGGGAAAACTCTATATTCCTGTATAAAACAAACCTGCTGTTTGGAGAAACTGAAAAGCCTGTAGCATAATCACTATTCATCAAATCAGGACAAAAGAAAAGAAAATATTGCACTTCACAGAACTGAAAAGGAGACATCCGTTTCCCCAGTAAGAAGTATAAGCCTGCTTAACATTGCACAATACTATTATGTAGTGGAGAAGTATGGGTCAATGGTTAGAGCAGCAGACCCTGATGCAGAGATCTGGCCCGGGACCAGGGTTCAATTCCCTGCCTCGGCGGGTCTTGGGCTCAAAAATTCCACGGACCTGATAATTCTCGCCTCGGTGCCTATTCCAATCATGGAGTCCCACTCTGCAACTCTGGGCAATAGCTTGCTTATTCTCCACAACGGCCCCCACAACGCTAAGGATTCCAGGCCTCCACCTTGGTGGTGCCCAGGAGTGGACGCCTCACAGGGAAAGCCAGGATGGGTTCCACAGCGGTATTCGTACAAGCGCCTTGAGACCCTTGCGGGTGAGTAGTGCACTATACAAGTATCAATTTACATTTACAGTGAAAGGAAGTGAATACCCAAGTCCTGTAATTGCATCTTTGTTTCACTGCTAGCACTGAGATCAATTAAAACAGGAAAACCAATTACAGCTCCAAGATTAATATACATTTAACTAAAGACAATGTCCATCTATTCTTAAAAACTGAGTGATTGGAGACTGAACGAAAGTATAACGTCACATAAACATACAGGGGAACTAACTAGACACCTAAAAAGATGGAAAAATCGGTTATTAAAAATATTGTAAATCACAGAACCAGAAACCACTTGCAGATTCTCTGCATATTTTCATAGACTGTCCTGTCACTTCAAATTGGTCGAAAAGTACAATGCGTTTAATTCTAAACACACAACTTAATATGATGTATGCCATTAAGTAAAGAACATGTATGTAAAGTGTGCTGGAAACCTACATATATTTAGGTGATAGAGAGTGGCAGACAGGCAATGCAAAGGATTCTTGTTGTATCAACTGAGTAGTAAATCCACTATATATCTGGTATGATGAGGGTAATGATATTTGTAGGTTCTTCTCTTTATTGTGCTCACCATATTTACACATATCAGCTTGTTATATTCTAAATTAGCATTATCATTAAAATTAGGAGTGTGCAAAAGTTGTATAATTACACAAAATGTTAGGGAAATAACTGAAAATGTAAACCCAACATTTAGAGCTATATTTTAGTGAGAAATGTGCTCTTTCACCATTTTGAACTCAAAAAGGAATATCATTTTATAGCCTACAAACTTGACATAAAGACGTCTGCTAGAAGTCCATTTTGTTAGCTGTCTGGAACATACAGATCTCCGACTAATCAAATTTACATTTGCTTTAATGAATATACATTTGGACAGACTAATGTGAATTCATATTAAATTAATATGAATAAATTAATGTGCAACTGAATCTACCAGTATAAAATTGCCTCAAAAAATGTACTTTTAGAACCATGAATACACACTCACATTAACAAGTACAGACATACAGTATGTCCATGACATCACATTTACCAGAGATAACTAAAGATGCACAAAGTGAACAGATCTTGAAAAAAACATCGTTTTTAAGGACAATCCTAGTATTGCATGCACGTTCATTCTGTTAAACAAACATGAAAAGATACACCTTTACTGTGCGCTACACAACCCTGTGTAGTCATCGCTATTCACATAATGCAAGATTTCCAATAACAGTTAAGGGTGCAATGGGTGCAGATGGGAAAGGTGCCAGGATTATCAGCCCCACAGGAAAACACTTATTGTCAAAAATATATTTTTACCTGTAGTGCTTCACACTCCGCCCCAGTAAAAAGGGGCGTGCCAGCAGCTCCCACTTCCAATATGGCACTGTTGGCTAGCCACAGCAAGTGGCGCATTATACCAGTGGTACATTAGTTACAAAGTTCAGAGTTTTACGCAAACCCCTCAACTATCACCATTGTCCCGCAACCCACTGCATGGCCCTATGCATTGTATAGTGCTATAACGTTTTATAAAGTACCTTAACAGATGTGTTCAATACATCAGATACTTTCCATTTTGAGGAACTTGTATCAATTGTAACCTTTACATTCACTGACATCTTTCATCATTTAACAGAATTATAATTCGTTGTGTTTTATGTACCACTTGTTACAGCAGATTATGGACCACAATAGTTAAGAAATGTCTTTTAGTCGACCCAGTGATACCTTGTATCAGTCTTAGAAGGATGAGAAGATGAGATGCCATCAATGGGATCCAAACTGTGACCTGCAGACTGCACTTAGATCCCTGCCACGGGTCCAATACTGGATCATATAATAATCACACGTGTGCATATCACACATGCATTAAGTAAAAGAACTGATAAGTCATCGAATAGATCATTGATGGCTTGTTGCTGACACGCAGGTAATGGGTTCAAATCCCTGCAAGGCAGTCTGTACCTTCAATCCTTCCAGTGTAGGTAACTGAGCCCCATTAAACAGGGTATTAGTAACACCGGTTATGACATCACTTAGAAGGAAGGATATAGAAAATCATTTAACCCGGTGTCAACGTTTCTTTGTTCATGTAACATTTAAAGAGCACTGAGTGTTGTGGAGGCCTTATAGCAGGAGTGAAATAAACCGCTCTGGCTGTCCGCCTCGATCAGATTTCACATGCAGATAAATCGCTTGGAAGACCTAACGCTTCTAAAAACGCTGGAAATTGTTACTGTGATTTGAGGGTAAAAAAGGAATTTAAATGAGAATGGATTTATCTATAGTTTGTGAACCCGTAGAATAAGTAAAGTCACCCTCATTAAGTATACAGAAACATAGCATATGCAGTATTTAAATCCATAATGCATGTTTTGATTCTATGCATTAATAATGACGCCAAGCAGTTAAAGCTGTAAAAAAGCACATTTAGTTAACTCTCCAGACTGTATGTGCATTCGCTCTCACAAATACAGGCTTGGATGATGGACGCACATTCATTCTGTAAACACGTACAGTATACAGACCATAAAAGAAGTCCGAGTCATCCAATGAAAAAAACAATATTAAATATGAGACCCACTCAACAACTGTGAAAGCTATACATAGAAGGAATGGAAAGCCATGGTCTACGCCTCATGTTAACGATTCTCATTTAAAAAATATGGAAATCAACTGGAAAAAGACATTTTCAGTGGAGTTAAGGTAACAATGAATTCAGATGGCAACCCTAAACAAGCATTGGCCTCGCGGCCGTAAAAGTAACGCCACGCGGCCATGAAACCGAAAGTCATCGCGATCGGGATGACGCGCTCTGTGTAAAGCACGCGAGGGATGCGCGTGCAGCAGTTAAAGGCGGAGCGTGGCGCGCGCGCTTGTGCACGTGACTGCAAGCTGGTGGCCGCTTATGTAGCACTTCAAAAAGCAACTTACTAAATGTCTCGCCAGAGCAGCTCGTGAGCTGGCTCTGCCGAGACCTAATGAGCTTTTGAGAACGCACTCTGCAGCCTGCTGCCCATCTGGGTTAGGGTTAAAGCTTCAATTTGTCACAGCATTCCTGGAATAATGATGGCCCGACGCGTTTCGAGGTTCACTACCTCTTGTTCATGGGCTAGTTTCACAAAAGCAATACATGGATTATTCTCCTCTTCCAATTTAAGCATTTTATTGGCTCTTCGCCCCCAGTGGGCTGTGCCTGGTGCCTAATTATCATTTAGAGGATGCTGGTTCGTAGTCACAAACAGGGAAAAAGCACTTATGTTTTCAGGTTTGCTCATTAACATGTATATGCTATTGCCATACATCACATTGTGGCACAATTTTTTGCGGGTAAAATCAAATGCTAAATCATTGCAATATAGATTAACCTCACATTCATATTTGTATGCATTCAATAAATAATTAAATAAATAAATTATTCATTAAAATATAAACAAATTATAAATAATTAAAATATACATATCATCACACATATATAAACATAAATATGTATGTGCAAAACTTTCATAAATGTAAATCGCATATGAGCATATTACTGCATAAATGCACTTGCCTTACCCATATTTAATACTTGTTTCAACACTATGTATATATCATGTGATCAAGGCCCGAGTGGGGGTTGAAACGCATCATGACGGACAGGCTTGACAAAGATTTAACAAATTAAAACTTGATTGGCACTGATCTCTGGGTCCGTTCTCCGTCTTTTTCCACCCGTGGGAGGCAGAAACAAAAGGCGAATTTACTTTCATATATATATATATATTTATATATATATATTATCTACTGGCGATCACCAGTAGATAGTTATAGTTAGGACCGTGTTTCCATAGGAAATCCTCAACATTCTATTTGGAATACCTTTGGCGCCGATTGACGAATCCTCACGAAATTTTCAAAATAGGTGGGGCGCTCCGCTCCGCTCCTTCCCTGAAAGTCTCAGGGGGATTCGTCAAGCGGTGGCTGAGAAAAAGGGGGGGTCCGAAAACACGTTTTCCCCATGCATTTTTCCATAGGGATCTTTAGTCCAAGCTACAGCCCGAACGGCTGAACAGAATTACTTGAAATTTGGCAGAGAGGTAGTCCTCAGGTCAGGGATGTGCCTTTTGCATGTCTGGAGTTAATCTGTTCAGTAGTTCCTGAGCAAATTACAGTTAAAAGCATATATATATCTATAGGCGCGCTCCGAGCGCGTACGGTAAAACTTACCGTACGCGCACGCTGCCATGCGCGAGCTTAGTTCTGATTGGTGGTTACATGACTGTAAACATTTGAATCGGTCGAAATCAGGAAGTGTCGGCCGCCATTTTGTGTGTCTCACACTGATAAACAAAGGTGGAGAACGTGAAAAGGGGGCAACGAAGAGAGTTGCAGACACCCTAGCGTTTGTCAGGGGGTCCAAGAAGGACCCAAAAGTGTGAAAAATACATTTTATATTTTTTTTTTAAAAATCGCTACGTGCGCGTACGGTAAGCGTACCGTACGCGCACGGCAGAAAAAAATCATTAAAAAAATAGAATCAAAAATCACATTTAAGTGTTTAGATATTAGGGGGCTCTAAAAAGAGCCGTTGTGTTTATGAAGTGTTTTTTTTGTGGTACCTACAAGTAAGTACCGATGCAGAGTCTAAAGTTCAAGAGGAAGACTCTGTTGCCTTCATCTGTGAAATGTACACCGTCTCCTCTATAAATGCCTTGCATGTTGTAACGCAAGTTGTTGTGGTATATAGAACCCATACCGTAGTCTCTGAGGAAAGCAGAAACAGATTTGTTGACGTGCTTTTTTGCTTTATCAATCTGTGGACAAAATTGGTTGGACCAGTTCCACTTTTGCCTTTGGCATATATTAGAATATACAAAGGTAGTTTGTGGAAAAAGCGACATAAATTGCACAAAGGTGTCCTTAACAAGCATTTCCAGACCTACCCCAGTTAAAGTGCCTAGGTCATTTCCACCACAGTGCACAATAAAAAGGTTAGGCTGTTGGAGATGTAGAAAAGGTTTCACCAAAGGCATTAATTGGTGCCACTTAAACCCTCTCTGACCAATCCATTTAATGTCTACATTTGGCAAAGCAAGGTCTCTCACCATACCTCTTTTTTCTGCATACTTTTCACTCCAGAAGACATAGCTATGACCTACAATCCACACTGTGAACATCTTCCAAGGAGATCTGGATGCACTCAGGAGGTGTCTTTCAGTAGAATGGCAATATGAAAAGAAAGACAGTTGTAAAATGGAGGCATACATACTTTTTTTTTTTAATAAAAAGAACTCATTGGCTGATTCAAACCATTTTACAGTTAAAACTAGGCTGTATGTTTACATTTTTAGAAGCATGTTTTGTATTGGTTCAGAAAATTGTGTTCCCACAGAAGATTAATTTGGATTTGCTGTTAGGTTTGACAGGTCAAGCACTCTTGCTCTTTGGATTAGAAACATTGTGTGCTGAATTTCTGACCTCTCTGCTCACACCAGTCTTCCATGACCTGTTGCTATGCTAGCAGGTAGAAGTCATGTTGGGGGAAGGGATCATTTGGAAAAGGGTTGAAATTTGCAACCAATAGAAATGTGTGATTTCATTTGAAAAAATGTGGGAAGCACTGCGATTTGAAGTTAACATGTATATGTGTGAAAAAAGAGAGGGAAACATTGCCATTTACTGGTTCTGGTGAGAGGAGAGAGGTGTACAGCTCTGAGATTCTGGCTCTGATAATCTGCTGTTTGAGTGCCACATTTCTTTCTCAACTAACTAATTTTAAAGGTAAGTTATGAGTTTGAGAGGGGATGTATGTGGTGAATTTTGATATAAATAATAGAATTGTGATTCTTCTTTTAAAGTTGTGTTTTACATTTTGTGTTTTGGGAGATATTTAACTGTCTTGAACTTGTAAAATATTATGGAGTATGTCTTCACCATAAGTTAAGGTGTACTGGTATCACTGAGGAATACTGTTTTGTGCCTAGAATCAAACTATGAGTCTGTGTGCACACAGGAATTGTTGTTAGAGATTTTATTTGTGTAGGTCTGGTTCTGTAAGAATGGCATTTGTAGGAAAGGGTCAGCTTGTTTTTTGGAACTGTGATGGTTTCCATTCAGCATAAATCAGTATCACACAAATGGGAGTCAAATGCTAACACATTTGAAATTGATATAGTAGATTTTGCTTCTAATCATGCAATGGGCGAGGTTGGTCCTACATATACAAAACTCCAATTAACCCTTGCCACACATGTACTTTTACATACATTACTACAATGTTTATGCTGTTATGGATGGATCCATGCATATGTCTCTTGTAACTGAAAATACACAGTCTGCAGAAGCAGACTCTTAGCACACACCCAGCTGTTTATCCTGTAGAATCATGCTTAGTATTCACAACTGAGTGGTGTTTCAGGTAGCAGTGAGTAACGCTAATACACTCAACATCACCAAGGCTCATTTCCTTTGCTGGAATGTAGTCAGTCACCCAGGTTACACATGTTCATGGTCTCAAAAAGCTGTTTGGACATGTGCTCTTTTCTGTTTCTGAAAACTGTAATGAAAATGTGTCAGACTGTTAGAGTACTTATCACTTGCAAAAAACAGTACTAAGTGTGCTTTCAAATTGGCAATCAAATTTCGTTTTCTGCCTAGAATCACACCATGAGTCTGTGTGCACACAGGAATTGTTGTCAGAGATTTATTTCATGTTACTCTGATTCTTTTAGAATTGCATTGGTAGCAAAGGGGAAGCTTGTTTTCTTGAACTGTGATGGTTAGCATTCAGCAGAAATCACTATCTCACGAATGAGAGGTAAATGCTAACATATTTGAAATCAACATGGTAGATTTTCCTTCCACTCGTGCAATGGGTGATGCAGTTGCTACATGTTAAAAACTCCTATTAACCCTTACCACACATGTAGTCTTACATACATGTTTCCAGTGTTTATGCAGTTATGCAAGGGTCCATGCAGATCTTTCTTGCACCTGATAGTAGACAGTCTCCAGAACCACACTCTTAGCAGAGAGCTAGCTGTTTCTCCTGTACAGTCATGCTTACTAATCAGCACTGTCTGCTGTTTTAGATAGGAGTGAGTAACGCTAACATATTCAACATCACCAAGGCTTATTTCCTTTGCTGGAGTGTAGTCAGTCACCCAGGTTACATATGTTTATGGTCTCAAAAACCTGTTTGTACATGTGCTCTTTTCTGTTTCTGAAAACTGTAATGAAAATGTGTCAGACTGATAGAGTACTTATCACTTGCTCTACCACAGTAGTAAGTGTACTTTCAAATGGGCAATCAAATTTCGTTTTCTGCCTAGAATCACACCATGAGTCTGTGTGCACACAGGAATTGTCAGAGATTTAGTTTGTGTTACTCTGGTTCTTTTAGAATTGCATTCATAGGAAAGGGGAAGCTTGTTTTCATGAACTGTGTTGGTTAGCGTTCAGCCCAAATCAATATCTCACAAATGAGATGCCAATGCTAACACATTTGAAATCAACATGGTAGATTTTCCTTCTGCTCGTGCAATGGGTCATGTAGTTGCTACATGTTAAAAACTCCTATTAACACTTACCACACATGTAGTCTTATATACATGTGTCCAGTGTTTATGCAGTTATGCAAGGGTCCATGCAGATCTCTCTTGCACCTGATAGTAGACAGTCTCCAGAACCACACTCTTAGCAGAGAGCTAGCTGTTTCTCCTGTACAGTCATGCTTACTAATCAGCACTGTGTGGTGTTTTAGATAGGAGTGTGTAACGCTAATACATTCAACATCACCAAGGCTCATTTCCTTTGCTGGAGTGTAGTCAGTCACCTAGGTTACATATGTTCATGGTCTCAAAAAGCTGTTTGGACATGTGCTCTTTTCTGCTTCTGAAAACTTTAATGAAAATGTGTCAGACTGTTAGAGTAATTATCACTTGCACTACCACAGTAGTAAGTGTGCTTTCAATTCGCCAATCAAATTTTGTTTTCTGCCTAGAATCACACCATTAGTCTGTGTGCACACAGGAATTGTTGTCAGAGATTTAATTCGTGTCACTCTGGTTCTTTTAGAATTGCATTCGTGGGAAAGGGGATGTTTGTTTTTATGAACTTTGGCGGATAGCATTGAGCCCAAATTAATATGTTACAAATGAGAGGGCAATGCTAACACATTTAAAATCGACATGGTAGATTTTCCTTCCACTCGTGTAATGGGTCATGTAGTTCCCACATGTTCAAAACTCAAATTAACCCTTATCACACATGTACTCTTACATATATCTATCCAGTGATCAGGCAGTTGTGCAAGCGTCAATGCAGATGTCTCTTGCACCTGACAATAAACAGTCTCCAGAAGTACACTCTTTCCACACAGCCAGCAGCTTCTCCTGCACAGTTATGCTCACTAATCAGCACTGTGTGGTGTTTCAGTTTGGAGTGAGTGACGCTAATACATTCAACATCACCAAGGCTCATTTCCTTTGCTGGAGTTTAGTCACTCACCCAGGTTACACATGGTCATAGTCTCAAGTAGCTGTTAGGACATGTGCTTTTTTCTGCTTCTGAAAACTATAAGGAAAATGTGTCAGACTGTTACAGTAATTATCACTTGCAAAAAAACAGTAGTAAGTGTGCTTTCGAATTGCCAATGAAATTTCGTTTTCTGCCTAGAATCACACCAAGAGTCTGTGTGCACACAGGAATTGTTCTTAGAGATTTAATTCGTGTTGGTTTTATTGTGTTTTTTACTCATAGGAAAGGGATAGATAGTATTATAAGATTTGAAAAGCTCATAAAAAATATAGTAATATATTTATATTACATAAAGGTATTTTTTTTTGTTTCTTTCAGGTATTGCTGCAGAACAGTGAAATAAATTTAAAATGCCTATAAAATCAAGAAAGAGAAAAGAACAGAAAAAACATCTATATTTGAAGACAACTGGAGGACCCAAATTTGTTGAAGATGCTCATGTTGGAAAAAAGAAAAAGTCTTCTGGTAAGCAGACAAAGGATTTCTTTAAAAATATCTTCAAAAAAAGGAAAAATTTAAAAAATGTTCCCATTGGAAATAGTGTTTCAAGTAGAAAACAACAGGACAAAAGTGAGAAATTACTAAATGCTAATGTACAATCAGAAGCAATAAAGATTGACTTAAAAAGAAAAACAGCATTTAAAGAGATTCGTAGAAAAATGTTTCAGAGAAGAGTGATGTCCAATTTGCTAAAGGATGTAAAAAAATATAAGAAAAAAGCGAAATTTTATAAGAGAAAAAAAGACATTGAAGTAATTGTAGCTAAGGCTTTAGAATTTAATTTTAATTTTGAACAGGACGCGTACATTAGATAAAATGGTCAATGTAATGAAGTCACAAAGCAAAACGAAAAGAGTAGTGAAAAGAAATAACTTTTGTAAAGTGTTGTTAGGAGAATGGATGCATAGTTCAAGTACTGAACCATTTTTTAATGAAGAGAGTTATATTCAAAGTAATAGTTTGCTGCATGCAGTTGACACCAGAGGTCGTGCTTACGAAGTTAAAGATGGTTGTGCAATGGAAAAGGAGAAAATGGTTCCAAGAAATGAGGAAGAAGTGATAGCTGATGAGGTTATGGGGAGACGTCCTAAAGCCCCAGTGTACGCTTGGAATTGTAGTAGTATTTGTACTGTACGACAAGAATCTATTGATAAATTACGTGAGTTTCTAAGAGAATATAGTAAAAAAAAGTGTTAAACAGAAGATTAAGGTGCTTCAGAGACTAGATCCATGCAGAGTGAGAGAGAATACTGGTTTGCAAAGACATTCTCTGGCTTGTCTTTCTAGGAAAGTTTGTCAAAGTGTTTTTCACCATTTTAGGATGCTGGCAGTACATCATACTGAAATAAGAACATTTGTGAGAAGATTGTATTCTGCTAAAAGTCCAGCACTAAAATTAAATGAGTTGAATAGGGCACTGTTCCGTGGATCTGTATCAGATGTAGAGAAGGTTACTGATGAAATTCAGTTTAGTTACTTTGGTCCGGAACAAGAAAGTGCAGGTAATGACACAGTTATTGAAGAAAATGTGGAAGAGAATGTAGAACCCTCAGTAAGTAAGAAATTTGATGATCAAATGACAAAATTTGCTATCATCTCCAAAGAAAGACCAAATATTACTTGTATTTGTTGCCGGAGAAGCCATTATAAAATTCAAACAAGGAATGTTGATCTCTATAAAAAAAAGTGAAGAAGAAGATAATTATAAGTAGAAGGATTTTGCAACATATATATTTCTGGAAAATTGTTTTGATTTGGGTGAAGATCAGCGTATTTGTAAATACTGTTATAACAAATTAGAAGAAAATAAAATGCCAGCTAGAGCTGTACATAATAATTTAGAATTGGTTGATATTCCTGCAGAACTTCCTGATTTAAATACGTATGAGTCTATACTCATTCAATGTGTTCATCCGTTCCAGACTATAGTACGTATGGAGCCCAAAACCGGTAAATTACCTCCTTCAGATTTACAGAGAGGTTTAAAAGGAAGAGTTGTCTATTTGCCGTTGGATTTGAAAAAAAATATTGAAACGATTGATGCAGATAGTTTGGAATCTGAACCATTAGTTATTCTGGTTAATGGTGTACCTACAAAGAATAAGAAAATTTGGCAGGAGCTAGTAGATGTACGAAAAGTACAAAGAGCAAATTTATATTTGCAAAGGAATAATAAATGGTATGAATCAATTTATATGGATGAAGATGAAGAAGTTTTACTAGGAGACACAGAAATACCAACTGGGCAAATTGAAAAAGTGGACAAGTGAAGAGAAGAAGAAATTTATGAACATTTCAGCATAGATCCTCTTCATTCAAAAGAAGTTATGGCAAACACTATTGATCTGTTTCAGATGAAAAAAGCAAAAGGAACTCCTGTGAGTGTATGGGAGGAGAGCTTGGAAGCTCGTTGTTTTCCCCAGCTGTTTCCTACAGGAGAAGGTGGACGATATGATGAACGTCCAGTACAGATTCCTGCTTCTGAGTATCGGACTACAAGATTATATGCAGAAGATCCAAGATTTCGTCAAAGTATTCCTTATTTGTTCCATCTGTTATTTGAAAGTGACTTGTCTGCACTATCTTATGCAGTAAATCACATTTTAAAAAGTGAAGTAGCTAGAGACAGTTCTCAAGACAGCCAAAGTTCTGGAATGCTCAGTCAAGATCCCTTAGGACAACCAATCATAGAAAATGAAGCTGCAATAGCCATGACTGAAGTGGAAACGGCTATGAATCAAGCTCAGGAAGATTTAATCGGCTTACCAAATTTGGAACAACAACTGAATGAAGAACAACAACACATTTATGAAGAAGTCAGAAAAAAAATTGATCATGGATTACTACATGAAAATAAAGAGTGCTCATGCACATCATTTGAACCAATCAGGATGTATGTGAGTGGACAAGCTGGAACTGGAAAAAGTTTCTTAATTAAAGTCATCAGAAGCTACCTACAGCAAAAAACAGATTCAACTTTGTCTTGTGTTGTTACTGCTCCAACTGGGTTAGCAGCATATAACATAAAAGGAATTACCTTACATCGCTTGCTAATGTTACCAGTGGAGCATGAGAACAAAATAGAATATCACAAGCTAACAGGAGAAGCATGCTTCGAAGTTTCAAGAGTGTTGAAGAAGATGCAAGTTCTCATTATTGATGAGATAAGCATGGTATCAAACTTAATGCTTGCCTTTGTGCATTTAAGAATGCAGCAAATTCTAAAGAGAGACTACGACGTGCTATTTGGTGGAAAACATGTTATAGTTTTTGGGGATCTTCTGCATCTCACTCCAGTTAAAGGACAACCAGTGTTTAATACTGTGACACATGAAGACACAAAGAAGTCATTAGGAAGCATTGGTAATGCGAATATTTGGTCGTTCTTTGAGTACAAAGAACTCACTACCAATATGAGGCAAGCAAACGATGAAGATTATGCAAGTATTCTGAAAGATATCAGAATTGGACTACTCACAGAAGTTGGCAGAAAAGCATTACAGAGTCGGTTGCTATATAATTTATTTCCAAATGAAGAAATAGTTGCAGCAAAATATACAAGAACATTGCAGAGAAAAATACTGTAATCTGCTTAATGCCAACACTACGTGAATGCTCGATATTCAATGAGGAACTTTTGAAATTGGAAAAGGAAGAGATTAAGAAAATGGAAGCAGTGGACAAAATTCAGCATGAAGGAATTACTATTACATTAACAGGCAAACTGAAAAATAAATTGGATTCTCTAGAGAAGAACATTTCAAAAACATCTGGATTAGAAAAAAATCTATATGTTTGCATGAACTGTAGAGTATTTTTAAGGAGAAATTTGGATGTTGAAAAAGGTTTAGTGAATGGAGCTATGGGTAAAGTTGTGGGTTTTGTGAAGTACCAGAAAAAAGATGGGATTGAATTTTTAAAAATAAAATTTGATCAGATTGAAGAGGTTAAAGAGATTAGTCGTTGTTCAGTCCGTTTTTTGCTTGTGAAAGACTTATATGTACGTAGGAAGCAGTTTCCGTTTTCTCTAGCATATGCTGTAACTATTCACAAATCTCAAGGATTAACTGTAGATAGTGCTTTTGTAAACATTGGTTCTACTGTGTTCAAAGAAGGTATGGCATATGTTGCTTTGTCACGAGTGAAAACATTATCTGGTTTATTCATGATAGACTTTGATGACTCAAAAGTTAGTGCTGATGCAAATTGTGTAAAGGAGTATAATAGATTAAGAAGAACCTATGCTCCTCATTTAGGTCAGTATCCTGTGTTTGAAAAACGTGTTGTTTCTCGGAAAAGGAGAATTGAGAATATCTGTAATGAGGATGTACAGAAGAGAAAACAAAAGGAGAGTGATGTGATTGCAAGCAAAAAGAAAAAGGACAATGTTGAAGAGGTTGTTGGTTATCATTTTGAAAATAGCTCTGGTGTCAACTGCTACGCTAATGTAGTGCTGAATGTTGTATTTTATCTTGAAAGTTTGCAGGAGCAGATAATAGTAAATCATGAAAAAAGATTCTGTTCTGTGCTGAGTCTCCTTTATGAGAAGCTGAGTATTGATAAAACTAAAATAGAAAGTGCTACTGAAATTAAAAAAGTTTTAGATGTATGTTCAGGATGTACACAGTTTACTCAAAATGTGCAGCAAGATGCACAGGAATTCTTGATGTATATCCTTATGGTACTGGAAAATGAAGGCATAGAAGTTGAGAATGTGTTTGGTCTCTCTTATAAATGGGAACATAGTTGTGAAAACTGTTTCAACACTTGCAGCTCTAATGTTGATTCAGAAAGGTTTATCTATTTAACATTACCAGAGAGTAAATCAGTGACTTTTAGTAAATTAGTTAAAGATGCCAATCACAACATGGAATGTTGTGAATGTAAATCAGACATGTTTTCAACGTTACTTTTAAAGAAATATGGACAGTATGTAATTTTAATGATGCAACGTTGTAGAGCTGATGGTTCAAAATTGGACACTTTAATAAAGAAGTTTATAGGACAGCAAATATCAATTTCTGGAAAAACTTTTGTTACAGTTGCAATAATTTTCCATGATGGACCTTCTGTAACTTCTGGTCATTACACAGTTTATCTTAAATGTGAAAAAGGCTGTACACTGTGTAATGATTCTAAATTGGTTTTTAAGCAACGTTTGCCTTTTGATTTACAAAATTCATATTTAATATTTCTGAAACCAAAATTTTAGATAGAAATTGCAACATCTGAACAAATCATTTTTGCGATTTTATTGGATTACCATTGGATATTTCATCAAAAAAGAATTTAAAAATGACCATTTGGCCTCAAGGAAAGGTATAAATTTCTATTGTGGACTTCTTTGACAGATATTGTTTTGATGAATATGCTTATGCAACAAGATTTACAGACGATATATATTGCAAATAGTTATTGTTCTTAGATGATATTTTTATTAAATATGTTACATTTCTATAAAGGTATGTTTTACTGAGAAGATATTCTGTTTTTTTTTAAACAATCTTTCAGATTGTTAATTTTTTTTGCCCGCTGTTAAGTGATGAATGCAATTGGTTTCACGATTTACAGTGAAATTCAATATATTCTGAAAACAGCAAAAAAAGTGGCAAAATATTGTTTTTTTAAATATGAAAATATGTGTACTGTATTTAAAAATGTATTATTAAATGTTAATACTTTTTTTCTTTTTTTTCAGATTGAGAAAGAAAATTTAGGAAAATTAATACTTTTTTCTAGCATTTAAAAAAAAAATTCAATGATAATTAAGTTTGAAATATCTGTATTTATCACACATTTAGTTTCGTAGTCCCTTGTTTTCACTTCTCCTCACTCTGCTTTTGTCATTTCCCTTGTGGTTCTTCAAGTACATTGAAGAGTGAAATAAATATATATATATATTTTTTTTAAAAAGGTGCGCTTACCGTACGCGCACGGTAAAAACTTTTTTAGTAAAAAAAAGATAAAATAAATGTTAAAAAAATTGTGAGGTAGGGTGGCTCTTAAAAGAGCCCTTGTGTTAATACAGGGAGAGAGGATAGAAAGAATGGGAATATTACAAGGGTCTGCACTTGTGCTGCTCAATCTTATTGTCTATTAGAGGAATACTAGATTCCCCCATAGCAATAAGAGAGTAACAAGTGTTGCACCTTATATGTACTATCTGAAACCGAGGGTAGATGTCCAGAGGAGCAGAAGAGGGTGATGCTCCCACCGCAGAGGAAGGGCTCTGCTGAGCTGCCGAAGATGTACTCGGCTGAGCTTCTGCGGATGTGCTCGGGTGACTTACTGGAGAGTTTGCTTCAGTATGTCGAGCAAAAGTCCTGGGATGTACTTCCCTAATGTGTCTAAGCATAGAGAAATTTCCAAAGGAATACTTCTTTCTTGGATTCCCTCTAGATAAGACACGGTCACAAAGTGTGCAGGTGACTAATGGAGCATTGACCTTTTTCTGCCCCTCTGGAAATGTGAAATATTCCCAAACAAAAGAATTCTTCAGTTTCCTCCTTCTCTGTCTGATGATGCTGCTGCCCTGCTCACTCTCAGAAGAGGACTGCTGCTCTGCCATTGTATCTCAAAGACAATTCAGCTCCTTCTCCAAGGGAATCACAAGCAGTAATGAGGGGAAAGGGTGTGGAGTTTCTGGATATGAAACAAGTTTAAACCAATGAAAAGTGTTGTTTCTGGATCACATGACATACCGTACGCGCTCGCTAAGCTTACCGTACGCGCATGGAAAAAAGTACGCATGCGCGTACGTAAGACGTACGCATGCGCGTACGGAGCACGCACGTATGACGCACGTGCGCATGCGCATTACAGGCAGTCACGTAACCGCGTACGTCGGTTTCGCGTAAGGAGCGAACGCGCGCATGCGCGTAGGACGCCAGCGCGTACGCGTCGATGACGAAGTACACATGCGTACGTAAATCGCGTACGCATACGCACACGGAGCACACATATTACGTGCGTGTACCGTACTTATAACGCATGGAGCGCGTAGCGTAAGCTTACGGTACGCGCACGGTAAAAAATCCATTAAAAAAATAAATAAAAAGTTGAAAGGTTTGTAGAAGATATTACTATGATGTTCAACTCTATCTAAACATTTATTTAAAAAAGGTGAACCATTCCATATTGCAGGATACAGTAAATTTATGATTATATACATAGGTAGGATATTCTTTAAAAAAAAATCTCAAAAAAATTAATAAATAAAAAAATTTGCATTTAAAAAACCTTGCAAATTCTCTGAAAAAACCATAGGTTTCACACACGTTATAGTTAGGAATTAGCATTTAAAAAACCTTGCAAATTCACTGAAAAAGCCATAGGTTTCACACACGTTATAGTTAGGAATTAGCATTTAAAAAACCTTGCAAATTCACTGAAAAAACCATAGGTTTAACACATGTTATAGTTAGCTGGACATTTCTCTCATAAAAAACCATTGAAATTCCCCCGTTATAGTTAGTTCAGCTAACTATAACTCGCGCGCCCGCATTCCACTGCTGATGACGTCACATATTACATCACTCATGACATTGTCAGTGACATCACTCATGACATCACTGATGACATCTCAAATGACATCACTGATGACGTCATCCATGTCATAAATTACCGCATCTTCTCAGACCCTAATATAACCTTTGATACACCGACGAAGGCAAGCACCACCCCAAAGAAAATGGGGGTCACGAGCTCGGAATCATGCCGAGCTCCCTATGTGAAGGAGCAGTTGAGGGATGAAGGCACACCACGCACCCCGAGGGGCTACATAATCAACAGCTGTGAGCATTAGCGCCAATCTATGGGAAAAGACACGAACTACGAATCCCATCAGGCAGTGCGCAGGTTCCACCTGAATCGCCCATTGGAGGGCCATCAATCTGCCAAGTAGGAGTGTCCTATACTCACCTCAAGTCGAGCCTCTGATGAGAGCGAAGGCTCAGAAACGCGTCAGGCTGAACATCAAAGACATGAGCGCCGGAGAGAGTTCTCGGTGTGCGGGGATGTGCTGTACCCGCCATGACTGCTGCTCGAGTGATGCCTTGCCGAGGGTGCAACAGGTAGCTTTGATATATATTACCTACTGGCGGTCGCCAGTAGGTAGTTATAGTTAGGACCACGTTTCCATAGGAAATCCTCAACATTCTATTTTGAATAACTTTGGCGCCGGTCGACGAATCCTCGCGAATTTTTCAAAATAGGTGGGGCGCTATGCTCCGCTCCTACCCAGAAAGTCTCGGGGGGATTCGTCAAGCAGGGGCTGAGATAAAAGGGGGGTCCCAAAACGCGTTTTCCCATGCATTTTTCCATAGGACCTTTAGACAGAGCTACAGCCCGAACGGCTGAACAGAATTACTAGAAATTTGGCAGAGAGGTAGTCCTCAGGTCAAGGAAGTGCCTTTTGTAGGTTTGGTGTAAATCTGTTCAGTAGATTCTGAGAAAATAGCCTTTAAATCAATATATATATCTGAGCCAGCTTACGGTGCGCTTACGGTACGCTTACCGTACGCGTACGGTGGCGTGCGCGAGCGCGATTCTGATTGGCTCTTAGATCTTAGTAAACATTCGAATCGGCCGACACCAGGAAGCGGCGGCCGCCATTTTCTCTCTTGCACTGAGAGTTAGGTTGTAAAATAAAGCCAAAAAACATGTAAAGGAGCTGTTTAGACAGCTCCCACACACATAGCCATGTTGAGGGAGTCCCCAAAGACCCCCCAAGGCCAAAAATGCAATTTTTATTTTTTCGCTAATTTCGCCGATTACGCTTACCGTACGCGTACGGTAAAAAATTTTAAAAAAAAAACACTATCCACACTCTCCCCACCCCGTGTGCTTTTTGTGGCCGCAGGACACCAAATGTGCACGGCTTATCAGAGGTATTGAAAAACCACAATATTTTAAACAAAAATAATAAAAGAAAAAATTATCCACACTCTCTCCACCCCGTGTGCAAATGGTGCCCTAAGGGCACCATTTGTGCATGGCTTATAAAAATTACGAAAAATTAAAATATTACCTTTCAAAACGAAGTGCATCATATGTCCTCCATGTGCGCACGGTGCGCGAAGTGCATCGTGCGTACATGGCCCATCTAGCGTAACGTGGGCACGCGGTGCGCGTAGCGCACCGCGTGCCCACCGTGCGTGCACGGCACTAACTGCGTAAAGTGGGCGCGCGGTGCGCGAAGCGCACCCCGTGCTTACTGTGCGCGCACGGTGCGCGAAGCGCACCGTGCGCGCACGGAACGAACTGCGTTAAGTGGGCGCGCACGCCACGAATGGCGTAAAGTAACTTAGCATTTAAAAAACCGTACAAATTCACTGAAAAAGCCATAGGTTTGACACACGTTATAGTTAGGAATTAGCATTTAAAAAACCTTGCAAATTCACTGAAAAAACCATAGGTTTCACACATGTTATAGTTAGCGGAAATTTTACTGATAAAAAACCAGTGAAATTCCCCCGTTATAGTTAGTGCAGGCAACTATAACTCACGCGACCGCAATCTTCTGCTGATGACATATGTGTCTTTATGAAAAAAAAAATATTTGTAATATATGTATAGCTAAAAATGTATGGAAGAAGACATGGGCAAATAAGTGTCTAAATACAGTATTAGCATCAGCAGAGGATTGCGGTTGCGTGAGTTAGAGTTGCCTGCACTAACTATAACGGGGGAATTTCACTGGTTTTTTATCAGTAAAATTTCCGCTAACTATAACATGTGTGAAACCTATGGTTTTTTCAGTGAATTTGCAAGGTTTTTTAAATGCTAATTCCTAACTATAACGTGTGTGAAACCTATGGTTTTTTCAGTGAATATATATATATATATATATATATATATATATATTCACTGAAAAAACCATAGGTTTCAGGCACGTTATAGTTAGGAATTAGCATTGAAAAAACCTTACAATTTCACTGAAAAAAACCATAGGTTTCAGGGGCGTTATAGTTAGCTGGACTTTTCACTCGTACAGAACCATTGAAATTCCCCCGTTATAGTTAGTTCAGCTAACTATAACTCGCGCGCCTGCAATGCACTGCTGATGACGTCACATATTACATCACTCATGACATGGTCAGTGACATCACTCATGACATCACTCATGACATCTCAAATGACATCACTGATGACATCACTGATGACATCATCCAGGGAATGTGTGTTTTTCTGAAAATTACATATGTTTTATATATGTATATCTCAAGGTCGATGGAAGAATAAATGGGTATATAAGTGTCTAAAGGGATGATTTGTTTTTGAAAAATTGATTGTATAACTGACTGATTAAGTGTATCTTAGTGAATACATGGCTTAGTGAGTAATGTTTAAATATGTAAATATCTGTATCAGTCTCTCACTACCACACATTGTATATCCCAATGATCATGTAGCAAACGGGATATAGTACTATACTTTTATCCTTATTTGATCCATGGCACATTTAAGTATAAATAAACTTAGATTCACTTCCTCCGCTAAAAATAGGGATGATGACCAAATCTATTTAATGAATTTAATTAAATAACAACATGCAAATTTTGAACTTTATTGATCTATCAATTGAACAAGCACTTGTGGTCACGTTTGAGTATTTTCTCTATATTTACTGAACACGCTGTGTCGTGTATGTTTACTGTACCTTTAAAAGGTAGTGAAACTCACCAAAGGTCATGTGACCAAGATCTCGGCTGAGATCGAAACGCGTCGTCTTTTGTTTGCCAAATAAACCCGCAAGATTGACAAGACCTTGAACTGGAGTGGCTCGTTTTTTCTACGAACATTTGTGGAATTTTGTCTGTGCATATTTAGCGGCGGCGTCCGCTGAACGAGCCCCGACTCGCAAGGAAGGGAAGTGTTTTGACTGCCAACCCGACTTTTTTTTTTTTTTTTTTGGAAACCTTTATTAACAGTTCAATAAGAACAAGTATGGGCCTACAACCCCCCAGGGCCGGCCGCTAAGCAATCAGATCAATAACGACAAGTACAAACACAGGCAGCACTTCGGGGAGCAAAATCGTACTACTAATACTGTGAACAGCGTAAGTAGGGCACCAGGAGAAAAAGGTTTTCATTTTATGATGAGACAAGGCAGTAGGATCAGGTGACAAGCAATTTTAAAACAACGATCACGGAGCTGCAGAGTAATGAACGTTAGCGATTTACAGCAATCTATTAGGTCGATGGCGCAAACACAAGAACATCAGGATGGGGAAGAACATAATATACAGTTGCGCCCGCAGTCCCCCGCCAAAACTCCCCAAGAACACCTCGGAAGTTGTGAACACATGGAATGGCAACGAGGCATAGCAAAAGGGAGTGTATCACGCTGATCCCAGAAAAAGAAAAAACAAAAAGAATCAGAGAAGAAAAAGGAGGCCATGGAAAAGGAGATGAAAGAATACAGAATCCCCTCCCCCAACCCCCCACCCTGCACCTCTGCAAATGAGTACGGCCCCCCCCCCCAGCAGTGTGCCTGTCGCCCTGGAACCAGACCCGAAATATAGAAGAGTAGGGAAAAAGAAGTAGGAAAAGACCCCCACCAGGCGGGGGGTAGAGAAAGTATTTATAAACTGGAGGAGGGCCTTCATAACAGACCCCCGGCGTTCTCCCTCCCGCACGGTAAGGTTCCCCTAAAGTGAACAAGGAACAGCACAAAGACAATCTTCTCAAACCACGATGGGGAGCATTATGTACCTATTGTGCCAGTAGCCATGTCAGGAGAGCACGCCACCTCTATGCCCGCCCGTCCATTAGGCGACCACCCCCGAGGGGCCAGCCTCATCCCTGACCACTCTTTGGAATTCTGCCCATGCCAACCCCTCGACCCAGCACCATACCCAATGTTCCTAGGCAGAGAAATGTCCAACAACGACAGAGAAGCGACGCACACAGGTGGGGTGGAAGTCTCTGAACATCAACACAGTCCGCCGCGTGAGGAAACAGGCTTCCCAGTGCTGCCCTAGGATCTGCACTGCATGCAAGGTTCAGGGAGGCAGAAGCAGCCAAAGCAGACATTAGTTGCAGGAGTTGTCCCTGGGTCGTAGGAGGGCATGTACGGGATGAGGCCACCACATCACACTCAGGTCCAACGCCTCCGGGACAGATCAGGCCCTCAGAAGGTCGAACACACTGTAGCATACTGGCCGGGGCGTCCAGTCGTGCACTAACCTCAGGGGTGGCCGCCACAGCATCCTCCTGCGCGCAGAGTGGGTAGTCTCTGTATTCGTGCGGACAGGCGGGCCGCCACTGCCCCAACTCCGACGCCACACCATCGAGCCTACTCCCCAAGATCACGAAACCATGAACCAAGGAGGAGTGAAGAGTACCAAGAGCCTCGAGGAGGTCGCCGTACCCCAGCTCAGCTCTCTGCGATCTCGCCGCCATACTCCCAGAAGTCGTACGCTCACAGGCCCGCCGCGGCCCAGCGGACAGGATGGTAGGCTTCATCGCCCAAAGATGGCCGCCAAGTATGCCCGACCCTCACCGGGGCCGGGACAAACGTCGCGATGTCCACGTCGCGGGTGACCGGGTTCCGGGGGCAGGCAAAAAACTATCCGTGGTCACGGGCAACAGTCGTCCCCACCACGGACCAGCCCCCGTGGAATCCGGGGGCGGCCCGCAGCGATCGGGGCAGGATACGGACGGCGGCCGGGCAGCTCACCAGCAAGGCAGGGGCAGTCACCGGGGAACCTAAGAGTTGCACCCCCGGTCAAGCACTCGGTCCGCTACGCTGGGCAGTAGAAGTGACCATGCCGAAATGTAGGCCGAGTTTGGCACCGCTCCGGTGGGCCGACTCCACCCAGTCACCACTGGCCGCTGTTGTCGCACTGCCACCCGGCCACGGCGTCCACTCGATGTCCCGGCTCCAGGGCCGCACAGGCCGCAAAGTTCAGATGCAGTTTTCTCCGGTAATACCGCAGCTAGAAACCTCGGAGTCAGACAGTCGGGAGCCCCTCTCCTTCAGAAACACGACCACGTAGCACAGGTTAAGGATCTCAGGCAGGATATCCGTGCGGGATGCAGAGGTTCACGGAGCCGGGAGTCTACGCTGCCGTCCCGGTCGCCATCTTGGCTCCTCCCCCGCCAACCCGACTTTTTGAACTCAAAAAGACCACGCCCGCCGGCGCAACCGTGGAGATCTTACATCTAGGAGCTTTGGCTCGGAACTACTAACTTTAAACACAGAGAGCTAACGGAAAACGAGTGAACAAGCAGGCGAGAGAAGAGCAGACTGAACATCTACCCTGAATCGCCCGATACCTGCTCGCCAGTACGTAAGTGCCGCGACTGTGAATAACCCATTCGTATATGAGCATCAGTTACGAATGACTAAAAAAGGTTGCGTTAGAGTCCGTTAGTGAACGGATCACTGAAACGCAGTTCAAGTATCTGTAATTTGTCTATTTGACCATAGCGGAGTTTGAAATGGCAGACGAGTGGTTAAAAGGGCGGGAAGCATCCGCTAATCTGATTTTTAAAAGAAAGAGCACAGAAGTGGGAGAAAATACCGGCCACAAGGATCAACAGTGCCCGAGGGTTCTACAATCAAGCAACTTGGGAACCAACTAGAGAGACTTCGCAAGAAGGAAACAAGCAGATGGTGGGAGGCGACTTTGTTGCAAAATTATCTAGAAGTCGATAGAATCCCACGAGGCCTGAGAATTTTCATCATTCCTACATTAAATCGTCCAAAGCCACAATTACTTAACCCCTTCGGTGCTCATGACGGAACGGTTCCGTCATGAGCCACGGTTGAGCTGTGCTCATGACGGAACCGTTACGTCATGACCACGCCCGCGCAAGATTCCGTCAGCACAGCGGCGGAATCTGCGCAGCATAGAAGGGGTTAAAGACTGGACTGAAAACACCAACACTTGCTCAAAAAACATGTTACACATGTTGATAAAAAATGCATGGGAAGAACACAAAGAATTGACACAACAAATCCAAGTGTTAATGGATGAACTAGCGAAAAATTTGGACCAAAATGAAGTCAAAAATGTCCTGAAATCAATAGATGAAAGAATCAAATCATTTGAAAAAGGAGTGATAGAAAGAAAGGAAAGAAAATTCCAACGAGACGAAAGAGATTTCAGACTGGGACGAATACTGACTTTTGCAAGAAAATTTGATAAAATCAGAGCGGATATGGCTAAAGACAAAGCATTGGGAGTGATCGACAGAGGCACAGATGGCTCAATCACAGACTTGAGCTCTGACCAAGAATCAGTGGATAGCGGCGCATCAAACCAAGGTGAATCATCGTCTTTTTCCAAGGAAATGCGCCTCATACAGAGAAACCACGAACAGTCATACAGAGGAAAACCGGGGGGAAGAGGAAGAGGCGTCAACATAAGAGCAAGAAAAGAAGGTGCAGGAGGACAAAGGAAAAACAATACTGGTATGGGAACCAGAAGCCAGGACAACAAAAAGCAATAATGGAAGACACCACTCAACAACTAACGGTAATGAATCTGTCAGTTAGACCTATAACAGTTTTTGAAGAACAGGTCTTAAAATTGGGCTTGTCCTTTTGTCCCGATAGCCATTTAGATTACGCCCAAACTCGAATTGATCTGTATCAATTTGTACGTAAAATCAAACTCTTTAAACTACACACATTACGTGGTAATGTTACTAGCCCTAGCATCAATTCACAGGGAGCTAACTCTATTAACAATCAAGGATTAGCCATAGCTGATATTCCAGCTCTTTTGACCATGCAGCATTTACAGAATCTAAATTACAATGTCATGAGCACACAAAACCCATTAGATCCCAATAGTAATGATACTAACTTACACACATTGGGAATTGAAACAAGTACTCCTGGTCTGACCAATTTTAGAGCTCCTTCAAAATATGTTCCCCAGACACCAAAAGACAATATTGACCTATTTCATGAAACGGTAAGTCAGGATCTACTCAAAGTCATTGACAAATACCCCAAAAACTAGAGACATGATTAAAAAACACTGGGAAGCAGTGTCGAATCTACAGAAAGATAACACAATAGTCATTAAGTCATCAGACAAAGGTGGCAATATTGTAGTCATGGATAGGGACAAATATGTCCAAGAAGCCATGCGACAATTGAATAATTCTGTATGCTACGAGAGGGTAGATAAATCGTATCTTGACACACTACTCACCAGATATCATAGCTATCTAAATGAATGGTTTGATCAGAAACTATTGAGTTGGGATGAAAAGAAATATCTATTGAATGAAACCCCCACCACGCCCACTTTTTATCTGTTATCGAAGGTACATAAAGATCCTGTCAACCCCCCTGGTCGCCCTATAGTATCTTCAAAAAACAGCCTTCTAGAAAGGACATCAGAATACATTGACCATTTCTTGTTTCCATACGTTAAAGATCTTAACTCATATCTAAGAGACACCACAGATTTCCTTTAAAAGATCCAAAACCTGCATTGGGAAAATGAATATTGGATGGTCTGTCTAGACGTAGAAAGCTTGTACACAAGCATTAAACATACAGACGGTCTTAAGGCATGCCAATATTTTTTAAGAGCGAGGAATATTGAATTTTTGGAACATACACGCATGCTTCTACAAATGATCAAGATCTGTCTTACTGAAAATGTGTTTATGTTTAATGAAAAATGGTATAAACAACTGCAAGGCACCTCGATGGTACCTGCTTCGCCCCGAGCTATGCCAACCTTGTGGTAGGCTGGTGGGAGAAGCAGGTACTCTGGAGTGAAGACACTGAGCCATGGTCAAATAACATCGGACTATGGCTCAGATTTATTGATTACATTTTCTTTGTGTGGGATGGCAATGAATCAGGTCTTCTTGAATTTGTGAACCATCTGAATTGTAACACCTTGAATTTAAAGTTTACTATGCAACACAGTCAGCATAGCATTGATTTCCTTGATATCAAACTGACAATAGAAAATGGCATGCTTACCACTGACTTGTATAGAAAAAAGACGGCAGGGAACTCTATCCTCCACTCAGCTAGCTGTCACCCACCTAACTTCAGATGGAGTGTACCATACAGTGAATTTTTGAGAGCAAAAAGAAACTGTAGTACTGAAGCACTGTATGAGAAAAACAAGCAAAGCATGATAACCAGATTCAAGAATAGGGGATACCCTAATAAAATGCTGCAGAGAGGGGCCAAGAAAGCAGATCTCATTAGTCACAATGATACCCTATTCTCACCCCCCAAGAAACTGAGCAGGTTAGATAACACTGACACACCGGTCAGATTTATCACCACTTTCAGTACGCAGGCAGATGAATTACGGAAAATCATCAAGAAAAGATGGCACATCCTCACACAGGACCCCCTTCTTCTAGCCAAGCTAGGACAGACACCAGCTATCACATATAGGAAAACTGCATCCTTAAAAGATAAATTAGTGAATAGCCATTTACAGCTTCAAAAGAAAAAAACCTGGTTAGAACAGAGGGTTGGCTTTCACAAATGCACAAATGCAAAGCCTGCAGCCATAGTGTAAATGTCAAGGAAGTCACACTACGCAGATTAAAAAACAAATGGAAGATCAATAAACCCATTTCGTGTAGCACCGAGTTCGTTGTCTATGCGATCATCTGCCCATATGATAAATGGTATGTGGGGTCAACCACATTTCCAGTTAAGAAAAGAATCCTGGAACACTGGCGGGCCATCACAAATCGTGACCTCAGCTATAGTACAGCGAGGCACTTCATTGAAATGCATGGGGGCGACTGGACCAAAGGTAAATACATTGGTCTAGCAACTATCCCTAAACACCCTAGAGGAGGGAATCGAGTTCAAACCTTGCGTCGCCTAGAATCACGATTGATCCTACTGGCCGGTAGTATGTTCCCTTTCGGAATGAATAATGATGAAGAACTATATGTACATTTGTAAATTCATTGAACGCTTCCCGGAACCAACCATGAGTTTTCAGTAGGCATCATTCTAGTTGAATGATACTTCCAATTTTAACTATCAGACCTATGTGCTGTTCTGTATAAATTTTCTTTTCTCTCCGTAATCAATTGTACAGCGGGTGGAACATGTGCTATTGTATGTGCGGTATGAATTGTGAATATGTTATACCTTGTAGTATGAATATACATATTAATGCAACAATGTTTAGAAGTCAGATGCTATATATCTTAAACTTTAATATTATACTCTTGATTTATTTTTGACAGGTTGGAAATGCGAGGAGGATAGCCACTGACAATTGGTTAAGAGCACAAAAGATTCAGCAATCCTAGCTGAATTTGCGTCACGATGATATCATCAGTATTTATCACTAATATCCATCACCGACTCCACCATCTGTCAGTACTCTAAAACTACATCAGTACATGATGCATTAGTTAATATAGAATATGATATAAGGTACTATACCTTCACTCTCACTATCACTGTTTATTCTACTGTTTGATAAGAACTACCACACATTGTATATCCCAATGATCATGTAGCAAACGGGATATAGTACTATACTTTTATCCTTATTTGATCCATGGCACATTTAAGTATAAATAAACTTAGATTCACTTCCTCCGCTAAAAATAGGGATGATGACCAAATCTATTTAATGAATTTAATTAAATAACAACATGCAAATTTTGAACTTTATTGATCTATCAATTGAACAAGCACTTGTGGTCACGTTTGAGTATTTTCTCTATGTTTACTGAACACGCTGTGTCGTGTATGTTTACTGTACCTTTAAAAGGTAGTGAAACTCACCAAAGGTCATGTGACCAAGATCTCGGCTGAGATCGAAACGCGTCGTCTTTTGTTTGCCAAATAAACCCGCAAGATTGACAAGACCTTGAACTGGAGTGGCTCGTTTTTTCTACGAACATGTGTGGAATTTTGTCTGTGCATATATATATATATATATATATATATATTCACTGAAAAAACCATAGGTTTCAGGCACGTTATAGTTAGGAATTAGCATTTAAAAAACCTTAGAAATTCACTGAAAGAACCATAGGTTTCAGGGGCGTTGTAGTTAGCTGCACTTTTCACTCGTACAAAACCATTGAAATTCCCCCGTTATAGTTAGTTCAGCTAACTATAACTCGTGCGCCCGCAATGCACTGCTGATGACGTCACATATTACATCACTCATGACATGGTCAGTGACATCACTCATGACATCACTGATGACATCTCAAATGACATCACTGATGACATCACTGATGACATCATCCAGTGAATGTGTGTTTTTCTGAAAATTACATATATGTATATCTCAAGGTCGATGGAAGAATAAATGGGTATATAAGTGTCTAAATGGATGATTTGTTTTTGAAAAATTGATTGTATAACTGACTGATTAAGTGTATCTTAGTGAATACATGGCTTAGTGAGCAATGTTTAAATATGTAAATATATGTATCAGTCTCTCACTTTGTGTGTAAGTGGCTGCATGGGTTGGTGAGTAGCTACATGAGTGTCTATATAGGTTATTAGTTGGTTTTTTGAGTATCAGTATGAGTGTCTGAGTGTCTGTATGGTTCGGTGGGGGGTATTACGTAGTACATAAGTGCATGAATGAGTGACTTACTGTTTGTATGTGTTGAAGACAGCATGTGTGCAGGACTGTATGGGTGGATGAGTGTGTGCATGGGTGTGTTAGTGAGTGAATGACTGTCTCAATAGTGTCTTTATGAGTAACTACATATGTTTTAAACTAGTATATGTGACTATTGGTGTATATAAGTGAGTATATGTGAGAGTGAGATATTGAAAGAGTTCCTGTATGAATAAGTATGTGTTTCTATAAGTGATTGTTTAAAAGACTAAGTATGTGTAAGTTTCTGTAGAAGTAAGTGTGGTGGTGTGTGTATAACTGTATATACAAGTAAATGGATGTTTGATTCTTTATTAGCATGAGTGACTATGTGTGTGAGTAACTCTATGGATGAGTGGCGTTGTGTAACAGGATGTATAGGTGTATAAGTACATATTATGAGTGAGTACATGTATGAGTGACTGTATAGGACTGTTGGTGAATGAGTGGATGTGTATGTGGATCTTAGAATTACTGAATAGGTTGTTGTAACTGATATTGGTATGTCCATTGTTTTTAAAATTTTAGTTTCTATTTTTGAATGTGTGTATCAAAGGTTATATTTGGGGGAGAGGAGGTCTGCCACTCTATCACAAAGATGATGTCATCATTGATGTCATTTGAAATGTCATCAGTGATGTCATGAGTGATGTCACTGACCATGTCATGAGTGATGTAATGTATGACGTCATCAGCAGTACATTGCGGGCGCGTGAGTTATAGTTAGCTGAACTAAGTATAACGGGGGAATTTCAATGGTTTTGTACGAGTGAAAAGTCCAGCTAACTATAACACCCCTGAAACCTATGGTTTTTTCAGTGAATTTCTAAGGTTTTTTAAATGCTAATTCCTAACTATAACGTGCCTGAAACCTATGGTTTTTTCTGTGAATATATATATATATATATATATATATATATATATATATATATATATATATATATATATATTATCTACTGGCGGTCGCCAGTAGATAGTTATAGTTAGGACCCTGTTTCCACAGGAAATCCGCAACATTCTATTTTGAATAACTTTGGCGCCGGTCGACGAATCCTCGCAAAATTTTCAAAATAGGTGGGGCGTTGAGCTCCGCTCCTACCCTGAAAGTCTCGGGGGGATTCGTCAAGCGTGGGCTGAGATAAAAGGGGGTCCCAAAACGTGTTTTTCCCATGCATTTTTCCATAGGACCTTTAGACAGAGCTACAGCCCGAACGGCTGAACAGAATTTAATGAAATATATATATATATATAAATATGTAAAATTGATACTTGTATAGCGCACTACTCACCCACAAGGGTGAGTAGTGGCGGTCGCCAGTAGATAGTTATAGTTAGGACCGTGTTTCCATAGGAAATCTGACAATTCTATTTTCAATAACTTTGGCGCCGGTTGACGAATCCTCGCGAAATTTTCAAAACTAATAGGGCGCTCCGCTGAGCTCCTACCCTGAAAGTCCCGGGGTGATTCGTCAAGCGGGGGCCGAGAAAAAAGAGGGGTCCCAAAACGCGTTTTCCCCATGCATTTTTCCATAGGACGTTTAGTCGAAGGTACAGCCCGAACGGCTGAACAGAATTACTTGAAATTTGGCAGAGAGGTAGTCCTCAGGTCAGGGAAGTGCCTTTTGCAGGTCTGGTGTAAATCTGTTCAGTATTTTCTGAGAAAATAGCATTTAAAAGCATATAAATATCTATACGTGCGCGAGCGAAATCTGATTGGTTGTTAGATGTCAGTAAACATTCGATTCGGTCGAAATCAGGAAGTGTCGGCCGCCATTTTGTCTCTCGCAGTCTGAGGCAGTGAAAAACAAAGGTGGAGAACGTGAAAAGGCGGCAGGGTGGACAGTTCCTGACCCTCTAGCCTTTGTCAGGGGGTCACAGAAGGACCCCCAAGGGTGAAAAAAACATTTTATTTTTTTTTCGAAAAATCGCGGGTGCGCGCACCGTGCGCACACGGTAAAAAACCTTTAAAAAAAAAAAACATATAAGAACGTGAAAAGGGGGCAGGGTAGAGAGTTTCTGACCCCCTAGACTTTGACAGGGGGTCCCTGAAGGACCCTGAAGGGTGAGAAAAAATCGGAAAGGTGCGCGCACAGTGCGCGCATGTTGCGGCAAGCTGTAAATGCCATAAAAAAAAGATAAATAAATTAGCATTTAAAAAACCTTTGAAATTCACTGAAAAAACCATAGGTTTCACACACGTTATAGTTAGGAATTAGCATTTAAAAAACCTTGCAAATTCACTTAAAAAACCATAGGTTTCACAAATGTTATAGTTAGCTACACATATCACTCGAAAAAAACCAATGAAATTCCCCCGTGATAGTTAGTTCAGGCAACTATAACTCACGCGACCGCAATCCACTGCTGATGACGTCAGATATTACATCACTGATGACATATGTGTCTTTCTGTAAAATAAATATTTGTAATATATGTATAGCTAAAGATTAATGGAAGAATAAATGGGTAAATAAGTGTCTAAATACAGTGATGTAATATCTGACGTCATCAGCAGTGGATTGCGGTCGCGTGAGCTATAGTTGCCTGAACTAACTATAACGGGGGAATTTCATTGGTTTTTTTCGAGTGAAATGTCCAGCTAACTATAACATTTGTGAAACCTATGGTTTTTTAAGTGAATTTGCAAGGTTTTTTAAATGCTAATTCCTAACTATAACGTGTATGAAACCTATGGTTTTTTCAGATATATATAAAAACAAGAAGGTTGCCCCACTGAAGCCATCTTTCATGAGGGGGTAAGCACACTGATGCCCAGGTGGCTGCAGTCACAGCATGTCACTCGCGCTTCTCAGTTTCAGCCCATTAACCATATGCGTTTCAAGCGTCTCTGCGCTCTTGTTTACTGGCAGGCTAACATCTCATTAATGCAGAGGAGCAGCAAACATGTAGTAGGACATCATTTATTAAATTAAACAAGCACCGCCCAAGTGGGCGTCCTCATGGCTATCTGGATGTTGTAGTCCATTTGTTATTAGCCATGCCTGTAGTCCCATATTTACCCGGTTGGGTGTTTGCATGTTCCAACCATAATTATAAGCACTAATGAGTCCAAATTTGACAATTATTCACAGTAGATTAACACGCTGAGTAGGCTCACTGTGGTACACGCCAATATGTACCTGAGGCTCCGGTTTCCCTCGTTCCTCCTCAGCGAGCCTACTCAGCGTGTTCATCTACTGTGAATAATTATCAAATTTTGACTTATTTGTGCTCATAATTATGTTTTTTTACTGAAAAAAGCAAATTTTACAGGGACAGTGGATCGAGTTCAAGAAATCGACTGGTAAAGCGCTGCATGCATTTGTACTTAATCAAAGGTGCAGCGAAGGGGATGTTAATTTGCATGCACTGATTCCTAAAGCAGATAGGCTTATTGTAAAGAGTGTGGTACGTAACAGCTTATTTCCCAAGAGAAGTTTTTGGTGAGGTAGAGGTTTTTAGCATTTTGTCGGCTTTGCTCAAAAATTTGACCAGGCCACAGAATACTTGAGGATAAGAATCCTTGAGAAGGAAATCCACGGCTGCCTGAAATGTTCTGGTTCCTTGTTTGATCAATGTTTGTCAAAGGAATTTTCTGCTGTTGGCAATTAATGCTGGGGACCTACAGAAAAGATGAGGTAAGCACTCCTGAGGTTTTCCGCAGAGCCGACACTCGTTGGTCACTGTACGAGTAGTCCAAGGTGGTAAAAGATCTAGTGATATGAAGTTTCCCATGCTGATGAGGCAGTACTTGATTTTATAGTGCACTGAGAAAGGGTCTGTAAGATATTTTTGAACCTCTCTTTCGTTGTAGCTTCTCTGTATGAGATGTACATGCTTTCTAGCCATCAGGGCCCGGCTACCCTGTTCAAATGATTCATTTTGAAGTGCTTTATTTAACGCTTTAAAAAAAAAATTGATGTAGATAGTTTTGATTCCAGAGAGCAGTAGCTATTTTGAGTTTCAGAGCTGCATGAAAGAAAAGCGTGCTAAGAATTTGAGGGTCTTTATTGCTCCTTATGGATACTTCCTGCCAAATTAAATATTTCAGTGTTCCAATCTTGACAAAATGCGTGGGGTGTAGGCATGTAAGAATGCAAGCCTTCTGTGCCACGACTTGATTGCATAACATGAATCCCAATTGAATCTGAGCAGCCACAGAACGGTTTGGGAGTTTTAATAGTGTTCTAAACACCAGGCTCTGGGATTTGTTCAGGAAAGTGCCCAGTTTTCTTGGGAAAGCTTCCAAGCTTATGCCAGCGTGGGGATACATTTTTTTTTTACTGTCCTCAATAAAGGCACTAAAGTAGGTTGTGTGTTTGAAGATGGTTTGGAATGCGAATTGTAGTGATGCGGCCTCTAACTTTAAGGAGTTCTTGTGGGTTAAGTGCCACCCTTTTCATTAAGCCAGCATTCAAGGTACTTGTATCTGGGGGCTGTAGCCAGACAGCTTTTGTTAAAGTACCTTGTTCCGGGTTTGTTTGTTTTCCACCCAAAGACCACAGAGTTGGTCTACTCAAAATTCACTGTCATCCGTTTTTGTTGCTATGTTCTGATAAGACATTGAGCAGCCTTTGTAACCCCCTTGCTGTTTGGGTCAGGAGAACGACGTCATCAGCGAAAAGGAGGGAATTAATAGGACTATCTCCCAGTTTTGGTGCATCACTGACAATCACATCCAGGTTGCTCATCAATAAGTTAAAGAGGGCTAGTGTCAAGACACACTCTTGTTTGACTCCTTGCTCTATTGTGAACTTGTTGGAGACATAAGATGCCATGAAGTGTGGTAGACTTTTATAGAGTAGAGTGGGGGAGAGTGTCATACAATGGAGCAGCAAATAATAGAGCAGTGCACACAGTAGTGGTATAGAGTGGATTACCGTAAAGTGGAGTAGCATACAGAGGAATAGACTACAGTCGAATACTGTACAGTAGAGTGTAGAATTCTTCTACGACATTCCGTTTGCAAACAACCGTGGCGGCCCGTCGGAAGTAAAAAGAACGGAACCGCGAAGAGCTCACCTTATAGTCTAAACCAGACGTTCAAGCGAGAAATGATGCACCATTGAAGGTAGCACTCAGAGAATATCGTAGAAGAATTTAAAAGAAGTAGCTAAAGAAACCCGTTGCCGGTTGTTACACTGTGAGAGCAAGTTGGCTCTCTATTTATCCTTTGGTCTCTGGCTCCGTTAAAGAAAACACGTAGATTTGTCACAAATAACGTGCTAATCATTCTGCAGAGAAATAGATCGGCTGATCTATTAATTAAAAACAAGCCAAGCCTTGTCTGTCCTGAAGAGAACACCAATAATTAAATTGGGGTGTTCGAAACGCGTCTACCTGTTGGATTTCGGATCTTTTGGGTGTTTTTTATATGTTTGAAATATTTGGAGTTGTGCATAATCTTTTTGAAATTTATTCACCTTAGGTCTTGTTGTTTTCAAGTATTGTCTTTCTAAAATTGTCGTGATCTACAAAATCTGTTTCGTAGTATGTGATGAAGGTTTGTATGAATGATTGGTTGTGTGGCTGTTAGCTCAAATGTGTATATGTTTGAAGATTGAGTGTGAATTGAATTAGGAAAGGTGTTCAACGTATGAGTGGTAGTATGAGAGAGCTGTTTAATAATGAAATATGGGAGCTATGTGATATGTAAAAGGATTACAAGGATCTTTTAATAGGTTATTCATTGATTTGGTTGTTTAAATAAATATTGATTTATTCATTAATTGAAAAAGAAAAAAACTTTATTCGTCACTTTGTTTTGTCTCTTTGTGACGTATTAAAAATAAGCTATAAAAGAAAGATCAGTACTGGCATGTTGTTGTTTATCGTTCGTATTCTGTTTATGTGCAGGAAGGTGTCTCTTCCTACACATAAACAATCGCCCCTGTAGATCAGGCTCCCTTGCAACATTCCGCAAGGGTGCCTGTGCTGGTGCTAGGCTGCTTTATTAGCACCAGCGCTAAGCAAAACACAGGGGTGCTCCAAATTTTTGTAAATATGGCGCATCCCTGCATTTAAAAAATGTGGGAGTATGACGTTACCAATTTTGGAATAGCACCAGGCTCTGACATTTTTAAATGAAAGATTACAGGGACGTTATAGTTAGGATATAGAATTTTAAAAAATGTAGAAATTCACTGACAAAGCAAAAGTTACAGGGAGATTATAGTTAGTAAATAGAATTTAAAAAAAACCTGAGAAATTCACTGAAAAAAACACAAAGGTTACAGGGACGTTATAGTTAGTCTGACATTTCACTTGTACAAAACCAGAGAAATTCATCAGTTGTAGTTTCCTGAGCTAACTATAACTAACGCCCCTGCAATGCACTGCTTTAACCTCACATATTACTTCACTCATGACATGGTCAGTGACATCTCAGATGACATCCCAAATAACATCATTCATGACATCATCCACAGAACCTTTGATACGTCCACAGACACAGCACACAACCACTGATATACCCATTCCCAGACAGGCCCTCAAAACACCTACCCATTGATCCATAGAACCACTCACAGACCCACTCACTTATACAGCCTCTCACACAACCATTCCCTCACCAATATAGCCACTCGTGCACCCACTCACTCACCAAAACAGCCACTGACGCATCCAGGTATTTAGACATACAACACACCCACACATAAACCCATACAGTCACTCACACACTGAGTCATTCACCAAATACATGCAAACACTTCCATCATGGATTGCAGATAAACTTTAGTGTAAATGCAGAGAAAACACATATGCTTTGCCTTGGCCATGTGTAGGAATTTAGGACTATTAGTACTTAACAGAAGTGATGGTTCAACATGAGCACCTTTGTTTATATCTCGAAGTGCTGTGCATTGAGGTTTCATTTCTGTGAAATGCGCATCGTGCAAGAATGAATCCTGCCCTGCGTACTTATCCAAAATGATGGCACCATTTTGTGCAACACCTGTACGCAACCAGAGTACTTTCCACTGGTTAATTAGTGGGTGCCAACTTATTGGGTAAATGAATAGTTCATCACCTAATCTACAGCTGTGCAAAAGACACTGAGGAAATGTCTTGAGGGACCTTGTCTGTCTGTAACTTTGCCAATGTGATTTGTGTCGAGTGTTTTCAACACCTCAACAGATAACTTTAAAAGGTGGAACTGTAGACAAAACACAGTTAGATTATTTGTGCTTTACAGGCGTAAGTGGTTCTTTGTTTAGTGGAGATGTGATTGCATTCCTAGGCATAAAGAACCCGTCTCCAAAATCAGCGAGAAACACGCTGGGTGTACCTTTTAGCAAGCTGGCCATCAGCCTGAGAAAGTGCCTACAACTAATGTATGTGGGTGGTACCAAATGCTCAGGGCTTCAAGGCAAGTTTACGTACTTCTAGCTTTTAAAAGTTTAGAACACGTTCTCTGGTCTAAGCACAGACACTACGTGAGATATTGCACTCTAGAAAAGCAAGGATGCAAACACCTTCATCACGGATTGCAGATAACTTTCCAGGGTGGAAATGCAGAGAAAACAAACTTGGATGATTTGTACTTTACAGAATTGGGGGCTTTTTAGGAAGGAGGGCCATGCAGCCTCTTCCCCAAGCCAGTTTCAGCCCCAGGATCCCATTTCCCGGGGCCAGGCCATTCCATTTATGCTGCACTCAGGGAGCTGCTGGAAATGCATCTACCTGCATGCAGAATCAATAATTTCATCTCTATCTCTGCCTGCATGGCTGCAGACAGGGAAAGAGATGAAACTTCTGCTTTCAGCAAGTGGCAGCTGTGTGACAGCTCCCACTTGCTTGAACTAGAGTGTTTTGTTTTTTGCCTGGTGGGAGCTGACAGCTCCTGCCAACTGTGAAAAAATAAGAAATCAGAAAATAAATTGTGGTACGTCAATCCGACAAGGGCGGTAGCATAGTTTTATGGCCACTGGACATGTATAATGATAAAGCCATGTCCCAACTGAAGGATAATAAATGCTATCGTAAGGTACCGAACAGTAATTTAGCAGAAATAAAACTTAAGTTACACAAAGATCTAGCAAGGTGGAGGGGATTGGCCCTTATTTCCCAAGAGGAATATAAGTTCCTAAAAGTTGATAACCCAGTGACACTGATTCTGTACCTTATCCCAAAGGTGCATAAAAACACAGAGGTTCCCCCAGGCAGACCGATAACATCAGCTATAGGAAGCCTGTTTGAGCCAATCTCAAGATTTGTGGATTTCTTTTTACAAGGACATGTGAGGGAATTACCAGCCTACATTCAGGATAAGAGAGATTTCCTTAGAAAAATAGAAAATATCAGACTGAAGAACACATTTCTCCTAATTACACTCGATGTGTCATCATTGTACATGAGCATCCATCATGAAGATGAGTTAAGGGCAATGAGGCATTACCTCAGCAAGAGATCGATTACATTGTACCAACAGTCGGCCATTAACATATCTACTCATGCACCCATGCTACCATGTACAAACTGAGTCAGTCCCCCAGAGAGCTACTCATACACCGATTCACTTACCCATACATTCAATCATACAGTCACTTACTTGCCCATATAGTTAAACACACACCCACTTACCCATACCGATACTAACATGTACTCACTCACCTATACAGTCACTGACAGAAGCATACACTCACCCATACAGCCACTCTCACATTCACTCACTCACCCATACAGTCACTCATATACTTCATCACTCACCTATCCTGCCTTTCACATACCCAATTACTCAACCATATACCACTGACATATCCACTTACCCACACAGCCATACACACACACACTCACCCATATAGCCCCTCACACATACAATCACTAACCTATACAGCCACTCACTCACTCATCCACTCATTCATCCATGCAGGCAGTCACACACCCCCTCATCCCCCACACAGACACTCATACACCTATACAGGTACTCAGACAACCAATCAATCACCCATACAGCCACTCACATACCCACTCACCAACTCACACAGCCACTTAAACACCAACTGAAAGACTGATACAGACCTTCACAGAAGGTAGGCACTAATGCCTCCACTGATTCACTAATGCACCTTAGTATTGTCTTGCTTCGTCCTTCCAAAATACCCCTCTCCCACACGATGGCTCAAACACGACGAAGCAATGAACATTACAATACACTCCCTAGAAAGGGATTTCACTTTATAAAATGAAACACATCAAATACTCTCTTTTTAGAATAAGGCTTTGGGTTTTATTTATGCAATGCTCTCTAACAAAAAGGCTATCCCAGATGTCAAATGAACAACTTTCAAATGTGTGTGTGTATATATATATATATATTTTTTTTTAAGACAAGTACATTAGTTTGAATGGTGCAATGATTTTTTACTTATTGCATTAGATGTATCCAATTTATATACTTCAATTCGGCATGACAATGGTATAAGAGCTTTGAGTTATTATCTTGGCAAAAGACCTATAGAGTTTTATACACACAATAAGATGCTCATTGACCTAACAAGATTCTGTTTGGATAACAATTATTTAATGTTTGATCAAAATATTTACCACCAAGTAAGAGGCGTAGCTATGGGGGCCATTTTTTTCCCTATCTACGCATGCTTACATATGGGATGGTGGGAGCAAGATATATTACCATCAGAATTTGGGCACTACCTTAGAAACAATGTAGTGAAATGGGTCCTTTTTATCGATGATCTTTTTGTAATTTGGCGAGGGGACAAAACCAGTGCTGAGAAATGTATTTCCAAATTGAACATCAATGATCTTAACTTACATTTTACCTATGACATCAGTGATCAGTCCATTACATTCTTGGATGTGGAAGTATTTGTTGCAAGCGGTAAGTTGGAAAGGAAGTTGCATCGTAAAGCAACCGCTGGCAACACAATACTCCACTCATCTAGTTTCCATCCAAAACATACCATATGCAGCATCCCCTATGGGGAAATGCTGCGAATTCGGAGAATTTGTAGCAGGGATGAAGATTTAGATGTAGCGCAACAACAATGTAAGAAAAGATTTCGGGAGAGAGGTTATGCCTATCATATTATTGACAATGCGATAAAATCCACAAGTGTCATCTCTCGCAATGATACCCTGATTAAACAGCCCAGAGATATTAACAAGAACTCCCGGTCAAAAACAAACACTAATGTATCCAACGAAATCAGAAACAGTGCTAGACTCAATCTTACCTACAACAGGCAAAAGGATAGTCTCTTCAAAATATTGAAGAAAAGCTGGCACCTAATTCAGAGTGACCCCATTTTAGGTGAAAGCATACCAAGCTCGCCCATGATTAGCTATAGAAGGGCTCCCAGCACCAGGGATCTGGTAGTTAACAACAGCCCAGAAGTGAAGTCCAGAAGCAATTGGTTGATAAACCTTAAAGGTTTTTTCAAGTGTCAGACGTGCAAGGCCTGCAAATATGGGATAAATAAAACGTCATATTTTTCTCCATTTAAGGACAGGCCTTGCACCATTGACAAATGGTTGACTTGTAAATCAGAGTATGCGATTTATGTGCTGGAGTGCTCCTGTGACCTGCAGTATGTCGGTAGTACGAAGCTGCAGGTCCACAAGAGGGTGCTCCAACACATAAGGGCCATTACAAATTCAGACGAATCCTACCAAGTTGCAAGACATTTTAAGGAGTTACACTCCAAAGATTTACAACACTTAACATATTTTGTAATTGATAACATTCCTTTCTCCAGACTCGGAGGCGATAGGGAGGCCAGTCTCAGGCGTTTGGAGACCAAATACATCTTAGAATTGGATTGTAAAAACCCGAATGGGTTAAATACAACTGAGGATTTACATACATGGCTCTGAAGAATTTTTGCTATCGGTTGTATGATCTGTTTTAGTTTCTCTACAAGCATATATATATTGACTGTTTTTTAAGTAAATAAGAATCAAAGGGAGATTTTGGATGACCCAATAAGAATAATTTTCTGTCTTGCTGAAACCAATAATGTTTTGTTTGTTTAGTTTTCCCACCCCCGGGATTTGTTTCCAGAAATGTTTTTAGTTGTGGTTATGACATTTATGCACTTTATATGGGTATGCACTGACATTTATGACATGAAATACAGCAGCTGTATACAATCCTTATTTGCGTATTTTGCACAGTGAATGCGACATTTGCACAATTGGTATGTAAATCGTAACAGATGATATCTTGAACTTGTATTTGTTGAAAATGTGATTTGAATTCACACTACAAAAATATTCTTTTGCACATGCGCCATTTGCACAAGTAGTGAAATACAATGATATTAGGTTTTTTCTATGAATAGCGTCATTTGCATAGTGAAAACAATGCTTGGAACAGTTTTAACTACATTAATCAGTTTTAACAAACGTTTTTTCGAATTTGTAAATTACGTTTTAATTATGCACAGTTAAAAATCTAATAGTGTTTCAAGGAGTTACCAATAACAGTATATGAATTTGGTTTTAATTAATTTTTATGCCATTTCTAACTGGAGAGTATCGCATATGACGCAGCAGGATGTAGTGCTAAAAGGTATTTGAAACCGCAAGGATAAACAACTCAATCAAATATTGATTTGAAAAGTATACAAAACATGTTGAATGCTGTATGAAAATGAACAGGTAGTCTGTTTTCAGTTGTTATTAATGCATTGTCACTTTAAATAAGGGAGGAAACACCAGTACGTCATGTGATCAAGGCCTTTAGGGGCTGAAACGCGTCATGGCGGAATTGCACTGAATCAAATAAAGAAAATTTGGTATTTCAGTCCTCCCGACCGGGACTGGCCGTAAAATATGCTCCAACAAAAGGTATCCCACCTTTGAGGACGAACTTGAATGAACCAGCGGATTCTGCACCTTCAAGCAGCATTCCTTTATTCTTTAAAACCGGACATCAAATGTATATATATCTATCTCCATCAATACCGAATCCTCAGCTTCCCCTTTGTTTGGTAACAGATACGGGACGGACTCCAGTTTTGCACCACCCAAGAAACGGAGGTTGGGCTGCTGGATGGAAGACCATTTCTATCTAAAAATGCAGGCACAGCAGAGCGACAATTAATGAAGGCAGAATCCCTTTCCGAGGCCCACTGGAGGGCATCATTTGTCCCTTTAATGTCGTAATTGAACACGGAACCTACCTGAAGGTAAAAACATTGGCTATTTTAACTACACTTCCCAGCATGCAATAACAATCAGAATCCATCACGGGAGGCACACCGGAGGCCTATAAATGAATGAGCAAGCAGGGGAAGGTGTTTAAGCAGCACTGGTGTCATTACGCAATGCCTATGAAAAAGAAGGAGAGACTTCGAAACGCGTCGGCATGGGGACTGCAAGGTCGAGAAGGAATTGTGCTTTCAACTAGCCAATAAAAGGTTTCACCTATCTGTTGTGGAGTGCGCCCTCATCGGTCGCGTGAGTTATAGTTGCCTGCACTAACTATAACGGGGGAATTTCACTGGTTTTTTATCAGTAAAATTTCCGCTAACTATAACATGTGTGAAACCTATAGTTTTTTCAGTGAATTTGCAAGGTTTTTTAAATGCTAATTCCTAACTATAACGTGTGTGAAACCTATGGTTTTTTCAGTGAATATATATATATATATATATATATATATTCACTGAAAAAACCATAGGTTTCAGGCACGTTATAGTTAGGAATTAGCATTTAAAAAACCTTAGAAATTCACTGAAAAAACCATAGGTTTCAGGGGCGTTATAGTTAGCTGGACTTTTCACTCGTACAGAACCATTGAAATTCCCCCGTTATAGTTAGTTCAGCTAACTATAACTCGCGCGCCCGCAATGCACAACTGATGACGTCACATATTACATCACTCATGACATGGTCAGTGACATCACTCATGACATCACTCATGACATCTCAAATGACATCACTGATGACATCACTGATGACATCATCCAGGGAATGTGTGTTTTTCTGAAAATTACATATGTTTTATATATGTATATCTCAAGGTCGATGGAAGAATAAATGGGTATATAAGTGTCTAAATGGATGATTTGTTTTTGAAAAATTGATTGTATAACTGACTGATTAAGTGTATCTTAGTGAATACATGGCTTAGTGAGTAATGTTTAAATATGTAAATATCTGTATCAGTCTCTCACTACCACACATTGTATATCCCAATGATCATGTAGCAAACGGGATATAGTACTATACTTTTATCCTTATTTGATCCATGGCACATTTAAGTATAAATAAACTTAGATTCACTTCCTCCACTAAAAATAGGGATGATGACCAAATCTATTTAATGAATTTAATTAAATAACAACATGCAAATTTTGAACTTTATTGATCTATCAATTGAACAAGCACTTGTGGTCACGTTTGAGTATTTTCTCTATATTTACTGAACACGCTGTGTCGTGTATGTTTACTGTACCTTTAAAAGGTAGTGAAACTCACCAAAGGTCATGTGACCAAGATCTCGGCTGAGATCGAAACGCGTCGTCTTTTGTTTGCCAAATAAACCCGCAAGATTGACAAGACCTTGAACTGGAGTGGCTCGTTTTTTCTACGAACATTTGTGGAATTTTGTCTGTGCATATTTAGCGGCGGCGTCCGCTGAACGAGCCCCGACTCGCAAGGAAGGGAAGTGTTTTGACTGCCAACCCGACTTTTTGAACTCAAAAAGACCACGCCCGCCGGTGCAACCGTGGAGATCTTACATCTAGGAGCTTTGGCTCGGAACTACTAACTTTAAACACAGAGAGCTAACGGAAAACGAGTGAACAAGCAGGCGAGAGAAGAGCAGACTGAACATCTACCCTGAATCGCCCGATACCTGCTAGCCAGTACGTAAGTGCCTCGACTGTGAATAACCCATTCGTATATGAGCATCAGTTACGAATGACTAAAAAAGGTTGCGTTAGAGTCCGTTAGTGAACGGATCACTGAAACGCAGTTCAAGTATCTGTAATTTGTCTATTTGACCATAGCGGAGTTTGAAATGGCAGACGAGTGGTTAAAAGGGCGGGAAGCATCCGCTAATCTGATTTTTAAAAGAAAGAGCACAGAAGTGGGAGAAAATACCGGCACACAAGGATCAACAGTGCCCGAGGGTTCTACAATCAAGCAACTTGGGAACCAACTAGAGAGACTTCGCAAGAAGGAAACAAGCAGATGGTGGGAGGCGACTTTGTTGCAAAATTATCTAGAAGTCGATAGAATCCCATGAGGCCTGAGAATTTTCATCATTCCTACATTAAATCGTCCAAAGCCACAATTACTTAAAGACTGGACTGAAAACACCAACACTTGCTCAAAAAACATGTTACACATGTTGATAAAAAATGCATGGGAAGAACACAAAGAATTGACACAACAAATCCAAGTGTTAATGGATGAACTAGCGAAAAATTTGGACCAAAATGAAGTCAAAAATGTCCTGAAATCAATAGATGAAAGAATCAAATCATTTGAAAAAGGAGTGATAGAAAGAAAGGAAAGAAAATTCCAACGAGACGAAAGAGATTACAGACTGGGACGAATACTGACTTTTGCAAGAAAATTTGATAAAATCAGAGCGGATATGGCTAAAGACAAAGCATTGGGAGTGATCGACAGAGGCACAGATGGCTCAATCACAGACTTGAGCTCTGACCAAGAATCAGTGGATAGCGGCGCATCAAACCAAGGTGAATCATCTTCTTTTTCCAAGGAAATGCGCCTCATACAGAGAAACCACGAACAGTCATACAGAGGAAAACCGGGGGGAAGAGGAAGAGGCGTCAACATAAGAGCAAGAAAAGAAGGTGCAGGAGGACAAAGGAAAAACAATACTGGTATGGGAACCAGAAGCCAGGACAACAAAAAGCAATAATGGAAGACACCACTCAACAACTAACGGTAATGAATCTGTCAGTTAGACCTATAACAGTTTTTGAAGAACAGGTCTTAAAATTGGGCTTGTCCTTTTGTCCCGATAGCCATTTAGATTACGCCCAAACTTGAATTGATCTGTATCAATTTGTACGTAAAATCAAACTCTTTAAACTACACACATTACGTGGTAATGTTACTAGCCCTTGCATCAATTCACAGGGAGCTAACTCTATTAACAATCAAGGATTAGCCATAGCTGATATTCCAGCTCTTTTGACCATGCAGCATTTACAGAATCTAAATTACAATGTCATGAGCACACAAAACCCATTAGATCCCAATAGTGATGATACTAACTTACACACATTGGGAATTGAAACAAGTACTCCTGGTCTGACCAATTTTAGAGCTCCTTCAAAATATGTACCCCAGACACCAAAAGACAATATTGACCTATTTCATGAAACGGTAAGTCAGGATCTACTCAAAGTCATTGACAAATACCCCAAAACTAGAAACATGAGTAAAGATCACTGGGAAGCAGTGTCGAATCTTCAGAAAGATAACACAATAGTCATTAAGTCATCAGACAAAGGTGGCAATATTGTAGTCATGGATAGGGACAAATATGTCCAAGAAGCCATGCGACAATTGAATAATTCTGTATGCTACGAGAGGGTAGATAAATCGTATCTTGACACACTACTCACCAGATATCATAGCTATCTAAATGAATGGTTTGATCAGAAACTATTGAGTTGGGATGAAAAGAAATATCTATTGAATGAAACCCCCACCACGCCCACTTTTTATCTGTTATCGAAGGTACATAAAGATCCTGTCAACCCCCCTGGTCGCCCTATAGTATCTTCAAAAAACAGCCTTCTAGAAAGGACATCAGAATACATTGACCATTTCTTGTTTCCATACGTTAAAGATCTTAACTCATATCTAAGAGACACCACAGATTTCCTTCAAAAGATCCAAAACCTGCATTGGGAAAATGAATATTGGATGGTCTGTCTAGATGTAGAAAGCTTGTACACAAGCATTAAACATACAGACGGTCTTAAGGCATGCCAATATTTTTTAAGAGCGAGGAATATTGAATTTTTGGAACATACACGCATGCTCCTACAAATGATCAAGATCTGTCTTACTGAAAATGTGTTTATGTTTAATGAAAAATGGTATAAACAACTGCAAGGCACCTCGATGGTACCTGCTTCGCCCCGAGCTATGCCAACCTTGTGGTAGGCTGGTGGGAGAAGCAGGTACTCTGGAGTGAAGACACTGAGCCATGGTCAAATAACATCGGACTATGGCTCAGATTTATTGATTACATTTTCTTTGTGTGGGAGGGCAATGAATCAGGTCTTCTTGAATTTGTGAACCATCTGAATTGTAACACCTTGAATTTAAAGTTTACTATGCAACACAGTCAGCATAGCATTGATTTCCTTGATATCAAACTGACAATAGAAAATGGCATGCTTACCACTGACTTGTATAGAAAAAAGATGGCAGGGAACTCTATCCTCCACTCAGCTAGCTGTCACCCACCTAACTTCAGATGGAGTGTACCATACAGTGAATTTTTGAGAGCAAAAAGAAACTGTAGTACTGAAGCACTGTATGAGAAAAACAAGCAAAGCATGATAACCAGATTCAAGAATAGGGGATACCCTAATAAAATGCTGCAGAGAGGGGCCAAGAAAGCAGATCTCATTAGTCACAATGATACCCTATTCTCACCCCCCAAGAAACTGAGCAGGTTAGATAACACTGACACACCGGTCAGATTTATCACCACTTTCAGTACGCAGGCAGATGAATTACGGAAAATCATCAAGAAAAGATGGCACATCCTCACACAGGACCCCCTTCTTCTAGCCAAGCTAGGACAGACACCAGCTATCACATATAGGAAAACTGCATCCTTAAAAGATAAACTAGTGAATAGCCATTTACAGCTTCAAAAGAAAAAAACCTGGTTAGAACAGAGGGTTGGCTTTCAAAAATGCACAAATGCAAAGCCTGCAGCCATAGTGTAAATGTCAAGGAAGTCACACTAAGCAGATTAAAAAACAAATGGAAGATCAATAAACCCATTTCGTGTAGCACCGAGTTCGTTGTCTATGCGATCATCTGCCCATATGATAAATGGTATGTGGGGTCAACCACATTTCCAGTTAAGAAAAGAATCCTGGAACACTGGCGGGCCATCACAAATCGTGACCTCAGCTATAGTACAGCGAGGCACTTCATTGAAATGCATGGGGGCGACTGGACCAAAGGTAAATACATTGGTCTAGCAACTATCCCTAAACACCCTAGAGGAGGGAATCGAGTTCAAACCTTGCGTCGCCTAGAATCACGATTGATCCTACTGGCCGGTAGTATGTTCCCTTTCGGAATGAATAATGATGAAGAACTATATGTACATTTGTAAATTCATTGAACGCTTCCCGGACGGAACCCAACCATGAGTTTTCAGTAGGTATCATTCTAGTTGAATGATACTTCCAATTTTAACTATCAGACCTATGTGCTGTTCTGTATAAATTTTCTTTTCTCTCCCTAATCAATTGTACAGCGGGTGGAACATGTGCTATTGTATGTGCGGTATGAATTGTGAATATGTTATACCTTGTAGTATGAATATACATATTAATGCAACAATGTTTAGAAGTCAGATGCTATATATCTTAAACTTTAATATTATACTCTTGATTTATTTTTGACAGGTTGGAAATGCGAGGAGGATAGCCACTGACAATTGGTTAAGAGCACAAAAGATTCAGCAATCCTAGCTGAATTTGCGTCACGATGATATCATCAGTATTTATCACTAATATCCATCACCGACTCCACCATCTGTCAGTACTCTAAAACTACATCAGTACATGATGCATTAGTTAATATAGAATATGATATAAGGTACTATACCTTCACTCTCACTATCACTGTTTATTCTACTGTTTGATAAGAACTACCACACATTGTATATCCCAATGATCATGTAGCAAACGGGATATAGTACTATACTTTTATCCTTATTTGATCCATGGCACATTTAAGTATAAATAAACTTAGATTCACTTCCTCCGCTAAAAATAGGGATGATGACCAAATCTATTTAATGAATTTAATTAAATAACAACATGCAAATTTTGAACTTTATTGATCTATCAATTGAACAAGCACTTGTGGTCACGTTTGAGTATTTTCTCTATGTTTACTGAACACGCTGTGTCGTGTATGTTTACTGTACCTTTAAAAGGTAGTGAAACTCACCAAAGGTCATGTGACCAAGATCTCAGCTGAGATCGAAACGCGTCGTCTTTTGTTTGCCAAATAAACCCGCAAGATTGACAAGACCTTGAACTGGAGTGGCTCGTTTTTTCTACGAACATGTGTGGAATTTTGTCTGTGCATATATATATATATATATATATATATATTCACTGAAAAAACCATAGGTTTCAGGCACGTTATAGTTAGGAATTAGCATTTAAAAAACCTTAGAAATTCACTGAAAGAACCATAGGTTTCAGGGGCGTTGTAGTTAGCTGGACTTTTCACTCGTACAAAACCATTGAAATTCCCCCGTTATAGTTAGTTCAGCTAACTATAACTCGTGCGCCCGCAATGCACTGCTGATGATGTCACATATTACATCACTCATGACATGGTCAGTGACATCACTCATGACATCACTGATGACATCTCAAATGACATCACTGATGACATCACTGATGACATCATCCAGTGAATGTGTGTTTTTCTGAAAATTACACATGTTTTATATATGTATATCTCAAGGTCGATGGAAGAATAAATGGGTATATAAGTGTCTAAATGGATGATTTGTTTTTGAAAAATTGATTGTATAACTGACTGATTAAGTGTATCTTAGTGAATACATGGCTTAGTGAGCAATGTTTAAATATGTAAATATCTGTATCAGTCTCTCACTTTGTGTGTAAGTGGCTGCATGGGTTGGTGAGTAGCTACATGAGTGTCTATATAGGTTATTAGTTGGTTTTTTGAGTATCAGTATGAGTGTCTGAGTGTCTGTATGGTTCGGTGGGGGGTATTACGTAGTACATAAGTGCATGAATGAGTGACTTACTGTTTGTATGTGTTGAAGACAGCATGTGTGCAGGACTGTATAAGTGGATGAGTGTGTGCATGGGTGTGTTAGTGAGTGAATGACTGTCTCAATAGTGTCTTTATGAGTAACTACATATGTTTTAAACTAGTATATGTGACTATTGGTGTATATAAGTGAGTATATGTGAGAGTGAGATATTGAAAGAGTTCCTGTATGAATAAGTATGTGTTTCTATAAGTGATTGTTTAAAAGACTAAGTATGTGTAAGTTTCTGTAGAAGTAAGTGTGGTGGTGTGTGTATAACTGTATATACAAGTAAATGGATGTTTGATTCTTTATTAGCATGAGTGAGTATGTGTGTGAGTAACTCTATGGATGAGTGGCGTTGTGTAACAGGATGTATAGGTGTATAAGTTCATATTATGAGTGAGTACATGTATGAGTGACTGTATAGGACTGTTGGTGAATGAGTGGATGTGTATGTGGATCTTAGAATTACTGAATAGGTTGTTGTAACTGATATTGGTATGTCCATTGTTTTTAAAATTTTAGTTTCTATTTTTGAATGTGTGTATCAAAGGTTATATTTGGGGGAGAGGAGGTCTGCCACTCTATCACAAAGATGATGTCATCATTGATGTCATTTGAAATGTCATCAGTGATGTCATGAGTGATGTCACTGACCATGTCATGAGTGATGTAATGTATGACGTCATCAGCAGTACATTGCGGGCGCGTGAGTTATAGTTAGCTGAACTAAGTATAACGGGGGAATTTCAATGGTTTTGTACGAGTGAAAAGTCCAGCTAACTATAACACCCCTGAAACCTATGGTTTTTTCAGTGAATTTCTAAGGTTTTTTAAATGCTAATTCCTAACTATAACGTGCCTGAAACCTATGGTTTTTTCTGTGAATATATATATATATATATATATATATATATATATATATATTATCTACTGGCGGTCGCCAGTAGATAGTTATAGTTAGGACCCTGTTTCCATAGGAAATCCGCAACATTCTATTTTGAATAACTTTGGCGCCGGTCGACGAATCCTCGCAAAATTTTCAAAATAGGTGGGGCGTTGAGCTCCGCTCCTACCCTGAAAGTCTCGGGGGGATTCGTCAAGCGTGGGCTGAGATAAAAGAGGGGCCCCAAAACGCGTTTTTCCCATGCATTTTTCCATAGGACCTTTAGACAGAGCTACAGCCCGAACGGCTGAACAGAATTTAATGAAATATATATATATATATATATATAAATATGTAAAATTGATACTTGTATAGCGCACTACTCACCCACAAGGGTGAGTAGTGGCGGTCGCCAGTAGATAGTTTTAGTTAGGACCGTGTTTCCATAGGAAATCTGACAATTCTATTTTCAACAACTTTGGCGCCGGTTGACGAATCCTCGCGAAATTTTCAAAACTAATAGGGCACTCCGCTGAGCTCCTACCCTGAAAGTCCTGGGGTGATTCGTCAAGCGGGGGCCGAGAAAAAAGAGGGGTCCCAAAACGCGTTTTCCCCATGCATTTTTCCATAGGACGTTTAGTCGAAGGTACAGCCCGAACGGCTGAACAGAATTACTTGAAATTTGGCAGAGAGGTAGTCCTCAGGTCAGGGAAGTGCCTTTTGCAGGTCTGGTGTAAATCTGTTCAGTATTTTCTGAGAAAATAGCATTTAAAAGCATATAAATATCTATACGTGCGCAAGCGAAATCTGATTGGTTGTTAGATGTCAGTAAACATTCGATTCGGTCGAAATCAGGAAGTGTCGGCGCCATTTTGTCTCTCGCAGTCTGAGGCAGTGAAAAAAAAAGGTGGAGAACGTGAAAAGGCGGCAGGGTGGACAGTTCCTGACCCTCTAGCCTTTGTCAGGGGGTCACAGAAGGACCCCCAAGGGTGAAAAAAACATTTTTTTTTTTTTTCGAAAAATCGCGGGTGCGCGCACCGTGCGCACACGGTAAAAACCCTTTAAAAAAAAAAACATATAAGAACGTGAAAAGGGGGCAGGGTAGAGAGTTTCTGACCCCCTAGACTTTGACAGGGGGTCCCTGAAGGACCCTGAAGGGTGAGAAAAAATCGGAAAGGTGCGCGCACAGTGCGCGCATGTTGCGGCAAGCTGTAAATGCCATAAAAAAAGATAAATAAATTAGCATTTAAAAAACCTTTGAAATTCACTGAAAAAACCATAGGTTTCACACACGTTATAGTTAGGAATTAGCATTTAAAAAACCTTGCAAATTCACTTAAAAAACCATAGGTTTCACAAATGTTATAGTTAGCTACACATATCACTCGAAAAAAACCAATGAAATTCCCCCGTGATAGTTAGTTCAGGCAACTATAACTCACGCGACCGCAATCCACTGCTGATGACGTCAGATATTACATCACTGATGACATATGTGTCTTTCTGTAAAATAAATATTTGTAATATATGTATAGCTAAAGATTAATGGAAGAATAAATGGGTAAATAAGTGTCTAAATACAGTGATGTAATATCTGACGTCATCAGCAGTGGATTGCGGTCGCGTGAGTTATAGTTGCCTGAACTAACTATAACGGGGGAATTTCATTGGTTTTTTTCGAGTGAAATGTCCGGCTAACTATAACATTTGTGAAACCTATGGTTTTTTAAGTGAATTTGCAAGGTTTTTTAAATGCTAATTCCTAACTATAACGTGTATGAAACCTATGGTTTTTTCAGATATATATAAAAACAAGAAGGTTGCCCCACTGAAGCCATCTTTCATGAGGGGGTAAGCACACTGATGCCCAGGTGGCTGCAGTCACAGCATGTCACTCGCGCTTCTCAGTTTCAGCCCATTAACCATATGCGTTTCAAGCGTCTCTGCGCTCTTGTTTACTGGCAGGCTAACATCTCATTAATGCAGAGGAGCAGCAAACATGTAGTAGGACATCATTTATTAAATTAAACAAGCACCGCCCAAGTGGGCGTCCTCATGGCTATCTGGATGTTGTAGTCCATTTGTTATTAGCCATGCCTGTAGTCCCATATTTACCCGGTTGGGTGTTTGCATGTTCCAACCATAATTATAAGCACTAATGAGTCCAAATTTGACAATTATTCACAGTAGATGAACACGCTGAGTAGGCTCACTGTGGTACACACCAATATGTACCTGAGGCTCCGGTTTCCCTCGTTCCTCCTCAGCGAGCCTACTCAGCGTGTTCATCTACTGTGAATAATTATCAAATTTTGACTTATTTGTGCTCATAATTATGTTTTTTTACTGAAAAAAGCAAATTTTACAGGGACAGTGGATCGAGTTCAAGAAATCGACTGGTAAAGCGCTGCATGCATTTGTACTTAATCAAAGGTGCAGCGAAGGGGATGTTAATTTGCATGCACTGATTCCTAAAGCAGATAGGCTTATTGTAAAGAGTGTGGTACGTAACAGCTTATTTCCCAAGAGAAGTTTTTGGTGAGGTAGAGGTTTTTAGCATTTTGTCGGCTTTGCTCAAAAATTTGACCAGGCCACAGAATACTTGAGGATAAGAATCCTTGAGAAGGAAATCCACGGCTGCCTGAAATGTTCTGGTTCCTTGTTTGATCAATGTTTGTCAAAGGAATTTTCTGCTGTTGGCAATTAATGCTGGGGACCTACAGAAAAGATGAGGTAAGCACTCCTGAGGTTTTCCGCAGAGCCGACACTCGTTGGTCACTGTACGAGTAGTCCAAGGTGGTAAAAGATCTAGTGATATGAAGTTTCCCATGCTGATGAGGCAGTACTTGATTTTATAGTGCACTGAGAAAGGGTCTGTAAGATATTTTTGAACCTCTCTTTCGTTGTAGCTTCTCTGTATGAGATGTACATGCTTTCTAGCCATCAGGGCCCGGCTACCCTGTTCAAATGATTCATTTTGAAGTGCTTTATTTAACGCTTTAAAAAAAAAATTGATGTAGATAGTTTTGATTCCAGAGAGCAGTAGCTATTTTGAGTTTCAGAGCTGCATGAAAGAAAAGCGTGCTAAGAATTTGAGGGTCTTTATTGCTCCTTATGGATACTTCCTGCCAAATTAAATATTTCAGTGTTCCAATCTTGACAAAATGCGTGGGGTGTAGGCATGTAAGAATGCAAGCCTTCTGTGCCACGACTTGATTGCATAACATGAATCCCAATTGAATCTGAGCAGCCACAGAACGGTTTGGGAGTTTTAATAGTGTTCTAAACACCAGGCTCTGGGATTTGTTCAGGAAAGTGCCCAGTTTTCTTGGGAAAGCTTCCAAGCTTATGCCAGCGTGGGGATAAAATTTTTTTTTTACTGTCCTCAATAAAGGCACTAAAGTAGGTTGTGTGTTTGAAGATGGTTTGGAATGCGAATTGTAGTGATGCGGCCTCTAACTTTAAGGAGTTCTTGTGGGTTAAGTGCCACCCTTTTCATTAAGCCAGCATTCAAGGTACTTGTATCTGGGGGCTGTAGCCAGACAGCTTTTGTTAAAGTACCTTGTTCTGGGTTTGTTTGTTTTCCACCCAAAGACCACAGAGTTGGTCTACTCAAAATTCACTGTCATCCGTTTTTGTTGCTATGTTCTGATAAGACATTGAGCAGCCTTTGTAACCCCCTTGCTGTTTGGGTCAGGAGAACGACGTCATCAGCGAAAAGGAGGGAATTAATAGGACTATCTCCCAGTTTTGGTGCATCACTGACAATCGCATCCAGGTTGCTCATCAATAAGTTAAAGAGGGCTAGTGTCAAGACACACTCTTGTTTGACTCCTTGCTCTATTGTGAACTTGTTGGAGACATAAGATGCCATGAATTGTGGTAGACTTTTATAGAGTAGAGTGGGGGAGAGTGTCATACAATGGAGCAGCAAATAATAGAGCAGTGCACACAGTAGTGGTATAGAGTGGATTACCGTAAAGTGGAGTAGCATACAGAGGAGTAGACTACAGTCGAATACTGTACAGTAGAGTGTAGAATTCTTCTACGACATTCCGTTTGCAAACAACCGTGGCGGCCCGTCGGAAGTAAAAAGAACGGAACCGCGAAGAGCTCACCTTATAGTCTAAACCAGACGTTCAAGCGAGAAATGGTGCACCATTGAAGGTAGCACTCAGAGAATGTCGTAGAAGAATTTAAAAGAAGTAGCTAAAGAAACCCGTTGCCGGTTGTTACACTGTGAGAGCAAGTTGGCTCTCTATTTATCCTTTGGTCTCTGGCTCCGTTAAAGAAAACACGTAGATTTGTCACAAATAACGTGCTAATCATTCTGCAGAGAAATAGATCGGCTGATCTATTAATTAAAAACAAGCCAAGCCTTGTCTGTCCTGAAGAGAACACCAATAATTAAATTGGGGTGTTCGAAACGCGTCTACCTGTTGGATTTCGGATCTTTTGGGTGTTTTTTATATGTTTGAAATATTTGGAGTTGTGCATAATCTTTTTGAAATTTATTCACCTTAGGTCTTGTTGTTTTCAAGTATTGTCTTTCTAAAATTGTCGTGATCTACAAAATCTGTTTCGTAGTATGTGATGAAGGTTTGTATGAATGATTGGTTGTGTGGCTGTTAGCTCAAATGTGTATATGTTTGAAGATTGAGTGTGAATTGAATTAGGAAAGGTGTTCAACGTATGAGTGGTAGTATGAGAGAGCTGTTTAATAATGAAATATGGGAGCTATGTGATATGTAAAAGGATTACAAGGATCTTTTAATAGGTTATTCATTGATTTGGTTGTTTAAATAAATATTGATTTATTCATTAATTGAAAAAGAAAAAAACTTTATTCGTCACTTTGTTTTGTCTCTTTGTGACGTATTAAAAATAAGCTATAAAAGAAAGATCAGTACTGGCATGTTGTTGTTTATCATTCGTATTCTGTTTATGTGCAGGAAGGTGTCTCTTCCTACACATAAACAATCGCCCCTGTAGATCAGGCTCCCTTGCAACATTCCGCAAGGGTGCCTGTGCTGGTGCTAGGCTGCTTTATTAGCACCAGCGCTAAGCAAAACACAGGGGTGCTCCAAATTTTTGTAAATATGGCGCATCCCTGCATTTAAAAAATGTGGGAGTATGACGTTACCAATTTTGGAATAGCACCAGGCTCTGACATTTTTAAATGAAAGATTACAGGGACGTTATAGTTAGGATATAGAATTTTAAAAAATGTAGAAATTCACTGACAAAGCAAAAGTTACAGGGAGATTATAGTTAGTAAATAGAATTTAAAAAAAACCTGAGAAATTCACTGAAAAAAACACAAAGGTTACAGGGACGTTATAGTTAGTCTGACATTTCACTTGTACAAAACCAGAGAAATTCATCAGTTGTAGTTTCCTGAGCTAACTATAACTAACGCCCCTGCAATGCACTGCTTTAACCTCACATATTACTTCACTCATGACATGGTCAGTGACATCTCAGATGACATCCCAAATAACATCATTCATGACATCATCCACAGAACCTTTGATACGTCCACAGACACAGCACACAACCACTGATATACCCATTCCCAGACAGGCCCTCAAAACACCTACCCATTGATCCATAGAACCACTCACAGACCCACTCACTTATACAGCCTCTCACACAACCATTCCCTCACCAATATAGCCACTCGTGCACCCACTCACTCACCAAAACAGCCACTGACGCATCCAGGTATTTAGACATACAACACACCCACACATAAACCCATACAATCACTCACACACTGAGTCATTCACCAAATACATGCAAACACTTCCATCATGGATTGCAGATAACCTTTAGTGTAAATGCAGAGAAAACACATATGCTTTGCCTTGGCCATGTGTAGGAATTTAGGACTATTAGTACTTAACAGAAGTGATGGTTCAACATGAGCACCTTTGTTTATATCTCGAAGTGCTGTGCATTGAGGTTTCATTTCTGTGAAATGCGCATCGTGCAAGAATGAATCCTGCCCTGCGTACTTATCCAAAATGATGGCACCATTTTGTGCAACACCTGTACGCAACCAGAGTACTTTCCACTGGTTAATTAGTGGGTGCCAACTTATTGGGTAAATGAATAGTTCATCACCTAATCTACAGCTGTGCAAAAGACACTGAGGAAATGTCTTGAGTGACCTTGTCTGTCTGTAACTTTGCCAATGTGATTTGTGTCGAGTGTTTTCAACACCTCAACAGATAACTTTAAAAGGTGGAACTGTAGACAAAACACAGTTAGATTATTTGTGCTTTACAGGCGTAAGTGGTTCTTTGTTTAGTGGAGATGTGATTGCATTCCTAGGCATAAAGAACCCGTCTCCAAAATCAGCGAGAAACACGCTGGGTGTACCTTTTAGCAAGCTGGCCATCAGCCTGAGAAAGTGCCTACAACTAATGTATGTGGGTGGTACCAAATGCTCAGGGCTTCAAGGCAAGTTTACGTACTTCTAGCTTTTAAAAGTTTAGAACACGTTCTCTGGTCTAAGCACAGACACTACGTGAGATATTGCACTCTAGAAAAGCAAGGATGCAAACACCTTCATCACGGATTGCAGATAACTTTCCAGGGTGGAAATGCAGAGAAAACAAACTTGGATGATTTGTACTTTACAGAATTGGGGGCTTTTTAGGAAGGAGGGCCATGCAGCCTCTTCCCCAAGCCAGTTTCAGCCCCAGGATCCCATTTCCCGGGGCCAGGCCATTCCATTTATGCTGCACTCAGGGAGCTGCTGGAAATGCATCTACCTGCATGCAGAATCAATAATTTTATCTCTATCTCTGCCTGCATGGCTGCAGACAGGGAAAGAGATGAAACTTCTGCTTTCAGCAAGTGGCAGCTGTGTGACAGCTCCCACTTGCTTGAACTAGAGTGTTTTGTTTTTTGCCTGGTGGGAGCTGACAGCTCCTGCCAACTGTGAAAAAATAAGAAATCAGAAAATAAATTGTGGTACGTCAATCCGACAAGGGCGGTAGCATAGTTTTATGGCCACTGGACATGTATAATGATAAAGCCATGTCCCAACTGAAGGATAATAAATGCTATCGTAAGGTACCGAACAGTAATTTAGCAGAAATAAAACTTAAGTTACACAAAGATCTAGCAAGGTGGAGGGGATTGGCCCTTATTTCCCAAGAGGAATATAAGTTCCTAAAAGTTGATAACCCAGTGACACTGATTCTGTACCTTATCCCAAAGGTGCATAAAAACACAGAGGTTCCCCCAGGCAGACCGATAACATCAGCTATAGGAAGCCTGTTTGAGCCAATCTCAAGATTTGTGGATTTCTTTTTACAAGGACATGTGAGGGAATTACCAGCCTACATTCAGGATAAGAGAGATTTCCTTAGAAAAATAGAAAATATCAGACTGAAGAACACATTTCTCCTAATTACACTCGATGTGTCATCATTGTACATGAGCATCCATCATGAAGATGAGTTAAGGGCAATGAGGCATTACCTCAGCAAGAGATCGATTACATTGTACCAACAGTCGGCCATTAACATATCTACTCATGCACCCATGCTACCATGTACAAACTGAGTCAGTCCCCCAGAGAGCTACTCATACACCGATTCACTTACCCATACATTCAATCATACAGTCACTTACTTGCCCATATAGTTAAACACACACCCACTTACTCATACCGATACTAACATGTACTCACTCACCTATACAGTCACTGACAGAAGCATACACTCACCCATACAGCCACTGTCACATTCACTCACTCACCCATACAGTCACTCATATACTTCATCACTCACCTATCCTGCCTTTCACATACCCAATTACTCAACCATATACCACTGACATATCCACTTACCCACACAGCCATACACACACACACTCACCCATATAGCCCCTCACACATACAATCACTAACCTATACAGCCACTCACTCACTCATCCACTCATTCATCCATGCAGGCAGTCACACACCCCCTCATCCCCCACACAGACACTCATACACCTATACAGGTACTCAGACAACCAATCAATCACCCATACAGCCACTCACATACCCACTCACCAACTCACACAGCCACTTAAACACCAACTGAAAGACTGATACAGACCTTCACAGAAGGTAGGCACTAATGCCTCCACTGATTCACTAATGCACCTTAGTATTGTCTTGCTTCGTCCTTCCAAAATACCCCTCTCCCACACGATGGCTCAAACACGACGAAGCAATGAACATTACAATACACTCCCTAGAAAGGGATTTCACTTTATAAAATGAAACACATCAAATACTCTCTTTTTAGAATAAGGCTTTGGGTTTTATTTATGCAATGCTCTCTAACAGAAAGGCTATCCCAGATGTCAAATGAACAACTTTCAAATGTGTGTGTGTGTATATATATATATATATATTTTTTTTTTAATACAAGTACATTAGTTTGAATGGTGCAATGATTTTTTACTTATTGCATTAGATGTATCCAATTTATATACTTCAATTCGGCATGACAATGGTATAAGAGCTTTGAGTTATTATCTTGGCAAAAGACCTATTGAGTTTTATACACACAATAAGATGCTCATTGACCTAACAAGATTCTGTTTGGATAACAATTATTTAATGTTTGATCAAAATATTTACCACCAAGTAAGAGGCGTAGCTATGGGGGCCATTTTTTTCCCTATCTACGCATGCTTACATATGGGATGGTGGGAGCAAGTTATATTACCATCAGAATTTGGGCACTACCTTAGAAACAATGTAGTGAAATGGGTCCTTTTTATCGATGATCTTTTTGTAATTTGGCGAGGGGACAAAACCAGTGCTGAGAAATGTATTTCCAAATTGAACATCAATGATCTTAACTTACATTTTACCTATGACATCAGTGATCAGTCCATTACATTCTTGGATGTGGAAGTATTTGTTGCAAGTGGTAAGTTGGAAAGGAAGTTGCATCGTAAAGCAACCGCTGGCAACACAATACTCCACTCATCTAGTTTCCATCCAAAACATACCATATGCAGCATCCCCTATGGGGAAATGCTGCGAATTCGGAGAATTTGTAGCAGGGATGAAGATTTAGATGTAGCGCAACAACAATGTAAGAAAAGATTTCGGGAGAGAGGTTATGCCTATCATATTATTGACAATGCGATAAAATCCACAAGTGTCATCTCTCGCAATGATACCCTGATTAAACAGCCCAGAGATATTAACAAGAACTCCCGGTCAAAAACAAACACTAATGTATCCAACGAAATCAGAAACAGTGCTAGACTCAATCTTACCTACAACAGGCAAAAGGATAGTCTCTTCAAAATATTGAAGAAAAGCTGGCACCTAATTCAGAGTGACCCCATTTTAGGTGAAAGCATACCAAGCTCGCCCATGATTAGCTATAGAAGGGCTCCCAGCACCAGGGATCTGGTAGTTAACAACAGCCCAGAAGTGAAGTCCAGAAGCAATTGGTTGATAAACCTTAAAGGTTTTTTCAAGTGTCAGACGTGCAAGGCCTGCAAATATGGGATAAATAAAACGTCATATTTTTCTCCATTTAAGGACAGGCCTTGCACCATTGACAAATGGTTGACTTGTAAATCAGAGTATGCGATTTATGTGCTGGAGTGCTCCTGTGACCTGCAGTATGTCGGTAGTACGAAGCTGCAGGTCCACAAGAGGGTGCTCCAACACATAAGGGCCATTACAAATTCAGACGAATCCTACCAAGTTGCAAGACATTTTAAGGAGTTACACTCCAAAGATTTACAACACTTAACATATTTTGTAATTGATAACATTCCTTTCTCCAGACTCGGAGGCGATAGGGAGGCCAGTCTCAGGCGTTTGGAGACCAAATACATCTTAGAATTGGATTGTAAAAACCTGAATGGGTTAAATACAACTGAGGATTTACATACATGGCTCTGAAGAATTTTTGCTATCGGTTGTATGATCTGTTTTAGTTTCTCTACAAGCATATATATATTGACTGTTTTTTAAGTAAATAAGAATCAAAGGGAGATTTTGGATGACCCAATAAGAATAATTTTCTGTCTTGCTGAAACCAATAATGTTTTGTTTGTTTAGTTTTCCCACCCCCGGGATTTGTTTCCAGAAATGTTTTTAGTTGTGGTTATGACATTTATGCACTTTATATGGGTATGCACTGACATTTATGACATGAAATACAGCAGCTGTATACAATCCTTATTTGCGTATTTTGCACAGTGAATGCGACATTTGCACAATTGGTATGTAAATCGTAACAGATGATACCTTGAACTTGTATTTGTTGAAAATGTGATTTGAATTCACACTACAAAAATATTCTTTTGCACATGCGCCATTTGCACAAGTAGTGAAATACAATGATATTAGGTTTTTTCTATGAATAGCGTCATTTGCATAGTGAAAACAATGCTTGGAACAGTTTTAACTACATTAATCAGTTTTAACAAACGTTTTTTCGAATTTGTAAATTACGTTTTAATTATGCACAGTTAAAAATCTAATAGTGTTTCAAGGAGTTACCAATAACAGTATATGAATTTGGTTTTAATTAATTTTTATGCCATTTCTAACTGGAGAGTATCGCATATGACGCAGCAGGATGTAGTGCTAAAAGGTATTTGAAACCGCAAGGATAAACAACTCAATCAAATATTGATTTGAAAAGTATACAAAACATGTTGAATGCTGTATGAAAATGAACAGGTAGTCTGTTTTCAGTTGTTATTAATGCATTGTCACTTTAAATAAGGGAGGAAACACCAGTACGTCATGTGATCAAGGCCTTTAGGGGCTGAAACGCGTCATGGCGGAATTGCACTGAATCAAATAAAGAAAATTTGGTATTTCAGTCCTCCCGACCGGGACTGGCCGTAAAATATGCTCCAACAAAAGGTATCCCACCTTTGAGGACAAACTTGAATGAACCAGCGGATTCTGCACCTTCAAGCAGCATTCCTTTATTCTTTAAAACCGGACATCAAATGTATATATATCTATCTCCATCAATACCGAATCCTCAGCTTCCCCTTTGTTTGGTAACAGATACGGGACGGACTCCAGTTTTGCACCACCCAAGAAACGGAGGTTGGGCTGCTGGATGGAAGACCATTTCTATCTAAAAATGCAGGCACAGCAGAGCGACAATTAATGAAGGCAGAATCCCTTTCCGAGGCCCACTGGAGGGCATCATTTGTCCCTTTAATGTCGTAATTGAACACGGAACCTACCTGAAGGTAAAAACATTGGCTATTTTAACTACACTTCCCAGCATGCAATAACAATCAGAATCCATCACGGGAGGCACACCGGAGGCCTATAAATGAATGAGCAAGCAGGAGAAGGTGTTTAAGCAGCACGGGTGTCATTACGCAATGCCTATGAAAAAGAAGGAGAGACTTCGAAACACGTCGGCATGGGGACTGCAAGGTCGAGAAGGAATTGTGCTTTCAACTAGCCAATAAAAGGTTTCACCTATCTGTTGTGGAGTGCGCCCTCAAAACAGGAGAAAGCTTTGGGAACAAATAATCGCGGCCCTCTCTGGCCGTAGCAGAGCTGCACCACCCAAGGAGCGGAGGTTGGGCTGCTGGATGGAAGACCGTTTCTATCTAAAAATGCAGGCACAGCAGAGCGACAATTAATGAAGGCAGAATCCCTTTCCGAGGCCCACTGGAGGGCATAATTTGTAGGGGTGGGCGGAATTTGCGGAATTAACCTTCGCAAATTATCGCGAGAATGTTTAAAATTATCGCAAACAAGCAGAAATATCGCGAAGATGCGGAAGTTTTTTTCCGGCATGTTCGCGAGATTTTCTGCATGGTTGCGGGTCGCCAACTTACCCATGTGGTTGCTTGCGGGCGCGGCCATCTTGTTTTGAGTTGTTCTCGCGGTGCATGATCGCGAGAAGAAAGACGTGATCGCGCGACGCATGACGTCACTGCGGGCGCGAACTGTCGCGAGACAGCGCAAATGGCTAAAAACAATACAACATCTCATGGAGAACGCGACCGGATCAAGAAAACTTGTCGGCGAACGCAGGGATTCAGGTAAGGCGATCGCGCGCGCGCGAGAATGTATCATTTTACAGCGCGAGCAAGAAACAAATTATCGCCATGCTGCGGAAACCGGAATTTTTGACATTTTCGCGCTCTCCGCGGAACGCAAAAATGTCAAATTATCGCAATTTCCGCGAACGGAACGAAATTTTTGCCCAGGCCTAATAATTTGTCCCTTTAATGTCGTAATTGAACACGGAACCTACCTGAAGGTAAAAACATTGGCTATTTTAACTACGCTTCCCAGCATGCAATAAGAATCAGAATCCATCACGGGAGGCACACCGGAGGCCTATAAATGAATGAGCAAGCAGGGGAAGGTGTTTAAGCAGCACTGGTGTCATTACGCAATGCCTATGAAAAAGAAGGAGAGACTTCGAAACGTGTCGGCATGGGGACTGCAAGGTCGAGAAGGAATTGGGCTTTCAACTCGCCAATAAAAGGTTTCACCTATCTGTTGTGGAGTGCGCCCTCAAAACAGGAGAAAGGTTTGGGAACATATATATATATATATATATATATGTATATATATATATATATATATATTATTGCTTGTATATATATATATATATATATTTAGATGCTCTGTTCGTACTGCGTACTCCTTCAGGTAAACAAACGGATACGGACCACAAATCGGTGCAATAGAGTTTATTCGGTGTAAGAGGTCGCCATGACGCGTTTCAGCCCTTCCCACGGGCCTTGATCACATATATATATATATATATATCGGTGATGTCAGGAGTGATGTCACTGACCATGTCATGAGTGATGTAATATGTGACGTCATCAGCAGTGCATTGCGGGCGCGCGAGTTATAGTTTGCTGAACTAACTATAACGGGGGAATTTCAATGGTTTTGTACAAGTGAAAAGTCCAGCTAACTATTACACCCCTGAAACCTATGGTTTTTTCAGTGAATTTCTGAGGTTTTTTAAATGCTAATTCCTAACTATAACGTGCCTGAAACCTATTGTTTTTTCTGTGAATTTCAAAGGTTTTTTAAATGCTAATTTCTAACTATGCCTACAGAGATAGGACATGTGAAGAAAGAAGAAAAATGCACAGAAAGAAAAAAACAAGTGCAGAAAGAAGCAACAGAAGTCCTCAAAGACGAAGAAAAGTACAGGAAGAAGGATAACGTGCATAAAGAACAAAAAGAAGAGCAGAAAGAATACTTGTTGCAAAATCATCCTGTACCCTCAACTTTTTCAGACGGATACTGGTGGTAACTGCGTCTGACTAACCAGTCCTAGAGCCAGTGCTATGTTAAAAGACACTTAGAATACAGTGAAAACACCTACATACACTAGGGAACATTATGTGTTGGGGTCCCCCTGTGATTAGCATGACCTCCTCTGTAAGCCCCTAGTATATAATAGGGCAGGGGGATTAAAACTACCTCTTAAAACAGGCCACAGGGTGTTTTTGCACACGTTAACTCAGGCCCCGTCCCCTCCCTTCACCACTGTGTAGACGCGCCCTATGGCTGTTCTAAGTTGAGAGATTAAGTCCCCTTGAATCCTAAGGGTCCCTAGGGTCAAACTAGACCACTAGGTACCTCCAGTAAGCGCCACAGAGCTGTGTTGTAGAGAGGTGTAAAAAGGGGCTTGGCCTCAGAACACCTGTCTGCAGCGCAGCTCCCTGGCGCATACTGGAGATGCCTGTTGGGCTAGTTGGCCCTCAGGGACCCTCAGTACTGAAGATGAATTAATTCCCCAACTTACAACTCGCCGGGGGGCGCGTTTGCAGAGTGCTGCAAGGAGGGGGCGTGGCCTCCGGCACGATGCCAGTCTTTTATTTATTTTAATTTTTTAAGAAGGGGGGCTGTGTGGTTCCCCTTCTAATTTATTGGCCCTGATGACCCCATCCCCCAGGGCCTGTCTCCTAATTATATTTCTTTGACCCCAATCCCCAGGGCCGGCCACTGTTTTTTATTATTTTTAAAAAATATATATTTATAGACACACCTAGGACATGCTGGACAAACCGTACGTACCTATCACCATGGCGATTTGCGTGATATTCATTAAAAGGCGACTATGCATACAATGAATCCACGTGGAATGTATTTACACCACTAGTGAAGCTCTGACATGTCTGATGCCCTACCGTGCCTAATCCCGGTAGACACCCTTGTCGTTTATTTATACAAACATGGGTAGCTATTGACGGGCACATTTAATACACATGCACACCAAGCCATTCAAAGGGGATTCGACAAAAATTTGACCAAAACTATGCAAGAAACCCCCCTCACGGTTAATAAAACACACATCCACTGCCGGATGTGTAATACTTTTTATTTTACTCTCTGGAAAGGGGACGAACATCACTTGAGAGTCACAGCGCGCTCCTGGCAGAGCCCAATGCTGTGTTACACCCACCATTGCCTGCCGAGTGCCACACACCTCTGTGTTGTATTCCACCAGCTAGTGCATATGCTATGACACTCTCTAGCCCATGTGCACTGTAACACCACCCCGTGAATATGTCATGCCACACTTGTCTTTGCACGGGTTATATTGCCCCATCTAACGTGCCTTCCTCATTGCCTATGTTATAACGCACAGTGCTATGCCATACATATTACAATCTGGGATCCATATCTTTGTCACAGTGCATATGCAACGTTACACTCCCCAGCACATATTTTATATTACAACTTTAGAGACTAGTTAGGTTACACAACACTGCCCTGTGCATATTACACTCCAAGGCGCATATCGCATAGCACGCGCTAGTGCCTGTGCTATCTCGCGCTCTCCAATGAATCTGTCACTGAGCACAATGTATTGCATATTATATTTCACGCCCTGTTCATCTTATTTCACACTTTTTGGTGCAGAGTTTATACCATACACTATATCTAGTTTTCATTTTCAATCGTGCTCTCAGGACTATGTTCTATATAACACTGTGTTCACCTACCCTTTTCACGGGCATTATATTTTGCGATAGGGGGTGGAGGGTCAGGGGGTGCTTCTGCCAAGTGAGCCCGGAGTCACAGTCACAAACGTCCTCTTCTTCCTGAATAAAAGTGAGATTATGCTGCATACTTGTTCATATTTTAAGTAGTTCGCACAGATACACGTTTTATAAACAATAAAGTTCCTAATACCCTCCTTCTCTGAACAGCTAGCTTGCTGCCCCATCCCCCTCCTCCCTATCCTCTGTTGTGTGAACCCATGGACTAGCCTCCTCCCTCCTGCCATGCATGGTATGATGTGCTGCCACTGCCCTCAATTTAGTATGATGTACCAGTCCACTCCTCCTGCCCTCCATTGCCCAATTCTATGCCCCATCATTGACCTTCTGCTTAAACTCTGTGCTTAGCTTGCTGCCCCTATTCTCCTTCCCCCTGCCCTCCGATGTCTTTGTGCATGCCCCTGCTCCATCCTTTTTGCCCACCATGTTCCATGGACCTGCCACTCCTATCTACTCTGAGTGTTCTGTTGAGCTGCCACTCCCCTCCCACCTGCCTAGCATTGTCAGATGACTGTAACCTGTCCCTGCCACCTCCACCCTGCCTGTCCACATGCCATGGCCCTATCCTCTTCCTCCTGTCCTACATGGTCCATTGTACTGCCACACCCTTCTGCCCTACCTGGTCTGTTGTGCTGCAACTGCTCCTCCTGCCTGCCCGCCCCGTGCGGTCTGTTGTAAGGCCCCTTCCCCTGAAATTTCTTGTCTGTGCACAGGTCCTGACCCTCCCTTCTATCCTCCATCGTCCTTTGTGCATGCCCCTGCACCCTCCTTCTTGCCCATCATAGCCATTGTGCTGCCACTAACCCTCCCACTTGCCATGCATGGTCTTCTGTGCTGCCATGGCCCCTCCCACCTTCCCTGTGTGGTCAGTTAGCTGCCCCTGACCCTCTCCCACCTTCCCTCCATGGTCTGTGTGTATGCCATCACAGTCTCACTGTTGCTCTTCATGGTGTGTCTTGCTTCTAGTGCCCATCCTGCCTGACCTCCATGGCTATCTTGCTGCTCCTGCCCCCTTGCCCCCAGCCCTCTGTTTATATGTGCAGACCCCTACTCCCTCCCTCCTGGCTTGTCTGTTCCATTGTAATGGCCCTGATCCGTCCCTCCTGCCTTTTATGGTCTGTTATGCTGCAGCTTTCTCTCCTGTCTGTCCATTATGGTCAGCTAGCTACCATTGCCTCTTGCCCCTCTGTTCTCTGTTGTCCATGTGCATGGTCCTGTCCCCTCCCTCTTGCTTTCTATGGATTGTTGTGCTGCACTCCCGTCCCGCATGCCCTGTGTGGTGTATTGTGCTGCTGCATACCCTGATGCCTGCCCTGCAGGGTCAGTTTGGTGCACCTCTCCATGTCCCTCCTGTCCTCTGTTATCCAAGTCCATGTCCCTACCCCATTTCCTTCCATGATCCAATGTACCATACTTGCGAACATTTTGAACTTGGTAAGAGGGAGATTTTGAAAAAACAACTGGGGTATTGATTTTCCCCTTTGAGTTACATTGAAAAAGAGGAGATTGTAGACAGGAGACAAATCAAATAAAGCCCATTTGAGCTTAAAAACATTGGACGTTTCCTGGCTGAATCGGGTCTGTTGGCATGTATGGTTGTACTACCATTGCCTCTTCCTTCTGCCCACAATGGTCTATTACATTGCCACAGCCTCTCTTGCAAGTCCTGTATTGTTGGTTTGTTGCCCCTGCCCCTCTTTCCACTGCCCTCCATAGTCTGTTGTGCTGCCACGGCCCTTCCTGCCTGTTCAGTGTGGTTAAATTGTTGCCATTCCACCCTCCTATCTGCCTTCAATATTCAGAGTCCGTGCCCCTGGCCTCTGCCTCTCAACAGTATCCTAATGAACAACTAGATTGCTAACATTCTATATTTATTACAAAAGTGTGGAACGCCTGACATCATCTTGATGGAATCAAAACTGTAATACCTAGAGCATTTCCTTTAGAAATTACATATATCAGAGGGTCTTATTGGCATCAAAATTATGGTTAGTGCTCTAAAAGACTAAAATAAGGACATCTTTTCTGAGTTTTCAAATAGCGACAAAGCACTTTTAAATTATTTGTTATCTTTATGTTTTTTATCCAGTTGACCACTTGATTAAATGTTGCACTTAGGGGAGAGGATGTGGCGTTACTTCCAGAACTGCAGACTTTGCAACTGGGGAACCAGGTTGTAGTTTCTGCTTCAGCTCGACATTCTGTGATTCTGGTCAAATCACTTAGTCTCCCCATGTCTACAACCAAAATGAATTTGTTCTTGTGTGATGTAACCAATGCTCATGTAAAGCACTCCAATACCTGAGAAGTCTGCACTATATAACACTGCAAAAACACAAAATAATACGTGTTTTGCACACTTCTGTCATTGGGCTATATTTGGGCTACATCTGGGTGATTTTGGGCAACAGTTGGGCTCTTTTGTCTCCGGTGGCCATCTTGGGAGATTTATTTGTTATGAAGTTTCCTAATTTCCTCATGTACTGCAGTCTCCTCAGTAGGAAATGCTTTCAGTTTTTTACTTTGATTCCATCATGAAGGTATTCAGATGTGTCACACATTTGCCATAAATTCAGAATGTTAGCACTCTTTTTGCTCACCCTGTGACCCCATACCATACTCATTTTAGGAATTGTGGTATGTTCTAAGGTGATTTCACCATGTGAAAAAGCCTTCTGCTGGGATATCATGATTGAGAGAAAAATATTTTCTCATGCTTTTCCCACAGAGGTTTGGAAGGTGATCTATAAGCTGAACTGAGAGCTTATTTTCTGTAAATTCACATTATCTTTCTCAGTCATGTGAGAATGAAGTCTGACATTCTCAGGAAAACATGTACATCCAACAAGGGCAGAGACTGTCAGTTGATTCCTTTGTGTTCTACTGCAGCTTCCCAGAGTGTTCCAAAGAACAACTAGAGCGCTAACAGCCCTACTTATGATAAACGTATGGCACACCTGAAGCCATCTTGCTTGGATTAAAGTGGTAACTCTTAAAACATTTAATTTAAAAAGGAACAAAATGAGGGGGTTCATTTTTCCATAAAAAGTATGATTAGTGCTGCAGAAAGAAAAATTAGGGCACATTTTGAGTGACTTCTCAAATCCTCTTCTATTTCATTAAAAAATTCTGACATGCAGACTGAAACATGCACTTTCAATACCAGCAGCAGTTGTCCCTGGTGAGCAATAGCTTTACTACAGTGATCTAATGAGCAAAAAGAGTGCTAACATTCTGAATTTATGGCAAATGTGTGACACATCTGAATGCCTTCTTGATGGAATCAAAGTAAAAAACTGAAAGTATTTCCTACTGAGGAGACTGCAGTAAATGAGGAAATTAGCAAACTTCATAACAAATAAGTCTCCCAAGATGGCCACCAGAGACAAAAGAGCCCAAATGTAGCCCAAATATCACCCAGATGTAGCCCAAGTATAGCCCAATGACAGAATGTCCCAGAGTGTTCTTAAAAACAACTAGAGCGCTTACTGTCTTCATTATGACATAAGTATGGCACACCTGAAGCCATCTTGATTGGAATAAACTGGTAACACTTAAAACATTTAATTTAAAAAGGATCACAATGAGGGGGTTCATTTTGCCATAGAAATTATGATTAATGCTGAAGAAAGAAAATGAGGGCACATTTTGAGTGACTTCTCAAATCCTCTTCTATTTCATTAAAAAATTCTGACATGCAGACTGAAACATGCACTTTTAATACCAGGAGCAGACTTCCATGGTGAACAGTAGTTTTACTACAGTGATCTAATGAGCAACTAGAGACAAAAGAGCCCAAATGTAGCCCAAAATCACCCAGATATAGCCTAAAATATAGCCCAATGACAGAAGTGTGCAAAACACTTATTATTTTGTGTTTTTGCAGTGTTATATAGTGCAGACTTGTCAGGTATTGGAGTGCTTTACATGAGCATTGGTTACATCAAACAAGAACAAATTCATTTTGGTTGTAGACATGGGGAGACAAGTAATTTGACCAGAATCACAGAATGTCGAGCTGAAGCAGAAACTCCAACCTGGTTCCCCAGTTGCAAAGTCTGCAGTTCTGGAAGTAACACCACATCCTCTCCCCTAAGTGCAACATTTAATCAAGTGGTCAACTGGATAAAAAAACATAAAGATAACAAATATTTTAAAAGTGCTTTGTCGCTATTTGAAAACTCAGAAAATATGTCCTTATTTTAGTCTTTTAGAGCACTAACCATAATTTTGATGCCAATAAGACCCTCTGATATATGTAATTTCCAAAGGAAATGCTCTAGGTATTACAGCTTTGATTACATCAAGATGAAGTCAGCCATTCCACACTTTTGTAATAAATATAGAATGTTAGCAATCTAGTTGTTCATGAGGATACTGTTGAGAGGCAGAGGCCAGGGGCACGGACTCTGAAAATTGAAGGCAGGTAGGAGGGTGCAAAGGCAACAATTTAACCACACTGAGCAGGCAGGAAGGGCCGTGGCAGCACAACAGACTATGGAGGGCAGTGGAAAGGGGGGCAGGGGCAACAAACCAACAATACAGGACTTGCAAGAGAGGCTGTGGCAATGTAATAGACCATTGTGGGCAGAAGGAAGAGGCAATGGTAGTACAACCATACATGCCAACAGACCCAATTCAGCCAGGAAACGTCCAATGTTTTTAAGCTCAAATGGGCTTTATTTGATCTGTCTCCTGTCTACAATCTCCTCTTTTTCAATGTAACTCAAAGGGGAAAATCAATACCCCAGTTTTTTTTTCAAAATCTCCCTCTTACCAAGTTCAAAATGTTCGCAAGTATGGTACATTGGATCATGGAAGGAAATGGGGTAGGGACATGGACTTGGATAACAGAGGACAGGAGGTACATGGAGAGGTGCACCAAACTGACCCTGCAGGGCAGGCATCAGGGTTTGCAGCAGCACAATACATCACACAGGTCATGCGGGACGGGAGTGCAGCACAACAATCCATAGAAAGCAAGAGGGAGGTTACAGGACCATGCACATGGACAACAGAGAACAGAGGGGCAAGAGGCAATGGTAGCTAGCTGACCATAATGGACAGACAGGAGAGAAAGCTGCAGTATAACAGACCATAAAGGGCAGGAGGGACGGATCAGGGGCATTACAATGGAACAGACAAGCCAGGAGGGAGGGAGTAGGGGTCTGCACATGTAAACAGAGGGCTGGGGGCAAGGGGGCAGGGCAGGAGCAGCAAGATAGCCTGCAGGTCAGGCAGGATGGGCACTAGAAGCAAGACACACCATGAAGAGCAACAGTGAGACTGTGATGGCATACACACAGACCATAGAGGGAAGGTGGGAGGGGGTCTGGGGCAGCTAACTGACCACACAGGGAAGGTGGGAGGGGCCATGGCAGCACAGAAGACCATGCATGGCAAGTGGGAGGGTTAGTGGCAGCACAATAGCTATGATGGGCAAGAAGGAGGGTGCAGGGGCATGCACAAAGGACGATGGAGGATAGAAGCGAGGGTCAGGACCTGCGCACAGACAAGAAAGTTCAGGGGAAGGGGCCTCACAACAGACCGCACGGGGCAGGCAGGAGGAGCAGTTGCAGCACAACAGACCAGGGAGGGCAGAAGGGTGTGGCAGTACAATGGACCATGTAGGACAGGAGGAAGAGGATAGGGGCATGGCATGTGGACAGGCAGGGTGGAGGTGGCAGGGACAGGTTACAGTCATCTGACAATGCTAGGCAGGTGGGAGGGGAGTGGCAGCTCAGCAGAACACTCAGAGTAGATAGGAGTGGCAGGTCCATGGAACATGGTGGGGAAAAAGGATGGAGCAGGGGCATGCACAAAGACATCGGAGGGCAGGGGGAAGAAGAATAGGGGCAGCAAGCTAAGCACAGAGTTTAAGCAGAAGGTCAATGATGGGGCATAGAATTGGGCAATGGAGGGCAGGAGGAGTGGACTGGTACATCATACTAAATTGAGGGCAGTGGCAGCACATCAGACCATGCATGGCAGGAGGAAGGAGGCTAGAACATGGATTAACACAACAGAGGATAGGGAGGAGGGGGATGGGGCAGCAAGCTAACTGTTCAGAGAAGGCGGGTATTAGGAACTTTATTGTTTTTAAAACGTGTGTCTGTGCGAACTACTTAAAATATGAACAAGTATGCAGCATAATCTCACTTTTATTCTGGAAGAAGAGGACGTTTGTGACTGTGACTCCGGGCTCACTTGGCAGAAACACCCCCTGACCCTCCACCCCCTATCGCAAAATGTAATGCCTGTGAAAAGGGTAGGTGAACACAGTGTTATATAGAACATAGTCCTGAGAGCACGATTGAAAATGAAAACTAGATAAAGTGTATGTGTTAGATCTGGGGGTCTCTAGTTAGCAGGGTAGGTACCACTGTCCAAGTAGGGACCCTTGCTTCTAGTTAGGGAAAGGGGGATACACTCTTAAGATAACCCCTGCTCACCCTCTAGGTAGCTTGGCCTGAGCAGTCTAGGCTATCAAAGGCAATGTGTAAAGTATTTGTACCAACACTCACAGTAACACAGTGAAAACACCACAGATTTACTCCACACCAGTTTTAGAAAAATAAGGAATCTTTACTAAAAACTTCACAAGACCAAATACTACAGACAAACCAACATATAATTCAAAAGGTTACTTTAAAGATAGTTCAAGCGTTTGCAGAAAGTACTCCAGGATGTAAAAGTCAGTGTCCTGCACAATGCGACTCTCAATGCACAAAATGCGACACTCTCGTGCTTAACAGTACCTGTAGTTGCGATAAGGTTCCCAAAAGCTATAACAAGGAAGATGGCAAAGGCGATGCGATACTCCTGAGATCCTGGGGAGGCATTGCAGCAGCCCTGCTTCACGCAGCAGAGGTGGATGCGCCGGCTCCGATCTGTAGGGGGAGGATGCGATGACTTTGGCTTTCGTTGCGTAGGTTTCTTAGGGAGAAGCTTCACGCACAGGTTCGATGCGACACTCTTCGATGTGGTGCGATGCGCGGTGCAGCGTTGCCTTCCGGCGCCGCAACTCTCGATGCGCCACGGAACGGGACTCTGCGTCGACGCACGCAGTGACTGGATACTTTCACGCACCGGCATTGGTGCGGCCCGCAAACTGGTTCTGCGACGACCCTCGCAGCGTCAGGAATCTTCTCGCACCGGGACGATGCTCGGCGCACTCGGCGATGCGGGGACCCTGCGTGTTGCGATGGTGCCGCGATGAAATTTTCCTCGCACTCTCGTTCTTGCGACACGCAATCGGATGATGCGTTGGGTACCAGTTACTTTTCTTCACGCTTCTGCTTCCCAGCTCCCAAAACACAGCATAACGACCTCCTGAGGCCCCAAGACTGGGCTAGCACTCCAAGGCAGGTCAGAACTCTCTCAGCAGAGTTCCAGGGGAGCTGGTGGTGAAGTCCTTTTGTTCCTGGGACTTCTTAACAGGGAGCCAGCTCTTCTCAGGCCCTTGGAGATCAGAATCAAAAGAAGGGGACACAGCAAAGTCCTTCCCCTCTCCTTGGCAGCAAAGCAAAACAGCAAGCAGGCAGTCTTCTCCTCTTCAGTTCTTTTCAGCTTTCTCCTTGGCAGAGGTTTCGTCTTAGTTCCAAAGTGATCTAAATTTTAGGTGTCTGGGGTCCTCTTCTTATACCCCTCCAAGTCTTTGTCTCTCTTTGTTTCAGTGGGGGGATTCCCCTGCTCAAACCGGTTCCTGGGTGTGCTCTGCCCTGGAGCACCTGGTTGCTTTCAGAGTGAGGGGCAGGGTCGTTAGACGCTCAGCAGGAGGTGGAGCCTTCTTTGTGCCAGCAGAGGCAGAGTCCTCAGCCTGGCCAGCAGGGGGTGGAGCCAGCATTGTGTTTGGCAGGGGCAGCCCTATTTAAACCCAGGGACTACTCCTCCCACCCATCTAAAGCAGATCTCCCTATTCACCCTGCTGCTGACTCATCCAGGCTCCTGGAGCCACCTAGCCCATCACATGACACCAGTCAGCCAACCAGCACACAGGCACACAGGAAGGTTAAACAGGAGAATAGCTACTTTCTAAAAAGTGCTTTTCTCACACAGTGAATTTAAAAACCATCTTGCTAAAAAGATGTATAATTAAATTCTGAACCAAAAGATACCAAACTTGGATTTTCCATCTTGCCCTTATGGGAAGATAGGCATGAAAACAGCCTTTCCCATTCTATCCTATGGGCAAGATAGCCTCTCAGCAGTGAAAAACGAAAATGGCTGTAATTCACTACCAGGGCATGTTACACACCTCAGTACATGCCCTGCCTTTCAGATACACTGCACCCAGCCCAGGGGGGTACCTAGGGCCACCATAGGGATGCCTTACATGTACAGAAAGGGAAGGATAAGGCCTGGTCAGTGGTTGCACTGGCCAGGTCGACATGGCAGTCCTGGACTGCACATAGGCACTGCAAGCAGGCCTAAGACATCATTTTAGCGCTACTCCTGTGGGTGGCACAATCAGTGCTGCAGCCCACTAGTAGCATTTGAATCACCAGCCCTGGCACACTCAGTGCACTTTACTAGGGGCTAACAGGTGAAACAAATATGCCAATCATGGATAACCAATCAATATAACAATTTACCAAGGGAGCACTTGCACTTTGACACTGACCAGCAGTGGCAAAGTGCCCAAAGCGTCTAAAACAGCAAAAACGAAATCCAGCATAACATCAAAAATACAGGAGGTAGAGGCAAAAAGTCAGGGGTAACCACGCCAAAAGATGCCAGGTCTAACAGTATGGTATAAACTATGCACCAAAAAGTGTGATATAAGATGAACCGGGCGTGAAATATAATATGCAATACATTGTGCGCAATGACAGATTCATTGGAGAGCGCGATATAGCACTGGCACTAGTGCGTGCTATGCGATTTGCGCCTTGGAGTGTAATATGCACAGGGCAGTGTTGTGTAACCTAACTAGTCTCTAAAGTTGTAATATAAACTATGTGCTGGGGAGTGTAACGTTGCATATGCACTGTGACAAAGATATGGATCCCAGATTGTAATATGTATGGCATAGCACTGTGCGTTATAACATAGGCATCGAGGAAGGCGCGTTAGATGGGGCAATATAACCCGTGCGAAGACAAGTGTGGCATGACATATTCACGGGGTGGTGTTACAGTGCACATGGGCTAGAGAGTGTCATAGCATATGCACTAGCTAGTGGAATGCAACACAGAGGTGTGTGGCACTCAGCAGGCAATGGTGGGTGTAACAAAGCATTGGGCTCTGCCAGGAGCGAGCTGTGACTCTCAAGTGATGTTCGTCCCCTTTCCAGAGAGTAAAATAAAAAGTATTACACATCCGGCAGTGGATGTGTGTTTTATTAACCGTGAGGGGGGTTTCTTGCATAGTTTTGGTCGAATTTTTGTCGAATCCCCTTTAAATGGCTTGGTGTGCATGTGTATTAAATGTGCCCGTCAATAGCTACCCATGTTTGTATAAATAAACGACAAGGGTGTTTACCGGGATTAGGCACGGTAGGGCATCAGACATGTCAGAGCTTCACTAGTGGTGTAAATACATTCCACGTGGATTCATTGCATGCATAGTCGCCTTTTAATGAATATCACGCAAATCGTCATGGTGATAGGTACGTACAGTTTGTCCAGCATGTCCTAGGTGTGTCTATAAATATATATTTTTTTAAAATAATAAAAAACAGTGGCCGGCCCTGGGGATTGGGGTAAAAAAAATATAATTAGGAGACAGGCCCTGGGGGATGGGGTCATCAGGGCCAATGAATTAGAATAAGAAGGGGAACCACACAGCCCCCCTTCTTAAAAAATTAAAGTAAATAAAAGACTGGCATTGCGCCGGAGGCCATGCCCCCTCCTTGCAGCACTCTGCAAACGCGCCCCCTGGCGAGTTGTAAGTTGGGGAATTAATTCCTCTTCAATACTGAGGGTCTGTGACGGCCAACTAGCCCAACAGGCATCTCCAGTATGTGCCAGGGAGCTGCGCTGCAGACAGGTGTTCTGAGGCCAAGCCCCTTTTTACACCTCTCTGCAACGTAGCTCTGTGGCGCTTACTGGAGGTACCTAGTGGTCTAGTTTGACCCTAGGGACCCTTAGGATTCAAGGGGACTTAATCTCTCAACTTAGAACAGCCACAGGGCGCGTTTACGCAGTGGTGAAGGGAGGGGACGGGGCCTGAGGTGATGTGTGCAAACACGCACTATGGCACGTTTTAAATTGGGGATATAATTTCCCTTCAATACTGAGGGCCCCTGGGGGCTAACTAGCCCACCAAGTGCTTCCAGTAAGCGCCACTGAGCTGCATTGCAGAGAGGTGGTCCAGGCCATGCCACTTTTTACACCTCTCTGCAACGCAGCTCTGTGGCACTTACTGGAGGTACCTAGTGGGCTAGTTGGACCCTAGGGACCCTCAGGATTCAAATGAACTTAATCTCCCAACTAAAAACGGACACAGGGCGTGTTTACATAGTGGTGAAGGGAGGGGACGGGGCCTGAGCTAATGTGTGCAAAAACGCCCTGTGGCCTGTTTTGAGAGGTAGTTTTAATCCCCCTGCCCTATTATATACTAGGGGCTTACAGAGGAGGTCATGCTAATCACAGGGGGACCCCAACGCATAATGTTCCCTAGTGTATGTAGGTGTTTTCACTGTATTCTAAGTGTCTTTTAACATAGCACTGGCTCTAGGACTGGTTAGTCAGACTCAGTTACCACCAGTATCCGTCTGAAAAAGTTGAGGGTACAGGATGATTTTGCAACAAGGCTTCTTTCTGCTCTTCTTTTTGTTCTTTCTGCACGTTATCCTTCTTCCTGCACTTTTCTTCGTCTTTGAGGACTTCTGTTGCTTCTTTCTGCACTTCTTTTTTTTCTTTCTGTGCATTTTTTCTTCTTTCTTCACATGTCCTATCTCTGTAGGCATAGTTAGAAATTAGCATTTAAAAAACCTTTGAAATTCACAGAAAAAAACATAGGTTTCAGGCACGTTATAGTTAGGAATTAGCATTTAAAAAACCTCAGAAATTCACTGAAAAAACCATAGGTTTCAGGGGTGTTATAGTTAGCTGGACTTTTCACTTGTACAAAACCATTGAAATTCCCCCGTTATAGTTAGTTCAGCTAACTATAACTCGCGCGCCCGCAATGCACTGCTGATGACGTCACATATTACATCACTCATGACATGGTCAGTGACATCACTCATGACATCACTGATGACATCTCAAATGACATCACTGATGACATCACTGATGACATCATCCTTGTGATAGAGTGGCAGACCTCCTCTAACCCTAATATAACCTTTGATACACACATTCAAAAATAGAGACTAAAATTTTCAAAACAATGGACATACCAATATACCAGTTACAACAACATCTTCAGTAATTCTAAGATCCACATACACATCCACACATTGACCAACAGTCCTATACAGTCACTCATACATGTACTCACTCATCATATGTACTCATACACCTATACATCCTGTTACACAATGCCACTCATCCATAGAGTTACTCACACACATAGTCACTCATGCTAATAAAGAATCAAACATACATTTACTTGCATATACAGATATACACACACCACCACACTTACTTCTACGGAAACTTATACATACTTAGTCTTTTAAACAATCACTTATAGAAACACATACTTATTCATACAGGAACTCTTTCAATCTCTCACTCTCACATATACTTACTTATATACACCAATAGTCACATATACTAGTTTACAAACAGTGAGTCACTCATTCATGCACCTATGCACTACGTAATACCCCCCACCGAACCATGCAGACACTCAGACTGATACTCAAAAAAACAACTAATAACCTATATAGACACCCATGTAGCTACTCACCAACCCATGTAGCCATCTATACACAAAGTGAGAGACTGATACAGATATTTATATATTTAAGCATTACTCACTAAGCCATGTATTCACTATGATACACTTAATCAGTCAGTTACACAATCAATTTTTCAAAAACAAATCATCCATTTAGACACTTATATTCCCATTTATTCTTCCATCGACCTTGAGATATACATATATAAAACATATTTAATTTTCAGAAAAACACACATTCACTGGATGATGTCATCAGTGATGTCATTTGAGATGTCATCAGTGATGTCATAAGTGATGTCACTGACCATGTCATGAGTGATGCAATATGTGACGTTATCAGCAGTGCATTGCGGGCGCCCGAGTTATAGTTAGCTGAACTAACTATAACGGGGGAATTTCAATGGTTTTGTACAAGTGAAAATTCCAGCTAACTATAACACCCCTGAAACCTATGGTTTTTTCAGTGAATTTCTGAGGTTTTTTAAATGCTAATTCCTAACTATAACGTGCCTGAAACCTATGGTTTTTTCTGTGAATATATATATATCCAAGAACAAGGTGCCTGTTGTGAAGGAGCCCACACGGGTAAGTTTCATTCTGCCACAAATTTATTGAAAGAACAGCAATGTCCATGCAGTTAAAAGGCCTCGCGTTTCGTGCATGAAAGCACTTCTTCATGGGCTGGTCATCGCTTTCAGCAGGAGTCATGGCCCTTTTCTCTCGGCACTAAATTACCTACTGGCGGTCGCCAGTAGGTAGTTATAGTTAGGACCCCTTTTCCATAGGAAATCCGCAACATTCTATTTTGAATAACTTTGGCGCCGGTCGACGAATCCTCGCGAATTTCTCAAAATAGGTGGGGCGCTACGCTCCGCTCCTACCCTGAAAGTCTCGGGGGGATTCGTCAAGCGAGGGCTGAGATAAAAGGGGGGTCCCAAAACGCGTTTTTCCCATGCATTTTTCCATAGGACCTTTAGACAGGGCTACAGCCCGAACGGCTGAACAGAATTACTTGAAATTTGGCAGAGAGGTAGTCCTCAGGTCAAGGAAGTGCCTTTTGTAGGTTTGGTGTAAATCTGTTCAGTAGATTCTGAGAAAATATCCTTTAAATCAATATATATATCTGAGCCAGCTTACGGTACGCTTACCGTAAGCTTACCGTACGCGTACGGTGGCGTGCGCGAGCGCGATTCTGATTGGCTGTTACATTTAAGTAAACATTCGAATCGGTCAAAACCAGGAAGCGGCGGCCGCCATTTTCTCTCTCGCACTGTGAGGGAGGGGATGTAAACAAAGGGAAAAAACATATAAAGGGGCTGTTTAGACAGCGCCCATGCACATACCATGTTAGTTGAGTCCTCAAAGATCCCCCAAGGCCAAAAACGGTAAATTTTTATTTTTTGAAAATTTCGCCGATTACGCTTACCGTACGCGTACCGTGCGCTTACGCTAAAAAATATATATAAAAAAAAAACACACTCTCTGTGCATGGCATATTATTGTCATCACTTACAAATTAAATTTAACAGATTACCTATCACAAGGAAGCGCATAATATGTCCTCCATGTGCGCACGGTGCGTTACGTGGGCACGCGGTGCGCGTAGCGCACTGCGTGCCCACCTTGCGTGTAGGGCACTAACTGCGTAAAGTGGGCGCGCGGTGCGCGAAGCGCACCGTGCGCGCACGGAATGAACTGCGTTAAGTGGGCGCGCACGCCACGAATGGCGTAAAGTAACTTAGCATTTAAAAAACCGTACAAATTCACTGAAAAAACCATAGGTTTCACACACGTTATAGTTAGGAATTAGCATTTAAAAAACCTTGCTAATTCACTGAAAAAACCATAGGTTTCACACATGTTATAGTTAGCTGGAAATTTTACTGATAAAAAACCAATGAAATTCCCCCGTTATAGTTACTGTAAGCAACTATAACTCACGCGACCGTAATCCTCTGCTGATGACATATGTGTCTTTATGGAAAAAAAAAATTTGTGATATATGTATAGCTAAAATTTAATGGAAGAAGACATGGGCAAATAAGTGTCTAAATACAGTATTAGCATCAGCAGAGGATTGCGGTCGCGTGAGTTATAGTTGCTTACAGTAACTATAACGGGGGAATTTCATTGGTTTTTTATCAGTAAAATTTCCAGCTAACTATAACATGTGTGAAACCTATGGTTTTTTCAGTGAATATATACATGATTGTCCCGCCTCAGTGGGCGTGGCCACCCAGTGGCCTTCTGGTAATTGTAGTGCTTTGTTTCTTCCTCAAGTGAGTGGCTTGACTCCTGCCGATGATAAAGCTAAATTAATCCCAAGTGGGTCGCGGGGCACTTGAGAACCGCTTGCCATGCTTGTTACCATCTTCCAAAGGCAATCACCCGTCCTTAATGCTGCAGCGTCGGTTGGCGCTGCTGCAGGGCTGCACACGTGCAGCGGGGCCCCCTCGCGACTCAGGCCGGGGCGCTAAAACATCCAAGAACAAGGTGCCTGTTGTGAAGGAGCCCACACGGGTAAGTTTCATTCTGCCAAAAATTTATTGAAAGAACAGCAATGTCCATGCAGTTAAAAGGCCTCGCATTCATAAAAGTTCAGCCGACGCGTTTCGTGCATGAAAGCACTTCTTCATGGGCTGGTCATCGCTTTCAGCAGGAGTCATGGCCCTTTTCTCTCGGCACTAAATATATACATGATTGTCCCGCATCAGTGGGCGTGGCCACCCAGTGGCCTTCTGGTAATTGTAGTGCTTCGTTAAATCGTTAAATGTGGTGTTTGAAAAAAGACTGTTGCCTGTTAGCAGTGTAAGCCAGCAGCCCATGAGGAGGTGCTCACGCACGAAACGCGTCGGGCTGGTTTTATTTGGCGAAGCACCCCTTTGTTCTTCTGCCACGGCAACCTCCAATAAAGATGGATTAGCGAATACTCACCTGCTGTGGGCCCTTCTTCAACAGGCAAACTTTTTGGTTTTGATGTTTAGCGGCTGGCCTGAGTCGCAGAAGGAGTCCCCGCTGTTTTCAGTCCTGCGGCAGCGTCAAACGACGAGGCGGCTTATGGAGCAGGAGCTATTATTGGAGGGATGAGATTGCTGGGCGATGTATGAGAGTTGCACCGCGACCCACCTGGGAAGAATTGCAATAAATTACTGTTGAAATGGCACGGTGACCCACATGGGTAATATTCAAGAACCACAAAGACCAGAATGCTCTGAGAGGAGCAACGCCCAGTAGGGCGGAGACTATCAATCGTTAAATGTGGTGTTTGAAAAAAGACTGTTGCCTGTTAGCAGTGTAAGCCAGCAGCCCATGAGGAAGTGCTCACGCACGAAACGCGTCGGGCTGGTTTTATTTGGCGAAGCACCCCTTTGTTCTTCTGCCACGGCAACCTCCAATAAAGATGGATTAGCGAATACTCACCTGCTGTGGGCCCTTCTTCAACAGGCAAACTTTTGGTTTTGATGTTTAGCGGCTGGCCTGAGTCGCAGAAGGAGTCCCCGCTGTTTTCAGTCCTGCGGCAGCGTCAAACGACGAGGCGGCTTATGGAGCAGGAGCTATTATTGGAGGGATGAGATTGCTGGGCGATGTATGAGAGTTGCACCGCGACCCACCTGGGAAGAATTGCAATAAATTACTGTTGAAATGGCACGGTGACCCACATGGGTAATATTCAAGAACCACAAAGACCAGAATGCTCTGAGAGGAGCAACGCCCAGTAGGGCGGAGACTATCAATCGTTAAATGTGGTGTTTGAAAAAAGACTGTTGCCTGTTAGCAGTGTAAGCCAGCAGCCCATGAGGAAGTGCTCACGCACGAAACGCGTCGGGCTGGTTTTATTTGGCAAAGCAGCCCTTTGTTCTTCTGCCACGGCAACCTCCAATAAAGATGGATTAGCGAATACTCACCTGCTGTGGGCCCTTCTTCAACAGGCAAACTTTTTGGTTTTGATGTTTAGCGGCTGGCCTGAGTCGCAGAAGGAGTCCCCGCTGTTTTCAGTCCTGCGGCAGCGTCAAACGACGAGGCGGCTTATGGAGCAGGAGCTATTATTGGAGGGATGAGATTGCTGGGCGATGTATGAGAGTTGCACCGCGACCCACCTGGGAACAATTGCAATGAATTACTGTTGAAATGGCACGGTGACCCACATGGGTAATATTCAAGAACCACAAAGACCAGAATGCTCTGAGAGGAGCAACGCCCAGTAGGGCGGAGACTATCAATCGTTAAATGTGGTGTTTGAAAAAAGACTGTTGCCTGTTAGCAGTGTAAGCCAGCAGCCCATGAGGAAGTGCTCACGCACGAAACGCGTCGGGCTGGTTTTATTTGGCGAAGCAGCCCTTTGTTCTTTTGCCACGGCAACCTCCAATAAAGATGGATTAGCAAATGCTCACCTGCTGTGGGCCCTTCTTCAACAGGCAAACTTTTTGGTTTTGATGTTTAGCGGCTGGCCTGAGTCGCAGAAGGAGTCCCCGCTGTTTTCAGTCCTGCGGCAGCGTCAAACGACGAGGCGGCTTATGGAGCAGGAGCTATTATTGGAGGGATGAGATTGCTGGGCGATGTATGAGAGTTGCACCGCGACCCACCTGGGAACAATTGCAATGAATTACTGTTGAAATGGCACGGTGACCCACATGGGTAATATTCAAGAACCACAAAGACCAGAATGCTCTGAGAGGAGCAACGCCCAGTAGGGCGGAGGCTATCAATCGTTAAATGTGGTGTTTGAAAAAAGACTGTTGCCTGTTAGCAGTGTAAGCCAGCAGCCCATGAGGAAGTGCTCACGCACGAAACGCGTCGGGCTGGTTTTATTTGGCGAAGCAGCCCTTTGTTCTTCTGCCACGGCAACCTCCAATAAAGATGGAGTAGCGAATAATCACCCGCTGTGGGCCTTCTTCAACAGGCAAACTTTTTGGTTTTGATATATATATATATTCACTGAAAAAACCATAGGTTTCACACATGTTATAGTTAGCGGAAATTTTACTGATAAAAAACCAATGAAATTGCCCCGTTATAGTTAGTGCTGGCAACTATAACTCACGCGACCGCAATCCTCTGCTGATGCTAATACTGTATTTAGACACTTATTTGCCCATGTCTTCTTCCATACATTTTTAGCTATACATATATTACAAATATTTTTTTTTATAAAGACACATATGTCATCAGCAGAAGATTGCGGTCGCGTGAGTTATAGTTGCCAGCACTAACTATAACGGGGCAATTTCATTGGTTTTTTATCAGTAAAATTTCCGCTAACTATAACATGTGTGAAACCTATGGTTTTTTCAGTGAATTTGCAAGGTTTTTTAAATGCTAATTCCTAACTATAACGTGTGTGAAACCTATGTTTTTTTCAGTGAATTTGTACGGTTTTTTAAATGCTAAGTTACTTTACGCCATTCGAGGCGTGCGCGCCCACTTAACGCAGTTCGTTCCGTGCACGGTTTTTATCAACTTTATTAAGCCCTGTACATTTGGTGGCCTTCGGCCACCAAAAGCACAGGGGGTGGGGTCAATGTGGATAGTGTTTTTTTTATTTCGATTTTATAATTTCATGTTGACAAAATTTAGTTTTTTTCCAGCGGTAATAAGCCCTGGATATTTGGTGGCCGCAGGGGGTGGGGTCAGTGTGGATAGTGTTTTGTTTATTTCTATTGTTTTACCGTACGCGTACGGTAAGCGTACTCGGCGAAATTGCCGAAAAATAAATAGACCGTTTTTGCTCTTGGGGGATCTTTGGGGACTCCCTCAACATGACTATGTGGGTGGGAGTTGTCAAAACAGCCCCTTTACATGTTTTTGGGCTTCATATTTGATAAATAACACTCAGTGCGAGAGACAAAATGGCGGACGCCGCTTCCTGGTTTCGGCCGATTCGAATGTTTACTAAGATCTAAGAGCCAATCAGAATCGCGCTCGCGCACGCCACCGTACGCGTACGGTAAGCGTACGGTAAGCGTACCGTAAGCGGGCTCAGATATATATATTGATTTAAAGGCTATTTTCTCAGAATCTACTAAACAGATTTACACCAAATCTACAAAAGGCACTTCCTTGACCTAGGGACTACCTCTCTGCCAAATTTCTAGTAATTCTGTTCAGCCGTTCGGGCTGTAGCTCTGTCTAAAGGTCCTATGGAAAAATGAATGGGAAAAACGCGTTTTGGGACCCCCCTTTTATCTCAGCCCCCGCTTGACGAATCCCCCCGAGACTTTCAGGGTAGGAGCGGAGCGTAGCGCCCCACCTATTTTGAGAAATTCACGAGGATTCATTGACCGGCGCCAAAGTTATTCAAAATAAAATGTTGCGGATTTCCTATGGAAAAGGGGTCCTAACTATAACTACCTACTGGCGACCGCCAGTAGGTAATATATATATATATATATGTGCATCAGGGTTTGTCCAAAAAGATGAGGCCGCACACTACAAAGGGTATCCATCCAGAGTTTTATTCCGCATGAAACTGGCATGTTGTCCGATATTTTTCATAGTGCCTGACGCGTTTCGGCCCGCATCAGCCCTTGTTCACAGGCAGCGAAACGAACCTGGCATCCGCTTCCAAAATATACTACATGGCCGCATGAGTTCTGTTATTCAAGCCCCGCGATGAGGCCTCCCAGGTGAGTCCGTAACTGTTGGCATGCTGGGACATGTAGTGTCTATTAGAAACAATGAAAACATTTTTCATTTCTTCCCTTCAGTGGGTGCGCCAGAATCATTCTGCAATTAAGTTAATTATTAACATGTCCTCCAGTGGGCCTCCGGATGAAACTGGCACGGGGTTTGAATAACAGAACTCATGCGGCCATGTAGTATATTTTGGGGGCTGATGCGGCCCGAAACGCGTCAGGCACTATGAAAAATATCGGACAACATGCCAGTTTCATGCGGAATAAAACTCTGGATGGATACCCTTTGTAGTGTGCGGCCTCGTCTTTTTGGACAAACCCTGATGCATATAGTACGGCTGTCCCGCCGTGAGGCTACGCACCGCCATTGATTTACTAATGGAGCTGTCGGGGCACAGAACTGCTCAAAGCCCCGGTGCAGCTACAGAAGGTTTGGAAGCTGGTTGTGGGTGTCCGGAGGCCCACTGGAGGGCATGTTAATAATTAACTTAATTGCGGAATGATTCTGGCGCACCCACTGAAGGGAAGAAATGAAAAATGTTTTCGTTGTTTCTAATAGACACTACATGTCCCAGCATGCCAACAGTTACGGACTCACCTGGGAGGCCTCATCGCAGGGCTTGAATAACAGAACTCATGCGGCCATGTAGTATATTTTGGAAGCGGATGCCAGGTTCGTTTCGCTGCCTGTGAACAAGGGCTGATGCGGCCCGAAACGCGTCAGGCACTAGGAAAAATATCGGACAACATGCCAGTTTCATGCGGAATAAAACTCTGGATGGATACCCTTTGTAGTGTGCGGCCTCGTCTTTTTGGACAAACCCTGATGCATATAGTACGGCTGTCCCGCCGTGAGGCTACGCACCACCATTGATTTACTAATGGAGCTGTCGGGGCACAGAACTGCTCAAAGCCCCGGTGCAGCTACAGAAGGTTTGGAAGCTGGTTGTGGGTGTCCGGAGGCCCACTGGAGGGCATGTTAATAATTAACTTAATTGCGGAATGATTCTGGCGCACCCACTGAAGGGAAGAAATGAAAAATGTTTTGGTTGTTTCTAATAGACACTACATGTCCCAGCATGCCAACAGTTACGGACTCACCTGGGAGGCCTCATCGCGGGGCTTGAATAACAGAACTCATGCGGCCATGTAGTATATTTTGGAAGCGGATGCCAGGTTCGTTTCGCTGCCTGTGAACAAGGGCTGATGCGGCCCGAAACGCGTCAGGCACTATGAAAAATATCGGACAACATGCCAGTTTCATGCGGAATAAAACTCTGGATGGATACCCTTTGTAGTGTGCGGCCTCGTCTTTTTGGACAAACCCTGATGCATATAGTACGGCTGTCCCGCCGTGAGGCTACGCACCGCCATTGATTTACTAATGGAGCTGTCGGGGCACAGAACTGCTCAAAGCCCCGGTGCAGCTACAGAAGGTTTGGAAGCTGGTTGTGGGTGTCCGGAGGCCCACTGGAGGGCATGTTAATAATTAACTTAATTGCGGAATGATTCTGGCGCACCCACTGAAGGGAAGAAATGAAAAATGTTTTCGTTGTTTCTAATAGACACTACATGTCCCAGCATGCCAACAGTTACGGACTCACCTGGGAGGCCTCATCGCAGGGCTTGAATAACAGAACTCATGCGGCCATGTAGTATATTTTGGAAGCGTATGCCAGGTTCGTTTCGCTGCCTGTGAACAAGGGCTGATGCGGCCCGAAACGCGTCAGGCACTAGGAAAAATATCGGACAACATGCCAGTTTCATGCGGAATAAAACTCTGGATGGATACCCTTTGTAGTGTGCGGCCTCGTCTTTTTGGACAAACCCTGATGCATATAGTACGGCTGTCCCGCCGTGAGGCTACGCACCGCCATTGATTTACTAATGGAGCTGTCGGGGCACAGAACTGCTCAAAGCCCCGGTGCAGCTACAGAAGGTTTGGAAGCTGGTTGTGGGTGTCCGGAGGCCCACTGGAGGGCATGTTAATAATTAACTTAATTGCGGAATGATTCTGGCGCACCCACTGAAGGGAAGAAATGAAAAATGTTTTCGTTGTTTCTAATAGACACTACATGTCCCAGCATGCCAACAGTTACGGACTCACCTGGGAGGCCTCATCGCGAGGCTTGAATAACAGAACTCATGCGGCCATGTAGTATATTTTGGAAGCGGATGCCAGGTTCGTTTCGCTGCCTGTGAACAAGGGCTGATGCGGCCCGAAACGCGTCAGGCACTATGAAAAATATCGGACAACATGCCAGTTTCATGCGGAATAAAACTCTGGATGGATACCCTTTGTAGTGTGCGGCCTCGTCTTTTTGGACAAACCCTGATGCATATAGTACGGCTGTCCCGCCGTGAGGCTACGCACCGCCATTGATTTACTAATGGAGCTGTCGGGGCACAGAACTGCTCAAAGCCCCGGTGCAGCTACAGAAGGTTTGGAAGCTGGTTGTGGGTGTCCGGAGGCCCACTGGAGGGCATGTTAATAATTAACTTAATTGCGGAATTATTCTGGCGCACCCACTGAAGGGAAGAAATGAAAAATGTTTTCGTTGTTTCTAATAGACACTACATGTCCCAGCATGCCAACAGTTACGGACTCACCTGGGAGGCCTCATCGCGGGGCTTGAATAACAGAACTCATGCGGCCATGTAGTATATTTTGGAAGCGGATGCCAGGTTCGTTTCGCTGCCTGTGAACAAGGGCTGATGCGGCCCGAAACGCGTCAGGCACTATGAAAAATATCGGACAACATGCCAGTTTCATGCGGAATAAAACTCTGGATGGATACCCTTTGTAGTGTGCGGCCTCGTCTTTTTGGACAAACCCTGATGCATATATATATATATATATACATTGAGAATTAATTGTATGCTTATTTATAACACTGCTGTTGGCTGGAAGGGGGTTGTGTTGGACTTGGCCCTATTTGCAGGGTCATCCCTGAACTTTTTGCCTTCCTCCTGTGTTTTTTCTGACCTGTTGTTGGTGGTTTTATGACTCTGGGCACTTTTTCACTGCTGATCAGTGCTAAAGTACATATGCTCTCTTTTGTAAAGGCAAGCCTGTCTGCGCCCGTCCGTGTCCCGGAAGCGGCCAGCGCCGGCTACGCAGCCAACCGGGCGCCAGGTCATCAGGGCAGATTATGTTATATGGGGGATGCTTTACGGAACATTGACGCCCACCTTTGTCCCTCCAAAGGCAAATGGAATGTTCTGGATAGCACTATAAAGGTATGTTTGACCTGTGGCTTTAGTCTGGCACCAGGCACCGCTACCCCAGCTCATATCAGCACTCCCTCCCCAGAGTCCTTAAAGGTCCCCTCCATTTCTGCAGCCATGATCAATGTTAGATCCCTCAGGAAACATCACGCCGAGGTTTTTGATCTCCTCAACGTCAGTTCTCTTGATCTTTTGTTTATTACGGAGTGTTGGTTTGATGTCACGTCTGACCCCATTGTTACTCTTGCTACTCCAGTAGGATACAAGATTATTAGAGCTGACCGTCCAGAAGGGGAGGGGGTAGCCATCTTTTACAAAGATAAGTGGGAGTTGCAGAGGGGAGACGTCACCTCATTGGGGGCCTGCGAAGCCCTTGACTTTAGCATGCGCTTTTTGTACAACTTCACGCTGGAGGGTTCACTCATCTACAGGCCCCCGGGGCATGTGGGTCCGTTCTTCCAGGCCTGTGGTGATGCCATTGCAACTATGGCGTTGAGATTTTCCAACTATGTTGTCCTTGGGGACCTTACTATTCATCTTGACCAGATACTGGCTCTGGACACGTCAAGATTTCTGGATATCTCACACCTGGCCCAATTGGTCCAGCGGGTCTGTCTCCCTACCCATCAGGTAGGTCACATCTTGGACCCAATCTGTACCAATTTCCCCATTTCGATGAGGGACCCTTGTCCGGTCTCTTGGTCCGACCATTTCCTTGACATATTTCTCTTGGGAAGTGCGCAATGCTAAGCCCTCAGTGTGTCCTTTTCGCAAACCGGCCTTTGGTAAAATTGCCGCTGGTGCTCTCATCCATTTATTTATTTATTTATTTTTGCGATTTATAAAGCGCCTGGTGACCCGTAGGCATCCCCGCGCTATAGCTTTGTGTGACCGAGAGAGGAGAACCAAGTGGACTAATTGGGGAACAGGAAGGTTTTTAATTTTTTTTCGGAAAAGAGCGTGACAGGGTTCCAGACGAAGGTTGCGAGGAAGAGAGTTCCAGCCTACAGAGGCCTTAACAGAGAAACGTCGGCCACCGGTGCGTGCCTTCTTAAACCTGGGGACTGTGGCCAGATGTTCGCCGTCAGAGCGGAGGAGTCTGGAAGCCTTGTAGGGGGTGATCATGTCTTTCAGGACTGCTGGACCAACACCGTTGATAAGTTTATGGGTGGTGCACAGAGCTTTGAACTCAACTCGCTGGCGTACAGGAAGCCAGTGAAGAGCTTTGAGAGCCGGCTTAGCAGATGCTCTTGGCGGAAGGTTCATGATGAGTCACGCTGCCGCGTTTTGGATCCGTTGGAGTTTGGCCAGGGTAAATTCAGGTGCGCCGAGGTAGATGGCGTTACTGTAGTCCAGCCGGGCTAGGATGAGCCCTTGAACCAATAGTTTCCTGGAAAGAGTAGGAAGGAGGGGGAGAATCTTACGAATTGACCGCAAGAGGCCAAAACACGTTCCCGCAGTTTTGGTTGCCTGGGTCTTCATGGTGAGGTCAGGTTCAAGCCACACCCCCAGTGTCTTAATCTCTTTTTTAGGTTTGGGGATATCACCAAAGGTATCCGGCCATACTGATGGTGGGATGGAGGTCCATTTGTTGCCCAAGAGCATGATTTCCGTTTTTGCACCATTCAGTTTCAAAGAAGAGTCGCACATCCAGGAGTGATATACTCTGGAAACCTCTAGACCCATTCTCTTGGGTGACCTAGAGCGTTGGCTAGATAATTTTACCAGTTCTGTATCTAAGGCTGTTGATACTCTTGCCCCGCTGAGCTCTACTAGGCCTTCTAGGGGATCTCCCTCTAAACCCTGGTACAGCCCGGAACTCAAAGAAGTAAAACACGAATGCAAGATTCTTGATCAAGCATGGCACCGCAGTGACTACTGCCCTGCGGCCAAGCTGAATCTCAGAATCAAGCAAAAAATGTATTATGAGGCCATAGCTCAGGCTAAAAGGGAATTTTACAATACACGAATCGACTCTGCTAAAACAACGCTAAGGAAATATTTTCGATAGTGCAGAGCTTTACGTCACCTTCAGCCCAAGCTAGCGCATTCCAATTTTCAGTCGCCTGAAACAAGACTCTTTCTACTTTTTTTATGGACAAAATCCGCACGATTCAGGAAGCTTTTCTACAGGGTGTCTGCGATATCGAGACAATGACATCGCCTTCACTGGTGGGCCCCATACATTGTGTGGATGCTTTTATATCGGTGAATTTGGCAGATTTGCTTAAAATCCTGAAGAGCTTAAAGTCTCCCTCTCCCTCTGATCCCTGCCCGGCCAGGTTGCTAGAGGCAGCAGTTGAGACGATTAACTCAGAAGCGAATACCATTGTTGATCTGTCCCTCCATACAGCTAGCGTCCCTATGTCCTGGAAACAGGCCAAGATTTTGCCACTCATAAAAAAGCCGTTATTAGACACTCGCAGTCCAGGGAACTATAGGCCTATCTCTCTATTACCTGCTGTGGCCAAGGTGTGTGAGAAGGTTGTCACCAAACAATTCACTGAGTTTGTTGAAAGAGAGGGTCTGCTGCATCCTGCTCAGTCAGGGTTCCGAGCTGCACACAGCACGGAATCGGTGTTGGTGGAGGTGGCGGAGGGGGCAGCATTGATTTTGCTTGACCTCTCTGCGGCGTTCGACATGGCCCCACACTCTCTTCTCCTCTCCCGACTTGCCAGGATAGGTGTGCCGGGGACGGCCTGGAGCTGGCTCAGGTCCTTTCTTGAGCGTTGGGCCCAGTAGATCTGGTTGCCTCCATCTTCCTCTCTTCCTCAGGCTGTGACTACGGGAGTTCCTCAGGGGTCCTCCCTCAGCCCCCTTCTTTTTAACATTTATGTGATGCCCCCTGGTCTATCTGGCTGAGAGCCTGGGAGCTAAGGTGATAGCCTACGTCGATGACACCCAGCTGCTCTTTACCTGGTACATGGATGACAATTCTGTCGCTTCGGCTAATAACTGTCTCTCTTCCATTTTTGGGTGTCTTGCGGCTGCACAACTAAAATGCAACAAGGAGAAGTCAGAGCCTCTCCCGTTTGGAAAATTCCCTCCCAGGTTCTGGGAAGCTCTGTGGCCACCTGATTTTCCCCTGCCCTGCCCTGCCCTCCTCGAAAGGAAGCCGGCGAAGAAGATGGGGGTATGGTTTGATGAGAGCCTTTTCTTCTCATTTCATATCAAGAAGTTGGCCGGTATCTGTTTTGATCTTCTCAACAGTTCTTTCCTTTTCTGCCACAAGCAGCAAGAGACACGGTCACCTGTGCTCTCATCCTGTCACGGCTGGATTATGCCAATGCCTTTCACATTGGCATTCCTGGCTTCCTGATAAAAAAGCTTCAGGTAGTCCAGAACTCGGCAGCTAGACTACTTCTGGGCATCTCCACCAGACACAGCATGCGTCATCACTTGCGTTCCCTTCACTGGCTTCCCATAGTGGAACGGGTGAAGTTCAAATTGCTGGTCCTAGCCCATCGCGCCTTACATGGCGTTGGACCATCCTACCTGCAAAAGCGGTTTACCTTCAAGACAGTTGCGATCAGCATCCCACCGACTCACACTGGATCCCCGAATTAAGTACCAGAGGCTGGGTGGCAGGTGTTTGACTCGAAGGACTGCGGTAGCGTGGAATGCACTTCCCCGGGCACTACGCAATATTGAAGACCTGACAGCATTCAAGAAAAATCTGAAATCATATCTTTTCGCTTGCTAGTCTCCTTGCTCCCCTTAAGACATTGCGCTGAGACACTAAAAAATCCTAATAACATAATAACAATAACATGTAATGGATTAGTGACTTCATGATTGGCTATTTGATTTACATGTAAGACCCTAGTACAGTGCACCATGTTTGCCCAGGGCTTGTAAATCAAATGCTGCTGGTGGGCTTGCAGCACTGGTTGAGCCACCCACAGAAGCAGCTTGTAAATTATGGCTCAGGCCTGCCATTGCAGAGCCTGTGTGCAGTCTGGGACTGCCATGTCGACTTGGAAAGTGCACACACTTGCCAGTCCCTAAACCTTCCCTTTTCTACATGTTAGTCACCCCTAAGGTAGGCCCAAGGTACCCCCATGGGCAGGGTGCATTGTATCTGAAAGGTAGGACATACCCTGATGTGTGTGGCGTGTCCTGATAGTGAATTACAGCCTATTTCGTTTTTTCACTATTGCAACGCTACCTGTTCCCATAGGCCAGAATGGGCAGTTTGATTATAACATCTTATAATCCTAACTGACTCAGGGAGCTAGGTAGAAATTCGATGTCTCTGCTAGGTTTGGGTATTCAGTGTCTGGTTTGTGTGTGACAGGGGGCTGGAGAGGGCCTTGGCACCAGCAGTCTGATGGGTCAGGGCTGTACTGAATAGGACCTGCATTGAATAGAGAGTAGAGTGTGGAGATGTCCTTTCACTGACCTGAGCCCTCATAGAATAGAGAGTGGGGAGTGGAGATTTCCTTTCACTGACCTGACCCCTCATAGAATAGAGAGTAGGGGGAGGAGATTTCCTTTCAGCTACCTGGGCCTGGTCTGCTCTCAAACAATGCTGTGTCCACCTCCTGCCAGGAAGCTGCAGCCAGGAGGACAGAACTGGTTATGAATAGGTACAGACACTCTCTGCCTTCACAGAACAACTGATTTGGCAGTATAAATATTGGGGCCCAGACCCCAGAACTTTAGATCACTTCTGGGAATCAGGACAAACCTTTGCCAAGGAGAAGAACCAAGAAAGCTGAAGGAGGAGACTGCCTCTATGCTGTGCTTTTTCTTGGGTTGGCCTGCTGTGGTTACCTTTTTGCCAAGGAAAGGGGAAGAGAACTTTTGTGAACTTTTCATCATCTTGAAGAAGAAACTCCAAGGGCTTGAAGTGTGCTTGCCTTCTGCCTGAAGTCTCAGGGATACAAGACTTCATCACCAGCTCCCCCTGAATTCCCTTGCTGAGAATTCTACCTGCAGTGAGGTGCCTGCTGTTGTTTGGGCCCTCTGAGAGACTGCGTGTCACTGGGAGCTGAAAGCATGATGCAGTGAGGAGAAGCGTGTTGCCACCGCAGCAGTTGCCGTTGCATCACAGAAGAAGCGTGCCGCAGCTGTTCGCTGTCACAACGCAGACGCAGCGTGTCGCATCACCGGAGAAGCGTGCCACCGCTGCAGAAGTCACCGTCACATCACCGGAGAAACGTGTCTCAGGGCCTGTCGCGGCTTCAAAGTTATTCAATTTTGCCACACAGCCGTCGGGCGTGCACGCATCGCAACCACGTTGCCAGTCCCTAAACCTTCCCTTTTCTACATGTTAGTCACCCCTAAGGTAGGCCCAAGGTACCACCATGGGCAGGGTGCATTGTATCTGAAAGGTAGGACATGCCCTGATGTGTGTGGTGTGTCCTGATAGTGAATTACAGCCTATTTTGTTTTTTCACTATTGCAAGGCTACCTGTTCCCATAGGCCAGAATGGACAGTTTGATTATACCATCTTATAATCCTAACTGACCCAGGGAACTAGGTAGAAATTCGAGTTTAGTATGTCTGAACTCAGAATGTTAAAATACATCTTTTAGTGAAGGTGGTTTTTACATTCTGTGTTTGAAAATACCACTTTTAGAAAGTAGGTATTTTCTTGTCTAACCATCCAGTATGTCTCTGCTATGTTTGTGTATTCAATGTCTGGTTTGTAAGTGACAGGGGGCAGGAGAGGGCCTTGGCACCCGCAGTCTGATGGGTCAGTGCTTTTCTGAATAGGACCGGCATTGAATAGAGAGTACGGTGTGGAGATGTCCTTTCACTGACCTGAGCCCTCATAGAATAGAGAGTAGGGGGTGGCGATTTCCTTTCACTGACCTGAACCCTCATAGAATAGAGAGTAGGGGGAGGAGATTTCCTTTCAGCTACCTGGGCCGATCTGCTCTCAAACAGTGCTGTGTCCACCTCCTGCCAGGAAGCTGCAGCCAGGAGGACTGAACTGGTTATGACTAGGTACAGACACTCTCTGCCTTCAGAGAACAATGGATTTTGCAGTATAAATATTGGGGCCCAGACCCCAGAACTTTAGATCACTTCTGGGAATCAGGACAAACCTTTGCCAAGGAGAAGAACCAAGAAAGCTGAAGGAGACTGCCCCTGTGCTGTGCTTTTTTTGGAGTTGGCCTGCTGTGGTTACTTTATTTGCCAAGGGAAGGGGAAGATGACTTTTGTGAACTTTTCATCATCTTGAAGAAGAAACTCCGAGGGTTTGAAGTGTGCTTGCCTCCTGCCTGAAGTCTCAGGGATACAAGACTTCATCACCAGCTCCCCCTGAATTCCCTTGCTGGGAATTCTACCTACAGTGAGGTGCCTGCTGTTGTTTGGGCAACCACGTTGTCGCATCGCATCAAAGACACCATTTTGTCGCATCGCACCGAAGCATCATCTCAACTCCGGTAAGGAACTGACGCATCACCTTCCCTGAAGCAAGGAACTGACGCAGCACCTTCCTTGCGACCCTTTTGTTTTGTTTTGCGTGACGCATCCAAGGTACTTTGAGAGTAAAGTGTCGCTTTTACCATCTACATTGAACTAAGTTATTTCTACCATTTTAAAGACTTATTTTTGATTACAGTATTGTGGATTTTTGTCATTTGGCCTTGTGTTAAGTCTAGCAAAGATTACTTATTTTTCTAAACTGGTGTGGTGTCCATTTGTAGTGTGTTCACTGCATTACTGTATGTGTTCACAAATGCTTTACACACTGCCTCCGAGATAAGCCTGTCTGCTCATGCCAGCTACTAAGGGGGTGAACAGGGGTTATCTAGGAGTGTATCCCCCTTATCCTGACTAGAAGCAAGGGTCCCTATTTGTACAAAGGTGCAAACCCTTGCCAACTAGAGACCCCCATTTCTAACAGTTGCAATAACACTTACTTTTTATAATCAAAATGAAGAGAAAAATAATTTTGGTTGTGTCCCCTTTAAAACAAATGTATGTTTTTAATTGGTGGTGGGGAAAGGTTAGTGATTTCCCTTTAAAATGACACTCTATGTATCACTCTATGACCCAGTAGAAGGCTCCGGCTAAAACACGTAGGTCAGCTTTGGATGTTATGTACTCTGCACTTTGCTTGTTTATGGCTCCATGACGTTTGGTTGGTTATGAAACTTAAATAAATCACCTCATCACAAAGAATTCTATTGTGCCATTCTTCTGTCCGCCCTTGGAACGTATTGTGGATTGCAGGGCATTTGTTACAGAGACTTAAAGCAAAATTTGGAATGTAGAGCTGGGCTATGTGAAACGTGCACCCGGAAGTGAAGCTGCTCCAAATTACCGGCAAACCTTGGCAGTTTTATGGGAAGGAAAGAAGTTGCTCCGACTATCGAGCCTGAACGGATTAAGGAGAGACGGGCATGTGACGGATTGCAAAAGCACTGAATTGCACGGTTGAGTGGTGAGAGGCTTCGGTGGGCCGCGGGGGAAGCACAGTCGCAGACTAGTCTTCCCCCGGGGTCATTCGCACAGAGCAGGACCAGGCAGGGGCAAGGGGTGTGGTTAATGGGTGTGTATAAGAATGCAGGGGAGTAAGGGATCTTCCTCTTCCAGCATTCTCAGCACCATTGGGAGGGTTTAGTTAGGAAAGGTTAGTGTAGGTTAATTCCTTAGTCAGGGTGTCGAAGGCGGCGTGTTGGCGGTTTTGTCGGGGAGTACAATACCTGCTGTGCGGTATGGAGCTGCTGGTCGGTGGCTCTAAGCTCGAGGGGCCGAGTTTTGCGGCGGACTATGGCGGCGATATCAGTGCATGAGGTAAGGGAGACCATGCGGTTGCTGGGCTGAGCCGGGCAGGAGGATATCCTCTGGCCCGGTGTTTTGGGGAAGCGTGGGTGGGGATGGTGCGCGCACCACGGGCGGCTTCAGCGGGGGTAGCGGCAGTGGTTGTTGCTTATTTAGAGGAGCCGCTGCCGCAGGGGGGAGGTTTGCCGAGTAGGGGGAGGGGTGCGGTTCGAATGGTGCCGGCGCGTGGAGGCTGGCATAAGAGCCTGCCTCCATGGCTCTTTTTCCCCTAGTTAGAATTCACAGCGCATGTGGCGGGGGGGCCCGCTAGAATGCCGGTACCCACTGGGGAGCTGCTGACAGTTCACGTGGAGCGCGAGCAGGCGGGGGGGTGAAGGGGCCCTCACACGTCACAGCTGCAGTTGGGGTGCCTCAGAGCTTGGGTGACTTGGGAGCTGGGGCGGGTGGCCACGAGGTCAGTGTGTGGAGGATCCGGTTGTTGGGAGCGTGAGGGTGAGCCCAGATGATGGTGTGGGTCATTGGGAGGACGCTCCCATTGACCTTTCTAGGGGGTCCAGAGGGGGTGCCCCGGGGCCGGTAGGGTGCATAGCAGGTGCCCGTGAGGTGGAGGGTGTGGCTGGGGGTGCAGGGGGGCACCTGTTTGGGTGCTGTCCCCGGTGGCGGGGGCCCAGGGCTACTGCCCCCCCTCCCCTGGTCGGAGGCATTAGTTTGGGAGGACAGGATCAGGGAGCAGCACCTCCTGGTTCAGTTGACTGAGGCGCGGTGGGCTGAGCAGGAGTCCACCAGGGTAGGGGCAATTTGGGAGGATGAGGTGGAGGGGCCCCCCACACCTACATCAGAGGAAGAAAGTTGGGCTGACCAGGAGGAGCGGGACAGGGCTGACAGGGCCAGTCGGGGGAGGGGTAGTGCCAGTAAGGGGGCCGCAGCCCAAGATAGGGACAGCCAGGATCGCGTTGAGGCCTGATGGTGCCGGGGCCTGCCCAGGTTGGGGTAGCTCAGCGGGGTGCAAGACGGCCTCAGGACACCGGCTTGAAGCAGCAGGGAGGTCCGCGGCAGTCATCCCTCCAGTGCGAGAGCGGGCAACGGCATCGTGTGTGGCGAGCGGGGGGGTTTTGAGTGCCAAGAAGAGCAAGGGTGTGAAGAGAGCGGTGAGAGAGGTGTTGTGGGTGCCTGTGGATGTGGAGCCTGAGGTGGAGTTGGACTATGATGATGAGAGTGAGGAGCTGGAAGACGGGGAGGTGAGGGATGACGATGACAGGACGGGGAGAGTGAAGAGCAACAGTGGCATTGGTGTTTTACAGGTATCTAATCCAACGAAGGCCAAAGTGACATCGGAGTCCCACAAGTCCACCAGCGTCACAGGGCGGTCCAGCGAGGCACACTCATCATTGTCAGGTGAGAGGACATGGTGGGCAGCTTGGGATGGCAGGCCCAAAGGGGGTATGAAAAAGGCGTGCCGGTTGGTGAGTGTTGGGGATGGGTCCATGAGGGATGGTGTGGGGTTGGCCAGCGAAAGACCTAAAGTGACTGACAAGGAGGATGGGGTGAAGTCGGTAGCCATGGTGGGGGTTCAGACAGACAAGGTGGACGGGAAGGATGACAAGGGGGAGAAGACGGAGGACAAGCACCAGAAAAAGTTGCCCTACATGGGACTGGCCATGCCCCTGGGATTAGAATCTGGAAACACGAGTACGTGGATGTGTTTAAATTATTACATAGGGAGGTGCAGGCCAAAGAGGGTTCTAAGGAGGAGGAATGGCAGCTGACTCGGAGGCTCAGGGTGCCTGGGACCATGGAAAATTGGATGTCGGCGTTTATCATTTATGCTAGCATTTATTGTGAGAGGCACCTTGGCGCTAATGAAGTACATGGACATCATTAGCAAAGCCCATATGCAGTTTGGGGGGTTTGCTTGGCTCAGCTACGATTAGGAGTTCAGAGCCTGAGTTAGTGTGAACCCGGAAAAGCACTGGGGGGAGGTGGATCAGGAGCTGTGGATGCAGTGGATGGCATCCACGCACTCATCGGTGTCTACTCATATGGCTAGTCGCTTGCCGGTCACTTACCGGTCCTTTCCGCCGCATCCCGCCCACAGTGGGGTGGGGGGAGTTTCCGCTGGTACAGGTCCCACAAGTCAGCCTGCCAAGCCAGGTGGCAATAACACCGGGGCATGTTGGAGCTACAACAGGGGCTACTGTTCCCGATACCCGTGTAATTTCAAGCATGAGTTCTCCAAGTGTTGGGGGTGGCACGCCCTTACCCAATGTTTTACCTTGGTCACGCCATCTGAGCAGTGGTGCAACGTGAAGGGTAGGGGGCAGTCTGGACAGAAGGGCGTATACACTGGTTAAGGTGGAGGTGATGGCCCCGTGGCTCTCGTGTTACCCGGACAGGGAGGCGGCTTTGAAGATTCAGTGGGGTTTCACAGAGGGTTTTCGAGTGGGCTATCAGGGACCTAGGGTGAGGAGATGGGCGGACAATCTGAAATCAGCCAAGGAGTTGCCGGGGGTGGTGGCGGTTAAGTTGCAGGAGTAGGTAGACGAAGGTAGGATAGCGGGCCCGTTTTGCGACTGGCCAGCTGACGACTTGATTATCTCCCCTCTGGGCGTGGTGTCTAAGAAGGAGGAATGTGAGCTTCCCATGATCCATCACCTCTCGTGGCCGGAAGGGCAGTCTGTGAATGATTTCAACGCAGAGGCAGACTCAAGAGTGCTCTATGCGTCGGTGGAAGATGCGATCCGCCTAGTGAGGGTGTGTGGGCCGGGAACGGAACTGGCGAAATGTGATGTAAAGTCTGCCTTCTGTCGTCTGCCTGCTGCCTATACACCATGCGAATGTCTCTCTGCTGGGCATGCAGTTTGTGGGGGCCATCTACGTGGACAAGGTTTTGCTCATGGGATGCGCGATTTCCTGTGCACTGTTCGAACTGTTTAGCACATTCTTGCAGTGGGTTTTTACACAGATCAGCGGGCACCGGGAAGTTACTCACTATTTGGACAGCTTCCTTTTTCTGGGGAGGGCACACTCTGGGGATTGTGTCAGGGCCCTGTCGCAGTTCCAGGAGATGTACCAGCATTTCGGAATCCTCATGGCGCTGGAAAAGACAGCTGGACAAAGCTGCAGTTTGACATTTCTGGGCATTGAGCTGGACTCCATTCATTGGATGGCTCGGCTTCCTGACACTAAAGTGACGGAGATACAGGCGTACCTCTTGTGGGCGATCTGGGAGAAGAGGATTGCGTTGAGGGCGGTGCAACAACTGCTGGGTTTCCTGAACTTCGCGTGTAGGGTGGTGAGGGCTGGACGGACGTTCTGCAGACAGCTCGGCATGATCATGTCAGGGGCAGTTCTCCCACACCACAGGGTCCGAATTTCCATGGGGGTATGGGCAGACTTGAGGACATGGCTGACATTCTTGACTGATTTCAATGGGGTGTCCCTGGACTTTGAGGAGGAAAGGATGGTTTGGCAAGTGCAAATTTACTCTGATGCAGCAGGGGCGGCTGGTTTTGGGATCTTCTGGGATAGCAGGTGGTGCACGGAAGACTGGCTGGAGCATTGGGTGAAGCAGGGGAGGAGCATTGCATTTCTGGAATTTTTTCCCTTTTTGGTGGCGCTGGAGGTGTGGGGACTTGAGTTTCAGAACAGGTCAGTGCTGTTCCATGTGGACAACATGACTGTGGTCGAGTTGGTCAACCGGCAGAGGGCAAGGGATCTGAGAGTGCTGCGTTTGTTGCGGAGTTTCATGCTGAAATGTCTGAGATTGAATGTGGTCTTTAGAGCCAAGCATGTCCCTGGAGCGAATAATGACATTGAGGATGCTTTGTCTCGATCGCAGTGGCAGCGGTTCCGGTGATTGGCACCTGGAGCGGATCTGTTCAAGACCAAGCTGCTGGATGGCATCTGGGCCTTGGGAAAGTGAGGGTGATAGGCCTGGTTGAAAACTCAATCGCTGCTACTACAAGACGCACCTACAGACTGGCGTGGGCGGAGTTTGGATCCTTTCTGGGATGGCGTGGGGATTCTGCTTGGGGAGATCGCTCTACCATGGAACAAGGAGTGTTGTAGTTTGTATTGCATTGCATTGACAAGGGGCTGACGTCCGCAACGATTTCTGGGAAATTGGCAGGAGTAGCTTTCTATTGTTGTTTGTTTTTTGGTTTTGACCCTACAAAGGATGTGATTATAAGTAGGGTGCTCAGAGGTTGGGGCAGGGAGAAGAAAGGGGGAGGGATGTTGAGGGAGGCGATTACGTTTGAGATTTTACCGCTTTGCTGTTATGATGCTTTTGAGGTTCGGGTTTTCTGTTTGTGCATGATGTGGATGTTTTTTGGGGCTTTTAGGGTCTCCGAGTTGCTGGGTACGTGGTCGGTGTGTGGCAGACGGTATGAGGAGATCAGGTTGGATGTGGGGTGACTGGGGATTTGGTTGGGTCAATCTAAAACGGATCAGTTGGGGAAGGGAAAGTGGGTTTGGCTGTGTGAGACTGGTTGTGGGGGAGCATGCCCAGTGGGTGGCTGAATGGAGGTTTTTTCTGCTGTCCGCTCGACCAACGAGTGGGGATATTTTTTGTCACATGTCAGCGGAGAAGGTGATGGGGGGTCAGCTGTTGGCGGTGCTGCGCATGGCTTTGAGGCACCTGGGTCTGGATCCGGTGGGTTTTGGGACACACTCCATCCGTATTGGGCGGCGACAGCGGCGGCTCGGCTGGCTTGGTCCTGGGACAGGATGCAGCAGATTGGGAGGTGGAAATATAGGTGATGTGAGTGGTATGTTTGGAAGTGAGGGATTTAGCAGGGCCTGGTTAGGTATGGGGGGTTTTTGTGTGGAACGTTTCAGACTGTGTTACTAACGTCTTTCTCTCTCATAGGTTGCATGGGTGGACCGGGGGCCAAGACGGTCACTTGGATTGTGGGGCATTTGGTTGTGCATTGGGCCTCCAAGTATGCAGAGCAACAGGTGTACGGCCGTAACCTGGGACTCAAAGGACAACATCATGAGGTGCACTGGTGGGGAAAAGGGGTGATGCGATGGGGGGCACTATTGCTTTGGCTCGCGAAGATGGTCCCACAGAAAGGATGGCCTGATCTGTTGATAATACATCTGGGAGAGAACGATTTGATTCGGCTGTCGGGTTTGGCACTCTTACAGCTGATGCAGAGAGACTTGGAGGTGTTGAAACACAGGTTGGCTGGGACATGCATAGCCTGGACTAAATGTGTTCCTCGAAGAGTACGGAGGGGGGCACTTAAACACGGGGCTGTTGAGAAAGCACGAAGGAAGCTCAATAGGGCAATGCGAGTTTTCTGTGGGGAGAAGGACATCCAAGTAATTGCTCACACTGGACTGCGACTGGAAGTGCCACTACTGTTCAGGGATGACGGTGTGCATCTTTCAAGACTTAGGAACACCTATTACATGATGGAGATGAAAGATGTGGTTAGCAAGTTGTGGAAGGAGGCGATTTGGTGTCACAGGAATGCTTGAGTAGGTGGAGGTGAAAGATGCACATTGGGACCTCGGCGGGGGGCAGGAAACCACCCTAAAGGGGGTTTCCTGGTTGGCGATACTTTGGAGGGGTGGGGGAGTCAATAGCGGGCGCACCCATCCCTCGAGGGGGGAGTGAATGATGGGGGGAGCTGGAGGCAAGAGTGAAATGCTAGGTGATACCTGGGAGGATGCTAGGAGATCTGTGGAAATGGATGAAGAACGGAACGGGTCATGGAGTGGTAGGAGAAGTGAGTTCAGAGTGGGTGAAGAGATGGAAGGAATGAAGAGTTGTTGTTGGGGGTTGGTTTATTGCTGTTGATGTTATTTGATGTTGATTATGATGTGCAGCCTGGTCCTAATAAATGACCTTTTACGCTTAAGGCACTAGAGTGGTCTGTTTATTGCGCGAGGCCGTGGGGCAGGGGACATGGGATGCTTGCTGCTGCTTTCACGGTTGGGCGCAGGCATCTGTCCTTCACACTTTGCTGCCTGGCATTTTCTCAGCTTTGGTGTATCGACCTGCTCTGTAGCATTGCATCCGTGAGGCAATTCCGAGGCTTGTAGAATCAATAGATTTTCTGTGTGTGTTTTACAAAATCCTTGAAAGACGGGTGGCAAGAAACATAAGAGGATATATTTGAGGTGCATACATCTGTGTTTATAACACAGGCGGAAACGTTTGTTTTTTTAAAGGCACACTGCAGTGTTATCACTGTACAGGGACAGGTATAGACGTGTTGCTCTTTGAAAACATGGCAGACAGATGGAGCAAACGTGAACTCATGCTCAAAGACATGTTTGATGAAAGTGGAGATGCGAAGGAAGGACCAGGGTGCAGTCAAGGTCCCAAGATATTGAATACACCCCGACAGCAAATGAGAGAACTGGAGCAAGCCAGGATGATGGAGGTGAATAAATGGTGGGAAGGTGTAATCCTAAAAAAATACTTTGAATGCTAGCGCATTCCTAGGGGGCTAAGAATCTGTATCCTACCGACCCTCAGTGACCTGGATTCAGATCTACTTCTCAAATGGCAGAATGACACCACAGAAATTCCTTGGGACCTCAATACAGATGAAAAACTTTAAAGCTTTCTGTAGGGTCTCTTTATTGTGACTTTTTATGATTGGATTATAGATAGGATTATCAGGATGTCCGTGCCAGTCTGATAGTAACATTTGGGAATCAATCTACTGCAGTAGTTGGTTCATGACTCCTTGTCTATGAATTTGGTGTTTTACTTGTGATTTTATCTGACTTTCAATTGAAGGTGTGTGATAATATGAATTAGGTTTTATCTGTGTCCGAGTATATGCATGAGCCACTTTTTTCATAATAGGTTTACAATTCCACTTGACACTTTAATATTGTATGTGCAAACTTTGGAGAGGAGGAGGACGCAAAAACAACCTAGTGTTGATGTTTGCATTACTGCATTATTTCTTCTTAACCCCTCCCCTGCTCATGACGGAACCACTCCGTCATGAGCCACGGTCGCCGTGTGCTCATGACGGAGTGGTTCCATCATGCCGCGGCCGTTGGCGGCCGCTCCTCCCACGCTGCGCTGATTTCCCGCCTGTGCGGGCGATTAGCGCAGTGGGCGGAGTCATGACGGAACCACTCCGTCATGAGCACAGCTCAACCGTGGCTCATGACGGAGTGGCTCCGTCATGAGCACAGCGCCACCGCGCTGCCCCCAAACCCCCCCAGCACTGCGGCGGAATTCCCGCCGCAGCGAAAGGGTTAATGCACTTTATTCCATATGTTTACATAAACATGGGCCTCTTTTGTCCTAAATAGGACCACAACTGCACCTAGCACTTTCATCTTTTAGATGGAACCCCAGAGAAAATGATAGAGAGGAATCTGTCTTTGAGGTTCTCTGTACTTTACAGGAATGTGCACAGTGCTCTTTATTGGATGGATAAATGTATCTGTTTGTTTTCAAATAAACCTATATGAGATACTCTGAAGGTCAGCTATGGAATTTAACTATGGACATTAAGGGGCTGATTCCGATCCTGGAAAAAATATCCCCGTACGATTCGTATCCGGATTTTTTTCCGTACGAATCGTACAAGTGCGGTACAAACTGCCAAGTACGATTCGTATGGGAAAAAGTCCATACGAATCGCATTGGGAAAATTTCCCCACACATCCTCGGGTCGGAAAATGTGTCCGACAAGTCCCCGGACGATTTACCGTACAAATGTGAAAAGTGAAGTCCGACCGCGCAAGTACGATCCGTCCCGTGCGTCCAATTTTACAACCGTATGGAAAAAACATCGTCCGCACCGAACTCCCATAGCAACCATGGAGACATGTGCCCGCATACGCGCCGAACACCCCCCCAGCCCCCCTACGTACGCTCAGAACACCCCCCAGCCCCCATATGTACGCGCCGAACCCCCCCCAGCACTCGTATGTACGCGCCGAACCCCCACCCGTGCATGTACACCCCCGTACGTATGGACCGTACCCCCACCCGTGTATGTACACCAGTGTATGTACGTACCGTACCCCCACCCGCGTATGTATGGAGCATACACCCACCCCAACAGTGTATGTACGGACCGTACCCCCACCCGCGTATGTATGGAGCGTACCACAACCCCAACAGTGTATGTACGAACCGTACCCCCACCCGCGTATGTATGGAGCGTACCCCCACCCCAACAGTGTATGTATAGACCATACCCCCACCCGCATATGTATGGAGCGTACCACAACCGCAACAGTGTATGTACGGACCGTACCCCCACCCGCGTATGTATGGAGCGTACCCCCACCCCAACAGTGTATGTACGGATCGTACCCCCACCCGCGTATGTATGGAGCGTACCACAACCCCAACAGTGTATGTACGGACTGTACCCCCACCCGCGTATGTTAGGAGCATACCCCCACCCCAACAGTGTATGTACGGACCGTACCCCCACCCGTGTATGTATGGAGCGTACCCCCACCTCAACAGTGTATGTATGGACCGCACCCCCACCCGTGTACATACACCCATGTACGTACGAACCGTACCCCCACCCGTGTATGTACACACGTGTATGCACAAACCGTACCCCCACCCGTGTATGTACACCAGTGTATGTACGAACCGTACCCCCACCCGCATATGTATGGAGCGTACCCCCACCCGTGTATGTACACCAGTGTACGTATGGACCGTACCCCCACCCATGTATGTACACCCGTGTACGTACGGACCGTACCCCCACCCGTGTATGTACACCAGTGTATGTACGAACCGTACCCCCACCCGCGTATGTATGGAGCGTACCCCCACCCCAACAGTGTATGTATGGACCGTACCCCCACCCACGTATGTATGGAGCGTACCACAACCCCAACAGTGTATGTACGGACCGTACCCCCACCCGCGTATGTTAGGAGCGTACCCCCACCCCAACAGTGTACGTACGGGCCGTACCCCCACCCACATATGTATGGAGCGTACCCCCACCCGTGTATGTACGGAGTGAACACACACCCCACCAGTCTAAGCACGGAGCATACCCCAGGCCCCAACACCAGCACCCTCACCCAACATCGCGCATGTACGAGTCGTACCAAGCCAGAGACAAGGACAGCACTGTACAACAAAATGGCCGATGTACGCACCGTACAGACGCTAAAAACACACGTACACAACCAGGACAAAGCAAAACAACACAAGAAGACTCCATTCGAATCGCACAAAGCCACAAATCATGTCCAACAAGCACAAATACAACCTATTCACTGACCACCAACTGCCAAACTCCTAAACAGAGGCCCAAAACACAACCACTCCTTATAACACACCCACCCAAAGTTCAAACACAGCCACACCCACTAATGGACCAATAAAAAGGCACAACACACACAAACCATGATCCTTTGCAACAGACCCACTGCTGCCAGACCACACAGAGAAACAACTGCACCATACTACAACCTCCACTACACCTTACAACTGCACACCTTCACACAACCACCTTCACAAACACCACCTCATCACATTCACACACACACCTGCACAACCACACCCACACACCCACAACCATCCACACCCACACCCCCCACAACCATCCACACCCACACCCCTCACCATGCCCACTAACAAGAATCCAAAGTTCACTAGCCGAGAGTTGGAGACCCTTGTCGACGAAATCATCAGAGTCGAGCCACACCTCTTTGGAACATTGGTCTTATGCGATCTTTTCCGCGAAAAGCTCTTGCCGTCTTGACCGCCGTTATCGAGAACGCTGACATTGAATATATCATTCAGCAATCTGAGCTCTGGATTCTTCATACCTAAAGAATCTCAACAAATCCGTTTACGCTTTTGATAGCTTCAGTATACTCTAGGAAAGGTCCGTTTGGACCCAGACTCCATTTTAATTTCCCGTGGAGACTTTTCCGATCCGAGTATATATGCTACAAACACGGGAGCCTTGCAGGCGGATCAGTTTTTCCCACAACACATGAATAATTTTGCTGCTGCACTGTCGACGGCTCTGAAATTTAGAGAGCCATACGAAAGAGGTTCTTCATTAGTATAGATTTGCATTTTTCTTCCTTGATCATCACTTTTCACATACACAGGTCCCAGCCTGTGTGTGGGGGTCTGTCTGCTACGCCCTGAGGAAGGTGGTGCTCCTGGTTAGGAGTGGTTTCACCGAAACGCGCGTCGGCGTTTTTCTTTGGGCCTGCCATTCCCGCCCCTGAGACTCTCCATATAGCTTGATTTCTAGCTCATTGTTACCATCTTGACCTATTACCAGATTTCCCTGTGATCACCTCTCTGGGAATGAGCCCTTGAAAGGCTGTTTGGCCTATGTTGAATGATTTTTGGAATGATGTATGAATGCGAGCTGCTTGAAGTTGAGTGTATGTCTTTTGATTGAAAATCGTTCCCCTTCTCCATACCTTCTTTCTTTTCCCCCCCTGCCTGGGAACCTGTTTTTTGTGGCTTATTTTTGCATTATATTTCTGTTTTTTGAACAGCTTTTCAGTATGTCTTATGTGTTATTGACTTTCTATAAAAATACATAAGCGAGTCATCAAATGCTCATATTAATATGTTTCTAAATAAAAAGGAAACTATTTTCTATCCATTGTGATCGTTTTGTGTTGTGCTGCACTTGTATTGTTCATTTTACATTTTCTGTTATTTTGTCACAATATCCTTTTCTTCTCCTTGAGTGCCATACCCTTCAGGGGTAAAATATATGATATTTAGTACTTTTCAAGCATTAGGGTAGAGTTTCTTGTGTTTTTTTTTTTTTGCTTGGCTGTTTATTCCCCTACATCTCTACCCATATTGTGTTGTTTGGGGGTGCCCCTTGTTCTTCGGATACATTGGTCAGACAGACCAGCATTGCAGAAAAATCATCCATATGGCAGATGATTGTCGATGCTGTGAATGCTGTTGGGGCCACCAGAAGGACCAGGCATGAATGCCAAGCCAGGTGGTACGATCTGCGGAGGACGGTCTACCGCAAAATGACCGACGACCACAACCAGGCCAACACCACTGGAGGAGGGCCGCCCCGCAGACCCATACAATACCATCCCTGGGAGGAGAAGGTGATGGCCACGCTGCCGCCGGTGGGAGTGGACGGAGTAGAAGGACTCCGAGAGCCTGGTGAGTACACAAACAACTCACCTCACATGGGGGGAACGCCATCCACAACCAAACTCACAATCATGCACGCAACCACCCCAAAGCTATCGCCTGACTCAACCACACTCCAAAAACACGGACATGCCACTTGCGCCACCATGCCCCATGCACCCAGCTAGACAATGCCAAGTCACAGGCCACAAAAAACACCAACACAAGACACGGTAACCCGGATGGCGGGAGTGTGGACCTGAAAAATCACATAGTGCAACTCAGAAGCAGACAACAATGCCCTCAGCCCATATGGCCTAGGTCACAGCCAGACAAACAGTGTGTCCCCACACAGTAAAGACTTGCCTGCAAATGGCGGACGCCTTGCATGAAGACATGGGGGTGAAGGCACTTTTTGCACATGACAGCAGCTAATGAACAGCCAACACTGTGAAAGAGTGGCAGCACACACCACCACAGCAGCAGCGCAGACACAGACACTACACCCAATGGGTGCCTGGAGATCAGAAACAAACTCACATGAACAAGTCATGGGCCATTCAAAGACCTGCAAACTGTGTGTGCCTAGGAAGCTGGGCTGAGGTGACAGAGGGTGACAGACAGAGGGAGGGAGAGGGGGAGAGAGAGGGAGGGAGACACAGGGAGACGGACAGAGGGAGGAGGCTGACACAGGGAGGGAGGGAGAGAGGGACAGAGAGGGAGTGAGAAAGGGAGACACAGGGAGACCAATTCACACTTGGGTGGTGTGGGAATGTCTGCTCGTCAGCAGGTGGACTGCATGCATGTAGACAAGGGTGGGCAGTGCCTGAATCCCCCTCTCTTCTCCATGGCAAAACACTGGGCCATGTGTCAACCTGTGCACGAGCACAACGCCAGCTACCTGCATTATCTAAGTGTGTGGAACAACTCCATTTGCCCACGTACAGTGCAACACGGTAGGCGCCAATGCATGGCTTGCCACACCTGCTCACTCCACTGCTGACTGCAGTCACAAATGACTCAGCAAGTAAGACTGTGTCACACATAGGTAAAGTCTCAAAAGCTGTGGCCAAGGGACATACCCATGCACAAGTGCACTGTGAGTGGAATGCAACACATATCCAAATACCCAGGGGAACTGAGCCAACTTTGAAACGAATGAAACAAGGATGTTACATGGAACAAAAATAACATTGTCTCTCTCACACACAGGTCAACGTCGTCGATCTCCCCCCAACACTGGGGGGAAGACTCACAGGACCTGGCTCTGCGGGACGACGATCCCACCGGCAGCGACGACTCTCACCACTCTGTGGACGACCCCGACCAACCTGGCCCCTCTGGTGTCCAACCACCTGCAGCACCTGCATCAGGTACAACTGGGCCAACCACCACCCCCACTCCTGCCACATCCCAGGAGACACCCAGAATCCCTGCACCACCACCACAACGCAGCCAGTCTGACCAGGAGGGACACGGTGTACCGGGCACCCAGGAGGAGGCAGGCGACAACGCAAATGCCACCCCTCAGGGGTCCCGGAGACCCGATGTGCCCACAAGGGCAGGCCAGGCGCAAGTGGGCAGGGGTGGTGGGAGTGGAGGACGGTGGAGGCGCGAGCCTGACCAGTTGGCTGCGGGACCGGTATATTCCCATGTAAGAAACATCCTGGACACATACCGGCGTGACACCACGGGCATCAGCCAGGTTGTGTCCACCCTCAACGAGATGAAGGGGACCCTCGAGGAGATCAAGACCCAGCAGGCCGAGCAACATGCGGAGCAACATGCCAGTCAACTATGACACCAAGGTCGGATGGAGGACAGACTGGCTGAGCTCTTGACGGTGCACATGGAATTGAACCGTACACTCCGTCGGATAGCTGACAACATGGGCAACCCTCCCTGTGCCACCAGGCGAAGAACATCACCACCCACAGGGAGGGATCAGGAGGAGGAGGATAAATCCGACGGAGCATCCCAAGCATCGTCACGGCCTGCTTCTGAGGGTTCCCGCAGGAGGGCGGGTCGTCCACGGAAAAGACCGTGAGGGTCAGCGCAACAGCACCATCTCCCAGGACACCTGTCCTGGCACCTGGCCCAACAGCAGCACATCAGCAAATGACATTCTCTGCCACATGGACTTGCTGGTCACTGTCTGACCAATGTTGACAAAGACTGTGGCATGGACTCTGATGATTTCCAATGGCAAGGATACCAACTCCCCCAGTGAACTTTGGATTCTACACACCCGGAAAGCCCCTCTTGTCATACCCCCCCCCAACACGTACCCCAACACAAATAAAAACTTTCAAAATCAAGAGATGATGCCTATATTTTGCATTATTACATTACATGTGTCTTGTAAAGTCTAACCATGCCTGAGTTCTCATATGACTTCAACCATCCATACCCTGGGGCCTGAGTCTGGCACAGGACACACATGGGTCACAATGTATTAGCCAAGACTGACATGGAGCACCATACACACCCGTGATGGTCCCAACCAGCTCAGGGGGTGGCCGCACAACCGTGCCGACAGACATATTGAGTACAGCAACAGTCATGCGCAGAGGTCAGGGATCATGTGGAGTGTCCTGGGGGGCTCCCAGGTATGTGTAGACAGGTGGCAGAAACATGTCCTGCAAGCTTGAGTCAGGTGGATGCAGATAATGGTGGCCTGGCCAACGTTGGATGCATGGGGATGGCACATGTCACAATACCCACACAGTCATGGACATCATGCACAATACAGAGTCTAATCCCAGACAAACAGCTTGCATCTTGCTACTCCACACATAGACACATAGCCACTATCACTGAGAACCATGCCAGACATGCCGTATGCACCGTGGCAACACACCAGCATTGACTGAGAAGAGGCACCTTGGAGGCATAGGGACACCTTTATTAGTCATGTATTCCGGAATGCAGAGGCAACTCGGATTACACATACACAGGTCATGTGGAGTAACATGTGGGTCCAACACTGGCACCCCCTTCTGCACCACAAATGCTTGACATCCATGAAACTGGCACGCAAGTGTCGGGTAACAGCTAAACACCCCCTGCTGCTCACGGAGAGGCTGCCATACACCATTGATCATCTGATGTGGAAGTCCCACACCATGTCAAGCCAATGCAAACCGTATGTTTCCGAGGGCAGTGTTACACACATTGATGCCTTCATCACAATCCACTATCCCATTACAGATGACTGCCAACAAGTCTGACCATCTATTCAGGTGAATCCAGCTACATGTCATGTGTCCCATGGTGATGCTACATGTCTGCAGAGGAACCAAACATCGACAGGAGCAGTGTGCACACATTGTAAACAACTGCCACACCCAAAACACCCCTGATGCATCCCTTACCCTAAGGAGACTTCCAAACATGTCCGTGCGTGTAACGCTGAGTCAGCACATGATGACGTGTCCATGAGGAATAGCAGTGCCACAACAATGCAACCAGCAGACGGCATGCGTAAGTATCTGGGGATGAGAGACACACAAGAAGTCAGCCACAAGAAGCACATCCACTTGCATGTGCATGTACTCGACACATATAAGGATGACAACATGCTAGGTCACAATTATGACTCCGGAAATACACTCATCAATGGCACCATCACTCGAGTGACACATCCAAACACACCTCTGACACGTGGCATACATGCAGATGCACACACACATTGCAACACATGCCACACAAGGACCAATGCGTGCACACTCAGACACTGGAACTCACCACTAAGCAAAGAAGTCGCATATGAGCCGACTCCGGATGTCCTGTTGCGGCTCCACATCCTCCACATCACTAGCCCCATTGCCAAGCCCTTCGTCCTCCACGGGTGGATGGTCCTGATCATCTTGATCCAGGATGAGTGGCACAGCTTTTTCAACTGCCATGTTGTGCAGCATGCAGCAGACCATGAAGATTTTGCAGACCTTCATCGGTGCATATGGGAGTGCGCCGCCGGTCTTGTGTAGGCACCTAAATCGGCTCTTCAGGAGGCCAAAAGTCCTCTCTATCACTCGCCTTGTCCGGCCATGGACGGTGTTGTAGCAGGGCTGGGCCGGCGTGCTGGGGTTGCGGAGAGGTGTGATCAGCCATGGCATGTTGGGATAGCCAGCATCCCCTACATGTAAACAACATGGACAAAAGTAGGCCAGGAGAAGCAGTCGGGCAGGAAGTCTACGCAAAATACAGGACAGACAGAGTGTACCCACCAACAAGACATGCTCGTTCTTTGCGCAGCTGCGTCATCATCTCAGGCACCCTGCTAGGCCTCATGATGTAGGCATCGTGTGCTGATCCTGGAAAACGAGCACAGACATGGGAAATCACCATGTTGGACAGACAGACCACAAGGGCATTGATGGAGTGGTAGTGCTTGCGAATCCTGTACGCTACCTCCTCTGCCTGTGGTGGTACCAAAGCCACATGTGTCCCATCTATGGACCCAATGACATGGGGCATCCCTCCCAGGGCATAGAATTCACGCTTGACACCTGTCAACTGTTCAGGAGTTGGGAAATGGATAAACTCATCCAGGTGAAGCAACATGGCCTCTAAAAAATCATGCAGCACATGGCTGAACATGGTCTGGGACATGCCACCAACATGAGCTATGGTATATTGAAAGGTACCCGTGGCAAAAAAATGTAGTGCTGCCATTACCTTCAGCTTGGGTGTCAGTGCCGTAGGATACCTGTGCAGTGGTTGCAGGTGTGGTGCCAGCCGTGCCGTCAACTCCTCAATCAACGGTTGGGGGAAGCGGTAGCAGCGTATACAGTCATTCTCCCGCATGTCAGCCAAGTCCGGAATTGGTCGGGGAAGAGGCGGAGCCCTGCAGTAATTTGGAAGTGACAAGGAAGAGTGAGTGCACTACAACAACAATTTCTATGTACTGAGCACATGTTAATCTGTCAATACACATATGCTACATATGGAGTCAGGTATGTGCTACATGCCCTGGACACGTATGGCTGCCAGGTGACACTCCTACCAAGACCCAGCTACGAACGGGGAATGTGAACCTCCATATCCCATGGCATGGGACTAGCTGTGACCCAGTGTAAGTGAACAGCCAGACGCAATACAGGAGTGACATACATCCACATGTCAGTAGATGAAGGATGTTGATTGCAGAGACAGGTAGCGGAACACTGGAGCCACAGGTCACATGACATAACACTCGGACAGCCCACACACCTTGCCATGAAGGTGTACATGTCATGACTGATCACACATACATTGAGAGTATGCAGACAGGTCCTTGTTACGCTACTCCGTGTCCCATGCATACAAACACACATTACATCCGATTCCACATGTGGCCTGGTGTGCGTAACAGTGTGCCATGGCCATCTACACACAGACACATGTTGGTTGCAGCAACCGCAGATGCATTTGAGGGAACGCCAACATCAAGCTAATGGGAACACACCACACATACATGACATAGTCACATCGTGCAACGTGGGTATTCACATGTCAGGTGTGGTAACCCCTATAGCGGCCATCAGGGGACACTTGCGTGTGTTGTTGACTGTGCCATGTCAGTGACACTTATCTAAAGTGTTCTGTACGACATGCACACATGTCAAAGGAGTGAAGGGCATGTCTGGCACATAGTGCACCATCACACATAACATCTGTACACATCTCATCATACATCTATTGCCTTCACAACTCAGGAGTAATGTGCCACATCACAGCCTTTCACACCTGTGCCCCACACATGTAGTACTGCACAGCCAATGCCTTGATGTCCAGCCTTGGACAAGTACGTCAGCTCTATTCCTTTCTGTGTGCTGCCTGTCACCACTGTCACGTGTGAAAGGCACCGTACATACGCTCTGAGGACGTGTGTACGTTCCCTATCACTATGGGAGTGCTGCCGTAGGCCTACCCATAGTAGTGATAGGGAGCGTACACGCGTGTGTATGGTCCGTATCACTATGGGTACGCATACGCGAGCAAAACCATAGTGATAGGGAGCGTACACGCGTGTGTACGGTCTGTATCACTATGGGTACGCATACGCGAGCAAACCCATAGTGATAGGGAGCGTAAACGCGTGTGTACGGTCCGTATCACTATGGGTACGCATACGCGAGCAAAACCATAGTGATAGGGAGCGCACACGCGTGTGTACAGTCCGTATCACTATGGGTACGCATACGCGAGCAAACCCATAGTGATAGGCAGCGTACACGCGTGTGTACGCTCCCTATAACTATGGGCTTGCTCGCGTATGCGTACCCATAGTGATACGGACCGTACACACGCGTGTACGGCCCATTGCTATGCATTTGGGGTGCCCTAGGGCCCTGGAACGCACCATACCTGTGTGTGAATATCCAAATTACATAGGGGACACATGAGGGATAAGTATGAAGCCAGAGATGCATGCTGGTTGCCATGGAGACCGAGTTTAAAGTTCGAATTTTTTTAATCAGGTGGCCTGCAAAAGTCGGTTTGAAAGAATCTACTTTGTTGCAAAGTGGTTGTTGACTTGACATCATGCTGAATTGTAAAAAAATGCTAACCCCCTCACTGGTGTAGGTTTAAAGGGATTGGAGGAAACATAGGATGCAAATGTGAGTGACCAATCACTCTGTAGTCCTGTGCATGAAACAGGCCAGCAAGGCAGATATAAGGCAGCCAGGTCCCATGAGGGAGCACTTGCCCGCACATCTTTTGATTCTACGACCCAGCTGCTGCTCCTGATTCCCTGGAACCATGTCAAGGTCTGTGGAGAGGGCCCAGCCTTTCACCCTGGAGGAGAATCTGGCATTGCTGGATGTCATCCTCCCACAGTACCCCATGCTGTATGGCCGACCAGGGTTTCAGGTGAGTGCTGAGTCCACTAGCACAGACTGTGCCCCTTTTTTGTGACTGTGACTTCTGGCATTGTGTCCAGGTGTGACACACATGCATTGTACTGTAGAGTGGGTCCCAGGGGGGGGAATGCCTAATGTCTCCCAGCCAGAGCATGCTGTGGTGCATGTCTGCTGTCCTCACTTGCATTGTGTCTACTGTGACAATCACTGCATGGTGCATGGCACATTCTGCCTGTCTAATCCTCCTGGAAATGTTGTTTCTACAGTCCTCATGTGATTCTGTGGTCACCCCAGTGTGACAGATGACTGTACCCACAGATATGTGTTTGTTTAGTGTACCTGTGCTGAGAGTGTCCACATGATGTGTTCGTACCCTGGACATCAGTGTGTGTGTAAGTCCCCTGTCATGTGGGTGGGTGCATATGTGGAGTGTAACACCCCAGCTGCATGAGGGATGGATGTACCCTGCCCATCTGATGTGAGCAGGGAACAGTGATGTGTGTCTGCGGTGATGAGCCTGCCCCACACCTGTTACCCCACCCAATCTAGTGGCACATGTGCAGAGTGAGGTTTGTAGCTGCAGTTGGAAATGGCAGGTGAATGTCCTGTGCCTGTGTGTGTCTGTGTACTCTGCTGAGGTAGCGTCAGTGGCCTGTGGCATGTGACTGCTTTGAGGTGCTGCACATAATCCTGGTGTAGCTTCTGATGCACAGTGTGAGTCTGGATCATTTATTGTGTCGTACCCCTCATGCCACCTGTGTACTTTCAATGGCACGTAGTGCATTTGCCCTTACACAGAGAAAAATGTCCCTATGACAAAGGTGCAATGCTTTGGCTGCATACTATGCCTTGTTGAAACCAGCAAAATTGTTCTGATGTGTGTCTCTGTGACATGTGGCAGGTGTATTGATGTAGTCTCACTTTTTCATCCTCACAGGTAGGCGCCTCTGCCAAGGGGCAGATCTGGAGGGACGCCGTCAGTGCCGTGAGGAGGACGGATGGTCGCAAGCGGCGCCTGGCCCAGGTGAGAAAACGCTGGCAGGATATCCGGTGCTGGAAGCGGAGGATCGCACGGGTCCTGCTGGGGGACTCACCTGAGACCCATAAGAACCATGGGCGCCGCCGTCTGACCCACATCCACAAGCGTGTGCTGGCGGTGGTCTTTCCTGACATGGACAGGCGCTTACGGGAGAAGCAGCAGCAGGAAGGGGGTAGGTACATGTGTGTTTGTTGTGTGTCACCAGCATTTGTAAGTGCGCAGTTGCATGGATACACTGCCAGGGTTTAAATGTGCAGTGCAGATCCTGTTACCCAAAGTATAGCGGTGCTGTCCTTCCTCCCTTCCCCTCCTTGCCATGTGTTCCCTGGTCTGTGTGTAGTCACTCTTTCACAAGGTTATCTAGGCTGGCAGTTTATCCATGTGACCAATGCTTGCAGCATCATGTGTGGGGGTGGTGTGTAACAGGTTTTGGGACCTTGCCTGTGCCCTGTCCAGTTCAGTACTTGTGGGGTCCATGTTAGTTGGCACTGATGCTGAGTCCAGACATAGGAGTATGTCTCTAAAGTGTAATGCCTTGCAGCAAGCATGTCCTATGTTGTGGCTTGTGACATGATGTACATGAGTGTGCGATACGCAGAGTGCAGGGATGGTGGCCTGTGTTGCAGTCATTACCATTCAGGACCATGGAGTAGTGTGGCCACTACTGTCCCCTGGGGCATCTTTTCCTAGGTATCATGTGTGTCATCACAAAATGTGGACACTCTCAGTGTCTACAGCATAGGTTGTGCTCTGTGCCATTGTCCCCTGGCACCATGTATATTTACGTAAAGTGTTCTACAAGTGTCCACTGTACAGCCTGACCTAATTTTCCTTGTTCATACTCACGATGGCCAGTGCCTGTGTGTCTTGTTACAATTATCTGATGATGGCCATTTGTAAATGGTATCTTTGTACAGGCGCACATGGGATATTTTGTGTCCAATCTGGATTTCTTGCAGCCCATGTGTATTTCTCCCAGACTAAGAGATGTAAGTGCTTCCTGTGTCTCAACAAATTGTCTCATGTAGGGGGTGGTTGGTGCGGGCAAGGCCTACATGTCAAAACCTGAAATCTCCTTGCTAGGTCTGGCCAGTGTGTGATGTTTGTCTGGACATACACTCAAGGTGCAGTGACCCATTCATGTTGGGCATGTTTTTAAGTATTACCTTTGCAGCATGTGCCTCAAGTTCATGGAGATGGTCCCTGCTCATCCCTATTTACGGCAACGCTGTGTGGTGCAGATGCAGTGCTGGATTGTCCCCAGAGCCTGGCTCCTCTGTCCAAATCCATATCATGTCATTTGCAATTGTGTCATGCTCTCCATAGTTTCTCAGTGGCATGGTGGGTCAACCAACTGTGTGTTGCAGGGCCTACATATGTACCTTGTATTGTAGATGTTACTCATCTTTCTTTTCAGGCTATGCACTGTAACCTATGTAGATTTGACTCATGTGACATATGTATACAGGTGTCTGATTAATTTCTGTCTCTTCACCTTGCCCACAGCATCGTCGGGGGACACGGATGGAGACACCGGCACGGACCGTGCGGAGGGACCGAGCACCAGTGCCAGCAGTGACATCTTGGCTGGCACATCGAGTGGAACTGAGGCCGAGGGGAGTGAGCCGGAGGACCTGTCCAGTGCCACCACAGAATATGAAGCTGACGGGTCCGAGGCTTAGCTATCCGAGGGGGCGGAGGCTGCTCCAACAGCTGACAGCAGCACAACATCTCTCCCCGCCCCCTCCATTGCCATCACCGGCCTCCCACTTGCTCGTGTCCCTTCCCGGCGTGCTAGGTCACCACGTGTCTCCTTCCTGCCAGGCACCGCACCCCCTGCCCCTGTCTCCACTGCAGCAGCCAATGCCGAGTCTGTGGACATCCTGCGGCAGTTGCAGGTTGGTCAGGCTGCGATGCTTAATGTCCTCCATGGCCATAGCCGAGTGCTCAACAACATGGAGGCATACATGGAGGGCATTTCAGCATCGCAGGCTGACCAACGCAACTTGCTGAGGTCCATTGACTCGACACTGACTGCAGCAGTGGGTCTCCTGCAGCGCTTCGTCCAACCCCCTACCCCTGCCCCATCCACACTTCCCACTCCCATGCCTGTCCCACGTACACCCAGACGTCAGCATGCACACACCACAACAGACACAGGCACCACACCAGCAGGGAAGGGCAAGCGCACACCTCCTGGCACGCACACACAGGGTGAAGTAGGCACACCCACTGGGTCGGGGGGCAAACGTAAGACACGCAGCCAGAGTGGGAGTCCGCATTCCGCAAAATCCACTGCCTCCAAATCCACTCCCCTCAGCTCTCCTGGCCACGACTCCAGCAAAGACTCCTTCATGGCCGCTCTGTCCCTGAGCCCAAAAGTGTCACCACCCCGCAAGCGGTCAAAGGAGTCCCCGGTCAGGGTAGTTGAGTGCCCCCCCTGTCCACACGCTCCCCCAGTAGCGCTGCGACCCATCCCTCCGACCCCCCCCCCCTCCTTGGGGCCTGTGGTTCCTTCGGGTGCAGGGGAGACACTGGGGGACCTTGCTGACGTGTGCAGCGCCATCCTCACCACCACCTTTGGCGCTGCCCCACCCCCTGTGGTGGAGTCCTCCGTCCCTGCACCCACGACACCTACCCTTGCCCCTCCTGTCCCTGCGGTGCCTGGTCCTTCCCCCCCACATGATGCCCCCCCCTGTGGAAGACAAAGGAGTCTGACTGTGCAGGCAAGCTAGGGGACACGCGTCCCACTGTGTCCCCCATCCGGATTTGAGTCATGGACTGCCCTATGGGCCTTGTATATATTGACATTTATAATGAATATTACTTACATCCTGCTGAATAAAGCACATTTTTTTTCCATAGAACACTGCTGTTTTTCTGGTATTGCTGTTGGTGGACCTGCTCCATGATTTTGGGTGGTGATAATGTGTTGGGTGTGTGGGAAATGTAGTCTTGTGCTGGTCATAGGGTGGACCCTGGTATCTGTGTGCCATCACAGGCTGTTGGCTAAATTACTTTGTTCATGTAAGCAGTTACTGCATGGTGACATCGTCCCAAGGTGTGTTCCTTCCTCTGTGTAACCTGACATCTTCCCTGCAGGGTGTTTCCAATATGTGGTGCTGAGCTGTGTCTACATTAGCTGGGTGTGTAACGGACTCCTTCAACTTTGCACATGCCTGATGAGCGATGTCTCCACCTGCATCATTCGTGGCATCCTTGGTGGTCACTGTACTTGTGTATGTAGACTGTTGACATGACTTCATGTGGACATGTTCTCTTTTAGGCGCTATGCATGTGTGTACTCCCAGCCTCGCACACATGTGGTACATGTACTGCAGGGTCTTTGTGCACCTGACTGACATTTGTGGGCATTGGATCTGTGGGTACTCCACCCTTTGCGTTCCATGGGCACTGCTGGGGGGACTCTGCACCCACCCCTCCTGTGTCTGGGCACTGCTGGGAGTGATAGGCACCCACCCCTCCTATGTCTGGGCACTGCTGGGAGTGATAGGCACCCACCCCTCCTATGTGTGGGCACTGCTGGGAGGACTCTGCACCCACCTCTCTTATGTCTGGGCACTGCTGGGAGTGATAGGCACCCACCCCTCCTATGTCTGGGCACTGCTGGGGGTGATAGGCACCCACCCCTCCTATGTCTGGGCACTGCTGAGGGTGATAGGCACCCACCCCTCCTATGTCTGGGCACTGCTGGGGGTGATAGGCACCCACCCCTCCTATGTCTGGGCACTGCTGGGAGGATTCTGCACCCACCCCTCTTATGTCTGGCCACTGCTGAGAGTGATAGGCACCCACCCCTCCTATGTCTGGGCACTGCTGGGGGGGATAGGCACCCACCCCTCCTATGTCTGGGCACTGCTGGGAGGATTCTGCACCCATCCCTCTTATGTCTGGGCACTGCTGGGAGTGATAGGCACCCACCCCTCCTATGTCTGGGCACTGCTGGGGGAGATAGGCACCCAACCCTCCTATGTCTGGGTACTGTTGGGAGGATTCTGCACCCACCCTCTTATGTCTGGGCACTGCTGGGAGTGATAGGCACCCACCCCTCCTATGTCTGGGCACTGCTGGGGGTGATAGGCACCCACCCCTCCTATGTCTGGGCACTGCTGGGGGTGATAGTCACCCACCCCTCCTATGTCTGGGCACTGCTGGGGGTGATAGGCACCCACCCCTCCTATGTCTGGGCACTGCTGGGAGGACTCTGCACCCACCCCTCCTGTGTCTGGGCACTGCTGGGAGGATTCTGCACCCACCCCTCTTATGTCGGGGCACTGCTGGGAGTGATAGGCACCCACCCCTCCTATGTCTGAGCACTGCTGGGGGTGATAGGCACCCACCCCTCCTATGTCTGGGCACTGCTGGGAGGATTCTGCACCCACCCCTCTTATGTCTGGGCACTGCTGGGAGTGATAGGCACCCACCCCTCCTATGTCTGGGCACTGCTGGGGGTGATAGGCACCCACACCTCCTATGTCTGGGCACTGCTGGGGGTGATAGGCACCCACCCCTCCTATGTGTGGGCACTGCTGGGAGGACTCTGCGCCCACCCCTCCTGTGTCTGGGCACTGCTGGGAGGATTCTGCACCCACCCCTCTTATGTCTGGGCACTGCTGGGAGTGATAGGCACCCACCCCTCCTATGTGTGGGCACTGCTGGGAGGACTCTGCATCCACCCCTCTTATGTCTGGGCACTGCTGGGAGTGATAGGCACCCACTCCTCCTATGTGTGGGCACTGCTGGGAGGATTCTGCACCCACCCTTCTTATGTCTGGGCACTGCTGGGAGTGATAGGCACCCACCCCTCCTATGTCTGGGCACTGCTGGGGGAGATAGGCACCCACCCCTCCTATGTGTGGGCACTGCTGGGAGGACTCTGCACCCACCCCTCCTGTGTCTGGGCACTGCTGGGAGGACTCTGCACCCACCCCTCCTATGTCAGGATATGTACGCTCCGAACATACGCGGGTGGGGGTACGGTCCGTACATACACTGTTGGGGTAGGGGTACGCTCCATACATACGCGGGTGGGGGTACGGTCCGCACATACACTGTTGGGGTGGGGGTACGCTCCATGCATACGCGGGTGAGGGTACGGACCGAACATACACTGGTGGACATACACGGGTGGGGGTACGGTCCGTACATACACTGTTGGGGTGTGGGTACGCTCCATGCATACGCGGGTGGGGATACGGCCCGTACATACACTGTTGGGGTGGGGGTACGCTCCATACATACGCGGGTGGGGGTACGGTCCGTACATACACTGTTGGGGTGGGGGTACGCTCTGTGCATACACGGGTGAGAGTACGGTCCGTACATACACTGGTGGACATACACGGGTGGGGGTACGGTCCGTACATACACTGTTGGGGTGGGGGTACGCTCCATGCATACGCGGGTGGGGGTACGGTCCGTACATACACTGTTGGGGTGGGGGTACGCTCCATGCATATGCGGGTGGGGGTCCGGTCTGTACATACACTGTTGGGGTGGGGGTACGCTCCATGCATACGTGGGTGGGGGTACGGTCCGTACATACCCGTACCCACGCTGTAGAATGCTTGTGCGGCCCGTACCCAGGCCTTTGGCACATGGGTTCGGGCCGTACCGCCATTGTTGGGGTGGCGTAGGGGTACGCACTGTACCAGGGCCTTCAGTGTGTGGGTACGAGTCGTACCACGCATACCCCTACATCACCCCACCAATGGTGGTACGGCCCGTACCCAGGCCTTTGGCACGTGGGTACGGGCCGTACCGCCATTGTTGGGGTGACGTAGGTGTGGGCGTGGTACGACTCGTACTCACGCTCTTAAGGCATGGGTACGGTACGTACCTGTATTGTTGTGTTGCCGGTTCGCGTCGTCACCCACTTCCGCTGTGGCGGACGCTGGCATTGCTGGACACGCCCCCACCCCCTCGAAGTGACCAGGGCCTGGACGTCAGGTATGTCCAGGGCATGTGTGCTGTGTGACTTGGGTGGGGGTTTTGTGTCCTGCCCTGCCCCTCCCTTTGCCCCTGGGTGTTGTTCTGACCTTTCTACGACGTCGGGGTCGGTACCTGTAGAGAAGGTCGACTGCTATGAGGGCCGGGATGACACGTAGGTTCGGGTCCATGTCTGTCCGTCGCGTACAGGTGCTCCTTGTGCGTGTCGTCCTGAATTCCCGGCAGTTTTTGGCTGCCGGAAAATATTCTCCGTGCGGGATGACGTCGGTACGAATCGTACTTCCTGGTTCGTGAAACGCAGGCTGCATGCGTCCCGACGTCACGTCGGCGTTTTTCCGGCTGACATTTGTATGTTTATTTTCCTCTGTCGGTGTTTTGTACGATTCGTATGGAAATAGTATTTCCGTGCGAATCGTACTTGCATGTTTGTAAATGTTTGTAAATTGTTACAACCGGGTACGAGTCGGACGGAGGAAATGCTCGGTCCGACGGTTCGTACCCGGTTTTTCCAGGATCGGAATCGGCACCTTAATATCGGGGATTTATGCATGGTTGTCTCCCCTTTTTATATGGATTGAACCTTGGCTAAATGCAGTACCTGACAGCTGTTTATTTTATTTTTCGCCATATTGTTCTTAGAATGGAACATGGGTATGGACATTGGTAGTTGATTTCTGTTCCAAGTTGTAGGAGGTAATGGGACTTAGACCTTTGGTACCTTCACATTGTCCGGGAGGTATAATCTAACATGTTGACATATTTTCTCACCCCACAGGGACAACATTGTATTCACTACATTGACACTTTAATGTTTGATACGGATCCCTGGATCCCAGAAATTGGGTGGCAATAGATAAGTCATCTTGTGAAGGAAACCCTGTATTTGATAAGTACATCTGCACTTGGTATATCATAATATAGTCATAGTTCGACAATTATGATTTTTTGACAACTGATTGTTTGAAACTTGCTCTTATCTTGATCCTCTAATCTCCACAGTAAGATTTCAAAATTTCAAAAATTACAACAAAAGAAAATTCAAATGTCAAAGACTCGTGGGAGTCTATATGAAATTGGTTCTCTATAAACAGTTTTGCAGATTTTTGCTGTTTTGCACAATCTATATGCCAGATGAATCATGGAAGTCTGAATGTTGTACTCGTGTCCATTAGTCCCCAAAACTTTGTGTACTTTACAAGGACAAATGAAGAATTAATGGTATGCTTATTTATAACGCTGCAATGAAACTTACTCTTTATAATCAAAATGAAGAGAAAAATAATTTTGGTTGTGTCCCCTTTAAAACAATTGTATGTTTTTAATTGGTGGTTGGGAAAGGGTAGTGATTTACCTTTACATTCTATGTATCACTCTATGACCCAGTAGAAGGCTCCGGCCGAAACACGTAGGTCAGCTTTGGATGTTATTCACGATGCTCTTTGCTTGTTTATGACTCCATGATGTTTGATTGCTTATGAAACTTAAATAAAGCACCTCGTCCCAAAGAATTCTGTTGTGCCATCCATCTGTCCGCCCTTGGACATGATTATGTATTTTTTTTAAACACCTCCATTTTAGCTTCTTTTCCTTTGGAAAAGTACCTCATTCAGCTCTAGCCTTCTCCTGACTACTATTGCTCCTTCACGTCCAAATGCTTAGGGTACAGATTGTGGGCCATAGCTATATCTATTGGGCTAAAGAGGCTGCAAAAAAGAGAGGTATTGACAGGGACTTGGGTTTGCCAAATGTGCAGATTATTTGGTTTTGCCAGAGAGGGTTGATGTTTCATCAGTTGTTCGCTTTGGTTAAATCCATTGTGGATTCCCAAACTCCTCAACTCATGATTGTGCACTGTGGTGGCAATGACCTAGGCACATTGACTGCGGAAGGGCTGGAAATCCTATTGAAAGATACCTTTGAAGAACTGATGTTGCTTTTCCCTCAAATTGTCTTTGTGTACTCTAATATATGCCAAAGACAGAAATGGATGTGGTCAAATCTGTTCTGTCCACAGATTTACAAAGCCAGGAAACATGTTAATAAAACTGTTCTGCATTCCTCAGAGACCATCGTATGGGCTGTATCTATAAAAACAATCTGCATTTTGACATGCATGGAATTTATAGAAATGATGGAGTGCACTTTACAGATGAAGGCAATAGTGTGTTTCTAACTAACCTGAAACTCTGTATCTGGTCTTATGTGTAGCAGCCACATACACACAACCAACACAATGGATCTTGGATGAGTCACCCTAGTACCCGAAATATTGTGAAGTTTTTCAATAAAGAGTTTTTTTCCCTTTAGTTTTTGGAATAATCTTTGCAATGGCGTCATGATCCCTGCGGACACGTTGTGAAAATGGAAAAGAAAAGCAGACATTCAGTGGCCACCAACACACCCAAAAAAAATATGTAAAAAAATCCATTCTCAAGATTGGCCTACAAAGGTTACTATACACATACTTCTTTAAAAGCATGTTTTAACTCATATTTTTGTACTAAGTTTCTTTAAAAACCATCTTTCAAACCTATTTCCCATTTTTGCGGTTATTCGACACTTCGCAATGACGTCGTTAACTGTGACAATCATGCCTTTCGAAGAATGTGAAAACACATACATGCACACACATTACAGAATGCTACACGCTAGATGTTTATTACTGTACACTTCAAAGTCATGTTTTTCTACTGTATTTCTTGAACAATCATCTCTAAAACCTATTTTCCGTTTTCACGTTGACTCCGGATAGCGTGATGCCCAACAGGTACGTCACGAATGCAGAAAGCAAAAGCGGGATTTCAATAGCCACCACCACATTTAAAAATTATAACTCTATAGTGAATGCTAACCATCACAGTTGATAGCACACAATATAAATAACTCCATAAAAACATTTATCAGAATCTCAAAATAATGTAATGTGTATTGATGATTCACAATTGAAAAAATATATATTTTCAGCAATATTCGTGACTACATCGATAGTCGCGACATCCCCGTGATGTTACATAGGGTGTTAGCACTGGCTGTCACGATGTCATCGCGAATATAGCACGCGATTAAAAAAACTATTTTGTGAAAAAAAACTTGTGTCACTAACACCACAATTTCTAAACCGTGGGGTAAGAGTATATACAACCTAACCCCTTATGTGGGCTTTCACACAGATTCAGAAACAAACTGACAGAAGGTCTTAAGTCCAAACATAACAAACAGAAAGCCACTCGATGCTGTAAACAAAGTGAAAGCCTCTTCAAATAGTCAGTACATCACTATGCCAGAAGATAAGAGTCCATCAGCCCACCCTTATTGGCGGAGCTTCGTCATCTGGAACTCTGAGGGGTCAAGGTCTAGGCCCGCAATATCGAGCCAGCCGGCCCTGCCGGGTGCCCGACCTATTAATCCCAAGATAGAAGAAGCTCCTGCCACAGTGTGTAATCCAACTTGTGGAGACTCGCAAAATGTGCAGTGCTCTAACGTGAAAGTGTATTAAAAATGACTACGTGGGCAAAAAATATGTTTATTAAGGATTGACCAGGTGTCATATCTAAAAAACCAAATAGTCTTAGAATTTTTTTTTTGACTCTTTCCTGACTTGGTCTCATAAGGTCGACATGTTTCAGCCGATATGGTCGACTGACCCGGCTTTCTTCAGGACCTAAATTGATAGAAATCAAGGCTACTGCAGGATTAACATATTCAGTGAAGATAATGTGAAAAACAAAAATTCTTTAAGATAATTATAGAATAATCATCAGGTAAATGTGTGGCAACAGCCACCCTACCAGACAAGCAATCTTTTTGCTTGGGTATAAGAGCTTTATCTTCTTTCCTAGAAGGAGTTAGGAGAATCACACCATTAGAAAAGTCTAACACAAAACTGCATACAGCATAAATGACTACTGTCCTACAGTGCCCTTTGTGCACTGTACTAGTTATCAGAAACCCAAAACGTGGTTGCAAATCAATAGAGTTTTTTGATAACGTGGATTCAACTCACCCAGCTTTCTGTGGGAGGAAAGCCTCACCTCACCCGGCTGACTGCTCGGTGAAGGAGGCACCGCTCTGTTAAAATGTAAGGACAAGAAAGAACAAGTTGCACACAGATACTCGTCCCTCTGCACTCCCTACACTGTATTTAACGCCCCAAAACCAATAAATCTTCGACTTCAGAAAATTCGCCCGCAAGCATGACAGACCAGGTGTACCGGGAAAGGTTGTTCACTTGCAAACCCAGTCCATATGTGGACCCTCATACCCCTAAACAGGAGCATGAACCATTATTAAACATTATTAAACAGCTTCGTACAGTCAAATAAGGGGGGGGGGGGGGCCGGGAGACCTGCCACCCTCCATATGGTTTAAAAAATATCAGCCTCTCTCTACAGGCTAATACCATCGGGTCTGGGAGAGAACATTACCACCCCATCTATTAGTTCAAAAGAAGATGGTCCTATTGTATTGTCTTCTCCCCAGATAGCCACAGTAAGCTAGAACCAGATATATTAGTCTACTAATGGCGGAACCAAGGACTCCCCTCTCCTCACCTGTCCGTCGGTACCTCGGGCCGGACTGCGAGCGGTCTGGGAGGTGACGGCAGGAAGGCGGGGACTCCTTAAATATCCGCTCTGATTGGATCAATTAATCGTTTAGGAGACAGGTGCTGATATTTGTCCTCTCTCCGAGCCCGCGCGTCCGAACGCGCATGCGCGGGAATAGTGACACTCGTCTTCATGAAAAGACAATTTAAACAATAGGTTACTAATCCTAATATTTTATATAAGCACTAAGCACATTAAGGCCACCAACAAAGTTGAGCCTAATCACATGTGTCCTCCATTCAATACATAAAGTAATTTAACGTGCCCCTGTTGCCCAACTAAAACAGAAATTATAATTCATACAGTTTTAATTAAAATCCATACTGGAACTGAATGCGTATCTGAGACCAGGCACACATCTTAGGAGTATCTAAAAAATGCATATAATTCCTCATCAATATTGAGGCCCTGTGGTTTGTTATTATTGATATTCAATATATATTTTGGCTCCAACTGTCTCAGTTTGGCCTCAGGGTCTCCACCTCTTTTATCTTTTGGGACCAGGGCTAAACAAGCGTATTTCATTAAGTGTGCATCCCCATTGTGTACTTACTCAAAATGCCGGGCGACAGGATAATTTTTTCCTTTACTGATTATGGCGCTAAGATGTTGCAGTATACCCCTATGTGCGGGTAATGCTGTGCTCCCTACATAGATTTTAGGGCATGGGCACTTTAACATATAAATGACAAATTCGCTGTTACAGGTTAGATGACACTTCACCCTAATCACTTGGTTGAATGGTGTAACTAACTGTGCTAGGTTTTTCCTATGTTGACAGGCTTCACTGCGATTACATTTGAGAAAGCCCTCCTTGCGTGTAAGCCATGTTTGCTTAGGTGTTCTAGCATTCAGTTCACTCCTGACCAGTTGGTCTCGTATAGACCTAGCTCTTCTAAAACAAATTTGTGGGTTATTGGGTATGTCCTGTCCAATTACTAGATCATTTTTGATCAAGTGCCAGTGCTTGTGCAGAGCTCTGCACAATCTATTATGGTCCACACTGTAAGATGTTATAAATGTCTGTTTATTAATTTTATGTTTAACTTTTGGCATAAACACTGTTTTATCTCTTTTGTTTAATCCTGCCCTTTTGGGAGCTGCATTGAAGAAACAAGTAATGATTTCTCTTTCAATGTTGTCATACTATTTTTCAGTACTGCATAGGCATCTTGCCCTAAAAATTACCCAAAGGGGATCCTTTTAATCGGGGGGTAGGATGAAAGCTACAGGTGCGAAGGGTGGTATTTTCTGCCACTGCTCTCCTGTACACTTTGGTTACCCATCTCTCTTCCTCTACCTTCACTAACACATCCAGAAGTTCAATTTCTCTTCTTGTGTTACAGTGCCCTTCCATAGCAAAAACAGATCACCTATGTATCTGACTTGAAGTATAATGTGATCCATCCACTGCTCCATGGCCCGAGCACCTGCTCCCTCCTCCATGCTGTATGTCAATTTGCATAACTGGATGTGAAACGGGTGCCCAAAGCTGTTCCTCTGATCACTTTTAAAAGGGCATCTTTAAACATAAACATATTCTTGGTAAGACACTACTCCATCATAAATATCAGCATTTTGTTGTGTTCCACAAACGTAATAGGTCTCACTGTAAAATAATTTTTAACTGCTTTCAAACCATCACTGTGTTTTATACTGATATAGTGCCAAAGCATCTAAGTTCAATAAGTACGTCACTTTCCAATTTGATATCAAACATTCTGCCCAGGAATTCTGCTGTGTCCTGCATGTATGATGGTAATGTTCTCACTAAAGGATTCAGAAAGTGATCTTTGTATTTAGACGCATTTTTTAAAGTGCAGACTTGTGCTGGGATGATCGGCCAACCAGGTGGTACATTGGTATTTTGGTGCACTTTTGGAATAATGTAAAACAAAGGTATCTTAGGATGAGGTTGTTAAAATAGCTCAATTCATCCCAACTCAGGAGACCTTGTTCAGCCTAGTCTGTTAATAAGATGGACAATACCTCATTGGCCTGTGTGTTTTCCATCTCTGTTAATCTACAATACCAGTCCTTATCATTGAAATGTTTGTAGGCTTTTTCCAGATGAGTCTCTTTTCTGTAAAACAATACTCCCTCCTTGTCTGAGGGCTTCACTTTGAAGTTATCATTGCTGGTAATTCTTCCATTGTTTGTTTGACTTCCCTATTCAGTGTTCCTTTCTTTATAAATCTCTTGTTCTTAGGTGATTGTATATCTCTTATCGCATTTATCATGTTTTCTCAGAATGTGTTGATGTTATCGCTCCCCATTTGCGGGATATATCTAGATTTTGCCCTGAATGTAGTATCTCCTCCTTCACGTAGATTAATATGGGAATGTCTTGTTCCATTAGATTTTCTATAGGCATATCCATATTTGTTGTTTCTACTTCCATTTCTAATAGTTCCATTAAAAGTTCATGATCAGAAGCCAATATTTTGTTTGCGGTTGTTCTTCCTCTCTCACTGTACTTACAGTCTCTTTTTTATTTTGCTTTCATGTAATTTTGCCAGTTACAATTTTCTCGTAAATTTGAACAGATCTATTCTCGTTTGTGAATAATCAAATTCAGCTTCTTGACAAAAAGATAAGCACACCACTACATTTCTTTTATCATTTTCTGATAACTCTATATCTGTTAGATTTGATATAGTCTGGGATTGTTCTGTTATTTCCAAAGGCTCCTCATATTCCTCCCACAGGTTTCTACCTTTTCTTATTTTTGCTGGCCTGACTCTTCTTTGTTTCCTCCTCCTCCTTTTGGTCTTCCCTGCCCCTTTTGGGCTAATAATCTGTTTTTTGGTCCCACCTTAAAAAAGGAAATTCATCTGCTATTGTGGTGCGACATTAGCTATTTCCTTGTCTGTTCCTTCCTCCAATTCTGAGCCAGGATCTGAGCTCAAATCACTGTGTGTTATATCCTGATATGTTTTGTTCACATCTTGTACTTTTGGCCTTCTCATAGTATCGAAATTCTTGGCAAATGTGTAAATTTGCACCCCGTTCATAATCCATATGGTCCCTTTGGAATTTGATTGCCTTTTGCGTTTTAATGCTGTGTTCATATATGGCCAATCTTTCTTTGAGACCTTGTCTAAATTTGGAGATCTTTTCTTTAACATCATCTGTATCTATTTCTTTATTTAATTCATCCAGTTTAGTATTGATATCTTTTCTTTCTATATCCACATATTTTACCAGAATTTTTAAAATACCCTGCAAGCTATTGGCATTATGTTCTGCCCAATCTTTAAGAAGGTCTGGGTGAGGTTTTTTGTATGTGGGCGTTATCATAATGTGTAATTCACATTGTGCACTGTCCTACTTCCATATATTTGTTCAAGGGTGTGTTTTCCCATCAACATGACATGACACTTCACTTTTTTTAGTTTCTCCAACAGTTGCAGTTTGTGCCATAAGCTTCTCTTTGCAGCCCCCGCTCCCTGTGAGCCGGCATTGGGTATAATTGCCATCCACTCTCTGAGAACAAGTCCAGAGCTGCCTGCTCTCTCTCAATGCATTCTTTCTTTCTCATTATGTATAAATGCTGCTTTTTACTGCATTCCAACTTTCTAACTGCTGATTGCGCTCCCACTCTCTTCGTAGACAAAGTGCATTGCTTCTGACTCCCACTTTCCCTCCACGGCACTCACTTGGGTGTCCTGTGGTGATAGGAGGGTCCTCTGGCTCCCTCTTTACTATGCCAACCTTCGGTACTGCGAGTTGCTTTCCAACCGGAGATGTGGGGGAATTCAAGCTGCCAATTTCCTCCATATAGCGAATGCAGGGGTGCAGCCTGACTGTCAGGAGTGCTGATATTTCAACACATTTGCCTTTGCATTAGATTATCACCATCCTTCGATACCTTTATCACAAGGACACTGCACACCCAGCAGGCTGAACAATACTTTATTTATGTAGGCGAGCGAGAAACAATCAATGCGTTACGGTTCCACCGTTTTTTTTATAAACATCTTTATATACATTTTTATATACAGGTGCACCAACAAAAACAAGGGACAAGCAGCGTTTCACATCTATTCCACTAATGCTTGATGTGGTGGCCATATTACTTTGTTTAAGTTCACATAACTTTTCATATTTACATATACTCTGAAAAATAAAATTAAATAAGGACTAAATGAGCGTTCGCAATGGGATCATAACGTGATTACTTTTCTTTAAGCTTTCACAAATAATGCATGGTTTACAGCGTATATACATCTATACTCGCTACTATTTTTAATTACTATTTAGGAACTGGGTCTAATTTGCTTTTAAGCTTACTTGACCAATTTGCAAGTCACACTTTAACCTATCCTATCCTGCTGCTAGCAACGCTTCGATCCAGAGGGAATTGGGGGTGGAGAGCTGGACAGTCACTGTGGGGTTAGCGGGCTAGTGGTCCGGCCGCCACTTCAAATTGCACAGTGACGCAATTGCGCAGCGCTGCCTTCCTGGAAACCGAGCTGTGTTCAATGCTCGCCAGGATCTATTGATTTTAAATCTGTCACTTGCTACGATTTTTAATTACTGTTCAGGAACTGGGTCTAATTTGCTTTTTAACTTAATTAACCAATTTGCACGTCACACTTTAACCTATCCTATCCTGCTGCTAGCAACGCTCCGTTCCAGAGGGAATTGGGGGCGGAGAGCTGGACATTTACTGCGGGGTTAGCGGGCTAGTGGCGCGGCCCCCACCTACAGAAGGCACGCTGTCGCGATCGTGCAGCGCTGCCTTCCTGGTTACCGAGCTGTGTTCAATGCTAGCCAGGATCTATTGATTTTAAATCTGTCACTCGCTACTATTTTTGATTACTGTACAGGAACTGGGTCTTATTTGCTTTTAAACTTACTTAACCAATTTGCACGTCGCACTTTAACCTATCCTATCCTGCTGCTAGCAACGCTCAGTTCCAGAGGGAATTGGGGGCAGAGAGCTGGACAGTCACTATGGGGTTAGCGGGCTAGTGGTCTGGCCGCCACCTACGAAAAGGCACACTGACGCAACCGCACAGCGGACGCATGCAGCAGGCGCACCACTGGTGCGCCGAAGGCGCTCCTAAGGCAAGCCCGTCTTCGCCCGTCTGCGCTCAGACCGGACTCAGGGCCCGTCGCCCTGGTTAATCGGGGTCAGATTTTATTACTTATCCTAGAGACTTCCTCATGAGACTAAATCCACGTCATGGGAAAGCTCACTGCCCTGGGATTTATCCAGAAGCTATGGCCACAGACTGAGCAGGTACATGTCCCATGTGCTGTTAGACCTATCCTATCATCCTGAATCGGTCTGTGGGTGGCCATGTTATAAATGGTAAACTCTCCCCCCTCAAATGTCTAATTTTAAATGCGAGGTCACTGGTCAAACACAACATGGAACGTGCATTATTGCTTGTTGAACATCATATCAAGCTGGCACTTATAACGGAGACCTGGTTTGACAATACCTCAGGACCTGATCTAGTTAAAGTAATAGCGCTGGGTTTTCTATGCTATTCACATGATAGACCCATCAGGAGAGGTGGTGGGCTGGCGGTTATCTATCATAACTCATTGGAACCCTCCTTCCTCCCAGCCTTAAACGCTGCTTGTAAAGCTCTGGCACTCAGAGTATGCACTTCTAGCCATGACACATTTAAGGGAATTCTTCTCTATCGCCCCCCTGGTCACAGAGGTGAGTTTCTGGAATCTATGGAGACGCTACTAGAAGACGGGCTATGCTCAAATCTTTTCACTGTAATGGGGGATTTCAATTTCTATCTTGAGGATAATAAAGACCCAGATACTGTAAAGCTGTGCCAAGTGATGAGTGGGGGGGATCTCAAGCAGCGGGTATAAGGTCCTACCCATGCAGCAGGACATACTCTTGATGGGATCTACTCTAACCATCCCAATTTGATCTGTACAGCAGTATTGCCGCTCCCGTGGAAAGATCACTCTGCAATTCTATTCGAAGTCGCACAGTTAACACATCCCAAGATAAATCTGAGCCTAAGGATAAGATAGCCACAAGGGTCTGGAAAGATATTAATAGTATAGAGCTAAGAAACCTACTTAAAGTGACTGCCCATGATCTACCTGAGGGAATTGATGATGCAACTGCCGCCTACACGGAATGGGTAGAGGCAGCTTGCAATAAACGTGCCCCGGTAAAATGGTGGACTCCCAAACGGATCCATCCATCAGCTCCCTGGTACTCAGAAGAATTAAAAGTACAAAAACAAGCCTGTAAATGGCTAGAGCGACTCTGGAGAAGTGACTACTGCAAGACCGATAAAGAGGCCAATAAAGAAAGTCTCTCTCTCTACAAGAAACTACTTCAGGACACTAAAAAGAGTTTCTTTTTGGAGCAGATACATTTGGCAAAATCCTCCTCCAAAGAACTCTTCAGAACTATTGTTAAACTCACAGTCCCCTAAATGCCTACAATTCAAAGCAGCTCTGAACTGTACGAAAATCTTGCTTCCGCTTTTCAGTTAAAGGTGGAAGCCATATTTTCATCTTTTGCCCTCGCACAAGCTAATGATGATGGAGACTCCACCATAATGGAGCCCAATGGGTGAGGGGCAACATTAACGCTAGACAGCTTCTCTCCCCTGGAGACACAAGATTTGATTAAACTCCTGATGTCTACTCAATCAGGTCCTCTGTTGGATCTATGCCCAGCTGACGTGATTAAGCTAATTCCAGAAACCATTGCGGAAGCTCTTCCTCCCCTGTTCAATCATATTTTTAAGGTGGGACATTTCCCCCAAAAATTGGAAATGGCATCCATCCTGCCCCTGCTTAAAAAAGAACCTCAACCCCAAATCCCGAACAACTACAGACCTATCTCCTGCCTCCCACTACCTGCAAAAACGATCGAGAAAGCCTTGAACGTGAACTCAGTCGGTTCTTGCAGACCAATAACATCCTCGACCCAATGCAGTTTGGATTCAGAGCGGAACAAAGCACCGAACTGGCTTTGATCAAGTCCACCGAGGAGGTTAGAGATGCCTTGGACCAAGGAGGCACCGCAATTCTGATCATGTTAGATCTCTCTGCGGCCTTCGACACTGTCTATCATAAAGCTTTTATGGACCGGTTATCAGAAATTGGAGTTCAAGGCATGGCCTGGAACCTCCTTAAATCATTCCTTACCGACAGACTACAATCAGTGGATTTGGACAAGGCTAGGTCCAAGCCCTTCTCCTTGCCGTGTGGGGTACCTCAGGGGTCCTCCCTGAGTCCCACACTTTTCAATGTATACGTGTCACCGCTGGGAGCCCTGATAAGAACATTCAGGTTGCAACTGACGTCTAATGCAGATGACACGCAAATAGTACTGTCTCTTCAGCGTGGCCAGGAATCGGAAACCGGTAGGACATGTCACGACTGTATGAAAGATATCTCGTATTGGATGGCGTCCAACTGCCTGAGACTGAATTCCGGGAAAACTGAAGTCATCATTTTCGGGAATAACATTAATATCTGGACACCGGAATGGTGGCCAAGTGAACTGGGAACGCTTCCAGAACAATCTGAAAATGTGAAGAACTTGGGGGTGATTGTTGATAAGAAACTCACTTTTGAAGACCAGATCAATGGGGTTGTCTCCTCATGTTTTTTTCTCAACAGAATTCTGAGGAAAATAAAGTTTCTTCTTTCTGATGATAGCCTGAGAGCTGCAGTTACAGCAGCACTTATTATGGCATGCTTGGACTATTGTAATGTTCTCTATTTGAACATTCAAAATAGACTCATGAGCAAACTCCAAGTAGTGCAGAACGCAGCAGCCAGGCTATTGACGGGCACACCTAGGTTCGTCTCAGTCAAGAGGGAACTAAGACAGCTTCATTGGCTTCCTGTGAAACAGCGAGCTCAGTTCAAAGCCCTTTGTACAGATTTCAAGGCCCTAAATGGTAATGGTCCTGACTATCTGAAACAACGGTTTCAATGGTATGTCCCTAGTAGAACCTTGCGCTCTCTGACTGCAAAACAAGTGATAATTTTCTTAGTTAAAAGAGCCCTTATGGGTGACAGGAGTTTCATTACATTTGCCTCTAAGGCCTGGAATAACCTACCGATTCACCTCAGAAATGCTTCCGGGCTCCTCTCCTTCAGAAGGGATCTGAAAACTTGGCTTTTCACAGTATAGATGCCTCACTTCGCGGGAACCTTTTAGGCAGCACTCAGCGCCAGGACACCTTAGGGTAACAGCCGCACTTTAGAAACCTTAATAACATAACATATACGTATACATATATAAACACTGAAAAAAAAACATATACACATACAGCCACTAGCACACCTACACACAAGAATACAGTCACACAGCCATTCACATAATATGTGAGTAGTATCACTCAGTAATAGTGGACCTAGTATACTAATTTAACTTTCATAGTAGGTTAGCATATATGTTTAACAATCGTAAACTCTTTAGAAAATGCTTACACTCACTAGATGATGTCATCAGTGATGTCACTGACCATACCATGAGTGATGTAATATGTGATATCATAACTAGTGCATTTCAGGAACGTAGGTTATAGTTAGCTCAGGTAATTATAACCTGAATTTCATTGGTTTTGTATGACTGAAATCTGAACCCAACTATAACCTCCTGTAACCTTTGGGTTTTGCAAGTGAATTTCTAAGGCTTTTAAATTCAATTGCCTAACTATAACATCCCTACAACCTATGTTTATTAAGTGACTTTCTAAGGTTTTACAAATTCTATTTCCTAACTATAATATCCCTGTAACGTTTGTTATTTTAAGTGAATTTCTATGTTTTTTTTAACTAGTAGTCGTGTTTGCTGAGTGGTAGAGAAAAGGAACGGGCCCCTGAAGACCTCTAAGCAATCCTGCTGATGAATACAGGCCCCAGCTAGGCCCGCAGGACACAAGGGTTCGCTCTCCTGTAATGGAATCTATAAGGAAGTTGGCACGGAAACTGCAAAGTACAAAGACAAGATTTATTAACCCTTAAGGGTGGTCCTACAATCCATACAACACTCTTCAGTATTGCATAGAGTAGCACAAAGAACTTGCATACATGGTCCCCTTTTATACACAATAGAGGGGCTCATAAGTGGGTGGATACAACATGAGGCTGGAGAACATTACCTTGTATGGTCATTTTCGATACTGAATCAATATATGGGCGGAGCTGACACACTCCTTGAGCCCGCGAAAACATGGTCAAGCAAGGCTAACTGATAACAGATGTGGTCAAGTCTGGGCATGCGCCAGATGGACAAAGGAGCTATTTATAGACTGTTACTAGGCAGATTACAAGAGCAACTAACACAGAGGTTGGACTCTTCTCTTGTTGAGCACGTGGAGACATGATAATACAAAATGGAGTCCGAACTTCAGTCAACATAACAGAAGAAACATACTCTAAAGTAAGGGAATTCATGTCTTTAGTAAATGCTTAATCACATTGTTGTTTCAATTTACAACAGACGACCCTTTCAGCATTTACTGAAGACATCCGGTTTGTTAGGGTAATCATCATATATGTCAATTGTCATCATTTCTTCGACTTCTTTAGCTAAACGCTTCTGATGTGCGACATCGGCAATAGCCTTCTTATCGGGGATACAGAATGATACACATAAGGAACAGAGCAAGGGACCACATTGAACACAGATACAACAAGAAAACAGAACTGCTACAATGATACAGAGACCAGTTAAGACCTTCCACCCCCAGGCAGTGATCAATGCCCAAAACCATCCAGAAAAGGACCAAGTGCCGTTTTCTGTATGGATTTCAGCTGCAATTTTATGTAATTTATTAATGGCATTATAAACTGACGGCGTATGATCAGGAATGAACACACAGCAACTACTTCCGATAATTTTACATGCTCCACCTCTGTCAGCTAGCATAACATCTAATACCATACGATTCTGCAATGCAACAATTCTAGTAATTTGCAATTCTTCCGTAAGATTCCCAAGAGCAGCAGCAGTTTGGTTTGTCACAGCCTCTACCACTCTTGTTAATCTTCGAACCTTCCTACTGTTGAGGGCAGCTCCAACAAAGAAAAACAATCCTAAATTAAAATCAATATACTGTTGCAGACTGGTATCAGTCTGATCTACATCATCAATTGATAGAGTACGTTTATACCTATTTACAGTCACATTATTCAATAATTTCAGATCTTTGTGATAAGATGCTGGCGCTAAGAATACAGGAGGTAATAGGAATGCCACATAGCATACCCCAGACCAACCAGCCGGCAAACGGTAATAACCTTTATTTCCACACACAAAGTATGTATTATGGGACGCTAGAAAGGTACTATTGTTCAACCCATCAATGTTCAGAACGGTAATACAATCACTAACGCCAACAGGAATAAAGCCCACACTCTGGACACACAGGTCCGCTTGAGCTTGTGCCACTTGAATCACAAATTTGTCCTTTCCCACAGTGTCTCTAGTGTTCGTGAAGATGTAGGGAATGGATTCATTGTCCGGTCGGTACTCTTCCCATTCCCAGATCGTCCCATTCGCTTGCGGATACCCATTTTTATCCTGGTGACATTCTTTATTGAGTCTGAAGAGTAATCGTCCCACTGTCGGTTTCCGAGTAGCAAAAAGCAAAGTGTACCATGCTCTACAAGGAAAGGAAGTGGTATGAATAGCGTTCCTCCTTTCTTCTGATGGGCTGGCATCATCCCACATATCCAACAGTTCGTAGCGTTCGTAGCAACGTGGGTATGATGCAGCATCTGGATGAAAGTGTTATTCAAATAAGACTGTCGATGCTTCAATTCTTGATACGGTAGTGTATAAAAGTAGTGCTCCTCAGGCACCGGAGTTGTCAACACAAGTAGTTTCCGAGCGGGAGTCACATCCTCCACAAACCATGTGGTTATCCCAACAATAGCTACTGTCAGCATGAACCCTGATGCACAAAGAATTTTCTTCCTCTCCATGATAGAATGAAAGAGAACCCAATATCTTCCTGAAACTAAAAATTTGTCAGAACTCTTCCCCTTGGGCAGCGGTCGATTTCTTCACCAGCGGGCCAAGACGGGTGTCGCTACACTAATGCAGGGCTGATCCCCCCCCCTTGCCTCATTGGCTCTCCGTTTCACTAACCCAAGGGCCGTTCTGACAATATGTCCCGGTACTGAAGAACTCACTTCCTTGGTCTAAGATGATATCGCCTTCCTCCAGGAGTCGCGTGGTCCGGAAAGAGCTCCTCAGTGGCGTTTGGCTCCGCAGCACGGCCTGTCTCTGCAGCCAGGATTTCTCGTTGATCGGTCAGCACAGCAGGTTCCACCAATCCAGGCGGCACCTTCCGACAGTGCAGGGAATGGATCCAATTCTTTCTGTTGGAAACTCGCACAGCCGTCCTCGTTGCAAGGAGGACCTGCTCAGGACCCACCCATCTCGGTTCCAAGCTGTTTGTCCTGTCGAAGATTTTTACCATCACATGGTCACCAGGTCGGAGACCATGTCCTTCACCGGTAGACCGATCAGGGAGCGCCTCTCGGACCTGTTGATGAATAGAAACCAAGTTATCCGTTAACCGTGCCAGATAATCGTTCATCATTACACAAGGTACATCGTACACAGCCTTAGGTTTTGGTGGACCCCAAATATTCATTGGGCGTCCAAAGACAACCTCATACGGTGTAAGACCGGTTCGAGAGTGTGGTACCGACCTAATTGACAATAACGCCAGCGGTAAAGCATCTGGCCAAGTCAAAGACGTCGAAGCTTGAATTTTAGCGATCTTGAGCTTCAGTGTACCATTATACTTCTCAACTAGTCCTGCAGACTGAGGGTGAAATACTGCGTGGAACTTCTGGGTGATGCCCAGGCCCCTCAGGACATACTTTATAACATCCGCTACAAAGTGGGGTCCATTATCACTCCACAGAAGTCTACAAACGCCATATCGAGGGAAGAACTCCTTCAACAGCAGCTTCGCAGTAGTCATTGCAGTATTGTCTTTCGTAGGGTATGCTTCAACCCATTTACTGAAGGCGCAAACCACTACTAGAACATACTTCAAATTGTTACAGCGCTCAAGCTGGATGTAATCCATCTGCAAAACCTCGAAGGGTGCAGTAGGTGTCACAAATCCTCCTGCCGGAGTTCGGGTACCTTTCCCTGGGTTATACCTCAGGCAGATCATACAGGTCTGCACCACCCTCTTTGCCGTGCTAGCAATCTCTGGATGCTCCCAAACTTGAGTAAGCAATTTCACAATTGCGGAAGCCCCAACATGTGCTAGCCCATGTGCCATCTGAACCATAGGTTGTACGAAAGCCGTGGGTAATTTCCATCTATCCATCTGCTTATTTCTCCAGCAGCCTTCATCATCCAATTCTCCCTCGCTAGCCCATTGCTCCCGCTCTTTATCAGAAGCGGTCCTTTGCACTTCTCGCACTTCCTCCTTCGCATCATGCCATCTTTCCACCTGTGACTTCACTACATATATGGCAGTAGCACCGGGCTGCATCGCAGTCTCCCGTGCCACTCGGTCCGCTAACGCATTCCCTTCTCCAACTTTATCAACTACTTTCCTATGGGCGCTACATTTAACGATGGCAATTTTCTTCGGATATGTCAATGCAGTTAAAAGGTTATGAACTAACTCTCCATGCATTATCTGTACTCCATGTGACGTTAAAAACCCTCTCTCCTTCCAGAGCAGGCCAAAGTCATGTGCTACTCCGAAGGCATAGCGGCTATCTGTATAAACATTCACACACAATCCTGTACTGAGCTCACATGCTCGTGTTAATGCTATCAGTTCCGCTGCTTGAGCTGATTTCTGTGGTATGCGTGCTGTCTCCACTATCGTTTGTAACGTGGTAATTGCATACGCTGCTGAAGTCGTACCATCTGGTAACTTCAGGCATGATCCGTCCACCCACAGTTCTCCATCTACATCTGGAAAGGGCGTATCCTGGAGATCAATACGACCCTTTGTTTGTTCCTCAGTCACAAGAATACAATCATGTGCTTTCCGTGCTTCAGACTGATTCTCGGGGTATGGCAACAATGTGGCCGGGTTTAACGTTACGCACCTCTTTAACGTAATATGAGGAGCCAAAAGTGTCAACTCATATCCCGTTAACCGGGCACTGGTCAAATGCTGCGTCTTTGTTTGGTTAAGCAGGGCATCAACAGCGTGAGGGACTAATACCAACAACTTATGGGATAACACAATTCCCTCGCTCTGGCGTATTGACACAGCTGTCGCCGCAACCGAGCGAAAACACCCTGGTAATGCTCGAGCGACAGGATCAAGTACAGCCGAAAAATATGCACAAGGGCGCTGCTTATCGCCGTGCATCTGCACTAAAACTGACAACGCACATCCATCTTTCTCATGCACATACAACGAAAAGGGTTTTGCATAATCAGGGGTTCCTAACACTGGTGCTGAACAGAGGGCCTGTCGTAATTGCTGAAAAGCAGCGTCACACTCATCTGACCAAGGGATCGGGATAGGCGTGTCTTATGTCAAAAGGGCTAATAATGGCTTAGCTATATGTGAAAACCCCAATATCCACTGCCTACAGAAAGAAACAAGACCCAAAAATGCACGCACATCCTTCTGCGTGGACGGTGTCGGTGTGTCCAAAATTACTTGGATACGATCCGGTGTGAGTGCACGCCCCTCCTTAGACAAAAGGTGACCCAGATAAGTCACCTTTGGTCTACAGAACTGCAATTTCTTCCTAGATACCTTATGATTGTGGGATGCCAAAAAGGAAAGTAAGGATAACGTACTCTTTTCACACAACTCCAAGGTGTCAGCCGCCAGCAAGATGTCATCGACATATTGAATGAGGGCGACCCCCTCGAGTAGAACAAAGGAATCCAATTGTCTTTTCAAAGCTTGACTGTAAATGCTAGGGCTTTCTGTGTAGCCCTGAGGGATCCTACAAAAACGGTAAGATCTATTATTTAAAGTGAACCCAAAAAGATATCGGCTATCGGGGTGAATGGGAATGGAAAAGAAGGCATTTTTCAAATCGATAACTGAGAACATGGTCGCCGTAGGCGGGACCAAAGTAAGCAACGTCGTGATATCAGAAACCACTGGGTACTGAGGTATCACGATCTTGTTTACTTCTCTCAAATCAATTATAAACCGATAAACTCTGGCATCCGTATCCTTTTTCAAAATGGGGAGAATCGGGCTATTACAGAGGTTATAGGGAACTTCCTCCACTACCCCCACTTTGTTCAAATCCTGCACAATCTGTATGAGAGCCTCCTCCCCCTCCTGGGAAATACGATACTGTGGGAGGCGTGGTAACACCGCCCCCTCCTGGACACTAATGTGGACCGGCGGAATCACCATTTGTCCCACGTCAGTATCCGAAGTGGCCCACAAAGCACGAGGGAGGGTAGCTAACAGAGCATCCTCTGTGACCACACACATCCGTTCAGACCGGGGGTAATTGTCATTTAATATTACCCGCACACCAGCAGGGGAGCAGCGGATCGTAGCCCTGAAATGCTTCAACATATCAAGGCCCATAATGTTATCCGGCGTGTACGGGGCAAGCAGAAACGGGCAGGGTGCAGAAAAAGAATCGACCTGAAATGTGAGAGGTTGCGAAAGAGGGCTTCGGGAGAGTGTACCGTCAAACCCTACCGATGTAACCATTAAGCCAGATGGGGGAGCCCTCGGAACCAATTGTTTAGACAGCGCACTACGTGTCGCTCCGGTATCCACCAGGAACTGATCAGTAGAGCCCAAAACCTCAGCCGATACATAAGGACCCTTCTGATCAACCGGAACCTCAACTGATTCTAACCCCCATCCAACGCATTCCTATGCATGCTGAGAATCATGGTACCCTGAACGATCAATCCCCGCCACTTGATACTGGTTCTGGCGATCGAAAACATTTGATCTATCCCGTTGCAGCCCAGCAGGGTCAAAACGAGCGTGGTCGTTAGAATTCCCTCTAAAGTTCGAGAAACCCCCTCTACCTCTCGGGCCACCCTGACTATGCCCCTGACGCGAAGCATGCAACGCCGGGCAATCTCTAGCCCAATGTCCCGATTGCTTACAATACGCACATTGATTCCTATTCAAATCAGATCGGCCCGAGGGAGGACCATAAAATCCTCCCCTACCTCTATTAACACCCCGTCGAGGCGGGCCATATACTTGTGCCAACATCACCTTTGTTTTTAGATCTTTCGATTTCTTTTCCTCCTGGCCCTTCGCTTCTTGCTCCTGACGCTCATAATACTGAGCTATAGTCAGGAGTGCCGTCGGGGTCGCGGAGGACCAAGAACTCTCACTCGCTTTTAGACGGGCCGCAACTGCCGGCAGCAGATTAGCCACATATTTATCCGCAAAAAGGTGGCGACCCGTATCATCCGTAAGCGACTGGCCACTAAAGTCATGAAACGTCTCCTCAAAGCGCGTAAAGAAGTCTGCAACTGACTCGTCAACTTTCTGCTTACATGAAGCTAACATATTCCAGTCAATCTTTTTAGGGGGGATGATTGTCTTCAGCTTAGTCAGAATAGCAGCGGGGAGATCTAAGATAATCTGTGGTGGTTTCTGCGCGGGCTTCCGGTCCTTATCCTCATCTTCAAGATCAGACCACCGAGCCTTAAAAGCAGCTATATCATCCACCTTTCGGACAGATCGCCACATATCCGGTGGTAGAATAAGACCAAAGAACAGGTCTATATCCGCTAAGGTCATAACGCAAGAGTTCAAGGCCCCCTCGACTTCTTCGTAAAAGGCCGCTGGATTCTTGCGGGGATCAGGCAATGCATTCTTCAATGCCATAACATCAGCTCTATGCCAAGGAGTATAAACCCAATTATACACAAAATATCCCTTAGCATCAGCGGAGGTGATGTCCGGGCTAGTCCCCGCTCCTTTAGGAGGAACATACAAAGGCGCCGCCTCTCGCATTGGTTTAGCATGCACTATGTCATTCTTATCTGACTGGGAGGTGGATGAGTGGCCCTCTGCTGTACACGAATCCGACTGCTTCTCCTCCCCCGCTTGTTGGCGCGCTTTTTCTTTAAGGCTCAGCACCGCGTCCCGTAATGCGAACAGCCGCCGAGCCGTATCAGGAGCCTTAGAGGAAGAGAAAACACCGTTACGCAATGCTTTAGCATCCAACACCACATCGTCAGGCTCAAAGACACTGGAATATTTCCGGAAAGCAGCAATCACTTCATCAGCAAAATGGCCCAAAAAATACAATTTCTCTCTATCCTGCCACAGCCCCCAAGAATAGAACAGTTCATCCAGGGACACCTTGCCCTTGAGTGCACGGAAAGAAACTTGCCGAAGCTCAGCCATTCGCTCAGCCGGTAGCATGGACCGCGTATCTACCTTACCCGGAACCGGGTCAGAATCTTGTGGCCTCGGGGCAGATGCGCCAACATAAGGGGGCGGAGAGCGATCTAGTAAATAAAAATCATCATCAAGATTATTAAGGACAGGATAAAGTGGCTGCCGAACAGCATATTGACCCGAGACTTGCAGCCTACGCTCTTTCTCTTGTCTCTCCGTCTGTTCTCTGTCCTCCCGACGCCTCGCTTCCTGTGCCCGCACATGATCATTCTTCCGTTGTTCTTTATCAAACAGCGCTTTCTCACGCTTCTCTCGCTCACGCACTTCCTTCACCCACAACCGCACACACTCAAACATATCCTGACGAGCACGCCGTTTACACATACACTGTTCCACATACTCAATCTTACGTATATCAAACGATCCATACAAAGGCCATCGTAACTCAGGATCCTTCTTAGTATATTTCCTCCATACTGTGCTGTACATTATGGAAGAAAGACCATGCTTCACATACATATCCCTATTAGGAGTCCCCTCTGGGGGTGCCGGAGCAGATTCCTCGAGGTTCAACCGGTTTCCAAAGCAGCAGCACCACTTACGGAGTGCGCTAAAAGCAGGCATGCTCAAAAATAATGCAAAATATGCAATATTATAAAGAAAATGGCACTTAATCGTTGCGCCGTTCAAAGTTACACCACTCCGGAGAAATCTCTCCACATTACCTGCCTATATGTGTTGCAACGCATATATTTTCACAATAACCAATACAAAATATGACCAGTCATCACAAATCAAACTCAAATAGCCAAACCAGGCTTCAAAAACTCGGAGCAAGTACCGTACAACGGTTCTTACCAATCAAGAGTCCAGATTCCAACTGCCAAGCTCCAAAATCGCCCAAACGGCTTTCACGGCAGGACCGACAGAAGAGGTCTCAGTCGAGGACCGGCGCCACCCAGACGGTCAGCTCGGAAGGGAAGGAAGAAAAAACCTCGGGATGCCAGGGCTAAAACGCTGCTGGCAGTGATCACATCCCCGGCCAAATTTCTCACCTTCGTCGCGACCAGTCCTTCGAGCATCCGAGTCGCCGATGAGCCCCACGTGACGGGCGCCAATTGATGAATACAGGCCCCAGCTAGGCCCGCAGGACACAAGGGTTCGCTCTCCTGTAATGGAATCTATAAGGAAGTTGGCACGGAAACTGCAAAGTACAAGGACAAGATTTATTAACCCTTAAGGGTGGTCCTACAATCCATACAACACTCTTCAGTATTGCATAGAGTAGCACAAAGAACTTGCATACATGGTCCCCTTTTATACACAATAGAGGGGCTCATAAGTGGGTGGATACAACATGAGGCTGGAGAACATTACCTTGTATGGTCATTTTCGATACTGAATCAATATATGGGCGGAGCTGACACACTCCTTGAGCCCGCGAAAACATGGTCAAGCAAGGCTAACTGATAACAGATGTGGTCAAGTCTGGGCATGCGCCAGATGGACAAAGGAGCTATTTATAGACTGTTACTAGGCAGATTACAAGAGCAACTAACACAGAGGTTGGACTCTTCTCGTGTTGAGCACGTGGAGACATGATAATACAAAATGGAGTCCGAACTTCAGTCAACATAACAGAAGAAACATACTCTAAAGTAAGGGAATTCATGTCTTTAGTAAATGCTTAATCACATCGTTGTTTCAATTTACAACACTGCTGTGTGGGAATTACTGTATGTAATAGGAGGTGTAGTTGACCCCTAAGGATCCTGATGGGCCAAGGGGACTGCAACCCCAACTAGTAGTGCATCAGGAGGCCCGTTTGCAGTGTGGTGGAGAAAGGGGGCTGGCCTCCAACTACCTCACACCAATCCTGCTGTGTGGACTTACTGGAGGTAACAGGAGGTGTAGTTGTCCCCCAAGGACTCTTAATAGCCAAGGGGACATCGTCCTCAAACTAGTTGTGTGCAAGCAAGCTTGTTTGCAGTGTGGTGTAGAGAGGGTGATGGCCTCCGACAACCTCTCAGCAATCTGGCTAAAAGAGACCTATTGGAGGTAACAGGAGAGGTAGTTGGCCCCCAAGGACCTTCAGCTGACTAGGGGATTTCATCCCCAAACCAGTAGTGCACCAGGAGTCGTGTTTGCGGAGTGATGGTGCAAGGGTCGGGTCTCCGGTGACTTGCCGGTCTGCTTTTTGTACTTTAATTTAAAGATTAGGGGAGGGGAAAATACTCTGCTTTCAGCAAGTGAGAGCATTTGTGAGCACTCACTTGCCAAAAGAGGGAAACTCTCAGCAAGCCAAGGAAAACTGCAAGTACCAGGGCTGGGCACCCCTGAGACAATGCAGGAGCAGGTACCGGGGGACGGTAGTCCCCAGGGCCATGAATGGCTCCAGGAGGGGGGCCCCTCTAGAATGTTTCCTCTGACCCCAGGGAGGTGGTGGTCCCCGGGGTTGCGGGGGGTCCCCCACACTCATTTGTATTAAATCCCAGGGAAAGTGGTGGTTCCAGGGACTACTATAAGCCCTAGGCGGGGGCCCCATGTGACCCCATAATTTTCCAGCCCCCAGTGCCCCTGGGGGCAAAATAAATTGAAAACGCAGGAAACCGTGTTTTTGTTTTCTTACATTTCTGGAAATGTTAGAATATGGCAGCTGATTTTTATCCGTTTAAAAAAATGCTTTTTAGCAGTAGTAGGGTCTCTGGGGGACCCCTGCACCACGGCCAGGGGATCAGGGTGCCCTACTCTGGCCCCTTTTCTTTTTCAAGCTGACTCCCAAGATGCCTGCCAACACTTCCTGGTTGAAGTGTTGGCAGCCATGCAGATTTTGGCATTGATCACTTAATTCTCTGTAAGAATCTGCAGACCTAAATATCTATATTTTTACACAATATCGCGCAATCTGTGTAAAGGTAGATTTTACCTTTCTGCCAAATTAGGTGTAATTGCGTCCATCGTTTTGGCTGTAGTCGTGTTCAAAGTCCTATGGGAATTAATATGGGAAAAACACGTTATGGGACCCCCTTTTTCCTCCCCTGCTTAATGAAACACCCCAAAACTTTCAACGCAGCAGCTGGAACCACTAAAGTATATAAATTCCGTTAATATTCATCAAGCAGCACCAAAGTTATTGGCAAAAGAAAAAACACTCTTCCTTTGGCAACGAGGTCCTAACTATAACAACCTACTGGTGACCTTCAGTAGGTAATATATATATATATATAAATGTATTCACTGAAAACACCAAATGTTACAGGGAAATTATAGTTATGTGCACTTCTAGCAACTTTGTGGATGCTTCTTAACAGCAAACTAGCTTATTACCAAACTACTGTTTTAGAGCTCCTAGCAGTCTTCTCTTGGAGTGAAATCCTACAGTAAGTAATGCAACACAACATCCTGCATCTTCATTTGTTTACCTGTGTTCGTGTGCAGTAATAATTATGTTGCAGTATCTTTTGTTCTGCTTGCCTTTTTGCTTTGTATTTAAGTAGCTATACTTCACTAGGTGCACCATTTATGCAGCTAACTAACTCGGTTTGCAATAAGATTAAAACAGGGCCTGATCCAGTACCTTGGTGGCTTATGTCGAAGAGTATAACGTGTTGCATGACACGGATGGACCACTTCAAAATTGGAGCAAAAAAGTAAACTATGGTGGAGTCAAATAGGGCCATACCCTAAACTAGCTTGACAAAACCATCTAAGATTGTTACCCATACTTGTCCATGTGTGTAGGCAGCCATTTTGAAATGTTTTTGTCACGTGGTAACAAAATTATAAGATAGCTTTGTGTGTGTGTGTGTATGCGTGTGTACACGTGGGCAAGCTTGCTCAGGCATGGTGGCCATTTTACAAAGACGTGACAAACTCTGTTCCAAAATTCCTGCCCATGCATCCACATGCATGCTTCAACAGCCATCTGGAAAAGGCTTTGGCGATACATTGTGCAAAAGCAAGCACACACTGCCAGACTTAATAGATCAGTTCCAGGACCTTAAAGGTGAGCCCTACTTGCTTTGACAATGTTTGTTTCATTTTACCTTCAGTATTTTTTTTAATTCTACCTTAACCTTCTTAGGTATGTTCCATGTAATTTGACTGAGTTTACCTGACTGTTATCCTTTGTTGTTATTGTCTTTTATATCTCTTTATCAGGAACATCTCTAAAGCCAGCCTCTAGTACCTTGCTGTTTTCCTGACCTTTTCCATAGTTTATGTTGGGTATGTGTCATAATGGGAGGAGCAGCATGGTGATCTCTGCCAGGTGCTTCCAGGCAGCCTCTCCCACTGGAGAACGCCTAGCCTGCTTGCTCAATGCTGACTGTCTTATAAAAGGACTTCTGGCTCATTCAAAATCCAGTCAACTCCTGAAAGGACGCAAAGCTTTCCCACCATCAGACTTTGAGGCACTTGACTCGAGCTTGAAGCAACAGGTGAGGAAGGTCTGTATATATATATGTTATGTTAGCTAGTCTTCTAATGCGCACAGCTACTCCGAGGAGTGTCCCGGCGCGAGATATATATATATATATATTTGTGTGTGAATATAAATCTGCGTGTGTGTGTGTATATATCCTTAAGTACTTTGCATTTAGAACGTGCTGCCTATGAGGAGATCAATTTGGCTTCAACTCTACCCCCGACTGCGTGATGGAAAAATAACAGCTTTTAACGCTTTGAGCAGAGGGCAATAATTCTGAAGGAGATTATTCTCTCTCTCTATATATGAGAAAGTAAATATATAAACTAAAGTCCTATAGGCCATAACAGTCGGCTGTGTACTGCTTCCTGCTTGAGCACTAGGACTCAGTTCAGCCAGTCAAGATGTTGTGGTGCTCCTGAAAGTGGGTCAAACTTGTACAGCCGTATTCAAGTTTAGCAGCACTGTTCCGCACCGCTAGCTATTTTAATAAACTGGCAAGAACATTTTATATTAAATGTTGTAGTTATTGAAATGTGTGTTGACTGGCGCTGCGATGACCGGGGAGCAGCAGTCGGCTGCTGCACTGCAGGGAAGGTGTGGCCGGCAGGCCTAGGAATAAAGCACTCAGGACAAGTGGCTCAGGGGCATATTAACAAGCGGCAGCAATAAGTATCGCTGGCCGCTCTTAGCGTGAGTCATTTTATCACCTGCTATCGCAGGAAATTATCACCATGCTAGCGTTGTATTAACAGCGCATAGCGCAATGGCGATAATTTCCCAGCGATAGCGATGTTTTCCATAGAACATCGCTGGTTTTCCAGCGACGTTCCATGGAAAGCGGCAATAACCTTGCTGATACGACCCTGTGGTCGTATCAGCATAATCCACCCCCAATGGTAAGTATAGCTAAGTCTGCATTTTAGAGATGTTAGTTTTTGGAGAAAACAGCTGTGTTCTCCAAAAACTAACGTCTGCTAAAACGCGTGGGCAGCCTTGTGAATATTGCGATGTGTACATCAGCGATATTTAGAAGGTTGTACTGCCCAGTGACGCCCACTTTGCATCTCACTAGAGATGCAAAGGGAGGCGTCGGGTAAAAGGGTGCTAACATGCGCTAATGCATGTTATCACCCTCTTGTAAATAGGGCGATATTTTCATCTCTGCTTTTTTGGCTTTAAAAGCCAAAAAGGCGGAGATATGGCCCTTGTAAATATGCCCCTTGGTTTTTAGCAGTGGTGGTGCAGGTGATTCTAAACTGGCCCCACTTGCCCGCACCCACATGTATTACTTGTGACCCACGTGGTACGCGAGACCCCCGGGCCGGGTAACATATTGAGGACACACCTGCTGCACACGGGTGCGTCCTTTGACTCCATTCTACCAGTTATCTCACTAGCGGAACATTACAAAAGGGATGGTGAATCAGGGGTGGGGATTGTTCGTTTTTTGTTTTTCATAAACAAATTGCAGGTTTGTGAGTTTGTTTCTGAAAAACAAAATAAAATGTTTGTGAAGGGACGGGAAATCTGATGAGGGCTGTCTAGCAAACACCTGCACACTAAAAGGAACCATTGTACGGTAATGGCCGCAGGGACAGCAATCCTCTCTAAATTTGGCAGAAGGCAGTTCATCAGGGTGGGAGGCACCCTGACGTGTTATCTTTCATCCGTAAAACGCACAATCAGACCCTTCGAGGGGCCTTTACAGTGCCCGTGGAGTTGCAGTGGGTTTCGCATGATTATGTATTTGTAGCATTTGCCACGTAATCCATCATCGAAAACATAATCTGCAGAGTTTAGCAAAAGATGTTTTGTTTCAAGCGCAAACACATAAATAATTACAAAAATTATGGAGAGTTGGGTTCCTGCACACCGGAACCTTTCTCACAAAGGTTGGCTGGTCATCTTGAGTTTACTTATTGTTGTATTTGGGAGTTTAAGTTTTACTAATATGGTGAACTCTTTTCCTAGGCATTATTACCACGTGTAAAAATGACAAAATAATGAACTAATACTACTACAAAAATGTGCGGCATTATGTTGTATAACTATCTTTTTCTTGTTACATAATTTGATTGACCCTGCCACATAATTTGGTCCTCCTCTGCCGCATAATTCGAGTGTCCCTGCCTATAAAGTAGGGTGACCAGACGTCCCCGTTTTCCCAGGACGGTCCCCGTTTTTGGGGAAATGTCCCCGTGTCCCGACACTTTTCTCCAAGTGACTCAAATGTCCCTGTTTTCAAACAGTGTCCCCGTTAAGCACAGAAATGTCCCTGTTTTTCATTGTTCCGGTTGAGCATGCGCGCGCATGCTCTCTTTGCACTGTTTACGGCATGTGTCGTCGCTGAGGTGAGCGCTGTAGCAAGAAGGGAAATCCTTTGAAGAGAGACATTTTACACGCAGCGCCACCCACGTCATCGTGCCAGCCAAAGTTTCTTCTTTGGATAAAACAATATTTCTTAATCCTGTAGCTTGTATTCATAGCCATACAAACTTTTCAGTAGCCCTTATGCATACCGTGCAAGGATTAATGCATTGCTCATTGCATGTTTTATTCATAACCAATTGATGCATGCTTTGTGTTCTCCATATCAAAGCTATGACTTGACCTTTTGACTGACCTTTCAGATCACGGCAAACTGTTTAGCTGGAAAGGACTTAAAGGAGCAGGGTTAACGCCTGTGGGAGAGGCGAGCAGCGCTGCTCGAGCTTTTTGCTCAGGTCTTCACACTATTGCACTATGAGATGATACCAATGGCTAGAGTGCACTATACATACCCCAGTAAGGTAACATGACATCCCAGCAGTGACCACGCAAATGTGGGAGGACAGTGTGGTCGGCCAACCTTTGCCACCCTTAAGACCCTAAGGCAGTAATACCTGGAGAGAAGATTTTTTTTGTACATTGGTCCATGGCTGCCATTTGGCAATTTAGCATTCCGCAGTGTACCTCCCATGCTTTTCTGTCATGAGCAACAAAGCAACATTGGTGAGTTGTACTTTATGTGGTGCTGACGTGCAGCTATAGAAACGAGCATTGATAAAGCTATTAAATCTGGCGTTTGCTAGCCTGTGATGTTTTATTGATTTTTGGCAAATATATGCTATAGTCCTTAAAAGTGTAAATGTAATAAAAAGTACTAATGCTGCTGTGTGAAGGAGAGGGTTGCCAATAAAAGACCGCGGATTTGTTGTCTGTAATGCTTTATCTCGGTCTGTGGAGGGAGCTGTAATTGTAGTCCTTTTTCTATGTCTATGACAGCTGTCAAATAGTCCTACTTTAATGTCGATGGTTACTGCAAACCATAGTCCTACTTCTATGTCTATGACATGTCCCCGTTTTTTGTTTTGAGAATCTGGTCACCCTACTATAAAGAGAAGGTGCAGAAGTGGGTGCGTTAAGGTATGCCAGTGGTTATAATTAGGACTTGGCAGAATGTAAATGCATACGTGCCAACACACACTGTGCCACCGTGTGTCACACGACATTGGCTCCCATCACACGGTCCCGCAGTGAGGAGCCGATATCACAAGGTAGCAGGAAGAACAAGCTGAAAACGACTTTAAGTAGTGGTTTTCCAGCTCGTTTTCTGATGTCCATTAAGGTGTGCAACAAAAACCCAGGACATTGGCACCAGCCTCAGCAAGCATTTTTTTTTTTTCAGAGGAGGGGGCTTGGCGATGCGGTGGGAAACCTCATAGGTATTTCTTGGCATGAGGCCCCGCCCCTTTCAAGGTTCTACCCCCTCCTCAAACAGTGAGATTTTTCTGCAAGTTGGCAGGTATGAGAATGAGGCAGGTGCCAGCTCTGATGCAACATTAGTTCCTGCAGAGTGAAAGCAGGGACACCTGATGACGAGTCTGAAGCCTGTATTGCAGCTGGGTTTCGTCTTCACCCTTGGCATCCACATATGCAAACAGTGGGTGTGTATAGGACGCTGATGTGTATGTCAACCTGCTATTAATACATCTGTTTGACTAAGATTTCTCCTCCTTGTAACACATGGGCATGGTCTGTTAGGAAGCCTCTTACATCATAACATTAGGTATGACACAAATACATCACATTTTCAAAGGAAGCTCTTGTGTGCCACTCTGTTATCAGTAACAAGTATATCTTTGATTGTTTGTCTTTGTAACACGTGGCTCCTACCCATATACAATTCTGTGTGGAATAATATTTAGTAACATCATGCAGAAGTTCTTCTATAATCAGGACAAGGGAATGTGTGTATTTCTTATTTCACTATACTGTGTGGAGGATTCGGTACATGTATGAGAAATAACCCCAGCCTCTGTCTTAGTGTAGGTGGTGATGGTAGCGCAGATTGCAGGGCGTCCATCAATATGTAGATATGCCTTTAAATGTTCTCCTAATCCACCCTCGTACTCCTACAGCAGCTCTTAGCTACCAAAGGGCTGCGATTCTGGATGACGTCATGCTGGCAGGAAACAGAAGAGGCCCCGGCCTGCATTGCCGTCTCATGCTCCATTTCTATGCTATATATGAACAATGCCCTATAGATTCACATTCCAACATCTCCTAAAGCGGTAGAAATGTGTATCTAATCTTTGACATATATGGGGCCCTAAAGACCTTTACATTTCAGTGCAGGTCCCAGATGTGGAGTGGATATTGGGGTACATCTGGCGGCGTCAGTAGCCCTCCTCACCAGAACTGATGCATTGCTGGACACCGGGTGCAGGCATGGATGGCCAAGCCGGAAAGGAGAGTGCAATAGGCACTCGCTCCCTGACCCTTCTTCTACCCACAGGTCCCCTTCGAGAAGTAGGGCCTGTTGCCTTTGACACTTCAGCTGAACCTTAGCAATGGACTAAGTGGCCATTGCTGCAAACCACTGGCCATAGACTCATGAATCAGGGCCTCCGGCCTCTCAGTAGTTTTCAGAATCAAGCTGCATAACTCCTAGTCTCCTCACAGAAAGGCAGGCTGTCCCTGAGGGTGTACTTTAGTCTGTGCAGCCTGAGGATATTACAAACAGCTGTCAACACAAATGACCTCTGTCAAGGACCACAAAGACTCCAGTGAATCTGGCCACCTTAATTACCCCTGCAGTGCAAGCCCACATCATACGAGAACATTAGTACAGTTAGAATATTCCCTAGAATGCTGGGTATTTCTGTGACAGTGCAGGGAAGGGTACCATCTTGCCACCTGTACCCAACCTCAACTGTTTAAAATTTACAATTTTGCTCTCCTATTTTCCTGTCTCCCTTAGAACAATCCCAGCAGAGGTACAACAGCTGACCTTCAGGAAATCCATGGATCCCAGAAAGTGTATCTTGCTTGTGGCAGGTCTTCTGTTCCTGGAGATCTCTAGCCCTGTGGAGGCTTGCACATGTGCCCCTCCAGTTCTACAGAACAGTTACTGCGATACAGCTGCTATTGGTGAGTTGAAAAAAATAAAAGAAAATGATATTCTTTACTTCTGTTTTTTAAGAAATTGTTGCTTTTTAATGTCTGGCATTAGGCAAGACCCTTTGATTTTACTAAAATTATATATTTAATATACTTCTATTTAGGGTTCTCAGCCAGAACTATTCACCCATTCATCTGCTGTTGTGTCCTTCACATGTTTCTTCTTTTAACTACAGCATGCAGTACAGTGCAATGGGTCAGCCGACTTCATTTACTGATTAACATCACCGTGAGTGACATCAGCTGGCTCTTTCACAAGGAGCACATCCATACACTAAGTAGTTCCTTACAGTGCCAGAGACCACTATGTTTAAGTGTGTGAATTTTGAGACCCCAACAATATATTTTTGCTGTTCACCACTGTTTTGTTAAGGTAGAGCTAATCGGACAGCACAGCTGTTCCAAGCTTACCAAGGGCCTGTCTGGGGTTTTAGCCTGCTCATTGCTTACCACTGGTTAGCTTTAATGCCACTCATATTGCTTACTTCTTATTCAATGGCTTTCCGTATTGTAGCTTTTCAATCTTGTGTTTGTCACTCCACTGGAGCATATCATCTCAAGCAACTTTTGAGTGACTGGCATGTTATCAATCAATCAATCAATCAATCAATCAATCAATCAATCAATCAATCAATCAATCATTCTATCGGGGATTTATAGAGTGCAAGGCTACTCACAGAGTGTCCTGGTGCTAAAAAGGATTATGTTCAACTGAACCCTCTCACACTAGTGTCCTCACTGAAAAGCTGCATTGAAGAAGCAGGTTTTGAATGATGCCGTAAGCAATTTTCCTCCCTCGATGCACTCTTGGATGAAGGGCATTCCACTCCAGTGCAGCAAGGTGGGAGAAAGATGAACAACCGCATTTTTTTCTGACTAGCACTACATGTTCCAATATGTGGGAAGGGAGCCAAACAACAAGATCTCTGTATTCTGGCATTAAATTGTAAATTACTAGCCCACATCCACTGAAAACAGCCACCAGACAGTTCTTAAATGTCTTCGGTCCTTCAGGACAGATGTTTCTATAGAAAGAAAAAGTAATGTGTCATCAGCAGATGACACTATCCGGACCCCAAAGAACTCAACTAAGGAGGCCAAAGGAGCCATATAAATGTTAAAAAGAGTTGGGCTTAGAGCAGATCCTTGTGGGACTTCAAAATGGGTTACTTTACGGTTGGAAGCATACAGAGCCATCCAGAAACACTGGCTTCTATTGGTGAGAAAAGAGCCAACCCATGCCAGAACAGAACCACTGACTCCGATGTCTTTCTTTCAGCCTGTTTTGCATGATCAAGTACCAACTTGATGGAACCTGTTAACTCCACTAGTACTGATTCGGTCTAAATCTTGACTGTGAGTAGTGTAACAGCTGCCCCTGTTCAAAGCTTTCGGAGAGCTGCCCATTCATGAGCTTCTCCAATGTCTTTGACACCGCAGGTAAAAGGGAAATCTGCCTGAAATTACCAAGCACGGTACTGTCTGCCAACAGTGTGTTTTTAGTAAATTAATTAGTTTGGCCGGTTTCCAGCAAGTTGACAGTGGCTGATTGGATGAAACTATTGAATAATTGATTCAGAAGCAGATTGATCATCTTCAAGCTAGCAATTAAAACCCATGGAGGGCATGGATCATTAGGTGAACCAAAAGCGATTTATAAATTCCACTGCTGACTTTTAGCAACCGTTTTTTTCTTTTATCTTAAGCACTTCATGAGTGTGAGTGTCTTTTTCATCTGTCTCATCTGCTTCTCTTCCTCCACCCCCACTTATGTTGCTTTCTCTTGCCTGTATACGATGCCTAAGTTATGGACTTGTAAATGCTGGAGCTGACACTATTAAAGGTTGCGGTGCCAAATACAAAGACTGTGGAGTATTGATTACCCCTCATGCCTCTATAATCTGAGGCATGAGTGAGGCAATTTGCCAGGCAATGCCTGACCTTTATCTCAGTCTTGATGGTTCTTTTTTATTCCTCAATTCTCCCATTGTCTCTATTTTTCCATCTTTCTCTACCTTCTTTTTTCATCCTTTTGTATTTTGTATTTCTTCCTCCGCTCTGGATCAAAGTTTTATAAGGAAAAAATAAGTACCAGTGGGCCCCACCTGCAACCTGCAGCTCAAGTTAAGCACTGCCCAAATATTTCTCCCCCACCTTCCCCAGCATTCCACTTTTCCACTGTTCTCTGGTTCCTTCTCTGCCCACCCTCCTTGTGCTTCTATGATCCTAGCTCTCTGTGTTACTTTCCCCACCCTCCATATTGCTTCCCCTGTGTATCTTCCTCCATGTTACATTACCACGTGTTGCTACCCCAATCACTCCTCCTTGAAAAGAAGCCTTTGCGCTATTTGTTTTTCAATTTTCTGATCCATTGTGAATTGGTAAATAAAAAGAAAAGTAAAGGCCTATGTTTTGTTAAATAAAAATAAAAATAAAGGCAAATGTACCAACAAATTAACACATCCACTGCAGTTATATGATCACACCTATTTTTAGGTATGCTGCACATTATCAGTGATGCTATACGGCATTGCTAAAAGAAAAAAACATTGACAAAGCCCACAGGTCCCAAAGGTGAGACCTACTGGGTTTGCCAGTGATTGCTTTTATGTTGGTGAAATCCAGGATGCAACCCTTTTAGATTTATTCCTTGCATATATGAATGACCTAGACATCCAAATAAATTATTAAAAATCCTATATTATGACTTGTGGTCACCCATGCACTAAGCCCAAGCTTTTTAAAATGGGAGATTACAACTTAGTAAAGGTGAAAGATTTTAATTATTTAGGAATTATTTTTATTCAGTCACTTAGTTGGACATCACTTTTAACTAGGCCTGGGCGAAGCACTACGCTACGCTCGCGTAGTTTGCGAAGTTCGCGCTACTTCGCGCTACGCGAACTGCACGTAGCACAGTGCGAACACGCGTAGCGTAGTGTTGCGTAGTGCTGCGGTCATTTTTTGCTTGCTCGCGGTCCTCAACGTCAAGTTGGCGACCGCGAGCAAGCAAAATGACATCCTGGCGAGACTTTTTCCTTGTTCGCGATCGCGAGCATGGAAAATAAACCTCCCGGCGAGATTCCCAACGCGAGAAGGTCAGGTTTCTCATTGCGAGGGGTCGCGTATGCTCGCGACCGCTCGCGATGAGAAACTACCAGTTCGCGTTGAGAAAGCTGCAGCTCGAGGAAAAATCTACTCGAGCAGCAGAAGACTACAGCTCGCACTGTGCAAGATGCCATTTTCAATGATTGCACAGTGCCGGTTGCTTGTCCGCACTGAGCAATCATTGAAAACAACATCTTGCACAGTGCGAACATGTTACTTCGCAGTCCGCGAAGTGCTACGCGTAGCTCGCGTAGTGTGAACTTCACTTTGCGTAGCTTCGCGAAGTGCTACTTCGCGAACTACGCCCACCCTTACTTTTAACATTAAGTCTTCAGTCCTTCAGTAGGAACATTGAGGCCATATTTAGATTTGCTCAAAAGTCAAAAGCAAACCAATCATAGAAATGCTGAGTTTGTATAGGAGCAACATATCATGGTGAGAACATATGGTTCCAGGCTATGGGGCTACAGTAAAACTAGTATTCTTCAAAGAGTAGAAAATCGTTTTACTCGCTATTGAAAGTATCGGGAGGCACAGGCGGTTGAATATGCTAGAAGGAACTCAGGATAACATACGTGGAGGATCTGATTGATTTAGCCCCTTTACTACTCCGGGTCAAAATCTGGGGGTCACCCGAGGCCCGCCTAACTAGCACATGCATTACTGACTGACTGTCACTTGAAAGGGCAGATCAAATTTCATGGCTCTTATAATTGAAAGAATAATTTTAAAAAAACTAGGTTTACTTAAACTATAAGAAAATCCCTGTATAATTGGGCCAGAACATAAGCTATGCGTCAATGACTGCATCTTGGAACACTGTATGAATATTCATCTAGAAAGGCTCAGACTAAAGAAACAATTGTCAAATATGCCCAAGTCTCAACAACACGCAGTATAGAGCAATATTTAGGGTGGATTAAAACCCTACATATTGCTATTGGCTAACTCTCTTTAGACTGCGCATATTCCACTTTAAATTTGCCTTTTCCATGTCAGGGTCATGTAAGCAAGATTTACCGCCTTCCGTATACGATTATGCCTCACAGCACTACACTAGTCACTTAACTATGGGCCATATGTAGGTAGGCAAATTGCGATCGCAAATGCTGAAATTCGCCGAATTTCATCGTTTGCGATCGCAATTTGGGCAGTGTGCTATGTAGCACACAAAAACCCAAATGCAAAATAAGGAATCGCAAAATTTGCGGTTCCTTATTTTGCTAATGCATTTAAGGAATCCCAAATTGCGATTCCTTAAATGCAATGTAGGAAGCACCCAAGTTGTGCTATTTTGCCTTAAGGAATCGCAAATTACCACCCACTTAAGGTTGGTGGTAATTTGCGATTTCTTTTAAAAATGCAGTTTTTTGCATTATTCAAAGTGCCATGTGACTCACATACATGCCCTTAGGGCATGTATGTGCGCCACATGTGCACCCATGCTCATTTCAGGGGTGCAACAGGGTGTCCTATTGACACCCTTGCAACCTTGAAATTGCATTCTCAATTTGCGATTCTCTAATTGAGAATCGCAAATTGAGAATGTCTTCCTATTCATTCCTATGGGCCTTTTAGCCCATAGGAATGAATGGCAAGGTATTCCTTATTTGCGATTCTCAATTAGAGAATCGCAAATAAGGAATAGGTGGGATTCGCAAAAATTTTTGCTAATCCTACCTACATTGCGTTTTGCAATTCTCTAATTGCGATTCCCTAAAAATTGCAATTAGAGAATCGCAAAACACACTTTACCTACATATGGCCCATAGGGCCATATGTAGGTAGGCAAATTGCGATTGCAAATGCTGAAATTCGCCGAATTTCATCGTTTGCGATCGCAATTTGGGCAGTGTGCTATGTAGCACACAAAAACCCAAATGCAAAATAAGGAATCGCAAAATTTGCGATTCCATATTTTGCTTATGCATTTAAGGAATCCCAAATTGCGATTCCTTAAATGCAATGTAGGAAGCACCCAAGTTGTGCTATTTTGCCTTAAGGAATCGCAAATTACCACCCACTTAAGGTTGGTGATAATTTGCGATTTCTTTTAAAAATGCAGTTTTTTGCATTATTCAAAGTGCCATGTGACTCACATACATGCCCTTAGGGCATGTATGTGCGCCACATGTACACCCATGCTCATTTCAGGGGTGCAACAGGGTGTCCTATTGACACCCTTGCAACCTTGAAATTGCATTCTCAATTTGCGATTCTCTAATTGAGAATCGCAAATTGAGAATGTCTTCCTATTCATTCCTATGGGTCTTTTAGTCCTAAACCAACAAAAACAAATTCAGCAAAATAGAAAGGGTAAAGGCAACATTTTGGGGATGGTCCTGCAGAGAGGGCCATGTCCAACAGTGCTTCACACACTATGCACGTGCAAGCGAAGTAAGCTTACTGGGTCAGTTCACAGGTCCCTTTAAAGCTTACTCTGGATAAGTCCAAGTATGGCTTCCTGCACAAGAGATGCAAACTAAGGGACCAGTGTGGCTTTTGATAATAGACAAATGACATATATTTAATGGCCTAGGATATTCATATGTGAGCATCGATAGAGACTAACAATGAGAACATTCCAAAACGAATACATATGTGTAATGCCATTATAACCATAGATAGTCCTGTCCTAATTCTCAAGACCCACCAGAATCAAGGTAAAGAAAACCCTCTCCAAAGGTATAGATATCTTAAAAAGTATTAAGTCAGTTCAGGCTGAATGCAATGGAGCAAGGGCCAGATATAGGAGCCATGCAAGGCCTGCTGAACAAAAGTACCTTGATCCCAGTCGCACCAACAAGATGTGGGGTGCAGCGGAGCAATGCGTTGGTGTTGATTTCACAGTCAAGGTGATGCATCAATGTTCTCAATGCAATGATGGAGATGCGCCGGTTCCGAAGCCAAAGCGCCGGGTCTGTGATGTATAAAATAAAATAGAGTAATTCCAATGTTATGCTATGGGAGAGATAGACATTGCAGAAGTGAAAAATGAATTTTTGAGTTTTTCACCACCAGGACATGTAAAACTCAAAAGTATATGTCCTACTTTTTAAATATGCTGCACTTTGCTCTTGGGGATGTCCAGGCTCTATCTTATGGGTGACTTATATGTATTAAAAATGAAGGTTTAGGCCTGGCAAGGGGTTGAGCTTGCCAGGTTGAGATGACACTTTAAAACTGCCACACAACCTCTGCAGTGGCAGGCCTGAGACATGAATAAGGCCCACTTAAGTGGGTGGCACAATCAGTGCTGCAGGTCCACTAGCAACATTTAACTTGCAGGCCCTGCGCATATTTAGTGAACTTTAGTAGGAACTTATACGCACATTGAATATGCGATTTTGGGATGAACCAATGTTGCTATGTTTAGAAAAGAGAGAACATGCACTTTAGCACTGGTTAGCAGTGGTAAAGTGCTCAGAGTCCTAAAGTCAAGAAAAACAAGTTTAAAAAAAGAGGAGAAGGAAGGCAAAAAGTTTGGGGTGACCATTCAGAGAGGGCCATTTTTCAACAACAAGAGAATATGTAGCCATGAAACGAGCAGTGGTGGTTGCGGGGATGGAACTTCATGGTAGCTTGTGAGCTAACTGATGTCTTGATGTCTCAAAGGTCAATTTGTTGGCTTACATAAAATCAGAACTACAGGACGGACCAGATGTTACTCAAATGACTGCTGATACCATCGTATGATATGAGAGCATGTCATCAGGCTTGATACATCTCAGGAGAGGCCCAAAGAACATATAATTGAGGATGCAGGCACCACACAGACTATCCACGTAGGGGTTTACCCACCAGCCCTGACTGCTGCACTGGAGAGGCATTCCCTCATGTTTTGAATTTTTAATTGGCTGCTGCGAACCCGTTGCCCTATTAGCCTGGGTGGGGGTTGGTTCTTTTTTTATCAGGGTTTACTGTTCATCATGTGTCTGGATCAGCACACAATGGGCACTTTAGCAGGAATCAAAAAAACCAAGGGGGAGTGAAAAGGTGGTGCTCAAACGAGCATAAGAGGTGGATTCATCTTCCTCTAATCAGTACATATATAAACAAAGGGATCCACCCTTATAAACAAGAAAAGTAGTATTCCTCCAGATATGTGTGTCTCCTACGATGGTGGAAAGCTCACAGCTATTTTAAAATACCCCTCACCCATCAAAAGGATCCTTGGTGGCATGCTTCATCATCGGGGTCGATAGTCAGACAGTTATCAAGGTTACCTCCTCGCCTGGCAACTACCTCCTCACGGCTTCACAGAGCTGCGAGGAGGTAGTTGCCAGGTGAGGAGGTAACCTTGATAACTGTCTGACAATAGGTGCTCCTTCCCTCTCGTTTTTCAAGCTCATGAGGCATTTAACGGGCTAATAAAAAAGCCATACCAGTCAAAATACCTATTGGGGTCATTGTATACAGTGCATGTAGATTGTTAGATGCATCACTTAGTACTTACTTTGAGTTTTCACACATTAATCTTACAATTTAGAGTGCTTTTTTTCTGTGCAGGATCACAAGGCTTTTCCAAGCAAGAATCTAGCCCTCCTGGATATATTTGAAAACACATCTCCTACCAAACCAATTTTTGAGAAGCATGCATGTTGCATACAGTCATCTTTCAGTGTTTTGAAATTTCACATGATCAAGGAGAGAGAATTTGAAAGATGGCCATCCAGTGAACAATGTCACAATACTTCTCAAACCCCAATATGACATCAACAAACAAGATAACCTTCTAGAATGCTTATCGTGGTGAATGTTTGAAAGATGGAGGACTGGACAAAGAGGACTCTTGCCCCTTTAAGAGAACCCCTCTTGCACTTCCACATAATCAGGCCAGGTTCTAGTTCTTCTTCCCAAAGCCAGTACAGAACAAAGCCAGAAAGCTAGATGAAATTGGCATCGTTTTTTCCCTAGTCTTTCAGGTAGTGATAGAAATCTTCCTTGGGATGGTAATACTTCCTTACTTAATAGATTTTGGGATGGTAATTGGGTGCTCATTGTCTCTTTTTTTGTCTGACAGTACTCCAACTTAAAGTCTTGGAACCCTCCCAGAAGAACGGATCCAGCCCTACGGATGTGGTGAAGGGCTTTAAAGTTCAAATCGAAAAGGTAATATGTTTTTTCTTTTTCACATTATTTTGACAGTATGGCTTTCATTAGTAGAGGGAAATCAAAACAAAAGCAGACCATTTCCCTGTTGTTTGAGCCGGGGGCCAGTAGCAGCCACAGGCTGATCACAAACCCAAACACCACCGTTAACCTCCAACTGAACATCTTCACTAATCTCCCACTTGGATGAATTTGAAGAATATATCTGACTAAATATCTTAGTTAGAAGAAGGAAGCCCTGTATTTGACTGGGGTACACATAGAATGGAGAACTAAGGGCTCAATTTAAATTTTGGCTATCCGGTTGTCCTGCGCCATGGCAACAAAGTAAAGTACTCCATCGCCCTGGCGGAGGACCTGACTGCCAAACTTAGAAATGCTGATCGGACCGACAGATGTTTCTGTCATTCCCAGGAACATCTGCCAAGGAGGTTTCTGTAAAAGCATTGGAACTTTGTCCTACGGCAAACAACGAGCTCCTTAGGGATAAAGGGTTTGCCTGGTGGTGATGGACAGTGAAAAGACCCAACATTCAAATCAGGCCCTTATTTTGGAGTGGAACATTAGGATGTAAAGCACCGCATGAAGGCCATTTTATTCTGTCATTAACAGCACATAAAATAGGCTTTAGCAGACACAATACATCTTGGCTTTAAAAGGCCAAGTTATTGACTTTGGAGGTGATTTGTGCCAATCGCTAGATGCATGCACACTCTAGACTGGCGATCTTGCAATGGGTTTCTCATGAAGAAAACTCATTCTGAGACGGATACTGATGCACATGGCTGTGTAGACACATGCACAAACATGGGGCATGAAGATTGCATACACATGCAGTGTGATGCATGGTTGCCATTTTTAATGCATTGGTGTAATGTGGCAACTTTAGTACAGTACAGAAAAAACTAAAAAAACAAGTATATATGGCGGCACTTTTCAGTTTCTTAGACTTTATGCAAAATAAAAAATGTAAACAAAAAAATTACAAATTTCACTTGAAAAGTGGGATGGAGGGAAGGGGTGGCAGTGAGGTTGTGGTCCGAGAAGCTGCGATGGGGGGGCGGAAAGGAGAGGAACTGGTAGGGTGTTATGGTAGAGGAAAACGCAGGGGAGAATGTAGGAAAACATATGTTCTCCAATGGAGTGCTGCTTAATAAATAAATACTGGCGAAGACACTAGATGTGGCCATAACTGGATAGCTTTGTATTATTTCCACCTTGAAGGTGTTAAAGACAGTGAACACAGAGTTTCTTTTGAGGTGTGACCGCCATCTTTTGACTTTTAATGTTTGGGATAAAGGACAAGACCAAATGACATTACTGCATGAGAGATAGCCTTAGAGACACATGGGAAAAGGGTAATGGGAAGGGAGGAGAGAATGAAAGAGAAAGGGGATAGTGAGACAAAGTAAAAAGTAGAAGCAAGCAAGGGGAAAAGGGGAAGGGGAGAAAAAGAAAAAAGAAGGGAAAGAAATTGAACGAAGTTGAAATGAGATAAAGTAGAGGAAAGCGAAAGAAGAAGAGGAGAGAAGAGGCAGAGAGAAAGAAAGTCAAAAAAGAGCAGGGAGAAAATAAAAAGCATAAGAAGAAAAGAGCCAACTAGAAAGGTATACATTGAAAAGTACAGAATTGAAAGAACCCTGAGAGTAAGTGAAAAATGAATAGGGAGTAAACGAGACAGAACATGTAATGAGGGAAGGGAATATCGGGTAAAGAGAAGTATCCTAAAATAGAAGAGAATTGAGATTTATGTAAATTGTGAAGAGAGGAGAAAGAATGCAAACACGAAAGATGGATTTCTAAAAGAGAAGGAAAATAAGGTCGAGAAGGAAATTGAAACGGGATGTTTGAGAATTAATATAGATCCTAAGCGTGCTGGTAGAATACAGGTTGCTTGCTACTAGCGAGCCTCTGAATAAGCTTTACCACAATTTCTATTAACAAGCATTGGCAAAACCAATTGGTCTGGCCTTGACAAGCAGTTGCAATGGTTACTTGTTTCCCCTACATTTTGCATTGCAAGTTTATGGCAGAACAATACAAAGAGAATAAAAGACATGGCAGGGAAATGCTTCCTATAAAATTAGGAATAAAACAATTACCATTTTAATGAATGTCAGAGGAAAATATGGTTCTTATTGGTTTAGAGTAAAGATGTTATTGGTTTAGAATTACGTTAACATGAAGGCATAGTTTAAACACACATAGATGACAACAGTATTCAAAGTATGGCTAAAAAAATGGAAATGGGGAACGATCGAAATTAGCACAAATCCTCCACCAAAATGACCTGCTACCATGGATCCGTGTTCTGGTGCCTAAGAGGTATCACTCCTTTTAGGAAAGGGCACTAAGACGGAGTGAAGATAGGAAAGGTTAGAACCTGCAGAAATCCACTGGGGAGAATTTTACAGTTTTTGACGTAGTATAAGCATTTTTGTCATGCACTCACTATCCACCAAGTATTGTGTTATTTTCCACATTTACATTTTTCTTTACAAGACCTAGTATTTTAATAAGCACGTCATTATTTTTCATTTACATCTTATTGCTAAACAATATCCTAGCTCTTACCAGAAGAGTACACTGAAATGTGCAAAAAGCTGTCCTTTACAGCCCACCTTAGAGCGCCACACCCTATGCAGTCAGGCTATGCTGCAATTGAAGCATGATATGCAACATTGCTGCATTTATGTGTGCTTGCATATGCATAAAGCATATTTTAATACTCTTACAGTTAGGGGTGTCTGATGTTGGCTAACAAGAGGCCAAGGGATGGCAATTTTCTAGGATTTCCTCTATGTGAATCATTCTGTTTTAGGATTCATTGTACATGTATCTCATGTGAATAGCCTGAAACTCCGGCGTGAATCCGCCTTTTGCGGACCAACGGGGGACAGTCCCGGTGAGGGCGTGCGCTTTCTCTTTATCATATTTTTATAACTTCCAAAAGTTACGCTTTTCTATCATGAGATCCTTGGAAAATTTACTGCAGAGTTTTTTAGAACCCATAGCCTAGACAGTCTAAGTTGAAAGAAGCTCCTTAATGTTTGTGAAGCATGTCCTACCTTCGATTATACCTCCCCTGACTGGACACTCTGAGATTATGACCTCTCGCTGCACTCAGCACAGAGAGGGGCACTTGGGAATACTAAAATAACAATCTTGGCATTATCCATCATCCATAATCTAGGTGAAATCAGGATTAGGAAAAATACACAAGACATCACAAAAAAACTAAATGCTCCAATCAGGAGAGCTAGCAGTCTTTCTTACTATAAAGGTTAAAAAACAGTAGATTAAACTTTTAACTAGATGTACTGTACCCACCGCTGCCCGAGGGTATTGCCATTAGGTCTTTACTACACAAAGCATTCCTTCAGACCCCCCCAACCCCAACACACCCCACTGCCTTACATCCGATCAACCAGTACCAAAAAACCCCAGGCCTAACTGCACCTCAGCACCAAACGACTTCGAGAGCCGCCATTGCGACTCAAACAACACTCCTGAGTCGGGCAAGAAAACAACTCTTAGCCTGTGCAACTCACAAAGGGCTGGGTGTTCTGGACAGTCAACAGCCAGCCAGGCAGTGTCCTCCTTGTCAGGGTGGGGCGTCTGTGCTCCAGGGGTGTGGGGAGGAGCCAAGATCCAAGCGTGGAGTCCTGTGCGGCGAGCAGGAATGAAGAGACCAGCCCGCCATGTCACAGATCCTTTCAAGGGGCATGTACATCACCCCGTGACACTGTAAGCAATTAAGTGCTTCCGGGTTATTGCCTAGGCGGCTAACTCTCACCCAAGGTCAACCCCTGGCCCAGGGTGAGCGATGTGACCTCACGCCTGTCCCCCGGCTCCCCACCATAGTTGGGAGAGACTTGGTTAATTCCAACAACCTCTCTTGACATGCCCCCATTACACGTGCTCCCACCCATTCGCCTTGTAAGAATTTCTTTTTTTCCTAAACCATTATTGTGACGATGGGCATACTGACTCTGATATCACTCCTTTCTGTCTCTGAGCGCCTTTATGTCAAACCTTTTTTCCATGGTTCTCTTTATCCACGCAGGCACAGCGGCCTTCCCTTCAACATGAACAAGCATTGGCATAGCCAATAGGTCTCGCCTTTGGGGCCTTATAAGTATTTAGTTATGCAGCACAATATCCTTCCTGCAACAACATCAACTGTTGCATGGCTAAACACTTATAAGGTCCCAAAGGCGAGACCTGCCAATGCTTGTTTAGCTAGGACTCGTGTGAACACTTTTTTTGTTCTTGTTTTTCATTGCCTGCATTTCTTTGTACCTGTACAATATTGGCTCCGCTTCCGGTACTTTTACATTACTGCCTTTTAAATGCTGTGCGTTTGAGCAGTGTCTCTGGTTGTGGAAATGTGCTTTCCTTTTTGAAAATCCTGGTATAAAATGCCAGCTCAGTTGTGTTGGTTAACGCCCCGAAAACGTTACCTGTCTGAAAGCACCAGGTGCTCTAAAAAAAAAAAATTGCACCCAAATTTATTTCCCCTTCTATAAAATACCAGCCATGACGAAACAAGGAAGAGTTTACTCTTTTCCACTCCAATCGGCTGTATAAAGCCAGAGTGGCGCGTGCATGTCCAGAGTCCATTTGCTCCCTGGAAACACCCCAGTGCTGCTGCACTTCCCTATGCTCTGGAGAGTTTTCACAAACACCACGGGCATATCAGCAACAGACGGCGATAAATATCTTAGCTTAGTGCTTTTATATTCATCGCCGTCTAGCGCTGGAATTTATCGCCCGGTTAGCGCGTTATCAACAACGCGTTAGTCCAAGACGATAATATTCCAGTGACATCCAGGGAAATTGGCCAACATCGCTGGAAAACCAGCAATGTTGTACTCAAAATGGCGATAGCCTTGGTGATACGACCCTGTGGTCGTATCACCATAATCCACCTCCCATGTTAGGTATGCCTTAGTCAGGAATTTAACAGACTTTAAATTCCTGCGTTAAGGCATAGTTAACGCGATGATTATTATCGCTAAGGCTCTTTGCTGATATCGCAAAGCTGCCTTAGCGATAATTTCCCATGTTGTTTTCCCAGCCACGCCTACTTTGCATCTCATTAGCGATGTTTATCGCTGAGATGCCAGGCAGTGGGAATTCGGCAGCTAACATGCGCTAATGCATGTTAGCGCCGCCTTGTTTATAGGGCAATAGGAATATTGCCGCTTTAGCGGTGATAATGCTCTTGATGATATGCCCCAACATCCTTTATGCCAAGATGGATCCCACCGTAGGGCCGTTGGGGGTTGGAGGGGTGCACGGAGCTCACTGAACAAAAGGCTGGCCTTTGGAGCCAGGGCCTGTTGTAGTGGAGAAATGTGTTAATCGGAAATCACTGCTGTGTTCAGGCAATTGTGTTCTTTGTCTGCATTGGCTGATTTGAAGAGGGTCAGGAGTTGGTATGTTTAGGGAAGTGATTGCCCTATGTCCTCCCTCTTCTCGTGCATTTTCATGCAGGAATGTCTGCTGGGCACCAACCAGGTCTGTAGAAGAGTTTTCAGTACAGTGTTGCCGATGGCTCTCTGATGCGAAAAGGGAATACTTACGTTTTTGGCTACGTCGGTATTAGCATACTGTGCCACTCAGCTTGTGTGATGCTGATGAGAAGTGATTCACAACTTTACTTTCTACTTTCCACAGAAGTAAACCTTTGCTGCCATGTTTGAGGAGTGTAGTTTGAAAGTGCACCTCCTTCGAAAGAGTATCCATTTTATTCTCGTGATCCGAGGTAGCAAACATTCTGTAATTTAATTATACTAGGTGGATCTAAAGTTAGTGAAAGACGGCCATATAATTATTCCGTTTTTTTGCTAAACTACCTTGCATTACAACAGTACACATTAAGACCGAAATCGGAACGCAAACCCAAGCAGCCTGAAACTGCAATAATAGGCTGATAAGGCAACCAGAAGTGCTCTTGCTACATCCTATGTTTACCGGGAAAAGAGCGCAAGTACTAACCAATGGAATGCGTAACTACTTTGGCATTGTTCTGTCATCGGCAAGAACAACCTAACCACTTATAACAAGCTTTTGCAATGCAATAGGACTCGTATTTACGTGAGTTTGAGCTGTTGGCATGGTAAATGACAATGATTTTTATTTATGTCTTGGTTTTTAAAATGTAAATAAAAGGCATTGTCATTTAAAATGCCAATAGCTTAAACTCGCATAAATGCGAGACCTATTGCATTGCAAATGTATGTTTATTCAGTTATTTTTACTTTTCTGACTTTGCCTGTGTGAGACTGGTGTTCATTCTATCTTGGCCTCTATACACGATCTCGGTTACTATTTTAATTGGCACGTGTTTTATCCCAGAAAGTTCTTATTTGTATTATAATGTGTGTGCTTTTATGGTTTTTGAGCAAGAAACCAAATAAAGATAAAGATTGATTGATTGATAAAACCACATAAATCCTACTTCTGGTGGAGAATGACATGAACAATTGAAAGAAGTGATCATCAAGCTTTGGATGCAACAAGAATTGAATCAGGTAGACAGGAGACTTTTGGAGGGGGCACTTTGGAGGTGTGAGTATTGAGGGAGACGTTTGGAGATGGTAAGTGGTTGACTACTAAGCCTCTATAGCCAGGGCAAGGGTTTATGAAATTATATTGAGACATGTTGAGGTGTGTCCAGAGGAAGGATTCAGTGTTGCTGTCTGTTCTACTACTTTTGCCCTCAAGCCACTGGAACAACACATATATCACAATAATCGAATAAAGGTCATTAAAACTGGGCAAAAGACGTTTATGACTTTATTGTCTGCAAACAATGTGTTAATGTATTCAGTTAATGTGCAGATGACCCCAACCTTATTATTCTCTTCTCATGCTAGGTACTGAAAGGCGATCAGGCGTGGAAGACTGAGACGTTTATGGATTCGATGAGCGGGAGCACCTGCGAATACTATCACAATCCTGAGGGGTTCAACGTTGACTACTTGATCGCAGGTCAGACATCTCTGGTGGGGTGCTGAAGAATGTAGCGTTAAGCAGTTTTTAACAGGGTACATTTTACTTACTGCAACTCTTCTATTGGGTTGTTCCCCAGAAGTCAGTCTGAAAGCTCTGCACCCATCTTGTACACCCCTGTGCATCCCTGAGCACACACCTCTCACGTTCACCCAACATGCATAAAGGTTTGCCAGCACCACTAATAACATATGTGTAACACAGAGCTTACTAAAGTGTTATTAGTGGACTGAATGACCACCAGTGTATGATTTGGAGACACAGGGGTCTAAGCTGCAATACAGTTCTCTAGTCTAGAGGGCATGCGGTCCAAGAGTTGTCTCATGTGCATCAACAATTCAGATAATTTCCGCTTTATGTTACAAGGGAGGAAAGATAACTGCTTTGTCGCTGCTGCTAAATAAATGGATCTAGCCACCATCCACAGCTTTATTAAGATGTTAGCATTGTAAAGGTCTTATATACAGCTATATGTCAGAACTTCAGAAGATTAGTGTCAGAAAAATCACAGAATTGAACGCAGGAAATAGCCCACTTTCAGTCCCCGCCTGCATTCAGTGGCAAGTGCTCTAATGCGTGCAAAGAAGCACAGGCTGAAATCTCTGCATTTAAATTTCACAGTCTTGGTCCGAAATTCACAAATCCCAATATTCCCAACAAAGGCTATGTTTGGCACAATATTCATGTGATAGCATCATTTGCAGAGGCTTTCAATGTGTTCCTCCTCCTCAAATGTGTAAGAAACCTCTTATATTGCAAAGGGAAAGGTGCTGTTGCATTTCTAGTCCTTTCTTATACTGTAGACTGCTCTAATCCTGTCCTTCTGGGCCACAAGGGAACAATACAGTGCTCAGCTAGAGCCTAGAGTCTGAACTCTTGACTTGTGGTGTGACTAGGATTCTACAAGGACCAAACATGTTGACCCACAATTGCAAACTGGTTCCTCTGAGAAACACCAGAATCATCCTTGGAAGCTTGGAAGAAAATGCCTGTTCCAGAGAAAATGCATTCCTAAAACTGGTACATGTACAAATCAAATCAAATCAAATACGGAAATTGGCCTAATGCTGATACCTTTAATAGAGAACTTAAGAGACCTAAACCTTATTAGATAAAAACACCAACAACAAATTAGAAAAAAGTCACAAAATATAGAGAATTGGATGTCATATATAAAAAATTGCAAAAAAAAGTACTACAAAGGAACACATAGAAAAAAGTCCCTCAACGTTATCAAATTGGAAATAAAGGATATTTTGAAAACATGACACCCACTGCGACTGACCCGCTAGTGAACAGGGTCAGGGAGAAGCTGGCGGGAGGTCCCATTGGAAGGTTTTACCATTAAACTTGGTCATATTTTTTAAGCATGGCAAGTTGTCATGTGAAAACACTCTGCAAAAGCGGCTATTTGCCAGACAGCCCAGAAGCACATGTTTCCCACCAGAAAAGATCAGAGAAGGAAAAATTCAAATTGAAGCTGTCGAATTGGCATTTTTTTCTGGGAGGTTACAGTCTTCCAGGAGTAACACGTCTATAGTTTTATCCCAAGTTCTGCAGCACTGGCTTCTCTAAGAAGAGCCCTCCATGTCCAGGACTGGTCTTTTAGGCTCCTGTTAACCGCTTACAGTTTTAAGAGTTCCCCCAACTCGGCTTTCATTTTCCTAAAAGTCCAGGTACCATTCTCTTCCTCAGGGTGATCTATACATACCGGCTCCTGGAGGAAAGTTCCCTATTGACATTCAAACGTATCTTGCAATCCCTAAACCCCATTTAGTAGAGCCACGCACATCAGCAGAAGACTGGTGACACCAGTCCTGAAGCCAATTATCTCTTTTCAGGGAGCGCAGGACTGAGTATTAAGTGATGAAGCAGTCAGTCTTTGTTAGTGAGACCTAGCTAATCCCAAATTCATTCCTAGACATGCCAGTTCCAGTTTTTTGGCAGAGAATGGCACTTCATTTTCTGAGTTCCCACATCGTGGCATCAATAATTTCAGTGTTGCATGCACCCATAATCCATCATTGAGAGTTTCTTCCTCAGCTATGTACACCACTGAAATACAGATGAGATCTCCACCTCTGAGCCATGAGTTGGTTCAGGCCACCTGTACAGGCTGTCTTAATTTGAGTCTAAAAACCCATTCCCTGGATTAGGAAGGGGCCACATAATCAGTTCACTCACATATGTGACAATCCCTAGGGGTTTACTCCCTCTCATGTTAGCTATTGTGTTGCCAGTAATGTTAAAGGCAAGCTGGCAGAAAGTGCCAACAAGAGATGCAAATTCATTATGATGTCTTTCCAAAAGTCTGTCTCATGGTATGAACTTCACCTGAGTTCAGGAGTTAGTTGGAGAAATCATCAGATCTGCAGAATAACCATGGACTTGTTCCTATTTCTGCTGAAATTCTTAGGTAGGGAGGGCGGGGGATTGGGTGTCGCCGGTACATGACTAGATGTAATATAAGACATCAGCTGGACTCATAGCTATGTAATCCTCATTGCTAGAGTTGGCGCCCAAGTAGCATTTCTGAGGTTACAGGTAAAAAAACAGGGAGACTGAACTGAAGTAGTTATATTGTTCTGCTGTCATATGAGTTGTTTTTGTATAAGTCCAGTATTTGTAAAGCGCAAACAATTACCCAAGGGTGTCAAGGCACTGTGGAAGATTAAGCAAGCTATTGCCCAGAGTCACATGGTGCTGGGCTGATCTGCCGCCAGTGCCGGGGATCGAACTGTGAGCCCCCAGATTCCAGAGTCAGCTGCCCTGGCCACTGTGCCACACCTCTTCCCTTTTAAAAAAGACTGCTCGGTACTGTTGTTGGTGTGCTCAGTGTCTGTATGCTTGTGGAGTGGAGTTTGCCTCTCACCTTAAGCAGTAGAGCCCACAGCCGGATTTCATTCATATCGTTTTCCCTGGTTGTATTGGTCCTCACAAGAGCGCAAATGAATTACTAACGTGGCAAATATACCAGATTGCTCTTCACAGCTAATGTTGGCCAGCAACTGCATGCAAGTCCCTGCAGGATGTTAGTAGCTGCACCATGGATCCAGAGGTCCAACTGCTCACGTGTAGGAAACGTCATGTGTTCGCAACGAGTGGAGAAGCCCTGTGCTAACCAGAGGAAGCAATGTATCAGGATACTTCCACTGAAGTAGTCTTAATACATTGAATTCCACCTGCAATTAAATGCATTGAAGAAACTGAGATTTCAACTGGGGACACACTGTTAGTAAGAGGGTTTACTATAACAAATGCTAATGGTAGTTTTTTGTATTTTCTCCGCTCTCTCTGACCAGCTTCCAACAACAATGGCCTCCTCACGGTGAGTAGCTGCAGCTACAGTGTCCGCTGGAGTGCGATGTCTTCCAAGGAAATCAAGGGTGTAGAGGGAGCTTACCTCGAAGGATGTATCTGTAAAGTAAGTGTGCCCTGGGTCATGGGTCCTAACCAGGCTACAAAATAAGTAGCATAGCAAAATGGAGTCTTACCCGAGAAGGGACCAGGGGACAAAAAGTCAGTAGCAGAAGGAATATGGAGGGGGAACAGAACACCTGGATTGAGAGATAATCAGGGAAAGAGAATGGACTAGGAGGACAAGACCTGGGACACTCGAGAGAATGTTCTGAATAAAATGCATATCTCTTTACCACAATTTTTCGAATATCAATAAGGTGGTTCTCTTCCCTTGACCAAAACGATTTTCCTATAGGATCTTTTAATATTTTAATCATTGCTGGAATCTGGCTCTGGATCCATTCTAGTCATCTGAATTTGTCTGCACTTTACAGAATATCCCTAAGAGTATATACAAGAGGAGTCAAGTATCTATATGGTTTCCAGAGGATACTGTAATACTTGGACAATCTCACAGTAATACCTCATGCAGCTTTAGTAGAGGAAAGGAAAGCTTGGATGTCTGTATGAATAATATTCCTGCAATATCTTAATCACCACAGAACTCTGTGTCATAATCACAACTGTGGGCCTCTTTGTCCAATATTTACACTTGGGAGTAAATTACGGCTGCAAAAAACTCCATGGAGGAAATAATATTCGTGAAGGGAGGTGCCTGTTATTTGCAGCACATTTACACCTGGGAGTAAAAAATGACGACTTTTGCATCCATTGGATATATAAACACTGCCTCACAGTGTTTTCCACCAGTAGGTATCACAATGAAAATCTAATGGGTAACTTCCCAGGAAGACACAGGAAAGAATGGAATTAATGCTCATCTCCAAGTGAGAATACATGCAAAAGTGGGCTAGAGCTTTTCAACAATTGTTCATAGCTGTACATGATCTCCTGGCACTCTGAAAATGAATCACATTATTTCAGAGCCAGAACTCCATTGCACATGTCTTCGTTGTTGAACTTAATTAGCTCTTTTTTTTAGGTGGATTATTATGTAAATTATCTCAACAGTCATGTCTTGATTCCTTTATTTGTGGGCACTTGTACTAAATATCAGCTCCTGCTCTTTTGATCACCTCATTTTGTAGAGTGAGGACACATTTTGTTACATGTTCTAATGAGACAAAAGATTTATTTTTTAATATTCTAATTAAAGCCAACTTTGGTATTAACTATGCTTGAAGTTTTTTCTTCAATCTACTATAAAGTACATTTTAAAATCTGAACACTGCTGGTGGCTACTTTTGTGCTTGTTTGGTGACCAGGCTTTTGTTTTTTATATCTTCAACAGATCGTGATATGCAATTCGCAACCCTGCACACCAGCACCAAAGACATGCATACTTGAGCGGTATGAAGGCGGCGATGCTGAGAACCAGAAAAAGAACCAGGTCTGCGTCACGAAGACCAGCGCTGAATGCATATGGAAGGATATTGAATAGGAAGCTGACCAAATAAGCCATCTCGATGTTCAACAACCCATAGATGGCTGAAGCCCTTCTACACCATCCATCTTGTAGATGACTAATAGTCAGGAAAAAAAGCAGGGCTCTTACATCTGAGCAAAGTAGTCACTAGAAATTGGACAAAATGCTCTTCAGGAAGCCCTTAGTAATATACCTTTGTACTTTGCAGATTGTTTACTACTTTTCTGATCCTTTAAGGACCTGCACGCATTTACTGTCCACAGTTCACATTGCATGTTACCACAGTCTCACTTTTTATCTATGCATCTTGTTCCATAAAGCACTTTGGGGCCTGGTCGACACTCCATAAATGCTCCAGTAAAATAAAACAGTCTTTTGGAACCAACACAAGAGTCACTCGTTATAATTAATCAACATAGGACTGATGAGCCTCATTTAGAGTTTGGCAAACAGGATAGACCGACACAAAGGTAGTGGACTACCCTGTGTGCCAAACCGACGGTCCTCCCACTCTACTTAGAGTCAGGTGGACCGTCATGTTTCCATCAGTGGAGCCCTTACTGGCTCTGCTAGCGGAAAACTTACACGGGAGCCCATATAAACATGCTGCTTATTTTGAGCAGGTGTTCTAAGGTATTCTTGTTCTTTTCCGGACTGTCAAGAAAAGCCTAGTGGTCTCAAACAAGAAAAATGGAAATTTGACTTCACACCCTGGGAAAACACGTCCAGGATAAATCGGTCATTACAGGTTTTTATTAATTTACATATTTTTGTTTATAAGAAGACTGGATGAAACTTGATGGCTAACCTCTAAATCTGTCAGGGTGGGAGACGTTATAACCTTTGCCCCCCTGTCAGATGGCAAACAGCCTGCCATATCTCTAATAAGAACCTAACAGCCACATGCACTAAGGCTTTCTCCTATAGGCACAGAGCAGGTAAAAACCATTCATGCATCTGACTCTGAGTCTTTTACATAGTCCATTGTCTTGGTTATTTTTTGCCAAACTGAATTGCCCTTTTACAATGAGTTCATGTGTGATAATATAATAACTCTATAGCAATTGAAAGAGCAAGAAATATGAAGGTGCTCATTCCCTGCTCAGCCTCAAGCACTCCATTGTAACAGCATATGCCAATATTAGGCTTGTGCGGCCATACATGGTACCCCATTAAAGCAAATGAAGGTTTCATAATACCTAAATTAATTTAAGAGACAGTTCAGTTCATTTTAAACCAAACTTTCTAAGTTTGGCCTGGACTAGGTCTCCTGCTCTCCATGTCACTTGAGTCAAGCTAGCCTGGCTGATGAGGGGTGATGCCCTGAGCAGGTAAAACCCATTCATGCATCTGACTCTGAGTCTTTTACATAGTCCATTGTCTTGGTTATTTTTTGCCAAACTGAATTGCCCTTTTACAATGAGTTCATGTGTGATAATATAATAACTCTATAGCAATTGAAAGAGCAAGAAATATGAAGGTGCTCATTCCCTGCTCAGCCTCAAGCACTCCATTGTAACAGCATATGCCAATATTTAGGCTTGTGCGGCCATACATGGTACCCCATTAAAGCAAATGAAGGTTTCATAATACCTAAATTAATTTAAGAGACAGTTCAGTTCATTTTAAACCAAACTTTCTAAGTTTGGCCTGGACTAGGTCTCCTGCTCTCCATGTCACTTGAGTCAAGCTAGCCTGGCTGATGAGGGGTGATGCCCTGAAACCGGTCCCAGGATGCTTGTTTCCAGTCCAGGGAGGACCTGAGCTGGTTGTTTGGGCTGGACTGTTCTCATGGGGAGCAGGGTCAAGCCTGATTTGCATATGGCTGGGACGGAACTGAAATGGCATGGGGAGCAAAAGAACGATGGATTTAGGCCCAGTTCGCTGTACTGGGGTGAATGTTAGACATGGTGCTGCATTCTGTCTGTCAATTGTTGTGTTAACGCTCTAAAAGTAGCATTTTCAAAATGGCAACTACGACGTTATCATTAAAGAGGATTATTAATTACAATTTCCCAGACACCAAACATGAAATGTTTAGCTGTTACCAATCAAACGTTAGCACTAATTACATTTAATATGTCAACCCTATGGAGCAGGTAGTCCTCACAGTTGTGAAAAATAAAATAGTTTTTCACTACCAGGACAAGGTATGTCTTAAAAGCACATGTATAACATTTCAGTTACTATGCACCATGCCCTATGGGCTATCTAGGGCCTACTTTATGGGTGAATTATATGTGATAAAAGGGACGTTTACGGGCTTGGCAAGGGGGTTGTAATGCCAAATCGAGCTGACAGTTTAAAGCTTCATTCAGATTGCAAAAGCAAACCTGGAACATGTTTTAGGGGCTACTTAAGTGGGTGTCAAAATGAGTGCTGCAGGCCCACTGATAGCAGTTTATTTACAGGCCCTGGGTATATGGTATAACACTCTACAAGGGACTTATAATTAAAATAAATATGCCAATCAGGTGTAAGTCAATTTTTTCTATGTTTAAAGGAGAGATCACAAGCACTTTAGCACTGGTTAGCAGGTCCTGGAGTCAACAAAAACTGATTTCAGCAAAAAGTGGAGGGTAAAGGCAAAATGTGTGGGATCACCCGGCAAAATGTGTGGGATCACCCTGCAAAGAGGGCCACATTCAATAATCATCAACCAATTACACACAGCCTGCAAGCAAGACACAACCTTTGCTATTCAGAATGTGTTTTGCTGTCAGTGAATATCTTTGTTGCCTTGCTCCTCATTTTCAGGAAAAAACTTTTTGAGGAACAGATGGAAGTTTTACAGGCAACATATCAGCAACTTTGTCACATGCTGGGAAGTAGACATCACTAGATAGCACTTCATACCTGATGTGATCCTTGACATGTTTGCAATATGCAAGCATGCAAGCACACAAAAGGTTTAACTACTTGCTGTAGTAAAACAAAATCAAAATCAAATAGGTTTATTCGATTTTTCAATAAAAACCATAAAAGCATACAGTTTTAAAAGGCAAAACACATATTGCAAAGTATTATAAAATTTGATTAAGAAAACAATAATCCTCAGAGCGTAGTATAATAAAATCCATTAAAACTTTGTGCAAATCAGTTACATTGAGCAAGTTCCTTTTACAATTAGTTTTCTGCACTTAATTGTGCTTTTAAGAAATAGTGCAATAGGTCTTGAAAAACATTCACTTTCTAGTATTTGTATTTTAATCAGACCCCACAATTTTAAAATAGGTTTGATCCAATTTTTCCTTGTGCAATGTAAAATTTACAGAATAGAACTACATGCATTGACGATTGTGTAGATACTTCGTCACACGCACATTTACTTAATATATTCAACCAATCATTTATTGTGGGAAAGCTGACAAAGCGATGGAGAATACCAATTCTGAGCCGAGTCAGAACAAATCTGTCATACCCACTTGCTGTGTTAAATAGGTAGGCCTGCATGCCCGGAGTTGTTAGTATAGCCTTATAGCCCGCCGTAGCGGAGGGACTTTAAAAGCCGGTATAGCCCTGCTACGAAGGGCTATAAGGCTATTAGAACATTCTGCCACTAGAGGGCAGAATGTTCTAACAAAACAAAAGCCTTCAGGGAGTGCGAGGGGATTCAAATCCCCTCAGGCTCCCTGAACCCTTTGTTCACAGCCAGAGCTGTGAACAAAGACACATTGGAATGTTGGAGCTCTGGGCTTATACCAGCCATTAGAAGCCCGGAGCACTCCATTGTTTTCAATGGAGCTCCCAACATTCCAATGTTCTAATATCAGGTAATTGGCTTGCACTGATGGCCTTGATACCTCCTCGGCAAATCTAATAGCCTCCAAATGCGCCTTACAATATGTCTTAAAAACCTTTCTGGCAATAGAACCCATAGGCACAGGATCATCATAGTATTCCGGATGGCAGAGATCAGTCATGGAAACTTTTGTGTATTTTACACAGCTGGTCTCTAAACCTCGCTCTAAATTGAGACTGTCTTTTATAATGTCGCGATTAAGAAGGTTTCAGTTGAAGTCCAGACCCGATGCCATAGAAGAAGAGGCTGGACTTTAATAACATCCGCGATATAGGGAATCCCCATTTCTGCATGGCAGGTGTGTATTGAGGTACTGCGCAGAACTGCCAGAAGAAATCTGAAGAAGGTGTTCTCGACCTGCTGTATGGGTTTTACATCACAAAATCCCCAAATTACGGCACCGTATATGGCTGTGCTCACATATTTAGTCCGGTAAATGTGTAGCATGTCAGCTGGGGATCTTCTTCCTAATTTATTTGCGAAATTAGGCAGTGCCTGGGACCATGATCCCCTGCACTCAAATATTATGCCTAGGTAGGGGTCTGTAGTGTCGGTTTCCACCTTTTTACTGTCAATAAAAATATCTCTACACACCGCGCTGCCTCGCCCACATTTCATTATAAAGGTGTTTTTTTGTGTTTACTCTCTGGCTTAAGTCTTTCATAAATTCAGTGTAATTATTGAGTGCCCGTTGAACGCCCAATTGCATCCGGGCCATTAGTACTACATCGTCCGCTTAGAGAAGAGCATGCAGAGGACAATTGTATATTTGTGGCAGGGCCTGGCATTTCTCTACCATGGTTTGCTCCAAACCAATGGTATATAGTGTGAAAAGAAAGGGTTCCAGGACACAGCCCTGCCTAACCCCCTTCTCCATGCTGAACAGCGCAGTGCATTCTCCCTTGGACCCCAACCGGACCCTGGCTTTTGTTTCATTGTACAGGTGTCTTAGAAAGTGAATTAATAGTAGTTCCACCCCCATTTCGACTAGAATAGCCCATAGTTTCTCGTGAACAACACAGTCGAAGACCACCGTAAGGTCTACGGAGGCCAAGTATAATCTTCAATTTTTTGACCGTGTGTACTTTCCCAAAAAATTTTTACGGTTCAGTCCTTGTTCAACCGTGCCCGGGCCCTTGCGGAATCCAAACTGTAGATGTGATAAGACATTATTGTCTTCTGCCCAATCCTGGAGGTGGTTCAGCACTATTCGCTCCACCACCTTCACCAGGGAATCCAGCAATGATAGTAGGCGGTAGCATTCTGGATTTTGCCCGTCGCATTTTTTATAAATGGGTACCACAATGGAATCTGACCATGTCTTTATGAATCCAGTTGTACAGCAGGCTGCTAAAACCTGCGTTAAAAGTGGAGCCCTTAGTTCTAGGTTAAATTTAAAAAGATCTATTGGTACCATATGTCGGGGCCCGGAGCCTTGCCACCCGTACTCGATTTTATTGCACGGTTTACCTTATCTAAGGTGAAGGCTAGGGCTATAGGGTAGTTTACAGTTAGGGGTGTAGCCTGTGGGGCTGAATAGGAATCTGTGCCCACCTCTGCCTGTTCTAATCTGTACATTTCAGAGAAATACTCCACTCGTTGCCCTTCATCTATAGCGACCTCTATGGTTGGGGTATCATGAGCTGTAAGGAAAGAAGCTTTCACCGCGCGCCAAAAAGCTATGCTATCTCTATTCAGACTAGCTTGGTGTACGTTAGCCCATGGTTTAGCTTTTAATTCTCCTTTTCGCTGTTTCAGAATGCAATTATATTCCTTTCTGCATTCCATTATTTCAGTTCTATCCCTTACTGGTTAGTGAAGCACCTGTTTTAATTTTGCGTCAGCCTTTGTACATCTGAAATCAAACCACCCCTTATTTTTCCTATGCACTTTATTTGATACCACCTTCAGGGTGTTCCTTATTTCCCCTGTAATTTGTGCAAAAGCTTCCAGGATCGCAACGTGTGGCGTGGTCTCGTTCAGAAAGGTTATGAGTGATTTATAACTGTTTACCACAACTTTCTTAGTCGGTTCTGTAGGATCTACCTTGTCCCACTTTAGGGAATAGCCATTTACTTTATCCATCTCTCTATTCTGGGCCACATGCACATATTTGCTTCGAGATATATGCACCTTAATAGGGAGGGATAGAGTCACTCTTATGGGAAAATGACCTCTCATAACATTCTAGTGTTTTCTATAACCTAACAGTCGAGACTCATATCTATTTGGTATAATAATGTATAATAATCAAATCAATAATTGTACTCAAGCCTCTCCCATTAAATGTCTGAGTGAATGGGATTGGCGGGGAACATAGTGCATTAGCAAAACCTAAATCAAAGGTAAATAGCATCTCGTTTAAAAAGTTCCCATAGATTGAATGTGAAAAATGAGGGAAAGTACATTTGTCACCGTCTAATAGGCCACAAGTTACATCTCCTGGTTGATGGGCACAAGGCAATGTTAAAATCCCCGCCCCAAATGAAAATAACATCCTCTACACTTTCATTCTGTATCGTGTGCAGATCGCTCTTAAGTAGCTTCAAAATTATCACCACCTGTTCCTTCAGGGCATTATTATAAAAATTGATAAGTACAATATAGTTTTGGTTATCCAAGTACATTGTCACAATTCGATAATAAATCTCCGTGGTCGTTAAAGAAATCTTAATTACATTCACCATATTTGACACATGTATGCTAAGACCACCTTCGGGCCTCCCATGCATGGCTGGAACTGCAGGGGTATGAAAAGTCTTGAAGCCATTAACATGTGTAGCATCCACCAACCATGTTTCTTGGAGACAAAGTATACTAAATTTCCCAACGAATTTCTGTCAATAGTGATTTGTCAGTTTAGTTCGTAGCCCGCGACATTCCAAAGTAGAACTAAGAAACTATGCACCATATACCTTTTTTCACTTGCGCTGCCCAAGACTTCGGTGGTAGTAGGCATGTTTACTGTTGGGCAATCTCTATTGTCCTTGCCTCTACCATTATCCATTGAGGAGTCCTGGTCAGGGTTAAGGCCAGTATCGTCAGGGACTATTATTGCATCCTCTACTATTCTGGTTATTTCATGTGGGACATGTTTATTTAGTCAATCTACCTCATCCAATGTGGGGAGGGACTCGATCCGTTTGCACCACAACATTCTATGTGTTGTGTTTTCTTTCAGTTCTGTTACCTCTCAGACTCACATTAGAGGGTGGCTGATAGAAAAAACCCAGAGGTAATATGTTAATTTTATGTTTCTCTGCTTGGAAATCTAGTGCAACCTTGGATGACAATATTATCTACTGGGGTAGATTTATAGACAATATTTGTATGATTTGGAAAGGGAGTGAAGAGAAATTGAAACTTTTCCATAATCATTTGAATACTAATAATCACAACATAACTGTTACTCTTGAATATAACACTGAAAGAATTGTTTTTTTAGATGTTAACATGTATGTTTCTCAGGGACATTTAGAGTCGAGACTTTATCGGAAACCTACTTCGACAAACTCTATATTGCATGCTAGATCAGGACACCTTAAAAGACAGATTGACTACATCCCATATGGGGAATTTTTGAGAGCCAAAAGAAATTGTAGTGATGACAGTGAGTACCAAAATATTAGTCAAGATATAACTGAAAGATTCCTTAAAATAGGATATGAAAAAAGTATTGTAGATAAAGTCAGAATCAAAGCACAAAAAGGGAAAAGAGATACACTTCTAAATGATAGACCTAGATTAGAAAGAGACAAAAAAGAAGTAATTAGATATATCATGACCTATAGCGAAGGTAATAATAGGGTCTTCAGATCCCTTTGTAAACATTGGGACGTGCTAACTATCGATAAAGACATTTCTGAATTTCTGGGTGACAAACCCAATATGGTGTACAAAAAAGCCCCCAAACTGAGGAACATTCTTAGTCCTAGTGACACACGATCATATCCTTTACACAATACTGATTGTGACAAACAGATACGGATTAATAATCTATTAACACCAGGATCATATAGATGTAGCCAATGTATCTGTTGTAAACATGTTATAGATAAAACAACCATTTTCAGTGACCATACCAACAGGAATATTTATAAAATCAAGTCCTTTATAAATTGCAATACTAGTCACTGCATATACATAATGACATGTATTTACAAAAAGATATATGTTGGTTCTTCAATGAGAAAGCTCAAAACAAGATGGATGGAACATCTTAGAGCAATAAAAATTTGTGACCCTAAATATCCAATCGGTACAAAAGGGGGTGGTGATGGACGGAGCATCAGACCCAATAAAACACTCACACCCAGTCAACAGACCTGAGTTTGATCCATCACCGTTCTTTAGCCCACTCTGCCACCCCAGTTCAGACATGGCCATATGCAAATCAGTCTGACTCTGTGCCTCATGGGAAAAGTCCAGCCCGAACTGACAAGCAATGCCTTCCCTGGACCGGAAACAAGCTTCCTAGGACCGGTTTCTGGGATTTCAGCCGTCTTCAGCCAGGCTTGCTTGAATCCAGTGGCAAAGTGAGCAAGGAACTCACGTCTGAGCATACCCTGCCAACTTATGGCGAACAAAGCGGTACAAAAGGGGGTGGTGATGGACGGAGCATCAGAACCAATCAAACACTCACACCCAGTCAACAGATCTGAGTTTGATCCATCACGGTTCTTTAGCCCACTCTGCCACCCCAGTTCAGACATGGCCATATGCAAATCAGTCTGACCCTGTGCCTCATGGGAACAGTCCAGCCCGAACTGACAAGCCATGCCTTCCCTGGACCAGAAACAAGCTTCCTAGGACCGGTTTCTGGCATTTCAGCCGTCTTCTGCCAGGCTTGCTTGAATCCAGTGGCAAAGTGAGCAAGGGACTCACGTCTGAGCATACCCTGCCAACTTATGGCGAACAAAGCGGTACAAAAGGGGGTGGTGATGGACGGAGCATCAGAACCAATCAAACACTCACACCCAGTCAACAGATCTGAGTTTGATCCATCACCGTTCTTTAGCCCACTCTGCCACCCCAGTTCAGACATGGCCATATGCAAATCAGTCTGACCCTGTGCCTCATGGGAACAGTCCAGCCCGAACTGACAAGCCATGCCTTCCCTGGACCGGAAACAAGCTTCCTAGGACCGGTTTCTGGGATTTCAGCCGTCTTCAGCCAGGCTTGCTTGAATCCAGTGGCAAAGTGAGCAAGGAACTCAAGTCTGAGCATACCCTGCCAACTTATAGTGAACAAAGCGGTACAAAAGGGGGTGGTGATGGACGGAGCATCAGAACCAATCAAACACTCACACCCAGTCAACAGATCTGAGTTTGATCCATCACCGTTCTTTAGCCCACTCTGCCACCCCAGTTCAGACATGGCCATATGCAAATCAGTCTGACCCTGTGCCTCATGGGAACAGTCCAGCCCGAACTGCCAAGCCATGCCTTCCCTGGACCGGAAACAAGCTTCCTAGGACCGGTTTCTGGCATTTCAGCCGTCTTCAGCCAGGCTTGCTTGAATCCAGTGGCAAAGTGAGCAAGGGACTCACGTCTGAGCATACCCTGCCAACTTATGGCGAACAAAGCGGTACAAAAGGGGGTGGTGATGGACGGAGCATCAGAACCAATCAAACACTCACACCCAGTCAACAGATCTGAGTTTGATCCATCACCGTTCTTTAGCCCACTCTGCCACCCCAGTTCAGACATGGCCATATGCAAATCAGTCTGACCCTGTGCCTCATGGGAACAGTCCAGCCCGAACTGCCAAGCCATGCCTTCCCTGGACCGGAAACAAGCTTCCTAGGACCGGTTTCTGGCATTTCAGCCGTCTTCAGCCAGGCTTGCTTGAATCCAGTGGCAAAGTGAGCAAGGGACTCACGTCTGAGCATACCCTGCCAACTTATGGCAAACAAAGCGGTACAAAAGGGGGTGGTGATGGACAGAGCATCAGAACCAATCAAACACTCACACCCAGTCAACAGATCTGAGTTTGATCCATCACCGTTCTTTAGCCCACTCTGTCACCCCAGTTCAGACATGGCCATATGCAAATCAGTCTGACCCTGTGCCTCATGGGAACAGTCCAGCCCGAACTGCCAAGCCATGCCTTCCCTGGACCGGAAGAAATCTTCCTAGGACCGGTTTCTGGCATTTCAGCCGTCTTCAGCCAGGCTTGCATAAAAAACAGTGGCAAAGTGAGCAAGGGACTCTCGTCTGAGCATACCCTGCCAACTTATGGCAAACAAAGCGGTACAAAAGGGGGTGGTGATGGACGGAGCATCAGAACCAATCAAACACTCACACCCAGTCAACAGATCTGAGTTTGATCCATCACCGTTCTTTAGCCCACTCTGTCACCCCAGTTCAGACATGGCCATATGCAAATCAGTCTGACCCTGTGCCTCATGGGAACAGTCCAGCCCGAACTGACAAGCCATGCCTTCCCTGGACCGGAAACAAGCTTCCTAGGACCGGTTTCTGGGATTTCAGCCATCTTCAGCCAGGCTTGCTTGAATCCAGTGGCAAAGTGAGCAAGGGACTCACGTCTGAGCATACCCTGCCAACTTATGGCGAACAAAGCGGTACAAAAGGGGGTGGTGATGGACGGAGTATCAGAACCAATCAAACACTCACACCCAGTCAACAGATCTGAGTTTGATCCATCACCGTTCTTTAGCCCACTCTGCCACCCCAGTTCAGACATGGCCATATGCAAATCAGTCTGACCCTGTGCCTCATGGGAACAGTCCTGCCCGAACTGCCAAGCCATGCCTTCCCTGGACCGGAAACAAGCTTCCTAGGACCGGTTTCTGGGATTTCAGCCGTCTTCAGCCAGGCTTGCTTGAATCCAGTGGCAAAGTGAGCAAGGGACTCACGTCTGAGCATACCCTGCCAACTTATGGCGAACAAAGCGGTACAAAAGGGGGTGGTGATGAACGGAGCATCAGAAGCAATCAAACACTCACACCTAGTCAACAGATCTGAGTTTGATCCATTACCGTTCTTTAGCCCACTCTGCCACCCCAGTGAAGACATGGTCATATGCAAATCAGTCTGACCCTGTGCCTCATGGGAACAGTCCAGCCCGAACTGCCAAGCCATGCCTTCCCTGGACCGGAAACAAGCTTCCTAGGACCGGTTTCTGGCATTTCAGCCGTCTTCAGCCAGGCTTGCTTGAATCCAGTGGCAAAGTGAGCAAGGGACTCACGTCTGAGCATACCCTGCCAACTTATGGCGAACAAAGCGGTACAAAAGGGGGTGGTGATGGACGGAGCATCAGAACCAATCAAACACTCACACCCAGTCAACAGATCTGAGTTTGATCCATCACCGTTCTTTAGCCCACTCTGCCACCCCAGTTCAGACATGGCCATATGCAAATCAGTCTGACCCTGTGCCTCATGGGAACAGTCCAGCCCGAACTGCCAAGCCATGCCTTCCCTGGACCGGAAACAAGCTTCCTAGGACCGGTTTCTGGCATTTCAGCCGTCTTCAGCCAGGCTTGCTTGAATCCAGTGGCAAAGTGAGCAAGGGACTCACGTCTGAGCATACCCTGCCAACTTATGGCGAACAAAGCGGTACAAAAGGGGGTGGTGATGGACGGAGCATCAGAACCAATCAAACACTCACACCCAGTCAACAGATCTGAGTTTGATTCATCACCATTCTTTAGCCCACTCTGCCACCCCAGTTCAGACATGGCCATATGCAAATCAGTCTGACCCTGTGCCTCATGGGAACAGTCCAGCCCGAACTGCCAAGCCATGCCTTCCCTGGACCGGAAACAAGCTTCCTAGGACCGGTTTCTGGCATTTCAGCCGTCTTCAGCCAGGCTTGCTTGAATCCAGTGGCAAAGTGAGCAAGGGACTCACGTCTGAGCATACCCTGCCACCTTATGGCGAACAAAGCGGTACAAAAGGGGGTGGTGATGGACGGAGCATCAGAACCAATCAAACACTCACACCCAGTCAACAGATCTGAGTTTGATTCATCACCATTCTTTAGCCCACTCTGCCACCCCAGTTCAGACATGGCCATATGCAAATCAGTCTGACCCTGTGCCTCATGGGAACAGTCCAGCCCGAACTGCCAAGCCATGCCTTCCCTGGACCGGAAACAAGCTTCCTAGGACCGGTTTCTGGCATTTCAGCCGTCTTCAGCCAGGCTTGCTTGAATCCAGTGGCAAAGTGAGCAAGGGACTCACGTCTGAGCATACCCTGCCAACTTATGGCGAACAAAGCGGTACAAAAGGGGGTGGTGATGGACGGAGCATCAGAACCAATCAAACACTCACACCCAGTCAACAGATCTGAGTTTGATCCATCACCGTTCTTTAGCCCACTCTGCCACCCCAGTTCAGACATGGCCATATGCAAATCAGTCTGACCCTGTGCCTCATGGGAACAGTCCAGCCCGAACTGCCAAGCCATGCCTTCCCTGGACCGGAAACAAGCTTCCTAGGACTGGTTTCTGGCATTTCAGCCGTCTTCAGCCAGGTTTGCTTGAATCCAGTGGCAAAGTGAGCAAGGGACTCACGTCTGAGCATACCCTGCCAACTTATGGCGAACAAAGCGGTACAAAAGGGGGTGGTGATGGACGGAGCATCAGAACCAATCAAACACTCACACCCAGTCAACAGATCTGAGTTTGATCCATCACCGTTCTTTAGCCCACTCTGCCACCCCAGTTCAGACATGGCCATATGCAAATCAGTCTGACCCTGTGCCTCATGGGAACAGTCCAGCCCGAACTGCCAAGCCATGCCTTCCCTGGACCGGAAACAAGCTTCCTAGGACCGGTTTCTGGGATTTCAGCCGTCTTCAGCCAGGCTTGCTTGAATCCAGTGGCAAAGTGAGCAAGGGACTCACGTCTGAGCATACCCTGCCAACTTATGGCGAACAAAGCGGTACAAAAGGGGGTGGTGATGAACGGAGCATCAAAAGCAATCAAACACTCACACCCAGTCAACAGATCTGAGTTTGATCCATTACCATTCTTTAGCCCACTCTGCCACCCCAGTTCAGACATGGTCATATGCAAATCAGTCTGACCCTGTGCCTCATGGGAACAGTCCAGCCCGAACTGCCAAGCCATGCCTTCCCTGGACCGGAAACAAGCTTCCTAGGACCGGTTTCTGGCATTTCAGCCGTCTTCAGCCAGGCTTGCTTGAATCCAGTGGCAAAGTGAGCAAGGGACTCAAGTCTGAGCATACCCTGCCAACTTATGGCGAACAAAGCGGTACAAAAGGGGGTGGTGATGGACAGAGCATCAGAACCAATCAAACACTCACACCCAGTCAACAGATCTGAGTTTGATCCATCACCATTCTTTAGCCCACTCTGCCACCCCAGTTCAGACATGGCCATATGCAAATCAGTCTGACCCTGTGCCTCATGGGAACAGTCCAGCCCAAACTGCCAAGCCATGCCTTCCCTGGACCGGAAACAAGCTTCCTAGGACCGGTTTCTGGCATTTCAGCCGTCTTCAGCCAGGCTTGCTTGAATCCAGTGGCAAAGTGAGCAAGGGACTCACGTCTGAGCATACCCTGCCAACTTATGGCGAACAAAGCGGTACAAAAGGGGGTGGTGATGGACGGAGCATCAGAACCAATCAAACACTCACACCCAGTCAACAGATCTGAGTTTGATCCATCACCATTCTTTAGCCCACTCTGTCACCCCAGTTCAGACATGGCCATATGCAAATCAGTCTGACCCTGTGCCTCATGGGAACAGTCCAGCCCGAACTGCCAAGCCATGCCTTCCCTGGACCGGAAACAAGCTTCCTAGGACCGGTTTCTGGCATTTCAGCCGTCTTCAGTCAGGCTTGCTTGAATCCAGTGGCAAAGTGAGCAAGGGACTCACGTCTGAGCATACCCTGCCAACTTATGGCTAACAAAGCGGTACAAAAGGGGGTGGTGATGGACGGAGCATCAGAACCAATCAAACACTCACACCCAGTCAACAGATCTGAGTTTGATCCATCACCGTTCTTTAGCCCACTCTGTCACCCCAGTTCAGACATGGCCATATCCAAATCAGTCTGACCCTGTGCCTCATGGGAACAGTCCAGCCCGAACTGCCAAGCCATGCCTTCCCTGGACCGGAAACAATCTTCCTAGGACCGGTTTCTGGCATTTCAGCCGTCTTCAGCCAGGCTTGCTTGAATCCAGTGGCAAAGTGAGCAAGGGACTCACGTCTGAGCATACCCTGCCAACTTATGGCGAACAAAGCGGTACAAAAGGGGGTGGTGATGGACGGAGCATCAGAACCAATCAAACACTCACACCCAGTCAACAGATCTGAGTTTGATCCATCACCATTCTTTAGCCCACTCTGTCACCCCAGTTCAGACATGGCCATATGCAAATCAGTCTGACCCTGTGCCTCATGGGAACAGTCCAGCCCGAACTACCAAGCCATGCCTTCCCTGGACCGGAAACAAGCTTCCTAGGACCGGTTTCTGGCATTTCAGCCGTCTTCAGCCAGGCTTGCTCGAATCCAGTGGCAAAGTGAGCAAGGGACTCACGTCTGAGCATACCCTGCCAACTTATGGCGAACAAAGCGGTACAAAAGGGGGTGGTGATGGACGGAGCATCAGAACCAATCAAACACTCACACCCAGTCAACAGATCTGAGTTTGATCCATCACCGTTCTTTAGCCCACTCTGCCACCCCAGTTCAGACATGGCCATATGCAAATCAGTCTGACCCTGTGCCTCATGGGAACAGTCCAGCCCGAACTGCCAAGCCATGCCTTCCCTGGACCGGAAACAAGCTTCCTAGGACCGGTTTCTGGCATTTCAGCCGTCTTCAGCCAGGCTTGCTTGAATCCAGTGGCAAAGTGAGCAAGGGACTCACGTCTGAGCATACCCTGCCAACTTATGGCGAACAAAGCGGTACAAAAGGGGGTGGTGATGGACGGAGCATCAGAACCAATCAAACACTCACACCCAGTCAACAGATCTGAGTTTGATCCATCACCGTTCTTTAGCCCACTCTGCCTCCCCAGTTCAGACATGGCCATATGCAAATCAGTCTGACCCTGTGCCTCATTGGAACAGTCCAGCCCGATCTGCCAAGCCATGCCTTCCCTGGACCGGAAACAAGCTTCCTAGGACCGGTTTCTGGCATTCCAGCCGTCTTCAGCCAGGCTTGCTTGAATCCAGTGGCAAAGTGAGCAAGGGACTCACGTCTGAGCATACCCTGCCAACTTATGGCGAACAAAGCGGTACAAAAGGGGGTGGTGATGGATGGAGCAGCAGAACCAATCAAACACTCACACCCAGTCAACAGATCTGAGTTTGATCCATCACCGTTCTTTAGCCCACTCTGCCACCCCAGTTCAGACATGGCCATATGCAAATCAGTCTGACCCTGTGCCTCATGGGAACAGTCCAGCCCGATCTGCCAAGCCATGCCTTCCCTGGACCGGAAACAAGCTTCCTAGGACCGGTTTCTGGCATTTCAGCCGTCTTCAGCCAGGCTTGCTTGAATCCAGTGGCAAAGTGAGCAAGGGACTCACGTCTGAGCATACCCTGCCAACTTATGGCGAACAAAGCGGTACAAAAGGGGGTGGTGATGGACGGAGCATCAGAACCAATCAAACACTCACACCCAGTCAACAGATCTGAGTTTGATCCATCACCGTTCTTTAGCCCACTCTGCCACCCCAGTTCAGACATGGCCATATGCAAATCAGTCTGACCCTGTGCCTCATGGGAACAGTCCTGCCCGAACTGCCAAGCCATGCCTTCCCTGGACCAGAAACAAGCTTCCTAGGACCGGTTTCTGGCACTTCAGCCGTCTTCAGCCAGGCTTGCTTGAATCCAGTGGCAAAGTGAGCAAGGGACTCACGTCTGAGCATACCCTGCCAACTTATGGCGAACAAAGCGGTACAAAAGGGGGTGGTGATGGACGGAGCATCAGAACCAATTAAACACTCACACCCAGTCAACAGATCTGAGTTTGATCCATCACCGTTCTTTAGCCCAATCTGCCACCCCAGTTCAGATATGGCCATATGCAAATCAGTCTGACCCTGTGCCTCATGGGAACAGTCCAGCCCGAACTGCCAAGCCATGCCTTCCCTGGCCCGGAAACAAGCTTCCTAGGACCGGTTTCTGGCATTTCAGCCGTCTTCATCCAGGCTTGCTTGAATCCAGTGGCAAAGTGAGCAAGGGACTCACGTCTGAGCATACCCTGCCAACTTATGGCGAACAAAGCGGTACAAAAGGGGGTGGTGATGGACGGAGCATCAGAACCAATCAAACACTCACACCCAGTCAACAGATCTGAGTTTGATCCATCACCGTTCTTTAGCCCACTCTGCCACCCCAGTTCAGACATGGCCATATGCAAATCAGTCTGACCCTGTGCCTCATGGGAACAGTCCAGCCCGAACTGCCAAGCCATGCCTTCCCTGGACCGGAAACAAGCTTCCTAGGACCGGTTTCTGGCATTTCAGCCGTCTTCAGCCAGGCTTGCTTGAATCCAGTGGCAAAGTGAGCAAGGGACTCACGTCTGAGCATACCCTGCCAACTTATGGCGAACAAAGCGGTACAAAAGGGGGTGGTGATGGACGGAGCATCAGAACCAATCAAACACTCACACCCAGTCAACAGATCTGAGTTTGATCCATCACCGTTCTTTAGCCCACTCTGCCACCCCAGTTCAGACATGGCCATATGCAAATCAGTCTGACCCTGTGCCTCATGGGAACAGTCCAGACCGAACTGCAAAGCCATGCCTTCCCTGGACCGGAAACAAGCTTCCTAGGACCGGTTTCTGGCATTTCAGCCGTCTTCAGCCAGGCTTGCTTGAATCCAGTGGCAAAGTGAGCAAGGGACTCACGTCTGAGCATACCCTACCAACTTATGGCGAACAAAGCGGTACAAAAGGGGGTGGTGATGGACGGAGCATCAGAACCAATCAAACACTCACACCCAGTCAACAGATCTGAGTTTGATCCATCACCGTTCTTTAGCCCACTCTGCCACCCCAGTTCAGACATGGCCATATGCAAATCAGTCTGACCCTGTGCCTCATGGGAACAGTCCAGCCTGAACTGCCAAGCCATGCCTTCCCTGGACCGGAAACAAGCTTCCTAGGACCGGTTTCTAGCATTTCAGCCGTCTTCAGCCAGGCTTGCTTGAATCCAGTTGCAAAGTGAGCAAGGGACTCACGTCTGAGCATACCCTGCCAACTTATGGCGAACAAAGCGGTACAATGAAATGAAATGAAATGAAAAGAGATTTCTAAAGCGCATGGCGGCCCTTGAGCGTTTCAGCGCTAATAATGTACTGAGCCGCTACCCCAAGACACAGGGAGAGACCTACAGAGGAAAAAGATAGGTCTTCAAAGCTTTGCGGAATTTTGCCAAATTGGGTTCTTTACGCAAAGCCATCGGTAGAGCATTCCATAGTTGACCTGCATTAATGGAAAACCGACGTCCACCCGATTTCGCCTTTTTTGCCCTGGGTATCATTACTAGATTACCATCTTCATAACGAAGGGCTCGCCTAGGTTTGTAAGAGTGGACCAAATCTCTTAGAATGGGGGGACCCGATCCTTGTAGGGCTTTGAACACTATGCAGAGAGATTTAAATTTAATGCGGGCTCTAATAGGTAGCCAGTGCAAGGCCTTTAAGGCAGGCCGAGCTGAAGAGCTTTTGGCAGTACCAGTGAGCATCCGTGCAGCTGCATTCTGTGCTCTTTGGAGAACATTCAGAGTGGATTCAGGTGCCTCCAGGAAAAGGGCATTGCTATTATCAAGCCTGGAGAGCACCAATCCCTGGACCAATAGTCTCCTGGAATTATCAGGGAGAAGCGCCAGGACTTTTCGGGCTGACCGGAGCAGCCCATAACACGTCCCTGCTACTCGTTTGGCTTGTGTGATCATAGATAGCTCAGGTTCCAGCCATACCCCAAGACTTTTTATGGCGCCCTTAGGGGCTGGGGGGACGCCCAGACTAGCCGGCCACATACATTAGGGCAGTGATGAGCATAGATTGCCAAGGAGCATAAGCTCCGTTTTCGTACCATTCAGTTTTAGCCGGGAGTCCGACATCCATGCCATGATGTTAGTAAGGCAAGCCGCAAACTTCGCCCCCTGGCTTTCTGACAGGGACAAAGAAACAATCAGTTGAGTGTCGTCTGCGTAGGTTGTCATTGTCACCCCGAAAGGGGCCACCACCTCCTCCAGTGGGGCCATATAGACGTTAAAAAGCGTCGGGCTCAGTGAAGAGCCCTGCGGGACTCCACACAGGAGGGGGGTAGGCAAAGATCTAAAATCGCCATGGCAGACCTGATAGAAACGATCACTCAGATATGACTGAAGCCACTGGAGGGATGACCCTCCTATTCCCATCTTTCCCAGACGGTGGATCAAGATATTATGGTCCACCGTGTCGAAAGCAGCGCTTAGATCCAGGAGGACCATTGCAGCGGATCCTCCTGAATCTAAGATGCATCTGCCTTCTTCGACCATTGCTATCAAAGCCGAGTCGGTTCCCTGGCCTGGACGAAAGCCAGTCTGCGTCTGACCTAGTAAGTTGTTAGCTTCTAAGAAACCGGAGAGCTGGCGGTTGACAAACTTCTCAGCGATCTTATTCAGGCCAGGCAGAAGCGAGATGGGACGGTAATTAGCCAGATCAGCAGGGTCAAGGTCGGGCTTTTTCAAAAGAGCCTTGACAGTGGCCTGCTTCCAGCTAGGTGGAACTGTGCCATAGGTGAAGGAGGCATTCAGGAGATCAGTTGCAGGACCAGCAATGAGATCCGCAAATTGTTTGGGGATCCGGATGGGCATGGGGTCCAACGGGGGTGGTGATGGACGGAGCATCAGAACCAATCAAACACTCACACCCAGTCAACAGATCTGAGTTTGATCCATCACCGTTCTTTAGCCCACTCTGCCACCCCAGTTCAGACATGGCCATATGCAAATCAGTCTGACCCTGTGCCTCATGGGAACAGTCCAGCCCGAACTGCCAAGCCATGCCTTCCCTGGACCGGAAACAAGCTTCCTAGGACCGGTTTCTGGCATTTCAGCCGTCTTCAGCCAGGCTTGCTTGAATCCAGTGGCAAAGTGAGCAAGGGACTCACGTCTGAGCATACCCTGCCAACTTATGGCGAACAAAGCGGTACAAAAGGGGGTGGTGATGGACGGAGCATCAGAACCAATCAAACACTCACACCCAGTCAACAGATCTGAGTTTGATCCATCACCGTTCTTTAGCCCACTCTGCCACCCCAGTTCAGACATGGCCATATGCAAATCAGTCTGACCCTGTGCCTCATGGGAACAGTCCAGCGCGAACTGCCAAGCCATGCCTTCCCTGGACCGGAAACAAGCTTCCTAGGACCGGTTTCTGGGATTTCAGCCGTCTTCAGCCAGGCTTGCTTGAATCCAGTGGCAAAGTGAGCAAGGGACTCACGTCTGAGCATACCCTGCCAACTTATGGCGAACAAAGCGGTGCAAAAGGGGGTGGTGATGAACGGAGCATCAGAAGCAATCAAACACTCACACCCAGTCAACAGATCTGAGTTTGATCCATTACCGTTCTTTAGCCCACTCTGCCACCCCAGTTCAGACATGGTCATATGCAAATCAGTCTGACCCTGTGCCTCATGGGAACAGTCCAGCCCGAACTGCCAAGCCATGCCTTCCCTGGACCGGAAACAAGCTTCCTAGGACCGGTTTCTGGCATTTCAGCCGTCTTCCGCCAGGCTTGCTTGAATCCAGTGGCAAAGTGAGCAAGGGACTCAGGTCTGAGCATACCCTGCCAACTTATGGCGAACAAAGCGGTACAAAAGGGGGTGGTGATGGACGGAGCATCAGAACCAATCAAACACTCACACCCAGTCAACAGATCTGAGTTTGATCCATAACCGTTCTTTAGCCCACTCTGTCACCCCAGTTCAGACATGGCAATATGCAAATCAGTCTGACCCTGTGCCTCATAGGAACAGTCCAGCCCGAACTGCCAAGCCATGCCTTCCCTGGACCGGAAACAATCTTCCTAGGACCGGTTTCTGGCATTCCAGCCGTCTTCAGCCAGGCTTGCTTGAATCCAGTGGCAAAGTGAGCAAGGGACTCACGTCTGAGCATACCCTGCCAACTTATGGCGAACAAAGCGGTACAAAAGGGGGTGGTGATGGACGGTGCATCAGAACCAATCAAACACTCACACCCAGTCAACAGATCTGAGTTTGATTCATCACCATTCTTTAGCCCACTCTGCCACCCCAGTTCAGACATGGCCATATGCAAATCAGTCTGACCCTGTGCCTCATGGGAACAGTCCAGCCCGAACTGCCAAGCCATGCCTTCCCTGGACCGGAAACAAGCTTCCTAGGACCGGTTTCTGGCATTTCAGCCATCTTCAGCCAGGCTTGCTTGAATCCAGTGGCAAAGTGAGCAAGGGACTCACGTCTGAGCATACCCTGCCAACTTATGGCGAACAAAGCGGTACAAAAGGGGGTGGTGATGGACGGAGCATCAGAACCAATCAAACACTCACACCCAGTCAACAGATCTGAGTTTGATCCATCACCGTTCTTTAGCCCACTCTGCCACCCCAGTTCAGACATGGCCATATGCAAATCAGTCTGACCCTGTGCCTCATGGGAACAGTCCAGCCCGAACTGCCAAGCCATGCCTTCCCTGGACCGGAAACACGCTTCCTAGGACCGGTTTCTGGCATTTCAGCCGTCTTCAGCCAGGCTTGCTTGAATCCAGTGGCAAAGTGAGCAAGGGACTCACGTCTGAGCATACCCTGCCAACTTATGGCGAACAAAGCGGTACAAAAGGGGGTGGTGATGGACGGAGCATCAGAACCAATCAAACACTCACACCCAGTCAACAGATCTGAGTTTGATCCATCACCGTTCTTTAGCCCACTCTGCCACCCCAGTTCAGACATGGCCATATGCAAATCAGTCTGACCCTGTGCCTCATGGGAACAGTCCAGCCCGAACTGCCAAGCCATGCCTTCCCTGGACCGGAAACAAGCTTCCTAGGACCGGTTTCTGGCATTTCAGCCGTCTTCAGCCAGGCTTGCTTGAATCCAGTGGCAAAGTGAGCAAGGGACTCACGTCTGAGCATACCCTGCCAACTTATGGCGCCCAAAGCGGTACAAAAGGGGGTGGTGATGGACGGAGCATCAGAACCAATCAAACACTCACACCCAGTCAACAGATCTGAGTTTGATCCATCACCGTTCTTTAGCCCACTCTGCCACCCCAGTTCAGACATGGCCATATGCAAATCAGTCTGACCCTGTGCCTCATGGGAACATTCCAGCCCGAACTGCCAAGCCATGCCTTCCCTGGACTGGAAACAAGCTTCCTAGGACCGGTTTCTAGCATTTCAGCCGTCTTCAGCCAGGCTTGCTTGAATCCAGTGGCAAAGTGAGCAAGGGACTCACGTCTGAGCATACCCTGCCAACTTATGGCGAACAAAGCGGTACAAAAGGGGGTGGTGATGGACGGAGCATCAGAACCAATCAAACACTCACACCCAGTCAACAGATCTGAGTTTGATCCATCACCGTTATTTAGCCCACTCTGCCACCCCAGTTCAGACATGGCCATATGCAAATCAGTCTGACCCTGTGCCTCATGTGAACAGTCCAGCCCGAACTGCCAAGCCATGCCTTCCCTGGACCGGAAACAAGCTTCCTAGGACCGGTTTCTGGCATTTCAGCCGTCTTCAGCCAGGCTTGCTTGAATCCAGTGGCAAAGTGAGCAAGGGACTCATGTCTGAGCATACCCTGCCAACTTATGGCGAATAAAGCGGTACAAAAGGGGGTGGTGATGGACGGAGCATCAGAACCAATCAAACACTCACACCCAGTCAACAGATCTGAGTTTGATCCATCACCGTTCTTTAGCCCACTCTGCCACCCCAGTTCAGACATGGCCATATGCAAATCAGTCTGACCCTGTGCCTCATGGGAACAGTCCAGCCCGAACTGCCAAGCCATGCCTTCCCTGGACCGGAAACAAGCTTCCTAGGACCGGTTTCTGGCATTTCAGCCATCTTCAGCCAGGCTTGCTTGAATCCAGTGGCAAAGTGAGCAAGGGACTCACGTCTGAGCATACCCTGCCAACTTATGGCGAACAAAGCGGTACAAAAGGGGGTGGTGATGGACGGAGCATCAGAACCAATCAAACACTCACACCCAGTCAACAGATCTGAGTTTGATCCATCACCGTTCTTTAGCCCACTCTGCCACCCCAGTTCAGACATGGCCATATGCAAATCAGTCTGACCCTGTGCCTCATGGGAACAGTCCTGCCCGAACTGCCAAGCCATGCCTTCCCTGGACCAGAAACAAGCTTCCTAGGACCGGTTTCTGGCATTTCAGCCGTCTTCAGCCAGGCTTGCTTGAATCCAGTGGCAAAGTGAGCAAGGGACTCACGTCTGAGCATACCCTGCCAACTTATGGCGAACAAAGCGGTACAAAAGGGGGTGGTGATGGACGGAGCATCAGAACCAATTAAACACTCACACCCAGTCAACAGATCTGAGTTTGATCCATCACCGTTCTTTAGCCCACTCTGCCACCCCAGTTCAGATATGGCCATATGCAAATCAGTCTGACCCTGTGCCTCATGGGAACAGTCCAGCCCGAACTGCCAAGCCATGCCTTCCCTGGCCCGGAAACAAGCTTCCTAGGACCGGTTTCTGGCATTTCAGCCGTCTTCATCCAGGCTTGCTTGAATCCAGTGGCAAAGTGAGCAAGGGACTCACGTCTGAGCATACCCTGCCAACTTATGGCGAACAAAGCGGTACAAAAGGGGGTGGTGATGGACGGAGCATCAGAACCAATCAAACACTCACACCCAGTCAACAGATCTGAGTTTGATCCATCACCGTTCTTTAGCCCACTCTGCCACCCCAGTTCAGACATGGCCATATGCAAATCAGTCTGACCCTGTGCCTCATGGGAACAGTCCAGCCCGAACTGCCAAGCCATGCCTTCCCTGGACCGGAAACATGCTTCCTAGGACCGGTTTCTGGCATTTCAGCCGTCTTCAGCCAGGCTTGCTTGAATCCAGTGGCAAAGTGAGCAAGGGACTCACGTCTGAGCATACCCTGCCAACTTATGGCGAACAAAGCGGTACAAAAGGGGGTGGTGATGGACGGAGCATCAGAACCAATCAAACACTCACACCCAGTCAACAGATCTGAGTTTGATCCATCACCGTTCTTTAGCCCACTCTGCCACCCCAGTTCAGACATGGCCATATGCAAATCAGTCTGACCCTGTGCCTCATGGGAACAGTCCAGCCCGAACTGCCAAGCCATGCCTTCCCTGGACCGGAAACAAGCTTCCTAGGACCGGTTTCTGGCATTTCAGCCGTCTTCAGCCAGGCTTGCTTGAATCCAGTGGCAAAGTGAGCAAGGGACTCACGTCTGAGCATACCCTGCCAACTTATGGCGAACAAAGCGGTACAAAAGGGGGTGGTGATGGACGGAGCATCAGAACCAATTAAACACTCACACCCAGTCAACAGATCTGAGTTTGATCCATCACCGTTCTTTAGCCCACTCTGCCACCCCAGTTCAGACATGGCCATATGCAAATCAGTCTGACCCTGTGCCTCATGGGAACAGTCCAGACCGAACTGCCAAGCCATGCCTTCCCTGGACCGGAAACAAGCTTCCTAGGACCGGTTTCTGGCATTTCAGCCGTCTTCAGCCAGGCTTGCTTGAATCCAGTGGCAAAGTGAGCAAGGGACTCACGTCTGAGCATACCCTACCAACTTATGGCGAACAAAGCGGTACAAAAGGGGGTGGTGATGGACGGAGCATCAGAACCAATCAAACACTCACACCCAGTCAACAGATCTGAGTTTGATCCATCACCGTTCTTTAGCCCACTCTGCCACCCCAGTTCAGACATGGCCATATGCAAATCAGTCTGACCCTGTGCCTCATGGGAACAGTCCAGCCTGAACTGCCAAGCCATGCCTTCCCTGGACCGGAAACAAGCTTCCTAGGACCGGTTTCTAGCATTTCAGCCGTCTTCAGCCAGGCTTGCTTGAATCCAGTTGCAAAGTGAGCAAGGGACTCACGTCTGAGCATACCCTGCCAACTTATGGCGAACAAAGCGGTACAATGAAATGAAATGAAATGAAAAGAGATTTCTAAAGCGCATGGCTGCCCTTGAGCGTTTCAGCGCTAATAATGTACTGAGCCGCTACCCCAAGACACAGGGAGAGACCTACAGAGGAAAAAGATAGGTCTTCAAAGCTTTGCGGAATTTTGCCAAATTGGGTTCTTTACGCAAAGCCATCGGTAGAGCATTCCATAGTTGACCTGCATTAATGGAAAACCGACGTCCACCCGATTTCGCCTTTTTTGCCCTGGGTATCATTACTAGATTACCATCTTCATAACGAAGGGCTCGCCTAGGTTTGTAAGAGTGGACCAAATCTCTTAGAATGGGGGGACCCGATCCTTGTAGGGCTTTGAACACTATGCAGAGAGATTTAAATTTAATGCGGGCTCTAATAGGTAGCCAGTGCAAGGCCTTTAAGGCAGGCCGAGCTGAAGAGCTTTTGGCAGTACCAGTGAGCATCCGTGCAGCTGCATTCTGTGCTCTTTGGAGAACATTCAGAGTGGATTCAGGTGCCGCCAGGAAAAGGGCATTGCTATTATCAAGCCTGGAGAGCACCAATCCCTGGACCAATAGTCTCCTGGAATTATCAGGGAGAAGCGCCAGGACTTTTCGGGCTGACCGGAGCAGCCCATAACACGTCCCTGCTACTCGTTTGGCTTGTGTGATCATAGATAGCTCAGGTTCCAGCCATACCCCAAGACTTTTTATGGCGCCCTTAGGGGCTGGGGGGACGCCCAGACTAGCCGGCCACATACATTAGGGCAGTGATGAGCATAGATTGCCAAGGAGTATAAGCTCCGTTTTCGTCCCATTCAGTTTTAGCCGGGAGTCCGACATCCATGCCATGATGTTAGTAAGGCAAGCCGCAAACTTCGCCCCCTGGCTTTCTGACAGGGACAAAGAAACAATCAGTTGAGTGTCGTCTGCGTAGGTTGTCATTGTCACCCCGAAAGGGGCCACCACCTCCTCCAGTGGGGCCATATAGACGTTAAAAAGCGTCGGGCTCAGTGAAGAGCCCTGCGGGACTCCACACAGGAGGGGGGTAGGCAAAGATCTAAAATCGCCATCGCAGACCTGATAGAAACGATCACTCAGATATGACTGAAGCCACCGGAGGGACGACCCTCCTATTCCCATCATTCCCAGACGGTGGATCAAGATATTATGGTCCACCGTGTCGAAAGCAGCGCTTAGATCCAGGAGGACCATTGCAGCGGATCCTCCTGAATCTAAGATGCATCTGCCTTCTTCGACCATTGCTATCAAAGCCGAGTCGGTTCCCTGGCCTGGACGAAAGCCAGTCTGCGTCTGACCTAGTAAGTTGTTAGCTTCTAAGAAACCGGAGAGCTGGCGGTTGACAAACTTCTCAGCGATCTTATTCAGGCCAGGCAGAAGCGAGATGGGACGGTAATTAGCCAGATCAGCAGGGACAAGGTCGGGCTTTTTCAAAAGAGCCTTGACAGTGGCCTGCTTCCAGCTAGGTGGAACTGTGCCATAGGTGAAGGAGGCATTCAGGAGATCAGTTGCAGGACCAGCAATGAGATCCGCAAATTGTTTGGGGATCCGGATGGGCATGGGGTCCAACGGGGGTGGTGATGGACGGAGCATCAGAACCAATCAAACACTCACACCCAGTCAACAGATCTGAGTTTGATCCATCACCGTTCTTTAGCCCACTCTGCCACCCCAGTTCAGACATGGCCATATGCAAATCAGTCTGACCCTGTGCCTCATGGGAACAGTCCAGCCCGAACTGCCAAGCCATGCCTTCCCTGGACCGGAAACAAGCTTCCTAGGACCGGTTTCTGGCATTTCAGCCGTCTTCAGCCAGGCTTGCTTGAATCCAGTGGCAAAGTGAGCAAGGGACTCACGTCTGAGCATACCCTGCCAACTTATGGCGAACAAAGCGGTACAAAAGGGGGTGGTGATGGACGGAGCATCAGAACCAATCAAACACTCACACCCAGTCAACAGATCTGAGTTTGATCCATCACCGTTCTTTAGCCCACTCTGCCACCCCAGTTCAGACATGGCCATATGCAAATCAGTCTGACCCTGTGCCTCATGGGAACAGTCCAGCGCGAACTGCCAAGCCATGCCTTCCCTGGACCGGAAACAAGCTTCCTAGGACCGGTTTCTGGGATTTCAGCCGTCTTCAGCCAGGCTTGCTTGAATCCAGTGGCAAAGTGAGCAAGGGACTCACGTCTGAGCATACCCTGCCAACTTATGGCGAACAAAGCGGTACAAAAGGGGGTGGTGATGAACGGAGCATCAGAAGCAATCAAACACTCACACCCAGTCAACAGATCTGAGTTTGATCCATTACCGTTCTTTAGCCCACTCTGCCACCCCAGTTCAGACATGGTCATATGCAAATCAGTCTGACCCTGTGCCTCATGGGAACAGTCCAGCCCGAACTGCCAAGCCATGCCTTCCCTGGACCGGAAACAAGCTTCCTAGGACCGGTTTCTGGCATTTCAGCCGTCTTCCGCCAGGCTTGCTTGAATCCAGTGGCAAAGTGAGCAAGGGACTCAGGTCTGAGCATACCCTGCCAACTTATGGCGAACAAAGCGGTACAAAAGGGGGTGGTGATGGACGGAGCATCAGAACCAATCAAACACTCACACCCAGTCAACAGATCTGAGTTTGATCCATAACCGTTCTTTAGCCCACTCTGTCACCCCAGTTCAGACATGGCAATATGCAAATCAGTCTGACCCTGTGCCTCATAAGAACAGTCCAGCCCGAACTGCCAAGCCATGCCTTCCCTGGACCGGAAACAATCTTCCTAGGACCGGTTTCTGGCATTCCAGCCGTCTTCAGCCAGGCTTGCTTGAATCCAGTGGCAAAGTGAGCAAGGGACTCACGTCTGAGCATACCCTGCCAACTTATGGCGAACAAAGCGGTACAAAAGGGGGTGGTGATGGACGGTGCATCAGAACCAATCAAACACTCACACCCAGTCAACAGATCTGAGTTTGATTCATCACCATTCTTTAGCCCACTCTGCCACCCCAGTTCAGACATGGCCATATGCAAATCAGTCTGACCCTGTGCCTCATGGGAACAGTCCAGCCCGAACTGCCAAGCCATGCCTTCCCTGGACCGGAAACAAGCTTCCTAGGACCGGTTTCTGGCATTTCAGCCGTCTTCAGCCAGGCTTGCTTGAATCCAGTGGCAAAGTGAGCAAGGGACTCACGTCTGAGCATACCCTGCCAACTTATGGCGAACAAAGCGGTACAAAAGGGGGTGGTGATGGACGGAGCATCAGAACCAATCAAACACTCACACCCAGTCAACAGATCTGAGTTTGATCCATCACCGTTCTTTAGCCCACTCTGCCACCCCAGTTCAGACATGGCCATATGCAAATCAGTCTGACCCTGTGCCTCATGGGAACAGTCCAGCCCGAACTGCCAAGCCATGCCTTCCCTGGACTGGAAACAAGCTTCCTAGGACCGGTTTCTAGCATTTCAGCCGTCTTCAGCCAGGCTTGCTTGAATCCAGTGGCAAAGTGAGCAAGGGACTCATGTCTGAGCATACCCTGCCAACTTATGGCGAACAAAGCGGTACAAAAGGGGGTGGTGATGGACGGAGCATCAGAACCAATCAAACACTCACACCCAGTCAACAGATCTGAGTTTGATCCATCACCGTTATTTAGCCCACTCTGCCACCCCAGTTCAGACATGGCCATATGCAAATCAGTCTGAACCTGTGCCTCATGTGAACAGTCCAGCCCGAACTGCCAAGCCATGCCTTCCCTGGACCGGAAACAAGCTTCCTAGGACCGGTTTCTGGCATTTCAGCCGTCTTCAGCCAGGCTTGCTTGAATCCAGTGGCAAAGTGAGCAAGGGACTCATGTCTGAGCATACCCTGCCAACTTATGGCGAATAAAGCGGTACAAAAGGGGGTGGTGATGGACGGAGCATCAGAACCAATCAAACACTCACACCCAGTCAACAGATCTGAGTTTGATCCATCACCATTCTTTAGCCCACTCTGCCACCCCAGTTCAGACATGGCCATATGCAAATCAGTCTGACCCTGTGCCTCATGGGAACAGTCCAGCGCGAACTGCCAAGCCATGCCTTCCCTGGACCGGAAACAAGCTTCCTAGGACCGGTTTCTGGGATTTCAGCCGTCTTCAGCCAGGCTTGCTTGAATCCAGTGGCAAAGTGAGCAAGGGACTCACGTCTGAGCATACCCTGCCAACTTATGGCGAACAAAGCGGTACAAAAGGGGGTGGTGATGAACGGAGCATCAGAAGCAATCAAACACTCACACCCAGTCAACAGATCTGAGTTTGATCCATTACCGTTCTTTAGCCCACTCTGCCACCCCAGTTCAGACATGGTCATATGCAAATCAGTCTGACCCTGTGCCTCATGGGAACAGTCCAGCCCGAACTGCCAAGCCATGCCTTCCCTGGACCGGAAACAAGCTTCCTAGGACCGGTTTCTGGCATTTCAGCCGTCTTCCGCCAGGCTTGCTTGAATCCAGTGGCAAAGTGAGCAAGGGACTCAGGTCTGAGCATACCCTGCCAACTTATGGCGAACAAAGCGGTACAAAAGGGGGTGGTGATGGACGGAGCATCAGAACCAATCAAACACTCACACCCAGTCAACAGATCTGAGTTTGATCCATAACCGTTCTTTAGCCCACTCTGTCACCCCAGTTCAGACATGGCAATATGCAAATCAGTCTGACCCTGTGCCTCATAAGAACAGTCCAGCCCGAACTGCCAAGCCATGCCTTCCCTGGACCGGAAACAATCTTCCTAGGACCGGTTTCTGGCATTCCAGCCGTCTTCAGCCAGGCTTGCTTGAATCCAGTGGCAAAGTGAGCAAGGGACTCACGTCTGAGCATACCCTGCCAACTTATGGCGAACAAAGCGGTACAAAAGGGGGTGGTGATGGACGGTGCATCAGAACCAATCAAACACTCACACCCAGTCAACAGATCTGAGTTTGATTCATCACCATTCTTTAGCCCACTCTGCCACCCCAGTTCAGACATGGCCATATGCAAATCAGTCTGACCCTGTGCCTCATGGGAACAGTCCAGCCCGAACTGCCAAGCCATGCCTTCCCTGGACCGGAAACAAGCTTCCTAGGACCGGTTTCTGGCATTTCAGCCGTCTTCAGCCAGGCTTGCTTGAATCCAGTGGCAAAGTGAGCAAGGGACTCACGTCTGAGCATACCCTGCCAACTTATGGCGAACAAAGCGGTACAAAAGGGGGTGGTGATGGACGGAGCATCAGAACCAATCAAACACTCACACCCAGTCAACAGATCTGAGTTTGATCCATCACCGTTCTTTAGCCCACTCTGCCACCCCAGTTCAGACATGGCCATATGCAAATCAGTCTGACCCTGTGCCTCATGGGAACAGTCCAGCCCGAACTGCCAAGCCATGCCTTCCCTGGACTGGAAACAAGCTTCCTAGGACCGGTTTCTAGCATTTCAGCCGTCTTCAGCCAGGCTTGCTTGAATCCAGTGGCAAAGTGAGCAAGGGACTCACGTCTGAGCATACCCTGCCAACTTATGGCGAACAAAGCGGTACAAAAGGGGGTGGTGATGGACGGAGCATCAGAACCAATCAAACACTCACACCCAGTCAACAGATCTGAGTTTGATCCATCACCGTTCTTTAGCCCACTCTGCCACCCCAGTTCAGACATGGCCATATGCAAATCAGTCTGACCCTGTGCCTCATGGGAACAGTCCAGCCCGAACTGCCAAGCCATGCCTTCCCTGGACCGGAAACAAGCTTCCTAGGACCGGTTTCTGGCATTTCAGCCGTCTTCAGCCAGGCTTGCTTGAATCCAGTGGCAAAGTGAGCAAGGGACTCACGTCTGAGCATACCCTGCCAACTTATGGCGAACAAAGCGGTACAAAAGGGGGTGGTGATGGACGGAGCATCAGAACCAATCAAACACTCACACCCAGTCAACAGATCTGAGTTTGATCCATCACCGTTCTTTAGCCCACTCTGCCACCCCAGTTCAGACATGGCCATATGCAAATCAGTCTGACCCTGTGCCTCATGGGAACAGTCCAGCCCGAACTGCCAAGCCATGCCTTCCCTGGACCGGAAACAAGCTTCCTAGGACTGGTTTCTGGCATTTCAGCCGTCTTCAGCCAGGTTTGCTTGAATCCAGTGGCAAAGTGAGCAAGGGACTCACGTCTGAGCATACCCTGCCAACTTATGGCGAACAAAGCGGTACAAAAGGGGGTGGTGATGAACGGAGCATCAAAAGCAATCAAACACTCACACCCAGTCAACAGATCTGAGTTTGATCCATTACCATTCTTTAGCCCACTCTGCCACCCCAGTTCAGACATGGTCATATGCAAATCAGTCTGACCCTGTGCCTCATGGGAACAGTCCAGCCCGAACTGCCAAGCCATGCCTTCCCTGGACCGGAAACAAGCTTCCTATGACCGGTTTCTGGCATTTCAGCCGTCTTCAGCCAGGCTTGCTTGAATCCAGTGGCAAAGTGAGCAAGGGACTCAAGTCTGAGCATACCCTGCCAACTTATGGCGAACAAAGCGGTACAAAAGGGGGTGGTGATGGACAGAGCATCAGAACCAATCAAACACTCACACCCAGTCAACAGATCTGAGTTTGATCCATCACCATTCTTTAGCCCACTCTGCCACCCCAGTTCAGACATGGCCATATGCAAATCAGTCTGACCCTGTGCCTCATGGGAACAGTCCAGCCCGAACTGCCAAGCCATGCCTTCCCTGGACCGGAAACAAGCTTCCTAGGACCGGTTTCTGGCATTTCAGCCGTCTTCAGCCAGGCTTGCTTGAATCCAGTGGCAAAGTGAGCAAGGGACTCACGTCTGAGCATACCCTGCCAACTTATGGCGAACAAAGCGGTACAAAAGGGGGTGGTGATGGACGGAGCATCAGAACCAATCAAACACTCACACCCAGTCAACAGATCTGAGTTTGATCCATCACCGTTCTTTAGCCCACTCTGCCTCCCCAGTTCAGACATGGCCATATGCAAATCAGTCTGACCCTGTGCCTCATTGGAACAGTCCAGCCCGATCTGCCAAGCCATGCCTTCCCTGGACCGGAAACAAGCTTCCTAGGACCGGTTTCTGGCATTCCAGCCGTCTTCAGCCAGGCTTGCTTGAATCCAGTGGCAAAGTGAGCAAGGGACTCACGTCTGAGCATACCCTGCCAACTTATGGCGAACAAAGCGGTACAAAAGGGGGTGGTGATGGATGGAGCATCAGAACCAATCAAACACTCACACCCAGTCAACAGATCTGAGTTTGATCCATCACCGTTCTTTAGCCCACTCTGCCACCCCAGTTCAGACATGGCCATATGCAAATCAGTCTGACCCTGTGCCTCATGGGAACAGTCCAGCCCGATCTGCCAAGCCATGCCTTCCCTGGACCGGAAACAAGCTTCCTAGGACCGGTTTCTGGCATTTCAGCCGTCTTCAGCCAGGCTTGCTTGAATCCAGTGGCAAAGTGAGCAAGGGACTCACGTCTGAGCATACCCTGCCAACTTATGGCGAACAAAGCGGTACAAAAGGGGGTGGTGATGGACGGAGCATCAGAACCAATCAAACACTCACACCCAGTCAACAGATCTGAGTTTGATCCATCACCGTTCTTTAGCCCACTCTGCCACCCCAGTTCAGACATGGCCATATGCAAATCAGTCTGACCCTGTGCCTCATGGGAACAGTCCTGCCCGAACTGCCAAGCCATGCCTTCCCTGGACCAGAAACAAGCTTCCTAGGACCGGTTTCTGGCACTTCAGCCGTCTTCAGCCAGGCTTGCTTGAATCCAGTGGCAAAGTGAGCAAGGGACTCACGTCTGAGCATACCCTGCCAACTTATGGCGAACAAAGCGGTACAAAAGGGGGTGGTGATGGACGGAGCATCAGAACCAATTAAACACTCACACCCAGTCAACAGATCTGAGTTTGATCCATCACCGTTCTTTAGCCCAATCTGCCACCCCAGTTCAGATATGGCCATATGCAAATCAGTCTGACCCTGTGCCTCATGGGAACAGTCCAGCCCGAACTGCCAAGCCATGCCTTCCCTGGCCCGGAAACAAGCTTCCTAGGACCGGTTTCTGGCATTTCAGCCGTCTTCATCCAGGCTTGCTTGAATCCAGTGGCAAAGTGAGCAAGGGACTCACGTCTGAGCATACCCTGCCAACTTATGGCGAACAAAGCGGTACAAAAGGGGGTGGTGATGGACGGAGCATCAGAACCAATCAAACACTCACACCCAGTCAACCGATCTGAGTTTGATCCATCACCGTTCTTTAGCCCACTCTGCCACCCCAGTTCAGACATGGCCATATGCAAATCAGTCTGACCCTGTGCCTCATGGGAACAGTCCAGCCCGAACTGCCAAGCCATGCCTTCCCTGGACCGGAAACAAGCTTCCTAGGACCGGTTTCTGGCATTTCAGCCGTCTTCAGCCAGGCTTGCTTGAATCCAGTGGCAAAGTGAGCAAGGGACTCACGTCTGAGCATACCCTGCCAACTTATGGCGAACAAAGCGGTACAAAAGGGGGTGGTGATGGACGGAGCATAAGAACCAATCAAACACTCACACCCAGTCAACAGATCTGAGTTTGATCCATCACCGTTCTTTAGCCCACTCTGCCACCCCAGTTCAGACATGGCCATATGCAAATCAGTCTGACCCTGTGCCTCATGGGAACAGTCCAGCCCGAACTGCCAAGCCATGCCTTCCCTGGACCGGAAACAAGCTTCCTAGGACCGGTTTCTGGCATTTCAGCCGTCTTCAGCCAGGCTTGCTTGAATCCAGTGGCAAAGTGAGCAAGGGACTCACGTCTGAGCATACCCTGCCAACTTATGGCGAACAAAGCGGTACAAAAGGGGGTGGTGATGGACGGAGCATCAGAACCAATTAAACACTCACACCCAGTCAACAGATCTGAGTTTGATCCATCACCGTTCTTTAGCCCACTCTGCTACCCCAGTTCAGACATGGCCATATGCAAATCAGTCTGACCCTGTGCCTCATGGGAACAGTCCAGACCGAACTGCCAAGCCATGCCTTCCCTGGACCGGAAACAAGCTTCCTAGGACCGGTTTCTGGCATTTCAGCCGTCTTCAGCCAGGCTTGCTTGAATCCAGTGGCAAAGTGAGCAAGGGACTCACGTCTGAGCATACCCTACCAACTTATGGCGAACAAAGCGGTACAAAAGGGGGTGGTGATGGACGGAGCATCAGAACCAATCAAACACTCACACCCAGTCAACAGATCTGAGTTTGATCCATCACCGTTCTTTAGCCCACTCTGCCACCCCAGTTCAGACATGGCCATATGCAAATCAGTCTGACCCTGTGCCTCATGGGAACAGTCCAGACCGAACTGCCAAGCCATGCCTTCCCTGGACCGGAAACAAGCTTCCTAGGACCGGTTTCTGGCATTTCAGCCGTCTTCAGCCAGGCTTGCTTGAATCCAGTGGCAAAGTGAGCAAGGGACTCACGTCTGAGCATACCCTACCAACTTATGGCGAACAAAGCGGTACAAAAGGGGGTGGTGATGGACGGAGCATCAGAACCAATCAAACACTCACACCCAGTCAACAGATCTGAGTTTGATCCATCACCGTTCTTTAGCCCACTCTGCCACCCCAGTTCAGACATGGCCATATGCAAATCAGTCTGACCCTGTGCCTCATGGGAACAGTCCAGCCTGAACTGCCAAGCCATGCCTTCCCTGGACCCGAAACAAGCTTCCTAGGACCGGTTTCTAGCATTTCAGCCGTCTTCAGCCAGGCTTGCTTGAATCCAGTTGCAAAGTGAGCAAGGGACTCACGTCTGAGCATACCCTGCCAACTTATGGCGAACAAAGCGGTACAATGAAATGAAATGAAATGAAAAGAGATTTCTAAAGCGCATGGCTGCCCTTGAGCGTTTCAGCGCTAATAATGTACTGAGCCGCTACCCCAAGACACAGGGAGAGACCTACAGAGGAAAAAGATAGGTCTTCAAAGCTTTGCGGAATTTTGCCAAATTGGGTTCTTTACGCAAAGCCATCGGTAGAGCATTCCATAGTTGACCTGCATTAATGGAAAACCGACGTCCACCCGATTTCGCCTTTTTTGCCCTGGGTATCATTACTAGATTACCATCTTCATAACGAAGGGCTCGCCTAGGTTTGTAAGAGTGGACCAAATCTCTTAGAATGGGGGGACCCGATCCTTGTAGGGCTTTGAACACTATGCAGAGAGATTTAAATTTAATGCGGGCTCTAATAGGTAGCCAGTGCAAGGCCTTTAAGGCAGGCCGAGCTGAAGAGCTTTTGGCAGTACCAGTGAGCATCCGTGCAGCTGCATTCTGTGCTCTTTGGAGAACATTCAGAGTGGATTCAGGTGCCGCCAGGAAAAGGGCATTGCTATTATCAAGCCTGGAGAGCACCAATCCCTGGACCAATAGTCTCCTGGAATTATCAGGGAGAAGCGCCAGGACTTTTCGGGCTGACCGGAGCAGCCCATAACACGTCCCTGCTACTCGTTTGGCTTGTGTGATCATAGATAGCTCAGGTTCCAGCCATACCCCAAGACTTTTTATGGCGCCCTTAGGGGCTGGGGGGACGCCCAGACTAGCCGGCCACATACATTAGGGCAGTGATGAGCATAGATTGCCAAGGAGCATAAGCTCCGTTTTCGTCCCATTCAGTTTTAGCCGGGAGTCCGACATCCATGCCATGATGTTAGTAAGGCAAGCCGCAAACTTCACCCCCTGGCTTTCTGACAGGGACAAAGAAACAATCAGTTGAGTGTCGTCTGCGTAGGTTGTCATTGTCACCCCGAAAGGGGCCACCACCTCCTCCAGTGGGGCCATATAGACGTTAAAAAGCGTCGGGCTCAGTGAAGAGCCCTGCGGGACTCCACACAGGAGGGGGGTAGGCAAAGATCTAAAATCGCCATCGCAGACCTGATAGAAACGATCACTCAGATATGACTGAAGCCACTGGAGGGACGACCCTCCTATTCCCATCTTTCCCAGACGGTGGATCAAGATATTATGGTCCACCGTGTCGAAAGCAGCGCTTAGATCCAGGAGGACCATTGCAGCGGATCCTCCTGAATCTAAGATGCATCTGCCTTCTTCGACCATTGCTATCAAAGCTGAGTCGGTTCCCTGGCCTGGACGAAAGCCAGTCTGCGTCTGACCTAGTAAGTTGTTAGCTTCTAAGAAACCGGAGAGCTGGCGGTTGACAAACTTCTCAGCGATCTTATTCAGGCCAGGCAGAAGCGAGATGGGACGGTAATTAGCCAGATCAGCAGGGTCAAGGTCGGGCTTTTTCAAAAGAGCCTTGACAGTGGCCTGCTTCCAGCTAGGTGGAACTGTGCCATAGGTGAAGGAGGCATTCAGGAGATCAGTTGCAGGACCAGCAATGAGATCCGCAAATTGTTTGGGGATCCGGATGGGCATGGGGTCCAACGGGGGTGGTGATGGACGGAGCATCAGAACCAATCAAACACTCACACCCAGTCAACAGATCTGAGTTTGATCCATCACCGTTCTTTAGCCCACTCTGCCACCCCAGTTCAGACATGGCCATATGCAAATCAGTCTGACCCTGTGCCTCATGGGAACAGTCCAGCCCGAACTGCCAAGCCATGCCTTCCCTGGACCGGAAACAAGCTTCCTAGGACCGGTTTCTGGCATTTCAGCCGTCTTCAGCCAGGCTTGCTTGAATCCAGTGGCAAAGTGAGCAAGGGACTCACGTCTGAGCATACCCTGCCAACTTATGGCGAACAAAGCGGTACAAAAGGGGGTGGTGATGGACGGAGCATCAGAACCAATCAAACACTCACACCCAGTCAACAGATCTGAGTTTGATCCATCACCGTTCTTTAGCCCACTCTGCCACCCCAGTTCAGACATGGCCATATGCAAATCAGTCTGACCCTGTGCCTCATGGGAACAGTCCAGCGCGAACTGCCAAGCCATGCCTTCCCTGGACCGGAAACAAGCTTCCTAGGACCGGTTTCTGGGATTTCAGCCGTCTTCAGCCAGGCTTGCTTGAATCCAGTGGCAAAGTGAGCAAGGGACTCACGTCTGAGCATACCCTGCCAACTTATGGCGAACAAAGCGGTACAAAAGGGGGTGGTGATGAACGGAGCATCAGAAGCAATCAAACACTCACACCCAGTCAACAGATCTGAGTTTGATCCATTACCGTTCTTTAGCCCACTCTGCCACCCCAGTTCAGACATGGTCATATGCAAATCAGTCTGACCCTGTGCCTCATGGGAACAGTCCAGCCCGAACTGCCAAGCCATGCCTTCCCTGGACCAGAAACAAGCTTCCTAGGACCGGTTTCTGGCATTTCAGCCGTCTTCCGCCAGGCTTGCTTGAATCCAGTGGCAAAGTGAGCAAGGGACTCAGGTCTGAGCATACCCTGCCAACTTATGGCGAACAAAGCGGTACAAAAGGGGGTGGTGATGGACGGAGCATCAGAACCAATAAAACACTCACACCCAGTCAACAGATCTGAGTTTGATCCATAACCGTTCTTTAGCCCACTCTGTCACCCCAGTTCAGACATGGCAATATGCAAATCAGTCTGACCCTGTGCCTCATAGGAACAGTCCAGCCCGAACTGCCAAGCCATGCCTTCCCTGGACCGGAAACAATCTTCCTAGGACCGGTTTCTGGCATTCCAGCCGTCTTCAGCCAGGCTTGCTTGAATCCAGTGGCAAAGTGAGCAAGGGACTCACGTCTGAGTATACCCTGCCAACTTATGGCGAACAAAGCGGTACAAAAGGGGGTGGTGATGGACGGTGCATCAGAACCAATCAAACACTCACACCCAGTCAACAGATCTGAGTTTGATTCATCACCATTCTTTAGCCCACTCTGCCACCCCAGTTCAGACATGGCCATATGCAAATCAGTCTGACCCTGTGCCTCATGGGAACAGTCCAGCCCGAACTGCCAAGCCATGCCTTCCCTGGACCGGAAACAAGCTTCCTAGGACCGGTTTCTGGCATTTCAGCCGTCTTCAGCCAGGCTTGCTTGAATCCAGTGGCAAAGTGAGCAAGGGACTCACGTCTGAGCATACCCTGCCAACTTATGGCGAACAAAGCGGTACAAAAGGGGGTGGTGATGGACGGAGCATCAGAACCAATCAAACACTCACACCCAGTCAACAGATCTGAGTTTGATCCATCACCGTTCTTTAGCCCACTCTGCCACCCCAGTTCAGACATGGCCATATGCAAATCAGTCTGACCCTGTGCCTCATGGGAACAGTCCAGCCCGAACTGCCAAGCCATGCCTTCCCTGGACCGGAAACACGCTTCCTAGGACCGGTTTCTGGCATTTCAGCCGTCTTCAGCCAGGCTTGCTTGAATCCAGTGGCAAAGTGAGCAAGGGACTCACGTCTGAGCATACCCTGCCAACTTATGGCGAACAAAGCGGTACAAAAGGGGGTGGTGATGGACGGAGCATCAGAACCAATTAAACACTCACACCCAGTCAACAGATCTGAGTTTGATCCATCACCGTTCTTTAGCCCACTCTGCCACCCCAGTTCAGATATGGCCATATGCAAATCAGTCTGACCCTGTGCCTCATGGGAACAGTCCAGCCCGAACTGCCAAGCCATGCCTTCCCTGGCCCGGAAACAAGCTTCCTAGGACCGGTTTCTGGCATTTCAGCCGTCTTCATCCAGGCTTGCTTGAATCCAGTGGCAAAGTGAGCAAGGGACTCACGTCTGAGCATACCCTGCCAACTTATGGCGAACAAAGCGGTACAAAAGGGGGTGGTGATGGACGGAGCATCAGAACCAATCAAACACTCACACCCAGTCAACAGATCTGAGTTTGATCCATCACCGTTCTTTAGCCCACTCTGCCACCCCAGTTCAGACATGGCCATATGCAAATCAGTCTGACCCTGTGCCTCATGGGAACAGTCCAGCCCGAACTGCCAAGCCATGCCTTCCCTGGACCGGAAACAAGCTTCCTAGGACCGGTTTCTGGCATTTCAGCCGTCTTCAGCCAGGCTTGCTTGAATCCAGTGGCAAAGTGAGCAAGGGACTCACGTCTGAGCATACCCTGCCAACTTATGGCGAACAAAGCGGTACAAAAGGGGGTGGTGATGGACGGAGCATCAGAACCAATTAAACACTCACACCCAGTCAACAGATCTGAGTTTGATCCATCACCGTTCTTTAGCCCACTCTGCCACCCCAGTTCAGATATGGCCATATGCAAATCAGTCTGACCCTGTGCCTCATGGGAACAGTCCAGCCCGAACTGCCAAGCCATGCCTTCCCTGGCCCGGAAACAAGCTTCCTAGGACCGGTTTCTGGCATTTCAGCCGTCTTCATCCAGGCTTGCTTGAATCCAGTGGCAAAGTGAGCAAGGGACTCACGTCTGAGCATACCCTGCCAACTTATGGCGAACAAAGCGGTACAAAAGGGGGTGGTGATGGACGGAGCATCAGAACCAATCAAACACTCACACCCAGTCAACAGATCTGAGTTTGATCCATCACCGTTCTTTAGCCCACTCTGCCACCCCAGTTCAGACATGGCCATATGCAAATCAGTCTGACCCTGTGCCTCATGGGAACAGTCCAGCCCGAACTGCCAAGCCATGCCTTCCCTGGACCGGAAACAAGCTTCCTAGGACCGGTTTCTGGCATTTCAGCCGTCTTCAGCCAGGCTTGCTTGAATCCAGTGGCAAAGTGAGCAAGGGACTCACGTCTGAGCATACCCTGCCAACTTATGGCGAACAAAGCGGTACAAAAGGGGGTGGTGATGGACGGAGCATCAGAACCAATCAAACACTCACACCCAGTCAACAGATCTGAGTTTGATCCATCACCGTTCTTTAGCCCACTCTGCCACCCCAGTTCAGACATGGCCATATGCAAATCAGTCTGACCCTGTGCCTCATGGGAACAGTCCAGCCCGAACTGCCAAGCCATGCCTTCCCTGGACCGGAAACAAGCTTCCTAGGACCGGTTTCTGGCATTTCAGCCGTCTTCAGCCAGGCTTGCTTGAATCCAGTGGCAAAGTGAGCAAGGGACTCACGTCTGAGCATACCCTGCCAACTTATGGCGAACAAAGCGGTACAAAAGGGGGTGGTGATGGACGGAGCATCAGAACCAATTAAACACTCACACCCAGTCAACAGATCTGAGTTTGATCCATCACCGTTCTTTAGCCCACTCTGCCACCCCAGTTCAGACATGGCCATATGCAAATCAGTCTGACCCTGTGCCTCATGGGAACAGTCCAGACCGAACTGCCAAGCCATGCCTTCCCTGGACCGGAAACAAGCTTCCTAGGACCGGTTTCTGGCATTTCAGCCGTCTTCAGCCAGGCTTGCTTGAATCCAGTGGCAAAGTGAGCAAGGGACTCACGTCTGAGCATACCCTACCAACTTATGGCGAACAAAGCGGTACAAAAGGGGGTGGTGATGGACGGAGCATCAGAACGAATCAAACACTCACACCCAGTCAACAGATCTGAGTTTGATCCATCACCGTTCTTTAGCCCACTCTGCCACCCCAGTTCAGACATGGCCATATGCAAATCAGTCTGACCCTGTGCCTCATGGGAACAGTCCAGCCTGAACTGCCAAGCCATGCCTTCCCTGGACCGGAAACAAGCTTCCTAGGACCGGTTTCTAGCATTTCAGCCGTCTTCAGCCAGGCTTGCTTGAATCCAGTTGCAAAGTGAGCAAGGGACTCACGTCTGAGCATACCCTGCCAACTTATGGCGAACAAAGCGGTACAATGAAATGAAATGAAATGAAAAGAGATTTCTAAAGCGCATGGCTGCCCTTGAGCGTTTCAGCGCTAATAATGTACTGAGCCGCTACCCCAAGACACAGGGAGAGACCTACAGAGGAAAAAGATAGGTCTTCAAAGCTTTGCGGAATTTTGCCAAATTGGGTTCTTTACGCAAAGCCATCGGTAGAGCATTCCATAGTTGACCTGCATTAATGGAAAACCGACGTCCACCCGATTTCGCCTTTTTTGCCCTGGGTATCATTACTAGATTACCATCTTCATAACGAAGGGCTCGCCTAGGTTTGTAAGAGTGGACCAAATCTCTTAGAATGGGGGGACCCGATCCTTGTAGGGCTTTGAACACTATGCAGAGAGATTTAAATTTAATGCGGGCTCTAATAGGTAGCCAGTGCAAGGCCTTTAAGGCAGGCCGAGCTGAAGAGCTTTTGGCAGTACCAGTGAGCATCCGTGCAGCTGCATTCTGTGCTCTTTGGAGAACATTCAGAGTGGATTCAGGTGCCGCCAGGAAAAGGGCATTGCTATTATCAAGCCTGGAGAGCACCAATCCCTGGACCAATAGTCTCCTGGAATTATCAGGGAGAAGCGCCAGGACTTTTCGGGCTGACCGGAGCAGCCCATAACACGTCCCTGCTACTCGTTTGGCTTGTGTGATCATAGATAGCTCAGGTTCCAGCCATACCCCAAGACTTTTTATGGCGCCCTTAGGGGCTGGGGGGACGCCCAGACTAGCCGGCCACATACATTAGGGCAGTGATGAGCATAGATTGCCAAGGAGTATAAGCTCCGTTTTCGTCCCATTCAGTTTTAGCCGGGAGTCCGACATCCATGCCATGATGTTAGTAAGGCAAGCCGCAAACTTCGCCCCCTGGCTTTCTGACAGGGACAAAGAAACAATCAGTTGAGTGTCGTCTGCGTAGGTTGTCATTGTCACCCCGAAAGGGGCCACCACCTCCTCCAGTGGGGCCATATAGACGTTAAAAAGCGTCGGGCTCAGTGAAGAGCCCTGCGGGACTCCACACAGGAGGGTGGTAGGCAAAGATCTAAAATCGCCATCGCAGACCTGATAGAAACGATCACTCAGATATGACTGAAGCCACTGGAGGGACGACCCTCCTATTCCCATCTTTCCCAGACGGTGGATCAAGATATTATGGTCCACCGTGTCGAAAGCAGCGCTTAGATCCAGGAGGACCATTGCAGCGGATCCTCCTGAATCTAAGATGCATCTGCCTTCTTCGACCATTGCTATCAAAGCCGAGTCGGTTCCCTGGCCTGGACGAAAGCCAGTCTGCGTCTGACCTAGTAAGTTGTTAGCTTCTAAGAAACCGGAGAGCTGGCGGTTGACAAACTTCTCAGCGATCTTATTCAGGCCAGGCAGAAGCGAGATGGGACGGTAATTAGCCAGATCAGCAGGGTCAAGGTCGGGCTTTTTCAAAAGAGCCTTGACAGTGGCCTGCTTCCAGCTAGGTGGAACTGTGCCATAGGTGAAGGAGGCATTCAGGAGATCAGTTGCAGGACCAGCAATGAGATCCGCAAATTGTTTGGGGATCCGGATGGGCATGGGGTCCAACGGGGGTGGTGATGGACGGAGCATCAGAACCAATCAAACACTCACACCCAGTCAACAGATCTGAGTTTGATCCATCACCGTTCTTTAGCCCACTCTGCCACCCCAGTTCAGACATGGCCATATGCAAATCAGTCTGACCCTGTGCCTCATGGGAACAGTCCAGCCCGAACTGCCAAGCCATGCCTTCCCTGGACCGGAAACAAGCTTCCTAGGACCGGTTTCTGGCATTTCAGCCGTCTTCAGCCAGGCTTGCTTGAATCCAGTGGCAAAGTGAGCAAGGGACTCACGTCTGAGCATACCCTGCCAACTTATGGCGAACAAAGCGGTACAAAAGGGGGTGGTGATGGACGGAGCATCAGAACCAATCAAACACTCACACCCAGTCAACAGATCTGAGTTTGATCCATCACCGTTCTTTAGCCCACTCTGCCACCCCAGTTCAGACATGGCCATATGCAAATCAGTCTGACCCTGTGCCTCATGGGAACAGTCCAGCGCGAACTGCCAAGCCATGCCTTCCCTGGACCGAAAACAAGCTTCCTAGGACCGGTTTCTGGGATTTCAGCCGTCTTCAGCCAGGCTTGCTTGAATCCAGTGGCAAAGTGAGCAAGGGACTCACGTCTGAGCATACCCTGCCAACTTATGGCGAACAAAGCGGTACAAAAGGGGGTGGTGATGAACGGAGCATCAGAAGCAATCAAACACTCACACCCAGTCAACAGATCTGAGTTTGATCCATTACCGTTCTTTAGCCCACTCTGCCACCCCAGTTCAGACATGGTCATATGCAAATCAGTCTGACCCTGTGCCTCATGGGAACAGTCCAGCCCGAACTGCCAAGCCATGCCTTCCCTGGACCGGAAACAAGCTTCCTAGGACCGGTTTCTGGCATTTCAGCCGTCTTCCGCCAGGCTTGCTTGAATCCAGTGGCAAAGTGAGCAAGGGACTCAGGTCTGAGCATACCCTGCCAACTTATGGCGAACAAAGCGGTACAAAAGGGGGTGGTGATGGACGGAGCATCAGAACCAATCAAACACTAACACCCAGTCAACAGATCTGAGTTTGATCCATAACCGTTCTTTAGCCCACTCTGTCACCCCAGTTCAGACATGGCAATATGCAAATCAGTCTGACCCTGTGCCTCATAAGAACAGTCCAGCCCGAACTGCCAAGCCATGCCTTCCCTGGACCGGAGACAATCTTCCTAGGACCGGTTTCTGGCATTCCAGCCGTCTTCAGCCAGGCTTGCTTGAATCCAGTGGCAAAGTGAGCAAGGGACTCACGTCTGAGCATACCCTGCCAACTTATGGCGAACAAAGCGGTACAAAAGGGGGTGGTGATGGACGGTGCATCAGAACCAATCAAACACTCACACCCAGTCAACAGATCTGAGTTTGATTCATCACCATTCTTTAGCCCACTCTGCCACCCCAGTTCAGACATGGCCATATGCAAATCAGTCTGACCCTGTGCCTCATGGGAACAGTCCAGCCCGAACTGCCAAGCCATGCCTTCCCTGGACCGGAAACAAGCTTCCTAGGACCGGTTTCTGGCATTTCAGCCGTCTTCAGCCAGGCTTGCTTGAATCCAGTGGCAAAGTGAGCAAGGGACTCACGTCTGAGCATACCCTGCCAACTTATGGCGAACAAAGCGGTACAAAAGGGGGTGGTGATGGACGGAGCATCAGAACCAATCAAACACTCACACCCAGTCAACAGATCTGAGTTTGATCCATCACCGTTATTTAGCCCACTCTGCCACCCCAGTTCAGACATGGCCATATGCAAATCAGTCTGAACCTGTGCCTCATGTGAACAGTCCAGCCCGAACTGCCAAGCCATGCCTTCCCTGGACCGGAAACAAGCTTCCTAGGACCGGTTTCTGGCATTTCAGCCGTCTTCAGCCAGGCTTGCTTGAATCCAGTGGCAAAGTGAGCAAGGGACTCATGTCTGAGCATACCCTGCCAACTTATGGCGAATAAAGCGGTACAAAAGGGGGTGGTGATGGACGGAGCATCAGAACCAATCAAACACTCACACCCAGTCAACAGATCTGAGTTTGATCCATCACCATTCTTTAGCCCACTCTGCCACCCCAGTTCAGACATGGCCATATGCAAATCAGTCTGACCCTGTGCCTCATGGGAACAGTCCAGCGCGAACTGCCAAGCCATGCCTTCCCTGGACCGGAAACAAGCTTCCTAGGACCGGTTTCTGGGATTTCAGCCGTCTTCAGCCAGGCTTGCTTGAATCCAGTGGCAAAGTGAGCAAGGGACTCACGTCTGAGCATACCCTGCCAACTTATGGCGAACAAAGCGGTACAAAAGGGGGTGGTGATGAACGGAGCATCAGAAGCAATCAAACACTCACACCCAGTCAACAGATCTGAGTTTGATCCATTACCGTTCTTTAGCCCACTCTGCCACCCCAGTTCAGACATGGTCATATGCAAATCAGTCTGACCCTGTGCCTCATGGGAACAGTCCAGCCCGAACTGCCAAGCCATGCCTTCCCTGGACCGGAAACAAGCTTCCTAGGACCGGTTTCTGGCATTTCAGCCGTCTTCCGCCAGGCTTGCTTGAATCCAGTGGCAAAGTGAGCAAGGGACTCAGGTCTGAGCATACCCTGCCAACTTATGGCGAACAAAGCGGTACAAAAGGGGGTGGTGATGGACGGAGCATCAGAACCAATCAAACACTCACACCCAGTCAACAGATCTGAGTTTGATCCATAACCGTTCTTTAGCCCACTCTGTCACCCCAGTTCAGACATGGCAATATGCAAATCAGTCTGACCCTGTGCCTCATAAGAACAGTCCAGCCCGAACTGCCAAGCCATGCCTTCCCTGGACCGGAAACAATCTTCCTAGGACCGGTTTCTGGCATTCCAGCCGTCTTCAGCCAGGCTTGCTTGAATCCAGTGGCAAAGTGAGCAAGGGACTCACGTCTGAGCATACCCTGCCAACTTATGGCGAACAAAGCGGTACAAAAGGGGGTGGTGATGGACGGTGCATCAGAACCAATCAAACACTCACACCCAGTCAACAGATCTGAGTTTGATTCATCACCATTCTTTAGCCCACTCTGCCACCCCAGTTCAGACATGGCCATATGCAAATCAGTCTGACCCTGTGCCTCATGGGAACAGTCCAGCCCGAACTGCCAAGCCATGCCTTCCCTGGACCGGAAACAAGCTTCCTAGGACCGGTTTCTGGCATTTCAGCCGTCTTCAGCCAGGCTTGCTTGAATCCAGTGGCAAAGTGAGCAAGGGACTCACGTCTGAGCATACCCTGCCAACTTATGGCGAACAAAGCGGTACAAAAGGGGGTGGTGATGGACGGAGCATCAGAACCAATCAAACACTCACACCCAGTCAACAGATCTGAGTTTGATCCATCACCGTTCTTTAGCCCACTCTGCCACCCCAGTTCAGACATGGCCATATGCAAATCAGTCTGACCCTGTGCCTCATGGGAACAGTCCAGCCCGAACTGCCAAGCCATGCCTTCCCTGGACTGGAAACAAGCTTCCTAGGACCGGTTTCTAGCATTTCAGCCGTCTTCAGCCAGGCTTGCTTGAATCCAGTGGCAAAGTGAGCAAGGGACTCACGTCTGAGCATACCCTGCCAACTTATGGCGAACAAAGCGGTACAAAAGGGGGTGGTGATGGACGGAGCATCAGAACCAATCAAACACTCACACCCAGTCAACAGATCTGAGTTTGATCCATCACCGTTATTTAGCCCACTCTGCCACCCCAGTTCAGACATGGCCATATGCAAATCAGTCTGAACCTGTGCCTCATGTGAACAGTCCAGCCCGAACTGCCAAGCCATGCCTTCCCTGGACCGGAAACCAGCTTCCTAGGACCGGTTTCTGGCATTTCAGCCGTCTTCAGCCAGGCTTGCTTGAATCCAGTGGCAAAGTGAGCAAGGGACTCATGTCTGAGCATACCCTGCCAACTTATGGCGAATAAAGCGGTACAAAAGGGGGTGGTGATGGACGGAGCATCAGAACCAATCAAACACTCACACCCAGTCAACAGATCTGAGTTTGATCCATCACCATTCTTTAGCCCACTCTGCCACCCCAGTTCAGACATGGCCATATGCAAATCAGTCTGACCCTGTGCCTCATGGGAACAGTCCAGCCCAAACTGCCAAGCCATGCCTTCCCTGGACCGGAAACAAGCTTCCTAGGACCGGTTTCTGTCATTTCAGCCGTCTTCAGCCAGGCTTGCTTGAATCCAGTGGCAAAGTGAGCAAGGGACTCACGTCTGAGCATACCCTGCCAACTTATGGCGAACAAAGCGGTACAAAAGGGGGTGGTGATGGACGGAGCATCAGAACCAATCAAACACTCACACCCAGTCAACAGATCTGAGTTTGATCCATCACCGTTCTTTAGCCCACTCTGCCACCCCAGTTCAGACATGGCCATATGCAAATCAGTCTGACCCTGTGCCTCATGGGAACAGTCCAGCCCGAACTGCCAAGCCATGCCTTCCCTGGACCGGAAACAAGCTTCCTAGGACCGGTTTCTGGCATTTCAGCCGTCTTCAGCCAGGCTTGCTTGAATCCAGTGGCAAAGTGAGCAAGGGACTCACGTCTGAGCATTTAACGTTGTAGTTATTGAAAGGTGCGGTGACTGGCGCTGCGAAGCATGCAGGGACGCCCCACTCCACTGTAACTTTTGGGATTCCTAGCTTTTGCACAAGAATCCACAAACACTCCGGATGTGTTTCAGTTGTGTCTGAAGTGTTACGCATGTTTGTGCACTTCGGTTTATTCAACATAACAGGATGCAATCGTTTTTCAGGGAACGCGTGTAAAAGTGTTAGGTGCCCTAATCTCATTGTGCTGTTTCAGCCTTCTATCTTCACTATATCGATACATTTATGATAAATAATTTGTGTAAGGAGTCTAACATATCGGGTATACTGTGCCAACTAACCTTTTGGAATGAATGTCCGCTTTACAAGTGCATTTTATGTCGTTTATGTTTTTTTCAGTGAATGATGTACTGGGGTCGTCCTAGTTCACACGCGCACCCATTATGCACATTTCACAGAGTTTTAAACCTGACAAATATACATTCCTATTGTTTTACAGGCTGGATGGGTGAAAGGGTAAATGGTTGGATGGATGAGTGAATGGATGGATGGGTGGAAGAGTGAATGGGTGTGTGAAAGGTGATTGGGTGAAATGGTAGGATGGATGAGTGGATGGATGAGTGAAATGATGGATGGAAGGATAGACAATGGATATGTTTTGATATGGTTGAAAAGGTTTGGATATAGATGGGCACACAGATGGAAGGCCAGAATGAATGGTGAAAGACTGAATGATGGATGAAAGAATGAATGGATGACAGAATGTGAATTTGAAATGGTGGACATCACAGGTTTGATGGAAGGATGAATGGCTAGATCCTTGGACAACAGAGCTCTTCCGGGGAGGATTGTGATGACTTGCTTTGCTTTATTGCTGCCATAAGAGCTTTAGTTCAAAGTGGGAGGTGTTTACATTTTCTGGCTACTCCCTTGCCTATATGTTACTATTCTGTATTTGTCGTGTGCTTACGTGTGGGATCTATACATCATGCATATGGCATTTTGAGTGACACCCAACTGCTACTTGAATGTTACACTAGTAATTGTAAATTTTTGCATGTTTTGTTTGAGGTGTAAGGTTTTAGGGAGAGCCTCATAGTGCCATGAGCTGTGTTTGACATGTATATAGTAATTGTAGCAATAGGCATGGCGTCAAAAATAAACGATGTAATAGTGTATTGACAGTAGATTCTTTAAGAAAGTTGCAGGGAAAAGCACCTTTGTAACTTCCGTTAGCTAGTGCAACTCTCTGCGAAGCCACCATTGGCAAAGCAAGGTTCCATATTTTAAGTTCCTCTTGCTGAAACACCCATAATGCGTTCCCTATAGTTGGTTAATTACAGCAATCCTCCATTTAGTTCACCTATGAGTGCCGCTTTACATCTCACAATGGCACTCAGATATGAGATGCTAGTAGTAAGTCTATCCGAGCAGATCTTCCTGACCCCTTCTCTCATCAGTCTGGACAACCCAGTGTAGTAACCATATAAATAGATAATTATCAAATGAAATACCACAAAAAGACCTGCGCAGTTGCTCAAAGCTGCACGCATTCCGAAAAACGATTGTCTCAACCTAATCCAAAACTTATTTGACTTGTATGTAGGTGGTTGTCTATTTACTTACTTTAATACTATCGCGCCACTTCCTCTGATATGTCTGTAAAACGTACCTTTTGTCCCGAAGTTTTGTCCTGAATTTTGAACTTCTGTCCTGATTTTTTGTCCTGAATTTTGAACTTCTGTCCTGAATTTTTACACTCACTGTCCTGAATTCGCACCCATGCCAGTTGGTCACCCTAACATGGGTGCATCCTTTAAGTCCCATCAGTTATCTCACTAGCGGGACGTCACAAAGGTGATGGTGAATCAGGTGTGGGAATCGTTAGTTTTTTTGTTTTTTTCGGCACGAACTCCGGGTTTCGAAGTTTACTTCTGAATAACGGGAAAATGTCAAAAATGGTGGTGAACGGGCGTGAAATCCGACGGCGGCTGTCTAGCAGATGTACAAGCCCCTTGCGCCACTTTTTGCGTCACTTTTAACATGGGAACAGTGACGCAAAGGTGGCGCAAAGGGCTTGTAAATCTGCCCCTATATACACTAAAAGGAACCGTTGTGATGGCGCTTCCCTTCAAGGCACAGTAATGACCGCAGGGACAGCATTCATCCCTAATTTTGGCAGAATGCCGTGTTCCAGGGCGGAGGCAATGTCCTCCATCACCCTGACGTCTTCTATTCCGTCCGTAAAATTCACAATCAGACCGCATAATTATTTATTTGCCGCATTTGCCAGGTAATCCATCATCTGCTGCATATTCTGCAGATTTAAACAAAAAAAGTTTGGGGCAGATTTACAAACCCTTGCACCACTTTTGAGTCACTTTTAACATGGGAAAAGAGACGCAAAAGCGGCGCAAGCGGGTTGTAAATCTGCCCCTTTGTTTCTAGCTCAGACACATCAAAGGTTACAAAACATATTTGGGCTTATTTACAAGCCTATTGCGCCACTTTTGCGTCACTTTTAACATGAGAAAAGTGACGTTCGGATGTCGCGAGGGGCTTGCAAATAAGCCCCATGGAGAGTCGGGTTGCTGCGCACCTGAACGTTTGGCTGGCCATCTTTAGGTTACTTATTGCTGTATTTGGGTGTTTAATGGTTATTAATATGGTGTCCTCTTTTTCTAGACACTATTACCAGGTGTAAAATTGACAAACTAATGAAATAAAACTGCCATCAATATGATTCGCTTTTTCTTCTCGTATAATTTCTTTAACCCTGCAACATAATTTGGTCCTTCTCTGCCGCATAATTCGAGTGGCCCTGCCTATAAGAAAGAAGGTGCTGAAGTGGGTGCATTAAGTTATGTCTGTGGATATATACTCAGGTCTTGGCAGAATGGAAGTGGTGTCCTGCTGTAGCCAAAATTGTGGAAGACGCATGTTTGCTGCCATTGTTGGGCACACAAGAACCAATGAACGCCCTCGGAAGATGGAACCATGCTAAGGGGAGGTAGTCTCACAAAGCAGAATGAGGCAGGCGCCAGCTCTGATGGAAAATGAATGAAAGCTGGGACACCTGATGACGACGCTGAAACCTGTATTGCAGCTGGGTTTCGTCTTCACCCTTGGCATCCTCATATGTAAACAGTGGGTGTGTATAGGACTCTGATGTGTATGTCATCCTGTTATTAATACATCTGGTTGCCTAAGATTTCTCCTCCTTGTAACACATGGGCACGGTCTGTTAGGAAGCCTCTTACATCATAAGATTAGGTCTGACACAAATACATCACATTTTCAAAGGATGCTCTTGTGTGCCACTCTGCTATCAGTAAAAAGTATATCTTTGTTTGTCTTTGTAACACGTGGCTCCTACCCATATGCAATTCTGTGTGGTCTAATATTACGTAACGTCATGATGGGTTTCTTCTACATTTAGGACAAGGGAAAGTGTGTCTTTATTATTTCACTATTCTGTGTGGAAGATTCTGTAGATGTACAAGACCCCCGACCTCTTTATCATTCCAGGGGAGGGTGGCAGGTGCAGATTGCAGGGCATCCATCACTATTAAACATTACATGTAGTCCTAATCCACCCTCGCACTCCCATAGCAGATCTCACCTACCAAAGGGCTGTGATTGCGGATGACGTCATGCTGGCAGGAAACAGAAGGGCCCCCTGCCTGCATTGTAATCTAATTGCTCCATTTCTATGCTATGTATGAACAGTGCACTATAGATTCACATTCCAACATCTCCTAAAGTAATAGTAATTCTAATCTTTGAAATATATGGGACCCTCAAGACCTTCACATGTCAGTGCTGTTCCTAGGTTTGAATTGGATATTGGGGTACACCTGCCAATGTCAGCAGCCCTCCTCACCAGAACTGATGCATTACTGGACACTGGGTGCATGCAATGCTTAATTACTCATGGTTGGCCAAGCCGGAAATGAGAGTGCAATAGGCACTCGCTACCTGGCTTTTCTCCTACCCGCAGGTCGCCTTAGAAAATTGGGACCTGTTGGCTTTGAGGCTTCTACTGAACATTTGCAATGGACTAAATGGCCCCTGCTGCAAACCACTGGCCATAGATTCATAAATCCGGGCCTCCAACCTCTCAGCAGTTTTCAGCCCAAGTTTCCAAGCCCCACCTCTCAGAACTGCATGCTGTCTATGAAGTTTTACTTTAGTCTGTGCAGCCTGAAGACATTATAAACAGCTTTAAACAAAAATGACCTCTGTCGAGGACATCAAAGACTCCAGTCAATCTGGCCACATTAGTTGTCCCTGCAGTGCAAGCCCACATCACACAAGAACATTAGCACATTCATAATATTCCCAAGAATGTTCCTGTGACAGTGCAGTGAAGGGTACCACCTTGCCACCTGTACCCAACCTCAGCTGTTCAAGGTTTACAATGTTGTGCTCCTATTTCTTGTCTCCACTAGAACAGTTCCAGCAGAGGTACAAGCGCTGACCTCCAGGAAATCCATGGACCCCAGAAAGTGTATCTTGCTTGTGGCAGGTCTTCTGTTCCTGGAGATCTCTAGCCCTGTGGATGCTTGCAGATGTTTTCCACCAGTTCTACAGAACAGTTACTGAGGTACAAATGTTGTTGGTGAGTTGAAAAAAATAAAAGAAAATTATATGTTTTACTTCTTTTTTTTTAAAGAAATTGTTGCTTTTTGATGTCTGGCTTTAGTCAAGACCTTTTGATTTTACTTAAATTATATATTTGATATACTTCTATATAGGGGTTGTCAGCCAGTACTCTTTATCCATTTGTCTGCTGTTGTGTCATTTGTTTTTTTCTTCTTTTCGCTATGCAATGCAGCACCGGACAATGGGTCAGACAAATTCAGCCATTGGCTAACGTCACTGTGAGTGACGGTAGTTGGCTCTTTCTCAAGGAGCACATCCAAACCCAAACTAGTTCCCTTCTGTGCTAGGGACTACTACGCCAAAGTGTCTTCGTATTGAGACAAAAACATATTTTTGCTTTTAACCAATGTTTGTTTTAGGTAGAGCTTATTGGGCAGCACAATTGTCTGCTTGTAAAATCCCTATTGTAATCTTAACAAGAGTGTATCTGGGGTTTTAGCCTGCTCATTGCTTACCATTGCTTAGCTTTACTGTCACTCTTATTTGCTTACTTCTTATTTGATGACTTTCTGTGCTGAAGCTTGTCAGTCTTGTGTTTGTCCCTCCACTGGAGCATAGCCTCTCAACCACCTTTCTGAGTGGCAGGTATGTAATCAATCAATCAATCAGGTATTCATAGAGCGCAAGGCTACTCACAGAGTATCCCAGAGCTGAAAAGCATTCCGTTCAACTGAACCGAATCTGAAAAGCTGCCTTGAATACCCATGGTTTGAGTGATGCCTAAAACTATTTACCTCCCTCAATCCACACACATGTGAATGAAGGTGCTCCACACCAGTTCAGTAAGTTGGGACAAAGATGAACCACCCCATTTTTTCCTCTTGACTCGCAGTGCCTGGACTAGCCTGGCATCAGAGGAGTGGAGAGTTCTGGTTGGGCGATAGTGAGTAATCCTCACAGAGAGGTAGCCATGGTTGTGCCAAAAGAGCTCTGTGTGCCAGGACTAATATTTTAAACTGAACACCCTCCTTAATAGGAAGCTAACGCAGTGCCTTTAGACGAGGAGTGATGGATGTCTGCCTAAGGACTCTTAGTAACCTTGTTGCAGCCACATTTGAACCAACTGCATCCTCTTCAAAAAAAGACTTGAAGGTCCAAATATAAGAGCTCAAAAGAGGAACCTGCTACTGGCACTACTTGAGGGCCTAATGTTAACTGGCAGTCAATCTCTACACCTACGTTTAAAGCAACAGTGGCCAGAAGGGGCACTGCAGTGGCACACTCCGGCTAGCACTCCGTGTCCCAATATGAGGGAAGGGAGCCAAACAACAAGATCTCTGTATTCTGGCATTAAATTGTAAATTACTTGCCCACATCCACTGAAAACGGTCACCAGACATTGCTTACTTATCCTGGGACCTTCAGGAGAGTTTTACCCATAGAAAGAGAAATCTGTGTGTCATCAGCATATGACACTATCCGGACCCCAAAGGACTCAACCAAGGAGGCCAAAGGAGCCATATAAATAGTACCAAGAGTTGGGCTTAGAGAGATCCTTGTGGGTATTCAAAATTGGTTACTTTAGGGTCGGGAGCATACAGAGCTATCCAGAAAGATCGGCTTCTATCAGTGAGAACAGAAAATCTGACTCCAATGTATTCGTTTCAGCCTGTTTCCCATGATCAAGTGCCAACTTGATGGAATCTGTTAACTCCACTAGTGTCGATTCGGTCTTAGTCTTGGCCATGAGTAGTGTAATAGCTGCTCCTGTTCCAAGAATTTGGAGAGCTGCCCATTAATAAGCTTGTCCATTATCTTTGACACCGCAGGTAAAAGGAAAATCTGCCTGAAATTTGCAAGCACTGATCTATCTGCCAAGAGAATGTTTAGTTAAGGAATTAGTTTGGCCTGCTTCCAGCAAGTTGGCATAGTGACTGATTGGCTGGAACTATTGAATAATTGATGCAGAAGCAGATTGATCATCTTCAAGCTAGCAATCAAAACCCATGGAGGACATGGATCACTCGGTGGACCAGATTTACAAGAGTGATTTATATGGTCCACTGCTGACTTTTAGCAAACATTTTTTTTCATTTTATCTTAAGCACTTCATGAGTGTTCATGTCTTTTTCATCTGTATCATTTGCTTCTCTTTCCCCACCCACACTTGTGTTGCTTTCTCTTGCCTTTATATAATGCTTAAGTTGTGGACTCATAAATGGTAGGGCTTAAAGTTTTTCTCAGAAGCCTGCTGCCGGCATGATCAAAAGTTGAGGTGCCAGATACAAAGAATGTATTGATTACCCCTCATGCCTCTTTAATCTGAGGCATGAGGGTGATAGTTGTAAAGACAATGCATACTCTTCATCACATCCTTGAGGGTTCTTTTTTATTCCTCCATTCTCCCATTGTCCTATTTTCCATCTTTCTCTACCTCCTTCTTTCATCCTTTTCTATATTTTCTTTGTTGCTCTAAATCAAAGTCTCAGAAGGAAAAATTAAGTGCCAGTTGGCTTCACCTGCAACCTTCAGCTCAAATTAAACACTGCCCGTATGTTTCTCCCCCACCTTCCCCAGCAGTCCACTTGGCCCTCGTTGCTTCACTGTCCACCCTCCTTGTGCTTCTATGAGCCCAGCTCTCTGCCTTCCTTCCCCATGTATCTTCCCTCATGTTACTTTACCACGTATTGTTCCCCCAATCGCTCCTCTTGAAAATACACTTTTACAAAATTTCTTATGTTATTTTAAAGGTATTTCTAAAGCGCACGTACACTACATGGTTTCATGGCGCTGGAATCCAAGGAACACTGAGGCTGAGTGATTTAATCATATGCCTGACAGAACAGCCAGGTCTTTAGAAGTTTCCTGATTTGGAAGTAGGATGTTAACGATCTGATGTCCAAAGGGAGAGAGTTCCAAAATAGTGAGGCCAAGACCGCAAATCCTAATCCCCCCAATTTATTGCGTTTAAAGGATGCAATGACTAGGAGATTCAGATGGGAAGACCTAAGATCCCTAGAAGGGACGTAACGCTGTACGCGAGAAGATACAAACACTGACCAGTTGCCATGCAGGTGATGCAACCCAGCTTAAATGCACTTCGTTCAGCTACCGGAAGCCAGTGTATTCCTTTCATTAATGGGGTGACATGGTGCCATTTAGGCTGGAGGTAGGTTAGTCTGGCCGCCTGGTTTTGTACTAGTTGTTGTCTTTTTGATTGATATGCTGCAATACCAACGAAGAATGAGTTGGTATAGTCAATATGAGAAATGACTAAGGCCAATACTACTTGGGTCAAGGCTTCAGTGTTAAGGAATCTACTTCTACTTTCAAAGCTGAAAGAAACAGGAAGAAACCACCATCCCAATCTGGGCTTTCATAGACAGGTCACCGTCGATAGTGATGCCCGGGCTTTTGGTTGAACTGGAAGGGGGGGGGGATTCACAGTTCCATAGGCCCGAAGTTAGAATTCCAGAGGTTTGATGGCCTGACGACTAGGATCTTCTCAGTTTTATCTGGGTTAAGTTTCAGGTGGTTGCTGTTCATCCAGTTGCTTATATGTCTCATGGTAGATTGGAAGTTGGAAACAGAGGCGGCCGACTGATCAATATCAAAGATCAGTTGGCGATCGTCGGCATAGTTGAAACTGCTCCAGCGAGTGAGGGTTCCTGAGCGTAGATGGTTGAGCTTTAGGAGGGGCATTAGCAAGTATGCTAGACTTGATGATGATGATTTTTTCAATAAAATAAGTATTGAGTGAGGCACATAATGCTTGAGTGGGTGCGCTTGGATAGTTCGGCAACATTCCTTAGATTTAAGAAATTTAAGATTTTAAGAATTTATTTAGAGAAATAAGTGGCCTTGGTTTGTAAGAGGGCATTTTTGTATTGTTTAGGATGAGTTAGAAATAGATCTTTTTTGTCTGAAGAGTAATTTAGTCTCCAGTCACGTTTTGCTTTAAAGTTTTAACTGTGAATTGGTGAATAAAAAGAAAGATAAAGCCATATGGTTTGGTAAATAAAGAGAGAAGTAAAGGCACATGTGCCTATAAAATAACACTTCCCCAGCAGCCATATGATCATACATATTTTTAGGTATGCTGCACATCCTCAGTGATGCTATACAGCATAGAATAAAAAAACCCCAAAGGTGAGACCTAGTGGCTTTGCCTGTGATTGCTTTCATGTTGGCGAAAGCCTGAATGCTCCCTCTATGACAATATGTTTTTAACAAAACAAAAATAGCATTGGCAAAAACAAAAGGAGGCTGGCAACCAACTCTAGACATATCGACTTTGCCAATGGTTCTTTGGTATTTTTAACAAACGGAAGTGCGGTGCTTCTCCAGGGAATAGTAATTTTACAACTGAGGAGACTCTGCAGTTGGGGCAGGGAACTCTTCACATAAAAAGACATAACAGTCCTATCTTTTTATGTGTGGAGCCTCTGCCACAAGTGCAGAGTCTCCGCAGTGGTAAAATTACTATAATTAAAATTGGACTTGTAGTTTGTGAACAACCAATAAATTGTAAACTTGCACAAAAGTGTAAGTTCACCTTTGTGAATCAGGCCCCTAATTAGGAGTTCTTATTTTACTGGACTCGGGGTCCTAAAAGTCCTTCAACAGAGCTCTTTCATTTCTATTATGAATTAGACTTTTTCAGTGCTAAAGTTGAGCCGGTGGTTTCTGGCTTCGCACCGGCACTTAATTGGCAACATTGGCACTCATGATAGACTATCACATGGTGGCACTGTTTGTCTAATTTAGAGAAGAGCACAGCAACAGTTGTTATTACTTCAATGTGCATTAACAATGACTAATACCTGCTGTTATAGCCATTGCTATTGCTTTGTGAGTCTGGAATAGTCAGAATATTTACACACGCACAGTGTAGAGGCTAGTAGCTATGTTGGTACTTGCATTGGCTGCACTTGCAGGTGCAATGGATAGTGCAAGCTGCTCTGGCCTACTAACTTATTGTTTTACAAACTTAGCACTACCTTTAGTGAAATATCATCAAATTCTGTAGAGGACATTGTCCAAAGTTCTTTAAGGCAAACTTGCCACAGTAATGACAATCTTAGTTGGTCATATTTTACAGACCACTGGAAGAAGGGAAAGGGTTACCCAGATTATGTAAGAAATGTTATTCAAGTAATGATGAGAAGATCTCTAAAAAATCTTGCTGGATACCTGACAATCAATGTTAGAATCCATGATAATTGTAGCCTTGTACAGAGTGCATGTTTTCTGTATAGGAGAGCTGTGCTTGCAATCATAACAGTCACAGGTGTTGTGAGATTCCTTCTCAGGGTGAGATACCCTGAAATAGGGAGGGTTGTGGTATTTTACTTTGCACCTCTCCAGTCCCTGACCTCTGGGCCAGAATACACTAAGGGCCTCATGTAGGTGGCATACACTTTACCGATTCGGTATTTTAGAATCGGTAAAGTGTATGTAGGTAAAAATTCGGTAAATGTTACCGAATCGGAGTGAGTCGGTAATTACCGATTCGGTAATGAGGCATACCTTCCCATTGATGGGAAGGTATGCCTCATTACCGAATCGGTAAATACCGATTCGGTAATGGGGGAGCACATGCAAGGGTGGCAGGGTGTCACATTGACACCCTGTTGCACCCCTGATTCGGACATGTGTGCACATGTGGCACACATACATGCCCTAAGGGCATGTATGTCTGCCACATTGCACACTTCTAAGCGCTATAACATGCGTTTACACATCCATACATTAGTATTTACCACCAACTATTAGTTGGTGGTAAATACCGACTCCAAACAACCCCCACACACTCCCCCTACATATCATTTCTGTATTCGGAATTTACCGAATCGGTAAAATTACCGATTCGGTAATTTTACAGATTCGGTAAATTACCGAATACAGAAATGAGCCCCCTACATGTCACAAGCCTAAATACCAGTCGGTAACGGTAAAATTACCGAAAATCGGCCGTTACCGACCGGTATTCGGCTACGTACATGAGGCCCTAAGTGCATGGCTCAACTAAACAGAGCTGAGCTGCGAGACATTTAAGGCCAAGCAATGAAATGGCAAATTAAGGAAATAATTATGTGATTGAATTTTAGGAAGGAGCCTCCGTGGTCACCGGCTCCACCCCCACCTCTCTTCTGAAAAAAAGTCTGTGTTTTGTTAGGAACTTGGGCTTTGTGTTTCTTCGTTTATGCAAGACCCAGAATCAGAAGCTCATATGTGCTGACAGCCTTATTCATTGAAGAACAGAGCAGGCTACTTTAAAAATAAAACTATGTCAAAATTCTACTTTGGAATTAAAAGCACTTCCAAAGTCTTAAACTACCTTATTCTGGCATATGTCATTTGTAATGTCTGCCCTCAGTGCCCCAAGGGTAGGGTGCATTGGTATAATGAGCAGATGATTAAAGATGTTTTATATGCCCCAGTGATGGAAAAGCTGCCAATTTCTTTTTTCCATATTCTAGTGTGCTAGCTCCATGGGCTAACATAGAAAAATTTAGACAGGAGTGGGCTAGAATAATTAAGTGAAAGTATTAAAAAAAATAGTCAGAATAAATCCAATAACTTGCCAAGATTAGATTTATTATAACTATTGCAGTAGTTTCAGAACTGCTTTACTAAAGTTACCTCAAATCATCCCTGTAGCAGCCTCTTCTGATTGGCCAGCCTTTGGCAGGCTGAGACAAGCTTCCTTGATTAGGTGTGAAGTGGCCTGGGCTGAGACAGAGAACATGTGGTGCGAGAAGATCTGCTGCAGCAGATGCCAGGACAGGAAGGGGGCTGGGTACCCAAACTGGTCTTCAAAAGGAGAAAGACAGTGAGAACAGGAACCAGGACCACCCCTACTTCCTGCACCCCAAGTCAAATGGGAGCCTCTGTAAGTGAATTAGGATAGGGTCTGGAAGGGGAGGGTAAGGAAACGTTAACCACACCTTTGAGTTTCGTTAGCAAGAACTGAACCTCCAAGAGAGATTTTCTCCATTTAGATTTTTGTTGAGAGGTGTCGTCTGGGACAAAAATACACCACACTTCGAAATAAGTTGTCATCAAATAGGGTGACACCCTGCACCCCATTGGTCAGGGGTGCCCCCCCTTGCCTGCCCAGAAACTGGTATAAATATTGGAGAGCTGCCCAGCAAATCAGATCCCTGTCTGGAAACATCAGGAGAAGAGGGACTGGCCTGCTGAACCCTTGGTCTGCATAAAGAGAGAACTGCATTCTGAAGGACTGCACCTGCTTCACACTCTGGGATTCACAAAAGAGGACTATGCCTTGCTTCAGAAGTTTAAAGAGTGGACTCCCTGAAAGCAACAGGTATGAAAGAGCTTTAATTCACCTGCATCAACCCCACCAAGACAAGCACAGCTTATCAGCTTCGCCTGTACTTTAAAGGATTTGGCCAGGTGAATTGTGCGTATTGTAGTCCCAAACCTCCAAGTGGCAACTTAGAGCTTCTGGACCATTGGCTGGTGTTGTGCACACTCAAAGACCCAAAGGAGGCTTTCTAGAACAAGATCTAGAAGTTTGGAAACATATGGACAATGTTTGTCTAAAAGCTCCATAAATTGACCAACCCCAACGACAAGCTAGCGATGTTGAACCTTGACTCAGCCTGAAATCCAGGTTTGCCCTGCTGAAATCTCCAGAGCTCTTCTCCTTCATTGACAAAGCGCCTCCTGAAGTCACTGAGGCATCACACTGATGCAGGCTGCCATCGTCAATTTGGAACTGAATTGCTGAGGAGGCTCGCTCAACGTTGAGAGAAAAGGGAACCAAAAAAGTGACTCTAAGTGCGAAGGTTAAATTCTGACCCGCCCTAACCACCCAACATATTTGACCCGCCCTCCATCGCGGTCAGCTGAAAAATTGACTTGGTTTCGATCAGGAATTTTAGAGGATTGTTATCTGAACAGTCAGCTTACCTGTAGTGTAGTGGAATCTGCAGAATAATGTCAAAGTGCATGCAATGGCGTCTTTTGGCATTATTCTGCAGATTTCACTAGGGAGAAACCGTTCTGAGCCACACAAGGATTAGCCTAACCCATTTTCTGAATGCTACATTTATTTATGCAAACCCTGGTGAAGTCCTCTACAGGACTAAACATTCAGGATGGGCTGGCTGGAAGTGAGAAATGTTGATGAAATGCAGATAAAGACACAATTTTTGGAAAATCACATTTTGGATCACTCCTCTTATATAGATCAAACAAAGATAATTGTGGTATGACATTTATTATTGCTCTGAATTGCTGAAACTAAAATTGATATGGAATTCATTGAGTGCTCCCTCCTCAATCAAGTTCGTTGTTGTATATAAAGTGGTTGCCGAGCAGTGGGACTGCAAGATGTGGAGCACTACAGCTGAATACTGTGTACACAAGCACTAGTTCAGTCAATCTAGGGCAAAGACTGCTCTGTTTCATAGTGTGTAACCCAACAAATTTAGAAAATAGAGTATGATTTTATAAATAAAATAAGACCAAAACAACAAAAATCCCCTCAGCAGAAGTTGAGATATGAATTTTTAAGTTCTATATGCTGTGTACACAAGCACTAGTGTGGTCGTTCTAGAGCCAACACTGCTCTGTTTCATAGTGTGTAACCCCACAAAAAGACTACACACCATTTTAGACAAATATATTATAATGTTATAAATAAAACGGCCAAAACAGCAAAAATCCAACAAGTAGAATTCAAGATATGAATTTCTGAAGATTAAAAGTGAAGCAGTGGGGCAAAATCAAGAGTTCAGGCTGACCGCAATGGAGCGTGAGCCAGGTACAGAAGCCACGCAAGGCCTGCTGAACAAAAGTACCTTGATCCTGGTCGGAACAGCAAGATGTGGGGTACAACTGACCGATTAATTAGTATCAACCCTACAGTCAAGGTGATGCAGAATTTTATCAATGCAACAATGGCGGGGCACCTTTTCCAAAGACAAAGTGCCGGGTCCGAGATGCATTGGTTTCAAAGCCGATGCATCAAGATTTCTCCATGCAGAATCAGCGATGTGGTTGGTCTGAAGTGTCAGTTTCGATGGTGATGCACTGGTTCCCCAAGTGTGATGCGCCGTCCTGTTCCTGCAACAGCGGCAATGCATTGATTCTGCTCATGCAGCAGAGGATTTGTGGGTTCCACTGGGGCAAGCACTTGGATCCACTTCCAATTGCCAGGCACAAAAGCAGGGGTAATTTTTTTTTATATCGCTGACTCTTAAAACAAGAGGCAAGCTAGAATGCCCTTTGAGATAATTCTTAGGTTCAAGTAAGTTAGTCCAGCTCTTCCTCAGCACTGCAGATGGTAGCAGGCACCAGGGCAGCTCATCAGAAAAGTAGTTCTTCCAGAGCAGGAGTTCAGCAGAGTGGCAAGTCTTGTAGCAGCTCAACAGTCTTTCCTTTTGGCAGAGTTTTTCACAGATCCAGTAGTGTCGGAGTTGGTAGGGTCAGAGTTCCAGTACTTATAACCAGTTGTGCCTTCGAAGTGGGGGAGACTTCAAAGATATGCCTTTGAAGTGCACAAAATCTCTGCCCTTACTGCTCTGCCTCCAGACTCACTCAAGGGAGATGTGCAGGCCATTGTGTGTGAACAAGACAAAGCCTATTCCGATGTAAGTGAGGCAGTGTTCAGTTCTGCCCACCAGCAGCCAGTTCATGGCCCGTAAAGTCACACCTGAGCTCCTGTTGTGTGTGGCTGTCTAGAGGGAATGCACAAAACCCAAGTGTTACCCAAGCCAGAAGTGTATTCAGGAACAGTCAGCAGGCACCAAATGGCTAAAGTAAGAAAATGCCAACTTTCTAAAAGTGAAAATTAAATACCCAGAGGTGTATCTGGGAATACCTAATGCACTACTTAAATACACTATCCAGTGTGCATAATGTCATCAATGAATATGCAGTGATAATCCACAATTGTAAGAATGCATTGAATCAACAGTAATCCGTAAAGTTTTCAATGAATCAAGAATGTCAAGTCCATATCAGTTGGTGATTCCAAGTGATTCTTCTTTATTGCTGAAGAATGCCAATGTGGATATTGTTTGTAGAAATCACAATTAATACAGTTTATAATTCGAAAAACCAGCTAATTTAAAATCTCCCAATGCATTTCGGGCTTTCCAAATCAGCCCTTCGTCAGGGGAATCTGTAGAAGATAACAATGACAATTTTACACATTCTGAAATCTAACATAAATTTAGACATTCTGGCTCAAAGGAGGGCAAGACAAAATGATTAACTAGCAGTCTCAACCTTACTCAAAGAAAAAGGAGAAAAGTGAAAAAGTGTAAACATCAGTGCAATACTGAAAAGTGAAAAAACAACCGCCACCAACATAAACCGTCGTACCACCATCCCAAACGACTAGAGTAGTGAAAATCCATCCAAAAAAGTATCGTAACTCAAGCGATTAAAGAACGAGACCTCTATCCCAAATCAACATAAAACCAGCGCCGAGCAGGTTAAATATCCTAAAGAGATTAACAAAGGCCCTAGTGAAATTAAAGAATATATCAACCGAAAAAGAAAGTTTGTGTGCCAACAAGACAACCAACCTTACCACAATTCCTTGCGCGAACGCACATGAAGCCAGTAAGCAAAGTGTAGAAAATATCTGTAAAAGAAATCAGTAAACCCATCACGGGTAAAAACGATCATAAACTACACACTGGTCGTTAAACATTATCAAATAATCTATGCTTGAAAGTCAGACGAAAAGTAAATCGAACTAATTAATAGAACGTTCAGCTTACGAGCTTACCCAAAACAAGCAAACAGCCGCTGCTTGAACAAACGCCGGCTCAAACACACTTGAGGGGCGAGCCGGTGCGTGTATAAGCATACCAGTGCGAGGAGTGTAGAAATGAAGGTGGGACTAGGTAAAAGGTAGAAAAGACAGAGACTACAGTGGCGGCCATAATGGAATGGAGTGCACCCTGGTGAAAGCTACAGTCAAAATAATATATGAAAAAGTGAAATGAAACCATCATAGCACAAATTTCTAAAAGTGGCATTTTCAGGATTACAATTTACAATCCGACTTCACAATAAGTTGTGATTTTAAATTGTCAAATCTAGAGACACCAAATTTGGGGGTCCAATCTCTTTCCAATCGAAAATTGCACTTCTAAAATGTAATAAGGTAATGCTAATTGGGAGAGATAGTCCTGGCAGTAGTTTAAATGAAATGTAGGGGTTTTTCCCTGCCAGGGCATGTAAAACTCAAAAGTGTGTCCTACATTTTAAATACACTGCACTGTCCAGTGTCTACCTCAGGGGTGACTTATATGTATTAAAAGGGAAGGTTTAGGACTGGCAAGGGGATTAACTTGCCCTGTTTACATGGTAGTTTAAAACTGAAAACACAAGGAGGTGATGGACGGAGTGCTGAAACTTTTCAGACACTCATCCCCAGTCACAGATCTGGGTTGAATCCATCATCATTCTTAACTCACTTCGCCACCTCACTTACGTTAAGCTGGCCTTTCCTGGTGAAGGTACTCTGCAGACAAGGGGTACGCAAGTGATAGGATGCGCCTCCTTTATAGGCACCGGTTGGCATGGATCGGCACAGGAGGATAAGTGGTGTCTGACAATATACCTATCAAAAGAGGAATAACCAGGTTTGCTGGCTCTCACCACTTGTTTTTACTCCGGAATGGAGCCCCTAGCATGCCATGTATGAGACTAGAATCCTGACTGGGGTCTGTAAATTGTGAATCAATGGCATATAATCTTACTGTATATCGACAATGCTCTGGTGTGCCTCCAAAGTCAACACCACAATTTACCACTATTGCTGTCCTCCATTAACAAGTTTGGAGGACTATCGGCCTTCGTATGAACTGGGGTAAATTTTGCTTATTCTCACAACTCTGACGGAAATGCAAATACACTTGATACCAATGGCAGAGATGCAATGGTGATTTGACACATTTAAATATCTGGGAATTACCACAAGGAGTGCGACCTACTTGATGGTAATCTGGTCAGGGCAGTAGTGACAGTGTGATGCCCAACTTCCTTCTGGTGTTCCCTGCCTCTGTCACCAAGCGGTAGAGTCGATATCTCCAAGATGCTCATTCTTCCTCATCAGTTATATGTTTTCGCAGCTCTCCCGGTTGCGATTCGTCAATCCTTTTTCAAGGAACTGTGCTCTCTCTGCAGACATAATTACTATGGGGCTCTGGAAGAAGCAGAGTAGCACGATCAAGATTCTTCCTGCCACTAACTATGAGCTGTATTATGCTGCATCCCTGTTTCAGTTGCCGATGAGCTGGATGGCTGATTCCTGAAATCCGGAACGGGATAACATCCTGACATGATTAGATGGCTCTGACCTTCTGCGATGGCTCGTGATATGGGGTAGGGCTGACATTCCCAACAATGGACGCACGGTAGTAGCGAAATGGAACTGGGACACATATATCCAGCCAGAGGGCAGGAAGACTCCATATGAACCAGAGATTCTGCTGTGGGAACTCCCTGGCAGCTTTCGACTCACACACCATCAGCACAGCTGGGGAGGCCTGTTTGATAAGGTCCTGTGGATTCCTTTTGAGGAATTGAAAAACCAATATGATATAGGCCCAGGTAGATTCCTACTACAGAACATAGAAGCTAAATGGGGGAAAAGTTTAGGAATTGTCAAAACAGTCTCCAGAAATGCAGGACTAAAATTCATGCAATTTAATTACTTAATTTATGTGTATTGGACCCCAAAATGCATAGGTCAAATGTATTAGGGCGCGACAAATTACTGCTGGTCTGGTACTGTGTAATGTTGTCTATACTGGGAAGTAACATAAACCCTGACAGACATCACAGTCATTGACCCCAAAACACCATTTTCTCCTCCTACTGAGCCCTGTGAGTCACACAAAAAAAGTCTAAAAATCAGTGGAACTCTGTGGACCTGGCTGTTGTCCTGGCAAAAGGTTGTATAGCCAAGTCCTAGTAGGCACTGGCGGTGCCTTGCGTCTTGGACTGGTTACCTGATGTGGTTACATAATGTGAAAAAATGGATAAGTACAGAGCTGCTCTCCGCCCTCAATGCAGGGGAGATGAGCGGGCAAAGTATTGATGTCTGGAATGGATACTTATGAAAGGTGGAAACTAAAACAGAAATACGTCCCCCTTGACTTATGTGACTTGTTGTTAGTACCAGGGGGAACGATGAAGCAGATGCTATATTCTACACACAGGGCGGATCTGTGGCTTACAGTAATATCTCATCATAAAGGAGGCCACATGTATCCCCCCATCCAGTAATAGATTAAGGGGAACACAAGGAGGTCTTGGTGGCCTTTGGCCTATGTTTATGTGTAATAAAATCAAATATATTGTTGAAACCCAATAAAAATTGAATAAAAAAACACATCATGGATGTCTTCACAGCAAAAGGCTGCATTTTCTTACCCATTCCCCAGTCATCCTCTGCCCTGCTGTTCAGTCCCTCAGTAGCAAAAACAAACTTCCAAGGGGGTGCAAATCAAAACACTAATAAACTCAACACCCTTGAGAACGTCCATCCTAAATAGTCCATTCATGAGGCCATCAATCCAAGGTTTCTGCTGGTGGAATCAGCAAGTGCTTTGATACTAGGAACATGATGGATTGCCTGAATAAAGGGCCCTGTCCACCAAACTCTAAAGAAGGCCTTATATATCCATTATTTAACATCAACGTAACACCTGGCAAGAATCTATGCTTATCTTAATCTATTTGAAAACGCATCTCCTACCGAAACTATTTTTGAGAAGCATGCATAGTGGATGCAGTCATCTTCCTGTGTTTTAAAATGTCACATGATCAAGGGGAGAGAATATGAAAGCTGGCCGTCCAATGAACGCTGTCACATTACATCTCAAACCCCAGGAGAACATCATCAAACAAGATATCATTCTAGAATGCTTATTGTGGTGATTGTTTAAGATTAGGGCGCCCGGTTTAATGGCATTTCTTTTTTTAACAATTTCATCTGTAGTTATCCATATTTATTTTTTGGCCATCTTATTGGTAGTAATCCATATTTATTTTGTGTTTTCTGAACAGATGATGAGATAAATTGTTTATTTCCACTTTCTTTTAACAGATAAAAGTGCACTCATATTGATGTCTGTCTGGTTTTAACACATCACACAGCAAAAAATAATAAAAGAATAAACCCACATTAATAAATTGGCATAACAGCACCAATACATATTGAGATATACAGTATTTTAAGCAAATGTCATTGAGCTTTGTAACTCCCATGTTGCCAATATGTACAGCTATTGGCCCAAAAGTAATTAAACTCAGCATAGAGAGTCACTCAAAAGAAGCCAAATGATCTGTATTTTTCCGCTTTTTAAAATTAATACAGACAGGAAACAGAATGTGTTTGGTCTGTATTTATCTGTAATAATCAGTAAAAACGGAAACGGGTAGCCTTATTTAGGATGCAGGACTGGACAAAGAGGACTCTTGCCCCTTTCAGAGAACCCCTCTTGCACTTCCACACAATCAGGCCAGGTTCTAGTACTTTTTCCCAAAGCCAGTACAGAACAAACCCAGAAAGCTAAATGAAATTGGAGTCTTGTTTTCCCTAGGTAGTAATAGAAATCTTCCTTGGGATGGTAATACTTCCTTACTTAATAGATTAAGGGATGGTGATTGGGTGCTGATTGTCTCTTTTTTTTTCCTAACAATACTCCAAGTTAAATTCTTGGAAGCCTCCCAGAAGACCGGATCCAGCCCGACGGATGTGGTGAAGGGCTATAAAGTTCAAATCACAAAGGTAATATGTTTTTTTCTGTTTCTCATAATTCACAGCTTGAGTGAAGGGCATTATTTGGACAGTATGGCTTTCATTAGGAGAGGGATAGCAAAAGACAAGCAGCATTTGTATCTCAGACCATTTCCCTGTTGTTTGAGCCGGGGACCAGTAGCAGCCACACGGCTGATCACAAACCCAAACACCACTGTTAACCTCCAACTGAACATCTTCACTAATCTCCCACTTGGACGAATTTGAAGAATATATCTGATTAAACATCTTAGAGTTAGAACAAAGAAGCCCTGTATTTGACTGGGGAATACATAGAATGTAAAGACCCAATTTAAATGTTGGCAGTTGGGCTGTCCTCTGCCATGGCAACAGAGTAGGATATTCGTCGCCCTGGTGGGGCTCCTGATTGCCAAACTTAAAAATGCCCATCGGGCTGACGGACATTTCTAGCATTCAAAGGAACCGCTGCCAAGGAGGTTTCTGTGAATGCATTGGAACTAATAAAATAAAATGACTCAAACCTACCTCCTTATTCTGGCTACTTTGTTGGCAGTACTAGACCGTAAAGTACGGGGTGAGTACCAGTTAAAAATTTACAACAAGAAAAATGGACCGTCTTGACGTAGTCCCTAGTGAACCCAACAGAGCACTTTGAACTGAATACACGCCCCCAAATGCAAGCCAGTGAAGGTCCCAAATGGAATCGGAAACTGAAGAGAATTTTGGTAAATTCAACAGAACTCTCGCTACCGTGTATTGAAGAGTCTGAAGTTTATTGAGAAGCCGCACTTGGCAGCCTACAAATAGTGCATTGCTATAATCAATTTTTGAGATTACCCAGGCTATGAATACTGCTTTACTATGCTCTAATGGTCAAATAAATGGTAACATCGTTATTAAGGTTTTTAAAATAAAGAAGTAGGAAGAGGTGTTCTGATTTGAATGTTCTATGAAGGGTAATCTTTTGTCAAAAATGACACCCAGATTTCTTGCCTTCTGTACTGGAATTGATAGCGAATCATGATTCGATGGCCACCAGGTGGAGTTCCAGGAGGTATTGTTACCAAACACTAGCACCTCCGTTTTATCAGAGTTAAGTTTCAGAGAGTTCAGTTGCATCCACTGCACAGTACTGTTCATGCATGTGCTGAACTGCAGTGCTATTCCTTCTGGATTAGATGAGACTGCTCCAACTAACTGTGTATCATCAGCATATGAACTAGCCAAAAAACACATATGCTCTGATCAGGTGAATAAGAGGGCGTACACATTAAAAAGTGTTGGACTTAAAGAACATCCTTGCGGGACCCCACAGAGAAGTTTAAAATAAGTTGAGGTAAATTCTTCCAGCATCACTAATTGTTCTCTATTGGTAAGAAAATATTTGATCAAGTTGACACTTGCTCTTTTTATGCCTGTTTTCACAAAACGGTTCATGAGTGCTAGACGGTCCACCGTATAGAATACGGACAATAAGTCTAATAGGACTACGGTTGCACTCTCTTCTTTATCAACTATGAATGTGATCTTTTCTGTAGCTGCCAGGAGGCCGATTCTGTGCTATGTCTTGGCCAAAAACCATGTTGAGTGGGATCAAGATGGTTATTGGAGTTTAGAAAAGAAATAACCTCTGTATCCATTGCTTTCTCCAATACTTCTGCCGGTAATTGTAGGTGAGAGATAGGCCTTCAGTTTTTGGGGATTTTACTTCTTATTTTTTTAGAGTCCAGATTGGTTGCCTGTAAAAAATTAAAACCTGCTCCAATGATCAGATGGCTGGAACCATGGATATACGAGGTAAGAAACAAGGAAACCCTAGGAGTCAGACGGGAGCAAGGGTAGGTACATATTTATAAGGAACAGTGGTCCCATTCAAAAAAGAGTAAAAAAGTGCCACAATTAGTGCAATGAAAAATTGGGTTTATATGTAAGTCAGTGCAAGAATAAGATAATAAGAAACAATAGTAAACAATTATAAAAACAGAACAGTGAGTGAGTTTATGCTGTGGTAGGGTAAAAAGAAAATCAGCCGATTTCCGGAACCCAGGCAAGTGACTTAAAAGGTGACTTTTTTAGTGCAGGTAAATAAGCAGTACCAAAAAGTCAATTGAACATCTCATACTCCTGAGTATTAAATATCGAGGACCATGAATATATGCAACATACAAGTTTTGTAATTGTACATGCTACTATATGCATATATATATATATATGCTCACCACCCCTGACATGTTGAAATGCTTTACACGCCGGGCAAAATGAGTAGCTGCAGCTACAGTGTCCGCTGGAGTGCGCTGTCTTCCAAGCAAATCCAAGGTGTAGAGGGAGCCTACCTCGAAGGATGTAACTGTAACGTAAGTGTGCCCTGGGTCACGGGTCCTATCAAGGCCACCAAATAAGTGGCATAAATCAATGGAGTCTTATCAGAGAAGGGACAAAAAAGGAGTAGCAAAAGGAATATGAAGGGGAACAGAATGCGTGGATTAACAGAGAATCAGAGAAAGAGAATGGACGAAGAGGACAAGACATAGGACACTCAAGAAAATATTCTGAATAAAATGCAAATCTATTTACCTCAATTATATGAATATCAACAATGTTGTTCTCTGCACTTGATCAGAACAAAATTCGATCTTTTAAAATTCGAATCATTGCTAGAATCTGTCTCTGGATCAATTCTATAGTGAGGTAAATTTGTGTACGCTTTAGAAACAGGAGTCACCTATAAACCCAAAAGGGCCTCCAGGCAAAAATTCTCAACGCGTGGGGCCAGGTTTCTCATCCCAAAGAAACCTTCTGTTCACGTTTAGAAAGCTGCCACTCAAGTAGAAAATCTACTTGAGTTGGAGAAAAAAAGCAGCGCCACCTTGCGCTGTGCATGGTGCTATTTACACTTATTTTACAGCATGGGACAAAAACCCGGCACTGAGAATCAATGCAAAGAGCATGACCAAACGCACTCCGCCGCTTGCAGAATCCCACGTAGCGTGGCAGAGTTTTGGGGTCCCTCCGCATAGGCCTAGTCATTTGAAGAAAACAGCTTAGTCATTCTGACAATTCTTCAGGGAAAGGTACTGCATAAATAAATAAACTACAAAAGGATATGGGTAGAAAAATCAAAAAAACATTCATATAAATTTTAATCTTATATTCAATCAATAGCAGCATCAAATATTTGGTAAAGGAAAGGTGCTTGATGTGTAAAGTGAACACACAGTGCTCTTAAAACTCATGTGGGTGGCCCAAGGTGATAGAAATAAAATAAAGTAACAACAAAAAGAAATATTGATCCAGTATTGTGCATAAATGAAATTAATCCACGGACAATAATGAATGATTATTGGCTTCAAAACTGGGGAGGGCCATATCTCTAGTATCTAGAGGATACTGTAATACTTGGACAATCTCACAGTATTACCTCATGCAGCTTTAGTAGAGTAAAGCAAAGCTTAGATGTCGGTATGAATATTATTCCTGTAATACCTTAATCCCCATAGAAAGTTCAGGCCTCATCACTTCATATGGCCCTCTGTGTCATAATCACATCAGAGTGACTCTTTGTCCAATATGTACACTTGGGAGTAAATTACGGCTGCAAAAAACTCCATGGAGGAAATAATACTTGTGATGGGAGGCGCCTGCTATTTGCAGCACATTTACACCTGGGAGTAAAAAATGAAGATTCCTATGCGCACACGACTTCTGCCTCCACTGAATATATAAACACTACTAAACAGTTTTTTCCACTAGCATTAACCACAATAAAAATCTAGTGTGTGACTGCCCAGGCAGACACAAAAGAGAATGGAATTTATGCTCATCTCCAAATGGGAATCCATGCAAAAATGGACATAAAGGGGCTTACCACTTTTTCACAGGTCTAAATGATCTCCTAACACTTTGAAAATGAATCACATGATTTCAGAGCAAGAACTCCATTGCACATGTCTTAGCTACTGAACTTAATTAGCTCTTTTTTCAGGTGGATCTTTAGGTAAATGATCTCAAAAGTCATGTCTTGATTCCATGGTTTTGGGCACTTGCACCAGCTCCAGCTCTTTTTATCACCTCATTTTGTTGAGTAAGGACACATTTGTTACACATCCTAACGAGAAAAAACGTTTTTTATTAATCTAATTAAAGCCAACTTTGCTTGACGTTTCTTCATCAATTTTGCTATGAAGTACATTATAAAACCTGATCACTGCTGGTGGCTACTTTTGTGCTTGTTGGGTGACCTGACTATTGTTTTGTATGTCTTCAACAGGTCATGACATGCTTTTCTCAACCTTGTTCATCGGGGCAAAATACATGCATACTTGAGCAGTATGAAGGCGGTGATGCTGAGAACCAGACAAAGACACAGGTCTGCGTCCCTAAGACCGGCACCGAATGCGTGTAGAAGACTCTTGAGTAGGACCAGCTGATCAGAGAATACATCTCGATGTCCAACAACCTATAGATGGTTGAATCCCTTCTACACCATCCATCTTGTAAATAACTAATAGTCAGGAAACAAAGTGCAGCTCTTACATCTGAGTAAAGTAGTCAATACAAAGTAGGTGAACTACTGTTCTGGAAGTCCTCTGTGATATACCTTTGTACTTTGCAGATTGTTTGCTGCATTTCTGATCCTTTCATTACTTGTACTCATGTTCTGTCCACAGTTCACATTGCAAAGTTACCTGTATGTCTCTGCAGTCCAGCTTTCTAGCTATGGACCTTGTTTCAAAAAGCACTTCGGGGCCTGGTCCAAACTTTATAAATCTTCCAGTAAAACAAAATAATAAAATAGTTATTTTGGAACCAACACAAGAGTCACCTATTATAATTAATCAAGGAATTATGAGTCTCATTAGGAGTTTTGGCAAACAGGAAAGACCGACACAAAGGTAGTGGACCACCCTGTCTGCCAAACTGATGGTCCGCCTACTCTACATAGACTCAGGTGGACAGTCATGTATCCATCAGTGCATCTCTCGGCTCCGCTAGCGGAAACCTTACACCAATGCCAATATGAACATGCTGCTTATTTTGAACAGGTGTTTTGAGGTATTTTTATACGGTTCATGACTGTCAAAAAAACATAGTGGTCCCAACAAGAAAAAGGAAAAATTGGCTTCACACTCTGGGAGAAAAAGTTCATGGTATCAGGGTCATTACAGTTTCTTTTTCATTTATATATTTTTGTTTGTTTGTTGCATGAAACTTGATGGCTATTCGCTGAATCTTTCAGAGTGGCAGAGGTTATAACCTTTGCCCCCCTGCCAGATCACAAGCAGTCTGCCATATATCTATTAAGTCTTTCACATAGTATATTGTATTGGTACATTTTTGCCAAACTGAATTGTCCTTTTACAACGAGTTCATCTGTGATAATATAATAGCTCTACAACAACTGAAAGAGCAAGAAATATGAAGGTGCACTGTTTTCTCGTTCCCTGCTCAGCCTCACGCACTCCACTGTAACAGCAGATGCCAATATTTAGGCTTGTTGCAGCTATACACAGAACCCCATTAAAAGAAATGAAGGTTTCATCATACCTAAATTCATTTAAGAAACAGTTCAGATCAGTTCATTTTAAACCTGCGGCACGATACCCTCCGGACAACACCCTCAACAAATCTACTCAACAAAACATACCAATACAGTCATGTGAGGAATTGGGTTGGTGGTTAAATGAGGTGTTAACCCTGATTAAGCAACAGTCACAATTCCTGTCAATTTAAAAAAGAAAATGACAAAAATCGAATCCATAGAACCAGCATTATGAGTTTTTCAAGTTTAAGGTAAAAACTAGCACCTAAAACATCAAAGCCCCAACTACAGACATCCTGATGCGTGAGAGTGGGTCAAAGTTGAAAAATATGAGCAACCACAATGCAGTGCCAGTTGGATATAAAAAGTGGTTTGGGCCAAATCGATGGTTACCTTTAGACTTAGAAGAAATATGATGAAAAATGTTCTCAGATGGTAAAGTTCAGCAGGGCAAGGGTCGTAGGCACTGTCTGAGAAGGGAGTATCATCCGTAGGGTGCCGCTGAGCCATGTCGCTGTGAAGATTTCTTCGCTTGGACTTAGTCACTTTTTTGGAAGTCAAAATCTCCAGCGGGACAAGGCTGGAAGCTGTAGCTGACAACAGTTCCATGAGGCCAGGTCACCCTTTGGCGAAGTTCAGCTAAACAGGATGTGCTGCTTTGGAGAAGAATGTAGTACAACTTGCTGCAAAGTTAGGTCGACTGGCGATGTATCTTGGACGAATAGATGAGCAGGCTGGTTCTGGTCTACTCTCGCTTCTCAAAGCAGTTTTTAGCCAAAATATTTTAAATTCCACGTTTTGGATTTTGGCTATTTGGCCCATGACTGAGTATGACTTGGAGGGGGAGGGTTAGAACTCACCCAGGCTGGGTCCAGGTGCGGGCTGAGATAGTTAAAACATTTCTTTCCCTGAGGCTCTGATCAAGAGGCCAGCCAACTAGCCCTTCGAATTTGCTTTGGTAGTCTTGGGTTCAAGTGGTGAAACAGGACTCAAACAGGACTCAAATAGCAGGACAAGTCACTTAGAGTTCAAGACAGGCTCCAGGCAGCACAACAGTTCTTCCAGATGCAGCAACGCAGTCTAGAGCAGGCCCCAGCAGAAGACAGGCAGTCCTCTGAGAGTCCTTCTACGTGTCCAGAAAGTGAACTGAAGAGTGAGTCTCTGAGCCCTATTTTTATATCTTGAGCCTTCTTTGAAGTAAGAGAAGTTTCAAGAGATGTCCCTTTGAAGTTCTAGTAGTTTCCTGCCTCCGAAGCTCTGGCTTTAAGCTAGCTGCATACACAATGCAGTGATAAAAAATCATTTGTGTGAAGGTAGAGCACACCCTATTCAGTTGCAAGTGAGGCTGTGCCCAGTTCCGCAGCCTCATATTTACCATTGATGGCCCCTCCAGGCAAAGAGAATCCCTCTACTGGGTGGCTGTCTGGGAGGAATAAACAAAGTCAAACTGCCAACTGCCCCAGGTCATGTGACCTAGTAAGTGGCACCAAATAGTAAGGGCAGGGAATGGCAACTTTCTAAAAGTTGCATTTTCAAAATGATAATTTAATAGTCCAACTTTACCATTAAAGAAGATTTGTAATTACAATTTCTCAGACACCAAACATGGAATGTTTAGTTGTTCCCAATTAAATGTTAACACTAATTCAATGTAATAATGCAACCAACTGTTATTTTACGGGGCAGGCCTCAAAGTGCTGAGAAACAAAATTAGGAGTTTTCCTGATCAGGAAAAGATAATTCCTAAAAGTACATGTAGAACCTTTCAATTACTTTGTACCCTGCACTAAAGGTTATCCGGGGTCTACTTTAGTGGTGAACTTTATGTGACAAATGGGGCGTTTAAGGCTTGGCAAGAGGGTTATAATACCAAGTCGAACTGTGAGTTGAAAACTTCATTCAGACAGCAAAAGCAAACCTGGGAAATGTTTTAAGGAGCTACTTAACTGGGTGGCACAATGAATGCTGCAGGCCCACTGGTGGCATTTAATTTAAAGGAACTGGGTATTTGGTATAGCACTCTACAAGGGAATTATAAGTACATTAAATATTCCAATCAGGTGTAAGTCAATTTTACTATGTTTAAAGGAAAGGGCACAAGTACTGTAGCACTTGTTAGCAGGGGTAAAGTCCTGGAGCTAATCAAGCAATCAATCAGGATTCTTATAAAGTGCAACTCACCTCGTCTGTGAGGGTCTCAAGGTGCTGAGTGGGGGTGAGGGGGACAGTGGATCTGCTGTTCAGTTGAAGAGCTAGGTCTTGAGGTCCTTCCTGAATTGAGGCAGCAATGGTGATTGCCTGAATTGCAGAGGCAGGGTGTTCCAGGTCTTCGCAGCACGGTCGGAGAAGGATCTTCCTCCAACCACTGTGTTGCCAATCCATGGGATGGTGCCCAGTTGGGCGCAGGGGAGATGTCTGGTGGGAGTGTAGAAGGAGAGGTGGTGGTTGAGGGATGCAGGTCCGGCATTGTGGAGGGCTTTGTAGGTGTACATGAGGAACTTGAAGGTAATTCTCTTGTTGATAGGTATCCAGTGAAGGTCTCTCAGGTGGCGGTGATGTGGCTGTGGCATGGGATGCTCCAGATGAGTTTGGCAGAGGTGTTTCCACCTGACATTGTAATGAGCCCCTAAATGTTATGGGTAGACTCCCAAGTCTGCGGGTTGGAAGGCATTGAAAAAGCGACAGAGGGACCTGATCCACCAAGATCTAAATCATGCCTTAAGTATTTTGGGACCGACCTTTTTTCTCGGCCCCACTAGAGGGATCATCCCAAAACTCTCTGTGAAGTTGCTAAGTAGGATGAACTTTTTTTTTGAAAGTTTTGTGTAGATTTGGCAAAAGCTATTAGCAAATCTAAAAGCGCTCTGTGAATGAAAAAGCAGACCTAACTAAAACTATCAAGTGGCAACCTCCACCCGATTAAAAAAAATAAAAAAAAAATAAAAAATAAAAATATATATATATATATTACTGCTCCAAAACACCAGGTGCACTCTCAGGCGGGTGCTTCTCAGTGCGGGGGTGTACCCGCATATCTATTACCGCTGCAACTCCCCTTCTCTCATTAGATTTCTCTGGAGAAAGACAGCACTCGCGGGGGGCCGTTTCCGTAATTTTATTAACAGGAAACACGCTCACAAAACAAAAACAGACGCGTTTCGGTAACAACCTTTTTTCTATGTTTACCGAAGCGCCATTTCGCCATGATTTTAAACAGAAGGGGAGTTGCAGCGGTAATATATATATATATATATATATATACAAAAAAGATGCACTCCTGTCGGAAAGCGTAGCCCTTCGAGGGGTGGCACAGCGCCGGTGGAGTAAACCGGTGATAATTTTTCTTGCAAAACGGAGTTCCAACTGTGCTCTCAGGTCAAAGAAAAGACACCACACCGCTCCAAGATACTTCAAGGGGGTTTATTACTTCATAAACCCAACGTGACGCGTTTCACCCTCAATGGGCTTGCTCACACACCGTTATGCTACCGGACCATCGTTAACATACATTATTCGTACAATCATGGACATGAAAAGGTGACTGTTTCAAAGGTTTTACAGCACCATATTGGAAAAGTAAAATTGTCTCTGATAGCAGTACTTAATGTGCGCCATTGCAGAACAGTAAGAGATGACATATATCGTAGCAGACAAACTTTACAGTCCACTGTTATTTAATAAAACAACGGTAAATCCCTCCTAGTGGGCTTGGTACTGAAACGTTGCTACATGGCTCATGCCTACATGTTTCAATAAACATTAGAAGCACCCCCGGGACTCGTGTCGTGCAGTGTGATTAATTGTCCCCACTTAATCCATAAGCTTTAATTGCGTTTCGCGGTCTGGTGTCGCGTGTCATACTCCCATAGTGAGTATAGTATTAAATGGCTTGGAGCGCAAAAGGTGTGTAGCCTAGTGTATGCTTAATAATGACAGGGACATGTTAGGTTCGCCTGTATGCGTTCTGTATTGCACCTCAATGGTCAAAACATACTCCCATAGTGGGTACAGCCTTAGTTAGTGCCAGTGTCAGTAACATATGGGTGGGTATTACCGGGTCGTTTGGCTATTGTACACTTCCAACCACCTGTGAGTTTAATCTCATGTTGCTAAGTGTCCTTGTGTATTAATAATCTATTGCGAGATCTCTTGGATCGTGGATCCTACTAATGCATTAATGGAAGCAAGAAAATAAACTGCCGGTCAAAATTGCCCCGTCCAAACGTACCAAACTCCATACGCTGGTCTCTATTTAGTCCAGATGTAAAAGATACATTAAATTGTATTGCATTACATTGGTCCACTGGTGCATCCTTAACCAAAATCAAACCAGATTCAAATGTGCCTAAATCATAAAATTAAAATTGAATTGATCTTATCTGTCCACTGGAGAGCAGCATTGGAAGAAAAGGGTAGGGATCCTGTGTCGCGGGCCCGAGACATAGTCCCTTCCTTTCTTCCTGTAAAAGAGAAACACAAGGTCAGCTTAATCAAACTGCAATAGACATTCTACAAACAGTCAGAGTGTAAATCATTCATTATGATAACAGTTCATCGTTGTCCTTTCTGGGCCTCTATACATTCCCCCTCATAGTCCACCCTCCTAAGAGTATCCCACCTGTTCTCAATTGTGATCATGTTTACGACCTGTCTACGGATGGAATCTGCTGTCACTTTAATCGCCATATAAGTGTATGGCCATCTCCTCATCCATATTATGGCCGTTAGGATATCTGGTCCCCATCCCAATTATGTGTCGTGATTCACGTTGTCTCAGTTTAAGAGTACTATCGCCTCCTCTCTTATTGGGTATTACTCGTTCAATAACATAGTAGAACAATTTGGAATAGTCCGAAAAATGTTTTGTTTCAAAATGACGAGCAATGGGGTACTGTTGGTCCTTATTCGTAATTGCCCTCATATGTTCGAGGACCCGTTTCTTTGCCATGTGTGTGGTGCTTCCTACGTAACTCAGTTGGCAAGGGCATTCAAGCACATAGACTACGTTAGTGCTGCTACAAGTGAGGAACTGTTTAATGTGAATCATACTGTTTGTACTGCTGTTCCAAAATTCCTTACGCAAGCGCCTGTTACCGCATGCCTTGCAGTGTCCACAGGGGTAGAAGCCTTGTAGATCAATGATATTGCTTCTTTCCTTACTGGGTAAATCACTGCGGACTAACAAATCTTTTAAGCTACGTCCTTTCCTGTAACTTATTAAGGGACGTGTAGGTATCATCTTGCCTATAACAGGATCTCCTTTAAGGAGATTCCAATTCCGGGAGATCATTTTCTTAGTTTGATCTGAATGCCCGTTATATGTAAGAATCAACCTGGTTTCTGCGTTCTCATTGTCTTTTGGTGAGTTGGAATCAGGGGAGGGTTCCAGAATTGTACCTCTGTCAATTTCTTTGACCCTGTCCATGGCCTTTTTGAGTACCCACGTGGGATATCCTCTTTCTTTAAATCTTTGTATCATGATTATTTGTTCCTTTTGAAAGCCTTCCTCTGTGCTGCAGTTTCTCTTTGCTCGGAGCAATTCCCCGTAGGGGATGCTCCATTTGAGTGTGTTAGGGTGACTGCTTAGGGCATGGAGTAATGTGTTACCTGCTGTGGGTTTGCGAAACAAAATAGTTGTTAATTTGTTATTCGCAATTTCTACACACGTGTCAAGGTACTCGACCTTCAAATTACTTGTAGTGTATGTGAGTGTTAGATTATTGTTATTCTGGTTGAGTCTAGTGATAAAGTTATGGACTTCTTGCTTGCTGCCTTTCCAGATCACAAACAAGTCGTCAATGTATCGTAGCCAGAGTTTGACTTTAGTGAAATCATGCTGTAGGCTAGTTTCCTTCCTGATGTCCTCCTCCCATGCTCCAATGAAGAGATTGGCAAAGCTCGGCGCGAAGCTGGTCCCCATCGCCGTACCGAGCGATTGTTTGTAAATCACATTGTCAAACATGAAGAAGTTATTCTTCAGACAATATTTGATGATTTCCAGTATCATCAGAGTGTGCTCTCTAAATCTAATGTGTCTGCGTTTGAGGAATCTTTCGCATGCTTCTATTCCTTGATCATGATTAATGATAGTATAGAGGGAATTGGCATCCATGGTTACCAGTAAGAAATCTTCTTCCCATGTTAAATCATGTATTTTGGCCAAGAAATCCTTTGTGTCCTTGACATATGACGGGAGAGTGATTACAAACTCCCTGAGGAAGTGGTCCGGATAGCGCAATAGATTTTCCAAAACACATCCTCTGGAAGAAATAATGGGTCTACCTGGGGGATTGACCCTATTTTTATGTATTTTGGGAAGTAGGTACATCACAGGGAGGATAGGGTAATCTTTCTTCAGGGAACAAAATTCTTCCCATTCAATCAATCCCTTATCCTTCCATTCACCCAGTTTTTCCCAAATCTGTACAATGCTGTTATTGTAGTCTGCACGGTTAGATCTGGAGTATGTGCTAGTGTCACTCAGTTGTCTTATAGCTTCTGCTACGTACATTTCTCTAGACAGGATGACAATATTGCCCCCCTTATCGGCGGGTCGAATTACGATACTGTCATCTTCGGCTAGTTCTTGTATAGCCCTCCTTTGTGCAAGGGTCAGATTGTGTTTAAAAGTTTGCATTTTCTTGGCCCAGTTTTGTTGCCTAAATTTCAGAAGGTTCTGGCTCACCTGCTCCTGAAAAGTGTCAATATTGTCATGGCTCATTGTCGGTAAAAAAGTGGATTTTGGTTTGAAACCAGAAATGGTAGATGCATCGCACCTTATCTCCATTTCATTCAAAATTCGTTGAGCCTCAATATTGGCATCTCCATCACTTATATCGTTTTGTAATTCATGCATTGCGACCAACAGGTCAATATCCCCTATAGTTAATTCCTCTTCTGATACAGAACTCTCTTTTTGGGGCCTAGTTCTATTTCTTGTCGGTTTCAAAGTGTGCCATTTTTTATTATATATTTATATGTATATATATATATATATATATATATATATATATATAAATAATGGTGCACACTCCACTTAGCCATCAGCGATTAGTTGATGAATTTGCCATGTTCATACAGAGCCACGGCTTAACATTAACATCAGTAAAACCTTTGCAATGAAACTTGGGAAAAGAGCCACACGTTGTCACGATATTGTTATTGAGGGCTCTAAAATTCTGTTCACATCTACATTCTCATATTTAAGCATTTCATTCAATCAAGCTGAGAACTGGATGTGTGCAATTAAATCAAGGAGGCTCCAATGTGTCAAAACCATCATGGCCTTGCTGAATTTTGGAATTGATGACTATCTATAAGGCCAAATGCAGACCTGCTGCCACGTCCGGGACTGAACTTTGGGGATATGTGAATGCTGATATACTTCAACAGCAGAAAACGCATTCCTAAGGAATCTCCTTGCTGTCCCGAAAAGCAGGTCAACCTTTGTCTGCCACTCTGAACGAAGAATTCCTTGTTTAGCAGACGAGATCAAGATCCAGCCAGTCTTGCTCTGGCATAAAATCTGGTCCTCTGATCACACTACACTAAATCGCTCTATCATTGAAGACTATCTTAGATCTACTTCTGCACTTAAAATCCCCTGGCTCAAATTTGTGCATCATTTTATGGCAGACATTGGCCACCTTGAGTTTTTTTACCTTCCTGAGCTCTTGATTACCATCCAAAGAAAAGTCCTTACATTGAAATGCCTATCACTACTTGAGGAATCGAGGCTATCCACAGAAATGATGAAATCTTCTGTTTTGAAGAACCAGATGATTCTGACTAGCCACCATATGCAATTCTATTAAGCTAACATGTATAATCCGTCTAATCGAATCGTGCTGACCCGGTTTCAGTTGGATATCTTCCATCATCTGACCAGCTTTCCTACTATAAATAACTGGTAGCCTGACCTTGTGTAATGCCCATGTGACGATATCTCCACGCAGAGTACCATGCATATTGTCCTTTTTTGTGAATATTATTCTGGTCTGAGAAAACACCTTATTAAACCTTAGTTATTACAACTAGGTTTTGCACAATGTCAACCAGCTTTTATGTATTTGCAATTGCTCCCGAACTTTATTTATATGTGCTGTATTTTTTGGGATGTTATAGATTGTAGGACGCAGCTGTAGGAACGTTATTGATTATGCAGGGGATGTATGTTTTTATTTATGTTTGTTTTTAGATTTGCGTTTTTATCCATTTTAACCTATTTTTAATCTTAATACTATTATATTTATATATCTTTACTATGTGACTATGAATAAAGCTTATCATGACAGGACTATATATATATATATATATATATATATATATATATTAACTGAAAAAACCATAGGTTTCAGGGGTGTTATAGTTAGTTAGTACAAAACCATAGAAATTCCCCCGTTATAGTTAGTTCAGCTAACTATAACTCGTGCGCCTGCAATGCACTGCTGATGACGTCATATATTACATCACTCATGACATGGTCAGTGACATCACTCATGACATTACTGATGACATCTCAAATGACATCACTTATGACATCCTCCAGTGAGTGTGTGTTTTTCTGAAAATTAAATATGTTTTATATATGTATACTCAAGGTCGATGGAAGAATAAATGGGTATATAAGTGTCTAAATGGATGATTTTTTTGAAAAATTGATTGTATAACTGACTGATTAAGCGTATCTTAGTGAATACATGGGTTAGTGAGTAATGTTTAAATATGTAAATATCTGTCTCTCACTTTGTGTATAAGTGGCTGCATGGGTTGGTGAGTAGCTACATGAGTGTCTATATAGGTTATTAGTTGTTTTTTTGAGTATCAGTATGAGTGTCTGAGTGTCTGTATGGTTCGGTGGGGGGTATTACGTAGCGCATAGATGCATGAATGAGTGACTAACTGTATGTGTTGAAGACAGCATGTGTGCAGGACAGTATGGGTGTATGAGTGTGTGTATGGGTGTGTTAGTGAGTGAATGACTGTCTCAATAGTGTCTTTATGAGTAACTACATACGTTTTAAACTAGTATATGTGAGTATTGTTGTATATAAGTGAGTATATGTGAGAGTGAGAGATTGGAAGAGTTCCTGTATAAATTAGTATGTGTTTCTATAAGTGATTGCTTAAGAGAGTAAGTATGTGTAAGTTTCTGTAGAAGTAAGTGTGGTGGTATGTGTATAACTGTATATGCAAGTAAATGGATGGTTGATACTTTGTTTGCATGTGTGACTATGTGTGTGAGTAACTCTATGGATGAGTGTCGGTGTGTAACAGGATGTTTAGGTGTATGAGTACATATGATGAGTGACTAAATGTATGAGTAACTGTATAGGACTATTACTGAATGAGTGGATGTGTGTGTAGATCTTGGAATTACTGAATAGGTGTGTTGTAACTGGTATTGGTGTCCATTGTTTTAAAAATGTTAGTTTCTATTTTTGAGTGTGTGTATCAAAGGTTATATTAGGGTGAGAGGAGGTCTGCCACTCTATCACAAGGATGATGTCATCAGTGATGTCATTTGATGTAATATGTGACATCATCAGCAGTGCATTGCGGGCGTGTGAGTTATAGTTAGCTGAACTAACTATAACGGGTGAATTTCTATGATTTTGTATGAGTGAAATATCCAAGTAACTATAACGCCCCTGAAACCCACTACGCCCGGGGCTCCACCTTTCTGCTTCCTGCATATCTTCTTCCTCACAAATGCACATGCGCGGGCACTCCCACGCATGTGCATTTCTCCCGAGAAATGCGCATGCGCGGTCGTCCGCGCATGCGCATTCGTGAGGAAGAAGATATGCAGGAAGCAGAAAGATGGAGCCCCGGGACGCGGCAGCTCAGGTAAGTAATTTTTCTTAATCTAATGATTTTAATCATTGTAAAATGAGGGCGGGAGGGAGGCGGGTGGCGGGCATCTCTGCTCCGCCGCAGGGTGTGCGTAGTCTGCCCCTGCTACGCCTACTTTGCGCAGCACGAAGTGGGCAGTACTACGCGCACTCTGTGGGCGGAGCGGAGCACTGCGCCCACCCTTATTCTTCAGTGAGTCTTTTTTTTGGTAAATTAAGAGGAAGGAATGTGTTTTTTTACCGAAAAGTGCATTCCCAGCCGTTGTATTGTGACAGTCTCCACGTGGCCTGGTTTCACTTCTGGTGAGAGAGTTGAAAAGTCTGTTTGGATCTAAAGGGGTTCTGCTGTTGGACGGGGCCAGCGTGACACGTCATCAGAAAACACAGCTAATGGAAAGCATTGTACCCGAAGTGTGGAGCAGTGCGATGAGAGGTCAACAAGCATGCGTCCCACTGCAGTATGACCGTACCGCGTGACCCATGTGCCGTCTTCAGTGTACGGAAGGCAGAAGCGGCATCCATCGCAGGTCCTCTCGAAGACCGTTGTAGCACTAATTCTACATTTTGGAACTAGGGCATTTTAACCTTGTTGTTCCTGCCAGATACAAAGAGAAGAGCCTGTGTTATTCAGTGCCCTCGTTACCTTTTCTGTGTGTAGTGGTGCTTGTCACTTCACAGCCCCGCCGGTGCGCACAGTTGCTCCCAAAGGACTAGCCTGAACACTTAGGTGAATTTCCCCTGCCCCAGCATTCCGTGGAAATTCTTTCCTAGCTCTCCCACATCGACGACAATGTCATAATAGCACAGCTTCGCTTGCGATACCATATGACATCATTGGAGCCATAAGAGGACCTCGTCGGCGTGCTGACATCAGTCCCACCCATTTTTTCCCTGCCACCGAGGTAAACAGATGGACTGACACATTTTCACATGTGTACATAGTATACTAAATATATATTCACTTAAAAAAACATAGGTTTCACACATGTTATAGTTAGGTGGACATTTCACTCGTAAAAAACCAATGAAATTCCCCACTGCTGATGACATCACATATTACATCACTCATGACATGGTCAGTGGCATCACTCATGACATCACTGATGACATCATCCTTTTGATAGAGTGGCGGTCGCGCGAGTTATAGTTATCTGAACTAACTATAACGGGGGAATTTCATTGGTTTTTTACGAGTGAAATGTCCACCTAACTATGACATGTGTGAAACCGATGTTTTTTTAAGTGAATTTGCAAGGTTTTTTAAATGCTAATTCCTAACTATAACGTGTGTGAAACCTATGTTTTTTTAAGTGAATATATTAAATGCTAAGTTATGTATTTATTAATATATTTTTTATATATTTATTTTACAATAAACTACGTATTAAAACATTTTTTGTGGGGGTTTTCACCGTGCGCGCACGGTGCGCGCACCCCGTGATTTTTTAAAAAAAAATTAAAATGTTTTTTTCTACCTTCGGGGTCCTTCAGGGACCCCCTGACAAAGGCTAGGGGGTCAGGAACTCTCTACCCTGCCCCCTTTTCATGTTCGCCACCTTCCTTTTTCACTCTCGCACTCAAAACCAACAAAATGGCGGCCGACACTTCCTGATTTCGACCGATTCGAACGTTGACTGACATGTAACCACCAATCAGAATTACGCTCGCGCACGTTAAGGTGCGTGCACAGTGCGCGGCTATATATATTTATGTACTTTAACTGCAATTTTCTCAGGAACTACTGAACAGATTGACTCCATATATGCAAAAGGCACATCCCTGACCTGAGGACTACCTCTTTGCCAAATTTCAAGTAATTCTGTTCAGCCGTTCGGGCTGTACCTTCGACTAAAGGTCCTATTGGAAAATGCATGGGGAAAACGCGTTTTGGGACCCCCCTTTTTTCTCGGCCCCCGCTTGACGAATCCCCCCGAGACTTTCAGGGTAGGAGCTGAGTGGAGCGCCCCATTAGTTTTCAAAATTTCGCGAGGATTTGTCAACCGGCGCCAAAGTTATTCAAAATAGAATTTTGAGATTTCCTATGGAAACACGGTCCTAACTATAACTATCTACTGGCGACCGCCAGTAGATAATATATATATCTATATATCTATATCTATATATATATATATATATATATATATATATATATATATATATATATATATATATATATTTCATTGGTTCACTGCTAAAGCATTCCCCGTGCCTACGACGCTGGTGCCGTCAGTGGTAGCAGTAACCACTCCAAATGATTACGATCCTGTCCTCAAAGTATGAATCCAGAGAGAAAAGGGACAGCACACCAGGAAACAGCACAAATTAACTTTATTTGTGCACTAGCTTAATTCAGGACGACGCGTTTTGAAAAGTAGAAACATTGATTATTGGGAGCACAACAGAATGCTAGAAACAATGATGCTTTTCTGCCTCCAAAATAATATCTTACTTTTTGAGAAATCACTGTACCGACAGCGGTCTGGTACCGCAATGGGTACTTGCTTTGCCCCTAGTCTAGCTAACCTGTTTCTGGGGTGGTGGGAAGAGCAAGTGGTATGGACACAGCATCTCCAGAAATACACTGATCACATACTAGTATGGATCAGATATATAGATGACCTGTTCCTTATATGGAACGGCTCAAAGAGTCTAGCTAAGGAATTCATCGAGCAATTAGGAATCAACAATTTAAATCTACGATTTACACACACCATAAGTACAACTTACTGTGAATTCCTGGACATTGCGGTAGAGATAAAGGAGAAACGGATTACCACCCGTCTTTTTCGTAAACAAACCGCCGGCAATACACTATTACTAGGCCTGGGCCAAAATTCCGTTCCGTTCGCGGAAGTTGCGATATTTTGGCATTCTCGCGTTCCGCGGAAAGCGCGAAAATGTCAAAATTTCCGCATTCCGCAGCTTAGGGATAATTTTTTTCTTGCTCGCGCTGTAAAACAATACATTCTCGCGCGCGCGCGATCGCCTTACCTGAATCCCTGCGTTCTCCGACAAGTTTTCTTGACCCGGTCGCGTTCTCCACGAGATGTTGGATTTTGGTAGCCATTTTGCGCTGTCTCGCGAGAGTTCGCGGCCGCATTCAAGTCATTTTTCACGCGATCACGTCATTTGTCGCGCGATCAGGTCTTTCTTCTCGCGATCATGCACCGCGCGAGTATGAGAAGATTGAGATCTCGAACATGTCATTCTACATCGCGAGCCAGAGAATGAGGACGCGGGCACATGAAATCGAACGCGAACAGGAGAAAGAGACCGCGAACACGTCATATCCAACGCGACAGGGACAAAGAAGAGAACGCGATCATATCGTTTTCGACACGCCGGCGGAAGTAATGTGAAGCTGGAGAACTCAACAACGTAAAATTTACAATTTGGAGAGGAATATCGGCTCTAGCAGCATGAAACCATCTGTAAATACTGATTTTGGATGAAAAGAACTCCTTACATTCACATTTGGCTTTCCTTTTTTGTGCAAGGACTCCAGGAGTCATTTTTTTTTTACAAAGTGGAGAGAGGGAGGAAGTGACACAGATTCTCCAACTTCCTGTTCCTGTCCAGCAGGCTCCTCCCAGTGCTTTGTCCATCTCCTGCTCATTCTGCCTTTGGATTTGGAGCTGGAAAGATCTCTCTTTTTGTCTGCTGCATCATTGCAATTGGATTTCAGGATTTTTGGAATAGGATATTTTACAAGTAAGTGGTTGTTGTGTTTGATTGTGGGCATTGCAGTTGTTGTGTAACTACAATTTATTTTTGATAATTAATTATCATCATTCCTTTTTTTTTTTTTTAATTTATTTTAATTTTGTGGGTTGTAGTAGTAGGCCCGAGCTAGCCATGGGCATGGCCTCATGGGTGTGTGTGTGCATGATGAAGCAACTGTTCCTTTTGTTTTTTTAATATATTTCATTTTCAATCACATTTAGGGCATGGATGGCATTGGATTGAGTTGGGGAAGTGTGTTTTTTGGGGTGGCCTTGCTGATGTTGTTGGGCCTGGACATGTGGCTGGTGGCCATTTTGAGGCCTAGGCCTGCAAGCTTGCCTGGCCTTGTCTGCCAGCAGGCCTGCTTTCATCCACTGCTACCAGAGCAGGAAGCCACAGCTTTAGTAATCTACTGTTTTCTGTGTGCTCTGTTGAACTTAAACATCATTTTGGGCATGGATGCCATTGGATTGAGTTGGGGAAGTGTGTATTTTGGGGTGGCCTTGCTGATGTTGTTGGGGCTCTCCATGTGGCTGGTGGCCATTTTGAGGCCTAGGCCTGCAAGCTTGCCTGGCCTTGTCTGCCAACAGGCCTGCTTTCATCCACTGCTACCAGAGCAGGTAGCCACAGCTTTAGTAATCTACTGTTTTCTGTGTGTTCTGTTGATTTTAGACATCATTTTGGGCATGGATGGCATTGGATTGAGTTGGGGAAGTGTGTATTTTGGGGTGGCCTTGCTGATGTTGTTGGGGCTCGCCATGTGGCTGGTGGCCATTTTGAGGCCTAGGCCTGCAAGCTTGCCTGGCCTTGTCTGCCAGCAGGCCTGCTTTCATCCACTGCTACCAGAGCAGGTAGCCACAGCTTTAGTAATCTACTGTTTTCTGTGTGTTCTGTTGATTTTAGACATCATTTTGGGCATGGATGGCATTGGATTGAGTTGGGGAAGTGTGTATTTTGGGGTGGCCTTGCTGATGTTGTTGGGGCTCGCCATGTGGCTGGTGGCCATTTTGAGGCCTAGGCCTGCAAGCTTGCCTGGCCTTGTCTGCCAGCAGGCCTGCTTTCATCCACTGCTACCAGAGCAGGTAGCCACAGCTTTAGTAATCTACTGTTTTCTGTGTGTTCTGTTGATTTTAGACATCATTTTGGGCATGGATGGCATTGGATTGAGTTGGGGAAGTGTGTATTTTGGGGTGGCCTTGCTGATGTTGTTGGGGCTCGCCATGTGGCTGGTGGCCATTTTGAGGCCTAGGCCTGCAAGCTTGCCTGGCCTTGTCTGCCAGCAGGCCTGCTTTCATCCACTGCTACCAGAGCAGGTAGCCACAGCTTTAGTAATCTACTGTTTTCTGTGTGTTCTGTTGATTTTAGACATCATTTTGGGCATGGATGCCATTGGATTGAGTTGGGGAAGTGTGTATTTTGGGGAGGCCTTGCTGATGTTGTTGGGGCTCGCCATGTGGCTGGTGGCCATTTTGAGGCCTAGGCCTGCAAGCTTGCCTGGCCTTGTCTGCCAGCAGGCCTGCTTTCATCCACTGCTACCAGAGCAGGTAGCCACAGCTTTAGTAATCTACTGTTTTCTGTGTGTTCTGTTGATTTTAGACATCATTTTGGGCATGGATGGCATTGGATTGAGTTGGGGAAGTGTGTATTTTGGGGTGGCCTTGCTGATGTTGTTGGGGCTCGCCATGTGGCTGGTGGCCATTTTGAGGCCTAGGCCTGCAAGCTTGCCTGGCCTTGTCTGCCAGCAGGCCTGCTTTCATCCACTGCTACCAGAGCAGGTAGCCACAGCTTTAGTAATCTACTGTTTTCTGTGTGTTCTGTTGATTTTAGACATCATTTTGGGCATGGATGGCATTGGATTGAGTTGGGGAAGTGTGTATTTTGGGGTGGCCTTGCTGATGTTGTTGGGGCTCGCCATGTGGCTGGTGGCCATTTTGAGGCCTAGGCCTGCAAGCTTGCCTGGCCTTGTCTGCCAACAGGCCTGCTTTCATCCACTGCTACCAGAGCAGGTAGCCACAGCTTTAGTAATCTACTGTTTTCTGTGTGTTCTGTTGATTTTAGACATCATTTTGGGCATGGATGGCATTGGATTGACTTGGGGAAGTGTGTATTTTGGGGTGGCCTTGCTGATGTTGTTGGGGCTCGCCATGTGGCTGGTGGCCATTTTGAGGCCTAGGCCTGCAAGCTTGCCTGGCCTTGTCTGCCAGCAGGCCTGCTTTCATCCACTGCTACCAGAGCAGGTAGCCACAGCTTTATTGATCAAGTGTTTTCTATGTGATCTGTTGAATTTTTAGACATCACCTTCCTGAGAGTGTAGTGTGGCTGTACACAGTACTAGTAGTATAACATAGCTCTAGTTAAAAAAAATTCATAAATGGCTAGACTATCTTTTGTTTGCACTAGTACAGTACTAAGTAACTGAACCACAAAAACAAATGCAACATTTCACTGATGTTCTTCTCCTGTCTTCTTTGCTTTTAGGTGCACAAAAGACAGAGTAGGAGGTGTCATCGGCATCACCTGGCTACCCGTTGTACTGCCAGCCAGACAGAAGTCCTGCTGCGCATCACGCCCACGTGTGACCAGAACTTGTTGTGCATCTGCCTCCTGCCTGACGTCGGAATAAGATGGCCCCAAAGAAAGGTACCAGGTCCAGTACCAAGAAAGTTGCTGGTGAGAAGAAGGAACAGAAAAAGGAAGTGCCATTAACCACGACTGGTGGTGTGCCGGCCAAGGTTTTTTTTGGCACCAAAGCGTTGTCCGGGAACCAAGCTGGGAGCAGCACAGCGGTCCAGCAACCCCACCAACCTAGGCCCAAGGGCTTTACTGTCGCAGAGGTAGCCAGTCTACTAACGGGCAGCGATGTTGAAGAAATGTCATTACCGCAAAGTAGTACACAATCAAGTTCAACGCAGGCGCAAACTCAGCAGATCAGTGTGCAGCCGGCGCAACCAGAACAGCAGCAGCAGCCGGCGCAACCAGAACAGCAGCAGCAGCCGGCGCAACCAGAACAGCAGCAGCAGCCGGCGCAACCAGAACAGCAGCAGCAGCCGGCGCAACCAGAACAGCAGCAGCAGCCGGCGCAACCAGAACAGCAGCAGCAGCCGCCGCAACCAGAACAGCAGCAGCCGCCGCAACCAGACCAGCAGCAGCAGCCGCCGCAACCAGAACAGCAGCAGCAGCCGCCGCAACCAGAACAGCAGCAGCCGCCACAACAGCCCACCATAGTAGTTGTTGCTCCTGACGTAGGGGCATTTCAGGAAATCGAGCTTCCTGCAGACAAAGCGGAGCGAAGTCAATCCCACTGTTTCAGAACATCTATTGTCTTCCAGACCACCAGCAAGGAAAAGGAGGCTTAGTCCATCATCTTCTTCTTCAAGCCCCGCTTCTGATGATCGTGATGACACTTGGGTCCCACCAGCTCGGTCTGAGAGTGAAGTACGCCACAAGACATTGCTTCTGAAAAGGAAGGTCCCAGAAAAACTTAGAGTTATGGAGGTAGATGTAGAAGAGGGGGGTGATGATGTTGATGAAGACGAGCCAGTCATCACGCACATTACTCCCGCCCCAAAGGGATTGGAGACCGACATTCTAACCCTATCCAGAAAGGCTGCTACTGAGTGGGATGCAGCACGGATCTCACCAACACAGGTTACACCACCACTACCTCCAGCTGCCATATTTTCCAAGGCCCGGCAGGGACCTACATCCAGCTCAACCACCTCAGTAGGAAGTGGTAGTAAAAGTCACAGTGTAGGTGGACAGGGTCACATATTTTCAAGGACCCCCTCAAGTTCATCTGGTGTTGAAAGTGGCACATCCAGCAGTGCCAGAAAGTTCTCCTCCCCAGTTTGGGACTTCTTTTCTGTTAGCGCCAAGGAGGAGAACATTGCTATATGCGCAATTTGTCGGCAAGGTGTTCGGCGTGGTAAGCTTGGTACAAACTATGGTACCGGAGGACAAGCAAGTCATCTCAGAATACACCACACTATTGTGTGGGAGGATCACCTACTTAAGTTAAAAGAAAGTAGGAAAACTAAACCCTTTGAAGTTGGTCAGGAATCAGGGAGCGATATTATTGTGGTGGCAGGTGAAGAACAGGGAGGCATTTCTAGCCCTGACTCCAGTAGTGCAGTCACTGCAGTGGTAACGCCCACATCCTCCTCAGTAACATCAGAGTGGCACCGCAGTAAGAGCCATACTCAGAGTGTGGGTGAGACACCAAGGCGACCGGCGGCGAGTACCTCAATGAGACAATCTGTGTCGTTGAGCCTTAGTGGGTTAATGGCACCACTAAGGAAAGTAAGCCAGCCTACCATTGACAGCATGTTTAGGTTGGAGGGGCAGTTCCAACGCAACCACCCAACGGCACGATTGTACAATGCGAAGCTGGCTAAAATGTTAGCGCTGGACCTTCTTCCTTTTTCATTTGTGGAAGGGGTGGGTTTCCTTGAATTTGTGTCTGCCATCTGCCCGAAATGGAAAGTTCCAAGCCGGTCCTATTTCGCAAGAATTGCTGTTCCGGCACTACATCATGATGTGCTGGAATTGGTTGGACAAGCTTTGCAGAAGAGTGCTGTGCACAATATCCACCTGACAACAGACATGTGGACCAGTTGCCAAGCCACAGATTACATGTGTATCACTGCACACTGGATCTCTTTTGTGGGGGTTAAAGATCAACTATCTGCACGAGGTGTTGTTGACACAGCTGCGATTTTTGAAGGTACTCGGAAACATGCAACTGTAGCCATGTTCGCCATGGAGAAATCTCATACGGCTGAAAACATTTTAGAAGAGTTTCGCACCAAGGTTTTGGAATGGCTGCAGCCCAGAGGGCTTGGTATTGGTTTTGTTGCCACAGACAATGGCAGTAATGTACTTAAGGCCATGGAACTTGGTTCCTATTTCAGGGTTCCGTGTTTGGCACAATGCATAAACATTATAGTGCAAGACTTTCTGAAAAAAGAACCCATAGTAAGCAATTTACTGTCCATCTGCCGAAGAATATGCACTCATTTCAGCCATTCTTTTAAAGCTCGGAAGCAGCTGAGGATCCTCCAACGTGAGCGTAGGGTGCCAGTCAAGGCACTCATCCAGGAGGTGGCAACACGTTGGAACTCAACGTATTACATGCTTGATCGTCTGTACGAACAGCACAGGTCACTCAATGATTATGTCTGGTACAGAAGCAGTGATGCTAGTGTTAAAGGCATGACCCTTCAGAGGGAGCAATGGACCCTAATTCAATGCCTGACTGAGATGCTGTCTCCTTTTGAGGTCTTCACACGTGAAGTCAGCAAGGAGGACTGTACAATGGGCCAAGCGATCCCATTGTTGCAAATGCTAGAGCATGAGCTGAATAATGTGTCTGAATCCTACAAAGGTGTAGAGGACAGAAGGCAAGCCCATGACTTGGTGGAGAGCTTATCCAGGTGCTTATCAGAAAATGTAAGGATACAAAATAAAATTTTGTCACAAGACCATTACATTTGTGCCACAATTCTGGATCCACGTGCAAAATTAGGACTATTCCGTTCTTTTTCCGACACTGATGTTGCCCGCTACAAAAGTTGTATAGCTGAAGCAGCCATCAAGTTTGAAAACGAAGGGCTGCTAATTAAAAGCCCGCCACATCAACCCACAACAAGTACTGATACTGAAGCAGGCCATGCAGAATCAAGTGCAACTTCGTCGGCTGAGGGCAGTGCGGTTGGCTCACAATCGCAACACTCACCATCACCATCGACTACAAAAACAATAACTGGATCATTCTGCCGAGTACAATCATTATCAGATTGGTATGTAAAGATGGGCTTTAAGCACAGTGCTGATGCACAGAAAAAACAGCACAAAAGCTTACCAGCAGCAACCCTGAACATTGAGCGGATGGTCCAGGCCTATCTGGACGACCAAACAGAGGTGTACGTTGATCAAAACCCAGTGCAGTATTGGTATAGGAAAAGGTCTGAATGGCCACAGCTCAGCAGGCTGGCGATAAGCTATCTGGCTTGCCCTGTCGCAAGTGTCTCTTCCGAACGTGTTTTCAGTGCTGCTGGTTCCATTGTAACCTTGAGAAGGACCAGTCTATCTCCCAAAAACGTGGAGAGGTTAACAATGATCAAAATGAATCAGCACTTCATACCACCGAATTACACAATGCATGAATCAACAGAGGAAGATGAGGACAGCGGCTCAGGTGACGGAAGTATTGTGTCAGATGATTACCTACTACTGGACGATCCCCCAGAGTTTGAGGACGAGCTATACTTCCCTGACAATTAGGCTCGCACTTACTGTCTTCCTCCCTTTTTTCCCCCTTTGTTTGTGTCTGTTGTTCCGGTTATAAACTTGTGAATCGCAACCAATGCATTATCACCGTCTTCTAATCTTCTAATTTAAGATACAAGTTTTAGGTGTCTGCCATTTGACACTACAGTCCTCAGAATCCAGCTCCTCCGCTCGATCATACTGCATCTCCTGGTCAATTCCATTTCCCTCATGAATGATGATTGGATGATGGTAACAACAAATTCAAACTTTCCTCGTCCTTCCAAAACAAGTGGACCATGAATCTGATGACTTCTATAGCTATCCTCCTTCAGAGCCGAGAGAGACTGGCCATTAACTGAAAATAAGATGCAACAGGTAATGATTGATGCCATGCATTGTCCGCAGAAAAGCAGACTGAGTGATGTAGATTTTGTTGTGTGTGTTGCGCATGAATGAATTGATGTAATTGTGCACTGCCACTAATCAACTTTCTACAGAACACACTAGTAATTACTAATTTTCCTCTTCTGGCAAACAAGAAATGTGTACTTCTCTCCTGCATCTTGGTGATACATTGCTTTTAATTCAATACAGGAAGGGCACTCACTCAATCTGCGCAATGCAAATGACTGTGACTTAACAGCACCGTCCATCATGATGATGGCGAAAGAGACGGCCTGCAGCGTTAACGAGATGAGATGCAACAGGTAATGATTGATGCCATGCATTGGCCGCAGAATAGCAGACTGAATGATGTAGATTTTGTGGTGTGTTTCGCATGAATTGATGTAATTGTGCACTGCCACTAATCAACTTTCTACAGAACACACTAGTAATTACTAATTTTCCTCTTCTGGCAAACAAGAAATGTGTACTTCTCCTGCATCTTGGTGATACATTGCTTTTAATTCAATACAGGAAGGGGACTCACTCAATCTGCTGCGCAATGCAAATGACTGTGACTTAAACAGCACCGTCCGTCATGATGATGGCGAAAGAGACGGCCCGTTAACTTAAGATGAGAAGTAACAGGTAATAAATGATGATAATTAATGGCATGCATTGGACACCTGACTCTGAGCTATTGATCTTTGTGTTTGCGTTGTTTGTTGTGCACAAAGTGAATGATGTCAAAGTGTACTAGTGTTAATCTATCTTTCTGTACACAATAAAGAATGACTCAAGTCAGTAATATTTATATTTCTACTCTTGTTGTGTTCTAAAAATTACACTTGTACTGCAGGCCGATCTTCAGTCAGTAGAAGTATCAGAGCTGATGATGAAGTCAGGAGGATGTTTCATGAGTGGCATAAAACGGAAAAGCCTAAAGGTAAACACGTGAACCACAACCACAGCACACCCAAATGTCTGTGTAGAAGTTGAATAGAGTGTAGCGGTGGGATGACTGCAGTGCATTGATTTTACTAACTTTAACTGTAAAATGCTATGTCTGGAATGGATAATGTGCTTTGCGTTTGTCCAACTCTTTGAGAGAAAAAAAAAAGGACTCTAAAGTGTTAACGTAGGATGTGCTAATGGTAAGCACTGTGGGCCTGATCTCTCCTGTTACTGTTGAAGGTCTATGCTGGAAACAGACTACAGTAGAGATGATGCATATGCATACATGCCACCTCGGAAAGTGTTCTTGTTGCACTACACCATCACTTGTGCATTTGTTTTCACTTTCTTTCTGAATATCCCCTTTGGTTTTCAATCTAAAATTACAGGCCGGGCCTTGTCCAAAACTTTGTAAAACATTACAATGCATATTAATTACCTTACCAATCAATCACCTTTTTATTCCAGCCGGGCAGTGGCGAGTGGTGAGGCGACACACCCAAGATTGATGGACGAGAGGAGCAAGAGGAATGCCGAGATGCAAAAAACCAGTCCACATTTTTGACCAGGATAAGACAGTAACAGTATCCACTTTTCACTTCTTTTAAATAATTTGATTAATATCTTGTATACATTCTTTACAACAGTGTGTTCTTGGAGTTGTTATTATCAATCATCATTACGTTTGCTCTGTGTTTACGATTCTTCACTACCAATATTTAAAATTTCTATTTGCTATCTGTTAAAGTTTTAAGGCCGGAACAGAACAAGAAATAGAAGTGTATGTAATCCGGGTCTCATCATGCATGCATTTCCTTTTTTATACCTTAACATATGGAATGGATATGGTATGGTAGTCTTCAATGATTGTCGTTTGTTTGTCTATGTATGCATACTGTTTTTCTATGTCAAACCTTTCCCAAAATCCCCCTTCCCATCCAATCAACGGACCCTAACCCTCTTCCCCCGGGCTGTGTGACTTATTGTCGAGGTGTAACTAAATTAAATGTACACCAATACTTAATCACACACTTGCTGGGGCGGATGTGGTGAAAGCAACACTACTTCAATTTCAATGCAGAGCGATGATCTTCTTCTGCTTGCCCACCCATGAGTAGGATATTTCACAGGTTATTTTATTTAACAAAGGAACATATACCTCAGCATGAATTGCCGGCATTGATTTGATTTGTTTGTTGTCATTCCTCATATACAGCACTAACTGTTAGACTGTAGGCATAGCCAAGTCGACAAAACTATAGTTTGTAACTCTGTCTAGTAGGCTATCCTCATAATATCCAGCATTCATTTTTTTTGTCAAATATTTGAGCATATAATTGTTGCTCGGTAAATTCTGTGATGTACTTCATTCAACTACTCCTCTAACAGTCTCTCAAAGGCGATTGACTATCTCCTTTTCTTTTTTTGGAAATGCTGCTACCCTGCCAGTGTATACTACTACTATACTACCACCACCACCCCAATCATGGCATGTATGAAAAAGGAAACCATCTTCACCATGCAGCCAGTGCTGTGCCACAGTTGGACATAAACATCAAGCACCGGTAAGAGAGAAGTTTGGGGGAGGCAGAATCAATAATGGACATGTTGTCAATGATGTCAGTTTCAAACACCACTCCAAAGAATGCATAGTAGGACCAGTCAATGAGTGAGGTGTGTCGCATCTATCTGTTTGTGTCTTATACAGTCAGCAAATTATTGAAATCAAACACACGCTATGGGCGGCCATGCACCAGCAAAGAAACAGTGTGATGTAAAACAGTTACCCCACCTACAAAACATTAACAACATTGCATGTAACATAGAAAAATATATTTAATTGACCCTAACAAATAAACTAAACCCACAAAAGCTGACCCACCCCCCTCCCTAACCCCAACGACTGTCCATAGAAATAGAGAACGCCCAAACGAGTGAGGAAACAAACAGGAATTAAAAAAGGGGCAGTGACAGGGACTAACTGGTGGGGCGGGACTGGAGGAGGACACGAATCTGGTCCTCTAAATGGGCGACGCGGCGTCTAAGGCCGCGGCAGTTGCAACCACAGTGGGGGGGGGCACCGGAGATGGCACGGTGGCGGCGGGCAGCCGCCAGACGGTGGCGCCGTACCGCTGGAGGGCGGTGGCTGGGACCCGGGGCACTGGAGGAGGCTTCAATTGCTGCTGCACTCTCCTCCTCCTCCTCGGCTAGGACCACCAGCCGCCGGTATTCCTGCTGGATTGCCTCCAGCTTCCGGCGCCGTGCCTTGGCGGCCAACTCCTTCCGGTTGATTTTCGGAGTAGCTGTGTATCAAAAAGAAAAAAACAAGACAATTGTAAAATATAGTCTTAATAAAACAGTAGGACAAGGTAATTATTTATACACATAGTGGCATGGTAGAGTAGCACTATAAAATAAAGCACAGTAGTACATAACATTTTAAATGTCGCCCGTCCTTCTTCCTTCCACCTGTCTTACACTTTTTAGTTGAACAGTGCACCAGGTGCTCTTCTCCATAAAACTTTCAAAGCGGAGTTGAAATCAGATAGATGAGGCCATTGGTTACTCAATACTCTGGCTCCTAGTCCTATACCAATTAAAGGGAATTCTAGTCTTCTAGTTCACTCTTCAAACGTCCCCAAGAACTCATACTTACTTACGACATCGGATAGCGGGCGGACTTTGTCCGCCCGCCATCCGACTGCTAAAAAGGGTGGGGGTCCCGTGGGGACAATTAATTAGGATGATGCGCCCGGCACAGTGGCGGGCGCACCCTGTTATTTTAAATTTAAATTCTGGTTGGCTTTGCTGAAAGCAATGCTAAAATGTTGTGCTGCTTTTCCAAGCACAACATGACGGGCCTCGCACGGAGCCTGTCACGTTTTGCTTTGAAAGTCGGGGGGTACCATAGCATCGGTAGGTACCCTCCATGGGGGCCCCCAAGCATACTCTGCAATGTGTGCATGCCTTTCCGTGGCGGACGGTAATGCCGCCACGCAAAGGCATTCCAAAATGCAGATTATATGGCTGCCGGTGTGGTGAGAGAGACACCACCGCCATATTGAACCCTTTTCCGCCTAGACATGTCTGAATATTTTCTACAGGGATGGCGGGAGGTTTGCCCCTGCTGTGACGGCAGTGAATTCCAGCCAGCCCGGCGGGGGCAATACGCCCACCATCCTAATGGGGCCCTAATTCACAACTTTACAGTATACATATACATACAGTACACCTTTGCAGTGAGTGTGCTGTCAAGTTCAACAATAGTTAAAGATTATGAATCTAACTTACCACCGCCTGCCACTGGTGCTGCCACTCCCCCTCCGTTGCTATCTGCAACTGCCGCATCCTCGCCCTCTGCGTCGCCTTCGCTGGCCCCAGCAATGGTGGTCGGTAGTGCGCCTAGAAAACATTACACATTTATTAGGCAACATATACACCTCCCCCCTATTGATCAGTAGCAAGGTTGAAAAATGAGTTAATACTAACATAAATCACTAGTACAAATCAGGTAGTAGTAGAGTAGACACTAAGTTATATGATCATTGTAGCATTTGCTTGATTAGCCCTAGCCATGCACATGTGACGTTACCTTTACCTTGCAGCTTCTTAAGACACCTTTGAGCCCACATGACCTGCCTCACACTGCTACTGTCTAGTCTACGCGCTGCGTACAGGCGGTCAACAAACATTAACAAGCCACTTTTTTAGGAAGAACTGGTGTACTACTGTTACTGTTAGTCCATATTGCTTATCCATAGATGCTACACTTTTTGGCACGGCTGAGAAATGCTTGCAAGTTGCAATATACTAACGCACACCATTTCCTTTTTTCGCATTACAGACGCAAGATTCGCTTCTACGAACCAGAGCTTCTGAACGATGCACCAACTACCAGTACTAGGTTCTTCTGAGGTGAGGGGTCCCTTCACTCACATCTTCATTTATAAATGTATATAAACTAAATTGCTATGGGATGGTGGTGCTGCCTTCCACCACTTCAGTTATCATGATTTAATTCCCAACTGTATTAGTGTAACAATGTATTTTGTTTTAATGTTATTGATTTGCTGGTTGGTGCTGCTAAGATAACAGTGTACAGACCTTCTCAAATTGAAATAAAAATTTTAAACTTACATAGACTTTGTGGTATTTGGTGTGGAGTGGACTAACTTACACGATTGAGCAAATTAAAGTAAGGGTGTGCATGTGAATTGCTTCCACGACAGAGGTTGGGTGTGTTAATGTTCTGGGTTGTCTACTTGTTGGTTGTCTTGGGGGGAGGGTTCCGAGACCTAATAGGTATGACAAGACAGTACTATAGTCAAGCAGTGGAATTGTGGTGGGTGCGGAATTTCTGATTGAGGTGTGCAAGGAAGGTCCAACCTACCATCACCAACATCCTATTTTCTGGTGCAAATGTATGTGCAAGATCCCTACAACAGTTGTATGTCCTATAGGGTATCATATCAAAATATTAAGAAATCTGGTAGGGCTGTTGCTGTGAATTTTCAAAGCCTAAACATCAACAAGAGTAAAAAGTAGTACAAGACAACGACCCAACGGATTGTACGAGCTACTGGTGAATATGAGTTTTATATTACAACCTTTCACAAAGAGTGGCACTGGGCAAGACTAGCTACTACAGTACAGACAGACAGACTGATAGTATGTAGTAGTACTCAGTCATCATAGCGGAGGCAGGGATAAGCTTTTTGAAACCGTACAGATCGAAGGATAATTGGTGGTAAAAAAATAGCATTTGGAAACACACTATAGTTCGGGAGAAATGGGGCAGTAAAAGTTATGGAATAAGAAATATTATTAAAAACAAGAAGACTTACTGGGGCCAGCAGAGGAGCCCTCAGCGGTGTCCTCCTCGTGGTGTTCCTGTCCCGCCGACTGCCCAGTCCCTGCCCGTCTGCCCCTTGGTGCTGATGAACAGGAAAGATATAAGAAAGACAAACATTGATGGATGGTGTCAACTTAAGCAAATACAATTTTTTTCAACAACGGTCAAAAAACACTTATGTAAACAATTGCAATAACTACATTGACCGATCTCATCTGGTCAACATGTAATATCGGGGGATTCGCAGTTCGACTACTTAAGTTACTATTTATCAACAGTAATCCATTCTTCCATTCTGATTCCAGAAAACTAAGTTACAAGTAAGCCTAAGTATTAGTACAACCTACCACCCAACCTAGCCCACCTATTCCAGGCATGCCAATTGTACATTAAGTATGCATTTCGACTGTATTCCTCAACAATGTGTATGATCCAATCATGGAGGACACATTAACATGACTACATTTTTTGTATATACACAATTTTGGTTTGATTGATGCTCATCTGCTACTGCTAAGTAACTGCAAAGCCTACCTCCACTCATTGAACAAACTAGAAAGGTTCTAAAGACTGGCGTACTAGCAGCACGTCACGTAACTGAGTGAGGGGGCATCACGCATACCACTAACCAATTAGAAGCTCATACAAAGTACCTAAACCTATGTATCAATCCGCCCCTATCTATTAGTGACAGGACAAAGTAAGGAGTGGACATGAGTCACTGTAGCATTACGTAACTTAATTTCTCTAAAATAAACTCGTAAAGAATCACGCTAAGCAAGCGCAAACGCAAAGCTGCAAACAAGTAAGATTAGTAGTAGCGCAGAAGAGCACCTGTGTCATAATCACAGAAGACTTTTAAACATTATTAACCTGGAATGTATTGCAAGCAGCAACATTCTATCTGGTTGGAAGGAAAAAAAGATATTCGCAATATATAACATAGAGCAGAAGAACAGACACAAAGTTGTAATAATTAAATAGGTACTCACCAAGCCCCGGGACCTCCACTCCTAGCAGGTCCAGCAGGTCCTGCTCACGGTCCAGGATATCGGACCACCGGTGCGTCAGCTGTGCCTGGGTGCGCCGGACCCCAGAGATGCGAGACACTGCCCGGCGCACCTTCCCCCACCGCTGCCGACGCTCCCGGAGGCCGTACCCGGACCCAGGCCTGCCACCTGCTGCCAGGGTTGAGGGGAGGTGGCGCTGCACAAAGAAAATTGGTGCAGCCAACTCCGCCTCCCCAAATAAGGCCCGTGCATGCACCCCTTGTGGGCGCCGCCTTCCGCAAGGAAGGCGGTCGCGGCTCTGGCTGCGCCGGCGAACAGCCCTGCCCTTGGACATGGTTCTGGGGACGGGGCGGGAAAGAAAAGGTAAAATAAATAAAGGAGTAAATGAAATAAATAGTAGGCAATACAAAGAGAAAAAGTAGCTAAAAAACAAAAAAAAAGGTACACAAAAACCAAAAATATAGAGGCAGGAAAATAGTTAGAGAAATAATAAGTAATAAAGATCCGAAAAAAGTGGCTATAAACAAAGGATTGAAAAGATTTAGGGAGGATTGAAAATCAGGCCCCAGAACCATGCAATAGAGTGGAAAACAAGATGGCCGCGCCCGTTGCGACCACGTGCGCAAGTTCGCGCGATATTTTCTCCCTGAGCAAGCAAAAAGCAACGCGATCAAGTAAAAGCGATCGCGAACAGGAAATATCGACCGCGAACATGCATTGCGCGACCCGGAACAGGAAGTAAACAACGCCAGAGGGCGGGACAAGTGAAAACAAGATGGCCGCGCCCGTGAGCGACCACATGGGTAAGTTGGCGACCCGCGAACACGCAAAAAATACCGCGAACAGGCGGCAAAAAACTTCCGCATCTTCGCGATATTTCCGGCGTGTTTGCGGAGATTTTCTGCATTCTCGCGATAATTTGCGGAGGTTAATTCCGCAAATTCCGCCCACCCCTAACTATTACACGCTGTGAGCCACCACCCAGTACCATTGAAAAGCAGCATACCATATGGGGAGCTGCTGAGAGCCCGCCGTGCATGTAGCACCGATGATGATTTTCTGCAGGAACAACAGACCATGTTGACCCGCTTTAAATCAAGGGGATACAAGGAACGAACCCTGACAATAGCTAAAAATAAGGTCAAAGATCTGAAACAACATGACCTATTATTCAAACCATCGAGAACTAGTACTAGGAAGAAAGAGGATGAGGAGACCAAGTCCAATGCACCTAGAATGATAACACAGTACAGTAGGGGTGCATGGACATTGGAGAGGATCATGAGCAGGCATTGGAATTTATTAACTGCAGATCCAATTATTGGTGATCGTATAGGATCAAGACCACAGATAACCTACAAAAAGGCAAGATCGCTGAGGGACAGACTAGTCCACAGCTTTCAGAATGAGGACATGAGATCACAGTTTTTGAAAATGCCTAATGGCTTCACCACGTGTGGTATGTGTAAAGCTGACCGAAATGGCAAAAATTGCAAAGAATACATTACGGGCTCTGGACAAATACGTCCAATCAAACATATCATTAACTGTACCAGCGATTTCACTGTCTACGTCCTGGAATGCCCCTGTGGCCTCCAGTATGTGGGCAGTACGAAGCTGCCCTTAAAACTAAGAATTCTACAGCATCTACGTGCCATCACTAATTGTGATCACAATTATCCCGTGGCACGTCACTATTCAGAACTTCACAAGAGTGACAACAGTAGTTTAAGGTTCTATGGAGTTGAGAGAATTTTGAAACACACACGGGGAGGTGACCGAGAAAAAAATTTAAGAATACTTGAGTCCAAATTTATTATCGATCTGGACTGCAAGGCACCCAAGGGACTCAACAGTGGGGAAGAACTCGCGACCCACATAGGGCTATAGCTTGCCACTTTCGCCGTATTCTGCAATCTCATAATTAGTAGTGTGTCTTTTCCCAACCTATGTGGGCTGGGATTTTAATGGTAATGGTATTCTATTTCTTATTTTACACATTTTATTCAGTTAGGGTAATAGGATACCGATGGATTGTGTTATATACCCCAATAGGGGTAACATGTATTACTAACCACAATTGTGGTAGATGTAGTCTGTCCATGGCATGTCCTGATACCCTTTCCTGTTTCACTTGTAATCATGTACTTCACTCCCACACTTCCCCATCACTTCCTCTATCTAGCACTTAATAAAGGCTTCTTCCTGCTTTCCCCGCAGCAGATACTATTGCAGGGCACTCACCCACATGAACTATCATACATGAACGGGGTTAAGATAATTGCGCAATTGCGCCCTTACCCCGTTATTGAGTTTTATGCTCTATTTATTTTCACTGGTGATGTACTTTGCTACGTTAATATCTTTTACCATGGTACCTTGTGTTAAAAAAGTAAATAAATGCAAAATAATCCAAAAAATGACAGAAACATGACAAAAGTAGCATATGTATTCATGTTGAAATCGAGTTTGATTGAATTTGAATTTGTATAACTTTATTGTACATGAAATTGTTTAAAACATTTGTCAGATGAGGCATAGCTTGCAATTATATTGCTATTGCCTATCGAATACACTTGCATGAGTCACTAATGTAATTTTATATTAGGCCATGTCATGACCATGAGGGACTCAATACTTTGTCTATTTTTATAGCACCTGACCGCATTGAATTACGACAATATTTTGGTATCATTAGAATATTTTCAGTTTCAGTCTATGAATTTGTAAATAGATTTCGACGGTCATTGATGGATGTGAACTGAATTATAATTAATGCATTTTTTACGCTATGCTTAAATCAATAGCAGTATTTCCTTTATGTCTATCAACCATGTCCGTGTATTTCTATGGCTTGTGGGAACACAGGAAGTTACTTGACAAAGGCTAACGCCGAAACGCGTCATCCTGAATTAAGCTAGTGCACAAATAAAGTTAATTTGTGCTGTTTCCTGGTGTGCTGTCCCTTTTCTCTCTGGATTCATACTTTGAGGACAGGATCGTAATCATATATATATATATATATATATATATATATATATATATATATATATATATACACATACATAACCAATAAAGGCATAAAGAAGTGCAACAGATCAAGCATTTCTCACTATTGAAACATAAGCATGGTTAAGGCATATTAAAAACATTCATGCCAAAGAGTAAAAGCATCTTTTTGGTAGAAACAGGTGGACAACGGGGAGGCGGGTGGGACAGTGAGGAATCCACATGCAGATACTGCATCCACCAGAAAAAGCGTTACTGAAGGTAAGTAACTTGCTCTTCTGATGGATAATTCTGACTGTTGATTCCTCACCTTTTGAATAGAATCCTCAAGCCGTACCTCACCCGGAGGAGGGTGTCCACCTGACTAGACCAAAAAATCTTACAAAACAGATCGAGCAAAATGGCCATCCCTCCTAACCTCCGAATCCAATAATATTCAAATAATTTTTATTAAAAATTATATTGAAAATAATACTTGAAAAATACTTTTATTAATAAATTTAGACAAACACTTAAAGTAAAACGTTTATTTATAATTAATTTAAAGATATTTTATATTTTACAAATTACGCCGAAGTCGCTACCCCAGCGCGACTTTTCAAAATGGCTACCTTAATGCGCGCAGCCATCGTGTAGGGTGCGCGAAGGATGCACGTCTTCTGTATAATATTTAAAAAAAAAAAAAGAATGAATATAGTTTTCCTAACTAAAAATTATTCACATTTTTTGTGAATATATATATATGGCGGCGTTGGTGCTTGTTATATTTAAATAAATCATTGGATTCTTCACCGCACTCTGGGTCTGCTTCTGTTCTTCGAGGACAATCCTGTAATTTTGAAACGGAGTTTGGCTATATATATATATATATATATATATATATATATATATATATATATATATATATATATATATATATATATATATATATATTCACTGAAAAAACCATAGGTTTCAGGCACGTTATAGATGTCATCAGTGATGTCATGAGTGATGTCATTGACCATGTCATGAGTGATGTAATATGTGACATCATCAGCAGTGCATTGCGGGCGCGCGAGTTATAGTTAGCTGAACTAACTATAACGGGGGAATTTCAATGGTTTTGTACGAGTGAAAAGTCCAGCTAACTAGAACGCCCCTGAAACCTATGGTTTTTTCAGTGAATTTCCAAGGTTTTTTTAAATGCTAAATCCTAACTATAACGTGCCTGAAACCTATGGTTTTTTCAGTGAATTTCAAAGGTTTTTTAAATGCTAATTTCTAACTATGCCTACAGAGATAGGACATGTGAAGAAAGAAGAAAAAACACACAGAAAGAAAAAAAAGAAATGCAGAAAGACGCAACAGAAGTCCTCAAAGACGAAGAAAAGTGCAGGAAGAAGGATAACGTGCAGAAAGAACAAACAGAAGAGCAGAAAGAAGCCTTGTTGCAAAATCATCCTGTACCCTCAACTTTTTCAGACGGATACCGGTGGTAACTGAGTCTGACTAACCAGTCCTAGAGCCAGTGCTATGTTAAAAGACACTCAGAATACAGTGAAAACACCTACATACACTAGGGAACACTATGCGTTGGGGTCCCCCTGTGATCAGCATGACCTCCTCTGTAAGCCCCTAGTATATAATAGGGCAGGGGATTAAATCTACCTCTTAAAACGCGCCACAGGGCGTGTTTGCACACGTCACCTCAGGCCCCGTCCCCTCACTTCCCCACTGTGTAAACACGCCCTGTGGCCGTTTTAAGTTGGGAGATTAAGTCCCCTTGAATCCTGAGGGTCCCTATGGTCCAACTAGACCACTAGGTACCTCCAGTAAGCGCCACAGGGCTGCGTTGCAGAGAGATGTAAAAAGGGGCACGGCCTGGACCACCTCTCTGCAACGCAGCGCAGTGGCGCTTACTGGAAGCACCTGGAGGGCTAGTTGGCCCCCAGGGTCCCTCAGGATTGAAGGGGAATTATTTCCCCAACTTAAAACGCGCCACAGGGCTTGTTTGCACACGTTAACTCAGGCCCCGTCCCCTCCCTTCACCACTGTGTAAACACGCCCTGTGGCCGTTTTTAGTTGGGAGATTAAGTTCAATTGAATCCTGATGGTCCCTAGGGTCCAACTAGCCCACTAGGTACCTCCAGTAAGCGCCACAGAGCTGCGTTGCAGAGAGGTGTAACAAGTGGCACGGCCTGGACCACCTCTCTGCAATGCAGCTCAGTGGCGCTTACTGGAAGCACCTGGTGGGCTAATTGGCCCCCAGGGTCCCTCAGGATTGAAGGGGAATTATTTCCATCAACTTAAAACGCGCCACACGGCATGTTTGCACACGTCACCTCAGGACCCGTCCCCTCCCTTCACCACTGTGTAAACGCGCCCTGTGGCTGTTCTAAGTAGAGAGATTAAGTCCCCTTGAATCCTAAGGGTCCCTAGGGTCAAACTAGCCCACTAGGTACCTCCAGTAAGCGCCACAGAGCGGCGTTGCATAAAGGTGTGAAAAGGGGCGTGGCCTCAGAACACCTGTCTGCAACGCAGCTCCATGGCGCATACTGGAGAAATCTGTTGGGCTAGTTGGCCCTGAAGGACCCTCAGTATTGAAGGGGAATTAATTCCCCAACTTACAACTGGCCAGGGGGCGTGTTTGCAGAGTGCTATGTTACACCCAGCAGTATATAACACTGCGTCCACCTACCCTTTTCACGGGCATTACATTTTGCGATGGGGGTGGAGGGTCAGGGGGTGTTTCTGCCAAGTGAGCCCGGAGTCACAGTCACAAACGTCCTCTTCTTCCTGAATAAAAGTGAGATTATGCTGCATACTTGTTCATATTTTAAGTAGTTCGCACAGACACACATTTTAAAAACAATAAAGTTCCTAATACCCACCTTCTCTGAACAGTTAGCTTGCTGCCCCATCCACCTCCTCCCTATCCTCTGTTGTCTGAATCCATGGACTAGCCTCCTCCCTCCTGCTGTGCATGGTCTGATGTGCTGCCACTGCCCTCCATTTAGCATGATGTACCAGTCCACTCCTCCTGCCCTCCATTGCCCAATTCTATGGCCCATCATTGACCTCCTGCTTAGCCTCTGTGCTTAGCTTGCTGCCCCTATTCTCCTTCCCCCTGCCCTCCGATGTCTTTGTGCATGCCTCTGCTCTATCCTTTTTGCCCACCATGTTCCATGGACCTGCCACTCCTATCTACTCTGAGTGTTCTGTTGAGCTGCCACTCCCCTCCCACCTGCCTAGCATTGTCAGATGACTGTAACCTGTCCCTGCCACCTCCACCCTGCCTGTCCACATGCCATGCCCCTATCCCCTTCCTCCTGTCCTCCATAGTCCATTTTACTGCCACACCCTTCTGCCCTCCCTGGTCTGTTGTGCTGCAACTGCTCCTCCTGCCTGCCCCGCGCGGTCTGTTGTGATGCCCCTTTCCCTGAACTCTCTTGTCTGTGCCCAGGTCCTGACCCTCCCTTCTATCCTCCATGGTCCTTTGTGCATGCCCCTGCACCCTCCTTCTTGCCCATCATAGCCATTGTGCTGCCACTACCCCTCCCGCTTGCCATGCATGGTCATCTGTGCTGCCATGGCCCCTCCCACCTTCCCTCCATGGTCTGTGTGTATGCCATCATAGTCTCATTGTTGCTCTCCATGGTGTGTCTTGTTTCTAGTGCCCATCTTGCCTGACCTCCATGGTCATCTTGCTGCTCCTGCCCCCCCCCTTGCCCCCAGCCCTCTGTTTCCATGTGCAGACCCCTATTCCCTCCCTCCTGGCTTGTCTGTTCCATTGTAATGCCCCTGATCCGTCCCTCCTGCCCATTATGGTCTGTTATACTGCAGCTTTCTCTCCTGTTTGTCCATTATCGTCAGCTAGCTACCATTGCCTCTTTCCCCTCTGTTCTCTGTTGTTCATGTGCACGATCATGTCCCCTCCCTATTGCTTTCTAATGGATTGTTGTGCTGCACTCCCGTCCCGTATGCGCTGTGTGGTGTATTGGGCTGCTGCAAACCCTGATGCCTGCCCTGTAGGGTCAGTTTGGTGCACCTCTCCATGTCCCTCCTGTCCTCTGTTATCCAAGTCCATGTCCCTACCCCAATTCCTCCTGCCTACCATGATCCAATGTACCATACTTGCGAACATTTTGAACTTGGTTAGAGGGAGATTTTGAAAAAAACTGGGGTATTGATTTTCCCCTTAAGTTACATTGAAAAAGAGGAGATTGTAGATAGGAGACAGATCAAATAAAGCCCATTTGAGCTTAAAAACATTGGACGTTTCCTGGCTGAAACGGGTCTGTTGGCATGTATGGTTGTACTACCACTGCCTCTTCCTTCTGCCCACAAAGGTCTATTATATTGCCACAGCCTCTCTTGCCAGTCCTGTATTGTTGGTTTGTTGCCCCTGCCCCCCTTACCACTGCCCTCCATAGTCTGTTGTGCTGCCACTGCCCTTCCTGCCTGCCCAATGTGGTCAAATTGTTGCATCTGCACTCTCCTACCTGCCTTAAATTTTCAGAGTCCGTCCCCCTGGCCTCTGCCTCTCAACAGTATCCCAATGAACAACTAGATTGCTAACATACTATATTTATTACAAAAGTGTGGAACGCCTGACGTCATCTTGATGTAATCAAAAGTGTAATACCTAGAGTATTTCCTTTAGAAATTACATATATGAGAGGGTCTTATTTGCATCAAAATTATGGTTAGTGCTCTAAAAAACTAAAATGAGGACATATTTTCTGAGTTTTCAAATAGCGACAAAGAACTTTTAAATTATTTGTAATCTTTATGTTTTTTTATACAGTTGACCACTTGATTAAATGTTTCACCTAGGGGAAAGGATGTGGTGTTACTTCCAGAGCTGCAGACTTTGCAACTGGGGAACCAGGTTGGAGTTTCTGCTTCAGCTCAACATTCTGTGATTCTGGTCAAATCACTTAATCTCCCCATGTCTACAACCAAAAATAATTTGATCTTGTGTGATGTAACCAATGCTCATGTAAAGTACTCCAATACCTGACAAGTCTGCACTATATAAACCTGCAAATACACAAAGAATAAGTGTTTTGAAAACTTCTGTCATTGGGCTACATGTGGGCTACATCTGGGTGATATTTGTGCTGCATTTGGGCTCTTTTGTCTCTGGTGGCCATCTTGGGAGATTTATTTGTTATGAAGTTTTCTAATTTCCTCATTTACTGCAGTCTCCTCAGTAGGAAATGCTTTCAGTTTCAGACATTTGCCATAAATTCTGAATGTTAGCACTCTAGTTGCTCATTAGATCACTGTAGTAATACTACTGTTCACCAGGGAAGTCTGCTGCTAGAATTAAAAGTGCATGTTTAAGTCTGCATATCAGAATTTTTTTATGAAATAGAAGAGGATTTGAGAAGTCAAAATGTGCCCTAATTTTTCTTTCTGCAGAACTAATCATAATTTCTATGGCAAAATGAACCCCCTCATTTTGTTCCTTTGTAAATTAAATGTTTTAAGTGTTACCATTTTATTCCAATCAAGATGGCTTCAGGTGTGCCATACTTTTGTCATAAGTAAGACTGTTAGCGCTCTAGTTGTTCGTTAGAACACTCTGGGACATTCTGTCATTGGGCTATACTTGGGCTACATCTGGGTGATATCTGGGCAACATTTGGGCTCTTTTGTCTCTGGTGGCCATCTTGGGAGATTTATTTGTTATGAAGTTTCCTAATTTCCGCATTTACTGCAGTCTCCTCAGTAGGAAATACTTTCAGTTTTTTACTTTGGTTCGATCAAGAAGGCATTCAGATGTGTCACACATCTGCCATAAATTCTGAATGTTAGCACTCTAGTAGCTCATTAGATCACTGCAATAAAGCTACTGCTCACCAGGGAAGTCTGCTGCCGGTATTCAAAGTGCATGTTTCAGTCTGCATGTCAGAATTTTTTCATGAAATAGTAGAGGATTTGAGAAGTCAAAATGTGCCCTAATTTTTTTTTCTGCAGCACTAATCATAATTTCTATGGCAAAATGAACTCCCTCATTTTGTTCCTTTGTAAATTAAATGTTTTAAGTATTACCACTTTATTCCAATCAAGATGGCTTGAGGTGTGTCATACTTTTGTCATAAGTAAGACTGTTAGCGCTCTAGTTGTTCGTTAGAACACTCGGGGACATTCTGTCATTGGACTATACTTGGGCTACATCTGGGTGATATTTGGGCTCTTTTGTCTCTGGTGGCCAATTTGGGAGACTTATTTGTTATGATGTTTCCTAATTTCCTCATTTACTACAGTCTCCTCAGTAGGAAATGCTTTCAGTTTTTTACTTTGATTCCATCAAGAAGGCATTCAGATGTGTCACACATTTGTCATAAATTCAGAATGTTAGCACTCTAGTTGCTTATTAGATCACTGTAGTAAAACTACTGCTCACCAGGGAAGTCTGCTGCTGGTATTGAAAGTGCATGTTTCAGTCTGCATGTCAGAATTTTTTAATGAAATTGAAGAGGATTTGAGAAGTCACTCAAAATGTGCCCTAATTTTTCTTTCTGCAGCACTAATCATACTTTCTATGGCAAAATGAACCCCCTCATTTTGTTCCTTTTTAAATTAAATGTTTTAAGAGTTACCACTTTATTCCAACCAAGATGGCTTCAGGTGTGCCATACGTTTGTCATAAGTAGGTCTGTTAGCGCTCTAGTTGTTCTTTAGAACACTCTGGGAAGCTGCAGTAGAACACAAAGTAATCAACTGACAGTCTCTGCCCTTGTTGGATGTACATGTTTTACTGAGCATGTCAGACTTCATTCTCACATGACTGAGAAAGATAATGTGAATTTACAGAAAATATACTCTCAGTTTAGCTTATAGATCACCTTCCAAACCTCGGTGGGAAAAGCATGAGAAAATAGTTTTCTCTCAAACATGATTCATGATGTCACAGCAGAAGGCTTTTTCACATGGTAAAATCACCTTAGAACACACCACAATTCCTAAAATGAGTATGGTACCATCAACAAATGATTTATAATGTAACTAAAGTCTTAAAAGCTTCTATTAACTGCAATGCTTTTTAATAAGGTGCTATCATGTATATTGGTCCCAAGATGGCTGCCAACACTTCTTGGATGAAGTGCTGACAGCCAATCAGATCTTGCCTGAGTATTGCCTGAGTATTTGTATGGCTGCCTGAGTGTGTGTGTGGGTGGGAGGTATGTGACTCTGTGCATAGATGTGTGAGTGATTGATTCACTGGGTGAATGGGTTCAAGAGTGCAAGTGGAAACAGCTGTATGGGTGGGTTAGTATGTGTATGGGTGTGTTGGTGAGTGAATGGATGTCTCAGTGGTACACGTGCAAGTAACTACATATGTAAAAGACAGTATATGTGAGTGATGGTGTATATAAAGAACTATATGTGAGAGTCAGTAATTGTGAGAGTGGCTGCATGGATGAGTGTGTATTTGTATCAGTGATTCTATAACAGAGTAATTATGTGTGAGTATCTGTATGAATAAGTGAGGTTGTGTCTGTATAACTGTATAGGTGAGTAAATGGAAGTATGATTGATTCTTTGCATGAATGACTAAGTGTGTGAGTAACTCTGGATATGTGGCAGTGTGTGAGTATTTGTATAGGTGTATGAGTGCATAGGATAGTGTTATATTGATGAGTGACTGCATGTATGAGTGACTGTATGGGTGAATGAGTGGATGTGTGTGTAGACCTAGGAATCAGTCAATGCGTATCTAGTAACTGGTATTGATGTGTCTATTTTTTTCGAAAATGGTAGTCTGTATTTTAGAGTGAGTGTATCAAAGGTTATATTCAGATGTGAGGAGGTGCATCAGATTTTCACGCGGATTATGTCATCAGTGATGTCATTTGAGTTGTCATCAGTGATGTCATGAATGATGTAATATGGGTCATCAGCAGTGCATTGTGGGGGCACGAGTTATAGTTAGCTGAACTAACTATAATGCCGGAATTTCTATGCTTTTGTACGAGTGAAATGTCCAGCTAACTATAACACCCCTGAAACCTATGTTTTTTTCAGTGAATTTCTAAGGTTTTTTAAATGCCAATTCCTAACTATAACGCCCCTGAAACCTTTGGTTTTTTCAGTGAATTTCAAAGGTTTTTTGAATGCCAACTTCTAACTATAACGTGCATGAAACCTATGGTTTTTTCAGTGAATTTCAAATGTTTTTTAAATGCTAATTCCTATCTATAACTTATCTCTGAAGATATCATGTTTAATGATTTTCATTGGATTTGTATATTTTTCAAATTCAGTTTGTCAATTTCATTAATTACGTTATTTTGAAAATACTTTTTTATCACCATTTTTTAAACTTATATTTTCAATTCTTTTAAAAATTAAAAAATAATATTTGAACTTAATGGGTTTTTCAAACATATTTTTTTAACTATATGTTCAAAACTTTATTTTATATATATTTTTTCAATGTTTTTGGATCTGCGCACCCTAAGCGCAGCGTTCTCGATCCCTACGCGATAGCATGGTAAGCGTTGGGTACGTGTTTAGTGCGCGATCGCAATGCGACCGGTACGCGACTCCCAGCCTATACGCAACACGTTTGATGTACGTGATGCGACGTTTACACGCTTCCGCGATGCATCATCTGCGTCTAAAGCGCAGTAGGTGCGCGGATCCCGCGAAATATTTAACATTTAAAAAAACATATATATATGTATTTCATGTGAATATTAATTGAAGACAAATTCTATACTAGTCTTAAAACTAATATATTTTCACATCTAATCCTATAATTTTTTTTAATTCAATTTTGCGGATACCCGCTGGGTGCATGCTGCATAAGCGAAGGGTGCGCGGATCGCATGTGACCTGCAAAGATATTTGATCGGTTTATTACACTTCCTCTTCTAACTATTGAAAGACCCCACCCATTTCAATCATTCTTCTTTGACCTTCTTTAGAGCACCATCGCCTTTGGAGAGAAGAAGAATTTTTAGACTAAGTTTACACTTAGCTCTAACTTTTTTCAACCAAAAATGGCTTCAGGGCAGCAGGCATCACCTGCATCACCTCATACTTCTGAGGATGAATTTTTGGCAGAGGAACCACGCAAAGAACATTTTTCTTCAGTGGTGTGGAAATGTTTTACTTTTCCCGCGGGGCAGAATAAGACCAATGCCACCTTGGTCACGTGCAAGATTTGCAAAAGAGTCCTGTCGCGAGGAGATCCTAACAAGAAATACTCGTGCGGCACGGCAAGTATGATGAAGCACATGAGGACCCTTCATCCAAACAATCTTGCACGAGAATAGTGCCGACGGATGAGAAACACTCCTGTTCCTGCGCCATCCACCTCATCGCAGCCGAGTACCTCAAGAGTGCATCCATCAGCCCAAACCTTGGACATCCATCCTCAATTTCAAATTTTAAAAGTGCTCTGCACTAAGTGCAATGCGACTTTGTGCTATGGTGAGCAGTCGATCGATCTGATCTGCCACCGGCAAGAAAGTCACATTTGCTAGGTTTTTTTTTGTTGTTTTTTTTTATTGTTCCCTGAAGTTCATTGTTTGGTTTCTCCTGTTTTGTTTTTTGTTTTTTTTTGCAGAAAAACCCCCAAAAATTAAAAATTGTTCAGAAAACTCAAAAAAAATTATAAAAGAAGAAAGAAGAAAAAAAAAAGTTCTTGTAAGTACTAACTTTCCTGGTTTAAAAAAAGAGCTAAATTTCTTTGTTAGTGTTAGTTTAGATGAATGTATGTGTAGTACGTAATTGACTGAATGAATGCATTAGTAGCGTATCGTGAATGTATAAGTGCAGAACTATGAGGAAGTGCTGCAGCATCACACAGTAACCTCTTTAACTGCAGTGTGCTGTAGTACTTCTGAAGCACAGGGATGCAACATATGTACATAAATATATTGCAAATCTATGCTTCTGTCTGCACGGCTACTTAAACTGCAGCCATGTGGTGACAAAGGCACCCTTGCACCATAGTGGAAGGATATCTGTGTCATGTGCTGTTTGTTTTTCTACAGGAAGACACACCTTACTGCACAAAAACAATGAGAAAATGTATTTTTCTCCTTCAATGTAGGCTGAACATTTCAGCATGCATTGAAGATATAAAAATGTGGAGAAATTAAAACAATTCTCCTTGTTGTGCTTTCCTACACCAATTTTAGAATGGTGCACCATTCACACACATATAGAGATTTATGATTTCTGATAAATCTAGACATGTGTCTTGTTCTATGAGTATTAAGTGCAATCATGCACAACAACACTTATAGAACACCCTTTCAACACAAAGTGGTCTGCAGGATGAGGTTGTATTTACATGGAGTATAAAAAGTGCACAGAGTGCCTTTTCCTCTCTTTGTAAATATGAAAGAGTATCTTACACAATAACTATGTAACAAAAAGTGACATATTTCCAGTTTTAAAATTCCTTGCAAATGATAAAAGGTAAGCACAGAGTTTTGTCTGCAAAGATGTTCAAAGAAGAATGATTGAAATAATTGCAGTCCTTCAATAGCTAAAATAGGAAATATTATGAACCCCTCAAATCTCTTTTTTAGCAGGTCACATGATATCTGATTATGGTCAGATTTCAAAACTACAAAGGTATAAACAGAGTGTTTTTAGAAACATGTTTCAACTTTGTAGCTTCTTGCAGACCTCCTCATTCTGCATATTGAGACTTAGTTAAACTTACCTTCACAGTAATAGGAATAAAAAATGGTACACATTTTTTCACATTTTCATTCAGAAAAGGAAAAAAAAATTATAACATGTAATAATACATTTTTTACAACACAGCATAATTTCCACAAAGTAATTTTTTTGCCTTTTTTGCTGTTCTCAGTATATATTAAGTTTCACTATAAATAGTGATTTCAATCGTACTCATCACTTAACAGCGGGCAAAAAACAAAACAATCTCAAAGATTGTTAAAAAAAAAACAACATGCTATTCTCCAAAAAAAAACAAGATACAAATCACAGATATATAAAATGCATACAGCTAACAAAATGTTATAAGTTTAACTTACAAAAACTGTAAATGTTGTCACTTTAAAATATTCACCGAATCTAAGGATGAATTTTTGGAGGATGCACCACGCCCACAACGTTTTCCTTCAGTGATGTGGAAATTTTCTACTTTTCTCGAGGGGCGAACAAAGACTAATGCCACCTTCGTCACGCGCAAGATTTGCAAAAGAGTTCTGTTACGAGGGGATCCTAACAAAAAATACTCGTGCGGCACAGCAAGTATGATGAAACACCTAAGGAACCTTCATCCAAACAATCTTGCACGAGAAGAGTGCAAACAGATGAGAAACACTCCTGTTCTGTATCTGTAAAAAAGAATCACAAATAAATGTATATTAATAACTTTCAAATTTATACTATTCCATTACTGTACAAACACATTTTATATAAAAACTGACAAAGAAACTATAGCCCTGAACGACAAGTGTGACGATGGTTAAAACACTACATGCATAGTGCATACTACTTTGAAGCAGTTCATGCCCTAAAGCCTACCTCACTAAAAGACTACATGCTAACTGACTAAATGATTACAGTACTATAAGGAGACACACTGGGTGAGTGACAGGGTGTTTGCTAGAAGTGTATGAATACTAACTAGGGAATTGAAGGTGTGAAAGACAACTGTGTAGGTGATTAGAGGACTGCATCCATACTGCATAGGCATTTAAAGCAGTCCATGTGCTAAGGCCTGGCTCACTGCAGGACTACTTGGGTACTGACTGAATGATTAGAGTACAGCAAGGAGAGTGCCTAGGTGAATTTATAAGTGGTAGGCTTTTCGCACAGGGAATGGATTAGTACTTGGTACTGAATTGGTCACTAGAGGAGTGCAAAGGGAGTGACAGGATGTTTGCTGGACTGTAAAAGAAGTGTGAGACAAGTGTCTAGGTGGTTAGAAGACTGCATACATAGTGGATAGGGGTTTGAAGCAGTCCATGTGCTAAGGCATGGCTCAGTGCATGAATACTTAGGCACTGACTGAATGATTAGAGTACTCCAAAGATAGTATCTTGGTGAATTTATAAGTGTTTGGGTTTTGGCACAGTGAATGGATTAGTACATGATGCTGAATGGGTCACTAGAGGTCTGCAAAGGGAGTTTCAGGGTGTTTCCTGGAAGTGTATGGATACTGACTAGTGAATTGAAAATGTGAAAGACAAGTGTATAGTATGTTAGAAGACTGCATGCATACTACATAGACATTTGAAACAATCTATGTGGTAATGTATGGTTCAGAACATGAGTACTTGAAAACTGACTAAATCATCAGACTACTGCTAGCTTAGTGCCTGGGTAAAACTTTTAAATGTTCAGTTCTGGCACAGTGAAGTGAATAATAGTACATGGTACTGCACTTTAGTGTCAAACCATGACTCATTTTATTAATGCATAAGCAAAGAATACCTTCTAAAGCTACTAAAACTTGACAACATGAACGATTTTAAAACAGTTATCTGTCATCAAATACACTATGTTACCAAATGCTTCTCTCACAATCCTTACCCAAATGTACACAGACTCACAGTGTGATTTTACACAAGCAACACTATCCCTAGCAGTTTACCAAAACTCATTCACTAGTCTAGAAGAGGTAATGGTACTGCACACAATCTACATATTTAAGTATGGCACATTAGTGTCAAAGCATGACTCATTTAATCAACGCATCAGCAAAGACTGGCTTCTAATGCTACTAAACCTTGACAACATGACAGGTTTTAAAAGAGTTATCTGCTAAAAAATACACGATGTTACCAAATGCTTCTCTTACAGTGGTTCCCAAATGCACACAGACTCACAGTGTGATTCTAGACAACAACTACTATACCTAGGACTTTACCAAAAATCATTCACTACTGTGGAACTGATAAGGGAACTGCACACAATGTACATATTTCAGGACTGCACTTTTCTGTCAAAGCCTGACTCATTTAATAAAAGCATAATCAAAAACTGGCTTCTAATTCTACTAAAACTTGACAACATGACAGGTTTTTAAAAAGTTATCTTTCAGAAAATACACGATGTTACCAAATGTTTCTCTCATAGTGGTTCCCAAATACACACTAACTCACAGTGTGATTCTAGACAAGCACCACTATCCCTAGGAGTTTACCAAAACTCATTCACTACAGTGCAAGTGGTGAGGGAACTGCACACAATCTACATATTTCAGGACTGCACTTTTGTGTCAAAGCCTGACTCATTTAATCAAAGCATAAGCAAAAACTGCCTTCTAATGCTACTAAAACTTGACAACAAGACAGGTTTTAAAACAGTTATCTGTCAGCAAATACACGATATTACCACATACTTCTCTCACAGTGGTTCCCAAATGCACACAGACGCACAGTGTGATTCTAGACAAGCAACACTATCCCTAGCAGCTCCTAGCAGCTTACCAAAACTCATTCACTACTGTGCAAGGGGTAAAGAGACTACACACAATCTACATATTAAAGTACAGCACATTAGTCTCAAAGCATGACTTATTTTATCAATGCATAAGCAAACACTGGCTTCTAATGCTACTAAAACTTGACAACATGACATGTTTTAAAACAGTTATCTGTCAGCAAATACACAATGTTACCAAATGCTTCTCTCACAGTGGTTCCCAAATGCACACATACTCACTGTGTGATTCTAGACAAACAACACTATCCCTTGCACTATACTAAAACACATTTCTTCATCTAGAAGAAGTACTACATTTTGGTATAGATACATAACATAACTCATTTCACAAATTCATAAACAATGACTGGTTTCTAATTCTACCAAAATATAAAAACAGCACAGTTATCTGTCTGTAAACACATGAAAAACACAAATGATTATCACAGAATGGTTTCTACATGCACACACACTGTCAATAAGATTGTAGAGAAAAAAAGTACTCCCTACACTTTAGCAGGAGAAATACATTAGTCTGATTAAAATGAAAATAGTCTACATACATCCCCTCACAATTAAATAACTCACCTTTCAAGTTGTTTTGTAGATTAAAAAGTATATCAGTCACTCATCATATTTTCTTTTACAGAATCTCTGCACCATGCACCTCTCAGCAAAAACAAAGAATGGAAAAGTTTCCATTTCATTTTCCACACATATACATGTAAACATCAAATCACAATCCTTCACACATAAACTCAAAAGCAAACACACGTTTCCATTGGTTAAACATTTCAACCCTTTCCAACTGACATACATTTCAACCCTTCCCCCAATCTGCCTTCTACCTGTTACCATAGAAACAGCTCATGGAACACTGCACTGAGCACACAGGTCACAAGTTCAGCACACAATGTTGCTAAACAAGACAGGAAGTGTGCTTGACTTTTCAACATGTCAGCTTATCATATATAATGTTCCTTACAATCTGTTTTTGTCAACCAATAAGAATCATACCTTTAAAAAACAGAAATATACACCCTACCTTTCAGTGTAGAAAGTAGTCATACAACCAATGATTTCTTGTCTTTCTTCAAAAAAAATTCTGTGGATCTGCGCACCCAATGCGAGAGAATCCGTGCACCCAACGCGGTAGGATGCGCGCACCGTGCGCGCATTCTGCCGTTTAAAAAAAAAATGGGACCTCAGGGGGTCCTTCTAGGACCCCCTAGCACCTCTAGAGGGTCAGAGTATTTCCACTCTGCCCCCTTTATATGTTTTACACACTGATTCCCCTTGCTTCTTCAGCCTCGCTACTACCGAGGCAGAAAATGGCCGCCAACAGTTCCTGGTTTCGAATGTATACAGACACTCGACAGCCAATTATCATTCAGTGCGCGATCGGGAGGGTGCACGCTCGGTTCGGGGAGGGTGCGCTTACGGTGCGGGTAGGGTCCGCGGATCCTCCCCGGCCATAGATATTTATGTACTTTTAATTCTAATTTTCTCAGAAACTACTGAACGGATTCACACCATTTATGCAAAAAGCACGAGTCTGAACTGTTGACTACCTCTTTGCCAAATTTGGTGTCATTCCGTTCAGCGGTTCGGGCTGTAGCTGCAACAACAGATCCTATGGGAAATTGCATGGGGAAAACGTGTTTTGGGACCCCCCTTTTTCCCCGGCCCCCGCTTGACGAATCACCACGAAACTTTCAGGTTAGGAGCGGAGCGGAGCTGGACCAAAGTCTGGAAAATTTTGCGAGGATTCGTCAACCGGCGCCAGACTTATTGGGAATAGAATGTTGCGGATTTCCTCTGGAAAATAGGTCCTAACTATAACTACCTACTGGCGACCGCCAGTAGGTTATATATATATATATATATATATATATATATATATATATATATCAACCTCCAACTCCCGTCTTCTATCAAAGAAAGGACGCCGACACCAACGATTATCACCAAATCCACAGTTTTAATGATTCCAATCCTTTGCGACGCGTTTCGGCATTCCTGCCTTAATCATGCAATGGATAGCTCGTTCAGTATGTGGGTTAAAATACACTAACAACAATTACAAAAAAAAGGTCACATGATAGATTCCACCAATTACTGACCACTAGACATGGACAAAAGACTTTGTGGCAGACCTAGATACAGGCAAACATACAAAGTTACCATTTTTTGTTTAAATACAAATAACTTTATCGACACAGCCACTAATTAAAACAAAATATTCTTTCATATTCTTTTAAATGGACTGATACATTTATGCTGAACCAGCCAATTACTAAGAGCAAAGTCGATCAGATAAAAAAAGTTGTTTTTTTGTTATATTGACTATTATGCGCAGGAAAAAGTTTTTTAAATAAATAAATAATGGGACATTTATTTAAACAGAAATTTCATTCTAAGTTTAAAAAAGCCATGTTCCCAGTTGACTTTTTATCATGTAAACATAATTTGTACGGATAAAGTGCATATATATATTCTCCAAACTTTAGAAAAGCAATCAACGCCGTGTCTGTGCAGAAAGTTCTTTATTGCCAGCTGAAAAAGCTAGACGCGTTTCGCCTGACCTGCAGGCTTGTTCACTAGCGATTTGGTAAAGTTTTCATGGCAATTTAAAACAGTGAATGACGATCAAGTCACATGATGGACTACAAGTACTAAAATAAACAACAGACTCGTAGTTCAACAAACTGCGGTGATATACATATGAGTTCCAGGCAAGTGCCACAAGGTATAGAAAACAATTCATTGCGGTCAATGGAACATTGTTAAACTCAATAGATCTGGAATTTAAATAACATTCAGCGTTTTTAACGAAATGGTATTACCATAATGGTGCTAACTTATTGCTCGTTAATCGTATTAAACCAAGTAAGTATATGGTTGACACAGGTGGCAAAGTGCATTAATAATTTGATCAAGTGATCAGATGCTTTGAATGTGATTTTGGCCAATATGCCAAAATAATAAATAAACAGTCAGATCAAACTATGTACAGTTGTTACTGCCCAAGTGGGCTACAATGAACATCAACAAAGAGTCTACAACAGTCTAGTAATAGATATTCATGGTCCAAAATAGTGACGAAATCAAACAATAAACAAAATACAGCTAAAACCAAGTAGAAGAAGAGCGAGAGGATCCTATAAATGCGTGTGTAAATCTTCTTCCATATTAAGACCATGTGGTGTTTTAGTGTTAAGTCTAATGATGTAGCAAGCTTCAAGTTTGCGCAGTTTCTTTTCCCGGTTTCCACCCCGGCTGCCAACTGGGACAGCATCAATGACATAATAGAAAAGATCATTAGGATCTTTATTGTGACATTTGTCAAAATGCCGCGCCACGGGGTAGGTTTTGTCCCCATTTTTAATAGCACGTAGGTGCTGTAACACCCTTTTGTGCACCGGCAAAATGGTCGAGCCCACATACTTAAGGCCACAAGGGCACTGTAGTATGTAGACCGCATGGTCAGTCTTACATGTGTATTGGCCCTTGATTTGTTGCGTAGGCTTGTGAGAAAAACCCGCTGGAAAACAAGTAATGTTTTTTCCATACATACAAGCCTTACATTTATGGCATTTGATAAAACCATCCTTTCTATTAAGCCAAGAGCCTAATGATTTCTTTTGATTACTGGGTAACACATTGCTGACTAGTGCTTGGTGCAGAGATCTGGCCTTTCTAAATGTGAATTGTGGTCTCCTTTGAACAAATTTTCCCAACACCGGATCACTCCGAATGATGTGCCAGTGCTTGTTAAAAATCGTTCTCAGTTTATCCTGTTGCTTGTTATAAGTAGTGATAAACCTACATTGGTTGGTGTCTTTTAGCGAATTTTTGGCTGGTTTAGTGTCTTTATTGAAAAGTATTTGTTCTCTGTTAGTTTTTTCAATTTTTGTGACGGCTTGATTGAGACAAGTTTCTGAATAGCCTCTGGCTCGAAAACGAGATTTCAAGCATGCAAGTTCTTTGTTAAGATCATGTTGATTGCTGCAATTGCGCCTGGCTCTAAGACATTCCCCATAGGGGATACTGTTGACTAGTTTAACCGGATGGAAACTAGTTGCGTGTAATAATGTATTCCCATCCGTGGGCTTGCGGAACAATTTAGTATGTAATTTACCCTCACTCACATAAAGTGTTAAATCTAAAAAATTGATTTCAGAATCTACTCTTTTGCTAAAAAGTTTGAAAGCATGAGAAATTTGAGAATTAGTGCAGCTACAACTATAGGTCAAACATGTGTTTCTGAATTTAGCAGTATCCCTAGTTCAGAATTAGACACGGATGCAGAGGAGGGGCCAAGTAATCCGATGGGAGCAGCTATTCCATCTGTTGTGGATGAATTTGATTTTTTAAGGGAGGAGAGGCGCTTCAATTTACGCCCAAGACCCCCTGCAAACAGCAGAACACAAAGAGCAAGAGGCAGAGGCGGAAGAGGCGGAAAGGCTCTAAACTTTGCCAACGACAAAGAGAAGCCCAAATTCAATCTGAAGAAATAAATGCAATCAATGAAGCCACAATTGTAAATCTTAATGACATTGTGCTCTCAGAAGAAGAAAAGAACATACTAAAACTTGGCCTCTCATACTGTCCTCAAATCGATATGGACTATGTGACAACAAGGGTGGACCTTTTTAAATTCATTAGGTCCTTAAAGTTGAAAAAAATGTTTGCAGTAACACCGAATAAACCAGTGCCACCTGTCCATGCGTCCTTACAAACACAATTTGATAACTTGGGTGTAGAAGATATGAACCTCATGCTCGAGTTGCAACAACTGGTCAACCAAGAAGATGGCGGTGCAATTCCGGCTGGAACATTTGAAACCACCAGTTCAAGTGAATTGATGACATCCCTGGCCTATAAGGAAGGAATCGACATGAACATCGATAAATTGACCGATTTCAAGCCTCGTTCAAAATTTACGCCCGTCACAGCAAGAGACTCTGTAGACTTATTTATTGATTTGGTTAATAATGAAATTAAAAATTTATGTACATCATTAAATAGAAAGAAAAATGCATTTAACCAACAGTCTAAAGACTATTACAATCTGGTCGATAAATTGAACAACAATAATGATTGCATTGTCCGCAATGCGGATAAAGGGGGCAACGTGGTCCTTTGGAGTAAACAGCAGTATTTGACAGAGGCGTACAAGCAACTCAATAACAGGTTGAATTACATCAAGGTGAATAATAATGTTATGGAAGAATGTCATTTGTCCTTTAACAGTTCCTTAGTCGATTGGGTCCGGCTAGGTGTGTTGAGCAAAGATGAAATGTCCTTTCTCAAAATTGATTACCCCACTATTCCAGTTCTATACCTTATACCTAAGGTCCATAAAGATATGGCTAATCCCCCTGGTCGTCCTATTATCTCGACTATAGGGAGTGCTTTCGAAAACACCTCTAAATTTGTTGACTCTTTTTTATGTCCTCTTGTCCAAGCTCTTCCATCTTTTATCCTGGACACGAGTGATTGTTTACGCAAAGTGTATGACATCCCTTGGGAATCAGACTTCCTATTGCTTACTATAGACGCAACCACGTTATACACCAGTATTCGCCACAAAGATGGCATTAATGCATGTAAACAGTTCCTGGGTACTCGTCCAGCTAAATTCTGGCACCACACTCAAATGCTACTTCAAATGATTACTATCTGTCTTGAAAGTAATTTCTTTCTGTTTAATGGAGAACTATACCAGCAAATTTGTGGGATGGCGATGGGCACCTGCTTCTCCCCCAGCTATGCTAATTTGCATATGGGCTGGTGGGAGGAGCAGGTGGTCCAGACGCGCTGGCATGCAGAATGGCATAACAATGTAATGCATTGGAGTCGTTACATTGATGACCTTTTTATTATTTGGAAAGGCACCATGAAAAGTGCGCAAGATTTTGTTAAAGAGCTGCAATGTAACAATCTGAATCTGAAACTCACCAGTACTATCAGTGATTCTGAAATCAATTTTTTAGATTTAACACTTTATGTGAGTGAGGGTAAATTACATACTAAATTGTTCCGCAAGCCCACGGATGGGAATACATTATTACACGCAACTAGTTTCCATCCGGTTAAACTAGTCAACAATATCCCCTATGGGGAATGTCTTAGAGCCAGGCGCAATTGCAGCAATCAACATGATCCTAACAAAGAACTTGCATGCTTGAAATCTCGTTTTCGAGCCAGAGGCTATTCGGAAACTTGTTTCAATCAAGCCGTCACAAAAATTGAAAAAACTAACAGAGAACAAATACTTTTCAATAAAGACACTAAACCAGCCAAAAATTCGCTAAAAGACACCAACCAATGTAGGTTTATCACTACTTATAACAAGCAACAGGATAAACTGAGAACGATTTTTATCAAGCATTGGCACATCATTCGGAGTGATCCGGTGTTGGGAAAATTTGTTCAAATGAGACCACAATTCACATTTAGAAAGGCCAGATCTCTGCACCAAGCACTAGTCAGCAATGTGTTACCCAGTAATCAAAAGAAATCATTAGGCTCTTGGCTTAATAGAAAGGATGGTTTTATCAAATGCCATAAATGTAAGGCTTGTATGTATGGAAAAAACATTACTTGTTTTCCAGCGGGTTTTTCTCACAAGCCTTGTCGTAAATAAAGTATTACGCGCTCAGAATTTCTATATATCAATATGATCATGCATGAAGCAAGAGGCTGAGTCCGTGGTATCAGGTTCAAAAGGGCTTTATTCCAATAACTCGAGTTATAGGGAGAATAGTTCCATCACCACAAGGGATCAGGAAGGGTCTAATTCTCAGAGTATTCTCAAAAAACTTTATTCACAGAGTACAGTATATATACATTGTAATAGTATACGTAAGCAGGAGTGCTTCAGGCGGAGCAAGAGAGAATGAGATAAGAGCATGTGGGTGTGTAAGTAGGCGTGAAGGTGGGCGTCCACTTGATGATAATAGGTGAGTGTCATAGGTGGGTGGATGCCTGGAGGGGGTTGCGTGATCAGCTGGAACTTTACTGGAACTTTGCCTTACTTGCGCTCAACTCGAGCATGACGTGTAACTGACGTGTGCAAGGGTTGCTATGCAACCGGGGAGTCTGGAGTCTGGAAGTGAGGCCTTCAGTGTCAGGGCGACCAGCACATCTTGTATTATCTGATATCTAAAGTCTGGAGCAGGGACTGATTTGTGATATAGGTTGCCCATCACCAAGAGCCAATGTGGCATCTATTTCTTCATTTACTGCGTGGGCCTTACATGGGGGCAATGGGCTTTTCACTGACGTGAGCTTTGCAATCGCACAAAAAGAGACAGAAAGGCTAGGCTTTCTCCTTTGCAGACGGGTTGTGTTTATTCCTCCTTCTCCAGGCAGGAATGTGGTTTCAGTAGGAGTAAGCAGATAACCGTGCTCAATACTGTCTCGGTACCTCGGACAGGGCCCCTTTGGCTGAGGCCCAAGTGTGCAAGGCCAAGGATACGCAGCTGCAGCTTTCAGAGCGTTCTGAGGCCTGAAACCTCTTTTGGTTCTGGCTGAGCCACAATAATGGGCTTTCATGAAAATGCGGGAAAACATGATGCAAAACGTGTAGGCCTCAGTGCAGATTTGTCGTTCCTCTCATGGGAGACTGGATGATGACAGGCCACGTTATAGCATAAGCATCATGATAGACAGGCCATGGAGGGGAAATACATAGGTTACATGTATGTGCACATGAGTGACAGGGAACACACGGGGACACATAGGCCTTATGATATTTTAATTTCCTCATTCCCTCCTTGTCCCCTAGTGGACCCTCATGTCACATCTATTCTCATGAGACAGTCAATCTGTTCTTGCAGCATTATTTTACCATTTTCAATGCTTTGTAAATGGGGATGTGGAACACATGTAGTAGCACACAGGCCGCAAATGGCCGGGCCACACTGCATAGGCAACAACTGAATATCATCAGTAGTATTAATCCACAGACGGTCAACACTTTCCATCCCCATGCCGATATTACTCCCCAGAGCCAACTGGACCAAGTCCACGTGCCTGGGTCTTGGTGTATGCTTTGGGCAATCTTGTGGAGCCTTGTTATTGCTTTGTATACAGACGGTGCGTTATTAGGAATGAAAACGCAACAGCTGGAACCGATGACCCTACAGGCCCCGCCCCTATCCGCCAGGATGACGTCAAGAACAAGACGATTCTGAAGAACGACCATTCTCATAGCAGACTGTTCCTGGGTCAAGTTCCCCAGGGCTGATGCAGTCTCATTAGCAACTGTTTCTAGAATCCTTGTTAGCCTGCGGATAAGTTTACTATTCTGGACGGGACCTATGAAGAAAAAGAATCCTTTGTTGAAATCTGTATATTGCTCCCAAGCTGGTTCAGTCTGGTCAATGCCAGAGGCATCGAGCCCTCGTCTGTGTCTGATAAGTGCTAGTTGGAGATATTGATTATAATTCGATGGGGCCAAGAAAACGGGTGGTAAAAGAAATGATATATAGCACGTCCCACCCCAGTCTAAGGGCAGTTGCACATAGGCTGTCTGGCCACAAATAAAATAGGTGTGTCGTGATGCTCTGAAATAGGACTTTCCTCTGTCTTTAAACACTATTATAGTATTACACTCGCTGTGCCCCAAATGTACTGAGCCTTCTTTTCTGACACACAAGTTCCCTTTTACTGGCAGGACTGTAATTGAGGATGGACCTAAATTGTGTATGGGCTTGACATTCAACACTATAAAGTTGAGGGTTGCATTTCCTTGCAGATACTCTTCATTTTCTAGATCTGTACCTTTCCTTTGGGGAAGACCTTCTTCATCTGGGAAACATGCTTTATTCATGACTTTATTCAAGTTACCCCATACCCAGTCGCCCCTACACTCCTTGTCATGACATTCTTTTGCATCACCGTTGATGGATGTCATTAAGGCAAACCATGCTCCGCAAGAACCATTATGGGAGAACGGAAAAGGGAAAAGAGGCAACACTCCCTTCACCTTCTGATACGGGGGAAGTCGGCCACAGACCCAGCAGTCTGTAGCATTGCTAGTCTGATGTGAATGGTGCAGCATCTGAATAAAGGTATTGTTGCATAAGGCAAGTCGATATGATAGCTCATGGGATGGCAGATCACTAAATGTGTGCATTATAGTATCATTAGTAGAGGAGTGTAAGAGTGAGGCAATAGGAGGAAAAATAGCATGTAGAATTAAGCTGATACATATTATCGTGATGCACAGAAGAAATAGAAAAATCAAAGTCACTATACATCTACCACGTAATATTTTACAGTATTTGCTTTTCATCTTGCTCTTTTTCTCATTAGTAGTGTCCAAGGTCTTATGCAAGCCAGAATACATGTTCAACCGCTTCACCACCTAGTGGACTTAATTGATCAAACGGGTTCTGACTTATTAGATCTAAGTTTAGCTTTGTACTCCTGCTGGGGAGTCTCCTCTAGTAAAGGGGGCTCAAAGTCTGAAAAGTTTGTGTCCTTTTTAAAAGAATCGTTATTCCCGAAGTAGCGTTTACAATGATGAAGATGAACCCATCCTTTCCGTCCTTCGACTTTAACAGCGGTCCTCGTGGTTAATAATACCAACATGGGCGTCTTCCACCTCGGCTCAAGAGGGCTCGTTCTATCAAAGTTCCTTATTAAAACATAATCCCCAGGAGCGAGGGAATGTTCCTTGACCTGGGTGTTGTCAGGGAAGGCGGCAGCAACCTGCGAACGACAAGAGAGTAGTGCAGACATCAAGGAAGCCAGGTAATCTGTCAGCAAGTTACTATCAACATCAGTGATCTTTTTAGGCATTGGAGTGCCCCACATATTCGGTGGTCTACCAAAGACCACTTCATAGGGAGATAAACCTGTTCTAGAATGGGCTACCATTCGCATGTAAAAGAGGGCAACCGGCAGGGCTACCATCCAATCTATACCTTTGTCTGCGCAAATCTTTGCTAGTTTTATCTTTAAGGTCTGATTGTGTCTTTCTACAAGGCCTGCTGCCTCAGGATGTCGTACACAATGGAACTTCCAGGTATACCCTAACAGAAGGGACACCTGTTTCATGAGTTCAGAGGAGAAAGGCTGACCGTTGTCGGAATATACGACACGCGGTAATCCATAACGTGGGAAAAACTCTCGCACCAATTGTCTGGCGGTAGTTACAGCAGTATAATCAGGAACTGGATAGGCCTCTGTCCATCTTGATAGTGAACATACTACTACCAGGACATATTTGTAACCTCTACATCTGTCCATTTGGATATAATCCATTTGGAGGACTTCAAAAGGATGGTCAGGTGGATGGAATCCACCCTGTTCCATCGGAATGCCTTTACCTGGATTGAATTGGCAACAGATCATACATGTTCTGACCTTTTGTTTCGCTGCTGCACGCAGGTGCTTGTTGAACCATATATTCTGTAAGCTGTCTAGCATTGCTTTCTCCCCTAAGTGTGCAGGACTATGTGCGGTATTTATGATCACTTGTACCATCGCATCAGGAAGAAACCATGTTTCTTTGCCCTTAGTCATCCAACCCTGATCAGTCAGTACCCCTCCTTGTTCCGACCATTTATTTAATTCGTCTAGAGTAGCATGTGTCTGTATGTCTTGTACAGCCTTGGAAGGATCCCTGACTGTCATGGCTTTGGTCATTGATGGTACCTGTGATTTTGTCATGTCTAGTGGGGTCTGAGCTGTCTGTTTAGCTGTTCGGTCTGCCAGATCATTGCCTTGGGAAATGGTATCTGTGGCTTTAGTATGTGCTTTGCATTTCAGGATAGCTATGGCTGTTGGTAAATGTATCGCTTCCAGAAGGGCTTGAATAAGGGGGCCATGCTGTATCTTGGCCCCGTGAGAGGTCAAGAAACCTCTTTCTCTCCACAGTACTCCGAAGTCATGAACTACCCCATATACGTATTGTGAGTCGGTGTAAATGTTCACTCTCAGGTGCTTAGCTCTTATGCACGCTTGTGTCAGAGCGATGAGCTCTGCTGCTTGTGCTGACAGTATGTCTATTCTTTTAGTCTCTATGATTTCAGTAGCAGTGGTCACTGCATACGCTGCCACTAATTCTCCCGCCCCCGTCCTCATACATGAGCCATCAACATAGAGTGTTAGGTCAGGGTCGGGGAGTGCGACATCTGTCAAGTCTTGTCTTGGTATAGTCACGGTATGTATCACTTCAACACAGTCATGTGGGGAAACATTTTCTGTACTGGAGGGCAAAAGAGTAGCAGGATTCAGTATGTTGCATCGTCTGATTTCTATGTGTGGTTGAAATAACGTCAGCTCATAACCTGTCAGTCTTGCTACAGTCAGGTGTTGTGTTTGTGTCCGGTTCAAGAGAACCTCTACTGCGTGTGGTACTTGTACCGTCAGGGGGTGGCCCAGCACTATCGAGTCACTTTGTCTTATGGCTAAGGCTGTTTGTTGCTGCAACAGATTTTAGGCACGCAGGCAAAGCCTGTGCTACTGGGTCCAATGTACTAGAAAAATAAGCACAGGGCTTGTGTTTTCCTTCATGTTCTTGTGTTAGGACAGATAGTGCTGTTCCATCCCGCTCTGTCACAAAAAGCATAAAAGATTTGTTGTAATCAGGGATCGCTAAAACTGGTGCTTGACATAAAGCTCTTTTTAATTCTTCAAATGCCACAGTGTGTTCTTGTGTCCAAGGGAGGACTTTAGTAGAAGCTACCTCCTGTGTCGTCAACTGTATTAGGGGCTTGGCTATGTAAGCATACTGGGGAATCCACTGCCTGCAATATGAAGTGAGGCCAATGAATGCACGTACCTCCTTTTGTGTCTTGGGCCATGAAAGGCCAGAAATCAATTGAATACGTTCTGGTGTCAGTCGCCTACCCTCCTTGGATAGCAAGTGCCCAAGGTACGCCACTTGCTGTTCACAGAATTGTAACTTCGAAGGGGACACTTTGTGCCCCTTGTCAGCTAGGAAGTGTAAAACAGTGAGTGATGCATTTTCACAGTCAGTTTCCGATCGTGCAGTGATGAGAATGTCATCAACATACTGTATCAGTGCTGTAGTGGTAGGCATATGAATACTGTCTAGTTGTCTTTTAAGTGCCTGACTGTAGATGCTAGGACTTTCCATGAAGCCCTGTGGTGCTCTTGTGAATCTGAAGCTGCGGCCTTTTAAACTGAAACCGAAAAGATATTGGCTGTCCGGATGTATTGGGATACTGAAAAATGCGTTCTTCAGATCGATAACTGTAAAGAACGTAGCCTTCGCATCAATGGCAGTCAATAATGAAGAAATGTCCGGGACCACAGGGTACTGTGGCACCACACATTTGTTTAATTCTCGCAGGTCCACAACTAATCTATAGACAGGTGATGTATTGGGATCAGTTCTTTTAAGAATAGGAAGAACAGGTGAATTGCATATGTTTGAATCTGTCTCTATCACCACCCCTTGTGCGATGAGTTCATCTATTATTTTCAGCAACCCTACTTCAGCCTCAGGTGGAATTTTGTATTGTCTAATCCGTGGCAGCACCACTCCTTCCTTGAGGGTGACCTGGTGTGGTGTAATGTTCATGAAACCTACGTCAGTCGGGCCTTGTGCCCATAGGTGCTGTGGTACGTTTTGAAGCCTGATGTCAATATCTTTCATTACAAAATGGCCCTTGAAATCACGTAAATACAGTCGTACTCCTTCTGGCGAGCAACAGATAATTGCCCCCAGTTCCTTTAACGTTTTTATGCCAAGTAAGTTTTCTGGACATGATTTAGTAAGCAGTAAGTCCGTTGTATGTATTAGTGGACCAACTCCTAAAGAGACTGGTTCTGAAACCTCATTGATAATAGGTTTTCCTGAAAAGCCCAGGGATATACTCTTTGAGCCCGAGAGGGGTGCCCCTGGAACCTCGGAATGACTGATGGTAGTTCTACTCGCCCCAGTGTCAATCAAAAACTTTTTATTTTGTCCTAGTAAACGTGCATGCACATAGGGACCCGCTTGGTCCACAGGAACTGGAATAAGGGGCAAGTCGAATTCCCTCTCCGGGCTGCTTCATGAATATGCTTGGTATTCTGGATAGTTAGTCTGAGCGTGCTCATACATTTGTGTTGTGGCGTGGGCTGGTGCAGGTGCATGGACAGGCGGCGGTGGAAACGTATCTGATGTCTGATGTGTGTTATTTTCTTTGGGAGGATAAGGACGTGGCTTTGTTTTACCTTTAGCTATATTGTGTTTCAGGACTGCACATTCATTTACGAAGTGGCCTGGCTTCTTGCAATAATTACAGGTCCCATTACTTTGTTTCGTGCTATTCTTGTTCGTGTTTGTGTTTGTGTTTGCCGGTGTCGATTGGGCCACCAGCATCTTCATCTTTGTGTCTTTCATGCGTCTCTTTTCCTGGTCGTGTTCTTCTCTAATTCTGTTCTGGTGGTATTGTAACATCTGTAACATTTGGGAAGGGCTGTTTGCTTGCCAAGTACTCTCAACCTTCAGTACCCTATACTTCACCTCTGGTAGGGAATTTTCTACTAGTTTGCTCACGAAAAGATGGGGATATGAATCGCTACCGGGCTTAAGACCACTATTGATAGTGAAACACTTCTCAAACCTAGAGTAAAAATCGCTAGTGTCCTCGTCTGGTTTCTGTTTACAGGCTGAAATAGCATCCCAGTCTTCTTTCTTGGTAATTAATAATCTGGGCAAAACTTGTACAAGGAGTTCAGGTAAGTCTTTAGCTCGGGGACCCAGACCAACCCCCGGGCCTCTTCCCTCTTCCTCTCTTTCCAACAGATCCCAGCTGAGGTTTTTCTCTCCCACCTCCCAGTCCTGTCCTTTCAGCTTCTCGTAAATACCAGCAGGCAATAGTACTTCTAATAACTTTAGAATGTCAGCATATGTATATTCTCCTAAGCGAAGAATGTCTTTTAGTTCTCGGTGAAAACCCCCCGGGTCTTTATCATGAGATGGTAACATTTTTTTCATTTCCAGTATCTCTAATTTTGACAAGGGGGTGTAGACATACACCCGTTGCAGTTCATTGTTTGCATCCTTTACAGGATGAACCTCTCGTAGGGGGTTCAGCTTGTCGTATGACTGTCCCGTAACCTGTGGTGGAGCGGGAAGCAGGGACCTAGTCACGTATACTATATACTTGTGTTGCTGATCCAGGATGACATTAATCAGTTCAGTACCCATGTTCATCCACCTGCCTAGTATTATGTCGTCCAGCAACTTATACAATAGACCAGGACCAGAATATTGACTCTCATATAACGTGATCAAATGTTGGACCATGTAAACACCAGCTATGCGCTGTTCGTTTGGTGGGAGGCTCAAGAACGTTTGTGCTACGATATCATTATTATATATATCATATTGGGATACCCACAGGGTGGCTGACCGTGCTAATTCATTTTCGGTCGGAGTGAGGGGCTGATCGTTACCTAACCATTTATTCACCGCTTTTTCGGTGATTTGGAACAAACTTTCAAGGGAATATCTTTCTTTTATAGCCGTTCCCCGTTTACGGTGATTGAGGCTCTTGGGCCTTTCGAATCGCCGGGCATGGCCCACATAATGTATTCTGTCTTTGTCCCCTGCGTCGTCATCAGATGATAACTCAGCCTTTTCGTTCGGGCCTCCTTCGTGTGACGCTATTATTGCCTTTCGGATTTTGGTCAACATGTTGTCTGTCTGGCCTGATTTATCATGTTGACCGGCATCTATGCGATCACTCCAACCAATATAACAACGGTCTACGTCCCCGTCGCCTTCGTCTTTTTCCCTGATCAGACAATTAATTAGGAAGCGAAGGATATAGTTCTTAATAATTACCTTTCTGTTTTGTACAGCTTCTGCTATGCACTCAGAACCTTCCCCTGTTCTTATGAATGTGTACATTTTCTTTAGATGTTTATCCATATCTGGTAATTTTTCCAAATCTTCGACTGCTCGTCTAAGCCGTAGTGAAAACACGAGCATTCTGCCCTTTCCTGGATCTGGGTCATATATACATTCGGAGATGTCTACTTTTACTGTCGGCCCCCCTCCTGATGTTGCCCCGGATCCTCCCTCCCCGCCGTCCTCGAGCTCCTGGAGCTGTTCTTGCGTTGGGGGTGCAGGGAAAAATCCGTCCACGTATGCTGGTGGGGATTCCTCTAGGTAGGTGTTAATGAACGTTTCGGATGCTGTTTGTTTTATTTTTCGGGCTATTTGCGGTGGCACTCTAATGGGTCTCTCTACTGGGGCCACTTTTGCTAGTTCCTCTGAAAGGACGGGGTAAATACCAGCAACGACAGTATTTCTTTTTCTTTCAGTCTGCTCTCTTTTTACCCGTTCCCCTTCCTTCTGTAATTTCTCTTCTTTGGCTTTTTCGGACTCCTGTCTACTTCTCTCTGCTTTGTGGAACTCTTTCTCTGTTCTTCTATGTGACTCCTTGCGCCATAACTCAATGGCATCCTTCTGAGCAGGTCTAGATTTTCTCTTCCATATCTCTTCCTCTACCTTCATAATGCATTCCGCATCCCACGTTCCCGTAATGGGCCATTTATACTTTGTCTCTAAATCCTTCGTGTAATCCACCCATAGTTCTAAAAACAACACGGCATCTAAACCATGCTTACAGTACATAAAATGTCCAGGTATGTTTCTAGGCGGAATGTTAACTGGTTCCTCTAGTACACCTTTTCTGGTACATATCTTACGCAGTTTTGAAAATAACGGCATGTTGGAATGTAACCGAAAACAAAAATCACAATGAACAAAAAACAAAAATCACAATGAAACAAACTTACATAAAAGCCTGACACATTCAAACCTAAACTGAACCTTACTAAGACAATAACATTCTTACAGTTATATCGGTGCACCTGAAAACTTGAACTTTAATTCTTGAATACATTAATTCTTGATGCATGCTCTTGAACATACCGGTCTCACAAGTGAGACACGTCTTTACCGTGTTCATTAAATGAACCCGTCATTATTGCAACCCCCATGAGAAACTCACCGGGAAGCAGAACTTGAGCTTGAACTTGAAGGCCTCGGACACTTGACGCTGCGCAGGGAATGGCGTATCTTAGGTGGATCTCTAGAAACCTCGGACACAGCTCTCTCGCAGGGTGGGCTCTGGGTCGGGACGATCCGCAATCCTCACCGCCTCGTATGGATGCCTGGTCGCAGTCCGTCTCATTCGTTGGCCCCAGGGAGTTGGCGGGAAAACCCGCGGCGTGTACACTTGAAGTCCGTCACGGCTGTGGAAGGGGGCAAAACTGGACCTTCATCTCCGGCGCATGGGGAAAGAGATTTGTCCCTGTTCGGGCGCCATTAATGTCGTAAATAAAGTATTACGCGCTCAGAATTTCTATATATCAATATGATCATGCATGAAGCAAGAGGCTGAGTCCGTGGTATCAGGTTCAAAAGGGCTTTATTCCAATAACTCGAGTTATAGGGAGAATAGTTCCATCACCACAAGGGATCAGGAAGGGTCTAAATCTCAGAGTATTCTCAAAAAACTTTATTCACAGAGTACAGTATATATACATTGTAATAGTATACGTAAGCAGGAGTGCTTCAGGCGGAGCAAGAGAGAATGAGATAAGAGCATGTGGGTGTGTAAGTAGGCGTGAAGGTGGGCGTCCACTTGATGATAATATGTGAGTGTCATAGGTGGGTGGATGCCTGGAGGGGGTTGCGTGATCAGCTGGAACTTTACTGGAACTTTGCCTTACTTGCGCTCAACTCGAGCATGACGTGTAACTGACGTGTGCAAGGGTTGCTATGCAACCGGGGAGTCTGGAGTCTGGAAGTGAGGCCTTCAGTGTCAGGGCGACCAGCACATCTTGTATTATCTGATATCTAAAGTCTGGAGCAGGGACTGATTTGTGACATAGGTTGCCCATCACCAAGAGCCAATGTGGCATCTATTTCTTCATTTACTGTGTGGGCCTTACATGGGGGCTATGGGCTTTTCACTGACGTGAGCTTTGCAATCGCACAAAAAGAGACAGAAAGGCTAGGCTTTCTCCTTTGCAGACGGGTCGTGTTTATTCCTCCTTCTCCAGGCAGGAATGTGGTTTCAGTAGGAGTAAGCAGATAACCGTGCTCAATACTGTCTCGGTACCTCGGACAGGGCCCCTTTGGGTGAGGCCCAGGTGTGCAAGGCCAAGGATACGCAGCTGCAGCTTTCAGAGCGTTCTGAGGCCTGAAACCTCTTTTCGGTTCTGGCTGAGCCACAATAATGGGCTTTCATGAAAATGCGGGAAAACATGATGCAAAACGTGTAGGCCTCAGTGCAGATTTGTCGTTCCTCTCATGGGAGACTGGATGATGACAGGCCACGTTATAGCATAAGCATCATGATAGACAGGCCATGGAGGGGAAATACATAGGTTACATGTATGTGCACATGAGTGACGGGGAACACACGGGGACACATAGGCCTTATGATATTTTAATTTCCTCAGCCTACGCAACAAATCAAGGGCCAATACACATGTAAGACTGACCATGCGGTCTACATACTACAGTGCCCTTGTGGCCTTAAGTATGTGGGCTCGACCATTTTGCCGGTGCACAAAAGGGTGTTACAGCACCTACGTGCCATTAAAAATGGGGACAAAACCTACCCCGTGGCGCGGCATTTTGACAAATGTCACAATAAAGATCCTGATGGTTTTTTCTATAATGTCATTGATGCTGTCCCAGTTGGCAGCCGGGGTGGAAACCGGGAAAAGAAACTGCGCAAACTTGAATCTTGCTACATCATTAGACTTAACACTAAAACACCACATGGTCTTAATATGGAAGAAGATTTACACACGCATTTATAGGATCCTCTCGCTCTTCTTCTACTTGGTTTTAGCTGTATTTTGTTTATTGTTTGATTTCGTCACTATTTTGGACCATGAATATCTATTACTAGACTGTTGTAGACTCTTTGTTGATGTTCATTGTAGCCCACTTGGGCAGTTACAACTGTACATAGTTTGATCTGACTGTTTATTTATTATTTTGGCATATTGGCCGAAATCACATTCAAAGCATCTGATCACTTGATCAAATTATTAATGCACTTTGCCACCTGTGTCAACCATATACTTACTTGGTTTAATACGATTAACGAGCAATAAGTTAGCACCATTATGGTAATACCATTTCGTTAAAAACGCTGAATGTTATTTAAATTCCAGATCTATTGAGTTTAACAATGTTCCATCGACCGCAATGAATTGTTTTCTATACCTTGTGGCACTTGCCTGGAACTCATATGTATATCACCGCAGTTTGTTGAACTACGAGTCTGTTGTTTATTTTAGTACTTGTAGTCCATCATGTGACTTGATCGTCATTCACTGTTTTAAATTGCCATGAAAACTTTACCAAATCGCTAGTGAACAAGCCTGCAGGTCAGGCGAAACGCGTCTAGCTTTTTCAGCTGGCAATAAAGAACTTTCTGCACAGACACGGCGTCGATTGCTTTTCTAAAGTTTGGAGAATATTTGTGACCGCGTTTGGGAGGTCTCTTCTTCGACGCACCCTTTGTTCTGGAGGCAACGGGTGTTCCCATCTACTTGTGGATCATATATATATATATATTCACTTAAAAAACCATAGGTTTCAAACAGGTTATAGTTAGGTGGACATTTCACTCGTAAAAAACAAATGAAATTCCCCCGTTATAGTTAGTTCAGATAACTATAACTCGCGCGCCCACAATCCACTGCTCATGACGTCACATATTACATCACTCATGACATGGTCAGTGGCATTACTCATGACATCACTGATGACATCATCCTTGTGATAGAGTGGCGGTCGCGCGAGTTATAGTTATCTGAACTAACTATAACGGGGGCATTTCATTGGTTTTTTACGAGTGAAATGTCCACCTAACTATAACCTGTGTGAAACCTATGGTTTTTTAAGTGAATTTGCAAGGTTTTTTAAATGCTAATTCCTAACTATAACGTGTGTGAAACCTATGGTGTTTTAAGTGAATTTGTACGGTTTTTTAAATGCTAAGTTATGTATTTATTGATATATGTATTTTTTTAAGGTTTTTCACCGTGCGCGCACCGTGCGTGCACGGTGCACTTCGCGCACCGTGCGCGTGCGTTGGGCGCACGGTGAGCTGCGTGCACCGTGCGCGCACCGTGCACGCACTCCGCGATTTTTATAAAAAATAATAAAATGTTTATTTCACTCATGGGGGTCCTTCTGTGACCCCCTGACAAAGGCTAGGGGGTCAGGAACTCTCTTCCCTGCCCCCTTTTCACGTTTTCCACCTTTTTTCCCCCTTTCCTTTTCAGTGCGAGAGACAAAATGGCGGCTGACACTTCCTGATTTCGACCGATTCGAATGTTGTCTGACATCTAACAACCAATCAGAATTTCGCTCGCGCACGTGCGCGCACTGTGCGCGCGTATAGATATTTATATGCTTTTAAATGCTATTTTCTCAGGAAATACTGAACAGATTGACACCAGACCTGCAAAAGGCACTTCCCTGACCTGAGGACTACCTCTCTGCCAAATTTCAAGTAATTCTGTTCAGCCGGTCGGGCTGTACCTTCAACTAAGGGTCCTATGGAAAAATGCATGGGGAAAACGCGTTTGGGACCCCACTTTTTTCTCGGCCCCCGCTTGACGAATCACCCCAAGACTTTCAGGGTAGGAGCTGAGCGGAGCGCCCCATAAGTTTTGAAAATTTCGCGAAGATTCGTCAACCGGCGCCAAAGTTATTCAAAATAGAATTTTGAGATTTCCTATGGAAACACGGTCCTAACTATAACTATCTACTGACGGCCAGTAGATAATATATATATATATATATATATATATTCACTGAAAAAACCATAGGTTTCACACACGTTATAGTTAGGAATTAGCATTTTAAAAACCTTGCAAATTCACTTAAAAAACCATAGGTTTCACACATGTTATAGTTAGCTGGACATTTCACTCGTGAAAAACCAATGAAATTCCCCCGTTATAGTTAGTGCAGGCAACTATAACTCACGCGACCGCAATCCTCTGCTGATGATATTACATCACTGTATTTAGTCACTTATTCACCCATGTCCTCTTCCATTAATCTTTAGCTATACATATATTACAAATATTTATTTTTCAGAAAGACACATGTCATCAGCAGAGGATTGCGGTCGCGTGAGTTATAGTTGCCTGCACTAACTACAACGGGGGAATTTCATTGGTTTTTCACGAGTGAAATGTCCAGCTAACTATAAAATGTGTGAAACCTATGGTTTTTTAAGTGAATTTGCAAGGTTTTTAAAATGCTAATTCCTAACTATAACTTGTGTGAAACCTATGGTTTTTTCAGTGAATTTGTACAGTTTTTTAAATGCTAAGTTATTAATATATATATATTTTTTTAAAATATTTTACCGTGCGCGCACCGTGCACGCGCGGTGGGCACGCGGTGCGCTTCCCGCACCGCGCGCCCACTTTACGCAGTTTAGACCGTGCGCGCACGGTGTGCAACGTTCGCGGAATTTTTTCCGTTTCCACCGTGCGCGCACGTTGCGCGTACTCCACGATTTTTCGCGAAAAAAATTAAAACTCTTTTTGGACCCTTGGGGGTCCTTCTGGGACCCCCTGACAAATGCTAGGGGGTCAGGAACTGTCCAGCCTGCCCCCTTTTCACGTTCTCAACCTTTGTTTTTCACCCCCTCAGAGTGCGAGAGACAAAATGGCGGCCGACACTTCCTGGTTTGACTGATTCAAATGTTTACTAAGATCTAACAACCAATCAGAATTGCGCTCGCGCACGGTGCGCGCGTATAGATATATATATGCTTTTAAATGCTATTTTCTCAGGAAATACTGAACAGATTTACACCACTTCTTTGACCTTATGGCTACCTCTCTGCCAAATTTCACGTAATTCTGTTCAGCCGTTCGGGCTGTAGCTGCGACTAAAGTCCCTATGGAAAAATCCATGGGGAAAACGTTTTGGGACCCCCCCTTTTTCTCGGCCCCCGCTTGACAAATCCCCCCGAGACTTTCAGGGAAGGAGCGGAGCGGAGCGCCCCATTAGTTTTGAAAATTTCGCGAGGATTCGTCAACCGGCGCCAAAGTTATTCAAAATAGAATTTTGAGATTTCCTATGGAAACTCGGTCCTAACTATAACTATCTACTGGCGACCGCCAGTAGATACTATATATATATATATATATATATATATATATATATATATATATATATTCACTGAAAAAAACATAGGTTTCAGGGGTGTTATAGTTAGCTGGACTTTTCACTTGTACAAAACCATTGAAATTCCCCCGTTATAGTTAGTTCAGCTAACTATAACTCGCGCACCCGCAATGCACTGCTGATGACGTCACATATTACATCACTCATGACATGGTCAGTGACATCACTCATGACATCACTGATGACATCTCAAATGACATCACTGATGACATCACTGATGACATCATCCAGTAAATGTCTGTTTTTCTGAAAATTAAATATGTTTTATATATGTATATCTCAAGGTCGATGGAAGAATAAATGGGTATATAAGTTTCTAAATGGATGATTTGTTTTTGAAAAATTGATTGTGTAACTGACTGATTAAGTGTATCATAGTGAATACATGGCTTAGTGAGTAATGTTTAAATATGTAAATATCTGTATCAGTCTCTCACTTTGTGTATATGTGGCTGCATGGGTTGGTGAGTAGCTACATGGTTGTCTATATAGGTTATTAGTTGTTTTTTTGAGTATCAGTCTGAGTGTCTGCTTGGTTCGGTGGGGGGTATTACGTAGTGCATAGGTGCATGAATGAGTGACTCACTGTTTGCATGTGTTGAAGACAGCATGTGTGCAGGACTGTATGGGTGGATGAGTGTGTGTATGGGTGTGTTAGTGAGTGAATGACTGTCTCAACAGTGTCTTTATGAGTAACTACATATGTTTTAAACTAGTATATGTGACTATTGGTGTATATAAGTGAGTATATGTGAGAGTGAGAGATTGAAAGAGTTCCTGTATGAATAAGTATGTGTTTCTATAAGTGATTGTTTAAAAGACTAAGTATGTGTAAGTTTCCGTAGAAGTAAGTGTGGTGGTGTGTGTATAACTGTATATGCAAGTAAATTTATGTTTGATTCTTTATTAGCATGAGTGACTATGTGTGTGAGTAACTCTATGGATGAGTGGCATTGTGTAACAGGATGTACAGGTGTATGAGTACATATGATGAGTGAGTACATGTATGAGTGACTGTATAGGACTGTTGGTGAATGAGCGGATGTGTATGTGGATCTTAGAATTACTGAAGAGGTTGTTGTAACTGGTATTGGTATGTCCATTGTTTTGAAAATTGTACTCTCTATTTTTGAATGTGTGTATCAAAGTTTATATTAGGGTGAGAGGAGGTCTGCCACTCTATCACAAGGATGATGTCATCAGTGATGTCATCAGTGATGTCATTTGAGATGTCATCAGTGATGTCATGAGTGATGTCACTGACCATGTCATGAGTGATGTAATATGTGACGTCATCAGCAGTGCATTGCGGGCGCGCGAGTTATAGTTAGCGAACTAACTATAACGGGGGAATTTCAATGGTTTTGTACAAGTGAAAAGTCCAGCTGACTATAACACCCCTGAAACCTATGTTTTTTTCAGTGAATTTCTGAGGTTTTTTAAATGCTAATTCCTAACTATAACGTGCCTGAAACCTGTGTTTTTTTCTGTGAATTTCAAAGGTTTTTTAAATGCTAATTTCTAACTATGCCTACAGAGATAGGACATGTGAAGAAAGAAGAAAAAATGCACAGAAAGAAAAAAAAGAAGTGCAGAAAGAAGCAACAGAAGTCCACAAAGATGAAGAAAAGTGCAGGAAGAAGGATAACGTGCAGAAAGAACAGAAAGAAGAGCAGAAAGAATCCTTGTTGCAAAATCATCCTGTACCCTCAACTTTTTCAGACGGATACTGGTGGTAACTGAGTCTGACTAACCAGTCCTAGAGCCAGTGCTATGTTAAAAGACACTTAGAATACAGTGAAAACACCTACATACACTAGGGAACATTATGCGTTGGGGTCCCCCTGTGATTAGCATGACCTCTTCTGTAAGCCCCTAGTATATAATAGGGCAGGGGGATTAAAACTGCCTCTTAAAACAGGCCACAGGGCGTTTTTGCACATGTTAACTCAGGCCCCGTCCCCTCCCTTCACCACTGTGTAAACACGCCCGTTTTTAGTTGGGAGATTAAGTTCATTTGAATCCTGAGGGTCCCTAGGGTCCAACTAGCCCACTAGGTACCTCCAGTAAGTGCCACAGAGCTGCATTGCAGAGAGGTGTAAAAAGTGGCACAGCCTGGACCACCTCTCTGCAATGCAGCTCAGTGGCGCTTACCGGAAGCACTTGGTGGGCTAGTTAGCCCCCAGGGGCCCTCAGTATTGAAGGGAAATGATATCCCCAATTTAAAACGTGCCATAGTGCGTGTTTGCACACGTCACCTCAGGCCCCGTCCCCTCCCTTCACCACTGTGTAAACGCGCCCTGTGGCTGTTCTAAGTTGAGAGATTAAGTCCCCTTGAATCCTAAGGGTCCCTAAGGTCAAACTAGACCACTCGGTACCTCCAGTGAGTGCCACAGAGCTGCGTTGCAGAGAGGTGTAAAAAGGGGCTTGGCCTCAGAACACCTGTCTGCAGCGCAGCTCCGTGGCGCATACTGGAGATGCCTGTTGGGCTAGTTGGCCCTCAGGGACCCTCAGTATTGAAGAGGAATTAATTCCCCAAATTACAACTCGCCAGGGGGCGCGTTTGCAGAGTGCTGCAAGGAGGGGGCGTGACCTCCTGCACGATGCCAGTCTTTTATTTATTTTAATTTTTTAAGAAGGGGGTCTGTGTGGTTCCCCTTCTTATTCTAATTTATTGGCCCTGATGACCCCATCCCCCAGGGCCTAAATATATTTTTTTGACCCCAATCCCCAGGGCCGGCCACTGTTTTTTATTATTTTTAAAAAATATATATTTATAGACACACCTAGGACATGCTGGACAAACCGTACGTACCTATCACCATTTGAGTGATATTCATTAAAAGGCGACTATGCATACAATGAATCCACGTGGAATGTATTTACACCACTAGTAAAGCTCTGACATGTCTGATGCCCTACCGTGCCTAATCCCGGTAGACACCCTTGTCGTTTATTTATACAAACATGGGTAGCTATTGACGGGCACATTTAATACACATGCACACCAAGCCATTCAAAGGGGATTCGACAAAAATTTGCCCAAAAATATGTAAGAAACCCCCCTCACGGTTAATAAAACACACATCCACTGCCGGATGTGTAATACTTTTTATTTTACTCTCTGGAAAGGGGACGAACATCACTTGAGAGTCACAGCGCGCTCCTGGCAGAGCCCAATGCTGTGTTACACCCACCATTGCCTGCTGAGTGCCACACACCTCTGTGTTGTATTCCACCAGCTAGTGCATATGCTATGACACTCTCTAGCCCATGTGCACTGTAACACCACCCCGTGAATATGTCATGCCACACTTCTCTTCGCACGGGTTATATTGCCCCATCTAACGTGCCTTCCTCGATGCCTATGTTATAACACACAGTGCTATGCCATACATATTACAATCTGGGATCCATATCTTTGTCACAGTGCATATGCAACGTTACACTCCCCAGCACATATTTTATATTACAACTTTAGAGACTAGTTAGGTTACACAACACTGCCCTGTGCATATTACACTCCAAGGCGCACATCGCATAGCACGCGCTAGTGCCTGTGCTATCTCGCGCTCTCCAATGAATCTGTCATTGCGCACAATGTATTGCATATTATATTTCACGCCCGGTTCATCTTATATCACACTTTTTGGTGCATAGTTTATACCATACACTATATCTAGTTTTCATTTTCAATCGTGCTCTCAGGACTATGTTCTATATAACACTGTGTTCACCTACCCTTTTCACGGGCATTACATTTTGCGATAGGGGGTGGAGGGTCAGGGGGTGTTTCTGCCAAGTGAGCCCGGAGTCACAGTCACAAACGTCCTCTTCTTCCTGAATAAAAGTGAGATTATGCTGCATACTTGTTCATATTTTAAGTAGTTCGCACAGACACACGTTTTAAAAACAATAAAGTTCCTAATACCCGCCTTCTCTGAACAGTTAACTTGCTGCCCCATCCCCCTCCTCCCTATCCTCTGTTGTGTGAATCCATGGACTAGCCTCCTCCCTCCTGGCATGCATGGTCTGATGTGCTGCCACTGCCCTCAATTTAGTATGATGTACCAGTCCCCTCCTCCTGCCCTCCATTGCCCAATTCTATGCCCCATCATTGACCTCCTGCTTAAACTCTGTGCTTAGCTTGCTGCCCCTATTCTCCTTCCCCCTGCCCTCCGATGTCTTTGTGCATGCCCCTGCTCCATCCTTTTTGCCCACCATGTTCCATGGACCTGCCACTCCTATCTACTCTGAGTGTTCTGTTGAGCTGCCACTCCCCTCCCACCTGCCTAGCATTGTCAGATGACTGTAACCTGTCCCTGCCACCTCCACCCTGCCTGTCCACATGCCATGCCCCTATCCCCTTCCTCCTGTCCTACATGGTCCTTTGTACTGCCACACCCTTCTGCCCTCCCTGGTCTGTTGTGCTGCAACTGCTCCTCCTGCCTGCCCCATGCGGTCTGTTGTGAGGCCCCTTCCCCTGAACTTTCTTGTCCCTTCTATCCTCCATCGTCCTTTGTGCATGCCCCTGCACCCTCCTTCTTGCCCATCATAGCCATTGTGCTGCCACTAATCCTCCCACTTGCCATGCATGGTCTTCTGTGCTGCCATGGCCCCTCCCACCTTCCCTGTGTGGTCAGTTAGCTGCCCCTGACCCCCTCCCACCTTCCCTCCATGGTCTGTGTGTATGCCATCACAGTCTCACTGTTGCTCTTCATGGTGTGTCTTGCTTCTAGTGCCCATCCTGCCTGAGCTCCATGGCTATCTTGCTGCTCCTGCCCTGCCCCCTTGCCCCCAGCCCTCTGTTTACATGTGCAGACCCCTACTCCCTCCCTCCTGGCTTGTCTGTTCCATTGTAATGCCCCTGATCCGTCCCTCCTGCCCTTTATGGTCTCTTATGCTGCAGCTTTCTCTCCTGTCTGACCATTATGGTCAGCTAGCTACGATTGCCTCTTGCCCCTCTGTTCTCTGTTGTCCATGTGCATGGTCCTGTCCCCTCCCTCTTGCTTTCTATGGATTGTTGTGCTGCACTCCCGTCCCGCATGCCCTGTGTGGTGTATTGTGCTGCTGCAAACCCTGATGCCTGCCCTGCAGGGTCAGTTTGGTGCACCTCTCCATGTCCCTCCTGTCCTCTGTTATCCAAGTCCATGTCCCTACCCCATTTCCTTCCATGATCCAATGTACCATACTTGCGAACATTTTGAACTTGGTAAGAGGGAAATTTTGAAAAAAAACTGGGATATTGATTTTCCCCTTTGAGTTACATTGAAAAAGAGGAGATTGTAGACAGGAGACAGATCAAATAAAGCCCATTTGAGCTTAAAAAGATTGGACGTTTCCTGGCTGAATCGGGTCTGTTGGCATGTATGGTTGTACTACCATTGCCTCTTCCATCTGCCCACAATGCTCTATTACATTGCCACAGCCTCTCTTGCAAGTCCTGTATTGTTGGTTTGTTGCCCCTGCCACCCTTTCCACTGCCCTCCATAGTCTGTTGTGCTGCCACGTCCCTTCCTGCCTGCTCAGTGTGGTTAAATTGTTGCCTTTGCACCCTCTTACCTGCCTTCAATTTTCAGAGTCTGTGCCCCTGGCCTCTGCCTCTCAACAGTATCCTAATGAACAACTAGATTGCTAACATTCTATATTTATTACAAAAGTGTGGAACGCCTGACGTCATCTTGATGTAATCAAAACTGTAATACCTAGAGCATTTCCTTTAGAAATTACATTTATGAGAGGGTCTTATTGGCATCAAAATTATGGTTAGTGCTCTAAAAGACTAAAATAAGGACATATTTACTGAGTTTTCAAATAGCGACAAAGCACTTTTAAATTATTTGTTATCTTTATGTTTTTTTTAATCCAGTTGACCACTTGATTAAATGTTGCACTTAGGGGAGAGGATGTGGTGTTACTTCCAGAACTGCAGACTTTGCAACTGGGGAACCAGGTTGGAGTTTCTGCTTCAGCTCGACATTCTGTGATTCTGGTCAAATCACTTAGTCTCCCCATGTCTACAACCAAAATGAATTTGTTCTTGTGTGATGTAACCAATGCTCATGTAAAGCACTCCAATACCTGACAAGTATGCACTATATAACACTGCAAAAACACAAAATATTAAGTGTTTTGCACACTTCTGTCATTGGGCTATATTTGGGCTACATCTGGGTGATTTTGGGCTACATTTGGGCTCTTTTGTCTCCGGTGGCCATCTTGGGAGATTTATTTGTTATGAAGTTTCCTAATATCCTCATGTACTGCAGTCTCCTCAGTAGGAAATGCTTTCAGTTTTTTACTTTGATTCCATCATGAAGGTATTCAGATATGTCACACATTTGCCATAAATTCTGAAAGTTAGCACTCTAGTTGCTCATTAGATCACTGTAGTAAAACTACTGTTCACCATGGAAGTCTGCTCCTGGTATTAAAAGTGCATGTTTCAGTCTGCATGTCAGAATTTTTTAATGAAATAGAAGAGGATTTGAGAAGTCACTCAAAAGGTGCCCTCATTTTCTTTCTGCAGCATTAATCATAATTTCTATGGCAAAATGAACCCCCTCATTGTGTTCCTTTTTAAATTAAATGTTTTAAGTGTTACCAGTTTATTCCAATCAAGATGGCTTCAGGTGTGCCATACTTTTGTCATAAGGAAGACAGTAAGCGCTCTAGTTGTTTTTAAGAACACTCTGGGACATTCTGTCATTGGGCTATACTTGGGCTACATCTGGGTGATATTTGGGCTACATTTGGGCTCTTTTGTCTCTGGTGGCCATCTTGGGAGACTTATTTGTTATGAAGTTTCCTAATTTCCTCATTTACTGCAGTCTCCTCAGTAGGAAATACTTTCAGTTTTTTACTTTGATTCCATCAAGAAGGCATTCAGATGTGTCACACATTTGCCATAAATTCAGAATGTTAGCACTCTTTTTGCTCATTAGATCACTGTAGTAAAGCTACTGCTCACCAGGGAAAACTGCTGCTGGTATTGAAAGTGCATGTTTCAGTCTGCAGGTCAGATTTTTTTAATGAAATAAAAGAGGATTTCAGAAGTCAAAATGTGCCCTAGTTTTTCTTTCTGCAGCACTAATCATACTTGTTATGGAAAAATGAACCCCCTCATTTTGTTCCTTTTTAAATTAAATGTTTTAAGAGTTACCACTTTAATCCAAGCAAGATGGCTTCAGGTGTGCCATACGTTTATCATAAGTAGGACTGTTAGCGCTCTAGTTGTTCTTTGGAACACTCTGGGAAGCTGCAGTAGAACACAAAGGAATCAACTGACAGTCTCTGCCCTTGTTGGATGTACATGTTTTACTGAGAATGTCAGACTTCATTCTCACATGACTGAGAAAGATAGTGTGAATTTACAGAAAATAAGCTCTCAGTTTAGCTTATAGATCACCCTCCAAACCTCTGTGGGAAAAGCATGAGAACATATTTTTCTCTCAATCATGATATCCCAGCAGAAGGCTTTTTCACATGGTGAAATCACCTTAGAACATACCACAATTCCCAAAATGAGTATGGTACCATCAACAAATGATTTATAATGTAACTAAAGTCTTAAAACCTTCTATTAACTGCAATGCTTTTTAATGAGGTGCTATCATGTATATTGGTCCCAAGATGGCTGCCAACACTTCTTGGATGAAGTGCTGACAGCCAATCAGATCTCAGGATGAGATGTGTGGTTAGGCTCCGCCCACATATATATATGATTTTACTTTTGATTTTCTCAGGAACTACTGAAGAGATTGACACCAGACCTGCAAAAGGCACTTCCCTGAGCTGAGTACTACCTCTCTGTCAAATTTCAAGTAATTCTGTTCAGCCGTTCGGGCTGTACCTTGGACTGAAGGTCCCTATGGAAAATTGCATGGGGAAAACACGTTTTGGGACCCCCCTTTTTTCTCAGCCCCCGCCTGACGAATCCCCCCGAGACTTTCAGGGTAGGAGCGGAGCGGAGCGCCCCACCTATTTTGGAAATTTCGCGAGGATTCGTCAACTGGCGCCAAAGTTATTCCAAATAGAATGTTACGGATTTCCTATGGAAACACGGTCCTAACTATAACTATCTACTGGCGACCGCCAGTAGATAATATAGATAGATATATATATTACCTGCTGGCGGTCGCCGGTAGGTAGTTATAGTTAGGACCTAGTTTCTATGGAAAAAGTATTTTTTGTTTTCCCAATAACTTTGGCGCCGGTTGATGAATCTCCGTGAAATTTTCAAAACTAGTGATCGGCTCCGGTCAGCTCCTGTCTTGAAAGTTTCGGGGTGATTCGTCAAGTGGGGGCCTGAAAAAAGGGGGTCCAAAACACGTTTTTCCCATGTTATTTTCCATAGGAAAATTTAGACAAAGCTACAGGCCGAACTGCTCATCGGAATTACACCAAATTTGGCAAAAAGATAGATCTTGATTCAGAAAGAGACCTTTTTTTAAATGGTGTAAATCTGTTTAGTAGTTGCTGCGAAATTTAAAAAAGAAAAAGTTTCGATATCTATGGCTGCGTTGGATTAACGAACCCTCCCGACCACAAACTTCAATGTGATTGACTGCCAACACTCTAAACCAGGAAGTGTTGGCAGCCATCTTGTAAGAAAACCATAGAAAAACATTACAAAACAAGAAAAGGGGGCAGTGTAGAAACACCCTGACCCCCTAGGCCTGCTCAGGGGGTCCCACAAGGACCCCCAGGGCCCAAAAAAGCATTAAAAAAATATATATTTCAGCAGAAATCGCGATGGGGTCGGGAATCCCGCTGAAATTAATTAAAAAAAGGAAGCTCGGGCTCCCGGTCTTCCTTTAAAAAAAGCCCCCGGTGGGCCAGGTCCCAGGGGCACTTGCAATTTATTAGCGGGGGCCCACGGTAATGTGAAAAAAAATGCGTGGGGTCCCCATCCCCCCCACGCTGCCCCGGGGACCACCACCTCCCTGGGGCTTTCAGAAATAACTGGGCACGCAGTTATTAAGTCCCTTTAAATCCTGAGGGTACCTGGGGGCAAACTAGCCCACCAGGTACCTCCAGTAAGCACCACAGAGTTGCGTTGCAGAGAGGTGTAAAAAGGGGCGTGGCCTCAGACTACCTCTCTGCAAAACAAATGAAACAAAGCGTGGGCTCCCATGCTTCATTTCTTTAAAGCCCTGGGTGTGCCAGGTCGTTGGGTGCCCACCCCCAGTACATTGCTGTTTGTAATGACAGTGCTCTCGCTTCAAGAAGCAAAGCAGGATGGCTTTTGAGCAAGGGAAGATGCATGTTAGCAGCTCCCCTTGTTCAAAAGCAATGCCAGCTCCTGCAGGAGGCGGGTAGCTGGCTGGGACGGTGGGGGCATTGAGGCTCCCCCCACGGTTGCCAACTTGAGGGCTGACCCCGGGGGATGGGGTCCATGGGGCCAGAAGGGGCCCGGGAGGGGGCCACTCTGCCCCCGTCCCTTTTAATTAAAAAAACGGCAGGCCGGCCCCGGGGATGGGGTCCCTGGGGCCAATAGTGTGGCACCCCTTCCCTAGAAATACAAAAGGAGGCCATGCCCTGGGGGATGGGGTCCCCGGGGCTGAATTGGCCCAGGGAAGGGGATCACACAGCCCCCTTCACTATAAACAATGTTTTAAAAAAGGAAGCCATGCCACAGGGGATGGCGTCCCCACGGCGGAAATTGGCCTTAGGAGGGGGGCTGTGCAGCCCACTTTTATTTTTTTTTGTCTTGTTGATAAAAAAGGGGTCAAGCCCTGAGGGACAGGGTCCCCAGGGCCAGCCCCCTTCCAACAAAAACATACAAAAAAAAACAACTGGCATCTCACCAAGGCCCTCCCCCCTTCCTGCACCACTGTGCAAACCCGCCCCCTATTCCGTTGCAAGATGGGAAATTAATTCCCCTTCAATACTGAGTGTCCCTGGGGGCCAACTAGCCCACCAGGGACCTTCAGTAAGTGCCACACATCTGTATTGCTGAGAGATGGTCTGAGGCCACACCCCTTTTTACACCACTCTGGAAACGCGCCTCTTGGCACACTGTTGGTGGGGCGATGAGGTCCTCTCTTGTCCTGAGGACCTCAGGACACAAGTGGACTTCATCCCCTGAGCAGCTGTGCGCCACGAGTCATGTTTGCAGAAAAAGGGGGCGCGGCCTTTGAGCACACTCAGCAATCTAGCTGTAAGGGGCTTACTGGAGGTCACAGGTGGGCTCGTTGGCTCCCAGGGGCCCTCAGTATTCAAGGGGACTTAATCCCCCAACTTAGGACACGCCAGGAGGGGCATTTGCAGAGTGGTGGAGAAAGGGGGCATGGCTTGTGTCCAGCTTTCAGCAATCCGACTATCTGGGACATACTGGAGGTATCTGGTAGGCTAGTTGGCCCCTAAGGACCCCCAGCAGCGAAGGGGACTTCAATCCCCATCCAAGAGCGCGCCAGGAAGTGCGTTTGCAGAGTGGTGGGGAAAGGGGGCATGGCCTGCTATGACAACTTAGCAATCCTGCTGTGTGGGACTTACTGGAGGTAATAGGAGGAGTAGTTGGCACCCAAGGATGTCCTTGAGGGCCATCTACCCCTCTTGTTACCTCCAGTAAGTCCCACACAGTGGGATTGTTAAGAAGTCTTCGGCAGCCATGCCCGCCTTTCTCCACCACTCTGCAAGTGCGCCTCCTGGCAGAATACGGGATGGGGGAAGAAGTCCAATTTACTCCTGAGGGACTTTGGGGCCAAGAAGCCCTCCTGATACCTCCTGTAAGTGCTGCACAGCATAATTCCTGAGTGCTGGTCAGAGGCCCAGCACCCTTTCCCTACCACTCTGCAAACGAGACTACTGGTTAAAGAAGTGTTTGCAATGTAATAGGTTTCACATTTGCGAGAGTTAGAGCTATTGGCAATGTAAATGTAAAAGTTTTTTAATGTTTTTTAGAGTGAAGTGGCTGTACGTTGTGTGTAGTGTAATTATGTGGTAAGCTGTGTAGTGAAATTATGTGGATAGAAAGTATGTGGTATTTATTTTATAGAATTTATGTAGAGTGGGATTATGTGTTATGGAGAGTAAATATGTGGTATGGTAGTCTGTGTTGTAGAGTGGTAATATCAGGTTTGGTCTTCCTCATTTCCATAGAAGCTCAACTATTAACTCAATGAGACAAAAAAAGAAGGAATCACCAAGGAGCACTTCTGGACCTAGTCAGAGGTATGAGCAGGGCCACTGGAATTATGCAACTGTTTGGCTACACCGACTTTCGCACAAATATACAATTTCCGCATTAGCCACATAATTCATCATCTGCTCCTTAATCTGCAGATTTGAAAAAAAAGCCTTGTTTCTGGCTCAAACGTTACACAAAATGCAGCGATAAGTGTTACAGCGTGGTGGAAGGCCATTTGCACAACGAGAATGGTCACCTGTTACTTATTGCTAAATGTGGGTGTTAAATTGGTACTAATGGTATGGAAACTGAAGGACGGGGCCCTCTAGGGCCACGCGGGTCATTTACAACCACCTGCTATGCCTTCCCCAAAATGAAGAGTTGGTCAGACAGTAGAGAATACAAACTTACTTTATTCAGTATATACTCTGCAGAGGAGCCCAGTCAGGCCTTCACCCTAAGATGTCTGCTGAGGGGACTGATGCCCCAGGGTACGCTAATACATAATAAACCCTTCTGGAGACTTCAGCCACGCCTCTAATGGAAAGTTACCGGCTTGAGCCTGGCATGAACAAAGGAGGTACAGAGATGAGCTAACAACTGCGAGATGGGTGCACTATCAGTACTCCAAGGCCACTGTGCCGAGTCTCAGGGTCTCCTAACATGGGAGCAGAGCTACACATCGAGATTGGAATGCAGAGAAAGAATCTTGGTTCATTCACAAGTCGGGCTACATCTTTGAACAGGAGAGAAAATAATAACGAAGTACAGTGTTTTGCTGAGGCAAGCGAGAAGAGAAGTAAGGCCTAGTACGAGCACAGCCCAAGCAGTCGTCTATTGATTGCGAAATACAAAATGGAGTCACACAAACTAACTAAGCTTACATGTTGCGAGGATAACTCAGTGGGTTGCATAACATGAATACAAATAGCATCTTTTTAGCCACATATTGCCTACCTAACATAGCATGTGTAATTGCACAACGGGAAGGGGAGTTTCAAACCTAACAAAGCCACTCATGCTTCCTTCTGCACCTCTCTGTGTGCCTTTCTTGCCTCTTTCTGCATTTCTGTTGCATCTTTCTGCACATTTCCTTCTTTTTCTGCATGTCTGTTGCACCTTTCTGCACCTCATTTGCTTTTTTTTGCACCCTTCTTCCCTCTTTCTGCACCTCTTTTGCCTTTTTGTGTACCCCTCATATCTTTCTGCACCTTTTTTGCCTCTTTCTGCACCTCTGTTCCTTCTTTCTGCACTTCTTCTTTTTCTTTCAGCTCCTGTCTTGCTTCTTACTGTACCCCTCTTACCTCTCTCTCCACCCCTATTCCCTCTTTCTGCACTTCTGTTGCTTCTTTCTGCACTTATCTTGCTTCTTTCTGTACCTCACTTGCCTCTTTCTGCACCTCTATTGCCTCTTTCTGCAGTTCTCTTGCCTCCTTCTGCACTTCACTTGCCTCTTTCTTTAACTCTCTTGCCTAACATTGTGTACCTCTTTTGCCTCTTTCTGTACCACACTTGCTTCTTTCTGCACCCTCTTCCCTCTTTGTGCAACTCTCTTGCCTCTTTCTATACCTCTGTTCCATCTTTCTTCACCTGTCTTGTCTCTTTCTGCACTCTTTGTGCCTCTTCCAGCACCTCTGTTGCTTCTTTCTGCAGTTCTCTTCCTCTCTGCACTGCTCCTGCCTCTCTCTGTACCCCCTTGCCACTTTGTACACAACTCCTACCCCTTTCTGCACCCTCTTGCATCTTTTTCCACCTCTGCTGGTTCTTTCTGCACCTCTTTTTCTTCATCCTGCACTTCACATGCCTCTTTCTGTACCCCTCCTGACACTTTCTGCACCTCTGGTGGTTCTTTCTGCACTGCTCTGGCTTTTTCCTGCACCTCTGTTCCAAATTGTTGTATCCCTCTTGCCTTTTCCTGCCCACCTGTTCCCTCTTTCTGCACCCCTTTTGCCTGCTTCTGCAACTGTCTTGCATCTTTCTGCAGTTCTCTTGCCTCCTTCTGCACCGCACTTGCCTCTTTTTGCACCCCTGTTGTTTTTTTTGCAATGCTATTACTTCTTTCTGCACCTCTCTTGCAAATGTCGGTACCTCTCTTGCCTCTTTCTGCACCCCTTTTACCTGTTTTGCACCTTTCTTGCCTCTGTCTGCACCTCTGTTTCCTCGTTCTGTACCTCTTTTGCCTGTTTCTGTAACTCACTTGCCTCTTTATGCAGTTCTCTTGCCTCCTTCTGCACCTCTGTTGCTTCTTTCTGCACTTATCTTGCCTCTTTCTGCACCCCTTTTGCTTCATTCTGCACTTCTCATGGTACTTTCTACACCTGTCTTGCTTTATTCTGCACCCCTGTTGCTTCTTTCTGCATTCGTCTTCCCTCTTCGTGCAACTCTCTTGCCTCTTTCTGTACCTCTCTTTCCTTTTTCTGCACACCGCTTGCCTCTTTTTGCACCTCTGTTGGTTCTTACTGCACTTCTTTCCTTCTTTCTTCACCCCTCCTGCCTCTTTCTGTACCTCTCTTGCCTCTTCGTGCACCCTCCTACCTTTTTCTAAACACCTCTTGCCTCTTTTTGCACCTCTGTTGGTTCTTTCAGCACTGCTCTTGCTTCTTTCTGCACCTTCCTTGCCTCTTTCTGCTTTCTGTTAGTTAAAATGTATCATTTAAAAACCTTTGAAATTCACTGAAAAAACCATACGTTTCAGGGATGTTATAGTTAGAAATTAGCATTTTAAAAACCTTAGAAATTCACTGAAAAAAACACAGTTTTCAGTGACATTATAGCTAGTTGGACATTTCACTCGTACAAAACCAGAGAAATTTGGCAGTTATAATAAGTTGAGCTAACTATAACACGCGCCCCCGCAGTGCACTGCTCATGACGTCACATATTATATCATTCATGACATGGTCAGTGACATCACTGATGACATCACTGATGACATCTCAAATGATAACACTGATGACATCATCCACGTGATAATCTGATGCACCTCCTCACACCCTAATATAACCTTTGATACACCCACTCTACCATTTTCAAAACCATAGACACACCAATACCAGTTACTACATACCTATTCACTGATTCCTAGGTCTACACACACGTCCACTCATTCACCAATACTGTTACTCATACATGCAGTCACTTATCAATACAGCACTATCATTTGCACTCATACACCTATACAGACACTTACACATCACCACTCATCCATAGAGTTACTCACACACCTAGTCAATCATGTCCAGAATCATTCACACTCCAATTTACTCACCTAGGCAGTTATACACAACTGACAGACTGATACAGACATTTACACAGTTTACTCACTAACCCATGCATTCAGTAAGACATGTTTAATCACTCACTTATACAGTCAGTCACGCACCTGCTAAATCATCTATAAAGACACCCATACACCCACTCATACTTCAATACACCTTGGCATATATAAATATAAAACATATTTAAACCTTACAGAAACACACAGTCACTGGATGATGTCATCAGTGATGTCATTTGAGATGTCATCAGTGATGCCATCAGTGATGTCACTGACCATGTCATGAATGATGTAATATGTGACGTCATCAGCAGTGCATTGCGGGGGCGCGAGTTATAATTAGCTCAACTAACTATAACGGCCGAATTTCTCTGGTTTTGCATGAGTGAAATGTCCAACTAACTATAATGTCCCTGAAACCAGTGGTTTTTTCAGTGAATTTCAAAGGTTTTTTAAATGATAAATTCTAACTATAACAACATTTACCTTGTGCAAAACTAGTGAAATTCAGGAGTTATAGTTATTTGACCTGACTATACCTTATCCCCCCAATGCACTGCTCATGACCTCACATATTACATCATTCATTACATGGTCAGTGACATCACTGATGACATCATCCAATGAGTGTAAGTGATTCAGAAAGATTTTCTGAGACTTAAAGATATATACTAAGCTACAGCATAAGAAAAATTAATATTCTTCTGTTGTAGTAATTAGTCATACTGAGCAGCTGTGTGACTGTCTTTATCAGTGGATGTCTGAGTGGTTGTATGGGATGTGCGTGGCTGTAGAAATGTGTTAGTGGGCATTTGAGTAGTTGTAAGTGTGAATGAGCGGCTATGTGAGTCGCTGCATAGGTGTATGCGAGGGTGTGTGACTGTCTGTATGGTGAGCTAGTAGCTGTGTGAGTAGCTATATGGGTAAGGGAGTGTGAGTGGCTGTAGGGACGAGTGAACAGCTGTTTGAGTGGGTGTATAGGTAAGAGAATGGGTGGGAGTGGCTGTGTTAGAGAGTGAATGTCTGTGTGAGTGGCTGTAAGGATGAGTGAGTGAATGGGTATGTGAGTGGTTGTGTGGACATGTGAATGGGTATGTAAGTTTTTCTGTTGGTGTGTGAGGTGCTATATGTATTTGTAAATGTTAGATTACTAATCCTACTCCAAATCAAGCAATAGTAGGGAAATTGTTGAACTCTGGAGATATTCGATGTACTTTGCCACTCCTCCATTATCAAAATCAGGAACATTGTTGGACTGGAGAATATCAGCGAAAGTGCTAGACGTGGAGGGGTGAGGTTTACTATTCCTATTCCAAATTAAGTAACAGTAGGGACAGAGTTGCACACTGGAGGGGTTAGCTTTATTATTTCCACTCCAATCATAGTAGCCCCAGGGAAAGTGTTTGACATTGGAGGGGCTAGTTTTCCTATTTGAGATCCAATCTAATCAACATTTATTCCTTAGGGGAGTTGCTATTCCCACTCCACTGTATTTAAACGCAAGGAACGTTTTGGATTAGGAAGGATTAGGTACAACATTCTAATCCTAATCATTTTTCAAAATACATTTAAATACCGAACAAAAATAAAACAATTAAAACCTATTCAAAAGAAAATAATGCATTATAACTAAATACAAATAAATTCAATTAAAAAAGCAATACAAAATTGATTGAACACATATAAAACAAAGTAAATACACTTTCCTACCCACTACTCAAAAAAAAGAAGAAAAAAACACAAAAAAATATCAAAATAGTACATAAATAAAACAAATATATTGAAAACAAATAATAAATAGAACATTCATTTTAGCACATTTATTATAAAATGCACCTATTAATGAATTATCAATTAGTTATAATATGCAACAACTATTGGACATTACACATAATAAAATAAATAGTTTACATAATTAATTCTGAAGTTAATGTTTATTAATATAAAATCTCTAATTTGGAAAAAAAGAAATATTTTATTTTCTGACACTATTTTCAAACGAACCCAAGAACACACTACTAAATTCTGAATTACTAATCAAAATAATAATACACATTAAAAATCACTAAATAAACCTAGATAATTAAAACAATTATACGTCTATTATATTAAATGTACATTCAATATTAATTTGAAATGAAAATACTTAATTTATTATTAAAATAACTTGCCGCCCTATGCCCTTAAAATAATGAATTTTAAAAAATGTATTAAAAGAATAACAAATTAAAATTATACATTAAAAATCACAATGTACACAAATCATTAAAATAATAATTAGCCATTAATTTAATTCCTATAGTTAATTTAAAGTAACTATTTATAATTAACATAAACAATAATTTATAATTGAAAAAATTTTGCATTTAAAACATGCCCCATTTTATTCCTCTTCAAATGCAACTTATGAATTACTAATTAAATTAAAAATGTACACATTGTTATAAATAATATTAAAATAATTATAATAATACTGTTTGCTAAATTTAATAGCATAAGTGATAGCCTGCACTGGCTAGGCAATTGCTCCAAAAATATAACATGCAGCACTCTCTGGAAGAGGGCAAAGGCATTATGCTGTTAAGGATTTTCCATAGGCGCTTGCAGTTCACCTTCAGTGACAGGCCAACCCAATTTTTAAGAACTGTTGAAAAGCCCCCTTTCCCTACCTTTAATAGGCTCCTCCCTTTAATGAGTCTGGATAATAAAATTGACTCCCGGACCTTTCTCTCATTCCTCCAACTATGTAATTGGGGAACAATCTTTGCCTGTGTTCCAAATTGTAATCAAAGAGAGCTCAAAACAGGATTCTGTTCTAAGATTTGCTAGTTGGAATATTGCAGGAATTAAATCTAAACTGTCAGATGCAAAATAGCTCAATTTAATTAACCAGTATGGCATGGGAATATTGTAGGAAACTTGGCTGCTCAAGTTGTATTTTTTTAGATGGCTATGAGTGTTTTTGTGTACAAGCCAAAGCTGTTAGAGGGCAGAGAGCCCACGGAGAGCTAGCTACCTTGATTTTTATCTACAAAATGCTTAAAGTTGCTGCTGTCTCTGTGAGGCTTGGGGGGGATCCAGGTTCTGTGGGTTGTGTATTGTGTTTTTTTTTTTAAATGATTCTTTATAAGTCTTTGTACAACAACATTGCCAAATTGAGTCACTGTTCAAGGTGATATCTGTATTAGAGGCAACATTTTAACTTGGGTTGGATGGGGATTTTAGTGGCAAGATAAGTCAGATACTTGATGATACTGATACTTCTGGGAGAGATGATACCCCCTCTGTTTTCTTGAGACTGATGAGAAGAGTCAGAAATTGATTAAAGGTCTGGGGTAGTCTGATCTTCTTAATTTGGGGTCTATGCAGGAGCAACAGTTTGACCAAAAGCCATCTTTTGTGGGATGGGTAAAAGGGTCAGTAATTGAATATTTATCTATGTTGAGGCTCTTGGGGAAAGTAGTGAAAGCAGGTGTAGTCATGGATACCTGCTATAGTGACTATAATCCATTTTTTCTTTCGATATGTTAATGCACATACATGATTTGAATATAAATGAATTGGGCTAAACTTGACTGAGCACCAAGGATAAAGGGCTCAGAATTAAATGGTGCAGCGTCTCGATTTCCTACCTGCACATTCTCGTATTGGGGCAGCCCAGAGTATGCTTATGGCTTCTCTACGCATAATAGATTCCCCCCAGGCGGGGTCTTAGAAGCATTTCACTCCTTAATTAATTCAGCTAAGCAGATCATGTACCATCTTTGAGGCACCAGAAGACCGGACAAAATCCAGTAGTTTGACAATAACTGTAGAGCTGCTAACTAGCGATTGAGAGTGGCTCTTAATGTCCAGACAAGGATTCAAGAGGATATTTCCATTTCTTGAGCCCAAAATAGACTAGCCATTAAGGAGAGGAAACACACTCTGAAAGAAGGGCCTTGGACCGTCTGATGGGCACCTGTAAAACGGGAGACACTAAAAGGTTCTGGGACGTAGTTAAGGGGAAACAATTGTCCACAGGTACTACTGAGAACTTAGGGACCCATATATCCTCAGAACAGTGGATGACCCATTTTAGTAAAATCTATTCAACTGACTATAGTGGGCAACTGACAGTGTTGAAGTATCACCCACGTTCTCATTGGATATTTGGTTTGAGCTGGAGTCAGCGCTGCAATCTGAGTCAGCCCTTCCAAAAACATCTGTATAAATTGAACATTCCTTTTTGGGGCCCGCTAATTGTGAACATCCTTAATGCAGCAGCTATTTAAGGCATTCCCAAGGCATGGAAAGTTGTTACAATCGTACCCATTTTCAAAAAAACTAACTAGGTAGGACCCAAGCTGTTATTGGCCTATCTCTTTGTTAAAGTCAATTGTTAAAGTGGTGGGCAGAATTATTCTGAACTGAATAGATGAGGAGGCCATGTTCAACAATATCCTTAGTCCTGACTGCAGACACTCAGTGAAGAGCATGTGGGGGTGAAGAGGAATCTCTAAGTCACATATTGTGCATCTGTGAGAAACTACACACTTTGAGAATATACTGGCTTTGCCCCATCTGGGGTATCTTAAAATCTTAAATATACTAACATGTCAAGTTGCACTGATAGAGTGCATGAAAGGCGAATCAGTGCAGCTGGCGGCACGCTTCATCAAATACCTGTTTTCAGTAAAAGCCGTCCTGGATTCCGATAATCATATAGAACTATAATCCATAATGTTGTGCCAATTCTTTTAACTTCCCATTTTATTATAGTTGTCTAAATGGGGTCTAAACAGTTTAATCTCCAGAATAACAGGATGACAAACCCTCACATATTCTTTTATAACATTGGAAATTATGCACCTTGTACTGATTTTAACACGGCCTGATTGCAATGATTTTAATTAACTATACAATAAAAAATTATCTTATCCTAGCCCTGTCCAGTATGGGATTAAAGAAGGCTGGGGCACATTGGAGCAAAGTCTAGAGCAAAGTGTAAACCTAAATCAGATGATTTTTTAAATATGTTGTCAGCAAGCAAGGTACTGTCTATTTAGATTCTAGCGACTGAAGTAGTGCCTTCAACTGGGTGAACCGGTGAAAGATTTGGATTCTACTGGCTGATTTTGTAATGCATAAACCATGCTAGATTTTTTATGAGCTCCACACACAGATGTTACTGCTGCCATTCGATATGGACAGAAGGTGAAATGCACAGAATCCTTAAATCTTCCCTGATGAGTCAGGCAGGGGGGCATCTTGGCACCTCTTTTATTTTTTGTTTTATATCAACTGCTTCAATAACTTTCCATTGTTAAATAGGAAAGATATGCTTAAGGTAATCACTGTATTTGTTCTCTCCCTGATATATGCCGAGGATGCAGTTTTGTTATCTCGTACCTTGAATGGTCTTAGGGATTTGGTGGACCTGTTAGTTAAATTTATGGATGATATTGACTTAGAAACTAATATTGCTAAAACCCATTACATGGTTTGTGGGAGGTAGTCCTCTAAAATGAGGCCCCTTACTACCAAAGGGAACATTATCTCAAGGTTCAGTGCCTTTCCATACTTGAGGGTTACCTCCGACCAACATATTAATTGGTCTCCCCGTCTGGCTTTTAGAAACCAGCAATTTAATAAAGCGTGTGTTGCCCTTTTTAAGTGTTTGCTATCAATAGGAAGCAAACCAATGGTACATTTGCCCCAAATTTACAGAATGAAATGTTTGCCAGTTCTTACATATGGTGCTGCTATATGGGGCTATTCTAAAAATCTAAGATTAAAGCAGGAGCAGAATCAGTTCTGTAGCAAATTACTTAGGGTGGGCCCAGCTAGCCCAAGTTCTTTTCTCCATGATGAACTGAGTCTGGGTTATGTTGAAAATCATCTGGGTCTCAGTATGCAGTGGGGAACATACAACGTTTAACAGGGATGTGATTCAGGACTTAATGTCCTACTAGGTTGAATTTATACTAGGATAATCCTGGAGCTCAAATATTTACGTATTGCTTCTGTGACATAGGACCCACTCACTACCCGTGCTCAAAGGGAGGGGAATCACCCTAAGCCCTCCAAACCTTTCCCAAGATAACTGCAATCCTTAGCACAGGATTCATTGTACAAAAAAGAGTAATTCGTTATTTTCAGTTCTTTGTCTTTAATTCTCTATGCCCAGTCAACACATGTTTACTTCTGTAAACCGGAAGCTTCCAGTTTACAGAAGAGGACACGGTCGCAGGAGAAATCCAACACTGAAGCGTACTCGCTTACAGGAAATGACAGGGGAAACTGGAACCTCATAGCGATTTATTCTAGACTGGACGGAAGTCATTGGGATCATAATCCTTATATTAGGGGATAACAACACTGGAGCTATATACACACTTGAAGGAAGATAGACCAATACATGACCAGCTGGGTCAGAAGTAGATCTGGTGGAGAGGTGAGAGGAATTGAGTAAACTGGCGAGCCAGACAGCCCTGAAGAAGTCGCGGGGTACACCCATATCAACAAAACACTTGTTGGCTGGGTGTAGAGAACTAAAGACAAAGAATAGAAAATAACGAATTACTCTTTTTTTTTGTACAAAAATCAAGATTGTAATGTTTTGTTGATGCCATGTGGGTGCTAAGGATTGCAGTGATCATGTGATTCAGGACTGTCTGAATTGTGACCACAGGCACAAAATCCAGTGACTGTCTTATATTAAAATTTCAGCTAGTACGTTGAGATGCCCTGAATTGTATCACCCCCCCTCCCCCAGATCATTACTAAAAGTGATGGCAGGAAGATCACAGAGCTATTTATAAAATAGCCCATTGAGAGAAGAAAAACAGCACCTTTGGAAAAGTTGACCATGAGAGCTAGTAAGATCTTCCAAACTTGTGATGGACTCAAGTCTTACCTTGCTCTATTCAGAAATCCTTTGGAGAGATCACTACTCTCTAAAGTTGGACTAGGTGCAATGCGACATATATTATGTTTTCCTCCTGGGCAAAATGATCCCAAGTCCATCTTTTTCTGCCCCAGTGACGATAGTTCATTACTGACTTTGGTACATTTTATCTTATTTTGTAAAAGGTATGAATTTACCTTGAAGAAGATATCTGTTGTCCATTTTAACGTCAAAAGGTTTTTATCAATATATGCCTACTTTTCCCTATCTTCAGATGCTTGCTGATCCTGCCATTATAACTTCTGTAGGGTATTTTTTTAAAGTCCACTGTACCTGACCCTTGCACTGAATGAGTGTGTACTTTGTGTTATTAAGTAAATAACGGTTGTACGAATTTGACCCATACTGTGTCAATATACATTTTAATTGGGTTTTAAATAGCTATAACGGTTTGTGTAATAACTTTTATCTCTCTTTGTGATATTTGGATGTTTCTGTTTATGCTTTTAATTTTTTACTTTTTTTTATGATTCTTACTTAATAATTGAAAAAAGATATCTCATTCTACTCATTAATAAACACAATTTATACCAATTGTATTAAAGTAAATAATTGCATATACAGCAATATTTTTTAAGAAAAACAATAAAATATACTTTAAAAAACGATATTCCTACCCTTTATATTTTGTTCCTTTATAGTTTTGGCTTAATATTTTTGATATGATATTTTTGCTATTCAATATTTTTTAAACAATATTCTTATCATTAACCTCAGTAGTTTGTAACAAAACACTGTATATGGGGACTGTGGGCCAAATATACATATATATACATTTGCGATTACCTAATAGTGAATTTTTACGATTCGCTATTAGGAAACTGCAAACAACTGTGCACAACAGAGTGCTTTACTCTGTTTGTGATTCTTAGTGGGGGACAAATTAACCTACCTCATTAATATTCATGAGGTAGGTCGCAGTTTGCTATCCATTGGGAATCGCTAAAACATTATTGCCTGCAGGGGACAGCAGACCACCATGTCTGTGTTTGCTTTTAAATGAAGCAATGTTTTCTTTTAAATGCAGCCAAAATCGGAATGCGTTTCAGAAATAAAAATGAAAAATGTTCTTTTCTTTTATAAGAGTAGGTAGTGCCCATGGGACCACTGCCTGCTCTTAAAAACAGTTTTTGCATATATTCACGGAGGGGAGGGGGTCCCTTGGGGACCCCTTGCAGTTTATGAATGGGTTACCACCTACTTGAAGCAGGTGGTAGAATGCAAACATTTTGTGACCCCATTTTGGTCACAAAACATTTACACATACCACTGTGAGTCGCTATTAGGAAGGGACACCCTTCACACACCCCTTCCTACTATCAAATTGCTAACCCATTTTGCGATTTGGTAATAGGTTGCTGGTACATGTAAAATAGGGGTTGGTGCATGTGAAAAGGCTTTTTTGTGATCGCAAATGCCCCAATTACGACATCGGGCCATTTGCAACATCAAAAAACCTACGTAGTTCTAGCATCCACGCTCTGCCACGCTGAGCAGCTTTTTGTATTGATGGTGGGCTGGCAGTGGGATGGACATGGGAGCATTACTGAGACTGGCTCAACCAGCCAAGTGGTAAAAACCCCTACAAAAAAATGGTAGTGTAATCACATCAAGATGAAAGCAGTGTAGACAGGAAAGTTAAGCAGTTAATAGCAGCAAAGCCTCTTCTTACAACAGCATTCATTGAAGAGCTGCTTTTGTAGTGTCAGTGCATATCTCTAAAACATTGGTCCATTGGGATTCTTTTCTATGAAACCCTTCATGTATGTATTAATGGCAATATATAACTATTCACAGTTTTTGATAATTATAATCAATGACAGGAAAGAAAACCCTTGTTTGTGCAATCAGTTCTCTGTATTCACTTATTTCATCATGATTTATCACATAGGTGTAACATATATTGTTTCATATTGAGTCCAGGCGGTGCAGTGCATGAACAAGGTGCGAAATGTGTTTAAGTACAAAATAAAAACAACTCCTTAAGGAGGTCCCAGGCCTCAATTTCAACAATAAAGGTTTGTCAACAAATATCAATATTCCTCTTTATAAATAGTCCAAACCTTGTGTTGATGTTTGACCCTCTAATTAATCTTAGTGTCTCCCTAGGACAAGCATCTCACTAGTAGGGCACCCACAACCAATTTGCTGGTGGTGTTTGTAGTCTTATTCAAGGTAGGACACTACACTACTCACTCCAATCATTTACATAGTTTTCATCAACTTCTTGTGGAATCAATCATTGAATATTTTTTAATTGAGGTCTGACTGGGCTTCCAGTAATTCTCACTTCATCCTGAGGACCTACATACTGAGGCGCCTTTTCCTCTCTCTTTAAATGATCATTCCTCTGTTCTCCCTTGGCCCTATTCCTCATTAGATTAGAACCTATGTGTGTGATGGTGTGCATGTTTGCGTGAATATGTACACACAAGCGTGTGCCTGCAGCTTATGCTAAGCTTTATTGAATGAGAAACGGCCTTAACAATGCGGGCAGAGCCACACGTGCCTTTCCCAGCAAGCCATACCACGCTTACCTTAACCACACATATGACTTAACCACGTATATGCCTTAACAACGCATATGCATGGTTAGGGCAATGCGCCGTCTAGTTGCTGAGCGCAGGCAAAGGAAAGGGAAGACAGGAAGCGGAAGGAATTTTGGGAATCGGGAGAGGACACAGGGACATTAGAGGGGCTGGGGCTTTGTCCTGGTGGTGTGGGGGTAGTTTTTCAGGGTGGGGGTAGGTTTAAGGACTCACGAGGGGGTCAGGGTATTTTGTATGGCAGGAGAGAGTTTCAAGACTTCAGGGCAGGCAGAAAAGGGACGGTTTACAAGCCAATTTAGGGATTTAGAGGGGCTGGAGGCATTTGTGGTTATCACCATGGGCTGGAACAAATCTCAGCAACTAACTGTATTAATATTAATGTTTTTTTCAAGGTATCAGGCAACAATTAACAGATATATGTTCTACCAAATTTAAGGATGAAGCAACAAGATAAATTTCTCATTGGGAAAATCCATATTAGTGTGCCTAATATAGATCAAGAAAGTAACTGGTGTAGTTTGCTTGACAGTTCAGCAACTCAGTGGACACCTCCTCATAACATCTAAGAAACTATTTTTGTACAACCTATTGGAAGCCTAGAGCAGAGTCTCTAGACACATAGGCCTGCATTGTAAATGCCATGGATTATTTAGGATCCCATGCAGACACTGTTTCAACAGGGATCACAATAACTAGTTATGCAAGTTTTACCACACCTGTTAATTCCCAGTAATTACTTGGTGCAGCAAAGTTTACAGCCCATGAATATCTTTGGCAGTTAAAACCTGGCCTGCTGAAATTTAAATAAGGAAACAAATCTGAGCTAAGGCCATTCATATTTTACTGCAGGGTATGCCCTATTTTGTGGGTAAATCTCAGACTTAAACCGTGATTATGACGTTGGCGGTCCGACCGCCAGCCCGCAGCTGTGGCAGTCGGAAAAATGCCACCAAGCTGGCGGCGGCCCGTCCACCGCATTGAAAGTAAAATGCAGGGCTGGTGGTTTTGCATCCACACAGTCATGGCGGCAGCATGCTGTGGCTCTATGAAATAGATGCAGCCAATGCCAACCATGCTGCAATGCCTCTGGGCGTTTGGGCGCACTGTATTCCTGCAGCACGGTCTGCAGGAGAAACAGTGCACGGAAACGTGCTGATGGCATGGTGGCACACATAGGTGTCACCATGAACATATCTCCAGGGCACACTCAGCCTGCAGACATGAATTGCCCCCCAAAATCTTTCTTTCCACCAACTGTTTTATGGCAGTGTCCGGGCCATGAAAAACTCAGTGGAAAGGCAGGTTGTAATGGGCATGATCTTGGAATGGATGCTTGTTTGTAATATTGCTCCTGTCACTGTGGTGTGAGACCCTTCGCCATAAATCTATTGTTAATCATACACTATGTTAAACCATCCAGTCAGTATTTATGTGGGTTTTTAGGGAAACAAATCATAAAGGAGTTGATGTTTCTGAAAGTCACTAAAGCAACGGCCCAGTTATGCTTGGTGGTTTCTCCAAGCATGTGATATGTGGGGATAAGTTAATATTTTTTTCTACCTGCATCTGATACCGATAGTGTACATTGTGGTTAGAAAGAGGAACAACTTTGGATTATATATTCAAGAACGTGTGATAACCATCGGAAAAGTAACTTAACGCAACCTCCAACATCGTAGTCTATCGTGGGAAATTTACGCCGTGTTAATCAAGTATTCACAACAGAATGGTACCATGCGATAGTCACCAGATAACGCGTCAAATGGCTGCGATAAAATCAACGGCACACCGCAAAAATGCGAAACATGAACACCAAAAAAGCGGCGATGAAGCCAATCGCGATACAAAAAGCAGCAAAAACCAGCGGCAGGCCTGCAAAGCCCACACGTCTGGCGGGAAAATGCACCATGAAAGCAACAAAAACAACATACCAGAAACAATCCAAATTGCGTAGCAACATGGATGCACCCTGACCCAGAGCAGAGGCCAACGCAAACCCCACAAGCCCCACAGACCACCAGCAAGGATCAACTGGGTTGGGGAAGGCCAAGGAGAAGAGGGAGAGGAAGACAGGGTGCAGTCCGCAGGAAAACAAAACCAGCGTCATGGAGGTGTCTGACCCACAATCAGACTACGGTGAATGCAGCCGGAGTGTCGAGGAGGCCAATGGAGGAGGCCAAGAGGTGCTGGCATGATGTGAAAACCTAAACCAGGCACAAATCCGCTGCCAACAGGAAGGCAGCAATGGTGACAGGAGGTGGGAGTCCTGCGCCACAGGAGGAGATGGAGGAAATGCAGGCCAGTCATCAGTGTGGAGACGGTGCAAGGAAGTGGGAGTACGGACACAGCTCGAGAGGACCTGACACAACAACAACAGGGTGAGGAATGAACAGGGACTGGGGGGACGGGGGAGATGGGCACAATGGCACACATGCACAACGAAGTGTAGCACACTGCACAACCACAATTACCCAGGGACATGTCCCCCATCCCCGTGGCACACTGCAGCACACACACATAGCAATCACAGCACATCCCATGACAATGTGGCACAAAGTGCAACACCCACACTGCAGAACAGGGGGCACAACCGGCTCCGCCCATGTGCAGAAACAGCCCAATCACATTGGACAGAGCAGGGAAATTTGAGACGCATATGTACGGGTACAACCTCACATCAGTCATGTAGTCCAAATGTCCACTGTCCCAACTCAAATTGCCAGCTCCGCCCAAACAGTCACAATGTACATTGCCACACAGTCTGCATGTCTGCAAGAACAATACGCCAACATAAATGTCAAAACAATGTTAACATGCATCTCTCCTTCACATTGCAGAGGGATAAACAACACCTCCAGCAGGGAAGACCAGACAACCCATCAATGATGCCAGAGATGGCCACCACACCTTCGACACCGACGGCCTACAACAGCCCATGGATATCCCACGCAACCCACCACCAGGACAAGGGCAGACAAGCTACTTAGAGGACAACACAGCCTCTGCAACAGACCACAAAGCATGAAGCACCCGCAAGCACGGCTTGCTCACAACACTTCAACAACCCACACATGGCACCCCAATGCCAGGTGTCAGAACGCTAAAAGGAGGTGGCCCAACAGGTGCGAGTGTGGTTCGAACCCATGGAAGGCAAACTAGAACACATATGTGGGTGTCCATTACCCTTTAGGGACCACCTACACCCCACAAGAGAGATCCACACTACCATAAAGACACATGCAGATGCACATTCCCAGTACAGAACCTCGACCAGGGGCACGCACACATCAGTCACACACCCACGCTGGCTCTGCATACGATGGCCCAGTCCACTTCCCTTACAAATTAAGTGGGTGACGACAAAGCTACATGTCCATGCTCTAACCCACTGGCTGCCGTGGCATGTCGGCGTCCGCTGTACACAGCACAATGTAATGTTGAACGGCCTAGGCTCCCATGCATACAACAAGACCACAGGGACACACGCAGATATCATATAGAACTGGCTACCTGCATGTGTGCCCGGCCCCTTTATTGGTAGGGCCACATGTACAGTGATGCCTGTGCTGGATGTGTGTGGGGTGAGTGCAAGCCAGCTCTCTGGGAGTTGTTGATGCTGGCAACAAATACAACAGTGAACACTACGAATACGGAAACAGACAACACCAGCATTACAGGGACAACTGCGGAGCATCATGGAGGTAGCCATATTTCCACAGTACGACCATTTCGACACTGGCAGTTGGAGTTGGTCCTGGCAGTGGTGGCGTGTGCCTCTTGCGGTGATGCAACATCTGGGCCGGTCAAGACACGATTTGATGTGTTAGCCCTGGTGGTCCGCAGCTGAGGCTGGAGGCAGCAGACAGTGCAGGGCCACAGACATATGGCGTTGATGACCCCAAGGCCATCGCCTCAGAGGCCATCCAAAATCTCAGAAGAATGTGTCCCGGACCTGACCAGCACAGAGTTAGTGGCCCTGGATGTACTGCGGCCAGCACAGGCACCCAGCCACAGGACGGGGACTTGCGGTGCAGTCAGAAGGGCCATGCAAGCTGAGTGGGTCCTCATCAATGTCCGAGGTGTATGTGGCAGAGAGTTGCAGGGGACAGTGGAAGGTGTCCTCCTGGGCATGATGCAGAGGGTGGAAGCAGTAAATGGAGGAGTGGAATGCCACGGCATAGTTTTCACCACAAAGTCAGTATCACCAACATGATGGCGACAACAATGAACATGGCGGACGTGAACTTTAAAGCTCCGGCCGATATCCGTAGTCATCCACTGAAATGATCCTGAAATGGCGCCATCTGAGCACAAAACAAGCAGGACCTGTGAACCATTAATGCGAGGCATCTGTCAAGCCTAGTGAAGCACCAACCCACCGGGCGGAATTGCAGCTGGTATCCGGAGGCGTAGTACGGCCCAGGAAGGGCAAATGGAGCTGTGTGGAGGAGGCCGATGCTGAGCTGACACCGGAGACGTAGCTGAGGTCACTGCATCCAACGGTCGCTGCTGGGTGTGAATCCCTGTGGTGTTGTGGACTGCCTGGGAGGTGTCCGACGAGACCCAGAGACCCCTGAGGGACGGGGCGGCAGACGGACCCCTGGAGCCGGCTGATGGCGGGCTGAGAACGTCCGGGAGCAGCCTAGAACACTTCGCGGCGCCCGGGAACGACTGTCCCTCAGTGAGACAGAGGTGGGGAGCACAGCCTGTGGGAAACGCCCCACACCAGAGCCACTGGAGGTGCTCAACGAGGTGTCCTGCCACCAGAGGGGAGGTGCTGATTCCCGCCGAGGCCCCAATACGGGATACGGGCCTCGACGCGGTGAGCTGGACGCGCGCTGGGATAACGCCTTTCACCGCTGACCTCCCGGGAGGGGGGAAGGCCTCTGAAGAGGTGCGGCGCCCCAGGGATCACACCACGGGGTGAGCTGTCGATAGTGGGTGATAGCTGAGCAGCATGGGAGCCTGGCAGTGGAGGACAGATCTGACAGGCGCATCTTACATTCGGCACCATTTTATGCGGAGTGAGGCCCGCGTAAGCTATAGCCTGGAAACATCAAGACACGGCGAGGAGCTGGTAACTACAAGCAGTGAGACCCAGTAGGGTCCAGCGGTGGAAGCAGGGCCCTGAAGTGATCCCCATTCACAAGATAGACTGGGCAGTGGATGTAAAGCATAGGGGCGCAGCATAAAGGTGGAGTGGGGGCACCCAAGACGGAGATCCCCTAAATACAGAGGACACTGAGCAGTGAGCCGCGAGAAAGTGTGGTGAGCGCAGAGCTCGTGTGGAGGAGGCAACTACCCGATCGTAGCTGCTGGGCATTTGCTGGGTAATATCAGTAAGGCACGGAGGCCCCCAAAGACACAGCGCGAGTCATAGCACGCCAGGCGCTTGGCACGTTGGATGAGGTGAATGAAGCATACCAGATCCGGATCAGCCTCGGCAGTGCAGGAAGTTGTGGAAGCCTATGTGCAGACTGTCGAACTGTCTGGGATGAGCGGTCAGGCGGGGACATTCTACGTTGTGTGCACAGCTCCTGCGGCCGGGACCTGGGGAGCGCAGGGGTGACGCACTAACAAGGAAGGTGCTCCACACAGAGGGAGCGAAATTCACAGCACCTTGCCCGGTATTGACTGCAAGCAGTGGCACAAGCTAGGATTTACACTTGGGTGCATAGAGCAACCAGGGAGGCGCTGGCGTACACAGACCACTAGCCCTAGCACGGCAGCGGCTGGGTGCTTGTGAAAGAAGACCCAACAACGAAGCCCAGTCATTGGAGGGTGTTGCGAGCTGCTGCCCCGCTGTAAGCCCTAACACCCTACCCTGCGGGGCGAACAAAAGAGCACATGGATGCGTACACCCTGCAACCTAGGGAACAGTTGGTCATAAGTAGTGCGACTGGCGCTGGGAACCATACAGAGTTGCGAGCTAACCGCGAATGCCCACGGCACAACAACTAGTGATGGGCCGAATGCACGCCAAACTGCGACAGGGATCTCTGCGTGCGAGCAGCCTGGACCCTGTGCGCACGGGAGCAGAGGGTGAGATGGAGCATGCGACTACAGCCCTGGCAGCCAAGATGGACTCAGTGCTCGCTGCGGTGGAGAAAATCGGTGCTGCATTGGAGCACGCCAGAACCTCCCTGGAGACCTGAATAGATAAAGTCACCTCGGACTTTACACTGCTACATGCGGATCACCATACACTGGCAGAGAAAGTCACGGAGCAAGGCCACACACTCAGAGATCTACAGCCTATCACTCAAAGTCACACAGCTGCCCTACAAGACATGATAGATCGCATACATGCCCTGGAAGATCGAGCAGAGGCTGCGGAAGGATGCTCCGGCCGTAACAACATCTGCTTGGTGGGGCTGCCGGAGGGCGAGGAAGGCAGGCACCCAGAACAATACACAGAGCGCTGGCTCCGCGACCTGCTCCCCCACGGCACACTGTCAACGCAGTTCGTGGTGAAAAGAGCCCACCGTGTGCCGGCACAGAAACTGCACCCATTCATCTTCAGGATACTCAACTACAGGGACAGAGATGCGGTGCTATGGGAAATGCGCAAGATAGATGATCTCAGAGTGAGTGGCTGCCAAGTCATGCTTTTTCCAGACTACACCGCTTTTGAGCAACACCGCAGGAGTAACTATACAGCAGTGAAGCGCCAGCTCAAAACACTTGAATTGCCATACTCACTGGTATTTCCTGCTTGTCTGAGAGTGGTGGTGAAGGAGGGAACCCGCTTCTTCGACTCTCCCACGGAGGTCTGGGACTGGCTGGAAGAAACGGGCATTGGAAAGGAGCAAGGCCCTCAGATCCTGAAGGCGGCAACCCAACGGGCAGGAGAAACAGACGTCGAGGGCGCGGAGGGCCGCGGTGTAACGTGAATTCGGAGAAGGCAGCCCCGAGCCCGGAGGACATGCGGAAGGAAAGGAGGGACGTCCTGGCAGCGGTCACTGCCATCAGTTCCCCACGTGCCAAGGAGCAATTTGACATTTGCCTGAGAGACCCCCTGGTGGTCAGTGGCTCCTCGTCACCATCAACCGAAATATCCGACGACCCCGACCTACCCGTTGTAACGCTGCAAACTGCTGAAGGTACCATAGGACAATGAACTAGCAAGCTGAACTGTGCTGCAGGACACTCACGCAAGTAGATACGTAAATACTGGGTTCTCCCTTGTGTTGCAGAGGTGGGCGGGCCAGTAGGATCGCTGATCGCACCCGCCCTTTGGATGACAATGCGGTTGTTGTTGCACATATGCCCGGCCAGGCTCTGTATGTTGCTGCAGGGGGAGGACATACAAGGGAGATCACTACACCTTGCGCTAACTGGACTTGCACACTTCTCTGAGCATTTAACTAGATGGCCTGTGAGATACAAGGAAATGGGTGGGGATAGTCGCAGCAACAAGCTAACTGTGCGTTTGACCCCTAAACATGCCTGTATTTTCTCGTTGTTACAGAAGTTTGGACGAACGCTCTGCAGTGTTCGCCCTAATTGTTATGTTGTTCTCTGTTAAAACACTGTTTTGGTTGCAGCAATCCGGAACACTTGTACATGTCCTTAGCCCCCGTACAGCATGGAGTGCCCCACCCTCGACGACCCTAGAGATCAAATATGCACACACCAGTGCGGCGTTACTCTATATTTGCTTACCTCCAGAGACATTTGGTTGGAATCGCCTTACTACAAGAAATGCACACAACACAGCTGGAGCTAGACAGGCTGCGCAGGCTTTGGAGGGGACAGGTATATGGTACGGTGTATCCCGCGCATGCACGGGGCACGATTGTTTGGGTGAGGGCGGGCACCCCATTTGTCTGTGAGGATGTGGTGATGGATCCCGAAGGCAGATACACTCTGGTAAGGGGGACCCTTAACGGCCAGGCAATGTTATTAGGATTGATACCCCAAATGTCGATCAGCCGTCATTTCTGGCGCAGTTGTCCTCGGTATTGACGCCTCACATGGGACTCCCCTGGCTACTGGGTGGGGACTTTAATTCGGTACTTGATGTACATATAGATAGGCCCTTCCCCCCCCGAAAGACACCAGCTTTGTCAAATGCGCAGGCACTCACGGACTGGCTATCACAATGGGCACTGATAGATCTGTGGCACACCCTCCACCCCAACGAACGTATCTATTCCTACTATTCTGCGCTGCACGACTTACATGTACGCTTGGACAGGGTGGTGGGCTCGCACTCTCTACTTCACCTAGTTGAAACATCGGAATATCTGGGGCAGACGCACTCCGACCATAACCCCTTGCGCAGTCCAGCTCAGTTGAGAAGCTGGTCATCCCCCATCCCCACATGGCACCTTCAGCCTGCCGCGCTGGAGGATCCGGAATTCCGTGCATTCCTCGGAACAGCTGTCCTCACTTACTTTGAACTTAACGAAGGTACAGCGAGCAGTGCTCTGGTGGAATGGGATGGCCATAAAATAGCAATTAGATGTCCCTGTCTGGGTGCCACTTGGAACATCCGTAGGCGACTATCTGTCACTTACCCGCCTGGAATCACAGCTACTCCAATATGAGCATGAGGGCGAGGGAGGGGGCAGACACTCGGGCCACCTGGAAGCCCTCCGGGCTCAGCACGCGGAGCTTATGGAGCAATTACGTTGCCATAATTATGCCGCTCACACTGCCCGCACGCATGCTAAAGCAGATAGAGTGGGCTGCCTATTTGCTTGGTTGCTGAAGCAGGAAGGTAGACGCTCCCCAATTGGAGCCATTTGTACACCCGAAGGGAATTTGGTGTACACACAACGTGAGATTTATGGTGTGATGGTGGAACATTATGCACAATTATACCGATCGAGGAGACGTTGCCAAGGCCCAGAGCTGGAAAGATTCCTAGAGCCCGTACATCTGCCCACAGCATCGGCGACACACCAGGAGTCACTCAATGGTCCTTTTACCTTAGACGAACTCGGGGAGGTGATCCAATCTATGGCATCCGGGAAAATGCCAGGCTTGGACGGCCGACTGGTCGGATATTATAAATCCTATCCGGAACCTTTGGTGCAGTGGTTGCACGCCCTTTACGCCTTCGCTCTGGAGAAGGACACGCTACCTCACTCGATGAGCGAAGGCTACCTGGTGTCCCTGCTGAAACCAGATAGGGACCCCACAGCCCTGGGATCCTATAGACCTCTGGCGTTACTCAACGCAGAATATAAGATATTCGCCAAGGTGTTGGCGGACCGGCTGGCACTGGTAGTCCCCGAGTTGGTTCACAGTAACCAAAATGGATTTGTACCAAAACGCAGCACATCGCTCAATCTGCGAAAGTTGTTTAGAGTGGCGTCAGATAGTGTGAGAACGTGGCCCAGGGCGGGTTGCCTTGTGCTGGACCTAGAAAAGGCCTTTGACTGCCTCGAGTGGAGCTATCTAGCAGCAGTACTATCAAGATATGAGCTAGGCACCGGATTCCTACTGATGGTTGGCCTCTTGTACAAGAATCCTACAGTTAGAGTGTGGTTGGGGCCAAACAACTCTGATGCTATTCCAATTTGCAGGGGCACCAGGCCGGGGTGCCTGCTATCACCCAGAGACCCGGGGTACATGTTACATGACACAAGGGTACAATGGAGGGAGGGCACCTTTTGCTACCTGGGCATCCAGATATACCATCAGCCGGCAGAACTGTTTGACGGTAATCTAGGAAGGGCCTTGGCGGCAATCAAGGCGCAGGTGCGCTTCTGGAATACGCTCCCATTGTCGGTCACTGGTAGAGTAGCGCTACCCAAGATGTTGATCCTTCCTCGTCTTCTGTATTATTTTGCTAATCTCCCTCTATATATTCCTGCATCCTTTTTCACCACACTTGCTGGGTTGCTCAGGGATTTCTTTTGGGGGAACACCAGACATAGACGGGCATTGGCGAAATTGTACCTACCAACTGACCAGGGGGGTCTTGCTGCGCCCTGCTTTGAGCACTACTACTTGGCCGCACAATTACAGTGGGTCTCCCGTTGGCTTGCAGACAGAGGCCAAGATGACACGGCGACTACGCTGCCTCCCTACTCACTGGAGCAAATAACCAGGCTTTTCCACCCGGCCACCAAAACCGCTGGGCCGAAGCCACTCCTTCTGGCGGTTGCATATAAATGCTACCGCCGCAGCCTCTACCTCACCAGAACGTTCACTCCCTATGTGCCAGCAATACCACTTGAGGGATCCCGTACTGGACCTGGAGTACTAACACTTACAGAGCTCTGGGATTGGCATGCAGCGGACATGCAGACATTGGGAGATCTGTACCAGGACGGAACAATTATACCAGTTGAATCTCTAGCTGAGAACACAGGGCTATCGTGGGCAATTCCTGAGACATATGTCGTTGATTGCGACACTAACTGCTAAATGGGGGGACATAACTACGGAACCGAGTCAACACATTACCATACAGTACCTCCATGTTATGGGACGGGGCCGGCATTTAATCCACTGGTTCGCGGCGTCACTCCGAACACATGTAGCAATCAGCCTAGACCCGCTCTGCCACAAGTGGGAGACAGATCTGGGGTGCCGATTGGAAGATAGGGAATGGGAAAAAGCGCTGCAGAGCCCAGTCCGCGTACCCAGAAATGTGGATTTCGACAGATACAGCTGTTTACAGTCCACAGAGCATATCTCACCCCTGAGCTGATTAACAGATACTTCCACCGCGAGGATGCGGTATGTCCGCGTTGTTCGGAGCCCGATGTGGGATTGATACATATGCTCTGGGACTGTCCCGGGCTGCGCACCTATTGGAGGGCAGTCAGTGAGCGGTTGCATACATGCACAGGACGCGACATCCCCTTTGAATGGCCTGCTTACCTCCTACATCAGTTACACAGAACCCAAGCCACAAAAGTCAAATCTAGGTTCCTTGACTTGGTATTGGTGGTTGCCAAGCGCCTTCTCACTAAGCATGGAGATACTCACTTTTCGCTTGGGCCAAAGCGGAAGAATTTGCTATAGTGAGGGAAGAAACGATGGGACTAAGAAAGGAGCCCATAGATACCCAGTGGGGGGGATTACTCCAGACCCTGCGACAGACCGGGGGGAGACAGCCTGGGGGGACAGCCTGAGGAAAGTTGGTGTGAACACGCAGTGGAGGCTTGATAACACACCAACAGTTAGTAGTAACATCAGGTACTCGCCCATAATCCACTTAACGCCCAAGGCGGGCATTGCCGCAGCCAATAGAGGGGAAACTTCTGTCAGGCTGGTGTCAGGAGATGGGACGAAGGGGTGGGGGGGACATGGGAAGGGATGATTGCACTGATGCCAGTTAATGCTGCCATGGTTTGTTTAGTTCTGATCACAACAACTGTTCAATTGTATCTGTTGCAATCTTGGAAGAGACTCTGTAACACATGCTGATGAAACCATGCAATTACTGTGCTGTAACCTTCATTCTCCGTGCCATGGGCGGCTTGAGAGGACTAGCCCTGATCCAACATCTGTGGGGGTATCGACATGTATATCCTGCTTAACACTCAAATTGAATGATATGCTTATACCATGAATAGACGGAGTAATGTACAGATGGTTCTTGATGTGATACGTTGCCATTCAAGGATATGTAATGCAAGCAAAAATAAATAAAAACAGATTTGAACAAAACAAAATGATGGCGACGACAACCCCAAGTCCATGGACTCAGTCGCCACCAAAGTCCAACCAGAAAGTGTCCATGGGTCTCGGGGAACAGACTTAGTGGCACCGGTGCTGAAAGGGGATTCAGTCTGCGTTGAGGCCTGTACAATGACATCAAGTCAGCCATACATAAATCAAGACTGAATTCGAAATTGTGTGTGACCTACTCGACGGCAGTGTAGGCCTGAGGCAGCGGTCACCAAGGCCAGACGCGGTTCAGCGAGCCCCTACAGGAACTCTGACCCACGACATTGAGATGACATCTGGGGTGACTTGTGGTTGACGGAGGCAAAAGCACCAGAGCCGAGTGGGTGTTCAGTCAGCGACGATGACGTGTCCTGCCTGGTACGGACTGGATTGGATTGGCGTGGGGCCTGCTGGACGGCAGTGTAGGCCGACGGCGTATTCATAAAGGGCCCACAGAAACGTGTGGTTGGGAGGCCAGGCACATTCTTAGTGTCACCACACCGAAGGGAGTACAGTGAAATAAACTCTTTGTTACTGTGCATACTCGGACAATGTATGATCAAGACTCAGTCCCAAATGTGTGACCTACTTACCCGCAGCGTGGGCCAGAGGCAGCGGTCAGCAAGGGCCCACAGCCATGTGTTGTTGTCTTGAGATGCACGGAGTTAGTGACACCAGGGCAGTTGTCAGTAGTGTTTGATCACCTCCATAAAGATGATCCTTTTTTTCATCCAGACTGAGCCGCGTCTTCCTCTTACGCCTCTCCTTGCATGCAATGCTTCTTACTCTGCCTTTGAATAATCGATGTTCATTTCCAATTCTGTGACCTACTCGAGCGCAGCGTAGGCTGGAGCAGTAGTTCGGGTGGGCCCACAGCCACGTGTCGTTGGGATGCTATGCACATGGTTGCTGCCACCTGATCGAAGGGAGTACAGTGAATTACAGGCTGCCATGAATAAATGGCCTCGGACATCATGAAATCAAAACTCAGTTCCAAATGTATGACCTACTTGACCGTAGTGAAGGCCGGAGGCAGTAGCCTGTGTTGTGTAGGCTGTGATGGTCTGAGGAGGCTGCCAAGGTCACGGGCCGCGGGCTTGGAGCTTACACCGGCACGTGATGGGCCCTCCTTGACACACGCCGGTGTCTGCAGGTGATCAGTGTGGCCTGGCTGCTCATGGGTGGGCCTGACAGCTTCAGGGTCCAGCGGGGCGGGGTAAAGCAGGTGCACAGGATTGTAGGCAACTCCACTCACGAGGACGGCATCGGCCTCGTGGCGGGATGACAGGTGCCGCCCTGGCAAAGACGTTGGGCATTCCAGAAGAGGACCACGTCCAGGGCTACTTGCTTCTTATTCACACCCCTACACTGGCCTGGCGAACGCCGGGCCATCCCACTCCGTTCACACTTACAGGGGGGATGTCACAGGCAACATTTCCGCAAACTCCCCCACTGGCTGGGGTGACATGGTTGCGTCTACTGTCCACTGCACTCCATAAACCAGAGGTGTATGTTGCCATGGATATGGGTGTGTTCTGCATACTACGGTCTGTCCAGCACAGCACCGTCCCTCTTGGCATTGTGTGCTCTTTCCCAATCATGGTTCTCCTGCCTCCTTCACACATGCCTGGTTCCCACCTCTCCTCACATTCTGCTAATGTGTGGCTGAGGTGCCATGCCGTTCATGTTCACGGCTTGCCCAGGTTACCATAGTAAGTTGTTCTGTCGTGTCTGGTGGGTGGGCATGTTGTTTTGTATTTCGTATGTGATTTTGTGACGTGTGCACTGCCAGAGTTGTGAGTTGCACGGTACATTTCCCTTGGTGCCATCCTGGGAATGCGCTGGTTGATGATGGAGTGTCGGAGGATGAAGGACTCATACACACTGGCTGGGTGGTTGGCGAAGTCATTGGTGGAGATTCCACGGTGTTCTGATGTTGCCTGCTCATTGATGTGAGACGTGCGCTTTGTGTTGCGGGGATTGTGTGCTGTGTCACAGGTAGGACATGTGTGCTGTGGATTGTCCCCCACACGTGCTTGCATCCAGCTATGGCGTATGGTCCTTGCTTGGTCTCCAGCGGATCCTGAGCATTGTGTTGGACGTATAGGTACTGGGGCACCAGGCTGATGATGGCATTCAGGACAGGTGTGAGGGACTTGGATGTGGCTTGCTGTGAGACTCCTCTGACTCTGGCAGGTGTAGTTTTGGGGGTACCAGAGGCCAACAGGTGCAACACAGCCAGCAGCTTTGTGTGGGGTGGGATGTTGCTTGTCCGCTGTGTTGGTACCGTTGGCCTGTTGGACGATGATGGTCTGGATGCATAGGAAGGCTGTCCTTTTGAGCCTGTAGTGGGCATTGACATTGTCTGGTGTTGGGTCTGTGAGGCTGGTGCGTTTCCTGGGTGTCTGCTGTCTTTGTCCGTGCTGCCTCTGTGGTGGTATGGAGGGTTCCGGGTGGGGGGTTTTGTCCTGGGGGTGGTGGCGGTGGGTGTTGTGGCACTCTTGGGTGTCCGGCACGCATGTTCGGTGGCTCCATGGCATCTGTTGTTCTTCAGGTGTGGCTCTGGACTGGGCTCCCTTTCGTGGTGCAGGCTGTGGTCCGACCTTGCACCAGGTCAGAGCAGGTGTTAGTTTCCTGGTGCTAACATGCCTTATCGCCTGTTTTGTGATCTTATCGCAGAACTTGCTGGTCGTGGAGAATGTTGAGGAGTGGTGTTGTCGCTGCTTTTCGCTTGGGAATTTCTACTCTGCATCTCATTAGCGCTAGTTGCAGGGGTCATATATGGTGATATTTTTTGCGGCTGCTATCGCGGGTAAACTGGTGCTGTGGGCTGTTAACACCAGCTTGTGAATAGGGCGGTAAATTTAACGCGACTTTGGCTGCGCTAATATGCCGTTAACTCGGCGATGGCTCTTTGAGAATATGCCCCTTAATGAGGCTGGCCTTACAAACTCACCAATTTTGATGCTCTGCAGACAGTGTCTTTGTGGCAGATGTAGCAAAGGGTTTTCAAAGATGGAGCCATCTGAGGTTATGCTGTTGGAAGCTAAGCATTTCCCCACCTCTAAATGTGGCAGCAGAAACAAAACTGCAGTGAAACAGGACACCTGTCAGCTTGACGTGAATATCAAGCCATTTTGTATTAATTGCTGTTTGAATTGTAAGAACGATGAGAGAATTCAGAACTTTAGGCTAGCAGAAAGAGGCATCCCCTTGATACAATGAGTTTAGTGTGGAATTTAGGATGGCTCCCAATCCTTGTGGCAGAATATGGGGAGAATATTCTAGAAGATCTGCTCAGCACTGCCTCGTAAAAACTGTACATGGAGATTTATCAGTGAGCTGATGTTCCTTCTGGGTGAACAAATGCACCTGACCAAGGACCCCCATTGTAAACGTGGGAGCTGTAGCAACCCTGCATTGCCACTGTTTAGAACAATTTACCCTAGTACTAATGACCTCTGGTCAGAGAGGTGGATAGCTGTAGCTAGAAGGAAAGGGACTGAGATGTCAAAAGATGATCTTAAAGATGTGACTTCAGCAGCAATTAGATTTGCTGAAGTAATTGCTGTGCAGTACATTGTAATGACAATAATTCATGATGGGATGAGAGCTAAAATAATGCAAAAGAAGAAAATAGCAGGCTCTGAGTGATATCTGATACTGGGGTGATGCCTGACTTCATGCAGCAAAAGACCGGTCACTGAAACTGACTATTGTTCAAGAGTTCCTCCCAAATGCGTAGAAGAAGAATGATGTTATGTCATGTTGTTTCCACTAATCAGTAGGAACTGCGCATTCTATGCACCATGCAGGATATGTTGTCCCTTGGAAAAGCTAGCTCATAGTGCCACCTTTATCCCCCTAAACTTAGAAAGGGAGCAAACAGTTCTTGCAGCGGCTCAACGTAACAACCCCTTTTCCTCAGGAATTGTAGTGACAGACCTAGAACCATTCTCTCAGTCACTCATGCTCTCTTCTGCTCAGAGAAATATACAAAGAATCCATTAAGAGACTTTTACAATATTTATTGAAACATAGTTATTCTTGTATAGAAACTATGTGCTGCAATAATTAATGTACAGAACCAGACAAAAGTTATAATGAGTGTCAAAACATTGAAAAAAATAAAGGGGCAGATTTACGAATTCTGCGCATCTCTGCAAATCAGCAGGGATGTGCCAGAAAAGATGCGACACGCAATTCCCTCCCTGCGCCACCATGAATGCATCGCATTTACAATGTGGCGCACCGTGATGCAAGGATAAGGCAATGCGTGTCGCATCCTGTGGCGTAACGGCGGCACATTGTGGGAGTCGTGTCGCAAGTGCAACGTGGCTCCAGCAATGCTCAGCTGCAGCCTATGACTAACATGCTGCATCACTCCTTACGCCTGCTTCAAGCAGGCGCATATTGATATAGCATGGACGTAAAAGTGACTCCGTGAAATCATGTGATGGAATGCCCACCCTGCGCCGGAACGCCCACATGAAACCTAACGCAGGTTTCATGTGGCACAGGGTTTTACAACGTTACCCATCTCCCTAGATGCGTCACGTTGTAAATAAGGTGCAACGTGGTGCGTGGTTCACGCCGCCGCTGCGTCACAGAAGTGATGCAACAGCGGCGTAAATGTGGCGCATGGGACTTGTAAATCTGCCCCAAAGAGTTCTACCATCTTGTTGAGACAGCTTTAATATGCATACATAAACAGTATTTATAACAATCTAGCATACTCCTACAATGCAAACCCTAAGCTACGTGTCTAGGGTGTGAATGTATGGTCTGCTGAGAAATCCCCTTTGGGATGGTGTAACCCCTTTACCCGATGGGTAAGATTGTAGTATCCCATCTTGGTCATGAACTGGACACCCCTCACAGAGAAGTCAGGCAGCTGCTAGGCGAAAGCTTCAGCAGGTAGAGACCCCTCGAAGTCAGCAGAAGCATCTCCTTTGATTGTATTGGGCCTGTGATTGTGATCAGGCTGCCTATTGTTTGTATTCCACAGATGGCTGGGATGCCATATGGACGTTATAACAGATACATTTGTAACACGCATGTGAAGGCTTTGCACATAATTCAAAGACCGTGTGATAGTGTTCTCACAAAGTTTTTTGTGCCAACTAAGTCAGTGCTTTTCAGAAATTAATCCAAGTGTCACAAATGCAAATGTGTGTCAAAATCGATGTGACAAAGGCAAGGCAACTTTAGAAAAGAATCATGTACATTGGCACTATTTCCTACCAGGTTTAACTCCGGCACATGACACTTATGCTGGGAGAAAGATTCATAGCCTATTGCCAACATCTGTAGTGCTCATTTGCACCATCAGCTCTAGCACCAGCAACCTATTTCATAGTCGATTGACAAGGAACCTGGGTTTCTTTGCAGAAAGCTCATTCAATCTTCACTGACACTTCTTATAATGCATGGTCATATAGAGGTGTCTGGGAATATAATGCTAGACTATGCATGCTCCTTCTGCTTAAGAGGTGCAAAAGGTTGGATTAAGAGAGAATTGGATGTTGAGTGTTCCTGAACCCAGGCCCTGATTTATCTCAGCAAGTGGTTGGCCAATAAGATTAGACACACCCTGGAGTCATCAATCACCCTGTGCCGTAATTAGTTTGCATCACACTGAGAAAGTTGACTATAATGAAAGACATAGCACAATGTATCCTACTGTTCCTCTTGGGCAGTCACCCAACTATAATACAATGTTGAAACCAATGACACTGACCCCTCTAGGCACGATAGACCAAATTAAAATTGCACAATACTTTAGCTGCCTCCTGTGAACCACATTCCTTCATAAGGTTGCCTAACAGAGAAGATGCTGGCCTATACATCCTCTTGTATTGTCTGGGAAGGTGGATGTATGACAGAACAATGAATGACTTTACCACATAGGACATTACAATGTGCTCTTTACCACAAGCTTATCCGTACAACGCACGTCGTAACAAGGCACGTCACAACGACCAATACACATAGGGATACATTAAAAGTATGATTACCACACATACCATTACCAAGCATACCATTACCACACATCCCGTTACCACGCATTCCTGTTACAGTGCACTATTAAACTATATGTTGAAATGTATTTTTAAAATCAGTATGTAATCAAATAAAAAATATATAAATAATTAACCCCAGAATATTGACCTACAATAATTCATTGACAGAATATCGAGAGGCATAATTTTGAAAGGTAAGCACTTATATGGAAGTATAGACTTACTGTTCTTAACTCAACATCTATGTACCTTGAAGATGTATATATATATATCGCCAAGTTCCATGTATGTGGAGTTAGGTGTAGAGACTCTATACTTTCCTGCTCATATTTCAGATTCTATACTATGTCCTCGATAGTCTGTGCCATTGATATTCTGGTTTTGATATTCAGAATGCACATCTGGGGATCATGCTTATTTTCTTCTGTCTGGAACACCAGGCTGTTCCTGGTGGTCCTGAATAGGGAAAAAAGCATGTCAGAATGCCCGCCCTAAATAGAGGAGATGGTCTGAGATGTTTAGACCAATAGCCTAATGTCTATCATGCAGTCGGACTCCACCAGCAGAAACATGACAGCCGACGGACTGTCAGTTTGGCAGACTCCACTACAAACATGGTGGTGCAGATTGTCCGCTAATCTCCAAATAACCACCTCAGTCTGGTTTGCGGGCCACCCGTGTGTTCCTCTGCACTTCACTTTCTTTTCTTGGATGAGCTCTTCCTAGATGGTGTGGTCATTGGCAGGGAAGGTCCTGGCACCCTGGCTCATAGTCCCCAGGGCTCACCTGGTCAGCTAAGTAGAATGGTGTGAAACAGGAAAGGATGCAGCCCTGGTCTTGGCCTCAAGCCCAGCTGATGCTAGGTTCCCAGTGCCAGTACTTCTTTGCAAAAGAGGATGAAGCAAATCCTGCCCAAGGCTGCAAGTGTCCTACTACTCACTTAGAGGACATTTGCACTCAGAGAGACTAGATAGAAAGGCACACTTGTCACAATGCATCGCACTGTTCTTGTTGGGCCGACGCGAAACTATGATACAGTGACACAACATATGACGCTGTTCCCTCAGTGCAAGGAAGACCTATATACTGTGCAATGTGCATCAGACTGCTTCCTCTGGACTCATTAAAAATTGTGCAAACAAGGTTACCTAACTGAAGTAAATGGGTGCTTTGTATCCAGTTGGGTTCTGTGAGGAAAGCTGACGTGATTGCACACAAATTGCATAATAGTTCTAACGCCCCGCCCAGCAATGACCCAGAAAGCTTGCATAACACACCTCAACATCTGCACACTGGGATCACCCTCGAATATTGAAATAAATAATACTATCATTTATAAAACTGAAAACTCAAGCAAGAAGACAAAAAACAATTACACAAAATGAAAGTAATGAGACTTTTAGAGGTACCCACCTTATATTTGTCAGTGCTAAGTGGTAAGACTGAGGTAATACACGCACAAGTGTTTATAAGCTCGGCTGCATCCAAGCCATAGACAAGAGATGTGTATTGTCAAAAACATCAATTATAGCCCACTTAGTGCGCCTCCAAGTATACAGGACTGATGAAAGAGCACCTTGTATCTGAAAGAGCAGAGAGCTAGCTGCTGGGAAGGGAAGCAAGACATAGGGGTCTCATTGAAAGTGGCATTGGGGTGACTGGATGAGATTGCAAGTGGAGGGGTCTGTAAGGGTGGAGGTCGGGACAGGCAGGTTGGAAGAGGATGAGAGCCACAGGAGATATGAGGGCACAAATTACAGCCTTTTAGCTACAGGGAACCACACAGGCGGACACAGAAAAATAGAGAGATCCAGAGGTGGACAAAGGAGCCGAGAAAGCTTCATAAGGGTCATTTTGGTGCTAGGCTGAAGGTTGCCATAGGAGGTATCTCTATCCTCAACTATTTGTATTTTGCATAACTCATTATATAACCTTTATAACTCCACCATGCTGATAATAGCACCAGTTTGACAAGCGTTCGAAACATTATAAGAAAACTGTCCATGGCATTCCAGTGGCATAGTAAGGGTGTCCTGGGATCTAATACAAGCAAGGACAAATTGGTACCTCAACCCCTTACACACACATACACATCCATCCCTGCGCATACATAACCTCATTCTTCTTCCTCTCTCCCTCTCTCTCTCTCAAAGTCCTCTGGAAGTAAACTAAGACTGTCAAATGTACACTCACATCATGGTTAAAACTAGGTCATTCCACCAGGTTCATGATGATCAGGCAGAACACTATGACCTGGATTCATTTCCCAAAGCTGAAATGGGGCAACTCATGATCACATTTATGCCAGCTTTCTCTGATCCGTATCCTGGATAAAGTTGAGGAAAGTAATTTTTTCAGGGTCAGGCAGAGAAATATACAGGAATGTTCAAGTGACTGTGGTTCCATGCATCAAGGTGGAGCAGGCATCAGCCTGAGAAACAAGATTTTTATGATGAGATGCCATGGAGAAATGCTTGTTTCATTAGACAAAGGAAGGCCCTTAAGAGTGTGCTGTTCACACCAACAATCCTTCCTGTTCTCTTGTACACGTTTCCTAAGTGTAAATTTCTGATGGTCCTGCCAAGCAGCCTCTCACTTTGAAGCACAAGTTATCAGTCAAGTTTAAATTTTATTGTAATTTATGGTTACGGAACTCCTAAAGGGTCCACATAAAATCACATAATTACATAGGTCTAAATAGAATAGGATTCTAGTTTACAAATGAATACACATAATAATATAAGATATTCAAGGTTCTAAAAGCTTTCATGTCTCAGAATCTCCAACACACAGCAACATGTTATACATAACAGGATATAAAGTGTCTTTTGTGACATCAGTGCAAGAAATTAAGAATAATATAAAAAAGAGAAAAAAATGTATATACACAATGTGGCAATAAAACAGTACACATGACTAATACATAAGAGGTAAAAGAGTGCTCACTTGGGAAACACTATCAGCCTCTAAAACATACAAACTAATACACTGTAATATAATTTTAAGATACACTTAAAACCGTAAAGAATTCTATTACAGAATATTTCATTTGGAGAAGCACAAAGTGATTGCAAAACTGCTGATGCTGAGAGAATGGATAACTGCAAACATATTGGCTTCAGCCATTTCCACAAAAAACATGGTAAATATCCTGGAAACCATTTTTACGCAGGTTGCAGATCACTGATAAACCATACCATTTAGCTAGAAGCATGACCAGCTTCAGCAATATCCAAAAACAGCGCACTGCATCAGGCAGATTCCAAAATATATAAGCCTGTGCTTTGTTTATCAAACAGGAATCAATAGCGGGGTGGTAACCCATCTTTAAAGATGCAGGCCTACTGTGTCCATACTGAAACTTAAGAATCAGGTGGCCTATTTTAAGGTAAAGTTTATTTGGTGGAGCATCAAAGTAAAAATCAGAGAAGGGTGTAATTTCTGAAAATCTGTCGCAGTCATAACATTTCTGTAGTTTAATTAATTTTCTTTTGGGCAATCTAACATTTCTTTTGTAGCCAGAACCTAAGTGTACCATGGCCGCTCTTTGCTAGGCCAATGGCCCAACTCACTATCCCTGCAAGACCCTGCACAAAAGCACTTCTCAACCCAAATTCTAGCCTTAGGGTGGCCATGGAAAGAGCTGGGTTAACCCAGTCTAGGCTTCTAAGAATTCAACCTTCTATTATATTTAGGAAGCCCCATTTTGATACATCAATCAATTCATGCCATATAATTAGGTGGGAATCTTAGCACGATAAACCTCCAATAAAGGTACACATGTCTTCCCCTGGCGACCCTATAAAGGGAGCCCAGACATTTAACCTGAGTAGTGGCTTTAGACATATTCATTTCTATATTTTGTCACATGGATTTGCACACACTATCTTCCCCCAAAAAAGGACACCTTTTCACAATTTTCAATTTTCGGCCACCCAAAAACCATGCAACATTTCCATATTATGGCTTCTTGCTTCCATGCCCACACATCATTTTACATTTGGATACATTGATTTTTAAGTAGTGAGCCTCAGCATATTTTTGGAGTGTCTGCAGATGACTATTTAAGCCCTTCAGGGTTAAATTAAAAATGATAATATTGTCTGCATAAAGTAGGCACATAATAGGCTTTCCCCCATGTTTCAAGGCAATACGCTCAATTTGGGCCATATGATTAGGGAGGTCTGATATATAAAGGGATAAGAGAAAGGGGCAAGCAAGCACCCTTATTTTAACCCATTTGGGGTAGGGATAGCTTGTGATAAACCCCTATACCCACCCAAAAAAACTCTACACCAAGTATTGGTGTGAAGGGTGTAGTTTATAAAATGCTGTCAGTAGGTCAGTAAAAGTCATGTATACTTTTCCCCCTCTAACTGTAACATATTTTTCATATATGATCTGAAGGGCAGTCATATTATCACTCATTCCATGCTTAGTCCTGAACCTAGTTTGCTCCATAGGTATAATTTTAGGAGCTTCTGCCCATTCACTAATATGGGTCAAAAGGCATTTAGCAAAGACTTTACCCACCACATCAAGAAGGGAGATCTGATGATAGTTTTCTGGTAGGTTACGATCTCTCTTCTTAAAAATAGGAACTATGATACTTCCCTTCCCAGAGGAGGGAACTATTTTCCTTTCATAGCAACATTTAAAAACTGGGCAAATATTTTTACTCAAAAGAGGGACAATTTGTTTTATAACAGTGTTTGGTACTTTGTTGGGGCCCATCATGACTGAAGTGTGCTGTCTCCTAATTACAATTTATAACTCTATTACAGTGAGTGAGCCATACAGAGAGGAATCTCCCTATACTATAAAGTACTCTAAAATGCCCTCATTTGTTGCATAGAGAGCCTGTATGAAATTGGCCCATCTAAGTTCTTAAATAGCAACAGGGACAGATCTAGTTCTGGCTCCCCAACCCTCCCCAACAGGAGTCCAGAAAATCCTCATCTGGCCTTTTAAAACTGATTCCCTAAGTTTTTTCCAAAATCTATATTCCTCTTCTTTTCTAAACTGAACCTCCAACCGACTCCTCTTCCTTTTTCATAAAAACATTCTAGTATGTCTTTCAGGGTAATAATCAAGATGTTGCTTTCTTAACCAGAGCATTTATTTCTGAATTTAACCAGAGAAAGAGACGGGGCATCCCTTTCAAACATCCCTTTGGGTTCACTTGTTTTACTGCTTTCACTAGCTTCTGCATAAAAGTAATAACATGTTTTTTTTCCTTTTCTACCCAGTCAGACAGTCTATTTTGAGAGGCCTCTAAGGTACCTCTAAGGCCTGCGGTTGCCCTATGATCCCAATGACTTCTCCCTGATTTCTTATTAAACCTCACAAACTGACCATCCAACTTCTACGAACTAATGGGAGACGTATTAAAATTTACACAAAAGTTTAGGAGATTATGATCACTAAGGAGGGAAACGATAACCTTTAAGTCACCCAGTAAAAAGAAGGAAGCACAATTTAACACCACATAATCCAAAATAGATGCTCCCCCTGACGTATTATGTGTATAGGCTGCAGGAGAGTCAGAGATTAACCTCCCATTCAACCTATCTCAGCCCAGCCGGTAAGATTTTCCCTCTCTTATTAGTTCTTATGTTTTGGGGAAAGAGAGTTTGTGGTATGCGCCTGGCTGCCTCTTTTTCCCATAGTAGATTTAAGGCAGAATTAGAAATGTTATAGCTCAGATCCCCAAACAAAATTATGTGTGAGGGTAAGTCCTTGTTGTACACTTTCTTAATATAAGAAAAAATCTTCACTTCACATTAATCTTATTAGACAGTAAACATGTCACCCCTCTTTGCATGTCCTCTCCTTCAAGGTGTTGCTTTACAATCTAGAATGATAAAATCATCATAAATCGATTCACTTATGCACCAAGTCTCCTGGAGACAAACCACATCTGCCTCTAAAGAACCCATCAAATAATACAACTTCTCCACGCTATTCTTAATTCCTGCTAAATTTTTTAACTCATTGCCAATAGGGAAGGTATTGCAAATGGTTACTCTGGAGAACACTAGATAGTGCACTAGGTAACAAATTCCATTTAAGGATTTAAGGATTCCCTGAGAGGAAAAAGCGGAAGATTCTCTAATCAACACTTGTCTGCTGTGTCTATCTAGATGGATTTGTATCCCTTTTACATTGGTTAAAAAAACCCTACTACAAGGTAGAGGTTGGTCTGGTGGAGACCTTTTATCCACAGCAATATAACATCAATCCCTGTACTTTGTAAACCTTCAGACAATTTTAATATCAAATTTGTAGCAATTTCAGAATAGAAAATAACCCTTTAAATCATTTAGGCAGTAAGGCCCTGTTTAATATTAAATATCCATCAAACAGGGGAATACAATCAAATATATGTGTCTACATTACACCAGGAAGGTTCTGATCCTGCTATCTCTGAAGACCTCTCTTTATACCAAGGAGCATCAATTTGATTCAGTGAAGATGGTATATAAGAGAGGGATGCCATTTGATCTATCATTGGTGCCACTGGAAACCCCTCTGCCAATACATTAGCATGACCACTATCAGGGACTATTGGGTTAAATGGAGTTGAGATGGAAAGGGGAGACACCCCATGCACAACCATTGACCCTGCTGCAGACCACCCATGCGACCGTGGTGGGGGCAAAGACCGCCCGCCATGGATCCGCCACAGGCAATTGTTACGATTGCCTCGCGGAGCAGAAAGTATATGTAATATGGTGGCGGTGCCTAACAGGCACCTTCCTCCAAATTACAATGCTGGCTGCAGCCAGCTTTTCAATGGTGGGGAAACCGCCATGGAAAGGCTGGCGGGGATTAGATTTGATGGCCCGTTGCAGGCCGCCTCTGTGTTGGGGGGTTGGTGGTGCACTGGGGGAGTACCCCCCTACATTTCCCTGCACTGAGTGGCAGGCACCGCCACATAGTGCAGGGAAAAGCACAACATGTATTTTTAGCATTGTGGATGGTGCTGCAGCCCGTCCGCAATGTTAAAGTGCATGGATGTACCCACCATGGTGATGGGAGCAACGTAATATGACTGGCGGGACTGCCGCCTTACAGGCGGGTGATCCCAAGCACCGCAATGTTGGCGCGCGGACTCCAGTCTGACCGCGAACGTAATGACCCCCCTAGGTAACTTGTTTCTCTTTATGTTCACTTTAGGCAAGATTAACGGATAACGGCCACATGTACGACCATCAGTTGCATACCTTGATGTACAACAGTGTCTCGGACTCTATTTGTGATTCTCAAATGGGTCGCAAGGGACCTGCCTCATTAATTTTCATGAGGCAGGTCACAATTTGCAACCCTTTGGGAATGGCCAGAACTCACAGTGATGGTGGGCTGCTGGGGTCAGCAGAGCACCATGTCTGTGACTGCTTTTTAAATAAAGCACGTTTTTTTAAGTGCAGCCCGTTTTTCTTAAAGGAGAAAGGGGTTTATCTAAAAAATAAAAATTTAAAATGTTCTTTTCATTTTTTAGCAGTGGTCCGTGGGACCGCTGTCTCCTATGAAAAAATGTTGGTGCCCCCATTCGCAAAGGGGAAGGAGTCCCTAGGTGACCCTTCCCATTTGCGAATGGCTGACAACCAATTTGAAATTGGTGGTAATCTGCGTGTTGGAAAGTGGGTCATTAGTATTGATAAATATGCATCCACCACTGGCAATAAGACCACCAACACAGTCTAGGGCTCAGTACAGGTCTCAATCAATTATTGCCATGCTCAACCCTGGGCAGCTTGGCTGCAAGGAGGTAGGCTTAATTTAGGAGACAGGTATGTAAAACATTTAAAAACACCAATTCAGTAAATAATTGAGACATAACACCCAATAAAAGTCCCACACCAATTTATTAAATACAGGAAATATTTGTATCCTTAGAATAACACCAAAATGACAAAAATCCAATATAGGGATCTAGAGCTATGAATTTTTAAATATTTAGAACTACATATCACTTAGAAACCTGTATCGCCAGTGTTCGACATCATTTCGCACTTGACCAGGACACAGTCGAAGTTTCAGGCTGACAGCGATGGAGCCCTGTTCAGATACACCTCGCAGTAGGCCTCGGTCGAGATTTTACCTTTGGACTCAGAATCTTTTCTGGAGCTTTTAATGCCTGGTCGCTCAATACTTTTTACCAGTCACTATTTGAAAAGGGCCTACTGACTTGCTTCCTGGTTAAACTCTGGAAGTCGAGCTTCCAGAGCTTTTCAGTGGGATGAAACAGCAGGTCATGCCAGCTTGCAGTTGAAGGTGGCTGGCTTGGCTGTTGTGGTTGAGTCAGTCCCCTTATTGAGCTTTTTTCCAAAGTTGCTCCAACCTTCTGGAACTTCTTCCTGAAGATCCTCTCGAGGGTCCAAAGTATCCAAAACACAATCCAAGGGTCTTGAAACTCCTAGATGGTCCTTGAAAGTTTGGGACATCAATTCCCACAATGCACCTGGGCAAAACCTTTTCAGATCCACTTGACATACTTCAGTCATGGGATTCAGGGGAGGTCTGTTACCTGTGGCTTGCAGGAAGTCTATTTTGTATTCCTCTTGAAGTAAGGTACATCCAAAGGGCTGTAGTTGCAGATAATGCAGCTGGCACAGTCAGTCAGAATGCAAGGCCTGATGGTGCAAATCAAGTTTCCAGCTTGGCAAGCCTTCTTCGTCTCTTAGTTTCAAGCAGCAGATCTGAGAGGCTTTGCACCTCTCAAATATTTATTCAGCGCTCTCTGGGTTCAAGCTGGAGAGCACTCCTGTCCAATGAGGTGTATGGCAACACCCCAGAGCATGACCACTTCCTCCAAAGTGTGGCATAATCTTCTCCCAGAAAGCACTATTCCTCCAAATATCAGTATTGCAGAATTCTCTGCAGAGGAGCCAGAACTACTTAAACCAAACTCCAGTATGACTCATTTCCGTAGCTCTTGTCCGCCTGCCATTTGGCTGGGTCAGAGAGACTGGGGTAGATGGACCTGGCATTCTCTGCATGTACTATATTCCTCCTTTGAAGCTTATGCTTTACGAACCTTCTCCATTGCTCTAGCATTTCTGTGTAGCAGATTTCTCTCTTAAAGACAGCCCCTCTCTGGGTGAGCCACTTATCAGTTCATCAAAGCAGCCTGGCTAATTCTGTTAACTATGACCAACCAGGGGAGACCACAGGAAGGCTAAATTTGGCTCACAGACAACAAAGTCTTATAATTTATTTTCTGAATATTGTAGGATAAATTAAACAATAACATATTGTTTGATTTATCAATACCATTCTCCAATATCCTTGATTGATATTTTCTTTACTTCCTGGCAATAGTTATACATTCATACATTATTGCATTGAACCCCACCCTGGGACACCTAGGGGAGGCTTTAGGGGTTCTGGATATACAAAAATAGTGTAGATCCTCACTCCACAGTGCTCCTAGCACCAAAGTCGATTTTGGTAGGCAGTTCACTACAATTAGGAAAGTGACATGTGCAATCAATTTCTCTATCACCAGGGCATATAAACCATCTTTTATAAGGACCCTCCTTATAATTACACGACTCCCTGGGGACACCTAGGGGAGACCCTTGGGTTACCTAACATGCCAAATATTTGTAGATGATCACTTTTTAAGAACCCCTTTCACCAAAGTTGTGTTTGCTCACAAATTAAATTTAAAAGCAGTGCTACAACACAGGGCTACTTTTAACATGATCTCAGACTCTAAGCAGTGCACACATGCAAGTGCAGAAAATGCTACTGGCCTCTAAAATGACATATCCTAATATATACCAGGGACTTTTAGGTAGTTTTAAACGCCCTGCCTTATTATGTACTAGGGATTTATAGGGTAGGCCATGCCAACTATAAGTGTACCCTAATATATAGTGTACCCTCAGATAACTGCAAATGTTTTGTTACTGCATTCCCGGTTGCAAAACATTCATACATATTCATGTGACTTGCTTTTAGGAGGGATGACCTTTACGCGCTACTTCCTAATATCCACTCCCAAACCCTATTTTGCGAGTCAGTGATAGGTTACTGGCTCACAAAATAGGGTTTGTACATAGGAAAATGCATTGTACATCTCGCCCGTAGAGAAAAGCTGCCATAAATATCACTCACTCCTAGACCTGTGTTGGACACTCCTGGTTTATTCGCAAATTAGACTGGAAGTGACAGTAAAGTTGGTCAAACTCATTTCTTTTTCCCCCTGGAGAAATTTTCTCACAGAAAAGGTACAGATTCTTAGTTTTCCAGGGCAGGGTGCTAGAATACATGCTGTCTTACTATGCAGTAAAATCAATATCTCATATTATACCTCATTCTGGCCTCACAAAACTCAGAATGTGGAAAGAAAAAACACCCGTAGGAAATCTTCAAGTTATGAAGTAACCAGGAAATTAAAATACCTCTACATTGAGTCAAACCTCTAATAAATGTCTGTTAGCAAAGCAAATAAGACAGATCCTTCCTAGAACAGTTCCCTTCACCCGTACATTCAGTCATTCATAAATTCATATTCTCACTCTTCTATCTACCCCTCAAATCACACTTTTAGTCCATCCATTTATCCATCCTTTCATTCCACTATTCATTTTGTTACTAATCCATCCAGCCATCCAGCCATCCAACCAAACATCTTTGCTGCTCTCTAACTTTTCGATGTTTTCATCACATTGTTCTTTGCATCTCTCAAATTACATATGCCCACCACTTAGCCTGTGCCCTGGTATTCCTTTACAGTGTTTTTATGAGGTTTTGTCTGCTGGCAAAGGAGGACAGTATACCCACTAATAACCAATGGCTACCCCTACTTCAGCTGCTAAAATGGGGGTTCACACTGCCACTGAGTTTAAGGGGCCTATTCACAAATGTAAATCAAGAGGCCTAGAATTAAACATAATTAAAACCAAGTTTATTGTGTTCGAAAAGTCTAAGAGGGGAAGTTGTAGTAATTCCCCCTCAGTGGGATTTCTGAGACCATGTTGGAAGCCCTGCCCCCTTTCTCAACCACTCTGCAAGCGCATCTCTGTGAGCACTACTGGCTGCAGGATGAAGTTCCCTTGGCTGCTGCATTATCCTCTTGGAAGTTCGCTCTTCATTGTAAACTTGTATGTTTTCCTTTACCTTCCTCACCCCTGTGTGCTGTGTTGGATTTTGTGTTTGTGTACCCTTCATTTTTAGTCTCCTGTTTTTCTTTGTAATGTTCTATTTTGTACCACTTTTCTCTTGTAACATAACTAGCTCTATTGTACAGCGCTCTGACACCTGTTGCCACCAGTAAGTCCCCCAAGGTGGGATTGCTAAGACCTCGTTGGAGGCCCCTCCCCCTTTCTCAACCACTCTGCAAACGCACCCCCTGCAGCACTACTGGTTGGGGGATGAAGAACCCTTGGCTGCTTAGTGTCACTGGGGGCCTCTATCTGCTAGTTTCTGATCACTATTGTGTCTCTTTCTGTCACTTTCTGCTAGTTTCAGACATTTATTTTGCCTCTTCTACTCTTTTCTGATCTCTATTTTGCCCCTTTCTGCTCATTTCTGACCTTCACTTTGTCTCTTTCTGTTTGTTTCAGATCTCTATTTTGCCTCTCTCTGCTCATTTCTGACCTCAATTTTGCCTCTTTCTGCTCAGTTCTGATCTGTGTTTTGCCTCTTTCTACTCATTTTTATCCTTTATTTGGCCTCTTTCTGCTTGTTTCTGATATCTATTTTGCCTTTTGCTGCTCGTTGCTGTCCTTTATTTCTTTCTGGTCGGTTATAACCTTTATTGTGCCTTTTTCTGCGCAATTCACACCTTTATTTTGCCTCTTTCTGCTTGTTTCTGACCTCCATTCTGTCTCTTTCTGCTTGTTTCTGACATCTCTTCTGCCTCGTTCTGCTCATTTCTCACTTTTTTCATGATGCTCTGTGTTTCGACCTCAATTCTGACTCTTTCTGCTCATTTTACACCTTTATTTTGCCTCGATCTGCTCATTGCTGACCTTTATTCTTCCTTCTTCCTGTTCATTGCTCTCACAGACACAGATCTGCTAAACAAGCAGTTCTCTATCTGTGAGAGCAGTCCTTCTTCTATTTCCCTGCCCGCCTGACAGTGACAAGGAAACAGTCAAAAACTCAGCTCTTAGCAAGCAGGATCGGTTTCACAGCTCTCGCTTGCTGAGAGCAGAGTTCGTGTTTGCTCTGTGTGGTGGGAGCTGTCAAAGCTCCCGTAAAGTCAGAGCACACAGCTATGCCCAGGGGCGGGATCTCCGGGACAAAGCTGGAGCCGGACCTGAGGGGTAGCAGTCAATAGGGCCATTATAGGCTCCAGGAGGGGTGTCGTGCAGTCCCCATCCTTTGATCTGCCTGGACCGCCCCTGGTGAGATGTCGGTCCCCGGGGCAGAGAACAGCCCAGGAGGGAGGCTGCGCAGCCTCCCTCTTTCTCTAAAAAAAACAAGAAAAAGATAATTAAGTTAGCCACATGGAGGTCTTGGTCTGCAGGGCTTGTGGGGTTCACACGGTTCCCCTATGCCTTTTGTTTAAAGCCCTGGGGAAGTTGTGGTCCACAGGGCTCGGGGGTCCACTAGGGTCCACCAAGCATTTAGTTTGAATCCCCAGGGAGAGGGTGGGCACAGAGGCATATTTTAGCCTTTGGAGGAGGGCCCTGTGCACCCCCCTCCATTGTTTTTATTAATCCCCGCATGACCTGGGACCTGGCGCACCAGGGGGTTACATTTGAAACAAGAACTGGGGCCCAAGCTTATTTTTTTAAATGGTTGTGCAACAAATTCATGGATATTAAGAAAAAAAAAAATGATATGCCATGGCCGTGTTCCAGAGGCACCACAAGAGCAAGGCTTATTGGTCAGGTTATTCCTACTACGGAGATATGCTATCAGTTATGGCAACAGCAGGCAAATGAGGAAACAACCTATTTGTCTATCACCGCTGGGTAAAAGAGGCCGTATAATCGAACTGCATCCTCATAGCCATTTAGGAGTAACATCTACTGAAGGTAATAATTGAATACGAGCATTGACATTGTATATATATATATATATTACCTACTGGCGGTCGCCAGTAGGTAGTTATAGTTAGGACCACGTTTCCATAGGAAATCCGCAACATTCTATTTTGAATAACTTTGGCGCCGGTCGACGAATCTTTGCGAATTTCTCAAAATAGGTGGGGCGCTATGCTCCGCTCCTACCCTGAAAGTCTCGGGGGGATCCGTCAAGCGGGGGCTGAGATAAAAGGGGGGTCCCAAAACGCGTTTTTCCCATGCATTTTTCCATAGGACCTTTAGAACGAGCTACAGCCCGAATGGCTGAACAGAATTACTGGAAATATGGCAGAGAGGTAGTCCTCAGGTCAAGGAAGTGCCTTTTGTAGGTTTGGTGTAAATCTGTTCAGTAGATTCCGAGAAAATAGCCTTTAAATCAATATATATATCTGAGCCAGCTTACGGTACGCTTACGGTACGCTTACCGTAAGCGTACGGTGGCGTGCGCGAGCGTGATTCTGATTGGCTGTTAGATCTTAGTAAACATTCGAATCGGCCGAAACCAGGAAGCGGCGGCCGCCATTTTGTGTATTTCACTCTGAAAAAAAAGAGTGAAAACAAGAAAAGGGGGCAATGAGGAGAGTTACAGACCCCCTAACATTTGTAAGGGGGTCAAAGAAGGACAGAAAAGTACAAAGAAAACATTTATTGATTTTTTTTAAAAATCACGGGGTACGCGTACGGTAAGCGTACGGTAACAAAAAAAAAAATAAAAGAAATGAAATTCAGATTTAAGTGTTTAGATATTAGGGGGCTCTAAAAAGAGCCGTTGTGTTAATGAAGTCATTTTTTTAGTGGTACCTACAAGTAAGTACCGATGCAGAGTCTAAGGTTCAAAAGGAAGACTCTGTTCCCTTCATCATTGAAGTGCACACCATCTCCTCTATAAATGTCTTGCATGTCATAACGCAAGTTGTTGTGGTAAATGGCACCCATACCATAGTCACGGAGGAAAGCAGAAACAGATTTGTTGACGTGCTTTCTTGCTTTGTCAATCTGCGGACAGAAATGATTGGACCAGTTCCATTTTTGCCTTTGGCATATGTTGGAAAACACAAAGGCAGTTTTAGGGAAAAGTGAAAACAGTTGTGCAAAGGTGTCCTTCATAAGCATTTCCAGACCTACCCCAGTCAAAGTGCCTAGGTCATTGCCACCACAGTGCACTATTATGAGGTCAGGGTGTTGGATTTGCATGAAGGATTTCACCAATGGCATCAATTGGTGCCACTTTAACCCTCTCTGACCAATCCATTTAATGTCTACATTTGGCAAAGCAAGGTCTCTCACCATATCTGTTTTCTCTGCAAACTTTTCACTCCAGAAGACATAGCTGTGTCCTACAATCCACACTGTGAACATCTTCAAAGGAGAACTGGATGCACTCAGGAGGTGTCTTTCAGTAGAATGGCAATATGAAAAGAAAGACAGTTTGGAAATGGAGGCATACATATTTTTTTCAAAACAAAAAGAACTGATTGGCTGTTTCATACCATTCTAGAATAAAAACTAGGCTGTATGTGTAAATTAATAGAAGCATGTTTTGTATTGGTACAAAAAAATGTGTAACCAAAGAACAGTACTATGGATTTGCTGTTAGGTTTGAAAAGTCAAGCACTCTTGCTCTGTGGAATTGAAACATTGTGTGGCGAACTTCTGACCTAACTCCACACAGCAGTGTTCCATGAGCTGTTGCTATGGTAGCAGGCAGAAGTCAAGTTGGGGGAAGGGTACTAGGCAGAAGTCAAGTTGGGGGAAGGGTACTTTTGGAAAAGGGTTGGTTTTCAACCAACAGAAATGTGTGATTACATTTGAAAAAAAGGGGGAAGCACTGAGATTTGAAACTTACATGTATATGTGTGGAAAAATAGAGGGAAAGTTTGCCATTATCTGGTTCTGCTGAGAGGAGAGAGGTGAACACAACAGAGATCCTGGCTCTGATAATCTGCTGTTTGAGTGCCACATTTCTTTCACAACTAACTAATTTTAAAGGTGAGTTTAGAGTTTGAGAGGGGATGTATGTGGTAACTTAAGAAATGAATAATAGAAATGGAAATTCTTTTTGTTGTAGTTGCGTTTATCATTTTCTGTTTTGGGAGAAATTTAAATGTGAGGAACATGTAAAATAATATGGAGTATGTTTTCACAATAAATTAAGGTGTACTGGAAAAAAAAAGAATAGTTTAAGGGTTTGAGGTTGGACTCAGTAATGCAAATACATTCAGCATCACTAAGGCTGGTTGCCCTTGCTGGAGTGTAGGCAGCCACCCAGGTTACACATGGAGGTGGTCTGAAAAAGAAGTTTGGACATGTGCATTTAAGAAAATCAAAAAAAGTGGTTTCATAATGTGTCAGTCTGTAAAAGTGATTTTCACTTGCCCGAAAAAAAAAGAGCAGTAAGTGTGCTTTCAAATTGTCAAAGAAATTTCGTTTTGGGACTAATGTGAAAACATGACTCTGTGTGCAAAGAGGAATTATAGGCAGAGATTTATTGCGTATTGCTCTGGTGATTTCACAGTTGCATTAGATGGAAAGGGGGAGCGATTTTTTGGGGGAAGAAGCAGACTCTTAGCACACACCCATGTGCTTGCCATGTATAATCATGCACAGTATTTACAAGCGAGTGGGGTTTTCAGGTTTCAGTCTGTAATGCAAATACATTCAGCATCACTAAGGCTGGTTGCCCTTGCTGGAGTGTAGGCAGCCACCCAGGTTACACATGGAGGTGGTCTGAAAAAGAAGTTTGGACATGTGCATTTAAGAAAATCAAAAAAGTGGTTTCATAATGTGTCAGTCTGTAAAAGTGATTTTTATACTTCTGAAACAAACATATCAGACGGTATTTTAAAGAATGTTATGTTTATGCAAAAAGAGATTGTGGGCTTTTTTAATACAATCTTTGTTATTTTTTTTGCCCGCTGTAAAATGATGAATGCAATTGCTTTCACAATTTATAGTGAAATGCAATATATTCTGAAAACAGCAAAAATAAGGCAAAAATATTTTTTGGAAAAAAATGTAAATATGTGTACTGTATTATAAAATGTTTTAAAAATATTAATACTTTTTTCTTTTTTTTCAGATTGATATAGAAAAATTTCGAAAACTACAACCATTTTTAAAACTATTTTTTTAAAAAACAAATGAATAAATATGTTTTTTGAGTGAGTATGGTAAGTCAATAATAATAATTGTAGTCTCTCAAGGACCTTGTAATGTGATAATTGATTTTTAGTGTTTTTTAAAAAAAATAAAAAAAAGTACGCGCACCGTACGCGTACGGTAAAAAAAAAAAGTTTTTAAAAACATCAATAAAAAAAAGATGAAAGATAAGGTTGGCTCTTACAAGAGCCGTTGTGTTCATGCAGGGAGAGAGGAAAGAAAGAATGGGAAAATTAGTCTCTGTGACAAGTGTGCTGATCTATTTTGTTGTTTACTAGGGAAACACTGGTCTCCCTATGACAAATTAGATCACGACACGAGGCACATCGAATATCAACCCTCCGAAATCGAGGGTTCATTTCCAGAGGGCCAGCAAAAGGAGATTCTCCCCCCACAGATGAAGGGCTCACCTGACCTGCAGAAGAAGGAGTGAGCTCTGCAGATGATGGTCCAGGCTGAGCTGCTGTGGATGTATTTGCTTGTCTTTCTGAAGAGTTACCTCCAAAAAGATGACCATGTGTCCTTCTGTGTACATCCTGGAGGTGTCTCTTCATGGTGTGATTCCCAAAGGAATACTTCCTGTCAGGATTACCTCTAGAAAGTACACGCTTACACAGCTTGCAAGTTACTAAGGGTGCATTCACCTTTTGCTGGCCTTCAGGAAAAGTAAAATAATCCCATACATAAGAGGGCTTTTGTTTCCTCGCTCTCTGCCTCAAGACAGTGCTGCTAGTGCTAGCCTCACTCTCAGAAGAGCTCTGCTGTTCTGCCATCGTATCCCAAAGACAACCCAGCTCCTTCTCCTAAAGGATCACAAGCAGAAATGAGAGGAATGGGTGTGGTGTAGGAGAGTTCTAGAACTGAAAGTAGTTTCAACCAATCAAAAGTTGTGTTTCATGATCACATGACCTACCGTACGCTTACGGTACACTTACGGTACGCTTACGGCAAAAGTGCGCATGCGCGTAAAAAAGACACGCGCTTGCGCGCATGCGCATAACAGTCACTACCCGACACTTCCGCGTAACGTGCGGGTGTGGCGTAAGCGCGCACGCGTCCCACGCGGAGTACGCGCGGCTACGTAAATTGCGTAACTATACGCAAGCAGCGTAGATAAATTACGGACGTTGCCTAAACCGTACGCTTACCGTGAGCCTATGGTACGCGTACTAAAAAAAAATGAAAAAATAGACAAAAAGTACTGCTAATAAATTATATAAGGGTGGGCGTAGTTCGCGAAGTAGCACTTCGCGAAGCTACGCAAAGTGAAGTTCGCACTACGCGAGCTACGCGTAGCACTTCGCGAACTGCGAAGTAACATGTTCGCACTGTGCAAGATGTTGTTTTCAATGATTGCACAGTGCGGACAAGCAACCGGCACTGTGCAATCATTGAAAATGGCATCTTGCACAGTGCGAGCTGTAGTTTTCTGCTGCTCGAGTAGATTTTTCCTCGAGCTGCAGCTTTCTCAACGCGAACTGGTAGTTTCTCATCGCGAGCGGTCGCGAGCATACGCGACCCCTCGCAATGAGAAACCTGACCTTCTCGCGTTGGGAATCTCGCCGGGAGGTTTATTTTCCATGTTCGCGATCGCGAACAAGGAAAAAGTCTCGCCAGGATGTCATTTTGCTTGCTCGCGGTCGCCAACTTGACGTTGAGGACCGCGAGCAAGCAAAAAATGACCGCAGCACTACGCAACACTACGCTACGCGTGTTCGCACTGTGCTACGTGCAGTTCGCGTAGTGCGAAGTAGCGCGAACTTCGCAAACTACGCGAGCGTAGCGTAGTGCTTCGCCCAGGCCTAAAATTATACATGTTTATTTAAAAAATTATATTAAAAAAAAATTAAAGAATTTTAAAAATTTAATCATAGTCTTTATAAAAGGTAAGAAAATTAAAATAAAAATATGTTAGAAAAAATAGAAGAAAAAAAAAAAATTAGCATTTAAAAAACCTTGCAAATTCACTGAAAAAACCATGGGTTTCACACACGTTATAGTTAGGACTTAGCATTTAAAAAACCTTCGAAATTTAGTGAAAAAACCATAGGTTTCACACACGTTATAGTTAGGAATTAGCATTTAAAAAACCTTAGAAATTCAGTGAAAAAAACCATAGGTTTCACACATGTTATAGTTAACTGGACATTTTACTCGTAAAAAACCATTGAAATTGCCCCGTTATAGTTAGTTCAGCTAACTATAACTCGCGCGCCCGCAATGCACTGCTGATGACGTCACATATTACATCACTCATGACATGGTCAGTGACATCACTCATGACATCACTGATGACATCTCAAATGACATCACTGATGACATCATCCTTGTGATAGAGTGGCAGACCTCCTCTTCCCCTAATATAACCTTTGATACACACAATCAAAAATAGAAATTAAAATTTTAAAAACAATGGACATACCAATACCAGTTACAACAACCTATACAGTAATTCTAAGATCCAAATACACATCCACTCATTCACCAACAGTCCTAAACAGTCACTCATACATGTACTCACTCATCATATGTACTCATACACGTATACATCCTGTTACACAATGCCACTCATCCATAGAGGTACTCACACACATAGTCAGTCATGCTAATAAAGAATCAAACATACATTTACTTGCATATACAGTTATACACACACCACCACACTTACTTCTACGGAAACTTACACATACTTAGTCTTTTAAACAATCACTTATAGAAACACATACTTATTCATACAGGAACTCTTTCAATCTCTCACTCTCACATATACTCACATATATACACCAATAGTCACATATACTAGTTTAAAACATATGTAGTTACTCATAAAGACACTATTGAGACAGTCATTCACTCACTAACACACCCATACATACACTCATCCACCCATACAGTCCTGCACACATGCTGTCTTCAACACATACAAACAATGAGTCACTCATTCATGCACCTATGCACTACGTAATACCCCTCACCGAACCAGACACTCACACTCATACTGATACTCAAAAAATCTACTAATAACCTATTTAGACACTCATGTAGCTACACACCAACCCATGCAGCCACTTATACACAAAGTGAGAGACTGATACAGATATTTACATATTTAAACATTACTCACTAAGCCATGTATTCACTATGATACACTTAATCAGTCAGTTACACAATCAATTTTTCAAAAACAAATCATCCATTTAGACACTTATATACCCATTTATTCTTCCATCGACTTTGAGATATACATATATAAAACATATTTAATTTTCAGAAAAACACACATTCACTGGATGATGTCATCAGTGATGTCATCAGTGATGTCATTTGAGATGTCATCAGTGATGTCATGAGTGATGTCACTGACCATGTCATGAGTGATGTAATATGTGACGTCATCAGCAGTGCATTGCGGGCGCGCGAGTTATAGTTAGCTGAACTAACTATAACGGGGCAATTTCAATGGTTTTTTACGAGTAAAATGTCCAGTTAACTATAACATGTGTGAAACCTATGGTTTTTTTCACTGAATTTCTAAGGTTTTTTAAATGCTAATTCCTAACTATAACGTGTGTGAAACCTATGGTTTTTTCACTAAATATATATATATATATATATATATATATATATATATATATCGTGCTCTCGCTCCGTCTTGAGCCCTGCACTCGCGATCGGGTGCTTTCATGCACGGTGACGGAAACCGTGCGGATTCCAAATCCCCCGCTCGTGGCCAAAAAACACCAGCACTCACAAGAACGCTCCTCTCAAGTATTTAATTGAAAGGTCTACACACACACTAGACGCGTTTCGGCTTGCCGCCTTTGTCAATAGATATATATATATGACGAGAGACCTATTTAACAATGGCGGACACTTTCAGATCTGCAATTTTCAGTCGACTGTCATTGGCGGTCCATCCTCCAATAAGAGTGAACTATAGAACATTTCAAAAAGGCTCATGCCGTGTTACCTGGTCATGTCACCTGCATTGAAAAAGGCACATATGCCGAAACGCTTCTGCTAGATTAATAAAATATATGGATCAAATCCGCTGAGTGCGCCGTTTTACTCTTTATGAGGTGGTTGGTGAGAAAAGTATTACTCGATGGCCAATATCGTGAGAGGCACCCGTTCTGAAATGGTCTTCAGCAGCAAGAAGTGGCATTTGGTGGAAATCTATATATATATATATATATATATATATATATTTATATACACACATTGTTTTCAAACCATGCCCAAGAGCTTTTGAGAATGCACTCTGCAGCCTGACGCCCGTCCAGTTTAAACTTCAATTTGTCACAGCATTCCTGGAATAATTATCACCCGACGCGTTTCGAGGTTCACTACCTCTTATTTATGGGCTGCTTTCACAAAACCAATACACGGATTATTCTCCTCTTTTAATGTAAGCATTTTATTAGCTCTTCGCCCCCAGTGGGCTGTGCTTGGTGCCTAATTATCATCTAGAGCATGCTGGGACTCGTAGTTCGTAGTCACAAGGGGAACAACTTGATTACCCACAGTGGGTTCCGTGTATACTTTGCCATTTAAAAGTTAATTTTTACCCTTTGTAGGTTCCCAAATTCTGGTCCAAGTTCTTTTCATCTGGCAGGTTGCGCTGAAAACGGTTTGAACGTAGTTTCAATCCTCAGCCTCTTAATTATTGAAAGATGGTGCTGTTCTCCACGGCGCGGGCCGCCATGAAAAAACAAGCATTGGCATAACCAATAGGTCTCGCTTTTGGGACCTTACAAGTATTTAGTAATGCAGCACAATATCCTTGGTACAACAATATCAACTGTTGCATGTCTAAACACATATAAGGTCCCAAAGGTGAGACCTATTGGCTATGCCAATGCTTGTTTAAATCAGCACACGTTTTGAGTGGGTCTTGGGAGCTCTGAGGTTTACACGCATTCATATAAGCTGTCTGAACGCTCACTACATGCACGATACATAAACAGGGCTTTCCTGCACGAAGTACACATATGATAGCAGACTTAGCGCCTGTCAAAACTGCAATTACCCTCTCCCAGAGCTCGGTGAAAGAGGCCAACGCACCCTCCCATCACACAGGATATATATGAGCAAATTAACCCAGATGACAGAGACAGAGACACCATTTTCTTCATGAAGCACACTTTTAAAACCTGAATGAAGAAACTACGGGAGTATGACTTACAATTACAAGATGCTTCTTTCAGGGGAAAATTCTATATTCCTGTATAAAACAAACCTGCTGTTTGGAGAAACTGAAAAGACTGTAGCATAATCACTATTCATCAAATCAGGACAAAAGAAAAGAAAATATTACACTTCACAGAACTGAAAAGGAGACATCCGTTTCCCCAGTAAGAATAATAGGCCTGCTTAACATTGCACAATACTATTATGTAGTGGAGAAGTGTGGCTCAATGGTTAGAGCAGCAGACCCTGATGCAAAGGTCTGGCCCGGGGCCAGGGTTCAATTCCCTGCCTCGGCGGGTCTTGGGCTCAAAAATTCCACAGACCTGATAATTCTCGCCTCGGTGCCTATTCCAATCATGGAGTCCCACTCTGCAACTCTGGGCAGTAGCTTGCTTAATCTCCACAACGGCCCCCACAACGCTAAGGATTCCAGGCCTCCACCTTGGGGGTGCCCAGGAGTGAACGCCTCACAGGGAAAGCCAGGATGGGTTCCACAGCGGTATTTGTACAAGCGCCTTGAGACCCTTGCGGGTGAGTAGTGTGCAATACAAGTATCAATTTACATTTACAGTGAAAGAAAGTGAATACCCAAGTCCTGTAATTGCTTCTTTGTTTCACTGCTAGCACTGAGATCAATTAAAACAGGAAAACCAATTACAGCTCCAAGATTAATATACATTTAACTAAAGACAATGTCCATCTATTCTTAAAAACTGAGTGATTGGAGACTGAACGAAAGTATAACATCACATAAACATACCGGGCAACTAACTAGACACCTAAAAAGATGGAAAAATCGGGTTTAAAAAAAATTGTAAATCACAGAACCAGAAACCACTTGCAGATTCTCTGCATATTTTCATAGACTGTCCTGTCACTTCAAATTGGTCGAAAAGTACACTGCGTTTAATTCTAAACACACAACTTAATATGATATATGCCATTAAGTAAAGAACATGTATGTAAAGTGTGATGCAAACCTACATATATTTAGGCGATAGAGAGTGGCAGACAGGCAATGCAAAGGATTCTTGTTGTATCAACTGAGTAGTAAATCCACTATATATCTGGTATGATGAGGGTAATGATATTGGTAGGTTCTTCTCTTTATTGTGCTCACCATATTTACACATATCAGCTTGTTATAGTCTAAATTAGCATTATCATTAAAATTAGGAGTGTGCAAAAGTTGTGTAATTACACAAAATGTTAGGGAAATAACTGAAAATGTAAACCCAACATTTAGCGCTATATTTTAGTGAGAAATGTGCTCTTTCACCATTTTGAACTCAAAAAGGAATATCATTTTATAGCCTACAAACTTGACATAAAGACGTCTGCTAGAAGTCCATTTTGTTAGCTGTCTGGAACATACATATCTCCAACTAATCAAATCTACATTTGGTTTAATGAATATACATTTGGACAGACTAATGTGAATTCATATTAAATTAATATGAATAAATTAATGTGCAACTGAATCTACCAGTATAAAATTGCCTCAAAAAATGTACTTTTAGAACCATGAATACACACTCACATTAACAAGTACAGACATATAGTATGTCCATGACATCACATTTACCGGAGATAACTAAAGATGCGCAAAGTGAACAGATCTTGAAAAAATCATCGTTTTTAAGGACAATCCTAGTATTGCATGCACGTTCATTCTGCTAAACAAACATGAAAAGATACATCTATACTGTACGCTACACAACCCTGTGTAGTCATCGCTATTCACATAATACAAGATTTCCAATAATAGTTAAGGGTGCAATGGGTGCAGATGGGAAAGGTGCCAGGAATATCAACCCCACAGGAAAACACTTATTGTCAAAAATATATTTTTGCCTGTAGTGCTTCACACTCCGCCCCAGTAAAAAGGGGCGTGCTAGCAGCTCCCACTTCCAATATGGCACTGTTGGCTAGCCACAGCAAGTGGCGCATTATAGCAGTGGTACATTAGTTACAAAGTTCAGAGTTTTATGCAAAACCCTCAACGATCACTATTGTCCCGCAACCCACTGCATGGCCCTATGCATTGTATAGTGCTATAACGTTTTACAAAGAACCTTAACAGATGTGTTCAATACATCTGAGACTTTCCATTTTGAGGAACTTGTATCAATTGTAACCTTTACATTCACTGACATCTTTCATCATTTAACTGAATTATAATTCGTTGTGTTCTATGTACCACTTGTTACAGCAGATTATGGACCACAATAGTTAAGAAATGTCTTTTAGTCGACCCAGTGATACCTTGTATCAGTCTTAGAAGGATGAGAAGATGAGATGCCATCAATGGGATCCAAACTGTGACCTGCAGACTGCACTTAGATCCCTGCCACGGGTGCAATACTGGATCATATAATAATCACACATGTGCATATCACACATGCATTAAGTAAAAGAACTGATAAGTCATCGAATAAATCGTTGATGGCTTGTTGCTGACACGCAGGTAATGGGTTCAAATCCCAGCAAGGCAGTCTGTACCTTCAATCCTTCCAGTGTAGGTAACTGAGCCCCATTAAACAGGGTATTAGTAACAGCGGTAATGACATCACTTAGAAGGAAGGATATAGAAAATCATTTAACCGGGTGTCAACTTTTCTTTGTTCATGTAACATTTAAAGAGCACTGAGTGTTGTGGAGGCCTTATGGCAGGAGTGAAATAAACCGCTCTGGGTGTCCGCCTCGATCAAATTTCACATGCAGATAAACCACTTGGAAGACCTAGCGCTTCTAAAAACGCTGGAAATTGTTACTGTGATTTGAGGGTAAAAAAGGAATTTAAATGAGATTGGATTTATCTATAGTTTGTGAACCCGTAGAATAAGTAAAGTCGCCCTCATTAAGTATACAGAAACATAGCATATGCAGTATTTAAATCCATAATGCATGTTTTGATTCTATGCATTAATAATGATGCCAAGCAGTTAAAGCTGTAATAAAGCACATTTAGTTAACTCTCCAGACTGTATGTGCATTCGCTCTCACAAATACAGACTTGGACGATGGACGCACATTCATTCTAAAAATGTAAACACGTACAGTATACGGACCATAAAAGAAGTCCGAGTCATCCCAGGAAAAAAACAATATTAAATTTGAGCCCCACTCAACAACTGTGAAAGCTATACATAGAAGGAATGGAAAGCCATGGTCTACGCCTTATGTTAACGATTCTCACTTAAAAAATATGGAAATCAACTGGAAAAAAACATTTTCAGTGGAGTAAAGGTAACAATGAATACAGATGGCAACCCTAAACAAGCATTGGCTGTGCGGCCGTAAAAGTAACGCCACGCGGCCGTGAAACCAAAAGTCATCGGGATGACGCGCTCTGTGTAAAGCACGCGAGGAATGTGCGGGCAGCAGTTAAAGGCGGAGCGTGGCGCGTGCGCTTGTGCACGTGACTGCAAGCTGGTGGCCGCTTATGTAGCACTTCAAAAACCCACTTAGTAAATGAGTGTCATCAGTGATGTCATCAGTGATGTCACTGACCATGTCATGAGTGATGTAATATGTGACTTCATCAGCAGTGCATTGCGGGGGCGCGAGTTATAGTTAGCTGAACTAACTATAACAGGGGATTTCTAGGGTTTTTTACGAGGGAAATGTCCAGCTAACTATAACCCCCCTGAAACCTATGGTTTTTTTAGTGAATTTCTAAGGTTTTTTAAATGCCAATTCCTAACTATAACGCCCCTGAAACCTTTGGTTTTTACAGTGAATTTCAAAGGTTTTTTAAATGCCAATTCCTAACTATAACGTGCATGAAACCTATGGTTTTTTCAGTGAATTTCAAAGGTTTCAAATGCTAATTCCTATCTATAACTTATCTCTGAAGATATCATGTTTAATGATTTTGATTGGATTTCTATATTTTTCAAATTCAGTGTGTCAATTTCATTAATTATCTTTTTTTTAAAATAGTTTTTTATCACCATTTTTTAAACTTATTTTTTCAATTAATTCTTTTAAAAATTAAAAATTATTATTTGAACTTATTGGGTTTTTCAAACATATTTTTTTATATTTTTCAAAATATTTTATTAACTATATGTTCAAAAATGTATTTTATATATTTTTTTCAATGTTTTTGGATCCGCGCACACTATGCGCACCGTTCTCGATCCCTACGCAATATCATCCGCGCATGGTATGCGTTGGGTACGTGTTTAGTGCACGATCGCAATGCGATCGGTACGCGACTCCCAGCCTATATGCGAGACGTTCGATGTACGTAACGCGACGTTTATGCGCTTCCGCGATGCGTCATCTGCGTTTATGACGCGGTGGGTGCGCGGATCCCGCAAAGTATTTAACATTTAAAAAAAACATTTGTATGTATTTTATGTGAATATCAATTGAAGACAAACTCTACACTAGTCTTAAAACTAAAATATTTTTACATCTAATCCTATAATTTTTTTTATTCAATTTCGTGGATGCGCTCTGGGTGCATGCTGCGTACGCGCAGGGTGCGCAGATCCCATGTGACCTGCAAAAAAAGAGATTTGATTGGTTCATTACACTTCCTCTTCTAACTATTGAAAGACCCCACATATTTCAATCATTCTTCTTTGACCTTCTTTAGAGCACCATCTCTTTGGAGAGAAGAAGATTTTTTAGACTAAGTTTACACTTAGCTCTTACTTTTTTCAACCAAAAATGGCTTCAGGGCAGCAGGCATCACCTGCATCACCTCATACTTTTGAGGATGAATTTTTGCCGGAGGCACCACCCAAAAGTCGTTTTTCTTCAGTGGTGTGGAAATTTTTTACTTTTCCCGAGGGGCAGAGTAAGACCAATGCCACCTTGGTCACGTGCAAGATTTGCAAAAAAGTCCTGTCGCGAGGGGATCCTAACAAGAAATACTCGTCGTGCGGCATGGCAAGTATGATGAAGCACATGAGGGCACTTCATCCAAACAATCTTGCACAAGAAGAGTGCCGACGGATGAGAAACACTCCTGCTCCTGCGCCATCCACCTCATCGCAGCCGAGCACATCAAGAGTGCATCCATCAGCCCAAACCTTGGACATCTGTCCTCAATTTCAATTTTTAAAAGTGCTCTGCACTAAGTGCAATAAGACTTTGTGCTATGGTGAGCAGTCGATCGATCTGATCTGCCGCCGGCAAGAAAGTCACATTTGCTATTTTTTTTTTTTTTTTTTTGTTCCTTGAAGTTCATTATTTGGTTTCTCCTGTTTTGTTTTTTCTTTTTTTTTTTTGCAGAAAAACCCCAAAAAATTAAAAATTGTTCAGAAAACCCCAAAAAAATTATAAAAGAAGAAAGAAGAATAAAAAAAGTTCTTGTAAGAACTAACTTTCCTGGTTTAAAAAAAGAGCTACATTTCTTTGTTAGTGTTAGTTTAGATGAATGTATGTGTAGTACGTAATCGACTGAATGAATGCATTAGTAGCGTATGGTGAATGTATAAGTGCAGAAGTATGAGGAAGTGCTGCAGCATCACACAGTAACCTCTTTAACTGCAGTGTGCTGTAGTACTTCCAAAGCACAGGGATGCAACATATGTACATAAATATGTTGCAAATCTATGCTTCTCTCTGCACGGCTGCTTAAACTGCAGCCATGTGGTGACACAGGCACCCTTGCACCATAGTGCAAGGATATCTGTGTCATGTGCTGTTTGTTTTTCTACAGGAAGACACACCTTACTGCACAAAAACAATGAGAAAATACATTTTTCTCCTTCAATGTATTCTGAACATTTCAGCATGCACTGAAGATATAAAAATGTGGAGAAATTAAAACAATTCTCCTTGTTGTGCTTTCCTACACCAATTTTAGAATGGTGCAGCATTCATTCACACACATATCAAGATTTATGATTTCTGATAAATCTAGACATTTGTCTTGTTCTATGAGTATTAAGTGCAATCATGCACAACAACACTTATAGAACACCCTTTCAACACAAAGTGGTGTGCATGATGAGGTTAAATTTACATGGAGTATAAAAAGTGCACAGAGTGCCTTTTCCTCTCTTTGTAAATATGAAAGAGTATCTTGCACAATAACTATGTTACAAAATGTGACATATTTCCGTTTTTAAATTTCCTTGCGAATCATAGAAGGTAAGCACAGAGTTTTGTCTGCAAAGATGTTCAAAGAAGAATGATTGAAATGATTGCAGTCCTTCAATAGCTAAAATGGGAAATATTATGAACCCCTCAAATCTCTTTTTTTGCAGGTCACATGATATCTGATTATGGTCAGATTTCAAAACTACATAAGCAGAGTATTTTTAGAAACGTGTTTCAACTTTGTAGCTTCTTGTAGACCTCTTCATTCTGCATATTGAGACTTAGTTAAACTTACCTTCACAGTAATAGGAATAAAAAATGGTATACATTTTTTTCTGTTTTTCATTCAAATATAAATTCATATAAATTGCTTATTTTAAAATTTGGATCTGTGAAAGTAAAGGAAAAAAAAATTATAACATGTAATAATAAATTTTTTACAACACAGCATAATTTCCACAAAGTAATTTTTTTGCCTTTTTTGCTGTTCTCAGAATATATTAAATTTCACTAAAAATAGTGATTTCAATCGTACTCATCACTTAACAGCGGGCAAAAAAAACACAATCTCAAAGATTGTTAAAAAAAAACAACATGCCATTCTCAAAATACAAATCACAGATATATAAAATGCACACAGCTAACAACATTTTTTAACTTTAACTTACAAAAACTGTAAATGATGTGGCTTTAAAATAATCACCAAATCTAAAGATGAATTTTTGCAGGATGCACCACGCCCACAACGTTTTCCTTCAGTGATGTGGAAATGTTCTACTTTTCTCGAGGGGCAAGCAAAGTCCAATGCCACCTTTCTAATGCACAAGATTTTCAAAAGAGTTCTGTTACGAGGGGATCCTAACAAAATACTCATGCGGCACAGCAATTATGATGAAACACCTAGGGACCCTTCATCCAAACAATCTTGCACGAGAAGAGTGCAAACAGATGAGAAACACTCCTGTTCTGTATCTGTAAAAAAGAATCACAAATAAATGTATATTAATAACTTTCAAAATTATACTATTCCATTACTGTACAAACACATTTTATATAAATACTGACTAAAAACTATAGCCCTGAACCACAAGTGTGACGATGGTTAAAACACTACATGCATAGTGCATACTACTCTGAAGCAGTTCATGCCCTAAAGCCTACCTCACTAAGGGCCTCATGTAGGTAGCTAAATACCGGTATTTAGGCATTTGCGATGTAGGAGGCGTGATTTCAGGATTCGGTAATTTACCGAATCGGTAATGGATCGGTAAAATACCGATTCGGTAAAATACAGATTCGGTAAATTACCGAATCCTGAAATCATATGTAGGGAGCACTCAAAAGAGTGAATATTAGTATTAAGAATTCGGTATTTACCACCAAATACAGGTTGGTGATAAATAACGAATACCTTGCAAACAGCTATAGTTTGCTGATTTAAAAGTGCCATGTGGCAGACATACATGCCCTTAGGGCATGTATGTGCGCCACATGTGCACACATGCACGAATCCGGGGTGCAACAGGGTGTCAATGTGACACCCTGCCACCCATGATAATGCCTCCCCTATTACCGATTCGGTATTTACCGAATCTGTAATAGTAACTGGCTTCCCATTCATTCCTATGGGCCTCCAGGCCCATAGGAATGAATGGGAAGGGATGCATTATTACCGATTCGGTAAATACCGATTCATAAATACCGATATTTACTGAATCGGTAATAATTACCAATTATTTATCTACATACTATTAACCGATTCATAAATACCGAATCGGTAAAATTCGGTATTTATTAATCGGTGAATAGTATGTTACCTACATATGGCCCCAAAACACTACATGCTAACTGACTAAATGATTACAGTACTATAAGGAGACACACTGGGTGAGTGACAGGATGTTTGCTAGAAGTGTATGAATACTAACTAGGGAATTGAAGGTGTGAAACACAACTGTGTAGGTGATTACTAGAGGAGTGCAAGGGGAGTGACGGGTGATTGCTGGAAGTGTATGGATACTGACTGGGGATTTGAAGGTGTGAAAGACAAGTGTGTAGGTGGTTAGAGGACTGCATGCATAGTGGATAGGGGTTTGAAGAAGTCCATGTGCTATCGCCTGGCTCAGTGCATGAATACTTAGGCAGTGACTGAATCATTAAAGTACTAGAAAGAGAGTGTCTTGGTGAATATATGTGTTTTGGTTTTGGCACAGTGAATGGATTAGTACATGGTGTTGAATGGGTCACTAGAGGACTGCAAAGGGAGTGACAGGGTGTTTCCTGGAAGTGTATGGATACTGACTAGGGAATTGAAGGTGTAAAAGACAAGTGTATAGTATGTTAGAACACTACATGCATACTGCATAGACATTTGAAGCAGTCTATTTGGTACTTAGAAACTGACTACATCATCAGACTACTTCTAGGGCAGTGCTTGGGTAAAACTTTTAAATTTTCTGTTCTGCCACAGTGAAGAGAATAGTACATGCTACTGCACCTTAGTGTAAACCCTGACTCATTTTATCAATGCATAAGCAAAGACTAGCTTCTAATGCTACTAAAACTTGACAACATGACAGGTTTTAAAACAGTTATCTGTCAGCAAATACATGATGTTACCAAATGCTTCTCTCACAGTGATCCCAAATACACACTAACTCACAGTGTGATTCTAGACAAGCACCACTATCCCTAGGAGTTTACCAAAACTCATTCACTACAGTGCAACTGGTAAGGGAACTGCACACAATCTACATATTTCAGGACTGCACTTTTCTGTCAAAGCCTGACTCATTTAATCAAAGCATAAGCCATAACTGTCTTCTAATGCTACTAAAACTTCACAACATGACAGGTTAAAACAGTCATCTGTCAGCAAATACACGATGTTACCAAATGCTTCTCTCACAGTGGTTCCCAAATGCACACATACTCACTGTGTGATTCTAGACAAACAACACTATCCCTTGCACTATACCAAAACACATTTCTTCATCTAGAAGAAGTACTACATTTTAGTATAGAAACATAACATAACTCATTTCACAAATTCATAAACAATGACTGGCATCCGTCAGGGTTGTGTATTAGCACCGTTTTTATTCTCACTTTTTATCAATCAGATTGACTCAATTTTATGTAAACTACCCTCGGATGCTCCTAGTATAAATGGGAACGCAACCCCAATTTTATTGTACGCTGATGATGCCGTACTCCTGTCAAGAACACAGGTTGGGTTACAACGCCTTATAGACAGATTTGTGACATTTATCAAAGATAGAAAATTGGTAGGTAACAAGACCAAGACATTTGCAATGGCATGTGGGAGGAAAGTTAAATTAACTACCACCACCTTTTATATTGATAAAGCCAAGATTGAAACTGTCAAATGGTTTTGCTACCTAGGAATAACATTCTCAGGAGATGGGAAATGGATTCAAGAAGATGAAAATGTCAGATCGAAGATGATCAGAAATACTAATAGTATTTTTAGATTTGCTGCTAAATTGGGTCAAAGGAGAATAAAAGAAATGATGACAATTTATAACGCCAGATGTATTTCAGCTGCACTATACGGGGCGGGCGTGTGGGGACACCATAGTTTGAATGCACTACAGGATGATGAAAACAAGTTTTTAAAAAAACTTTTATGTGTTCCCCTATCAGCTTCTACTCTGTTAATTCATAAGGAAGTAGGTATAGACTATGTTGCGGATTTAGCCTCTTGACGTCCATTATCACTCTGGCGATCTATTTGGTCTAAAACAGAAACGATCTTTACACAATCAATTATCAAAGATTGCTTGAGGCTTGATAACTCATTATGTATACCCTGGCTGAATTATATTTGTTATTGGTTTGATCTTTTATTCAATTGTAATGTCCGCCTGAACCCTGAGGCATCAGGATTGATATCTAAGAAAGACCTAAAAATGAAGTTTCTCTCATACAAGAATGCGGCTAGAGAGAAGCAGTCTAGAAATCTAACAACTATTGTACAGTATAATGATCTGAATCTGAGTAAAGGTTTCCAGGCCTACCTCTCCTATGTCACACGTACCTCTCACCATTTTGTTTTAACGCGCTTAAGGTTGGGGATTGTCCATCACTTAGTCTCTTTCCCCCATATGAAAATTAGATCTGATAATATGTGTCCTTGCGACAACGTCTCAAAACAAAGCTGCTGTCACTTTTTATTGTTTTGTAAATTTTATAGCCATTTTAGGAGGTTTTATCTAAAACCCATCTTTTTAAAATATAATGTTCGGTCCACTAAAACTGCTTTGAAGTTATTAACAACTCTGGAAAGCACGGATATTTGCTTTTTTACCGCAACTTATGTGCTAAAATGTGTTTCTATAAGGAAGTCTATAATCGCTCCGGTATAGCTCCTGTTGATCTGCGTATTTTGCACATCTGTCTAGTACTGTTAGCAATTCTTTATGCATTACAAAAGTTTGAGCTCTGTTTGAGCTGCATTTGCACTTTAGGTTTTTACCATTTTTTGCACTATTTATGCACAGCTTTCAGCACTTTGCCACTCTATGTGAATTTGTATTTTATTTTTGAAGGTCCCCCTGTTTTTTTAAGAAAATGTGTTCATATTTATGTATAAAAGATAGTGTATATTATGTAGTAGGCCTTCCTATATAATATGTAAAATTTTTAATATCTGTTTTATGTGTTTGTCTGCTTATATGGTTGTACTTTTCCAACCGAATAAAGCTTTTGAAATGAAAATGACTGGTTTCTAATTCTACCAAAATATAAAAACAGCACAGTTATCTGTCTGCAAACACATGAAAAACACAAATGCTTATCACAGAATGGTTTCTACATGCACACACACTGTCAATAAGATTGTAGAGAAAAAAAGTACTCCCTACACTTTAGCAGGATAAATACATTAGTCTGATTAAAATCAAAATAGTCTACATACATCCCCTCACAAATAAATAACTAATCTTTCAAGTTCTTTTGTAGATTAAGAAGTATATCAGTCACTCACCATATTTTCTTTTACAGAATCTCTGCATTGTGCACCTCTCAGCAAAAACAAAGAATGGAAAAGTTTCCCTTTCATTTTCCATACATATACATGTAAACATCAAATCACAATCCTTCACACATGAACTCGAAAGCAAACACACATTTCTATTGGTTAAACATTTCAACCCTTTCCAACTGAAATACATTTCAACCGTTCCCCCAATCTGCCTTCTGCCTGTTACCATAGAAACAGGTCATGGAACACTGCACTGAGCACACAGGTCAGAAGTTCAGCACACAATGTTGCTACTCAAGAGAGTAAGTGTGCTTCACTTTTCAACATATCAGCTTATCATATGTAATGTTCCTTACAATCTGTTTTTGTTAACCAATAAGAATCATACCTTTAAAAAACAGAAATATACGCTCTACCTTTCAGTGTACAAAGTAGTCATACAACCAATGATGTCTTGTCTTTTTTTTAAAAAATTCAGTGGATCCGCGCACCCAACGCGATAGGATGTGCGCACCGTGCGCGCATTTCGCCGTTTTTTTTTTTTAAAGGGGGCCCCCTAATAAGTGATGTCAGCAATGCGCTTTATTTTAATCAATTCTTTTCATATTTATTTTTGTTACATTTTGTGAATCAGTAGACTGTTGAAATGATACAGAACTATGATGAAGCTGTAGCCGATCCACGGCGTAATCACAGTTATTTCAGTTTGGCACCGATAAAGCCGATACACGGCGGTATGGTTTCATATGTTTCTTTGAATATGAGGAAATTAATTGAAAATGTAAGGTCAAAGCGTTTAATATGTAATGCCTTGTAATTATTTTAAATTTGTATTCGAGTGTTTGCAAACCACACTCTAACATGGTGCCGTATACTGCAAGGGTATTGTCCTCAGTTGATTTCCATGCTTCATCATGTCATGTGATTCACGTAATGCACTTTAAAATATGCTGCTTTTTGGCGCGCTTAATGAAAACATTCGACTAAGGCATAGCCGAAACGTGTTATGTCCTTCATACTTTCTGTGATTGCTATGAAATAAAGGATTTAAAGATTGCAGAAGTTTCCCACTGAGTGCTTTCCGAAGTCTGTAATAAATGAGGAGTGAGCGCGTATGTGTAAACGCGAATGCACCTTCGTGTTAGAAGCACCCGTCCAGAGAGTGCGCTGTCCTGAGGTACAGTTGAAGCAACGATATATATATATATATATATTCACATAAAAAACCATAGGTTTCACACATGTTATAGTTAGCTGGACATTTTACTCGTGAAAAACCATTGAAATTTCCCCGTTATAGTTAGTGCAGGCAACTATAACTCACGCGACCGCAATCCTCTGCTGATGACGTCAGATATTACATCACTGTATTTAGACACTTATTTACCCATGTCTTCTTCCATTAATTTTTAGCTATACATATATTACAAATATTTTTTTTTCAGAAAGACACATATGTCATCAGTGATGTAATATCTGACGTCATCTGCAGAGGATTGCGGTCGCGTGAGTTATAGTTGCCTGCACTAACTATGACGGGGGAATTTCAATGGTTTTTCACGAGTAAAATGTCCAGCTAACTATAACATGTGTGAAACCTATGGATTTTTATGTGAATTTGCAAGGTTTTTTAAATGCTAATTCCTAACTATAACGTGTGTGAAACCTATGTTTTTTTCAGTGAATTTGTACGGTTTTTTAAATGCTAAGTTATGTATTTTTTTTTTTTAAGGTTTTTCACCGTGCGCGTACCGCCCACGGTACGCAGTTCGCGGAATTTTTCCGTTTCTACCGTACGCGCACGCGACGCGTACTCCGCGATTTTTCGCAAAAAAATTTAAGGAAATTTTGGCCCTTGGGGGTCCTTCTGGGACCCCCTGACAAAGGCTAGGGGGTCAGGAACTGTCACGTTCTCCACCTTTGTTTTTCACCCCCTCAGACTGCGAGAGACAAAATGGCGGCCGACACTTCCTGGTTTCGACCGATTCGAATGTTTACTAAGATCTAACAACCAATCAGAATCGCGCTCGCGCACGGCAGCGTGCGCGTACGGTAAGTTTTACCGTACGCGCACGGTGCGCACTTATAGATATATATATGCTTTTAAATGCTATTTTCTCAGGAAATACTGAACAGATTTACACCAGACCTGCAAAAGGCACATCCCTGACCTGAGGACTACCTCTCTGCCAAATTTCAAGTAATTCTGTTCAGCCCTTCGGGCTGTAGCTTGGACTAAAGGTCCTATGGAAAAATGCATGGGGAAAACGTGTTTTGGGACCCCCCCTTTTTCTCAGCCCCCGCTTGACGAATCCCCCCGAGACTTTCAGGGAAGGAGCGGAGCGGAGCGCCCCACCTATTTTGAAAATTTCGCGAGGATTGGTCAATCGGCGCCAAAGGTTTTCCAAATAGAATGTTGCGGATTTCCTATGGAAACACGATCCTAACTATAACTATCTACTGGCGACCACCAGTAGATAATATATATATATATATATATATATATATATATATATTCTTTGATTCCCTCGCCTCCTACGTTCCTCTGGCAAAAGTCACGGCACCACAGCAGGGTAAAGTTCAATTTCCATTATTAAAACACCATTGTGCAAAAGTGCAGGGGTTAGGACGGCCTACGCGTTTCGGCTACCATTATCCTTCTACTGGACCATAGAGTCCCCAACGTCTAGACAGTATTCAAAGTGCTATGTGCTATTGCCCTTGTTTGTGTTTATTAAAAACACTAGACTGTCCACCTCAACAAAATAAAATGGCACAAATCTGTCACCATTTTTCCTCTTCTTTACACTGTAAAGTACATTTAAAGGATAAAGTGCAAGTGCTGTATGTTCATCTAACAGTTTTTACCTCTGAAAATGTTTTTGAAATTTTTTAGTCGTCATTACTACAATCATACATTTGTATTTCCAAACAGTCATTTGTCCAACACCAATATGAGAAGGATAGAAAATTAAGGATAAACAATTATTACAAAAGTTGTGATCTCTTCAAACCTTTTCTAATCCTACCATTTCTAACTTTCTTATTCTTTTCGCATCTCTTTTTATGGGCTCTCATTAATGGTTATCCGGGTATCAACCACACATTTTCATCTACCCATATCATAGTAAAGTACTATTAAAAAGGGATAATACATTTTGACCTTTACCCTCTCTTATCAGTTTGTGAATGGATAACAATTTACTAATCCCAAAAATGACAAATCAACTCAAAATGTCTAAGTTGTAGTTCCAATAAGTGCCTCAATTAGACGTTCTTACTCTGCATCAAATTTCCTCCCAATACTCAAATTAATGACCATCATTTTGATCCTACCATTTGTCTGGTAATTATAGTGAAAAACAGTGATGATAATTCATTCTTTTTCTTTGTAAAGTACATAACCAGATCTATATGTAGAAACTTTTAAATCCATTGCTAAATGCATGTATACTAGTTATTTCACCATTTCATATGTAAGTACCGGTAGTATGTATAAAACAACTTAAAACGTGAGGATCCAATTCATACCCCATCTCCCTCTCAGGGTATTTTCAACATGATTTTGATAATCTATATGTTCAATTGTCAAGTCCAATGTCCAGGTTAGACAACCAATTTCATTAATACATATTTACAAGACAATCCGACTCATGAGCAAAAAGAAAGAGAGAGAATAAGATCATCTTAAAATTAAAAATAGATCAAATACAGTGTGCCTTAACTATTTATAGATGTACAAATAGTTCTGCATCAAGATTATGTCCGTATGGATATTCCGTGCCCATCGCTAATATTAATCTTGATTCCATTTTGCTTAGTTTTAGGTTTCGATCACCACCTCTCTCAGCCAGTTTCACAATTCTAATTCCTGAATATCTCAATTGGCTATTGTCACTTTGGTGGTATTTGTGAAAATGTTTTGCCATTGGATAATTCAGATCTTTATTTTTTATAGCACGTAGAAGTTGCAAAATCCGTAGCTTTAGTTTGTTAATTGTGCTACCCACATAATATTTTTTACAAGGGCACACTAATCTGTAAACTACATATTTTGACTCACATGTTATGTGATTTAGATTTTTTTCTGTTTTGCCATTTTGTAATTCATAAGTAGTTAAATTGCAGCCATGTTCACATGCACGACATTTGGCAAATTTCCAGAACCCTGGTGTATTTAGCCATGAGATCTTTTTTGGCTCTCTTTTCTCCAGATGGCTTTGAGTTAAGATATCTCTCAAAGATGCTGTTCTTTGATAAGTTATACTGGGATGCATTGATAAACTCTCTTTCAGTGTATCATCTAGTCGTAGTATTTCCCAATTTTTGCTTATCACTTCTTTAAAAACTCCACTCTGATTGTTAAAATTCATGATTAGATGTGTTGTATTGTCTGTTATGTCCTCTTTTTCATCAGGTTTTCTTTTTGAGGGTACTAAGAGGCCAGTTCGCTTTCTCAAACAGACCATAGATTTTGCATTCATGTTAATATCCAACGGGTATCCCCTCTCCAAGAAACAACTGCTCATCTCTTCAATTTCAAGTTCTAGGTCTTCAGCTTCCGAGCAATTTCGTTTTGCCCTTAACATTTGACCATAGGGTATGCTCCACTTTAAATTCTCTGTATGCCCACTGTTGGCATGCAATATGCTATTACATGATGTAGGTTTTCGATGAATTTTGGTGCATATCCTATTATTCTTGATGAAGACTTCTACATCTAAAAAGATGATACTGATGTCACTTATTGCAGATGTAAAGTTCAAATTGTAGTCATTTACTTCGAGAGAGTCAATGAAGGCTTGCAGGTCTACACGGTTCCTATCCCATATGACGAACAAATCGTCAATGAAACAACACCATGTTTTTATTTTAGAATGTTTTTTCCTTATATATATATATATATATAAATTGAGAATTAATTGTATGCTTATTTACAACACTGCTGTTGGCTGGAAGGGGGTTGTGTTGGACTTGGCCCTATTTGCAGGGTCATTCCTGAACTTTTTGCCTTCTTCCTGTGTTTTTTCTGACCTGTTGTTAGTTGTTTTATGACTCTGGGCACTTTTTCACTGCTGATCAGTGCTAAAGTGCATATGCTCTCTTTTGTAAAGGCAAGCCTGTCTGTGCCCGTCCGTGTCCCGGAAGTGGCCAGCGCCGGCTACGCTGCCAACCGGGCTCCAGGTCATCAGGGCAGATTATGTTATATGGGGGATGCTTTACGGAACATTGACGCCCACCTTTGTCCCTCCAAAGGCAAATGCAATGTTCTGGATAGCAGTATCAAGGTATGTTTGAACTGTGGCTTTAGTCTGGCACCAGGCACCGCTACCCCTGCTCATATCAGCACTCCCTCCCCAGAGTCCTTAAAGGTCCCCTCCAATTCTGCAGCCATGATCAATGTTAGATCCCTCAGGAAACATCACGCCGAGGTTTTTGATCTCCTCAATGTAAGTTCTCTTGATCTTTTGTTTATTACGGAGTCTTGGCTTGATGCCACGTCTGACCCCATTGTTACTCTTGCTACTCCAGTAGGATACAAGATTATTAGAGCTGACCGCCCAGAAGGGGAGGGGGTAGCCATCTTTTACAAAGATAAGTGGGAGTTGCAGAGTGGAGACGTCACCTCATTGGGGGCCTGCGAAGCCCTTGACTTGCACTTTTTGTACCACTTCACGCTGGAGGGTTCACTCATCTACAGGCCCCTGGGGCATGTGGGTCCATTCTTCCAGGCCTGTGGTGATGCCATTGCAACTATGGCGTTGAGATTTTCTAACTATGTTGTCATTGGGGACCTTACTATTCATCTTGACCAGATACTGGCTCCGGACGCATCAAGATTTCTGGATATCTTATACCTGGCCCAATTGGTCCAGCGGGTCTGTCTCCCTACCCATCAGGCTGGTCACATCTTGGACCCAATCTGTACCAATTTCCCCATTTCCATGAGGGACCCGTGTCCGGTCTCTTGGTCCGACCATTTCCTTGACATATTTCTCTTGGGAAGTGCGCAATGCTAAGCTCTCAGTGTGTCCTTTTTGCAAACCGGCTTTTGGTAAAATTGCCGCTGGTGCTCTCATCCATACTCTGGAAACCTCTAGACCCATTCTCTTGGGCGACCTAGAGAGTCGGCTAGATAATTTTACCAGCTGGGTATCTAAGGCTGTTGATACTCTTGCCCCGCTGAGCTCTACTAGGCCTTCTAGGGGATCTCCCTCTAAACCCTGGTACAGCCCAGAACTCAAAGAAGTAAAACACAAATTCAAGATTCTTGATCAAGCATGGCACCGCAGTGACTACTGCCCTGCAGCCAAGTGGAATCTCAGAATCAAGCAAAAAATGTATTATGAGGCAATATCTCAGGCTAAAAGGGAATTTTACAATACACGTATCGACTCTGCTAAAACAACGCTAAGGAAATATTTTCGATAGTGCAGAGCTTTACGTCGCCTTCAGCCCAAGCTAGCGCATTCCAATTTTCAGTCGCCTGGTGCAAGACTCTTTCTACTTTTTTTATGGACAAAATCCGCACAATTTAGGCAGCTTTTCTACCGGGTGTCTGCGAGATCGAGACAATGACATTGCGTTCACTGGTGGGCCCCACACATTGTGTGGATGCTTTTATACCGGTGGATTTGGCAGATTCGCTTAAAATCCTGAAGAGCTTAAAGTCTCGCTCTCCCTCTGATCTCTTCCCGGCCAGGTTGCTAGCAGCAGCAGCTGACACGATTAACTCAGAAGCGAATAGCATTGTCGATCTGTCCCTCCATACAGCTAGAGTCCCTATGTCCTGGAAACAGGCCAAGATTTTGCCACTCATAAAAAAGCCGTTATTAGACACTCGCAGTCCAGGGAACTATAGGCCTATCTCTCTATTACCTGCTGTGGCCAAGGTGTGTGAGAAGGTTGTCACCAAACAATTCACTGAGTTTGTTGAAAGAGAGGGTCTGCTGCATCCCGCTCAGTCAGGGTTCCGAGCTGCACACAGCACGGAATCGGTGCTGGTGGAGGTGGCGGAGGGGGCAGCATTGATTTTGCTTGACCTCTCTGCGGCGTTCGACATGGTCCCACACTTTCTTCTCCTCTCACAACTTGCCAGGATAGGTGTGCCGGGGACGGCCTGAAACTGGCTCACGTCCTTTCTTGAGGGTTGTGCCCAGCAGATCTGGTTGCCTCCATCTTCCTCTCTTCCTCAGGCTGTGACTACGGGAGTTCCTCAGGGCTCCTCCCTCAGCCCCCTTCTTTTTAACATTTATGTGATGCCCCCTGGTCTATCTGGCTGAGAGCCTGGGAGCTAAGGTGATGGCCTACGTCGATGACACCCAGCTGCTCTTTACCTGGTACATGGATGACAATTCTGTCGCTTCGGCTCATCACTGTCTCTCTTCCATTATTAGGTGGCTTGCGGTTGCACAACTAAAATGCAACAAGGAGAAGTTAGAGACTCTCCCGTTTTGAAAATTCCCTCCCAGGTTCAGGGAAGCTCTGTGGCCACCTGATTTTCCCCTGGCCTGCCCTCCTCGAAAGGAAGCCGGCAAAGAAGCTGGGGGTATGGTTTGATGAGAGCTTTACCTTCTCATTTCATATCAAGAAGTTGGCCGGTATCTGTTTTGATCTTCTCAACACTCTAAGAAAGTTCTTTTCTGCCACAAGCAGCAAGAGAAACGGTCACCTGTGCTCTCATCCTGTCACGGCTGGATTATGCCAATGCACTTTACATTGGCATTCCTGGCTTCCTGATAAAAAAGCTTCAGGTAGTCCAGAACACGGCAGCTAGACTACTTCTGGGCATCTCCACCAGACACAGCATGCGTCATCACTTGCGCTCCCTTCACTGGCTTCCCATAGTGGAACGGGTGGAGTTCAAATTGCTGGTCCTAGCCCATCGCGCCTTACATGGCGTTGGACCATTCTACCTGCAAAAGGGGCTTACCTTCAAGACAGTTGCGATCAGCATCCCACCGACTCGCACTGGATCCCCGAATTAAGTACCAGAGGCTGGGTGGCAGGCCTCTGACTCGAAGGGCTGCGGTAGCGTGGAATGCACTTCCCCTGGAACTACGCTATATTGAAGACCTGACAGCATTCAAGAAAAATCTGAAATCATATCTTTTCGCTTGCTAGTCTCCTTGTTCCCCTTAAGACATCGCGCTGAGACACTAAAAACATAATAACAATAACATGTAATGGATTAGTGACTTCATGATTGGCTATATGATTTACATGTAAGACCCGAGTACAGTGCACCATGTTTGCCCAGGGCCTGTAAATCAAATGCTGCTGGTGGGCTTGCAGCACTGGTTGAGCCACCCACAGAAGCAGCTTGTAAAATATAGCTCAGGCCTGCCATTGCAGAGCCTGTGTGCAGTCTGGGACTGCCATGTCGACTTGGAAAGTGCACACACTTGCCAGTCCCTAAACCTTCCCTTTTCTACATGTTAGTCACCCCTAAGGTAGGCCCAAGGTACCCCCATGTGCAGGGTGCATTGTATCTAAAAGGTAGGACATACCCTGATGTGTGTGGTGTGTCCTGATAGTGAATTACAGCCTATTTCGTTTTTTCACTATTGCAAGGCTACCTGTTCCCATAGGCCTGAATGGGCAGTTTGATTATAACATCTTATAATCCTCACTGACCCAGGGAACTAGGTAGAAATTCGAGTTTAGTATGTCTGAACTCAGAATGTTAAAATACATATTTTAGTGAAGGTGGTTTTTACATTCTGTGTTTGAAAATACCACTTTTAGAAAGTAGGTATTTTCTTGCTAAACCATCCAGTATGTCTCTGCTAGGTTTGTGTATCCAATGTCTGTTTTTTAAGTGACAGGGGGCAGGAGAGGGCCTTGGCACCCGCAGTCTGATGGGTCAGGGCTTTTCTGAATTGGACCTGCATTGAATAGAGAGTAGAGTGTGGAGATGTCCTTTCACTGACCTGAGCCCTCTTAGAATAGAGAGTAGGGGGTGGCAATTTCCTTTCACTGACCTGAACCCTCATAGAATAGAGAGTAGGGGGAGGAGATTTCCTTTCAGCTACCTGGGCCTGATCTGCTCTCAAACAGTGCTGTGTCCACCTCCTGCCAGGAAGCTGCAGCCCGGAGGACACAACTGGTTATGACTAGGTACAGACACTCTCCGCCTTCAGAGAACAATGGATTTTGCAGTATAAATATCGGGGCCCAGACCCCAGAACTTTAGATCACTTCTGGGAATCAGGACAAACCTTTGCCAAGGAGAAGAACCAAGAAAGCTGAAGGAGACTGCCCCTGTGGTGTGCTTTTTCTGGGGTTGGCCTGCTGTGGTTACTTTATTTGCCAAGGAAAGTTGAAGGAGAAGATGACTTTTGTGAACTTTTCATCATCTTGAAGAAGAAACTCCAAGGGCTTGAAGTGTGCTTGCCTCCTGCCTGAAGTCTCAGAGATACAAGACTTCATCACCAGCTCCCCCTGAATTCCCTTGCTGGGAATTCTACCTGCAGTATGGTGCCTGCTGTTGTTTGGGCAACCACGTTGACGCATCGCGTCAAAGACACCATTTTGTCGCATCGCACCAAAGCATCATCTCATCTCCGGTAAGGAACTGACGCATCACCTTCCCTGAAGCAAGGAACTGACGCAGCACCTTCCTTGCGACCCTTTTGTTTTGTTTTGCGTGACGCATCCAAGGTAATTTGAGAGTAAAGTGTTGCTTTTACCATCTACATTGAACTAAGTTATTTCTACCATTTTAAACACTTATTTTTGATTACAGTATTGTGGATTTTTGTCATTTGGCCTTGTGTTAAGTCTAGTAAAGATTACTTATTTTTCTAAACTGGTGTGGTGTCCATTTGTAGTGTTTTCACTGCATTACTGTATGTGTTCACAAATGCTTTTCTGAGATAAGCCTGTCTGCTCGTGCCAAGCTACTAAGGGGGTGAACAGGGGTTATCTAGGAGTGTATCCCCCTTATCCTGACTAAAAGCAAGGGTCCCTATTTGGACAAAGGTGCAAACCCTTGCCAACTAGAGACCCCCATTTCTAACAGCTGCAATAACACTCGCTCTTTATAATCAAAATGAAGAGAAAAGTAATTTTGGTTGTGTCCCCTTTAAAACAAATGTATATTTTTAATTGGTGGTGGGGAAAGGGTAGTGATTTCCCTTTGAATTGACACTCTATGTATCACTCTATGACCCAGTAGAAGGCTCCGGCTGAAACACTTAGGTCAGCTTTGGATGTTATGTACTCTGCACTTTGCTTGTTTATGGTTCCATGATGTTTGGTTGGTTATGAAACTTAAATAAAGCACCTCATCACAAAAAATTCTATTGTGCCATTCTTCTGTCCGCCCTTGGAACGTAGTGTGGATTGCAGGGCATTTGTTACAGAGGCTTGAAGCAAAATTTGGAATGTAGTGCTGGTCTATGTGAAACGTGCACCCGGAAGTGAAGCTGCTCCGAATTACCGGCAAACTTTGGCAGTTTTATGGGAAGGAAAGAAGTTGCTCTGACTATCGAGCCTCAACTGATTAAGGAGAGACGGGCATGTGACGGATTGCAAAAGCACCGAATTGCACGGTTGAGTGGTGAGAGGCTTCGGTGGGCCTCGGGGGAAGCACAGTCGCAGACTAGTCATCCCCCGGGGTCATTCGCACAGGGAAGGACCAGGCAGGGGCAAGGGGTGTGGTTAAGCGGTGGGTATAAGAATGCAGGGGAGGAAGGGATCTTTCTCTTCCTGCATTCTCAGCACCATTGGAAGGGTTTAGTTAGGAAAGGTTAGCATAGGTTAATTCCTTAGTCAGGGTGTCGAAGGCGGCGTGTTGGCGGTTTTGGCGGGGAGTACAATACCTGCTGTGCGGTACAGAGCTGCTGGTCGGTGGCTCTGAGCTCGAGGGGCCGAGTTTTGCGGCGGACTATGGCGGCGATATCAGTGGATGAGGTAAGGGAGACCTTGCGGTTGCTGGGCCGAGCTGGGCGGCAGGATATCCTCCGGCCCAGTGTTTTGGGAGAAGCGTGGGTGGGGATGGTGCGCGCACCATGGGCGGCTTCAGCGGGGGTAGCGGCAGTGGTTGTTGCTTATTTAGAGGAGCCGCTGCCGCAGGGGGGAGGATTGCCGAGTAGGGGGAGGGGTGCGGTTCGAAAGGTGCCGGCGCGTGGAGGCTGGCGTAAGAGCCTGTCTCTGTGGCTCTTTCGTCCCCAGTTAGAATTCACAGCGCAAGGGGCGGGGGGGCCTGCTACAATGCCGGAACCCACTGGGGAGCTGCTGACAGTTCACATGGAGCGCGAGCAGGCAGGGGGTGAAGGGGCCCTCACATGTCACAGCTGCAGTTGGGGTGCCTCAGAGCTTGGGTGACTTGGGAGCTTGGGCGGGGGGCCACGGGGTCAGTGTGTGGAGGATCCGGTTGTTGGGGGGGTGAGTCCAGATGATGGTGTGGGTCATTGGGAGGACACTCCCATTGACCTTTCTAGGGGGTCCAGAGGGGGTGCCCTGGGGCCGGTAGGGTGCATAGCAGGGGCCCGTGAGGTGGAGGGCGTGGCTGGGGGTGCAGTGGGCACCTGTTTGGGTGCTGTCCCCGGTGCCAAGGTTGCTGCATAACAGCGGGGGCCCAGGGCTACTGCCCCCCCTCCCCCGGTCGGAGGCATTAGCCTGGGAGGACAGGATCAGGGAGCAGCGCCTCCTGGGTCAGTTGAATGAAGCGCGGTGGGCTGAGCAGGAGGCCACCAGGGTGGGGGCAATTTGGGAGGATGAGGTGGAGGGGCCCCCCACACCTACATCGGAGGAAGAAAGGTGGGCTGACCAGGAGGAGCAGGACAGGGCTGATAGGGCCAGTCGGGGGAGGGGTAGTGCCAGTAAGGGGGCCGCAGCCCAAGATAGGGACAGCCAGGATGGCATTGAGGCCTGATGGTGCCGGGGCCCACCCAGGTTGGAGCAACCAGGGGGGTAGGAGGGTTCCCAACCAACGGAGGTCGGTATAGTGCGGGGTAGCTCAGCGGGGTGCATGACGGCCTCAGGACACCGGCTTGAAGCAGCAGGGGGGTCCGTGGCAGTCATCCCCCCAGTGCGAGAGTGGGCAACGGCATTGTGTGTGGTGAGCGGGGGGGTTTTGAGTGCCAAGAAGAGCAAGGGTGTGAAGATAGTGGTGAGAGAGGTGTTGTGGGCGCCTGTGGATGTGGAGCCTGAGGTGGAGTTGGACTATGATGATGAGAGTGAGGAGCTGGAAGACGGAGAGGTGAGAGATGACGATGACAGGACGGGGAGAGTGAAGAGCAACAGTGGCATTGGTGTTTTACAGGTATCTAAGCCAACGAAGGCCAAAGTGACATTGGAGACCCAAAAGTCCACCAGCGTCAGAGGGCGCTCCGGAGAGGCGCACTCATCATTGTCAGGTGAGAGGACATGGTGGGCAGCTTGGGATGGGGGGCCTAAAGGGGGTATGAAAAAGGCGTGCCGGTTGGTGGGTGTTGGGGATGGGTCCATGAGGGATGGTGTGGGGTTGGCCAAGGACAGACCTAAAGTGACTGACAAGGAGGATGGGGTGAAGTCGGTAGCCACAGCGAGGGTTCAGACAGACAAGGCGGACGGGAAGGATGACAAGGGGGAGAAGACGAAGGACAAGCACCAGAAAAAGTTGCCCTACATGGGACTGGCCATGCCCCTGGGTTCCGATCTGTCCAAGAAGATAAAGATTAGAATCTGGAAACATGAGTACGTGGATGTGTTTAAATTATTACACAGGGAGGTGCAGGTCAAAGAGGGTTCTAAGGAGGAGGAATGGCAGCTGACTCGGAGGCCAGGGTGCCTGTGACCATGGAAAATTGGATGTCGGCGTTTCTCATTTATGCTAGCATTTATTGTGAGAGGCACCTTGGTGCTAATGAAGTACATGAACATCATTAGCAAAGCCCAGATGCAGTTTGGGGGGTTTGCTTGGCTGAGCTACGATGAGGAGTTCGGAGCCCGAGTTAGTGTGAACCCGGAAAAGCACTGGGGGGAGGTGGATCAGGAGCTGTGGATGCAGTGGATGGAATCCACGCACTCATCGGTGTCTACTCATACGGCTAGTGGCTTGCCGGTCACTTACCGGTCCTTTCCGCCGCATCCCGTCCACAGTGGGGCGGGGGGAGTTTCCGCTGGTACAGGTCCCACAGGTCAGCCTGCCAAGCCGGGTGGCAACAACACCGGGGCATGTTGGAGCTACAACAGGGGCTACTGATCCCGATACCCGTGTAAGTTTAAGCATGAGTGCTCCAAGTGTGGGGGGCGGCACGCCCTTACCCAATGTTTTACCTTGGTCACGCCATCTGAGCAGTGGTGCAACGTGAAGGGTAGGGGGCAGTCTGGACAGAAGGGCGCCTACACTGGTTAAGGTGGAGGTGATGGCCCCGTGGCTCTCGTCTTACCCGGACAGGGAGGCGGCTTTGAAGATTCAGTGGGGTTTCACAGAGGGTTTTTGAGTGGGCTATCAGGGACCTAGGGTGAGGAGATGGGCGGACAATCTGAAATCAGCCAAGGAGTTGCCGGGGGTGGTGGCGGCCAAGTTGCAGGAGGAGGTAGACGAAGGCAGGATAGCGGGCCCGTTTTGCGACTGGTCAGCGGACGACTTGATTATCTCCCCTCTGGGCGTGGTGTCTAAGAAGGAGGAAGGTGATGTTCGCATGATCCATCACCTCTCGTGGCCGGAAGGGCAGTCTGTGAATGATTTCAACGCAGAGGCAGACTCAAGGGTGCTCTATGCTTTGGTGGATGATGTGATCCGCCTAGTGAGGGTGTGTGGGCCGGGGGGCGGAACTGGCGAAATGTAATGTGAAGTCTGCCTTCCGCCTTCTGCCTGCTGCCTATAAACCCTGCAGATTTCTCTCTGCTGGGGATGCAGTTCACGGGGGCCATCTACATGGACAAGGTTTTGGCCATGGGATGCGCGATTTCCTGTGCGCTGTTCGAACTGTTTAGCACATTCTTGCAGTGGGCTTTTACACAGATCAGCGGGCACCGGGAAGTTACTCACTATTTGGACAACTTACTTTTTCTGGGGAGGGCACACTCTGGGGATTGTGGCAGGGCCCTGTCGCAGTTCCAGGAGATGTCCCAACATTTCGGAGTCCCCTTGGCGCTGGAAAAGACAGCTGGACCTAGCTGCAGTTTGACATTTCTGGGCATTGAGCTGGACTCCATTCATTGGATGGCTCGGCTCCCTATCACTAAAGTGACGGAGATACAGGCATACCTCTTGTGGGCGATCTGGGAGAAGAGGATTGCGTTGAGGGCGGTGCAACAACTGCTGGGTTTCCTGAACTTCGCGTGCAGGGTGGTGAGGGCTGGACGGACGTTCTGCAGATGGCTCGGCATGATCATGTAGGGGGCAGTTCTCCTGCACCACAGGGTCCGAATTTCCATGGGGGTACGGGCAAACTTGAGGACATGGCTGACATTCTTGACTGATTTCAATGGGGTGTCCCTGGACTTTGAGGAGGAAAGGATGGTTTGGCAAGTGCAAATTTACTCTGACGCAGCAGGGGCAGCTGGTTTTGGGATCTTCTGGGATAGCAGGTGGTGCGCGGAAGACTCTCCGGAGCATTGGGTGAAGCAGGGGAGGAGCATTGCATTTCTGGAATTTTTTGCCTTGTTGGTGGCACTGGAGGTGTGGGGACCTGAGTTTCAGAACAGGTCAGTGCTGTTCCATGTGGACAACATGACTGTGGTCGATTTGGTCAACCGGCAGAGGGCAAGGGATCTGAGAGTGCTGCGTTTGTTGCGGAGTTTCATACTGAAATGTCTGAGATTGAATAGGGTCTTTTGAGCCAAGCATGTCCCTGGAGCGAATAATGACATTGCGGATGCTTTGTCTCATTCGCAGTGGCAGTGGTTCCGGCGATAGGCACCAGGAGCGGATCTGTTCAAGACCAAGCTGCTGGATGGCATCTGGGCCTTGGGGAAGTGAGGGTGATAGGCCTGGTTGAAAACTCAATCGCTGCTACTACAAGACGCACATATAGACTGGCGTGGGCGGAGTTTGGATCCTTTCTGGGATGGCGTGGGGATTTTGCTTGGGGAGATCGCTCTACCATGGAACAAGGAGTGTTGCAGTTTGTATTGCATTGCATTGACAAGGGGCTGTCGTCTGCAACGATTTCTGGGAAATTGGCAGGAGTAGCTTTCTATTGTTGTTTGTTTTTTGGTTTTGACCCTACAAAGGATGTGATTATAAGTAGGGTGCTCAGAGGTTGGGGCAGGGAGATGAAAGGGGGAGGGATGTTGAGGGAGGCGATTACATTTGAGCTGTTGGTCAGGTTCATTGAGATTTTACCGCTTTGCTGTTATGATGCTTTTGAGGTTCGGGTTTTCTGTTTGTGCATGATATGGATGTTTTTTGGGACTTTTAGGGTCTCCGAGTTGCTGGGTACGTGGTCGGTGTGTGGCAGACTGTATGAGGAGATCAGGTTGGATGCTGGGTGACTGGGGATTTGGTTGGGTCAATCTAAAACGGATCAGTTGGGGAAGGGAAAGTGGGTTTGGCTGTTGTGGGGGAGCATGCCCGGTGGGTGGCTGAATTGAGGTTTTTTCTGCTGTCCGCTCGACCAACGAGTGGGGAGATTTTTTGTCACATGTCAGCGGAGAAGGTGATGGGGGACAGTTGTTGGCGGTGCTGCGCATGGCTTTGAGGCGCCTGGGTCTGGATCCGGCGGGTTTTGGGACACATTCCATCCGTATTGGGCGGCGACAGTGGCGGCTCGGCTGGCTTGGTCCTGGGACAGGATTCAGTAGATTGGGAGGTGGAAATTTAGGTGCTGTGAGTGGTATGTTCGGAAGTGAGGGATTTAGCAGGGCCCGGTTAGGTATGGGGGGTTTTGATGTGGAACGTTTCAGACTGTGTTACTAACGTCTTTCTCTCTCGTAGGTTGCATGGGTGGACCGGGGGCCAAGACGGTCACTTGGATTGTGCATTGGGCCTCCAAGTATGCAGACCAACAGGTGTACGGCCGTAACCTGGGACTCAAAGAACAACATCATGAGGTGCACTGGTAGGGAAAAGGGGTGATGCAATGGGGGCACTATTGCCCTGGCTCGCGAAGATGGTCCCACAGAAAGGATGGCCTGATCTGTTGATAATACATCTGGGAGAGAACGATTTGATTTGGCTGTTGGGTTTGGCACTCTTACAGCTGATGCAGAGAAACTTGGAGGTGTTGAAACACAGGTTGGCTGAGACATGCATAGCCTGGACTAAATGTGTTCCTTGAAGAGTTCGGAGGGGGGCACTCAAACACGGGGCTGTTGAGAAAGCACGAAGGAAGCTCAAAAGGGCAATGCGAGTTTTCTGTGGGGAGAAGGACATCCAAGTAATTGCTCACACTGCACTGCGACTGGAAGCGCCACTACTGTTTAGGGATGACGGTGTGCATCTTTCAAGACTTGGGAACACCTATTACATGATGGAGATGAAAGATGTGGTTAGAAAATTGTGGAATGAGGCGATTTGGTGTCACAGGAATGCTTGAGTAGGTGGAGGTGAAAGATGCACATTGGGACCTCGGGGGGGGGGGGGGGGGATCAGGTAGTCACCCTAAAGGGGGTTTCCTGGTTGGCGATACTTTGGAGGGGTGGGAGAGTCAATAGCAGGCGCACCCATCCCTCGGGGGAGGAGTGAATGATGGGGGGAGCTGGAGGCAAGAGTGAAATGCTAGGTGATACCGGGGAGGATGCTAGGAGATCTGTGGAAATGGATGAAGAACGGAACGGGTCATGGAGTGGTAGGAGAAGAGAGTTCAGAGTGGGTGAAGAGATGGAAGGAATGAAGAGTTGTTGTTGGGGGTTGGTTTATTGTTTTTGATGTTATTTGATGTTGATTATGTTGTGCAGCCTGGTCCTAAGAAATGTCCTTTTACGCTTAAGGCACTAGAGTGGTCTGTTTATTGCGCGAGGCGCTGGGGCAGGGGACATGGGATGCTTGCTGCTGTTTTTACGGGTGGGCGCAGGCATCTGTCCCTCACACTTTGCTGCCCGGCATTTTCTCTGCTTTGGTGTACCGACCCGCTCTGTAGCATTGCATCCGTGAGGAAATTCCGAGGCTTGTAGAATCAATAGATTTTCTTTGTGTGTTTTACAAAATCCTTGAAAGATGGGTGGCAAGAAACATAAGAGGATATATTTGAGGTGCATACATCTGTGTTTATAACACAGGAGGAAACATTTGTTTTTTTCAAGGCGCACTGCAGTGTTATCACTGTACAGGGACAGGTATAGACGTGTTGCTCTTTGAAAACATGGCAGACAGATGGAGCAAACGTGAACTCATGCTCAAAGACATGTTTGATGAAAGTGGAGATGCGAAGGAAGGACCAGGGTGCAGTCAAGGTCCCAAGATATTGAATACACCCCGACAGCAAATGAGAGAACTGTAGCAAGCCAGGATGATAGAGGTGAATAAATGGTGGGAAGGTGTGATCCTAAAAAAATACTTTGAATGCTAGCGCATTCCTAGGGGTCTAAGAATCTGTGTCCTACCGACCCTCAGTGACCTGGATTCAGATCTACTTCTCAAATGGCAGAATGACACCACAGAAATTCCTTGGGACCTCAATACAGATGAAAAACTTTATAGCTTTCTATAGGGTCTCTTTATTATGACTTTTTATGATTGGATTATAGATAGGATTATCAGGATTTCTAATTGATGTCCGTGACAGTCTGATAGTCACATTTTGGAATCAATCTACTGCAGTAGTTGGTTCATGACTCCTTGTCTATGAATTTGGTGATTTACTTGTGATTTTATCTGACTTTCAATTGAAGGTGTGGGATAATATGAATTAGGTTTTATCTCTGTCCGAGTATATGCATGAGCCACTTTTTTCATAATAGGTTTACAATTGCACTTGGCACTTTAATATTGTATGTGCAAAATTTGGATAGGAGAAGGACGCAAAAACAACCTAGTGTTGATGTTTGCATTACTGCATTATTTCTTCTTAATGCACTTTATTCCATATGTTTACATAAACATGGGCCACGTTTGTCCTAAATAGGACCACAACTGCACCTAGCACTTTCATCTTTTAGATGGAACCCCAGAGAAAATGATAGAGAGGAATCTGTCTTTTAGGTTCTCTGTACTTTAACCCCTTCAGTGCCACGCCCTTTCCCCCTCCTGTGCCGGGCGTTGCACTAGTGGGTGGGGTTCATGACAAGATAGTCTCGTCATGGGCACAGCGCAACCGTGCTCCATGACGAGACTATCTCGTCATGGGCACTGAAGACGTTAAAGGAATGTGCACAGTGCTCTTTATTGGATGGATTATACATGTATCTGTTTGTTTTCTAATAAACCTATATGATATACTCTGAAGGTCAGCTATGGAATTTAACTATGGACATTTAATATCGGGGATTTATGCATGGTTGTATCCCCTTTTTATGTGGATTGAACCTTGGCTAAATGCAGTACCTGACAGCTGTTTATTTTATTTTTCGCTATATTGTTCTTAGAACGGAACATGGATATGGACACTGGTAGTTAATTTCTGTTCCAAGTTGTAGGAGGTAATGGGACTTAGAACTTAGACAGGTATAATCTAACATGTTGACACTCTATATTTTCTCACCCCACAGGGACAACATTGTATTCACTATATTGACACTTTAATGTTTGACACAGATCCCTGGATCCCAGAAATTGGGTGGCAATAGATAAGTCATCTTGTGAAGGAAACCCTGCATTTGAAAGGTACATCTGCACTTGGTATATCATAATATAGTAATAGTTCGACAATTATGATTTTTTGACAACTGATTGTTTGAAACTTGCTCTTATCTTGATCCTCTAATCTCCACGGTAAGATTTCAAATTTCAAAAATTACAAAAAAAGAAAATTCAAATGTCAAAGACTCGTGGGAGTCTATATGGAATTGGTTCTCTATAAACAGTTTTGCAGATTTTTGCTGTTTTGCACAATCTATATGCCAGATGAATCATGGAAGTCTGAATGTTGTACTTGTGTCCCTTAGTCCCCAAAACTTTGTGTACTTTACAAGGACTAATGAAGAATTAATGGTATGCTTATTTATAACACTGCAATGAAACTTACTCCTTATAATCAAAATGAAGAGAAAAATAATTATGGTGGTGCACCCTTTAAAACAATTGTATGTTTTTAATTGGTGGTAGTGATTTACCTTTACATTGACACTCTATGTATCACTCTATGACTCAGTAGAATGCTCCGGCAGAAATGCGAAGGTCAGCTTTGGATGTTATGCACGATGCTTTTTGCTTGTTTATGACTCCATGATGTTTGATTGCTTATGAAACTTAAATAAAGCACCTCGTCCCAAAGAATTCTGTTGTGCCATTCTTCTGTCCGCCCTTGGACATGACTATATATTTTTTTTAAACACCTCAATTTTAGCTTCTTTTCCTTTGGAAAAGTACCTCATCCAACTCCAGCCTTCTCCTGACTACTATTGCTCCTTCACGTCCAAATGCTTAGAGTATGGATTGCGGGCCATAGCTATATCTATTGGGCTAAAGAGGGTGCAAAAAAGAGAGGTATTGACAGGGACTTGGGTTTGCCAAATGTGCAGATTATTTGCTTTTGCCAGAGAGGGTTGATGTTTCATCAGTTGCTCGCTTCGGTTAAATCCATTGTGGATTCCAAAACTCCTCAACTCATGATTGTGCACTGTGGTGGCAATGACCTAGACACATTGACTGCGGTAGGGCTGGAAATCCTATTGAAAGATACCTTTGAAGAACTGATGTTGCTTTTCGCTCACATTGTCTTTGTGTACTCTAATATATGCCAAAAACAGAAATGAATGTGGTCAAATCTGTTCTGTCCACAGATTTACAAAGCCAGGAAACATGTTAACAAAACTGTTTCTGCATTCCTCAGCGACCATCGTATGGGCTGTATCTATAAAAACAATCTGCATTTTGAAATGCATGGAATTTATAGAAATGATGGTATGCACTTTACAGATGAAGGCAATAGTGTGTTTCTAACTAACCTGAAACTCTGCATCTGGTCTTATGTGTAGCAGCCACATAAACACAACCAACACAATGGCTCTTGTAAGAGTCATCCTAGTACCCGAAATATTGTGAAGTTTTTCAATAAGAGTTTTTTTCCCTTTAGTTTTTGGAATAATCTTTCGATGGCGTCATGATCCCTGCGGAAACACTGTGAAAACGGAAAAGAAAAGCAGACATTCAATGGCCACCAACACACCCAAAAATAATATGTAAAAAAATCCATTCTCAAGATTGGCCTACAAAGGTTACTATACACGTATGTTTTGAAAAGCATGTTTTAACTCATATTTTTGTACTAAGTTTCTTTGAAAACCATCTTTCAAACCTATTTCCCATTTTTGCGGTTATTCGGCACTTCGCAATGATGTCGTTAACTGCGACAATCATGCCTTTCGAAGAATGTGAAAACACATACATGCACACACATTACAGAATGCTACACGCTAGATGTTTATTACTGTACACTTGAAAGTCATGTTTTTCTACTGTATTTCTAGAACAATCATCTCTAAAACCTATTTTCCGTTTTCACGTTCACTCCGGATAGCGTGATGCCCAACAGGTACGTCGCGAATGTGGAAAGCTAAAGCGGGATTTCAATAGCCACCACCACATTTAAAAATTATAAGTATATAGTGAATGCTAACCATCACACTAGATAGCACGCAATATAAATAACTCCATAAAAACATTTATCAGAATCTCAAAATAATGTAATGTGTTTTGATGATTCCCATTTTAAAAAAAATATATTTTCACCAATATTCACGACTACATCGATAGTCGCGACATCCCCGTGATGTTACATAGGGTGTTAGCGCTGGCTGTCGCAATGTCATCACGAATATAGCGCGCGATTAAAAAAACTATTTTGTGAAAAAAAACTTGTGTCACTAACACCACAATTTCTAAACCGTGGGGTAAGAGTCTATCCAATCTAACCCCTTATGTGGGCTTTCACACAGATTTTCAGCCCCAGGAACCATTCCCAATAGATAAACCAGCAGCTGCACCTTTCTATTCAGGTTACAACCAGACAATCAGAGCGTCAAGACGCGAGTATTCTAAATTAATCGCAAAACCACCGTGAAAATATCTACAGCCGGAGAGGTGAGTATAAGTTTGAACTTAAATTTCTCAAAAACTACTGAGCGGATTTACACCAAATAAGCAAAATCCAGTACCATGAACTGACCTCTACCTCCCTGCCAAATTTGTTGTAAGTCAGTTTAGTGGCTCGGGCTGTAGAGGCGGCTAAAGCTTCCTATTTGAATAAAATTACAAACGCAATCTTATTTTGCGCCCAAAATTCTCGGTCCCACTGCACAGATCACCCCCAAACTTTCTCAATCAATGGTACCCACTGTGAGACGTTTTGGAGAATTTCATGCAGATTGGTTAATTGACGCCAAAGTTGTAGCCAAGTCCAAAAATCCCTTTCCCATGGAAACTAGGTCCTAACTATAACTACCTAATGGCGACCACCAGTGGATCATTTGAAAGGTACATCTGCACTTGGTATATCATAATATAGTAATAGTTCGACAATTATGATTTTTTGACAACTGATTGTTTGAAACTTGCTCTTATCTTGATCCTCTAATCTCCACGGTAAGATTTCAAAATTTCAAAAATTACAACAAAAGAAAATTCAAATGTCAAAGACTCGTGGGAGTCTATATGGAATTGGTTCTCTATAAACAGTTTTGCAGATTTTTGCTGTTTTGCACAATCTATATGCCAGATGAATCATGGAAGTCTGAATGTTGTACTTGTGTCCCTTAGTCCCCAAAACTTTGTGTACTTTACAAGGACAAATGAAGAATTAATGGTATGCCTATTTATAACACTGCAATGAAACTTACTCCTTATAATCAAAATGAAGAGAAAAATAATTATGGTGGTGTACCCTTTAAAACAATTGTATGTTTTTAATTGGTGGTAGTGATTTACCTTTACATTGACACTCTATGTATCACTCTATGACTCAGTAGAATGCTCCGGCCGAAATGCGAAGGTCAGCTTTGGATGTTATGCACGATGCTTTTTGCTTGTTTATGACTCCATGATGTTTGATTATAAGTCTCGGGCTGTAGAGGCGGCTAAAGCTTCCTATTTGAATAAAATTACAAACGCAATCTTATTTTGCGCCCGAAATTCTCGGTCCCACTGCACAGATCACCCCCAAACTTTCTCAATCAATGGTACCCACTGTGAGACGTTTTGGCGAATTTCATGCAGATTGGTTAATTGACGCCAAAGTTGTAGCCAAGTCCAAAAATCCCTTTCCCATGGAAACTAGGTCCTAACTATAACTACCTAATGGCGACCACCAGTGGGTCATGTATAAATATATTTATATACATATAGTCGCGAACCCTGCAGAGCACGGGCAGCCATCTTGTGACACGGTAAAACTGAGTCACAAGGAAACTGTGAAATAAAGGTTAAAATCAAGAAAAGGGGGCAGGGTAGAAAAACCCCGACCCCCTAGTCCAGCCCAGGGGGTCCCACAAGGACGTTCAGGGCCAAAAAAAGCATATATATTTTTTTAAAATCTGCCAAATTCGCACTGGGTAAGCAAATCCGGATGATAAAAAATAAAAACGAAGCACCAACTCCTGCGCTTTGTTCTGTTGAGCCCCGGGGTGGGCAAGTTCCTGGGGGCAATGAGAAAATTATATGCAGGGGCCCACGGGGGCCCCCGCAGCCCCAGGAACTGCCACCTCCCTGGGACTTTATTTATTATGCACGGGGGGCTCGGGCCCCCCCAGCAGCCCAAGGGACCGCCACCTCCCTGGGGCTCATCAACAAGTAATGTGCATGTGGGCTCTTCCCCCTCACCCTGCCCCAGGCACTGCCACATCCCCGGCTTTAGTTTAATAGTGGCGTGGGGCCTCACTGGCCCACCAACCCCCAGGGACTGCCAGCTCCTCGGGACTCCAATTAAATGGATGGGTTCCCCACACAGCCCCCCTTCTTACATTTTTTTTTCTTTTTTTCTTTAAACAGAAACTCGCTGAAGGCCCTGCCCCCTCCCTGCATGACTCTGCAAAAGCGCCTCCTGGCATGCTCTGCATTGGGGGATTAAGTCCCCATTGCTAGAGAGGGTCCCTGGGGGCCAACTAGCACCATATTGGATTCATTTTCTTTAAATACATCTGACCCAAGTGTGTCAACAAAAACAAGGCACAAGCAGTGTTTTACATCTATTCCACTGATGCTTGATGTGGTGGCCATTATAGAGTGGTTAAGTTCTCGTAACTTTTCATATATGCATATACACTGAAAAATAACATTATATAAGGAATAAACGATCATTCCCAATGGGGTCATAACACATGATTCAATTTCTTTAAGCTTTCACAAACATTGCATGAGTTATAACGTATATATCTTTACACAGCAAATTGATTGTTTGTATATTCGGCTTCTCTTAACAATTATTATAATTCGATTGACCCTTTAAAATATTCTAACAGAGTTCATATTTCAATTATACGGTGATGTCTATAAATGTATCACCAAATTTGTTAGACCTATATTCAGGTACATTAAAACATTCTCATAATGCCCTAGTGGGCCTGTCAGGGTCAAAGAAATCTTATTTCATGCCACATACCCAATTTTTTACTTATACATGTAAGTGGGCCTATGCTCCATTTTTCCTTTTCCACATATTTAAATGGCTCCAATAATGGAAAAGACAATTTAAACAATAGGTTACTAATCCTAATATTTTATATAAACACTAAGCATATTAAGGCCACCAACAAAGTTTAGCATAATCACCTGTGTCCTCCATTCCATACATAAATTAATTTAACATGCCCCTGTTGGCCAACTAAAACAGAAATTATAATTCATACAGTTTTGATTAAAATCCATCCTGGAACTGAATGCGTATCTGAGACCGGGCACACATCTTCGGATTATCTAAAAAATGCATATAATTCCACATCAATATTGAGGTCCTGTGGTTTCTTATTATTGATATTCAATATATATTTTTGCTCCAACTGTCTGAGTTTGGCATCAGGGTCTCCACCTCTTTTATCTTTTGGGACCAGGGCTAAACAAGTGTATTTCATTAAGTGTGCATCCCCATTGTGTACTTCCTCAAAATGCCGGGTGACAGGATAATTTCTACCTTTACTGATTATGGCGCTAAGATGTTGCAGTATACCCCTATGTGCAGGTAATGCTGTGCTCCCTACATAGATTTTAGGGCATGGGCACTTTAACATATAGATGACAAATTCGCTGTTACAGGTTAGATGCCACTTCACCCTTATCACTTGGTTGAATGGTGTAACTAACTGTGCTAGGTTTTTCCTATGTTGACAGGCTTCACTGCGATTACATTTGAGAAAGCCCTCCTTGCGTGTAAGCCATGTTTGCTTAGGTGTTCTAGCATTCAGTTCACTCCTGACCAGTTGGTCTCGTAGGGACCTAGCTCTTCTAAAACAAATTTGTGGGTTATTGGGTATGTCCTGTCCAATTACTAGATCATTTTTGATCAAGTGCCAGTGCTTGTGCAGAGCTCTGCACAATCTATTAGGGTCCACACTGTATGATGTTATAAATGTCTGTTTATTAGTTTTATGTTTTACTTTTGGCATAAACAGTGTTTTATCTCTTTTGTTTAATCCTGCCATTTTGGGAGCTGCATTCAAGATACTTGTGGCGCATCCTCTAGCTCTGAAACAAGTAATGATTTCTCTTTCTATGTTGTCATACTATTTTTCAGTACTGCATAGGCGTCTTGCTCTAAAAATTACCCAAAGGAGATCCTTTTAATCGGGGGGTAAGATGAAAGCTATGGGTGCGAAGGGTGGTATTTTCTGCCACTGTTCTCCTGTACACTTTGGTTACCCATCTCTCTTCCTCTACCTTCACTAACACATCCAGAAGTTAATTTTCAGTTTTACTGATCTTACTAGTGAGACTCAAATTTAATTAATTTTGATTGAGACATTCTACACATTTCTCTTCTTGTGTTACAGTGCATAGCAAAAACAGATCACCTATGTATCTGACTTGAAGTATAATGTGATCCATCTACTGCTCCATGGCCCGAGCACCTGCTCCTTCCTCCAGGCTGTATGTAAATTTGCATTACCGGGTGTGAAGCGGGTACCCAAAGCTGTTCCTCTGTTCACTTTTAAAAGGGCATCTTTAAACATAAACATATTCTTGGTAAGACACTACTCCATCATAAATATCAGCATTTTGTTGTGTTCCACAAACGTAATAGGTCTCATTGTAAAATAATGTTTAACTGCTTTGAAACCATCACTGTGTTTTATACTGATATAGTGCCAAAGCATCTAAGTTCAATAAGTACGTCACTTTCCAATTTGATATCAAATATTCTGCCCAGGAATTCTGCTGTGTCCTGCATGTATGATGGTGATGTTCTCACTAAAGGATTCAGAAAGTGATCTTTGTATTTAGACACATTTTGTAAAGTGCAGACTTGTGCTGGGATGATCCGCCAACCAGGTGGTACATTGGTATTTTGGTGCACTTTTGGAATAATGTAAAACACAGGTATCTTAGGATGAGGTTGTTTAAATAGCTCAATTCATCCCAACTCAGGAGACCTTGTTCAGCCTAGTCTGTTAATAAGATGGACAATACCTCATTGGCCCGTGTGTTTTCCATCTCTGTTATTCTACAATACCAGTCCTTATCATTGAAATGCTTGTAGGCTTTTCCAGATGAGTCTCTTTTCTATAAAACAATACTCCCTCCTTGTCTGAGGGCTTCGATTTGAAGTTATCATTGCTAGTAATTCTTCCATTGTTTGTTTGACTTCCCTATTCAGTGTTTCTTTCTTTACAAATCTCTTGTTCTTAGATGATTGTATATCTTGTATCTCATTTATCATGTTTTCTAAGAATGTGTTGATGTTATCTCTCCCCATTTGCGGGATATATCTAGATTTTGCCCTGAATGTAGTATCTCCTCCTTCACGTACATTAATATGGGAATGTCTTGTCCATTAGATTTTCTATAGACATATTCATATTTGTTGTTTCTACTTCTGTTTCTAATAGTTCCATTAAAAGTTCATGATCAGAAGACAATATTTTGTTTGTGGTTGTTATTCCTCTCTCACTGTACTTACAGTCTCTTTTTTATTTTGCTTTCATGTAATTTTGCCAGTTACAATTTTCTCGTAAATTTGAACAGATCTATTCTCGTTTGTGAATAATCAAATTCAGCTTCTTGACAAAAGGAGAGGCGCACCACTACATTTCTTTTATCATTTTCTGATAACTTCATATCATTTAGATTTGATATAGTCTGTGATTGTTCTGTTATTTCCAAAGGCTCCTCATATTCCTCCCACAGGTTTCTACCTTTTCTTATTTTTGCTGGCCTGACTCTTCTTTGTTTCCTCCTCCTCCTTTTGGTCTTCCCTGCCCCTTTTGGGCTAATACTCTGTTTTTTGGTCCCACCTTAAAAAAGGAAATTCATCTGCTATTGTGGTGCGACATTAGCTATTTCCTTGCCTGTTCCTTCCTCCAATTCTGAGCCAGGATCTGAGCTCAAATCACTGTGTGTTATATCCTGATATGTTTTGTTCACATCTTGTACTTTTGGCCTTCTCATAGTATCGAACATCTTGGCAAATGTGATGATGCAACTGCCGCCTACACGGAATGGGTAGAGGCAGCTTGCAATAAACTTGCCCCGGTAAAATAGTGGACTCCCAAACGGATCAATCCATCAGCTCCCTGGTACTCAGAAGAATTAAAAGTACAAAAACAAGCCTGTAAATGGCTAGAGCGACTCTGGAGAAGTGACTACTGCAAGACCGATAAAGAGGCCAATAAAGAAAGTCTCTCTCTCTCTACAAGAAACTACTTCAGGACAATAAAGAGTTTCTTTTCGGAACAGATAAATTTGGCAAAATCCTCCTCCAAAGAACTCTTCAGAACTATTGTTAAACTCACAGTCCCCTAAATGCCTACAATTCAGAGCAGCTCTGAACTGTACGAAAATCTTGCTTCCGCTTTTCAGTTAAAGGTGGAAGCCATATTTTCATCTTTTGGCCTCACACAAGCTAATGATGATGGAGACTCCACCATAATGGAGCCCAATGGGTGAGGGGCAACATTAACGCTAGACAGCTTCTCTCCCCTGGAGACACAAGATTTGATTAAACTCCTGATGTCTACTCAATCAGGTCCTCTGTTGGATCTATGCCTAGCTGACGTGATGAAGCTAATTCCAGAAACCATTGTGGAAGCTCTTCCTTCCCTGTTCAATCATATTTTTAAGGTGGGACATTTCCCCCAAAAATGGGAAATGGCATCCATCCTGCCCCTGCTTAAAAAAGAACCTCAACCCCAAATCCCGAACAACTACAGACCTATTTCCTGCCTCCCACTACCTGCGAAAATGATCGAGAAAACTGTAAATGTAAATGTATGGATACTTGTATAGCGCACGACTACCCGGAGGTCTCTCGGCACTTGTACGAATACCGCTGTGGAACCCATCCTGGCTTTCCCTGTGAGGCGTCCACTCCTGGGAACCCCCAAGGTGGGGGCCAGACATCCTTAGCGTTGTGGGGGCCGTTGTGGAGATTAAGCAAGCTATTTCCCAGAGTTGCAGAGTGGGACTCCATGATTGGAATGGCACCGAGGCGAGAATTATCAGGTCCGTGGAATTTTTGAGCCCAAGACCCACCGAGGCGGGGAATTGAACCCTGGTCCCGGGCTAGACCTCTGCATCAGGGTCTGCCGCTCTAATCATTGAGCCACACTTCTCCAGCTTTGAACGTGAACTCAGTCGGTTCTTGCAGACCAATAACATCTTCGACCCAATGCAGTTTGTATTCAGATCGGAACACAGCACCGAACTGGCTTTAATCAAGTCCACCGAGTAGGTTAGAGAGGCCTTGGACCAAGGAGGCACCGCAATTCTGATCATGTTAGATCTCTCGGCGGCCTTCAACACTGTCTATCATAATGCTTTCATAGACCGGTTATCAGAAAATGGAGTTCAAGGCATGGCCTGGAACCTCCTTAAATCATTCCTTTCCGACAGACTACAATCAGTGGATTTGGACAAGGCTAGGTCCAAACCCTTCTCCTTGCCGTGTGTGGTACCTCAGGGGTCCTCCCTGAGTCCCACACGTTTCAATGTATACGTGTCACCGCTGGGAGCCCTGATAAGAACATTCGGGTTCCAACTGACGTCTTATGCAGATGACACGCAAATAGTACTGTCTCTTCAGCGTGGCGAGGAATCGGAAACTGGTAGGAAATGTCACGACTGTATGAAAGCTATCTCGTATTGGATGGCGTCCAACTGCCTGAGACTGAATTCCGGGAAAACTGAAGTCATCATTTTCAGGAATAACATTAATATCTGGACACCGGAATGGTGGCCAAGTGAACTGGGAACGCTTCCAGAACAATCTGAAAATGTGAAGAACTTGGGGGTGATTGTTGATAAGAAACTCACTTTTGAAGACCAGATCAATGGGGTTGTCTCCTCATGTTTTTTTCTCAACAGAATTCTGAGGAAAATAAAGTTTCTTCTTTCTGATGATAGCCTGAGAGCTGCAGTTACAGCTGCACTTATTATGGCATGCTTGGACTATTGTAATGTTCTCTATTTGAACATTCAAAATAGACTCATGAGCAAACTCCAAGTAGTGCAGAACACAGCAGCCAGGCTATTGACAGGTACACCTAGGTTCGTCTCAGTCAAGAGGGAACTAAGACAGCTTCATTGGCTTCCTGTGAAACAGCGAGCTCAGTTCAAAGCCCTTTGTACAGATTTCAAGGCCCTAAATGGTAATGGTCCTGACTATCTGAAACAACGGTTTCAATGGTATGTCCCGAGTAGAACCTTGCGCTCTCTGACAGCAAAACAAGTGATGATTTTCTTAGTTAAAAGAGCCTCATGGGTGGCAGGAGTTTCATTATCTTTGCCTCTAAGGCCTGGAATAACCTACCGTTTCACCTCAGAAATGCAACCGGGCTCCTCTCCTTCAGAAGGGATCTGAAAACGTGGCTTTTCACAGTATAGATGCCTCACTTCGCGGGAACCTTTTAGGCAGCACTCAGCGCCAGGACACCTTAGGTTAACAGCCGCGCTTTAGAAATCTTAATAACATAACATATACGTATACATATATATACACTGAAAAAAAACCATATATACACATACAGCCACTTGCACACCTACACACAAGAATACAGTCACACAGCCATTCACATAATATGTGAGTAGTATCACTCAGTAATAGTGGACCTAGTATACTAATTTAACTTTCATAGTAGGTTAGCATATATGTTTAACAATCGTAAACTCTTTAGAAAATGCTTACACACACTAGATGATGTCATCAGTGATGTCACTGACCATACCTTGAGTGATGTAATATGTGATATCATAACTAGTGCATTTCAGGAACGTAGGTTATAGTTAGCTCAGGTAACTATAACCTGAATTTCATTGGTTTTGTATGACTGAAATCTGAACCCAACTATAACCTCCTGTAACCTTTGGGTTTTGCAAGTGAATTTCTAAGGCTTTTAAATTCAATTTCCCAACTATAACATCCCTATAACCTATATTTTTTAATTGACTTTCTAAGGTTTTACAAATTCTATTTCTTAACTATAATATCCCTGTAACGTTTGTTATTTTAAGTGAATTTCTATGTTTTTTTTTAACTAGTAGTCGTGTTTGCTGAGTGGTAGAGAAAAGGAACGGGCCCATGAAGACCTCTCAGCAATCCTGCTGTGTGGGAATTACTGTATGTAATAGGAGGTGTAGTTGACCCCTAAGGATCCTCACGGGCCAAGGGGACTTCACCCCCAACTAGTAGTGCATCAGGAGGCCCGTTTGCAGTGTGGTGGAGAAAGGGGGCTGGCCTCCAACTACCTCACACCAATCCTGCTGTGTGGACTTACTGGAGGTAACAGGAGGTGTAGTTGTCCCCCAAGGACTCTTAATAGCCAAGGGGACATCATCCTCAAACTAGTTGTGTGCAAGCAGGCTTGTTTGCAGTGTTGTGTAGAAAGGGTGATGGCCTCCGACAACCTCTCAGCAATCCGGCTAAAAGAGACCTATTGGAGGTAACAGGAGAGGTAGTTGGCCCCCAAGGACCTTCAGCTGACTAGGGGATTTCATCCCCAAACCAGTAGTTCACCAGGAGTTGTGTTTGCAGAGTGATGGTGCAAGGGTCGGGTCTCCGGTGACTTGCCGGTCTGCTTTTTGTACTTTAATTTAAAGATTAGGGGAGGGACAAATACTCTGCTTTCAGCAAGTGAGAGCATTTGTGAGCACTCACTTGCCAAAAGAGGGAAGCTCTCAGCAAGCCAAGGAAAACTGCAATGTACCAGGGCTGGGCACCCCTGAGACAATGCAGGAGCAGGTACCGGGGGACGGTAGTCCCCAGGGCCATGAATGGCTCCAGGAGGGGGGCCCCTCTAGAATGTTTCCTCTAACCCCAGGGAGGTGGTGGTCCCCGGAGTTGCGGGGGGTCCCCCACACTCATTTGTATTAAATCCCAGGGAAAGTGGTGGTTCCAGGGACTACTATAAGCCCTAGGCGGGGGCCCCATGTGACCCCATCTTTTTCCAACCCCCGGTGCCCCTGGAGGCACAATAAATTGAAAGTGCAGGAAACCGTGTTTTTGTTTTCTTAAATTTCTGGAAATGTTAGAATATGGCAGCTAATTTTTATACGTTTAAAAAAAATGCTTTTTAGCAGTAGTAGGGTCTCTGGGGGACCCCTGCACCACGGCCAGGGGATCAGGGTGCCCTACTCTGGCCCCTTTTCTTTTTCAAGCTGACTCCCAAGATGCCTGCCAACACTTCACGCAGCGGCGGCGCAAATCCTGTGCCATGGTGCGGGGTACTTACAACGTGACGCATCTGGGAGATGCGTCACGTTGTAAAGCCCTGTGCCACATGTAGGCGTTCCTGCGCAGGGAGGGCGTTCCGGCGCAGGAACGCCTCCTAAAAGTGGCTGAGTGAAATCTACAAGATTTCACTCAGTCACTTTTAGGCCCATGCTGCGTCAAAACCCTGCACCTGCCTGAAGCAGGCGTAAGGATTGATGCAGCATTAGCAAGATAGGGCCCCCCAGATCATTGCTGGAGCTGCGTCGTGCTTGCGACGCAACTCCAGCAATGCGCCACTTTTACAGCACAGATGCGTGACGCATCTGTGCCGTTTTTGCCCATGGTGCGCCGCATTATAAATGCGGCGCATCCATGGTGGCGGAGCTGTGGCGCACAATAACTGGCGCATCCCTGCTGATATGCAGGGATGCGCCAGTTATTGTAAATATGCCCCGAAGTACTTTGCATTTAGAACGTGCTGCCTATGAGGAGATCAATTTGGCTTCAACTTTACCCCCGACTGCGTAATGGAAACATAACAGCTTTTAACGCTCTGAGCAGAGGGCAATAATTCTGAAGGAGATTATTCTCCCTCTCCCTCTCTCTCTCTCTCTCTCTCTCTCTCTCTATATATATATATATATATATATATATATATATATATGAGAAAGTAAATATATAAACTAAAGTCCTATAGGCCATAACAGTCGGCTGTGTACTGCTTCCCGCTTGAGCACTAGGACTCAGTTCAGCCAGTCAAGATGTTGTGATGCTCCTGAAAGTGGGTCAAACTTGTACAGCCGTATCCAAGTTTAGCAGCACATTTCCGCACCGCTAGCTATTTTACGAAACTGGCAAGAACATTTTAAATTAAATGTTGTAGTTATTGAAATGTGTTTTGACTGGCGCTGCGATGACCGGGGAGCAGCAGTCGGCTGCTGCGCTGCAGGGAAGGTGTGGCCGGCAGGCCTAGGAATAAAGCACTCAGGACAAGTGGCTTAGGGGCATATTAACAAGTGGCAGCGATAAGTATCGCTGGCCGCTCTTAGCGTGAGTAATTTTATCACCTGCTATCGCAGGAAATTATCGCCATGCTAGCGTTGTATTAACAGCGCATAGCGATAATTTCCCAGCGATAGCGATGTTTTCCATAGAACATCGCTGGTTTTCCAGCGACGTTCCATGGAAAGCGGCAATAACCTTGCTGATACGACCCTGTGGTCGTATCAGCATAATCCACCCCCAATGGTAAGTATAGCTAAGTCTGCATTTTAGAGATGTTAGTTTTGGGAGAAAACAGCTGTGTTCTCCAAAAACTAACGTCTGCTAAAACGCGTGGGCAGCCTTGTGAATATCGCGATGTGTACATCAGCGATATTTAGAAGGTTGTACTGCCGAGTGACGCCCACTTTGCATCTCATTAGAGATGCAAAGGGAGGCGTCGGGTAAAAGGGTGCTAACATGCGCTAATGCATGTTATCACCCTCTTGTAAATAGGGCGATATTTTTATCTCCGCTTTTTTGGCTTTAAAAGCCAAAAAAGCGGAGATATGGCCCTTGTAAATATGCCCCTTGGTTTTTAGCAGTGGTGGTGCAGGTAGTTCTAAACTGGCCCCACTTGCCCGCGCCCACATGTATTACTTGTGACCCACGTGGTACGCGAGACCGGGTAACATATTGAGGACACACCTGCTGCACACGGGTGCGTCCTTTGACTCCATTCTACCAGTTATCTCACTAGCGGAACATTACAAAAGGGATGGTGAATCAGGTGTGGGGATTGTTCGTGTTTTGTTTTTCATAAACAAATTGCAGGTTTGTGAGTTTGTTTTTGAAAAACAAAATAAAATGTTTGTGAAGTGACGGGAAATCTGATGAGGGCTGTCTAGCAAACACCTGCAAACTAAAAGGAACCATTGTACGGTAATGGCCGCAGGGACAGCATTCACCTCTAAATTTGGCAGAAGGCAGTTCATCAGAGTGGGAGGCACCCTGACGTGTTATCTTTCATCCGTAAAACTCACAATCAGACCCTTCGAGGGGCCTTTACAGGGCCCGTGGAGTTGCAGTGGGTTTCGCATGATTATGTATTTGTAGCATTTGCCACGTAATCCATCATCGAAAACATAATCTGCAGAGTTTAGCAAAAAATGTTTTGTTTCAAGCGCAAACACATAAATAATTACAAACATTACGGAGAGTTGGGTTCCTGCACACCGGAACCTTTCTCACAAAGGTTGGCTGGTCATCTTGAGTTTACTTATTGCTTGGGAGTTTAATTTTTACTAATATGGTGAACTCTTTTCCTAGGCATTATGCCAAAATAATGAACTAATACTACTACAAAAATGTGCGGCATTATGTTGTATAACTATCTGTTTCTTGTTGCATAATTTGTTTGACCCTGCCACATAATTTGGTCCTCCTCTGCCGCATAATTCGAGTGTCCCTGCCTATAAAGAAAAGGTGCAGAAGTGGGTGCGTTAAGGTATGCCAGTGGTTAAAATTATGGCTTGGCAGAATGTGAATGCATACCTGCCAACACACATGGTGCCGCCGTGTGTCACACGACATTGGCTCCCATCACACGGTCCCGCAGTGAGGAGCCGATATCACAAGGTAGCAGGAACAAGCTGAAAACTACTTTAAATAGTGGTTTTGCAGCTCATTTTCCGAGGCTTTGAACTGCTGATGTCCATGAAGGTGTGGAACAAAAACCCAGGACACTGGCACCAGCCTCAGCAAGCATTTTTTTTTTTTCAGAGGAGGGGGCTTGGCGATGGGGTGGGGTACCTCACAGGTATATCTTAGCCCCTTTCAAGGTTCCATCCCCTCCTCAAACAGTGAGATTTTTCTGCAAGTTGGCAGGTATGAGAATGAGGCAGGCGCCAGCTCTGATGCAACATTAGTTCCTGCAGAGTGAACGCTGGGCCACCTGATGACGACTCTGGAACATTTATTGCAGCTGGGTTTCGTCTTCACCCTTGACATCCACATATGCAAATCGTGGGTGTGTATAGGACGCTGATGTGTATGTCATCCTGGTATTAATACATCTGTTTGACTAAGATTTCTCCTCCTTGTAACACATGGGCATGGTATGTTAGGAAGCCTCTTACATCATAACATTAGGTATGACACAAATACATCTCATTTTCAAAGGAAGCTCTTGTGTGCCACTCTGTTATCAGTAAAAAGTATATCTTTGATTGTTTGTCTTTGTAACACGTGGCTCCTACACATATGCAATTCTGTGTGGAATAATATTTAGTAACATCATGCAGAAGTTCTTCTATAATCAGGACAAGGGAATGTGTGTCTTTATTATTTCACTCTACTGTGTGGAGGATTCGGTACATGTATGAGAAATAACCCCAGCCTCTGTATTAGTGTAGGTGGTGATGGTAGCGCAGATTGCAGGGCGTCCATCAATATGTAGATATGCCTTTAAATGTTCTCCTAATCCACCCTCGTACTCCTACAGCAGCTCCTAGCTGCCAAAGGGCTGCGATTCCGGATGACGTCATGCTGGCAGGAAACAGAAGTGCCCCCGGCCTGCATTGCAGTCTCATGCTCCATTTCTATGCTATATATGAACAATGGCCTATAGATTCACATTCCAACATCTCCTAAAGTGTTAGAAATGTGTATCTAATCTTTGACATATATGGGGCCCTAAAGACCTTTACATTTCAGTGCAGTTCCCAGATGTGGATATTGGGGTACATCTGGCGGCGTCGGTAGCCCTCCTCACCAGAACTGGTGCATTGCTGGACATTGGGTGCAATAGGCACTCGCTCCCTGACCCTTCTTCTACCCGCAGGTCCCCTTCGAGAAGTAGGGCCTGTTGCCTCTGAAACTTCAGCTGAACCTTAGCAATGGACTAAGTGGCCCCTGCTGCAAACCACTGGCCATAGACTCATGAATCAGGGCCTCCGACCTCTCAGTAGTTTTCAGAATCAAGCTGCATACCTCCTAGTCTCCTCACAGAAAGGCAGGCTGTCCCTGAAGGTGTACTTTAGTCTGTGCAGCCTGAGGATATTACAAACAGCTGTCAACACAAATGACCACTGTCGAGGACATCAAAGACTCCAGTGAATCTGGCCATCTTAATTACCCCTGCAGTGCAAGCCCACATCATACGAGAACATTAGGACAGTTAGAATATTCCCTAGAATGCTGGGTATTTCTGTGACAGTGCAGTGAAGGGTACCATCTTGCCACCTGTACCCAACCTCAACTGTTTAAAATATACAGCTTTGCTCTCCTATTTTCCTGTCTCCCTTAGAACAATCCCAGCAGAGGTACAACAGCTGACCTCCAGGAAATCCATGGATCCCAGAAAGTGTATCTTGCTTGTGGCAGGTCTTCTGTTCCTGGAGATCTCTAGCCCTGTGGAGGCTTGCACATGTATCCCTTCAGTTCTACAGAACAGTTACTGCTATACAGATGCTATTGGTGAGTTGAAAAAAATAAAAGAAAATGATATTCTTTACTTCTGTTTTTTAAGAAATCGTTGCTTTTTAATGTCTGGCATTAGGCAAGACCCTTTGATTTTACTAAAATTATATATTTAATATACTTCTACTTAGGGGTTCTCAGCCAGAGCTCTTCACCCATTCATCTGCTGTTGTGTCATTCACATGTTTCTTATATATTTAATATACTTCTATATAGGGGTTCTCAGACAGAACTCTTCACCCATTCATCTGCTGTTGTGTCCTTCACATGTTTCTTATATATTTAATATACTTCTATATAGGGGTTCTCAGACAGAACTCTTCATCCATTCATCTGCTGTTGTGTCATTCACATGTTTCTTCTTTTAACTACAGCATGCAGCACAGTGCAATGGGTCAGCCGACTTCATTCACTGATTAACATCACAGTGAGTGACAGCAGCTGGCTCTTTCACAAGGAGCACATCCATACACAAAGTAGTTCCTTTCAGTGCCAGGGACCACTATGTTAAAGTGTGTGCATTTTGAGACCCCAACAATATATTTTTGCTGTTCACCACTGTTTTGTTTAGGTAGAGCTAATCGGACAGCACAGCTGTTCCAAGCTTACCAAGAGCCCATCTGTGGTTTTAGCCTGCTCATTGCTTACCACTGGTTAGCTTTAATGCCACTCATATTGCTTACTTCTTATTCAATGGCTTTCCGTATTGTAGCTTTTCAATCTTGTGTTTCTCACTCCACTGGAGCATAGCATCTCAAGCAACTGTCTGAGTGACTGGCATGTTATCAATCAATCAATCAATCAATCAATAAATCAATCAATCAATCAATCTATCTATCTATCTATCGGGGATTTATAGAGTGCAAGGCTACTCACAGAGTGTACTGGTGCTAAAAAGGATTATGTTCAACTGAACCCTCTCACACTAGTGTCCTCACTGAAAAGCTGCATTGAAAAAGCAGGTTTTGAATGATGCCTTAACCCCTTCGGTGCCACGCCCTTTCCCCCTCCTGTGCCGGGCGTTGCATACGCGGGTGGGGTTCATGACGAGATAGTCTCGTAATGGGCACTGCGCGACCGTGCTCCATGACAAGACTATCTCGTCATGGGCACAGAGGAGGTTAAGCAATTTTCCTCCCTCGATGCACTCACATTTGGATGAAGGGCATTCCACTCCAGTGCAGCAAGTTGGGAGAAAGATGAAAAAACACATTTTTTTCTGACTAGCACTACATGTTCCAATATGTGGGAAGGGAGCCAAACAACAAGATCTCTGTATTCTGGCATTAAATTGTAAATTACTAGCCCACATCCACTGAAAACAGCCACCAGACAGTTCTTAAATGTCTTCGGTCCTTCAGGACAGTTGTTTCTATGGAAAGAAAAAGTAATGTGTCATCAGCAGATGACACTATCCGGACCCCAAAGAACTCAACTAAGGAGGCCAAAGGAGCCATATACATGTTAAACAGAGTTGGGCTTAGAGCAGATCCTTGTGGGACCCCAAAATTGGTTACTTTACGGTTGGAAGCATACAGAGCCATCCAGAAACACTGGTTTCTATTGGTGAGAAAAGAGCCAAACCATGCCAGAACAGAACCTCTGACTCCGATGTCTTTCTTTCAGCCTGTTTTGCATGATCAAGTACCAACTTGATGGAACCTGTTAACTCCACTAGTACTGATTCGGTCTAAATCTTGACTGTGAGTAGTGTAACAGCTGCCCCTGTTCAAAGCTTTCGGAGAGCTGCCCATTCATGAGCTTCTCCAATATATTTGACACCGCAGGTAAAAGGGAAATCTGCCTGAAATTACCAAGCACTGTACTGTCTGCCAACAGTGTTTTTTTAGTAAATGAATTAGTTTGGCCGGTTTCCAGCAAGTTGACAGTGGCTGATTGGATGAAACTATTGAATAATTGATTCAGAAGCAGATTGGTCATCTTCAAGCTAGCAATTAAAACCCATGGAGGGCATGGATCATTAGGTGAACCAAAAGCGATTTATAAATTCCACTGCTGACTTTTAGAGACCGTTTTTTTCTTTTATCTTAATTACTTCATGAGTGTGAGTGTCTTTTTCATCTGTCTCATCTGCTTCTCTTCCTCCACCCCCACTTATGTTGCTTTCTCTTGCCTGTATACAATGCCTAAGTTATGGACTTGTAAATACTGGAGCTGACACTATTAAAGGTTGCGGTGCCAAATACAAAGACTGTGGAGTATTGATAACCCCTCATGCCTCTTTATTCTGAGGCATGAGAGAGGCAATTGGACGGGCAATGCCTGACCTTTATCTCAGTCTTGAGGGTTCTTTTTTACTCCTCAATTCTCCCATTGTCTCAATTTTTCCATCTTTCTCTACCTTCTTTTTTCATCCTTTTGTATTTTGTATTTCCTGCTCCGCTCTGGATCAAGGTTTTATAAGGAAAAAATAAGTGCCAGTGGGCCCCACCTGCAACCTGCACCTCAAGTTAAGCACTGCCCAAATATTTCTCCCCCACCTTCCCCAGCATTCCACTTTTCCACTGTTCTCTGGTTGCTTCTCTGCCCACCCTCCTTGTGCTTCTACGACCCTAGCTCTCTGTGTTACTTTCCCCACCCTCCATATTGCTTCCCCTGTGTATCTTGCTCCATGCTACATTACCACGTGTTGCTACCCCAATCGCTCCTCCTTGAAAAGAAGCCTTTGCGCTATTTGTTTTTTATTTTGCTGATCCATTGTGAATTGGTAAATAAAAAGAAAAGTAAAGGCCTATGTTTTGTTAAATAAAAATAAAAGTAAAGGCAAATGTACCTACAAAATAACACATCCACTGCAGTTATATGATCACACCTATTTTTAGGTATGCTGCACATTATCAGTGATGCTATACGGCATAGCTAAAAACATTGACAAAGCCCACAGGTCCCAAAGGTGAGACCTACTGGGTTTGCCAGTGATTGCTTTTATGTTGGTGAAAGCCAGGATGCAACCATTTTAGATTTATTCCTTGCATATATGAATGACCTAGACATCCAATTAAATTATTCAAAATCCTATATTATGACTTGTGGTCACCCATGCTCTAAGCCCAAGCTTTTTAAAATGGGAGATTACAACTTAGTAAAGGTGAAAGATTTTAATTATTTAGGGATTCTTTTTATTCAATCACTTAGTTGGACATCACTTTTAAGATTAAGACTTCAGTCCTTCAGTAGGAACATTGAGGCCATATTTAGATTTGCTCAAAAGTCAAAAGCAAACCAATCATAGAAATTCTGAGTTTGTATAGGAGCAACATATGATGGTGAGAACATATGGTGCCGGGCTATGGGGCTACAGTAAAACTGGTATTCTTCTAAGAGTAGAAACTCATTTTACTCGCTATTGTAAGTACCGGATGGCACAGGTGGTTAAATATGCTAGAAGGAACTCAGGATAACATACGTGGAGGATCTGATTGATTTGGCCCCTTTACTACTCCGGGTCAAAATGTGGGGGTCACCCGAGGCCCGCCTAACTAGCACATGCATGCATTACTGACTGACTGTCACTTGAAAGGGCAGATCAAATTTCATGGCTCTTATAATTGAAAGAATAATTTAAAAAAAACTAGGTTTACTTAAACTATAAGAAAATCCCTGTATAATTGGGCCAGAACATAAGCTATGCATCAATGAATGCCTCTTGGAACACCCTATGAATATTCATCTAGAAAGGCTCAGACTAAAGAAACAATTGTCAAATATTCCCAAGTCTCAGCAACACACAGTAAAGAGCGTTATTTAGGGTGGATTAAAACCCTACATATTGCTATTGGCTAACTCTTTTTAGACTGCGCATATTCCACTTTAAATTTGCCTTTTCCATGTCGGGGTCATGGAAGCAAGATTTACCACCTTCTGTATACGATTATGCCTCACAGCACTACACTAGTCACTTAACTTTGTTCTGTACTTTGAACACAGGGCATGAGACACTCTTTCCTGGCTCCGCTTTTGCATGAATGAAACCTGAGACACATAAAGGAAGGATTAATATGTCAGTCTTTAGGATCCCCAGAAATTTGTTATGCGTTATTAAATTTTATCAAATTTGCATTTTGCATTAGTAAACGATATAGACCACAATAACACATAATTTGATGGAATGACTCAATTGACAGATATGTATCTTCTTAACTTTCTTTTATTGTTAAAATGACAATGGTCTTGGATCTTAGTGCAATCAAAGAAGGGCTTGTTTTCAAACTGCTGGGAAAATTATTTTTAAAAGTGCATCATAAATCAATTTTAATATATGGGTTTTAATGCTGACATTTTTAAATGTATTTTATTTCTTTTGCTATGCTTTTATGGCTCCCACCGCATAAAGACTTGTTTGACTTACTGAGTAGGGTGTTAACCCCCTAAGCAACCACCACAATCCCTGCCAGGGTGAACCACAAAAATCAATAAATTAACTTGTGCTTAACCCTCTGTTAGCTTGGCACAAAAGCAGTCACGCTTATCTTAGTGGAAATGTGCAAAGTATTATGCAGCACTTGAATAGTAATAAAGTAAAAACACAACACAAGAAAAATCCCACAGCAATTAAAAAACTAGAGTAAATTTAAATAATTTTCTTGACAACAAAACGATAAAAATTCAATTAGTAAAACCAGAGCTATAAATTTTTAAAGCTGCCTGCCTGAACAATGCAGGGGTGACAAGTCCTTCGGGTGAAGGCAAAGCACAGCCTATTTAGTTATTTAGTTACAAGTGGGGCTGCACCCAGCTCTGTCCCACCACCCTGCCAGTTGATAGCCCATCCAGGCAGACCAAATCCCTCTATTTTGTAACTGTCTCGGACGAATAAACAAAGTTCAACTGCCATCTACAACTAGTCAAGTGACCCAGTAACAGGCTGCAGGCCCCAACTAGTTAGGGCAGGAAAATGCCAACTTTCTAAAAGTGTCTTGTAAAACTTGTAACTTAAAATCCTATTTTACCATTAAAGAGGATTTTTTGTTGCAATTTCTCAAACACCAAACATGTAAAGTTCACCTGTTCCCAATCAAAAAATTGCAGTTATTAAATATAATAAGGCAACCAAATGTTATCCTATGAGAGAGGTAGGCCTCACAGTAGTTAAAAACTAATGTAGGTGTTTTTCACGACCAGAGCATGTGAAACTTAAAAGTGCATCTCCAACCTTTTAATTATAATGCACCCTGTCCTATGGCCTACCTTAAGGGTGACATATCCAATAAAAGGGGAATTTAAGGCTTGGCAATGGGGTTATGTTACCAAGTCAAATTTGCAGTTGAAAATTGCATTCAGGCTCCAATGGCAGATCTGGAACATATTTTAAGGAGCTATTTAAGTGGGTGGCACAATATGTGTTTCAGCCCCACTAGTAGCATTTAATTTACAAGTCCTGGGTGTATGTCATACAATCCTACAAAGGTCTTATAAGTAAATTAAATATGTCATTCATGTGTAAGCCAATTTTCCCATGCTCAAATGAGAGAGCATAAAAATGTTAGCACTGGTTGGCAGTGGTAAAGTGCACAGAGTCCTAAAGCCAACAAAAACAAATTCAGCAAAATAGGAGGGGTAAAGGCAACATTTTGGGGATGGTCCTGCAGAGAGGGCCAAGTCCAACAGTGCTTCACACACTATGCACTTGCAAAACAAAGTAAGCTTACTGGGTCAGTTCACATGTCTCTTTAAAGCTTACTCTGGATAAGTCCAAGTATGGCTTCCTGCACAAGAGATGCGAACTAAGGGGCCAGTATGGCTTTTGATAATAGACAAATTACATATATTTAATAGCCTGCGATCTTCATATGTGAGCATCGATAGAGACTAACAATGAGAACATTCCAAAACGAATACATATGTGTAATGCCATTATAACCATAGATAGTCCTGTCCTAATTCTCAAGACCCACCAGAATCAAGATAAAGAAACCCCTCTCCAAAGGTATAGACATCTTAAAACGTTTTAAGTCAGTTCAGGCTGAATGCAATGGAGCAAGGGCCAGATATAGGAGCCATGCAAGGCCTGCTGAACAAAAGTACCTTGATCCCAGTCGCACCAACAAGATGTGGGGTGCAGCAGGGCAATGCATTGGTGTTGATGTCACAGTCAAGGTGATGTGTCAATGTTCTCAATGCAATGATGGTGATGCGCCGGTTCCGAAGACAAAGCGCCGGGTCTGTGATGTATAAAATATAATAGGGTAATTCCAATGTTATGCTATGGGATAGATAGGCATTGCAGAAGTGAAAAATGAATTTTGGAATTTTTCACTACCAGGACATGTAAAACTCAAAAGTATATGTCCTACTTTTTAAATATGCTGCACTTTGCTCTTGGGGCTATCCAGGGTCTTTCTTATGGGTGACATATATTTATTAAAAATGAAGGTTTAGGCCTGGCAAGGGGTTGAGCTTGCCAGGTTGAGATGGCACTTTAAAAATGCCACACAACCTCTGCAGTGGCAGGCCTGAGACATGATTAGGGCCCACTTAAGTGGGTGGCACAATCAGTGCTGCAGGTCCACTAGCAGCATTTAACTTGCAGGCCCTGAGCATATGTAGTGAACTTTAGTAGGAACTTATATGCACATTGAATATGCCATTTTGGGATGCACCAATGTTGCTATGTTTAGAGAAGAGAGAACATGCACTTTAGCACTGGTTAGCAATGGTAAAGTGCTCAGAGTCCTAAAGTCATCAAAAACGAGTTTAAAAAAAGAGGAGAAGGAAGGCAAAAAGTTTGGGGTGGCCATTCAAAGAGGGCCATTTTTCAACAAGGGAACATGTAGCCATGAAACGAGCAGTGGTAGTTACGGAGATGGAACTTCATGCTGGCTCGTGAGCTAACTGATGTCTTGATGTCTCAAAGGTCAGTTTGTTGGCTTACATAACATCAGAACTACAGGAGGGACCAGATGTTACTCAAATGACTGCTGAGGCCATCGTATGATATGAGAGCATGTCATCAGGCTTGATACATCTCAGGAGAGGCTCAAAGAACATATAATTGAGGATGCAGGCACCATACAGACTACCTACGTAGGGGTTTACCCACCAGCCCTGACTGTTGCACTGGAGAGGCATTCCCTCATGTTTTGAATTTTTAATTGGCAGCTGCAAACCCATTGCCCTAGTAGCCTGGGTGGGGGTTGGTTCTTTGTTTATCAGGGTTTACTGTTTATCTTGTGTCTTGGTCAGCAGACAATGAGCACTTAAGCAGGAATCAAAGAAACAAAGGGGGAGTGAAAAGGTAGTGCTCAAACGAGCATAAGAGGTGGATTTGTCCTCCTCTGATCAGTACATATATAAACAAAGGGATCCACCCTTATAAACAGGAAAAGTAGTATTCCTCCAGATATGTGTGTCTCCTACGATGGTGGAAAGCACACAGCTTTGTTAGAATACCCCTCACCCATCAAAAGGACCCTTGGTGGCATGCTTCATCATCAGGGTCTATAGTCAGACAGTTATCAAGGTTACCTCCTCGCCTGGCAACTACCTCCTCACGGCTTCACAGAGCTGCAAGGAGGTAGTTGCCAGGTGAGGAGGTAACCTTGATAACTGTCTGACAATAGGTGCTCCTTAACTCTCGTTTTTCAGGCTCATGAGGCATTTAACGAGCAAATAAAAAAGCCATACCAGTCAAAATACCTATTGGGGTCTGGTATACAGTGCATGTAGATTGTTATATGCATCACTTAGTACTTACTTTGAGTTTTCACACATTAATCTTACAATTTAGAGTGTAGAAGGGATCTCCTTTAGCTCCTGATGAAAATCCAGGGGAGGGCTTCAAAACATGTTGACACAGGAAGCACTTCCCATTAAAGATAAGTACTTCTGTCCTATTCCCCACTTTTAACAAAATCAGCTCGAAGGAGTATTACATTTTTTTGGTTTCCGCAGAGCCAGGTATTGTTTAATCGTACACCACTGTCACATACTTCTGACCCTCCCATTCACACTCCTACACCACACATAGTATTGTTACAAAACCAGTGCTCCCACATAGTCGTAGGTTGCAGCACGCCCCGCAGCAGAGAGGGAAGACCCTGATGATGAAGCATGCTACCAAGGGTCCTTTTGGTGGGTGAGGGGTATTTTAACAAAGCTGTGTGCTTTCCACCATCGTAGGAGACACACATATCTGGAGGAACCATACTTTTCTTGTTTATAAGGATGGATCCCTTTGTTTATATATGTACTTAAGAGGAATATCATGATATCATGGGGTAACACAGCAGACCCCTTCCCCACCGTTCTGAGAAGTACTCCTCGCCGCTAACACACCCAATGGTGATGGACAAGAAGAGGAGGGGAGGTAAAGTTTTGCGTACTTCTTACTCAAAATATGCTATGGTTTCCTGATTTGGATAGTGCCTTGGTTACCCTTTACTGTTATGTGCTCTGGCTGGTAGTGCTTTACAGCCCAACACAGCACCCTCCCTATGAGTAGGGGACTTCTTCAAGGTGCATTAGACCGATTGACTCCCCCTTTATGGGACACCTATGCGATATAGGCCTCCAGAAACCAGTAAAAATGGGCCACGCATACTCAAGAAGTTGAGCAGTGGCGGGCACACCACCTAGAGAATAGAGCCTTCTTTTTCTAATCAGACTTACATGACCTGCATAACAGTATTGATTTATTCTAATGCAAAATGGAGGCAGGGTGGAGAGTGATGGTCAAAATCCCCTGAAACTTTCATTCTTTTGGGGTCCCACCATGCTCACATACACCCAAGTGCACCAAAATCCAGAGGCACTGAAAGATCAAGGTTTTCAGGAGGTAGTGGGGATACACAATGCTCAAAACTTTGCTAAGAATGAGGGCACTGCCTCAGACGCCACAGTGGAATGGGACGCCTTCATGGCGGTTGTCAGAGGCCCATGCCTCAAGGCCACATTTGGGCAAGTTAGGGACTGTAGAAGGTCTTACAGGGAACTTCCTCACAAACTAAGCCATATCGTCTATATGGAATATATATTATGTTAAAACAGGGAGGGCGACAGAGCAGGCAGACTATTGGCTTGGCTACTCGACTTGGAACAAACTAAATTCCCATCAGAGTCATCCACACACACCAGGGAGATCAAGACAGCACCCAAGAGGGTATTAATGCAATCTTTATAGTGCCCTGAACTCTGCCCCAGGAAGACACCAAGACGTTTTAGAGAATTACTGCCCTGGCTCCCAAAATGCAGGGCTTTGTTCTCGAGAAACCAACCTTCCTAGAGGAAAATAAACAGTTGCTTAAACAAATGACCAGAGGTAAGACTCTGGGCAACGACAGCTTACTTGTTGAATTCCATGTGCCATACGCCTCACATATAGCACAGCTGTTGCTATTAGTTGCTATTAGTACTAGAACAGTCAACACTTAGACGTCTCCTGCCTGCCCTACTGTATGAGAGAGGCCTTGCTAGTAGTCCTCTCAAATCTTAAAGGGACTCCTCTATAGGTCAGATACTACCGCCCACTGTCTTTACTAAACCTAGAGTGCAAGACATTGGGAAAGTTTCTGGCAAACCGGTTCATGCCTATCATATACGTCTTGGTGCAAAATGGTCAGAACGGCTTCACATGGGGCACGAATCATTTAACTTATAAATGCTCTTGATATTCATAGACTGAGCCAAGGTGGAGAACCAAGACCACTGGGTGCTCTCCTTAGACACAACTAAGGCCTTTGATACGCATATCTGGCCTTTCCTGATGCAGGTACTTCCAGAAAAGGGGTAGGCCAGGGGTTGGATGTGTCTCTTCTATGCGCAGCCATTGACACGGATCAGCACAGGGTAAGTGGTCTCTGAAAATATCCCTATTGAAGGGGGAATATACAGGGTTGTTGGCTCTCGCAGTTTGTTTCTCCTCCAGCAATGGAGTCCTAGCACGCCTGCTACAGAGCTAGAATCTGGATTGGGGTCTGTAAATTGTGAATCAATGGAATGTAATCTCACTGTATGTCAACAATTCTCTAGTGTGCCTCCACAGTGAACACCACAATTTACTACTCTTGATGGCCTCCATGAATGAGTTTGGAGAACTATCAGGCCTTCCTATGAACTGAGGGAAATTATGCTTATTCCAGATCCCAACTCTGATGGAAATGCAAATGTGCTCTATACCAATGGTAGAGTGCAATGGTGATTTGACACATTTAAATAGCTGGGAGTTACCACGGGGAGTGCGACCTACTTGATGGTAATCTGGACAGGGCATTGGTGACAATGTGATGCTCAACTCCCTTCTGGCACTCCCTGCCTCTATCACCAATGGGTAGAGTCGATATCGCCAAGATGTTCATTCTTCCTGTTATATTTTTTTTTGCAGCTCTGCCGGTGGTGATCCAACAACCATTTTTCAGGGGACTGTGCTCTCTGATGACAAAATAAATATATATTTTACTATGTCAAAAGGGGGTAGGCCCAAATGCTGGCAACCATGCAACTCGCCAGGTGCCCTCTGTCCTGCAGTTCAGCCCCTCAATAACATTTGTTTTTCAAAAACAAACTTCGAAAGGTGTGCAAATAAAAACACTAATACATCCGACACCTTCCGATATTGTTTTTCAGGGTTTGGTGGCCATTTGTGCTTTTTTTCGGGGCAGGATCACAAGGCTTTTCCAAGCAAGAATCTAGCCTTCCTGGATATATTTGAAAACACATCTCCTACCAAACCAATTTTTGAGAAGCATTCATGTTGTATACAGTCATCTTCCAATGTTTTGAAATTTCACATGATCAAGGGGAGAGAATTTGAAAGATGGCCATCCAGTGAACAATGTCACAATAAATCTCAAACCCCAAGATGACATCATCAAACAAGATAACATTCTAGAATGCTTATCGTGGTGAATGTTTGAAAGATGGAGGACTGGACAAAGAGGACTCTTGCCTCTCACACTTCCACACAATCAGGCCAGGTTCTAGTAGTTCTTCCCAAAGCCAGTACAGAACAAAGCCAGAAAGTTAGATGAAATTGGCATCGTTTTTCCCCTAGTCTTTCAGGTAGTAATAGAAATCTTCCTTGGGACGGTAATACTTCCTTACTTAATAGATTATGGGATGGTAGTTGGGGGCTGATTGTCTCTTTTTTTTTGTCTGACAGTTCTCCAACTTAAAGTCTTGGAAGCCTCCCAGAAGAACGGATCCAGCCCGACGGATGTGGTGGAGGGCTTTAAAGTTCAAATCGAAAAGGTAATATGTTTTTTCTTTTTCACATTATTTTGATAGTATGGCTTTCATTAGTAGAGGGAAAACAAAACAAAAGCAGACCATTTCCCTGTTGTTTGAGCCGGGGACCAGTAGCAGCCACAGGCTGATCACAAACCCAAACACCACCATTAACCTCCAACTAAACATCTTCACTAATCTCCCACTTGGATGAATTTGAAGAATATATCTGACTAAATATCTTAGTTAGAAGAAGGAAGCCCTGTATTTGACTGGGGTACACATAGAATGGAAAACTAAGGGCTCAATTTAAATTTTGTCAATCCGGTTGTCCTGCGCCATGGCAACAAAGTAAACTACTCCATCGCCCTGGCGGAGGACCTGACTGCCAAACTTAGAAATGCTGATCTGACCGACAGATGTTTCTGTCATTCCCAGGACCATCTGCCAAGGAGTTTTCTGTAAAAGCATTGGAACTTTGTCCTACGGCAAACAATGAGCTCCTTAGGGATAAAGGGTTTGCCTGGTGGTGATGGACAGTAAAAAAGACCCAACATTTAAATCAGGGTCTTATTTTGGAGTGGAACATTGGGATGTAAAGCACCGCATGAAGGCCATTTTATTCTGTCATTAACAGCACATAAAACAGGCTTTAGCAGAAACAATACATCTTGGCTTTAAAAGGCCAAGTTATTGACTTTGGAAGTGATTTGTGCCAATCGCTAGATGCATGCACACTCTAGACTGGCGATCTTGCAATGGGTTTCTCATAAAGAAAACTCATTCTGAGACGGATACTGATGCACATGCCTGTGTAGACACATGCACAAACATGGGGCTTGAAGATTGCATACACATGGAGTGTGATGCATGGTTGACATTTTTAATGCATTGATGTAATGTGGCAACTTTAGTACAGTACAGAAAAAACTAAAAAAAACAAGTATGTATGGCGGCACTTTGCAGTTTCTTAGTCTTTATGTAAAATAAAAAATGTAAACAAAAAAATTCCAAATTTCACTTGAAAAGTGGGATGGAGGGAAGGGGTGGCAGTGAGGTTGTGGTCCGAGAAGCTGCGATGGGGGGACAGAAAGGAGAGGAACTGGTAGGGTGTTGAGGTAGAGGAAAACGCAGGGGAGAATGTAGGAAAACATATGTTCTCCAATGGAGTGCTGCTTAATAAATAAACACTGGTGAAGACACTACATTTGGCCATAACTGGATAGCTTTGTATTATTTCCACCTTAAAGGTGTTAAAGACAGTGAACACAGAGTTTCTTTTGAGGTGTGACCGCCATCTTTTGACTTTTAATGTTTGAGATAAAAGACAAGACCAAATGACGTTACTGCATGAGAGATCGCATTAGAGACAAACGGAAAAAAAGGGTAATGGGAAGGGAGAAGAGAATGAAAGAGAAAGGGGATAGTGAGAGAAAGTAAAAAGTGGAAGCAAGCAAGGGGAAAAGGGGAAGGGGAGAAAAAGAAAAAAGAAGGGAAAGAAATTGAACAAAGTTGAAATGAGATAAAGTAGAGGAAAGCGAAAGAAGATGAGTAGAGAAGAGGCAGAGAGAAAGAAAGTCAAAAAAGAGCAGGGAGAAAATGAAAAGCATAAGAAGAAAAGAGCCAACCAGAAAGGTATACATTGAAAAGTACAGAATTGAAAGAACCCTGAGGCATATCTACAAGGCGGCGATATAAAATTATCGCCGCTTTTGCGGCCGTTTTCAGCCGAAAAGCGGCGATAATTTTATCGCTATATCAGCAAGGTCACGCTATCGAGTGAAACCTTGCCTTAGCGCCTGAATTCCTAACGGCCATCTTTGCATCTCTAATGAGATGCAAAGTGGGCGTTCCTCCCCAGGATAACGGGAGAAATGTCGCTAAGCGACATTTCTCCTATTATCAAGCCTCACGCAAAGCAGCATAGCGACAAGAAAAGTAGCAATAACCTCTGTTATCGCTACGTTCCTTACGCCTGCTTTGAAACTGACTTAGCCATGATATCCTATGGAAGGTGGATATCATAGCTAAGTATGTGAGGCCCTATCAGCAAGCTATCGCCAAACTTCGTGGGATTATCGCTGGGTTTCCAGCGATAATCTCACATTTGGCAGTTAGGGCTATGATTTTTATCGCTTTTGAGGTAAGCGTTGCTAATAGCACGCTATCTCAGCGATAAAAATCCACGCTAGCCGGCGATAATTATCTTAGCGCTAAGGTTGTTACTGATATGCCCTCCTGAGAGTAAGTGAAAAATTAATAGGGAGTAAACAAGACAGAACATGTAATGACGGAAGGGAATATGAAGTAAAGCGAAGTATCCTTAAAAAGAAGAAGATTGAGATTTATGTAAATTGTGGAGAGGAGAAAGAATGCAAACAGGAAAGATGGATTTCTAAAAGAGAAGGAAAATAAAGCCGAGAAAGGAATTGAAACAGGATGTTTGAGAATTAATGTAGATCCTAAGCGTGCTGGTAGAATATAGGTTGCTGCCTACTAGCGAGCCTCTGAATTACCTTTACCACAATTTCTATTAACACCATTGGCAAAACTAATTGGTCTGGCCTTGGCAAGCAGTTGCAATGGTTACTTATTTTCCTACATTTTGCATTGCAAGTTTATGGCAGAGCAATACAAAGAGAATAAAAGACATGGCAGGGAAATACTTCCTATAAAATTAGAAATAAAAATTTACCATTTTAATGAATGTCAGAAGAAAATATGGTTCTTATTGGTTTAGAGAAAATATGTTATTGGTTTAGAATTAGGTTAACATGACGGCATCGTTTAAACACACATGGATGACAACATAATTCAAACTATGGCAAACAAATGGAAAGAATTAAAAAATTTAAAAATTAAGTATTGGCCCGCCAGCACTGCCACTGAAACGCATTTCTTTTGGGTGAATGTACACACACATGTGTGCGAGTGACAGTGACAAATATCATCACTCACAGTGTCTGACAAGAGCCAATTAGGAAAGGTAATTTTAATTTTCTTTTTTCTCTTCAATGTCAGAGATAATTCACCCCCGCTAGGCGAGTTTAAATGATACAATAAATAGACCTGTTGCTCCGAAATTTAATAGGAAAGACTCCTTACAAAAATACAAGTGGAATCTACCCGCTCCTGACCCTGTGGTAAGCTTTTCTCAAATATCTATCTGGCAACGGAGGGTCAAAATCTACATAATTCTATTTCGATCTCAATAATGAAATGAGCAGAAAAAATTCTGCAATTAGAGCAGATGAATTAAATCTCTTTGAAAAACAAGTGTATCATTTTAAAGCATGATGACTCTCTTGCTAAAATCTAATAAGACATATTCTATATATATCTATATAGACATATATAAAGGCTGGCTTCCCATTCGTTATTAGGCTTGTTAGTCCCTCCTGAGTACCACCCTGCTTTCTGTTGTTGCCTTCCATGAGGAATGGCCCTTTTACAGGTGTCCTAAATCGGGTGCTTTCTTTAGCAATCCCAAGAACTATTCCCTTTATTCCGAAGCCAACTGATAGAGGAGCTTGAATGTCTTGACCCCAAATGTAATTTGGAGCCAGTTGAAGGGTGTGACCCTTTTGGTGTAAGGGATACACCGGGCTCTACCAATACTAAGTTATGGTCGGTAGACAAAGTTTAAAAAGTTTTACTTAAAATTAGTTCAAATGGAGCACCTGGCCCTAATGGAATGCCGAGCGCTATTTTTAAAGTCAAATCTGATTATTGGCCAGAGTTATTAACGGTCCTCTTCAATGAAATTCGTAAGACAGGCTGTATCCCGGATTCATGGAGGGGAAGTATAATACAACCGATCTACAAAAGTGGGCCCCAGGAGAATCCTGCAAATTATCGTTTAATTACCCTCACAGACGTAGATGCTAAAATATTTGCAAGTTGTCTGTTAGAGGAGTTGGAGTTTTGGGCGGAAAGAGAAGAATTGATTCCAATCTTTCAGACAGGATTTAGGAAGGGAGAATCGACCCTTACTAATTTGATTTTATTGTCTTTCCTAGGAGAAAGAGCCATATGTAGGAAACAAAAATTGTATATTTGTTTTATTGACTTAAAAGCCGCATTTGACTCTGTACCCAGAAATATTCTTTGAAAAAGCTAATGAATTGGGGTATATCAGAAACTCTTTTAAAAATGATCAAATTATTATACTGAAATACTTGGGTGCAGGTCAAAATTGGCAATGGTAGACATACTACCCGCCGCCTCAAAACAAATCTTGGCTTAAAACAAGGATGTGTGCTCGCTCCTTGTCTTTTTAATTTATTTATGTCTGATCTCCCAACCCATTTTAATGACATATTTTCACATTCCCCTTCTGTAATGGGTAAAGAAATTAAATACTTACAGTATGCTGATGATACTATTTTACTTAGCCAAACTATGATAGGACTAAAAAGATTAATACATTCTTTTAATATATATGTAACCCAAAATGGGTTAACAATTAATATAAAAAAAACAAAAATAATGTTAATAGGAAAAGGCAAACTTGTGGTAAAGGACTTGCGTTTCAATGGTTTGTCTGTGGACTGTGTAAAAACTTATAAATATTTGGGAATTACATTTGATGATCGACTATCTTTCAGACAGCACTTCAATAACTTAGAGGCTAAAGGTACCTCACTTGCCTTTGCATTTCGAAAATTAAGAGATAAATTAGTATGCCCCAATTATGATCATTTACTTAAAGTCATGAAAGCAAAACTTATCCCCTCCCTGGACTATAGGTCTCTTATTTTTAAGGGTAGAGACGTAAAAGTATTGGAGGCCATAGTTGCAAGGACATATAAATCAGTCTTTAGGATTCCTAGGCAGATTTCATGTGCCAATTTAAGACTGGAATTTGGCTTACGGAATCAGCTCTTGGTGCGTAAAGCAGCATTTGTAAAAACACTATTGGCATTATCTTGAGCCAAGGAGGGTACGTTGGCCAATATGTGTTGGAGCGAGATTTCGACCAGTGAATACTCTAGAAGCTGGCAGGATTATTTAGCTGAGTGCCTCCTAAAATTTGATTGTCCCAAATTGGAAGACGAAACAAGGAGTAAAATGGATTATAAAAAAATAATTAATTCAACCATCGCCTTGCTGTCAGAATTGATGGATAAATATGAGTTGAGAAAAAAAAAACACTTTTGGTCTATTGCCAATTGCTTCGACAAAATGATGGCCCAACCTTATTTACTTTTTTATCATCAAAAACCCTTAATTAAGAAGAAATTTATGTTATTAAGGTTTGGAATTTATCCAACCAAAGATGGAACCCCTAAATGGGAGTCCAAATGGGCATCAAATATTTGTCGGCTTTGTGGGCAGTATGACGAAACCTTGTTGCATATGGTAACACTATGCCCAAAAATGATGAAGGAACGGAAAATAATTTTAAAACCTATTTTTAAAGAAATGGGACTTAGGACTTGTAAATCGGCATTAATATTTTGCCTAAGTGGTGTCAACGTTTATATTATACACCAATTTGTAAAATGTATGCTTATAGTAGAAAAGAAATTATGTAAGGTCGACTCCCAAAGTATATGTTAAATTTGTTAAGACTGTGATTTGTTGATGTTGCTGTTTTTAAGGTGACGATGAATTATTTTTATGGCACTTTTTAATTGATTGCTTTTATAGTACTACTTTAAAATAATGTACTAATTGTTTGTTTTTAGAGTACTATTCTTAGATAATGTTCAATTTATAATGTTTATTATTTTTAACGAATGGCACACGTGCACTTTATCCCTGAAAATTGTCACATACTGTAAACTATTTAAAAAAATGAAATAATAACTTTGAATTATCCCTAACTGGAAAAAGTTAATTGATTGTGGTCAATTTTATGCATTGTATCCTGGAATGTTTAATTAGGTAAATTGTTTGGTTTGTATTTTTTTTTTCTTTTGTCTTTGTTTGTAATGGTTTTAATTAATCAACAAATAAAAATTCAATCAATCAATTATTCCCTTTATTATTTTACACCGAACTTAAATGATGCCAGCCTCAGCAATGGCAGCTGCTTCCTAACACAGTTTGCACGCGTATTGCTTTCTCCGATAAGCAAATCAAGCACAACTGATGGCTGCTTGCATTTTTCCAAGATGCTATCTATTTATTTTTAATAAAGAGATCCAGGCAGGAGATAAAAATTACCGCCCACACCTAGGCTCTTCAAAAGTATCTTTATTCGGATATTAAAACATCCATACAAGAACAATGTATTTACACATTTCACATATAGTAATCTGAACATTTCATCTAAAAAAGTTAAAAAAGAAAACATATCTGATGGACCATTCCAGGATATCAGTTAGGCTCAGAATTAAGACTAAATTTCATGTTAAAAGTTATAAAGTGCAGTGCGAGGACATCTGTACAGGTAGGGAATACCAAACTTATGACAGTGAATAAAATACAGGATCGTAGTTCATATAAGATCAATCACATTAAAAATAAGCCGTAGCCTAATTAAAACAAACATCTTATAACGTCCCAGGTACTGTAAACATTACAGTTCATCCTTTGTGTAATCTCCATAAATCATCTCCTGTTCTGTGTACAATGTAAGACTATCGTGCGGGGGGCCTTTTAATCCGGATGCCTACAGCGCCCGGCAAATAAACTCACTTACATCTCCCCTCTAGATTTCCTCAGTTTCGCGGCTAGTCTTAAAAAATTTACGATACAGAACAGTGTGAAGGGTTCCACAGCCAGTTTTAAGTATAAAAGGGCTACTCTAACCTGGGTAAATTTATTCGCCCTTAGGATGGATTTTAAAAAAAGAGCCCGCGGATATTCATAAAAAGGGCAAAAGAATACAAAATGTAGGGTATCCTGTGGAGATCCTAGATCGCAGCCACAGGGACCCTTTGTACCAATTTCTTTCGTGTACCCCGCGGGAACTGCTAAAATGTGATGTAAAAGATCCAGTCTAAATCTGGTCATTAAAAATCTATCATTTTTGTTATGGATTAGTGCCAGGTAGGGTTCGAGACCTTCAACAGATTTAGTTAATATATGAGACCTCACTGACCCTTTCAGAATTTCGCTATCTTCCCTGGCACAGGCTATCCGCCTCATATATTCTGCCTTTAAAATGCCCTTTAACTGAGGTGTTAATGTTGACGGTTCCCTGAAATATTTTGCACATCCCAGCCACTCCAGTTTATCCTGAACATATTTAAGCCATGGAATTTTATGACCTTTTTCCCTGTTAATGCAGTCTGTTATTATTTCTCTGCTTAGGCTTGCTTCGGGGTTGGTCCAAATTTTGATCCAGCACAGTAACGGCCTAAAGCTTAATCTGTCAGAGATATACGGGATCCCTAGCTCCTCGTGAATAATATGGGCTGGTGTGCTTTGGGGAACCTGCAAGATCCTCCTAAGGAACTTGTTTTCCTCTAGTTGTATAGAGTCCACATTTCTAAATCCCCAGACCTCACTCCCATAAATAATTTTAGAACAACAAATTGAGTTATATAAGTTCAATATTTCCAGCACTGACCATCTACCTAGTCTTGTAGCACGATTCATGATTGAGCCCGTGATGCTCGCGTGCTGTTTGCATTTATCAGTCGCTAGTGCTCTAAAATTAAGATGTTTGTCGAAGGTAATCCCTAAATAATTGAAAACCTCGACCTTCTCTAGTTTGTGTCCCCCAATTTTACAAATAAAATTCTTGGTTGGTCTTTTTCCTACTTCCATGATGTAGGATTTTGTGAGGTTAGGGGATAGATCTAAGTTTGCCATAAAATCGCAGAAGCCATCTATAAGAGATTGCAGACCCCTCCCTGTACGCGAGAGGAGTACTGCATCATCTGCGTACAATAAGACCGGGATACTTCTACTTGCGACTCTCGGGCAGTCCACTCCCAATGTGCACAGGGCCTTATCCAAACCGTTTATGTATAATGTAAACAAGAAAGGCGCCAAGATGCAGCCTTGTCTCACGCCCCCTGTACAAGAAAAGTGGTCCGTTAGGCAAATCAAGCACAACTGATGGCTGCTTGCATTTTTCCAAGATGCTATCTATTTATTTTTAATAAAGAGATCCAGGCAGGAGATAAAAATTACCGCCCACACCTAGGCTCAAACCCTGTTCTCCAGCTCCTAAATTAGCAGTCTTGGATGGGAAGCCACCTCCTCGGTAGAAGGCATTGTGCTTTTTTCAGAGGGTTTATCTTGGTTTCCCTCACTAAGTCACCCTCCCATCATGCACTCACCCTTAACCCCTTCCTCCCTTTTGCTTCCCTGAGCTCCCCCAGGAGTGCATGGGAAGTGGCCTCCCTCCCTTCATTACACAAATGTGTACAACAAACGCTTTCACTTTCACTTTAAATTTTAAAGAGCCTCACATCGATTCTCTCTTCCAGAGCCCCTTCCTGCCAGCCCTCACAACATCCACACACCACGCTTTAGAGGGGGTAAATTTTAGTTGCTTTCTGCCCAGCCCGCCATTCGGAAATGATTGCTTTGGTTCTTATTAGATCTCGCCTAAGCAGCGCATGGACCTCATGTAATCGATTCTGTTTTTGCCCTAAAAACCTGCATGCTTTGGAATGCTTTGAATGGCAACGCGTGCAAGTTTGGTGATTCCCTTGCAGGAGCGAGAGGAGCCATATGGTAGCAATTATCGCGCTCGCTCCCGCAAGGGAAAAGCTGCGCGACCCTGCTCTCGGCCGCACTCCCCCCACTTGGTTTTTTGGTATTGGAGACTCCAGCTTGTTTAGGACTTGTGCCCTGGTCACAGCAGTTCAATTTTGCTCGCGAGAAAGTCACTCATTGATAGTGGTTGAAATGTCACTCATAAGTACACCGAAATTCTGAAATTGGCGCACATAAGCAGTCTGATGCCTTGGCAGCCATGTTCCGTTGCTTCAACTTTGTGAGGAAAAACGGACACCGTGATATTGCAAAGACAAAAAAAGCCAGGTCTTTAAATGGTTTTTTTAGAAATCCGTGGACTTGAATGTTTGCGTGCCGAGCTTGCATTCGCTGGCCTCCTCCCTCCTGACAGAAAGCATCTACCGGTACCCACTAATTCACCCAGACCCGTGGCACCAGGCACTTCTGTGAAAGGAGGAAGCTTGCAAAAAACTAAGTCTGAATGTCACCTTGAAGTGGAATCAAGTGGCGGAGTGTTGAGACTCAGACGCATTTCAATTGCGAGCTGCATTACTTCCAGCCCCGGGCCTACCACGGAGAGTCGTGAGAAATTCACGTCGCTGTAACTCTTCCCGGAAGTAGCGCCATTCATAACAGTGTTATTTCAGAGAACCGTGACACGGCCGGAGCCTGCCAATGCCTGAATAATGGTGTCATTTAACTATAACAAGCAGGGCCTCGCTGATATGGCAAGTGCTTTTATCAACATTGCATCGTGCTGGTTCAATCATGTAAATGATGTGAGTCCTCCAATATTCCTAGAGAGATGACTAGTCTCTGCGCGCTCTTTCCCGACCGATACAAGGCAGTTTTTTTCGCAGGCAGTTTGCTTAACAATTTGTATTCCTTATTAGAACATTGGAATGTGGAGCACTCCATTGTAGACAATGGAGTGCTCCATGCTTCTACGGGCCGGAAAAAGGCCCGCAGAGCAACATTCCAATGTTTTACAAAAGCCTCTTGAAGCTCGAGGGGATTTAAATCCCCTCGAGCTTCGAGAAGTTTTTGTTTAATTTATTAGAACATTCTGCCCTCTAGTGGCAGAATGTTCTAATAGCCTTATAGCCCTTCGTAGCAGGGCTATACCGCTATTAAAGTCCCGCTTCTTTTGTTAAAGTCCCTCGCCTTCGGCTCGGGCCATTAACGCTGCAGCGGGCCTTTAATAGCCGGTATAGCCCGCTACGGCGGGCTATAAGGCTATATTAGAACATTGGAATGTTGGTAGCTCCATTGAAAAAAATGGAGTGCTCCGGGCTTATAATGGCTGTTATAAGCCCGGAGCTCCAACATGCCAATGTGTCTTTGTTCACAGCTCTGGCTGTGAACAAAGGCTTCAGGGAGCCTGAGGGGATTTTAATCCCCTCGCGCTCCCTGAAGGCTTTGTTTTATTTGTTAGAACATTCTGCCCTCTAGTGGCAGAATGTTCTAATAGCCTTATAGCCCTTCGTAGCAGGGCTATACCGGCTTTTAAAGTCCCTCTGCTTTGTTAACGTCCCTCGCCTTCGGCTCGGGCCTTTAACGCTGCAGCGGGCCTTTAGTAGCCGGTATGCCCGCTATGGCGAGCTATAATGTTATAATAAAGACAAAGCTTATTATGCAGTGACACACATTAACACCTTTATTTAGCAAGCTTCAGAGGATATTGTTTTCTGCCGCTGCCCGTATTTTATTGTTATGTGTGTATGTGGCTTAATGGCTAGAGCAGCCGATTATGAAGCAGGGGAACCAGGTTCGAGTCTGGCGGGAGGCCCAAACATCTTGTGATTCTGGGCAAATTACTTAATCTCCCCCTGCCTAAAAACAATGATACATGTATGTGTCAGACTGTAATGCAACTGGTGCTCATGTAAAGCACTTTAATACCTAGTGGTCGAGTTCGTGCTATATAAAACTGCAAAAAAAGCTCAATGGCTATCTTTAAAAATTGGGGAACGATCGAAATTAGCACAAATCCTCCGCCAAAATGACCTGCTACTATGGATCCGTGTTCTTGTGCCTAAGAGGTAGCACTACTTTAAGGAAAGGGCACTAAAGCAGAGTGAAGATAGGAAAGGTTAGAACCTGCAGAAATCCACTGGGGAGAATTTTTACAGTTTTTGACGTAGTATAAACATTTTTGTCATGCACTCACTATCCACCAAATATTGGGTTATTTTCCACATTTTTCTTTACGAGACCTAGGGGCATATCAAAACCCGAATTTGCGAATCTCAAATAGCGATTTTTTGAGAATCGCTATTTGAGAATCGCAAAATGGGATATATTTAAAATATCGCTAATATTTAACGATTTCTTAAAATTCCTTAATTGCGATTAGCAAATTGCAAAATCGCAATTAAGGAATACCTGCCTATTCATTTCTATGGGCCAGGAGACCCATAGGAATGAATGGGAAGTAATTCTCAAATTGCGATTCGCAATTTGCGAATCGCAATTTGAGAATAATTTCAAAGGTGCAAGGGTGTCAAGATGACACCCTGATGCACCCCTGAAATCAGCATGTGTGGACATATGGCGCACATACATGCCCTAAGGGCATGTATGTGCGCCACGTGGCACTTATTAAAATTTAAAATAGTGCATTTTTAAAAGATTTCGCAAATTACCTCCAACTAGAAGTTGGTGGTAATTTGCGATTTCTTACGGATTTTTCGCAAAACTTTGTTGCCTGTTACATTTCATTTAAGAAATCGCAATTTGCTTCCGAAAAGTTAGGAAATCGCAATATTAGCGATTCCTTAAATTTGTGCAGAAAAATGGCTCATACATACCGTTTAGCGATTTTTTATTCGCAAACGCTGTTTTTTGCGAATCGCAGCATTTGCGAGTAAAAAATCGCTTGATACATATGCCCCCTAGTATTTTAATAAGCACGTCATTATTTTTCATTTACATCTTATTGCTAAACAATATCCTAGCTCTTACCAGAAGAGTACACTGAAATGTGCAAAAATCTGTCCTTTACAGCCCACCTTAGAGCGCCACACCCTATCCAGTCAGGCTATGCTGCCATTGAAACATGATATGCTACATTGCTGCATGTATTTGTGCTTGCATATGCTTCGTACAGTAGCAGGCACTAAAGCATACTTTAATACTCTTACAGTTAGGGGTGTCTGATGTTGGCTAACAAGAGGCCTAGGGATGGCAATTTTCTCGGATTTCCTCTATGTGAATCATTCTGTTTTAGGATTCATTGTACATGTATCTCATATGAATAGCCTGAAACTCCGGCGTGGCTCCGCCTTTTGCGGACCAACGGGGGACAGTCCCGGTGAGGGCGTGCACTTTCTCTTTATCATGGGGCAGATTTATGAGCCCCTTGCGCCACTTTTGCGTCACTTTTAACATGGGAAAAGTGACTCAAAAGTGGCGCAAGGGGCTCATAAATCTGCCCCCATGTTTTTATAACTTCCAAAAGTTACGCTTTTCTATTATGAGATCCTTGGAAAAGTTACTGCAGAATTTTTTGGAACCCATAGCTTAGACAGTCTAAGTTGAAAGAAGCTCCTTCATGTTGGTGAAGCATGTCCTACATTCGATTATACCTCCCCTGACTGGACACTCTGAGATTATGACCTCTCACTGCACTCAGCACAGAGAGGGGCGCTTGGGAATACTAAAATAACAATCTTGTCATTATCCATCATCCATAATCTAGGTGAAATCAGGATTAGGAAAAATACACAAGACATCACAAATATGCTCCAATCAGGAGAGCTAGCAGTCTTTCTTACTATAAAGGTTAAAAAACAGTAGATTAAAATTTTAACTAGATTTACTGTACCCACTGCTGCCCGAGGGTATTGCCATTAGGTCTTTACTACACAAAGCATTCCTTCAGACCCCCTCAACCCCAACACACCCCACTGCCCTACATCCAATCAACCAGTACCAAAAAACCCCAGGCCTAACTGCACCTCAGCACCAAATGACTTCGAGAGCCGCCATTGCGACTCAAACAACACTCCTGAGTCGGGCAAGAAAACAACTCTTAGCCTATGCACCTCACAAAGGGCTGGGTGTTCTGGACAGTCAACAGCCAGCCAGGCGGTGGCCTCCTTGTCAGGGTGGGGCGTCTGTGCTTCAGGGGTGCTGGGAGGAGCTAAGATCCAAGCGCGGAGTCCTGTGCGGCGTGCAGGAACGAAGAGACCAGCCCGCCACGTCACAGCTCCTTTCAAGGGGCACGTACATCACCCCGTGACACTGTAAGCAATTAAGTGCTTCCGGGGCATTGCCTAGGCGGCTAACTCTCGCCCAAGGTCAACCCCTGGCCCAGGGTGAGTGATGTGGCCTCACTCACGCCTGTCCCCCGGCTCCCCGCCATAGTTGGGAGAGACTTGGTTAATTCCAACAACCTCTCTTGACATGCCCCCATTACACGTGCTCCCACCCATTCGCCTTGCAAGAATTTCTTTTTTTCCTAAACCATGATTGTGACGATGGGCATACTGACTCTGATATCACTCCTTTCTTTCTCTGAGCGCCTTTATGTCAAACCTTTTTTCCATGGTTCTCTTTACCCACGCAGGCAAAGCAGCGGTGCATGGCACCCTTCCCTTCAACATGAACAAGCATTGGCATAGCCAATAGGTCTCACCTTTGGGGCCTTATAAGTATTTAGTTATGCAGCACAATATCCTTCCTGCAACAACATCAACTGTTGCATGGCTAAACACTTATAAGGTCCCAAAGGCGAGACCTGCCTATGCTTGTTTAGCTAGGACTCGTGTGAACACTTTTTTTGTTCTTGTTTTTCATTGCCTGCATTTCTTTGTACCTGTACAATATTGGCTCCGCTTCCGGTACTTTTACATTCCTGCCTTTTAAATGCTGTACGTTTGAGCAGTGTCTCTGGTTGTGGAAATGTGCTTTCCTCTTTGAACATACTGGTATAAAATGCCAGCTCAGTTGTGTTGGTTAACGCCCCGGAAACGTTACCTGTCTGAAAGCATCAGGTGCTTTAAAAAAAAAATTGCACCAAAATGTATTTCCCCTTCTATAAAATACCAGCCATGACGAAACAAGGAAGAGTTTACTCTTTTCCACTCCAACCGGCTGTATAAAGCCAGAGTGGCGTGTGCATGTGCAGAGTCCATTTGCTCCCTGGAAACACCTCAGTGCTGCTGCACTTCCCTGTGCTCTGGAGAGTTTTCACAAACACCACAGGGCATATCAGCAACAGACGGCGATAAATATCGCAAAGTGCGCTTAGCGCTTTTATATTCATCGCCGTCTAGCGCTGGAATTTATCGCCCGGTTAGCTCGTTATGAACAACGCGTTAGTTCAGGGCGATAATATTCCAGAGATATCCAGGGAAATGGGCCAACATCGCTGGAAAACCAGCAATGTTGTGCTCAAAATGGTGATAGCCTTGGTGATACGAACCTGTAATCGTATAACCATAATCCACCTCCCATGTTAGGTATTAGCAGGACCTCATAAACTCGGCTCCGTGTCCCTCCTTCGATTATAAAGTTTAGCGCTGCGGCTCAGCCGTGGGACTTTCTTATTTTACTACGCCATTGTCCCGCTGTCCAGCCGCAACCATGGAAAATAACTAAGGCCTCTCCTTTGGTGAGGACTGCGTCTCAGAAATACTGAGTGGACCCTCAATATTGGACCCAGATGGAGGAGCATCGACCAGCTGCTCTTCCAGCGATTGGACAACCATTACCAACATGAAAAGGCAACTCATGAAAATAATCATGCATGGTGCCATCAAGACAGAATACTTGCGTGCTAATATAGCACCCAATGGATTGATCGTCACCAACACCCCCAGGATCTTCCTTGAGGACAAACAATTCAAGGAAGAATGGTCGCTGGTGGCATGGAAATGTACCAGGGATCTTCTGGTACTCATTATCAAGACTGCCAAAAGACTGGCCGACGAACTTATTCTCAAAATCACCATAGCAGAAGGCACCATGAAGGCAAATATTGCCAACGCCGCTTTCAAGGCCAAATTGGCAGAAATTACCAAACAAATTAATGACAACAAAGATTATTTGATGCGACAAAAAGTAACGAAGCTCCAGAAGGACATCACGCGATTCAGCAAAGAAAAAATATATCCGTATCTCAAAGATTACTACATACCTTCAGGAGACGATTACTCCTCAGATGATAGCACAAACTCACGCCGGAGAACTAACTCCTCAGGAAGTAATTCCAGCTCCGATACACAAGGCACTTACCAATACAACCTACAACACAGAAGACCAGCGAACGCCATGTATGGTTATGGCCAACCACCCTACCAAGGGCCCATGCCCTTCCAGGGACCCACCCCATTCCAAGGACCAGTCCCATTCCATGGACCACCGCTATGGCAATACCCACATGGACCACCACCACACTTTGCCCCCTTTCAACCACAACCTTTTTTAGGCAGAGGCTGGGGCAAAGGGCAAGGCAGAAGAAGAAGAGGCGTACAGAACCAACCGAAACAAGTACAATGGCAGGATCAGTTGCAACAACAACCACTGTACATGGAACTGCGGAGTTACCAGGAGAAGAAAAACTGATCGTAAATTTATGGGAACGACCCCTCACAGTCACAGAAACCAATTTCCTAAAAAAAGGCCTAGGGTTTGTCCCTACCCCAAAAGCGGACCTTTTTCGGACCAACTGTGAAATCCAAAATCTTTTCAGGAAGATCCGCCTGAAGGCTTATTTCGGCAATCGACTGGATTTACCTTCAACAGGCATTGGCTTACGAAAACCCTCCACTTTCACACCAACAACCAGCATGGTACCACCAGAAGTACTAATCTTCGAAAAAGCTGTGCTCAAAGAAATAACTGAGAAGCGCCTTATAACTAATTTCTCCAACACTACCAATGCTGAAATCACAGCCATAAAAACATTATCTAACGACGCTTCCATAACCATCAAGGAACCATCAAGGAAGCAGACAAAGGCGGACTACCGGACGGAATGCCTACGCCAGTTACAGAATACCAACTATTACACACCCCTTACCATAGACCCAACCCCACGCCTTTCAACCAAAATAGGCTCAATGGTCACAGCGGCACTCAACCAAGGATGGATCTCCAAAAATGAAGCAGAGATCCTCATAAATCCAAACCCCAGACTACCCTACTTCTACACACTGCCAAAAATTCACAAAGTGGTCTCCCCTCCACCTGGGAGACCCATCGTCTCTGGCATAGGGTCCCTCTTGGAACCAATATCCAAATTCTGTGATCACTTTCTATGCCCACTAGTCCGGGCGACTCCAACATTCCTCCAAGACACCAGAGATGTCTTGAGACTCATCGAAACAACCAACACAGAGGGTCCGCTACCAGATGTACTTCTTACACTGGACGTGGAGGCCCTCTATACTAACATTCCTCAGCTTAACACTCTTGAGGTAGTGGAGACAATATTGCTCAACACCAACTGGGACTCACCAACTCCCGTGAGCTTTATCATGGAGTGTGCTAACATCGCTCTCACAGAAAACTTCTTTCAGTTTGAGGATCAGTTGTTTCATCAGACACAGGGTACTTCGATGGGCAGTACCTTCGACCCGAGTGTGGCATGCCTCTACATGTCAGACTTTGAGGCGAGGTATGTGCTCACGAATACCAACCCTTTCTCGATTAACATTCTCATTTGGAGACGTTATATCGACAACATTTTAATCTTCTGGAAGGGCAATAAAGATATGATCCTAAACTTCCTATCATGGATCAATAACTTTAACCCCTACTAAAAATTCACTGCAAATTGTTCAGAACAGGAACTGCCATTTCCCGACCTGACAATCATCAAAAAAATGGGAAAATTGGAAACCATAACCTACAAAAAACCAACCGACAGCCATTGTCCCTTGCAGTATCATAGTTTCCATCCAAAGGCCCTTAGGGAGAACCTTCCATACGGCCAATTCTTACGCATTCGTAGAAACTGAAGTAACATAGAAGACTACAAAAGACAAGCATCCGAGCTTAGTGTCAACTTGGCTCAGAGACAATATCCTGTCCGCATTATCACTAATGCACAAAAACGAGCACGTAACACAAACAGATGTAGTCTCCTTGAATCACAGACCAAACCAGAAACAGACCTCATAACATGTGTGACCACCTTCACCTCTGAGTCCAACATGTTAAAAAGGGTCATCAACAAACATTGGAGAATACTTGAATATGGCGACCTAACCCTTGACAAGCCAAGGTTTGCTTTCAGACGCACAGCCAATATCAAGGACCTACTCATCAACACCAGACCATAAAAATAAGCCCCAACAGCTCCCACCACCCTATGGAATCTACCCCCAGTTACCGGACATCATCCCTGCGGCCAATGTGTAGCCTGTCCGCTAACTCGAGCAACAAAAACTGTTCAACTCACCCCTAATTGGACCTGGACCCAAAAAAAACACACAAACTGTAATACACGTAATTGCATCTATCTCATTACGTGTCCATGCCACCTCCAACACATAGGGATGACCACACGTACAGTAAAAACAAGAATAACTGAACATAGGAGTAATGTACGTTTCAAAAAAAACAACACCAAAATTTGCTCACACTACATGGAACACAATCACACCCCAAACGATTTAGAGTGGACAATTCTAGAAGCCTTCCCTACCATCACCAGAGAAGCCTTAGTTAGGAAGGAACAATGTTGGGTGTTCAAATTGGGGGGACACACAAGGGGGTTGAACGATGACATACCTTGGGCTGAACTGCACCGTTAACTCGCCCTGCCTATACTGTCCTAGTATAACTTTGACCTCCGACCTGTTGTCCTAACTTCCCACTTAGAGTCCTCTACCTGCGTTTTTTAACTGAAGACGATACAGGTAGATCTGTTACATGATCAGTCCACGCCTACTTACCCCTATATGGATGTCAATTGTCTAGGTTACTATTTTCAATACCTTGACGTCATTAGTCAATAAAGTTTCAATACATCCTCACCCAATATGGCCGCCACGCCTACCTACGTTACAGACATCGCTATTTATAGTGGCCCGCCGTAAGTACTCCTCACGGGGCCCAGAGCGAGGGTAGGACGATCGCTAGTTGCCTGCCTACACCTGTGAGTATACACCTGCTACTCCTGCCTCCACGGTAAGCCCTTGGTGCCATTCACTAGAATTATCCTTGTTTATATCGTGGGCGTTCTGTCTTTGTTTCCCCAGCGATCGGAGTAACTAAAGTGCTCTGGTCCATCCCCGTCAGCTTGAACTGGGTTACGAGGGGTGAATCTCCCCGCCTTTGTACTACTTTCGTATCTGTCACTAGTGTTTTAATCGCGCATGTATGTCCTGCACCTACCCCCGGTGACACCGGGCGTTTCCCGCTACCTTTATTGATTCAATTAGGGTGCCGGTTGTACACACTACCTTCGCATGCCTTCTCCCTTTTCACCTGACGCACGCATCTTGCAGTATTCCAACTTAGTCATAATTTCGGAACCCTTTCCGTAGCTACCGCTCGGACGGAGCCTTTATAGCAGCGTGTTACCCTGGCCGCGCCACTCCTAGTAACGGTGTTTCCCGCATGTAATTTTTCGAATAGATCTACTTGCTCTCATCCGTTAAAGCGTCACTGGAGTTCACCACGACTCGACTCCTGAGTCATGAGATCTAGCACGACTATTAGCACTTTGTTTACGGGTTGTTGGTGTTACACAACTCTTAAGGCACCCTCACGTTTACTTATTCACTACGTACATGTAACAACTATTGTTTACATTGCAATATGTATTACCATCAACGCAATTAGCCTGCAATAACTTTGTTTTTGTTCCGTTGATTGTTCATGCTCCAAAATTGAGGGTTAGTTCACCCCCAGTGAAGGCACTAAACACAACACGTGTGTTCACACGATCTGCACTTAATAAGCTCAGCACATTATTCATGCGTCTTTTCGTTGGTTTAACTCTTGGTTGTTTGTCCCTTGTTTTTTATCTCTCCCTTCTCCCACAGGTCTATAGTATACCCCAGTACCAGTCCCTTAGTATACTCCCTACCGCCGCTAGCACATTTGACTTCATTGAGCTAGACGGTAGTGCACTCAATACACAATTATCTCATCGGTCCTGACGAAGTGCCATTGACCCCTTGGGGGCAGTCTGGGCACGAAACATGTTGACCACTTTCACTACATTAGCCCTTTAGGAACATCACTCCAAAACAAAGGCTTCTACACAGTTTTAAACTAGGCTAGAGCTACCTCAATAATAAACACTTGACCTAAGTAGGACTGCTCTATACCTATTTTATTCACCTGACGCCTTGTGCACTACCCAGCCCTCACACCCGCACGCACCCTACGGCTTCTTCAAAAGATCCCCGACAAAGAGCCCCGGTTCCGGGAGCCCGTCAGGCATTGCAGCACCGGCTTGACGAGGGGCAAATGCCCAAATGATGAAGCATGACATCCCTTGGGGTGTGTGAGGGCATTACGAAGAAAGACCTGTCTTCCCCTTTCCCTTCCTCCTCTTCCCCCTTAGTCTTAGCTAATTAGGAACTGCTCAACCTCTTTACACAGATTAGTCAGGAATTTAACAGACGTTAAATTCCTGCGTTAAGGCATAGTTAACGTGATGATTATTATCGCTAATGCTCTTTGCTGATATCGCGAAGCTGCCTTAGCGATAATTTCCCATGTTGTTTTCCCAGCCACGCCTACTTTGCATCTCATTAGCGATGTTTATCGCTGAGATGCCAGGCATTGGGAATTCGGCAGCTAACATGCGCTAATGCATGTTAGCGCCGCCTTGTTTATAGGGCAATAGGAATATTGCCGCTTTAGCGGCAAAAAGTGCCGCAAAGCGGCGATAATGCTCTTGATGATATGCCCCAACATCCTTTATGCCAAGATGGATCCCACCATAGGGCCGTTGGGGGTTGGAGGTGGTGCACGGAGCTTCACTGAACAAAAGGCTGGCCTTTGGAGCCAGGGTCTGTTGTGTCTGTGAAATGTGTTAATCGGAAATCACTGCTGTGTTCAGGCAATTGTGTTCTTTGTCTGCATTAGCTGATTTGAAGAGGGTCAGGAGTTGGTATGTTTAGGGAAGTGATTGCCCTATTCATCCCTCTTATCGTGCATGTTCATGCAGGAATGTCTGCTGGGCACCAACCAGGTCTGTAGAAGAGTTTTCAGTACAGTGTTGCCAATGGCTCTCTGCTGCAAAAAGGGAATACTTAGGGGCAGATTTATATCGGACTTGCGCCCCTTTTACGCCGCCGTTGCATCACTTTTGTGACGCAGTGGCGGCGTAAACCCTGCGCCATGTTGCGCCCTATTTACATTGTGACGCATCTATGGAGATGCGTCACGGTGTAAAGCCCTGCACCACATGAAACCTGCGTCAGGTTTCATGTGGACGTTTCAACGCAGGGGGGGCGTTCCGTCGCAGGAACACCCCTGAAAAGTGACTCAGTGAAATCTATAAGATTTGACTGAGTCACTTTTCCAACGCTGATGCGTCAAAACCCTGCGCCTGCTTGAAGCAGGCGTAAGGCTTGACGCACCACGTTACAGATAGGGCAGGTTGGAACAGTGCTGGAGTTGCGTCGTGCCTGCGACACAACTTCAGCACTGCGCCAACCTTACGCTGGCACATGCGTCATGCATCTGCTTGTCCTTGTGCCAGGATGCACCGCATTGTAAATGCAGCGCATCTGCGGTGGCACAAGGGCAAACTTGCGTCACGCATCTTCCCTGGCGCATCCATGCTGATTTGAAGGGATGCGCCAGGGAACATAAATCTGCCCCTTTCTTTTTGGCTACGTCGGTATTAACATACTGTGCAACTCAGCTTGTGTGATGCTGATGAGAAGTGATTCACAACTTTATTTTCTACTTGCCACAAAAGTAAACCTTTGCTGCCATGTTTGGTGAGTGGAGTTTGAAGTGCACCTCCTTGAAAAGAGTATCCATTTAATTCTCGTGATCCGAGGCAGCAAACATTCTGTAATTGAAATTATACTAGGTGGATCTAAAGTTAGTGAAAGACGGCCATATAATTATTCAGTTTTTTTGCTAAACTACCCTGCATTACAACAGTACACATTAAGACCGAAATCGGAACGCGAACCCAAGCAGCCTGAAAATGCAATAATAGGCTGTTAAGGCAACCAGAAGTGCACTTGCTACATCCTATGTTTACCGGGAAAAGAGCGCAAGTACTAACCAATGGAATGCGTAACTACTTTGGCATTGTTCTGTCATCGGCAAGAACAACCTAACCACTTATAACAAGCTTTTGCAATGCAACAGGACTCGTATTTATGTGAGTTTGAGCTGTTGGCATGGTAAATGACAATGATTTGTATTTATGTTTTGGTTTTTAAAATGTAAATAAAAGGCATTGTCATTTACAATGCCCATAGCTTAAACTCACATAAATGTGAGACCTATTGCATTGCAAATATATGTTTATTCAGTTATTTTTACTTTCCTGGCTTTGCCTGTGTGAGACTGGTGTTCATTGTATCTTGGCCTCTATACACGATCTTGGTTACTATTTTAATTGGCACGTGTTTTATCCCAGCAAGTTCTTATTTGTATTTAATGTGTGTGCATTTATGGTTTTTGAGCAAGAAACCAAATAAAGATAAAGATTGATTGATTGATAAAACCACATAAATCCTACTTCTGGTGGAGAATGACATGAACAATTGAAAGAAGTGAACATCAGGCTTTGGATGCAACAAGAATTGAATCAGGTAGACAGGAGACTTATGTCAGGTAGACAGGAGACTTATGTCAGGTAGACAGGAGACTTATGTCAGGTAGACAGGAGACTTATGTCAGGTAGACAGGAGACTCATGGAGGGGGCACTTTGGAGGTGTGAGTATTGAGGGAGACGTTTGGAGATGGTGAGTGGTTGACTACTAAGTCTCTATAGCCAGGGCAAGGGTTTATGAAATTATATTGAGACATGTTGAGGTGTGTCCAGAGGAAGGAGTCAGTGTTGCTGTCTGTTCTACTACTTTTGCCCTCAAACCACTGGAACAACGCATATATCACAATAATCGAATAAAGGTCATTAAAACTGGGCAAAAGACATTTATGACTTTATTGTCTGCAAACAATGTGTTAATGTATTCAGTTAATGTGCAGATAACCCCAACCTTATTATTCAATTCTCATGCTAGGTACTGAGAGGCGATCAGGCATGGAAGAAAGAGACGTTTATGGATTCGATGAGCAGGAGCACCTGCAAATACTATCACAATCCTGAGGGGTTCAACGTTGACTACTTGATTACAGGTCAGACATCTCTGGTGGGGCGCTGAAGAATGTAGCGTTTTTAACAGGGTACATTTTACTTACTGCAACTGTTCTATTGGGTTGTTCCCCAGAAGCCACTCTGAAACCTCTGCACCCATCAGGTACACCCCTGTGCATCCCTGACCACACACCTCTCACGTTCACCCAACATGCATAAAGGTTTGCCAGCACCACTAATAACATATGTGTAACACAGAGCTTGCTAAAGTGTTATTAGTGGACTGAATGACAACCAGTGTATGATTTGGAGACACAAGGGGTCTTGCTGCAATACAGTTCTCTAGTCTAGAGGGCATGTGGTCCAAGAGTTGTCTCATGTGCATCATTAATTTAGATAATTCCCGCTTTATGTTACAAGGGAGGAAAGATAACTGCTTTGTCGCTGCAGCTAAATAATGGATCTAGCCACCATCCACAGCTTTATTAAGATATTAGCATTGTAAACGTCTTATTTACAGCTATATGTCAGAACTTCAGAAGATTAGTGTGAGAAAAATCACAGAATTGAACACATGAAATAGCCCACTTTCAGTCCCCGCCTGCATTAAATGGCAAGTGCTCTAATGCTTGCAAAAAAGCAGAAGCTGAAATCTCTGCATTTAAATTTCAGTCTTGTTCCGAAATTCACAAATCCCAATATTCCCAACAAAGGCTATGTTTGGCACAATATTCATGTAACAGCATCATTTACAGAGGCTTTCAATGTGTTCCTCCTCCTCAAGTGTGTAAGAAAACTCTTCTATTGCAAAGGGAAAGGTGCTGTTGCATTTCTAGTCCTTACTTATACTGTAGACTGCTCTAACCCTGTCCTTCTGGGCCACAAAGGAACAATACAGTGCTCAGCTAGAGCCTAGAGTATGAACTCTTGACTTGTGGTGTGACTAGGATTCTACAAGGACCAAACATGTTGACCCACAATTGCAAACTGGTTCCTCTGAGAAACACCAGAATCATCCTTGGAAGCTTGGAAGAAAATGCCTTTTCCAGAGAAAATGCATTCCTAAAACTGGTACATGTACAAATCAAATCAAATCAAATACGGAAATTGGCCTAATGCTGATACCTTTAATAGAGAACTTAAGAGACCTAAACCTCATTAGATAAAAACACCAACAACAAATTAGAAAAAAGTCACAAAATATAGAGAATTGGATGTCATATATAAAAAATTGCAAAAAAGTACTACAAAGGAACACATAGAAAAAAGTCCCTCAACGTTATCAAATTGGAAATGAAGGATATTTTGAAAACATGACACCCACTGCGACTGACCCGCTAGACACCCACTGCGACTGACCCGCTAGTGAACAGGGTCAGGGAGGAGCTGGCGGGAGGTCCCATTGGAAGGTTTTACCATTCAACTTGGTCATATTTTTTAAGCATGGCAAGTTGTCATGTGAAAACACTCTGCAAAAGCGGCTATTTGCCAGGCAGCCCAGAAGCACATGTTTCCCACCAGAAAAGATCAGAGAAGGAAAAATTCAAATTGAAGCTGTCGAATGGGCATTTTTTCCCAGGAGGTTTGGTAGGTTGACCCAGTCTTCCAGGAGTAACACGTCTATAGTTTTATCCCAAGTTCTGCAGCACTGCCTTCTCGAAGAAGAGCCCTCCATGTCCAGGACTGGTAACCGCTTACAGTTTTAAGAGTTCCCCCAACTCGGCTTTCATTTTCCCAAAAGTCCAAAATCCCATTTCTAACGGAGCCACTGGAATTCTTCCTCTGAAGGTAGCATGCTCTTCCTCAGGACGATCTATACATACCGGCTCCTGGAGGAAAGTTCCCTATTGACATTCAAACGTATCTTGCAATCCCTAAACCCCATTTAGTAGAGCCACGCACAACAGCAGAAGACTGGTGCCACCAGTCCTGAAGCCAGTTATCTCTTTTCAGGGAGCGCAGGACTGGGTATTAAGTGATGAAGCAGTCAGTCTTTGCTAGTGAGACCTAGCTAATCCCAAATTCATTCCCAGACATGCCAGTTCCAGTTTTTTGGCAGAGAATGGCACTTCATTTTCTGAGTTCCCACATCATGGCATCAATAATTTCAGAGTTGCATGCACCCATAATCCATCATTGAGAGTTTCTTCCTCAGCTCTGCACCCCACTGAAATACAGATGAGATCTCCACCTCTGAGCCATGAGTTGGCTCAGGCCACCTGCACAGGCTGTCTTATCTGAGTCTTCTGAAAACCCATTCACTGGATTAGGAAGGGGCCACAGAATCAGTTCACTCACATAGGTGACAATCCCCAGGGGTTTACTCCCTCTCATGTTAGGCATTGTGTTGCCAGTAATGTTAAAGGCCAGCTGGCAGAAAGTGCCAACAAGAGATGCAAATTCATTACGATGTCTTTCCAAAAGTCTGTCTCATGGTATGAACTTCACCTGAGTTCAGGAGTTAGTTGGAGAAATCATCAGATCTGCAGAATAACCATGGACTTGTTCCTATTTCTGCTGATAATCATAGGTAGGGAGGGCGGGGGATTGGGTGTCGCTGGTACATGACTAGATGTAATATAAGACATCAGCTGGACGCATAGCTATGTAATCCTCATTGCTAGAGTTGGCGCCCAAGTAGCATTTCTGAGGTTACAGGTAAAAAAACAGGGAGACTGAACTGAAGTAGTTATATTGTTCTGCTGTCATATGAGTTGTTTTTGTATAAGTCCAGTATTTGTAAAGCGCAAACAATTACCCAAGGGTGTCAAGGCACTGTGGGCCGTGTGGAAGATTAAGCAAGCTATTGCCCAGAGTCACATGGTGCTGGGCTGATCTGCCGCCAGTGCCGGGGATCGAACTGTGAACCCCCAGATTCCAGAGTCAGCTGCCCTGGCCACTGTGCCACACCTCTTCCCTTTTAAAAAAGACTGCTCGGTACTGTTGTTGGTGTGCTCAGTGTCTGTATGCTTGTGGAGTGGAGTTTACCCTCTCACCTTAAGCAGTAGAGCCCACAGCCGGATTTCATTCAAATCCTTTCCCCTGGTTGTATTGGTCCTCACAAGAGCGCGAATGAATTACTAACGTGGCAAATATACCAGATTGCTCTTCACAGCTAATGTTGGCCAGCAACTGCGTGCACGTCCCTGCAGGATGTTAGTAGCTGCACCATGGATCCAGATGTCCAACTGCTCACGTGTAGGAAACGTCATGTGTTCGCAATGAGTGGAGAAGCCCTGTGCTAACCAGTGGAAGCAATGTTTTATGGTATTTCAATTGAAGTAGTCTTAATACATTGAATTCCACCTGCAATTAAATGCATTGAAGAAACTGTGATTTCAAGTGGGGACACACTGTTAGTAAGAGGGTTTACTGTAACAAATGCTAATGGTAGTTTTTTGTTTTTTTTCCGCTCTCTCTGACCAGCTTAGAACAGCAATGGCCTCCTCACAGTGAGTAGCTGCAGTGACAGTATGCGCTGGAGTGCGCTGTCTTCCAAGCAAATCCAAGGTGTAAATGGAGCCTACCTCAAAGGATGTAACTGTAACGTAAGTGTGCTCTGGGTCATGGGTCCTAACCAGGCTACAAAATAAGTAGCATAGCATAATGGAGTCTTACCCGAGAAGGGACCAGGGGACAAAAAGTGAATAGCAAAAGGAATATGGAGGGGGAACAGAACACCTGGATTGAGAGCTAATCAGGGAAAGAGAATGGACTAGGAGGACAAGATCTGGGACACTCGAGAGAATGTTCTGAATAAAATGCATATCTCTTTACCACAATTTTTCGAATATCAATAGGGTGGTTCTCTTCCCTTGACCAAAACAATTTTCCTATAGGATCTTTTAATATTTTAATCATTGCTGGAATCTGGCTCTGGATCCATTTTAGTCAGCTGAATTTGTCTGCACTTTACAGAATATCCCTAAGAGTATATACAAGAGGAGTCAAGTATCTATATGGTTTCCAGAGGATACTGTAATACTTGGACAATCTCACAGTAATACCTCATGCAGCTTTAGTAGAGGAAAGCAAAGCTTTGATGTCTGTATGAATAATATTCCTGCAATATCTTAATCACCACAGAACTCTGTGTCATAATCACAACTGTGTGCCTCTTTGTCCAATATTTACACTTGGGAGTAAATTACGGCTGCAAAAAACTCCATAGAGGAAATAATATTCGTGATGGGAGGTACCTGTTGTTTGCAGCACATTTACACCTGGGAGTAAAAAATGACAACTTTTGCATCCATTGGATATATAAACACTGCCTCACAGTGCTTTCCACCAGTAGGTATCACAATGAAAATCTAGTGGGTAACTGCCCAGGAAGACACAGGAAAGAATGGAATTAATGCTCATCTCCAAGTGAGAATACATGCAAAAATGGGCTAGAGCTTTTCAACAATTGTTCATAGCTGTACATGATCTCCTGGCACTCTGAAAATGAATCACATTATTTCAGAGCCAGAACTCCATTGCACTTGTCTTAGTTTTTGAACTTAATTAGCTCTTTTTTTCAGGTGGATTATTAGGTAAATTATCTCAACAGTCATGTCTTGATACCTTTATTTGTGGGCACTTGTACTAAATATCAGCTCCTGCTCTTTTGATCACCTCATTTTGTAGAGTGAAGACACATTTTGTTACATGTTCTAATGAGACAAAAGATTTATTTTTTAATATTCTAATTAAAGCCAACTTTGGTATTAACTATGCTTGAAGTTTTTTCTTCAATCTGCTATAAAGTACATTTTAAAATCTGAACACTGCTGGTGGCTACTTTTGTGCTTGTTTGGTGACCAGGCTTTTGTTTTTTATATCTTCAACAGATCGTGATATGCAATTCGCAACCCTGCACACCAGCACCAAAGACATGCATACTTGAACGGTATGAAGGCGGCGATGCTGAGAACCAGATAAAGAACCAGGTCTGCGTCCCGAAGACCAGTGCTGAATGCGTATGGAAGGATATTGAATAGGAAGCTGACCAAAGAAGCCATCTCGATGTTCAACAACCCATAGATGGTTGAAGCCCTTTTACACCATCCCTCTTGTAGATGACTAATAGTCAGGAAAAAAAGCAGAGCTCTTACATCTGAGCAAAGTAGTCACTAGAAATTGGACAAAATACTCTTCAGGAAGCCCTAAGTAATATACCTTTGTACTTTGCAGATTGTTTGCTACTTTTCTGATCCTTGAAGGACCTGCACACATTTACTGTCCACAGTTCACATTGCATGTTACCACAGTCTCACTTTTTATCTATGTATCTTGTTCCATAAAGCACTTTGGGGCCTGGTCGACACTCCATAAATGCTCCAGTAAAATAAAACAGTCTTTTGGAACCAACACAAGAGTCACTCGTTATAATTAATCAACATAGGACTGATGAGCCTCATTTAGAGTTTGGCAAACAGGATAGACCGACACAAAGGTAGTGGACTACCCTGTGTGCCAAACCGACGGTCCGCCCACTCTACTTAGAGTCAGGTGGACCGTCATGTTTCCATCAGTGGAGCCCTTACTGGCTCTGCTAGCGGAAAACTTACACGGGGGCCCATATAAACATGCTGCCTATTTTGAGCAGGTGTTCTAAGGTATTCTTGTTCTGTTCCGGACTGTCAAGAAAAGCCTAGTGGTCTCAAACAGAAAAATGGAAATTTGACTTCACACCCTGGGAAAAAACGTCCAGGATATAACGGTCATTACAGGTTTTTATTAATTTACATATTTTTGTTTTAATAGAAGTCTGGATGAAACTTGATGGCTAACCTCTAAATCTGTCAGGGTGGGAGAGGCTATAACATTTGCCCCCCTGTCAGATGGCAAACAGCCTGCCATATCTCTATTAAGAACCTAACAGCCACATGCACTAAGGCTTTCTCCTATAGGCACAGAGCAGGTGAAACCCATTCATGCATCTGACTCTGAGTCTTTTGCATAGTCCATTGTCTTGGTTATTTTTTGCCAAACTGAATTGCCCTTTTACAATGAGTTCATGTGTGATAATATAATAACTCTACAGCAATTGAAAGAGCAAGAAATATGAAGGTGCTCATTCCCTGCTCAGCCTCAAGCACTCCATTGTAACAGCATATGCCAATATTTAGGCTTGTGCGGCCATACACAGTACCCCATTAAAGCAAAGGAAGGTTTCATAATACCTAAATTAATTTAAGAGACAGTTCAGTTCATTTTAAACCAGAGGCAGGATACTCTCCTGGCCAACAGCGCTCTCTACAAATCTACATAACAAAACAAACCAATACATCCATGTGAGAAATTGGGGCAGTGGTTAAGTTAGGTGTTAACCCTGATTAAGCGTCAGGCACAATCATTGTCAAGGTGAACCACAAAGGTCTCTAAATTGACCTGTGCCTAACCCTTTGGTAGCTTGGCAAAAAAGCAATGAGGCTTAACTGGGAGGCAATGTGTAGAGCATTACACAAGAAAAATCCCACATCCATTTAGAAAAACTGAGTGAATTAAAAACAATAATTTAAACAAAATGACAAAACTCTATTTGGCAGAACCACACTTATGAGTTTTTAAAGTTTAAGGTAAAAAACTAGAACCTAAAAGATCAAAGCACCAATTGGAGACATCTTGTTGAATGAGAGCGGGTCAAAGTCGAAAAATAGGGTGTACCGCGATGGAGCTTCTGTTGGATACAAGAAGTGGCTTTGGCCAAGTCGGTGCTTACATTTAGACTTGGAAGAAATTTGATGAAAAATGGTCTGAGAAGGTAAAGTTCAGGAGGGCAAGGTTGCAGGTATTGTCTGAGAAGAGAGTGTCATTGTCGGGGTGCTGTTGAGCGATATCACAATGAAGATTTCATCGATTGGACTTAGTCACTTTTTTGGAAGTCAAAATCTCCAGCGGGATAAGACTGGATGCTGTAGCTGATGAAAGTTCCATCAGGCCGGATCACCTTTTAGTGAAGGTCCACTTAACAGGACTTGCTGCAAGGAGAAGAATTACGTGGGACCTGCGGCAAAGTCAGGCAGACGGGCTATGTATCTTGGGTGGATAGATAAACAGGATGGTTTTGACTTCCTCTTGGATTTTCAAAGCAGTTTTTAGCCTAAATATTTTAAGTCCCAAGTTTTGGTTTTTGGCTGTCTGACCCAGGATTGGGCACCACTTGGAGACACTCAGGCTGGGTCCAAGTGCTGGCTTAGATGGTTATGGCCTTTTCTTTCACCAAGGCTCTGATTAGGAGGCCAGCCAACTAGCCCTTGGAGTCGCTCTGGCAGTCTTGGGTTCAAGTGGTGAAACAGGAATCAAAGAGCGGGCCATGCCACCGGGGGCTCAAGACAGACTCCAGGCAGCAAAACAGTCCTTCCTGGTGCAGCAAAGCAGTCTTGTGGAGTACACAGCAGGCCACAGCAGCAGGCAGGTGGTCCTCTGACAGCCCTTCTACAGGTCCAGAAAATTAACTAAATTTTGAGTCTAAGTACCCTTTTTTATACCTGGAGCCTTGTTTGAAATAGAAGAAGTTTCAAGAGATTTCTCTTTTAAGTTTTAGTTGTTTCCTGCCTCCAAAGCTCTGGCTCTAAAGTATCTTCATGAACAATGCAGTGATGACAAATCCTTTGTGTGAAGGAAGAGCACAGCCAGTTCAGTTGCAAGTGAGTCTGCGCAGTTCTGCCCCCTCTTTCTGACAGTTGACGGCCCATCCATGCAAACACAATCTCTCTATTGTGTGGCTGTCTGGGAGGAATAAACAGTCAAACTGCCAACTGCACCTGGTCATGTGACCTAGAAACAGCATCAAATATTTAGGGAAGGAAATGCCAACTTTCTAAGTTTGGCCTGGACTGGGTCTCCTGCTCTCCATGTCACTTGAGTCAAGCTAGCCGGGCTGATGAGGGGTGATGCCCTGAAACCGGTCCCAGGATGCTTGTTTCCAGTCCAGGGAGGACCTGAGCTGGTTGTTTGGGCTGGACTGTTCTCATGGGGAGCAGGGTCAAGCCTGATTTGCATATGGCTGGGTCGGAACTGAAATGGCATGGGGAGCAAAAGAACAATGGATTTAGGCCCAGTTCGCTGTACTGGGGTGAATGTTAGACATGGTGCTGCATTCTGTCTGTCAATTGTTGTGTTAACGTTCTAAAAGTAGCATTTTCAAAATGGCAACTTAGAATCCGACGTTATCATTAAAGAGGATTATTAATTACAATTTCCCAGGCACCAAACATGAAATGTTTAGCTGTTACCAATCAAACGTTAGCACTAATTACATTTAATATGTCAACCCTATGGAGCAGGTAGTCCTCACAGTTGTGAAAAATAAAATAGTTTTTCACTACCAGGACAAGGTATGTCTTAAAAGCACATGTATAACCTTTCAGTTACTATGCACCATGCCCTATGGGCTATCTAGGGCCTACTTTATGGGTGAATTATAAGTGATAAAAGGGACGTTTACGGGCTTGGCAAGGGGGTTGTAATGCCAAATCGAGCTGACAGTTTAAAGCTTCATTCAGATTGCAAAGGCAAACCTGGAACATGTTTTAGGGGCTACTTAAGTGGGTGTCACAATGAGTGCTGCAGGCCCACTGATAGCAGTTTATTTACAGGCCCTGGGTATATGGTATAACACTCTACAAGGGACTTATAAGTAAAATAAATATGCCAATCAGGTGTAAGTCAATTTTTTCTATGTTTAAAGGAGAGATCACAAGCACTTTAGCACTGGTTAGCAGGTCCTGGAGTCAACAAAAACTGATTTCAGCAAAAAGCGGAGGGTAAAGGCAAAATGTGTGGGATCACCCTGCAAATAGGGCCACATTCAATAATCATCAACCAATTACACACAGCCTGCAAGCAAGACACAACCTTTGTTATTCAGAATGTGTTTTGCTGTCAGTGAATATCTTTGTTGCCTTGCTCCTCATTTTCAGGAAAAAACCTTTTGAGGAACAGATGGAAGTTTTACAGGCAACATATCAGCAACTTTGTCACATGCTGGGAAGTAGACATCACTAGATAGCACTTCATACCTGATGTGATCCTTGACATGTTTGCAATCTGCAAGCACACGAAAGGTTTAACTACTTGCTGTAGTAAAAAAAAATCAAAATCAAATAGGTTTATTCGATTTTTCAATAAAAAACATAAAAGCATACCGTTTTAAAAGGCAAAACACATATTGCAAAGTATTATAAAATTTGATTAAGAAAACAATAATCCTCAGAGCGTAGTATAATAAAATCCATTCAAACTTTGTGCAAATCAGTTACATTGAGCAAGTTCCTTTTACGATTAGTTTTCTGCACTTAATTGTGCTTTTAAGAAATAGTGCAAAAGGTCTTGAAAAACATTCACTTTCTAGTATTTGTATTTTAATCAGACCCCACAATTTTAAAATAGGTTTGATCCACCTTTTCCTTGTGCAATGTAAAATTTACAGAATAGAACTACATGCATTGACGATTGTGTAGATACTTCATCACACGCACATTTACTTAATATATTCAACCAATCATTTATTGTGGGAAAGCTGACAAAGCGATGGAGAATGCCAATTCTGAGCCGAGTCAGAACAAATCTGTCATACCCACTTGCTGTGTTAAATAGGTAGGGCTGCATGCCCGGAGTTGTTAGTATAGCCTTATAGCCCGCCGTAGCCGGCTATACCGTCTGTTAAAGGCCCGCTGCAGCGTTAAAGGCCTGAGCCGAAGGCGAGGGACTTTAACAAAGCAGAGGGACTTTAAAAGCCGGTATAGCCCTGCTACGAAGGGCTATAAGGCTATTAGAACATTCTGCCACTAGAGGGCAGAATGTTCTAACAAAACAAAAGCCTTCAGGGAGCGCGAGGGGATTCAAATCCCCTCAGGCTCCCTGAACCCTTTGTTCACAGCCAGAGCTGTGAACAAAGACACATTGGAATGTTGGAGCTCCGGGCTTATACCAGCCATTAGAAGCCCGGAGCACTCCATTGTTTTCAATGGAGCTCCCAACATTCCAATGTTCTAATATCAGTTAATTGGCTTGTACTGATGGTCTTGATACCTCCTCGGCAAATCTAATAGCCTCCAAATGCGCCTTACAATATGTCTTAAAAACCTTTCTGGCAATAGAACCCATAGGCACAGGATCATCATAGTATTCCGGATGGCAGAGATCAGTCATGGAAACTTTTGTGTATTTTACACAGCTGGTCTCTAAATCTCGCTCTAAATTGAGACTGTCTTTTATAATGTCGCGATTAAGAAGGTTTCAGTTGAAGTCCAGACCCGATGCCATAGAAGAAGAGGCTGAAGTTTAATTACATCCGCGATATAGGGAATCCCCATTTCTGCATGGCATGGCAGGTGTGTATTGAGGTACTGCGCAGAGCTGCCAGAAGAAATCTGAAGAAGGTGTTCTCGACCTGCTGTATGGGTTTTACATCACAAAATCCCCAAATTAGGGCACCGTATATGGCTGTGCTCACACATTTAGTCCGGTAAATGTGTAGCATGTCAGCTGGGGATCTTCTTCCTAATTTATTTGCGAAATTAGGCAGTGCCTGGGACCATGATCCCCTGCACTCAAATATTATGCCTAGGTAGGGGTCTGTAGTGTCGGTTTCCACCTTTTTACTGTCAATAAAAATATCTCTACACACCGCGCTGCCTCGCCCCCATTTCATTATAAAGGTGTTTTTTTGTGTTTACTCTCTGGCTTAAGTCTTTCATAAATTCAGTGTAATTATTGAGTGCCCGTTGAACACCCAATTGCATCCGGGCCATTAGTACTACATGGTCCGCTTAGAGAAGAGCATGCAGAGGACAATTGTATATTTGTGGCAGGGCCTGACATTTCTCTACCATGGTTTGCTCCATACCAATGGTATATAGTGTGAAAAGAAAGGGTTCCAGGACACAGCCCTGCCTAATCCCCTTCTCCACGCTGAACAGCGCAGTGCATTCTCCCTTGGACCCCAACCGGACCCTGGCTTTTGTTTCATTGTACAGGTGTCTTAGAAAGTGAATTAATAGTAGTTCCACCCCCATTTCGACTAGAATAGCCCATAGTCTCTCGTGAACAACACAGTCGAAGACCACCGTAAGGTCTACGGAGGCCAAATATAATCTTCCATTTTTTGACCGTGTGTACTTTGCCAAAAAAATGTTACGGTTCAGTCCTTGTTCAACCGTGCCCAGGCCCTTGCGGAATCCAAACTGTAGATGTGATAAGACATTATTGTCTTCTGCCCAATCCTGGAGGTGGTTCAGCACTATTCGCCCCACCACCTTCACCAGGGAATCCAGCAATGATAGTGGGCGGTAGCATTCTGGATTTTGGCCGTCGCATTTTTTATAAATGGGTACCACAATGGAATCTGACCATGTCTTTATGAATCCAGTTGTACAGCAGGCTGCTAAAACCTGCGTTAAAGGTGGAGCCCTTACTTCTAGGTTAAATTTAAAAAGATCTATTGGTACCATATGTCGGGGCCCGGAGCCTTGCCACCCGTACTCGATTTTATTGCACGGTTTACCTTATCTAAGGTGAAGGCTAGGGCTATAGGGTAGTTTACAGTTAGGGGTGTAGCCTGTGGGGTTGAATAGGAATCTGTGCCCACCTCTGCCTGTTCTAATCTGTACATTTCAGAGAAATACTCCACTCGTTGCCCTTCATCTATAGCGACCTCTATGGTTGGGGTATCATGAGCTGTAAGGAAAGAAGCTTTCACCGCACGCCAAAAAGCTATGCTATCTCTATTCAGACTAGCTTGGTGTACGTTAGCCCATGGTTTAGCTTTTAATTCTCCTTTTCGCTGTTTCAGAATGCAATTATATTCCTTTCTGCATTATATTATTTCAGTTCTATCCCTTACTGGTTTGTGTAGCACCTGTTTTAATTTTGCGTCAGCCTTTGTACATCTGAAATCAAACAACCCCTTATTTTTCCTATGCACTTTATTTGATACCACCTTCAGGGTGTTTCTTATTTCCCCTGTAATTTGTGCAAAAGCTTCCAGGATCCCAACGTGTGGCGTGGTCTCGTTCAGAAAGGTTACGAGTGATTTATAACTCTTTACCACAACTTTCTTAGTCAATTCTGCAGGATCTACCTTGTCCCACTTTTGGGAATAGCCATTTACTTTATCCATCTCTCTATTCTGGGCCACATGCACATATTTGCTTCGAGATATATGCACCTTAATAGGGAGGGATAGAGTCACGCTTATGGGAAAATGACCACTCATAACATTCTAGTGTTTTCTATAACCTAACAGTCGAGACTCATATCTATTTGGTATAATAATGTATAATAATCAAATCAATAATTGTACTCAAGCCTCTCCCATTAAATGTCTGAGTGAATGGGATTGGCGGGGAAAATAGTATATTAGCAAAACCTAAATCAAAGGTAAATAGCATCTCGTTTAAAAAGTTCCCATAGATTGAATGTGAAAAATGAGGGAAAGTACATTTGTCACCGTCTAATAGGTCACAAGTTACATCTCCTGGTTGATGGGCACAAGGCAATGTTAAAATCCCCGCCCCAAACGAAGATAACATCCTCTACACTTTCATTCTGTATCTTGTGCAGATCGCTCTTAAGTAGCTTCAAAATTATCACCACCTGTTCCTTCAGGGCATTATTATAAAAATTGATAAGTACAATACAGTTTCGGTTATCCAAGTACATTGTCACAATTCGATAATAAATCTCCGTGGTCGTTAAAGAAATCTTAATTACATTCACCATATTTGACACATGTATGCTAAGACCACCTTCGGGCCTCCCATGCATGGCTGGAACTGCAGGGGTATGAAAAGTCTTGAAGCCATTAACATGTGTAGCATCCACCAACCATGTTTCTTGGAGACAAAGTATACTAAATTTCCCAACAAATTCGTGCCAAAGGTGATTTGTCAGTTCAGTTCGTAGCCCCGCGACATTCCAAAGTAGAACTAAGAAACTATGCACCATATACCTTTTTTCACTTGCGCTGCCCAAGACTTCGATGGTAGTAGGGATGTTTACTGTTGGGCAATCTCTATTGTCCTTGCCTCTACCATTATCCATTGAGGAGTCCTGGTTAGGGTTAAGGCCAGTATCGTTAGGGACTATTGTTGCATCCTCTACTATTCTGGTTATTTCATGTGGGACATGTTTATTTAGTCAATCTACCTCATCCAATGTGGGGAGGGACTCAATCCGTTTGCACCACAACATTCTATGTGTTGTGTTTTCTTTCAGTTCTGTTACTTCTCAGACTCACATTAGAGGGTGGCTGAAAAAACCCAGAGATAATATGTTAATTTTATGTTTCTCTGCTTGGAAATCTAGTGCAACCTTGGATGACAATATTATCTACTGGGGTAGATTTATAGACAATATTTTTATGATTTGGAAAGGGAGTGAAGAGAAATTGAAACTTTTCCATAATCATTTGAATACTAATAATCACAACATAACTGTTACTCTTGAATATAACACTGAAAGAATAGTTTTTTTAGATGTTAAAATGTATGTTTCTCAGGGACATTTAGAGTCGAGACTTTATCGGAAACCTACTTCGACAAACTCTATATTGCATGCTAGATCAGGACACCTTAAAAGACAGATTGACAACATCCCATATGGGGAATTTTTGAGAGCCAAAAGAAATTGTAGTGATGACAGTGAGTACCAAAACATTAGTCAAGATATAACTGAAAGATTCCTTAAAAGAGGATATGAGAAAAGTATTGTAGATAAAGTCAGAATCAAAGCACAAAAAGTGAAAAGAGATACACTACTAAATGATAGACCTAGATTAGAAAGAGACAAAAAAGAAGTAATTAGATATATCACGACCTATAGCGAAGGTAATAATAGGGTCTTCAGATCCCTTTGTAAACATTGGGACGTGCTAACTATCGATAAAGACATTTCTGAATTTCTGGCTGACAAACCCAATATGGTGTACAAAAAAGCCCCCACACTGAGGAACATTCTTAGTCCTAGTGACACACGATCATATCCTTTACACAATACTGATTGTGACAAACAGATACGGATTAATAATCTATTAACACCAGGATCATATAGATGTAGCCAATGTATCTGTTGTAAACATGTTACAGATAAAACAACAATTTTCAGTGACCATACCAACAGGAATATTTATAAAATCAAGTCCTTTATAAATTGCAACACTAGTCACTGCATATACATAATGACATGTATATGCAAAAAGATATATGTTGGTTCGTCAATGAGAAAGCTCAAAACAAGATGGATGGAACATCTTAGAGCAATTAAAATTTGTGACCCTAAATATCCAATGGCAGTTCATTTCAAAGAACAACATAAACGGAACGAATTAGGTGATATCCAGTTTATGGGTATTGAACAAGTTACCATTGATAGAAGAGGGGGTGACTTAGAAGCGAAACAAAGATCTAGAGAAACGTATTGGATCAATAAACTACAGGCGGTACAGTTTGGATTAAACGTAGATCGAGAGATATATACTTTGTTAAGTTAAGTTAGATTCTTAACGTCTCTTGACAAATAATATGTACTATAGATCTTTGGTATATAATTTGGTAATCCTATTTAAAACTGTTTACAGATCCCTTACCTACTGTGCAATTGGAATAGTGATTATTATTTCTTAGGTTCACCATATTAATTATGCAACCTAAGTTTTATTTTGCTTAAATAATCACTTCCTTTAATGATAGCGCATCGTACTAATGCTATTACACTTCACGGAGGTGAATTCTAGGTTCGGTTATACTAGTATGTAAATAGAGCTCACGCTTTAATGCTGTTTGGATCAGATAATTTTTACAAATTTATCTAATTAGTCCGTTTATACTTTACAATTTGTGAGATTGGTCTGAAAACAACATATTTCGTTGGGTTTCGAATGTTTAAAGCTAAACGGATGCTAACTCAATCCGTCCTATTAATGTTTTTCATTAGATTATAACTAGGGCTCCCGGTTTTCCGTTTTTACTGATTTTTACCTATAAATACAGACGGAAATCTATATTTCCTTTGTCTGTATTTATATTTAGAAATGGCAAAATACTAGCAAATTTTGCCCCGCTGCCCTCAGGTATTTTGCTACCGAAGTTCCAAATAAACAATTCTGCTGTCCCGTGTAAAAGGCAGCTCTTTACGTTTCGTTTTGGTGTTTGAGCTACTGAGCACAGGGGGTCCTGTAGACACTGCCCGCAGTCTGGTAAGAAGGGGTGAAAAAAAACAACAAAGCCTCGTTAACTAGTGAATGGTCTTTTTAAAGACCTGTTAAGTACTCGGGTGCGGCTGGCGGTCAATCACACTTTGAGATCCGTTTATCGGCATGTGGTTAAATGTGTGTCTTTTTGGCTGAAAGTGCTCCTGAAGCTATATTGTACACAACCCCGCACACGTAGATCCCCACAGGCACATTTTACAGCTAGTGAAGGCCTAAAAGAGAGATCTTTGCCCGTCCAGTGACTGTGAGATGGTTAAGAGAGGCATGGAACCAAAATGAAAGACAACCGTCGTACCGCATCGCCTTTGTGCTGGCAAAGGGACAGGAGCCACGTTTGCAAAACAAGCCCTCAAAATGCGGACTGTTTCACTACTCACCTCCCTCGTCCTCACCATACTTCCACTGGCGTCGTCTTGTTGCTATGGTTACCACCTGTAGTGATCAGCATGTGGGCCCCGGGCCCACAATACCACACCACCCATTAGCAGCATTCATCTCCTTGTAACTACGAGGCCCTTCGCTTCTGTAAGGAGCGCGAGAGAACGCTAACAGATGCATCAGCTTCGCCCGCACGTCTCTTCCGTACTATATATGCTGAAAGGACGGACTGATGATTCCAGTAAGTTACATGTATGCTTTTCAAATACACATTGCTTGATTGCCCACCTCGCTGGAATGTTGCCTCTCGTTGGTCACGTAAAGTCGGATAATGGTATTCATTCGATCGGCAGTATGGGTTGTGAGACTACGTATCATGTACGCTCTGCTCATTAAAAAGATGGGCATCGTTTCTGAGGTCATTGAGTTCGCAAACTTGTTTTGCGACACTGGTTGTGACCCAGCAACGGCGACACATCTTTTATAGTTGCTGGTATAAGTGAAGCAAACCTTTTCTGAGAACAGTGGTTAAAATTTAGTATCTGGACAGGCTTTTCGACTTTCTTTTTTTTCATGCGATGATGGTCAATGCAGAAGTCAACATGTTTTACTTAAGAAATTCAAAATGTAAGTTAAATCCAAGAAAGGTGGTGGTAACTATGTGAGTTCAGCAAGCGCAGTTTTAGGACTTGCAAATTTGTAGTGTTTGGAACTTCCAGTGTTGCACTGTTCTCAGCTTGAGCACTGTGCCACCTAGTGACGACACTGCTTCAAATGGCTGTTTAACCAAAGTGTACCTGTTACGATAAATGCATGCACATCACTGCTGTGTTCCTTTCCGTGCCAGCAGCTCCTCTTAGATAGTCTGTTCGCTTACATTGGCGCTGGACCTTCCGGAAACGGTGACGGAGCAAGAATGACCCTAATTCACAGATGCGTTGGAAGGCAAAGTGTGATCAAGCAAGTCTTATTTTTAGGTGCTCTAGCTTCAGCTGCCATGTACGTACTAGCTTCCGCTTTTTTTCCTGGCCTTTTGCAACAAGAGTTTGAGCAGGTGTTTACAGCCTTGTTGTGGGTCAGCTAGCCCTACTTCTCTCTCCACCCTACACTTCCTGCCCTTTTTTTAAACCCTATTTTTATTCGTTTTCTAGTAAAATATAGCCTATATTGTATTAGAAAACGAACAAAATTTCTAGCTGTAGCGTCGTCTTTTGCTTGTGGCAAAAATAAATGTAGATATATACAGAAAAAATGCCCCAAAAATATATATGGATAAATACAGATGGAAATGGCAAAAAAATAAATACCATAAAACCGGGAGCCCTAATTATAACGAAGTTTCCCGAGTGACAAACTAGATAGCTCACTATGTTAAAACTCGATACTATAATCTTGAGTTAGCCTGGGGTTCATTTCCAATCATGAGACTTTGGGACTGATTACCCAAACAGTGATTTTATTTTCACTCGCAAATAATATCTTTGTATTTTACTTTAAATAACGTGATCTATAAATCCAGTAACAAATAACGTTTGAGATCGTTCTAGCAAACTACTAAGTAGGACTATATTTGCTGACCAGTGAAAAAGATAGCTCACCATGTTAAAATAGAGTACTTTCATGGAGGTCGCGTCAGGGGTTCGATTCCAATTTAGAGATGTTGGTAATTTTGCACCTAAACAGGCAGTATATATATATATATTTTTGTATGTAACTAACAAAGACTCGGGTTAGTTCTTATAATTTATAACAAATGTTGGGACTTTTAATTCTTTTCAAATAAGTTTTTGGTTGGTCGCAGCAGATTAGACAGTATAAGAACAGTACATAGTTGGTAGTTAACGTTCACATTTTCCCGCCGTTTTTTGAATTTGCCAATTAGGGGAGGAGTAAATATATCTGAAGGGCACCAACGGTGTTTCACCCGCAGAAATAGACGGACACTCCGAATACAGGACGCTTTTCTACTTAACGGTAAGAAGGAGGCTCTCACACTGGAATTAGATACTAGTCGAACCGCTTTGAATAATATCAAGATTTTAAGAGTATTATTCGTCCTAGAATTCTAATCCCTCTCTCACCTTGCCATTTAAGTTTAAAAGATAGTATAGTGCTTAAATGGATTCTGTAAGACATTTGATTAACGCAATACATTTTAATTATATCTTGCCATTTAAGTTTAAAAGATAGTATAGTGCTTAAATGGATTCTGTAAGACATTTGATTAACGCAATACATTTCTATTATATCTGTGAGCATAGTGGGACTAAGCAGATTTTTAATTGTTATTTTTGTAGAACGTATCATGGAACGCTAATAAATTCATCAATAAACAAGATTTAAATGCCAAGATTTCTGTGTGAATAGATCCATGAATAAGGTGAGATTACTTTCTTAGGCATTTTGGTGCTAATAAAGATAGAAGATTGAAGTTATTAGGGTTAAAAATTGAAAAGTAATAAATAATTAATTAATTTCATTTAGGAACTGCTTCAAAATATAGGGAGCCCATATCATTATGGAAGATTCTTTCGAGCTTCTTAGAAAAGTGACTAATAATGGAAGATGAGGTAAACTTTGCTCCGGCGCTAATCTTACTATAAATGTATATGGATATTAGATGCATAGATTGGTAAACTAAAGATTGAAGGTAGTTTAATAGTGTGTCAGCCAAGTTTTCCTTTTCTCTTTCATTTCCTTCTTTATATTTTTTATTATATTTTTCCTTTTTTCTCCCCCTTTTTGTTTGCTTTTAAAGCACATTATGACTTGTTGGGGAGTATATTGCTAGAGTTCACTAACTCAAGTTAAGAATATTAAAGAATGTATGTATATTTGTAAAGAAATAAGTATGTATACATGAATTCTAAGTGTATTATTCTGTTTATTTGACAGCCCTGAAGAAGCGCAGTTGGCGCGAAACATGTGTTGGCACTTTTTGTGATACTTTTTGTGAACCTGACTTCTAAAGAAACAAGAATAAAAACATCATTACATGAATGAACAAGAAGACTAATCATCTGTGTATTATTGAATCTGTGGATTTATACTGCTCTCAGATGTGTTTGTGCTTAATATATATATATATATATATATATATATAAAAAAACCATAGGTTTCACACATGTTATAGTTAGCTGGACATTTCACTCGTAAAAAAACAATGAAATTCCCCCAGTTGTATTCGAGACTAGCAGCAGATTCCCGCGCCAGTTGCTATGTCACTAAACCAGCAAGAACATTTTATATTTAATGTTGTAGTTATTGAAAGGTGCGGTGACTGGCGCTGTGAAGCATGCAGGGACGCCCCACTCCACTGTAACTTTTGGGATTACTAGCTCTTGCACAAGAATCCACAAACACTCCGGATGTGTTTCAGTTGTGTCTGAAGTGTTACGCATGTTTGTGCACTTCGGTTTATTCAACATAACAGGATGCAATCGTTTTTCAGGGAACGCGTATAAAAGTGTTAGGTGCCCTAATCTCATTGTGCTGTTTCAGCCTTCTATCTTCACTATATCGATACATTTATGATAATTAATTTGTGTAAGGAGTCTAACATAACGGGTATACTGCGCCAACTAACCTTTTGGAATGAATGTCCGCTTTCAAGTGCATTTTATGTCGTTTATGTTTTTTTCAGTGAATGATGTACTGGGGTCGTCCTAGTTCACACGCGCACCCATTATGCACATTTCACAGAGTTTGAAACCTGACAAATATACATTCCTATTGTTTTACAGGCTGGATGGGTGAAAGGGTAAATGGTTGCATGGATGAGTGAATGGAAGGATGGGTGGAAGAGTGGATGGATGAGTGAAAGGATGATTGGGTGAAATGGTAGGATGGATGAGTGGATGGATGAGTGAAATGATGGATGGAAGGATAGACAATGGATATGTTTTGATATGGTTGAAAAGGTTTGGATATAGATGGGCACACAGATGGAAGGCCAGAATGAATGGTGAAAGACTGAATGATGGATGAAAGAATGAATGGATGACAGAATGTGAATTTGAAATGGTGGACATCACAGGTTTGATGGAAGGATGAATGGCTAGATCCTTGGACAACAGAGCTCTTCCGGGGAGGATTGTGATGATTTGCTTTGCTTTATTGCTGCCATAAGAGCTTTAGTTCAAAGTGGGAGGTGTTTACATTTTCTGGCTACTCCCTTGCCTATATGTTACTATTCTGTATTTGTTGTGTGCTTACGTGTGGGATCTATACATCATGCATATGGCATTTTGAGTGACACCCAACTGCTACTTGAATGTTACACTAGTAATTGTAAATTTTTGCATGTTTTGTTTGAGGTGTAAGGTTTTAAGGAGAGCTTCATAGTGCCATGAGCTGTGTTTGACATGTATATAGTAATTGTAGCAATAGGCATGGCGTCAAAAATAAACGATGTAATAGTGTATTGACAGTAGATTCTTTAAGAAAGTTGCAGGGAAAAGCACCTTTGTAACTTCCGTCAGCTAGTGCAACTCTCTGCGAAGCCACCATTGGCAAAGCAAGGTTCCATATTTTAAGTTCCACTTGCTGAAACACCCATAATGCGTTCCCTATAGTTGGTTCATTACAGCAATCCTCCATTTAGTTCACCTATGAGTGCCGCTTTACATCTCACAATGGCACTCAGATATGAGATGCTAGTAGTAAGTCTATCCGAGCAGATCTTCCTGACCCCTTCTTTCATCAGTCTGGACAACCCAGTGTAGTAACCATATAAATAGATAATTATCAAATGAAATACCACAAAAAGTCCTGCGCAGTTGCTCAAAGCTGCACGCATTCCGAAAAACGATTGTCTCAACCTAATCCAAAACTTATTTGACTTGTATGTAGGTGATTGTCTATTTACTTACTTTAATACTATCGCGCCACTTCCTCTGATATGTCTGTAAAACGTACCTTTTGTCCCGAAGTTTTGTCCTGAATTTTGAACTTCTGTCCTGATTTTTTGTCCTGAATTTTGAACTTCTGTCCTGAATTTTTACACTCACTGCCCTGAATTCGCACCCATGCCAGTTGGTCACCCTAACATGGGTGCGTCCTTTAAGTCCCATCAGTTATCTCACTAGCGGGACGTCACAAAGGTGATGGTGAATCAGGTGTGGGAATCGTTAGTTTTTTTGTTTTTTTCGGAACGAACTCCGGGTTTCGAAGTTTATTTCTGAAAAACGGGAAAATGTCAAAAATGGTGGTGAACGGGCGTGAAATCCGACGACGGCTGTCTAGCAGATGTACAAGCCCCTTGCGCCACTTTTTGCGTCACTTTTAACATGGGAACAGTGACGCAAAGGTGGCGCAAACGGCTTGTAAATCTGCCCCTATATACACTAAAAGGGACCGTTGTGATGGCGCTTCCCTTCAAGGCACAGTAATGACCGCAGGGACAGCATTCATCCCTAATTTTGGCAGAATGCAGTGTTCCAGGGTGGAGGCAATGTCCTCCATCACCCTGACGTCTTCTATTCCGTCCGTAAAATTCACAATCAGACCGCATAATTATTTATTTGCCGCATTTGCCAGGTAATCCATCATCTGCTGCATATTCTGCAGATTTAAACAAAAAAAGTTTGGGGCAGATTTACAAACCCTTGCACCACTTTTGAGTCACTTTTAACATGGGAAAAGAGACGCAAAAGCGGCGCAAGCGGGTTGTAAATCTGCCCTTTTGTTTCTAGCTCAGACACATCAAAGGTTCCAAAAAATATTTGGGCTTATTTACAAGCCTATTGCGCCACTTTTGCGTCACTTTTAACATGAGAAAAGTGACGTTCGGATGTCGCGAGGGGCTTGCAAATAAGCCCCATGGAGAGTCGGGTTGCTGCGCACCTGAACGTTTGGCTGGCCATCTTTAGGTTACTTATTGCTATATTTGGGTGTTTAATGGTTATTAATATGGTGTCCTCTTTTTCTAGACACTATTACCAGGTGTAAAATTGACAAACTAATGAAATAAAACTGCCATCAATATAATTCGCTTTTTCTTCTCGTATAATTTCTTTAACCCTGCAACATAATTTGGTCCTTCTCTGCCGCATAATTCGAGTGGCCCTGCCTATAAGAGAGACGGTGCTGAAGTGGGTGCATTAAGTTATGTCTGTGGATATATACTCAGGTCTTGGCAGAATGGAAGTGGAGTCCTGCTGTAGGCAAAATTGTGGAAGACGCATGTTTGCTGCCATTGTTGGGCACACAAGAACCAATGAACGCCCTCGGAGGATGGAACCATGCTAAGGGGCGGTAGTCTGACAAAGCAGAATGAGGCAGGCGCCAGCTCTGATGCAACATTAGTTCCTGCAGAGTGAAAGCTGGGACACCTGATGACGACGCTGAAACCTGTATTGCAGCTGGGTTTCGTCTTCACCTTCGGCATCCTCATATGTAAACAGTGGGGAACTACCTTTACAACGCAACTTTTATAACGCTGTGCTATTACAACGCATTTTTTACAACGCTAAAACTTTTACAACGCATGCTTTTACAACGCGTTCTATTATATGGTAAGTACCTTTACAACGCATATACCTTTACAACGCATTTTGTGGAAATGCTTTTACAACGCATGTATTTACAATGCATGTGTTTACAACGCAAGATGTTATATTGTAAGTACTTTTACAACGCATATACTATTACAACGCATTTTTTTTTGCAAAATATTTATCTAAATATTATTACTTGGGTAGCATTAAAATTAAAATTAATACTTGAGGTTTTTTTTTATTATAGCAATTCTAATTAAAAAAAGGGCAGTAGTTAATCAAAAAAATAATACTTGTGTATTTTTTCTGGTAGAAATGTTTAATTAAAATTAATACTTGAGTATTTTTTTTTTATATAGCATTTCTAATTAAAAAAAGGGCAGTAGTTAATAAATAAAATAATACTTGTTTTTTTTTTCTGGTAGAAAAGTTTGGTTGGTTAGTAGTAAAAAAAATACTTGAGTATTTAAAAATTTAAAAAAAAAGCAATATTTATTTGAAATAAGTGAGTAGTTTATAAAAATAATAATACTTGAGTATTGTGACTGGTATAAAAGTTTGGTTTGTTTGGTGATAAAATAATAGTTTAGTATTTTCAAAAAAGTGAGTAGATAATCAAAATATTAATGCATGTGTATTTTATTAAGTAGAAATGAGTAATACTTGAGTATTTTAAATTTTAATACTTGAACATTTAGTTTAGTGTTTTAAAATATAAGAAATAGATACTTACTAAAAACTTATTTTAAATGTTGAGTATTTATCTACTTAAAAATAAGTTTTCTTAAACAATAAAGAGTATATAATATTTAAAAATAAAGAAAAATGATTGAGTACCTATTTTTAAATACTAGAGTATTTTTATCACATATGAAAATACAAGAGTATTTATATGTTTAAAAGAAAGTGTCCTTTTAAAAATAAATGGAAGTGTATTTTTGATTAATTTATTATAAAAATAAATTAATAATATATTTAAAAAATTAATATCAATATTTAAAAATATTTATAGTAATAATTATACAAATTTAACATTTATAAAATTAATAAAGGACATAAAGGAAAATTTAGAAATCAGAAATAACAATTATAACTTACTTTTTGAATTTCTTTCCCACGGTTTTGCATTGAAGTCTATGAGCGTGTTTGTCCTTTATTTATTTTGGCAGCCTCAGCATATACAGCCCGCGGAACAAGAAAAGAAAGTACAGAAAGTGCAGTAAGAGGAAGTTTTGAAAGGAAAAGACAATAGAGCCAAGGTAAGGAACATATTAAGTAATTTTACCTTTATTAAATTACAATATTGGAGATTTAAAAACTTAATTAAAAATAATGACAGGAAACAATTATTTATTTCACATTTTTATTACATTTAAAAAACATGAAAAAAATAAACATATTTTTCATAAATTTTTCAAAGTAAGTTTTATTTTTTAAACAAAAAATAAATATTTTATTTACATATATTAACATTTATTTACAGTTGAATGTAAAAAAGTAGTCCGCCATAAATACAGAAGCACGCGATGACGTAAGGACGTGTGCGTCGACGTAATACGCCATTTTGCAGAGCATCGGAGGAGGAAGCAGCAGGAAGCTGATCTGCGTCCAGGTAGGAAATATTTTATGTTTATATTATAGAATAAACCTATTTAAGGGATACATATATAGTAAGGAAAGAATAAGGGGAGGTTGCTGGAAAACTAATAGATGTTATAAAAGTTGTCAAACATGTCCACATTAATGTCATTAATACATGCCTATGTCGGGTCGCTGAAAGTAAGTTAGTTATTTTAAAAAAGTATGTAACTCATTCTAAATAAAAAGTTACGGTTTAGACAGTGGATTTCTCTGGTTCCGAAGATAAAGATGTACTGTCGATCTTCATTTCTTGTTACAAAAATTGTGCGTACTTTACTATTTTGTCAATCTTAGTTTGAAATACAAATGAAAATTCAGCTGCAATGTGTATTAAGGAATATGGTTGATTTTCTATTTTATAGTTCGGATTGAGTTTTGGAGATTGGTTTTGACGGAATTTAATTTTGATTTTTTCTATAATTTGGAAAATGGCGTACCGATAATGATAAAAGGTTCGAAGACTATGGAACAGTAAATTTTTCAACATTGGTTTAGGTTGGATGAAATGAAGATTTGTTTGAAAAAATGGAAAAAAAACCCGACTTGTTAATTTGGAAAAAATTTTTAAAAAAAAAATCTTTGTATGCCAATTAAATCATTGTAATTACTGTAATTTTTAGCAAAGCAGGAAAGTAAGCAAATTCATTGTTTTAAAAAGAAAGAATGTTAGAAAGATTTTCGAGGTAGTCTATAGCCACACACAACGAAAACTGTTGTAGAATTGCCAATAGTCTCTCTGACATTTCCCTTGTTTTGACTGTAACTCGTGGGTTTAGACTACCTGCGAGTGTTTGTGCTAATCTCATTTCTTGGAAACTTTGCTCCTTCTTCAAAGTTTCCAAAAATGAGTAGAAGTTCGGATGAGGTTTTCCTATTGTATGATTGAAGGAGTTATGCCACCCCTCAATGGCATTGTTTGTTTTGGCCTCTCCCTCTAAACAACTCGTGTAGCAGTTCCACCACTCCACATGGAATCGTGGCTTCCTCCTGCGACCCGATCTGCTTAGGTGTCCAATCCATGTGTCCTCAAAATAATTTAGAATGGGTGCCAATTTTTCCTCGTTACTCGTATAATAAACAGATTCTATAATTGCAGTGTAGTACTCGTCCACACTTTCGGGAGGAACAAAACAAAGTGCAGTTAATTTTTTTAGTTCAAACTGTAATTTGCTATCCCGAGAATATTCTGCAACTAGGGATGTTTTTTGTAGTTTACGCCAAAATGCCTGCGAAAAATGGAAAAAACATCCCTGAATTTGGGTATCCGTGTACGTTTTGGTGATCACATTGATCATGCTCAATTCAAAATCGATTATTATTTTTCGAGGACTTGCAGATGTTTTGCTTTTAATCACTGATAAAAGTTCAGTGTATGTTGCAGAAGTCTTATCAGGTAGCAAACTATACACTAAAGGAATTACACTATTGTTAATCTTAGCATGTATAGTGTAAATTTGAGTGAAAGGATGGGGTGTACTTTTAAACGTCCCATCCATCATCCAAATTTCACTACTTTCTAACTTAGCAAGGTTACGGGGGGTACTAAAAATTAAAATACGTTTCTGAGGGTTTTCGTTGTCATGCAGAAGGAAAGGTTCATCAGAAAAAGAAATAGAAAGATCATGAGGAATTCTAATGTCAGAAAATGTATGTGGTGTAGACAATTGAATATTACTTGCCTGCTTTTGTCTCTGAATAATTCTTCTCAAATTGGGTATTATAGGCATGTTGCTAGCAACATGACTGGGGACATGCTGTGCAACCTCCCTTAAAATGGATCCTGTAGAATCATTGGAGGTGCTTGCAATAGCTTTCATTTCATTAATTGTCTCTCTGATTTCTACATCCATTGCAGAGGCAGAGTGGTTATGTTCTGTGGTTTTCACAACCAAATTATCAACAGTAACCGCTCTGCCACTGCAATGGGTAGTGTAGTATTGCACGCACCTCCAATGATTTCTAGTTAAACTTATTCTTTCCTTACTATATATGTATCCACCATGGTTTAACAGATTTTTTCCCTTCCTAGATTTAATGAAGTTGGCTGCTCCAAGGCTAGACATTATCTGAAAAAAAAAAAAAAAGAAAAAACATTTAGCTTGATATTTAATAATAGTTGTATACAAAACATAACATGTACTCAATGCTTTCTTTTGCCTACTGATGCATCTTCATAGAGTAAGAATAGCACATTGTTACCCCTACACTATACAACACTTACCCAACTGCTGCAGCTTCCTGGAGTTAGAATAGTACATTGATACACCTACACTATCCACAACTTTCCCTACTGATGCACCTTCCTGGAGTTAGAATACTAAATTGATACCCCTACACTATCCCACACTTTCCCTACTGATGCACCTTCCTGGAGTGAGAATAGTAAATTAATACCCCTACACTATCCCACACTTTCCCTACTGATGCACCTTCCTGGATTTAGAATAGTAAGTTGTTACTCCTACACTATCCAACACTTACCCTACTGATGCACCTTCCTGGAGTTAGAATAGTAAATTGTAACCCCTACAGTATCAAACACTTTCCCTACTGATGCACCTTCCTGGAGTTAGAATAGTAAATTAATACCCCTACACTATCCAACACTTACCCTACTGTAGCACCTTCCTGGAGTTAGAATAGTAAATTGATACCCCTACACTATCCCACACTTTCCCTGCTGATACACCTTCCTGGAGTTAGAATAGTAAATTGTTACTCCTACACTATCCAACACTTTCCCTACTGATGCACCTTCCTGGAGTTAGAATAGTAAATTGATACCCCTACAGTATCCAACACTTTCCCTACTGATGCACCTTCCTGGAGTTAGAATAGTAAATTAATACCCCTACACTATCCAACACTTACCCTACTGTAGCACCTTCCTGGAGTTAGAATAGTAAATTGATACCCCTACACTATCCCACACTTTCCCTGCTGATACACCTTCCTGGAGTTAGAATAGAAAATTGTTACTCCTACACTATCCAACACTTTCCCTACTGATGCACCTTCCTGGAGTTAGAATAGTAAATTGAGACCCCTACACTATCCAACACTTTCCCTACTGCAGCACCATCCTGGAGTTAGAATAGTAAATTGATACCCCTACACTTTCCCACACTTTCCCTACTGCTGCACCTTGCTGGAGTTAGAATAGTAAATTAATACCCCTACACTATTCAACACTTACCCTACTGCTGCACCTTTCTGGAGTTAGAATAGTAAATTGATACCCCTACACTATCCAACACTTTCCCTACTGATGCACCTTCCTGGAGTTGGAATAGTAAATTATTACCCCTACACTATACCACACTTTCCCTACTGCTGCACCTTCTAGGAGTTAGAATAGTAAATTAATACTCCTACACTATCCCACACTTACCCTACTGCTGCACCTTTCTGGAGTTAGAATAGTAAATTGTTACCCCTACACCATCCCACACTTTCCCTACTGCTGCACCTTCCTGGAGTTAGAAAAGTAAATTGATACCCCTACACTATCCCACACTTTCCCTACTGATGCACCTTCCTGGAGTTAGAATAGTAAATTAATACCCCTACACTATCCAACACTTACCCTACTGCTGCACCTTCCAGGAGTTAGAACAGTAAATTGATACCCCTACACTATCCAACACTTTCCCTACTGATGCACCTTTCTGGAGTTAGAACAGTAAATTAATACACCTACACTATCCCACACTTTCCCTACTGATGCACCTACCTGGAGTTAGAATCGTAAATTTTTACCCCTACACTATCCAACACTTACCCTACTGATGAACCTTCCTGGAGTTAGAATAGTAAATTAATACCCCTACACTATCCAACACTTACCCTACTGCTGCACCTTCCTGGAGTTAGAATACTAAATTGATACCCCTACACTATCCCACACTTTCCCTACTGATGCACCTTCCTGGAGTGAGAATAGTAAATTAATACCCCTACACTATCCCACACTTTCCCTACTGATGAACCTTCCTGGAGTTAGAATAGTAAGTTGTTACTCCTACACTATCCAACACTTTCCCTACTGAGGAACCTTCCTGGAGTTAGAATAGTAAATTGAGACCCCTACACTATCCAACACTTTCCCTACTGCTGCACCTTCCTGGAGTTAGAATAGTAAATTAATACACCTACACTATCCCACACTTTCCCTACTGCTTCATCTTCCTGGAGTTAGAATAGTAAATTAATACCCCTACACTATCCCTCACTTTCCCTACTGCTGCACCTTCCTGGAGTTAGAATAGTAAATTAATACCCCTACACTATCCAACACTTACCCTACTGATGCACCTTTCTGGAGTTAGAATAGTAAATTAATACCCCTACACTATCCCACACTTTCCCTACTGATGCACCTTCCTGGAGTTAGAATAGTAAATTAATACCCCTACACTATCCCACACTTTCCCTACTGATGCACCTTCCTGGAGTTAGAATAGTAAATTAATACCCCTACACTATCCAACACTTACCCTACTGCTGCACCTTCCTGGAGTTAGAATAGTAAATTAATACCCCTACACTATCCAACACTTACCCTACTGCTGCACCTTCCAGATTTTGGATAAGACAAATGTTACCTCTACAGCATGGTAGATTTTAAAAATTGTTGCAACTTACAATGTTTGACTAAATTACCTTTTTTTCCGAATTGGTTTTCTGGCAGACTCCTGTTCAGTGGTATTGCTGAGTCGGTTTGTGTAGACACTTTTGAGGTGATTTGTTGGGGAATGGGTAAATAAATGTCTGGAAAAGTGAAAAAAGAAAAAACTTTGAATACAGAACGATGTTGAGAAATGTGTTTAGTAACATTATTCCACAAAAATTGCACATGTGATATAAGTTGCTGCACATAACTATTTCCTTTATGAAAAATACATTCTTTATATATGAAATATAAATCTAAAATTTGAAAATTTAATCATAATTACATTGATTATTGCTTGAAATTTACCTATGTGATAGTTAGTCAAATATTTTAAAGGTAAAGAATCCGTGCTGTAAAAAAATACCTTGATTTTGAGAATTTGCTTTTGTGGATGAGGTGGTAGAGGATGTTTTTGTTTGTTGGCTCAAATTTTTAGTTTTGAGAAAAAAAAATCTTTTCTGTTCTGGAAAAAAGGCGAAAAAAAGATAATTAATGGTGGGTAGAAATGTAGTACTTGAGTATTTATAAAATTAAACAGACATACAATATAACTAGTACTACATGATACTGTCCTAATTAAAACACATTACTGTAGTAGAAATAGAGATATGTACCCCTACCCTACACAAAAATATCACTGATGGTGCTTTTTCCTACAGAAAAAATTTAATATTGTTTCTCAAAACTATCCATTACTTTTCAAATTAGGGACGAAACAGGAGGAATAATTGCAAAAGAATGGATTAATAATGTATCGTTATAATAAAATGGGAAAGAAAACATACCTTTTCTAGTAGGTATTTTGTTATCGTGCCTTTATCCTGATGTTTGCTGGAGGTTAAAAGGTTTTTGTGGAAAGATGTTCACTGTTGGAGAAATAAAAAAAAAATTGTTCCTTTGTCAACGTTGGTTATAAAAAGAAAATTTTGATTTCTATGCAGTGTGATTGAGTATTAAAAAAAAACACCATTGGCATACATGACTTTATGAAATTTTTAAAAATAAATTTTACAAGTAAAACCATGACACAAAAATAACATTTACCTAAACAATTGAGTTTGTCAGTCGTTCACGTGGTGGGGATGTCCAAATAGGTTCAGCTGCTGTGGAATGTAAAAATCTTCAGATTTTCTGGTTGTGGAAAATAAATTACTTGTTTTAATTTTGAGTTTTATTTTATTAATAATATATTGGAAACAGTTTATTTCTTAAGTTATTATTATTAAGTGAAAAAATATTTTTTCTGGTTTAAGAAAATATATTTTTCTAAAAACTATCGTTAACATATATATTAATAACTTACTAGTATTTGCTTTGTTGTAAATTCCGTGCTCTCTCTGAGGAGGTCGCAGTGCAGGTGACAGAGGGTCAGCTTATTACGTCTGCTCTCTCTGCTAGTTGATAATCAACTGAGTGCAAAATGGTGTCTCACTTGTATTTATAAGTTTTACTGTGTGTCACTTTTAATTTTTTTAAAAACTGCGTTCGTTGTGTTTTTTTTAATGCTTTGTTTTACTGTGGAAAATGATATTTTAAAAATGCTTTAAAAGAAATAATGTTTTTAATCATTTGCTCCGTTTTGGCATCCATCTTGGAACATGTCTTTTGGTATTGTTTACATAGAAACTGTGGTAGGACAAATTTTACAAGTGAGATGGGTAAAATGGCGCCTACGTGTATGTGTGTTATATTTTCGTTAGTTTACTTACTTTGCTTACTTTGCGATCTATTCATGTTAAAAATGTGTATGCACTGTAATTTAGTTTTTCTTTAGTATTTAAAATTTACAAATGTCCTAAAACTGATTTTTATGGGGAATTTTGAGTATTAATTTTAATACTCGAGTATTAATTTTAATACCCGAGTATTAATTTGGTACTTCTTTTTAGTCGATTTACGTACAGTTCTTCTCCACGTTTTAATACACTTCCCCACCCTAAAACCCCTAATTTCCCTGCATCCCGTGCCAGATTTTATTGTACTTTTAATTTAAAAAAAAAAAAAAATCGCGTTGTAATGGTATGCGTTGTAATATACTTCGTTGTAACAGCACTTTTCATTATTGTAATAGGTTTGGCGTTGTAACAGAATTCGTTGTAAAGTAATGCGTTGTAATAGTACTAGCGTTGTAAAAAATGCGATGTAAAGGTATGCGTTGTAATAGCATGCGTTGTAACGTCATACATCCGTAAACAGTGGGTGTGTATAAGACGCTGATGTGTATGTCAACCTGCTATTAATACATCTGTTTGCCTAAGATTTCTCCTCTTGGTAACACATGGGCATGGTCTGTTAGGAAGCCTCTTACATCATAACATTAGGTCTGACACAAATAAATCATATTTTCAAAGGAAACTTTTGTGTGCCACTCTGCTATCAGTAAAAAAGTATATCTTAGATGTTTTATCTTTGTAACACGTGGCTCCTACCCATATGCAATTCTGTGTAGTCTAATATTACGTAACGTCATGATGAGTTTCTTCTACATTTAGGACAAGGGAAAGTGTGTCTTTATTATTTCACTATTTTGTGTGGAAGATTCTGTAGCTGTACGAGACCCCCGACCTCTTTATCATTCCAGGGGAGGGTGGCAGGTGCAGATTGCAGGGCATCCATCACTATTAAACATTACATGTAGTCCTAATCCACCCTCGCACTCCTATAGCAGATCTCACCTACCAAAGGGCTGCGATTGCGGATGACGTCATGCTGGCAGGAAACAGAAGGGCCCCCTGCCTGCATTGTAATCTAATTGCTCCATTTGTATTCTATATATGAATAATGTACTATGTATTCACATTCCAACATCTCCTAAAGTAATAGTAATTCTAATCTTTGACATACATGGGACCCTAAAGACCTTTACATGTCAGTGCTGTTCCTAGGTTTGCATTGGATATTGGGGTACACCTGCCAATGTCAGCAGCCCTCCTCACCAGAACTGATGCATTACTGGACACTGGGTGCATGCAATGCTTAATTACTCATGGTTGGCCAAGCCGGAAATGAGAGTGCAATAGGCACTCGCTACCTGGCTCTTCTCCTACCCGCAGGTCGCCTTAGAAAATTGGGACCTGTTGGCTTTGAGGCTTCTACTGAACATTTGCAATGGACTAAATGGCCCCTGCTGCAAACCACTGGCCATAGATTCATAAATCCGGGCCTCCAACCTCTCAGCAGTTTTCAGCCCAAGTTTCCAAGCCCCACCTCTCAGAACTGCATGCTGTCTATGAAGTTTTACTTCTGTGCAGCCTGAAGACATTATAAACAGCTTTAAACGAAAATGACCTCTGTCGAGGACATCAAAGACTCCAGTCAATCTGGCCACATTAGTTGTCCCTGCAGTGCAAGCCCACATCACACAAGAACATTAGCACATTCATAATATTCCCAAGAATGTTCCTGTGACAGTGCAGTGAAGGGTGCCACCTTGCCACCTGTACCCAACCTCAGCTGTTCAAGGTTTACAATGTTGTGCTCCTATTTCTTGTCTCCACTAGAACAGTTCCAGCAGAGGTACAAGCGCTGACCTCCAGGAAATCCATGGACCCCAGAAAGTGTATCTTGCTTGTGGCAGGTCTTCTGTTCCTGGAGATCTCTAGCCCTGTGGATGCTTGCAGATGTTTTCCACCAGTTCTACAGAACAGTTACTGAGGTACAAATGTTGTTGGTGAGTTGAAAAAAATAAAAGAAAATTATATGTTTTACTTCTTTTTTTTTAAAGAAATTGTTGCTTTTTGATGTCTGGCTTTAGTCAAGACCTTTTGATTTTACTTAAATTATATATTTGATATACTTCTATATAGGGGTTGTCAGCCAGTACTCTTTATCCATTTGTCTGCTGTTGTGTCATTTGTATTTTTCTTCTTTTCGCTATGCAATGCAGCACCGGACAATGGGTCAGACAAATTCAGCCATTGGCTAACGTCACTGTGAGTGACGGTAGTTGGCTCTTTCTCAAGGAGCACATCCAAACCCAAACTAGTTCCCTTCTGTGCTAGGGACTACTACGCCAAAGTGTCTTCGTATTGAGACAAACAAATATTTTTGCTTTTAACCAATGTTTGTTTTAGGTAGAGCTTATTGGGCAGCACAATTGTCTGCTTGTAAAATCCCTATTGTAATCTTACCAAGAGTGTATCTGGGGTTTTAGCCTGCTCATTGCTTACCATTGGTTAGCTTTACTGTCACTCTTATTTGCTTACTTCTTATTTGATGACTTTCTGTGCTGAAGCTTGTCAGTCTTGTGTTTGTCCCTCCACTGGAGCATAGCCTCTCAACCACCTTTCTGAGTGGCAGGTATGTAATCAATCAATCAATCAGGTATTCATAGAGCGCAAGGCTACTCACAGAGTATCCCAGAGCTGAAAAGCATTCCGTTCAACTGAACCAAATCTGAAAAGCTGCCTTGAATACCCATGGTTTGAGTGATGCCTAAAACTATTTACCTCCCTCAATCCACACACATGTGAATGAAGGTGCTCCACACCAGTTCAGTAAGTTGGGACAAAGATGAACCACCCCATTTTTTCCTCTTGACTCGCAGTGCCTGGACTAGCCTGGCATCAGAGGAGTGGAGAGTTCTGGTTGGGCGATAGTGAGTAATCCTCACAGAGAGGTAGCCATGGTTGTGCCAAAAGAGCTCTGTGTGCCAGGACTAATATTTTAAACTGAACACCCTCCTTAATAGGAAGCTAACGCAGTGCCTTTAGACGAGGAGTGGTGGATGTCTGCCTAAGGACTCTTAGTAACCTTGTTGCAGCCACATTTGAACCAACTGCATCCTCTTCAAAAAAAGACTTGAAGGTCCAAATATAAGAGCTCAAAAGAGGAACCTGCTACTGGCACTACTTGAGGGCCTAATGTTAACTGGCAGTCAATCTCTACACCTACGTTTAAAGCAACAGTGGCCAGAAGGGGCACTGCAGTGGCACACTCCGGCTAGCACTCCGTGTCCCAATATGAGGGAAGGGAGCCAAACAACAAGATCTCTGTATTCTGGCATTAAATTGTAAATTACTTGCCCACATCCACTGAAAACGGTCACCAGACATTGCTTACATATCCTGGGACCTTCAGGAGAGTTTTACCCATAGAAAGAGAAATCTGTGTGTCATCAGCATATGACACTATCCGGACCCCAAAGGACTCAACTAAGGAGGCCAAAGGAGCCATATAAATGGTACCAAGAGTTGGGCTTAGAGAGATCCTTGTGGGTATTCAAAATTGGTTACTTTAGGGTCGGGAGCATACAGAGCTATCCAGAAAGATCGGCTTCTATCAGTGAGAACAGAACATCTGACTCCAATGTATTCGTTTCAGCCTGTTTCCCATGATCAAGTGCCAACTTGATGGAATCTGTTAACTCCACTAGTGTCGATTCGGTCTTAGTCTTGGCCATGAGTAGTGTAACAGCTGCTCCTGTTCCAAGCTGCCCATTAATGAGCTTCTCCAATATCTTTGACACCGCAGGTAAAAGGAAAATCTGCCTGAAATTTGCATGCACTGATCTATCTGCCAAGAGAATGTTTAGTTAAGGAATTAGTTTGGCCTGCTTCCAGCAAGTTGGCATAGTGACTGATTGGCTGGAACTATTGAATAATTGATGCAGAAGCAGATTGATCATCTTCAAGCTAGCAATCAAAACCCATGGAGGACATGAATCACTCGGTGAACCAGATTTACAAGAGTGATTTATATATTCCACTGCTGACTTTTAGCAAACATTTTTTTTCCTTTTATCTTAAGCACTTCATGAGTGTTCATGTCTTTTTCATCTGTATCATTTGCTTCTCTTTCCCCACCCACACTTGTGTTGCTTTCTCTTGCCTGTATACAATGCTTAAGTTGTGGACTCATAAATGGTAGGGCTTAAAGTTTTTCTCAGAAGCCTGCTGCCGGCATGATCAAAAGTTGAGGTGCCAGATACAAAGAATGTATTGATTACCCCTCATGCCTCTTTAATCTGAGGCATGAGGGTGATAGTTGTAAAGACAATGCATACTCTTCATCACATCCTTGAGGGTTCTTTTTTATTCCTCCATTCTCCCATTGTCCTATTTTCCATCTTTCTCTACCTTCTTCTTTCATCCTTTTCTATATTTTCTTTGTTGCTCTGAATCAAAGTCTTAGAAGGAAAAAATAAGTGCCAGTTAGCTTCACCTGCAACCTTCAGCTCAAATTAAACACTGCCCGTATGTTTCTCCCCCACCTTCCCCAGCAGTCCACTTGGCCCTCGTTGCTTCACTGTCCACCCTCCTTGTGCTTCTATGAGCCCAGCTCTCTGCCTTCCTTCCCCATGTATCTTCCCTCATGTTACTTTACCACGTATTGTTCCCCCAATCGCTCCTCTTGAAATACACTTTTACAAAATTTCTTATGTTATTTTAAAGGTATTTCTAAAGCGCACGTACACTACATGGTTTCATGGCGCTGGAATCCAAGGAACACTAAGGCTGAGTGATTTAATCATATGCCTGACAGAACAGCCAGGTCTTTAGAAGTTTCCTGATTTGGAAGTAGGAGGTCAACGATCTGATGTCCAAAGGGAGAGAGTTCCAAAATTTTGAGGCCAAGACCGCAAATCTTAATACCCCCAATTTGTTGCGTTTAAAGGATGGAATGACTAGGAGATTCAGATGGGAAGACCTAAGATCCCTAGAAGGGACGTAACGCTGTACACAAGAAGATACAAACACTGGCCAGTTGCCATGCTGGTGTTGCAACCCAGCTTAAATGCGCTTCGCTCAGCTACCGGAAGCCAGTGTATTCCTTTCATTAATGGGGTGACATGGTGCCATTTAGGCTGGAGGTATGTTAGTCTGGCCACCTGGTTTTGCACTAGTTGTAGTCTTTTTGATTGATATGCTGCAATACCAACGAAGAATGAGTTGGTATAGTCAATATGAGAAATGACTAAAGCCAATACTACTTGGGTCAAGGCTTTAGTGGTAAGGAATCTACTTCTACTTTCAAAGCTGAAAGAAACAAGAAGAAATCACCATCCCAATCGGGCTTTCATAGACAGGTCACTGTTGATAGTGATGCCCGGGCTTTTGGTTGAACTGGAATGGAGGGGGGGTTCCCAGTTCGATAGGCCCGAAGTTAGAATTCCAGATGTTTGATGGCCTGCCGACTAGGATCAGCACAGTTTTATCTGGGTTAAATTTCAGGTGGTTGTTGTTCATCCAGTTGCTTATATGTCTCATGGTAGATTGGAAGTTGGAAACAGAGGCGGCCGACTGATCAATATCAAAGATCAGTTGGAGTTCGTCGGCATAGTTGAAACTGCTCCAGCGAGTGACGGTTCCTGAGCATAGATGGTTGAGCTTTAGGAGGGGCATTAGCAAGTATGCTAGACTTGATGGTGATGATTTTTTCAATAAAATAAGTATTGAGTGAGGCACATAATGCTTGAGTGGGGGCGCGTTTTCCTGTGACTCTATCTGGCTTGGATAGTTCAGCAATATTCCTTAGATTCATTAGTAGAACGTAATATCTTGTTGGAGAAATAAGCGGCCTTGGTTTGTAAGAGGGCATTTTTGTATTGTTTAGGATGAGTTGGAAATAGATCTTTTTTGTCTGAAGAGTACTTTTTTCTCCAGTCACGTTCTGCTTGGCGTAGGGCAAGTTTTTAAAGTTTTAACTGTGAATTAGTGAATAAAAAGAAAAATAAAGTCATATGGTTTTGTAAATAAAGAGAGAAATAAAGGCACATGTGCCTATAAAATAACACTTCACAGCAGCCATATGATCACACATATTTTTAGGTATGCTGCACATCATCAGTGATGCTATACAGCATAGATAAAAAGATTGGCAAAGCCACAGATCCCAAAGGTGAACCCTAGTGGCTTTGCCAGTGATTGATTTCATGTTGGCGAAAGCCAGAATGCTCCCTCTATGACAATATGTTTTTAACAAAACAAAAAAAGCATTGACAAACACAAAAAGAGGCTGGCAACCAACTCTAGACATACAGACTTTGCCAATGTTTCTTTGGTATTTTTAACAAACGGAAGTGCGGAGCTTCTCCAGGGAATAGTAATTTTACAACTGAGGAGACTCCGCAGTTGGGGCAGGGAACTCTGCACATAAAAATACAAACCAGTCCTATCTTTTTATGTGTGGAGCCTCTGCCACAAGTTCAGAGTCTCCGCAGTGGTAAAATTACTATTAGTAAAATTGGACTTCTAGTTTGTGAACAACCCAAAAATTGTAAACTTGCACAAAAGTGTAAGTTCACCTTTGTGAATCCGGCCCCTAATTAGGAGTTCTCATTTTACTGGATTCTTGGTCCTAAAAGTCCTCAACAAAGCTCTTTCATTTCTATTATGAATGAGACTTTTTCAGTGCTTAAGTTGAGCCGGTGGTTTCTGGTGCTTCGCACCGGCACTTGATTGTCAACATTGGCACATGGTGGCAATGTTTGTCTAATTTAGAGAAGAGCACAGCAACAGTTGTTATTACTTCAATGTGCATTAACAATGACTAATACCTGCTGCTATAGCCATTGCTATTGCTTTGTGAGCCTATAATAGTCAGAATATTTACACATGCACAGTGTAGAGGCTAGTAGCTATGTTGGTACTAGCATTGGCTGCACATGCAGGCGCAATGGATAGTGCAAGCTGCGCTGGCCTACTAACTTATTGTTTTACAAACTTAGCACTGCCTTTAGTGAAATATCATCAAATTCTGTAGAGGACATTGTCCAAAGTTCTTTAAGGCTAACATACCACAGTAATGACAATCTTCGGTGGTCATATTTCAAAGACAACTGGAAGAAGGGAAAGGGTTACCCAGATTATGTAAGAAATGTTATTCAAGGAATGATGGGAAGATCTCTAAAAAATCTTGCTGGATACCTGACAATCAATGTTAGAATCCATGATAATAGTAGCCTTGTACAGAGTGCATGTTTTCTGTATAGGAATGTTGTGCTTGCAATCATAACAGTCACAGGTTTTGTGAGAATTCTTCTCAGGGTGTGATACCCTGAAGTAGGGAGGATCGTGGTATTTTAGTTTGCACCTCTCCAGTCCCTGACCTCTGGGCCGGAATACACTAAGTGCATGGCTCAACTAAACAGAGCTGAGCTGCTAGGCATTTAAGGCCAAGCAATGAAATGGCAAATTAAGGAAATAATTATGTGATCGAGTTTTAGGAAAGGAGCCTGAGTAAGCAGATGATAAAAGATTTTATATGCCCCAGTGATGGAAAAGCTGCCAATTTCCTTTTCCCTATTCTAGTGTGCTAGCTCCATGGGCTAACATGGAAAGGTTTTGACAGGAGTGGGCTTGAACAATAAGTGAAAGTATTAAAAAAATAGTCAGAATAAATCCAATAACTTGCCAAGATTAGATTTATTATAATTATTGCAGTAGTTTCAGAACTGCTTTACTAAAGTTACCTCAAATCATCCCTGTAGCAGCCTCCTCTGATTGGCCAGCCTTTGGCAGGCTGAGACAATCTTCCTTTATTAGGTGTGAAGTGGCCTGGGCTGAGACCGAGACCATGTGGTGGGAGAAGATCTGCTGCAGCAGATGCCAGGACAGGAAGGGGGCTGGGTAGCCAAATTGGTGTTCAAAAGGAGAAAGACAGTGAGTACAGGAACCAGACCTAGCCATACTTCCTGCACCCCAAGCCAAATGGGAGCCTCTGTAATTGAATTAGGATAGGGTCTGGAATGGGAGGGTAGGGAAACGTTAACCACACCTTTGGGTTTTGTTAGCCAGATCTGAACCTCCAAGAGAGATTTTCTCCATTTAGATTTTTGTTGAGAGGTGTTGTCTGGGACAGAAATACGCCACACTTCGAAAGAAGTTGTCATCAAATAGGGTGGCTCCCTGCACCCCATTCGTCAGGGGTGCCCCCCCTTGCCTGCCCAGAAACTGGTATAAATATTGGAGAGCTGCCCAGCAACTCTGATCCCTGTCTGGAAACATCAGTAGAAGAAGGACTGGCCTGCTGAACCCTTGGTCTGCATAAAGAGAGAACTGCATTCTGAAGGACTGCACCTCTTCACACTCTGGGCTTAACAAAAGGGGACTATACCTTGCTTCAGAAGTTTAAAGAGTGGACTTGCTGAAAGCAACAGGTATGAAAGAGCTTAAAATTCACCTGCATCAACCCCACCAAGACAAGCACAGCTTATCAGCTTTGCCTGTACTTTAAAGGATGTGGCCAGGTGAATTGTGCGTATTGTAGTCCCAAACCTCCAAGTGGCAACTCAGAGCTTCTGGACCATTGGCTGGTGTTGTGGACCCTCAAAGACCCACAGGAGGCTTTCTAGAACAAGATCCAGAAGTTTGGAAATATATGTAGAATGTTTGTCAAACAGCTCCATAAATTGACCAACCCCAACGACAAGAGTCAAGCTAGCGATGTTGAACCGTGACTCAGCCTGAAATCCAGGTTTGCCCCGCTGAAATCTCCAGAGCTCTTCTCCTTCGTTGACAAAGCCCTCCTGAAGTCACTGAGGCATCACACTGATGCAGGTTGCCATCGTCAATTTGGAACTGAATTGCCGAAAAGGCTCGCTCAACGTTGAGGGAAAAGGGAACCAAAAAAGTGACTCTAAGTGCGAAGGTAAAATTCTGACCCGCCGTAACCACCCAACGTATCCATCGCGGTCAGCCGAAACATTGACTTGGTTTCGATCAGGACTTTTAGAGGATTGGTATCAGAACAGTCAGTTATCCTGTAGTGGAATCTGCAGAATAATGTCAAAGTGCATGAAATGGCGTCTTTTGGCATTATTCTGCAGATTCCACTACGGAGAAACCGTTCTGAGCCACACGAGGATTAGCATAACCCATTTTCTGAATCCTACATATATTTATGCAAACCCTGGTGAAGTCCTTTACAGGACAAAGCATTCAGGCTGGGCTGGCTGGAAGTGCAAAATGTTGATGAAATGCAGATAAAGACACTATTTTTGGAAAATCACATTTTGGATCCCTCCTCTTATATAGATCAAACAAAGATAATTGTGTTATGAACTTTTTTATTGCTCTGAATTGCTGAAACTAAAATTGATATGAAATACATTGAGTGCTCCCTCCTCAATCAAGTTTGTTGTTGTATATATTGTGGTTGCCGAGCAGTGGGACTGCAAGATGTGGAGCACTAGAGCTGAATACTGTGTACACAAGCACTAGTTCATCAATCTAGGGCAAACACTGCTCTGTTTCATAGTGTGTAACCCCACAAATTTAGAATATAGAGTATGATTTTATAAATAAAATAAGACCAAGACAACAAAAATCCAATCAGTAGAAGTTGAGATATGAATTTTTAAGTGCTATATGCTGTGTACACAAGCACTAGTGTGGTCGTTCTAGAGCCAACACTGCTCTGTTTCATAGTGTGTAACCCCACAAAAAGACTACACACCATTTTAGAAAAATATATTATGATGTTATAAATAAAACGACCAAAACAACAAAAATCCAATAAGTAGAAGTCAAGTTATGAATTTCTGAAGATTAAAAGTAAAAAATAGTACTTAGAAGCAGTGGGGCAAAATCAAGAGTTCAGGCTGACCGCGATGGAGCGTGAGCCAGGTACAGGAGCCAAGCAAGGCCTGCTGAACAAAACTACCTTGATCCTGGTCGCAATAGCAAGATGTGGGGCACAACTGACCGAGTAATTAGTATCAATCCTACAGTCAAGGAGATACAGAATTTTCTCAACGCAACAATGGCGATGCACCTGTTCCAAAGACAAAGTGCCTGGTCCGAGATGCATTGGTTTCAAAGCCGATGCATCGGGATTTCTCCATGCAGCATCAGCGATGTGGTTGGTCTGAAGTGTCAGTTTCGATGGTGATACACTGGTTCCAAGTGTGATGTGCCGGTTCTGTTCCTGAAACAGCAGCAATGCATTGATTCTGCTCATGTAGCAGAGGATTTGTGGGTTCCACTGGGGCAAGCACTTGGATCCACTTCCAATGGCCAGGCACAGGAGCAGGGGTAATTACTTTGATATCGTTGACTCATAAAACAGGAGGCAAGCCAGAATGCCCTTTGAGATAATTCTTAGGTTCAAGTAAGTTAGTCCAGCTCTTCCTCAGCACTGCAGATGGTAGCAGGCAGCAGGGCAGCTCATCAGAAAAGTAGTTCTTCCAGAGCAGGAGTTCAGCAGAGTGGCAGGTCTTGTAGCAGCACAACAGTCTTTCCTTTTGGCAGGTCCAGTAGTGTCGTAGTTGATAGGGTCAGAGTTCCAGTACTTCTAACCAGTTGTGCCTTCAAAGTGGGGAACACTTCAAAGAGATGCCTTTGAAGTGCACAGAATCTCTGCCCTTACTGCTCTGGCTCCAGACTCACTCAAGGGAGATGTGCAGGCCATTGTGTGTGGACAAGACAAAGCCTATTCAGATGTAAGTGAGGCAGTGTTCAGTTCTGCCCCACCAGCAGCCAATTAATGGCTCATAAAGTCACACCTGAGCTCCTGTTGTGTGTGGCTGTCTAGAGGGAATGCACAAAGCCCAAGTGTTACCCAAGCCAGAAGTGTATTCAGAAACAGTCAGCAGGCACCAAATGGCTAAAGTAAGAAAATGCCAACTTTCTAAAAGTGGCCTTTTCAGATTTACAATTTACAATCCGATTTCACAATAAGTTGCGATTTTAAATTGTGATTCTAGAGACACCAAACTTGGTGGTCCAATCTCTTTCCAATCGAAAATTACACTTCTAAAATGTAATAAGGTAATGCTAATTGGGAGAGATAGTCCTGGCAGTAGTTTAAAACAAATGTAAGGGTTTTTCACTGCCAGGGCATGTAAAACTCAAAAGTGTGTCCTACTTTTTAAATACACTGCACTGTCCAGTGTCTACCACAGGGGTGACTTATATGTATTAAAAGGGAAGGTTTCAGGACTGGCAAGGGGATTAACTTGCCATATTGACATGGTCGTTTAAAACTGCAAACACAAGGAGACGATGGACGGAGTGATGAAACTTTTCGGACGCTCACCCCCGGTCACAGATCTGGGTTGAATCCATCATCATTCTTTAGCTCACTTCGCCACCTCAAATACGTTAAGCTGGCCTTTCCTGATGAAGGTACTCTGCAGACAAGGGGTAGGCAAGTGATAGGATGCGCCTCCTCTATAGGCAGCGGTTGGCATGGATCGGCACAGGAGGATAAGTGGTGTCTGACAATATCCCTATCAAAAGAGGAATAACCAGTGTTGCTGGCTCTCACCACTTGTTTTTGCTCCGGAATGGAGCCCCTAGCATGCCATGTATGGGGCTAGAATCCTGACTGGGGTCTGTAAATTGAGAATCAATGGCATATAATCTCACTGTATATCGACAAAGCTCTGGTGTGCCTCCAAAGTCAACACCACAATTTACCACTCTTAATGGCCTCAGTTTGGAGAACTATTGGCCTTCGTATGAACTGGGGTAAATTGTGCTTATTCTCACAGCTCTGATGGAAATTCAAATACACTTGATACCAATGGTAGAGATGCAATGGTTATTTGACACATTTAAATATCTGGGAATTACCACAAGGAGTGCGACCTACTTGATGGTAATCTGGTCAGGGCAGTGCCTCTATCACCATGTGGTAGAGTTGATATCTCCAAGATGCTCATTCTTCCTCATCAGTTATATGTTTTCGCAGCTCTCCCGGTTGCGATTCGCCAACCCTTTTTCAAGGAACTGTGCTCTCTCTGCAGACATAATTATGTGGCTCTGGAAGAAGCAGAGTAGCACGATCAAGATTCTTCCTGCCACTAACTATGAGCTGTATTATGCTGCATCCCTGTTTCAATTGCCGATGCGCTGGATAGCTGATTCCTGAAATTCGGAACGGGATGACATCCTGACATGATTAGATGCCTCTGATGTTCTGTGATGGCTCGTGATATGGGGTCGGGCTGACATTCCCAGCAATGGACACACGGACGGTAGTAGCGAAATGGAACTGGGACACATATATCCAGCCACAGGGCAGGAAGACTCCATATGAACCAGAGATTCTGCTGTGGACACTCCCTGGCAGCATTCGACTCACACACCATCACAACACAAGATCATGGTGGGAGGCGGGGATGCACAGCTGGGGAGGCCTGTTTGATGAGGTCCTGTGGATTCCTTTTGAGGAATTGAAAAACCAATATGATATAGGCCCAGGTAGATTCCTACTACAGAACATAGAAGCTAAATGGGGGAAAAGTTTAGGAATTGTCAAAACAGTCTCCAGAAATGCAGGACTAAAATTCATGCAATTCAATTACTTAATGTATGCATATTGGACCCCAAAGCGCATAGGGTCAAATGTATTAGGGCGCGACAAATTACTGCTGGTCTGGTACTGTGTAATGTTGTCTATACTGGGAAGTAACATAAACCCTGACAGACATCACAGACATTGACCCCAAAACACCCTTTTCTCCTCCTACTGAGCCCAGTGAGTCACACAAAAAAGTCTAAAAATCAGTGGAACTCTGTGGACCTGGCTGTTGTCCTGGCAAACGGATGTATAGCCAAGTCCTAGTAGGCACTGGCGGTGCCTTGTGTCTTGGACTGGTTATTTGATGTGGTTACATAATGTGAAAAAATGGATAAGTGCAGAGCTGCTCTCCGCCCTCAGTGCAGGGGAGATGAGCGGGCAAAGTATTGATGTCTGGAATGGATACTTATGAAAGGTGGAAGCTAAAACAGAAATACGTCCCCCTTGACTTATGTGACTTGTTGTTAGTACCAGGGGGAACGATGAAGCAGATGCTATACTCTACACACAGGGCGGATCTGTGGCCTACGGTGATATCTCATCATAAAGGAGGCCACATTGCTGTGTATCCCCCCTCCAGTAATGCAAGATTAAGGGGAACACAAGGAGGTCTTGGTGGCCTTTGGCCTATGTTCATGTGTAACAAACTCAAATATATTTTTGAAACCCAATACAAATTGAATGAAAAAACCACATCATGGATGTCTTCACAGCAAAAGGCTGCATTTTGTTACCCATTCACCAGTCATCCTCTGCCCTGCTGTTCAGTCCCTCAGTAGCAAAAACAAACTTCCAAAGGGGTGCAAATAAAAACACTAAAAAACTCAACACCCTTGAGAACGTCCATCCTAAATAGTCCATTCATGAGGCCATCAATCCAAGGTTTCTGCTGGTGGAATCAGCAAGTGCTTTGATACTAGGAACATGATGGTTTGCCTGAATAAAGGGCCCTGTCCACCAAACTCTAAAGAAGGCCTTATATATCCATTATTTAACATCACCGTAAAACCTGGCAAAAATCTATGCTTATCTTAATCTATTTGAAAACACATCTACCGAAACTATTTTTGAGAAGCATGCATAGTGGATGCAGTCATCTTCCTGTGTTTTAAAATGTCACATGATCAAGGGGAGAGAATATGAAAGCTGGCCGTCCAATGAACGATGTCACATTACATCTCAAACCCCAGGAGAACATCATCAAACAAGATATCATTCTAGAATGCTTATTGTGGTGATTGTTTAAGATTAGGGCGCCCGGTTTAATGGCATTTCTGTTTTTTAACAATTTCATCTGTATTCATCCATATTTATTTTTTGGCCATCTTATTGGTAGTAATCCATATTTATTTTGTGTTTTCTGAACAGATGATGAGATAAATTGTTTATTTCCACTTTCTTTTAACAGATAAAAGTGCACTCATATTGATGTCTGTCTGGTTTTAACACATCACACAGCAAAAAATAATAAAAGAATAAACCCACATTAATAAATTGGCATAACAGCACCAATACATATTGAGATATACAGTATTTTAAGCAAATGTCATTGAGCTTTGTAACTCCCATGTTGCCAATATGTACAGCTATTGGCCCAAAAGTAATTAAACTCAGCATAGAGAGTCACTCAAAAGAAGCCAAATGATCTGTATTTTTCCGCTTTTTAAAATTAATACAGACAGGAAACAGAATGTGTTTGGTCTGTATTTATCTGTAATAATCAGTAAAAACGGAAACGGGTAGCCTTATTTAGGATGCAGGACTGGACAAAGAGGACTCTTGCCCCTTTCAGAGAACCCCTCTTGCACTTCCACACAATCAGGCCAGGTTCTAGTACTTTTTCCCAAAGCCAGTACAGAACAAACCCAGAAAGCTAAATGAAATTGGAGTCTTGTTTTCCCTAGGTAGTAATAGAAATCTTCCTTGGGATGGTAATACTTCCTTACTTAATAGATTAAGGGATGGTGATTGGGTGCTGATTGTCTCTTTTTTTTTCCTAACAATACTCCAAGTTAAATTCTTGGAAGCCTCCCAGAAGACCGGATCCAGCCCGACGGATGTGGTGAAGGGCTATAAAGTTCAAATCACAAAGGTAATATGTTTTTTTCTGTTTCTCATAATTCACAGCTTGAGTGAAGGGCATTATTTGGACAGTATGGCTTTCATTAGGAGAGGGATAGCAAAAGACAAGCAGCATTTGTATCTCAGACCATTTCCCTGTTGTTTGAGCCGGGGACCAGTAGCAGCCACACGGCTGATCACAAACCCAAACACCACTGTTAACCTCCAACTGAACATCTTCACTAATCTCCCACTTGGACGAATTTGAAGAATATATCTGATTAAACATCTTAGAGTTAGAACAAAGAAGCCCTGTATTTGACTGGGGAATACATAGAATGTAAAGACCCAATTTAAATGTTGGCAGTTGGGCTGTCCTCTGCCATGGCAACAGAGTAGGATATTCGTCGCCCTGGTGGGGCTCCTGATTGCCAAACTTAAAAATGCCCATCGGGCTGACGGACATTTCTAGCATTCAAAGGAACCGCTGCCAAGGAGGTTTCTGTGAATGCATTGGAACTAATAAAATAAAATGACTCAAACCTACCTCCTTATTCTGGCTACTTTGTTGGCAGTACTAGACCGTAAAGTACGGGGTGAGTACCAGTTAAAAATTTACAACAAGAAAAATGGACCGTCTTGACGTAGTCCCTAGTGAACCCAACAGAGCACTTTGAACTGAATACACGCCCCCAAATGCAAGCCAGTGAAGGTCCCAAATGGAATCGGAAACTGAAGAGAATTTTGGTAAATTCAACAGAACTCTCGCTACCGTGTATTGAAGAGTCTGAAGTTTATTGAGAAGCCGCACTTGGCAGCCTACAAATAGTGCATTGCTATAATCAATTTTTGAGATTACCCAGGCTATGAATACTGCTTTACTATGCTCTAATGGTCAAATAAATGGTAACATCGTTATTAAGGTTTTTAAAATAAAGAAGTAGGAAGAGGTGTTCTGATTTGAATGTTCTATGAAGGGTAATCTGTTGTCAAAAATGACACCCAGATTTCTTGCCTTCTGTACTGGAATTGATAGCGAATCATGATTCGATGGCCACCAGGTGGAGTTCCAGGAGGTATTGTTACCAAACACTAGCACCTCCGTTTTATCAGAGTTAAGTTTCAGAGAGTTCAGTTGCATCCACTGCACAGTACTGTTCATGCATGTGCTGAACTGCAGTGCTATTCCTTCTGGATTAGATGAGACTGCTCCAACTAACTGTGTATCATCAGCATATGAACTAGCCAAAAAACACATATGCTCTGATCAGGTGAATAAGAGGGCGTACACATTAAAAAGTGTTGGACTTAAAGAACATCCTTGCGGGACCCCACAGAGAAGTTTAAAATAAGTTGAGGTAAATTCTTCCAGCATCACTAATTGTTCTCTATTGGTAAGAAAATATTTGATCAAGTTGACACTTGCTCTTTTTATGCCTGTTTTCACAAACCGGTTCATGAGTGCTAGACGGTCCACCGTATAGAATACGGACAATAAGTCTAATAGGACTACGGTTGCACTCTCTTCTTTATCAACTATGAATGTGATCTTTTCTGTAGCTGCCAGGAGGCCGATTCTGTGCTATGTCTTGGCCAAAAACCATGTTGAGTGGGATCAAGATGGTTATTGGAGTTTAGAAAAGAAATAACCTCTGTATCCATTGCTTTCTCCAATACTTCTGCCGGTAATTGTAGGTGAGAGATAGGCCTTCAGTTTTTGGGGATTTTACTTCTTATTTTTTTAGAGTCCAGATTGGTTGCCTGTAAAAAATTAAAACCTGCTCCAATGATCAGATGGCTGGAACCATGGATATACGAGGTAAGAAACAAGGAAACCCTAGGAGTCAGACGGGAGCAAGGGTAGGTACATATTTATAAGGAACAGTGGTCCCATTCAAAAAAGAGTAAAAAAGTGCCACAATTAGTGCAATGAAAAATTGGGTTTATATGTAAGTCAGTGCAAGAATAAGATAATAAGAAACAATAGTAAACAATTATAAAAACAGAACAGTGAGTGAGTTTATGCTGTGGTAGGGTAAAAAGAAAATCAGCCGATTTCCGGAACCCAGGCAAGTGACTTAAAAGGTGACTTTTTTAGTGCAGGTAAATAAGCAGTACCAAAAAGTCAATTGAACATCTCATACTCCTGAGTATTAAATATCGAGGACCATGAATATATGCAACATACAAGTTTTGTAATTGTACATGCTACTATATGCATATATATATATATATGCTCACCACCCCTGACATGTTGAAATGCTTTACACGCCGGGCAGCTACAGTGTCCGCTGGAGTGCGCTGTCTTCCAAGCAAATCCAAGGTGTAGAGGGAGCCTACCTCGAAGGATGTAACTGTAACGTAAGTGTGCCCTGGGTCAAGGGTCCTATCAAGGCCACCAAATAAGTGGCATAAATCAATGGAGTCTTATCAGAGAAGGGACAAAAAAGGAGTAGCAAAAGGAATATGAAGGGGAACAGAATGCGTGGATTAACAGAGAATCAGAGAAAGAGAATGGACGAAGAGGACAAGACATAGGACACTCAAGAAAATATTCTGAATAAAATGCAAATCTATTTACCTCAATTATATGAATATCAACAATGTTGTTCTCTGCACTTGATCAGAACAAAATTCGATCTTTTAAAATTCGAATCATTGCTAGAATCTGTCTCTGGATCAATTCTATAGTGAGGTAAATTTGTGTACGCTTTAGAAACAGGAGTCACCTATAAACCCAAAAGGGCCTCCAGGCAAAAATTCTCAACGCGTGGGGCCAGGTTTCTCATCCCAAAGAAACCTTCTGTTCACGTTTAGAAAGCTGCCACTCAAGTAGAAAATCTACTTGAGTTGGAGAAAAAAAGCAGCGCCACCTTGCGCTGTGCATGGTGCTATTTACACTTATTTTACAGCATGGGACAAAAACCCGGCACTGAGAATCAATGCAAAGAGCATGACCAAACGCACTCCGCCGCTTGCAGAATCCCACGTAGCGTGGCAGAGTTTTGGGGTCCCTCCGCATAGGCCTAGTCATTTGAAGAAAACAGCTTAGTCATTCTGACAATTCTTCAGGGAAAGGTACTGCATAAATAAATAAACTACAAAAGGATATGGGTAGAAAACTCAAAAAAACATTCATATAAATTTTAATCTTATATTCAATCAATAGCAGCATCAAATATTTGGTAAAGGAAAGGTGCTTGATGTGTAAAGTGAACACACAGTGCTCTTAAAACTCATGTGGGTGGCCCAAGGTGATAGAAATAAAATAAAGTAACAACAAAAAGAAATATTGATCCAGTATTGTGCATAAATGAAATTAATCCACGGACAATAATGAATGATTATTGGCTTCAAAACTGGGGAGGGCCATATCTCTAGTATCTAGAGGATACTGTAATACTTGGACAATCTCACAGTATTACCTCATGCAGCTTTAGTAGAGTAAAGCAAAGCTTAGATGTCGGTATGAATATTATTCCTGTAATACCTTAATCCCCATAGAAAGTTCAGGCCTCATCACTTCATATGGCCCTCTGTGTCATAATCACATCAGAGTGACTCTTTGTCCAATATGTACACTTGGGAGTAAATTACGGCTGCAAAAAACTCCATGGAGGAAATAATACTTGTGATGGGAGGCGCCTGCTATTTGCAGCACATTTACACCTGGGAGTAAAAAATGAAGATTCCTATGCGCACACGACTTCTGCCTCCACTGAATATATAAACACTACTAAACAGTTTTTTCCACTAGCATTAACCACAATAAAAATCTAGTGTGTGACTGCCCAGGCAGACACAAAAGAGAATGGAATTTATGCTCATCTCCAAATGGGAATCCATGCAAAAATGGACATAAAGGGGGCTTACCACTTTTTCACAGGTCTAAATGATCTCCTAACACTTTGAAAATGAATCACATGATTTCAGAGCAAGAACTCCATTGCACATGTCTTAGCTACTGAACTTAATTAGCTCTTTTTTCAGGTGGATCTTTAGGTAAATGATCTCAAAAGTCATGTCTTGATTCCATGGTTTTGGGCACTTGCACCAGCTCCAGCTCTTTTTATCACCTCATTTTGTTGAGTAAGGACACATTTGTTACATATCCTAACGAGAAAAAACGTTTTTTATTAATCTAATTAAAGCCAACTTTGCTTGACGTTTCTTCATCAATTTTGCTATGAAGTACATTATAAAACCTGATCACTGCTGGTGGCTACTTTTGTGCTTGTTGGGTGACCTGACTATTGTTTTGTATGTCTTCAACAGGTCATGACATGCTTTTCTCAACCTTGTTCATCGGGGCAAAATACATGCATACTTGAGCAGTATGAAGGCGGTGATGCTGAGAACCAGACAAAGACACAGGTCTGCGTCCCTAAGACCGGCACCGAATGCGTGTAGAAGACTCTTGAGTAGGACCAGCTGATCAGAGAATACATCTCGATGTCCAACAACCTATAGATGGTTGAATCCCTTCTACACCATCCATCTTGTAAATAACTAATAGTCAGGAAACAAAGTGCAGCTCTTACATCTGAGTAAAGTAGTCAATACAAAGTAGGTGAACTACTGTTCTGGAAGTCCTCTGTGATATACCTTTGTACTTTGCAGATTGTTTGCTGCATTTCTGATCCTTTCATTACTTGTACTCATGTTCTGTCCACAGTTCACATTGCAAAGTTACCTGTATGTCTCTGCAGTCCAGCTTTCTAGCTATGGACCTTGTTTCAAAAAGCACTTCGGGGCCTGGTCCAAACTTTATAAATCTTCCAGTAAAACAAAATAATAAAATAGTTATTTTGGAACCAACACAAGAGTCACCTATTATAATTAATCAAGGAATTATGAGTCTCATTAGGAGTTTTGGCAAACAGGAAAGACCGACACAAAGGTAGTGGACCACCCTGTCTGCCAAACTGATGGTCCGCCTACTCTACATAGACTCAGGTGGACAGTCATGTATCCATCAGTGCATCTCTCGGCTCCGCTAGCGGAAACCTTACACCAATGCCAATATGAACATGCTGCTTATTTTGAACAGGTGTTTTGAGGTATTTTTATACGGTTCATGACTGTCAAAAAAACATAGTGGTCCCAACAAGAAAAAGGAAAAATTGGCTTCACACTCTGGGAGAAAAAGTTCATGGTATCAGGGTCATTACAGTTTCTTTTTCATTTATATATTTTTGTTTGTTTGTTGCATGAAACTTGATGGCTATTCGCTGAATCTTTCAGAGTGGCAGAGGTTATAACCTTTGCCCCCCTGCCAGATCACAAGCAGTCTGCCATATATCTATTAAGTCTTTCACATAGTATATTGTATTGGTACATTTTTGCCAAACTGAATTGTCCTTTTACAACGAGTTCATCTGTGATAATATAATAGCTCTACAACAACTGAAAGAGCAAGAAATATGAAGGTGCACTGTTTTCTCGTTCCCTGCTCAGCCTCACGCACTCCACTGTAACAGCAGATGCCAATATTTAGGCTTGTTGCAGCTATACACAGAACCCCATTAAAAGAAATGAAGGTTTCATCATACCTAAATTCATTTAAGAAACAGTTCAGATCAGTTCATTTTAAACCTGCGGCACGATACCCTCCGGACAACACCCTCAACAAATCTACTCAACAAAACATACCAATACAGTCATGTGAGAAATTGGGTTGGTGGTTAAATGAGGTGTTAACCCTGATTAAGCAACAGTCACAATTCCTGTCAATTTAAAAAAGAAAATGACATAAATCGAATCCATAGAACCAGCATTATGAGTTTTTCAAGTTTAAGGTAAAAACTAGCACCTAAAAGATCAAAGCCCCAACTACAGACATCCTGATGCGTGAGAGTGGGTCAAAGTTGAAAAATATGAGCAACCACAATGCAGTGCCAGTTGGATATAAAAAGTGGTTTGGGCCAAATCGATGGTTACCTTTAGACTTAGAAGAAATATGATGAAAAATGTTCTCAGATGGTAAAGTTCAGCAGGGCAAGGGTCGTAGGCACTGTCTGAGAAGGGAGTATCATCCGTAGGGTGCCGCTGAGCCATGTCGCTGTGAAGATTTCTTCGCTTGGACTTAGTCACTTTTTTGGAAGTCAAAATCTCCAGCGGGACAAGGCTGGAAGCTGTAGCTGACAACAGTTCCATGAGGCCAGGTCACCCTTTGGCGAAGTTCAGCTAAACAGGATGTGCTGCTTTGGAGAAGAATGTAGTACAACTTGCTGCAAAGTTAGGTCGACTGGCGATGTATCTTGGACGAATAGATGAGCAGGCTGGTTCTGGTCTACTCTCGCTTACAAAGCAGTTTTTAGCCAAAATATTTTAAATTCCACGTTTTGGATTTTGGCTATTTGGCCCATGACTGAGTATGACTTGGAGGGGGAGGGTTAGAACTCACCCAGGCTGGGTCCAGGTGCGGGCTGAGATAGTTAAAACATTTCTTTCCCTGAGGCTCTGATCAAGAGGCCAGCCAACTAGCCCTTCGAATTTGCTTTAGTAGTCTTGGGTTCAAGTGGTGAAACAGGACTCAAATAGCAGGACAAGTCACTTAGAGTTCAAGACAGGCTCCAGGCAGCACAACAGTTCTTCCAGATGCAGCAACGCAGTCTAGAGCAGGCCCCAGCAGAAGACAGGCAGTCCTCTGAGAGTCCTTCTACGTGTCCAGAAAGTGAACTGAAGAGTGAGTCTCTGAGCCCTATTTTTATATCTTGAGCCTTCTTTGAAGTAAGAGAAGTTTCAAGAGATGTCCCTTTGAAGTTCTAGTAGTTTCCTGCCTCCGAAGCTCTGGCTTTAAGCTAGCTGCATACACAATGCAGTGATAAAAAATCATTTGTGTGAAGGTAGAGCACACCCTATTCAGTTGCAAGTGAGGCTGTGCCCAGTTCCGCAGCCTCATATTTACCATTGATGGCCCCTCCAGGCAAAGAGAATCCCTCTACTGGGTGGCTGTCTGGGAGGAATAAACAAAGTCAAACTGCCAACTGCCCCAGGTCATGTGACCTAGTAAGTGGCACCAAATAGTAAGGGCAGGGAATGGCAACTTTCTAAAAGTTGCATTTTCAAAATGATAATTTAATAGTCCAACTTTACCATTAAAGAAGATTTGTAATTACAATTTCTCAGACACCAAACATGGAATGTTTAGTTGTTCCCAATTAAATGTTAACACTAATTCAATGTAATAATGCAACCAACTGTTATTTTACGGGGCAGGCCTCAAAGTGCTGAGAAACAAAATTAGGAGTTTTCCTGATCAGGAAAAGATAATTCCTAAAAGTACATGTAGAACCTTTCAATTACTTTGTACCCTGCACTAAAGGTTATCCGGGGTCTACTTTAGTGGTGAACTTTATGTGACAAATGGGGCGTTTAAGGCTTGGCAAGAGGGTTATAATACCAAGTCGAACTGTGAGTTGAAAACTTCATTCAGACAGCAAAAGCAAACCTGGGAAATGTTTTAAGGAGCTACTTAACTGGGTGGCACAATGAATGCTGCAGGCCCACTGGTGGCATTTAATTTAAAGGAACTGGGTATTTGGTATAGCACTCTACAAGGGAATTATAAGTACATTAAATATTCCAATCAGGTGTAAGTCAATTTTACTATGCTTAAAGGAAAGGGCACAAGTACTGTAGCACTTGTTAGCAGGGGTAAAGTCCTGGAGCTAATCAAGCAATCAATCAGGATTCTTATAAAGTGCAACTCACCTCGTCTGTGAGGGTCTCAAGGTGCTGAGTGGGGGTGAGGGGGACAGTGGATCTGCTGTTCAGTTGAAGAGCTAGGTCTTGAGGTCCTTCCTGAATTGAGGCAGCAATGGTGATTGCCTGAATTGCAGAGGCAGGGTGTTCCAGGTCTTCGCAGCACGGTCGGAGAAGGATCTTCCTCCAACCACTGTGTTGCCAATCCATGGGATGGTGCCCAGTTGGGCGCAGGGGAGATGTCTGGTGGGAGTGTAGAAGGAGAGGTGGTGGTTGAGGGATGCAGGTCCGGCATTGTGGAGGGCTTTGTAGGTGTACATGAGGAACTTGAAGGTAATTCTCTTGTTGATAGGTATCCAGTGAAGGTCTCTCAGGTGGCGGTGATGTGGCTGTGGCATGGGATGCTCCAGATGAGTTTGGCAGAGGTGTTTCCACCTGACATTGTAATGAGCCCCTAAATGTTATGGGTAGACTCCCAAGTCTGCGGGTTGGAAGGCATTAAAAAAGCGACAGAGGGACCTGATCCACCAAGATCTAAATCATGCCTTAAGTATTTTGGGACCGACCTTTTTTCTCGGCCCCACTAGAGGGATCATCCCAAAACTCTCTGTGAAGTTGCTAAGTAGGATGAACTTTTTTTTTGAAAGTTTTGTGTAGATTTGGCAAAAGCTATTAGCAAATCTAAAAGCGCTCTGTGAATGAAAAAGCAGACCTAACTAAAACTATCAAGTGGCAACCTCCACCCGATTAAAAAAAATAAAAAAAAAATAAAAAAAAAAAATATATATATATATATTACTGCTCCAAAACACCAGGTGCACTCTCAGGCGGGTGCTTCTCAGTGCGGGGGTGTACCCGCATATCTATTACCGCTGCAACTCCCCTTCTCTCATTAGATTTCTCTGGAGAAAGACAGCACTCGCGGGGGGCCGTTTCCGTAATTTTATTAACAGGAAACACGCTCACAAAACAAAAACAGACGCGTTTCGGTAACAACCTTTTTTCTATGTTTACCGAAGCGCCATTTCGCCATGATTTTAAACAGAAGGGGAGTTGCAGCGGTAATATATATATATATATATATATATATATATATATATATATATATACAAAAAAGATGCACTCCTGTCGAAAAGCGTAGCCCTTCGAGGGGTGGCACAGCGCCGGTGGAGTAAACCGGTGATAATTTTTCTTGCAAAACGGAGTTCCAACTGTGCTCTCAGGTCAAAGAAAAGACACCACACCGCTCCAAGATACTTCAAGGGGGTTTATTACTTCATAAACCCAACGTGACGCGTTTCACCCTCAATGGGCTTGCTCACACACCGTTATGCTACCGGACCATCGTTAACATACATTATTCGTACAATCATGGACATGAAAAGGGGACTGTTTCAAAGGTTTTACAGCACCATATTGGAAAAGTAAAATTGTCTCTGATAGCAGTACTTAATGTGCGCCATTGCAGAACAGTAAGAGATGACATATATCGTAGCAGACAAACTTTACAGTCCACTGTTATTTAATAAAACAACGGTAAATCCCTCCTAGTGGGCTTGGTACTGAAACGTTGCTACATGGCTCATGCCTACATGTTTCAATAAACATTAGAAGCACCCCCGGGACTCGTGTCGTGCAGTGTGATTAATTGTCCCCACTTAATCCATAAGCTTTAATTGCGTTTCGCGGTCTGGTGTCGCGTGTCATACTCCCATAGTGAGTATAGTATTAAATGGCTTGGAGCGCAAAAGGTGTGTAGCCTAGTGTATGCTTAATAATGACAGGGACATGTTAGGTTCGCCTGTATGCGTTCTGTATTGCACCTCAATGGTCAAAACATACTCCCATAGTGGGTACAGCCTTAGTTAGTGCCAGTGTCAGTAACATATGGGTGGGTATTACCGGGTCGTTTGGCTATTGTACACTTCCAACCACCTGTGAGTTTAATCTCATGTTGCTAAGTGTCCTTGTGTATTAATAATCTATTGCGAGATCTCTTGGATCGTGGATCCTACTAATGCATTAATGGAAGCAAGAAAATAAACTGCCGGTCAAAATTGCCCCGTCCAAACGTACCAAACTCCATACACTGGTCTCTATTTAGTCCAGATGTAAAAGATACATTAAATTGTATTGCATTACATTGGTCCACTGGTGCATCCTTAACCAAAATCAAACCAGATTCAAATGTGCCTGAATCATAAAATTAAAATTGAATTGATCTTATCTGTCCACTGGAGAGCAGCATTGGAAGAAAAGGGTAGGGATCCTGTGTCGCGGGCCCGAGACATAGTCCCTTCCTTTCTTCCTGTAAAAGAGAAACACAAGGTCAGCTTAATCAAACTGCAATAGACATTCTACAAACAGTCAGAGTGTAAATCATTCATTATGATAACAGTTCATCGTTGTCCTTTCTGGGCCTCTATACATTCCCCCTCATAGTCCACCCTCCTAAGAGTATCCCACCTGTTCTCAATTGTGATCATGTTTACAACCTGTCTACGGATGGAATCTGCTGTCACTTTAATCGCCATATAAGTGTATGGCCATCTCCTCATCCATATTATGGCCGTTAGGATATCTGGTCCCCATCCCAATTATGTGTCGTGATTCACGTTGTCTCAGTTTAAGAGTACTATCGCCTCCTCTCTTATTGGGTATTACTCGTTCAATAACATAGTAGAACAATTTGGAATAGTCCGAAAAATGTTTTGTTTCAAAATGACGAGCAATGGGGTACTGTTGGTCCTTATTCGTAATTGCCCTCATATGTTCGAGGACCCGTTTCTTTGCCATGTGTGTGGTGCTTCCTACGTAACTCAGTTGGCAAGGGCATTCAAGCACATAGACTACGTTAGTGCTGCTACAAGTGAGGAACTGTTTAATGTGAATCATACTGTTTGTACTGCTGTTCCAAAATTCCTTACGCAAGCGGCTGTTACCGCATGCCTTGCAGTGTCCACAGGGGTAGAAGCCTTGTAGATCAATGATATTGCTTCTTTCCTTACTGGGTAAATCACTGCGGACTAACAAATCTTTTAAGCTACGTCCTTTCCTGTAACTTATTAAGGGACGTGTAGGTATCATCTTGCCTATAACAGGATCTCCTTTAAAGAGATTCCAATTCCGGGAGATCATTTTCTTAGTTTGATCTGAATGCCCGTTATATGTAAGAATCAACCTGGTTTCTGCGTTCTCATTGTCTTTTGGTGAGTTGGAATCAGGGGAGGGTTCCAGAATTGTACCTCTGTCAATTTCTTTGACCCTGTCCATGGCCTTTTTGAGTACCCACGTGGGATATCCTCTTTCTTTAAATCTTTGTATCATGATTATTTGTTCCTTTTGAAAGCCTTCCTCTGTGCTGCAGTTTCTCTTTGCTCGGAGCAATTACCCGTAGGGGATGCTCCATTTGAGTGTGTTAGGGTGACTGCTTAGGGCATGGAGTAATGTGTTACCTGCTGTGGGTTTGCGAAACAAAATAGTTGTTAATTTGTTATTCGCAATTTCTACACACGTGTCAAGGTACTCGACCTTCAAATTACTTGTAGTGTATGTGAGTGTTAGATTATTGTTATTCTGGTTGAGTCAGGTGATAAAGTTATGGACTTCTTGCTTGCTGCCTTTCCAGATCACAAACAAGTCGTCAATGTATCGTAGCCAGAGTTTGACTTTAGTGAAATCATGCTGTAGGCTAGTTTCCTTCCTGATGTCCTCCTCCCATGCTCCAATGAAGAGATTGGCAAAGCTCGGCGCGAAGCTGGTCCCCATCGCCGTACCGAGGGATTGTTTGTAAATCACATTGTCAAACATGAAGAAGTTATTCTTCAGACAATATTTGATGATTTCCAGTATCATCAGAGTGTGCTCTCTAAATCTAATGTGTCTGCGTTTGAGGAATCTTTCGCATGCTTCTATTCCTTGATCATGATTAATGATAGTATAGAGGGAATTGGCATCCATGGTTACCAGTAAGAAATCTTCTTCCCATGTTAAATCATGTATTTTGGCCAAGAAATCCTTTGTGTCCTTGACATATGACGGGAGAGTGATTACAAACTCCCTGAGGAAGTGGTCCGGATAGCGCAATAGATTTTCCAAAACACATCCTCTGGAAGAAATAATGGGTCTACCTGGGGGATTGACCCTATTTTTATGTATTTTGGGAAGTAGGTACATCACAGGGAGGATAGGGTAATCTTTCTTCAGGGAACAAAATTCTTCCCATTCAATCAATCCCTTATCCTTCCATTCACCCAGTTTTTCCCAAATCTGTACAATGCTGTTATTGTAGTCTGCACGGTTAGATCTGGAGTATGTGCTAGTGTCACTCAGTTGTCTTATAGCTTCTGCTACGTACATTTCTCTAGACAGGATGACAATATTGCCCCCCTTATCGGCGGGTCGAATTACGATACTGTCATCTTCGGCTAGTTCTTGTATAGCCCTCCTTTGTGCAAGGGTCAGATTGTGTTTAAAAGTTTGCATTTTCTTGGCCCAGTTTTGTTGCCTAAATTTCAGAAGGTTCTGGCTCACCTGCTCCTGAAAAGTGTCAATATTGTCATGGCTCATTGTCGGTAAAAAAGTGGATTTTGGTTTGAAACCAGAAATGGTAGATGCATCGCACCTTATCTCCATTTCATTCAAAATTCGTTGAGCCTCAATATTGGCATCTCCATCACTTATATCGTTTTGTAATTCATGCATTGCGACCAACAGGTCAATATCCCCTATAGTTAATTCCTCTTCTGATACAGAACTCTCTTTTTGGGGCCTAGTTCTATTTCTTGTCGGTTTCAAAGTGTGCCATTTTTTATTATATATTTATATGTATATATATATATATATATTATATATATATATATATATATATATATATATATATATATATATATATATATATATATATATATATATATATATATATATATATATGTAAATAATGGTGCACACTCCACTTAGCCATCAGCGATTAGTTGATGAATTTGCCATGTTCATACAGAGCCACGGCTTAACATTAACATCAGTAAAACCTTTGCAATGAAACTTGGGAAAAGAGCCACACGTTGTCACGATATTGTTATTGAGGGCTCTAAAATTCTGTTCACATCTACATTCTCATATTTAAGCATTTCATTCAATCAAGCTGAGAACTGGATGTGTGCAATTAAATCAAGGAGGCTCCAATGTGTCAAAACCATCATGGCCTTGCTGAATTTTGGAATTGATGACTATCTATAAGGCCAAATGCAGACCTGCTGCCACGTCCGGGACTGAACTTTGGGGATATGTGAATGCTGATATACTTCAACAGCAGAAAACGCATTCCTAAGGAATCTCCTTGCTGTCCCGAAAAGCAGGTCAACCTTTGTCTGCCACTCTGAACGAAGAATTCCTTGTTTAGCAGACGAGATCAAGATCCAGCCAGTCTTGCTCTGACATAAAATCTGGTCCTCTGATCACACTACACTAAATCGCTCTATCATTGAAGACTATCTTAGATCTACTTCTGCACTTAAAATCCCCTGGCTCAAATTTGTGCATCATTTTATGGCAGACATTGGCCACCTTGAGTTTTTTTACCTTCCTGAGCTCTTGATTACCATCCAAAGAAAAGTCCTTACATTGAAATGCCTATCACTACTTGAGGAATCGAGGCTATCCACAGAAATGATGAAATCTTCTGTTTTGAAGAACCAGATGATTCTGACTAGCCACCATATGCAATTCTATTAAGCTAACATGTATAATCCGTCTAATCGAATCGTGCTGACCCGGTTTCAGTTGGATATCTTCCATCATCTAACCAGCTTTCCTACTATAAATAACTGGTAGCCTGACCTTGTGTAATGCCCATGTGACGATATCTCCACGCAGAGTACCATGCATATTGTCCTTTTTTGTGAATATTATTCTGGTCTGAGAAAACACCTTATTAAACCTTAGTTATTACAACTAGGTTTTGCACAATGTCAACCAGCTTTTATGTATTTGCAATTGCTCCCGAACTTTATTTATATGTGCTGTATTTTTTGGGATGTTATAGATTGTAGGACGCAGCTGTAGGAACGTTATTGATTATGCAGGGGATGTATGTTTTTATTTATGTTTGTTTTTAGATTTGCGTTTTTATCCATTTTAACCTATTTTTAATCTTAATACTATTATATTTATATATCTTTACTATGTGACTATGAATAAAGCTTATCATGACAGGACTATATATATATATATATATATATATATTAACTGAAAAAACCATAGGTTTCAGGGGTGTTATAGTTAGTTAGTACAAAACCATAGAAATTCCCCCGTTATAGTTAGTTCAGCTAACTATACCTCGTGCGCCTGCAATGCACTGCTGATGACGTCATATATTACATCACTCATGACATGGTCAGTGACATCACTCATGACATTACTGATGACATCTCAAATGACATCACTTATGACATCCTCCAGTGAGTGTGTGTTTTTCTGAAAATTAAATATGTTTTATATATGTATACTCAAGGTCGATGGAAGAATAAATGGGTATATAAGTGTCTAAATGGATGATTTTTTTGAAAAATTGATTGTATAACTGACTGATTAAGCGTATCTTAGTGAATACATGGGTTAGTGAGTAATGTTTAAATATGTAAATATCTGTCTCTCACTTTGTGTATAAGTGGCTGCATGGGTTGGTGAGTAGCTACATGAGTGTCTATATAGGTTATTAGTTGTTTTTTTGAGTATCAGTATGAGTGTCTGAGTGTCTGTATGGTTCGGTGGGGGGTATTACGTAGCGCATAGATGCATGAATGAGTGACTAACTGTATGTGTTGAAGACAGCATGTGTGCAGGACAGTATGGGTGTATGAGTGTGTGTATGGGTGTGTTAGTGAGTGAATGACTGTCTCAATAGTGTCTTTATGAGTAACTACATACGTTTTAAACTAGTATATGTGAGTATTGTTGTATATAAGTGAGTATATGTGAGAGTGAGAGATTGGAAGAGTTCCTGTATAAATTAGTATGTGTTTCTATAAGTGATTGCTTAAGAGAGTAAGTATGTGTAAGTTTCTGTAGAAGTAAGTGTGGTGGTATGTGTATAACTGTATATGCAAGTAAATGGATGGTTGATACTTTGTTTGCATGTGTGACTATGTGTGTGAGTAACTCTATGGATGAGTGTCGGTGTGTAACAGGATGTTTAGGTGTATGAGTACATATGATGAGTGACTAAATGTATGAGTAACTGTATAGGACTATTACTGAATGAGTGGATGTGTGTGTAGATCTTGGAATTACTGAATAGGTGTGTTGTAACTGGTATTGGTGTCTATTGTTTTAAAAATGTTAGTTTCTATTTTTGAGTGTGTGTATCAAAGGTTATATTAGGGTGAGAGAAGGTCTGCCACTCTATCACAAGGATGATGTCATCAGTGATGTCATTTGATGTAATATGTGACATCATCAGCAGTGCATTGCGGGTGTGTGAGTTATAGTTAGCTGAACTAACTATAACGGGTGAATTTCTATGATTTTGTATGAGTGAAATATCCAAGTAACTATAACGCCCCTGAAACCCACTACGCCCGGGGCTCCACCTTTCTGCTTCCTGCATATCTTCTTCCTCACAAATGCACATGCGCGGGCACTCCCACGCATGTGCATTTCTCCCGAGAAATGCGCATGCGCGGTCGTCCGCGCATGCGCATTCGTGAGGAAGAAGATATGCAGGAAGCAGAAAGATGGAGCCCCGGGACGCGGCAGCTCAGGTAAGTAATTTTTCTTAATCTAATGATTTTAATCATTGTAAAATGAGGGCGGGAGGGAGGCGGGTGGCGGGCATCTCTGCTCCGCCGCAGGGTGTGCGTAGTCTGCCCCTGCTACGCCTACTTTGCGCAGCACGAAGTGGGCAGTACTACGCGCACTCTGTGGGCGGAGCAGAGCACTGCGCCCACCCTTATTCTTCAGTGAGTCTTTTTTTTGGTAAATTAAGAGGAAGGAATGTGTTTTTTTACCGAAAAGTGCATTCCCAGCCGTTGTATTGTGACAGTCTCCACGTGGCCTGGTTTCACTTCTGGTGAGAGAGTTGAAAAGTCTGTTTGGATCTAAAGGGGTTCTGCTGTTGGACGGGGCCAGCGTGACACGTCATCAGAAAACACAGCTAATGGAAAGCGTTGTACCCGAAGTGTGGAGCAGTGCGATGAGAGGTCAACAAGCGTGCGTCCCACTGCAGTATGACCGTACCGCGTGACCCATGTGCCGTCTTCAGTGTACGGAAGGCAGAAGCGGCATCCATCGCAGGTCCTCTCGAAGACCGTTGTAGCACTAATTCTACATTTTGGAACTAGGGCATTTTAACCTTGTTGTTCCTGCCAGATACAAAGAGAAGAGCCTGTGTTATTCAGTGCCCTCGTTACCTGTTCTGTGTGTAGTGGTGCTTGTCACTTCACAGCCCCGCCGGTGCGCACAGTTGCTCCCAAAGGACTAGCCTGAACACTTAGGTGAATTTCCCCTGCCCCAGCATTCCGTGGAAATTCTTTCCTAGCTCTCCCACATCGACGACAATGTCATAATAGCACAGCTTCGCTTGCGATACCATATGACATCATTGGAGCCATAAGAGGACCTCGTCGGCGTGCTGACATCAGTCCCACCCATTTTTTCCCTGCCACCGAGGTAAACAGATGGACTGACACATTTTCACATGTGTACATAGTATACTAAATATATATTCACTTAAAAAAACATAGGTTTCACACATGTTATAGTTAGGTGGACATTTCACTCGTAAAAAACCAATGAAATTCCCCACTGCTGATGACATCACATATTACATCACTCATGACATGGTCAGTGGCATCACTCATGACATCACTGATGACATCATCCTTTTGATAGAGTGGCGGTCGCGCGAGTTATAGTTATCTGAACTAACTATAACGGGGGAATTTCATTGGTTTTTTACGAGTGAAATGTCCACCTAACTATAACATGTGTGAAACCGATGGTTTTTTAAGTGAATTTGCAAGGTTTTTTAAATGCTAATTCCTAACTATAACGTGTGTGAAACCTATGGTTTTTTCAGTGAATTTGTACGGGTTTTTAAATGCTAAGTTATGTATTTATTATTATATTTTTTATATATTTATTTTACAATAAACTACGTATTAAAACATTTTTTGTGGGGGTTTTCACCGTGCGCGCACGGTGCGCGCACCCCGTGATTTTTTATAAAAAAATTAAAATGTTTTTTTCTACCTTCGGGGTCCTTCAGGGACCCCCTGACAAAGGCTAGGGGGTCAGGAACTCTCTACCCTGCCCCCTTTTCATGTTCGCCACCTTCCTTTTTCACTCTCGCACTCAAAACCAACAAAATGGCGGCCGACACTTCCTGATTTCGACCGATTCGAACGTTGACTGACATGTAACCACCAAACAGAATTACGCTCGCGCACGTTAAGGTGCGTGCACAGTGCGCGGCTATATATATTTATGTACTTTAACTGCAATTTTCTCAGGAACTACTGAACAGATTGACTCCATATATGCAAAAGGCACATCCCTGACCTGAGGACTACCTCTTTGCCAAATTTCAAGTAATTCTGTTCAGCCGTTCGGGCTGTACCTTCGACTAAAGGTCCTATTGGAAAATGCATGGGGAAAACGCGTTTTGGGACCCCCCTTTTTTCTCGGCCCCCGCTTGACGAATCCCCCCGAGACTTTCAGGGTAGGAGCTGAGTGGAGCGCCCCATTAGTTTTCAAAATTTCGCGAGGATTTGTCAACCGGCGCCAAAGTTATTCAAAATAGAATTTTGAGATTTCCTATGGAAACACGGTCCTAACTATAACTATCTACTGGCGACCGCCAGTAGATAATATATATATCTATATATCTATATCTATATCTATATATATATCTATATATATATATATATATATATATATATATATATATATATATATATATATATATATATTTCATTGGTTCACTGCTAAAGCATTCCCCGTGCCTACGACGCTGGTGCCGTCAGTGGTAGCAGTAACCACTCCAAATGATTACGATCCTGTCCTCAAAGTATGAATCCAGAGAGAAAAGGGACAGCACACCAGGAAACAGCACAAATTAACTTTATTTGTGCACTAGCTTAATTCAGGACGACGCGTTTTGAAAAGTAGAAACATTGATTATTGGGAGCACAACAGAATGCTAGAAACAATGATGCTTTTCTGCCTCCAAAATAATATCTTACTTTTTGAGAAATCACTGTACCGACAGCGGTCTGGTACCGCAATGGGTACTTGCTTTGCCCCTAGTCTAGCTAACCTGTTTCTGGGGTGGTGGGAAGAGCAAGTGGTATGGACACAGCATCTCCAGAAATACACTGATCACATACTAGTATGGATCAGATATATAGATGACCTGTTCCTTATATGGAACGGCTCAAAGAGTCTAGCTAAGGAATTCATCGAGCAATTAGGAATCAACAATTTAAATCTACGATTTACACACACCATAAGTACAACTTACTGTGAATTCCTGGACATTGCGGTAGAGATAAAGGAGAAACGGATTACCACCCGTCTTTTTCGTAAACAAACCGCCGGCAATACACTATTACACGCTGTGAGCCACCACCCAGTACCATTGAAAAGCAGCATACCATATGGGGAGCTGCTGAGAGCCCGCCGTGCATGTAGCACCGATGATGATTTTCTGCAGGAACAATAGACCATGTTGACCCGCTTTAAATCAAGGGGATACAAGGAACGAACCCTGACAATAGCTAAAAATAAGGTCAAAGATCTGAAACAACATGACCTATTATTCAAACCATCGAGAACTAGTACTAGGAAGAAAGAGGATGAGGAGACCAAGTCCAATGCACCTAGAATGATAACACAGTACAGTAGGGGTGCATGGACATTGGAGAGGATCATGAGCAGGCATTGGAATTTATTAACTGCAGATCCAATTATTGGTGATCGTATAGGATCAAGACCACAGATAACCTACAAAAAGGCAAGATCGCTGAGGGACAGACTAGTCCACAGCTTTCAGAATGAGGACATGAGATCACAGTTTTTGAAAATGCCTAATGGCTTCACCACGTGTGGTATGTGTAAAGCTGACCGAAATGGCAAAAATTGCAAAGAATACATTACGGGCTCTGGACAAATACGTCCAATCAAACATATCATTAACTGTACCAGCGATTTCACTGTCTACGTCCTGGAATGCCCCTGTGGCCTCCAGTATGTGGGCAGTGTGAAGCTGCCCTTAAAACTAAGAATTCTACAGCATCTACGTGCCATCACTAATTGTGATCACAATTATCCCGTGGCACGTCACTATTCAGAACTTCACAAGAGTGACAACAGTAGTTTAAGGTTCTATGGAGTTGAGAGAATTTTGAAACACACACGGGGAGGTGACCGAGAAAAAAATTTAAGAATACTTGAGTCCAAATTTATTATCGATCTGGACTGCAAGGCACCCAAGGGACTCAACAGTGGGGAAGAACTCGCGACCCACATAGGGCTATAGCTTGCCACTTTCGCCGTATTCTGCAATCTCATAATTAGTAGTGTGTCTTTTCCCAACCTATGTGGGCTGGGATTTTAATGGTAATGGTATTCTATTTCTTATTTTACACATTTTATTCAGTTAGGGTAATAGGATACCGATGGATTGTGTTATATACCCCAATAGGGGTAACATGTATTACTAACCACAATTGTGGTAGATGTAGTCTGTCCATGGCATGTCCTGATACCCTTTCCTGTTTCACTTGTAATCATGTACTTCACTCCCACACTTCCCCATCACTTCCTCTATCTAGCACTTAATAAAGGCTTCTTCCTGCTTTCCCCGCAGCAGATACTATTGCAGGGCACTCACCCACATGAACTATCATACATGAACGGGGTTAAGATAATTGCGCAATTGCGCCCTTACCCCGTTATTGAGTTTTATGCTCTATTTATTTTCACTGGTGATGTACTTTGCTACGTTAATATCTTTTACCATGGTACCTTGTGTTAAAAAAGTAAATAAATGCAAAATAATCCAAAAAATGACAGAAACATGACAAAAGTAGCATATGTATTCATGTTGAAATCGAGTTTGATTGAATTTGAATTTGTATAACTTTATTGTACATGAAATTGTTTAAAACATTTGTCAGATGAGGCATAGCTTGCAATTATATTGCTATTGCCTATCGAATACACTTGCATGAGTCACTAATGTAATTTTATATTAGGCCATGTCATGACCATGAGGGACTCAATACTTTGTCTATTTTTATAGCACCTGACCGCATTGAATTACGACAATATTTTGGTATCATTAGAATATTTTCAGTTTCAGTCTATGAATTTGTAAATTGATTTCGACGGTCATTGATGGATGTGAACTGAATTATAATTAATGCATTTTTTACGCTATGCTTAAATCAATAGCAGTATTTCCTTTATGTCTATCAACCATGTCCGTGTATTTCTATGGCTTGTGGGAACACAGGAAGTTACTTGACAAAGGCTAACGCCGAAACGCGTCATCCTGAATTCAGCTAGTGCACAAATAAAGTTAATTTGTGCTGTTTCCTGGTGTGCTGTCCCTTTTCTCTCTGGATTCATACTTTGAGGACAGGATCGTAATCATATATATATATATATATATATATATATATATATATATATATATATATATATGAGTAGATCCGTAAAGCTGCTGCGAACGCCACTCCACACCGTCACAGCATAAACGGACACGGACCAAAAGTTCAGTGCTGATTATTTTATTTTGTGCCTTTCTGCCGCCATAACGTTTCGGCTCCTCCGAGCCTTGATCACATGACAACATGAACCAATTAAGAGTTGGCTTATAAAGTGACTGTGCAAATGTTCAAATAATCACGTGACTGATTGCTAATAGATATAAACAACAGACTTGACATACATAACTGTGCAAAATAACGCAATTGAAGGTAGTTAACGCATGGCAATTAGAATTATAAATAATTTAAAAACCTGAATTGGTGAATACATCGAATAAATAAATTATTTAAAATCAATGTATATATAAATAGCAAACAGTTATATCAAGAATAAATAAAATAAATATTCTCTCTATTATGTAGAATATCGCTGTTGCAAATGCTTAGCGCAACCACCTGAGTGTATCCTAAAGGCATAGTGGTATCTACAAGTCTCTACTCATCTACGTATGGCAGTTATTTCACAGTTACATAATAAGGATACATGGCTGAGGCAAAAGGACAACTGGAGGATCATGAGATAAAATCTTATAAGAATCCACGTCTAGTATAAGTTAAATGACAGTGTCCTAATTTAAAATTTAAATCTGTAATATGGCCACAAAATATCCCTTCCCATGTGAAAACTTCAAAGGAACATATTTGCAGATACCATCGCAACAGCCTAGTTTCATCATCTTTGTACCTAAATTGTCATTCACGGGATGAATCCCTGACGGTAACGCTGTAAGTGGGTCTGCTTAGAATGTCATATATATATAGTCACGTTAGAGATTGGTGTAAATGTGCAAAATGTGATGTGCAAATATATAAAGTGCATCCGTGAAATGTAAAAAAGTCAGAATATTTGAAAAAGTGATAAAATAGCAAAGTTAATACTTATGTCACAAAGCAGGGGGAATATTCCGAACGAATTAATCTCTTGATTGCGTTAAAGGACATTGCCCTGTCAATCTGGTGACTAGAGATGGGTTCAAAGTAGACAAAATGTAAAAACATGTAAAAGATTAGTGTACAATACGTTAAAACCAAATAAGGGGCATAAGGAGATCAGTTTATCCACTCAACTGTCACAGTTATAGACAGTGGGTCATTATCTATAATCATTGTTATTGTATTCAGTAGTCCCCATTATTTGAGAAGAATGATAGATGTTATCATTGTGGATAATTGCTATATGGTGAGGGCCCTCAACAATGTATGCAGTACTATTGGGAGTGAGAACAAGAGAATTTAATGTCTAAGAGTGCCTAGTGTTTTCTGGGTTCTGGTGTGACTTAATTATTGAACACAGGTAAGTTCGAGTGGCACCCTGAAAGTGGACTAGCAGCAGAGTCGGGGGAACAATCGAATACATGCATCTGAGAGAATCAAATTGTCTTCACTTAGAAAATTGAGTTGTTTAAAGAGAAATAACAATATGAATATATAGATATGCGAATTTGAAGGACCGTGAGATATCTTTGGGCCCTATCTAAGTGAGTGTAAATATGTAGTGAAGGTACAACTGCCTGCCTAATGTTGGAATGCAATCAAGGTAGGCTAGTGTAAAGATCCTCTGTGATGTTCAATCGCCCCAGGATGTTTTGAATCGAGTCGTAAAATGTATCGTGTTTCAAGTTGGCGGAGTCTGTGTTCTCTATCTCCTCCGCGTCTGCTTGCCGTCACTGCATCTATAACATAAAATTTTAAGCCCTTGTTGTCACTGTGGTGATACTCCTTAAAATGTCTGGCCACTGGATAAGTATTGTCCTCATTGGTTATAGCCCTGAGGTGTTGATGGATGTGAACTGAATTATAATTAATGCATTTTTTACGCTATGCTTAAATCAATAGCAGTATTTCCTTTATGTCTATCAACCATGTCCGTGTATTTCTATGGCTTGTGGGAACACAGGAAGTTACTTGACAAAGGCTAACGCCGAAACGCGTCATCCTGAATTAAGCTAGTGCACAAATAAAGTTAATTTGTGCTGTTTCCTGGTGTGCTGTCCCTTTTCTCTCTGGATTCATACTTTGAGGACAGGATCGTAATCATATATATATATATATATATATATATATATATATATATATATATATATATACACATACATAACCAATAAAGGCATAAAGAAGTGCAACAGATCAAGCATTTCTCACTATTAAAACATAAGCATGGTTAAGGCATATTAAAAACATTCATGCCAAAGAGTAAAAGCATCTTTTTGGTAGAAACAGGTGGACAACGGGGAGGCGGGTGGGACAGTGAGGAATCCACATGCAGATACTGCATCCACCAGAAAAAGCGTTACTGAAGGTAAGTAACTTGCTCTTCTGATGGATAATTCTGACTGTTGATTCCTCACCTTTTGAATAGAATCCTCAAGCCGTACCTCACCCGGAGGAGGGTGTCCACCTGACTAGACCAAAAAATCTTACAAAACAGATCGAGCAAAATGGCCATCCCTCCTAACCTCCGAATCCAATAATATTCAAATAATTTTTATTAAAAATTATATTGAAAATAATACTTGAAAAATACTTTTATTAATAAATTTAGACAAACACTTAAAGTAAAACGTTTATTTATAATTAATTTAAAGATATTTTATATTTTACAAATTACGCCGAAGTCGCTACCCCAGCGCGACTTTTCAAAATGGCTACCTTAATGCGCGCAGCCATCGTGTAGGGTGCGCGAAGGATGCACGTCTTCTGTATAATATTTAAAAAAAAAAAAAGAATGAATATAGTTTTCCTAACTAAAAATTATTCACATTTTTTGTGAATATATATATATGGCGGCGTTGGTGCTTATTATATTTAAATAAATCATTGGATTCTTCACCGCACTCTGGGTCTGCTTCTGTTCTTAGAGGACAATCCTGTAATTTTGAAACGGAGTTTGGCTATATATATATATATATATATATATATATATATATATATATATATATATATATATACATATATATTCACTGAAAAAACCATAGGTTTCAGGCACGTTATAGATGTCATCAGTGATGTCATGAGTGATGTCATTGACCATGTCATGAGTGATGTAATATGTGACATCATCAGCAGTGCATTGCGGGCGCGCGAGTTATAGTTAGCTGAACTAACTATAACGGGGGAATTTCAATGGTTTTGTACGAGTGAAAAGTCCAGCTAACTAGAACGCCCCTGAAACCTATGGTTTTTTCAGTGAATTTCCAAGGTTTTTTTAAATGCTAAATCCTAACTATAACGTGCCTGAAACCTATGGTTTTTTCAGTGAATTTCAAAGGTTTTTTAAATGCTAATTTCTAACTATGCCTACAGAGATAGGACATGTGAAGAAAGAAGAAAAAACACACAGAAAGAAAAAAAAGAAATGCAGAAAGACACAACAGAAGTCCTCAAAGACGAAGAAAAGTGCAGGAAGAAGGATAACGTGCAGAAAGAACAAACAGAAGAGCAGAAAGAAGCCTTGTTGCAAAATCATCCTGTACCCTCAACTTTTTCAGACGGATACCGGTGGTAACTGAGTCTGACTAACCAGTCCTAGAGCCAGTGCTATGTTAAAAGACACTCAGAATACAGTGAAAACACCTACATACACTAGGGAACACTATGCGTTGGGGTCCCCCTGTGATCAGCATGACCTCCTCTGTAAGCCCCTAGTATATAATAGGGCAGGGGATTAAATCTACCTCTTAAAACGCGCCACAGGGCGTGTTTGCACACGTCACCTCAGGCCCCGTCCCCTCACTTCCCCACTGTGTAAACACGCCCTGTGGCCGTTTTAAGTTGGGAGATTAAGTCCCCTTGAATCCTGAGGGTCCCTAGGGTCCAACTAGACCACTAGGTACCTCCAGTAAGCGCCACAGGGCTGCGTTGCAGAGAGATGTAAAAAGGGGCACGGCCTGGACCACCTCTCTGCAACGCTGCGCAGTGGCGCTTACTGGAAGCACCTGGAGGGCTAGTTGGCCCCCAGGGTCCCTCAGGATTGAAGGGGAATTATTTCCCCAACTTAAAACGCGCCACAGGGCTTGTTTGCACACGTTAACTCAGGCCCCGTCCCCTCCCTTCACCACTGTGTAAACACGCCCTGTGGCCGTTTTTAGTTGGGAGATTAAGTTCAATTGAATCCTGATGGTCCCTAGGGTCCAACTAGCCCACTAGGTACCTCCAGTAAGCGCCACAGAGCTGCGTTGCAGAGAGGTGTAACAAGTGGCACGGCCTGGACCACCTCTCTGCAATGCAGCTCAGTGGCGCTTACTGGAAGCACCTGGTGGGCTAATTGGCCCCCAGGGTCCCTCAGGATTGAAGGGGAATTATTTCCATCAACTTAAAACGCGCCACACGGCATGTTTGCACACGTCACCTCAGGACCCGTCCCCTCCCTTCACCACTGTGTAAACGCGCCCTGTGGCTGTTCTAAGTAGAGAGATTAAGTCCCCTTGAATCCTAAGGGTCCCTAGGGTCAAACTAGCCCACTAGGTACCTCCAGTAAGCGCCACAGAGCGGCGTTGCATAAAGGTGTAAAAAGGGGCGTGGCCTCAGAACACCTGTCTGCAACGCAGCTCCATGGCGCATACTGGAGAAATCTGTTGGGCTAGTTGGCCCTGAAGGACCCTCAGTATTGAAGGGGAATTAATTCCCCAACTTACAACTGGCCAGGGGGCGTGTTTGCAGAGTGCTATGTTACACCCAGCAGTATATAACACTGCGTCCACCTACCCTTTTCACGGGCATTACATTTTGCGATGGGGGTGGAGGGTCAGGGGGTGTTTCTGCCAAGTGAGCCCGGAGTCACAGTCACAAACGTCCTCTTCTTCCTGAATAAAAGTGAGATTATGCTGCATACTTGTTCATATTTTAAGTAGTTCGCACAGACACACATTTTAAAAACAATAAAGTTCCTAATACCCACCTTCTCTGAACAGTTAGCTTGCTGCCCCATCCACCTCCTCCCTATCCTCTGTTGTCTGAATCCATGGACTAGCCTCCTCCCTCCTGCTGTGCATGGTCTGATGTGCTGCCACTGCCCTCCATTTAGCATGATGTACCAGTCCACTCCTCCTGCCCTCCATTGCCCAATTCTATGGCCCATCATTGACCTCCTGCTTAGCCTCTGTGCTTAGCTTGCTGCCCCTATTCTCCTTCCCCCTGCCCTCCGATGTCTTTGTGCATGCCTCTGCTCTATCCTTTTTGCCCACCATGTTCCATGGACCTGCCACTCCTATCTACTCTGAGTGTTCTGTTGAGCTGCCACTCCCCTCCCACCTGCCTAGCATTGTCAGATGACTGTAACCTGTCCCTGCCACCTCCACCCTGCCTGTCTACATGCCATGCCCCTATCCCCTTCCTCCTGTCCTCCATAGTCCATTTTACTGCCACACCCTTCTGCCCTCCCTGGTCTGTTGTGCTGCAACTGCTCCTCCTGCCTGCCCCGCGCGGTCTGTTGTGATGCCCCTTTCCCTGAACTCTCTTGTCTGTGCCCAGGTCCTGACCCTCCCTTCTATCCTCCATGGTCCTTTGTGCATGCCCCTGCACCCTCCTTCTTGCCCATCATAGCCATTGTGCTGCCACTACCCCTCCCGCTTGCCATGCATGGTCATCTGTGCTGCCATGGCCCCTCCCACCTTCCCTCCATGGTCTGTGTGTATGCCATCATAGTCTCATTGTTGCTCTCCATGGTGTGTCTTGTTTCTAGTGCCCATCTTGCCTGACCTCCATGGTCATCTTGCTGCTCCTGCCCCCCCCCTTGCCCCCAGCCCTCTGTTTCCATGTGCAGACCCCTATTCCCTCCCTCCTGGCTTGTCTGTTCCATTGTAATGCCCCTGATCCGTCCCTCCTGCCCATTATGGTCTGTTATACTGCAGCTTTCTCTCCTGTTTGTCCATTATCGTCAGCTAGCTACCATTGCCTCTTTCCCCTCTGTTCTCTGTTGTTCATGTGCACGATCATGTCCCCTCCCTATTGCTTTCTATGGATTGTTGTGCTGCACTCCCGTCCCGTATGCGCTGTGTGGTGTATTGGGCTGCTGCAAACCCTGATGCCTGCCCTGTAGGGTCAGTTTGGTGCACCTCTCCATGTCCCTCCTGTCCTCTGTTATCCGAGTCCATGTCCCTACCCCAATTCCTCCTGCCTACCATGATCCAATGTACCATACTTGCGAACATTTTGAACTTGGTTAGAGGGAGATTTTGAAAAAAACTGGGGTATTGATTTTCCCCTTAAGTTACATTGAAAAAGAGGAGATTGTAGATAGGAGACAGATCAAATAAAGCCCATTTGAGCTTAAAAACATTGGACGTTTCCTGGCTGAAACGGGTCTGTTGGCATGTATGGTTGTACTACCACTGCCTCTTCCTTCTGCCCACAAAGGTCTATTATATTGCCACAGCCTCTCTTGCCAGTCCTGTATTGTTGGTTTGTTGCCCCTGCCCCCCTTACCACTGCCCTCCATAGTCTGTTGTGCTGCCACTGCCCTTCCTGCCTGCCCAATGTGGTCAAATTGTTGCATCTGCACTCTCCTACCTGCCTTAAATTTTCAGAGTCTGTCCCCCTGGCCTCTGCCTCTCAACAGTATCCCAATGAACAACTAGATTGCTAACATACTATATTTATTACAAAAGTGTGGAACGCCTGACGTCATCTTGATGTAATCAAAACTGTAATACCTAGAGTATTTCCTTTAGAAATTACATATATGAGAGGGTCTTATTTGCATCAAAATTATGGTTAGTGCTCTAAAAAACTAAAATGAGGACATATTTTCTGAGTTTTCAAATAGCGACAAAGAACTTTTAAATTATTTGTAATCTTTATGTTTTTTTATACAGTTGACCACTTGATTAAATGTTTCACCTAGGGGAAAGGATGTGGTGTTACGTCCAGAGCTGCAGACTTTGCAACTGGGGAACCAGGTTGGAGTTTCTGCTTCAGCTCAACATTCTGTGATTCTGGTCAAATCACTTAATCTCCCCATGTCTACAACCAAAAATAATTTGATCTTGTGTGATGTAACCAATGCTCATGTAAAGTACTCCAATACCTGACAAGTCTGCACTATATAAACCTGCAAATACACAAATAATAAGTGTTTTGCAAACTTCTGTCATTGGGCTACATGTGGGCTACATCTGGGTGATATTTGTGCTGCATTTGGGCTCTTTTGTCTCTGGTGGCCATCTTGGGAGATTTATTTGTTATGAAGTTTTCTAATTTCCTCATTTACTGCAGTCTCCTCAGTAGGAAATGCTTTCAGTTTCAGACATTTGCCATAAATTCTGAATGTTAGCACTCTAGTTGCTCATTAGATCACTGTAGTAATACTACTGTTCACCAGGGAAGTCTGCTGCTAGAATTAAAAGTGCATGTTTAAGTCTGCATATCAGAATTTTTTTATGAAATAGAAGAGGATTTGAGAAGTCAAAATGTGCCCTAATTTTTCTTTCTGCAGAACTAATCATAATTTCTATGGCAAAATGAACCCCCTCATTTTGTTCCTTTGTAAATTAAATGTTTTAAGTGTTACCATTTTATTCCAATCAAGATGGCTTCAGGTGTGCCATACTTTTGTCATAAGTAAGACTGTTAGCGCTCTAGTTGATCGTTAGAACACTCTGGGACATTCTGTCATTGGGCTATACTTGGGCTACATCTGGGTGATATCTGGGCAACATTTGGGCTCTTTTGTCTCTGGTGGCCATCTTGGGAGATTTATTTGTTATGAAGTTTCCTAATTTCCGCATTTACTGCAGTCTCCTCAGTAGGAAATACTTTCAGTTTTTTACTTTGGTTCGATCAAGAAGGCATTCAGATGTGTCACACATCTGCCATAAATTCTGAATGTTAGCACTCTAGTAGCTCATTAGATCACTGCAATAAAGCTACTGCTCACCAGGGAAGTCTGCTGCCGGTATTCAAAGTGCATGTTTCAGTCTGCATGTCAGAATTTTTTCATGAAATAGAAGAGGATTTGAGAAGTCAAAATGTGCCCTAATTTTTTTTTCTGCAGCACTAATCATAATTTCTATGGCAAAATGAACTCCCTCATTTTGTTCCTTTGTAAATTAAATGTTTTAAGTATTACCACTTATTCCAATCAAGATGGCTTGAGGTGTGTCATACTTTTGTCATAAGTAAGACTGTTAGCGCTCTAGTTGTTCGTTAGAACACTCGGGGACATTCTGTCATTGGACTATACTTGGGCTACATCTGGGTGATATTTGGGCTCTTTTGTCTCTGGTGGCCAATTTGGGAGACTTATTTGTTATGATGTTTCCTAATTTCCTCATTTACTACAGTCTCCTCAGTAGGAAATGCTTTCAGTTTTTTACTTTGATTCCATCAAGAAGGCATTCAGATGTGTCACACATTTGTCATAAATTCAGAATGTTAGCACTCTAGTTGCTTATTAGATCACTGTAGTAAAACTACTGCTCACCAGGGAAGTCTGCTGCTGGTATTGAAAGTGCATGTTTCAGTCTGCATGTCAGAATTTTTTAATGAAATTGAAGAGGATTTGAGAAGTCACTCAAAATGTGCCCTAATTTTTCTTTCTGCAGCACTAATCATACTTTCTATGGCAAAATGAACCCCCTCATTTTGTTCCTTTTTAAATTAAATGTTTTAAGAGTTACCACTTTATTCCAACCAAGATGGCTTCAGATGTGCCATACGTTTGTCATAAGTAGGTCTGTTAGCGCTCTAGTTGTTCTTTAGAACACTCTGGGAAGCTGCAGTAGAACACAAAGTAATCAACTGACAGTCTCTGCCCTTGTTGGATGTACATGTTTTACTGAGCATGTCAGACTTCATTCTCACATGACTGAGAAAGATAATGTGAATTTACAGAAAATATACTCTCAGTTTAGCTTATAGATCACCTTCCAAACCTCGGTGGGAAAAGCATGAGAAAATAGTTTTCTCTCAAACATGATTCATGATGTCACAGCAGAAGGCTTTTTCACATGGTAAAATCACCTTAGAACACACCACAATTCCTAAAATGAGTATGGTACCATCAACAAATGATTTATAATGTAACTAAAGTCTTAAAACCTTCTATTAACTGCAATGCTTTTTAATAAGGTGCTATCATGTATATTGGTCCCAAGATGGCTGCCAACACTTCTTGGATGAAGTGCTGACAGCCAATCAGATCTTGCCTGAGTATTGCCTGAGTATTTGTATGGCTGCCTGAGTGTGTGTGTGGGTGGGAGGTATGTGACTCTGTGCATAGATGTGTGAGTGATTGATTCACTGGGTGAATGGGTTCAAGAGTGCAAGTGGAAACAGCTGTATGGGTGGGTTAGTATGTGTATGGGTGTGTTGGTGAGTGAATGGATGTCTCAGTGGTACACGTGCAAGTAACTACATATGTAAAAGACAGTATATGTGAGTGATGGTGTATATAAAGAACTATATGTGAGAGTCAGTAATTGTGAGAGTGGCTGCATGGATGAGTGTGTATTTGTATCAGTGATTCTATAACAGAGTAATTATGTGTGAGTATCTGTATGAATAAGTGAGGTTGTGTCTGTATAACTGTATAGGTGAGTAAATGGAAGTATGATTGATTCTTTGCATGAATGACTAAGTGTGTGAGTAACTCTGGATACGTGGCAGTGTGTGAGTATTTGTATAGGTGTATGAGTGCATAGGATAGTGTTATATTGATGAGTGACTGCATGTATGAGTGACTGTATGGGTGAATGAGTGGATGTGTGTGTAGACCTAGGAATCAGTCAATGCGTATCTAGTAACTGGTATTGATGTGTCTATTTTTTTCGAAAATGGTAGTCTGTATTTTAGAGTGAGTGTATCAAAGGTTATATTCAGATGTGAGGAGGTGCATCAGATTTTCACGCGGATTATGTCATCAGTGATGTCATTTGAGTTGTCATCAGTGATGTCATGAATGATGTAATATGGGTCATCAGCAGTGCATTGTGGGGGCACGAGTTATAGTTAGCTGAACTAACTATAATGCCGGAATTTCTATGCTTTTGTACGAGTGAAATGTCCAGCTAACTATAACACCCCTGAAACCTATGTTTTTTTCAGTGAATTTCTAAGGTTTTTTAAATGCCAATTCCTAACTATAACGCCCCTGAAACCTTTGGTTTTTTCAGTGAATTTCAAAGGTTTTTTGAATGCCAATTTCTAACTATAACGTGCATGAAACCTATGGTTTTTTCAGTGAATTGCAAATGTTTTTTAAATGCTAATTCCTATCTATAACTTATCTCTGAAGATATCATGTTTAATGATTTTCATTGGATTTGTATATTTTTCAAATTCAGTTTGTCAATTTCATTAATTACGTTATTTTGAAAATACTTTTTTATCACCATTTTTTAAACTTATATTTTCAATTCTTTTAAAAATTAAAAAATAATATTTGAACTTAATGGGTTTTTCAAACATATTTTTTTAACTATATGTTCAAAACTTTATTTTATATATATTTTTTCAATGTTTTTGGATCTGCGCACCCTAAGCGCAGCGTTCTCGATCCCTACTCGATAGCATGGTAAGCGTTGGGTACGTGTTTAGTGCGCGATTGCAATGCGACCGGTACGCGACTCCCAGCCTATACGCAACACGTTTGATGTACGTGATGCGACGTTTACACGCTTCCGCGATGCATCATCTGCGTCTAAAGCGCAGTAGGTGCGCGGATCCCGCGAAATATTTAACATTTAAAAAAACATATATATATGTATTTCATGTGAATATTAATTGAAGACAAATTCTATACTAGTCTTAAAACTAATATATTTTCACATCTAATCCTATAATTTTTTTTAATTCAATTTTGCGGATACCCGCTGGGTGCGTGCTGCATAAGCGAAGGGTGCGCGGATCGCATGTGACCTGCAAAGATATTTGATCGGTTTATTACACTTCCTCTTCTAACTATTGAAAGACCCCACCCATTTCAATCATTCTTCTTTGACCTTCTTTAGAGCACCATCTCTTTGGAGAGAAGAAGAATTTTTAGACTAAGTTTACACTTAGCTCTAACTTTTTTCAACCAAAAATGGCTTCAGGGCAGCAGGCATCACCTGCATCACCTCATACTTCTGAGGATGAACTTTTGGCAGAGGAACCACGCAAAGAACATTTTTCTTCAGTGGTGTGGAAATGTTTTACTTTTCCCGCGGGGCAGAATAAGACCAATGCCACCTTGGTCACGTGCAAGATTTGCAAAAGAGTCCTGTCGCGAGGAGATCCTAACAAGAAATACTCGTGCGGCACGGCAAGTATGATGAAGCACATGAGGACCCTTCATCCAAACAATCTTGCACGAGAATAGTGCCGACGGATGAGAAACACTCCTGTTCCTGCGCCATCCACCTCATCGCAGCCGAGTACCTCAAGAGTGCATCCATCAGCCCAAACCTTGGACATCCGTCCTCAATTTCAAATTTTAAAAGTGCTCTGCACTAAGTGCAATGCGACTTTGTGCTATGGTGAGCAGTCGATCGATCTGATCTGCCACCGGCAAGAAAGTCACATTTGCTAGGTTTTTTTTTGTTGTTTTTTTTTATTGTTCCCTGAAGTTCATTGTTTGGTTTCTCCTGTTTTGTTTTTTGTTTTTTTTTGCAGAAAAAACCCCAAAAATTAAAAATTGTTCAGAAAACTCAAAAAAAATTATAAAAGAAGAAAGAAGAAAAAAAAAAGTTCTTGTAAGTACTAACTTTCCTGGTTTAAAAAAAGAGCTAAATTTCTTTGTTAGTGTTAGTTTAGATGAATGTATGTGTAGTACGTAATTGACTGAATGAATGCATTAGTAGCGTATCGTGAATGTATAAGTGCAGAACTATGAGGAAGTGCTGCAGCATCACACAGTAACCTCTTTAACTGCAGTGTGCTGTAGTACTTCTGAAGCACAGGGATGCAACATATGTACATAAATATATTGCAAATCTATGCTTCTGTCTGCACGGCTACTTAAACTGCAGCCATGTGGTGACAAAGGCACCCTTGCACCATAGTGGAAGGATATCTGTGTCATGTGCTGTTTGTTTTTCTACAGGAAGACACACCTTACTGCACAAAAACAATGAGAAAATGTATTTTTCTCCTTCAATGTAGGCTGAACATTTCAGCATGCATTGAAGATATAAAAATGTGGAGAAATTAAAACAATTCTCCTTGTTGTGCTTTCCTACACCAATTTTAGAATGGTGCACCATTCACACACATATCGAGATTTATGATTTCTGATAAATCTAGACATGTGTCTTGTTCTATGAGTATTAAGTGCAATCATGCACAACAACACTTATAGAACACCCTTTCAACACAAAGTGGTCTGCAGGATGAGGTTGTATTTACATGGAGTATAAAAAGTGCACAGAGTGCCTTTTCCTCTCTTTGTAAATATGAAAGAGTATCTTACACAATAACTATGTAACAAAAAGTGACATATTTCCAGTTTTAAAATTCCTTGCGAATGATAAAAGGTAAGCACAGAGTTTTGTCTGCAAAGATGTTCAAAGAAGAATGATTGAAATAATTGCAGTCCTTCAATAGCTAAAATAGGAAATATTATGAACCCCTCAAATCTCTTTTTTAGCAGGTCACATGATATCTGATTATGGTCAGATTTCAAAACTACAAAGGTATAAACAGAGTGTTTTTAGAAACATGTTTCAACTTTGTAGCTTCTTGCAGACCTCCTCATTCTGCATATTGAGACTTAGTTAAACTTACCTTCACAGTAATAGGAATAAAAAATGGTACACATTTTTTCACATTTTCATTCAGAAAAGGAAAAAGAATTATAACATGTAATAATACATTTTTTACAACACAGCATAATTTCCACAAAGTAATTTTTTTGCCTTTTTTGCTGTTCTCAGTATATATTAAGTTTCACTATAAATAGTGATTTCAATCGTACTCATCACTTAACAGCGGGCAAAAAACAAAACAATCTCAAAGATTGTTAAAAAAAAAACAACATGCTATTCTCCAAAAAAAAACAAGATACAAATCACAGATATATAAAATGCATACAGCTAACAAAATGTTATAAGTTTAACTTACAAAAACTGTAAATGTTGTCACTTTAAAATATTCACCGAATCTAAGGATGAATTTTTGGAGGATGCACCACGCCCACAACGTTTTCCTTCAGTGATGTGGAAATTTTCTACTTTTCTCGAGGGGCAAACAAAGACTAATGCCACCTTCGTCACGCGCAAGATTTGCAAAAGAGTTCTGTTACGAGGGGATCCTAACAAAAAATACTCGTGCGGCACAGCAAGTATGATGAAACACCTAAGGAACCTTCATCCAAACAATCTTGCACGAGAAGAGTGCAAACAGATGAGAAACACTCCTGTTCTGTATCTGTAAAAAAGAATCACAAATAAATGTATATTAATAACTTTCAAATTTATACTATTCCATTACTGTACAAACACATTTTATATAAAAACTGACAAAGAAACTATAGCCCTGAACGACAAGTGTGACGATGGTTAAAACACTACATGCATAGTGCATACTACTTTGAAGCAGTTCATGCCCTAAAGCCTACCTCACTAAAAGACTACATGCTAACTGACTAAATGATTACAGTACTATAAGGAGACACACTGGGTGAGTGACAGGGTGTTTGCTAGAAGTGTATGAATACTAACTAGGGAATTGAAGGTGTGAAAGACAACTGTGTAGGTGATTAGAGGACTGCATCCATACTGCATAGGCATTTAAAGCAGTCCATGTGCTAAGGCCTGGCTCACTGCAGGACTACTTGGGTACTGACTGAATGATTAGAGTACAGCAAGGAGAGTGCCTAGGTGAATTTATAAGTGGTAGGCTTTTCGCACAGGGAATGGATTAGTACTTGGTACTGAATTGGTCACTAGAGGAGTGCAAAGGGAGTGACAGGATGTTTGCTGGACTGTAAAAGAAGTGTGAGACAAGTGTCTAGGTGGTTAGAAGACTGCATACATAGTGGATAGGGGTTTGAAGCAGTCCATGTGCTAAGGCATGGCTCAGTGCATGAATACTTAGGCACTGACTGAATGATTAGAGTACTCCAAAGATAGTATCTTGGTGAATTTATAAGTGTTTGGGTTTTGGCACAGTGAATGGATTAGTACATGATGCTGAATGGGTCACTAGAGGTCTGCAAAGGGAGTTTCAGGGTGTTTCCTGGAAGTGTATGGATACTGACTAGTGAATTGAAAATGTGAAAGACAAGTGTATAGTATGTTAGAAGACTGCATGCATACTACATAGACATTTGAAACAATCTATGTGGTAATGTATGGTTCAGAACATGAGTACTTGAAAACTGACTAAATCATCAGACTACTGCTAGCTTAGTGCCTGGGTAAAACTTTTAAATGTTCAGTTCTGGCACAGTGAAGTGAATAATAGTACATGGTACTGCACTTTAGTGTCAAACCATGACTCATTTTATCAATGCATAAGCAAAGAATACCTTCTAAAGCTACTGAAACTTGACAACATGAACGATTTTAAAACAGTTATCTGTCATCAAATACACTATGTTACCAAATGCTTCTCTCACAATCCTTACCCAAATGTACACAGACTCACAGTGGGATTTTACACAAGCAACACTATCCCTAGCAGTTTACCAAAACTCATTCACTAGTCTAGAAGAGGTAATGGTACTGCACACAATCTACATATTTAAGTATGGCACATTAGTGTCAAAGCATGACTCATTTAATCAACGCATCAGCAAAGACTGGCTTCTAATGCTACTAAACCTTGACAACATGACAGGTTTTAAAAGAGTTATCTGCTAAAAAATACACGATGTTACCAAATGCTTCTCTTACAGTGGTTCCCAAATGCACACAGACTCACAGTGTGATTCTAGACAACAACTACTATACCTAGGACTTTACCAAAAATCATTCACTACTGTGGAACTGATAAGGGAACTGCACACAATGTACATATTTCAGGACTGCACTTTTCTGTCAAAGCCTGACTCATTTAATAAAAGCATAATCAAAAACTGGCTTCTAATTCTACTAAAACTTGACAACATGACAGGTTTTTAAAAAGTTATCTTTCAGAAAATACACGATGTTACCAAATGTTTCTCTCATAGTGGTTCCCAAATACACACTAACTCACAGTGTGATTCTAGACAAGCACCACTATCCCTAGGAGTTTACCAAAACTCATTCACTACAGTGCAAGTGGTGAGGGAACTGCACACAATCTACATATTTCAGGACTGCACTTTTGTGTCAAAGCCTGACTCATTTAATCAAAGCATAAGCAAAAACTGCCTTCTAATGCTACTAAAACTTGACAACAAGACAGGTTTTAAAACAGTTATCTGTCAGCAAATACACGATATTACCACATACTTCTCTCACAGTGGTTCCCAAATGCACACAGACGCACAGTGTGATTCTAGACAAGCAACACTATCCCTAGCAGCTCCTAGCAGCTTACCAAAACTCATTCACTACTGTGCAAGGGGTAAAGAGACTACACACAATCTACATATTAAAGTACAGCACATTAGTCTCAAAGCATGACTTATTTTATCAATGCATAAGCAAACACTGGCTTCTAATGCTACTAAAACTTGACAACATGACATGTTTTAAAACAGTTATCTGTCAGCAAATACACAATGTTACCAAATGCTTCTCTCACAGTGGTTCCCAAATGCACACATACTCACTGTGTGATTTTAGACAAACAACACTATCCCTTGCACTATACTAAAACACATTTCTTCATCTAGAAGAAGTACTACATTTTGGTATAGATACATAACATAACTCATTTCACAAATTCATAAACAATGACTGGTTTCTAATTCTACCAAAATATAAAAACAGCACAGTTATCTGTCTGTAAACACATGAAAAACACAAATGATTATCACAGAATGGTTTCTACATGCACACACACTGTCAATAAGATTGTAGAGAAAAAAAGTACTCCCTACACTTTAGCAGGAGAAATACATTAGTCTGATTAAAATGAAAATAGTCTACATACATCCCCTCACAATTAAATAACTCACCTTTCAAGTTGTTTTGTAGATTAAAAAGTATATCAGTCACTCATCATATTTTCTTTTACAGAATCTCTGCACCATGCACCTCTCAGCAAAAACAAAGAATGGAAAAGTTTCCATTTCATTTTCCACACATATACATGTAAACATCAAATCACAATCCTTCACACATAAACTCAAAAGCAAACACACGTTTCCATTGGTTAAACATTTCAACCCTTTCCAACTGACATACATTTCAACCCTTCCCCCAATCTGCCTTCTACCTGTTACCATAGAAACAGCTCATGGAACACTGCACTGAGCACACAGGTCACAAGTTCAGCACACAATGTTGCTAAACAAGACAGGAAGTGTGCTTGACTTTTCAACATGTCAGCTTATCATATATAATGTTCCTTACAATCTGTTTTTGTCAACCAATAAGAATCATACCTTTAAAAAACAGAAATATACACCCTACCTTTCAGTGTAGAAAGTAGTCATACAACCAATGATTTCTTGTCTTTCTTCAAAAAAAATTCTGTGGATCTGCGCACCCAATGCGAGAGAATCCGTGCACCCAACGCGGTAGGATGCGCGCACCGTGCGCACATTCTGCCGTTTAAAAAAAAAATGGGACCTCAGGGGGTCCTTCTAGGACCCCCTAGCACCTCTAGAGGGTCAGAGTATTTCCACTCTGCCCCCTTTATATGTTTTACACACTGATTCCCCTTGCTTCTTCAGCCTCGCTACTACCGAGGCAGAAAATGTCCGCCAACAGTTCCTGGTTTCGAATGTATACAGACACTCGACAGCCAATTATCATTCAGTGCGCGATCGGGAGGGTGCACGCTCGGTTCGGGGAGGGTGCGCTTACGGTGCGGGTAGGGTCCGCGGATCCTCCCCGGCCATAGATATTTATGTACTTTTAATTCTAATTTTCTCAGAAACTACTGAACGGATTCACACCATTTATGCAAAAGGCACGAGTCTGAACTGTTGACTACCTCTTTGCCAAATTTGGTGTCATTCCGTTCAGCGGTTCGGGCTGTAGCTGCAACAACAGATCCTATGGGAAATTGCATGGGGAAAACGTGTTTTGGGACCCCCCTTTTTCCCCGGCCCCCGCTTGACGAATCACCACGAAACTTTCAGGTTAGGAGCGGAGCGGAGCTGGACCAAAGTCTGGAAAATTTTGCGAGGATTCGTCAACCGGCGCCAGACTTATTGGGAATAGAATGTTGCGGATTTCCTCTGGAAAATAGGTCCTAACTATAACTACCTACTGGCGACCGCCAGTAGGTAATATATATATATATATATATATATATATATATATATATATATATATATATATATATATATATATATATATATATATATCAACCTCCAACTCCCGTCTTCTATCAAAGAAAGGACGCCGACACCAACGACACATGTTCCCAGTTGACTTTTTATCATGTAAACATAATTTGTACGGATAAAGTGCATATATATATTCTCCAAACTTTAGAAAAGCAATCAACGCCGTGTCTGTGCAGAAAGTTCTTTATTGCCAGCTGAAAAAGCTAGACGCGTTTCGCCTGACCTGCAGGCTTGTTCACTAGCGATTTGGTAAAGTTTTCATGGCAATTTAAAACAGTGAATGACGATCAAGTCACATGATGGACTACAAGTACTAAAATAAACAACAGACTCGTAGTTCAACAAACTGCGGTGATATACATATGAGTTCCAGGCAAGTGCCACAAGGTATAGAAAACAATTCATTGCGGTCAATGGAACATTGTTAAACTCAATAGATCTGGAATTTAAATAACATTCAGCGTTTTTAACGAAATGGTATTACCATAATGGTGCTAACTTATTGCTCGTTAATCGTATTAAACCAAGTAAGTATATGGTTGACACAGGTGGCAAAGTGCATTAATAATTTGATCAAGTGATCAGATGCTTTGAATGTGATTTTGGCCAATATGCCAAAATAATAAATAAACAGTCAGATCAAACTATGTACAGTTGTTACTGCCCAAGTGGGCTACAATGAACATCAACAAAGAGTCTACAACAGTCTAGTAATAGATATTCATGGTCCAAAATAGTGACGAAATCAAACAATAAACAAAATACAGCTAAAACCAAGTAGAAGAAGAGTGAGAGGATCCTATAAATGCGTGTGTAAATCTTCTTCCATATTAAGACCATGTGGTGTTTTAGTGTTAAGTCTAATGATGTAGCAAGATTCAAGTTTGCGCAGTTTCTTTTCCCGGTTTCCACCCCGGCTGCCAACTGGGACAGCATCAATGACATAATAGAAAAGATCATTAGGATCTTTATTGTGACATTTGTCAAAATGCCGCGCCACGGGGTAGGTTTTGTCCCCATTTTTAATAGCACGTAGGTGCTGTAACACCCTTTTGTGCACCGGCAAAATGATCGAGCCCACATACTTAAGGCCACAAGGGCACTGTAGTATGTAGACCGCATGGTCAGTCTTACATGTGTATTGGCCCTTGATTTGTTGCGTAGGCTTGTGAGAAAAACCCGCTGGAAAACAAGTAATGCTTTTTCCATACATACAAGCCTTACATTTATGGCATTTGATAAAACCATCCTTTCTATTAAGCCAAGAGCCTAATGATTTCTTTTGATTACTGGGTAACACATTGCTGACTAGTGCTTGGTGCAGAGATCTGGCCTTTCTAAATGTGAATTGTGGTCTCCTTTGAACAAATTTTCCCAACACCGGATCACTCCGAATGATGTGCCAGTGCTTGTTAAAAATCGTTCTCAGTTTATCCTGTTGCTTGTTATAAGTAGTGATAAACCTACATTGGTTGGTGTCTTTTAGCGAATTTTTGGCTGGTTTAGTGTCTTTATTGAAAAGTATTTGTTCTCTGTTAGTTTTTTCAATTTTTGTGACGGCTTGATTGAGACAAGTTTCTGAATAGCCTCTGGCTCGAAAACGAGATTTCAAGCATGCAAGTTCTTTGTTAAGATCATGTTGATTGCTGCAATTGCGCCTGGCTCTAAGACATTCCCCATAGGGGATACTGTTGACTAGTTTAACCGGATGGAAACTAGTTGCGTGTAATAATGTATTCCCATCCGTGGGCTTGCGGAACAATTTAGTATGTAATTTACCCTCACTCACATAAAGTGTTAAATCTAAAAAAATGATTTCAGAATCTACTCTTTTGCTAAAAAGTTTGAAAGCATGAGAAATTTGAGAATTAGTGCAGCTACAACTATAGGTCAAACATGTGTTTCTGAATTTAGCAGTATCCCTAGTTCAGAATTAGACACGGATGCAGAGGAGGGGCCAAGTAATCCGATGGGAGCAGCTATTCCATCTGTTGTGGATGAATTTGATTTTTTAAGGGAGGAGAGGCGCTTCAATTTACGCCCAAGACCCCCTGCAAACAGCAGAACACAAAGAGCAAGAGGCAGAGGCGGAAGAGGCGCAAAGGCTCTAAACTTTGCCAACGACAAAGAGAAGCCCAAATTCAATCTGAAGAAATAAATGCAATCAATGAAGCCACAATTGTAAATCTTAATGACATTGTGCTCTCAGAAGAAGAAAAGAACATACTAAAACTTGGCCTCTCATACTGTCCTCAAATCGATATGGACTATGTGACAACAAGGGTGGACCTTTTTAAATTCATTAGGTCCTTAAAGTTGAAAAAAATGTTTGCAGTAACACCGAATAAACCAGTGCCACCTGTCCATGCGTCCTTACAAACACAATTTGATAACTTGGGTGTAGAAGATATGAACCTCATGCTCGAGTTGCAACAACTGGTCAACCAAGAAGATGGCGGTGCAATTCCGGCTGGAACATTTGAAACCACCAGTTCAAGTGAATTGATGACATCCCTGGCCTATAAGGAAGGAATCGACATGAACATCGATAAATTGACCGATTTCAAGCCTCGTTCAAAATTTACGCCCGTCACAGCAAGAGACTCTGTAGACTTATTTATTGATTTGGTTACTAATGAAATTAAAAATTTATGTACATCATTAAATAGAAAGAAAAATGCATTTAACCAACAGTCTAAAGACTATTACAATCTGGTCGATAAATTGAACAACAATAATGATTGCATTGTCCGCAATGCGGATAAAGGGGGCAACGTGGTCCTTTGGAGTAAACAGCAGTATTTGACAGAGGCGTACAAGCAACTCAATAACAGGTTGAATTACATCAAGGTGAATAATAATGTTATGGAAGAATGTCATTTGTCCTTTAACAGTTCCTTAGTCGATTGGGTCCGGCTAGGTGTGTTGAGCAAAGATGAAATGTCCTTTCTCAAAATTGATTACCCCACTATTCCAGTTCTATACCTTATACCTAAGGTCCATAAAGATATGGCTAATCCCCCTGGTCGTCCTATTATCTCGACTATAGGGAGTGCTTTCGAAAACACCTCTAAATTTGTTGACTCTTTTTTATGTCCTCTTGTCCAAGCTCTTCCATCTTTTATCCTGGACACGAGTGATTGTTTACGCAAAGTGTATGACATCCCTTGGGAATCAGACTTCCTATTGCTTACTATAGACGCAACCACGTTATACACCAGTATTCGCCACAAAGATGGCATTAATGCATGTAAACAGTTCCTGGGTACTCGTCCAGCTAAATTCTGGCACCACACTCAAATGCTACTTCAAATGATTACTATCTGTCTTGAAAGTAATTTCTTTCTGTTTAATGGAGAACTATACCAGCAAATTTGTGGGATGGCGATGGGCACCTGCTTCTCCCCCAGCTATGCTAATTTGCATATGGGCTGGTGGGAGGAGCAGGTGGTCCAGACGCGCTGGCATGCAGAATGGCATAACAATGTAGTGCATTGGAGTCGTTACATTGATGACCTTTTTATTATTTGGAAAGGCACCATGAAAAGTGCGCAAGATTTTGTTAAAGAGCTGCAATGTAACAATCTGAATCTGAAACTCACCAGTACTATCAGTGATTCTGAAATCAATTTTTTAGATTTAACACTTTATGTGAGTGAGGGTAAATTACATACTAAATTGTTCCGCAAGCCCACGGATGGGAATACATTATTACACGCAACTAGTTTCCATCCGGTTAAACTAGTCAACAGTATCCCCTATGGGGAATGTCTTAGAGCCAGGCGCAATTGCAGCAATCAACATGATCCTAACAAAGAACTTGCATGCTTGAAATCTCGTTTTCGAGCCAGAGGCTATTCGGAAACTTGTTTCAATCAAGCCGTCACAAAAATTGAAAAAACTAACAGAGAACAAATACTTTTCAATAAAGACACTAAACCAGCCAAAAATTCGCTAAAAGACACCAACCAATGTAGGTTTATCACTACGTTATAACAAGCAACAGGATAAACTGAGAATGATTTTTATCAAGCATTGGCACATCATTCGGAGTGATCCGGTGTTGGGAAAATTTGTTCAAAGGAGACCACAATTCACATTTAGAAAGGCCAGATCTCTGCACCAAGCACTAGTCAGCAATGTGTTACCCAGTAATCAAAAGAAATCATTAGGCTCTTGGCTTAATAGAAAGGATGGTTTTATCAAATGCCATAAATGTAAGGCTTGTATGTATGGAAAAAACATTACTTGTTTTCCAGCGGGTTTTTCTCACAAGCCTTGTCGTAAATAAAGTATTACGCGCTCAGAATTTCTATATATCAATATGATCATGCATGAAGCAAGAGGCTGAGTCCGTGGTATCAGGTTCAAAAGGGCTTTATTCCAATAACTCGAGTTATAGGGAGAATAGTTCCATCACCACAAGGGATCAGGAAGGGTCTAATTCTCAGAGTATTCTCAAAAAACTTTATTCACAGAGTACAGTATATATACATTGTAATAGTATACGTAAGCAGGAGTGCTTCAGGCGGAGCAAGAGAGAATGAGATAAGAGCATGTGGGTGTGTAAGTAGGCGTGAAGGTGGGCGTCCACTTGATGATAATAGGTGAGTGTCATAGGTGGGTGGATGCCTGGAGGGGGTTGCGTGATCAGCTGGAACTTTACTGGAACTTTGCCTTACTTGCGCTCAACTCGAGCATGACGTGTAACTGACGTGTGCAAGGGTTGCTATGCAACCGGGGAGTCTGGAGTCTGGAAGTGAGGCCTTCAGTGTCAGGGCGACCAGCACATCTTGTATTATCTGATATCTAAAGTCTGGAGCAGGGACTGATTTGTGACATAGGTTGCCCATCACCAAGAGCCAATGTGGCATCTATTTCTTCATTTACTGCGTGGGCCTTACATGGGGGCAATGGGCTTTTCACTGACGTGAGCTTTGCAATCGCACAAAAAGAGACAGAAAGGCTAGGCTTTCTCCTTTGCAGACGGGTTGTGTTTATTCCTCCTTCTCCAGGCAGGAATGTGGTTTCAGTAGGAGTAAGCAGATAACCGTGCTCAATACTGTCTCGGTACCTCGGACAGGGCCCCTTTGGCTGAGGCCCAAGTGTGCAAGGCCAAGGATACGCAGCTGCAGCTTTCAGAGCGTTCTGAGGCCTGAAACCTCTTTTGGTTCTGGCTGAGCCACAATAATGGGCTTTCATGAAAATGCGGGAAAACATGATGCAAAACGTGTAGGCCTCAGTGCAGATTTGTCGTTCCTCTCATGGGAGACTGGATGATGACAGGCCACGTTATAGCATAAGCATCATGATAGACAGGCCATGGAGGGGAAATACATAGGTTACATGTATGTGCACATGAGTGACAGGGAACACACGGGGACACATAGGCCTTATGATATTTTAATTTCCTCATTCCCTCCTTGTCCCCTAGTGGACCCTCATGTCACATCTATTCTCATGAGACAGTCAATCTGTTCTTGCAGCATTATTTTACCATTTTCAATGCTTTGTAAATGGGGATGTGGAACACATGTAGTAGCACACAGGCCGCAAATGGCCGGGCCACACTGCAGACATAGGCAACAACTGAATATCATCAATAGTATTAATCCACAGACGGTCAACACTTTCCATCCCCATGCCGATATTACTCCCCAGAGCCAACTGGACCAAGTCCACGTGCCTGGGTCTTGGTGTATGCTTTGGGCAATCTTGTGGAGCCTTGTTATTGCTTTGTATACAGACGGTGCGTTATTAGGAATGAAAACGCAACAGCTGGAACCGATGACCCTACAGGCCCCGCCCCTATCCGCCAGGATGACGTCAAGAACAAGACGATTCTGAAGAACGACCATTCTCATAGCAGACTGTTCCTGGGTCAAGTTCCCCAGGGCTGATGCAGTCTCATTAGCAACTGTTTCTAGAATCCTTGTTAGCCTGCGGATAAGTTTACTATTCTGGACGGGACCTATGAAGAAAAAGAATCCTTTGTTGAAATCTGTATATTGCTCCCAAGCTGGTTCAGTCTGGTCAATGCCAGAGGCATCGAGCCCTCGTCTGTGTCTGATAAGTGCTAGTTGGAGATATTGATTATAATTCGATGGGGCCAAGAAAACGGGTGGTAAAAGAAATGATATATAGCACGTCCCACCCCAGTCTAAGGGCAGTTGCACATAGGCTGTCTGGCCACAAATAAAATAGGTGTGTCGTGATGCTCTGAAATAGGACTTTCCTCTGTCTTTAAACACTATTATAGTATTACACTCGCTGTGCCCCAAATGTACTGAGCCTTCTTTTCTGACACACAAGTTCCCTTTTACTGGCAGGACTGTAATTGAGGATGGACCTAAATTGTGTATGGGCTTGACATTCAACACTATAAAGTTGAGGGTCGCATTTCCTTGCAGATACTCTTCATTTTCTAGATCTGTACCTTTCCTTTGGGGAAGACCTTCTTCATCTGGGAAACATGCTTTATTCATGACTTTATTCAAGTTACCCCATACCCAGTCGCCCCTACACTCCTTGTCATGACATTCTTTTGCATCACCGTTGATGGATGTCATTAAGGCAAACCATGCTCCGCAAGAACCATTATGGGAGAACGGAAAAGGGAAAAGAGGCAACACTCCCTTCACCTTCTGATACGGGGGAAGTCGGCCACAGACCCAGCAGTCTGAAGCATTGCTAGTCTGATGTGAATGGTGCAGCATCTGAATAAAGGTATTGTTGCATAAGGCAAGTCGATATGATAGCTCATGGGATGGCAGATCACTAAATGTGTGCATTATAGTATCATTAGTAGAGGAGTGTAAGAGTGAGGCAATAGGAGGAAAAATAGCATGTAGAATTAAGCTGATACATATTATCGTGATGCACAGAAGAAATAGAAAAATCAAAGTCACTATACATCTACCACGTAATATTTTACAGTATTTGCTTTTCATCTTGCTCTTTTTCTCATTAGTAGTGTCCAAGGTCTTATGCAAGCCAGAATACATGTTCAACCGCTTCACCACCTAGTGGACTTAATTGATCAAACGGGTTCTGACTTATTAGATCTAAGTTTAGCTTTGCACTCCTGCTGGGGAGTCTCCTCTAGTAAAGGGGGCTCAAAGTCTGAAAAGTTTGTGTCCTTTTTAAAAGAATCGTTATTCCCGAAGTAGCGTTTACAATGATGAAGATGAACCCATCCTTTCCGTCCTTCGACTTTAACAGCGGTCCTCGTGGTTAATAATACCAACATGGGCGTCTTCCACCTCGGCTCAAGAGGGCTCGTTCTATCAAAGTTCCTTATTAAAACATAATCCCCAGGAGCGAGGGAATGTTCCTTGACCTGGGTGTTGTCAGGGAAGGCGGCAGCAACCTGCGAACGACAAGAGAGTAGTGCAGACATCAAGGAAGCCAGGTAATCTGTCAGCAAGTTACTATCAACATCAGTGATCTTTTTAGGCATTGGAGTGCCCCACATATTTGGTGGTCTACCAAAGACCACTTCATAGGGAGATAAACCTGTTCTAGAATGGGCTACCATTCGCATGTAAAAGAGGGCAACCGGCAGGGCTACCATCCAATCTATACCTTTGTCTGCGCAAATCTTTGCTAGTTTTATCTTTAAGGTCTGATTGTGTCTTTCTACAAGGCCTGCTGCCTCAGGATGTCGTACACAATGGAACTTCCAGGTATACCCTAACAGAAGGGACACCTGTTTCATGAGTTCAGAGGAGAAAGGCTGACCGTTGTCGGAATATACGACACGCGGTAATCCATAACGTGGGAAAAACTCTCGCACCAATTGTCTGGCGGTAGTTACAGCAGTATAATCAGGAACTGGATAGGCCTCTGTCCATCTTGATAGTGAACATACTACTACCAGGACATATTTGTAACCTCTACATCTGTCCATTTGGATATAATCCATTTGGAGGACTTCAAAAGGATGGTCAGGTGGATGGAATCCACCCTGTTCCATCGGAATGCCTTTACCTGGATTGAATTGGCAACAGATCATACATGTTCTGACCTTTTGTTTCGCTGCTGCACGCAGGTGCTTGTTGAACCATATATTCTGTAAGCTGTCTAGCATTGCTTTCTCCCCTAAGTGTGCAGGACTATGTGCGGTATTTATGATCACTTGTACCATCGCATCAGGAAGAAACCATGTTTCTTTGCCCTTAGTCATCCAACCCTGATCAGTCAGTACCCCTCCTTGTTCCGACCATTTATTTAATTCGTCTAGAGTAGCATGTGTCTGTATGTCTTGTACAGCCTTGGAAGGATCCCTGACTGTCATGGCTTTGGTCATTGATGGTACCTGTGATTTTGTCATGTCTAGTGGGGTCTGAGCTGTCTGTTTAGCTGTTCGGTCTGCCAGATCATTGCCTTGGGAAATGGTATCTGTGGCTTTAGTATGTGCTTTGCATTTCAGGATAGCTATGGCTGTTGGTAAATGTATCGCTTCCAGAAGGGCTTGAATAAGGGGGCCATGCTGTATCTTGGCCCCGTGAGAGGTCAAGAAACCTCTTTCTCTCCACAGTACTCCGAAGTCATGAACTACCCCATATACGTATTGTGAGTCGGTGTAAATGTTCACTCTCAGGTGCTTAGCTCTTATGCACGCTTGTGTCAGAGCGATGAGCTCTGCTGCTTGTGCTGACAGTATGTCTATTCTTTTAGTCTCTATGATTTCAGTAGCAGTGGTCACTGCATACGCTGCCACTAATTCTCCCGCCCCCGTCCTCATACATGAGCCATCAACATAGAGTGTTAGGTCAGGGTCGGGGAGTGCAACATCTGTCAAGTCTTGTCTTGGTATAGTCACGGTATGTATCACTTCAACACAGTCATGTGGGGAAACATTTTCTGTACTGGAGGGCAAAAGAGTAGCAGGATTCAGTATGTTGCATCGTCTGATTTCTATGTGTGGTTGAAATAACGTCAGCTCATAACCTGTCAGTCTTGCTACAGTCAGGTGTTGTGTTTGTGTCCGGTTCAAGAGAACCTCTACTGCGTGTGGTACTTGTACCGTCAGGGGGTGGCCCAGCACTATCGAGTCACTTTGTCTTATGGCTAAGGCTGTTTGTTGCTGCAACAGATTTTAGGCACGCAGGCAAAGCCTGTGCTACTGGGTCCAATGTACTAGAAAAATAAGCACAGGGCTTGTGTTTTCCTTCATGTTCTTGTGTTAGGACAGATAGTGCTGTTCCATCCCGCTCTGTCACAAAAAGCATAAAAGATTTGTTGTAATCAGGGATCGCTAAAACTGGTGCTTGACATAAAGCTCTTTTTAATTCTTCAAATGCCACAGTGTGTTCTTGTGTCCAAGGGAGGACTTTAGTAGAAGCTACCTCCTGTGTCGTCAACTGTATTAGGGGCTTGGCTATGTAAGCATACTGGGGAATCCACTGCCTGCAATATGAAGTGAGGCCAATGAATGCACGTACCTCCTTTTGTGTCTTGGGCCATGAAAGGCCAGAAATCAATTGAATACGTTCTGGTGTCAGTCGCCTACCCTCCTTGGATAGCAAGTGCCCAAGGTACGCCACTTGCTGTTCACAGAATTGTAACTTCGAAGGGGACACTTTGTGCCCCTTGTCAGCTAGGAAGTGTAAAACAGTGAGTGATGCATTTTCACAGTCAGTTTCCGATCGTGCAGTGATGAGAATGTCATCAACATACTGTATCAGTGCTGTAGTGGTAGGCATATGAATACTGTCTAGTTGTCTTTTAAGTGCCTGACTGTAGATGCTAGGACTTTCCGTGAAGCCCTGTGGTGCTCTTGTGAATCTGAAGCTGCGGCCTTTTAAACTGAAACCGAAAAGATATTGGCTGTCCGGATGTATTGGGATACTGAAAAATGCGTTCTTCAGATCGATAACTGTAAAGAACGTAGCCTTCGCATCAATGGCAGTCAATAATGAAGAAATGTCCGGGACCACAGGGTACTGTGGCACCACACATTTGTTTTATTCTCGCAGGTCCACAACTAATCTATAGACAGGTGATGTATTGGGATCAGTTCTTTTAAGAATAGGAAGAACAGGTGAATTGCATATGTTTGAATCTGTCTCTATCACCACCCCTTGTGCGATGAGTTCATCTATTATTTTCAGCAACCCTACTTCAGCCTCAGGTGGAATTTTGTATTGTCTAATCCGTGGCAGCACCACTCCTTCCTTGAGGGTGACCTGGTGTGGTGTAATGTTCATGAAACCTACGTCAGTCGGGCCTTGTGCCCATAGGTGCTGTGGTACGTTTTGAAGCCTGATGTCAATATCTTTCATTACAAAATGGCCCTTGAAATCACGTAAATACAGTCGTACTCCTTCTGGCGAGCAACAGATAATTGCCCCCAGTTCCTTTAACGTTTTTATGCCAAGTAAGTTTTCTGGACATGGTTTAGTAAGCAGTAAGTCCGTTGTATGTATTAGTGGACCAACTCCTAAAGAGACTGGTTCTGAAACCTCATTGATAATAGGTTTTCCTGAAAAGCCCAGGGATATACTCTTTGAGCACGAGAGGGGTGCCCCTGGAACCTCGGAATGACTGATGGTAGTTCTACTCGCCCCAGTGTCAATCAAAAACGTTTTATTTTGTCCTAGTAAACGTGCATGCACATAGGGACCCGCTTGGTCCACAGGAACTGGAATAAGGGGCAAGTCGAATTCCCTCTCCGGGCTGCTTCATGAATATGCTTGGTATTCTGGATAGTTAGTCTGAGCGTGCTCATACATTTGTGTTGTGGCGTGGGCTGGTGCAGGTGCATGGACAGGCGGCGGTGGAAACGTATCTGATGTCTGATGTGTGTTATTTTCTTTGGGAGGATAAGGACGTGGCTTTGTTTTACCTTTAGCTATATTGTGTTTCAGGACTGCACATTCATTTACGAAGTGGCCTGGCTTCTTGCAATAATTACAGGTCCCATTACTTTGTTTCGTGCTATTCTTGTTCGTGTTTGTGTTTGTGTTTGCCGGTGTCGATTGGGCCACCAGCATCTTCATCTTTGTGTCTTTCATGCGTCTCTTTTCCTGGTCGTGTTCTTCTCTAATTCTGTTCTGGTGGTATTGTAACATCTGTAACATTTGGGAAGGGCTGTTTGCTTGCCAAGTACTCTCAACCTTCAGTACCCTATACTTCACCTCTGGTAGGGAATTTTCTACTAGTTTGCTCACGAAAAGATGGGGATATGAATCGCTACCGGGCTTAAGACCACTATTGATAGTGAAACACTTCTCAAACCTAGAGTAAAAATCGCTAGTGTCCTCGTCTGGTTTCTGTTTACAGGCTGAAATAGCATCCCAGTCTTCTTTCTTGGTAATTAATAATCTGGGCAAAACTTGTACAAGGAGTTCAGGTAAGTCTTTAGCTCGGGGACCCAGACCAACCCCCGGGCCTCTTCCCTCTTCCTCTCTTTCCAACAGATCCCAGCTGAGGTTTTTCTCTCCCACCTCCCAGTCCTGTCCTTTCAGCTTCTCGTAAATACCAGCAGGCAATAGTACTTCTAATAACTTTAGAATGTCAGCATATGTATATTCTCCTAAGCGAAGAATGTCTTTTAGTTCTCGGTGAAAACCCCCCGGGTCTTTATCATGGGATGGTAACATTTTTTTCATTTCCAGTATCTCTAATTTTGACAAGGGGGTGTAGACATACACCCGTTGCAGTTCATTGTTTGCATCCTTTACAGGATGAACCTCTCGTAGGGGGTTCAGCTTGTCGTATGACTGTCCCGTAACCTGTGGTGGAGCGGGAAGCAGGGACCTAGTCACGTATACTATATACTTGTGTTGCTGATCCAGGATGACATTAATCAGTTCAGTACCCATGTTCATCCACCTGCCTAGTATTATGTCGTCCAGCAACTTATACAATAGACCAGGACCAGAATATTGACTCTCATATAACGTGATCAAATGTTGGACCATGTAAACACCAGCTATGCGCTGTTCGTTTGGTGGGAGGCTCAAGAACGTTTGTGCTACGATATCATTATTATATATATCATATTGGGATACCCACAGGGTGGCTGACCGTGCTAATTCATTTTCGGTCGGAGTGAGGGGCTGATCGTTACCTAACCATTTATTCACCGCTTTTTCGGTGATTTGGAACAAACTTTCAAGGGAATATCTTTCTTTTATAGCCGTTCCCCGTTTACGGTGATTGAGGCTCTTGGGCCTTTCGAATCGCCGGGCATGGCCCACATAATGTATTCTGTCTTTGTCCCCTGCGTCGTCATCAGATGATAACTCAGCCTTTTCGTTCGGGCCTCCTTCGTGTGACGCTATTATTGCCTTTCGGATTTTGGTCAACATGTTGTCTGTCTGGCCTGATTTATCATGTTGACCGGCATCTATGCGATCACTCCAACCAATATAACAACGGTCTACGTCCCCGTCGCCTTCATCTTTTTCCCTGATCAGACAATTAATTAGGAAGCGAAGGATATAGTTCTTAATAATTACCTTTCTGTTTTGTACAGCTTCTGCTATGCACTCAGAACCTTCCCCTGTTCTTATGAATGTGTACATTTTCTTTAGATGTTTATCCATATCTGGTAATTTTTCCAAATCTTCGACTGCTCGTCTAAGCCGTAGTGAAAACACGAGCATTCTGCCCTTTCCTGGATCTGGGTCATATATACATTCGGAGATGTCTACTTTTACTGTCGGCCCCCCTCCTGATGTTGCCCCGGATCCTCCCTCCCCGCCGTCCTCGAGCTCCTGGAGCTGTTCTTGCGTTGGGGGTGCAGGGAAAAATCCGTCCACGTATGCTGGTGGGGATTCCTCTAGGTAGGTGTTAATGAACGTTTCGGATGCTGTTTGTTTTATTTTTCGGGCTATTTGCGGTGGCACTCTAATGGGTCTCTCTACTGGGGCCACTTTTGCTAGTTCCTCTGAAAGGACGGGGTAAATACCAGCAACGACAGTATTTCTTTTTCTTTCAGTCTGCTCTCTTTTTACCCGTTCCTCTTCCTTCTGTAATTTCTCTTCTTTGGCTTTTTCGGACTCCTGTCTACTTCTCTCTGCTTTGTGGAACTCTTTCTCTGTTCTTCTATGTGACTCCTTGCGCCATAACTCAATGGCATCCTTCTGAGCAGGTCTAGATTTTCTCTTCCATATCTCTTCCTCTACCTTCATAATGCATTCCGCATCCCACGTTCCCGTAATGGGCCATTTATACTTTGTCTCTAAATCCTTCGTGTAATCCACCCATAGTTCTAAAAACAACACGGCATCTAAACCATGCTTACAGTACATAAAATGTCCAGGTATGTTTCTAGGCGGAATGTTAACTGGTTCCTCTAGTACACCTTTTCTGGTACATATCTTACGCAGTTTTGAAAATAACGGCATGTTGGAATGTAACCGAAAACAAAAATCACAATGAACAAAAAACAAAAATCACAATGAAACAAACTTACATAAAAGCCTGACACATTCAAACCTAAACTGAACCTTACTAAGACAATAACATTCTTACAGTTATATCGGTGCACCTGAAAACTTGGACTTTAATTCTTGAATACATTAATTCTTGATGCATGCTCTTGAACATACCGGTCTCACAAGTGAGACACGTCTTTACCGTGTTCATTAAATGAACCCGTCATTATTGCAACCCCCATGAGAAACTCACCGGGAAGCAGAACTTGAACTTGAACTTGAAGGCCTCGGACACTTGACGCTGCGCAGGGAATGGCGTATCTTAGGTGGATCTCTAGAAACCTCGGACACAGCTCTCTCGCAGGGTGGGCTCTGGGTCGGGACGATCCGCAATCCTCACCGCCTCGTATGGATGCCTGGTCGCAGTCCGTCTCATTCGTTGGCCCCAGGGAGTTGGCGGGAAAACCCGCGGCGTGTACACTTGAAGTCCGTCACGGCTGTGGAAGGGGGCAAAACTGGACCTTCATCTCCGGCGCATGGGGAAAGAGATTTGTCCCTGTTCGGGCGCCATTAATGTCGTAAATAAAGTAATACGCGCTCAGAATTTCTATATATCAATATGATCATGCATGAAGCAAGAGGCTGAGTCCGTGGTATCAGGTTCAAAAGGGCTTTATTCCAATAACTCGAGTTATAGGGAGAATAGTTCCATCACCATAAGGGATCAGGAAGGGTCTAAATCTCAGAGTATTCTCAAAAAACTTTATTCACAGAGTACAGTATATATACATTGTAATAGTATACGTAAGCAGGAGTGCTTCAGGCGGAGCAAGAGAGAATGAGATAAGAGCATGTGGGTGTGTAAGTAGGCATGAAGGTGGGCGTCCACTTGATGATAATAGGTGAGTGTCATAGGTGGGTGGATGCCTGGAGGGGGTTGCGTGATCAGCTGGAACTTTACTGGAACTTTGCCTTACTTGCGCTCAACTCGAGCATGACGTGTAACTGACGTGTGCAAGGGTTGCTATGCAACCGGGGAGTCTGGAGTCTGGAAGTGAGGCCTTCAGTGTCAGGGCGACCAGCACATCTTGTATTATCTGATATCTAAAGTCTGGAGCAGGGACTGATTTGTGACATAGGTTGCCCATCACCAAGAGCCAATGTGGCATCTATTTCTTCATTTACTGCGTGGGCCTTACATGGGGGCAATGGGCTTTTCACTGACGTGAGCTTTGCAATCGCACAAAAAGAGACAGAAAGGCTAGGCTTTCTCCTTTGCAGACGGGTTGTGTTTATTCCTCCTTCTCCAGGCAGGAATGTGGTTTCAGTAGGAGTAAGCAGATAACCGTGCTCAATACTGTCTCGGTACCTCGGACAGGGCCCCTTTGGGTGAGGCCCAAGTGTGCAAGGCCAAGGATACGCAGCTGCAGCTTTCAGAGCGTTCTGAGGCCTGAAACCTCTTTTCGGTTCTGGCTGAGCCACAATAATGGGCTTTCATGAAAATGCGGGAAAACATGATGCAAAACGTGTAGGCCTCAGTGCAGATTTGTCGTTCCTCTCATGGGAGACTGGATGATGACAGGCCACGTTATAGCATAAGCATCATGATAGACAGGCCATGGAGGGGAAATACATAGGTTACATGTATGTGCACATGAGTGACGGGGAACACACGGGGACACATAGGCCTTATGATATTTTAATTTCCTCAGCCTACGCAACAAATCAAGGGCCAATACACATGTAAGACTGACCATGCGGTCTACATACTACAGTGCCCTTGTGGCCTTAAGTATGTGGGCTCGACCATTTTGCCGGTGCACAAAAGGGTGTTACAGCACCTACGTGCCATTAAAAATGGGGACAAAACCTACCCCGTGGCGCGGCATTTTGACAAATGTCACAATAAAGATCCTGATGGTTTTTTCTATTATGTCATTGATGCTGTCCCAGTTGGCAGCCGGGGTGGAAACCGGGAAAAGAAACTGCGCAAACTTGAATCTTGCTACATCATTAGACTTAACACTAAAACACCACATGGTCTTAATATGGAAGAAGATTTACACACGCATTTATAGGATCCTCTCGCTCTTCTTCTACTTGGTTTTAGCTGTATTTTGTTTATTGTTTGATTTCGTCACTATTTTGGACCATGAATATCTATTACTAGACTGTTGTAGACTCTTTGTTGATGTTCATTGTAGCCCACTTGGGCAGTTACAACTGTACATAGTTTGATCTGACTGTTTATTTATTATTTTGGCATATTGGCCGAAATCACATTCAAAGCATCTGATCACTTGATCAAATTATTAATGCACTTTGCCACCTGTGTCAACCATATACTTACTTGGTTTAATACGATTAACGAGCAATAAGTTAGCACCATTATGGTAATACCATTTCGTTAAAAACGCTGAATGTTATTTAAATTCCAGATCTATTGAGTTTAACAATGTTCCATCGACCGCAATGAATTGTTTTCTATACCTTGTGGCACTTGCCTGGAACTCATATGTATATCACCGCAGTTTGTTGAACTACGAGTCTGTTGTTTATTTTAGTACTTGTAGTCCATCATGTGACTTGATCGTCATTCACTGTTTTAAATTGCCATGAAAACTTTACCAAATCGCTAGTGAACAAGCCTGCAGGTCAGGCGAAACGCGTCTAGCTTTTTCAGCTGGCAATAAAGAACTTTCTGCACAGACACGGCGTCGATTGCTTTTCTAAAGTTTGGAGAATATTTGTGACCGCGTTTGGGAGGTCTCTTCTTCGACGCACCCTTTGTTCTGGAGGCAACGGGTGTTCCCATCTACTTGTGGATCATATATATATATATATTCACTTAAAAAACCATAGGTTTCAAACAGGTTATAGTTAGGTGGACATTTCACTCGTAATAAACAAATGAAATTCCCCCGTTATAGTTAGTTCAGATAACTATAACTCGCGCGCCCACAATCCACTGCTCATGACGTCACATATTACATCACTCATGACATGGTCAGTGGCATTACTCATGACATCACTGATGACATCATCCTTGTGATAGAGTGGCGGTCGCGCGAGTTATAGTTATCTGAACTAACTATAACGGGGGCATTTCATTGGTTTTTTACGAGTGAAATGTCCACCTAACTATAACCTGTGTGAAACCTATGGTTTTTTAAGTGAATTTGCAAGGTTTTTTAAATGCTAATTCCTAACTATAACGTGTGTGAAACCTATGGTGTTTTAAGTGAATTTGTACGGTTTTTTAAATGCTAAGTTATGTATTTATTGATATATGTATTTTTTTAAGGTTTTTCACCGTGCGCGCACCGTGCGTGCACGGTGCACTTCGCGCACCGTGCGCGTGCGTTGGGTGCACGGTGAGCTGCGTGCACCGTGCGCGCACCGTGCACGCACTCCGCGATTTTTATAAAAAATAATAAAATGTTTATTTCACTCATGGGGGTCCTTCTGTGACCCCCTGACAAAGGCTAGGGGGTCAGGAACTCTCTTCCCTGCCCCCTTTTCACGTTTTCCACCTTTTTTCCCCCTTTCCTTTTCAGTGCGAGAGACAAAATGGCGGCTGACACTTCCTGATTTCGACCGATTCGAATGTTGTCTGACATCTAACAACCAATCAGAATTTCGCTCGCGCACGTGCGCGCACTGTGCGCGCGTATAGATATTTATATGCTTTTAAATGCTATTTTCTCAGGAAATACTGAACAGATTGACACCAGACCTGCAAAAGGCACTTCCCTGACCTGAGGACTACCTCTCTGCCAAATTTCAAGTAATTCTGTTCAGCCGGTCGGGCTGTACCTTCAACTAAGGGTCCTATGGAAAAATGCATGGGGAAAACGCGTTTGGGACCCCACTTTTTTCTCGGCCCCCGCTTGACGAATCACCCCAAGACTTTCAGGGTAGGAGCTGAGCGGAGCGCCCCATAAGTTTTGAAAATTTCGCGAAGATTCGTCAACCGGCGCCAAAGTTATTCAAAATAGAATTTTGAGATTTCCTATGGAAACACGGTCCTAACTATAACTATCTACTGACGGACTGTGGATATATATATATATATTCACTGAAAAAACCATAGGTTTCACACACGTTATAGTTAGGAATTAGCATTTTAAAAACCTTGCAAATTCACTTAAAAAACCATAGGTTTCACACATGTTATAGTTAGCTGGACATTTCACTCGTGAAAAACCAATGAAATTCCCCCGTTATAGTTAGTGCAGGCAACTATAACTCACGCGACCGCAATCCTCTGCTGATGATATTACATCACTGTATTTAGTCACTTATTCACCCATGTCCTCTTCCATTAATCTTTAGCTATACATATATTACAAATATTTATTTTTCAGAAAGACACATGTCATCAGCAGAGGATTGCGGTCGCGTGAGTTATAGTTGCCTGCACTAACTACAACGGGGGAATTTCATTGGTTTTTCACGAGTGAAATGTCCAGCTAACTATAAAATGTGTGAAACCTATGGTTTTTTAAGTGAATTTGCAAGGTTTTTAAAATGCTAATTCCTAACTATAACGTGTGTGAAACCTATGGTTTTTTCAGTGAATTTGTACAGTTTTTTAAATGCTAAGTTATTAATATATATATATTTTTTTAAAATATTTTACCGTGCGCGCACCGTGCACGCGCGGTGGGCACGCGGTGCGCTTCCCGCACCGCGCGCCCACTTTACGCAGTTTAGACCGTGCGCGCACGGTGTGCAACGTTCGGGGAATTTTTTCCGTTTCCACCGTGCGCGCACGTTGCGCGCACTCCACGATTTTTCGCGAAAAAAATTAAAACTCTTTTTGGACCCTTGGGGGTCCTTCTGGGACCCCCTGACAAATGCTAGGGGGTCAGGAACTGTCCAGCCTGCCCCCTTTTCACGTTCTCAACCTTTGTTTTTCACCCCCTCAGAGTGCGAGAGACAAAATGGCAGCCGACACTTCCTGGTTTGACCGATTCAAATGTTTACTAAGATCTAACAACCAATCAGAATTGCGCTCGCGCACGGTGCGCGCGTATATATATATATATGCTTTTAAATGCTATTTTCTCAGGAAATACTGAACAGATTTACACCACTTCTTTGACCTTATGGCTACCTCTCTGCCAAATTTCACGTAATTCTGTTCAGCCGTTCGGGCTGTAGCTGCGACTAAAGTCCCTATGGAAAAATCCATGGGGAAAACGTTTTGGGACCCCCCCTTTTTCTCGGCCCCTGCTTGACAAATCCCCCCGAGACTTTCAGGGAAGGAGCGGAGCGGAGCGCCCCATTAGTTTTGAAAATTTCGCGAGGATTCGTCAACCGGCGCCAGAGTTATTCAAAATAGAATTTTGAGATTTCCTATGGAAACTCGGTCCTAACTATAACTATCTACTGGCGACCGCCAGTAGATACTATATATATATATATATATATATATATATATATATATATATATATTCACTGAAAAAAACATAGGTTTCAGGGGTGTTATAGTTAGCTGGACTTTTCACTTGTACAAAACCATTGAAATTCCCCCGTTATAGTTAGTTCAGCTAACTATAACTCGCGCACCCGCAATGCACTGCTGATGACGTCACATATTACATCACTCATGACATGGTCAGTGACATCACTCATGACATCACTGATGACATCTCAAATGACATCACTGATGACATCACTGATGACATCATCCAGTAAATGTCTGTATTTCTGAAAATTAAATATGTTTTATATATGTATATCTCAAGGTCGATGGAAGAATAAATGGGTATTTAAGTTTCTAAATGGATGATTTGTTTTTGAAAAATTGATTGTGTAACTGACTGATTAAGTGTATCATAGTGAATACATGGCTTAGTGAGTAATGTTTAAATATGTAAATATCTGTATCAGTCTCTCACTTTGTGTATAAGTGGCTGCATGGGTTGGTGAGTAGCTACATGGTTGTCTATATAGGTTATTAGTTGTTTTTTTGAGTATCAGTCTGAGTGTCTGCTTGGTTCGGTGGGGGGTATTACGTAGTGCATAGGTGCATGAATGAGTGACTCACTGTTTGCATGTGTTGAAGACAGCATGTGTGCAGGACTGTATGGGTGGATGAGTGTGTGTATGGGTGTGTTAGTGAGTGAATGACTGTCTCAACAGTGTCTTTATGAGTAACTACATATGTTTTAAACTAGTATATGTGACTATTGGTGTATATAAGTGAGTATATGTGAGAGTGAGAGATTGAAAGAGTTCCTGTATGAATAAGTATGTGTTTCTATAAGTGATTGTTTAAAAGACTAAGTATGTGTAAGTTTCCGTAGAAGTAAGTGTGGTGGTGTGTGTATAACTGTATATGCAAGTAAATTTATGTTTGATTCTTTATTAGCATGAGTGACTATGTGTGTGAGTAACTCTATGGATGAGTGGCATTGTGTAACAGGATGTACAGGTGTATGAGTACATATGATGAGTGAGTACATGTATGAGTGACTGTATAGGACTGTTGGTGAATGAGTGGATGTGTATGTGGATCTTAGAATTACTGAAGAGGTTGTTGTAACTGGTATTGGTATGTCCATTGTTTTGAAAATTGTACTCTCTATTTTTGAATGTGTGTATCAAAGTTTATATTAGGGTGAGAGGAGGTCTGCCACTCTATCACAAGGATGATGTCATCAGTGATGTCATCAGTGATGTCATTTGAGATGTCATCAGTGATGTCATGAGTGATGTCACTGACCATGTCATGAGTGATGTAATATGTGACGTCATCAGCAGTGCATTGCGGGCGCGCGAGTTATAGTTAGCGAACTAACTATAACGGGGGAATTTCAATGGTTTTGTACAAGTGAAAAGTCCAGCTGACTATAACACCCCTGAAACCTATGTTTTTTTCAGTGAATTTCTGAGGTTTTTTAAATGCTAATTCCTAACTATAACGTGCCTGAAACCTGTGTTTTTTTCTGTGAATTTCAAAGGTTTTTTAAATGCTAATTTCTAACTATGCCTACAGAGATAGGACATGTGAAGAAAGAAGAAAAAATGCACAGAAAGAAAAAAAAGAAGTGCAGAAAGAAGCAACAGAAGTCCACAAAGATGAAGAAAAGTGCAGGAAGAAGGATAACGTGCAGAAAGAACAGAAAGAAGAGCAGAAAGAATCCTTGTTGCAAAATCATCCTGTACCCTCAACTTTTTCAGACGGATACTGGTGGTAACTGAGTCTGACTAACCAGTCCTAGAGCCAGTGCTATGTTAAAAGACACTTAGAATACAGTGAAAACACCTACATACACTAGGGAACATTATGCGTTGGGGTCCCCCTGTGATTAGCATGACCTCTTCTGTAAGCCCCTAGTATATAATAGGGCAGGGGGATTAAAACTACCTCTTAAAACAGGCCACAGGGCGTTTTTGCACATGTTAACTCAGGCCCCGTCCCCTCCCTTCACCACTGTGTAAACACGCCCGTTTTTAGTTGGGAGATTAAGTTCATTTGAATCCTGAGGGTCCCTAGGGTCCAACTAGCCCACTAGGTACCTCCAGTAAGTGCCACAGAGCTGCATTGCAGAGAGGTGTAAAAAGTGGCACAGCCTGGACCACCTCTCTGCAATGCAGCTCAGTGGTGCTTACCGGAAGCACTTGGTGGGCTAGTTAGCCCCCAGGGGCCCTCAGTATTGAAGGGAAATGATATCCCCAATTTAAAACGTGCCATAGTGCGTGTTTGCACACGTCACCTCAGGCCCCGTCCCCTCCCTTCACCACTGTGTAAACGCACCCTGTGGCTGTTCTAAGTTGAGAGATTAAGTCCCCTTGAATCCTAAGGGTCCCTAAGGTCAAACTAGACCACTCGGTACCTCCAGTGAGTGCCACAGAGCTGCGTTGCAGAGAGGTGTAAAAAGGGGCTTGGCCTCAGAACACCTGTCTGCAGCGCAGCTCCGTGGCGCATACTGGAGATGCCTGTTGGGCTAGTTGGCCCTCAGGGACCCTCAGTATTGAAGAGGAATTAATTCCCCAAATTACAACTCGCCAGGGGGCGCGTTTGCAGAGTGCTGCAAGGAGGGGGCGTGACCTCCTGCACGATGCCAGTCTTTTATTTATTTTAATTTTTTAAGAAGGGGGTCTGTGTGGTTCCCCTTCTTATTCTAATTTATTGGCCCTGATGACCCCATCCCCCAGGGCCTAAATATATTTTTTTGACCCCAATCCCCAGGGCCGGCCACTGTTTTTTAGTATTTTTAAAAAATATATATTTATAGATACACCTAGGACATGCTGGACAAACCGTACGTACCTATCACCATTTGAGTGATATTCATTAAAAGGCGACTATGCATACAATGAATCCACGTGGAATGTATTTACACCACTAGTAAAGCTCTGACATGTCTGATGCCCTACCGTGCCTAATCCCGGTAGACACCCTTGTCGTTTATTTATACAAACATGGGTAGCTATTGACGGGCACATTTAATACACATGCACACCAAGCCATTCAAAGGGGATTCGACAAAAATTTGCCCAAAAATATGTAAGAAACCCCCCTCACGGTTAATAAAACACACATCCACTGCCGGATGTGTAATACTTTTTATTTTACTCTCTGGAAAGGGGACGAACATCACTTGAGAGTCACAGCGCGCTCCTGGCAGAGCCCAATGCTGTGTTACACCCACCATTGCCTGCTGAGTGCCACACACCTCTGTGTTGTATTCCACCAGCTAGTGCATATGCTATGACACTCTCTAGCCCATGTGCACTGTAACACCACCCCGTGAATATGTCATGCCACACTTCTCTTCGCACGGGTTATATTTCCCCATCTAACGTGCCTTCCTCGATGCCTATGTTATAACACACAGTGCTATGCCATACATATTACAATCTGGGATCCATATCTTTGTCACAGTGCATATGCAACGTTACACTCCCCAGCACATATTTTATATTACAACTTTAGAGACTAGTTAGGTTACACAACACTGCCCTGTGCATATTACACTCCAAGGCGCACATCGCATAGCACGCGCTAGTGCCTGTGCTATCTCGCGCTCTCCAATGAATCTGTCATTGCGCACAATGTATTGCATATTATATTTCACGCCCGGTTCATCTTCTATCACACTTTTTGGTGCATAGTTTATACCATACACTATATCTAGTTTTCATTTTCAATCGTGCTCTCAGGACTATGTTCTATATAACACTGTGTTCACCTACCCTTTTCACGGGCATTACATTTTGCGATAGGGGGTGGAGGGTCAGGGGGTGTTTCTGCCAAGTGAGCCCGGAGTCACAGTCACAAACGTCCTCTTCTTCCTGAATAAAAGTGAGATTATGCTGCATACTTGTTCATATTTTAAGTAGTTCGCACAGACACACGTTTTAAAAACAATAAAGTTCCTAATACCCGCCTTCTCTGAACAGTTAACTTGCTGCCCCATCCCCCTCCTCCCTATCCTCTGTTGTGTGAATCCATGGACTAGCCTCCTCCCTCCTGGCATGCGTGGTCTGATGTGCTGCCACTGCCCTCAATTTAGTATGATGTACCAGTCCCCTCCTCCTGCCCTCCATTGCCCAATTCTATGCCCCATCATTGACCTCCTGCTTAAACTCTGTGCTTAGCTTGCTGCCCCTATTCTCCTTCCCCCTGCCCTCCGATGTCTTTGTGCATGCCCCTGCTCCATCCTTTTTGCCCACCATGTTCCATGGACCTGCCACTCCTATCTACTCTGAGTGTTCTGTTGAGCTGCTACTCCCCTCCCACCTGCCTAGCATTGTCAGATGACTGTAACCTGTCCCTGCCACCTCCACCCTGCCTGTCCACATGCCATGCCCCTATCCCCTTCCTCCTGTCCTACATGGTCCTTTGTACTGCCACACCCTTCTGCCCTCCCTTGGTCTGTTGTGCTGCAACTGCTCCTCCTGCCTGCCCCATGCGGTCTGTTGTGAGGCCCCTTCCCCTGAACTTTCTTGTCCCTTCTATCCTCCATCGTCCTTTGTGCATGCCCCTGCACCCTCCTTCTTGCCCATCATAGCCATTGTGCTGCCACTAATCCTCCCACTTGCCATGCATGGTCTTCTGTGCTGCCATGGCCCCTCCCACCTTCCCTGTGTGGTCAGTTAGCTGCCCCTGACCCCCTCCCACCTTCCCTCCATGGTCTGTGTGTATGCCATCACAGTCTCACTGTTGCTCTTCATGGTGTGTCTTGCTTCTAGTGCCCATCCTGCCTGACCTCCATGGCTATCTTGCTGCTCCTGCACTGCCCCCTTGCCCCCAGCCCTCTGTTTACATGTGCAGACCCCTACTCCCTCCCTCCTGGCTTGTCTGTTCCATTGTAATGCCCCTGATCCGTCCCTCCTGCCCTTTATGGTCTCTTATGCTGCAGCTTTCTCTCCTGTCTGACCATTATGGTCAGCTAGCTACGATTGCCTCTTGCCCCTCTGTTCTCTGTTGTCCATGTGCATGGTCCTGTCCCCTCCCTCTTGCTTTCTATGGATTGTTGTGCTGCACTCCCGTCCCGCATGCCCTGTGTGGTGTATTGTGCTGCTGCAAACCCTGATGCCTGCCCTGCAGGGTCAGTTTGGTGCACCTCTCCATGTCCCTCCTGTCCTCTGTTATCCAAGTCCATGTCCCTACCCCATTTCCTTCCATGATCCAATGTACCATACTTGCGAACATTTTGAAGTTGGTAAGAGGGAAATTTTGAAAAAAAACTGGGATATTGATTTTCCCCTTTGAGTTACATTGAAAAAGAGGAGATTGTAGACAGGAGACAGATCAAATAAAGCCCATTTGAGCTTAAAAAGATTGGACGTTTCCTGGCTGAATCGGGTCTGTTGGCATGTATGGTTGTACTACCATTGCCTCTTCCATCTGCCCACAATGCTCTATTACATTGCCACAGCCTCTCTTGCAAGTCCTGTATTGTTGGTTTGTTGCCCCTGCCACCCTTTCCACTGCCCTCCATAGTCTGTTGTGCTGCCACGTCCCTTCCTGCCTGCTCAGTGTGGTTAAATTGTTGCCTTTGCACCCTCTTACCTGCCTTCAATTTTCAGAGTCCGTGCCCCTGGCCTCTGCCTCTCAACAGTATCCTAATGAACAACTAGATTGCTAACATTCTATATTTATTACAAAAGTGTGGAACGCCTGACGTCATCTTGATGTAATCAAAACTGTAATACCTAGAGCATTTCCTTTAGAAATTACATTTATGAGAGGGTCTTATTGGCATCAAAATTATGGTTAGTGCTCTAAAAGACTAAAATAAGGACATATTTACTGAGTTTTCAAATAGCGACAAAGCACTTTTAAATTATTTGTTATCTTTATGTATTTTTTAATCCAGTTGACCACTTGATTAAATGTTGCACTTAGGGGAGAGGATGTGGTGTTACTTCCAGAACTGCAGACTTTGCAACTGGGGAACCAGGTTGGAGTTTCTGCTTCAGCTCGACATTCTGTGATTCTGGTCAAATCACTTAGTCTCCCCATGTCTACAACCAAAATGAATTTGTTCTTGTGTGATGTAACCAATGCTCATGTAAAGCACTCCAATACCTGACAAGTATGCACTATATAACACTGCAAAAACACAAAATATTAAGTGTTTTGCACACTTCTGTCATTGGGCTATATTTGGGCTACATCTGGGTGATTTTGGGCTACATTTGGGCTCTTTTGTCTCCGGTGGCCATCTTGGGAGATTTATTTGTTATGAAGTTTCCTAATATCCTCATGTACTGCAGTCTCCTCAGTAGGAAATGCTTTCAGTTTTTTACTTTGATTCCATCATGAAGGTATTCAGATATGTCACACATTTGCCATAAATTCTGAAAGTTAGCACTCTAGTTGCTCATTAGATCACTGTAGTAAAACTACTGTTCACCATGGAAGTCTGCTCCTGGTATTAAAAGTGCATGTTTCAGTCTGCATGTCAGAATTTTTTAATGAAATAGAAGAGGATTTGAGAAGTCACTCAAAAGGTGCCCTCATTTTCTTTCTGCAGCATTAATCATAATTTCTATGGCAAAATGAACCCCCTCATTGTGTTCCTTTTTAAATTAAATGTTTTAAGTGTTACCAGTTTATTCCAATCAAGATGGCTTCAGGTGTGCCATACTTTTGTCATAAGGAAGACAGTAAGCGCTCTAGTTGTTTTTAAGAACACTCTGGGACATTCTGTCATTGGGCTATACTTGGGCTACATCTGGGTGATATTTGGGCTACATTTGGACTCTTTTGTCTCTGGTGGCCATCTTGGGAGACTTATTTGTTATGAAGTTTCCTAATTTCCTCATTTACTGCAGTCTCCTCAGTAGGAAATACTTTCAGTTTTTTACTTTGATTCCATCAAGAAGGCATTCAGATGTGTCACACATTTGCCATAAATTCAGAATGTTAGCACTCTTTTTGCTCATTAGATCACTGTAGTAAAGCTACTGCTCACCAGGGAAAACTGCTGCTGGTATTGAAAGTGCATGTTTCAGTCTGCAGGTCAGATTTTTTTAATGAAATAAAAGAGGATTTCAGAAGTCAAAATGTGCCCTAGTTTTTCTTTCTGCAGCACTAATCATACTTGTTATGGAAAAATGAACCCCCTCATTTTGTTCCTTTTTAAATTAAATGTTTTAAGAGTTACCACTTTAATCCAAGCAAGATGGCTTCAGGTGTGCCATACGTTTATCATAAGTAGGACTGTTAGCGCTCTAGTTGTTCTTTGGAACACTCTGGGAAGCTGCAGTAGAACACAAAGGAATCAACTGACAGTCTCTGCCCTTGTTGGATGTACATGTTTTACTGAGAATGTCAGACTTCATTCTCACATGACTGAGAAAGATAGTGTGAATTTACAGAAAATAAGCTCTCAGTTTAGCTTATAGATCACCCTCCAAACCTCTGTGGGAAAAGCATGAGAACATATTTTTCTCTCAATCATGATATCCCAGCAGAAGGCTTTTTCACATGGTGAAATCACCTTAGAACATACCACAATTCCCAAAATGAGTATGGTACCATCAACAAATGATTTATAATGTAACTAAAGTCTTAAAACCTTCTATTAACTGCAATGCTTTTTAATGAGGTGCTATCATGTATATTGGTCCCAAGATGGCTGCCAACACTTCTTGGATGAAGTGCTGACAGCCAATCAGATCTCAGGATGAGATGTGTGGTTAGGCTCCGCCCACATATATATATGATTTTACTTTTGATTTTCTCAGGAACTACTGAAGAGATTGACACCAGACCTGCAAAAGGCACTTCCCTGAGCTGAGTACTACCTCTCTGTCAAATTTCAAGTAATTCTATTCAGCCGTTCGGGCTGTACCTTGGACTGAAGGTCCCTATGGAAAATTGCATGGGGAAAACACGTTTTGGGACCCCCCTTTTTTCTCAGCCCCCGCCTGACGAATCCCCCCGAGACTTTCAGGGTAGGAGCGGAGCGGAGCGCCCCACCTATTTTGGAAATTTCGCGAGGATTCGTCAACTGGCGCCAAAGTTATTCCAAATAGAATGTTACGGATTTCCTATGGAAACACGGTCCTAACTATAACTATCTACTGGCGACCGCCAGTAGATAATATAGATAGATATATATATTACCTGCTGGCGGTCGCCGGTAGGTAGTTATAGTTAGGACCTAGTTTCTATGGAAAAAGTATTTTTTGTTTTCCCAATAACTTTGGCGCCGGTTGATGAATCTCCGTGAAATTTTCAAAACTAGTGATCGGCTCCGGTCAGCTCCTGTCTTGAAAGTTTCGGGGTGATTCGTCAAGTGGGGGCCTGAAAAAAGGGGGTCCAAAACACGTTTTTCCCATGTTATTTTCCATAGGAAAATTTAGACAAAGCTACAGGCCGAACTGCTCATCGGAATTACACCAAATTTGGCAAAAAGATAGATCTTGATTCAGAAAGAGACCTTTTTTTAAATGGTGTAAATCTGTTTAGTAGTTGCTGCGAAATTTAAAAAAGAAAAAGTTTCGATATCTATGGCTGCGTTGGATTAACGAACCCTCCCGACCACAAACTTCAATGTGATTGACTGCCAACACTCTAAACCAGGAAGTGTTGGCAGCCATCTTGTAAGAAAACCATAGAAAAACATTACAAAACAAGAAAAGGGGGCAGTGTAGAAACACCCTGACCCCCTAGGCCTGCTCAGGGGGTCCCACAAGGACCCCCAGGGCCCAAAAAAGCATTAAAAAAATATATATTTCAGCAGAAATCGCGATGGGGTCGGGAATCCCGCTGAAATTAATTAAAAAAAGGAAGCTCGGGCTCCCGGTCTTCCTTTAAAAAAAGCCCCCGGTGGGCCAGGTCCCAGGGGCACTTGCAATTTATTAGCGGGGGCCCACGGTAATGTGAAAAAAAATGCGTGGGGTCCCCATCCCCCCCACGCTGCCCCGGGGACCACCACCTCCCTGGGGCTTTCAGAAATAACTGGGCACGCAGTTATTAAGTCCCTTTAAATCCTGAGGGTACCTGGGGGCAAACTAGCCCACCAGGTACCTCCAGTAAGCACCACAGAGTTGCGTTGCAGAGAGGTGTAAAAAGGGGCGTGGCCTCAGACCACCTCTCTGCAAAACAAATGAAACAAAGCGTGGGCTCCCATGCTTCATTTCTTTAAAGCCCTGGGTGTGCCAGGTCGTTGGGTGCCCACCCCCAGTACATTGCTGTTTGTAATGACAGTGCTCTCGCTTCAAGAAGCAAAGCAGGATGGCTTTTGAGCAAGGGAAGATGCATGTTAGCAGCTCCCCTTGTTCAAAAGCAATGCCAGCTCCTGCAGGAGGCGGGTAGCTGGCTGGGACGGTGGGGGCATTGAGGCTCCCCCCACGGTTGCCAACTTGAGGGCTGACCCCGGGGGATGGGGTCCATGGGGCCAGAAGGGGCCCGGGAGGGGGCCACTCTGCCCCCGTCCCTTTTAATTAAAAAAACGGCAGGCCGGCCCCGGTGATGGGGTCCCTGGGGCCAATAGTGTGGCACCCCTTCCCTAGAAATACAAAAGGAGGCCATGCCCTGGGGGATGGGGTCCCCGGGGCTGAATTGGCCCAGGGAAGGGGATCACACAGCCCCCTTCACTATAAACAATGTTTTAAAAAAGGAAGCCATGCCACAGGGGATGGCGTCCCCACGGCGGAAATTGGCCTTAGGAGGGGGGCTGTGCAGCCCACTTTTATTTTTTTTTGTCTTGTTGATAAAAAAGGGGTCAAGCCCTGAGGGACAGGGTCCCCAGGGCCAGCCCCCTTCCAACAAAAACATACAAAAAAAGCTGGCATCTCACCAAGGCCCTCCCCCCTTCCTGCACCACTGTGCAAACCCGCCCCCTATTCCGTTGCAAGATGGGAAATTAATTCCCCTTCAATACTGAGTGTCCCTGGGGGCCAACTAGCCCACCAGGGACCTTCAGTAAGTGCCACACATCTGTATCTGAGAGATGGTCTGAGGCCACACCCCTTTTTACACCACTCTGGAAACGCGCCTCTTGGCACACTGTTGGTGGGGCGACGAGGTCCTCTCTTGTCCTGAGGACTTCATCCCCTGAGCAGCTGTGCGCCACGAGTCATGTTTGCAGAAAAAGGGGGCGCGGCCTTTGAGCACACTCAGCAATCTAGCTGTAAGGGGCTTACTGGAGGTCACAGGTGGGCTCGTTGGCTCCCAGGGGCCCTCAGTATTCAAGGGGACTTAATCCCCCAACTTAGGACACGCCAGGAGGGGCATTTGCAGAGTGGTGGAGAAAGGGGGCATGGCTTGTGTCCAGCTTTCAGCAATCCGACTATCTGGGACATACTGGAGGTATCTGGTAGGCTAGTTGGCCCCTAAGGACCCCCAGCAGCGAAGGGGACTTCAATCCCCATCCAAGAGCGCGCCAGGAAGTGCGTTTGCAGAGTGGTGGGGAAAGGGGGCATGGCCTGCTATGACAACTTAGCAATCCTGCTGTGTGGGACTTACTGGAGGTAATAGGAGGAGTAGTTGGCACCCAAGGATGTCCTTGAGGGCCATCTACCCCTCTTGTTACCTCCAGTAAGTCCCACACAGTGGGATTGTTAAGAAGTCTTCGGCAGCCATGCCCGCCTTTCTCCACCACTCTGCAAGTGCGCCTCCTGGCAGAATACGGGATGGGGGAAGAAGTCCAATTTACTCCTGAGGGACTTTGGGGCCAAGAAGCCCTCCTGATACCTCCTGTAAGTGCTGCACAGCATAATTCCTGAGTGCTGGTCAGAGGCCCAGCACCCTTTCCCTACCACTCTGCAAACGAGACTACTGGTTAAAGAAGTGTTTGCAATGTAATAGGTTTCACATTTGCGAGAGTTAGAGCTATTGGCAATGTAAATGTAAAAGTTTTTTAATGTTTTTTAGAGTGAAGTGGCTGTACGTTGTGTGTAGTGTAATTATGTGGTAAGCTGTGTAGTGAAATTATGTGGATAGAAAGTATGTGGTATTTATTTTATAGAATTTATGTAGAGTGGGATTATGTGTTATGGAGAGTAAATATGTGGTATGGTAGTCTGTGTTGTAGAGTGGTAATATCAGGTTTGGTCTTCCTCATTTCCATAGAAGCTCAACTATTAACTCAATGAGACAAAAAAAAAGAAGGAATCACCAAGGAGCACTTCTGGACCTAGTCAGAGGTATGAGCAGGGCCACTGGAATTATGCAACTGTTTGGCTACACCGACTTTCGCACAAATATACAATTTCCGCATTAGCCACATAATTCATCATCTGCTCCTTAATCTGCAGATTTGAAAAAAAAGCCTTGTTTCTGGCTCAAACGTTACACAAAATGCAGCGATAAGTGTTACAGCGTGGTGGAAGGCCATTTGCACAACGAGAATGGTCACCTGTTACTTATTGCTAAATGTGGGTGTTAAATTGGTACTAATGGTATGGAAACTGAAGGACGGGGCCCTCTAGGGCCACGCGGGTCATTTACAACCACCTGCTATGCCTTCCCCAAAATGAAGAGTTGGTCAGACAGTAGAGAATACAAACTTACTTTATTCAGTATATACTCTGCAGAGGAGCCCAGTCAGGCCTTCACCCTAAGATGTCTGCTGAGGGGACTGATGCCCCAGGGTACGCTAATACATAATAAACCCTTCTGGAGACTTCAGCCACGCCTCTAATGGAAAGTTACCGGCTTGAGCCTGGCATGAACAAAGGAGGTACAGAGGTGAGCTAACAACTGCGAGATGGGTGCACTATCAGTACTCCAAGGCCACTGTGCCGAGTCTCAGGGTCTCCTAACATGGGAGCAGAGCTACACATCGAGATTGGAATGCAGAGAAAGAATCTTGGTTCATTCACAAGTCGGGCTACATCTTTGAACAGGAGAGAAAATAATAACGAAGTACAGTGTTTTGCTGAGGCAAGCGAGAAGAGAAGTAAGGCCCAAGCAGTCGTCTATTGATTGCGAAATACAAAATGGAGTCACACAAACTAACTAAGCTTACATGTTGCGAGGATAACTCAGTGGGTTGCATAACATGAATACAAATAGCATCTTTTTAGCCACATATTGCCTACCTAACATAGCATGTGTAATTGCACAACGGGAAGGGGAGTTTCAAACCTAACAAAGCCACTCATGCTTCCTTCTGCACCTCTCTGTGTGCCTTTCTTGCCTCTTTCTGCATTTCTGTTGCATCTTTCTGCACATTTCCTTCTTTTTCTGCATGTCTGTTGCACCTTTCTGCACCTCATTTGCTTTTTTTTGCACCCTTCTTCCCTCTTTCTGCACCTCTTTTGCCTTTTTGTGTACCCCTCATATCTTTCTGCACCTTTTTTGCCTCTTTCTGCACCTCTGTTCCTTCTTTCTGCACTTCTTCTTTTTCTTTCAGCTCCTGTCTTGCTTCTTACTGTACCCCTCTTACCTCTCTCTCCACCCCTATTCCCTCTTTCTGCACTTCTGTTGCTTCTTTCTGCACTTATCTTGCTTCTTTCTGTACCTCACTTGCCTCTTTCTGCACCTCTATTGCCTCTTTCTGCAGTTCTCTTGCCTCCTTCTGCACTTCACTTGCCTCTTTCTTTAACTCTCTTGCCTAACATTGTGTACCTCTTTTGCCTCTTTCTGTACCACACTTGCTTCTTTCTGCACCCTCTTCCCTCTTTGTGCAACTCTCTTGCCTCTTTCTATACCTCTGTTCCATCTTTCTTCACCTGTCTTGTCTCTTTCTGCACTCTTTGTGCCTCTTCCAGCACCTCTGTTGCTTCTTTCTGCAGTTGTCTTCCTCTCTGCACTGCTCCTGCCTCTCTCTGTACCCCCTTGCCACTTTGTACACAACTCCTACCCCTTTCTGCACCCTCTTGCATCTTTTTCCACCTCTGCTGGTTCTTTCTGCACCTCTTTTTCTTCATCCTGCACTTCACATGCCTCTTTCTGTACCCCTCTTGACACTTTCTGCACCTCTGGTGGTTCTTTCTGCACTGCTCTGGCTTTTTCCTGCACCTCTGTTCCAAATTGTTGTATCCCTCTTGCCTTTTCCTGCCCACCTGTTCCCTCTTTCTGCACCCCTTTTGCCTGCTTCTGCAACTGTCTTGCATCTTTCTGCAGTTCTCTTGCCTCCTTCTGCACCGCACTTGCCTCTTTTTGCACCCCTGTTGTTTTTTTTGCAATGCTATTGCTTCTTTCTGCACCTCTCTTGCAAATGTCGGTACCTCTCTTGCCTCTTTCTGCACCCCTTTTATCTGTTTTGCACCTTTCTTGCCTCTGTCTGCACCTCTGTTTCCTCATTCTGTACCTCTTTTGCCTGTTTCTGTAACTCACTTGCCTCTTTATGCAGTTCTCTTGCCTCCTTCTGCACCTCTGTTGCTTCTTTCTGCACTTATCTTGCCTCTTTCTGCACCCCTTTTGCTTCATTCTGCACTTCTCATGGTACTTTCTACACCTGTCTTGCTTTATTCTGCACCCCTGTTGCTTCTTTCTGCATTCGTCTTCCCTCTTCGTGCAACTCTCTTGCCTCTTTCTGTACCTCTCTTTCCTTTTTCTGCACACCGCTTGCCTCTTTTTGCACCTCTGTTGGTTCTTACTGCACTTCTTTCCTTCTTTCTTCACCCCTCCTGCCTCTTTCTGTACCTCTCTTGCCTCTTCGTGCACCCTCCTACCTTTTTCTAAACACCTCTTGCCTCTTTTTGCACCTCTGTTGGTTCTTTCAGCACTGCTCTTGCTTCTTTCTGCACCTTCCTTGCCTCTTTCTGCTTTCTGTTAGTTAAAATGTATCATTTAAAAACCTTTGAAATTCACTGAAAAAACCATACGTTTCCTTTGATACACCCACTCTACCATTTTCAAAACCATAGACACACCAATACCAGTTACTACATACCTATTCACTGATTCCTAGGTCTACACACACGTCCACTCATTCACCAATACTGTTACTCATACATGCAGTCACTTATCAATACAGCACTATCATTTGCACTCATACACCTATACAGACACTTACACATCACCACTCATCCATAGAGTTACTCACACACCTAGTCAATCATGTCCAGAATCATTCACACTCCAATTTACTCACCTAGGCAGTTATACACAACTGACAGACTGATACAGACATTTACACAGTTTACTCACTAACCCATGCATTCAGTAAGACATGTTTAATCACTCACTTATACAGTCAGTCACGCACCTGCTAAATCATCTATAAAGACACCCATACACCCACTCATACTTCAATACACCTTGGCATATATAAATATAAAACATATTTAAACCTTACAGAAACACACAGTCACTGGATGATGTCATCAGTGATGTCATTTGAGATGTCATCAGTGATGCCATCAGTGATGTCACTGACCATGTCATGAATGATGTAATATGTGACGTCATCAGCAGTGCATTGCGGGGGCGCGAGTTATAATTAGCTCAACTAACTATAACGGCCGAATTTCTCTGGTTTTGCATGAGTGAAATGTCCAACTAACTATAATGTCCCTGAAACCAGTGGTTTTTTCAGTGAATTTCAAAGGTTTTTTAAATGATAAATTCTAACTATAACAACATTTACCTTGTGCAAAACTAGTGAAATTCAGGAGTTATAGTTATTTGACCTGACTATACCTTACCCCCCCAATGCACTGCTCATGACCTCACATATTACATCATTCATTACATGGTCAGTGACATCACTGATGACATCATCCAATGAGTGTAAGTGATTCAGAAAGATTTTCTGAGACTTAAAGATATATACTAAGCTACAGCATAAGAAAAATTAATATTCTTCTGTTGTAGTAATTAGTCATACTGAGCAGCTGTGTGACTGTCTTTATCAGTGGATGTCTGAGTGGTTGTATGGGATGTGCGTGGCTGTAGAAATGTGTTAGTGGGCATGTGAGTAGTTGTAAGTGTGAATGAGCGGCTATGTGAGTCGCTGCATAGGGGTATGCGAGGGTGTGTGACTGTCTGTGTGGTGAGCTAGTAGCTGTGTGAGTAGCTATATGGGTAAGGGAGTGTGAGTGGCTGTAGGGACGAGTGAACAGCTGTTTGAGTGGGTGTATAGGTAAGAGAATGGGTGGGAGTGGCTGTGTTAGAGAGTGAATGACTGTGTGAGTGGCTGTAAGGATGAGTGAGTGAATGGGTATGTGAGTGGTTGTGTGGACATGTGAATGGGTATGTAAGTTTTTCTGTTGGTGTGTGAGGTGCTATATGTATTTGTAAATGTTAGATTACTAATCCTACTCCAAATCAAGCAATAGTAGGGAAATTGTTGAACTCTGGAGATATTCGATGTACTTTGCCACTCCTCCATTATCAAAATCAGGAACATTGTTGGACTGGAGAATATCAGCGAAAGTGCTAGACATGGAGGGGTGAGGTTTACTATTCCTATTCCAAATTAAGTAACAGTAGGGACAGAGTTGCACACTGGAGGGGTTAGCTTTATTATTTCCACTCCAATCATAGTAGCCCCAGGGAAAGTGTTTGACATTGGAGGGGCTAGTTTTCCTATTTGAGATCCAATCTAATCAACATTTATTCCTTAGGGGAGTTGCTATTCCCACTCCACTGTATTTAAACGCAAGGAACGTTTTGGATTAGGAAGGATTAGGCACAACATTCTAATCCTAATCATTTTTCAAAATACATTTAAATACCGAACAAAAATAAAACAATTAAAACCTATTCAAAAGAAAATAATGCATTATAACTAAATACAAATAAATTCAATTAAAAAAGCAATACAAAATTGATTGAACACATATAAAACAAAGTAAATACACTTTCCTACCCACTACTCAAAAAAAAGAAGAAAAAAACACAAAAAAATATCAAAATAGTACATAAATAAAACAAATATATTGAAAACAAATAATAAATAGAACATTCATTTTAGCACATTTATTATAAAATGCACCTATTAATGAATTAACAATTAGTTATAATATGCAACAACTATTGGACATTACACATAATAAAATAAATAGTTTACATAATTAATTCTGAAGTTAATGTTTATTAATATAAAATCTCTAATTTGGAAAAAAAGAAATATTTTATTTTCTGACACTATTTTCAAACGAACCCAAGAACACACTACTAAATTCTGAATTACTAATCAAAATAATAATACACATTAAAAATCACTAAATAAACCTAGATAATTAAAACAATTATACGTCTATTATATTAAATGTACATTCAATATTAATTTGAAATGAAAATACTTAATTTATTATTAAAATAACTTGCCGCCCTATGCCCTTAAAATAATGAATTTTAAAAAATGTATTAAAAGAATTACAAATTAAAATTATACATTAAAAATCACAATATACACAAATCATTAAAATAATAATTAGCCATTAATTTAATTCCTATAGTTAATTTAAAGTAACTATTTATAATTAACATAAACAATAATTTATAATTGAAAAAATTTTGCATTTAAAACATGCCCCATTTTATTCCTCTTCAAATGCAACTTATGAATTACTAATTAAATTAAAAATGTACACATTGTTATAAATAATATTAAAATAATTATAATAATACTGTTTGCTAAATTTAATAGCATAAGTGATAGCCTGCACTGGCTAGGCAATTGCTCCAAAAATATAACATGCAGCACTCTCTGGAAGAGGGCAAAGGCATTATGCTGTTAAGGATTTTCCATAGGCGCTTGCAGTTCACCTTCAGTGACAGGCCAACCCAATTTTTAAGAACTGTTGAAAAGCCCCCTTTCCCTACCTTTAATAGGCTCCTCCCTTTAATGAGTCTGGATAATAAAATTGACTCCCGGACCTTTCTCTCATTCCTCCAACTATGTAATTGGGGAACAATCTTTGCCTGTGTTCCAAATTGTAATCAAAGAGAGCTCAAAACAGGATTCTGTTCTAAGATTTGCTAGTTGGAATATTGCAGGAATTAAATCTAAACTGTCAGATGCAAAATAGCTCAATTTAATTAACCAGTATGGCATGGGAATATTGTAGGAAACTTGGATGCTCAAGTTGTATTTTTTTAGATGGCTATGAGTGTTTTTGTGTACAAGCCAAAGCTGTTAGAGGGCAGAGAGCCCACGGAGAGCTAGCTACCTTGATTTGTATCTACAAAATGCTTAAAGTTGCTGCTGTCTCTGTGAGGCTTGGGGGGGATCCAGGTTCTGTGGGTTGTGTATTGTGGTTTTTTTTTTAAATGATTCTTTATAAGTCTTTGTACAACAACATTGCCAAATTGAGTCACTGTTCAAGGTGATATCTGTATTAGAGGCAACATTTTAACTTGGGTTGGATGGGGATTTTAGTGGCAAGATAAGTCAGATACTTGATGATACTGATACTTCTGGGAGTGATGATACCCCCTCTGTTTTCTTGAGACTGATGAGAAGAGTCAGAAATTGATTAAAGGTCTGGGGTAGTCTGATCTTCTTAATTTGGGGTCTATGCAGGAGCAACAGTTTGACCAAAAGCCATCTTTTGTGGGATGGGTAAAAGGGTCAGTAATTGAATATTTATCTATGTTGAGGCTCTTGGGGAAAGTAGTGAAAGCAGGTGTAGTCATGGATACCTGCTATAGTGACTATAATCCATTTTTTCTTTCGATATGTTAATGCACATACATGATTTGAATATAAATGAATTGGGCTAAACTTGACTGAGCACCAAGGATAAAGGGCTCAGAATTAAATGGTGCAGCGTCTCGATTTCCTACCTGCACATTCTCGTATTGGGGCAGCCCAGAGTATGCTTATGGCTTCTCTACTCATAATAGATTCCCCCCAGGCGGGGTCTTAGAAGCATTTCACTCCTTAATTAATTCAGCTAAGCAGATCATGTACCATCTTTGAGGCACCAGAAGACCGGACAAAATCCAGTAGTTTGACAATAACTGTAGAGCTGCTAACTTGCGATTGAGAGTGGCTCTTAATGTCCAGACAAGGATTCAAGAGGATATTTCCATTTCTTGAGCCCAAAATAGACTAGCCATTAAGGAGAGGAAACACACTCTGAAAGAAGGGCCTTGGACCGTCTGATGGGCACCTGTAAAACGGGAGACACTAAAAGGTTCTGGGACGTAGTTAAGGGGAAACAATTGTCCACAGGTACTACTGAGAACTTAGGGACCCATATATCCTCAGAACAGTGGATGACCCATTTTAGTAAAATCTATTCAACTGACTATAGTGGGCAACTGACAGTGTTGAAGTATCACCCACGTTCTCATTGGATATTTGGTTTGAGCTGGAGTCAGCGCTGCAATCTGAGTCAGCCCTTCCAAAAACATCTGTATAAATTGAACATTCCTTTTTGGGGCCCGCTAATTGTGAACATCCTTAATGCAGCAGCTATTTAAGGCATTCCCAAGGCATGGAAAGTTGTTACAATCGTACCCATTTTCAAAAAAACTAACTAGGTAGGACCCAAGCTGTTATTGGCCTATCTCTTTGTTAAAGTCAATTGTTAAAGTGGTGGGCAGAATTATTCTGAACTGAATAGATGAGGAGGCCATGTTCAACAATATCCTTAGTCCTGACTGCAGACACTCAGTGAAGAGCATGTGGGGGTGAAGAGGAATCTCTAAGTCACATATTGTGCATCTGTGAGAAACTACACACTTTGAGAATATACTGGCTTTGCCCCATCTGGGGTATCTTAAAATCTTAAATATACTAACATGTCAAGTTGCACTGATAGAGTGCATGAAAGGCGAATCAGTGCAGCTGGCGGCACGCTTCATGAAATACCTGTTTTCAGTAAAAGCCGTCCTGGATTCCGATAATCATATAGAACTATAATCCATAATGTTGTGCCAATTCTTTTAACTTCCCATTTTATTATAGTTGTCTAAATGGGGTCTAAACAGTTTAATCTCCAGAATAACAGGATGACAAACCCTCACATATTCTTTTATAACATTGGAAATTATGCACCTTGTACTGATTTTAACACGGCCTGATTGCAATGATTTTAATTAACTATACAATAAAAAATTATCTTATCCTAGCCCTGTCCAGTATGGGATTAAAGAAGGCTGGGGCACATTGGAGCAAAGTCTAGAGCAAAGTGTAAACCTAAATCAGATGATTTTTTAAATATGTTGTCAGCAAGCAAGGTACTGTCTATTTAGATTCTAGCGACTGAAGTAGTGCCTTCAACTGGGTGAACCGGTGAAAGATTTGGATTCTACTGGCTGATTTTGTAATGCATAAACCATGCTAGATTTTTTATGAGCTCCACACACAGATGTTACTGCTGCCATTCGATATGGACAGAAGGTGAAATGCACAGAATCCTTAAATCTTCCCTGATGAGTCAGGCAGGGGGGCATCTTGGCACCTCTTTTATTTTTTGTTTTATATCAACTGCTTCAATAACTTTCCATTGTTAAATAGGAAAGATATGCTTAAGGTAATCACTGTATTTGTTCTCTCCCTGATATATGCCGAGGATGCAGTTTTGTTATCTCGTACCTTGAATGGTCTTAGGGATTTGGTGGACCTGTTAGTTAAATTTATGGATGATATTGACTTAGAAACTAATATTGCTAAAACCCATTACATGGTTTGTGGGAGGTAGTCCTCTAAAATGAGGCCCCTTACTACCAAAGGGAACATTATCTCAAGGTTCAGTGCCTTTCCATACTTGAGGGTTACCTCCGACCAACATATTAATTGGTCTCCCCGTCTGGCTTTTAGAAACCAGCAATTTAATAAAGCGTGTGTTGCCCTTTTTAAGTGTTTGCTATCAATAGGAAGCAAACCAATGGTACATTTGCCCCAAATCTACAGAATGAAATGTTTGCCAGTTCTTACATATGGTGCTGCTATATGGGGCTATTCTAAAAATCTAAGATTAAAGCAGGAGCAGAATCAGTTCTGTAGCAAATTACTTAGGGTGGGCCCAGCTAGCCCAAGTTCTTTTCTCCATGATGAACTGAGTCTGGGTTATGTTGAAAATCATCTGGGTCTCAGTATGCAGTGGGGAACATACAATGTTTAACAGGGATGTGATTCAGGACTTAATGTCCTACTAGGTTGAATTTATACTAGGATAATCCTGGAGCTCAAATATTTACTTATTGCTTCTGTGACATAGGACCCACTCACTACCCGTGCTCAAAGGGAGGGGAATCACCCTAAGCCCTCCAAACCTTTCCCAAGATAACTGCAATCCTTAGCACAGGATTCATTGTACAAAAAAGAGTAATTCGTTATTTTCAGTTCTTTGTCTTTAATTCTCTATGCCCAGTCAACACATGTTTACTTCTGTAAACCGGAAGCTTCCAGTTTACAGAAGAGGACACGGTCGCAGGAGAAATCCAACACTGAAGCGTACTCGCTTACAGGAAATGACAGGGGAAACTGGAACCTCATAGCGATTTATTCTAGACTGGACGGAAGTCATTGGGATCATAATCCTTATATTAGGGGATAACAACACTGGAGCTATATACACACTTGAAGGAAGATAGACCAATACATGACCAGCTGGGTCAGAAGTAGATCTGGTGGAGAGGTGAGAGGAATTGAGTAAACTGGCGAGCCAGACAGCCCTGAAGAAGTCGCGGGGTACACCCATATCAACAAAACACTTGTTGGCTGGGTGTAGAGAACTAAAGACAAAGAATAGAAAATAACGAATTACTCTTTTTTTTTGTACAAAAATCAAGATTGTAATGTTTTGTTGATGCCATGTGGGTGCTAAGGATTGCAGTGATCATGTGATTCAGGACTGTCTGAATTGTGACCACAGGCACAAAATCCAGTGACTGTCTTATATTAAAATTTCAGCTAGTACGTTGAGATGCCCTGAATTGTATCACCCCCCCTCCCCCAGATCATTACTAAAAGTGATGGCAGGAAGATCACAGAGCTATTTATAAAATAGCCCATTGAGAGAAGAAAAACAGCACCTTTGGAAAAGTTGACCATGAGAGCTAGTAAGATCTTCCAAACTTGTGATGGACTCAAGTCTTACCTTGCTCTATTCAGAAATCCTTTGGAGAGATCACTACTCTCTAAAGTTGGACTAGGTGCAATGCGACATATATTATGTTTTCCTCCTGGGCAAAATGATCCCAAGTCCATCTTTTTCTGCCCCAGTGACGATAGTTCATTACTGACTTTGGTACATTTTATCTTATTTTGTAAAAGGTATGAATTTACCTTGAAGAAGATATCTGTTGTCCATTTTAACGTCAAAAGGTTTTTATCAATATATGCCTACTTTTCCCTATCTTCAGATGCTTGCTGATCCTGCCATTATAACTTCTGTAGGGTATTTTTTTAAAGTCCACTGTACCTGACCCTTGCACTGAATGAGTGTGTACTTTGTGTTATTAAGTAAATAACGGTTGTACGAATTTGACCCATACTGTGTCAATATACATTTTAATTGGGTTTTAAATAGCTATAACGGTTTGTGTAATAACTTTTATCTCTCTTTGTGATATTTGGATGTTTCTGTTTATGCTTTTAATTTTTTACTTTTTTTTATGATTCTTACTTAATAATTGAAAAAAGATATCTCATTCTACTCATTAATAAACACAATTTATACCAATTGTATTAAAGTAAATAATTGCATATACAGCAATATTTTTTAAGAAAAACAATAAAATATACTTTAAAAAACGATATTCCTACCCTTTATATTTTGTTCCTTTATATTTTTGGCTTAATATTTTTGATATGATATTTTTGCTATTCAATATTTTTTAAACAATATTCTTATCATTAACCTCAGTAGTTTGTAACAAAACACTGTATATGGGGACTGTGGGCCAAATATACATATATATACATTTGCGATTACCTAATAGTGAATTTTTACGATTCGCTATTAGGAAACTGCAAACAACTGTGCACAACAGAGTGCTTTACTCTGTTTGTGATTCTTAGTGGGGGACAAATTAACCTACCTCATTAATATTCATGAGGTAGGTCGCAGTTTGCTATCCATTGGGAATCGCTAAAACATTATTGCCTGCAGGGGACAGCAGACCACCATGTCTGTGTTTGCTTTTAAATGAAGCAATGTTTTCTTTTAAATGCAGCCAAAATCGGAATGCGTTTCAGAAATAAAAATGAAAAATGTTCTTTTCTTTTATAAGAGTAGGTAGTGCCCATGGGACCACTGCCTGCTCTTAAAAACAGTTTTTGCATATATTCACGGAGGGGAGGGGGTCCCTTGGGGACCCCTTGCAGTTTATGAATGGGTTACCACCTACTTGAAGCAGGTGGTAGAATGCAAACATTTTGTGACCCCATTTTGGTCACAAAACATTTACACATACCACTGTGAGTCGCTATTAGGAAGGGACACCCTTCACACACCCCTTCCTACTATCAAATTGCTAACCCATTTTGCGATTTGGTAATAGGTTGCTGGTACATGTAAAATAGGGGTTGGTGCATGTGAAAAGGCTTTTTTGTGGTCGCAAATGCCCCAATTACGACATCGGGCCATTTGCAACATCAAAAAACCTACGTAGTTCTAGCATCCACGCTCGGCCACGCTGAGCAGCTTTTTGTATTGATGGTGGGCTGGCAGTGGGATGGACATGGGAGCATTACTGAGACTGGCTCAACCAGCCAAGTGGTAAAAACCCCTACAAAAAAATGGTGTAATCACATCAAGATGAAAGCAGTGTAGACAGGAAAGTTAAGCAGTTAATAGCAGCAAAGCCTCTTCTTACAACAGCATTCATTGAAGAGCTGCTTTTGTAGTGTCAGTGCATATCTCTAAAACATTGGTCCATTGGGATTCTTTTCTATGAAACCCTTCATGTATGTATTAATGGCAATATATAACTATTCACAGTTTTTGATAATTATAATCAATGACAGGAAAGAAAACCCTTGTTTGTGCAATCAGTTCTCTGTATTCACTTATTTCATCATGAATTATCACATAGGTGTAACATATATTGTTTCATATTGAGTCCAGGCGGTGCAGTGCATGAACAAGGTGCGAAATGTGTTTAAGTACAAAATAAAAACAACTCCTTAAGGAGGTCCCAGGCCTCAATTTCAACAATAAAGGTTTGTCAACAAATATCAATATTCCTCTTTATAAATAGTCCAAACCTTGTGTTGATGTTTGACCCTCTAATTAATCTTAGTGTCTCCCTAGGACAAGCATCTCACTAGTAGGGCACCCACAACCAATTTGCTGGTGGTGTTTGTAGTCTTATTCAAGGTAGGACACTACACTACTCACTCCAATCATTTACATAGTTTTCATCAACTTCTTGTGGAATCAATCATTGAATATTTTTTAATTGAGGTCTGACTGGGCTTCCAGTAATTCTCACTTCATCCTGAGGACCTACATACTGAGGCGCCTTTTCCTCTCTCTTTAAATGATCATTCCTCTGTTCTCCCTTGGCCCTATTCCTCATTAGATTAGAACCTACGTGTGTGATGGTGTGCATGTTTGCGTGAATATGTACACACAAGCGTGTGCCTGCAGCTTATGCTAAGCTTTATTGAATGGGAAACGGCCTTAACAATGCGGGCAGAGCCACACGTGCCTTTCCCAGCAAGCCATACCACGCTTACCTTAACCACACATATGACTTAACCACGTATATGCCTTAACAACGCATATGCATGGTTAGGGCAATGCGCCGTCTAGTTGCTGAGCGCAGGCAAAGGAAAGGGAAGACAGGAAGCGGAAGGAATTTTGGGAATCGGGAGAGGACACAGGGACATTAGAGGGGCTGGGGCTTTGTCCTGGTGGTGTGGGGGTAGTTTTTCAGGGTGGGGGTAGGTTTAATGACTCACGAGGGGGTCAGGGTATTTTGTAAGGAAGGAGAGAGTTTCAAGACTTCAGGGCAGGCAGAAAAGGGACGGTTTACAAGCCAATTTAGGGATTTAGAGGGGCTGGAGGCATTTGTGGTTATCACCATGGGCTGGAACAAATCTCAGCAACTAACTGTATTAATATTAATGTTTTTTTCAAGGTATCAGGCAACAATTAACAGATATATGTTCTACCAAATTTAAGGATGAAGCAACAAGATAAATTTCTCATTGGGAAAACCCATATTAGTGTGCCTAATATAGATCAAGAAAGTAACTGGTGTAGTTTGCTTGACAGTTCAGCAACTCAGTGGACACCTCCTCATAACATCTAAGAAACTATTTTTGTACAACCTATTGGAAGCCTAGAGCAGAGTCTCTAGACACATAGGCCTGCATTGTAAATGCCATGGATTATTTAGGATCCCATGCAGACACTGTTTCAACAGGGATCACAATAACTAGTTATGCAAGTTTTACCACACCTGTTAATTCCCAGTAATTACTTGGTGCAGCAAAGTTTACAGCCCATGAATATCTTTGGCATTTAAAACCTGGCCTGCTGAAATTTAAATAAGGAAACAAATCTGAGCTAAGGCCATTCATATTTTACTGCAGGGTATGCCCTATTTTGTGGGTAAATCTCAGACTTAAACCGTGATTATGACGTTGGCGGTCCGACCGCCAGCCCGCAGCTGTGGCAGTCGGAAAAATGCCACCAAGCTGGCGGCGGCCCGTCCACCGCATTGAAAGTAAAATGCAGGGCTGGTGGTTTTGCATCCACACAGTCATGGCGGCAGCATGCTGTGGCTCTATGAAATAGATGCAGCCAATGCCAACCATGCTGCAATGCCTCTGGGCGTTTGGGCGCACTGTATTCCTGCAGCACGGTCTGCAGGAGAAACAGTGCACGGAAACGTGCTGATGGCATGGTGGCACACATAGGTGTCACCATGAACATATCTCCAGGGCACACTCAGCCTGCAGACATGAATTGCCCCCCAAAATCTTTCTTTCCACCAACTGTTTTATGGCAGTGTCCGGGCCATGAAAAACTCAGTGGAAAGGCAGGTTGTAATGGGCATGATCTTGGAATGGATGCTTGTTTGTAATATTGCTCCTGTCACTGTGGTGTGAGACCCTTCGCCATAAATCTATTGTTAATCATACACTATGTTAAACCATCCAGTCAGTATTTATGTGGGTTTTTAGGGAAACAAATCATAAAGGAGTTGATGTTTCTGAAAGTCACTAAAGCAACGGCCCAGTTATGCTTGGTGGTTTCTCCAAGCATGTGATATGTGGGGATAAGTTAATATTTTTTTCTACCTGCATCTGATACCGATAGTGTACATTGTGGTTAGAAAGAGGAACAACTTTGGATTATATATTCAAGAACGTGTGATAACCATCGGAAAAGTAACTTAACGCAACCTCCAACATCGTAGTCTATCGTGGGAAATTTACGCCGTGTTAATCAAGTATTCACAACAGAATGGTACCATGCGATAGTCACCAGATAACGCGTCAAATGGCTGCGATAAAATCAACGGCACACCGCAAAAATGCGAAACATGAACACCAAAAAAGCGGCGATGAAGCCAATCGCGATACAAAAAGCAGCAAAAACCAGCGGCAGGCCTGCAAAGCCCACACGTCTGGCGGGAAAATGCACCATGAAAGCAACAAAAACAACATACCAGAAACAATCCAAATTGCGTAGCAACATGGATGCACCCTGACCCAGAGCAGAGGCCAACGCAAACCCCACAAGCCCCACAGACCACCAGCAAGGATCAACTGGGTTGGGGAAGGCCAAGGAGAAGAGGGAGAGGAAGACAGGGTGCAGTCCGCAGGAAAACAAAACCAGCGTCATGGAGGTGTCTGACCCACAATCAGACTACGGTGAATGCAGCCGGAGTGTCGAGGAGGCCAATGGAGGAGGCCAAGAGGTGCTGGCATGATGTGAAAACCTAAACCAGGCACAAATCCGCTGCCAACAGGAAGGCAGCAATGGTGACAGGAGGTGGGAGTCCTGCGCCACAGGAGGAGATGGAGGAAATGCAGGCCAGTCATCAGTGTGGAGACGGTGCAAGGAAGTGGGAGTACGGACACAGCTCGAGAGGACCTGACACAACAACAACAGGGTGAGGAATGAACAGGGACTGGGGGGACGGGGGAGATGGGCACAATGGCACACATGCACAACGAAGTGTAGCACACTGCACAACCACAATTACCCAGGGACATGTCCCCCATCCCCGTGGCACACTGCAGCACACACACATAGCAATCACAGCACATCCCATGACAATGTGGCACAAAGTGCAACACCCACACTGCAGAACAGGGGGCACAACCGGCTCCGCCCATGTGCAGAAACAGCCCAATCACATTGGACAGAGCAGGGAAATTTGAGACGCATATGTACGGGTACAACCTCACATCAGTCATGTAGTCCAAATGTCCACTGTTCCAACTCAAATTGCCAGCTCCGCCCAAACAGTCACAATGTACATTGCCACACAGTCTGCATGTCTGCAAGAACAATACGCCAACATAAATGTCAAAACAATGTTAACATGCATCTCTCCTTCACATTGCAGAGGGATAAACAACACCTCCAGCAGGGAAGACCAGACAACCCATCAATGATGCCAGAGATGGCCACCACACCTTCGACACCGACGGCCTACAACAGCCCATGGATATCCCACGCAACCCACCACCAGGACAAGGGCAGACAAGCTACTTAGAGGACAACACAGCCTCTGCAACAGACCACAAAGCATGAAGCACCCGCAAGCACGGCTTGCTCACAACACTTCAACAACCCACACATGGCACCCCAATGCCAGGTGTCAGAACGCTAAAAGGAGGTGGCCCAACAGGTGCGAGTGTGGTTCGAACCCATGGAAGGCAAACTAGAACACATATGTGGGTGTCCATTACCCTTTAGGGACCACCTACACCCCACAAGAGAGATCCACACTACCATAAAGACACATGCAGATGCACATTCCCAGTACAGAACCTCGACCAGGGGCACGCACACATCAGTCACACACCCACGCTGGCTCTGCATACGACGGCCCAGTCCACTTCCCTTACAAATTAAGTGGGTGACGACAAAGCTACATGTCCATGCTCTAACCCACTGGCTGCCGTGGCATGTCGGCGTCCGCTGTACACAGCACAATGTAATGTCGAACGGCCTAGGCTCCCATGCATACAACAAGACCACAGGGACACACGCAGATATCATATAGAACTGGCTACCTGCATGTGTGTCCGGCCCCTTTATTGGTAGGGCCACATGTACAGTGATGCCTGTGCTGGATGTGTGTGGGGTGAGTGCAAGCCAGCTCTCTGTGAGTTGTTGATGCTGGCAACAAATACAACAGTGAACACTACGAATACGGAAACAGACAACACCAGCATTACAGGGACAACTGCGGAGCATCATGGAGGTAGCCAGAGGGCACACAATGAGCAAACAGAAGTGTCCGTGAGTTGCAGTGCACTGAGTTTGGGGCACTGATGCTGAGCGCGCTCATGTGAAGAAAATGTCTAGGATTGTGTCCCTTCGGGACATTCCTGATGAGCTGCAGTGGGGGGGTGTCTCACTTGCATCATCTTCCGCATCGTTGTCCCAGGTCTCCCAAACTGCCTGAGGTGACATTGCTGCATGAACTCTCCACAGTACATAACCAACACACTAATGGACGATGATTCGTGGTGCACTGAGTTAGTGGCACCTGGAGTGTTGAGCAGGGGATTAGGTAGAAGATGGCATCCACGAGGGTGTGAGCAACTCCGTCAGTCTGCCAGTACGACCATTTCGACACTGGCAGTTGGAGTTGGTCCTGGCAGTGGTGGCGTGTGCCTCTTGCGGTGATGCAACATCTGGGCCGGTCAAGACACGATTTGATGTGTTAGCCCTGGTGGTCCGCAGCTGAGGCTGGAGGCAGCAGACAGCGCAGGGCCACAGACATATGGCGTTGATGACCCCAAGGCCATCGCCTCAGAGGCCATCCAAAATCTCAGAAGAATGTGTCCCGGACCTGACCAGCACAGAGTTAGTGGCCCTGGATGTACTGCGGCCAGCACAGGCACCCAGCCACAGGACGGGGACTTGCGGTGCAGTCAGAAGGGCCATGCAAGCTGAGTGGGTCCTCATCAATGTCCGAGGTGTATGTGGCAGAGAGTTGCAGGGGACAGTGGAAGGTGTCCTCCTGGGCATGATGCAGAGGGTGGAAGCAGTAAATGGAGGAGTGGAATGCCACGGCATAGTTTTCACCACAAAGTCAGTATCACCAACATGATGGCGACAACAATGAACATGGCGGACGTGAACTTTAAAGCTCCGGCCGATATCCGTAGTCATCCACTGAAATGATCCTGAAATGGCGCCATCTGAGCACAAAACAAGCAGGACCTGTGAACCATTAATGCGAGGCATCTGTCAAGCCTAGTAAAGAACCAACCCACCGGGCGGAATTGCAGCTGGTATCCGGAGGCGTAGTACGGCCCAGGAAGGGCAAATGGAGCTGTGTGGAGGAGGCCGATGCTGAGCTGACACCGGAGACGTAGCTGAGGTCACTGCATCCAACGGTCGCTGCTGGGTGTGAATCCCTGTGGTGTTGTGGACTGCCTGGGAGGTGTCCGACGAGACCCAGAGACCCCTGAGGGACGGGGCGGCAGACGGACCCCTGGAGCCGGCTGATGGCGGGCTGAGAACGTCCGGGAGCAGCCTAGAACACTTCGCGGCGCCCGGGAACGACTGTCCCTCAGTGAGACAGAGGTGGGGAGCACAGCCTGTGGGAAACGCCCCACACCAGAGCCACTGGAGGTGCTCAACGAGGTGTCCTGCCACCAGAGGGGAGGTGCTGATTCCCGCCGAGGCCCCAATACGGGATACGGGCCTCGACGCGGTGAGCTGGACGCGCGCTGGGATAACGCCTTTCACCGCTGACCTCCCGGGAGGGGGAAGGCCTCTGAAGAGGTGCGGCGCCCCAGGGATCACACCACGGGGTGAGCTGTCGATAGTGGGTGATAGCTGAGCAGCATGGGAGCCTGGCAGTGGAGGACAGATCTGACAGGCGCATCTTACATTCGGCACCATTTTATGCGGAGTGAGGCCCGCGTAAGCTATAGCCTGGAAACATCAAGACACGGCGAGGAGCTGGTAACTACAAGCAGTGAGACCCAGTAGGGTCCAGCGGTGGAAGCAGGGCCCTGAAGTGATCCCCATTCACAAGATAGACTGGGCAGTGGATGTAAAGCATAGGGGCGCAGCATAAAGGTGGAGTGGGGGCACCCAAGACGGAGATCCCCTAAATACAGAGGACACTGAGCAGTGAGCCGCGAGAAAGTGTGGTGAGCGCAGAGCTCGTGTGGAGGAGGCAACTACCCGATCGTAGCTGCTGGGCATTTGCTGGGTAATATCAGTAAGGCACGGAGGCCCCCAAAGACACAGCGCGAGTCATAGCACGCCAGGCGCTTGGCACGTTGGATGAGGTGAATGAAGCATACCAGATCCGGATCAGCCTCGGCAGTGCAGGAAGTTGTGGAAGCCTATGTGCAGACTGTCGAACTGTCTGGGATGAGCGGTCAGGCGGGGACATTCTACGTTGTGTGCACAGCTCCTGCGGCCGGGACCTGGGGAGCGCAGGGGTGACGCACTAACAAGGAAGGTGCTCCACACAGAGGGAGCGAAATTCACAGCACCTTGCCCGGTATTGACTGCAAGCAGTGGCACAAGCTAGGATTTACACTTGGGTGCATAGAGCAACCAGGGAGGCGCTGGCGTACACAGACCACTAGCCCTAGCACGGCAGCGGCTGGGTGCTTGTGAAAGAAGACCCAACAACGAAGCCCAGTCATTGGAGGGTGTTGCGAGCTGCTGCCCCGCTGTAAGCCCTGACACCCTACCCTGCGGGGCGAACAAAAGAGCACATGGATGCGTACACCCTGCAACCTAGGGAACAGTTGGTCATAAGTAATGCGACTGGCGCTGGGAACCATACAGAGTTGCGAGCTAACCGCGAATGCCCACGGCACAACAACTAGTGATGGGCCGAATGCACGCCAAACTGCGACAGGGATCTCTGCGTGCGAGCAGCCTGGACCCTGTGCGCACGGGAGCAGAGGGTGAGATGGAGCATGCGACTACAGCCCTGGCAGCCAAGATGGACTCAGTGCTCGCTGCGGTGGAGAAAATCGGTGCTGCATTGGAGCACGCCAGAACCTCCCTGGAGACCTGAATAGATAAAGTCACCTCGGACTTTACACTGCTACATGCGGATCACCATACACTGGCAGAGAAAGTCACGGAGCAAGGCCACACACTCAGAGATCTACAGCCTATCACTCAAAGTCACACAGCTGCCCTACAAGACATGATAGATCGCATACATGCCCTGGAAGATCGAGCAGAGGCTGCGGAAGGATGCTCCGGCCGTAACAACATCTGCCTGGTGGGGCTGCCGGAGGGCGAGGAAGGCAGGCACCCAGAACAATACACAGAGCGCTGGCTCCGCGACCTGCTCCCCCACGGCACACTGTCAACGCAGTTCGTGGTGAAAAGAGCCCACCGTGTGCCGGCACAGAAACTGCACCCATTCATCTTCAGGATACTCAACTACAGGGACAGAGATGCGGTGCTATGGGAAATGCGCAAGATAGATGATCTCAGAGTGAGTGGCTGCCAAGTCATGCTTTTTCCAGACTACACCGCTTTTGAGCAACACCGCAGGAGTAACTATACAGCAGTGAAGCGCCAGCTCAAAACACTTGAATTGCCGTACTCACTGGTATTTCCTGCTTGTCTGAGAGTGGTGGTGAAGGAGGCAACCCGCTTCTTCGACTCTCCCACGGAGGTCTGGGACTGGCTGGAAGAAACGGGCATTGGAAAGGAGCAAGGCCCTCAGATCCTGAAGGCGGCAACCCAACGGGCAGGAGAAACAGACGTCGAGGGCGCGGAGGGCCGCGGTGTAATGTGAATTCGGAGAAGGCAGCCCCGAGCCCGGAGGACATGCGGAAGGAAAGGAGGGACGTCCTGGCAGCGGTCACTGCCATCAGTTCCCCACGTGCCAAGGAGCAATTTGACATTTGCCTGAGAGACCCCCTGGTGGTCAGTGGCTCCTCGTCACCATCAACCGAAATATCCGACGACCCCGACCTACCAGTTGTAACGCTGCAAACTGCTGAAGGTACCATAGGACAATGAACTAGCAAGCTGAACTGTGCTGCAGGACACTCACGCAAGTAGATACGTAAATACTGGGTTCTCCCTTGTGTTGCAGAGGTGGGCGGGCCAGTAGGATCGCTGATCGCACCCGCCCTTTGGATGACAATGCGGTTGTTGTTGCACATATGCCCGGCCAGGCTCTGTATGTTGCTGCAGGGGGAGGACATACAAGGGAGATCACTACACCTTGCGCTAACTGGACTTGCACACTTCTCTGAGCATTTAACTAGATGGCCTGTGAGATACAAGGAAATGGGTGGGGATAGTCGCAGCAACAAGCTAACTGTGCGTTTGACCCCTAAACATGCCTGTATTTTCTCGTTGTTACAGAAGTTTGGACGAACGCTCTGCAGTGTTCGCCCTAATTGTTATGTTGTTCTCTGTTAAAACACTGTTTTGGTTGCAGCAATCCGGAACACTTGTACATGTCCTTAGCCCCCGTACAGCATGGAGTGCCCCACCCTCGACGACCCTAGAGATCAAATATGCACACACCAGTGCGGCGTTACTCTATATTTGCTTACCTCCAGAGACATTTGGTTGGAATCGCCTTACTACAAGAAATGCACACAACACAGCTGGAGCTAGACAGGCTGCGCAGGCTTTGGAGGGGACAGGTATATGGTACGGTGTATCCCGCGCATGCACGGGGCACGATTGTTTGAGTGAGGGCGGGCACCCCATTTGTCTGTGAGGATGTGGTGATGGATCCCGAAGGCAGATACACTCTGGTAAGGGGGACCCTTAACGGCCAGGCAATGTTATTAGGATTGATACCCCAAATGTCGATCAGCCGTCATTTCTGGCGCAGTTGTCCTCGGTATTGACGCCTCACATGGGACTCCCCTGGCTACTGGGTGGGGACTTTAATTCGGTACTTGATGTACATATAGATAGGCCCTTCCCCCCCCGAAAGACACCAGCTTTGTCAAATGCGCAGGCACTCACGGACTGGCTATCACAATGGGCACTGATAGATCTGTGGCACACCCTCCACCCCAACGAACGTATCTATTCCTACTATTCTGCGCTGCACGACTTACATGTACGCTTGGACAGGGTGGTGGGCTCGCACTCTCTACTTCACCTAGTTGAAACATCGGAATATCTGGGGCAGACGCACTCCGACCATAACCCCTTGCGCAGTCCAGCTCAGTTGAGAAGCTGGTCATCCCCCATCCCCACATTGCACCTTCAGCCTGCCGTGCTGGAGGATCCGGAATTCCGTGCATTCCTCGGAACAGCTGTCCTCACTTACTTTGAACTTAACGAAGGTACAGCGAGCAGTGCTCTGGTGGAATGGGATGGCCATAAAATAGCAATTAGATGTCCCTGTCTGGGTGCCACTTGGAACATCCGTAGGCGACTATCTGTCACTTACCCGCCTGGAATCACAGCTACTCCAATATGAGCATGAGGGCGAGGGAGGGGGCAGACACTCGGGCCACCTGGAAGCCCTCCGGGCTCAGCACGCGGAGCTTATGGAGCAATTACGTTGCCATAATTATGCCGCTCACACTGCCCGCACGCATGCTAAAGCAGATAGAGTGGGCTGCCTATTTGCTTGGTTGCTGAAGCAGGAAGGTAGACGCTCCCCAATTGGAGCCATTTGTACACCCGAAGGGAATTTGGTGTACACACAACGTGAGATTTATGGTGTGATGGTGGAACATTATGCACAATTATACCGATCGAGGAGACGTTGCCAAAGCCCAGAGCTGGAAAGATTCCTAGAGCCCGTACATCTGCCCACAGCATCGGCGACACACCAGGAGTCACTCAATGGTCCTTTTACCTTAGACGAACTCGGGGAGGTGATCCAATCTATGGCATCCGGGAAAATGCCAGGCTTGGACGGCCGACTGGTCGGATATTATAAATCCTATCCGGAACCTTTGGTGCAGTGGTTGCACGCCCTTTACGCCTTCGCTCTGGAGAAGGACACGCTACCTCACTCGATGAGCGAAGGCTACCTGGTGTCCCTGCTGAAACCAGATAGGGACCCCACAGCCCTGGGATCCTATAGACCTCTGGCGTTACTCAACGCAGAATATAAGATATTCGCCAAGGTGTTGGTGGACCGGCTGGCACTGGTAGTCCCCGAGTTGGTTCACAGTAACCAAAATGGATTTGTACCAAAACGCAGCACATCGCTCAATCTGCGAAAGTTGTTTAGAGTGGCGTCAGATAGTGTGAGAACGTGGCCCAGGGCGGGTTGCCTTGTGCTGGACCTAGAAAAGGCCTTTGACTGCCTCGAGTGGAGCTATCTAGCAGCAGTACTATCAAGATATGAGCTAGGCACCGGATTCCTACTGATGGTTGGCCTCTTGTACAAGAATCCTACAGTTAGAGTGTGGTTGGGGCCAAACAACTCTGATGCTATTCCAATTTGCAGGGGCACCAGGCCGGGGTGCCTGCTATCACCCAGAGACCCGGGGTACATGTTACATGACACAAGGGTACAATGGAGGGAGGGCACCTTTTGCTACCTGGGCATCCAGATATACCATCAGCCGGCAGAACTGTTTGACGGTAATCTAGGAAGGGCCTTGGCGGCAATCAAGGCGCAGGTGCGCTTCTGGAATACGCTCCCATTGTCGGTCACTGGTAGAGTAGCGCTACCCAAGATGTTGATCCTTCCTCGTCTTCTGTATTATTTTGCTAATCTCCCTCTATATATTCCTGCATCCTTTTTCACCACACTTGCTGGGTTGCTCAGGGATTTCTTTTGGGGGAACACCAGACATAGACGGGCATTGGCGAAATTGTACCTACCAACTGACCAGGGGGGTCTTGCTGCGCCCTGCTTTGAGCACTACTACTTGGCCGCACAATTACAGTGGGTCTCCCGTTGGCTTGCAGACAGAGGCCAAGATGACACGGCGACTACGCTGCCTCCCTACTCACTGGAGCAAATAACCAGGCTTTTCCACCCGGCCACCAAAACCGCTGGGCCGAAGCCACTCCTTCTGGCGGTTGCATATAAATGCTACCGCCGCAGCCTCTACCTCACCAGAACGTTCACTCCCTATGTGCCAGCAATACCACTTGAGGGATCCCGTACTGGACCTGGAGTACTAACACTTACAGAGCTCTGGGATTGGCATGCAGCGGACATGCAGACATTGGGAGATCTGTACCAGGACGGAACAATTATACCAGTTGAATCTCTAGCTGAGAACACAGGGCTATCGTGGGCAATTCCTGAGACATATGTCGTTGATTGCGACACTAACTGCTAAATGGGGGGACATAACTACGGAACCGAGTCAACACATTACCATACAGTACCTCCATGTTATGGGACGGGGCCGGCATTTAATCCACTGGTTCGCGGCATCACTCCGAACACATGTAGCAATCAGCCTAGACCCGCTCTGCCACAAGTGGGAGACAGATCTGGGGTGCCGATTGGAAGATAGGGAATGGGAAAAAGCGCTGCAGAGCCCAGTCCGCGTACCCAGAAATGTGGATTTCGACAGATACAGCTGTTTACAGTCCACAGAGCATATCTCACCCCTGAGCTGATTAACAGATACTTCCACCGCGAGGATGCGGTATGTCCGCGTTGTTCGGAGCCCGATGTGGGATTGATACATATGCTCTGGGACTGTCCCGGGCTGCGCACCTATTGGAGGGCAGTCAGTGAGCGGTTGCATACATGCACAGGACGCGACATCCCCTTTGAATGGCCTGCTTACCTCCTACATCAGTTACACAGAACCCAAGCCACAAAAGTCAAATCTAGGTTCCTTGACTTGGTATTGGTGGTTGCCAAGCGCCTTCTCACTAAGCATGGAGATACTCACTTTTCGCTTGGGCCAAAGCGGAAGAATTTGCTATAGTGAGGGAAGAAACGATGGGACTAAGAAAGGAGCCCATAGATACCCAGTGGGGGGGATTACTCCAGACCCTGCGACAGACCGGGGGGAGACAGCCTGGGGGGACAGCCTGAGGAAAGTTGGTGTGAACACGCAGTGGAGGCTTGATAACACACCAACAGTTAGTAGTAACATCAGGTACTCGCCCATATTCCACTTAACGCCCAAGGCGGGCATTGCCGCAGCCAATAGAGGGGAAACTTCTGTCAGGCTGGTGTCAGGAGATGGGACGAAGGGGTGGGGGGGACATGGGAAGGGATGATTGCACTGATGCCAGTTAATGCTGCCATGGTTTGTTTAGTTCTGATCACAACAACTGTTCAATTGTATCTGTTGCAATCTTGGAAGAGACTCTGTAACACATGCTGATGAAACCATGCAATTACTGTGCTGTAACCTTCATTCTCCGTGCCATGGGCGGCTTGAGAGGACTAGCCCTGATCCAACATCTGTGGGGGTATCGACATGTATATCCTGCTTAACACTCAAATTGAATGATATGCTTATACCATGAATAGACGGAGTAATGTACAGATGGTTCTTGATGTGATACGTTGCCATTCAAGGATATGTAATGCAAGCAAAAATAAATAAAAACAGATTTGAACAAAACAAAATGATGGCGACGACAACCCCAAGTCCATGGACTCAGTCGCCACCAAAGTCCAACCAGAAAGTGTCCATGGGTCTCGGGGAACAGACTTAGTGGCACCGGTGCTGAAAGGGGATTCAGTCTGCGTTCAGGCCTGTACAATGACATCAAGTCAGCCATACATAAATCAAGACTGAATTCGAAATTGTGTGTGACCTACTCGACGGCAGTGTAGGCCTGAGGCAGCGGTCACCAAGGCCAGACGCGGTTCAGCGAGCCCCTACAGGAACTCTGACACACGACATTGAGATGACATCTGGGGTGACTTGTGGTTGACGGAGGCAAAAGCACCAGAGCCGAGTGGGTGTTCAGTCAGCAACGATGACGTGTCCTGCCTGGTACGGACTGGATTGGATTGGCGTGGGGCCTGCTGGACGGCAGTGTAGGCCGACGGCGTATTCATAAAGGGCCCACAGAAACGTGTGGTTGGGAGGCCAGGCACATTCTTAGTGTCACCACACCGAAGGGAGTACAGTGAAATAAACTCTTTGTTACTGTGCATACTCGGACAATGTATGATCAAGACTCAGTCCCAAATGTGTGACCTACTTACCCGCAGCGTGGGCCAGAGGCAGCGGTCAGCAAGGGCCCACAGCCATGTGTTGTTGTCTTGAGATGCACGGAGTTAGTGACACCAGGGCAGTTGTCAGTAGTGTTTGATCACCTCCATAAAGATGATCCTTTTTTTCATCCAGACTGAGCCGCGTCTTCCTCTTACGCCTCTCCTTGCATGCAATGCTTCTTACTCTGCCTTTGAATAATCGATGTTCATTTCCAATTCTGTGACCTACTCGAGCGCAGCGTAGGCTGGAGCAGTAGTTCGGGTGGGCCCACAGCCACGTGTCGTTGGGATGCTATGCACATGGTTGCTGCCACCTGATCGAAGGGAGTACAGTGAATTACAGGCTGCCATGAATAAATGGCCTCGGACATCATGAAATCAAAACTCAGTTCCAAATGTATGACCTACTTGACCGTAGTGAAGGCCGGAGGCAGTAGCCTGTGTCGTGTAGGCTGTGATGGTCTGAGGAGGCTGCCAAGGTCACGGGCCGCGGGCTTGGAGCTTACACCGGCACGTGATGGGCCCTCCTTGACACACGCCGGTGTCTGCAGGTGATCAGTGTGGCCTGGCTGCGCATGGGTGGGCCTGACAGCTTCAGGGTCCAGCGGGGCGGGGTAAAGCAGGTGCACAGGATTGTAGGCAACTCCACTCACGAGGACGGCATCGGCCTCGTGGCGGGATGACAGGTGCCGCCCTGGCAAAGACGTTGGGCATTCCAGAAGAGGACCACGTCCAGGGCTACTTGCTTCTTATTCACACCCCTACACTGGCCTGGCGAACGCCGGGCCATCCCACTCCGTTCACACTTACAGGGGGGATGTCACAGGCAACATTTCCGCAAACTCCCCCACTGGCTGGGGTGACATGGTTGCGTCTACTGTCCACTGCACTCCATAAACCAGAGGTGTATGTTGCCATGGATATGGGTGTGTTCTGCATACTACGGTCTGTCCAGCACAGCACCGTCCCTCTTGGCATTGTGTGCTCTTTCCCAATCATGGTTCTCCTGCCTCCTTCACACATGCCTGGTTCCCACCTCTCCTCACATTCTGCTAATGTGTGGCTGAGGTGCCATGCCGTTCATGTTCACGGCTTGCCCAGGTTACCATAGTAAGTTGTTCTGTCGTGTCTGGTGGGTGGGCATGTTGTTTTGTATTTCGTATGTGATTTTGTGACGTGTGCACTGCCAGAGTTGTGAGTTGCACGGTACATTTCCCTTGGTGCCATCCTGGGAATGCGCTGGTTGATGATGGAGTGTCGGAGGATGAAGGACTCATACACACTGGCTGGGTGGTTGGCGAAGTCATTGGTGGAGATTCCACGGTGTTCTGATGTTGCCTGCTCATTGATGTGAGACGTGCGCTTTGTGTTGCGGGGATTGTGTGCTGTGTCACAGGTAGGACATGTGTGCTGTGGATTGTCCCCCACACGTGCTTGCATCCAGCTATGGCGTATGGTCCTTGCTTGGTCTCCAGCGGATCCTGAGCATTGTGTTGGACGTATAGGTACTGGGGCACCAGGCTGATGATGGCATTCAGGACAGGTGTGAGGGACTTGGATGTGGCTTGCTGTGAGACTCCTCTGACTCTGGCAGGTGTAGTTTTGGGGGTACCAGAGGCCAACAGGTGCAACACAGCCAGCAGCTTTGTGTGGGGTGGGATGTTGCTTGTCCGCTGTGTTGGTACCGTTGGCCTGTTGGATGATGATGGTCTGGATGCATAGGAAGGCTGTCCTTTTGAGCCTGTAGTGGGCATTGACATTGTCTGGTGTTGGGTCTGTGAGGCTGGTGCGTTTCCTGGGTGTCTGCTGTCTTTGTCCGTGCTGCCTCTGTGGTGGTATGGAGGGTTCCGGGTGGGGGGTTTTGTCCTGGGGGTGGTGGCGGTGGGTGTTGTGGCACTCTTGGGTGTCCGGCACGCATGTTCGGTGGCTCCATGGCATCTGTTGTTCTTCAGGTGTGGCTCTGGACTGGGCTCCCTTTCGTGGTGCAGGCTGTGGTCCGACCTTGCACCAGGTCAGAGCAGGTGTTAGTTTCCTGGTGCTAACATGCCTTATCGCCTGTTTTGTGATCTTATCGCAGAACTTGCTGGTCGTGGAGAATGTTGAGGAGTGGTGTTGTCGCTGCTTTTCGCTTGGGAATTTCTACTCTGCATCTCATTAGCGCTAGTTGCAGGGGTCATATATGGTGATATTTTTTGCGGCTGCTATCGCGGGTAAACTGGTGCTGTGGGCTGTTAACACCAGCTTGTGAATAGGGCGGTAAATTTAACGCGACTTTGGCTGCGCTAATATGCCGTTAACTCGGCGATGGCTCTTTGAGAATATGCCCCTTAATGAGGCTGGCCTTACAAACTCACCAATTTTGATGCTCTGCAGACAGTGTCTTTGTGGCAGATGTAGCAAAGGGTTTTCAAAGATGGAGCCATCTGAGGTTATGCTGTTGGAAGCTAAGCATTTCCCCACCTCTAAATGTGGCAGCAGAAACAAAACTGCAGTGAAACAGGACACCTGTCAGCTTGACGTGAATATCAAGCCATTTTGTATTAATTGCTGTTTGAATTGTAAGAACGATAAGAGAATTCAGAAGTTTAGGCTAGCAGAAAGAGGCATCCCCTTGATACAATGAGTTAAGTGTGGAATTTAGGATGGCTCCCAATCCTTGTGGCAGAATATGGGGAGAATATTCTAGAAGATCTGCTCAGCACTGCCTCGTAAAAACTGTACATGGAGATTTATCAGTGAGCTGATGTTCCTTCTGGGTGAACAAATGCACCTGACCAAGGACCCCCATTGTAAACGTGGGAGCTGTAGCAACCCTGCATTGCCACTGTTTAGAACAATTTACCCTAGTACTAATGACCTCTGGTCAGAGAGGTGGATAGCTGTAGCTAGAAGGAAAGGGACTGAGATGTCAAAAGATGATCTTAAAGATGTGACTTCAGCAGCAATTAGATTTGCTGAAGTAATTGCTGTGCAGTACATTGTAATGACAATAATTCATGATGGGATGAGAGCTAAAATAATGCAAAAGAAGAAAATAGCAGGCTCTGAGTGATATCTGATACTGGGGTGATGCCTGACTTCATGCAGCAAAAGACCGGTCACTGAAACTGACTATTGTTCAAGAGTTCCTCCCAAATGCGTAGAAGAAGAATGATGTTATGTCATGTTGTTTCCACTAATCAGTAGGAACTGCGCATTCTATGCACCATGCAGGATATGTTGTCCCTTGGAAAAGCTAGCTCATAGTGCCACCTTTATCCCCCTAAACTTAGAAAGGGAGCAAACAGTTCTTGCAGCGGCTCAACGTAACAACCCCTTTTCCTCAGGAATTGTAGTGACAGACCTAGAACCATTCTCTCAGTCACTCATGCTCTCTTCTGCTCAGAGAAATATACAAAGAATCCATTAAGAGACTTTTACAATATTTATTGAAACATAGTTATTCTTGTATAGAAACTATGTGCTGCAATAATTAATGGACAGAACCAGACAAAAGTTATAATGAGTGTCAAAACATTGAAAAAAATAAAGGGGCAGATTTACGAATTCTGCGCATCTCTGCAAATCAGCAGGGATGTGCCAGAAAAGATGCGACACGCAATTCCCTCCCTGCGCCACCATGAATGCATCGCATTTACAATGTGGCGCACCGTGATGCAAGGATAAGGCAATGCGTGTCGCATCCTGTGGCGTAACGGCGGCACATTGTGGGAGTCGTGTCGCAAGTGCAACGTGGCTCCAGCAATGCTCAGCTGCAGCCTATGACTAACATGCTGCATCACTCCTTACGCCTGCTTCAAGCAGGCGCAGTGTATTGATATAGCATGGACGTAAAAGTGACTCCGTGAAATCATGTGATGGAATGCCCACCCTGCGCCGGAACGCCCACATGAAACCTAACGCAGGTTTCATGTGGCACAGGGTTTTACAACGTTACCCATCTCCCTAGATGCGTCACGTTGTAAATAAGGTGCAACGTGGTGCGTGGTTCACGCCGCCGCTGCGTCACAGAAGTGATGCAACAGCGGCGTAAATGTGGCGCATGGGACTTGTAAATCTGCCCCAAAGAGTTCTACCATCTTGTTGAGACAGCTTTAATATGCATACATAAACAGTATTTATAACAATCTAGCATACTCCTACAATGCAAACCCTAAGCTACGTGTCTAGGGTGTGAATGTATGGTCTGCTGAGAAATCCCCTTTGGGATGGTGTAACCCCTTTACCCGATGGGTAAGATTGTAGTACCCCATCTTGGTCATGAACTGGACACCCCTCACAGAGAAGTCAGGCAGCTGCTAGGCGAAAGCTTCAGCAGGTAGAGACCCCTCGAAGTCAGCAGAAGCATCTCCTTTGATTGTATTGGGCCTGTGATTGTGATCAGGCTGCCTATTGTTTGTATTCCACAGATGGCTGGGATGCCATATGGACGTTATAACAGATACATTTGTAACACGCATGTGAAGGCTTTGCACATAATTCAAAGACCGTGTGATAGTGTTCTCACAAAGTTTTTTGTGCCAACTAAGTCAGTGCTTTTCAGAAATTAATCCAAGTGTCACAAATGCAAATGTGTGTCAAAATCGATGTGACAAAGGCAAGGCAACTTTAGAAAAGAATCATGTACATTGGCACTATTTCCTACCAGGTTTAACTCCGGCACATGACACTTATGCTGGGAGAAAGATTCATAGCCTATTGCCAACATCTGTAGTGCTCATTTGCACCATCAGCTCTAGCACCAGCAACCTATTTCATAGTCGATTGACAAGGAACCTGGGTTTCTTTGCAGAAAGCTCATTCAATCTTCACTGACACTTCTTATAATGCATGGTCATATAGAGGTGTCTGGGAATATAATGCTAGACTATGCATGCTCCTTCTGCTTAAGAGGTGCAAAAGGTTGGATTAAGAGAGAATTGGATGTTGAGTGTTCCTGAACCCAGGCCCTGATTTATCTCAGCAAGTGGTTGGCCAATAAGATTAGACACACCCTGGAGTCATCAATCACCCTGTGCCGTAATTAGTTTGCATCACACTGAGAAAGTTGACTATAATGAAAGACATAGCACAATGTATCCTACTGTTCCTCTTGGGCAGTCACCCAACTATAATACAATGTTGAAACCAATGACACTGACCCCTCTAGGCACGATAGACCAAATTAAAATTGCACAATACTTTAGCTGCCTCCTGTGAACCACATTCCTTCATAAGGTTGCCTAACAGAGAAGATGCTGGCCTATACATCCACTTGTATTGTCTGGGAAGGTGGATGTATGACAGAACAATGAATGACTTTACCACATAGGACATTACAATGTGCTCTTTACCACAAGCTTATCCGTACAACGCACGTCGTAACAAGGCACGTCACAACGACCAATACACATAGGGATACATTAAAAGTATGATTACCACACATACCATTACCAAGCATACCATTACCACACATCCCGTTACCACGCATTCCTGTTACAGTGCACTATTAAACTATATGTTGAAATGTATTTTTAAAATCAGTATGTAATCAAATAAAAAATATATAAATAATTAACCCCAGAATATTGACCTACAATAATTCATTGACAGAATATCGAGAGGCATAATTTTGAAAGGTAAGCACTTATATGGAAGTATAGACTTACTGTTCTTAACTCAACATCTATGTACCTTGAAGATGTATATATATATATCGCCAAGTTCCATGTATGTGGAGTTAGGTGTAGAGACTCTATACTTTCCTGTTCATATTTCAGATTCTATACTATGTCTTCGATAGTCTGTGCCATTGATATTCTGGTTTTGATATTCAGAATGCACATCTGGGGATCATGCTTATTTTCTTCTGTCTGGAACACCAGGCTGTTCCTGGTGGTCCTGAATAGGGAAAAAAGCATGTCAGAATGCCCGCCCTAAATAGAGGAGATGGTCTGAGATGTTTAGACCAATAGCCTAATGTCTATCATGCAGTCGGACTCCACCAGCAGAAACATGACAGCCGACGGACTGTCAGTTTGGCAGACTCCACTACAAACATGGTGGTGCAGATTGTCCGCTAATCTCCAAATAACCACCTCAGTCTGGTTTGCGGGCCACCCATGTGTTCCTCTGCACTTCACTTTCTTTTCTTGGATGAGCTCTTCCTAGATGGTGTGGTCATTGGCAGGGAAGGTCCTGGCACCCTGGCTCATAGTCCCCAGGGCTCACCTGGTCAGCTAAGTAGAATGGTGTGAAACAGGAAAGGATGCAGCCCTGGTCTTGGCCTCAAGCCCAGCTGATGCTAGGTTCCCAGTGCCAGTACTTCTTTGCAAAAGAGGATGAAGCAAATCCTGCCCAAGGCTGCAAGTGTCCTACTACTCACTTAGAGGACATTTGCACTCAGAGAGACTAGATAGAAAGGCACACTTGTCACAATGCATCGCACTGTTCTTGTTGGGCCGACGCGAAACTATGATACAGTGACACAACATATGACGCTGTTCCCTCAGGGCAAGGAAGACCTATATACTGTGCAATGTGCATCAGACTGCTTCCTCTGGACTCATTAAAAATTGTGCAAACAAGGTTACCTAACTGAAGTAAATGGGTGCTTTGTATCCAGTTGGGTTCTGTGAGGAAAGCTGACGTGATTGCACACAAATTGCATAATAGTTCTAACGCCCCGCCCAGCAATGACCCAGAAAGCTTGCATAACACACCTCAACATCTGCACACTGGGATCACCCTCGAATATTGAAATAAATAATACTATCATTTATAAAACTGAAAACTCAAGCAAGAAGACAAAAAACAATTACACAAAATGAAAGTAATGAGACTTTTAGAGGTACCCACCTTATATTTGTCAGTGCTAAGTGGTAAGACTGAGGTAATACACGCACAAGTGTTTATAAGCTCGGCTGCATCCAAGCCATAGACAAGAGATGTGTATTGTCAAAAACATCAATTATAGCCCACTTAGTGCGCCTCCAAGTATACAGGACTGATGAAAGAGCACCTTGTATCTGAAAGAGCAGAGAGCTAGCTGCTGGGAAGGGAAGCAAGACATAGGGGTCTCATTGAAAGTGGCATTGGGGTGACTGGATGAGATTGCAAGTGGAGGGGTCTGTAAGGGTGGAGGTCGGGACAGGCAGGTTGGAAGAGGATGAGAGCCACAGGAGATATGAGGGCACAAATTACAGCCTTTTAGCTACAGGGAACCACACAGGCGGACACAGAAAAATAGAGAGATCCAGAGGTGGACAAAGGAGCCGAGAAAGCTTCATAAGGGTCATTTTGGTGCTAGGCTGAAGGTTGCCATAGGAGGTATCTCTATCCTCAACTATTTGTATTTTGCATAACTCATTATATAACCTTTATAACTCCACCATGCTGATAATAGCACCAGTTTGACAAGCGTTCGAAACATTATAAGAAAACTGTCCATGGCATTCCAGTGGCATAGTAAGGGTGTCCTGGGATCTAATACAAGCAAGGACAAATTGGTACCTCAACCCCTTACACACACATACACATCCATCCCTGCGCATACATAACCTCATTCTTCTTCCTCTCTCCCTCTCTCTCTCTCAAAGTCCTCTGGAAGTAAACTAAGACTGTCAAATGTACACTCACATCATGGTTAAAACTAGGTCATTCCACCAGGTTCATGATGATCAGGCAGAACACTATGACCTGGATTCATTTCCCAAAGCTGAAATGGGGCAACTCATGATCACATTTATGCCAGCTTTCTCTGATCCGTATCCTGGATAAAGTTGAGGAAAGTAATTTTTTCAGGGTCAGGCAGAGAAATATACAGGAATGTTCAAGTGACTGTGGTTCCATGCATCAAGGTGGAGCAGGCATCAGCCTGAGAAACAAGATTTTTATGATGAGATGCCATGGAGAAATGCTTGTTTCATTAGACAAAGGAAGGCCCTTAAGAGTGTGCTGTTCACACCAACAATCCTTCCTGTTCTCTTGTACACGTTTCCTAAGTGTAAATTTCTGATGGTCCTGCCAAGCAGCCTCTCACTTTGAAGCACAAGTTATCAGTCAAGTTTAAATTTTATTGTAATTTATGGTTACGGAACTCCTAAAGGGTCCACATAAAATCACATAATTACATAGGTCTAAATAGAATAGGATTCTAGTTTACAAATGAATACACATAATAATATAAGATATTCAAGGTTCTAAAAGCTTTCATGTCTCAGAATCTCCAACACACAGCAACATGTTATACATAACAGGATATAAAGTGTCTTTTGTGACATCAGTGCAAGAAATTAAGAATAATATAAAAAAGAGAAAAAAATGTATATACACAATGTGGCAATAAAACAGTACACATGACTAATACATAAGAGGTAAAAGAGTGCTCACTTGGGAAACACTATCAGCCTCTAAAACATACAAACTAATACACTGTAATATAATTTTAAGATACACTTAAAACCGTAAAGAATTCTATTACAGAATATTTCATTTGGAGAAGCACAAAGTGATTGCAAAACTGCTGATGCTGAGAGAATGGATAACTGCAAACATATTGGCTTCAGCCATTTCCACAAAAAACATGGTAAATATCCTGGAAACCATTTTTACGCAGGTTGCAGATCACTGATAAACCATACCATTTAGCTAGAAGCATGACCAGCTTCAGCAATATCCAAAAACAGCGCACTGCATCAGGCAGATTCCAAAATATATAAGCCTGTGCTTTGTTTATCAAACAGGAATCAATAGCGGGGTGGTAACCCATCTTTAAAGATGCAGGCCTACTGTGTCCATACTGAAACTTAAGAATCAGGTGGCCTATTTTAAGGTAAAGTTTATTTGGTGGAGCATCAAAGTAAAAATCAGAGAAGGGTGTAATTTCTGAAAATCTGTCGCAGTCATAACATTTCTGTAGTTTAATTAATTTTCTTTTGGGCAATCTAACATTTCTTTTGTAGCCAGAACCTAAGTGTACCATGGCCGCTCTTTGCTAGGCCAATGGCCCAACTCACTATCCCTGCAAGACCCTGCACAAAAGCACTTCTCAACCCAAATTCTAGCCTTAGGGTGGCCATGGAAAGAGCTGGGTTAACCCAGTCTAGGCTTCTAAGAATTCAACCTTCTATTATATTTAGGAAGCCCCATTTTGATACATCAATCAATTCATGCCATATAATTAGGTGGGAATCTTAGCACGATAAACCTCCAATAAAGGTACACATGTCTTCCCCTGGCGACCCTATAAAGGGAGCCCAGACATTTAACCTGAGTAGTGGCTTTAGACATATTCATTTCTATATTTTGTCACATGGATTTGCACACACTATCTTCCCCCAAAAAAGGACTCCTTTTCACAATTTTCAATTTTCGGCCACCCAAAAACCATGCAACATTTCCATATTATGGCTTCTTGCTTCCATGCCCACACATCATTTTACATTTGGATACATTGATTTTTAAGTAGTGAGCCTCAGCATATTTTTGGAGTGTCTGCAGATGACTATTTAAGCCCTTCAGGGTTAAATTAAAAATGATAATATTGTCTGCATAAAGTAGGCACATAATAGGCTTTCCCCCATGTTTCAAGGCAATACGCTCAATTTGGGCCATATGATTAGGGAGGTCTGATATATAAAGGGATAAGAGAAGGGGGCAAGCAAGCACCCTTATTTTAACCCATTTGGGGTAGGGATAGCTTGTGATAAACCCCTATACCCACCCAAAAAAACTCTACACCAAGTATTGGTGTGAAGGGTGTAGTTTATAAAATGCTGTCAGTAGGTCAGTAAAAGTCATGTATACTTTTCCCCCTCTAACTGTAACATATTTTTCATATATGATCTGAAGGGCAGTCATATTATACTCGTTCCATGCTTAGTCCTGAACCTAGTTTGCTCCATAGGTATAATTTTAGGAGCTTCTGCCCATTCACTAATATGGGTCAAAAGGCATTTAGCAAAGACTTTACCCACCACATCAAGAAGGGAGATCTGATGATAGTTTTCTGGTAGGTTACGATCTCTCTTCTTAAAAATAGGAACTATGATACTTCCCTTCCCAGAGGAGGGAACTATTTTCCTTTCATAGCAACATTTAAAAACTGGGCAAATATTTTTACTCAAAAGAGGGACAATTTGTTTTATAACAGTGTTTGGTACTTTGTTGGGGCCCATCATGACTGAAGTGTGCTGTCTCCTAATTACAATTTATAACTCTATTACAGTGAGTGAGCCATACAGAGAGGAATCTCCCTATACTATAAAGTACTCTAAAATGCCCTCATTTGTTGCATAGAGAGCCTGTATGAAATTGGCCCATCTAAGTTCTTAAATAGCAACAGGGACAGATCTAGTTCTGGCTCCCCAACCCTCCCCAACAGGAGTCCAGAAAATCCTCATCTGGCCTTTTAAAACTGATTCCCTAAGTTTTTTCCAAAATCTATATTCCTCTTCTTTTCTAAACTGAACCTCCAACCGACTCCTCTTCCTTTTTCATAAAAACATTCTAGTATGTCTTTCAGGGTAATAATCAAGATGTTGCTTTCTTAACCAGAGCATTTATTTCTGAATTTAACCAGAGAAAGAGACGGGGCATCCCTTTCAAACATCCCTTTGGGTTCACTTGTTTTACTGCTTTCACTAGCTTCTGCATAAAAGTAATAACATGTTTTTTTTCCTTTTCTACCCAGTCAGACAGTTTATTTTGAGAGGCCTATAAGGTACCTCTAAGGCCTGCGGTTGCCCTATGATCCCAATGACTTCTCCCTGATTTCTTATTAAACCTCACAAACTGACCATCCAACTTCTACGAACTAATGGGAGACGTATTAAAATTTACACAAAAGTTTAGGAGATTATGATCACTAAGGAGGGAAACGATAACCTTTAAGTCACCCAGTAAAAAGAAGGAAGCACAATTTAACACCACATAATCCAAAATAGATGCTCCCCCTGACGTATTATGTGTATAGGCTGCAGGAGAGTCAGAGATTAACCTCCCATTCAACCTATCTCAGCCCAGCCGGTAAGATTTTCCCTCTCTTATTAGTTCTTATGTTTTGGGGAAAGAGAGTTTGTGGTATGCGCCTGGCTGCCTCTTTTTCCCATAGTAGATTTAAGGCAGAATTAGAAATGTTATAGCTCAGATCCCCAAACAAAATTATGTGTGAGGGTAAGTCCTTGTTGTACACTTTCTTAATATAAGAAAAAAACTTCACTTCACATTAATCTTATTAGACAGTAAACATGTCACCCCTCTTTGCATGTCCTCTCCTTCAAGGTGTTGCTTTACAATCTAGAATGATAAAATCATCATAAATCGATTCACTTATGCACCAAGTCTCCTGTAGACAAACCACATCTGCCTCTAAAGAACCCATCAAATAATACAACTTCTCCACGCTATTCTTAATTCCTGCTAAATTTTTTAACTCATTGCCAATAGGGAAGGTATTGCAAATGGTTACTCTGGAGAACACTAGATAGTGCACTAGGTAACAAATTCCATTTAAGGATTTAAGGATTCCCTGAGAGGAAAAAGCGGAAGATTCTCTAATCAACACTTGTCTGCTGTGTCTATCTAGATGGATTTGTATCCCTTTTACATTGGTTAAAAAAACCCTACTACAAGGTAGAGGTTGGTCTGGTGGAGACCTTTTATCCACAGCAATATAACATCAATCCCTGTACTTTGTAAACCTTCAGACAATTTTAATATCAAATTTGTAGCAATTTCAGAATAGAAAATAACCCTTTAAATCATTTAGGCAGTAAGGCCCTGTTTAATATTAAATATCCATCAAACAGGGGAATACAATCAAATATATGTGTCTACATTACACCAGGAAGGTTCTGATCCTGCTATCTCTGAAGACCTCTCTTTATACCAAGGAGCATCAATTTGATTCAGTGAAGATGGTATATAAGAGAGGGATGCCATTTGATCTATCATTGGTGCCACTGGAAACCCCTCTGCCAATACATTAGCATGACCACTATCAGGGACTATTGGGTTAAATGGAGTTGAGATGGAAAGGGGAGACGCCCCATGCACAACCATTGACCCTGCTGCAGACCACCCATGCGACCGTGGTGGGGGCAAAGACCGCCCGCCATGGATCCGCCACAGGCAATTGTTACGATTGCCTCGCGGAGCAGAAAGTATATGTAATATGGTGGCGGTGCCTAACAGGCACCTTCCTCCAAATTACAATGCTGGCTGCAGCCAGCTTTTCAATGGTGGGGAAACCGCCATGGAAAGGCTGGCGGGGATTAGATTTGATGGCCCGTTGCAGGCCGCCTCTGTGTTGGGGGGTTGGTGGTGCACTGGGGGAGTACCCCCCTACATTTCCCTGCACTGAGTGGCAGGCACCGCCACATAGTGCAGGGAAAAGCACAACATGTATTTTTAGCATTGTGGATGGTGCTGCAGCCCGTCCGCAATGTTAAAGTGCATGGATGTACCCGCCATGGTGATGGGAGCAACGTAATATGACTGGCGGGACTGCCGCCTTACAGGCGGGTGATCCCAAGCACCGCAATGTTGGCGCGCGGACTCCAGTCTCACCGCGAACGTAATGACCCCCCTAGGTAACTTGTTTCTCTTTATGTTCACTTTAGGCAAGATTAACGGATAACGGCCACATGTACGACCATCAGTTGCATACCTTGATGTACAACAGTGTCTCGGACTCTATTTGTGATTCTCAAATGGGTCGCAAGGGACCTGCCTCATTAATATTCATGAGGCAGGTCACAATTTGCAACCCTTTGGGAATGGCCAGAACTCACAGTGATGGTGGGCTGCTGGGGTCAGCAGAGCACCATGTCTGTGACTGCTTTTTAAATAAAGCACGTTTTTTTAAGTGCAGCCCGTTTTTCTTAAAGGAGAAAGGGGTTTATCTAAAAAATAAAAATTTAAAATGTTCTTTTCATTTTTTAGCAGTGGTCCGTGGGACCGCTGTCTCCTATGAAAAAATGTTGGTGCCCCCATTCGCAAAGGGGAAGGAGTCCCTAGGTGACCCTTCCCATTTGCGAATGGCTGACAACCAATTTGAAATTGGTGGTAATCTGCGTGTTGGAAAGTGGGTCATTAGTATTGATAAATATGCATCCACCACTGGCAATAAGACCACCAACACAGTCTAGGGCTCAGTACAGGTCTCAATCAATTATTGCCATGCTCAACCCTGGGCAGCTTGGCTGCAAGGAGGTAGGCTTAATTTAGGAGACAGGTATGTAAAACATTTAAAAACACCAATTCAGTAAATAATTGAGACATAACACCCAATAAAAGTCCCACACCAATTTATTAAATACAGGAAATATTTGTATCCTTAGAATAACACCAAAATGACAAAAATCCAATATAGGGATCTAGAGCTATGAATTTTTAAATATTTAGAACTACATATCACTTAGAAACCTGTATCGCCAGTGTTCGACATCATTTCGCACTTGACCAGGACACAGTCGAAGTTTCAGGCTGACAGCGATGGAGCCCTGTTCAGATACACCTCGCAGTAGGCCTCGGTCGAGATTTTACCTTTGGACTCAGAATCTTTTCTGGAGCTTTTAATGCCTGGTCGCTCAATACTTTTTACCAGTCACTATTTGAAAAGGGCCTACTGACTTGCTTCCTGGTTAAACTCTGGAAGTCGAGCTTCCAGAGCTTTTCAGTGGGATGAAACAGCAGGTCATGCCAGCTTGCAGTTGAAGGTGGCTGGCTTGGCTGTTGTGGTTGAGTCAGTCCCCTTATTGAGCTTTTTTCCAAAGTTGCTCCAACCTTCTGGAACTTCTTCCTGAAGATCCTCTCGAGGGTCCAAAGTATCCAAAACACAATCCAAGGGTCTTGAAACTCCTAGATGGTCCTTGAAAGTTTGGGACATCAATTCCCACAATGCACCTGGGCAAAACCTTTTCAGATCCACTTGACATACTTCAGTCATGGGATTCAGGGGAGGTCTGTTACCTGTGGCTTGCAGGAAGTCTATTTTGTATTCCTCTTGAAGTAAGGTACATCCAAAGGGCTGTAGTTGCAGATAATGCAGCTGGCACAGTCAGTCAGAATGCAAGGCCTGATGGTGCAAATCAAGTTTCCAGCTTGGCAAGCCTTCTTCGTCTCTTAGTTTCAAGCAGCAGATCTGAGAGGCTTTGCACCTCTCAAATATTTATTCAGCGCTCTCTGGGTTCAAGCTGGAGAGCACTCCTGTCCAATGAGGTGTATGGCAACACCCCAGAGCATGACCACTTCCTCCAAAGTGTGGCATAATCTTCTCCCAGAAAGCACTATTCCTCCAAATATCAGTATTGCAGAATTCTCTGCAGAGGAGCCAGAACTACTTAAACCAAACTCCAGTATGACTCATTTCCGTAGCTCTTGTCCGCCTGCCATTTGGCTGGGTCAGAGAGACTGGGGTAGATGGACCTGGCATTCTCTGCATGTACTATATTCCTCCTTTGAAGCTTATGCTTTACGAACCTTCTCCATTGCTCTAGCATTTCTGTGTAGCAGATTTCTCTCTTAAAGACAGCCCCTCTCTGGGTGAGCCACTTATCAGTTCATCAAAGCAGCCTGGCTAATTCTGTTAACTATGACCAACCAGGGGAGACCACAGGAAGGCTAAATTTGGCTCACAGACAACAAAGTCTTATAATTTATTTTCTGAATATTGTAGGATAAATTAAACAATAACATATTGTTTGATTTATCAATACCATTCTCCAATATCCTTGATTGATATTTTCTTTACTTCCTGGCAATAGTTATACATTCATACATTATTGCATTGAACCCCACCCTGGGACACCTAGGGGAGGCTTTAGGGGTTCTGGATATACAAAAATAGTGTAGATCCTCACTCCACAGTGCTCCTAGCACCAAAGTCGATTTTGGTAGGCAGTTCACTACAATTAGGAAAGTGACATGTGCAATCAATTTCTCTATCTCCAGGGCATATAAACCATCTTTTATAAGGACCCTCCTTATAATTACACGACTCCCTGGGGACACCTAGGGGAGACCCTTGGGTTACCTAACATGCCAAATATTTGTAGATGATCACTTTTTAAGAACCCCTTTCACCAAAGTTGTGTTTGCTCACAAATTAAATTTAAAAGCAGTGCTACAACACAGGGCTACTTTTAACATGATCTCAGACTCTAAGCAGTGCACACATGCAAGTGCAGAAAATGCTACTGGCCTCTAAAATGACATATCCTAATATATACCAGGGACTTTTAGGTAGTTTTAAACGCCCTGCCTTATTATGTACTAGGGATTTATAGGGTAGGCCATGCCAACTATAAGTGTACCCTAATATATAGTGTACCCTCAGATAACTGCAAATGTTTTGTTACTGCATTCCCGGTTGCAAAACATTCATACATATTCATGTGACTTGCTTTTAGGAGGGATGACCTTTACGCGCTACTTCCTAATATCCACTCCCAAACCCTATTTTGCGAGTCAGTGATAGGTTACTGGCTCACAAAATAGGGTTTGTACATAGGAAAATGCATTGTACATCTCGCCCGTAGAGAAAAGCTGCCATAAATATCACTCACTCCTAGACCTGTGTTGGACACTCCTGGTTTATTCGCAAATTAGACTGGAAGTGACAGTAAAGTTGGTCAAACTCATTTCTTTTTCCCCCTGGAGAAATTTTCTCACAGAAAAGGTACAGATTCTTAGTTTTCCAGGGCAGGGTGCAAGAATACATGCTGTCTTACTATGCAGTAAAATCAATATCTCATATTATACCTCATTCTGGCCTCACAAAACTCAGAATGTGGAAAGAAAAATCCCCCGTAGGAAATCTTCAAGTTATGAAGTAACCAGGAAATTAAAATACCTCTACATTGAGTCAAACCTCTAATAAATGTCTGTTAGCAAAGCAAATAAGACAGATCCTTCCTAGAACAGTTCCCTTCACCCGTACATTCAGTCATTCATAAATTCATATTCTCACTCTTCTATCGACCCCTCAAATCACACTTTTAGTCCATCCATTTATCCATCCTTTCATTCCACTATTCATTTTGTTACTAATCCATCCAGCCATCCAGCCATCCAACCAAACATCTTTGCTGCTCTCTAACTTTTCGATGTTTTCATCACATTGTTCTTTGCATCTCTCAAATTACATATGCCCACCACTCAGCCTGTGCCCTGGTATTCCTTTACAGTGTTTTTATGAGGTTTTGTCTGCTGGCAAAGGAGGACAGTATACCCACTAATAACCAATGGCTACCCCTACTTCAGCTGCTAAAATGGGGGTTCACACTGCCACTGAGTTTAAGGGGCCTATTCACAAATGTAAATCAAGAGGCCTAGAATTAAACATAATTAAAACCAAGTTTATTGTGTTCGAAAAGTCTAAGAGGGGAAGTTGTAGTAATTCCCCCTCAGTGGGATTTCTGAGACCATGTTGGAAGCCCTGCCCCCTTTCTCAACCACTCTGCAAGCGCATCTCTGTGAGCACTACTGGCTGCAGGATGAAGTTCCCTTGGCTGCTGCATTATCCTCTTGGAAGTTCGCTCTTCATTGTAAACTTGTATGTTTTCCTTTACCTTCCTCACCCCTGTGTGCTGTGTTGGATTTTGTGTTTGTGTACCCTTCATTTTTAGTCTCCTGTTTTTCTTTGTAATGTTCTATTTTGTACCACTTTTCTCTTGTAACATAACTAGCTCTATTGTACAGCGCTCTGACACCTGTTGCCACCAGTAAGTCCCCCAAGGTGGGATTGCTAAGACCTCGTTGGAGGCCCCTCCCCCTTTCTCAATCACTCTGCAAACGCACCCCCTGCAGCACTACTGGTTGGGGGATGAAGAACCCTTGGCTGCTTAGTGGCACTGGGGGCCTCTATCTGCTAGTTTCTGATCACTATTGTGTCTCTTTCTGTCACTTTCTGCTAGTTTCTGACATTTATTTTGCCTCTTCTGCTCTTTTCTGATCTCTATTTTGCCCCTTTCTGCTCATTTCTGACCTTCACTTTGTCTCTTTCTGTTTGTTTCAGATCTCTATTTTGCCTCTCTCTGCTCATTTCTGACCTCAATTTTGCCTCTTTCTGCTCAGTTCTGATCTGTGTTTTGCCTCTTTCTACTCATTTTTATCCTTTATTTGGCCTCTTTCTGCTTGTTTCTGATATCTATTTTGCCTTTTGCTGCTCGTTGCTGTCCTTTATTTCTTTCTGGTCGGTTATAACCTTTATTGTGCCTTTTTCTGCGCAATTCACACCTTTATTTTGCCTCTTTCTGCTTGTTTCTGACCTCCATTCTGTCTCTTTCTGCTTGTTTCTGACATCTCTTCTGCCTCGTTCTGCTCATTTCTCACTTTTTTCATGATGCTCTGTGTTTCGACCTCAATTCTGACTCTTTCTGCTCATTTTACACCTTTATTTTGCCTCGATCTGCTCATTGCTGACCTTTATTCTTCCTTCTTCCTGTTCATTGCTCTCACAGACACAGATCTGCTAAACAAGCAGTTCTCTATCTGTGAGAGCAGTCCTTTCTTCTATTTCCCTGCCCGCCTGACAGTGACAAGGAAACAGTCAAAAACTCAGCTCTTAGCAAGCAGGATCGGTTTCACAGCTCTCGCTTGCTGAGAGCAGAGTTCGTGTTTGCTCTGTGTGGTGGGAGCTGTCAAAGCTCCCGTAAAGTCAGAGCACACAGCTATGCCCAGGGGCGGGATCTCCGGGACAAAGCTGGAGCCGGACCTGGGGGGTAGCAGTCAATAGGGCCATTATAGGCTCCAGGAGGGGTGTCGTGCAGTCCCCATCCTTTGATCTGCCTGGACCGCCCCTGGTGAGATGTCGGTCCCCGGGGCAGAGAACAGCCCAGGAGGGAGGCTGCGCAGCCTCCCTCTTTCTCTAAAAAAAACAAGAAAAAGATAATTAAGTTAGCCACATGGAGGTCTTGGTCTGCAGGGCTTGTGGGGTTCACACGGTTCCCCTATGCCTTTTGTTTAAAGCCCTGGGGAAGTTGTGGTCCACAGGGCTCGGGGGTCCACTAGGGTCCACCAAGCATTTAGTTTGAATCCCCAGGGAGGGGTGGGCACAGAGGCATATTTTAGCCTTTGGAGGAGGGCCCTGTGCACCCCCCTCCATTGTTTTTATTAATCCCCGCATGACCTGGGACCTGGCGCACCAGGGGGTTACATTTGAAACAAGAACTGGGGCCCAAGCTTATTTTTTTAAATGGTTGTGCAACAAATTCATGGATATTAAGAAAAAAAAAAATGATATGCCATGGCCGTGTTCCAGAGGCACCACAAGAGCAAGGCTTATTGGTCAGGTTATTCCTACTACGGAGATATGCTATCAGTTATGGCAACAGCAGGCAAATGAGGAAACAACCTATTTGTCTATCACCGCTGGGTAAAAGAGGCCGTATAATCGAACTGCATCCTCATAGCCATTTAGGAGTAACATCTACTGAAGGTAATAATTGAATACGAGCATTGACATTGTATATATATATATATATTACCTACTGGCGGTCGCCAGTAGGTAGTTATAGTTAGGACCACGTTTCCATAGGAAATCCGCAACATTCTATTTTGAATAACTTTGGCGCCGGTCGACGAATCTTTGCGAATTTCTCAAAATAGGTGGGGCGCTATGCTCCGCTCCTACCCTGAAAGTCTCGGGGGGATCCGTCAAGCGGGGGCTGAGATAAAAGGGGGGTCCCAAAACGCGTTTTTCCCATGCATTTTTCCATAGGACCTTTAGAACGAGCTACAGCCCGAATGGCTGAACAGAATTACTGGAAATATGGCAGAGAGGTAGTCCTCAGGTCAAGGAAGTGCCTTTTGTAGGTTTGGTGTAAATCTGTTCAGTAGATTCCGAGAAAATAGCCTTTAAATCAATATATATATCTGAGCCAGCTTACGGTACGCTTACGGTACGCTTACCGTAAGCGTACGGTGGCGTGCGCGAGCGTGATTCTGATTGGCTGTTAGATCTTAGTAAACATTCGAATCGGCCGAAACCAGGAAGCGGCGGCCGCCATTTTGTGTATTTCACTCTGAAAAAAAAGAGTGAAAACAAGAAAAGGGGGCAATGAGGAGAGTTACAGACCCCCTAACATTTGTAAGGGGGTCAAAGAAGGACAGAAAAGTACAAAGAAAACATTTATTGATTTTTTTAAAAAATCACGGGGTACGCGTACGGTAAGCGTACGGTAACAAAAAAAAAATAAAAGAAATGAAATTCAGATTTAAGTGTTTAGATATTAGGGGGCTCTAAAAATTGCCGTTGTGTTAATGAAGTCATTTTTTTAGTGGTACCTACAAGTAAGTACCGATGCAGAGTCTAAGGTTCAAAAGGAAGACTCTGTTCCCTTCATCATTGAAGTGCACACCATCTCCTCTATAAATGTCTTGCATGTCATAACGCAAGTTGTTGTGGTAAATGGCACCCATACCATAGTCACGGAGGAAAGCAGAAACAGATTTGTTGACGTGCTTTCTTGCTTTGTCAATCTGCGGACAGAAATGATTGGACCAGTTCCATTTTTGCCTTTGGCATATGTTGGAAAACACAAAGGCAGTTTTAGGGAAAAGTGAAAATAGTTGTGCAAAGGTGTCCTTCATAAGCATTTCCAGACCTACCCCAGTCAAAGTGCCTAGGTCATTGCCACCACAGTGCACTATTATGAGGTCAGGGTGTTGGATTTGCATGAAGGATTTCACCAATGGCATCAATTGGTGCCACTTTAACCCTCTCTGACCAATCCATTTAATGTCTACATTTGGCAAAGCAAGGTCTCTCACCATATCTGTTTTCTCTGCAAACTTTTCACTCCAGAAGACATAGCTGTGTCCTACAATCCACACTGTGAACATCTTCAAAGGAGAACTGGATGCACTCAGGAGGTGTCTTTCAGTAGAATGGCAATATGAAAAGAAAGACAGTTTGGAAATGGAGGCATACATATTTTTTTCAAAACAAAAAGAACTGATTGGCTGTTTCATACCATTCTAGAATAAAAACTAGGCTGTATGTGTAAATTAATAGAAGCATGTTTTGTATTGGTACAAAAACATGTGTAACCAAAGAACAGTACTATGGATTTGCTGTTAGGTTTGAAAAGTCAAGCACTCTTGCTCTGTGGAATTGAAACATTGTGTGGCGAACTTCTGACCTAACTCCACACAGCAGTGTTCCATGAGCTGTTGCTATGGTAGCAGGCAGAAGTCAAGTTGGGGGAAGGGTACTAGGCAGAAGTCAAGTTGGGGGAAGGGTACTTTTGGAAAAGGGTTGGTTTTCAACCAATAGAAATGTGTGATTACATTTGAAAAAAAGGGGGAAGCACTGAGATTTGAAACTTACATGTATATGTGTGGAAAAATAGAGGGAAAGTTTGCCATTATCTGGTTCTGCTGAGAGGAGAGAGGTGAACACAACAGAGATCCTGGCTCTGATAATCTGCTGTTTGAGTGCCACATTTCTTTCACAACTAACTAATTTTAAAGGTGAGTTTAGAGTTTGAGAGGGGATGTATGTGGTAACTTAAGAAATGAATAATAGAAATGGAAATTCTTTTTGTTGTAGTTGCGTTTATCATTTTCTGTTTTGGGAGAAATTTAAATGTGAGGAACATGTAAAATAATATGGAGTATGTTTTCACAATAAATTAAGGTGTACTGGAAAAAAAAAGAATAGTTTAAGGGTTTGAGGTTGGACTCAGTAATGCAAATACATTCAGCATCACTAAGGCTGGTTGCCCTTGCTGGAGTGTAGGCAGCCACCCAGGTTACACATGGAGGTGGTCTGAAAAAGAAGTTTGGACATGTGCATTTAAGAAAATCAAAAAAAGTGGTTTCATAATGTGTCAGTCTGTAAAAGTGATTTTCACTTGCCCGAAAAAAAAAGAGCAGTAAGTGTGCTTTCAAATTGGCAAAGAAATTTCGTTTTGGGACTAATGTGAAAACATGACTCTGTGTGCAAAGAGGAATTATAGGCAGAGATTTATTGCGTATTGCTCTGGTGATTTCACAGTTGCATTAGATGGAAAGGGGGAGCGATTTTTTGGGGGAAGAAGCAGACTCTTAGCACACACCCATGTGCTTGCCATGTATAATCATGCACAGTATTTACAAGCGAGTGGGGTTTTCAGGTTTCAGTCTGTAATGCAAATACATTCAGCATCACTAAGGCTGGTTGCCCTTGCTGGAGTGTAGGCAGCCACCCAGGTTACACATGGAGGTGGTCTGAAAAAGAAGTTTGGACATGTGCATTTAAGAAAATCAAAAAAGTGGTTTCATAATGTGTCAGTCTGTAAAAGTGATTTTTATACTTCTGAAACAAACATATCAGACGGTATTTTAAAGAATGTTATGTTTATGCAAAAAGAGATTGTGGGCTTTTTTAATACAATCTTTGTTATTTTTTTTGCCCGCTGTAAAATGATGAATGCAATTGCTTTCACAATTTAAAGTGAAATGCAATATATTCTGAAAACAGCAAAAATAAGGCAAAAATATTTTTTGGAAAAAAATGTAAATATGTGTACTGTATTATAAAATGTTTTAAAAATATTAATACTTTTTTCTTTTTTTTCAGATTGATATAGAAAAATTTCGAAAACTACAACCATTTTTAAAACTATTTTTTTAAAAACAAATGAATAAATATGTTTTTTGAGTGAGTATGGTAAGTCAATAATAATAATTGTAGTCTCTCAAGGACCTTGTAATGTGATAATTGATTTTTAGTGTTTTTTAAAAAAAATAAAAAAAAGTACGCGCACCGTACGCGTACGGTAAAAAAAAAAAGTTTTTAAAAACATCAATAAAAAAAAGATGAAAGATAAGGTTGGCTCTTACAAGAGCCGTTGTGTTCATGCAGGGAGAGAGGAAAGAAAGAATGGGAAAATTAGTCTCTGTGACAAGTGTGCTGATCTATTTTGTTGTTTACTAGGGAAACACTGGTCTCCCTATGACAAATTAGATCACAACACGAGGCACATCGAATATCAACCCTCCGAAATCGAGGGTTCATTTCCAGAGGGCCAGCAAAAGGAGATTCTCCCCCCACAGATGAAGGGCTCACCTGACCTGCAGAAGAAGGAGTGAGCTCTGCAGATGATGGTCCAGGCTGAGCTGCTGTGGATGTATTTGCTTGTCTTTCTGAAGAGTTACCTCCAAAAAGATGACCATGTGTCCTTCTGTGTACATCCTGGAGGTGTCTCTTCATGGTGTGATTCCCAAAGGAATACTTCCTGTCAGGATTACCTCTAGAAAGTACACGCTTACACAGCTTGCAAGTTACTAAGGGTGCATTCACCTTTTGCTGGCCTTCAGGAAAAGTAAAATAATCCCATACATAAGAGGGCTTTTGTTTCCTCGCTCTCTGCCTCAAGACAGTGCTGCTAGTGCTAGCCTCACTCTCAGAAGAGCTCTGCTGTTCTGCCATCGTATCCCAAAGACAACCCAGCTCCTTCTCCTAAAGGATCACAAGCAGAAATGAGAGGAATGGGTGTGGTGTAGGAGAGTTCTAGAACTGAAAGTAATTTCAACCAATCAAAAGTTGTGTTTCATGATCACATGACCTACCGTACGCTTACGGTACGCTTACGGTACGCTTACGGCAAAAGTGAGCATGCGCGTAAAAAAGACACGCGCTTGCGCGCATGCGCATAACAGTCACTACCCGACACTTCCGCGTAACGTGCGGGTGTGGCGTAAGCGCGCACGCGTCCCACGCGGAGTACGCGCGGCTACGTAAATTGCGTAACTATACGCAAGCAGCGTAGATAAATTACGGACGTTGCCTAAACCGTACGCTTACCGTGAGCTTACGGTACGCGTACTAAAAAAAAATGAAAAAATAGACAAAAAGTACTGCTAATAAATTATATAAGGGTGGGCGTAGTTCGCGAAGTAGCACTTCGCGAAGCTACGCAAAGTGAAGTTCGCACTACGCGAGCTACGCGTAGCACTTCGCGAACTGCGAAGTAACATGTTCGCACTGTGCAAGATGTTGTTTTCAATGATTGCACAGTGCGGACAAGCAACCGGCACTGTGCAATCATTGAAAATGGCATCTTGCACAGTGCGAGCTGTAGTTTTCTGCTGCTCGAGTAGATTTTTCCTCGAGCTGCAGCTTTCTCAACGCGAACTGGTAGTTTCTCATCGCGAGCGGTCGCGAGCATACGCGACCCCTCGCAATGAGAAACCTGACCTTCTTGCGTTGGGAATCTCGCCGGGAGGTTTATTTTCCATGTTCGCGATCGCGAACAAGGAAAAAGTCTCGCCAGGATGTCATTTTGCTTGCTCGCGGTCGCCAACTTGACGTTGAGGACCGCGAGCAAGCAAAAAATGACCGCAGCACTACGCAACACTACGCTACGCGTGTTCGCACTGTGCTACGTGCAGTTCGCGTAGTGCGAAGTAGCGCGAACTTCGCAAACTACGCGAGCGTAGCGTAGTGCTTCGCCCAGGCCTAAAATTATACATGTTTATTTAAAAAATTATATTAAAAAAAAATTAAAGAATTTTAAAAATTTAATCATAGTCTTTATAAAAGGTAAGAAAATTAAAATAAAAATATGTTAGAAAAAATAGAAGAAAAAAAAAAAATTAGCATTTAAAAAACCTTGCAAATTCACTGAAAAAACCATGGGTTTCACACACGTTATAGTTAGGACTTAGCATTTAAAAAACCTTCGAAATTTAGTGAAAAAACCATAGGTTTCACACACGTTATAGTTAGGAATTAGCATTTAAAAAACCTTAGAAATTCAGTGAAAAAAACCATAGGTTTCACACATGTTATAGTTAACTGGACATTTTACTCGTAAAAAACCATTGAAATTGCCCCGTTATAGTTAGTTCAGCTAACTATAACTCGCGCGCCCGCAATGCACTGCTGATGACGTCACATATTACATCACTCATGACATGGTCAGTGACATCACTCATGACATCACTGATGACATCTCAAATGACATCACTGATGACATCATCCTTGTGATAGAGTGGCAGACCTCCTCTTCCCCTAATATAACCTTTGATACACACAATCAAAAATAGAAATTAAAATTTTAAAAACAATGGACATACCAATACCAGTTACAACAACCTATACAGTAATTCTAAGATCCAAATACACATCCACTCATTCACCAACAGTCCTATACAGTCACTCATACATGTACTCACTCATCATATGTACTCATACACGTATACATCCTGTTACACAATGCCACTCATCCATAGAGGTACTCACACACATAGTCAGTCATGCTAATAAAGAATCAAACATACATTTACTTGCATATACAGTTATACACACACCACCACACTTACTTCTACGGAAACTTACACATACTTAGTCTTTTAAACAATCACTTATAGAAACACATACTTATTCATACAGGAACTCTTTCAATCTCTCACTCTCACATATACTCACATATATACACCAATAGTCACATATACTAGTTTAAAACATATGTAGTTACTCATAAAGACACTATTGAGACAGTCATTCACTCACTAACACACCCATACATACACTCATCCACCCATACAGTCCTGCACACATGCTGTCTTCAACACATACAAACAATGAGTCACTCATTCATGCACCTATGCACTACGTAATACCCCTCACCGAACCAGACACTCACACTCATACTGATACTCAAAAAATCTACTAATAACCTATTTAGACACTCATGTAGCTACACACCAACCCATGCAGCCACTTATACACAAAGTGAGAGACTGATACAGATATTTACATATTTAAACATTACTCACTAAGCCATGTATTCACTATGATACACTTAATCAGTCAGTTACACAATCAATTTTTCAAAAACAAATCATCCATTTAGACACTTATATACCCATTTATTCTTCCATCGACTTTGAGATATACATATATAAAACATATTTAATTTTCAGAAAAACACACATTCACTGGATGATGTCATCAGTGATGTCATCAGTGATGTCATTTGAGATGTCATCAGTGATGTCATGAGTGATGTCACTGACCATGTCATGAGTGATGTAATATGTGACGTCATCAGCAGTGCATTGCGGGCGCGCGAGTTATAGTTAGCTGAACTAACTATAACGGGGCAATTTCAATGGTTTTTTACGAGTAAAATGTCCAGTTAACTATAACATGTGTGAAACCTATGGTTTTTTTCACTGAATTTCTAAGGTTTTTTAAATGCTAATTCCTAACTATAACGTGTGTGAAACCTATGGTTTTTTCACTAAATATATATATATATATATATATATATATATATATTTATATATATATATATATATATATATAGATATATATATATGACGAGAGACCTATTTAACAATGGCGGACATTTTCAGATCTGCAATTTTCAGTCGACTGTCATTGGCGGTCCATCCTCCAATAAGAGTGAACTATAGAACATTTCAAAAAGGCTCATGCCGTGTTACCTGGTCATGTCACCTGCATTGAAAAAGGCACATATGCCGAAACGCTTCTGCTAGATTAATAAAATATATGGATCAAATCCGCTGAGTGCGCCGTTTTACTCTTTATGAGGTGGTTGGTGAGAAAAGTATTACTCGATGGCCAATATCGTGAGAGGCACCCGTTCTGAAATGGTCTTCAGCAGCAAGAAGTGGCATTTGGTGGAAATCTATATATATATATATATATATATATATATATATACACACATTGTTTTCAAACCATGCCCAAGAGCTTTTGAGAATGCACTCTGCAGCCTGACGCCCGTCCAGTTTAAACTTCAATTTGTCACAGCATTCCTGGAATAATTATCACCCGACGCGTTTCGAGGTTCACTACCTCTTATTTATGGGCTGCTTTCACAAAACCAATACACGGATTATTCTCCTCTTTTAATGTAAGCATTTTATTAGCTCTTCGCCCCCAGTGGGCTGTGCTTGGTGCCTAATTATCATCTAGAGCATGCTGGGACTCGTAGTTCGTAGTCACAAGGGGAACAACTTGATTACCCACAGTGGGTTCCGTGTATACTTTGCCATTTAAAAGTTAATTTTTACCCTTTGTAGGTTCCCAAATTCTGGTCCAAGTTCTTTTCATCTGGCAGGTTGCGCTGAAAACAGTTTGAACGTAGTTTCAATCCTCAGCCTCTAAATTATTGAAAGATGGTGCTCTTTTCCACGGTGCGGGCCGCCATGAAAAAACAAGCATTGGCATAACCAATAGGTCTCGCTTTTGGGACCTTACAAGTATTTAGTAATGCAGCACAATATCCTTGGTACAACAATATCAACTGTTGCATGTCTAAACACATATAAGGTCCCAAAGGTGAGACCTATTGGCTATGCCAATGCTTGTTTAAATCAGCACACGTTTTGAGTGGGTCTTGGGAGCTCTGAGGTTTACACGCATTCATATAAGCTGTCTGAACGCTCACTACATGCACGATACATAAACAGGGCTTTCCTGCACGAAGTACACATATGATAGCAGACTTAGCGCCTGTCAAAACTGCAATTACCCTCTCCCAGAGCTCGGTGAAAGAGGCCAACGCACCCTCCCATCACACAGGATATATATGAGCAAATTAACCCAGATGACAGAGACAGAGACACCATTTTCTTCATGAAGCACACTTTTAAAACCTGAATGAAGAAACTACGGGAGTATGACTTACAATTACAAGATGCTTCTTTCAGGGGAAAATTCTATATTCCTGTATAAAACAAACCTGCTGTTTGGAGAAACTGAAAAGACTGTAGCATAATCACTATTCATCAAATCAGGACAAAAGAAAAGAAAATATTACACTTCACAGAACTGAAAAGGAGACATCCGTTTCCCCAGTAAGAATAATAGGCCTGCTTAACATTGCACAATACTATTATGTAGTGGAGAAGTGTGGCTCAATGGTTAGAGCAGCAGACCCTGATGCAAAGGTCTGGCCCGGGGCCAGGGTTCAATTCCCTGCCTCGGCGGGTCTTGGGCTCAAAAATTCCACAGACCTGATAATTCTCGCCTCGGTGCCTATTCCAATCATGGAGTCCCACTCTGCAACTCTGGGTAATAGCTTGCTTAATCTCCACAACGGCCCCCACAACGCTAAGGATTCCAGGCCTCCACCTTGAGGGTGCCCAGGAGTGAACGCCTCACAGGGAAAGCCAGGATGGGTTCCACAGCGGTATTTGTACAAGCGCCTTGAGACCCTTGCGGGTGAGTAGTGCGCAATACAAGTATCAATTTACATTTACAGTGAAAGAAAGTGAATACCCAAGTCCTGTAATTGCTTCTTTGTTTCACTGCTAGCACTGAGATCAATTAAAACAGGAAAACCAATTACAGCTCCAAGATTAATATACATTTAACTAAAGACAATGTCCATCTATTCTTAAAAACTGAGTGATTGGAGACTGAACGAAAGTATAACATCACATAAACATACCGGGCAACTAACTAGACACCTAAAAAGATGGAAAAATCGGGTTTAAAAAAAATTGTAAATCACAGAACCAGAAACCACTTGCAGATTCTCTGCATATTTTCATAGACTGTCCTGTCACTTCAAATTGGTCGAAAAGTACACTGCGTTTAATTCTAAACACACAACTTAATATGATATATGCCATTAAGTAAAGAACATGTATGTAAAGTGTGATGCAAACCTACATATATTTAGGCGATAGAGAGTGGCAGACAGGCAATGCAAAGGATTCTTGTTGTATCAACTGAGTAGTAAATCCACTATATATCTGGTATGATGAGGGTAATGATATTGGTAGGTTCTTCTCTTTATTGTGCTCACCATATTTACACATATCAGCTTGTTATAGTCTAAATTAGCATTATCATTAAAATTAGGAGTGTGCAAAAGTTGTGTAATTACACAAAATGTTAGGGAAATAACTGAAAATGTAAACCCAACATTTAGCGCTATATTTTAGTGAGAAATGTGCTCTTTCACCATTTTGAACTCAAAAAGGAATATCATTTTATAGCCTACAAACTTGACATAAAGACGTCTGCTAGAAGTCCATTTTGTTAGCTTTTCTGGAACATACATATCTCCAACTAATCAAATCTACATTTGGTTTAATGAATATACATTTGGACAGACTAATGTGAATTCATATTAAATTAATATGAATAAATTAATGTGCAACTGAATCTACCAGTATAAAATTGCCTCAAAAAATGTACTTTTAGAACCATGAATACACACTCACATTAACAAGTACAGACATACAGTATGTCCATGACATCACATTTACCGGAGATAACTAAAGATGCGCAAAGTGAACAGATCTTGAAAAAATCATCGTTTTTAAGGACAATCCTAGTATTGCATGCACGTTCATTCTGCTAAACAAACATGAAAAGATACATCTATACTGTACGCTACACAACCCTGTGTAGTCATCGCTATTCACATAATACAAGATTTCCAATAACAGTTAAGGGTGCAATGGGTGCAGATGGGAAAGGTGCCAGGAATATCAACCCCACAGGAAAACACTTATTGTCAAAAATATAATTTTGCCTGTAGTGCTTCACACTCCGCCCCAGTAAAAAGGGGCGTGCTAGCAGCTCCCACTTCCAATATGGCACTGTTGGCTAGCCACAGCAAGTGGCGCATTATAGCAGTGGTACATTAGTTACAAAGTTCAGAGTTTTATGCAAAACCCTCAACGATCACTATTGTCCCGCAACCCACTGCATGGCCCTATGCATTGTATAGTGCTATAACGTTTTACAAAGAACCTTAACAGATGTGTTCAATACATCTGAGACTTTCCATTTTGAGGAACTTGTATCAATTGTAACCTTTACATTCACTGACATCTTTCATCATTTAACAGAATTATAATTCGTTGTGTTCTATGTACCACTTGTTACAGCAGATTATGGACCACAATAGTTAAGAAATGTCTTTTAGTCGACCCAGTGATACCTTGTATCAGTCTTAGAAGGATGAGAAGATGAGATGCCATCAATGGGATCCAAACTGTGACCTGCAGACTGCACTTAGATCCCTGCCACGGGTGCAATACTGGATCATATAATAATCACACATGTGCATATCACACATGCATTAAGTAAAAGAACTGATAAGTCATCGAATAAATCGTTGATGGCTTGTTGCTGACACGCAGGTAATGGGTTCAAATCCCAGCAAGGCAGTCTGTACCTTCAATCCTTCCAGTGTAGGTAACTGAGCCCCATTAAACAGGGTATTAGTAACAGCGGTAATGACATCACTTAGAAGGAAGGATATAGAAAATCATTTAACCGGGTGTCAACTTTTCTTTGTTCATGTAACATTTAAAGAGCACTGAGTGTTGTGGAGGCCTTATGGCAGGAGTGAAATAAACCGCTCTGGGTGTCCGCCTCGATCAAATTTCACATGCAGATAAACCACTTGGAAGACCTAGCGCTTCTAAAAACGCTGGAAATTGTTACTGTGATTTGAGGGTAAAAAAGGAATTTAAATGAGATTGGATTTATCTATAGTTTGTGAACCCGTAGAATAAGTAAAGTCGCCCTCATTAAGTATACAGAAACATAGCATATGCAGTATTTAAATCCATAATGCATGTTTTGATTCTATGCATTAATAATGATGCCAAGCAGTTAAAGCTGTAATAAAGCACATTTAGTTAACTCTCCAGACTGTATGTGCATTCGCTCTCACAAATACAGACTTGGACGATGGACGCACATTCATTCTAAAAATGTAAACACGTACAGTATACGGACCATAAAAGAAGTCCGAGTCATCCCAGGAAAAAAACAATATTAAATTTGAGCCCCACTCAACAACTGTGAAAGCTATACATAGAAGGAATGGAAAGCCATGGTCTACGCCTTATGTTAACGATTCTCACTTAAAAAATATGGAAATCAACTGGAAAAAAACATTTTCAGTGGAGTAAAGGTAACAATGAATACAGATGGCAACCCTAAACAAGCATTGGCTGTGCGGCCGTAAAAGTAACGCCACGCGGCCGTGAAACCAAAAGTCATCGGGATGACGCGCTCTGTGTAAAGCACGCGAGGAATGCGCGGGCAGCAGTTAAAGGCGGAGCGTGGCGCGTGCGCTTGTGCACGTGACTGCAAGCTGGTGGCCGCTTATGTAGCACTTCAAAAACCCACTTAGTAAATGAGTGTCATCAGTGATGTCATCAGGGATGTCACTGACCATGTCATGAGTGATGTAATATGTGACTTCATCAGCAGTGCATTGCGGGGGCGCGAGTTATAGTTAGCTGAACTAACTATAACAGGGGATTTCTAGGGTTTTTTACGAGGGAAATGTCCAGCTAACTATAACGCCCCTGAAACCTATGGTTTTTTTAGTGAATTTCTAAGGTTTTTTAAATGCCAATTCCTAACTATAACGCCCCTGAAACCTTTGGTTTTTACAGTGAATTTCAAAGGTTTTTTAAATGCCAATTCCTAACTATAACGTGCATGAAACCTATGGTTTTTTCAGTGAATTTCAAAGGTTTCAAATGCTAATTCCTATCTATAACTTATCTCTGAAGATATCATGTTTAATGATTTTGATTGGATTTCTATATTTTTCAAATTCAGTGTGTCAATTTCATTAATTATCTTTTTTTTAAAATAGTTTTTTATCACCATTTTTTAAACTTATTTTTTCAATTAATTCTTTTAAAAATTAAAAATTATTATTTGAACTTATTGGGTTTTTCAAACATATTTTTTTATATTTTTCAAAATATTTTATTAACTATATGTTCAAAAATGTATTTTATATATTTTTTTCAATGTTTTTGGATCCGCGCACCCTATGCGCACCGTTCTCGATCCCTACGCAATATCATCCGCGCATGGTATGCGTTGGGTACGTGTTTAGTGCACGATCGCAATGCGATCGGTACGCGACTCCCAGCCTATATGCGAGACGTTCGATGTACGTAACGCGACGTTTATGCGCTTCCGCGATGCGTCATCTGCGTTTATGACGCGGTGGGTGCGCGGATCCCGCAAAGTATTTAACATTTAAAAAAAACATTTGTATGTATTTTATGTGAATATCAATTGAAGACAAACTCTACACTAGTCTTAAAACTAAAATATTTTTACATCTAATCCTATAATTTTTTTTATTCAATTTCGTGGATGCGCTCTGGGTGCATGCTGCGTACGCGCAGGGTGCGCAGATCCCATGTGACCTGCAAAAAAAGAGATTTGATTGGTTCATTACACTTCCTCTTCTAACTATTGAAAGACCCCACATATTTCAATCATTCTTCTTTGACCTTCTTTAGAGCACCATCTCTTTGGAGAGAAGAAGATTTTTTAGACTAAGTTTACACTTAGCTCTTACTTTTTTCAACCAAAAATGGCTTCAGGGCAGCAGGCATCACCTGCATCACCTCATACTTTTGAGGATGAATTTTTGCCGGAGGCACCACCCAAAAGTCGTTTTTCTTCAGTGGTGTGGAAATTTTTTACTTTTCCCGAGGGGCAGAGTAAGACCAATGCCACCTTGGTCACGTGCAAGATTTGCAAAAAAGTCCTGTCGCGAGGGGATCCTAACAAGAAATACTCGTCGTGCGGCATGGCAAGTATGATGAAGCACATGAGGGCACTTCATCCAAACAATCTTGCACAAGAAGAGTGCCGACGGATGAGAAACACTCCTGCTCCTGCGCCATCCACCTCATCGCAGCCGAGCACATCAAGAGTGCATCCATCAGCCCAAACCTTGGACATCTGTCCTCAATTTCAATTTTTAAAAGTGCTCTGCACTAAGTGCAATAAGACTTTGTGCTATGGTGAGCAGTCGATCGATCTGATCTGCCGCCGGCAAGAAAGTCACATTTGCTATTTTTTTTTTTTTTTTTTTTTTTTGTTCCTTGAAGTTCATTATTTGGTTTCTCCTGTTTTGTTTTTTCTTTTTTTTTTTTGCAGAAAAACCCCAAAAAATTAAAAATTGTTCAGAAAACCCCCAAAAAATTATAAAAGAAGAAAGAAGAATAAAAAAAGTTCTTGTAAGAACTAACTTTCCTGGTTTAAAAAAAGAGCTACATTTCTTTGTTAGTGTTAGTTTAGATGAATGTATGTGTAGTACGTAATCGACTGAATGAATGCATTAGTAGCGTATGGTGAATGTATAAGTGCAGAAGTATGAGGAAGTGCTGCAGCATCACACAGTAACCTCTTTAACTGCAGTGTGCTGTAGTACTTCCAAAGCACAGGGATGTAACATATGTACATAAATATGTTGCAAATCTATGCTTCTCTCTGCACGGCTGCTTAAACTGCAGCCATGTGGTGACACAGGCACCCTTGCACCATAGTGCAAGGATATCTGTGTCATGTGCTGTTTGTTTTTCTACAGGAAGACACACCTTCCTGCACAAATACAATGAGAAAATACATTTTTCTCCTTCAATGTATTCTGAACATTTCAGCATGCACTGAAGATATAAAAATGTGGAGAAATTAAAACAATTCTCCTTGTTGTGCTTTCCTACACCAATTTTAGAATGGTGCAGCATTCACACTAGGGGTGGGCGGAATTTGCGTAACTGCGTTACGCAAATCTCCGCGAAACGGTAAAAAAACTCCGCGAACACGCAGAAATTCCGCGAACACGCGGAATTGCTTGTTCGCGATGCTTTTTTCCTGTTCACAATTGCTGTTTGCGTGCTCGGGGAGAAATATCTCGCGAACACGCATTTTGAGAACGCGAACAAGCAAAAATTTCGCGAAATCGCGGAAAGCAGACTTTTGAGCAATTTCGCGTTCTCCGCGGAACGCGAAATTACGCGAATTCCGGAAATTCCGCGAGCGGAACGGAATTTGCCGCCCAGGCCTAATTCACACACATATCAAGATTTATGATTTCTGATAAATCTAGACATTTGTCTTGTTCTATGAGTATTAAGTGCAATCATGCACAACAACACTTATAGAACACCCTTTCAACACAAAGTGGTGTGCATGATGAGGTTAAATTTACATGGAGTATAAAAAGTGCACAGAGTGCCTTTTCCTCTCTTTGTAAATATGAAAGAGTATCTTGCACAATAACTATGTTACAAAATGTGACATATTTCCGTTTTTAAATTTCCTTGCGAATCATAGAAGGTAAGCACAGAGTTTTGTCTGCAAAGATGTTCAAAGAAGAATGATTGAAATGATTGCAGTCCTTCAATAGCTAAAATGGGAAATATTATGAACCCCTCAAATCTCTTTTTTTGCAGGTCACATGATATCTGATTATGGTCAGATTTCAAAACTACATAAGCAGAGTATTTTTAGAAACGTGTTTCAACTTTGTAGCTTCTTGTAGACCTCTTCATTCTGCATATTGAGACTTAGTTAAACTTACCTTCACAGTAATAGGAATAAAAAATGGTATACATTTTTTTCTGTTTTTCATTCAAATATAAATTCATATAAATTGCTTATTTTAAAATTTGGATCTGTGAAAGTAAAGGAAAAAAAAATTATAACATGTAATAATAAATTTTTTACAACACAGCATAATTTCCACAAAGTAATTTTTTTGCCTTTTTTGCTGTTCTCAGAATATATTAAATTTCACTAAAAATAGTGATTTCAATCGTACTCATCACTTAACAGCGGGCAAAAAAAACACAATCTCAAAGATTGTTAAAAAAAAACAACATGCCATTCTCAAAATACAAATCACAGATATATAAAATGCACACAGCTAACAACATTTTTTAACTTTAACTTACAAAAACTGTAAATGATGTGGCTTTAAAATAATCACCAAATCTAAAGATGAATTTTTGCAGGATGCACCACGCCCACAACGTTTTCCTTCAGTGATGTGGAAATGTTCTACTTTTCTCGAGGGGCAAGCAAAGTCCAATGCCACCTTTCTAATGCACAAGATTTTCAAAAGCGTTCTGTTACGAGGGGATCCTAACAAAATACTCATGCGGCACAGCAATTATGATGAAACACCTAGGGACCCTTCATCCAAACAATCTTGCACGAGAAGAGTGCAAACAGATGAGAAACACTCCTGTTCTGTATCTGTAAAAAAAGAATCACAAATAAATGTATATTAATAACTTTCAAAATTATACTATTCCATTACTGTACAAACACATTTTATATAAATACTGACTAAAAACTATAGCCCTGAACCACAAGTGTGACGATGGTTAAAACACTACATGCATAGTGCATACTACTCTGAAGCAGTTCATGCCCTAAAGCCTACCTCACTAAGGGCCTCATGTAGGTAGCTAAATACCGGTATTTAGGCATTTGCGATGTAGGAGGCGTGATTTCAGGATTCGGTAATTTACCGAATCGGTAATGGATCGGTAAAATACCGATTCGGTAAAATACAGATTCGGTAAATTACCGAATCCTGAAATCATATGTAGGGAGCACTCAAAAGAGTGAATATTAGTATTAAGAATTCGGTATTTACCACCAAATACAGGTTGGTGATAAATAACGAATACCTTGCAAACAGCTATAGTTTGCTGATTTAAAAGTGCCATGTGGCAGACATACATGCCCTTAGGGCATGTATGTGCGCCACATGTGCACACATGCACGAATCCGGGGTGCAACAGGGTGTCAATGTGACACCCTGCCACCCATGATAATGCCTCCCCTATTACCGATTCGGTATTTACCGAATCTGTAATAGTAACTGGCTTCCCATTCATTCCTATGGGCCTCCAGGCCCATAGGAATGAATGGGAAGGGATGCATTATTACCGATTCGGTAAATACCGATTCATAAATACCGATATTTACTGAATCGGTAATAATTACCAATTATTTATCTACATACTATTAACCGATTCATAAATACCGAATCGGTAAAATTCGGTATTTATTAATCGGTGAATAGTATGTTACCTACATATGGCCCCAAAACACTACATGCTAACTGACTAAATGATTACAGTACTATAAGGAGACACACTGGGTGAGTGACAGGATGTTTGCTAGAAGTGTATGAATACTAACTAGGGAATTGAAGGTGTGAAACACAACTGTGTAGGTGATTAGAGGACTGCCTCCATACTGCATAGGCATTTAAAGCAGTCCATGTGCTAAGGCCTGGCTCACTGCATGACTACTTGGGTACTGACTGAATGATTAGAGTATAGCAAGGAGAGTCCCTAGGTGAATTTATAAGTGCTAGGCTTTTCGCACAGGGAATGGATTAGTACTTGGTACTGAATGGGTCACTAGAGGAGTGCAAAGGCAGTGGCAAGATGTTTGCTGGACTTTATGGATACTGACTAGGAAATTGAAAGTCAAGTGTCTAAGTGGTTAGAAGACTGCATACATAGTGGATAGGGGTTTGAAGCAGTCCATGTGCTAAGGCCTGGCTCAGTGCATGAATACTTAGACACTGACTGAATGATTACTGCAAAGATAGTATCTTGGTGAATTTATAAGTGTTTGAGTTTTCGCACAGTGAATGGATTAGTACATGATGCTGAATGGGTCACTAGAGGACTGCAAAGGGAGTGACAGGGTGTTTCCTGGAAGTGTATGGATACTGAATAGGGAATTGAAGGTGTGAAAGACAACTGTGTAGGTGGTTAGAGGACTGCATGCATAGTGGATAGGGGTTTGAAAAAGTCCATATGCTAAGGCCTGGGTCACTGGATGAGTACTTGGGTACTGACTGAATGATTAGAGTACTGCAAGGAGAGTGCCTGGGTGAATTTATTAGGGTTTGGGTTTTGTCGCAGTGAACGGATTAGTACATGATGCTTAATAAGGTCACTAGAGGAGTGCAAGGGGAGTGACGGGTGATTGCTGGAAGTGTATGGATACTGACTGGGGATTTGAAGGTGTGAAAGACAAGTGTGTAGGTGGTTAGAGGACTGCATGCATAGTGGATAGGGGTTTGAAGAAGTCCATGTGCTATCGCCTGGCTCAGTGCATGAATACTTAGGCAGTGACTGAATCATTAAAGTACTGGAAAGAGAGTGTCTTGGTGAATATATGTGTTTTGGTTTTGGCACAGTGAATGGATTAGTACATGGTGTTGAATGGGTCACTAGAGGACTGCAAAGGGAGTGACAGGGTGTTTCCTGGAAGTGTATGGATACTGACTAGGGAATTGAAGGTGTAAAAGACAAGTGTATAGTATGTTAGAACACTACATGCATACTGCATAGACATTTGAAGCAGTCTATTTGGTACTTAGAAACTGACTACATCATCAGACTACTTCTAGGGCAGTGCTTGGGTAAAACTTTTAAATTTTCTGTTCTGCCACAGTGAAGAGAATAGTACATGCTACTGCACCTTAGTGTAAACCCTGACTCATTTTATCAATGCATAAGCAAAGACTAGCTTCTAATGCTACTAAAACTTGACAACATGACAGGTTTTAAAACAGTTATCTGTCAGCAAATACATGATGTTACCAAATGCTTCTCTCACAGTGATCCCAAATACACACTAACTCACAGTGTGATTCTAGACAAGCACCACTATCCCTAGGAGTTTACCAAAACTCATTCACTACAGTGCAACTGGTAAGGGAACTGCACACAATCTACATATTTCAGGACTGCAATTTTCTGTCAAAGCCTGACTCATTTAATCAAAGCATAAGCCATAACTGTCTTCTAATGCTACTAAAACTTCACAACATGACAGGTTAAAACAGTCATCTGTCAGCAAATACACGATGTTACCAAATGCTTCTCTCACAGTGGTTCCCAAATGCACACATACTCACTGTGTGATTCTAGACAAACAACACTATCCCTTGCACTATACCAAAACACATTTCTTCATCTAGAAGAAGTACTACATTTTAGTATAGAAACATAACATAACTCATTTCACAAATTCATAAACAATGACTGGCATCCGTCAGGGTTGTGTATTAGCACCGTTTTTATTCTCACTTTTTATCAATCAGATTGACTCAATTTTATGTAAACTACCCTCGGATGCTCCTAGTATAAATGGGAACGCAACCCCAATTTTATTGTACGCTGATGATGCCGTACTCCTGTCAAGAACACAGGTTGGGTTACAACGCCTTATAGACAGATTTGTGACATTTATCAAAGATAGAAAATTGGTAGGTAACAAGACCAAGACATTTGCAATGGCATGTGGGAGGAAAGTTAAATTAACTACCACCACCTTTTATATTGATAAAGCCAAGATTGAAACTGTCAAATGGTTTTGCTACATAGGAATAACATTCTCAGGAGATGGGAAATGGATTCAAGAAGATGAAAATGTCAGATCGAAGATGATCAGAAATACTAATAGTATTTTTAGATTTGCTGCTAAATTGGGTCAAAGGAGAATAAAAGAAATGATGACAATTTATAACGCCAGATGTATTTCAGCTGCACTATACGGGGCGGGCGTGTGGGGACACCATAGTTTGAATGCACTACAGGATGATGAAAACAAGTTTTTAAAAAAACTTGTATGTGTTCCCCTATCAGCTTCTACTCTGTTAATTCATAAGGAAGTAGGTATAGACTATGTTGCGGATTTAGCCTCTTGACGTCCATTATCACTCTGGCGATCTATTTGGTCTAAAACAGAAACGATCTTTACACAATCAATTATCAAAGATTGCTTGAGGCTTGATAACTCATTATGTATACCCTGGCTGAATTATATTTGTTATTGGTTTGATCTTTTATTCAATTGTAATGTCCGCCTGAACCCTGAGGCATCAGGATTGATATCTAAGAAAGACCTAAAAATGAAGTTTCTCTCATACAAGAATGCGGCTAGAGAGAAGCAGTCTAGAAATCTAACAACTATTGTACAGTATAATGATCTGAATCTGAGTAAAGGTTTCCAGGCCTACCTCTCCTATGTCACACGTACCTCTCACCATTTTGTTTTAACGCGCTTAAGGTTGGGGATTGTCCATCACTTAGTCTCTTTCCCCCATATGAAAATTAGATCTGATAATATGTGTCCTTGCGACAACGTCTCAAAACAAAGCTGCTGTCACTTTTTATTGTTTTGTAAATTTTATAGCCATTTTAGGAGGTTTTATCTAAAACCCATCTTTTTAAAATATAATGTTCGGTCCACTAAAACTGCTTTGAAGTTATTAACAACTCTGGAAAGCACGGATATTTGCTTTTTTACCGCAACTTATGTGCTAAAATGTGTTTCTATAAGGAAGTCTATAATCGCTCTGGTATAGCTCCTGTTGATCTGCGTATTTTGCACATCTGTCTAGTACTGTTAGCAATTCTTTATGCATTACAAAAGTTTGAGCTCTGTTTGAGCTGCATTTGCACTTTAGGTTTTTACCATTTTTTGCACTATTTATGCACAGCTTTCAGCACTTTGCCACTCTATGTGAATTTGTATTTTATTTTTGAAGGTCCCCCTGTTTTTTTAAGAAAATTTGTTCATATTTATGTATAAAAGATAGTGTATATTATGTAGTAGGCCTTCCTATATACTATGTAAAATTTTTAATATCTGTTTTATGTGTTTGTCTGCTTATATGGTTGTACTTTTCCAACCGAATAAAGCTTTTGAAATGAAAATGACTGGTTTCTAATTCTACCAAAATATAAAAACAGCACAGTTATCTGTCTGCAAACACATGAAAAACACAAATGCTTATCACAGAATGGTTTCTACATGCACACACACTGTCAATAAGATTGTAGAGAAAAAAAGTACTCCCTACACTTTAGCAGGATAAATACATTAGTCTGATTAAAATCAAAATAGTCTACATACATCCCCTCACAAATAAATAACTAATCTTTCAAGTTCTTTTGTAGATTAAGAAGTATATCAGTCACTCACCATATTTTCTTTTACAGAATCTCTGCATTGTGCACCTCTCAGCAAAAACAAAGAATGGAAAAGTTTCCCTTTCATTTTCCATACATATACATGTAAACATCAAATCACAATCCTTCACACATGAACTCGAAAGCAAACACACATTTCTATTGGTTAAACATTTCAACCCTTTCCGACTGAAATACATTTCAACTGTTCCCCCAATCTGCCTTCTGCCTGTTACCATAGAAACAGGTCATGGAACACTGCACTGAGCACACAGGTCAGAAGTTCAGCACACAATGTTGCTACTCAAGAGAGTAAGTGTGCTTCACTTTTCAACATATCAGCTTATCATATGTAATGTTCCTTACAATCTGTTTTTGTTAACCAATAAGAATCATACCTTTAAAAAACAGAAATATACGCCCTACCTTTCAGTGTACAAAGTAGTCATACAACCAATGATGTCTTGTCTTTTTTTTAAAAAATTCAGTGGATCCGCGCACCCAACGCGATAGGATGCGCGCACCGTGCGCGCATTTCGCCGTTTTTTTTTTTTTTTGGGGGGCCCCCTAATAAGTGATGTCAGCAATGCGCTTTATTTTAATCAATTCTTTTCATATTTATTTTTGTTACATTTTGTGAATCAGTAGACTGTTGAAATGATACAGAACTATGATGAAGCTGTAGCCGATCCACGGCGTAATCACAGTTATTTCAGTTTGGCACCGATAAAGCCGATACACGGCGGTATGGTTTCATATGTTTCTTTGAATATGAGGAAATTAATTGAAAATGTAAGGTCAAAGCGTTTAATATGTAATGCCTTGTAATAATTTTAAATTTGTATTCGAGTGTTTGCAAACCACACTCTAACATGGTGCCGTATACTGCAAGGGTATTGTCCTCAGTTGATTTCCATGCTTCATCATGTCATGTGATTCACGTAATGCACTTTAAAATATGCTGCTTTTTGGCGCGCTTAATGAAAACATTCGACTAAGGCATAGCCGAAACGTGTTATGTCCTTCATACTTTCTGTGATTGCTATGAAATAAAGGATTTAAAGATTGCAGAAGTTTCCCACTGAGTGCTTTCCGAAGTCTGTAATAAATGAGGAGTGAGCGCGTATGTGTAAACGCGAATGCACCTTCGTGTTAGAAGCACCCGTCCAGAGAGTGCGCTGTCCTGAGGTACAGTTGAAGCAACGATATATATATATATATATATTCACATAAAAAACCATAGGTTTCACACATGTTATAGTTAGCTGGACATTTTACTCGTGAAAAACCATTGAAATTTCCCCGTTATAGTTAGTGCAGGCAACTATAACTCACGCGACCGCAATCCTCTGCTGATGACGTCAGATATTACATCACTGTATTTAGACACTTATTTACCCATGTCTTCTTCCATTAATTTTTAGCTATACATATATTACAAATATTTTTTTTTCAGAAAGACACATATGTCATCAGTGATGTAATATCTGACGTCATCTGCAGAGGATTGCGGTCGCGTGAGTTATAGTTGCCTGCACTAACTATGACGGGGGAATTTCAATGGTTTTTCACGAGTAAAATGTCCAGCTAACTATAACATGTGTGAAACCTATGGATTTTTATGTGAATTTGCAAGGTTTTTTAAATGCTAATTCCTAACTATAACGTGTGTGAAACCTATGTTTTTTTCAGTGAATTTGTACGGTTTTTTAAATGCTAAGTTATGTATTTTTTTTTTTTTTAAGGTTTTTCACCGTGCGCGTACCGCCCACGGTACGCAGTTCGCGGAATTTTTCCGTTTCTACCGTACGCGCACGCGACGCGTACTCCGCGATTTTTCGCAAAAAAATTTAAGGAAATTTTGGCCCTTGGGGGTCCTTCTGGGACCCCCTGACAAAGGCTAGGGGGTCAGGAACTGTCACGTTCTCCACCTTTGTTTTTCACCCCCTCAGACTGCGAGAGACAAAATGGCGGCCGACACTTCCTGGTTTCGACCGATTCGAATGTTTACTAAGATCTAACAACCAATCAGAATCGCGCTCGCGCACGGCAGCGTGCGCGTACGGTAAGTTTTACCGTACGCGCACGGTGCGCACTTATAGATATATATATGCTTTTAAATGCTATTTTCTCAGGAAATACTGAACAGATTTACACCAGACCTGCAAAAGGCACATCCCTGACCTGAGGACTACCTCTCTGCCAAATTTCAAGTAATTCTGTTCAGCCCTTCGGGCTGTAGCTTGGACTAAAGGTCCTATGGAAAAATGCATGGGGAAAACGCGTTTTGGGACCCCCCCTTTTTCTCAGCCCCCGCTTGACGAATCCCCCCGAGACTTTCAGGGAAGGAGCGGAGCGGAGCGCCCCACCTATTTTGAAAATTTCGCGAGGATTGGTCAATCGGCGCCAAAGGTTTTCCAAATAGAATGTTGCGGATTTCCAATGGAAACACGATCCTAACTATAACTATCTACTGGCGACCACCAGTAGATAATATATATATATATATATATATATATATATTCTTTGATTCCCTCGCCTCCTACGTTCCTCTGGCAAAAGTCACGGCACCACAGCAGGGTAAAGTTCAATTTCCATTATTAAAACACCATTGTGCAAAAGTGCAGGGGTTAGGACGGCCTACGCGTTTTGGCTACCATTATCCTTCTACTGGACCATAGAGTCCCCAACGTCTAGACAGTATTCAAAGTGCTATGTGCTATTGCCCTTGTTTGTGTTTATTAAAAACACTAGACTGTCCACCTCAACAAAATAAAATGGCACAAATCTGTCACCATTTTTCCTCTTCTTTTCACTGTAAAGTACATTTAAAGGATAAAGTGCAAGTGCTGTATGTTCATCTAACAGTTTTTACCTCTGAAAATGTTTTTGAAATTTTGTAGTCGTCATTACTACAATCATACATTTGTATTTCCAAACAGTCATTTGTCCAACACCAATATGAGAAGGATAGAAAATTAAGGATAAACAATTATTACAAAAGTTGTGATCTCTTCAAACCTTTTCTAATCCTACCATTTCTAACTTTCTTATTCTTTTCGCATCTCTTTTTATGGGCTCTCATTAATGGTTATCCGGGTATCAACCACACATTTTCATCTACCCATATCATAGTAAAGTACTATTAAAAAGGGATAATACATTTTGACCTTTACCCTCTCTTATCAGTTTGTGAATGGATAACAATTTACTAATCCCAAAAATGACAAATCAACTCAAAATGTCTAAGTTGTAGTTCCAATAAGTGCCTCAATTAGACGTTCTTACTCTGCATCAAATTTCCTCCCAATACTCAAATTAATGACCATCATTTTGATCCTACCATTTGTCTGGTAATTATAGTGAAAAACAGTGATGATAATTCATTCTTTTTCTTTGTAAAGTACATAACCAGATCTATATGTAGAAACTTTTAAATCCATTGCTAAATGCATGTATACTAGTTATTTCACCATTTCATATGTAAGTACCGGTAGTATGTATAAAACAACTTAAAACGTGAGGATCCAATTCATACCCCATCTCCCTCTCAGGGTATTTTCAACATGATTTTGATAATCTATATGTTCAATTGTCAAGTCCAATGTCCAGGTTAGACAACCAATTTCATTAATACATATTTACAAGACAATCCGACTCATGAGCAAAAAGAAAGAGAGAGAATAAGATCATCTTAAAATTAAAAATAGATCAAATACAGTGTGCCTTAACTATTTATAGATGTACAAATAGTTCTGCATCAAGATTATGTCCGTATGGATATTCCGTGCCCATCGCTAATATTAATCTTGATTCCATTTTGCTTAGTTTTAGGTTTCGATCACCACCTCTCTCAGCCAGTTTCACAATTCTAATTCCTGAATATCTCAATTGGCTATTGTCACTTTGGTGGTATTTGTGAAAATGTTTTGCCATTGGATAATTCAGATCTTTATTTTTTATAGCACGTAGAAGTTGCAAAATCCGTAGCTTTAGTTTGTTAATTGTGCTACCCACATAATATTTTTTACAAGGGCACACTAATCTGTAAACTACATATTTTGACTCACATGTTATGTGATTTAGATTTTTTTCTGTTTTGCCATTTTGTAATTCATAAGTAGTTAAATTGCAGCCATGTTCACATGCACGACATTTGGCAAATTTCCAGAACCCTGGTGTAGTTAGCCATGAGATCTTTTTTGGCTCTCTTTTCTCCAGATGGCTTTGAGTTAAGATATCTCTCAAAGATGCTGTTCTTTGATAAGTTATACTGGGATGCATTGATAAACTCTCTTTCAGTGTATCATCTAGTCGTAGTATTTCCCAATTTTTGCTTATCACTTCTTTAAAAACTCCACTCTGATTGTTAAAATCCATGATTAGATGTGTTGTATTGTCTGTTATGTCCTCTTTTTCATCAGGTTTTCTTTTTGAGGGTACTAAGAGGCCAGTTCGCTTTCTCAAACAGACCATAGATTTTGCATTCATGTTAATATCCAACGGGTATCCCCTCTCCAAGAAACAACTGCTCATCTCTTCAATTTCAAGTTCTAGGTCTTCAGCTTCCGAGCAATTTCGTTTTGCCCTTAACATTTGACCATAGGGTATGCTCCACTTTAAATTCTCTGTATGCCCACTGTTGGCTTGCAATATGCTATTACATGATGTAGGTTTTCGATGAATTTTGGTGCATATCCTATTATTCTTGATGAAGACTTCTACATCTAAAAAGATGATACTGATGTCACTTATTGCAGATGTAAAGTTCAAATTGTAGTCATTTACTTCGAGAGAGTCAATGAAGGCTTGCAGGTCTACACGGTTCCTATCCCATATGACGAACAAATCGTCAATGAAACAACACCATGTTTTTATTTTAGAATGTTTTTTCCTTATATATATATATATATATAAATTGAGAATTAATTGTATGCTTATTTACAACACTGCTGTTGGCTGGAAGGGGGTTGTGTTGGACTTGGCCCTATTTGCAGGGTCATTCCTGAACTTTTTGCCTTCTTCCTGTGTTTTTTCTGACCTGTTGTTAGTTGTTTTATGACTCTGGGCACTTTTTCACTGCTGATCAGTGCTAAAGTGCATATGCTCTCTTTTGTAAAGGCAAGCCTGTCTGTGCCCGTCCGTGTCCCGGAAGTGGCCAGCGCCGGCTACGCTGCCAACCGGGCTCCAGGTCATCAGGGCAGATTATGTTATATGGGGGATGCTTTACGGAACATTGACGCCCACCTTTGTCCCTCCAAAGGCAAATGCAATGTTCTGGATAGCAGTATCAAGGTATGTTTGAACTGTGGCTTTAGTCTGGCACCAGGCACCGCTACCCCTGCTCATATCATCACTCCCTCCCCAGAGTCCTTAAAGGTCCCCTCCAATTCTGCAGCCATGATCAATGTTAGATCCCTCAGGAAACATCACGCCGAGGTTTTTGATCTCCTCAATGTAAGTTCTCTTGATCTTTTGTTTATTACGGAGTCTTGGCTTGATGCCACGTCTGACCCCATTGTTACTCTTGCTACTCCAGTAGGATACAAGATTATTAGAGCTGACCGCCCAGAAGGGGAGGGGGTAGCCATCTTTTACAAAGATAAGTGGGAGTTGCAGAGTGGAGACGTCACCTCATTGGGGGCCTGCGAAGCCCTTGACTTTAGCATGCACTTTTTGTACCACTTCACGCTGGAGGGTTCACTCATCTACAGGCCCCTGGGGCATGTGGGTCCATTCTTCCAGGCCTGTGGTGATGCCATTGCAACTATGGCGTTGAGATTTTCTAACTATGTTGTCATTGGGGACCTTACTATTCATCTTGACCAGATACTGGCTCCGGACGCGTCAAGATTTCTGGATATCTTATACCTGGCCCAATTGGTCCAGCGGGTCTGTCTCCCTACCCATCAGGCTGGTCACATCTTGGACCCAATCTGTACCAATTTCCCCATTTCCATGAGGGACCCGTGTCCGGTCTCTTGGTCCGACCATTTCCTTGACATATTTCTCTTGGGAAGTGCGCAATGCTAAGCTCTCAGTGTGTCCTTTTTGCAAACCGGCTTTTGGTAAAATTGCCGCTGGTGCTCTCATCCATACTCTGGAAACCTCTAGACCCATTCTCTTGGGCGACCTAGAGAGTCGGCTAGATAATTTTACCAGCTGGGTATCTAAGGCTGTTGATACTCTTGCCCCGCTGAGCTCTACTAGGCCTTCTAGGGGATCTCCCTCTAAACCCTGGTACAGCCCAGAACTCAAAGAAGTAAAACACAAATTCAAGATTCTTGATCAAGCATGGCACCGCAGTGACTACTGCCCTGCAGCCAAGTGGAATCTCAGAATCAAGCAAAAAATGTATTAGGAGGCAATATCTCAGGCTAAAAGGGAATTTTACAATACACGTATCGACTCTGCTAAAACAACGCTAAGGAAATATTTTCGACAGTGCAGAGCTTTACGTCGCCTTCAGCCCAAGCAAGCGCATTCCAATTTTCAGTCGCCTGGTGCAAGACTCTTTCTACTTTTTTTATGGACAAAATCCGCACAATTCAGGCAGCTTTTCTACCGGGTGTCTGCGAGATCGAGACAATGACATTGCGTTCACTGGTGGGCCCCACACATTGTGTGGATGCTTTTATACCGGTGGATTTGGCAGATTCGCTTAAAATCCTGAAGAGCTTAAAGTCTCGCTCTCCCTCTGATCCCTTCCCGGCCAGGTTGCTAGCAGCAGCAGCTGACACGATTAACTCAGAAGCGAATAGCATTGTCGATCTGTCCCTCCATACAGCTAGAGTCCCTATGTCCTGGAAACAGGCCAAGATTTTGCCACTCATAAAAAAGCCGTTATTAGACACTCGCAGTCCAGGGAACTATAGGCCTATCTCTCTATTACCTGCTGTGGCCAAGGTGTGTGAGAAGGTTGTCACCAAACAATTCACTGAGTTTGTTGAAAGAGAGGGTCTGCTGCATCCCGCTCAGTCAGGGTTCCGAGCTGCACACAGCACGGAATCGGTGCTGGTGGAGGTGGCGGAGGGGGCAGCATTGATTTTGCTTGACCTCTCTGCGGCGTTCGACATGGTCCCACACTTTCTTCTCCTCTCACAACTTGCCAGGATAGGTGTGCCGGGGACGGCCTGAAACTGGCTCACGTCCTTTCTTGAGGGTTGTGCCCAGCAGATCTGGTTGCCTCCATCTTCCTCTCTTCCTCAGGCTGTGACTACGGGAGTTCCTCAGGGCTCCTCCCTCAGCCCCCTTCTTTTTAACATTTATGTGATGCCCCCTGGTCTATCTGGCTGAGAGCCTGGGAGCTAAGGTGATGGCCCACGTCGATGACACCCAGCTGCTCTTTACCTGGTACATGGATGACAATTCTGTCGCTTCGGCTCATCACTGTCTCTCTTCCATTATTAGGTGGCTTGCGGTTGCACAACTAAAATGCAACAAGGAGAAGTTAGAGACTCTCCCGTTTTGAAAATTCCCTCCCAGGTTCAGGGAAGCTCTGTGGCCACCTGATTTTCCCCTGGCCTGCCCTCCTCGAAAGGAAGCCGGCAAAGAAGCTGGGGGTATGGTTTGATGAGAGCTTTACCTTCTCATTTCATATCAAGAAGTTGGCCGGTATCTGTTTTGATCTTCTCAACACTCTAAGAAAGTTCTTTTCTGCCACAAGCAGCAAGAGAAACGGTCACCTGTGCTCTCATCCTGTCACGGCTGGATTATGCCAATGCACTTTACATTGGCATTCCTGGCTTCCTGATAAAAAAGCTTCAGGTAGTCCAGAACACGGCAGCTAGACTACTTCTGGGCATCTCCACCAGACACAGCATGCGTCATCACTTGCGCTCCCTTCACTGGCTTCCCATAGTGGAACGGGTGGAGTTCAAATTGCTGGTCCTAGCCCATCGCGCCTTACATGGCGTTGGACCATTCTACCTGCAAAAGGGGCTTACCTTCAAGACAGTTGCGATCAGCATCCCACCGACTCGCACTGGATCCCCGAATTAAGTACCAGAGGCTGGGTGGCAGGCCTCTGACTCGAAGGGCTGCGGTAGCGTGGAATGCACTTCCCCTGGAACTACGCTATATTGAAGACCTGACAGCATTCAAGAAAAATCTGAAATCATATCTTTTCGCTTGCTAGTCTCCTTGTTCCCCTTAAGACATCGCGCTGAGACACTAAAAACATAATAACAATAACATGTAATGGATTAGTGACTTCATGATTGGCTATATGATTTACATGTAAGACCCGAGTACAGTGCACCATGTTTGCCCAGGGCCTGTAAATCAAATGCTGCTGGTGGGCTTGCAGCACTGGTTGAGCCACCCACAGAAGCAGCTTGTAAAATATAGCTCAGGCCTGCCATTGCAGAGCCTGTGTGCAGTCTGGGACTGCCATGTCGACTTGGAAAGTGCACACACTTGCCAGTCCCTAAACCTTCCCTTTTCTACATGTTAGTCACCCCTAAGGTAGGCCCAAGGTACCCCCATGTGCAGGGTGCATTGTATCTAAAAGGTAGGACATACCCTGATGTGTGTGGTGTGTCCTGATAGTGAATTACAGCCTATTTCGTTTTTTCACTATTGCAAGGCTACCTGTTCCCATAGGCCTGAATGGGCAGTTTGATTATAACATCTTATAATCCTCACTGACCCATTGAACTAGGTAGAAATTCGAGTTTAGTATGTCTGAACTCAGAATGTTAAAATACATATTTTAGTGAAGGTGGTTTTTACATTCTGTGTTTGAAAATACCACTTTTAGAAAGTAGGTATTTTCTTGCTAAACCATCCAGTATGTCTCTGCTAGGTTTGTGTATCCAATGTCTGTTTTTTAAGTGACAGGGGGCAGGAGAGGGCCTTGGCACCCGCAGTCTGATGGGTCAGGGCTTTTCTGAATTGGACCTGCATTGAATAGAGAGTAGAGTGTGGAGATGTCCTTTCACTGACCTGAGCCCTCTTAGAATAGAGAGTAGGGGGTGGCAATTTCCTTTCACTGACCTGAACCCTCATAGAATAGAGAGTAGGGGGAGGAGATTTCCTTTCAGCTACCTGGGCCTGATCTGCTCTCAAACAGTGCTGTGTCCACCTCCTGCCAGGAAGCTGCAGCCCGGAGGACACAACTGGTTATGACTAGGTACAGACACTCTCCGCCTTCAGAGAACAATGGATTTTGCAGTATAAATATCGGGGCCCAGACCCCAGAACTTTAGATCACTTCTGGGAATCAGGACAAACCTTTGCCAAGGAGAAGAACCAAGAAAGCTGAAGGAGACTGCCCCTGTGGTGTGCTTTTTCTGGGGTTGGCCTGCTGTGGTTACTTTATATGCCAAGGAAAGGGGAAGGAGAAGATGACTTTTGTGAACTTTTCATCATCTTGAAGAAGAAACTCCAAGGGCTTGAAGTGTGCTTGCCTCCTGCCTGAAGTCTCAGAGATACAAGACTTCATCACCAGCTCCCCCTGAATTCCCTTGCTGGGAATTCTACCTGCAGTATGGTGCCTGCTTTTGTTTGGGCAACCACGTTGACGCATCGCGTCAAAGACACCATTTTGTCGCATCGCACCAAAGCATCATCTCATCTCCGGTAAGGAACTGACGCATCACCTTCCCTGAAGCAAGGAACTGACGCAGCACCTTCCTCGCGACCCTTTTGTTTTGTTTTGCGTGACGCATCCAAGGTAATTTGAGAGTAAAGTGTTGCTTTTACCATCTACATTGAACTAAGTTATTTCTACCATTTTAAACACTTATTTTTGATTACAGTATTGTGGATTTTTGTCATTTGGCCTTGTGTTAAGTCTAGTAAAGATTACTTATTTTTCTAAACTGGTGTGGTGTCCATTTGTAGTGTTTTCACTGCATTACTGTATGTGTTCACAAATGCTTTTCTGAGATAAGCCTGTCTGCTCGTGCCAAGCTACTAAGGGGGTGAACAGGGGTTATCTAGGAGTGTATCCCCCTTATCCTGACTAAAAGCAAGGGTCCCTATTTGGACAAAGGTGCAAACCCTTGCCAACTAGAGACCCCCATTTCTAACAGCTGCAATAACACTCGCTCTTTATAATCAAAATGAAGAGAAAAGTAATTTTGGTTGTGTCCCCTTTAAAACAAATGTATATTTTTAATTGGTGGTGGGGAAAGGGTAGTGATTTCCCTTTGAATTGACACTCTATGTATCACTCTATGACCCAGTAGAAGGCTCCGGCTGAAACACTTAGGTCAGCTTTGGATGTTATGTACTCTGCACTTTGCTTGTTTATGGTTCCATGACGTTTGGTTGGTTATGAAACTTAAATAAAGCACCTCATCACAAAAAATTCTATTGTGCCATTCTTCTGTCCGCCCTTGGAACGTAGTGTGGATTGCAGGGCATTTGTTACAGAGGCTTGAAGCAAAATTTGGAATGTAGTGCTGGTCCTTGTGAAACGTGCACCCGGAAGTGAAGCTGCTCCGAATTACCGGCAAACTTTGGCAGTTTTATGGGAAGGAAAGAAGTTGCTCTGACTATCGAGCCTCAACTGATTAAGGAGAGACGGGCATGTGACGGATTGCAAAAGCACCGAATTGCACGGTTGAGTGGTGAGAGGCTTCGGTGGGCCTCGGGGGAAGCACAGTCGCAGACTAGTCTTCCCCCGGGGTCATTCGCACAGGGAAGGACCAGGCAGGGGCAAGGGGTGTGGTTAAGGGGTGGGTATAAGAATGCAGGGGAGGAAGGGATCTTTCTCTTCCTGCATTCTCAGCACCATTGGAAGGGTTTAGTTAGGAAAGGTTAGCATAGGTTAATTCCTTAGTCAGGGTGTCGAAGGCGGCGTGTTGGCGGTTTTGGCGGGGAGTACAATACCTGCTGTGCGGTACAGAGCTGCTGGTCGGTGGCTCTGAGCTCGAGGGGCCGAGTTTTGCGGCGGACTATGGCGGCGATATCAGTGGATGAGGTAAGGGAGACCTTGCGGTTGCTGGGCCGAGCTGGGCGGCAGGATATCCTCCGGCCCAGTGTTTTGGGAGAAGCGTGGGTGGGGATGGTGCGCGCACCATGGGCGGCTTCAGCGGGGGTAGCGGCAGTGGTTGTTGCTTATTTAGAGGAGCCGCTGCCGCAGGGGGGAGGATTGCCGAGTAGGGGGAGGGGTGCGGTTCGAAAGGTGCCGGCGCGTGGAGGCTGGCGTAAGAGCCTGTCTCTGTGGCTCTTTCGTCCCCAGTTAGAATTCACAGCGCAAGGGGCGGGGGGGCCCGCTACAATGCCGGAACCCACTGGGGAGCTGCTGACAGTTCACATGGAGCGCGAGCAGGCGGGGGGTGAAGGGGCCCTCACATGTCACAGCTGCAGTTGGGGTGCCTCAGAGCTTGGGTGACTTGGGAGCTTGGGCGGGGGGCCACGGGGTCAGTGTGTGGAGGATCCGGTTGTTGGGGGGGTGAGGGTGAGTCCAGATGATGGTGTGGGTCATTGGGAGGACACTCCCATTGACCTTTCTAGGGGGTCCAGAGGGGGTGCCCTGGGGCCGGTAGGGTGCATAGCAGGGGCCCGTGAGGTGGAGGGCGTGGCTGGGGGTGCAGTGGGCACCTGTTTGGGTGCTGTCCCCGGTGCCAAGGTTGCTGCATAACAGCGGGGGCCCAGGGCTACTGCCCCCCCTCCCCCGGTCGGAGGCATTAGCCTGGGAGGACAGGATCAGGGAGCAGCGCCTCCTGGGTCAGTTGAATGAAGCGCGGTGGGCTGAGCAGGAGGCCACCAGGGTGGGGGCAATTTGGGAGGATGAGGTGGAGGGGCCCCCCACACCTACATCGGAGGAAGAAAGGTGGGCTGACCAGGAGGAGCAGGACAGGGCTGATAGGGCCAGTCGGGGGAGGGGTAGTGCCAGTAAGGGGGCCGCAGCCCAAGATAGGGACAGCCAGGATGGCGTTGAGGCCTGATGGTGCCGGGGCCCACCCAGGTTGGAGCAACCAGGGGGGTAGGAGGGTTCCCAACCAACGGAGGTCGGTATAGTGCGGGGTAGCTCAGCGGGGTGCATGACGGCCTCAGGACACCGGCTTGAAGCAGCAGGGGGGTCCGTGGCAGTCATCCCTCCAGTGCGAGAGTGGGCAACGGCATTGTGTGTGGTGAGCGGGGGGGTTTTGAGTGCCAAGAAGAGCAAGGGTGTGAAGATAGTGGTGAGAGAGGTGTTGTGGGCGCCTGTGGATGTGGAGCCTGAGGTGGAGTTGGACTATGATGATGAGAGTGAGGAGCTGGAAGACGGAGAGGTGAGAGATGACGATGACAGGACGGGGAGAGTGAAGAGCAACAGTGGCATTGGTGTTTTACAGGTATCTAAGCCAACGAAGGCCAAAGTGACATTGGAGACCCAAAAGTCCACCAGCGTCAGAGGGCGCTCCGGAGAGGCGCACTCATCATTGTCAGGTGAGAGGACATGGTGGGCAGCTTGGGATGGGGGGCCTAAAGGGGGTATGAAAAAGGCGTGCCGGTTGGTGGGTGTTGGGGATGGGTCCATGAGGGATGGTGTGGGGTTGGCCAAGGACAGACCTAAAGTGACTGACAAGGAGGATGGGGTGAAGTCGGTAGCCACAGCGAGGGTTCAGACAGACAAGGCGGACGGGAAGGATGACAAGGGGGAGAAGACGAAGGACAAGCACCAGAAAAAGTTGCCCTACATGGGACTGGCCATGCCCCTGGGTTCCGATCTGTCCAAGAAGATAAAGATTAGAATCTGGAAACATGAGTACGTGGATGTGTTTAAATTATTACACAGGGAGGTGCAGGTCAAAGAGGGTTCTAAGGAGGAGGAATGGCAGCTGACTCGGAGGCCAGGGTGCCTGTGACCATGGAAAATTGGATGTCGGCGTTTCTCATTTATGCTAGCATTTATTGTGAGAGGCACCTTGGTGCTAATGAAGTACATGAACATCATTAGCAAAGCCCAGATGCAGTTTGGGGGGTTTGCTTGGCTGAGCTACGATGAGGAGTTCGGAGCCCGAGTTAGTGTGAACCCGGAAAAGCACTGGGGGGAGGTGGATCAGGAGCTGTGGATGCAGTGGATGGAATCCACGCACTCATCGGTGTCTACTCATACGGCTAGTGGCTTGCCGGTCACTTACCGGTCCTTTCCGCCGCATCCCGTCCACAGTGGGGCGGGGGGAGTTTCCACTGGTACAGGTCCCACAGGTCAGCCTGCCAAGCCGGGTGGCAACAACACCGGGGCATGTTGGAGCTACAACAGGGGCTACTGATCCCGATACCCGTGTAAGTTTAAGCATGAGTGCTCCAAGTGTGGGGGGCGGCACGCCCTTACCCAATGTTTTACCTTGGTCACGCCATCTGAGCAGTGGTGCAATGTGAAGGGTAGGGGGCAGTCTGGACAGAAGGGCGCCTACACTGGTTAAGGTGGAGGTGATGGCCCCGTGGCTCTCGTCTTACCCAGACAGGGAGGCGGCTTTGAAGATTCAGTGGGGTTTCACAGAGGGTTTTTGAGTGGGCTATCAGGGACCTAGGGTGAGGAGATGGGCGGACAATCTGAAATCAGCCAAGGAGTTGCCGGGGGTGGTGGCGGCCAAGTTGCAGGAGGAGGTAGACGAAGGCAGGATAGCGGGCCCGTTTTGCGACTGGTCAGCGGACGACTTGATTATCTCCCCTCTGGGCGTGGTGTCTAAGAAGGAGGAAGGTGATGTTCGCATGATCCATCACCTCTCGTGGCCGGAAGGGCAGTCTGTGAATGATTTCAACGCAGAGGCAGACTCAAGGGTGCTCTATGCTTTGGTGGATGATGTGATCCGCCTAGTGAGGGTGTGTGGGCCGGGGGGCGGAACTGGCGAAATGTAATGTGAAGTCTGCCTTCCGCCTTCTGCCTGCTGCCTATAAACCCTGCAGATTTCTCTCTGCTGGGGATGCAGTTCACGGGGGCCATCTACATGGACAAGGTTTTGGCCATGGGATGCGCGATTTCCTGTGCGCTGTTCGAACTGTTTAGCACATTCTTGCAGTGGGCTTTTACACAGATCAGCGGGCACCGGGAAGTTACTCACTATTTGGACAACTTACTTTTTCTGGGGAGGGCACACTCTGGGGATTGTGGCAGGGCCCTGTCGCAGTTCCAGGAGATGTCCCAACATTTCGGAGTTCCCTTGGCGCTGGAAAAGACAGCTGGACCTAGCTGCAGTTTGACATTTCTGGGCATTGAGCTGGACTCCATTCATTGGATGGCTCGGCTCCCTATCACTAAAGTGATGGAGATACAGGCATACCTCTTGTGGGCGATCTGGGAGAAGAGGATTGCGTTGAGGGCAGTGCAACAACTGCTGGGTTTCCTGAACTTCGCGTGCAGGGTGGTGAGGGCTGGACGGACGTTCTGCAGATGGCTCGGCATGATCATGTCGGGGGCAGTTCTCCTGCACCACAGGGTCCGAATTTCCATGGGGGTACGGGCAAACTTGAGGACATGGCTGACATTCTTGACTGATTTCAATGGGGTGTCCCTGGACTTTGAGGAGGAAAGGATGGTTTGGCAAGTGCAAATTTACTCTGATGCAGCAGGGGCAGCTGGTTTTGGGATCTTCTGGGATAGCAGGTGGTGCGCGGAAGACTCTCCGGAGCATTGGGTGAAGCAGGGGAGGAGCATTGCATTTCTGGAATTTTTTGCCTTGTTGGTGGCACTGGAGGTGTGGGGACCTGAGTTTCAGAACAGGTCAGTGCTGTTCCATGTGGACAACATGACTGTGGTCGATTTGGTCAACCGGCAGAGGGCAAGGGATCTGAGAGTGCTGCGTTTGTTGCGGAGTTTCATACTGAAATGTCTGAGATTGAATGTGGTCTTTAGAGCCAAGCATGTCCCTGGAGCGAATAATGACATTGCGGATGCTTTGTCTCATTCGCAGTGGCAGTGGTTCCGGCGATAGGCACCAGGAGCGGATCTGTTCAAGACCAAGCTGCTGGATGGCATCTGGGCCTTGGGGAAGTGAGGGTGATAGGCCTGGTTGAAAACTCAATCGCTGCTACTACAAGACGCACCTATAGACTGGCGTGGGCGGAGTTTGGATCCTTTCTGGGATGGCGTGGGGATTTTGCTTGGGGAGATCGCTCTACCATGGAACAAGGAGTGTTGCAGTTTGTATTGCATTGCATTGACAAGGGGCTGTCGTCTGCAACGATTTCTGGGAAATTGGCAGGAGTAGCTTTCTATTGTTGTTTGTTTTTTGGTTTTGACCCTACAAAGGATGTGATTATAAGTAGGGTGCTCAGAGGTTGGGGCAGGGAGATGAAAGGGGGAGGGATGTTGAGGGAGGCGATTACATTTGAGCTGTTGGTCAGGTTCATTGAGATTTTACCGCTTTGCTGTTATGATGCTTTTGAGGTTCGGGTTTTCTGTTTGTGCATGATATGGATGTTTTTTGGGACTTTTAGGGTCTCCGAGTTGCTGGGTACGTGGTCGGTGTGTGGCAGACTGTATGAGGAGATCAGGTTGGATGCGGGGTGACTGGGGATTTGGTTGGGTCAATCTAAAACGGATCAGTTGGGGAAGTCAAAGTGGGTTTGGCTGTTGTGGGGGAGCATGCCCGGTGGGTGGCTGAATGGAGGTTTTTTCTGCTGTCCGCTCGACCAACGAGTGGGGAGATTTTTTGTCACATGTCAGCGGAGAAGGTGATGGGGGACAGTTGTTGGCGGTGCTGCGCATGGCTTTGAGGCGCCTGGGTCTGGATCCGGCGGGTTTTGGGACACATTCCATCCGTATTGGGCGGCGACAGTGGCGGCTCGGCTGGCTTGGTCCTGGGACAGGATTCAGTAGATTGGGAGGTGGAAATTTAGGTGCTGTGAGTGGTATGTTCGGAAGTGAGGGATTTAGCAGGGCCCGGTTAGGTATGGGGGGTTTTGATGTGGAACGTTTCAGACTGTGTTACTAACGTCTTTCTCTCTCGTAGGTTGCATGGGTGGACCGGGGGCCAAGACGGTCACTTGGATTGTGCATTGGGCCTCCAAGTATGCAGACCAACAGGTGTACGGCCGTAACCTGGGACTCAAAGAACAACATCATGAGGTGCACTGGTAGGGAAAAGGGGTGATGCAATGGGGGCACTATTGCCCTGGCTCGCGAAGATGGTCCCACAGAAAGGATGGCCTGATCTGTTGATAATACATCTGGGAGAGAACGATTTGATTTGGCTGTTGGGTTTGGCACTCTTACAGCTGATGCAGAGAAACTTGGAGGTGTTGAAACACAGGTTGGCTGAGACATGCATAGCCTGGACTAAATGTGTTCCTTGAAGAGTTCGGAGGGGGGCACTCAAACACGGGGCTGTTGAGAAAGCACGAAGGAAGCTCAAAAGGGCAATGTGAGTTTTCTGTGGGGAGAAGGACATCCAAGTAATTGCTCACACTGCACTGCGACTGGAAGCGCCACTACTGTTTAGGGATGACGGTGTGCATCTTTCAAGACTTGGGAACACCTATTACATGATGGAGATGAAAGATGTGGTTAGAAAATTGTGGAATGAGGCGATTTGGTGTCACAGGAATGCTTGAGTAGGTGGAGGTGAAAGATGCACATTGGGACCTCGGGGGGGGGGGGGGTCAGGTAGTCACCCTAAAGGGGGTTTCCTGGTTGGCGATACTTTGGAGGGGTGGGAGAGTCAATAGCAGGCGCACCCATCCCTCGGGGGAGGAGTGAATGATGGGGGGAGCTGGAGGCAAGAGTGAAATGCTAGGTGATACCGGGGAGGATGCTAGGAGATCTGTGGAAATGGATGAAGAACGGAACGGGTCATGGAGTGGTAGGAGAAGAGAGTTCAGAGTGGGTGAAGAGATGGAAGGAATGAAGAGTTGTTGTTGGGGGTTGGTTTATTGTTTTTGATGTTATTTGATGTTGATTATGTTGTGCAGCCTGGTCCTAAGAAATGTCCTTTTACGCTTAAGGCACTAGAGTGGTCTGTTTATTGCGCGAGGTGCTGGGGCAGGGGACATGGGATGCTTGCTGCTGTTTTTACGGGTGGGCGCAGGCATCTGTCCCTCACACTTTGCTGCCCGGCATTTTCTCTGCTTTGGTGTACCGACCCGCTCTGTAGCATTGCATCCGTGAGGAAATTCCGAGGCTTGTAGAATCAATAGATTTTCTTTGTGTGTTTTACAAAATCCTTGAAAGATGGGTGGCAAGAAACATAAGAGGATATATTTGAGGTGCATACATCTGTGTTTATAACACAGGAGGAAACATTTGTTTTTTTCAAGGCGCACTGCAGTGTTATCACTGTACAGGGACAGGTATAGACGTGTTGCTCTTTGAAAACATGGCAGACAGATGGAGCAAACGTGAACTCATGCTCAAAGACATGTTTGATGAAAGTGGAGATGCGAAGGAAGGACCAGGGTGCAGTCAAGGTCCCAAGATATTGAATACACCCCGACAGCAAATGAGAGAACTGTAGCAAGCCAGGATGATAGAGGTGAATAAATGGTGGGAAGGTGTGATCCTAAAAAAATACTTTGAATGCTAGCGCATTCCTAGGGGTCTAAGAATCTGTGTCCTACCGACCCTCAGTGACCTGGATTCAGATCTACTTCTCAAATGGCAGAATGACACCACAGAAATTCCTTGGGACCTCAATACAGATGAAAAACTTTATAGCTTTCTATAGGGTCTCTTTATTATGACTTTTTATGATTGGATTATAGATAGGATTATCAGGATTTCTAATTGATGTCCGTGACAGTCTGATAGTCACATTTTGGAATCAATCTACTGCAGTAGTTGGTTCATGACTCCTTGTCTATGAATTTGGTGATTTACTTGTGATTTTATCTGACTTTCAATTGAAGGTGTGGGATAATATGAATTAGGTTTTATCTGTGTCCGAGTATATGCATGAGCCACTTTTTTCATAATAGGTTTACAATTGCACTTGGCACTTTAATATTGTATGTGCAAAATTTGGATAGGAGAAGGACGCAAAAACAACCTAGTGTTGATGTTTGCATTACTGCATTATTTCTTCTTAATGCACTTTATTCCATATGTTTACATAAACATGGGCCACGTTTGTCCTAAATAGGACCACAACTGCACCTAGCACTTTCATCTTTTAGATGGAACCCCAGAGAAAATGATAGAGAGGAATCTGTCTTTTAGGTTCTCTGTACTTTAACCCCTTCAGTGCCACGCCCTTTCCCCCTCCTGTGCCGGGCGTTGCACTAGTGGGTGGGGTTCATGACAAGATAGTCTCGTCATGGGCACAGCGCAACCGTGCTCCATGACGAGACTATCTCGTCATGGGCACTGAAGAGGTTAAAGGAATGTGCACAGTGCTCTTTATTGGATGGATTATACATGTATCTGTTTGTTTTCTAATAAACCTATATGATATACTCTGAAGGTCAGCTATGGAATTTAACTATGGACATTTAATATCGGGGATTTATGCATGGTTGTATCCCCTTTTTATGTGGATTGAACCTTGGCTAAATGCAGTACCTGACAGCTGTTTATTTTATTTTTCGCTATATTGTTCTTAGAACGGAACATGGATATGGACACTGGTAGTTGATTTCTGTTCCAAGTTGTAGGAGGTAATGGGACTTAGAACTTAGACAGGTATAATCTAACATGTTGACACTCTATATTTTCTCACCCCACAGGGACAACATTGTATTCACTATATTGACACTTTAATGTTTGACACAGATCCCTGGATCCCAGAAATTGGGTGGCAATAGATAAGTCATCTTGTGAAGGAAACCCTGCATTTGAAAGGTACATCTGCACTTGGTATATCATAATATAGTAATAGTTCGACAATTATGATTTTTTGACAACTGATTGTTTGAAACTTGCTCTTATCTTGATCCTCTAATCTCCACGGTAAGATTTCAAAATTTCAAAAATTACAAAAAAAGAAAATTCAAATGTCAAAGACTCGTGGGAGTCTATATGGAATTGGTTCTCTATAAACAGTTTTGCAGATTTTTGCTGTTTTGCACAATCTATATGCCAGATGAATCATGGAAGTCTGAATGTTGTACTTGTGTCCCTTAGTCCCCAAAACTTTGTGTACTTTACAAGGACTAATGAAGAATTAATGGTTTGCTTATTTATAACACTGCAATGAAACTTACTCCTTATAATCAAAATGAAGAGAAAAATAATTATGGTGGTGCACCCTTTAAAACAATTGTATGTTTTTAATTGGTGGTAGTGATTTACCTTTACATTGACACTCTATGTATCACTCTATGACTCAGTAGAATGCTCCGGCCGAAATGCGAAGGTCAGCTTTGGATGTTATGCACGATGCTTTTTGCTTGTTTATGACTCCATGATGTTTGATTGCTTATGAAACTTAAATAAAGCACCTCGTCCCAAAGAATTCTGTTGTGCCATTCTTCTGTCCGCCCTTGGACATGACTATATATTTTTTTTAAACACCTCAATTTTAGCTTCTTTTCCTTTGGAAAAGTACCTCATCCAACTCCAGCCTTCTCCTGACTACTATTGCTCCTTCACGTCCAAATGCTTAGAGTATGGATTGCGGGCCATAGCTATATCTATTGGGCTAAAGAGGGTGCAAAAAAGAGAGGTATTGACAGGGACTTGGGTTTGCCAAATGTGCAGATTATTTGCTTTTGCCAGAGAGGGTTGATGTTTCATCAGTTGCTCGCTTCGGTTAAATCCATTGTGGATTCCAAAACTCCTCAACTCATGATTGTGCACTGTGGTGGCAATGACCTAGACACATTGACTGCGGTAGGGCTGGAAATCCTATTGAAAGATACCTTTGAAGAACTGATGTTGCTTTTCGCTCACATTGTCTTTGTGTACTCTAATATATGCCAAAAACAGAAATGAATGTGGTCAAATCTGTTCTGTCCACAGATTTACAAAGCCAGGAAACATGTTAACAAAACTGTTTCTGCATTCCTCAGCGACCATCGTATGGGCTGTATCTATAAAAACAATCTGCATTTTGAAATGCATGGAATTTATAGAAATGATGGTATGCACTTTACAGATGAAGGCAATAGTGTGTTTCTAACTAACCTGAAACTCTGCATCTGGTCTTATGTGTAGCAGCCACATAAACACAACCAACACAATGGCTCTTGTAAGAGTCATCCTAGTACCCGAAATATTGTGAAGTTTTTCAATAAGAGTTTTTTTCCCTTTAGTTTTTGGAATAATCTTTCGATGGCGTCATGATCCCTGCGGAAACATTGTGAAAACGGAAAAGAAAAGCAGACATTCAATGGCCACCAACACACCCAAAAATAATATGTAAAAAAATCCATTCTCAAGATTGGCCTACAAAGGTTACTATACACGTATGTTTTGAAAAGCATGTTTTAACTCATATTTTTGTACTAAGTTTCTTTGAAAACCATCTTTCAAACCTATTTCCCATTTTTGAGGTTATTCGGCACTTCGCAATGATGTCGTTAACTGCGACAATCATGCCTTTCGAAGAATGTGAAAACACATACATGCACACACATTACAGAATGCTACACGCTAGATGTTTATTACTGTACACTTGAAAGTCATGTTTTTCTACTGTATTTCTAGAACAATCATCTCTAAAACCTATTTTCCGTTTTCACGTTCACTCCGGATAGCGTGATGCCCAACAGGTACGTCGCGAATGTGGAAAGCTAAAGCGGGATTTCAATAGCCACCACCACATTTAAAAATTATAAGTATATAGTGAATGCTAACCATCACACTAGATAGCACGCAATATAAATAACTCCATAAAAACATTTATCAGAATCTCAAAATAATGTAATGTGTTTTGATGATTCCCATTTTAAAAAAAATATATTTTCACCAATATTCACGACTACATCGATAGTCGCGACATCCCCGTGATGTTACATAGGGTGTTAGCGCTGGCTGTCGCAATGTCATCACGAATATAGCGTGCGATTAAAAAAACTATTTTGTGAAAAAAAACTTGTGTCACTAACACCACAATTTCTAAACCGTGGGGTAAGAGTCTATCCAATCTAACCCCTTATGTGGGCTTTCACACAGATTTTCAGCCCCAGGAACCATTCCCAATAGATAAACCAGCAGCTGCACCTTTCTATTCAGGTTACAACCAGACAATCAGAGCGTCAAGACGCGAGTATTCTAAATTAATCGCAAAACCACCGTGAAAATATCTACAGCCGGAGAGGTGAGTATAAGTTTGAACTTAAATTTCTCAAAAACTACTGAGCGGATTTACACCAAATAAGCAAAATCCAGTACCATGAACTGACCTCTACCTCCCTGCCAAATTTGTTGTAAGTCAGTTTAGTGGCTCGGGCTGTAGAGGCGGCTAAAGCTTCCTATTTGAATAAAATTACAAACGCAATCTTATTTTGTGCCCGAAATTCTCGGTCCCACTGCACAGATCACTAGGCCTGGGCAAAAATTTCGTTCCGTTCGCGGAAATTGCGATATTTTGACATTTTTGCGTTCCGCGGAGAGCGCGAAAATGTCAAAAATTCCGGTTTCCGCAGCTTGGCGATAATTTGTTTCTTGCTCGCGCTGTAAAATGATACATTCTCGCGCGCGCGCGATCGCCTTACCTGAATCCCTGCGTTCGCCGACAAGTTTTCTTGATCCGGTCGCGTTCTCCATGAGATGTTGTATTGTTTTTAGCCATTTGCGCTGTCTCGCGACAGTTCGCGCCCGCAGTGACGTCATGCGTCGCGCGATCACGTCTTTCTTCTCGCGATCATGCACCGCGAGAACAACTCAAAACAAGATGGCCGCGCCCGCAAGCAGCCACATGGGTAAGTTGGCGACCCGCAACCATGCAGAAAATCGCGCGAACATGCCGGAAAAAAACTTCCGCATCTTCGCGATATTTCTGCTTGTTTGCGATAATTTTAAACATTCTCGCGATAATTTGCGAAGGTTAATTCCGCAAATTCCGCCCACCCCTACAGATCACCCCCAAACTTTCTCAATCAATGGTACCCACTGTGAGACGTTTTGGCGAATTTCATGCAGATTGGTTAATTGACGCCAAAGTTGTAGCCAAGTCCAAAAATCCCTTTCCCATGGAAACTAGGTCCTAACTATAACTACCTAATGGCGACCACCAGTGGATCATTTGAAAGGTACATCTGCACTTGGTATATCATAATATAGTAATAGTTCGACAATTATGATTTTTTGACAACTGATTGTTTGAAACTTGCTCTTATCTTGATCCTCTAATCTCCACGGTAAGATTTCAAAATTTCAAAAATTACAACAAAAGAAAATTCAAATGTCAAAGACTCGTGGGAGTCTATATGGAATTGGTTCTCTATAAACAGTTTTGCAGATTTTTGCTGTTTTGCACAATCTATATGCCAGATGAATCATGGAAGTCTGAATGTTGTACTTGTGTCCCTTAGTCCCCAAAACTTTGTGTACTTTACAAGGACAAATGAAGAATTAATGGTATGCTTATTTATAACACTGCAATGAAACTTACTCCTTATAATCAAAATGAAGAGAAAAATAATTATGGTGGTGTACCCTTTAAAACAATTGTATGTTTTTAATTGGTGGTAGTGATTTACCTTTACATTGACACTCTATGTATCACTCTATGACTCAGTAGAATGCTCCGGCCGAAATGCGAAGGTCAGCTTTGGATGTTATGCACGATGCTTTTTGCTTGTTTATGACTCCATGATGTTTGATTATAAGTCTCGGGCTGTAGAGGCGGCTAAAGCTTCCTATTTGAATAAAATTACAAACGCAATCTTATTTTGCGCCCGAAATTCTCGGTCCCACTGCACAGATTACCCCCAAACTTTCTCAATCAATGGTACCCACTGTGAGACGTTTTGGCGAATTTCATGCAGATTGGTTAATTGACGCCAAAGTTGTAGCCAAGTCCAAAAATCCCTTTCCCATGGAAACTAGGTCCTAACTATAACTACCTAATGGCGACCACCAGTGGGTCATGTATAAATATATTTATATACATATAGTCGCGAACCCTGCAGAGCACGGGCAGCCATCTTGTGACACGGTAAAACTGAGTCACAAGGAAACTGTGAAATAAAGGTTAAAATCAAGAAAAGGGGGCAGGGTAGAAAAACCCCGACCCCCTAGGCCAGCCCAGGGGGTCCCACAAGGACGTTCAGGGCCAAAAAAAGCATATATATTTTTTTAAAATCTGCCAAATTCGCACTGGGTAAGCAAATCCGGATGATAAAAAATAAAAACGAAGCACCAACTCCTGCGCTTTGTTCTGTTGAGCCCCGGGGTGGGCAAGTTCCTGGGGGCAATGAGAAAATTATATGCAGGGGCCCACGGGGGCCCCCGCAGCCCCAGGAACTGCCACCTCCCTGGGACTTTATTTATTATGCACGGGGGGCTCGGGCCCCCCCAGCAGCCCAAGGGACCGCCACCTCCCTGGGGCTCATCAACAAATAATGTGCATGTGGGCTCTTCCCCCTCACCCTGCCCCAGGCACTGCCACATCCCCGGCTTTAGTTTAATAGTGGCGTGGGGCCTCACTGGCCCACCAACCCCCAGGGACTGCCAGCTCCTCGGGACTCCAATTAAATGGATGGGTTCCCCACACAGCCCCCCTTCTTACATTTTTTTTTCTTTTTTTCTTTAAACAGAAACTCACTGAAGGCCCTGCCCCCTCCCTGCATGACTCTGCAAAAGCGCCTCCTGGCATGCTCTGCATTGGGGGATTAAGTCCCCATTGCTAGAGAGGGTCCCTGGGGGCCAACTAGCACCATATTGGATTCATTTTCTTTAAATACATCTGACCCAAGTGTGTCAACAAAAACAAGGCACAAGCAGTGTTTTACATCTATTCCACTGATGCTTGATGTGGTGGCCATTATAGAGTGGTTAAGTTCTCGTAACTTTTCATATATGCATTAGGCCTGGGCGGTAAATTCCGTTCCGTTCGCGGAATTTGCGGAATCTGGGTAATTTCGCGTTCCGCGGAGAACGCGAAATTGCCCAAAAATATGCGTTCCGCGATTTCGCGAAATTTTTTGCTTGTTCGCGTTCTCAATATGCGTGTTCGCGAGATATTTTACCCCGAGCACGCAAACAGCGATCGCGAACAGGAAAAAAGTACCGCGAACAAGCAATTCCGCGTGTTCGCGGAATTTCTGCGTGTTCGCGGAGATTTTTTACCGTTTCGCGGAGATTTGCGTAACGCGATTACGCAAATTCCGCCCACCCCTAATATGCATATACACTGAAAAATAACATTATATAAGGAATAAACGATCATTCCCAATGGGGTCATAACACATGATTCAATTTCTTTAAGCTTTCACAAACATTGCATGAGTTATAACGTATATATCTTTACACAGCAAATTGATTGTTTGTATATTCGGCTTCTCTTAACAATTATTATAATTCGATTGACCCTTTAAAATATTCTAACAGAGTTCATATTCCAATTATACGGTGATGTCTATAAATGTATCACCAAAATTGTTAGACCTATATTCAGGGCCTGTCAGGGTCAAAGAAATCTTATTTCATGCCACATACCCAATTTTTTACTTATACATGTAAGTGGGCCTATGCTCCATTTTTCCTTTTCCACATATTTAAATGGCTCCAATAATGGAAAAGACAATTTAAACAATAGGTTACTAATCCTAATATTTTATATAAACACTAAGCATATTAAGGCCACCAACAAAGTTTAGCATAATCACCTGTGTCCTCCATTCCATACATAAATTAATTTAACATGCCCCTGTTGGCCAACTAAAACAGAAATTATAATTCATACAGTTTTGATTAAAATCCATCCTGGAACTGAATGCGTATCTGAGACCGGGCACACATCTTCGGATTATCTAAAAAATGCATATAATTCCTCATCAATATTGAGGTCCTGTGGTTTCTTGTTATTGATATTCAATATATATTTTTGCTCCAACTGTCTGAGTTTGGCATCAGGGTCTCCACCTCTTTTATCTTTTGGGACCAGGGCTAAACAAGTGTATTTCATTAAGTGTGCATCCCCATTGTGTACTTCCTCAAAATGCCGGGTGACAGGATAATTTCTACCTTTACTGATTATGGCGCTAAGATGTTGCAGTATACCCCTATGTGCAGGTAATGCTGTGCTCCCTACATAGATTTTAGGGCATGGGCACTTTAACATATAGATGACAAATTCGCTGTTACAGGTTAGATGCCACTTCACCCTTATCACTTGGTTGAATGGTGTAACTAACTGTGCTAGGTTTTTCCTATGTTGACAGGCTTCACTGCGATTACATTTGAGAAAGCCCTCCTTGCGTGTAAGCCATGTTTGCTTAGGTGTTCTAGCATTCAGTTCACTCCTGACCAGTTGGTCTCGTAGGGACCTAGCTCTTCTAAAACAAATTTGTGGGTTATTGGGTATGTCCTGTCCAATTACTAGATCATTTTTGATCAAGTGCCAGTGCTTGTGCAGAGCTCTGCACAATCTATTAGGGTCCACACTGTATGATGTTATAAATGTCTGTTTATTAGTTTTATGTTTTACTTTTGGCATAAACAGTGTTTTATCTCTTTTGTTTAATCCTGCCATTTTGGGAGCTGCATTCAAGATACTTGTGGCGCATCCTCTAGCGCTGAAACAAGTAATGATTTCTCTTTCTATGTTGTCATACTATTTTTCAGTACTGCATAGGCGTCTTGCTCTAAAAATTACCCAAAGGAGATCCTTTTAATCGGGGGGTAAGATGAAAGCTACGGGTGCGAAGGGTGGTATTTTCTGCCACTGTTCTCCTGTACACTTTGGTTACCCATCTCTCTTCCTCTACCTTCACTAACACATCCAGAAGTTAATTTTCAGTTTTACTGATCTTACTAGTGAGACTCAAATTTAATTAATTTTGATTGAGACATTCTACACATTTCTCTTCTTGTGTTACAGTGCATAGCAAAAACAGATCACCTATGTATCTGACTTGAAGTATAATGTGATCCATCCACTGCTCCACGGCCCGAGCACCTGCTCCTTCCTCCAGGCTGTATGTAAATTTGCATTACCGGGTGTGAAGCGGGTACCCAAAGCTGTTCCTCTGTTCACTTTTAAAAGGGCATCTTTAAACATAAACATATTCTTGGTAAGACACTACTCCATCATAAATATCAGCATTTTGTTGTGTTCCACAAACGTAATAGGTCTCATTGTAAAATAATGGTTAACTGCTTTGAAACCATCACTGTGTTTTATACTGATATAGTGCCAAAGCATCTAAGTTCAATAAGTACGTCACTTTCCAATTTGATATCAAATATTCTGCCCAGGAATTCTGCTGTGTCCTGCATGTATGATGGTGATGTTCTCACTAAAGGATTCAGAAAGTGATCTTTGTATTTAGACACATTTTGTAAAGTGCAGACTTGTGCTGGGATGATCCGCCAACCAGGTGGTACATTGGTATTTTGGTGCACTTTTGGAATAATGTAAAACACAGGTATCTTAGGATGAGGTTGTTTAAATAGCTCAATTCATCCCAACTCAGGAGACCTTGTTCAGCCTAGTCTGTTAATAAGATGGACAATACCTCATTGGCCCGTGTGTTTTCCATCTCTGTTATTCTACAATACCAGTCCTTATCATTGAAATGCTTGTAGGCTTTTCCAGATGAGTCTCTTTTCTATAAAACAATACTCCCTCCTTGTCTGAGGGCTTCGATTTGAAGTTATCATTGCTAGTAATTCTTCCATTGTTTGTTTGACTTCCCTATTCAGTGCTTCTTTCTTTACAAATCTCTTGTTCTTAGATGATTGTATATCTTGTATCTCATTTATCATGTTTTCTAAGAATGTGTTGATGTTATCTCTCCCCATTTGCGGGATATATCTAGATTTTGCCCTGAATGTAGTATCTCCTCCTTCACGTACATTAATATGGGAATGTCTTGTCCATTAGATTTTCTATAGACATATTCATATTTGTTGTTTCTACTTCTGTTTCTAATAGTTCCATTAAAAGTTCATGATCAGAAGACAATATTTTGTTTGTGGTTGTTATTCCTCTCTCACTGTACTTACAGTCTCTTTTTTATTTTGCTTTCATGTAATTTTGCCAGTTACAATTTTCTCGTAAATTTGAACAGATCTATTCTCGTTTGTGAATAATCAAATTCAGCTTCTTGACAAAAGGAGAGGCGCACCACTACATTTCTTTTATCATTTTCTGATAACTTCATATCATTTAGATTTGATATAGTCTGTGATTGTTCTGTTATTTCCAAAGGCTCCTCATATTCCTCCCACAGGTTTCTACCTTTTCTTATTTTTGCTGGCCTGACTCTTCTTTGTTTCCTCCTCCTCCTTTTGGTCTTCCCTGCCCCTTTTGGGCTAATACTCTGTTTTTTGGTCCCACCTTAAAAAAGGAAATTCATCTGCTATTGTGGTGCGACATTAGCTATTTCCTTGCCTGTTCCTTCCTCCAATTCTGAGCCAGGATCTGAGCTCAAATCACTGTGTGTTATATCCTGATATGTTTTGTTCACATCTTGTACTTTTGGCCTTCTCATAGTATCGAACATCTTGGCAAATGTGATGATGCAACTGCCGCCTACACGGAATGGGTAGAGGCAGCTTGCAATAAACTTGCCCCGGTAAAATAGTGGACTCCCAAACGGATCAATCCATCAGCTCCCTGGTACTCAGAAGAATTAAAAGTACAAAAACAAGCCTGTAAATGGCTAGAGCGACTCTGGAGAAGTGACTACTGCAAGACCGATAAAGAGGCCAATAAAGAAAGTCTCTCTCTCTCTACAAGAAACTACTTCAGGACAATAAAGAGTTTCTTTTCGGAACAGATAAATTTGGCAAAATCCTCCTCCAAAGAACTCTTCAGAACTATTGTTAAACTCACAGTCCCCTAAATGCCTACAATTCAGAGCAGCTCTGAACTGTACGAAAATCTTGCTTCCGCTTTTCAGTTAAAGGTGGAAGCCATATTTTCATCTTTTGGCCTCACACAAGCTAATGATGATGGAGACTCCACCATAATGGAGCCCAATGGGTGAGGGGCAACATTAACGCTAGACAGCTTCTCTCCCCTGGAGACACAAGATTTGATTAAACTCCTGATGTCTACTCAATCAGGTCCTCTGTTGGATCTATGCCTAGCTGACGTGATGAAGCTAATTCCAGAAACCATTGTGGAAGCTCTTCCTTCCCTGTTCAATCATATTTTTAAGGTGGGACATTTCCCCCAAAAATGGGAAATGGCATCCATCCTGCCCCTGCTTAAAAAAGAACCTCAACCCCAAATCCCGAACAACTACAGACCTATTTCCTGCCTCCCACTACCTGCGAAAATGATCGAGAAAACTGTAAATGTAAATGTATGGATACTTGTATATCGCACGACTACCCGGAGGTCTCTCGGCACTTGTACGAATACCGCTGTGGAACCCATCCTGGCTTTCCCTGTGAGGCGTCCACTCCTGGGCACCCCCAAGGTGGGGGCCAGACATCCTTAGCGTTGTGGGGGCCGTTGTGGAGATTAAGCAAGCTATTTCCCAGAGTTGCAGAGTGGGACTCCATGATTGGAATGGCACCGAGGCGAGAATTATCAGGTCCGTGGAATTTTTGAGCCCAAGACCCACCGAGGCGGGGAATTGAACCCTGGTCCCGGGCTAGACCTCTGCATCAGGGTCTGCCGCTCTAATCATTGAGCCACACTTCTCCAGCTTTGAACGTGAACTCAGTCGGTTCTTGCAGACCAATAACATCTTCGACCCAATGCAGTTTGTATTCAGATCGGAACACAGCACCGAACTGGCTTTAATCAAGTCCACCGAGTAGGTTAGAGAGGCCTTGGACCAAGGAGGCACCGCAATTCTGATCATGTTAGATCTCTCGGCGGCCTTCAACACTGTCTATCATAATGCTTTCATAGACCGGTTATCAGAAAATGGAGTTCAAGGCATGGCCTGGAACCTCCTTAAATCATTCCTTACCGACAGACTACAATCAGTGGATTTGGACAAGGCTAGGTCCAAACCCTTCTCCTTGCCGTGTGTGGTACCTCAGGGGTCCTCCCTGAGTCCCACACGTTTCAATGTATACGTGTCACCGCTGGGAGCCCTGATAAGAACATTCGGGTTCCAACTGACGTCTTATGCAGATGACACGCAAATAGTACTGTCTCTTCAGCGTGGCGAGGAATCGGAAACTGGTAGGAAATGTCACGACTGTATGAAAGCTATCTCGTATTGGATGGCGTCCAACTGCCTGAGACTGAATTCCGGGAAAACTGAAGTCATCATTTTCAGGAATAACATTAATATCTGGACACCGGAATGGTGGCCAAGTGAACTGGGAACGCTTCCAGAACAATCTGAAAATGTGAAGAACTTGGGGGTGATTGTTGATAAGAAACTCACTTTTGAAGACCAGATCAATGGGGTTGTCTCCTCATGTTTTTTTCTCAACAGAATTCTGAGGAAAATAAAGTTTCTTCTTTCTGATGATAGCCTGAGAGCTGCAGTTACAGCTGCACTTATTATGGCATGCTTGGACTATTGTAATGTTCTCTATTTGAACATTCAAAATAGACTCATGAGCAAACTCCAAGTAGTGCAGAACACAGCAGCCAGGCTATTGACAGGTACACCTAGGTTCGTCTCAGTCAAGAGGGAACTAAGACAGCTTCATTGGCTTCCTGTGAAACAGCGAGCTCAGTTCAAAGTCCTTTGTACAGATTTCAAGGCCCTAAATGGTAATGGTCCTGACTATCTGAAACAACGGTTTCAATGGTATGTCCCGAGTAGAACCTTGCGCTCTCTGACAGCAAAACAAGTGATGATTTTCTTAGTTAAAAGAGCCTCATGGGTGGCAGGAGTTTCATTATCTTTGCCTCTAAGGCCTGGAATAACCTACCGTTTCACCTCAGAAATGCAACCGGGCTCCTCTCCTTCAGAAGGGATCTGAAAACGTGGCTTTTGACAGTATAGATGCCTCACTTCGCGGGAACCTTTTAGGCAGCACTCAGCGCCAGGACACCTTAGGTTAACAGCCGCGCTTTAGAAATCTTAATAACATAACATATACGTATACATATATATACACTGAAAAAAAACCATATATACACATACAGCCACTTGCACACCTACACACAAGAATACAGTCACACAGCCATTCACATAATATGTGAGTAGTATCACTCAGTAATAGTGGACCTAGTATACTAATTTAACTTTCATAGTAGGTTAGCATATATGTTTAACAATCGTAAACTCTTTAGAAAATGCTTACACACACTAGATGATGTCATCAGTGATGTCACTGACCATACCTTGAGTGATGTAATATGTGATATCATAACTAGTGCATTTCAGGAACGTAGGTTATAGTTAGCTCAGGTAACTATAACCTGAATTTCATTGGTTTTGTATGACTGAAATCTGAACCCAACTATAACCTCCTGTAACCTTTGGGCTTTGCAAGTGAATTTCTAAGGCTTTTAAATTCAATTTCCTAACTATAACATCCCTATAACCTATATTTTTTAATTGACTTTCTAAGGTTTTACAAATTCTATTTCTTAACTATAATATCCCTGTAACGTTTGTTATTTTAAGTGAATTTCTATGTTTTTTTTTAACTAGTAGTCGTGTTTGCTGAGTGGTAGAGAAAAGGAACGGGCCCATGAAGACCTCTCAGCAATCCTGCTGTGTGGGAATTACTGTATGTAATAGGAGGTGTAGTTGACCCCTAAGGATCCTCACGGGCCAAGGGGACTTCACCCCCAACTAGTAGTGCATCAGGAGGCCCGTTTGCAGTGTGGTGGAGAAAGGGGGCTGGCCTCCAACTACCTCACACCAATCCTGCTGTGTGGACTTACTGGAGGTAACAGGAGGTGTAGTTGTCCCCCAAGGACTCTTAATAGCCAAGGGGACATCATCCTCAAACTAGTTGTGTGCAAGCAGGCTTGTTTGCAGTGTTGTGTAGAAAGGGTGATGGCCTCCGACAACCTCTCAGCAATCCGGCTAAAAGAGACCTATTGGAGGTAACAGGAGAGGTAGTTGGCCCCCAAGGACCTTCAGCTGACTAGGGGATTTCATCCCCAAACCAGTAGTGCACCAGGAGTTGTGTTTGCAGAGTGATGGTGCAAGGGTCGGGTCTCCGGTGACTTGCCGGTCTGCTTTTTGTACTTTAATTTAAAGATTAGGGGAGGGACAAATACTCTGCTTTCAGCAAGTGAGAGCATTTGTGAGCACTCACTTGCCAAAAGAGGGAAGCTCTCAGCAAGCCAAGGAAAACTGCAATGTACCAGGGCTGGGCACCCCTGAGACAATGCAGGAGCAGGTACCGGGGGACGGTAGTCCCCAGGGCCATGAATGGCTCCAGGAGGGGGGCCCCTCTAGAATGTTTCCTCTAACCCCAGGGAGGTGGTGGTCCCCGGAGTTGCGGGGGGTCCCCCACACTCATTTGTATTAAATCCCAGGGAAAGTGGTGGTTCCAGGGACTACTATAAGCCCTAGGCGGGGGCCCCATGTGACCCCATCTTTTTCCAACCCCCGGTGCCCCTGGGGGCACAATAAATTGAAAGCGCAGGAAACCGTGTTTTTGTTTTCTTAAATTTCTGGAAATGTTAGAATATGGCAGCTAATTTTTATACGTTTAAAAAAAATGCTTTTTAGCAGTAGTAGGGTCTCTGGGGGACCCCTGCACCACGGCCAGGGGATCAGGGTGCCCTACTCTGCCCCTTTTCTTTTTCAAGCTGACTCCCAAGATGCCTGCCAACACTTCCTGGTTGAAGTGTTGGCAGCCATTCAGATTTTGGCATTGATCACTTAATTCTCTGCAAGAATCTGCAGACCTAAATATCTATATTTTTACACAATATCGCACAATCTGTGTAAAGGTAGATTTTACCTTTCTGCCAAATTAGGTGTAATTGCGTCCATCGTTTTGGCTGTAGTTGTGTTCAAAGTCCTATGGGAATTAATATGGGGAAAACACGTTATGGGACCCCCTTTTTCCTCCCCTGCTTAATGGAACACCCTGAAACTTTCAACACAGCAGCTGGAACCCCTAAAGTATATAAATTCCGTTAATATTCATCAAGCAGCACCAAAGTTATTGGCAAAAGAAAAAACACTCTTCCTTTGGCAACGAGGTCCTAACTATAACAACCTTCTGGTGACCTTCAGTAGGTAATATATATATATATATATATATAAATGTATTCACTGAAAACACCAAATGTTACAGGGAAATTATAGTTAGGTGCACTTCTGGCAACTTTGTGGATGCTTCTTAACAGCAAACTAGCTTATTACCAAACTACTGTTTTAGAGCTCCTAGCAGTCTTCTCTTGGAGTGAAATCCTACAGTAAGTAATGCAAAACAACACCCTACATCTTCATTTGTTTGCCTGTGTTCGTGTGCGGTAATAATTATGTTGCAGTATCATTTGTTCTGCTTGCCTTTTTGCTTTGTATTTAAGTAGCTATACTTCACTAGGTGCACCATTCATGCAGCTAACTAACTCGGTTTGCAATAAGATTAAAACAGGGCCTGATCCAGTACCTTGGTGGCTTATGTCGAAGAGTATAACGTGTTGCATGACACAGATGGACCACTTCAAAATTGGAGCAAAAAAGTAAACTGTGGTGGAGTCAAATAGGGCCATACCCTAAACTAGCTTGACAAAACCATCTTAGATTGTCACCCATACTTGTCCATGTGTGTAGGCAGCCATTTTGAAATGTTTTTTGTCACGTGGTAACAAAATTACAAGATAGCTTTGTGTGTGTGTGTGTGTATGCGTGTGTACACGTGGGCAAGCTTACTCAGGCATGGTGGCCATTTTACAAAGACGTGACAAAGTCTGTTCCAAAATTCCTGCCCATGCATCCACATGCATGCTTCAACAGCCATCTGGAAAAGGCTTTGGCGATACATTGACTTAATAGATCAGTTCCAGGACCTTAAAGGTGAGCCCTACTTGCTTTGACAATGCTTGTTTCATTTTACCTTCAGTATTTTTTAAATTCTACCTTAACTTTCTTAGGTATGTTCCATGTAATTTGACTGAGTTTACCTGACTGTTATCCTTTGTTGTTATTGTCTTTTATATCTCTTTATCAGGAACATCTCTAAACCAGCCTCTAGTACCTTGCTGTTTTCCTGACCTTTTCCATAGTTTATGTTGGATATGTGTCATATAGGAGGAGCAGCATGGTGATCTCTGCCAGGTGCTTCCAGGCAGCCTCTCCCACTGGAGAACGCCTAGCCTGCTTGCTCAATGCTGACTGTCTTATAAAAGGACTTCAGGCTCATTCAAAATCCAGTCAACTCCTGAAAGGACGCAAAGCTTTCCCACCATCAGACTTTGAGGCACTTGACTCGAGCTTGAAGCAACAGGTGAGGAAGGTCTGTGTGTATGTATATATATATATATATATATATATATATATATATATATATATATATATATATATATATATATATATATATATGTGTGTGTGTGTGTGTGTTATATAAATATATATGTTTATATATATATTTTTTTTTTAAATCGATATCATATTGTAGTATTGGACTTTACTGTGGATTAATTGACTAGAAAGACAGCACAACATCTTGATCGAAGCAAGGACAGCTATCCAATTTGCCAGGCAGTTTTCTGGGAGTGCTTGGACTTTAAGGGGCAGATTTACAAGTCCCTTGCGCCTCATTTACGCCACCATTGCGTCACCTTTGTGACGCAGCGGCGGCGCAAATCCTGTGCCATGGTGCGGGGTACTTACAACGTGACGCATCTGGGAGATGCGTCACGTTGTAAAGCCCTGTGCCACATGTAGGCGTTCCTGCGCAGGGAGGGCGTTCCGGCGCAGGAACGCCTCCTAAAAGTGGCTGAGTGAAATCTACAAGATTTCACTCAGTCACTTTTAGGCCCATGCTGCGTCAAAACCCTGCACCTGCCTGAAGCAGGCGTAAGGATTGATGCAGCATTAGCAAGATAGGGCCCCCCAGATCATTGCTGGAGCTGCGTCGTGCTTGCGACGCAACTCCAGCAATGCGCCACTTTTACAGCACAGATGCGTGACGCATCTGTGCCGTTTTTGCCCATGGTGCGCCGCATTATAAATGCGGCGCATCCATGGTGGCGGAGCTGTGGCGCACAATAACTGGCGCATCCCTGCTGATATGCAGGGATGCGCCAGTTATTGTAAATATGCCCCGAAGTACTTTGCATTTAGAACGTGCTGCCTATGAGGAGATCAATTTGGCTTCAACTTTACCCCCGACTGCGTAATGGAAACATAACAGCTTTTAACGCTCTGAGCAGAGGGCAATAATTCTGAAGGAGATTATTCTCCCTCTCCCTCTCTCTCTCTCTCTCTCTCTCTCTCTCTCTCTCTCTCTCTATATATATATATATATATATATATATATATATATATGAGAAAGTAAATATATAAACTAAAGTCCTATAGGCCATAACAGTCGGCTGTGTACTGCTTCCCGCTTGAGCACTAGGACTCAGTTCAGCCAGTCAAGATGTTGTGATGCTCCTGAAAGTGGGTCAAACTTGTACAGCCGTATCCAAGTTTAGCAGCACATTTCCGCACCGCTAGCTATTTTACGAAACTGGCAAGAACATTTTAAATTAAATGTTGTAGTTATTGAAATGTGTTTTGACTGGCGCTGCGATGACCGGGGAGCAGCAGTCGGCTGCTGCGCTGCAGGGAAGGTGTGGCCGGCAGGCCTAGGAATAAAGCACTCAGGACAAGTGGCTTAGGGGCATATTAACAAGTGGCAGCGATAAGTATCGCTGGCCGCTCTTAGCGTGAGTAATTTTATCACCTGCTATCGCAGGAAATTATCGCCATGCTAGCGTTGTATTAACAGCGCATAGCGATAATTTCCCAGCGATAGCGATGTTTTCCATAGAACATCGCTGGTTTTCCAGCGACGTTCCATGGAAAGCGGCAATAACCTTGCTGATACGACCCTGTGGTCGTATCAGCATAATCCACCCCCAATGGTAAGTATAGCTAAGTCTGCATTTTAGAGATGTTAGTTTTTGGAGAAAACAGCTGTGTTCTCCAAAAACTAACGTCTGCTAAAACGCGTGGGCAGCCTTGTGAATATCGCGATGTGTACATCAGCGATATTTAGAAGGTTGTACTGCCGAGTGACGCCCACTTTGCATCTCATTAGAGATGCAAAGGGAGGCGTCGGGTAAAAGGGTGCTAACATGCGCTAATGCATGTTATCACCCTCTTGTAAATAGGGCGATATTTTTATCTCCGCTTTTTTGGCTTTAAAAGCCAAAAAAGCGGAGATATGGCCCTTGTAAATATGCCCCTTGGTTTTTAGCAGTGGTGGTGCAGGTAGTTCTAAACTGGCCCCACTTGCCCGCGCCCACATGTATTACTTGTGACCCACGTGGTACGCGAGACCGGGTAACATATTGAGGACACACCTGCTGCACACGGGTGCGTCCTTTGACTCCATTCTACCAGTTATCTCACTAGCGGAACATTACAAAAGGGATGGTGAATCAGGTGTGGGGATTGTTCGTGTTTTGTTTTTCTTAAACAAATTGCAGGTTTGTGAGTTTGTTTTTGAAAAACAAAATAAAATGTTTGTGAAGTGACGGGAAATCTGATGAGGGCTGTCTAGCAAACACCTGCAAACTAAAAGGAACCATTGTACGGTAATGGCCGCAGGGACAGCATTCACCTCTAAATTTGGCAGAAGGCAGTTCATCAGGGTGGGAGGCACCCTGACGTGTTATCTTTCATCCGTAAAACTCACAATCAGACCCTTCGAGGGGCCTTTACAGGGCCCGTGGAGTTGCAGTGGGTTTCGCATGATTATGTATTTGTAGCATTTGCCACGTAATCCATCATCGAAAACATAATCTGCAGAGTTTAGCAAAAAATGTTTTGTTTCAAGCGCAAACACATAAATAATTACAAACATTACGGAGAGTTGGGTTCCTGCACACCGGAACCTTTCTCACAAAGGTTGGCTGGTCATCTTGAGTTTACTTATTGCTTGGGAGTTTAATTTTTACTAATATGGTGAACTCTTTTCCTAGGCATTATGCCAAAATAATGAACTAATACTACTACAAAAATGTGCGGCATTATGTTGTATAACTATCTGTTTCTTGTTGCATAATTTGTTTGACCCTGCCACATAATTTGGTCCTCCTCTGCCGCATAATTCGAGTGTCCCTGCCTATAAAGAAAAGGTGCAGAAGTGGGTGCGTTAAGGTATGCCAGTGGTTAAAATTATGGCTTGGCAGAATGTGAATGCATACCTGCCAACACACATGGTGCCGCCGTGTGTCACACGACATTGGCTCCCATCACACGGTCCCGCAGTGAGGAGCCGATATCACAAGGTAGCAGGAACAAGCTGAAAACTACTTTAAATAGTGGTTTTGCAGCTCATTTTCCGAGGCTTTGAACTGCTGATGTCCATGAAGGTGTGGAACAAAAACCCAGGACACTGGCACCAGCCTCAGCAAGGATTTTTTTTTTTTCAGAGGAGGGGGCTTGGCGATGGGGTGGGGTACCTCACAGGTATATCTTAGCCCCTTTCAAGGTTCTATCCCCTCCTCAAACAGTGAGATTTTTCTGCAAGTTGGCAGGTATGAGAATGAGGCAGGCGCCAGCTCTGATGCAACATTAGTTCCTGCAGAGTGAACGCTGGGCCACCTGATGACGACTCTGGAACATTTATTGCAGCTGGGTTTCGTCTTCACCCTTGTCATCCACATATGCAAATCGTGGGTGTGTATAGGACGCTGATGTGTATGTCTGTTTGACTAAGATTTCTCCTCCTTGTAACACATGGGCATGGTATGTTAGGAAGCCTCTAACATCATAACATTAGGTATGACACAAATACATCTCATTTTCAAAGGAAGCTCTTGTGTGCCACTCTGTTATCAGTAAAAAGTATATCTTTGATTGTTTGTCTTTGTAACACGTGGCTCCTACACATATGCAATTCTGTGTGGAATAATATTTAGTAACATCATGCAGAAGTTCTTCTATAATCAGGACAAGGGAATGTGTGTCTTTATTATTTCACTCTACTGTGTGGAGGATTCGGTACATGTATGAGAAATAACCCCAGCCTCTGTATTAGTGTAGGTGGTGATGGTAGCGCAGATTGCAGGGCGTCCATCAATATGTAGATATGCCTTTAAATGTTCTCCTAATCCACCCTCGTACTCCTACAGCAGCTCCTAGCTGCCAAAGGGCTGCGATTCCGGATGACGTCATGCTGGCAGGAAACAGAAGTGCCCCCGGCCTGCATTGCAGTCTCATGCTCCATTTATATGCTATATATGAACAATGGCCTATAGATTCACATTCCAACATCTCCTAAAGTGTTAGAAATGTGTATCTAATCTTTGACATATATGGGGCCCTAAAGACCTTTACATTTCAGTGCAGTTCCCAGATGTGGATATTGGGGTACATCTGGCGGCGTCGGTAGCCCTCCTCACCAGAACTGGTGCATTGCTGGACATTGGGTGCAATAGGCACTCGCTCCCTGACCCTTCTTCTACCCGCAGGTCCCCTTCGAGAAGTAGGGCCTGTTGCCTCTGAAACTTCAGCTGAACCTTAGCAATGGACTAAGTGGCCCCTGCTGCAAACCACTGGCCATAGACTCATGAATCAGGGCCTCCGACCTCTCAGTAGTTTTCAGAATCAAGCTGCATACCTCCGAGTCTCCTCACAGAAAGGCAGGCTGTCCCTGAAGGTGTACTTTAGTCTGTGCAGCCTGAGGATATTACAAACAGCTGTCAACACAAATGACCACTGTCGAGGACATCAAAGACTCCAGTGAATCTGGCCATCTTAATTACCCCTGCAGTGCAAGCCCACATCATACGAGAACATTAGGACAGTTAGAATATTCCCTAGAATGCTGGGTATTTCTGTGACAGTGCAGTGAAGGGTACCATCTTGCCACCTGTACCCAACCTCAACTGTTTAAAATATACAGCTTTGCTCTCCTATTTTCCTGTCTCCCTTAGAACAATCCCAGCAGAGGTACAACAGCTGACCTCCAGGAAATCCATGGATCCCAGAAAGTGTATCTTGCTTGTGGCAGGTCTTCTGTTCCTGGAGATCTCTAGCCCTGTGGAGGCTTGCACATGTGCCCCTCTAGTTCTACAGAACAGTTACTGCGATACAGCTGCTATTGGTGAGTTGAAAAAAATAAAAGAAAATGATATTCTTTACTTCTGTTTTTTAAGAAATCGTTGCTTTTTAATGTCTGGCATTAGGCAAGACCCTTTGATTTTACTAAAATTATATATTTAATATACTTCTACTTAGGGGTTCTCAGCCAGAGCTCTTCACCCATTCATCTGCTGTTGTGTCATTCACATGTTTCTTATATATTTAATATACTTCTATATAGGGGTTCTCAGACAGAACTCTTCATCCATTCATCTGCTGTTGTGTCATTCACATGTTTCTTATATATTTAATATACTTCTATATAGGGGTTCTCAGACAGAACTCTTCATCCATTCATCTGCTGTTGTGTCCTTCACATGTTTCTTATATATTTAATATACTTCTATATAGGGGTTCTCAGACAGAACTCTTCATCCATTCATCTGCTGTTATGTCCTTCACATGTTTCTTATATATTTAATATACTTCTATATAGGGGTTCTCAGACAGAACTCTTCATCCATTCATCTGCTGTTGTGTCCTTCACATGTTTCTTATATATTTAATATACTTCTATATAGGGGTTCTCAGACAGAACTCTTCATCCATTCATCTGCTGTTGTGTCCTTCACATGTTTCTTATATATTTAATATACTTCTACTTAGGGGTTCTCAGACAGAACTCTTCATCCATTCATCTGCTGTTGTGTCATTCACATGTTTCTTCTTTTAACTACAGCATGCAGCACAGTGCAATGGGTCAGCCGACTTCATTCACTGATTAACATCACAGTGAGTGACAGCAGCTGGCTCTTTCACAAGGAGCACATCCATACACAAAGTAGTTCCTTTCAGTGCCAGGGACCACTATGTTTCAGTGTGTGCATTTTGAGACCCCAACAATATATTTTTGCTGTTCACCACTGTTTTGTTTAGGTAGAGCTAATCGGACAGCACAGCTGTTCCAAGCTTACCAAGAGCCCATCTGTGGTTTTAGCCTGCTCATTGCTTACCACTGGTTAGCTTTAATGCCACTCATATTGCTTACTTCTTATTCAATGGCTTTCCGTATTGTAGCTTTTCAATCTTGTGTTTGTCACTCCACTGGGGCATAGCATCTCAAGCAACTGTCTGAGTGACTGGCATGTTATCAATCAATCAATCAATCAATCAATCAATCAATCAATCAATCAATCAATCAATCAATCAATCATTCTATCGGGGATTTATAGAGTGCAAGGCTACTCACAGAGTGTCCTGGTGCTAAAAAGGATTATGTTCAACTGAACCCTCTCACACTTGTGTCCTCACTGAAAATCTGCATTGAAAAAGCAGGTTTTGAATGATGCCTTAACCCCTTCGGTGCCACGCCCTTTCCCCCTCCTGTGCCGGGCGTTGCATACGCGGGTGGGGTTCATGACGAGATAGTCTCGTAATGGGCACTGCGCGACCGTGCTCCATGACAAGACTATCTCGTCATGGGCACAGAGGAGGTTAAGCAATTTTCCTCCCTCGATGCACTCACATTTGGATGAAGGGCATTCCACTCCAGTGCAGCAAGTTGGGAGAAAGATGAAAAAACAAATTTTTTTCTGACTAGCACTACATGTTCCAATATGTGGGAAGGGAGCCAAACAACAAGATCTCTGTATTCTGGCATTAAATTGTAAATTACTAGCCCACATCCACTGAAAACAGCCACCAGACAGTTCTTAAATGTCTTCGGTCCTTCAGGACAGTTGTTTCTATGGAAAGAAAAAGTAATGTGTCATCAGCAGATGACACTATCCGGACCCCAAAGAACTCAACTAAGGAGGCCAAAGGAGCCATATACATGTTAAACAGAGTTGGGCTTAGAGCAGATCCTTGTGGGACCCCAAAATTGGTTACTTTACGGTTGGAAGCATACAGAGCCATCCAGAAACACTGGTTTCTATTGGTGAGAAAAGAGCCAAACCATGCCAGAACAGAACCTCTGACTCCGATGTCTTTCTTTCAGCCTCTTTTGCATGATCAAGTACCAACTTGATGGAACCTGTTAACTCCACTAGTACTGATTCGGTCTAAATCTTGACTGTGAGTAGTGTAACAACTGCCCCTGTTCAAAGCTTTTGGAGAGCTGCCCATTCATGAGCTTCTCCAATATCTTTGACACCGCGGGTAAAAGGGAAATCTGCCTGAAATTACCAAGCACTGTACTGTCTGCCAACAGTGTTTTTTTAGTAAATGAATTAGTTTGGCCGGTTTCCAGCAAGTTGACAGTGGCTGATTGGATGAAACTATTGAATAATTGATTCAGAAGCAGATTGGTCATCTTCAAGCTAGCAATTAAAACCCATGGAGGGCATGGATCATTAGGTGAACCAAAAGCGATTTATAAATTCCACTGCTGACTTTTAGAGACCGTTTTTTTCTTTTATCTTAATTACTTCATGAGTGTGAGTGTCTTTTTCATCTGTCTCATCTGCTTCTCTTCCTCCACCCCCACTTATGTTGCTTTCTCTTGCCTGTATACAATGCCTAAGTTATGGACTTGTAAATACTGGAGCTTAAAGGTTGCGGTGCCAAATACAAAGACTGTGGAGTATTGATAACCCCTCATGCCTCTTTATTCTGAGGCATGAGAGAGGCAATTGGACGGGCAATGCCTGACCTTTATCTCAGTCTTGAGGGTTCTTTTTTACTCCTCAATTCTCCCATTGTCTCAATTTTTCCATCTTTCTCTACCTTCTTTTTTCATCCTTTTGTATTTTGTATTTCCTGCTCCGCTCTGGATCAAGGTTTTATAAGGAAAAAATAAGTGCCAGTGGGCCCCACCTGCAACCTGCACCTCAAGTTAAGCACTGCCCAAATATTTCTCCCCCACCTTCCCCAGCATTCCACTTTTCCACTGTTCTCTGGTTGCTTCTCTGCCCACCCTCCTTGTGCTTCTATGACCCTAGCTCTCTGTGTTACTTTCCCCACCCTCCATATTGCTTCCCCTGTGTATCTTGCTCCATTCTACATTACCACGTGTTGCTACCCCAATCGCTCCTCCTTGAAAAGAAGCCTTTGCGCTATTTGTTTTTTATTTTGCTGATCCATTGTGAATTGGTAAATAAAAAGAAAAGTAAAGGCCTATGTTTTGTTAAATAAAAATAAAAGTAAAGGCAAATGTACCTACAAAATAACACATCCACTGCAGTTATATGATCACACCTATTTTTAGGTATGCTGCACATTATCAGTGATGCTATACGGCATAGCTAAAAACATTGACAAAGCCCACAGGTCCCAAAGGTGAGACCTACTGGGTTTGCCAGTGATTGCCTTTATGTTGGTGAAAGCCAGGATGCAACCATTTTAGATTTATTCCTTGCATATATGAATGACCTAGACATCCAATTAAATTATTCAAAATCCTATATTATGACTTGTGGTCACCCATGCTCTAAGCCCAAGCTTTTTAAAATGGGAGATTACAACTTAGTAAAGGTGAAAGATTTTAATTATTTAGGGATTCTTTTTATTCAATCACTTAGTTGGACATCACTTTTAAGATTAAGACGTCAGTCCTTCAGTAGGAACATTGAGGCCATATTTAGATTTGCTCAAAAGTCAAAAGCAAACCAATCATAGAAATTCTGAGTTTGTATAGGAGCAACATATGATGGTGAGAACATATGGTGCCGGGCTATGGGGCTACAGTAAAACTGGTATTCTTCTAAGAGTAGAAACTCATTTTACTCGCTATTGTAAGTACCGGATGGCACAGGTGGTTAAATATGCTAGAAGGAACTCAGGATAACATACGTGGAGGATCTGATTGATTTGGCCCCTTTACTACTCCGGGTCAAAATGTGGGGGTCACCCGAGGCCCGCCTAACTAGCACATGCATGCATTACTGACTGACTGTCACTTGAAAGGGCAGATCAAATTTCATGGCTCTTATAATTGAAAGAATAATTTAAAAAAAACTAGGTTTACTTAAACTATAAGAAAATCCCTGTATAATTGGGCCAGAACATAAGCTATGCATCAATGAATGCCTCTTGGAACACCCTATGAATATTCATCTAGAAAGGCTCAGACTAAAGAAACAATTGTCAAATATTCCCAAGTCTCAGCAACACACAGTAAAGAGCGTTATTTAGGGTGGATTAAAACCCTACATATTGCTATTGGCTAACTCTTTTTAGACTGCGCATATTCCACTTTAAATTTGCCTTTTCCATGTCGGGGTCATGGAAGCAAGATTTACCACCTTCTGTATACGATTATGCCTCACAGCACTACACTAGTCACTTAACTTTGTTCTGTACTTTGAACACAGGGCATGAGACACTCTTTCCTGGCTCCACTTTTGCATGAATGAAACCTGAGACACATAAAGGAAGGATTAATATGTCAGTCTTTAGGATCCCCAGAAATTTGTTATGCGTTATTACATTTTATCAAATTTGCATTTTGCATTAGTAAACGATATAGACCACAATAACACATAATTTGATGGAATGACTCAATTGACAGATATGTATCTTCTTAACTTTCTTTTATTGTTAAAATGACAATGGTCTCGGATCTTAGTGCAATCAAAGAAGGGCTTGTTTTCAAACTGCTGGGAAAATTATTTTTAAAAGTGCATCATAAATCAATTTTAATATATGGGTTTTAATGCTGACATTTTTAAATGTATTTTATTTCTTTTGCTATGCTTTTATGGCTCCCACCGCATAAAGACTTGTTTGACTTATTGAGTAGGGTGTTAACCCCCTAAGCAACCACCACAATCCAGGCCAGGGTGAACCACAAAAATCAATAAATTAACTTGTGCTTAACCCTCTGTTAGCTTGGCACAAAAGCAGTCACGCTTATCTTAGTGGAAATGTGCAAAGTATTATGCAGCACTTGAATAGTAATAAAGTAAAAACACAACACAAGAAAAATCCCACAGCAATTAAAAAACTAGAGTAAATTTAAATAATTTTTTTGACAACAAAACGATAAAAATTCAATTAGTAAAACCAGAGCTATAAATTTTTAAAGCTGCCTGCCTGAACAATGCAGGGGTGACAAGTCCTTCGGGTGAAGGCAAAGCACAGCCTATTTAGTTATTTAGTTACAAGTGGGGCTGCACCCAGCTCTGTCCCACCACCCTGCCAGTTGATAGCCCATCCAGGCAGACCAAATCCCTCTATTTTGTAACTGTCTCGGACGAATAAACAAAGTTCAACTGCCAACTACAACTAGTCAAGTGACCCAGTAACAGGCTGCAGGCCCCAACTAGTTAGGGCAGGAAAATGCCAACTTTCTAAAAGTGTCTTGTAAAACTTGTAACTTAAAATCCTATTTTACCATTAAAGAGGATTTTTTGTTGCAATTTCTCAAACACCAAACATGTAAAGTTCACCTGTTCCCAATCAAAAAATTGCAGTTATTAAATATAATAAGGCAACCAAATGTTATCCTATGAGAGAGGTAGGCCTCACAGTAGTTAAAAACTAATGTAGGTGTTTTTCACGACCAGAGCATGTGAAACTTAAAAGTGCATCTCCAACCTTTTAATTATAATGCACCCTGTCCTATGGCCTACCTTAAGGGTGACATATCCAATAAAAGGGGAATTTAAGGCTTGGCAATGGGGTTATGTTACCAAGTCAAATTTGCAGTTGAAAATTGCATTCAGGCTCCAATGGCAGATCTGGAACATATTTTAAGGAGCTATTTAAGTGGGTGGCACAATATGTGTTTCAGCCCCACTAGTAGCATTTAATTTACAAGTCCTGGGTGTATGTCATACAATCCTACAAAGGTCTTATAAGTAAATTAAATATGTCATTCATGTGTAAGCCAATTTTCCCATGCTCAAATGAGAGAGCATAAAAATGTTAGCACTGGTTGGCAGTGGTAAAGTGCACAGAGTCCTAAAGCCAACAAAAACAAATTCAGCAAAATAGGAGGGGTAAAGGCAACATTTTGGGGATGGTCCTGCAGAGAGGGCCAAGTCCAACAGTGCTTCACACACTATGCACTTGCAAAACAAAGTAAGCTTACTGGGTCAGTTCACATGTCTCTTTAAAGCTTACTCTGGATAAGTCCAAGTATGGCTTCCTGCACAAGAGATGCGAACTAAGGGGCCAGTATGGCTTTTGATAATAGACAAATTACATATATTTAATAGCCTGCGATCTTCATATGTGAGCATCGATAGAGACTAACAATGAGAACATTCCAAAACGAATACATATGTGTAATGCCATTATAACCATAGATAGTCCTGTCCTAATTCTCAAGACCCACCAGAATCAAGATAAAGAAACCCCTCTCCAAAGGTATAGACATCTTAAAACGTTTTAAGTCAGTTCAGGCTGAATGCAATGGAGCAAGGGCCAGATATAGGAGCCATGCAAGGCCTGCTGAACAAAAGTACCTTGATCCCAGTCGCACCAACAAGATGTGGGGTGCAGCAGGGCAATGCATTGGTGTTGATGTCACAGTCAAGGTGATGTGTCAATGTTCTCAATGCAATGATGGTGATGCGCCGGTTCCGAAGACAAAGCGCCGGGTCTGTGATGTATAAAATATAATAGGGTAATTCCAATGTTATGCTATGGGATAGATAGGCATTGCAGAAGTGAAAAATGAATTTTGGAATTTTTCACTACCAGGACATGTAAAACTCAAAAGTATATGTCCTACTTTTTAAATATGCTGCACTTTGCTCTTGGGGCTATCCAGGGTCTTTCTTATGGGTGACATATATTTATTAAAAATGAAGGTTTAGGCCTGGCAAGGGGTTGAGCTTGCCAGGTTGAGATGGCACTTTAAAAATGCCACACAACCTCTGCAGTGGCAGGCCTGAGACATGATTAGGGCCCACTTAAGTGGGTGGCACAATCAGTGCTGCAGGTCCACTAGCAGCATTTAACTTGCAGGCCCTGAGCATATGTAGTGAACTTTAGTAGGAACTTATATGCACATTGAATATGCCATTTTGGGATGCACCAATGTTGCTATGTTTAGAGAAGAGAGAACATGCACTTTAGCACTGGTTAGCAATGGTAAAGTGCTCAGAGTCCTAAAGTCATCAAAAACGAGTTTAAAAAAAGAGGAGAAGGAAGGCAAAAAGTTTGGGGTGGCCATTCAAAGAGGGCCATTTTTCAACAAGGGAACATGTAGCCATGAAACGAGCAGTGGTAGTTACGGAGATGGAACTTCATGCTGGCTCGTGAGCTAACTGATGTCTTGATGTCTCAAAGGTCAGTTTGTTGGCTTACATAACATCAGAACTACAGGAGGGACCAGATGTTACTCAAATGACTGCTGAGGCCATCGTATGATATGAGAGCATGTCATCAGGCTTGATACATCTCAGGAGAGGCTCAAAGAACATATAATTGAGGATGCAGGCACCATACAGACTACCTACGTAGGGGTTTACCCACCAGCCCTGACTGTTGCACTGGAGAGGCATTCCCTCATGTTTTGAATTTTTAATTGGCAGCTGCAAACCCATTGCCCTAGTAGCCTGGGTGGGGGTTGGTTCTTTGTTTATCAGGGTTTACTGTTTATCTTGTGTCTTGGTCAGCAGACAATGAGCACTTAAACAGGAATCAAAGAAACAAAGGGGGAGTGAAAAGGTAGTGCTCAAACGAGCATAAGAGGTGGATTTGTCCTCCTCTGATCAGTACATATATAAACAAAGGGATCCACCCTTATAAACAGGAAAAGTAGTATTCCTCCAGATATGTGTGTCTCCTACGATGGTGGAAAGCACACAGCTTTGTTAGAATACCCCTCACCCATCAAAAGGACCCTTGGTGGCATGCTTCATCATCAGGGTCTATAGTCAGACAGTTATCAAGGTTACCTCCTCGCCTGGCAACTACCTCCTCACGGCTTCACAGAGCTGCAAGGAGGTAGTTGCCAGGTGAGGAGGTAACCTTGATAACTGTCTGACAATAGGTGCTCCTTAACTCTCGTTTTTCAGGCTCATGAGGCATTTAACGAGCAAATAAAAAAGCCATACCAGTCAAAATACCTATTGGGGTCTGGTATACAGTGCATGTAGATTGTTATATGCATCACTTAGTACTTACTTTGAGTTTTCACACATTAATCTTACAATTTAGAGTGTAGAAGGGATCTCCTTTAGCTCCTGATGAAAATCCAGGGGAGGGCTTCAAAACATGTTGACACAGGAAGCACTTCCCATTAAAGATAAGTACTTCTGTCCTATTCCCCACTTTTAACAAAATCAGCTCGAAGGAGTATTACATTTTTTTGGTTTCCGCAGAGCCAGGTATTGTTTAATCGTACACCACTGTCACATACTTCTGACCCTCCCATTCACACTCCTACACCACACATAGTATTGTTACAAAACCAGTGCTCCCACATAGTCGTAGGTTGCAGCACGCCCCGCAGCAGAGAGGGAAGACCCTGATGATGAAGCATGCTACCAAGGGTCCTTTTGGTGGGTGAGGGGTATTTTAACAAAGCTGTGTGCTTTCCACCATCGTAGGAGACACACATATCTGGAGGACCCATACTTTTCTTGTTTATAAGGATGGATCCCTTTGTTTATATATGTACTTAAGCAGGAATATCATGATATCATGGGGTAACACAGCAGACCCCTTCCCCACCGTTCTGAGAAGTACTCCTCGCCGCTAACACACCCAATGGTGATGGACAAGAAGAGGAGGGGAGGTAAAGTTTTGCGTACTTCTTACTCAAAATATGCTATGGTTTCCTGATTTGGATAGTGCCTTGGTTACCCTTTACTGTTATGTGCTCTGGCTGGTAGTGCTTTACAGCCCAACACAGCACCCTCCCTATGAGTAGGGGACTTCTTCAAGGTGCATTAGACCGATTGACTCCCCCTTTATGGGACACCTATGCGATATAGGCCTCCAGAAACCAGTAAAAATGGGCCACGCATACTCAAGAAGTTGAGCAGTGGCGGGCACACCACCTAGAGAATAGAGCCTTCTTTTTCTAATCAGACTTACATGACCTGCATAACAGTATTGATTTATTCTAATGCAAAATGGAGGCAGGGTGGAGAGTGATGGTCAAAATCCCCTGAAACTTTCATTCTTTTGGGGTCCCACCATGCTCACATACACCCAAGTGCACCAAAATCCAGAGGCACTGAAAGATCAAGGTTTTCAGGAGGTAGTGGGGATACACAATGCTCAAAACTTTGCTAAGAATGAGGGCACTGCCTCAGACGCCACAGTGGAATGGGACGCCTTCATGGCGGTTGTCAGAGGCCCATGCCTCAAGGCCACATTTGGGCAAGTTAGGGACTGTAGAAGGTCTTACAGGGAACTTCCTCACAAACTAAGCCATATCGTCTATATGGAATATATATTATGTTAAAACAGGGAGGGCGACAGAGCAGGCAGACTATTGGCTTGGCTACTCGACTTGGAACAAACTAAATTCCCATCAGAGTCATCCACGCACACCAGGGAGATCAAGACAGCACCCAAGAGGGTATTAATGCAATCTTTATAGTGCCCTGAACTCTGCCCCAGGAAGACACCAAGACGTTTTAGAGAATTACTGCCCTGGCTCCCAAAATGCAGGGCTTTGTTCTCGAGAAACCAACCTTCCTAGAGGAAAATAAACAGTTGCTTAAACAAATGACCAGAGGTAAGACTCTGGGCAACGACAGCTTACTTGTTGAATTCCATGTGCCATACGCCTCACATATAGCACAGCTGTTGCTATTAGTTGCTATTAGTACTAGAACAGTCAACACTTAGACGTCTCCTGCCTGCCCTACTGTATGAGAGAGGCCTTGCTAGTAGTCCTCTCAAATCTTAAAGGGACTCCTCTATAGGTCAGATACTACCGCCCACTGTCTTTACTAAACCTAGAGTGCAAGACATTGGGAAAGTTTCTGGCAAACCGGTTCATGCCTATCATATACGTCTTGGTGCAAAATGGTCAGAACGGCTTCACATGGGGCACGAATCATTTAACTTATAAATGCTCTTGATATTCATAGACTGAGCCAAGGTGGAGAACCAAGACCACTGGGTGCTCTCCTTAGACACAACTAAGGCCTTTGATACGCATATCTGGCCTTTCCTGATGCAGGTACTTCCAGAAAAGGGGTAGGCCAGGGGTTGGATGTGTCTCTTCTATGCGCAGCCATTGACACGGATCAGCACAGGGTAAGTGGTCTCTGAAAATATCCCTATTGAAGGGGGAATATACAGGGTTGTTGGCTCTCGCAGTTTGTTTCTCCTCCAGCAATGGAGTCCTAGCACGCCTGCTACAGAGCTAGAATCTGGATTGGGGTCTGTAAATTGTGAATCAATGGAATGTAATCTCACTGTATGTCAACAATTCTCTAGTGTGCCTCCACAGTGAACACCACAATTTACTACTCTTGATGGCCTCCATGAATGAGTTTGGAGAACTATCAGGCCTTCCTATGAGCTGAGGGAAATTATGCTTATTCCAGATCCCACCTCTGATGGAAATGCAAATGTGCTCTATACCAATGGTAGAGTGCAATGGTGATTTGACACATTTAAATAGCTGGGAGTTACCACGGGGAGTGCGACCTACTTGATGGTAATCTGGACAGGGCATTGGTGACAATGTGATGCTCAACTCCCTTCTGGCACTCCCTGCCTCTATCACCAATGGGTAGAGTCGATATCGCCAAGATGTTCATTCTTCCTGTTATATTTTTTTTTGCAGCTCTGCCGGTGGTGATCCAACAACCATTTTTCAGGGGACTGTGCTCTCTGATGACAAAATAAATATATATTTTACTATGTCAAAAGGGGGTAGGCCCAAATGCTGGCAACCATGCAACTCGCCAGGTGCCCTCTGTCCTGCAGTTCAGCCCCTCAATAACATTTGTTTTTCAAAAACAAACTTCGAAAGGTGTGCAAATAAAAACACTAATACATCCGACACCTTCCGATATTGTTTTTCAGGGTTTGGTGGCCATTTGTGCTTTTTTTCGGGGCAGGATCACAAGGCTTTTCCAAGCAAGAATCTAGCCTTCCTGGATATATTTGAAAACACATCTCCTACCAAACCAATTTTTGAGAAGCATTCATGTTGTATACAGTCATCTTCCAATGTTTTGAAATTTCACATGATCAAGGGGAGAGAATTTGAAAGATGGCCATCCAGGGAACAATGTCACAATAAATCTCAAACCCCAAGATGACATCATCAAACAAGATAACATTCTAGAATGCTTATCGTGGTGAATGTTTGAAAGATGGAGGACTGGACAAAGAGGACTCTTGCCTCTCACACTTCCACACAATCAGGCCAGGTTCTAGTAGTTCTTCCCAAAGCCAGTACAGAACAAAGCCAGAAAGTTAGATGAAATTGGCATCGTTTTTCCCCTAGTCTTTCAGGTAGTAATAGAAATCTTCCTTGGGACGGTAATACTTCCTTACTTAATAGATTATGGGATGGTAGTTGGGGGCTGATTGTCTCTTTTTTTTTGTCTGACAGTTCTCCAACTTAAAGTCTTGGAAGCCTCCCAGAAGAACGGATCCAGCCCGACGGATGTGGTGGAGGGCTTTAAAGTTCAAATCGAAAAGGTAATATGTTTTTTCTTTTTCACATTATTTTGATAGTATGGCTTTCATTAGTAGAGGGAAAACAAAACAAAAGCAGACCATTTCCCTGTTGTTTGAGCCGGGGACCAGTAGCAGCCACAGGCTGATCACAAACCCAAACACCACCATTAACCTCCAACTAAACATCTTCACTAATCTCCCACTTGGATGAATTTGAAGAATATATCTGACTAAATATCTTAGTTAGAAGAAGGAAGCCCTGTATTTGACTGGGGTACACATAGAATGGAAAACTAAGGGCTCAATTTAAATTTTGCCAATCCGGTTGTCCTGCGCCATGGCAACAAAGTAAACTACTCCATCGCCCTGGCGGAGGACCTGACTGCCAAACTTAGAAATGCTGATCTGACCGACAGATGTTTCTGTCATTCCCAGGACCATCTGCCAAGGAGTTTTCTGTAAAAGCATTGGAACTTTGTCCTACGGCAAACAATGAGCTCCTTAGGGATAAAGGGTTTGCCTGGTGGTGATGGACAGTAAAAAAGACCCAACATTTAAATCAGGGTCTTATTTTGGAGTGGAACATTGGGATGTAAAGCACCGCATGAAGGCCATTTTATTCTGTCATTAACAGCACATAAAACAGGCTTTAGCAGAAACAATACATCTTGGCTTTAAAAGGCCAAGTTATTGACTTTGGAAGTGATTTGTGCCAATCGCTAGATGCATGCACACTCTAGACTGGCGATCTTGCAATGGGTTTCTCATAAAGAAAACTCATTCTGAGACGGATACTGATGCACATGCCTGTGTAGACACATGCACAAACATGGGGCTTGAAGATTGCATACACATGGAGTGTGATGCATGGTTGACATTTTTAATGCATTGATGTAATGTGGCAACTTTAGTACAGTACAGAAAAAACTAAAAAAAACAAGTATGTATGGCGGCACTTTGCAGTTTCTTAGTCTTTATGTAAAATAAAAAATGTAAACAAAAAAATTCCAAATTTCACTTGAAAAGTGGGATGGAGGGAAGGGGTGGCAGTGAGGTTGTGGTCCGAGAAGCTGCGATGGGGGGACAGAAAGGAGAGGAACTGGTAGGGTGTTGAGGTAGAGGAAAACGCAGGGGAGAATGTAGGAAAACATATGTTCTCCAATGGAGTGCTGCTTAATAAATAAACACTGGTGAAGACACTACATTTGGCCATAACTGGATAGCTTTGTATTATTTCCACCTTGAAGGTGTTAAAGACAGTGAACACAGAGTTTCTTTTGAGGTGTGACCGCCATCTTTTGACTTTTAATGTTTGGGATAAAAGACAAGACCAAATGACGTTACTGCATGAGAGATCGCCTTAGAGACAAACGGAAAAAAAGGGTAATGGGAAGGGAGAAGAGAATGAAAGAGAAAGGGGATAGTGAGAGAAAGTAAAAAGTGGAAGCAAGCAAGGGGAAAAGGGGAAGGGGAGAAAAAGAAAAAAGAAGGGAAAGAAATTGAACAAAGTTGAAATGAGATAAAGTAGAGGAAAGCGAAAGAAGATGAGTAGAGAAGAGGCAGAGAGAAAGAAAGTCAAAAAAGAGCAGGGAGAAAATGAAAAGCATAAGAAGAAAAGAGCCAACCAGAAAGGTATACATTGAAAAGTACAGAATTGAAAGAACCCTGAGGCATATCTACAAGGCGGCGATATAAAATTATCGCCGCTTTTGCGGCCGTTTTCAGCCGAAAAGCGGCGATAATTTTATCGCTATATCAGCAAGGTCACGCTATCGAGTGAAACCTTGCCTTAGCGCCTGAATTCCTAACGGCCATCTTTGCATCTCTAATGAGATGCAAAGTGGGCGTTCCTCCCCAGGATAACGGGAGAAATGTCGCTAAGCGACATTTCTCCTATTATCAAGCCTCACGCAAAGCAGCATAGCGACAAGAAAAGTAGCAATAACCTCTGTTATCGCTACGTTCCTTACGCCTGCTTTGAAACTGACTTAGCCATGATATCCTATGGAAGGTGGATATCATAGCTAAGTATGTGAGGCCCTATCAGCAAGCTATCGCCAAACTTCGTGGGATTATCGCTGGGTTTCCAGCGATAATCTCACATTTGGCAGTTAGGGCTATGATTTTTATCGCTTTTGAGGTAAGCGTTGCTAATAGCACGCTATCTCAGCGATAAAAATCCACGCTAGCCGGCGATAATTATCTTAGCGCTAAGGTTGTTACTGATATGCCCTCCTGAGAGTAAGTGAAAAATTAATAGGGAGTAAACAAGACAGAACATGTAATGAGGGAAGGGAATATGAAGTAAAGCGAAGTATCCTTAAAAAGAAGAGGATTGAGATTTATGTAAATTGTGGAGAGGAGAAAGAATGCAAACAGGAAAGATGGATTTCTAAAAGAGAAGGAAAATAAAGCCGAGAAAGGAATTGAAACAGGATGTTTGAGAATTAATGTAGATCCTAAGCGTGCTGGTAGAATATAGGTTGCTGCCTACTAGCGAGCCTCTGAATTACCTTTACCACAATTTCTATTAACACCATTGGCAAAACTAATTGGTCTGGCCTTGGCAAGCAGTTGCAATGGTTACTTATTTTCCTACATTTTGCATTGCAAGTTTATGGCAGAGCAATACAAAGAGAATAAAAGACATGGCAGGGAAATACTTCCTATAAAATTAGAAATAAAAATTTACCATTTTAATGAATGTCAGAAGAAAATATGGTTCTTATTGGTTTAGAGAAAATATGTTATTGGTTTAGAATTAGGTTAACATGACGGCATCGTTTAAACACACATGGATGACAACATAATTCAAACTATGGCAAAAAAATGGAAAGAATTAAAAAATTTAAAAATTAAGTATTGGCCCGCCAGCACTGCCACTGAAACGCATTTCTTTTGGGTGAATGTACACACACATGTGTGCGAGTGACAGTGACAAATATCATCACTCACAGTGTCTGACAAGAGCCAATTAGGAAAGGTAATTTTAATTTTCTTTTTTCTCTTCAATGTCAGAGATAATTCACCCCCGCTAGGCGAGTTTAAATGATACAATAAATAGACCTGTTGCTCCGAAATTTAATAGGAAAGACTCCTTACAAAAATACAAGTGGAATCTACCCGCTCCTGACCCTGTGGTAAGCTTTTCTCAAATATCTATCTGGCAACGGAGGGTCAAAATCTACATAATTCTATTTCGATCTCAATAATGAAATGAGCAGAAAAAATTCTGCAATTAGAGCAGATGAATTAAATCTCTTTGAAAAACAAGTGTATCATTTTAAAGCATGATGACTCTCTTGCTAAAATCTAATAAGACATATTCTATATATATCTATATAGACATATATAAAGGCTGGCTTCCCATTCGTTATTAGGCTTGTTAGTCCCTCCTGAGTACCACCCTGCTTTCTGTTGTTGCCTTCCATGAGGAATGGCCCTTTTACTGGTGTCCTAAATCGGGTGCTTTCTTTAGCAATCCCAAGAACTATTCCCTTTATTCCGAAGCCAACTGATAGAGGAGCTTGAATGTCTTGACCCCAAATGTAATTTGGAGCCAGTTGAAGGGTGTGACCCTTTTGGTGTAAGGGATACACCGGGCTCTACCAATACTAAGTTATGGTCGGTAGACAAAGTTTAAAAAGTTTTACTTAAAATTAGTTCAAATGGAGCACCTGGCCCTAATGGAATGCCGAGCGCTATTTTTAAAGTCAAATCTGATTATTGGCCAGAGTTATTAACGGTCCTCTTCAATGAAATTCGTAAGACAGGCTGTATCCCGGATTCATGGAGGGGAAGTATAATACAACCGATCCACAAAAGTGGGCCCCAGGAGAATCCTGCAAATTATCGTTTAATTACCCTCACAGACGTAGATGCTAAAATATTTGCAAGTTGTCTGTTAGAGGAGTTGGAGTTTTGGGCGGAAAGAGAAGAATTGATTCCAATCTTTCAGACAGGATTTAGGAAGGGAGAATCGACCCTTACTAATTTGATTTTATTGTCTTTCCTAGGAGAAAGAGCCATATGTAGGAAACAAAAATTGTATATTTGTTTTATTGACTTAAAAGCCGCATTTGACTCTGTACCCAGAAATATTCTTTGAAAAAGCTAATGAATTGGGGTATATCAGAAACTCTTTTAAAAATGATCAAATTATTATACTGAAATACTTGGGTGCAGGTCAAAATTGGCAATGGTAGACATACTACCCGCCGCCTCAAAACAAATCTTGGCTTAAAACAAGGATGTGTGCTCGCTCCTTGTCTTTTTAATTTATTTATGTCTGATCTCCCAACCCATTTTAATGACATACATTCACATTCCCCTTCTGTAATGGGTAAAGAAATTAAATACTTACAGTATGCTGATGATACTATTTTACTTAGCCAAACTATGATAGGACTAAAAAGATTAATACATTCTTTTAATATATATGTAACCCAAAATGGGTTAACAATTAATATAAAAAAAACAAAAATAATGTTAATAGGAAAAGGCAAACTTGTGGTAAAGGACTTGCGTTTCAATGGTTTGTCTGTGGACTGTGTAAAAACTTATAAATATTTGGGAATTACATTTGATGATCGACTATCTTTCAGACAGCACTTCAATAACTTAGAGGCTAAAGGTACCTCACTTGCCTTTGCATTTCGAAAATTAAGAGATAAATTAGTATGCCCCAATTATGATCATTTACTTAAAGTCATGAAAGCAAAACTTATCCCCTCCCTGGACTATAGGTCTCTTATTTTTAAGGGTAGAGACGTAAAAGTATTGGAGGCCATAGTTGCAAGGACATATAAATCAGTCTTTAGGATTCCTAGGCAGATTTCATGTGCCAATTTAAGACTGGAATTTGGCTTACGGAATCAGCTCTTGGTGCGTAAAGCAGCATTTGTAAAAACACTATTGGCATTATCTCGAGCCAAGGAGGGTACGTTGGCCAATATGTGTTGGAGCGAGATTTCGACCAGTGAATACTCTAGAAGCTGGCAGGATTATTTAGCTGAGTGCCTCCTAAAATTTGATTGTCCCAAATTGGAAGACGAAACAAGGAGTAAAATGGATTATAAAAAAATAATTAATTCAACCATCGCCTTGCTGTCAGAATTGATGGATAAATATGAGTTGAGAAAAAAAAAACACTTTTGGTCTATTGCCAATTGCTTCGACAAAATGATGGCCCAACCTTATTTACTTTTTTATCATCAAAAACCCTTAATTAAGAAGAAATTTATGTTATTAAGGTTTGGAATTTATCCAACCAAAGATGGAACCCCTAAATGGGAGTCCAAATGGGCATCAAATATTTGTCGGCTTTGTGGGCAGTATGACGAAACCTTGTTGCATATGGTAACACTATGCCCAAAAATGATGAAGGAACGGAAAATAATTTTAAAACCTATTTTTAAAGAAATGGGACTTAGGACTTGTAAATCGGCATTAATATTTTGCCTAAGTGGTGTCAACGTTTATATTATACACCAATTTGTAAAATGTATGCTTATAGTAGAAAAGAAATTATGTAAGGTCGACTCCCAAAGTATATGTTAAATTTGTTAAGACTGTGATTTGTTGATGTTGCTGTTTTTAAGGTGACGATGAATTATTTTTATGGCACTTTTTAATTGATTGCTTTTATAGTACTACTTTAAAATAATGTACTAATTGTTTGTTTTTAGAGTACTATTCTTAGATAATGTTCAATTTATAATGTTTATTATTTTTAACGAATGGCACACGTGCACTTTATCCCTGAAAATTGTCACATACTGTAAACTATTTAAAAAAATGAAATAATAACTTTGAATTATCCCTAACTGGAAAAAGTTAATTGATTGTGGTCAATTTTATGCATTGTATCCTGGAATGTTTAATTAGGTAAATTGTTTGGTTTGTATTTTTTTTTTCTTTTGTCTTTGTTTGTAATGGTTTTAATTAATCAACAAATAAAAATTCAATCAATCAATTATTCCCTTTATTATTTTACACCGAACTTAAATGATGCCAGCCTCAGCAATGGCAGCTGCTTCCTAACACAGTTTGCACGCGTATTGCTTTCTCCGATAAGCAAATCAAGCACAACTGATGGCTGCTTGCATTTTTCCAAGATGCTATCTATTTATTTTTAATAAAGAGATCCAGGCAGGAGATAAAAATTACCGCCCACACCTAGGCTCAAACCCTGTTCTCCAGCTCCTAAATTAGCAGTCTTGGATGGGAAGCCACCTCCTCGGTAGAAGGCATTGTGCTTTTTTCAGAGGGTTTATCTTGGTTTCCCTCACTAAGTCACCCTCCCATCATGCACTCACCCTTAACCCCTTCCTCCCTTTTGCTTCCCTGAGCTCCCCCAGGAGTGCATGGGAAGTGGCCTCCCTCCCTTCATTACACAAATGTGTACAACAAACGCTTTCACTTTCACTTTAAATTTTAAAGAGCCTCACATCGATTCTCTCTTCCAGAGCCCCTTCCTGCCAGCCCTCACAACATCCACACACCACGCTTTAGAGGGGGTAAATTTTAGTTGCTTTCTGCCCAGCCCGCCATTCGGAAATGATTGCTTTGGTTCTTTTTAGATCTCGCCTAAGCAGCGCATGGACCTCATGTAATCGATTCTGTTTTTGCCCTAAAAACCTGCATGCTTTGGAATGCTTTGAATGGCAACGCGTGCAAGTTTGGTGATTCCCTTGCAGGAGCGAGAGGAGCCATATGGTAGCAATTATCGCGCTCGCTCCCGCAAGGGAAAAGCTGCGCGACCCTGCTCTCGGCCGCACTCCCCCCACTTGTTTTTTTGGTATTGGAGACTCCAGCTTGTTTAGGACTTGTGCCCTGGTCACAGCAGTTCAATTTTGCTTGCGAGAAAGTCACTCATTGATAGTGGTTGAAATGTCACTCATAAGTACACCGAAATTCTGAAATTGGCGCACATAAGCAGTCTGATGCCTTGGCAGCCATGTTCCGTTGCTTCAACTTTGTGAGGAAAAACGGACACCGTGATATTGCAAAGACAAAAAAAGCCAGGTCTTTAAATGGTTTTTTTAGAAATCCGTGGACTTGAATGTTTGCGTGCCGAGCTTGCATTCTCTGGCCTCCTCCCTCCTGACAGAAAGCATCTACCGGTACCCACTAATTCACCCAGACCCGTGGCACCAGGCACTTCTGTGAAAGGAGGAAGCTTGCAAAAAACTAAGTCTGAATGTCACCTTGAAGTGGAATCAAGTGGCGGAGTGTTGAGACTCAGACGCATTTAAATTGCGAGCTGCATTACTTCCAGCCCCGGGCCTACCACGGAGAGTCGTGAGAAATTCACGTCGCTGTAACTCTTCCCGGAAGTAGCGCCATTCATAACAGTGTTATTTCAGAGAACCGTGACACGGCCGGAGCCTGCCAATGCCTGAATAATGGTGTCATTTAACTATAACAAGCAGGGCCTCGCTGATATGGCAAGTGCTTTTATCAACATTGCATCGTGCTGGTTCAATCATGTAAATGATGTGAGTCCTCCAATATTCCTAGAGAGATGACTAGTCTCTGCGCGCTCATTCCCGACCGATACAAGGCAGTTTTTTTCGCAGGCAGTTTGCTTAACAATTTGTATTCCTTATTAGAACATTGGAATGTGGAGCACTCCATTGTAGACAATGGAGTGCTCCATGCTTCTACGGGCCGGAAAAAGGCCCGCAGAGCAACATTCCAATGTTTTACAAAAGCCTCTTGAAGCTCGAGGGGATTTAAATCCCCTCGAGCTTCGAGAAGTTTTTGTTTAATTTATTAGAACATTCTGCCCTCTAGTGGCAGAATGTTCTAATAGCCTTATAGCCCTTCGTAGCAGGGCTATACCGCTATTAAAGTCCCGCTTCTTTTGTTAAAGTCCCTCGCCTTCGGCTCGGGCCATTAACGCTGCAGCGGGCCTTTAATAGCCGGTATAGCCCGCTACGGCGGGCTATAAGGCTATATTAGAACATTGGAATGTTGGTAGCTCCATTGAAAACAATGGAGTGCTCCGGGCTTATAATGGCTGGTATAAGCCCGGAGCTCCAACATGCCAATGTGTCTTTGTTCACAGCTCTGGCTGTGAACAAAGGCTACAGGGAGCCTGAGGGGATTTCAATCCCCTCGCGCTCCCTGAAGGCTTTGTTTTATTTGTTAGAACATTCTGCCCTCTAGTGGCAGAATGTTCTAATAGCCTTATAGCCCTTCGTAGCAGGGCTATACCGGCTTTTAAAGTCCCTCTGCTTTGTTAACGTCCCTCGCCTTCGGCTGGGGCCTTTAACGCTGCAGCGGGCCTTTAATAGCCGGTATAGCCCGCTACGGCGGTCTATAAGGCTATATTAGAACATTGGAATGTTGGTAGCTCCATTGAAAAAAATGGAGTGCTCCGGGCTTATAATGGCTGTTATAAGCCCGGAGCTCCAACATGCCAATGTGTCTTTGTTCACAGCTCTGGCTGTGAACAAAGGCTTCAGGGAGCCTGAGGGGATTTTAATCCCCTCGCGCTCCCTGAAGGCTTTGTTTTATTTGTTAGAACATTCTGCCCTCTAGTGGCAGAATGTTCTAATAGCCTTATAGCCCTTCGTAGCAGGGCTATACCGGCTTTTAAAGTCCCTCTGCTTTGTTAACGTCCCTCGCCTTCGGCTCGGGCCTTTAACGCTGCAGCGGGCCTTTAGTAGCCGGTATGCCCGCTATGGCGAGCTATAATGTTATAATAAAGACAAAGCTTATTATGCAGTGACACACATTAACACCTTTATTTAGCAAGCTTCAGAGGATATTGTTTTCTGCCGCTGCCCGTATTTTATTGTTATGTGTGTATGTGGCTTAATGGCTAGAGCAGCCGATTATGAAGCAGGGGAACCAGGTTCGAGTCTGGCGGGAGGCCCAAACATCTTGTGATTCTGGGCAAATTACTTAATCTCCCCCTGCCTAAAAACAATGATACATGTATGTGTCAGACTGTAATGCAACTGGTGCTCATGTAAAGCACTTTAATACCTAGTGGTCGAGTTCGTGCTATATAAAACTGCAAAAAAAGCTCAATGGCTATCTTTAAAAATTGGGGAACGATCGAAATTAGCACAAATCCTCCGCCAAAATGACCTGCTACTATGGATCCGTGTTCTTGTGCCTAAGAGGTAGCACTACTTTAAGGAAAGGGCACTAAAGCAGAGTGAAGATAGGAAAGGTTAGAACCTGCAGAAATCCACTGGGGAGAATTTTTACAGTTTTTGACGTAGTATAAACATTTTTGTCATGCACTCACTATCCACCAAGTATTGGGTTATTTTCCACATTTTTCTTTACGAGACCTAGGGGCATATGTATCAAAACCCGAATTTGCGAATCTCAAATAGCGATTTTTTGAGAATCGCTATTTGAGAATCGCAAAATGGGATATATTTAAAATATCGCTAATATTTAACGATTTCTTAAAATTCCTTAATTGCGATTAGCAAATTGCAAAATCGCAATTAAGGAATACCTGCTTATTCATTTCTATGGGCCAGGAGACCCATAGGAATGAATGGGAAGTAATTCTCAAATTGCGATTCGCAATTTGCGAATCGCAATTTGAGAATAATTTCAAAGGTGCAAGGGTGTCAAGATGACACCCTGATGCACCCCTGAAATCAGCATGTGTGGACATATGGCGCACATACATGCCCTAAGGGCATGTATGTGCGCCACGTGGCACTTATTAAAATTTAAAATAGTGCATTTTTAAAAGATTTCGCAAATTACCACCAACTAGAAGTTGGTGGTAATTTGCGATTTCTTACGGATTTTTCGCAAAACTTTGTTGCCTGTTACATTTCATTTAAGAAATCGCAATTTGCTTCCGAAAAGTTAGGAAATCGCAATATTAGCGATTCCTTAAATTTGTGCAGAAAAATGGCTCATACATACCGTTTAGCGATTTTTTATTCGCAAACGCTGTTTTTTGCGAATCGCAGCATTTGCGAGTAAAAAATCGCTTGATACATATGCCCCCTAGTATTTTAATAAGCACGTCATTATTTTTCATTTACATCTTATTGCTAAACAATATCCTAGCTCTTACCAGAAGAGTACACTGAAATGTGCAAAAATCTGTCCTTTACAGCCCACCTTAGAGCGCCACACCCTATCCAGTCAGGCTATGCTGCCATTGAAACATGATATGCTACATTGCTGCATGTATTTGTGCTTGCATATGCTTCGTACAGTAGCAGGCACTAAAGCATACTTTAATACTCTTACAGTTAGGGGTGTCTGATGTTGGCTAACAAGAGGCCTAGGGATGGCAATTTTCTCGGATTTCCTCTATGTGAATCATTCTGTTTTAGGATTCATTGTACATGTATCTCATATGAATAGCCTGAAACTCCGGCGTGGCTCCGCCTTTTGCGGACCAACGGGGGACAGTCCCGGTGAGGGCGTGCACTTTCTCTTTATCATGGGGCAGATTTATGAGCCCCTTGCGCCACTTTTGCGTCACTTTTAACATGGGAAAAGTGACTCAAAAGTGGCGCAAGGGGCTCATAAATCTGCCCCCATGTTTTTATAACTTCCAAAAGTTACGCTTTTCTATTATGAGATCCTTGGAAAAGTTACTGCAGAATTTTTTGGAACCCATAGCTTAGACAGTCTAAATTGAAAGAAGCTCCTTCATGTTGGTGAAGCATGTCCTACATTCGATTATACCTCCCCTGACTGGACACTCTGAGATTATGACCTCTCACTGCACTCAGCACAGAGAGGGGCGCTTGGGAATACTAAAATAACAATCTTGTCATTATCCATCATCCATAATCTAGGTGAAATCAGGATTAGGAAAAATACACAAGACATCACAAATATGCTCCAATCAGGAGAGCTAGCAGTCTTTCTTACTATAAAGGTTAAAAAACAGTAGATTAAAATTTTAACTAGATTTACTGTACCCACTGCTGCCCGAGGGTATTGCCATTAGGTCTTTACTACACAAAGCATTCCTTCAGACCCCCTCAACCCCAACACACCCCACTGCCCTACATCCAATCAACCAGTACCAAAAAACCCCAGGCCTAACTGCACCTCAGCACCAAACGACATCGAGAGCCGCCATTGCGACTCAAACAACACTCCTGAGTCGGGCAAGAAAACAACTCTTAGCCTATGCACCTCACAAAGGGCTGGGTGTTCTGGACAGTCAACAGCCAGCCAGGCGGTGGCCTCCTTGTCAGGGTGGGGCGTCTGTGCTTCAGGGGTGCTGGGAGGAGCTAAGATCCAAGCGTGGAGTCCTGTGCGGCGTGCAGGAACGAAGAGACCAGCCCGCCACGTCACAGCTCCTTTCAAGGGGCACGTACATCACCCCGTGACACTGTAAGCAATTAAGTGCTTCCGGGGCATTGCCTAGGCGGCTAACTCTCGCCCAAGGTCAACCCCTGGCCCAGGGTGAGTGATGTGGCCTCACTCACGCCTGTCCCCCGGCTTCCCGCCATAGTTGGGAGAGACTTGGTTAATTCCAACAACCTCTCTTGACATGCCCCCATTACACGTGCTCCCACCCATTCGCCTTGCAAGAATTTCTTTTTTTCCTAAACCATGATTGTGACGATGGGCATACTGACTCTGATATCACTCCTTTCTTTCTCTGAGCGCCTTTATGTCAAACCTTTTTTCCATGGTTCTCTTTACCCACGCAGGCAAAGCAGCGGTGCATGGCACCCTTCCCTTCAACATGAACAAGCATTGGCATAGCCAATAGGTCTCACCTTTGGGGCCTTATAAGTATTTAGTTATGCAGCACAATATCCTTCCTGCAACAACATCAACTGTTGCATGGCTAAACACTTATAAGGTCCCAAAGGCGAGACCTGCCAATGCTTGTTTAGCTAGGACTCGTGTGAACACTTTTTTTGTTCTTGTTTTTCATTGCCTGCATTTCTTTGTACCTGTACAATATTGGCTCCGCTTCCGGTACTTTTACATTCCTGCCTTTTAAATGCTGTACGTTTGAGCAGTGTCTCTGGTTGTGGAAATGTGCTTTCCTCTTTGAACATACTGGTATAAAATGCCAGCTCAGTTGTGTTGGTTAACGCCCCGGAAACGTTACCTGTCTGAAAGCATCAGGTGCTTTAAAAAAAAAATTGCACCAAAATGTATTTCCCCTTCTATAAAATACCAGCCATGACGAAACAAGGAAGAGTTTACTCTTTTCCACTCCAACCGGCTGTATAAAGCCAGAGTGGCGTGTGCATGTGCAGAGTCCATTTGCTCCCTGGAAACACCTCAGTGCTGCTGCACTTCCCTGTGCTCTGGAGAGTTTTCACAAACACCACAGGGCATATCAGCAACAGACGGCGATAAATATCGCAAAGTGCGCTTAGCGCTTTTATATTCATCGCCGTCTAGCGCTGGAATTTATCGCCCGGTTAGCGCGTTATGAACAACGCGTTAGTTCAGGGCGATAATATTCCAGAGATATCCAGGGAAATGGGCCAACATCGCTGGAAAACCAGCAATGTTGTGCTCAAAATGGTGATAGCCTTGGTGATACGAACCTGTAATCGTATAACCATAATCCACCTCCCATGTTAGGTATTAGCAGGACCTCATAAACTCGGCTCCGTGTCCCTCCTTCGATTATAAAGTTTAGCGCGGCGGCTCAGCCGTGGGACTTTCTTATTTTACTACGCCATTGTCCCGCTGTCCAGCCGCAACCATGGAAAATAACTAAGGCCTCTCCTTTGGTGAGGACTGCGTCTCAGAAATACTGAGTGGACCCTCAATATTGGACCCAGATGGAGGAGCATCGACCAGCTGCTCTTCCAGCGATTGGACAACCATTACCAACATGAAAAGGCAACTCATGAAAATAATCATGCATGGTGCCATCAAGACAGAATACTTGCGTGCTAATATAGCACCCAATGGATTGATCGTCACCAACACCCCCAGGATCTTCCTTGAGGACAAACAATTCAAGGAAGAATGGTCGCTGGTGGCATGGAAATGTACCAGGGATCTTCTGGTACTCATTATCAAGACTGCCAAAAGACTGGCCGACAAACTTATTCTCAAAATCACCATAGCAGAAGGCACCATGAAGGCAAATATTGCCAACTCCGCTTTCAAGGCCAAATTGGCAGAAATTACCAAACAAATTAATGACAACAAAGATTATTTGATGCGACAAAAAGTAACGAAGCTCCAGAAGGACATCACGCGATTCAGCAAAGAAAAAATATATCCGTATCTCAAAGATTACTACATACCTTCAGGAGACGATTACTCCTCAGATGATAGCACAAACTCACGCCGGAGAACTAACTCCTCAGGAAGTAATTCCAGCTCCGATACACAAGGCACTTACCAATACAACCTACAACACAGAAGACCAGCGAACGCCATGTATGGTTATGGCCAACCACCCTACCAAGGGCCCATGCCCTTCCAGGGACCCACCCCATTCCAAGGACCAGTCCCATTCCATGGACCACCGCTATGGCAATACCCACATGGACCACCACCACACTTTGCCCCCTTTCAACCACAACCTTTTTTAGGCAGAGGCTGGGGCAAAGGGCAAGGCAGAAGAAGAAGAGGCGTACAGAACCAACCGAAACAAGTACAATGGCAGGATCAGTTGCAACAACAACCACTGTACATGGAACTGCGGAGTTACCAGGAGAAGAAAAACTGATCGTAAATTTATGGGAACGACCCCTCACAGTCACAGAAACCAATATCCTAAAAAAAGGCCTAGGGTTTGTCCCTACCCCAAAAGCGGACCTTTTTCGGACCAACTGTGAAATCCAAAATCTTTTCAGGAAGATCCGCCTGAAGGCTTATTTCGGCAATCGACTGGATTTACCTTCAACAGACATTGGCTTACGAAAACCCTCCACTTTCACACCAACAACCAGCATGGTACCACCAGAAGTACTAATCTTCGAAAAAGCTGTGCTCAAAGAAATAACTGAGAAGCGCCTTATAACTAATTTCTCCAACACTACCAATGCTGAAATCACAGCCATAAAAACATTATCTAACGACGCTTCCATAACCATCAAGGAAGCAGACAATGGCGGAGCCATTGTCATTATGGCTAGCACTGACTACCGGACGGAATGCCTACGCCAGTTACAGAATACCAACTATTACACACCCCTTACCATAGACCCAACCCCACGCCTTTCAACCAAAATAGGCTCAATGGTCACAGCGGCACTCAACCAAGGATGGATCTCCAAAAATGAAGCAGAGATCCTCATAAATCCAAACCCCAGACTACCCTACTTCTACACACTGCCAAAAATTCACAAAGTGGTCTCCCCTCCACCTGGGAGACCCATCGTCTCTGGCATAGGGTCCCTCTTGGAACCATTATCCAAATTCTGTGATCACTTTCTATGCCCACTAGTCCGGGCGACTCCAACATTCCTCCAAGACACCAGAGATGTCTTGAGACTCATCGAAACAACCAACAGAGAGGGTCCGCTACCAGATGTACTTCTTACACTGGACGTGGAGGCCCTCTATACTAACATTCCTCAGCTTAACACTCTTGAGGTAGTGGAGACAATATTGCTCAACACCAACTGGGACTCACCAACTCCCGTGAGCTTTATCATGGAGTGTGCTAACATCGCTCTCACAGAAAACTTCTTTCAGTTTGAGGATCAGTTGTTTCATCAGACACAGGGTACTTCGATGGGCAGTACCTTCGACCCGAGTGTGGCATGCCTCTACATGTCAGACTTTGAGGCGAGGTATGTGCTCACGAATACCAACCCTTTCTCGATTAACATTCTCATTTGGAGACGTTATATCGACAACATTTTAATCTTCTGGAAGGGCAATAAAGATATGATCCTAAACTTCCTATCATGGATCACTAACTTTAACCCCTACTAAAAATTCACTGCAAATTGTTCAGAACAGGAACTGCCATTTCCCGACCTGACAATCATCAAAAAAATGGGAAAATTGGAAACCATAACCTACAAAAAACCAACCGACAGCCATTGTCCCTTGCAGTATCATAGTTTCCATCCAAAGGCCCTTAGGGAGAACCTTCCATACGGCCAATTCTTACGCATTCGTAGAAACTGAACTAACATAGAAGACTACAAAAGACAAGCATCCGAGCTTAGTGTCAACTTGGCTCAGAGACAATATCCTGTCCGCATTATCACTAATGCACAAAAACGAGCACGTAACACAAACAGATGTAGTCTCCTTGAATCACAGACCAAACCAGAAACAGACCTCATAACATGTGTGACCACCTTCACCTCTGAGTCCAACATGTTAAAAAGGGTCATCAACAAACATTGGAGAATACTTGAATATGGCGACCTAACCCTTGACAAGCCAAGGTTTGCTTTCAGACGCACAGCCAATATCAAGGACCTACTCATCAACACCAGACCAAAAAAATCAGCCCCAACAGCTCCCACCACCCTATGGAATCTACCCCCAGTTACCGGACATCATCCCTGCGGCCAATGTGTAGCCTGTCCGCTAACTCGAGCAACAAAAACTGTTCAACTCACCCCTAATTGGACCTGGACCCAAAAAAAACACACAAACTGTAATACACGTAATTGCATCTATCTCATTACGTGTCCATGCCACCTCCAACACATAGGGATGACCACACGTACAGTAAAAACAAGAATAACTGAACATAGGAGTAATGTACGTTTCAAAAAAAACAACACCAAAATTTGCTCACACTACATGGAACACAATCACACCCCAAACGATTTAGAGTGGACAATTCTAGAAGCCTTCCCTACCATCACCAGAGAAGCCTTAGTTAGGAAGGAACAATGTTGGGTGTTCAAATTGGGGGGACACACAAGGGGGTTGAACGATGACATACCTTGGGCTGAACTGCACCGTTAACTCGCCCTGCCTATACTGTCCTAGTATAACTTTGACCTCCGACCTGTTGTCCTAACTTCCCACTTAGAGTCCTCCACCTGCGTTTTTTAACTGAAGACGATACAGGTAGATCTGTTACATGATCAGTCCACGCCTACTTACCCCTATATGGATGTCAATTGTCTAGGTTACTATTTTCAATACCTTGACGTCCTTAGTCAATAAAGTTTCGAAACATCCTCACCCAATATGGCCGCCACGCCTACCTACGTTACAGACATCGCTATTTATAGTGGCCCGCCGTAAGTACTCCTCACGGGGCCCAGAGCGAGGGTAGGACGATCGCTAGTTGCCTGCCTACACCTGTGAGTATACACCTGCTACTCCTGCCTCCACGGTAAGCCCTTGGTGCCATTCACTAGAATCATCCTTGTTTATATCGTGGGCGTTCTGTCTTTGTTTCCCCAGCGATCGGAGTAACTAAAGTGCTCTGGTCCATCCCCGTCAGCTTGAACTGGGTTACGAGGGGTGAATCTCCCCGCCTTTGTACTACTTTCGTATCTGTCACTAGTGTTTTAATCGCGCATGTATGTCCTGCACCTACCCCCGGTGACACCGGGCGTTTCCCGCTACCTTTATTGATTCAATTAGGGTGCCGGTTGTACACACTACCTTCGCATGCCTTCTCCCTTTTCACCTGACGCACGCATCTTGCAGTATTCCAACTTAGTCATAATTTCGGAACCCTTTCCGTAGCTACCGCTCGGACGGAGCCTTTATAGCAGCGTGTTACCCTGGCCGCGCCACTCCTAGTAACGGTGTTTCCCGCATGTAATTTTTCGAATAGATCTACTTGCTCTCATCCGTTAAAGCGTCACTGGAGTTCACCACGACTCGACTCCTGAGTCATGAGATCTAGCACGACTATTAGCACTTTGTTTACGGGTTGTTGGTGTTACACAACTCTTAAGGCACCCTCACGTTTACTTATTCACTACGTACATGTAACAACTATTGTTTACATTGCAATATGTATTACCATCAACGCAATTAGCCTGCAATAACTTTGTTTTTGATCCGTTGATTGTTCATGCTCCAAAATTGAGGGTTAGTTCACCCCCAGTGAAGGCACTAAACACAACACGTGTGTTCACACGATCTGCACTTAATAAGCTCAGCACATTATTCATGCGTCTTTTCGTTGGTTTAACTCTTGGTTGTTTGTCCCTTGTTTTTTATCTCTCCCTTCTCCCACAGGTCTATAGTATACCCCAGTACCAGTCCCTTAGTATACTCCCTACCGCCGCTAGCACATTTGACTTCATTGAGCTAGACGGTAGTGCACTCAATACACAATTATCTCATCGGTCCTGACGAAGTGCCATTGACCCCTTGGGGGCAGTCTGGGCACGAAACATGTTGACCACTTTCACTACATTAGCCCTTTAGGAACATCACTCCAAAACAAAGGCTTCTACACAGTTTTAAACTAGGCTAGAGCTACCTCAATAATAAACACTTGACCTAAGTAGGACTGCTCTATACCTATTTTATTCACCTGACGCCTTGTGCACTACCCAGCCCTCACACCCGCACGCACCCTACGGCTTCTTCAAAAGATCCCCGACAAAGAGCCCCGGTTCCGGGAGCCCGTCAGGCATTGCAGCACCGGCTTGACGAGGGGCAAATGCCCAAATGATGAAGCATGACATCCCTTGGGGTGTGTGAGGGCATTACGAAGAAAGACCTGTCTTTCCCTTTCCCTTCCTCCTCTTCCCCCTTAGTCTTAGCTAATTAGGAACTGCTCAACCTCTTTACACAGATTAGTCAGGAATTTAACAGACGTTAAATTCCTGCGTTAAGGCATAGTTAACGTGATGATTATTATCGCTAATGCTCTTTGCTGATATCGCGAAGCTGCCTTAGCGATAATTTCCCATGTTGTTTTCCCAGCCACGCCTACTTTGCATCTCATTAGCGATGTTTATCGCTGAGATGCCAGGCATTGGGAATTCGGCAGCTAACATGCGCTAATGCATGTTAGCGCCGCCTTGTTTATAGGGCAATAGGAATATTGCCGCTTTAGCGGCAAAAAGTGCCGCAAAGCGGCGATAATGCTCTTGATGATATGCCCCAACATCCTTTATGCCAAGATGGATCCCACCATAGGGCCGTTGGGGGTTGGAGGTGGTGCACGGAGCTTCACTGAACAAAAGGCTGGCCTTTGGAGCCAGGGTCTGTTGTGTCTGTGAAATGTGTTAATCGGAAATCACTGCTGTGTTCAGGCAATTGTGTTCTTTGTCTGCATTAGCTGATTTGAAGAGGGTCAGGAGTTGGTATGTTTAGGGAAGTGATTGCCCTATTCATCCCTCTTATCGTGCATGTTCATGCAGGAATGTCTGCTGGGCACCAACCAGGTCTGTAGAAGAGTTTTCAGTACAGTGTTGCCAATGGCTCTCTGCTGCAAAAAGGGAATACTTAGGGGCAGATTTATATCGGACTTGCGCCCCTTTTACGCCGCCGTTGCATCACTTTTGTGACGCAGTGGCGGCGTAAACCCTGCGCCATGTTGCGCCCTATTTACATTGTGACGCATCTATGGAGATGCGTCACGGTGTAAAGCCCTGCACCACATGAAACCTGCGTCAGGTTTCATGTGGACGTTACAACGCAGGGGGGGCGTTCCGTCGCAGGAACACCCCTGAAAAGTGACTCAGTGAAATCTATAAGATTTGACTGAGTCACTTTTCCAACGCTGATGCGTCAAAACCCTGCGCCTGCTTGAAGCAGGCGTAAGGCTTGACGCACCACGTTACAGATAGGGCAGGTTGGAACAGTGCTGGAGTTGCGTCGTGCCTGCGACACAACTTCAGCACTGCGCCAACCTTACGCTGGCACATGCGTCATGCATCTGCTTGTCCTTGTGCCAGGATGCACCGCATTGTAAATGCAGCGCATCTGCGGTGGCACAAGGGCAAACTTGCGTCACGCATCTTCCCTGGCGCATCCATGCTGATTTGCAGGGATGCGCCAGGGAACATAAATCTGCCCCTTTCTTTTTGGCTACGTCGGTATTAACATACTGTGCAACTCAGCTTGTGTGATGCTGATGAGAAGTGATTCACAACTTTATTTTCTACTTGCCACAAAAGTAAACCTTTGCTGCCATGTTTGGTGAGTGGAGTTTGAAGTGCACCTCCTTGAAAAGAGTATCCATTTAATTCTCGTGATCCGAGGCAGCAAACATTCTGTAATTGAAATTATACTAGGTGGATCTAAAGTTAGTGAAAGACGGCCATATAATTATTCAGTTTTTTTGCTAAACTACCTTGCATTACAACAGTACACATTAAGACCGAAATCGGAACGCGAACCCAAGCAGCCTGAAAATGCAATAATAGGCTGTTAAGGCAACCAGAAGCGCACTTGCTACATCCTATGTTTACCGGGAAAAGAGCGCAAGTACTAACCAATGGAATGCGTAACTACTTTGGCATTGTTCTGTCATCGGCAAGAACAACCTAACCACTTATAACAAGCTTTTGCAATGCAATAGGACTCGTATTTATGTGAGTTTGAGCTGTTGGCATGGTAAATGACAATGATTTGTATTTATGTTTTGGTTTTTAAAATGTAAATAAAAGGCATTGTCATTTACAATGCCCATAGCTTAAACTCACATAAATGTGAGACCTATTGCATTGCAAATATATGTTTATTCAGTTATTTTTACTTTCCTGGCTTTGCCTGTGTGAGACTGGTGTTCATTGTATCTTGGCCTCTATAGTCTATACACGATCTTGGTTACTATTTTAATTGGCACGTGTTTTATCCCAGCAAGTTCTTATTTGTATTTAATGTGTGTGCATTTATGGTTTTTGAGCAAGAAACCAAATAAAGATAAAGATTGATTGATTGATAAAACCACATAAATCCTACTTCTGGTGGAGAATGACATGAACAATTGAAAGAAGTGAACATCAGGCTTTGGATGCAACAAGAATTGAATCAGGTAGACAGGAGACTTATGTCAGGTAGACAGGAGACTTATGTCAGGTAGACAGGAGACTTATGTCAGGTAGACAGGAGACTTATGTCAGGTAGACAGAAGACTCATGGAGGGGGCACTTTGGAGGTGTGAGTATTGAGGGAGACGTTTGGAGATGGTGAGTGGTTGACTACTAAGTCTCTATAGCCAGGGCAAGGGTTTATGAAATTATATTGAGACATGTTGAGGTGTGTCCAGAGGAAGGAGTCAGTGTTGCTGTCTGTTCTACTACTTTTGCCCTCAAACCACTGGAACAACGCATATATCACAATAATCGAATAAAGGTCATTAAAACTGGGCAAAAGACATTTATGACTTTATTGTCTGCAAACAATGTGTTAATGTATTCAGTTAATGTGCAGATAACCCCAACCTTATTATTCAATTCTCATGCTAGGTACTGAGAGGCGATCAGGCATGGAAGAAAGAGACGTTTATGGATTCGATGAGCAGGAGCACCTGCAAATACTATCACAATCCTGAGGGGTTCAACGTTGACTACTTGATCACAGGTCAGACATCTCTGGTGGGGCGCTGAAGAATGTAGCGTTTTTAACAGGGTACATTTTACTTACTGCAACTGTTCTATTGGGTTGTTCCCCAGAAGCCACTCTGAAACCTCTGCACCCATCAGGTACACCCCTGTGCATCCCTGACCACACACCTCTCACGTTCACCCAACATGCATAAAGGTTTGCCAGCACCACTAATAACATATGTGTAACACAGAGCTTTCTAAAGTGTTATTAGTGGACTGAATGACAACCAGTGTATGATTTGGAGACACAAGGGGTCTTGCTGCAATACAGTTCTCTAGTCTAGAGGGCATGTGGTCCAAGAGTTGTCTCATGTGCATCAATAATTTAGATAATTCCCGCTTTATGTTACAAGGGAGGAAAGATAACTGCTTTGTCGCTGCAGCTAAATAATGGATCTAGCCACCATCCACAGCTTTATTAAGATATTAGCATTGTAAACGTCTTATTTACAGCTATATGTCAGAACTTCAGAAGATTAGTGTGAGAAAAATCACAGAATTGAACACATGAAATAGCCCACTTTCAGTCCCCGCCTGCATTAAATGGCAAGTGCTCTAATGCTTGCAAAAAAGCAGAAGCTGAAATCTCTGCATTTAAATTTCAGTCTTGTTCCGAAATTCACAAATCCCAATATTCCCAACAAAGGCTATGTTTGGCACAATATTCATGTAACAGCATCATTTACAGAGGCTTTCAATGTGTTCCTCCTCCTCAAGTGTGTAAGAAAACTCTTCTATTGCAAAGGGAAAGGTGCTGTTACATTTCTAGTCCTTACTTATACTGTAGACTGCTCTAACCCTGTCCTTCTGGGCCACAAAGGAACAATACAGTGCTCAGCTAGAGCCTAGAGTATGAACTCTTGACTTGTGGTGTGACTAGGATTCTACAAGGACCAAACATGTTGACCCACAATTGCAAACTGGTTCCTCTGAGAAACACCAGAATCATCCTTGGAAGCTTGGAAGAAAATGCCTTTTCCAGAGAAAATGCATTCCTAAAACTGGTACATGTACAAATCAAATCAAATCAAATACGGAAATTGGCCTAATGCTGATACCTTTAATAGAGAACTTAAGAGACCTAAACCTCATTAGATAAAAACACCAACAACAAATTAGAAAAAAGTCACAAAATATAGAGAATTGGATGTCATATATAAAAAATTGCAAAAAAGTACTACAAAGGAACACATAGAAAAAAGTCCCTCAACGTTATCAAATTGGAAATGAAGGATATTTTGAAAACATGACACCCACTGCGACTGACCCGCTAGACACCCACTGCGACTGACCCGCTAGTGAACAGGGTCAGGGAGGAGCTGGCGGGAGGTCCCATTGGAAGGTTTTACCATTCAACTTGGTCATATTTTTTAAGCATGGCAAGTTGTCATGTGAAAACACTCTGCAAAAGCGGCTATTTGCCAGGCAGCCCAGAAGCACATGTTTCCCACCAGAAAAGATCAGAGAAGGAAAAATTCAAATTGAAGCTGTCGAATGGGCATTTTTTCCCAGGAGGTTTGGTAGGTTGACCCAGTCTTCCAGGAGTAACACGTCTATAGTTTTATCCCAAGTTCTGCAGCACTGCCTTCTCGAAGAAGAGCCCTCCATGTCCAGGACTGGTAACCGCTTACAGTTTTAAGAGTTCCCCCAACTCGGCTTTCATTTTCCCAAAAGTCCAAAATCCCATTTCTAACGGAGCCACTGGAATTCTTCCTCTGAAGGTAGCATGCTCTTCCTCAGGACGATCTATACATACCGGCTCCTGGAGGAAAGTTCCCTATTGACATTCAAACGTATCTTGCAATCCCTAAACCCCATTTAGTAGAGCCACGCACAACAGCAGAAGACTGGTGCCACCAGTCCTGAAGCCAGTTATCTCTTTTCAGGGAGCGCAGGACTGGGTATTAAGTGATGAAGCAGTCAGTCTTTGCTAGTGAGACCTAGCTAATCCCAAATTCATTCCCAGACATGCCAGTTCCAGTTTTTTGGCAGAGAATGGCACTTCATTTTCTGAGTTCCCACATCATGGCATCAATAATTTCAGAGTTGCATGCACCCATAATCTATCATTGAGAGTTTCTTCCTCAGCTCTGCACCCCACTGAAATACAGATGAGATCTCCACCTCTGAGCCATGAGTTGGCTCAGGCCACCTGCACAGGCTGTCTTATCTGAGTCTTCTGAAAACCCATTCACTGGATTAGGAAGGGGCCACAGAATCAGTTCACTCACATAGGTGACAATCCCCAGGGGTTTACTCCCTCTCATGTTAGGCATTGTGTTGCCAGTAATGTTAAAGGCAAGCTGGCAGAAAGTGCCAACAAGAGATGCAAATTCATTACGATGTCTTTCCAAAAGTCTGTCTCATGGTATGAACTTCACCTGAGTTAAGGAGTTAGTTGGAGAAATCATCAGATCTGCAGAATAACCATGGACTTGTTCCTATTTCTGCTGATAATCATAGGTAGGGAGGGCGGGGGATTGGGTGTCGCTGGTACATGACTAGATGTAATATAAGACATCAGCTGGACGCATAGCTATGTAATCCTCATTGCTAGAGTTGGCGCCCAAGTAGCATTTCTGAGGTTACAGGTAAAAAAACAGGGAGACTGAACTGAAGTAGTTATATTGTTCTGCTGTCATATGAGTTGTTTTTGTATAAGTCCAGTATTTGTAAAGCGCAAACAATTACCCAAGGGTGTCAAGGCACTGTGGGCCGTGTGGAAGATTAAGCAAGCTATTGCCCAGAGTCACATGGTGCTGGGCTGATCTGCCGCCAGTGCCGGGGATCGAACTGTGAACCCCCAGATTCCAGAGTCAGCTGCCCTGGCCACTGTGCCACACCTCTTCCCTTTTAAAAAAGACTGCTCGGTACTGTTGTTGTTGTGCTCAGTGTCTGTATGCTTGTGGAGTGGAGTTTACCCTCTCACCTTAAGCAGTAGAGCCCACAGCCGGATTTCATTCAAATCCTTTCCCCTGGTTGTATTGGTCCTCACAAGAGCGCGAATGAATTACTAACGTGGCAAATATACCAGATTGCTCTTCACAGCTAATGTTGGCCAGCAACTGCGTGCACGTCCCTGCAGGATGTTAGTAGCTGCACCATGGATCCAGATGTCCAACTGCTCACGTGTAGGAAACGTCATGTGTTCGCAATGAGTGGAGAAGCCCTGTGCTAACCAGTGGAAGCAATGTTTTATGGTATTTCAATTGAAGTAGTCTTAATACATTGAATTCCACCTGCAATTAAATGCATTGAAGAAACTGTGATTTCAAGTGGGGACACACTGTTAGTAAGAGGGTTTACTGTAACAAATGCTAATGGTAGTTTTTTGTTTTTTTTCCGCTCTCTCTGACCAGCTTACAACAGCAATGGCCTCCTCACAGTGAGTAGCTGCAGTGACAGTATGCGCTGGAGTGCGCTGTCTTCCAAGCAAATCCAAGGTGTAAATGGAGCCTACCTCAAAGGATGTAACTGTAACGTAAGTGTGCTCTGGGTCATGGGTCCTAACCAGGCTACAAAATAAGTAGCATAGCATAATGGAGTCTTACCCGAGAAGGGACCAGGGGACAAAAAGTGAGTAGCAAAAGGAATATGGAGGGGGAACAGAACACCTGGATTGAGAGATAATCAGGGAAAGAGAATGGACTAGGAGGACAAGATCTGGGACACTCGAGAGAATGTTCTGAATAAAATGCATATCTCTTTACCACAATTTTTCGAATATCAATAGGGTGGTTCTCTTCCCTTGACCAAAACAATTTTCCTATAGGATCTTTTAATATTTTAATCATTGCTGGAATCTGGCTCTGGATCCATTTTAGTCAGCTGAATTTGTCTGCACTTTACAGAATATCCCTAAGAGTATATACAAGAGGAGTCAAGTATCTATATGGTTTCCAGAGGATACTGTAATACTTGGACAATCTCACAGTAATACCTCATGCAGCTTTAGTAGAGGAAAGCAAAGCTTTGATGTCTGTATGAATAATATTCCTGCAATATCTTAATCACCACAGAACTCTGTGTCATAATCACAACTGTGTGCCTCTTTGTCCAATATTTACACTTGGGAGTAAATTACGGCTGCAAAAAACTCCATAGAGGAAATAATATTCGTGATGGGATTTACCTGTTGTTTGCAGCACATTTACACCTGGGAGTAAAAAATGACAACTTTTGCATCCATTGGATATATAAACACTGCCTCACAGTGCTTTCCACCAGTAGGTATCACAATGAAAATCTAGTGGGTAACTGCCCAGGAAGACACAGGAAAGAATGGAATTAATGCTCATCTCCAAGTGAGAATACATGCAAAAATGGGCTAGAGCTTTTCAACAATTGTTCATAGCTGTACATGATCTCCTGGCACTCTGAAAATGAATCACATTATTTCAGAGCCAGAACTCCATTGCACTTGTCTTAGTTTTTGAACTTAATTAGCTCTTTTTTTCAGGTGGATTATTAGGTAAATTATCTCAACAGTCATGTCTTGATACCTTTATTTGTGGGCACTTGTACTAAATATCAGCTCCTGCTCTTTTGATCACCTCATTTTGTAGAGTGAAGACACATTTTGTTACATGTTCTAATGAGACAAAAGATTTATTTTTTAATATTCTAATTAAAGCCAACTTTGGTATTAACTATGCTTGAAGTTTTTTCTTCAATCTGCTATAAAGTACATTTTAAAATCTGAACACTGCTGGTGGCTACTTTTGTGCTTGTTTGGTGACCAGGCTTTTGTTTTTTATATCTTCAACAGATCGTGATATGCAATTCGCAACCCTGCACACCAGCACCAAAGACATGCATACTTGAACGGTATGAAGGCGGCGATGCTGAGAACCAGATAAAGAACCAGGTCTGCGTCCCGAAGACCAGTGCTGAATGCGTATGGAAGGATATTGAATAGGAAGCTGACCAAAGAAGCCATCTCGATGTTCAACAACCCATAGATGGTTGAAGCCCTTTTACACCATCCCTCTTGTAGATGACTAATAGTCAGGAAAAAAAGCAGAGCTCTTACATCTGAGCAAAGTAGTCACTAGAAATTGGACAAAATACTCTTCAGGAAGCCCTAAGTAATATACCTTTGTACTTTGCAGATTGTTTGCTACTTTTCTGATCCTTGAAGGACCTGCACACATTTACTGTCCACAGTTCACATTGCATGTTACCACAGTCTCACTTTTTATCTATGTATCTTGTTCCATAAAGCACTTTGGGGCCTGGTCGACACTCCATAAATGCTCCAGTAAAATAAAACAGTCTTTTGGAACCAACACAAGAGTCACTCGTTATAATTAATCAACATAGGACTGATGAGCCTCATTTAGAGTTTGGCAAACAGGATAGACCGACACAAAGGTAGTGGACTACCCTGTGTGCCAAACCGACGGTCCGCCCACTCTACTTAGAGTCAGGTGGACCGTCATGTTTCCATCAGTGGAGCCCTTACTGGCTCTGCTAGCGGAAAACTTACACGGGGGCCCATATAAACATGCTGCCTATTTTGAGCAGGTGTTCTAAGGTATTCTTGTTCTGTTCCGGACTGTCAAGAAAAGCCTAGTGGTCTCAAACAGAAAAATGGAAATTTGACTTCACACCCTGGGAAAAAACGTCCAGGATATAACGGTCATTACAGGTTTTTATTAATTTACATATTTTTGTTTTAATAGAAGTCTGGATGAAACTTGATGGCTAACCTCTAAATCTGTCAGGGTGGGAGAGGTTATAACATTTGCCCCCCTGTCAGATGGCAAACAGCCTGCCATATCTCTATTAAGAACCTAACAGCCACATGCACTAAGGCTTTCTCCTATAGGCACAGAGCAGGTAAAACCCATTCATGCATCTGACTCTGAGTCTTTTGCATAGTCCATTGTCTTGGTTATTTTTTGCCAAACTGAATTGCCCTTTTACAATGAGTTCATGTGTGATAATATAATAACTCTACAGCAATTGAAAGAGCAAGAAATATGAAGGTGCTCATTCCCTGCTCAGCCTCAAGCACTCCATTGTAACAGCATATGCCAATATTTAGGCTTGTGCGGCCATACACAGTACCCCATTAAAGCAAAGGAAGGTTTCATAATACCTAAATTAATTTAAGAGACAGTTCAGTTCATTTTAATCCAGAGGCAGGATACTCTCCTGGCCAACAGCGCTCTCTACAAATCTACATAACAAAACAAACCAATACATCCATGTGAGAAATTGGGGCAGTGGTTAAGTTAGGTGTTAACCCTGATTAAGCGTCAGGCACAATCATTGTCAAGGTGAACCACAAAGGTCTCTAAATTGACCTGTGCCTAACCCTTTGGTAGCTTGGCAAAAAAGCAATGAGGCTTAACTGGGAGGCAATGTGTAGAGCATTACACAAGAAAAATCCCACATCCATTTAGAAAAACTGAGTGAATTAAAAACAATAATTTAAACAAAATGACAAAACTCTATTTGGCAGAACCACACTTATGAGTTTTTAAAGTTTAAGGTAAAAAACTAGAACCTAAAAGATCAAAGCACCAATTGGAGACATCTTGTTGAATGAGAGCGGGTCAAAGTCGAAAAATAGGGTGTACCGCGATGGAGCTTCTGTTGGATACAAGAAGTGGCTTTGGCCAAGTCGGTGCTTACATTTAGACTTGGAAGAAATTTGATGAAAAATGGTCTGAGAAGGTAAAGCTCAGGAGGGCAAGGTTGCAGGTATTGTCTGAGAAGAGAGTGTCATTGTCGGGGTGCTGTTGAGCGATATCACAATGAAGATTTCATCGATTGGACTTAGTCACTTTTTTGGAAGTCAAAATCTCCAGCGGGATAAGACTGGATGCTGTAGCTGATGAAAGTTCCATCAGGCCGGATCACCTTTTAGTGAAGGTCCACTTAACAGGACTTGCTGCAAGGAGAATAATTACGTGGGACCTGCGGCAAAGTCAGGCAGACGGGCTATGTATCTTGGGTGGATACTTAGATAAACAGGATGGTTTTGACTTCCTCTTGGATTTTCAAAGCAGTTTTTAGCCTAAATATTTTAAGTCCCAAGTTTTGGATTTTGGCTGTCTGACCCAGGATTGGGCACCACTTGGAGACACTCAGGCTGGGTCCAAGTGCTGGCTTAGATGGTTATGGCCTTTTCTTTCACCAAGGCTCTGATTAGGAGGCCAGCCAACTAGCCCTTGGAGTCGCTCTGGCAGTCTTGGGTTCAAGTGGTGAAACAGGAATCAAAGAGCGGGCCACGCCACCGGGGGCTCAAGACAGACTCCAGGCAGCAAAACAGTCCTTCCTGGTGCAGCAAAGCAGTCTTGTGGAGTACACAGCAGGCCACAGCAGCAGGCAGGTGGTCCTCTGACAGCCCTTCTACAGGTCCAGAAAATTAACTAAATTTTGAGTCTAAGTACCCTTTTTTATACCTGGAGCCTTGTTTGAAATAGAAGAAGTTTCAAGAGATTTCTCTTTTAAGTTTTAGTTGTTTCCTGCCTCCAAAGCTCTGGCTCTAAAGTATCTTCATGAACAATGCAGTGATGACAAATCCTTTGTGTGAAGGAAGGGCACAGCCAGTTCAGTTGCAAGTGAGTCTGCGCAGTTCTGCCCCCTCTTTCTGACAGTTGACGGCCCATCCATGCAAACACAATCTCTCTATTGTGTGGCTGTCTGGGAGGAATAAACAGTCAAACTGCCAACTGCACCTGGTCATGTGACCTAGAAACAGCATCAAATATTTAGGGAAGGAAATGCCAACTTTCTAAGTTTGGCCTGGACTGGGTCTCCTGCTCTCCATGTCACTTGAGTCAAGCTAGCCGGGCTGATGAGGGGTGATGCCCTGAAACCGGTCCCAGGATGCTTGTTTCCAGTCCAGGGAGGACCTGAGCTGGTTGTTTGGGCTGGACTGTTCTCATGGGGAGCAGGGTCAAGCCTGATTTGCATATGGCTGGGTCGGAACTGAAATGGCATGGGGAGCAAAAGAACAATGGATTTAGGCCCAGTTCGCTGTACTGGGGTGAAAGTTAGACATGGTGCTGCATTCTGTCTGTCAATTGTTGTGTTGACGTTCTAAAAGTAGCATTTTCAAAATGGCAACTTAGAATCCGACGTTATCATTAAAGAGGATTATTAATTACAATTTCCCAGGCACCAAACATGAAATGTTTAGCTGTTACCAATCAAACGTTAGCACTAATTACATTTAATATGTCAACCCTATGGAGCAGGTAGTCCTCACAGTTGTGAAAAATAAAATAGTTTTTCACTACCAGGACAAGGTATGTCTTAAATGCACATGTATAACCTTTCAGTTACTATGCACCATGCCCTATGGGCTATCTAGGGCCTACTTTATGGGTGAATTATATGTGATAAAAGGGACGTTTACGGGCTTGGCAAGGGGGTTGTAATGCCAAATCGAGCTGACAGTTTAAAGCTTCATTCAGATTGCAAAGGCAAACCTGGAACATGTTTTAGGGGCTACTTAAGTGGGTGTCACAATGAGTGCTGCAGGCCCACTGATAGCAGTTTATTTACAGGCCCTGGGTATATGGTATAACACTCTACAAGGGACTTATAAGTAAAATAAATATGCCAATAAGGTGTAAGTCAATTTTTTCTATGTTTAAAGGAGAGATCACAAGCACTTTAGCACTGGTTAGCAGGTCCTGGAGTCAACAAAAACTGATTTCAGCAAAAAGCGGAGGGTAAAGGCAAAATGTGTGGGATCACCCTGCAAATAGGGCCACATTCAATAATCATCAACCAATTACACACAGCCTGCAAGCAAGACACAACCTTTGCTATTCAGAATGTGTTTTGCTGTCAGTGAATATCTTTGTTGCCTTGCTCCTCATTTTCAGGAAAAAACCTTTTGAGGAACAGATGGAAGTTTTACAGGCAACATATCAGCAACTTTGTCACATGCTGGGAAGTAGACATCACTAGATAGCACTTCATACCTGATGTGATCCTTGACATGTTTGCAATCTGCAAGCACACGAAAGGTTTAACTACTTGCTGTAGTAAAAAAAAATCAAAATCAAATAGGTTTATTCGATTTTTCAATAAAAAACATAAAAGCATACCGTTTTAAAAGGCAAAACACATATTGCAAAGTATTATAAAATTTGATTAAGAAAACAATAATCCTCAGAGCGTAGTATAATAAAATCCATTCAAACTTTGTGCAAATCAGTTACATTGAGCAAGTTCCTTTTACGATTAGTTTTCTGCACTTAATTGTGCTTTTAAGAAATAGTGCAAAAGGTCTTGAAAAACATTCACTTTCTAGTATTTGTATTTTAATCAGACCCCACAATTTTAAAATAGGTTTGATCCACCTTTTCCTTGTGCAATGTAAAATTTACAGAATAGAACTACATGCATTGACGATTGTGTAGATACTTCATCACACGCACATTTACTTAATATATTCAACCAATCATTTATTGTGGGAAAGCTGACAAAGCGATGGAGAATGCCAATTCTGAGCCGAGTCAGAACAAATCTGTCATACCCACTTGCTGTGTTAAATAGGTAGGGCTGCATGCCCGGAGTTGTTAGTATAGCCTTATAGCCCGCCGTAGCCGGCTATACCGTCTGTTAAAGGCCCGCTGCAGCGTTAAAGGCCTGAGCCGAAGGCGAGGGACTTTAACAAAGCAGAGGGACTTTAAAAGCCGGTATAGCCCTGCTACGAAGGGCTATAAGGCTATTAGAACATTCTGCCACTAGAGGGCAGAATGTTCTAACAAAACAAAAGCCTTCAGGGAGCGCGAGGGGATTCAAATCCCCTCAGGCTCCCTGAACCCTTTGTTCACAGCCAGAGCTGTGAACAAAGACACATTGGAATGTTGGAGCTCCGGGCTTATACCAGCCATTAGAAGCCCGGAGCACTCCATTGTTTTCAATGGAGCTCCCAACATTCCAATGTTCTAATATCAGTTAATTGGCTTGTACTGATGGTCTTGATACCTCCTCGGCAAATCTAATAGCCTCCAAATGCGCCTTACAATATGTCTTAAAAACCTTTCTGGCAATAGAACCCATAGGCACAGGATCATCATAGTATTCCGGATGGCAGAGATCAGTCATGGAAACTTTTGTGTATTTTACACAGCTGGTCTCTAAATCTCGCTCTAAATTGAGACTGTCTTTTATAATGTCGCGATTAAGAAGGTTTCAGTTGAAGTCCAGACCCGATGCCATAGAAGAAGAGGCTGAAGTTTAATTACATCCGCGATATAGGGAATCCCCATTTCTGCATGGCATGGCAGGTGTGTATTGAGGTACTGCGCAGAGCTGCCAGAAGAAATCTGAAGAAGGTGTTCTCGACCTGCTGTATGGGTTTTACATCACAAAATCCCCAAATTAGGGCACCGTATATGGCTGTGCTCACACATTTAGTCCGGTAAATGTGTAGCATGTCAGCTGGGGATCTTCTTCCTAATTTATTTGCGAAATTAGGCAGTGCCTGGGACCATGATCCCCTGCACTCAAATATTATGCCTAGGTAGGGGTCTGTAGTGTCGGTTTCCACCTTTTTACTGTCAATAAAAATATCTCTACACACCGCGCTGCCTCGCCCCCATTTCATTATAAAGGTGTTTTTTTGTGTTTACTCTCTGGCTTAAGTCTTTCATAAATTCAGTGTAATTATTGAGTGCCCGTTGAACACCCAATTGCATCCGGGCCATTAGTACTACATGGTCCGCTTAGAGAAGAGCATGCAGAGGACAATTGTATATTTGTGGCAGGGCCTGACATTTCTCTACCATGGTTTGCTCCATACCAATGGTATATAGTGTGAAAAGAAAGGGTTCCAGGACACAGCCCTGCCTAATCCCCTTCTCCACGCTGAACAGCGCAGTGCATTCTCCCTTGGACCCCAACCGGACCCTGGCTTTTGTTTCATTGTACAGGTGTCTTAGAAAGTGAATTAATAGTAGTTCCACCCCCATTTCGACTAGAATAGCCCATAGTCTCTCGTGAACAACACAGTCGAAGACCACCGTAAGGTCTACGGAGGCCAAATATAATCTTCCATTTTTTGACCGTGTGTACTTTGCCAAAAAAATGTTACGGTTCAGTCCTTGTTCAACCGTGCCCAGGCCCTTGCGGAATCCAAACTGTAGATGTGATAAGACATTATTGTCTTCTGCCCAATCCTGGAGGTGGTTCAGCACTATTCGCCCCACCACCTTCACCAGGGAATCCAGCAATGATAGTGGGCGGTAGCATTCTGGATTTTGGCCGTCGCATTTTTTATAAATGGGTACCACAATGGAATCTGACCATGTCTTTATGAATCCAGTTGTACAGCAGGCTGCTAAAACCTGCGTTAAAGGTGGAGCCCTTACTTCTAGGTTAAATTTAAAAAGATCTATTGGTACCATATGTCGGGGCCCGGAGCCTTGCCACCCGTACTCGATTTTATTGCACGGTTTACCTTATCTAAGGTGAAGGCTAGGGCTATAGGGTAGTTTACAGTTAGGGGTGTAGCCTGTGGGGTTGAATAGGAATCTGTGCCCACCTCTGCCTGTTCTAATCTGTACATTTCAGAGAAATACTCCACTCGTTGCCCTTCATCTATAGCGACCTCTATGGTTGGGGTATCATGAGCTGTAAGGAAAGAAGCTTTCACCGCACGCCAAAAAGCTATGCTATCTCTATTCAGACTAGCTTGGTGTACGTTAGCCCATGGTTTAGCTTTTAATTCTCCTTTTCGCTGTTTCAGAATGCAATTATATTCCTTTCTGCATTATATTATTTCAGTTCTATCCCTTACTGGTTTGTGTAGCACCTGTTTTAATTTTGCGTCAGCCTTTGTACATCTGAAATCAAACCACCCCTTATTTTTCCTATGCACTTTATTTGATACCACCTTCAGGGTGTTCCTTATTTCCCCTGTAATTTGTGCAAAAGCTTCCAGGATCCCAACGTGTGGCGTGGTCTCGTTCAGAAAGGTTACGAGTGATTTATAACTCTTTACCACAACTTTCTTAGTCAATTCTGCAGGATCTACCTTGTCCCACTTTTGGGAATAGCCATTTACTTTATCCATCTCTCTATTCTGGGCCACATGCACATATTTGCTTCGAGATATATGCACCTTAATAGGGAGGGATAGAGTCACGCTTATGGGAAAATGACCACTCATAACATTCTAGTGTTTTCTATAACCTAACAGTCGAGACTCATATCTATTTGTAATAATAATCAATAATAATCAAATCAATAATTGTACTCAAGCCTCTCCCATTAAATGTCTGAGTGAATGGGATTGGCGGGGAAAATAGTATATTAGCAAAACCTAAATCAAAGGTAAATAGCATCTCGTTTAAAAAGTTCCCATAGATTGAATGTGAAAAATGAGGGAAAGTACATTTGTCACCGTCTAATAGGTCACAAGTTACATCTCCTGGTTGATGGGCACAAGGCAATGTTAAAATCCCCGCCCCAAACGAAGATAACATCCTCTACACTTTCATTCTGTATCTTGTGCAGATCGCTCTTAAGTAGCTTCAAAATTATCACCACCTGTTCCTTCAGGGCATTATTATAAAAATTGATAAGTACAATACAGTTTCGGTTATCCAAGTACATTGTCACAATTCGATAATAAATCTCCGTGGTCGTTAAAGAAATCTTAATTACATTCACCATATTTGACACATGTATGCTAAGACCACCTTCGGGCCTCCCATGCATGGCTGGAACTGCAGGGGTATGAAAAGTCTTGAAGCCATTAACATGTGTAGCATCCACCAACCATGTTTCTTGGAGACAAAGTATACTAAATTTCCCAACAAATTCGTGCCAACGGTGATTTGTCAGTTTAGTTCGTAGCCCCGCGACATTCCAAAGTAGAACTAAGAAACTATGCACCATATACCTTTTTTCACTTGCGCTGCCCAAGACTTCGATTGTAGTAGGGATGTTTACTGTTGGGCAATCTCTATTGTCCTTGCCTCTACCATTATCCATTGAGGAGTCCTGGTTAGGGTTAAGGCCAGTATCGTTAGGGACTATTGTTGCATTCTCTACTATTCTGGTTATTTCATGTGGGACATGTTTATTTAGTCAATCTACCTCATCCAATGTGGGGAGGGACTCAATCCGTTTGCACCACAACATTCTATGTGTTGTGTTTTCTTTCAGTTCTGTTACTTCTCAGACTCACATTAGAGGGTGGCTGAAAAAAACCAGAGATAATATGTTAATTTTATGTTTCTCTGCTTGGAAATCTAGTGCAACCTTGGATGACAATATTATCTACTGGGGTAGATTTATAGACAATATTTTTATGATTTGGAAAGGGAGTGAAGAGAAATTGAAACTTTTCCATAATCATTTGAATACTAATAATCACAACATAACTGTTACTCTTGAATATAACACTGAAAGAATAGTTTTTTTAGATGTTAAAATGTATGTTTCTCAGGGACATTTAGAGTCGAGACTTTATCGGAAACCTACTTCGACAAACTCTATATTGCATGCTAGATCAGGACACCTTAAAAGACAGATTGACAACATCCCATATGGGGAATTTTTGAGAGCCAAAAGAAATTGTAGTGATGACAGTGAGTACCAAAACATTAGTCAAGATATAACTGAAAGATTCCTTAAAAGAGGATATGAGAAAAGTATTGTAGATAAAGTCAGAATCAAAGCACAAAAAGTGAAAAGAGATACACTACTAAATGATAGACCTAGATTAGAAAGAGACAAAAAAGAAGTAATTAGATATATCACGACCTATAGCGAAGGTAATAATAGGGTCTTCAGATCCCTTTGTAAACATTGGGACGTGCTAACTATCGATAAAGACATTTCTGAATTTCTGGCTGACAAACCCAATATGGTGTACAAAAAAGCCCCCACACTGAGGAACATTCTTAGTCCTAGTGACACACGATCATATCCTTTACACAATACTGATTGTGACAAACAGATACGGATTAATAATCTATTAACACCAGGATCATATAGATGTAGCCAATGTATCTGTTGTAAACATGTTACAGATAAAACAACAATTTTCAGTGACCATACCAACAGGAATATTTATAAAATCAAGTCCTTTATAAATTGCAACACTAGTCACTGCATATACATAATGACATGTATATGCAAAAAGATATATGTTGGTTCGTCAATGAGAAAGCTCAAAACAAGATGGATGGAACATCTTAGAGCAATTAAAATTTGTGACCCTAAATATCCAATGGCAGTTCATTTCAAAGAACAACATAAACGGAACGAATTAGGTGATATCCAGTTTATGGGTATTGAACAAGTTACCATTGATAGAAGAGGGGGTGACTTAGAAGCGAAACAAAGATCTAGAGAAACGTATTGGATCAATAAACTACAGGCGGTACAGTTTGGATTAAACGTAGATCGAGAGATATATACTTTGTTAAGTTAAGTTAGATTCTTAACGTCTCTTGACAAATAATATGTACTATAGATCTTTGGTATATAATTTGGTAATCCTATTTAAAACTGTTTACAGATCCCTTACCTACTGTGCAATTGGAATAGTGATTATTATTTCTTAGGTTCACCATATTAATTATGCAACCTAAGTTTTATTTTGCTTAAATAATCACTTCCTTTAATGATAGCGCATCGTACTAATGCTATTACACTTCACGGAGGTGAATTCTAGGTTCGGTTATACTAGTATGTAAATAGAGCTCACGCTTTAATGCTGTTTGGATCAGATAATTTTTACAAATTTATCTAATTAGTCCGTTTATACTTTACAATTTGTGAGATTGGTCTGAAAACAACATATTTCGTTGGGTTTCGAATGTTTAAAGCTAAACGGATGCTAACTCAATCCGTCCTATTAATGTTTTTCATTAGATTATAACTAGGGCTCCCGGTTTTCCGTTTTTACTGATTTTTACCTATAAATACAGACGGAAATCTATATTTCCTTTGTCTGTATTTATATTTAGAAATGGCAAAATACTAGCAAATTTTGCCCCGCTGCCCTCAGGTATTTTGCTACCGAAGTTCCAAATAAACAATTCTGCTGTCCCGTGTAAAAGGCAGCTCTTTACGTTTCGTTTTGGTGTTTAAGCTACTGAGCACAGGGGGTCCTGTAGACACTGCCCGCAGTCTGGTAAGAAGGGGTGAAAAAAAACAACAAAGCCTCGTTAACTAGTGAATGGTCTTTTTAAAGACCTGTTAAGTACTCGGGTGCGGCTGGCGGTCAATCACACTTTGAGATCCGTTTATCGGCATGTGGTTAAATGTGTGTCTTTTTGGCTGAAAGTGCTCCTGAAGCTATATTGTACAAAACCCCGCACACGTAGATCCCCACAGGCACATTTTACAGCTAGTGAAGGCCTAAAAGAGAGATCTTTGCCCGTCCAGTGACTGTGAGATGGTTAAGAGAGGCATGGAACCAAAATGAAAGACAACCGTCGTACCGCATCGCCTTTGTGCTGGCAAAGGGACAGGAGCCACGTTTGCAAAACAAGCCCTCAAAATGCGGACTGTTTCACTACTCACCTCCCTCGTCCTCACCATACTTCCACTGGCGTCGTCTTGTTGCTATGGTTACCACCTGTAGTGATCAGCATGTGGGCCCCGGGCCCACAATACCACACCACCCATTAGCAGCATTCATCTCCTTGTAACTCCGAGGCCCTTCGCTTCTGTAAGGAGCGCGAGAGAACGCTAACAGATGCATCAGCTTCGCCCGCACGTCTCTTCCGTACTATATATGCTGAAAGGACGGACTGATGATTCCAGTAAGTTACATGTATGCTTTTCAAATACACATTGCTTGATTGCCCACCTCGCTGGAATGTTGCCTCTCGTTGGTCACGTAAAGTCGGATAATGGTATTCATTCGATCGGCAGTATGGGTTGTGAGACTACGTATCATGTACGCTCTGCTCATTAAAAAGATGGGCATCGTTTCTGAGGTCACTGAGTTCGCAAACTTGTTTTGCGACACTGGTTGTGACCCAGCAACGGCGACACATCTTTTATAGTTGCTGGTATAAGTGAAGCAAACCTTTTCTGAGAACAGTGGTTAAAATTTAGTATCTGGACAGGCTTTTCGACTTTCTTTTTTTTCATGCGATGATGGTCAATGCAGAAGTCAACATGTTTTACTTAAGAAATTCAAAATGTAAGTTAAATCCAAGAAAGGTGGTGGTAACTATGTGAGTTCAGCAAGCGCAGTTTTAGGACTTGCAAATTTGTAGTGTTTGGAACTTCCAGTGTTGCACTGTTCTCAGCTTGAGCACTGTGCCACCTAGTGACGACACTGCTTCAAATGGCTGTTTAACCAAAGTGTACCTGTTACGATAAATGCATGCACATCACTGCTGTGTTCCTTTCCGTGCCAGCAGCTCCTCTTAGATAGTCTGTTCGCTTACATTGGCGCTGGACCTTCCGGAAACGGTGACGGAGCAAGAATGACCCTAATTCACAGATGCGTTGGAAGGCAAAGTGTGATCAAGCAAGTCTTATTTTTAGGTGCTCTAGCTTCAGCTGCCATGTACGTACTAGCTTCCGCTTTTTTTCCTGGCCTTTTGCAACAAGAGTTTGAGCAGGTGTTTACAGCCTTGTTGTGGGTCAGCTAGCCCAACTTCTCTCTCCACCCTACACTTCCTGCCCTTTTTTTAAACCCTATTTTTATTCGTTTTCTAGTAAAATATAGCCTATATTGTATTAGAAAACGAACAAAATTGTCAATTTAAATAAACGTCGAAAAATACTAGCTGTAGCGTCGTCTTTTGCTTGTGGCAAAAATAAATGTAGATATATACAGAAAAAATGCCCCAAAAATATATATGGATAAATACAGATGGAAATGGCAAAAAAATAAATACCATAAAACCGGGAGCCCTAATTATAACGAAGTTTCCCGAGTGACAAACTAGATAGCTCACTATGTTAAAACTCGATACTATAATCTTGAGTTAGCCTGGGGTTCATTTCCAATCATGAGGCTTTGGGACTGATTACCCAAACAGTGATTTTATTTTCACTCGCAAATAATATCTTTGTATTTTACTTTAAATAACGTGATCTATAAATCCAGTAACAAATAACGTTTGAGATCGTTCTAGCAAACTACTAAGTAGGACTATATTTGCTGACCAGTGAAAAAGATAGCTCACCATGTTAAAATTGAGTACTTTCATGGAGGTCGCGTCAGGGGTTCGATTCCAATTTAGAGATGTTGGTAATTTTGCACCTAAACAGGCAGTATATATATATATATTTTTGTATGTAACTAACAAAGACTCGGGTTAGTTCTTATAATTTATAACAAATGTTGGGACTTTTAATTCTTTTCAAATAAGTTTTTGGTTGGTCGCAGCAGATTAGACAGTATAAGAACAGTACATAGTTGGTAGTTAACGTTCACATTTTCCCGCCGTTTTTTGAATTTGCCAATTAGGGGAGGAGTAAATATATCTGAAGGGCACCAACGGTGTTTCACCCGCAGAAATAGACGGACACTCCGAATACAGGACGCTTTTCTACTTAACGGTAAGAAGGAGGCTCTCACACTGGAATTAGATACTAGTCGAACCGCTTTGAATAATATCAAGATTTTAAGAGTATTATTCGTCCTAGAATTCTAATCCCTCTCTCACCTTGCCATTTAAGTTTGAAAGATAGTATAGTGCTTAAATGGATTCTGTAAGACATTTGATTAACGCAATACATTTTAATTATATCTTGCCATTTAAGTTTAAAAGATAGTATAGTGCTTAAATGGATTCTGTAAGACATTTGATTAACGCAATACATTTCTATTATATCTGTGAGCATAGTGGGACTAAGCAGATTTTTAATTGTTATTTTTGTAGAACGTATCATGGAACGCTAATAAATTCATCAATAAACAAGATTTAAATGCCAAGATTTCTGTGTGAATAGATCCATGAATAAGGTGAGATTACTTTCTTAGGCATTTTGGTGCTAATAAAGATAGAAGATTGAAGTTATTAGGGTTAAAAATTGAAAAGTAATAAATAATTAATTAATTTCATTTTAGGAACTGCTTCAAAATATAGGGAGCCCATATCATTATGGAAGATTCTTTCGAGCTTCTTAGAAAAGTGACTAATAATGGAAGATGAGGTAAACTTTGCTCCGGCGCTAATCTTACTATAAATGTATCTGGATATTAGATGCATAGATTGGTAAACTAAAGATTGAAGGTAGTTTAATAGTGTGTCAGCCAAGTTTTCCTTTTCTCTTTCATTTCCTTCTTTATATTTTTTATTATATTTTTCCTTTTTTCTCCCCCTTTTTGTTTGCTTTTAAAGCACATTATGACTTGTTGGGGAGTATATTGCTAGAGTTCACTAACTCAAGTTAAGAATATTAAAGAATGTATGTATATTTGTAAAGAAATAAGTATGTATACATGAATTCTAAGTGTATTATTCTGTTTATTTGACAGCCCTGAAGAAGCGCAGTTGGCGCGAAACATGTGTTGGCACTTTTTGTGATACTTTTTGTGAGCCTGACTTCTAAAGAAACAAGAATAAAAACATCATTACATGAATGAACAAGAAGACTAATCATCTGTGTATTATTGAATCTGTGGATTTATACTGCTCTCAGATGTGTTCGTGGTTAATATATATATATATATATATATATATATATATATAAAAAAACCATAGGTTTCACACATGTTATAGTTAGCTGGACATTTCACTCGTAAAAAAACAATGAAATTCCCCCAGTTGTATTCGAGACTAGCAGCAGATTCCCGCGCCAGTTGCTATGTCACTAAACCAGCAAGAACATTTTATTTTTAATGTTGTAGTTATTGAAAGGTGCGGTGACTGGCGCTGTGAAGCATGCAGGGACGCCCCACTCCACTGTAACTTTTGGGATTCCTAGCTCTTGCACAAGAATCCACAAACACTCCGGATGTGTTTCAGTTGTGTCTGAAGTGTTACGCATGTTTGTGCACTTCGGTTTATTCAACATAACAGGATGCAATCGTTTTTCAGGGAACGCGTGTAAAAGTGTTAGGTGCCCTAATCTCATTGTGCTGTTTCAGCCTTCTATCTTCACTATATCGATACATTTATGATAATTAATTTGTGTAAGGAGTCTAACATAACGGGTATACTGCGCCAACTAACCTTTTGGAATGAATGTTCGCTTTCAAGTGCATTTTATGTCGTTTATGTTTTTTTCAGTGAATGATGTACTGGGGTCGTCCTAGTTCACACGCGCACCCATTATGCACATTTCACAGAGTTTGAAACCTGACAAATATACATTCCTATTGTTTTACAGGCTGGATGGGTGAAAGGGTAAATGGTTGCATGGATGAGTGAATGGAAGGATGGGTGGAAGAGTGGATGGATGAGTGAAAGGATGATTGGGTGAAATGGTAGGATGGATGAGTGGATGGATGAGTGAAATGATGGATGGAAGGATAGACAATGGATATGTTTTGATATGGTTGAAAAGGTTTGGATATAGATGGGCACACAGATGGAAGGCCAGAATGAATGGTGAAAGACTGAATGATGGATGAAAGAATGAATGGATGACAGAATGTGAATTTGAAATGGTGGACATCACAGGTTTGATGGAAGGATGAATGGCTAGATCCTTGGACAACAGAGCTCTTCCGGGGAGGATTGTGATGATTTGCTTTGCTTTATTGCTGCCATAAGAGCTTTAGTTCAAAGTGGGAGGTGTTTACATTTTCTGGCTACTCCCTTGCCTATATGTTACTATTCTGTATTTGTTGTGTGCTTACGTGTGGGATCTATACATCATGCATATGGCATTTTGAGTGACACCCAACTGCTACTTGAATGTTACAATAGTAATTGTAAATTTTTGCATGTTTTGTTTGAGGTGTAAGGTTTTAAGGAGAGCTTCATAGTGCCATGAGCTGTGTTTGACATGTATATAGTAATTGTAGCAATAGGCATGGCGTCAAAAATAAACAATGTAATAGTGTATTGACAGTAGATTCTTTAAGAAAGTTGCAGGGAAAAGCACCTTTGTAACTTCCGTCAGCTAGTGCAACTCTCTGCGAAGCCACCATTGGCAAAGCAAGGTTCCATATTTTAAGTTCCACTTGCTGAAACACCCATAATGCGTTCCCTATAGTTGGTTCATTACAGCAATCCTCCATTTAGTTCACCTATGCGTGCCGCTTTACATCTCACAATGGCACTCAGATATGAGATGCTAGTAGTAAGTCTATCCGAGCAGATCTTCCTGACCCCTTCTCTCATCAGTCTGGACAACCCAGTGTAGTAACCATATAAATAGATAATTATCAAATGAAATACCACAAAAAGTCCTGCGCAGTTGCTCAAAGCTGCACGCATTCCGAAAAACGATTGTCTCAACCTAATCCAAAACTTATTTGACTTGTATGTAGGTGGTTGTCTATTTACTTACTTTAATACTATCGCACCACTTCCTCTGATATGTCTGTAAAACGTACCTTTTGTCCCGAAGTTTTGTCCTGAATTTTGAACTTCTGTCCTGATTTTTTGTCCTGAATTTTGACCCTATGTCCTGACTTTTTACACTCACTGCCCTGAATTCGCACCCATGCCAGTTGGTCACCCTAACATGGGTGCATCCTTTAAGTCCCATCAGTTATCTCACTAGCGGGACGTCACAAAGGTGATGGTGAATCAGGTGTGGGAATCGTTAGTTTTTTTGTTTTTTTCGGCACGAACTCCGGGTTTCGAAGTTTATTTCTGAAAAACGGGAAAATGTCAAAAATGGTGGTGAACGGGCGTGAAATCCGACGACGGCTGTCTAGCAGATGTACAAGCCCCTTGCGCCACTTTTTGCGTCACTTTTAACATGGGAACAGTGACGCAAAGGTGGCTCAAAGGGCTTGTAAATCTGCCCCTATATACACTAAAAGGAACCGTTGTGATGGCGCTTCCCTTCAAGGCACAGTAATGACCGCAGGGACAGCATTCATCCCTAATTTTGGCAGAATGCAGTGTTCCAGGGCGGAGGCAATGTCCTCCATCACCCTGACGTCTTCTATTCCGTCCATAAAATTCACAATCAGACCGCATAATTATTTATTTGCCGCATTTGCCAGGTAATCCATCATCTGCTGCATATTCTGCAGATTTAAACAAAAAAAGTTTGGGGCAGATTTACAAACCCTTGCACCACTTTTGCGTCACTTTTAACATGAGAAAAGTGACGTTCGGATGTCGCGAGGGGCTTGCAAATAAGCCCCATGGAGAGTCGGGTTGCTGCGCACCTGAACGTTTGGCTGGCCATCTTTAGGTTACTTATTGCTGTATTTGGGTGTTTAATGGTTATTAATATGGTGTCCTCTTTTTCTATACACTATTACCAGGTGTAAAATTGACAAACTAATTAAACAAAACTGCTACCAATATAATTCGCTTTTTCTTCTCGTATAATTTCTTTAACCCAACCCTGCAACATAATTTGGTCCTTCTCTGCCGCATATTCGAGTGGCCCTGCCTATAAGAGAGACGGTGCTGAAGTGGGTGCATTAAGTTATGTCTGTGGATATATACTCAGGGCTTGGCAGAATGGAAGTGGAGTCCTGCTGTAGGCAAAATTGTGGAAGACGCATGTTTGCTGCCATTGTTGGGCACACAAGACCAATGAACGCCCTCGGAAGATGTAAACATGCTAAGGGGCGGTAGTCTCACAAAGCAGAATGAGGCAGGCGCCAGCTCTGATGCAACATTAGTTCCTGCAGAGTGAAAGCTGGGACACCTGATGACGAGTCTGGAACCTGTATTGCAGCTGGGTTTCGTCTTCACCTTCGGCATCCTCATATGTAAACAGTGGGTGTGTATAGGACTCTGATGTGTATGTCATCCTGGTATTAATACATCTGTTTGACTAAGATTTCTCCTCCTTGTAACACATGGGCATGGTTTGTTAGGAAGCCTCTTACATCATAACATTAGGTATGACACAAATACATCACATTTTCAAAGGAAACTTGTGTGTGCCACTCTGCTATCAGTAAAAAAGTATATCTTAGATGTTTTATCTTTGTAACACGTGGCTCCTACCCATATGCAATTCTGTGTAGTCTAATATTACGTAACGTCATGATGAGTTTCTTCTACATTTAGGACAAGGGAAAGTGTGTCTTTATTATTTCACTATTCTGTGTGGAATATTCTGTAGCTGTACGAGACCCCCGACCTCTTTATCATTCCAGGGGAGGGTGGCAGGTGCAGATTGAAGGGCATCCATCACTATTAAACATTACATGTAGTCCTAATCCACCCTCGCACTCCTATAGCAGATCTCACCTACCAAAGGGCTGTGATTGCGGATGACGTCATGCTGGCAGGAAACAGAAGAGGCCCCGACCTGCATTGTAATCTAATTGCTCCATTTCTATGCTATATATGAACAGTGCACTATAGATTCACATTCCAACATCTCCTAAAGTAATAGTAATTCTAATCTTTGACATATATGGGACCCTAAAGACCTTTACATGTCAGTTCTGTTGCTAGGTTTGCATTGGATATTGGGGTACACCTGCCAATGTCAGCAGCCCTCCTCACCAGAACTGATGCATTACTGGACACTGGGTGCATGCAATGCTTAATTATTCATGGTTGGCCAAGCTGGAAATGAGAGTGCAATAGGCACTCACTACCTGGCTCTTCTCCTACCCGCAGGTCGCCTTAGAAAATTGGGACCTGTTGGCTTTGAGGCTTCTACTGAACATTTGCAATGGACTAAATGGCCCCTGCTGCAAACCACTGGCCATAAATTTACAAATCCGGCCCTCCAACCTCTCAGCAGTTTTCAGCCCAAGTTTCCAAGCCCCACCTCTCAGAACTGCATGCTGTCTATGAAGTTTTACTTTAGTCTGTGCAGCCTGAATACATTATAAACAGCTTTAAACAAAAATGACCTCTGTCGAGGACATCACAGACTCCAGTCAATCTGGCCACATTAGTTGTCCCTGCAGTGCAAGCCCACATCACACAAGAACATTAGCACATTCATAATATTCCCAAGAATGTTCCTGTGACAGTGCAGTGAAGGGTACCACCTTGCTACCTGTACCCAACCTCAGCTGTTCAAGGTTTACAATATTGTGGTCCTATTTCTTGTCTCCACTAGAACAGTTCCAGCAGAGGTACAACCGTTTACCTCCAGGAAATCCATGGACCCCAGAAAGTGTATCTTGCTTGTGGCAGGTATTCTGTTCCTGGAGATCTCTAGCCCTGTTGACGCTTGCAGATGTTTTCCAGCAGTTCTACAGAACAGTTACTGCAGTACAAATGTTGTTGGTGAGTTGAAAAAAATAAAAGAAAATTATATGTTTTACTTCTGTTTTTTTAAGAAATTGTTGCTTTTTGATGTCTGGCATTAGTCAAGACCTTTTGATTTTACTTAAATTATATATTTGATATACTTCTATATAGGGGTTGTCAGCCAGTACTCTTTATCCATTCGTCTGCTGCTGTGTCATTTGTATTTTTCTTCTTTTCGCTATACAATGCAGCACTGGACAATGGGTCAGACAACTTCAGCCATTGGCTAACGTCACTGTGAGTGACGGTAGTTGGCTCTTTCTCAAGGAGCACATCCAAACCCAAACTAGTTCCCTTCTGTGCTAGGGACTACTACGCCAAAGTGTCTTCGTATTGAGACAAACAAATATTTTTGCTTTTAACTAATGTTTGTTTTAGGTAGAGCTTATTGGGCAGCACAACTGTCTGCTTGTAAAATCTTTATTGTAATCTTAACAAGAGTGTATCTGGGGTTTTAGCCTGCTCATTGCTTACCATTGGTTAGCTTTACTGTCACTCTTATTTGCTTACTTCTTATTTGATGACTTTCTGTGCTGAAGCTTGTCAGTCTTGTGTTTGTCCCTCCACTGGAGCATAGCCTCTCAACCACCTTTCTGAGTGGCAGGTATGTAATCAATCAATCAATCAGGTATTCATAGAGCGCAAGGCTACTCACAGAGTATCCCAGAGCTGAAAAGCATTCCGTTCAACTGAACCGAATCTGAAAAGCTGCCTTGAATACCCATGGTTTGAGTGATGCCTAAAACTATTTACCTCCCTCAATCCACACACATGTGAATGAAGGTGCTCCACACCAGTTCAGTAAGTTGGGACAAAGATGAACCACCCCATTTTTTCCTCTTGACTCGCAGTGCCTGGACTAGCCTGGCATCAGAGGAGTGGAGAGTTCTGGTTGGGCGATAGTGAGTAATCCTCACAGAGAGGTAGCCATGGTTGTGCCAAAAGAGCTCTGTGTGCCAGGACTAATATTTTAAACTGAACACCCTCCTTAATAGGAAGCTAACGCAGTGCCTTTAGACGAGGAGTGATGGATGTCTGCCTAAGGACTCTTAGTAACCTTGTTGCAGCCACATTTGAACCAACTGCATCCTCTTCAAAGGTCCAAATATAAGAGCTCAAAAGAGGAACCTGCTACTGGCACTACTTGAGGGCCTAAAGTTAACTGGCAGTCAATCTCTACACCTACGTTTAAAGCAACAGTGGCCAGAAGGGGCACTGCAGTGGCACACTCCGGCTAGCACTCCGTGTCCCAATATGAGGGAAGGGAGCCAAACAACAAGATCTCTGTATTCTGGCATTAAATTGTAAATTACTTGCCCACATCCACTGAAAACGGTCACCAGACATTGCTTACATATCCTGGGACCTTCAGAAGAGTTTTACCCATAGAAAGAGAAATCTGTGTGTCATCAGCATATGACACTATCCGGACCCCAAAGGACTCAACTAAGGAGGCCAAAGGAGCCATATAAATGGTACCAAGAGTTAGGCTTAGAGAGATCCTTGTGGGTATTCAAAATTGGTTACTTTAGGGTCGGGAGCATACAGAGCTATCCAGAAAGATCGGCTTCTATCAGTGAGAACAGAACATCTGACTCCAATGTATTCGTTTCAGCCTGTTTCCCATGATGAAGTGCCAACTTGATGGAATCTGTTAACTCCACTAGTGTCGATTCGGTCTTAGTCTTGGCCATGAGTAGTGTAACAGCTGCTCCTGTTCCAAGAATTTGGAGAGCTGCCCATTAACAAGCTTGTCCATTATCTTTGACACCGCAGGTAAAAGGAAAATCTGCCTGAAATTTGCAAGCACTGATCTATCTGCCAAGAGAATGTTTAGTTAAGGAATTAGTTTGGCCTGCTTCCAGCAAGTTGGCATAGTGACTGATTGGCTGGAACTATTGAATAAATGATGCAGAAGCAGATTGATCATCTTCAAGCTAGCAATCAAAACCCATGGAGGACATGGATCACTCGGTGAACCAGATTTACAAGAGTGATTTATATATTCCACTGCTGACTTTTAGCAAACATTTTTTTTTCCTTTTATCTTAAGCACTTCATGAGTGTTCATGTCTCTTTCATCTGTATCATTTGCTTCTCTTTCCCCACCCACACTTGTGTTGCTTTCTCTTGCCTGTATACAATGCTTAAGTTGTGGTAGGGCTTAAAGTTTTTCTCAGAAGCCTGCTGCCGGCATGATCAAAAGTTGAGGTGCCAGATACAAAGAATGTATTGATTACCCCTCATGCCTCTTTAATCTGAGGCATGAGGGTGATAGTTGTAAAGACAATGCATACTCTTCATCACATCCTTGAGGGTTCTTTTTTATTCCTCCATTCTCCCATTGTCCTATTTTCCATCTTTCTCTACCTCCTTCTTTCATCCTTTTCTATATTTTCTATATTTTCTTTGTTGCTCTGAATCAAAGTCTTAGAAGGAAAAAATAAGTGCCAGTTGGCTTCACCTGCAACCTTCAGCTAAAATTAAACACTGTCCATATGTTTCTCCCCCACCTTCCCCAGCAGTCCACTTTGCCCTTGTGCTTCACTGTCCACCCTCCTTGTGCTTCTATGAGCCCAGCTCTCTGCCTTCCTTCCCCATGTATCTTCCCTCATGTTACTTTACCACGTATTGTTCCCCCAATCGCTCCTCTTGCAAATACACTTTTACAAAATTTCTTATGTTATTTTAAAGGTATTTCTAAAGCGCACGTACACTACATGGTTTCATGGCGCTGGAATCCAAGGAACACTAAGGCTGAGTGATTTAATCATATGCCTGACAGAACTGCCAGGTCTTTAGAAGTTTCCTGATTTGGAAGTAGGAGGTCAGCGATCTGATGTCCAAAGGGAGAGAGTTCCAAAATTGTGAGGCCAAGACCGCAAATCTTAATCCCCCCAATTTATTGCGTATAAAGGATGGAATGACTAGGAGATTCAGATGGGAAGACCTAAGATCCCTAGAAGGGACGTAACGCTGTACGCGAGAAGATACAAACACTGACCAGTTGCCATGCAAGTGTATTCCTTTCATTAATGGGGGGACATGGTGCCATTTAGGCTGGAGGTAGGTTAGTCTGGCCGCCTGGTTTTGTACTAGTTGTTGTCTTTTTAATTGATATGCTGCAATACCAACGAAGAATGAGTTGGTATAGTCAATATGAGAAATGACTAAGGCCAAAACTACTTGGGTCAAGGCTTCAGTGTTAAGGAATCTACTTCTACTTTCAAAGCTGAAAGAAACAGGAAGAAACCACCATCCCAATCTGGGCTTTCATAGACAGGTCACCGTCGATAGTGATGCCTGGGCTTTTGGTTGAACTGGAAGGGGGGGGGGATTCCCAGTTCCATAGGCCCGAAGTTAGAATTCCAGAGGTTTGATGGCCTGCCGACTAGGATCTTCTCAGTTTTATCTGGGTTAAGTTTCAGGTGGTTGCTGTTCATCCAGTTGCTTATATGTCTCATGGTAGATTGGAAGTTGGAAACAGAGGCGGCCGACTGATCAATATCAAAGATCAGTTGGCGATCGTCGGCATAGTTGAAACTGCTCCAGCGAGTGAGGGTTCCTGAGCGTAGATGGTTGAGCTTTAGGAGGGGCATTAGCAAGTATGCTAGACTTGATGATGATGATTTTTTCAATAAAATAAGTATTGAGTGAAGCACATAATGCTTGAGTGGGGGCGCGTTTCGCTGTGACTCTATCTGGCTTGGATAGTTCGGCAACATTCCTTAGATTTATTAGTAGAGCGTAATATTTTGTTGGAGAAATAAGTGGCCTTGGTTTGTAAGAGGGCATTTTTGTATTGTTTAGGATGAGTTAGAAATAGATTTTTTTTGTCTGAAGAGTAATTTCGTCTCCAGTCACGTTTTGCTTTAAAGTTTTAACTGTGAATTGGTGAATAAAAAGAAAGAAAAAGCCATTGGTAAATAAAGAGAGAAGTAAAGGCACATGTGCCTATAAAATAACACTTCCCCAGCAGCCATATGATCATACATATTTTTAGGTATGCTGCACATCATCAGTGATGCTATACAGCATAGATTAAAAAAACTGGCAAAGCCACAGACCCCAAAGGTGAGACCTAGTGGCTTTGCCTGTGATTGCTTTCATGTTGGCCAAAGCCTGAATGCTCCCTCTATGACAATATGTTTTTAACAAAACAAAAATAGCATTGGCAAAAACAAAAGGAGGCTGGGAACCAACTCTAGACATATCGACTTTGCCAATGGTTCTTTGGTATTTTTAACAAACGGAAGTGCGGTGCTTCTCCAGGGAATAGTAATTTTACAACTGAGGAGACTCCGCAGTTGGGGCAGGGAACTCTTCACATAAAAAGACATAACAGTCCTATCTTTTTATGTGTGGAGCCTCTGCCACAAGTGCAGAGTCTCCGCAGTGGTAAAATTACTATAAGTAAAATTGGACTTGTAGTTTGTGAACAACCAATACATTGTAAACTTGCACAAAAGTGTAAGTTCACCTTTGTGAATCAGGCCCCTAATTAGGAGTTCTTATTTTACTGGACTCGGGGTCCTAAAAGTCCTTCAACAGAGCTCTTTCATTTCTATTATGAATTAGACTTTTTCAGTGCTAAAGTTGAGCCGGTGGTTTCTGGTGCTTCGCACCGGCACTTAACTGTCAACATTGGCACTCATGATAGACTATCACATGGTGGCACTGTTTGTCTAATTTAGAGAAGAGCACAGCAACAGTTGTTATTACTTCAATGTGCATTAACAATGACTAATACCTGCTGTTATAGCCATTGCTATTGCTTTGTGAGTCTGGAATAGTCAGAATTTTTACACCCGCACAGTGTAGAGGCTAGTAGCTATGTTGGTACTTGCATTGGCTGCACTTGCAGGTGCAATGGATAGTGCAAGCTGCTCTGGCCTACTAACTGATTGTTTTACAAACTTAGCACTACCTTTAGTGAAATATCATAAAATTCTGTAGAGGACATTGTCCAAAGTTCTTTAAGGCAAACTTGCCACAGTAATGACAATCTTAGTTGGTCATATTTTACAGACCACTGGAAGAAGGGAAAGGGTTACCCAGATTATGTAAGAAATGTTATTCAAGTAATGATGAGAAGATCTCTAAAAAATCTTGCTGGATACCTGACAATCAATGTTAGAATCCATGATAATTGTAGCCTTGTACAGAGTGCATGTTTTCTGTATAGGAAAGCTGTGCTTGCAATCATAACAGTCACAGGTTTTGTGAGATTCCTTCTCAGGGTGAGATACCCTGAAATAGGGAGGGTTGTGGTATTTTACTTTGCACCTCTCCAGTCCCTGACCTCTGGGCCAGAATACACTAAGTGCATGGCTCAACTAAACAGAGCTGAGCTGCGAGACATTTAAGGCCAAGCAATGAAATGGCAAATTAAGGAAATAATTATGTGATCGAGTTTTAGGAAGGAGCCTCCGTGGTCACCGGCTCCACCCCCACCTCTGTTCTGAAAAAAAGTCTGTGTTTTGTTAGGAACTTGGGCTTTGTGTTTCTTCGTTTATGCAAGACCCAGAATCAGAAGCTCATATGTGCTGACAGCCTTATTCATTGAAGAACAGAGCAGGCTACTTTAAAAATAAAACTATGTCAAAATTGAATTAAAAGCACATCCAAAGTCTTAAACTACCTTATTCTGGCATATGTCATTTGTAATGTCTGCCCTCAGTGCCCCAAGGGTAGGGTGCATTGGTATAATGAGCAGATGATTAAAGACGTTTTATATGCCCCAGTGATGGAAAAGCTGCCAATTTCTTTTTTCCATATTCTAGTGTGCTAGCTCCATGGGCTAACATGGAAAAATTTAGACAGGAGTGGGCTAGAACAATTAAGTGAAAGTATTAAAAAAAATAGTCAGAATGAATCCAATAACTTGCCAAGATTAGATTTATTATAACTATTGCAGTAGTTTCAGAACTGCTTTACTAAAGTTACCTCAAATCATCCCTGTAGCAGCCTCTTCTGATTGGCCAGCCTTTGGCAGGTTGAGACAAGCTTCCTTGATTAGGTGTGAAGTGGCCTGGGCTGAGACAGAGAACATGTGGTGGGAGAAGATCTGCTGCAGCAGATGCCAGGACAGGAAGGGGGCTGGGTACCCAAACTGGTCTTCAAAAGGAGAAAGACAGTGAGAACAGGAACCAGGACCACCCCTACTTCCTGCACCCCAAGTCAAATGGGAGCCTCTGTAAGTGAATTAGGATAGGGTCTGGAATGGGAGGGTAAGGAAACGTTAACCACATCTTTGGGTTTCGTTAGCAAGAACTGAACCTCCAAGAGAGATTTTCTCCATTTAGATTTTTGTTGAGAGGTGTCGTCTGGGACAAAAATACACCACACTTCGATATAAGTTGTCAACAAATAGGGTGACACCCTGCACCCCATTGGTCAGGGGTGCCCCCCCTTGCCTGCCCAGAAACTGGTATAAATATTGGAGAGCTGCCCAGCAAATCAGATCCCTGCCTGGAAACATCAGGAGAAGAGGGACTGGCCTGCTGAACCCTTGGTCTGCATAAAGAGAGAACTGCATTCTGAAGGTCTGCACCTGCTTCACACTCTGGGATTCACAAAAGAGGACTATGCCTTGCTTCAGAAGTTTAAAGAGTGGACTCCCTGAAAGCAACAGGTATGAAAGAGCTTTAATTCACCTGCATCAACCCCACCAAGACAAGCACAGCTTATCAGCTTCGCCTGTACTTTAAAGGATTTGGCCAGGTGAATTGTGCGTATTGTAGTCCCAAACCTCCAAGTGGCAACTTAGAGCTTCTGGACCATTGGCTGGTGTTGTGGACACTCAAAGACCCAAAGGAGGCTTTCTAGAACAAGATCTAGAAGTTTGGAAACATATGGACAATGTTTGTCTAAAAGCTCCATAAATTGACCAACCCCAACGACAAGAGTCAAGCTAGCGATGTTGAACCGTGACTCAGCCTGAAATCCAGGTTTGCCCTGCTGAAATCTCCAGAGCTCTTCTCCTTCATTGAAAAGCCCTCCTGAAGTCACTGAGGCATCACACTGATGCAGGCTGCCATCGTCAATTTGGAACTGAATTGCTGAGGAGGCTCGCTCAACGTTGAGAGAAAAGGGAACCAAAAAAGTGACTCTAAGTGCGAAGGTAAAATTCTGACTCGCCCTAACCACCCAACATATTTGACCCGCCCTCCATCGCGGTCAGCTGAAAAATTGACTTGGTTTCGATCAGGAATTTTAGAGGATTGTTATCAGAACAGTCAGCCTACCTGTAGTGTAGTGGAATCTGCAGAATAATGTCAAAGTGCATGCAATGGCGTCTTTTGGCATTATTCTGCAGATTTCACTAGGGAGAAACCGTTCTGAGCCACACAAGGATTAGCCTAACCCATTTTCTGAATGCTACATTTATTTATGCAAACCCTGGTGAAGTCCTCTACAGGACTAAACATTCAGGCTGGGCTGGCTGGAAGTGAGAAATGTTGATGAAATGCAGATAAAGACACAATTTTTGGAAAATCACATTTTGGATCACTCCTCTTATATAGATCCATTAAAGATAATTGTGGTATGACATTTATTATTGCTCTGAATTGCTGAAACTAAAATTGATATGGAATTCATTGAGTGCTCCCTCCTCAATCAAGTTCGTTGTTGTATATAAAGTGGTTGCCGAGCAGTGGGACTGCAAGATGTGGAGCACTACAGCTGAATACTGTGTACACAAGCACTAGTTCAGTCAATCTAGGGCAAAGACTGCTCTGTTTCATAGTGTGTAACCCAACAAATTTAGAAAATAGAGTATGATTTTATAAATAAAATAAGACCAAAACAACAAAAATCCACTCAGCAGAAGTTGAGATATGAATTTTTAAGTTCTATATGCTGTGTACACAAGCACTAGTGTGGTCGTTCTAGAGCCAACACTGCTCTGTTCATAGTGTGTAACCCCACAAAAAGACTACACACCATTTTAGAGAAATATATTATAATGTTATAAATAAAACGGCCAAAACAGCAAAAATCTAACAAGTAGAATTCAAGATATGAATTTCTGAAGATTAAAAGTGAAGCAGTGGGGCAAAATCAAGAGTTCAGGCTGACCGCAATGGAGCGTGAGCCAGGTACAGAAGCCACGCAAGGCCTGCTGAACAAAAGTACCTTGATCCTGGTCGGAACAGCAAGATGTGGGGTACAACTGACCGATTAATTAGTATCAACCCTACAGTCAAGGTGATGCAGATCTTTATCAATGCAACAATGGCGGTGCACCTTTTCCAAAGACAAAGTGCCGGGTCCGAGATGCATTGGTTTCAAAGCCGATGCATCAAGATTTCTCCATGCAGCATCAGCGATGTGGTTGGACTGAAGTGTCAGTTTCGATGGTGATGCACTGGTTCCCCAAGTGTGATGCGCCGGTCCTGTTCCTGCAACAGCGGCAATGCATTGATTCTGCTCATGCAGCAGAGGATTTGTGGGTTCCGCTGGGGCAAGCACTTGGATCCACTTCCAATTGCCAGGCACAAAAGCAGGGGTAATTTTTTTTTATATCGCTGACTCTTAAAACAAGAGGCAAGCCAGAATGCCCTTTGAGATAATTCTTAGGTTCAAGTAAGTTAGTCCAGCTCTTCCTCAGCACTGCAGATGGTAGCAGGCACCAGGGCAGCTCATCAGAAAAGTAGTTCTTCCAGAGCAGGAGTTCAGCAGAGTGGCAGGTCTTGTAGCAGCAAAACAGTCTTTCCTTTTGGCAGAGTTTTTCACAGATCCAGTAGTGTCGGAGTTGGTAGGGTCAGAGTTCCAGTACTTATAACCAGTTGTGCCTTCGAAATGGGGGAGACTTCAAAGATATGCCTTTGAAGTGCACAAAATCTCTGCCCTTACTGCTCTGCCTCCAGACTCACTCAAGGGAGATGTGCAGGCCATTGTGTGTGAACAAGACAAAGCCTATTCCGATGTAAGTGAGGCAGTGTTCAGTTCTGCCCACCAGCAGCCAGTTCATGGCCCATAAAGTCACACCTGAGCTCCTGTTGTGTGTGGCTGTCTAGAGGGAATGCACAAAACCCAAGTGTTACCCAAGCCAGAAGTGTATTCAGAAACAGTCAGCAGGCACCAAATGGCTAAAGTAAGAAAATGCCAACTTTCTAAAAGTGAAAATTAAATACCCAGAGGTGTATCTGGGAATACCCAATGCACTACTTAAATACACTATCCAGTGTGCATAATGTCATCAATGAATATGCAGTGATAATCCACAATTGTAAGAATGCATTGAATCAACAGTAATCCGTAAAGTTTTCAATGAATCAAGAATGTCAAGTCCATATCAGTTGGTGATTCCAAGTGATTCTTCTTTATTGCTGAAGAATGCCAATGTGGATATTGTTTGTAGAAATCACAATTAATACAGTTTATAATTCGAAAAACCAGCTTAATTTAAAATCTCCCAATGCATTTCGGGCTTTCCAAATCAGCCCTTCGTCATGGGAATCTGTAGAAGATAACAATGACAATTTTACACATTCTGAAATCTAACATAAATTTAGACATTCTGGCTCAAAGGAGGGCAAGACAAAATGATTAACTAGCAGTCTCAACCTTACTCAAAGAAAAAGGAGAAAAGTGAAAAAGTGTAAACATCAGTGCAATACTGAAAAGTGAAAAAACAACCGCCACCAACATAAACCGTCGTACCACCATCCCAAACGACTAGAGTAGTGAAAATCCATCCAAAAAAGTATCGTACCTCAAGCGATTAAAGAACGGGACCTCTATCCCAAATCAACATAAAACAAGCGCCGAGCAGGTTAAATATCCTAAAGAGATTAACAAAGGCCCTAGTGAAATTAAAGAATATATCAACCGAAAAAGAAAGTTTGTGTGCCAACAAGACAACCAACCTTACCACAATTCCTTGCGCGAACGCGCATGAAGCCAGTAAGCAAAGTGTAGAAAATATCTGTAAAAGAAATCAGTAAACCCATCACGGGTAAAAACGATCATAAACTAAACACTGGTCGTTAAACATTATCAAATAATCTATGCTTGAAAGTCAGACCAAAAGTAAATCGAACTAATTAATAGAACGTTCAGCTTACGAGCTTACCCAAAACAAGCAAACAGCCGCTGCTTGAACAAACGCCGGCTCAAACACACTTGAGGGGCGAGCCGGTGCGTGTATAAGCATACCAGTGCGAGGAGTGTAGAAATGAAGGTGGGACTAGGTAAAAGGTAGAAAAGACAGAGACTACAGTGGCGGCCATAATGGAATGGAGTGCACCCTGGTGAAAGCTACAGTCAAAATAATATATGAAAAAGTGAAATGAAACCATCATAGCACAAATTTCTAAAAGTGGCATTTTCAGAATTACAATTTACAATCCGACTTCACAATAAGTTGTGATTTTAAATTGTCAAATCTAGAGACACCAAACTTGGGGGTCCAATCTCTTTCCAATCGAAAATTGCACTTCTAAAATATAATAAGGTAATGCTAATTGGGAGAGATAGTCCTGGCAGTAGTTTAAAACAAATGTAGGGGTTTTTCACTGCCAGGGCATGTAAAACTCAAAAGTGTGTCCTACATTTTAAATACACTGCACTGTCCAGTGTCGACCTCAGGGGTGACTTATATGTATTAAAAGGGAAGGTTTAGGACTGGCAAGGGGATTAACTTGCCCTGTTTACATGGTAGTTTAAAACTGCAAACACAAGGAGGTGATGGACGGAGTGCTGAAACTTTTCAGACACTCACCCCCAGTCACAGATCTGGGTTGAATCCATCATCATTCTTTAGCTCACTTCGCCACCTCACTTACGTTAAGCTGGCCTTTCCTGGTGAAGGTACTCTGCAGACAAGGGGTACGCAAGTGATAGGATGCGCCTCCTTTATAGGCACCGGTTGGCATGGATCGGCACAGGAGGATAAGTGGTGTCTGACAATATCCCTATCAAAAGAGGAATAACCAGGTTTGCTGGCTCTCACCCCTTGTTTTTACTCCGGAATGGAGCCCCTAGCATGCCATGTATGAGACTAGAATCCTGACTGGGGTCTGTAAATTGTGAATCAATGGCATATAATCTTACTGTATATCGACAATGCTCTGGTGTGCCTCCAAAGTCAACACCACAATTTACCACTATTGATGTCCTCCATGAACGAGTTTGGAGAACTATCGGCCTTCGTATGAACTGGGGTAAATTTTGCTTATTCTCACAACTCTGACAGAAATGCAAATACACTTGATACCAATGGTAGAAATGCAATGGTGATTTGACACATTTAAATATCTGGGAATTACCACAAGGAGTGCGACCTACTTGATGGTAATCTGGTCAGGGCAGTGGTGACAGTGTGATGCACAACTTCCTTCTGGTGTTCCCTGCCTCTGTCACCAAGCGGTAGAGTCGATATCTCCAAGATGCTCATTCTTCCTCATCAGTTATATGTTTTCGCAGCTCTCCCGGTTGCGATTCTTCAATCCTTTTTCAAGGAACTGTGCTCTCTCTGCAGACATAATTATTATGAGGCTCTGGAAGAAGCAGAGTAGCACGATCAAGATTCTTCCTGCCACTAACTATGAGCTGTATTATGCTGCATCCCTGTTTCAGTTGCCGATGAGCTGGATGGCTGATTCCTGAAATCCGGAACGGGATAACATCCTGACATGATTAGATGGCTCTGACCTTCTGCGATGGCTCGTGATATGGGGTAGGGCTGACATTCCCAGCAATGGACGCACGGTAGTAGCGAAATGGAACTGGGACACATATATCCAGCCAGAGGGCAGGAAGACTCCATAGAACCAGAGATTCTGCTGTGGGAACTCCCTGGCAGCTTTCGACTCACACACCATCAGCACAGCTGGGGAGGCCTGTTTGATAAGGTCCTGTGGATTCCTTTTGAGGAATTGAAAAACCAATATGATATAGGCCCAGGTAGATTCCTACTACAGAACATAGAAGCTAAATGGGGGAAAAGTTTAGGAATTGTCAAAACAGTCTCCAGAAATGCAGGACTAAAATTCATGCAATTTAATTACTTAATTTATGTGTATTGGACCCCAAAATGCATAGGTCAAATGTATTAGGGCGCGACAAATTACTGCTGGTCTGGTACTGTGTAATGTTGTCTATACTGGGAAGTAACATAAACCCTGACAGACATCACAGTCATTGACCCCAAAACACCATTTTCTCCTCCTACTGAGCCCAGTGAGTCACACAAAAAAGTCTAAAAATCTGTGGAACTCTGTGGACCTGGCTGTTGTCCTGGCAAAAGGTTGTATAGCCAAGTCCTAGTAGGCACTGGCGGTGCCTTGCGTCTTGGACTGGTTACTTGATGTGGTTACATAATGTGAAAAAATGGATAAGTGCAGAGCTGCTCTCCGCCCTCAATGCAGGGGAGATGAGCGGGCAAAGTATTGATGTCTGGAATGGATACTTATGAAAGGTGGAAACTAAAACAGAAATACGTCCCCCTTGACTTATGTGACTTGTTGTTAGTACTAGGGGGAACGATGAAGCAGATGCTATATTCTACACACAGGGCGGATCTGTGGCTTACAGTAATATCTCATCATAAAGGAGGCCACATGTATCCCCCCATCCAGTAATGCAAGATTAAGGGGAACACAAGGAGGTCTTGGTGGCCTTTGGCATATGTTTATGTGTAATAAAATCAAATATATTGTTGAAACTCAATAAAAATTGAATGAAAAAAACACATCATGGATGTCTTCACAGCAAAAGGCTGCATTTTCTTACCTATTCCCCAGTCATCCTCTGCCCTGCTGTTCAGTCCCTCGGTAGCAAAAACAAACTTCCAAAGGGGTGCAAATCAAAACACTAATAAACTCAACACCCTTGAGAACGTCCATCCTAAATAGTCCATTCATGAGGCCATCAATCCAAGGTTTCTGCTGGTGGAATCAGCAAGTGCTTTGATACTAGGAACATGATGGTTTGCCTGAATAAAGGGCCCTGTCCACCAAACTCTAAAGAAGGCCTTATATATCCATTATTTAACATCACCGTAACACCTGGCAAGAATCTATGCTTATCTTAATCTATTTGAAAACGCATCTCCTAACGAAACTATTTTTGAGAAGCATGCATAGTAGACGCAGTCATCTTCATGTGTTTTAAAATGTCACATGATCAAGGGGAGAGAATATGAAAGCTGGCCGTCCAATGAACGATGTCACATTACATCTCAAACCCCAGGAGAACATCATCAAACAAGATATCATTCTAGAATGCTTATTGTGGTGATTGTTTAAGATTAGGGCGCCCGGTTTAATGGCATTTCTTTTTTTAACAATTTCATCTGTATTTATCCATATTTATTTTTTGGCCATCTTATTGGTAGTAATCCATATTTATTTTGTGTTTTCTGAACAGATGATGAGATAAATTGTTTATTTCCACTTTCTTTTAACAGATAAAAGTGCACTCATATTGATGTCTGTCTGGTTTTAACACATCACACAGCAAAAAATAATAAAAGAATAAACCCACATTAATAAATTGGCATAACAGTACCAATACATATTGAGATATACAGTATTTTAAGCAAATGTCATTGAGCTTTGTAACTCCCATGTTGCCAATATGTACAGCTATTGGCCCAAAAGTAATTAAACTCAGCATAGAGAGTCACTCAAAAGAAGCCAAATGATCTGTATTTTTCCGCTTTTAAAAATTAATACAGACAGGAAACAGAATGTTTTTGGTCTGTATTTATCTGTAATAATCAGTAAAAACGGAAACGGGTAGCCTTATTTAGGATGCAGGACTGGACAAAGAGGACTCTTGCCCCTTTCAGAGAACCCCTCTTGCACTTCCACACAATCAGGCCAGGTTCTAGTACTTCTTCCCAAAGCCAGTACAGAACAAACCCAGAAAGCTAAATGAAATTGGAGTCTTGTTTTCCCTAGGTAGTAATAGAAATCTTCCTTGGGATGGTAATACTTCCTTACTTAATAGATTAAGGGATGGTAATTGGGTGCTGATTGTCTCTTTTTTTTTCCTAACAATACTCCAAGTTAAATTCTTGGAAGCCTCCCAGAAGACTGGATCCAGCCCGACGGATGTGGTGAAGGGCTATAAAGTTCAAATCACAAAGGTAATATGTTTTTTTCTGTTTCTCATAATTCACAGCTTGAGTGAAGGGCATTATTTGGACAGTATGGCTTTCATTAGGAGAGGGATAGCAAAAGACAAGCAGCATTTGTATCTCAGACCATTTCCCTGTTGTTTGAGCCGGGGACCAGTAGCAGCCACACGGCTGATCACAAACCCAAACACCACTGTTAACCTCCAACTGAACATCTTCACTAATCTCCCACTTGGACGAATTTGAAGAATATATCTGATTAAACATCTTAGAGTTAGAACAAAGAAGCCCTGTATTTGACTGGGGAATACATAGAATGTAAAGACCCAATTTAAATGTTGGCAGTTGGGCTGTCCTCTGCCATGGCAACAGAGTAGGATATTCGTCGCCCTGGTGGGGCTCCTGATTGCCAAACTTAAAAATGCCCATCGGGCTGACGGACATTTCTAGCATTCAAAGGAACCGCTGCCAAGGAGGTTTCTGTGAATGCATTGGAACTAATAAAATAAAATGACTCAAACCTACCTCCTTATTCTGGGTACTTTGTTGGCAGTACTAGACCGTAAAGTACGGGGTGAGTACCAGTTAAAAATTTCCAACAAGAAAAATGGACCGTCTTGACGTAGTCCCTAGTGAACCCAACAGAGCACTTTGAACTGAATACACGCCCCCAAATGGAAGCCAGTGAAGGTCCCAAATGGAATCGGAAACTGAAGAGAATTTTGGTAAATTCAACAGAACTCTCGCTACCGTGTATTGAAGAGTCTGAAGTTTATTGAGAAGCCGCACTTGGCAGCCTACAAATAGTGCATTGCTATAATCAATTTTTGAGATTACCCTGGCTATGAATACTGCTTTACTATGCTCTAATGGTCAAATAAATGGTAACATCGTTATTAAGGTTTTTAAAATAAAGAAGTAGGAAGAGGTGTTCTGATTTGAATGTTCTATGAAGGGTAATATGTTGTCAAAAATGACACCCAGATTTCTTGCCTTCTGTACTGGAATTGATAGCGAATCATGATTCGACGGCCACCAGGTGGAGTTCCAGGAGGTATTGTTACCAAACACTAGCACCTCTGTTTTATCAGAGTTAAGTTTCAGAGAGTTCAGTTGCATCCACTGCACAGTATTGTTCATGCATGTGCTGAACTGCAGTGCTATTCCTTCTGGATTAGATGAGACTGCTCCAACTAACTGTGTATCATCAGCATATGAACTAGCCAAAAAACACATATGCTCTGATCAGGTGAATAAGAGGGCGTACACATTAAAAAGTGTTGGACTTAAAGAACATCCTTGCGGGACCCCACAGAGAAGTTTAAAATAAGTTGAGGTAAATTCTTCCAGCATCACTAATTGTTCTCTATTGGTAAGAAAATATTTGATCAAGTTGACACTTGCTCTTTTTATGCCTGTTTTCACAAAACGGTTCATGAGTGCTAGACGGTCCACCGTATAGAATACGGCCAATAAGTCTAATAGGACTATGGTTGCACTCTCTTCTTTATCAACTATGAATGTGATCTTTTCTGTAGCTGCCAGGAGGCCGATTCTGTGCTATGTCTTGGCCAAAAACCATGTTGAGTGGGATCAAGATGGTTATTGGAGTTTAGAAAAGAAATAACCTCTTTATCCATTGCTTTCTCCAATACTTCTGCCGGTAATTGTAGGTGAGAGATAGGCCTTCAGTTTTTGGGGATTTTACTTCTTATTTTTTTTAGAGTCCAGATTGGTTGCCTGTAAAAAATTAAAACCTGCTCCAATGATCAGATGGCTGGAACCATGGATATACGAGGTAAGAAACAAGGAAACCCTAGGAGTCAGATGGGAGTAAGGGTAGGTACATATTTATAAGGAACGGTGGTCCCATTCAAAAAAGAGTAAAAAAGTGCCACAATTAGTGCAATGAAAAATTGGGTTTATATGTAAGTCAGTGCAAGAATAAGATAATAAGAAACAATAGTAAACAATTATAAAAACAGAACAGTGAGTGAGTTTATGCTGTGGCAGGGTAAAAAGAAAATCAGCCGATTTCCGGAACCCAGGCAAGTGACTTAAAAGGTGACTTTTTTAGTGCAGGTAAATAAGCAGTAACAAAAAGTCAATTGAACATCTCATACTCCAACATTTGAGTATTAAATATCGAGGACCATGAATATATGCAACATACAAGTTTTGTAATTGTACATGCTACTATATGCATATATATATATATGCTCACCACCCCTGACATGTTGAAATGCTTTACACGCCGGGCAAAATGAGTAGCTGCAGCTACAGTGTCCGCTGGAGTGCGCTGTCTTCCAAGCAAATCCAAGGTGTAGAGGGAGCCTACCTCGAAGGATGTAACTGTAACGTAAGTGTTCCCTGGGTCACGGGTCCTATCAAGGCCACCAAATAAGTGGCATAAATCAATGGAGTCTTATCAGAGAAGAGACAAAAAAGGAGTAGCAAAAGGAATATGAAGGGGAACAGAATGCGTGGATTAACAGAGAATCAGAGAAAGAGAATGGACGAAGAGGACAAGACATAGGACGCTCAAGAAAATATTCTGAATAAAATGCAAATCTATTTACCTCAATTATATGAATATCAACAATGTTGTTCTCTGCACTTTATCAGAACAAATTCGATCTTTTAAAATTCGAATCATTGCTAGAATCTGTCTCTGGATCAATTCTATAGTGAGGTGAATTTGTGTACGCTTTAGAAACAGGAGTCACCTATAAACCCAAAAGGGCCTCCAGGCAAAAATTCTCAACGCGTGGGGCCAGGTTTCTCATCCCAAAGAAACCTTCTGTTCACGTTTAGAAAGCTGCCACTCAAGTAGAAAATCTACTTGAGTTGGAGAAAAAAAGCAGCTCCACCTTGCGCTGTGCATGGTGCTATTTACACTTATTTTACAGCATGGGACAAAAACCCGGCACTGAGAATCAATGCAAAGAGCATGACCAAACGCACTCCGCCGCTTGCAGAATCCCACGTAGCGTGGCAGAGTTTTGGGGTCCCTCCGCATAGGCCTAGTCATTAGAAGAAAACAGCTTAGTCATTCTGACAATTCTTCAGGGAAAGGTACTGCATAAATAAATAAACTACAAAAGGATATGGGTAGAAAAAATCACAAAACATTAATATAAATTTTAATCTTATATTCAATCAATAGCAGCATCAAATATTTGGTAAAGGAAAGGTGCTTGATGTGTAAAGTGAACACACAGTGCTCTTAAAACTCATGTGGGTGGCCCAAGGTGATAGAAATAAAATAAAGTAACAACAAAAAGAAATATTGATCCAGTATTGTGCATAAATGAAATTAATCCACGGACAATAATGAATGATTATTGGCTTCAAAACTGGGGAGGGCCATATCTCTAGTATCTAGAGGATACGGTAATACTTGGACAATCTCACAGTATTACCTCATGCAGCTTTAGTAGAGTAAAGTAAAGCTTAGATGTCGGTATGAATATTATTCCTGTAATACCTTAATCCCCATAGAAAGTTCAGGCCTCATCACTTCATATGGCCCTCTGTGTCATAATCACATCAGAGTGACTCTTTGTCCAATATGTACACTTGGGAGTAAATTACGGCTGCAAAAAACTCCATGGAGGAAATAATACTTGTGATGGGAGGCGCCTGCTATTTGCAGCACATTTACACCTGGGAGTAAAAAATGAAGATTCCTATGCGCACACGGCTTCTGCCTCCACTGAATATATAAACACTACTAAACAGTTTTTTCCACTAGCATTAACCACAATAAAAATCTAGTGTGTGACTGCCCAGGCAGACACAAAAGAGAATGGAATTTATGCTCATCTCCAAATGGGAATCCATGCAAAAATGGACATAAAGGGGCTTACCACTTTTTCACAGGTCTAAATGATCTCCTAACACTTTGAAAATGAATCACATGATTTCAGAGCAAGAACTCCATTGCACATGTCTTAGCTACTGAACTTAATTAGCTCTTTTTTCAGGTGGATCTTTAGGTAAATGATCTCAAAAGTCATGTCTTGATTCCATGGTTTGTGGGCACTTGCACCAGCTCCAGCTCTTTTTATCACCTCATTTTGTTGAGTAAGGACACATTTGTTACATATCCTAACGAGAAAAAACGTTTTTTAATAATCTAATTAAAGCCAACTTTGCTTGACGTTTCTTCATCAATTTTGCTATGAAGTACATTATAATACCTGATCACTGCTGGTGGCTACTTTTGTGCTTGTTGGGTGACCTGACTATTGTTTTGTATGTCTTCAACAGGTCATGACATGCTTTTCTCAACCTTGTTCATCGGGGCAAAATACATGCATACTTGAGCAGTATGAAGGCGGTGATGCTGAGAACCAGACAAAGACACAGGTCTGCGTCCCTAATACCGGCACCGAATGCGTGTAGAAGACTCTTGAGTAGGACCAGCTGATCAGAGAATACATCTCGATGTCCAACAACCTATAGATGGTTGAATCCCTTCTACACCATCCATCTTGTAAATAACTAATAGTCAGGAAACAAAGTGCAGCTCTTACATCTGAGTAAAGTAGTCAATACAAAGTAGGTGAACTACTGTTCTGGAAGTCCTCTGTGATATACCTTTGTACTTTGCAGATTGTTTGCTGCATTTCTGATCCTTTCATTACTTGTACTCATGTTCTGTCCACAGTTCACATTGCAAAGTTACCTGTATGTCTCTGCAGTCCAGCTTTCTAGCTATGGACCTTGTTTCAAAAAGCACTTCGGGGCCTGGTCCAAACTTTATAAATCTTCCAGTAAAACAAAATAATAAAATAATTATTTTGGAACCAACACAAGAGTCACTTATTATAATTAATCAAGGAATTATGAGTCTCATTAGGAGTTTTGGCAAACAGGAAAGACCGACACAAAGGTAGTGGACCACCCTGTCTGCCAAACTGATGGTCCGCCTACTCTACATAGACTCAGGTGGACAGTCATGTATCCATCAGTGCATCTCTCGGCTCCGCTAGCGGAAACCTTACACCAATGCCAATATGAACATGCTGCTTATTTTGAACAGGTGTTTTGAGGTATTTTTATACGGTTCATGACTGTCAAAAAAACATAGTGGTCCCAGCAAAAAAAAGGAAAAATTGGCTTCACACTCTGGGAGAAAAAGTTCATGGTATCAGGGTCATTACAGTTTCTTTTTCATTTATATATTTTTGTTTGTTTGTTGCATGAAACTTGATGGCTATTCGCTGAATCTTTCAGAGTGGCAGAGGTTATAACCTTTGCCCCCCTGCCAGATCACAAGCAGTCTGCCATATATCTATTAAGTCTTTCACATAGTATATTGTATTGGTACATTTTTGCCAAACTGAATTGTCCTTTTACAATGAGTTCATCTGTGATAATATAATAGCTCTACAACAACTGAAAGAGCAAGAAATATGAAGGTGCACTGTTTTCTCGTTCCCTGCTCAGCCTCACGCACTCCACTGTAACAGCAGATGCCAATATTTAGGCTTGTTGCAGCTATACACAGAACCCCATTAAAAGAAATGAAGGTTTCATCATACCTAAATTCATTTAAGAGACAGTTCAGTTCAATTCATTTTAAACCTGCGGCACGATACCCTCCGGACAACACCCTCAACAAATCTACTCAACAAAACATACCAATACAGTCATGTGAGAAATTGGGTTGGTGGTTAAATGAGGTGTTAACCCTGATTAAGCAACAGTCACAATTCCTGTCAATTTTAAAAAGAAAATGACAAAAATCGAATCCATAGAACCAGCATTATGAGTTTTTCAAGTTTAAGGTAAAAACTAGCACCTAAAAGATCAAAGCCCCAACTACAGACATCCTGATGCGTGAGAGTGGGTCAAAGTTGAAAAATATGAGCAACCACAATGCAGTGCCAGTTGGATATAAAAAGTGGTTTGGGCCAAATCGATGGTTACCTTTAGACTTAGAAGAAATATGATGAAAAATGTTCTCAGATGGTAAAGTTCAGCAGGGCAAGGGTCGTAGGCACTGTCTGAGAAGGGAGTATCATCCGTAGGGTGCCGCTGAGCCATGTCGCTGTGAAGATTTCTTCGCTTGGACTTAGTCACTTTTTTGGAAGTCAAAATCTCCAGCGGGACAAGGCTGGAAGCTGTAGCTGACAACAGTTCCATGAGGCCAGGTCACCCTTTGGCGAAGTTCAGCTAAACAGGATGTGCTGCTTTGGAGAAGAATGTAGTACAACTTGCTGCAAAGTTAGGTCGGCTGGCGATGTATCTTGGACGAATAGATGAGCAGGCTGGTTCTGGTCTACTCTCGCTTCTCAAAGCAGTTTTTAGCCAAAATATTTTAAATTCCACGTTTTGGATTTTGGCTATTTGGCCCATGACTGAGTATGACTTGGAGGGGGAGGGTTAGAACTCACCCAGGCTGGGTCCAGGTGCGGGCTGAGATAGTTAAAACATTTCTTTCCCTGAGGCTCTGATCAAGAGGCCAGCCAACTAGCCCTTCGAATTTGCTTTGGTAGTCTTGGGTTCAAGTGGTGAAACAGGACTCAAACAGGACTCAAATAGCAGGACAAGTCACTTAGAGTTCAAGACAGGCTCCAGGCAGCACAACAGTTCTTCCAGATGCAGCAACGCAGTCTAGAGCAGGCCCCAGCAGCAGACAGGCAGTCCTCTGAGAGTCCTACTACGTGTCCAGAAAGTGAACTGAAGAGTGAGTCTCTGAGCCCTATTTTTATATTTTGAGCCTTCTTTGAAGTAAGAGAAGTTTCAAGAGATGTCCCTTTGAAGTTCTAGTAGTTTCCTGCCTCCGAAGCTCTGGCTTTAAGCTAGCTGCATACACAATGCAGTGAGAAAAAAATCATTTGTGTGAAGGTAGAGCACACCCTATTCAGTTGCAAGTGAGGCTGTGCCCAGTTCCGCAGCCTCATATTTACCATTGATGGCCCCTCCAGGCAAAGAGAATCCCTCTACTGGGTGGCTGTCTGGGAGGAATAAACAAAGTCAAACTGCCAACTGCCCCAGGTCATGTGACCTAGTAAGTGGCACCAAATAGTAAGGGCAGGGAATGGCAACTTTCTAAAAGTTGCATTTTCAAAATGATAATTTAATAGTCCAACTTTACCATTAAAGAAGATTTGTAATTACAATTTCTCAGACACCAAACATGGAATGTTTAGTTGTTCCCAATTAAATGTTAACACTAATTCAATGTAATAATGCAACCAACTGTTATTTTACGGGGCAGGCCTCAAAGTGCTGAGAAACAAAATTAGGAGTTTTCCTGATCAGGAAAAGATAATTCCTAAAAGTACATGTAGAACCTTTCAATTACTTTGTACCCTGCACTAAAGGTTATCCGGATCTACTTTAGTGGTGAACTTTATGTGACAAATGGGGCGTTTAAGGCTTGGCAAGAGGGTTATAATACCAAGTCGAACTGTGAGTTGAAAACTTCATTCAGACAGCAAAAGCAAACCTGGGAAATGTTTTAAGGAGCTACTTAACTGGGTGGCACAATGAATGTTGCAGGCCCACTGGTGGCATTTAATTTAAAGGAACTGGGTATTTGGTATAGCACTCTACAAGGGAATTATAAGTACATTAAATATTCCAATCAGGTGTAAGTCAATTTTACTATGTTTAAAGGAAAGGGCACAAGTACTGTAGCACTTGTTAGCAGGGGTAAAGTCCTGGAGCTAATCAAGCAATCAATCAGGATTCTTATAAAGTGCAACTCACCTCGTCTGTGAGGGTCTCAAGGTGCTGAGTGGGGGTGAGGGGGACAGTGGATCTGCTGTTCAGTTGAAGAGCTAGGTCTTGAGGTCCTTCCTGAATTGAGGCAGCAATGGTGATTGCCTGAATTGCAGAGGCAGGGTGTTCCAGGTCTTCGCAGCACGGTCGGAGAAGGATCTTCCTCCAACCACTGTGTTGCCAATCCATGGGATGGTGCCCAGTTGGGCGCAGGGGAGATGTCTGGTGGGAGTGTAGAAGGAGAGGTGGTGGTTGAGGGATGCAGGTCCGGCATTGTGGAGGGCTTTGTAGGTGTACATGAGGAACTTGAAGGTAATTCTCTTGTTGATAGGTATCCAGTGAAGGTCTCTCAGGTGGCGGTGATGTGGCTGTGGCATGGGATGCTCCAGATGAGTTTGGCAGAGGTGTTTCCACCTGACATTGTAATGAGCCCCTAAATGTTATGGGTAGACTCCCAAGTCTGCGGGTTGGAAGGCATTGAAAAAGCGACAGAGGGACCTGATCCACCAAGATCTAAATCATGCCTTAAGTATTTTGGGACCGACCTTTTTTCTCGGCCCCACTAGAGGGATCATCCCAAAACTCTCTGTGAAGTTGCTAAGTAGGATGAACTTTTTTTTTGAAAGTTTTGTGTAGATTTGGCAAAAGCTATTAGCAAATCTAAAAGCGCTCTGTGAATGAAAAAGCAGACCTAACTAAAACTATCAAGTGGCAACCTCCACCCAAATAAAAAAAAAAAAAAAAAAAAAAAATATATATATATATATATATATATTACTGCTCCAAAACACCAGGTGCACTCTCAGGCGGGTGCTTCTCAGTGCGGGGGTGTACCCGCATATCTATTACCGCTGCAACTCCCCTTCTCTCATTAGATTTCTCTGGAGAAAGACAGCACTCGCGGGGGGCCGTTTCCGTAATTTTATTAAGAGGAAACACGCTCACAAAACAAAAACAGACGCGTTTCGGTAACAACCTTTTTTCTATGTTTACCGAAGCGCCATTTCGCCATGATTTTAAACAGAAGGGGAGTTGCAGCGGTAATATATATATATATATATATATTACCTACTGGCGGTCGCCAGTAGGTAGTTATAGTTAGGACCCCTTTTCCATAGGAAATCCGCAACATTCTATTTTGAATAACTTTGGCGCCGGTCGATGAATCCTCGCGAATTTCTCAAGATAGGTGGGGCGCTACGCTCTGCTCCTTCCCTGAAAGTCTCGGGGGGATTCGTCAAGCGGGGGCTGAGATAAAAGGGGGGTCCCAAAACGCGTTTTTCCCATGCATTTTTCCATAGGACCTTTAGACAGAGCTACAGCCCGAACGGCTGAACAGAATTACTAGAAATTTGGCAGAGAGGTAGTCCCTAGGTCAAGGAAGTGCCTTTTGTAGGTTTGGTGTAAATCTGTTCAGTAGATTCTGAGAAAATAGCCTTTAAATCAATATATATATCTGAGCCCGCTTACGGTACGCTTACGGTACGCTTACCGTACGCGTACGGTGGCGTGCGCGAGCGCGATTCTGATTGGCTCTTCGATCTTAGTAAACATTCGAATCGGCCGAAACCAGGAAGCGGCGGCCGCCATTTCGTGTGTTTCACTCAGAAAAAAAAGAGTGAAAACAAGAAAAGGGGGCAATGAGGAGAGTTACAGACCCCCTTACATTTGTGAGGGGGTCAAAGAAGGACTGTGAAGTACAAAGAAAACATTTATTTATTTTTAAAAAAATCACGGGGTACGCGTACGGTAAGCTTACGGTAAGCGTACGGAAGAAAAATGGCGTGCGCGAGCGAGATTCTGATAGGCTGTTAGATCTTAGTAAACATTCGAATCGGCCGAAACCAGGAAGCGGCGGCCGCCATTTTGTGTGTTTCACTCAGAAAAAAAAAGAGTGAAAACAAGAAAAGGGGGCAATGAGGAGAGTTACAGACCCCCTTACATTTGTGAGGGGGTCAAAGAAGGACTGTGAAGTACAAAGAAAACATTTATTGATTTTTAAAAAAATCACGGGGTACGCGTACGGTAAGCTTACGGTAAGCGTACGGAAGAAAAAATAAATTAAAAAAGAAATGAAATGCAGATTTAAGAGTTTAGATATTAGGGAGCTCTAAAAAGAGCTGTTGTGTTTATGAAGTCATTTTTTTAGTGGTACCTACAAGTAAGTACCGATGCAGAGTCTAAGGTTCAAGAGGAAGACTCTGTTCCCTTCATCATTGAAGTGCACACCATCTCCTCTATAAATGTCTTGCATGTCATAACGCAAGTTGTTGTGGTAAATGGCACCCATACCATAGTCACGGAGGAAAGCAGAAACAGATTTGTTGACGTGTTTCTTGCTTTGTCAATCTGCGGACAGAAATGATTGGACCAGTTCCATTTTTGCCTTTGGCATATGTTGGAAAACACAAAGGCAGTTTTAGGGAAAAGTGAAAACAGTTGTGCAAAGGTGTCCTTCATAAGCATTTCCAGACCTACCCCAGTCAAAGTGCCTAGGTCATTGCCACCACAGTGCACTATTATGAGGTCAGGGTGTTGGATTTGCATGAAGGATTTCACCAATGGCATCAATTGGTGCCACTTTAACCCTCTCTGACCAATCCATTTAATGTCTACATTTGGCAAAGCAAGGTCTCTCACCATATCTGTTTTCTCTGCAAACTTTTCACTCCAGAAGACATAGCTGTGCCCTACAATCCACACTGTGAACATCTTCAAAGGAGAACTGGATGCACTCAGGAGGTGTCTTTCAGTAGAATGGCAATATGAAAAGAAAGACAGTTTGGAAATGGAGGCATACATATTTTTTTCAAAACAAAAAGAACTGATTGGCTGTTTCATACCATTCTAGAATAAAAACTAGGCTGTATGTGTAAATTAATAGAAGCATGTTTTGTATTGGTACAAAAAAATGTGTTACCAAAGAACAGTACTATGGATTTGCTGTTAGGTTTGAAAAGTCAAGCACTCTTGCTCTGTGGAATTGAAACATTGTGTGGCGAACTTCTGACCTAACTCCACACAGCAGTGTTCCATGAGCTGTTGCTATGGTAGCAGGCAGAAGTCAAGTTGGGGGAAGGGTACTAGGCAGAAGTCAAGTTGGGGGAAGGGTACTTTTGGAAAAGGGTTGGTTTTCAACCAATAGAAATGTGTGATTACATTTGAAAAAAAGGGGGAAGCACTGAGATTTGAAACTTACATGTATATGTGTGGAAAAATAGAGGGAAAGTTTGCCATTATCTGGTTCTGCTGAGAGGAGAGAGGTGAACAGAACAGAGATCCTGGCTCTGATAATCTGCTGTTTGAGTGCCACATTTCTTTCACAACTAACTAATTTTAAAGGTGAGGTTAGAGTTTGAGAGAAGATGTATATGGTAAATTAAGAAATGAATAATAGAAATGGAAATTCTTTTTGCTGAAGTTGCGTTTATCATTTTCTGTTTTGGGAGAAATTTAAATGTGAGGAACATGTAAAATAATATGGACTATGTTTTCACGATAAATTAAGGTGTACTGAAAAAAAAAAAAATAGTTTAAGGGTTTAAGGTTGTAATGCAAATACATTCAGCATCACTAAGGCTGGTTGCCCTTGCTGGAATGTAGGCAGCCACCCAGGTTACACATGGTGGTGGTCTGAAAAAGCAGTTTGGACATGTGCATTTAAAAAAATCAAAAAAGTGGTTTCATAATGTGTCAGTCTGTAAAAGTGATTTTCACTTGCCAAAAAAAAAGAGCAGTAAGTGTGCATTTAAATTGGCAAAGAAATTTCGTTTTGGGACTAATGTGAAAACATGACTCTGTGTGGAAATAGGAATTACAGGCAGAGATTTATTGCGTTTTTTTCTGGTGATTTCACAGTTGCATTAGTAGGAAAAAGGGGGAGCGATTTTTGGGGGGAAGAAGCAGACTCTTAGCACACACCCATCTGCTTGCCATGTATAATCATGCACAGTATTTACAAGCGAGTGGGGTTTTCAGGTTTCAGTCTGTAATGCAAATACATTCAGCATCACTAAGGCTGGTTGCCCTTGCTGGAATGAAGGCAGCCACCCAGGTTACACATGGTGGTGGTCTGAAAAAGCAGTTTGGACATGTGCATTTAAAAAAATCAAAAAAGTGGATTCATAATGTGTCAGTCTGTAAAAGTGATTTTCACTTGCCAAAAAAAAAGAGCAGTAAGTGTGCTTTCAAATTGGCAAAGAAATTTCGTTTTGGGACTAATGTGAAAACATGACTCTGTGTGGAAATAGGAATTACAGGCAGAGATTTATTGCGTTTTTTTCTGGTGATTTCACAGTTGCATTAGTAGGAAAAAGGGGGAGCGATTTTTGGGGGGAAGAAGCAGACTCTTAGCACACACCCATCTGCTTGCCATGTATAATCATGCACAGTATTTACAAGCGAGTGGGGTTTTCAGGTTTCAGTCTGTAATGCAAATACATTCAGCATCACTAAGGCTGGTTGCCCTTGCTGGAATGTAGGCAGCCACCCAGGTTACACATGGTGGTGGTCTGAAAAAGCAGTTTGGACATGTGCATTTAAAAAAATCAAAAAAGTGGATTCATAATGTGTCAGTCTGTAAAAGTGATTTTCACTTGCCAAAAAAAAAGAGCAGTAAGTGTGCTTTCAAATTGGCAAAGAAATTTCGTTTTGGGACTAATGTGAAAACATGACTCTGTGTGGAAATAGGAATTACAGGCAGAGATTTATTGCGTTTTTTTCTGGTGATTTCACAGTTGCATTAGTAGGAAAAAGGGGGAGCGATTTTTTGGGGGAAGAAGCAGACTCTTAGCACACACCCATCTGCTTGCCATGTATAATCATGCACAGTATTTACAAGCGAGTGGGGTTTTCAGGTTTCAGTCTGTAATGCAAATACATTCAGCATCACTAAGGCTGGTTGCCCTTGCTGGAATGTAGGCAGCCACCCAGGTTACACATGGTGGTGGTCTGAAAAAGCAGTTTGGACATGTGCATTTAAAAAAATCAAAAAAGTGGTTTCATAATGTGTCAGTCTGTAAAAGTGATTTTCACTTGCCAAAAAAAAAGAGCAGTAAGTGTGCTTTCAAATTGGCAAAGAAATTTCGTTTTGGGACTAATGTGAAAACATGACTCTGTGTGGAAATAGGAATTACAGGCAGAGATTTATTGCGTTTTTTTCTGGTGATTTCACAGCTGCATTAGTAGGAAAAAGGGGGAGCGATTTTTGGGGGGAAGAAGCAGACTCTTAGCACACACCCATCTGCTTGCCATGTATAATCATGCACAGTATTTACAAGCGAGTGGGGTTTTCAGGTTTCAGTCTGTAATGCAAATACATTCAGCATCACTAAGGCTGGTTGCCCTTGCTGGAATGTAGGCAGCCACCCAGGTTACAAATGGTGGTGGTCTGAAAAAGCAGTTTGGACATGTGCATTTAAAAAAATCAAAAAAGTGGATTCATAATGTGTCAGTCTGTAAAAGTGATTTTCACTTGCCAAAAAAAAAGAGCAGTAAGTGTGCATTTAAATTGGCAAAGAAATTTCGTTTTGGGACTAATGTGAAAACATGACTCTGTGTGGAAATAGGAATTACAGGCAGAGATTTATTGCGTTTTTTTCTGGTGATTTCACAGTTGCATTAGTAGGAAAAAGGGGGAGCGATTTTTGGGGGGAAGAAGCAGACTCTTAGCACACACCCATCTGCTTGCCATGTATAATCATGCACAGTATTTACAAGCGAGTGGGGTTTTCAGGTTTCAGTCTGTAATGCAAATACATTCAGCATCACTAAGGCTGGTTGCCCTTGAAGGAGTGTAGGCAGTCACTAAGGATACACATGGTGGTGGTCTGAAAAAGCAGTCTGGTCATGGGCTTTTTAAAAAAACTGAAAAGTCGTTTCATAATGTGTTAGTCTGTAAAAGTGATTTTAACTTGCGAAAAAAAAAGAGCAGTAAGTGTGCATTCAAATTGGCAAAGAAATTTCGTTTTGGGACTAATGTGAAAACATGACTCTGTGTGGAAATAGGAATTACAGGCAGAGATTTATTGCGTTTTGCTCTGGTGATTTCACAGTTGCATTAGTAGGAAAAAGGGGGAGCGATTTTTTGGGGGAAGAAGCAGACTCTTAGCACACACCCAGCTCCTTTCCATGTATAATCATGCACAGTATTTAGAAGCGAGTGGGCTTTTCAGGTTTCAGTCTGTAATGCAAATACATTCAGCATCACTAAGGCTGGTTGCCCTTGCTGGAATGTAGGCAGCCACCCAGGTTACACATGGTGGTGGTCTGAAAAAGCAGTTTGGACATGGGCTTTTTAAAAAAACTGAAAAGTGGTTTCATAATGTGTCAGTCTGTAAAAGTGATTTTTACTTGCCAAAAAAAAAGAGTAGTAAGTGTGTATTCAAATTGGCAAAGAAATTTCGTTTTGGGACTAATGTGAAAACATGACTCTGTGTGCAAATAGGAGATACAGGCAGAGATTTATTGCGTTTTGCTCTGGTGATTTCACAGTTGCATTAGTAGGAAAAAGGGGGAGCGATTTTTTTGGTGCAGAAGCAGACTCTTAGCACACACCCAGCTCCTTTCCATGTACAATCATGCACAGTATTTAGAAGCGAGTGGGGTTTTGAGGTTTCAGTCTGTAATGCAAATACATTCAGCATCACTAAGGCTGGTTGCCCTTGCTGGAGTGTAGCAGTCTGGACATGGGCTTTTTAAAAAATCTGAAAAGTGGTTTCATAATGTGTCAGTCTGTAAAAGTGATTTTCACTTGCCCAAAAAAAAGAGCAGTAAGTGTGCATTCAAATTGGCAAAGAAATTTCGTTTTGTGACTATTGTGAAAAGAAATGTAGTAATATATTTAAATAAAATAAAGGACATTTTTTTTTAGTTTTTTTCAGGTATTGCTGAAGAGCAGTGAACAAAATTTAAGATGCCTACAAAATCCAGAGTTCAAAAAACGCTAAAAAAAAAACTATATTTGAAGACAACTAGAGGACCAAAGTTAGTAGAAGATGCTGATGTTGGGAGGAAGAAAAAATCTTCTGGTAAGCAAACAAAAGATTTTCTAAGGAACATATTCAAAAAAAGGAAAAATGTACAAAATGTCTGTACTGGAAAGAATGATTTCAATCGAAAAGGACAGGAAAAAATTGAGAATTTAGTTAATGCAAATATACCTTCTGCAACTAAAAAGATAAACTTAAACAGAAAAACAGCGTTTAAAGAGATACGTAGAAAAATGTTTCAGAGGAGAGTTATGTCCAATTTGATAAAGGATGTGAAGAAATATAAGCAAAAGGCAAAGTTTTATAAGAGAAAAAAAGAAATTGAAGCCATTGCAGCAAAGGCATTAGAATTAAAAAGGAAACTATTCATATTAATTTTGAATAGGATGCGTACATTAGACAAAATGGTTAATGTACTGAAATCACATAGCAAAAGGAAAAGAGTAGTGAACAGAACAAACTTTTGTAAAGTGTTTTTAGGAAAGTGGATGCATAGTTCAAGTAGTGAACCTTTTTTTAATGAAGAGAGCTATTTTCAAAGTAATAGTTTGCTGCATGCAGTTGACACCAGAGGTCGTTCATACGAAGTAAAAAATGGTTGCATAATGGAGAAGGAGATAATGGTTCCAAGAGATGAGGTACAAGTGATGGCAGATGAGGCAATGGGGAGACGTCCTAAAGCCCCAGTGTACACTTGGAATTGTAGTAGTATTTGCACTGTGCGTCAGGAATCTATTGACAAATTTCGAGAGTTTCTAAAAGAATATAGTAAAAAAAGTATAAAACAGAAGATTAAGGTGCTTCAAAGTCTGGATCCATGCAGAGTGAGAGAGAATACTGGTTTGCAGGGTCATTCTCTGGCTTGTCTATCTAGAAAAGTGTGTAATAGTGTTTTCCATCATTTTAGGATGCTGGCTGTTCATCATACTGAAATGAGAAAGTTTGTGAGACGGTTGTATTTTGCCAAAAGTCCAGCAATAAAGTTGAATGAATTGAATAGGGCTCTGTTCCGAGGAACGGTATCAGATGTAGAGAAGGTTGTTGATGAAATTCAGTTTTGTTACTTTGGTCCTGAACAAAACAGTGCAGAGAAGGATACACTAAATGAGGAAGAAGTGGAAGAGAATGTAGAACCCTCTGTAAGTTACACATTTAATGATCACATAACAAAATTTGCAATTGTCTCTAATGAAAGACCAAATTTTACTTGTATTTGTTGCCGCAGAACTCATTATAGAAAACAAACTAGGAATGTTGATCTCTGCAGAAAGAGTGAAAATGAAGATAATTATAAGTGGAAGGATTTTGCCACATATATATTTCTAGAAAATTGTTTTGAATTGGGTGAAGATCAGCGTATTTGTAAATACTGTGACAACAAGTTAGAGGAAAATAGAATGCCGACCAGAGCTGTACATAATAATTTAGAATTGGATGCTATTCCTGCTGAACTTTCTGAATTAAATACATATGAGTCTATACTCATTCAATGTGTTCATCCGTTCCAGACCATAGTACGTATGGAGCCCAAAACTGGTAAATTACCTCCTTCAGATTTACTGAGAGGTTTAAAAGGTAGAGTGGTGTATTTGCCCTTGGATTTGAAAAAAAATATGGAAACTATTGATGCGGATACTTTGGAAACTGAACCATTAATTATTCTGGTTAATGGTGTACCTACAAAGAATAAGAAGATTTGGCAGGAGCTGGTAGATGTACGGAAAGTACAAAAAGCAAATTTGTATTTGAAAAGGAATAACAAATGGTATGAATCAATTTATATAGAAGAAGAAGAAGAAGAAGATTTACAAGAAGACACAGAAACACCAACTGGACAAATTGAAAAAGTGGACAAGTCAAAGGAAGAAGAAATTTATGAACATTTTAGCATACATCCTCTTCATTCAAAAGAAGTTATGGGAGACAATATTGATCTCTTTCAGATGAAGAAAGCAAAAGGAACTCCAGTGAGTGTATGGGAGGAGAGCTTGGAAGCTCGATGTTTTCCCCAGCTGTTTCCTAAAGGAAAAGGAGGACGATACGATGAACGTCCAGAACAGATTCCAGCTTCTGAGTATCGGACTACAAGACTATATGCTGAAGATCCCAGATTTCGACAAAGTATTCCTTATTTGTTCCATCTTTTATTTGAAAGCGACTTGTCTGCACTGTCTTATGCAGTAAATCACATTTTAAAAAGTGGAGTACATTTACAAAATGTGTCTGCTAAGGATTTAATGGAGAAAGTGCAGCACCGAGATGATCATTTGGAAACTCAACTGATCAATCTGATGGCTTGTCAGCGTGGGACAAATGAATATTGGTACCGACGCCATGGTGAATTAAAATGCATGTTGTGGAATTTAGGAACACCAACATGGTTTGTTACCCTAAGCTGTGCCGAGTACGCTTGGGATGATTTACTGGATTTTCTACAAGAGGCAAATTCAAACATTAAAAACATCGAATACAAGACACCAGGAGAACTGTGCTCATTGGATCCGGTTAATGTTTGCAGATATTTCAATCATAGATTTGAAAAGAGTACCAGGCAAGAGGTGCTCCTCATATTCATATGCTGTTGTGGATCAAGGATGCCCCAAAGTTTGGAACAGATACTGATGAAGCAGTGTTATCTTACATTGAAGAATATGCAACATGTGCTATACCAAAAAGCACAGAAGAGAAAAAGTTAAAGGAGCAAGTTTTACATTTCCAAAGTCATCGGTGTGGAAAATACTGTCGACGGAAATACAAGAGCAAAGATAAATACTACACTAAATGTCGTTTTGGATTTCCAAGACCTGTTCTTTCAAATGGAAGAGTCAACAGTTTTATGTCAGCTGTGAGACATACTATCACAAGAAAATCACCTAAGAATACCTACAACCTAAAAAGAAAAGAAGAATCAAAAAATATAAATGACTACAACCCAGTCATTTTATCCATGTGGAACACTAACATGGATATACAGTATGTTGCTGACAATTCCATTGCTGTTGCTCGATATGTAACGTCTTACATTACAAAATCAGAAAAAACAGAATTGAAGGAAATGTGGGAAGAGATTTCTCACGAGAAGACTGTCAGTAAGAAGCTGTACAGTTTCAGTTTGAAGATGTTATCGCATCGAGAAATTGGATCCTACGAATGTTCAGATAGGTTATCTTCTGCAAGTCTCTACTCGAAGTCAAGAAGAATAATTTGGGCAAGTTTAGGCCTTGCAGCAATGAGAAATCGGGTACTGAAATCTGTAGGAGAAATTGAATATTTGGCCGAGAATGACCCAGAAAGTACAGATATTTTGAAATCAAACATGTTGGACACTTATTATCCCAAGAGAAGTCATCATCTGGAGAACATGTGTCTCTATGAAGTGCTGCAGAACTACATTTATTCACGGAAAGCCGCAGAAGACATCAACAATGGAAAATATAAAGTCGTTGGTGAAGAAGGATGTTTGGTGAAGCAAACAAAAGGAAGTTTGATAAATCACCGGAAGCTGAGTTGTGACACTACTGACAAGAAGGAATTTTACTACTTGGCTCTTTTACAGTTGTTTAAACCATGGCGTACAGAGGATGAACTACTGGGAGAATTTCAAAGCTATGAAGATTCTTTTAATGCTTGCAAAGACAGCATACAATGCAGTACATACTCAACTTATCTGCAAATGTTAAATGAAGAAATTGAACAGGAAACTACAATTGCAGCAGAAATAGCTAGAGACAGTTCTCAGGACAGCCAAAGTTCAGGAACACTCAGTCAAGATCCCCTAGGACAACCAATCGTTGAAAATGAAGCATCAATAACCATGAATGAAGTGGAAACGGCTATGAATCAAGCTCAAGAAGAATTTATAGACTTAGAAAATTTGGAAAGACAACTGAATCAAGAGCAGCAACAAATTTATGAAGAGATCAAAAACAAAATTGATCACGGATTTCTACATGAAAAAAAAGAGTGCTCATGCACATCATTTCATCCAATCAGGATGTATGTAAGCGGACAAGCTGGAACTGGAAAAAGTTTCCTAATAAAAGTCATCAGAAGCTACCTACAGCAAAAAACGGATTCTACTTTGTCTTGTGTGGTTACTGCTCCAACTGGGTTAGCAGCATATAACATAAAAGGAATCACTTTACATCGTTTGCTAATGTTACCAGTGGAGCATGAGAACAAAATACAATACAACAAGCTAACTGGAGAAGCATCCTTGGAAGTTTCAAGAGTATTGAAGAAGATGCAAGTTCTCATAATTGATGAGGTGAGCATGGTATCAAACTTAATGCTTGCCTTTGTGCATTTAAGAATGCAGCAAATTCTAAAGACAGACTATGACATGTTATTTGGTGGAAAACACGTCATAGTTTTTGGAGATCTTTTGCAACTTACTCCAGTTAAAGGACAACCAGTGTTTAATACTGTCACACATGAAGACACGAAGAAGTCATTGGGAAGCATCGGAAATACAAATATTTGGTCCTTCTTTGAGTACAAGGAACTTACTACTAATATGAGGCAAGCAAGCGATGAAGAATATGGAAGTATTCTGAAAGATATCAGAATTGGACTACTCACAGAAGTTGGCAAAAAAGAATTACAGAGTCGGCTGCTACATAATTTATTTCCAAAGGAAGAAATAGTTGCAGAGAAAATATACAAGAATATTGCAGAAAACAAAAGTGTCATCTGCTTAATGCCAACTCTACGTGAATGCTCAATATTTAATGAGGAGCTCAGGAAATTGGAAGCAGTGGACAAAATTGAGGATGGAAGAATTACTGTCACAGTAACAGGCAAACTGAAAAATAAATTGGACTCACTAGAGAAGAACATCTCCAAAACAGCTGGATTAGAAAAAAATCTATATGTTTGCATGAACTGTAGAGTATTTTTAAGAAGAAATTTGGATGTTGAAAAAGGTTTAGTTAATGGAGCTATGGGAAGAGTTGTGGGTTTTATTAATTATCAGAAAAAAGAAGGAATTGAATGTTTAAAAATAAAATTTGATCAGATAGAAGAAGTTAAAGATATTTGTCGTTGTACAGTTCGTTTCATGCTTGTGAAAGACTTATATGTACTTAGGAAGCAGTTTCCGTTTTCTCTAGCATATGCTGTAACTATTCACAAGTCTCAAGGATTGACTGTAGATTGTGCATTTGTGAACATTGGTTCAACTGTGTTCAAAGAAGGTATGGCATATGTTGCTTTGTCACGAGTGAAAACATTATCAGGTTTATTCATGATAGACTTTGATGATTCAAAAGTTAGTGCTGATACAAACTGTGAAAAGGAGTATAATAGATTAAGAAGAATCTATGCTCCTCATTTAGGTCAGTATCCTGTGTTGGAGAAACGTGTAGTTTCTCGTAAAAGGAGAAATGAGAATATCTGTAATGAAGATGTAGAGAAGAGGAAAAAAAAGAGGAGTGATGTAATTGCAAGCAAAAAGAAAAAGGAAAATGAAGAACAGGTTGTAGGATGTCATTTTGAAAATAGCTCTGGTGTCAACTGCTATGCAAATGTAGTGCTGAATGTTGCATTTTATCTGGAAAGTTTGCAAGAGCAGATAATAGTAAATCAGGGAAGAAGATTCTGTTCAGAGCTGAGTCTCCTTTTTCAAAAGCTGAGTAAAGATAAAACTCAAATAGAAAGTGCTACTGAAATTAGAAAACTTTTAGATGTATGTTCAGGACGAACACAGTTTTCTCAAAATGAACAGCAAGATGCACACAAATTTTTGATGTATTTTCTTCAGGTAGTGGAAGAAGAAGGAGTTCCCATTGAAATTTTTTTTGGTCTCTCTTATAAATGGGAACATAGTTGTGAAAATTGTTATAATATATGTGGCTCTAATGTTGATAATGAAAGGTTTATTTATTTGACATTGCCAGAGAGTAAAACAGTCACTTTTGCAAAATTAGTTAAAGATGCTAATCATAGCATGAAATGTGGTGAGTGTAAATCTGACATGTTTTCAACATTAATTTTAAAGGAATACGGACAGTATGTAATTTTAATGATGCAACGATGTAGAGCTGATGGTTCAAAATTGGATACTTTAATAAAGAAGTTTACAGGACAGCAATTATCAATTTCAGGAAAAACTTTTGTAACTGTTGCAATAATTTTCCCTGATGGACCTACTGTTACTTCTGGACATTACACAGTTTATCTTAAATGTGAAAAAGGTTGGACACTGTGTAATGATTCCCAATTGATTTTCAAACAACGTTTGCCTTTTGATTTAGCAAATTCCTATCTAATCTTCCTGAAACCTAAATTTTAGAGAGATTTGGCAAGATCTGGACAAAATAATTTTACCATTTTACTGGATTACCATTGCAATTTTGTAAAAAAAAGATTTTTTAAATTATCATTTGGCCTAATGGAAAGATAACCAATTGTAATGTGGACTTTTTTAATTTTTAATGAAACTTTCAAAAACCAATAATTTAGAGATAATCGGTAACATCTGCACAATTTAAATTTTGGAATGTTATTGGACTGCCATTGGAAATTTTTTCAAAAATGATTTAAAAAATTACTATTTGGCCATGCGGAAAAGTAACCAATTCTATTGTGGACTTAATAAATTATTCAAAAAATTTTCGTGAACCAAAATGTTACAGAGAATCGGTGAGATCTGGACAAATTAAACTTTAGAATTTTATTGGATTACCGTTGGAAATTTATTCCCAAAAATTTTTTAAAATTACTATTTGGCCTAAAGGAAATGGAATCAGATGTATTGTGGAGTTATTTGAGATATAATATTGTGATTATACTTCTGAAACAAACATATCAGACGGTATTTTAAAGAAATAAGTATTGGTATAAGATGATATTTTTTTAGAATATTATGCATTTCTATAATGTTAAGTTTAAGTAAAAAGAGATTCTGGGCTTTTTTAATACAATCTTTGTGATTGTTATTTTTTTTTTCCCGCTGTAAAATGATGAATGCAATTGCTTTCACAATTTATAGTGAAATGCAATATATTCTGAAAACAGCAAAAATAAGGCAAACATATTTTTTGAAAAATATGTAAATATGTGTACTGTATTATAAAATGTTTTAAAAATATTAATACTTTTTTCTTTTTTTTCAGATTGATATAGAAAAATTTCAAAAACTAGAACCATTTTTAAAGCTATTTTTTAAAAAAACAAATGAATAAATATTTTTTTGAGTGGGTATGGTAAGTCAATAATAATAATTGTAGTCTCTCAAGGACCTTGTAATGTGATAATTGATTTTTAGTGTTTTTTTTTTTTTTTTTTTTTAAAAAGTACGCGTACCGTACGCGTACGGTAAAAAAAAAATAAAAAAAAGTTTTTAAAAACATATGTAAAAAAAAGATGAAAGATAAGGTTGGCTCTTAAAAGAACCGTTGTGTTCATGCAGGGACAGAGGAAAGAAAGAATGGGAAAATTATTCAAAGCGACAAGTGTGCTGATCTATTTTGTTGTTCACTAGGGTCTCTGGTCTCCCTATGACAAATTAGATCTTGACAAAAGGCGCATCGAATATCAACCCTCCGAAATCGAGGGTTCATTTCCAGAGGGCCAGCAAAAGGAGATGCTCCCCCCACAGATGAAGGGCTCACCTGACCTGCAGAAGAAGGAGTCAGCTCTGCAGATGATGGTCCAGGCTGAGCTGCTGTGGATGTACTTGCTTGTCTTTCTGAAGAGTTACCTCCAAAAAGATGACCATGTGTCCTTCTGTGTACATCCTTGAGGTGTCTCTTCATGGTATGATTCCCAAAGGAATACTTCCTGTCAGGATTACCTCTTGAAAGTACACGCTGACACAGCTTGCAAGTTACTATGGGTGCATTCACCTTTTGCTGGCCTTCAGGAAAAGTAAAATAATCCCATACATAAGAGGGCTTTTGTTTCCTCGCTCTCTGCCTCAAGGTAGTGCTGCTAGTGCTAGCCTCACTCTCAGAAGAGTTCTGCTGTTCTGCCATCGTATCACAAAGACAACCCAGCTCCTTCTCCTAAGGGATCACAAGCAGAAATGAGAGGAATGGGTGTGGTGTAGGAGAGTACTAGAACTGAAAGTAGTTTCAACCAATCAAAAGTTGTGTTTCATGATCACATGACCTACCGTACGCTTACGGTACGCTTACGGTACGCTTACGGCAAAACTACGCATGCGCGAAAAAAAGACACGCTCACGCGCACATGCGCATAACAGTCACTACCCGACACTTCCGCGTAACGTGCGCGTGTAGCGTACGCGCGCACGCGTCCCACGCGGAGTACGCGTGGCTACGCAAATTGCGTAACTATACGCAAGCAGCGTAGAAAAATTACGGGCGTTGCGTAAACCGTACGCTTACCGTAAGCTTACGGTACGCGTACTAAAAAAAAAAAAAAAAAAAGAAAAAAAGGAATGCAAATAAATTTTACATGTTTATTTTAAAAAATATATTAAAAAAAAACATATTAAAGAATTTTAAAAATTTAACCATAGTCTTTATAAAAGGTAAGAAAATTAAAATTAAAATATGTTAAAAAAAATAGAAGAAAAAAAAAAAATAACATTTAAAAAACCTTGCAAATTCACTGAAAAAACCATGGGTTTCACACACGTTATAGTTAGGAATTAGCATTTAAAAAACCTTAGAAATTCAGTGAAAAAACCATAGGTTTCACACACGTTATAGTTAGGATTTAGCATTTAAAAAACCTTAGAAATTCAGTGAAAAAACCATAGGTTTCACACATGTTATAGTTAGCTGGACATTTTACTCGTAAAAAACCAATGAAATTCCCCCGTTATAGTTAGTTCAGCTAACTATAACTCGCGCGCCCGCAATGCACTGCTGATGACGTCACAAATTACATCACTCATGACATGGTCAGTGACATCACTCATGACATCACTGATGACATCTCAAATGACATCACTGAGTCTTAAAACCTTCTATTAACTGCAATGCTTTTTAATGAGGTGCTATCATGTATATTGGTCCCAAGATGGCTGCCAACACTTCTTGGATGAAGTGCTGACAGCCAATCAGATCTCACAATGAGATGTGTGGTTAGGCTCCGCCCAGATATGTATATGATTTTACTTTTGATTTTCTCAGGAACTACTGAACGGATTTACACCATATATGCAAAAGGCACATGCCTGACCTGAGGACTGCCTCTTTGCCAAATTTCAAGTAATTCTGTTCAGCCGTTCTGGCTGTAGCTGTGTCTAAAGGTCCTATGGAAAAATGCATGGGGAAAACGCGTTTTGGGACCCCCCTTTTTTCTCGGCCCCCGCTTGACAAATCACCCCGAGACTTTCAGGGTAAGAGCTGAACGGAGCATCTCATTAGTTTTGAAAATTTCGCGAGGATTCGTCAACCGGCGCCAAAGTTATTCAAAATAGAATTTTGAGATTTCCTATGGAAACTAGGTTGTAACTATAACTATCTACTGGCGACCGCCAGTAGATAATATATATATATATATATATATATATATATATATATATATATATATATATATATTATCTACTGGCGGACGCCAGTAGATAGTTATAGTTAGGACCACGTTTCCATAGGAAATCCGCAACATTCTATTTTGAATAACTTTGGCGCCGGTTGACGAATCCTCGCGAATTTTTCAAAATAGGTGGGGCGCTACGCTCCGCTCCTACCCTGAAAGTCTCGGGGGATTCGTCAAGCGGGGGCTGAGATAAAAGGGGGGTCCCAAAACGCGTTTTTCCCATGCATTTTTCCATAGGACCTTTAGAAACAGCTACAGCCCGAACGGCTGAACAGAATTACTTGAAATTTGGCAGAGAGGTAGTCCTCAGGTCAAGGAAGTGCCTTTTGTAGGTTCGGTGTAAATCTGTTCAGTAGATTCTGAGAAAATAGCCTTTAAATCAATATATATATCTGAGCCAGCTTACGGTGCGCTTACGGTGCGCTTACCGTACGCGTACGGTGACGTGCGCGAGCGCGATTCTGATTGGCCCTTAGATCTTAGTAAACATTCGAATCGGTCGAAACCAGGAAGCGGCGGCCGCCATTTTCTCTCTCGCACTCTGACAGGGGGTTGAAAAACAAAGCCCCAAAACATGTAAAGGGGCTGTTTTGTCAGCTCCCAAACACCTAGCCATGTCCAGGGAGTCCCCAACGATCCCCCAAGGGAAAAAAGGCAATTTTAATTTTTGGCGAACGGTAATAAATTAAAAAAAAATTTAAAAAAAATATCCACATTCTCCCCAACCCGTGTGCAAAAGGTGCCCGAAGGTCACCTTTTGTGCACGGCTTATTACACATAAAACTAAGACATATTTTACCTATCACAGCGATGCTCATCATATTTCCTCCATGTGCGCACGGTGCGCGAAGCGCATCGTGCGTTCATGGCCCATGTAGCGTAACGTGGGCACGTGGGCTTCGCGCACCGCGTGCTCACTGTGCGCGCACGGTGCGCGAAGCGCACCGTGCGCGCACGGAACGAACTGCGTTAAGTGGGCGCGCACGCCACAAATGGCGTAAAGTAACTTAGCATTTAAAAAAACGTACAAATTCACTGAAAAAACCATAGGTTTCACACACGTTATAGTTAGGAATTAGCATTTAAAAAACCTTGCAAATTCACTGAAAAAACCATAGGTTTCACACATGTTATAGTTAGCTGGACATTTTACTGATAAAAAACCAATGAAATTCCCCCGTTATAGTTACTGTAGGCAACTATAACTCACGCGACCGTAATCCTCTGCTGATGACATATGTGTCTTTATGAAAAAAAAATATTTGTAATATATGTATAGCTAAAATTTAATGGAAGAAGACATGGGCAAATAAGTGTCTAAATGCAGAATTAGCATCAGCAGAGGATTACGGTCGCGTGAGTTATAGTTGCCTACAGTAACTATAACGGGGGAATTTCATTGGTTTTTTATCAGTAAAATGTCCAGCTAACTATAACATGTGTGAAACCTATGGTTTTTTCAGTGAATATATATATATATATATACAAAAAAGATGCACTCCTGTCGGAAAGCGTAGCCCTTCGAGGGGTGGCACAGCGCAGGTGGAGTAAACCGGTGATAATTTTTCTTGCAAAACGGAGTTCCAACTGTGCTCTCAGGTCAAAGAAAAGACACCACACCGCTCCAAGATACTTCAAGGGGGTTTATTACTTCATAAACCCAACGTGACGCGTTTCACCCTCAACGGGCTTGCTCACACACCGTTATGCTACCGGACCATCGTTAACATACATTATTCGTACAATCATGGACATGAAAAGGGGACTGTTTCAAAGGTTTTACAGCACCATATTGGAAAAGTAAAATTGTCTCTGATAGCAGTACTTAATGTGCGCCATTGCAGAATAGTAAGAGATGACATATATCGTAGCAGACAAACTTTACAGTCCACTGTTATTTAATAAAACAACGGTAAATCCCTCCTAGTGGGCTTGGTACTGAAACGTTGCTACATGGCTCATGCCTACATGTTTCAATAAACATTAGAAGCACCCCCGGGACTCGTGTCGTGCAGTGTGATTAATTGTCCCCACTTAATCCATAAGCTTTAATTGCGTTTCGCGGTCTGGTGTCGCGTGTCATACTCCCATAGTGAGTATAGTATTAAATGGCTTGGAGCGCAAAAGGTGTGTAGCCTAGTGTATGCTTAATATTGACAGGGACATGTTAGGTTCACCTGTATGCGTTCTGTATTGCACCTCAATGGTCAAAACATACTCCCATAGTGGGTACAGCCTTAGTTAGTGCCAGTGTCAGTAACATATGGGTGGGTATTACCGGGTCGTTTGGCTATTGTACACTTCCAACCACCTGTGAGTTTAATCTCATGTTGCTAAGTGTCCTTGTGTATTAATAATCTATTGCGAGATCTCTTGGATCGTGGATCCTACTAATGCATTAATGGAAGCAAGAAAATAAACTGCCTGTCAAAATTGCCCCGTCCAAACGTACCAAACTCCATACACTGGTCTCTATTTAGTCCAGATGTAAAAGATACATTAAATTGTATTGCATTACATTGGTCTACTGGTGCATCCTTAACCAAAATCAAACCAGATTCAAATGTGCCTGAATCATAAAATTAAAATTGAATTGATCTTATCTGTCCACTGGAGAGCAGCATTGGAAGAAAAGGGTAGGGATCCTGTGTCGCGGGCCCGAGACATAGTCCCTTCCTTTCTTCCTGTAAAAGAGAAACACAAGGTCAGCTTAATCAAACTGCAATAGACATTCTACAAACAGTCAGAGTGTAAATCATTCATTATAATAACAGTTCATCGTTGTCCTTTCTGGGCCTCTATACATTCCCCCTCATAGTCCACCCTCCTAAGAGTATCCCACCTGTTCTCAATTGTGATCATGTTTACGACCTGTCTACGGATGGAATCTGCTGTCACTTTAATCGCCATATAAGTGTATGGCCATCTCCTCATCCATATTATGACCGTTAGGATATCTGGTCCCCATCCCAATTATGTGTCGTGATTCACGTTGTCTCAGTTTAAGAGTACTATCGCCTCCTCTCTTATTGGGTATTACTCGTTCAATAACATAGTAGGACAATTTGGTATAGTCCGAAAAATGTTTTGTTTCAAAATGACGAGCAATGGGGTACTGTTGGTCCTTATTCGTAATTGCCCTCATATGTTCGAGGACCCGTTTCTTTGCCATGTGTGTGGTGCTTCCTACGTAACTCAGTTGGCAAGGGCATTCAAGCACATAGACTACGTTAGTGCTGCTACAAGTGAGGAACTGTTTAATGTGAATCATACTGTTTGTACTGCTGTTCCAAAATTCCTTACGCAAGCGGCTGTTACCGCATGCCTTGCAGTGTCCACAGGGGTAGAAGCCTTGTAGATCAATGATAATGCTTCTTTCCTTACTGGGTAAATCACTGCGGACTAACAAATCTTTTAAGCTACGTCCTTTCCTGTAACTTATTAAGGGACGTGTAGGTATCATCTTGCCTATAACAGGATCTCCTTTAAGGAGATTACAATTCCGGGAGATCATTTTCTTAGTTTGATCTGAATGCCCGTTATATGTAAGAATCAACCTGGTTTCTGCGTTCTCATTGTCTTTTGGTGAGTTGGAATCAGGGGAGGGCTCCAGAATTGTACCTCTGTCAATTTCTTTGACCCTGTCCATGGCCTTTTTGAGTACCCACGTGGGATATCCTCTTTCTTTAAATCTTTGTATCATGATTATTTGTTCCTTTTGAAAGCCTTCCTCTGTGCTGCAGTTTCTCTTTGCTCGGAGCAATTCCCCGTAGGGGATGCTCCATTTGAGTGTGTTAGGGTGACTGCTTAGGGCATGGAGTAATGTGTTACCTGCTGTGGGTTTGCGAAACAAAATAGTTGTTAATTTGTTATTCACAATTTCTACACACGTGTCAAGGTACTCGACCTTCAAATTACTTGTAGTGTATGTGAGTGTTAGATTATTGTTATTCTGGTTGAGTCTGGTGATAAAGTTATGGACTTCTTGCTTGCTGCCTTTCCAGATCACAAACAAGTCGTCAATGTATCGTAGCCAGAGTTTGACTTTAGTGAAATCATGCTGTAGGCTAGTTTCCTTCCTGATGTCCTCCTCCCATGCTCCCATGAAGAGATTGGCAAAGCTCGGCGCGAAGCTGGTCCCCATCGCCGTACCGAGGGATTGTTTGTAAATCACATTGTCAAACATGAAGAAGTTATTCTTCAGACAATATTTGATGATTTCCAGTATCATCAGAGTGTGCTCTCTAAATCTAATGTGTCTGCGTTTGAGGAATCTTTCGCATGCTTCTATTCCTTGATCATGATTAATGATAGTATAGAGGGAATTGGCATCCATGGTTACCAGTAAGAAATCTTCTTCCCATGTTAAATCATATATTTTGGCCAAGAAATCCTTTGTGTCCTTGACATATGACGGGAGAGTGATTACAAACTCCCTGAGGAAGTGGTCCGCATAGCGCGATAGATTTTCCAAAACACATCCTCTGGAAGAAATAATGGGTCTACCTGGGGGATTGACCCTATTTTTATGTATTTTGGGAAGTAGGTACATCACAGGGAGGATAGGGTAATCTTTCTTCAGGGAACAAAATTCTTCCCATTCAATCAATCCCTTATCCTTCCATTCACCCAGTTTTTCCCAAATCTGTACAATGCTGTTATTGTAGTCTGCACGGTTAGATCTGGAGTATGTGCTAGTGTCACTCAGTTGTCTTATAGCTTCTGCTACGTACATTTCTCTAGACAGGATGACAATATTGCCCCCCTTATCGGCGGGTCGAATTACGATACTGTCATCTTCGGCTAGTTCTTGTATAGCCCTCCTTTGTGCAAGGGTGAGATTGTGTTTAAAAGTTTGCATTTTCTTGGCCCAGTTTTGTTGCCTAAATTTCAGAAGGTTCTGGCTCACCTGCTCCTGAAAAGTGTCAATATTGTCATGGCTCATTGTCGGTAAAAAAGTGGATTTTGGTTTGAAACCAGAAATGGTAGATGCATCGCACCTTATCTCCATTTCATTCAAAATTCGTTGAGCCTCAATATTGGCATCTCCATCACTTATATCGTTTTGTAATTCATGCATTGCGACCAACAGGTCAATATCCCCTATAGTTAATTCCTCTTCTGATACAGAACTCTCTTTTTGGGGCCTAGTTCTATTTCTTGTCGGTTTCAAAGTGTGCCATTTTTTATTATATATTTATATGTATATATATATATATATATATATATATATATATATATATATATATATGTAAATAATGGTGCACACTCCACTTAGCCATCAGCGATTAGTTGATGAATTTGCCATGTTCATGCAGAGCCACGGCTTAACATTAACATCAGTAAAACCTTTGCAATGAAACTTGGGAAAAGAGCCACACATTGTCACGATATTGTTATTGAGGGCTCTAAAATTCTGTTCACATCTACATTCTCATATTTAAGCATTTCATTCAATCAAGCTGAGAACTGGATGTGTGCAATTAAATCAAGGAGGCTCCAATGTGTCAAAACCATCATGGCCTTGCTGAATTTTGGAATTGATGACTATCTATAAGGCCAAATGCAGACCTGCTGCCACGTCCGGGACTGAACTTTGGGGATATGTGAATGCTGATATACTTCAACAGCAGAAAACGCATTCCTAAGGAATCTCCTTGCTGTCCCGAAAAGCAGGTCAACCTTTGTCTGCCACTCTGAACGAAGAATTCCTTGTTTAGCAGACGAGATCAAGATCCAGCCAGTCTTGCTCTGGCATAAAATCTGGTCCTCTGATCACACTACACTAAATCGCTCTATCATTGAAGACTATCTTAGATCTACTTCTGCACTTAAAATCCCCTGGCTCAAATTTGTGCATCATTTTATGGCAGACATTGGCCACCTTGAATTTTTTTACCTTCCTGAGCTCTTGATTACCATCCAAAGAAAAGTCCTTACATTGAAATGCCTATCACTACTTGAGGAATCGAGGCTATCCACAGAAATGATGAAATCTTCTGTTTTGAAGAACCAGATGATTCTGACTAGCCACCATATGCAATTCTATTAAGCTAACATGTATAATCCGTCTAATCGAATCGTGCTGACCCGGTTTCAGTTGGATATCTTCCATCATCTAACCAGCTTTCCTACTATAAATAACTGGTAGCCTGACCTTGTGTAATGCCCATGTGACGATATCTCCACGCAGAGTACCATGCATATTGTCCTTTTTTGTGAATATTATTCTGGTCTGAGAAAACACCTTATTAAACCTTAGTTATTACAACTAGGTTTTGCACAATGTCAACCAGCTTTTATGTATTTGCAAATGCTCCCGAACTTTATTTATATGTGCTGTATTTTTTGGGATGTTATAGATTGTAGGACGCAGCTGTAGGAACGTTATTGATTATGCAGGGGATGTATGTTTTTATTTATGTTTGTTTTTAGATTTGCGTTTTTATCCATTTTAACCTATTTTTAATCTTAATACTATTATATTTATATATCTTTACTATGTGATTACGAATAAAGCTTATCATGACAGGACTATATATATATATATATATATATATATATTCAATCAACAATGGTATCCCAGGATTGAGTTGCACTCGACACAGATGGAAAGGTTACCAGCCTTTAATAACAGGTGCGAACGGACTCCTTACAGCGAGAATGAAATGCAGCTTCCTCTGTGCCTGACGCGTTTCAGGTTTCCCCTTTCTCAAAGGCTGCCGGGAAGTACGTGCAAAGCGGGTAGGCACTCCCTCAATTAAATTCATAGTCACGCCTCTGATTAGCGAAATACTGGAATTGTGGGAGATGTAGTGTCCGTTCATTGCTTCATTTTAAATTATTGTGCACTTATTACTGCGTTCAGTTAAGGCCCAGAGTGGGCCCCCGTGAAGTTGTCCATTCCAAATCCTGCGCCTCTGCTCCACATCGAGGGTAGTGAATCCAACCTCGTGGCCCCCTTGAGATCCTGGGGTGGTGCAAAACTCGGCAGGAGGGCATCCGCCTATAGATTCAATCAACAATGGTATCCCAGGATTGAGTTGCACTCGACACAGATGGAAAGGTTACCAGCCTTTAATAACAGGTGCGAACGGACTCCTTACAGCGAGAATGAAATGCAGCTTCCTCTGTGCCTGACGCGTTTCAGGTTTCCCCTTTCTCAAAGGCTGCTGGGAAGTACGTGCAAAGCGGGTAGGCACTCCCTCACTTAAATTCATAGTCACGCCTCTGATTAGCGAAATACTGGAATTGTGGGAGATGTAGTGTCCGTTCATTGCTTCATTTTAAATTATTGTGCACTTATTACTGCGTTCAGTTAAGGCCCAGAGTGGGCCCCCGTGAAGTTGTCCATTCCAAATCCTGCGCCTCTGCTCCACATCGAGGGTAGTGAATCCAACCTCGTGGCCCCCTTGAGATCCTGGGGTGGTGCAAAACTCGGCAGGAGGGCATCCGCCTATAGATTCAATCAACAATGGTATCCCAGGATTGAGTTGCACTCGACACAGATGGAAAGGTTACCAGCCTTTAATAACAGGTGCGAACGGACTCCTTACAGCGAGAATGAAATGCAGCTTCCTCTGTGCCTGACGCGTTTCAGGTTTCCCCTTTCTCAAAGGCTGCCGGGAAGTACGTGCAAAGCGGGTAGGCACTCCCTCAATTAAATTCATAGTCACTCCTCTGATTAGCGAAATACTGGAATTGTGGGAGATGTAGTGTCCGTTCATTGCTTCATTTTAAATTATTGTGCACTTATTACTGCGTTCAGTTAAGGCCCAGAGTGGGCCCCCGTGAAGTTGTCCATTCCAAATCCTGCGCCTCTGCTCCACATCGAGGGTAGTGAATCCAACCTCGTGGCCCCCTTGAGATCCTGGGGTGGTGCAAAACTCGGCAGGAGGGCATCCGCCTATAGATTCAATCAACAATGGTATCCCAGGATTGAGTTGCACTCGACACAGATGGAAAGGTTACCAGCCTTTAAGAACAGGTGCGAACGGACTCCTTACAGCGAGAATGAAATGCAGCTTCCTCTGTGCCTGACGCGTTTCAGGTTTCCCCTTTCTCAAAGGCTGCCGGGAAGTACGTGCAAAGCGGGTAGGCACTCCCTCAATTAAATTCATAGTCACGCCTCTGATTAGCGAAATACTGGAATTGTGGGAGATGTAGTGTCCGTTCATTGCTTCATTTTAAATTATTGTGCACTTATTACTGCGTTCAGTTAAGGCCCAGAGTGGGCCCCCGTGAAGTTGTCCATTCCAAATCCTGCGCCTCTGCTCCACATCGAGGGTAGTGAATCCAACCTCGTGGCCCCCTTGAGATCCTGGGGTGGTGCAAAACTCGGCAGGAGGGCATCCGCCTATAGATTCAATCAACAATGGTATCCCAGGATTGAGTTGCACTCGACACAGATGGAAAGGTCCTGGGATACCATTGTTGATTGAATCGTAGATTTAAATTGTTGATTCCTAATTGCTCGATGAATTCCTTGGCTAGACTCTTTGAGCCGTTCCATATAAGGAACAGGTCATCTATATATCTGATCCATACTAGTATGTGATCAGTGTATTTCTGGAGATGCTGTGTCCATACCACTTGCTCTTCCCACCACCCCAGAAACAGGTTAGCTAGACTAGGGGCAAAGCAAGTACCCATTGCGGTACCAGACCGCTGTCGGTACAGTGATTTCTCAAAAAGGAAGATATTATTTTGGAGGCAGAAAAGCATCATTGTTTCTAGCATTCTGTTGTGCTCCCAATAATCAATGTTTCTACTTTTCAAAACGCGTCGTCCTGAATTAAGCTAGTGCACAAATAAAGTTAATTTGTGCTGTTTCCTGGTGTGCTGTCCCTTTTCTCTCTGGATTCATACTTTGAGGACAGGATCGTAATCATATATATATATATATATATATATATATATATATATATATATATATATATATATATATATATATATATATATATATACACATACATAACCAATAAAGGCATAAAGAAGTGCAACAGATCAAGCATTTCTCACTATTAAAACATAAGCATGGTTAAGGCATATTAAAAACATTCATGCCAAAGAGTAAAAGCATCTTTTTTGTAGAAACAGGTGGACAACGGGGAGGCGGGTGGGACAGTGAGGAATCCACATGCAGATACTGCATCCACCAGAAAAAGCGTTACTGAAGGTAAGTAACTTGCTCTTCTGATGGATAATTCTGACTGTTGATTCCTCACCTTTTGAATAGAATCCTCAAGCCATACCTCACCCGGAGGAGGGTGTCCACCTGACTAGACCAAAAAATCTTACAAAACAGATCGAGCAAAATGGCCATCCCTCCTAACCTCCGAATCCAATAATATTCAAATAATTTTTATTAAAAATTATATTGAAAATAATACTTGAAAAATACTTTTATTAATAAATTTAGACAAACACTTAAAGTAAAACGTTTATTTATAATTAATTTAAAGATATTTTATATTTTACAAATTACGCCGAAGTCGCTACCCCAGCGCGACTTTTCAAAATGGCTACCTTAATGCGCGCAGCCATCGTGTAGGGTGCGCGAAGGATGCACGTCTTCTGTATAATATTTTAAAAAAAAAAAAGAATGAATATAGTTTTCCTAACTAAAAATTATTCACAATTTTTGTGAATATATATATATGGTGGCGTTGGTGCTTTTTATATTTAAATAAATCATTGGATTCTTCACCGCACTCGGGGTCTGCTTCTGTTCTTCGAGGACAATCCTGTAATTTTGAAACGGAGTTTGGCTATATATATATATATATATATAGATATATATATTCACTGAAAAAACCATAGGTTTCAGGCACGTTATAGATGTCATCAGTGATGTCATGAGTGATCTCATTGACCATGTCATGAGTGATGTAATATGTGACATCATCAGCAGTGCATTGCGGGCGCGCGAGTTATAGTTAGCTGAACTAACTATAACGGGGGAATTTCAATGGTTTTGTACGAGTGAAAAGTCCAGCTAACTAGAACGCCCCTGAAACCTATTGTTATTTCAGTGAATTTCCAAGGTTTTTTTAAATGCTAAATCCTAACTATAACGTGCCTGAAACCTATGGTTTTTTCAGTGAATTTCAAAGGTTTTTTAAATGCTTATTTCTAACTATGCCTACAGAGATAGGACATGTGAAGAAAGAAGAAAAAACTCACAGAAAGAAAAAAAAGAAATGCAGAAAGACGCAACAGAAGTCCTCAAAGACGAAGAAAAGTGCAGGAAGAAGGATAACGTGCAGAAAGAACAAACAGAAGAGCAGAAAGAAGCCTTGTTGCAAAATCATCCTGTACCCTCAACTTTTTCAGACGGATACCGGTGGTAACTGAGTCTGACTAACCAGTCCTAGAGCCAGTGCTATGTTAAAAGACACTCAGAATACAGTGAAAACACCTACATACACTAGGGAACACTATGCGTTGGGGTCCCCCTGTGATCAGCATGACCTCCTCTGTAAGCCCCTAGTATATAATAGGGCAGGGGATTAAATCTACCTCTTAAAACGCGCCACAGGGCGTGTTTGCACACGTCACCTCAGGCCCCGTCCCCTCACTTCCCCACTGTGTAAACACGCCCTGTGGCCATTTTAAGTTGGGAGATTACGTCCCCTTGAATCCTGAGGGTCCCTAGGGTCCAACTAGACCACTAGGTACCTCCAGTAAGCGCCACAGGGCTGCGTTGCAGAGAGATGTAAAAAGGGGCACGGCCTGGACCACCTCTCTGCAACGCAGCGCAGTGGCGCTTACTGGAAGCACCTGGTGGGCTAGTTGGCCCCCAGGGTCCCTCAGGATTGAAGGGGAATTATTTCCCCAACTTAAAACGCGCCACAGGGCTTGTTTGCACACATTAACTCAGGCCCCGTCCCCTCCCTTCACCACTGTGTAAACACGGCCTGTGGCCGTTTTTAGTTGGGAGATTAAGTTCAATTGAATCCTGATGGTCCCTAGGGTCCAAATAGCCCACTAGGTACCTCCAGTAAGCGCCACAGAGCTGCGTTGCAGAGAGGTGTAACAAGTGGCACGGCCTGGACCACCTCTCTGCAATGCAGCTCAGTGGCGCTTACTGGAAGCACCTGGTGGGCTAATTGGCCCCCAGGGTCCCTCAGGATTGAAGGGGAATTATTTCCATCAACTTAAAACGCGCCACACGGCATGTTTGCACACGTCACCTCAGGACCCGTCCCCTCCCTTCACCACTGTGTAAACGCGCCCTGTGGCTGTTCTAAGTAGAGAGATTAAGTCCCCTTGAATCCTAAGGGTCCCTAGGGTCAAACTAGCCCACTAGGTACCTCCAGTAAGCGCCACAGAGCGGCGTTGCATAAAGGTGTAAAAAGGGGCGTGGCCTCAGAACACCTGTCTGCAACGCAGCTCCATGGCGCATACTGGAGAAATCTGTTGGGCTAGTTGGCCCTCAAGGACCCTCAGTATTGAAGGGGAATTAATTCCCCAACTTACAACTGGCCAGGGGGCGTGTTTGCAGAGTGCTATGTTACACCCAGCAGTATATAACACTGCGTCCACCTACCCTTTTCACGGGCATTACATTTTGCGATGGGGGTGGAGGGTCAGGGGGTGTTTCTGCCAAGTGAGCCCGGAGTCACAGTCACAAACGTCCTCTTCTTCCTGAATAAAAGTGAGATTATGCTGCATACTTGTTCATATTTTAAGTAGTTCGCACAGACACACATTTTAAAAACAATAAAGTTCCTAATACCCACCTTCTCTGAACAGTTAGCTTGCTGCCCCATCCACCTCCTCCCTATCCTCTGTTGTCTGAATCCATGGACTAGCCTCCTCCCTCCTGCTGTGCATGGTCTGATGTGCTGCCACTGCCCTCCATTTAGCATGATGTACCAGTCCACTCCTCCTGCCCTCCATTGCCCAATTCTATGGCCCATCATTGACCTCCTGCTTAGCCTCTGTGCTTAGCTTGCTGCCCCTATTCTCCTTCCCCCTGCCCTCCGATGTCTTTGTGCATGCCTCTGCTCTATCCTTTTTGCCCACCATGTTCCATGGACCTGCCACTCCTATCTACTCTGAGTGTTCTGTTGAGCTGCCACTCCCCTCCCACCTGCCTAGCATTGTCAGATGACTGTAACCTGTCCCTGCCACCTCCACCCTGCCTGTCCACATGCCATGCCCCTATCCCCTTCCTCCTGTCCTCCATAGTCCATTTTACTGCCACACCCTTCTGCCCTCCCTGGTCTGTTGTGCTGCAACTGCTCCTCCTGCCTGCCCCGCGCGGTCTGTTGTGATGCCCCTTTCCCTGAACTCTCTTGTCTGTGCCCAGGTCCTGACCCTCCCTTCTATCCTCCATGGTCCTTTGTGCATGCCCCTGCACCCTCCTTCTTGCCCATCATAGCCATTGTGCTGCCACTACCCCTCCCGCTTGCCATGCATGGTCATCTGTGCTGCCATGGCCCCTCCCACCTTCCCTCCATGGTCTGTGTGTATGCCATCATAGTCTCATTGTTGCTCTCCATGGTGTGTCTTGTTTCTAGTGCCCATCCTGCCTGACCTCCATGGTCATCTTGCTGCTCCTGCCCCCCCCCCCCCTTGCCCCCAGCCCTCTGTTTCCATGTGCAGACCCCTATTCCCTCCCTCCTGGCTTGTCTGTTCCATTGTAATGCCCCTGATCCGTCCCTCCTGCCCATTATGGTCTGTTATACTGCAGATTTCTCTCCTGTTTGTCCATTATCGTCAGCTAGCTACCATTGCCTCTTTCCCCTCTGTTCTCTGTTGTTCATGTGCACGATCATGTCCCCTCCCTATTGCTTTCTATGGATTGTTGTGCTGCACTCCCGTCCCGTATGCGCTGTGTGGTGTATTGGGCTGCTGCAAACCCTGATGCCTGCCCTGTAGGGTCAGTTTGGTGCACCTCTCCATGTCCCTCCTGTCCTCTGTTATCCGAGTCCATGTCCCTACCCCAATTCCTCCTGCCTACCATGATCCAATGTACCATACTTGCGAACATTTTGAACTTGGTTAGAGGGAGATTTTGAAAAAAACTGGGGTATTGATTTTCCCCTTAAGTTACATTGAAAAAGAGGAGATTGTAGATAGGAGACAGATCAAATAAAGCCCATTTGAGCTTAAAAACATTGGACGTTTCCTGGCTGAAACGGGTCTGTTGGCATGTATGGTTGTACTACCACTGCCTCTTCCTTCTGCCCACAAAGGTCTATTATATTGCCACAGCCTCTCTTGCCAGTCCTGTATTGTTGGTTTGTTGCCCCTGCCCCCCTTACCACTGCCCTCCATAGTCTGTTGTGCTGCCACTGCCCTTCCTGCCTGCCCAATGTGGTCAAATTGTTGCATCTGCACTCTCCTACCTGCCTTAAATTTTCAGAGTCCGTCCCCCTGGCCTCTGCCTCTCAACAGTATCCCAATGAACAACTAGATTGCTAACATTCTATATTTATTACAAAAGTGTGGAACGCCTGACGTCATCTTGATGTAATCAAAACTGTAATACCTAGAGTATTTCCTTTAGAAATTACATATATGAGAGGGTCTTATTTGCATCAAAATTATGGTTAGTGCTCTAAAAAACTAAAATGAGGACATATTTTCTGAGTTTTCAAATAGCGACAAAGAACTTTTAAATTATTTGTAATCTTTATGTTTTTTTATACAGTTGACCACTTGATTAAATGTTTCACCTAGGGGAAAGGATGTGGTGTTACTTCCAGAGCTGCAGACTTTGCAACTGGGGAACCAGGTTGGAGTTTCTGCTTCAGCTCAACATTCGGTGCTTCTGGTCAAATCACTTAATCTCCCCATGTCTACAACCAAAAATAATTTGATCTTGTGTGATGTAACCAATGCTCATGTAAAGTACTCCAATACCTGACAAGTCTGCACTATATAAACCTGCAAATACACAAAAAATAAGTGTTTTGCAAACTTCTGTCATTGGGCTACATGTGGGCTACATCTGGGTGATATTTGTGCTGCATTTGGGCTCTTTTGTCTCTGGTGGCCATCTTGGGAGATTTATTTGTTATGAAGTTTCCTAATTTCCTCATTTACTGCAGTCTCCTCAGTAGGAAATGCTTTCAGTTTCAGACATTTGCCATCAACTCTGAATGTTAGCACTCTAGTTGCTCATTAGATCACTGTAGTAATACTACTGCTCACCAGGGAAGTCTGCTGCTAGAATTAAAAGTGCATGTTTAAGACTGCATATCAGAATTTTTTTATGAAATAGAAGAGGATTTGAGAAGTCAAAATGTGCCCTAATTTTTCTTTCTGCAGAACTAATCATAATTTCTATGGCAAAATGAACCCCCTCATTTTGTTCCTTTGTAAATTAAATGTTTTAAGTGTTACCATTTTATTCCAATCAAGATGGCTTCAGGTGTGCCATACTTTTGTCATAAGTAAGACTGTTAGCGCTCTAGTTGTTCGTTAGAACACTCTGGGACATTCTGTCATTGGGCTATACTTGGGCTACATCTGGGTGATATCTGGGCAACATTTGGGCTCTTTTGTCTCTGGTGGCCATCTTGGGAGATTTATTTGTTATGAAGTTTCCTAATTTCCGCATTTACTGCAGTCTCCTCAGTAGGAAATACTTTCAGTTTTTTACTTTGGTTCGATCAAGAAGGCATTCAGATGTGTCACACATCTGCCATAAATTCTGAATGTTAGCACTCTAGTAGCTCATTAGATCACTGCAATAAAGCTACTGCTCACCAGGGAAGTCTGCTGCCGGTATTCAAAGTGCATGTTTCAGTCTGCATGTCAGAATTTTTTTATGAAATAGAAGAGGATTTGAGAAGTCAAAATGTGCCCTAATTTTTTTTTCTGCAGCACTAATCATAATTTCTATGGCAAAATGAACTCCCTCATTTTGTTCCTTTGTAAATTAAATGTTTTAAGTATTACCACTTTATTCCAATCAAGATGGCTTGAGGTGTGTCATACTTTTGTCATAAGTAAGACTGTTAGCGCTCTAGTTGTTCGTTAGAACACTCGGGGACATTCTGTCATTGGACTATACTTGGGCTACATCTGGGTGATATTTGGGCTCTTTTGTCTCTGGTGGCCAATTTGGGAGACTTATTTGTTATGATGTTTCCTAATTTCCTCATTTACTACAGTCTCCTCAGTAGGAAATGCTTTCAGTTTTTTACTTTGATTCCATCAAGAAGGCATTCAGATGTGTCACACATTTGTCATAAATTCAGAATGTTAGCACTCTAGTTGCTTATTAGATCACTGTAGTAAAACTACTGCTCACCAGGGAAGTCTGCTGCTGGTATTGAAAGTGCATGTTTCAGTCTGCATGTCAGAATTTTTTAATGAAATTGAAGAGGATTTGAGAAGTCACTCAAAATGTGCCCTAATTTTTCTTTCTGCAGCACTAATCATACTTTCTATGGCAAAATGAACCCCCTCATTTTGTTCCTTTTTAAATTAAATGTTTTAAGATTTACCACTTTATTCCAACCAAGATGGCTTCAGGTGTGCCATACGTTTGTCATAAGTAGGTCTGTTAGCGCTCTAGTTGTTCTTTAGAACACTCTGGGAAGCTGCAGTAGAACACAAAGTAATCAACTGACAGTCTCTGCCCTTGTTGGATGTACATGTTTTACTGAGAATGTCAGACTTCATTCTCACATGACTGAGAAAGATAATGTGAATTTACAGAAAATATACTCTCAGTTTAGCTTATAGATCACCTTCCAAACCTCGGTGGGAAAAGCATGAGAAAATAGTTTTCTCTCAAACATGATTCATGATGTCACAGCAGAAGGCTTTTTCACATGGTAAAATCACCTTAGAACACACCACAATTCCTAAAATGAGTATGGTACCATCAACAAATGATTTATAATGTAACTAAAGTCTTAAAACCTTCTATTAACTGCAATGCTTTTTAATAAGGTGCTATCATGTATATTGGTCCCAAGATGGCTGCCAACACTTCTTGGATGAAGTGCTGACAGCCAATCAGATCTTGCCTGAGTATTGCCTGAGTATTTGTATGGCTGCCTGAGTGTGTGTGTGGGTGGGAGGTATGTGACTCTGTGCATAGATGTGTGAGTGATTGATTCACTGGGTGAATGGGTTCAAGAGTGCATGTGGAAACAGCTGTATGGGTGGGTTAGTATGTGTATGGGTGTGTTGGTGAGTGAATGGATGTCTCAGTGGTACACGTGCAAGTAACTACATATGTAAAAGACAGTATATGTGAGTGATGGTGTATATAAAGAACTATATGTGAGAGTCAGTAATTGTGAGAGTGGCTGCATGGATGAGTGTGTATTTGTATCAGTGATTCTATAACAGAGTAATTATGTGTGAGTATCTGTATGAATAAGTGAGGTTGTGTCTGTATAACTGTATAGGTGAGTAAATGGAAGTATGATTGATTCTTTGCATGAATGACTAAGTGTGTGAGTAACTCTGGATATGTGGCAGTGTGTGAGTATTTGTATAGGTGTATGAGTGCATAGGATAGTGTTATATTGATGAGTGACTGCATGTATGAGTGACTGTATGGGTGAATGAGTGGATGTGTGTGTAGACCTAGGAATCAGTCAATGTGTATCTAGTAACTGGTATTGATGTGTCTATTTTTTTCGAAAATGGTAGTCTGTATTTTAGAGTGAGTGTATCAAAGGTTATATTCAGATGTGAGGAGGTGCATCAGATTTTCACGCGGATTATGTCATCAGTGATGTCATTTGAGTTGTCATCAGTGATGTCATGAATGATGTAATATGGGTCATCAGCAGTGCATTGTGGGGGCACGAGTTATAGTTAGCTGAACTAACTATAATGCCGGAATTTCTATGCTTTTGTACCAGTGAAATGTCCAGCTAACTATAACACCCCTGAAACCTATGTTTTTTTCAGTGAATTTCTAAGGTTTTTTAAATGCCAATTCCTAACTATAACGCCCCTGACACCTTTGGTTTTTTCAGTGAATTTCAAAGGTTTTTTGAATGCCAATTTCTAACTATAACGTGCATGAAACCTATGGTTTTTTCAGTGAATTTCAAAGGTTTTTTAAATGCTAATTCCTATCTATAACTTATCTCTGAAGATATCATGTTTAATGATTTTCATTGGATTTGTATATTTTTCAAATTCAGTTTGTCAATTTCATTAATTACGTTATTTTTAAAATACTTTTTTATCACCATTTTTTAAACTTATATTTTCAATTCTTTTAAAAATTAAAAAATATTATTTGAACTTAATGGGTTTTTCAAACATATTTTTTTAACTATATGTTCAAAACTTTATTTTATATATATTTTTTCAATGTTTTTGGATCTGCGCACCCTAAGCGCAGCGTTCTCGATCCCTATGCGATAGCATGGTAAGCGTTGGGTACGTGTTTAGTGCGCGATTGCAATGCGACCGGTACGCGACTCCCAGCCTATACGCAACACGTTTGATGTACGTAATGCGACGTTTACACGCTTCCGCGATGCATCATCTGCGTCTAAAGCGCAGTAGGTGCGCGGATCCCGCGAAATATTTAACATTTAAAAAAACATATATATATGTATTTCATGTGAATATTAATTGAAGACAAATTCTATACTAGTCTTAAAACTAATATATTTTCACATCTAATCCTATAATTTTTTTTAATTCAATTTTGCGGATACCCGCTGGGTGCGTGCTGCATAAGCGAAGGGTGCGCGGATCGCATGTGACCTGCAAAAAAAGATATTTGATCGGTTTATTACACTTCCTCTTCTAACTATTGAAAGACCCCACCCATTTCAATCATTCTTCTTTGACCTTCTTTAGAGCACCATCTCTTTGGAGAGAAGAAGAATTTTTAGACTAAGTTTACACTTAGCTCTAACTTTTTTCAACCAAAAATGGCTTTAGGGCAGCAGGCATCACCTGCATCACCTCATACTTCTGAGGATGAATTTTTGGCAGAGGCACCACGCAAAGAACATTTTTCTTCAGTGGTGTGGAAATGTTTTACTTTTCCCGCGGGGCAGAATAAGACCAATGCCACCTTGGTCACGTGCAAGATTTGCAAAAGAGTCCTGTCGCGAGGAGATCCTAACAAGAAATACTCGTGCGGCACGGCAAGTATGATGAAGCACATGAGGACCCTTCATCCAAACAATCTTGCACGAGAATAGTGCCGATGGATGAGAAACACTCCTGTTCCTGCGCCATCCACCTCATCGCAGCCGAGTACCTCAAGAGTGCATCCATCAGCCCAAACCTTGGACATCCGTCCTCAATTTCAAATTTTAAAAGTGCTCTGCACTAAGTGCAATGCGACTTTGTGCTATGGTGAGCAGTCGATCGATCTGATCTGCCACCGGCAAGAAAGTCACATTTGCTAGGTTTTTTTTGTTGTTTTTTTTTATTGTTCCCTGAAGTTCATTGTTTGGTTTCTCCTGTTTTGTTTTTTGGTTTTTTTTTTGCAGAAAAACCCAAAAAAATTTAAAAATTGTTCAGAAAACTCAAAAAAAATTATAAAAGAAGAAAGAAGAAAAAAAAAAGTTCTTGTAAGTACTAACTTTCCTGGTTTAAAAAAAGAGCTAAATTTCTTTGTTTGTGTTAGTTTAGATGAATGTATGTGTAGTACGTAATTGACTGAATGAATGCATTAGTAGCGTATCGTGAATGTATAAGTGCAGAACTATGAGGAAGTGCTGCAGCATCACACAGTAACCTCTTTAACTGCAGTGTGCTGTAGTACTTCTGAAGCACAGGGATGCAACATATGTACATAAATATATTGCAAATCTATGCTTCTGTCTGCACGGCTACTTAAACTGCAGCCATGTGGTGACAAAGGCACCCTTGCACCATAGTGGAAGGATATCTGTGTCATGTGCTGTTTGTTTTTCTACAGGAAGACACACCTTACTGCACAAAAACAATGAGAAAATGTATTTTTCTCCTTCAATGTAGGCTGAACATTTCAGCATGCATTGAAGATATAAAAATGTGGAGAAATTAAAACAATTCTCCTTGTTGTGCTTTCCTACACCAATTTTAGAATGGTGCACCATTCACACACATATCGAGATTTATGATTTCTGATAAATCTAGACACGTGTCTTGTTCTATGAGTATTAAGTGCAATCATGCACAACAACACTTATAGAACACCCTTTCAACACAAAGTGGTCTGCAGGATGAGGTTGTATTTACATGGAGTATAAAAAGTGCACAGAGTGCCTTTTCCTCTCTTTGTAAATATGAAAGAGTATCTTACACAATAACTATGTAACAAAAAGTGACATATTTCCAGTTTTAAAATTCCTTGCGAATGATAAAAGGTAAGCACAGAGTTTTGTCTGCAAAGATGTTCAAAGAAGAATGATTGAAATAATTGCAGTCCTTCAATAGCTAAAATAGGAAATATTATGAACCCCTCAAATCTCTTTTTTAGCAGGTCACATGATATCTGATTATGGTCAGATTTCAAAACTACAAAGGTATAAACAGAGTGTTTTTAGAAACATGTTTCAACTTTGTAGCTTCTTGCAGACCTCCTCATTCTGCATATTGAGACTTAGTTAAACTTACCTTCACAGTAATAGGAATAAAAAATGGTACACATTTTTTTCACATTTTCATTCAGAAAAGGAAAAAAAAATTATAACATGTAATAATACATTTTTTACAACACAGCATAATTTCCACAAAGTAATTTTTTTGCCTTTTTTGCTGTTCTCGGTATATATTAAGTTTCACTATAAATAGTGATTTCAATCGTACTCATCACTTAACAGCGGGCAAAAAACAAAACAATCTCAAAGATTGTTAAAAAAAAACAACATGCTATTCTCCAAAAAAAAACAAGATACAAATCACAGATATATAAAATGCATACAGCTAACAAAATGTTATAAGTTTAACTTACAAAAACTGTAAATGTTGTCACTTTAAAATATTCACCGAATCTAAGGATGAATTTTTGGAGGATGCACCACGCCCACAACGTTTTCCTTCAGTGATGTGGAAATTTTCTACCTTTCTTGAGGGGCAAACAAAGACTAATGCCACCTTCGTCACGCGCAAGATTTGCAAAAGAGTTCTGTTACGAGGGGATCCTAACAAAAAATACTCGTGCGGCACAGCAAGTATGATGAAACACCTAAGGAACCTTCATCCAAACAATCTTGCACGAGAAGAGTGCAAACAGATGAGAAACACTCCTGTTCAGTATCTGTAAAAAAGAATCACAAATAAATGTATATTAATAACTTTCAAATTTATACTATTCCATTACTGTACAAACACAATTTATATAAAAACTGACAAAGAAACTATAGCCCTGAACGACAAGTGTGACGATGGTTAAAACACTACATGCATAGTGCATACTACTTTGAAGCAGTTCATGCCCTAAAGCCTACCTCACTAAAAGACTACATGCTAACTGACTAAATGATTACAGTACTATAAGGAGACACACTGGGTGAGTGACAGGGTGTTTGCTAGAAGTGTATGAATACTAACTAGGGAATTGAAGGTGTGAAAGACAACTGTGTAGGTGATTAGAGGACTGCATCCATACTGCATAGGCATTTAAAGCAGTCCATGTGCTAAGGCCTGGCTCACTGCATGACTACTTGGGTACTGACTGAATGATTAGAGTACAGCAAGGAGAGTGCCTAGGTGAATTTATAAGTGGTAGGCTTTTCGCACAGGAAATGGATTAGTACTTGGTACTGAATTGGTCACTAGAGGAGTGCAAAGGGAGTGACAGGATGTTTGCTGGACTGTATGGATACTGATTAGGGAATTGAAAGTGTGAAAGACAAGTGTCTAGGTGGTTAGAAGACTGCATACATAGTGGATAGGGGTTTGAAGCAGTCCATGTGCTAAGGCATGGCTCAGTGCATGAATACTTAGGCACTGACTGAATGATTAGAGTACTCCAAAGATAGTATCTTGGTGAATTTATAAGTGTTTGGGTTTTGGCACAGTGAATGGATTAGTACATGATGCTGAATGGGTCACTAGAGGTCTGCAAAGGGAGTTTCAGGGTGTTTCCTGGAAGTGTATGGATACTGACTAGTGAATTGAAAATGTGAAAGACAAGTGTATAGTATGTTAGAAGACTGCATGCATACTACATAGACATTTGAAACAATCTATGTGGTAATGTATGGTTCAGAACATGAGTACTTGAAAACTGACTAAATCATCAGACTACTGCTAGCTTAGTGCCTGGGTAAAACTTTTAAATGTTCAGTTCTGGCACAGTGAAGTGAATAATAGTACATGGTACTGCACTGTAGTGTCAAACCATGACTCATTTTATCAATGCATAAGCAAAGAATACCTTCTAAAGCTACTAAAACTTGACAACATGAACGATTTTAAAACAGTTATCTGTCATCAAATACACTATGTTACCAAATGCTTCTCTCACAATCCTTACCCAAATGTACACAGACTCACAGTGTGATTTTACACAAGCAACACTATCCCTAGCAGTTTACCAAAACTCATTCACTAGTCTAGAAGAGGTAATGGTACTGCACACAATCTACATATTTAAGTATGGCACATTAGTGTCAAAGCATGACTCATTTAATCAACGCATCAGCAAAGACTGGCTTCTAATGCTACTAAACCTTGACAACATGACAGGTTTTAAAAGAGTTATCTGCTAAAAAATACACGATGTTACCAAATGCTTCTCTTACAGTGGTTCCCAAATGCACACAGACTCACAGTGTGATTCTAGACAACAACTACTATACCTAGGACTTTACCAAAAATCATTCACTACTGTGGAACTGTTAAGGGAACTGCACACAATGTACATATTTCAGGACTGCACTTTTCTGTCAAAGCCTGACTCATTTAATAAAAGCATAATCAAAAACTGGCTTCTAATTCTACTAAAACAACATGACAGGTTTTTAAAAAGTTATCTTTCAGAAAATACACGATGTTACCAAATGTTTCTCTCATAGTGGTTCCCAAATACACACTAACTCACAGTGTGATTCTAGACAAGCACCACTATCCCTAGGAGTTTACCAAAACTCATTCACTACAGTGCAAGTGGTGAGGGAACTGCACACAATCTACATATTTCAGGACTGCACTTTTGTGTCAAAGCCTGACTCATTTAATCAAAGCATAAGCAAAAACTGCCTTCTAATGCTACTAAAACTTGACAACAAGACAGGTTTTAAAACAGTTATCTGTCAGCAAATACACAATATTACCACATACTTCTCTCACAGTGGTTCCCAAATGCACACAGACGCACAGTGTGATTCTAGACAAGCAACACTATCCCTAGCAGCTTACCAAAACTCATTCACTACTGTGCAAGGGGTAAAGAGACTACACACAATCTACATATTAAAGTACAGCACATTAGTCTCAAAGCATGACTTATTTTATCAATGCATAAGCAAACACTGGCTTCTAATGCTACTAAAACTTGACAACATGACATGTTTTAAAACAGTTATCTGTCAGCAAATACACAATGTTACCAAATGCTTCTCTCACAGTGGTTCCCAAATGCACACATACTCACTGTGTGATTCTAGACAAACAACACTATCCCTTGCACTATACTAAAACACATTTCTTCATCTAGAAGAAGTACTACATTTTAGTATAGATACATAACATAACTCATTTCACAAATTCATAAACAATGACTGGTTTCTAATTCTACCAAAATATAAAAACAGCACAGTTATCTGTCTGTAAACACATGAAAAACACAAATGATTATCACAGAATGGTTTCTACATGCACACACACTGTCAATAAGATTGTAGAGAAAAAAAGTACTCCCTACACTTTAGCCGGAGAAATACATTAGTCTGATTAAAATGAAAATAGTCTACATACATCCCCTCACAATTAAATAACTCACCTTTCAAGTTGTTTTGTAGATTAAAAAGTATATCAGTCACTCATCATATTTTCTTTTACAGAATCTCTGCACCATGCACCTCTCAGCAAAAACAAAGAATGGAAAAGTTTCCATTTCATTTTCCACACATATACATGTAAACATCAAATCACAATCCTTCACACATAAACTCAAAAGCAAACACACGTTTCCATTGGTTAAACATTTCAACCCTTTCCAACTGACATACATTTCAACCCTTCCCCCAATCTGCCTTCTACCTGTTACCATAGAAACAGCTCATGGAACACTGCACTGAGCACACAGGTCACAAGTTCAGCACACAATGTTGCTAAACAAGACAGGAAGTGTGCTTGACTTTTCAACATGTCAGCTTATCATATATAATGTTCCTTACAATCTGTTTTTGTCAACCAATAAGAATCATACCTTTAAAAAACAGAAATATACACCCTACCTTTCAGTGTAGAAAGTAGTCATACAACCAATGATTTCTTGTCTTTCTTCAAAAAAAATTCTGTGGATCTGCGCACCCAATGCGAGAGAATCCGCGCACCCAACGCGGTAGGATGCGCGCACCGTGCGCGCATTCTGCCGTTTAAAAAAAAAATGGGACCTCAGGGGGTCCTTCTAGGACCCCCTAGCACCTCTAGAGGGTCAGAGTATTTCCACTCTGCCCCCTTTATATGTTTTACACACTGATTCCCCTTGCTTCTTCAGCCTCGCTACTACCGAGGCAGAAAATGGCCGCCAACAGTTCCTGGTTTCGAATGTATACAGACACTCGACAGCCAATTATCATTCAGTGCGCGATCGGGAGGGTGCACGCTCGGTTCGGGGAGGGTGCGCTTACGGTGCGGGTAGGGTCCGCGGATCCTCCCCGGCCATAGATATTTATGTACTTTTAATTCTAATTTTCTCAGGAACTACTGAACGGATTCACACCATTTATGCAAAAGGCACGAGTCTGAACTGTTGACTACCTCTTTGCCAAATTTGGTGTCATTCCGTTCAGCGGTTCGGGCTGTAGCTGCAACAACAGATCCTATGGGAAATTGCATGGGGAAAACGTGTTTTGGGACCCCCCTTTTTCCCCGGCCCCCGCTTGACGAATCACCACGAAACTTTCAGGTTAGGAGCGGAGCGGAGCTGGACCAAAGTCTGGAAAATTTTGCGAGGATTCGTCAACCGGCGCCAGACTTATTGGGAATAGAATGTTGCGGATTTCCTCTGGAAAATAGGTCCTAACTATAACTACCTACTGGCGACCGCCAGTAGGTAATATATATATATATATATATATATATATATATATATATCAACCTCCAACTCCCGTCTTCTATCAAAGAAAGGACGCCGACACCAACGATTATCACCAAATCCACAGTTTTAATGATTCCAATCCTTTGCGACGCGTTTCGGCATTCCTGCCTTAATCATGCAATGGATAGCTCATTCAGTATGTGGGTTAAAATACACTAACAACAATTACAAAAAAAAGGTCACATGATAGATTCCACCAATTACTGACCACTAGACATGGACAAAAGACTTTGTGGCAGACCTAGATACAGGCAAACATACAAAGTTACCATTTTTTGTTTAAATACAAATAACTTTATCGACACAGCCACTAATTAAAACCAAATATTCTTTCATATTCTTTTAAATGGACTGATACATTTATGCTGAACCAGCCAATTACTAAGAGCAAAGTCGATCAGATAAAAAAAGTTGTTTTTTTGTTATATTGTCTATTATGCGCAGGAAAAAGTTTTTTAAATAAATAAATAATGGGACATTTATTTAAACAGAAATTTCATTCTAAGTTTAAAAAAGCCATGTTCCCAGTTGACTTTTTATCATGTAAACATAATTTGTACGGATAAAGTGCATATATATATTCTCCAAACTTTAGAAAAGCAATCGACGCCGTGTCTGTGCAGAAAGTTCTTTATTGCCAGCTGAAAAAGCTAGACGCGTTTCGCCTGACCTGCAGGCTTGTTCACTAGCGATTTGGTAAAGTTTTCATGGCAATTTAAAACAGTGAATGACGATCAAGTCACATGATGGACTACAAGTACTAAAATAAACAACAGACTCGTAGTTCAACAAACTGCGGTGATATACATATGAGTTCCAGGCAAGTGCCACAAGGTATAGAAAACAATTCATTGCGGTCAATGGAACATTGTTAAACTCAATAGATCTGGAATTTAAATAACATTCAGCGTTTTTAACGAAATGGTATTACCATAATGGTGCTAACTTATTGCTCGTTAATCGTATTAAACCAAGTAAGTATATGGTTGACACAGGTGGCAAAGTGCAATAATAATTTGATCAAGTGATCAGATGCTTTGAATGTGATTTTGGCCAATATGCCAAAATAATAAATAAACAGTCAGATCAAACTATGTACAGTTGTTACTGCCCAAGTGGGCTACAATGAACATCAACAAAGAGTCTACAACAGTCTAGTAATAGATATTCATGGTCCAAAATAGTGACGAAATCAAACAATAAACAAAATATAGCTAAAACCAAGTAGAAGAAGAGCGAGAGGATCCTATAAATGCGTGTGTAAATCTTCTTCCATATTAAGACCATGTGGTGTTTTAGTGTTAAGTCTAATGATGTAGCAAGATTCAAGTTTGCGCAGTTTCTTTTCCCGGTTTCCACCCCGGCTGCCAACTGGGACAGCATCAATGACATAATAGAAAAGACCATTAGGATCTTTATTGTGACATTTGTCAAAATGCCGCGCCACGGGGTAGGTTTTGTCCCCATTTTTAATAGCACGTAGGTGCTGTAACACCCTTTTGTGCACCGGCAAAATGGTCGAGCCCACATACTTAAGGCCACAAGGGCACTGTAGTATGTAGACCGCATGGTCAGTCTTACATGTGTATTGGCCCTTGATTTGTTGCGTAGGCTTGTGAGAAAAACCCGCTGGAAAACAAGTAATGTTTTTTCCATACATACAAGCCTTACATTTATGGCATTTGATAAAACCATCCTTTCTATTAAGCCAAGAGCCTAATGATTTCTTTTGATTACTGGGTAACACATTGCTGACTAGTGCTTGGTGCAGAGATCTGGCCTTTCTAAATGTGAATTGTGGTCTCCTTTGAACAAATTTTCCCAACACCGGATCACTCCGAATGATGTGCCAATGCTTGATAAAAATCGTTCTCAGTTTATCCTGTTGCTTGTTATAAGTAGTGATAAACCTACATTGGTTGGTGTCTTTTAGCGAATTTTTGGCTGGTTTAGTGTCTTTATTGAAAAGTATTTGTTCTCTGTTAGTTTTTTCAATTTTTGTGACGGCTTGATTGAGACAAGTTTCCGAATAGCCTCTGGCTCGAAAACGAGATTTCAAGCATGCAAGTTCTTTGTTAGGATCATGTTGATTGCTGCAATTGCGCCTGGCTCTAAGACATTCCCCATAGGGGATACTGTTGACTAGTTTAACCGGATGGAAACTAGTTGCGTGTAATAATGTATTCCCATCCGTGGGCTTGCGGAACAATTTAGTATGTAATTTACCCTCACTCACATAAAGTGTTAAATCTAAAAAATTGATTTCAGAATCACTGATAGTACTGGTGAGTTTCAGATTCAGATTGTTACATTGCAGCTCTTTAACAAAATCTTGCGCACTTTTTATGGTGCCTTTCCAAATAATAAAAAGGTCATCAATGTAACGACTCCAATGCATTACATTGTTATGCCATTCTGCATGCCAGCGCGTCTGGACCACCTGCTCCTCCCACCAGCCCATATGCAAATTAGCATAGCTGGGGGAGAAGCAGGTGCCCATCGCCATCCCACAAATTTGCTGGTATAGTTCTCCATTAAACAGAAAGAAATTACTTTCAAGACAGATAGTAATCATTTGAAGTAGCATTTGAGTGTGGTGCCAGAATTTAGCTGGACGAGTACCCAGGAACTGTTTACATGCATTAATGCCATCTTTGTGGCGAATACTGGTGTATAACGTGGTTGCGTCTATAGTAAGCAATAGGAAGTCTGATTCCCAAGGGATGTCATACACTTTGCGTAAACAATCACTCGTGTCCAGGATAAAAGATGGAAGAGCTTGGACAAGAGGACATAAAAAAGAGTCAACAAATTTAGAGGTGTTTTCGAAAGCACTCCCTATAGTCGAGATAATAGGACGACCAGGGGGATTAGCCATATCTTTATGGACCTTAGGTATAAGGTATAGGGCAAATCTACACTTTTGCTAAAAAGTTTGAAAGCATGAGAAATTTGAGAATGAGTGCAGCTACAACTATAGGTCAAACATGTGTTTCTGAACTTAGCAGTATCCCTAGTTCAGAATTAGACACGGATGCAGAGGAGGGGCCAAGTAATCCGATGGGAGCAGCTATTCCATCTGTTGTGGATGAATTTGATTTTTTAAGGGAGGAGAGACGCTTCAATTTACGCCCAAGACCCCCTGCAAACAGCGGAACACAAAGAGCAAGAGGCAGAGGCGGAAGAGGCGCAAAGGCTCTAAACTTTGCCAACAACAAAGAGAAGCCCAAATTCAATCTGAAGAAATAAATGCAATCAATGAAGCCACAATTGTAAATCTTACTGACATTGTGCTCTCAGAAGAAGAAAAGAACATACTAAAACTTGGCCTCTCATACTGTCCTCAAATCGATATGGACTATGTGACAACAAGGGTGGACCTTTTTAAATTCATTAGGTCCTTAAAGTTGAAAAAAAAATTAGCAGTAACACCGAATAAACCAGTGCCACCTGTCCATGCGTCCTTACAAACACAATTTGATAACTTGGGTGTAGAAGATATGAACCTCATGCTCGAGTTGCAACAACTGGTCAACCAAGAAGATGCCGGTGCAATTCCGGCTGGAACATTTGAAACCACCAGTTCAAGTGAATTGATGACATCCCTGGCCTATAAGGAAGGAATCGACATGAACATCGATAAATTGACCGATTTCAAGCCTCGTTCAAAATTTACGCCCGTTACAGCAAGAGACTCTGTAGACTTATTTAATGATTTGGTTACTAATGAAATTAAAAATTTATGTACATCATTAATTAGAAAGAAAAATGCATTTAACCAACAGTCTAAAGACTATTACAATCTGGTCGATAAATTGAACAACAATAATGATTGCATTGTCCGCAATGCGGATAAAGGGGGCAACGTGGTCCTTTGGAGTAAACAGCAGTATTTGACAGAGGCGTACAAGCAACTCAATAACAGGTTGAATTACATCAAGGTGAATAATAATGTTATGGAAGAATGTCATTTGTCCTTTAACAGTTCCTTAGTCGATTGGGTCCGGCTAGGTGTGTTGAGCAAAGATGAAATGTCCTTTCTCAAAATTGATTGCCCCACTATTCCAGTTCTATACCTTATACCTAAGGTCCATAAAGATATGGCTAATCCCCCTTGTCGTCCTATTATCTCGGCTATAGGGAGTGCTTTCGAAAACACCTCTAAATTTGTTGACTCTTTTTTATGTCCTCTTGTCCAAGCTCTTCCATCTTTTATCCTGGACACGAGAGATTTTTTACGCAAAGTGTATGACATCCCTTGGGAATCAGACTTCCTATTGCTTACTATAGACGCAACCACGTTATACACCAGTATTCGCCACAAAGATGACATTAATGCATGTAAACCCTTCCTGGGTACTCGTCCAGCTAAATTCTGGCACCACACTCAAATGCTACTTCAAATGATTACTATCTGTCTTGAAAGTAATTTCTTTCTGTTTAATGGAGAACTATACCAGCAAATTTGTGGGCCGGCGATGGGCACCTGCTTTGCCCCCAGCTATGCTAATTTGCATATGGGCTGGTGGGAGGAGCAGGTGGTCCAGACGCGCTGGCATGCAGAATGGCATAACAATGTAATGCATTGGAGTCGTTACATTGATGACCTTTTTATTATTTGGAAAGGCACCATGAAAAGTGCGCAAGATTTTGTTAAAGAGTTGCAATGTAACAATCTGAATCTGAAACTCACCAGTACTATCAGTGATTCTGAAATCAATTTTTTAGATTTAACACTTTATGTGAGTGAGGGTAAATTACATACTAAATTGTTCCGCAAGCCCACGGATGGGAATACATTATTACACGCAACTAGTTTCCATCCGGTTAAACTAGTCAACAGTATCCCCTATGGGGAATGTCTTAGAGCCAGGCGCAATTGCAGCAATCAACATGATCTTAACAAAGAACTTGCATGCTTGAAATCTCGTTTTCGAGCCAGAGGCTATTCGGAAACTTGTCTCAATCAAGCCGTCACAAAAATTGAAAAAACTAACAGAGAACAAATACTTTTCAATAAAGACACTAAACCAGCCAAAAATTTGCTAAAAGACACCAACCAATGTAGGTTTATCACTACTTATAACAAGCAACAGGATAAACTGAGAACAATTTTTAACAAGCACTGGCACATCATTCGGAGTGATCCGGTGTTGGGAAAATTTGTTCAAAGGAGACCACAATTCACATTTAGAAAGGCCAGATCTCTGCACCAAGCACTAGTCAGCAATGTGTTACCCAGTAATCAAAAGAAATCATTAGGCTCTTGGCTTAATAGAAAGGATGGTTTTATCAAATGCCATAAATGTAAGGCTTGTATGTATGGAAAAAACATTACTTGTTTTCCAACGGGTTTTTCTCACAAGCCTTGTCGTAAATAAAGTATTACGCGCTCAGAATTTCTATATATCAATATGATCATGCATGAAGCAAGAGGCTGAGTCCGTGGTATCAGGTTCAAAAGGGCTTTATTCCAATAACTCGAGTTATAGGGAGAATAGTTCCATCACCACCAGGGATCAGGAAGGGTCTAATTCTCAGAGTATTCTCAAAAAACTTTATTCACAGAGTACAGTATATATACATTGTAATAGTATACGTAAGCAGGAGTGCTTCAGGCGGAGCAAGAGAGAATGAGATAAGAGCATGTGGGTGTGTAAGTAGGCGTGAAGGTGGGCGTCCACTTGATGATAATAGGTGAGTGTCATAGGTGGGTGGATGCCTGGAGGGGGTTGCGTGATCAGCTGGAACTTTACTGGAACTTTGCCTTACTTGCGCTCAACTCGAGCATGACGTGTAACTGACGTGTGCAAGGGTTGCTATGCAACCGGGGAGTCTGGAGTCTGGAAGTGAGGCCTTCAGTGTCAGGGTGACCAGCACATCTTGTATTATCTGATATCTAAAGTCTGGAGCAGGGACTGATTTGTGACATAGGTTGCCCATCACCAAGAGCCAATGTGGCATCTATTTCTTCATTTACTGCGTGGGCCTTACATGGGGGCTATGGGCTTTTCACTGACGTGAGCTTTGCAATCGCACAAAAAGAGACAGAAAGGCTAGGCTTTCTCCTTTGCAGACGGGTCGTGTTTATTCCTCCTTCTCCAGGCAGGAATGTGGTTTCAGTAGGAGTAAGCAGATAACCGTGCTCAATACTGTCTCGGTACCTCGGACAGGGCCCCTTTGGCTGAGGCCCAAGTGTGCAAGGCCAAGGATACGCAGCTGCAGCTTTCAGAGCGTTCTGAGGCCTGAAACCTCTTTTCGGTTCTGGCTGAGCCACAATAATGGGCTTTCATGAAAATGCGGGAAAACATGATGCAAAACGTGTAGGCCTCAGTGCAGATTTATCGTTCCTCTCATGGGAGACTGGATGATGACAGGCCACGTTATAGCATAAGCATCATGATAGACAGGCCATGGAGGGGAAATACATAGGTTACATGTATGTGCACATGAGTGACAGGGAACACACGGGGACACATAGGCCTTATGATATTTTAATTTCCTCATTCCCTCCTTGTCCCCTAGTGGACCCTCATGTCACATCTATTCTCATGAGACAGTCAATCTGTTCTTGCAGCATTATTTTACCATTTTCAATGCTTTGTAAATGGGGATGTGGAACACATGTAGTAGCACACAGGCCGCAAATGGCCGGGCCACACTGCAGACATAGGCAACAACTGAATATCATCAGTAGTATTAATCCACAGACGGTCAACACTTTCCATCCCCATGCCGATATTACTCCCCAGAGCCAACTGGACCAAGTCCACGTGCCTGGGTCTTGGTGTATGCTTTGGGCAATCTTGTGGAGCCTTGTTATTGCTTTGTATACAGACGGTGCGTTATTAGGAATGAAAACGCAACAGCTGGAACCGATGACCCTACAGGCCCCGCCCCTATCCGCCAGGATGACGTCAAGAACAAGACGATTCTGAAGAACGACCATTCTCATAGCAGACTGTTCCTGGGTCAAGTTCCCCAGGGCTGATGCAGTCTCATTAGCAACTGTTTCTAGAATCCTTGTTAGCCTGCGGATAAGTTTACTATTCTGGACGGGACCTATGAAGAAAAAGAATCCTTTGTTGAAATCTGTATATTGCTCCCAAGCTGTTTCAGTCTGGTCAATGCCAGAGGCATCGAGCCCTCGTCTGTGTCTGATAAGTGCTAGTTGGAGATATTGATTATAATTCGATGGGGCCAAGAAAACCGGTGGTAAAAGAAATGATATATAGCACGTCCCACCCCAGTCTAAGGGCAGTTGCACATAGGCTGTCTGGCTACAAATAAAATAGGTGTGTCGTGATGCTCTGAAATAGGACTTTCCTCTGTCTTTAAACACTATTATAGTATTACACTCGCTGTGCCCCAAATGTACTGAGCCTTCTTTTCTGACACACAAGTTCCCTTTTACTGGCAGGACTGTAATTGAGGATGGACCTAAATTGTGTATGGGCTTGACATTCAACACTATAAAGTCAAGGGTCGCATTTCCTTGCAGATACTCTTCATTTTCTAGATATGTACCTTTCCTTTGGGGAAGACCTTCTTCATCTGGGAAACATGCTTTATTCATGACTTTATTCAAGTTACCCCATACCCAGTCGCCCCTACACTCCTTGTCATGACATTCTTTGGCATCACCGTTGATGGATGTCATTAAGGCAAACCATGCTCCGCAAGAACCATTATGGGAGAACGGAAAAGGGAAAAGAGGCAACACTCCCTTCACCTTCTGATACGGGGGAAGTCGGCCACAGACCCAGCAGTCTGTAGCATTGCTAGTCTGATGTGAATGGTGCAGCATCTGAATAAAGGTATTGTTGCGTAAGGCAAGTCGATATGATAGCTCATGGGATGGCAGATCACTAAATGTGTGCATTATAGTATCATTAGTAGAGGAGTGTAAGAGTGAGGCAATAGGAGGAAAAATAGCATGTAGAATTAAGCTGATACATATTATCGTGATGCACAGAAGAAATAGAAAAATCAAAGTCACTATACATCTACCACGTAATATTTTACAGTATTTGCTTTTCATCTTGCTCTTTTTCTCATTAGTAGTGTCCAAGGTCTTATGCAAGCCAGAATACATGTTCAACCGCTTCACCACCTAGTGGACTTAATTGATCAAACGGGTTCTGACTTATTAGATCTAAGTTTAGCTTTGTACTCCTGCTGGGGAGTCTCCTCTAGTAAAGGGGGCTCAAAGTCTGAAAAGTTTGTGTCCTTTTTAAAAGAATCGTTATTCCCGAAGTAGCGTTTACAATGATGAAGATGAACCCATCCTTTCCGTCCTTCGACTTTAACAGCGGTCCTCGTGGTTAATAATACCAACATGGGCGTCTTCCACCTCGGCTCAAGAGGGCTCGTTCTATCAAAGTTCCTTATTAAAACATAATCCCCAGGAGCGAGGGAATGTTCCTTGACCTGGGTGTTGTCAGGGAAGGCGGCAGCAACCTGCGAACGACAAGAGAGTAGTGCAGACATCAAGGAAGCCAGGTAATCTGTCAGCAAGTTACTATCAACATCAGTGATCTTTTTAGGCATTGGAGTGCCCCACATATTCGGTGGTCTACCAAAGACCACTTCATAGGGAGATAAACCTGTTCTAGAATGGGCTACCATTCGCATGTAAAAGAGGGCAACCGGCAGGGCTACCATCGAATCTATACCTTTGTCTGCGCAAATCTTTGCTAGTTTTATCTTTAAGGTCTGATTGTGTCTTTCTACAAGGCCTGCTGCCTCAGGATGTCGTACACAATGGAACTTCCAGGTATACCCTAACAGAAGGGACACCTGTTTCATGAGTTCAGAGGAGAAAGGCTGACCGTTGTCGGAATATACGACACGCGGTAATCCATAACGTGGGAAAAACTCTCGCACCAATTGTCTGGCGGTAGTTACAGCAGTATAATCAGGAACTGGATAGGCCTCTGTCCATCTTGATAGTGAACATACTACTACCAGGACATATTTGTAACCTCTACATCTGTCCATTTGGATATAATCCATTTGGAGGACTTCAAAAGGATGGTCAGGTGGATGAAATCCACCCTGTTCCATCGGAATGCCTTTACCTGGATTGAATTGGCAACAGATCATACATGTTCTGACCTTTTGTTTCGCTGCTGCACGCAGGTGCTTGTTGAACCATATATTCTGTAAGCTGTCTAGCATTGCTTTCTCCCCTAAGTGTGCAGGACTATGTGCGGTATTTATGATCACTTGTACCATCGCATCAGGAAGAAACCATGTTTCTTTGCCCTTAGTCATCCAACCCTGATCAGTCAGTACCCCTCCTTGTTCCGACCATTTATTTAATTCGTCTAGAGTAGCATGTGTCTGTATGTCTTGTACAGCCTTGGAAGGATCCCTGACTGTCATGGCTTTGGTCATTGATGGTACCTGTGATTTTGTCATGTCTAGTGGGGTCTGAGCTGTCTGTTTAGCTGTTCGGTCTGCCAGATCATTGCCTTGGGAAATGGTATCTGTGGCTTTAGTATGTGCTTTGCATTTCAGGATAGCTATGGCTGTTGGTAAATGTATCGCTTCCAGAAGGGCTTGAATAAGGGGGCCATGCTGTATCTTGGCCCCGTGAGAGGTCAAGAAACCTCTTTCTCTCCACAGTACTCCGAAGTCATGAACTACCCCATATACGTATTGTGAGTCGGTGTAAATGTTCACTCTCTCAGGTGCTTAGCTCTTATGCACGCTTGTGTCAGAGCGATGAGCTTTGCTGCTTGTGTTGACAGTATGTCTATTCTTTTAGTCTCTATGATTTCAGTAGCAATGGTCACTGCATACGCTGCCACTAATTCTCCCGCCCCCGTCCTCATACATGAGCCATCAACATAGAGTGTTAGGTCAGGGTCGGGGAGTGCAACATCTGTCAAGTCTTGTCTTGGTATAGTCACGGTATGTATCACTTCAACACAGTCATGTGGGGAAACATTTTCTGTACTGGAGGGCAAAAGAGTAGCAGGATTCAGTATGTTGCATCGTCTGATTTCTATGTGTGGTTGAAATAACGTCAGCTCATAACCTGTCAGTCTTGCTACAGTCAGGTGTTGTGTTTGTGTCCGGTTCAAGAGAACCTCTACTGCGTGTGGTACTTGTACCGTCAGGGGGTGGCCCAGCACTATCGAGTCACTTTGTCTTATGGCTAAGGCTGTTTGTTGCTGCAACAGATTTTAGGCACGCAGGCAAAGCCTGTGCTACTGGGTCCAATGTACTAGAAAAATAAGCACAGGGCTTGTGTTTTCCTTCATGTTCTTGTGTTAGGACAGATAGTGCTGTTCCATCCCGCTCTGTCACAAAAAGCATAAAAGATTTGTTGTAATCAGGGATCGCTAAAACTGGTGCTTGACATAAAGCTCTTTTTAATTCTTCAAATGCCACAGTGTGTTCTTGTGTCCAAGGGAGGACTTTAGTAGAAGCTACCTCCTGTGTCGTCAACTGTATTAGGGGCTTGGCTATGTAAGCATACTGGGGAATCCACTGCCTGCAATATGAAGTGAGGCCAATGAATGCACGTACCTCCTTTTGTGTCTTGGGCCGTGAAAGGCCAGAAATCAATTGAATACGTTCTGGTGTCAGTCGCCTACCCTCCTTGGATAGCAAGTGCCCAAGGTACGCCACTTGCTGTTCACAGAATTGTAACTTCGAAGGGGACTCTTTGTGCCCCTTGTCAGCTAGGAAGTGTAAAACAGTGAGTGATGCATTTTCACAGTCAGTTTCCGATCGTGCAGTGATGAGAATGTCATCAACATACTGTATCAGTGCTGTAGTGGTAGGCATATGAATACTGTCTAGTTGTCTTTTAAGTGCCTGACTGTAGATGCTAGGACTTTCCGTGAAGCCCTGTGGTGCTCTTGTGAATCTGAAGCTGCGGCCTTTTAAACTGAAACCGAAAAGATATTGGCTGTCCGGATGTATTGGGATACTGAAAAATGCGTTCTTCAGATCGATAACTGTAAAGAACGTAGCCTTCGCATCAATGGCAGTCAATAATGAAGAAATGTCCGGGACCACAGGGTACTGTGGCACCACACATTTGTTTAATTCTCGCAGGTCCACAACTAATCTATAGACAGGTGATGTATTGGGATCAGTTCTTTTAAGAATAGGAAGAACAGGTGAATTGCATATGTTTGAATCTGTCTCTATCACCACCCCTTGTGCGATGAGTTCATCTATTATTTTCAGCAACCCTACTTCAGCCTCAGGTGGAATTTTGTATTGTCTAATCCGTGGCAGCACCACTCCTTCCTTGAGGGTGACCTGGTGTGGTGTAATGTTCATGAAACCTACGTCAGTCGGGCCTTGTGTCCATAGGTGCTGTGGTACGTTTTGAAGCCTGATGTCAATATCTTTCATTACAAAATGGCCCTTGAAATCACGTAAATACAGTCGTACTCCTTCTGGCGAGCAACAGATAATTGCCCCCAGTTCCTTTAACGTTTTTATGCCAAGTACGTTTTCTGGACATGATTTAGTAAGCAGTAAGTCCGTTGTATGTATTAGTGGACCAACTCCTAAAGAGACTGGTTCTGAAACCTCATTGATAATAGGTTTTCCTGAAAAGCCCAGGGATATACTCTTTGAGCCCGAGAGGGGTGCCCCTGGAACCTCGGAATGACTGATGGTAGTTCTACTCGCCCCAGTGTCAATCAAAAACTTTTTATTTTGTCCTAGTAAACATGCATGCACATAGGGACCCGCTTGGTCCACAGGAACTGGAATAAGGGGCAAGTCGAATTCCCTCTCCGGGCTGCTTCATGAATATGCTTGGTATTCTGGATAGTTAGTCTGAGCGTGCTCATACATTTGTGTTGTGGCGTGGGCTGGTGCAGGTGCATGGACAGGCGGCGGCGGCGGTGGAAACGTATCTGATGTCTGATGTGTGTTATTTTCTTTGGGAGGATAAGGACGTGGCTTTGTTTTACCTTTAGCTATATTGTGTTTCAGGACTGCACATTCATTTACGAAGTGGCCTGGCTTCTTGCAATAATTACAGGTCCCATTACTTTGTTTCGTGCTATTCTTGTTCGTGTTTGTGTTTGTGTTTGCCGGTGTCGATTGGGCCACCAGCATCTTCATCTTTGTGTCTTTCATGCGTCTCTTTTCCTGGTCGTGTTCTTCTCTAATTCTGTTCTGGTGGTATTGTAACATCTGTAACATTTGGGAAGGGCTGTTTGCTTGCCAAGTACTCTCAACCTTCAGTACCCTATACTTCACCTCTGGTAGGGAATTTTCTACTAGTTTGCTCACGAAAAGATGGGGATATGAATCGCTACCGGGCTTAAGACCACTATTGATAGTGAAACACTTCTCAAACCTAGAGTAAAAATCGCTAGTGTCCTCGTCTGGTTTCTGTTTACAGGCTGAAATAGCATCCCAGTCTTCTTTCTTGGTAATTAATAATCTGGGCAAAACTTGTACAAGGAGTTCAGGTAAGTCTTTAGCTCGGGGACCCAGACCAACCCCCGGGCCTCTTCCCTCTTCCTCTCTTTCCAACAGATCCCAGCTGAGCTTTTTCTCTCCCACCTCCCAGTCCTGTCCTTTCAGCTTCTCGTAAATACCAGCAGGCAATAGTACTTCTAATAACTTTAGAATGTCAGCATATGTATATTCTCCTAAGCGAAGAATGTCTTTTAGTTCTCGGTGAAAACCCCCCGGGTCTTTATCATGGGATGGTAACATTTTTTTCATTTCCAGTATCTCTAATTTTGACAAGGGGGTGTAGACATACACCCGTTGCAGTTCATTGTTTGCATCCTTTACAGGATGAACCTCTCGTAGGGGGTTCAGCTTGTCGTATGACTGTCCCGTAACCTGTGGTGGAGCGGGAAGCAGGGACCTAGTCACGTATACTATATACTTGTGTTGCTGATCCAGGATGACATTAATCAGTTCAGTACCCATGTTCATCCACCTGCCTAGTATTATGTCGTCCAGCAACTTATACAATAGACCAGGACCAGAATATTGACTCTCATATAACGTGATCAAATGTTGGACCATGTAAATACCAGCTATGCGCTGTTCGTTTGGTGGGAGGCTCAAGAACGTTTGTGCTACGATATCATTATTATATATATCATATTGGGATACCCACAGGGTGGCTGACCGTGCTAATTCATTTTCGGTCGGAGTGAGGGGCTGATCGTTACCTAACCATTTATTCACCGCTTTTTCGGTGATTTGGAACAAACTTTCAAGGGAATATCTTTCTTTTATAGCCGTTCCCCGTTTACGGTGATTGAGGCTCTTGGGCCTTTCGAATCGCCGGGCATCGCCCACATAATGTATTCTGTCTTTGTCCCCTGCGTCGTCATCAGATGATAACTCAGCCTTTTCGTTCGGGCCTCCTTCGTGTGACGCTATTATTGCCTTTCGGATTTTGGTCAACATGTTGTCTGTCTGGCCTGATTTATCATGTTGACCGGCATCTATGCGATCACTCCAACCAATATAACAACGGTCTACGTCCCCGTCGCCTTCGTCTTTTTCCCTGATCAGACAATTAATTAGGAAGCGAAGGATATAGTTCTTAATAATTACCTTTCTGTTTTGTACAGCTTCTGCTATGCACTCAGAACCTTCCCCTGTTCTTATGAATGTGTACATTTTCTTTAGATGTTTATCCATATCTGGTAATTTTTCCAAATCTGCGACTGCTCGTCTAAGCCGTAGTGAAAACACGAGCATTCTGCCCTTTCCTGGATCTGGGTCATATATACATTCGGAGATGTCTACTTTTACTGTCGGCCCCCCTCCTGATGTTGCCCCGGATCCTCCCTCCCCGCCGTCCTCGAGCTCCTGGAGCTGTTCTTGCGTTGGGGGTGCAGGGAAAAATCCGTCCACGTATGCTGGTGGGGATTCCTCTAGGTAGGTGTTAATGAACGTTTCGGATGCTGTTTGTTTTATTTTTCGGGGTATTTGCGGTGGCACTCTAATGGGTCTCTCTACTGGGGCCACTTTTGCTAGTTCCTCTGAAAGGACGGGGTAAATACCAGCAACGACAGTATTTCTTTTTTCTTTCAGTCTGCTCTCTTTTTACCCGTTCCCCTTCCTTCTGTAATTTCTCTTCTTTGGCTTTTTCGGACTCCTGTCTACTTCTCTCTGCTTTGTGGAACTCTTTCTCTGTTCTTCTATGTGACTCCTTGCGCCATAACTCAATGGCATCCTTCTGAGCAGGTCTAGATTTTCTCTTCCATATCTCTTCCTCTACCTTCATAATGCATTCCACATCCCACGTTCCCATAATGGGCCATTTATACTTTGTCTCTAAATCCTTCGTGTAATCCACCCATAGTTCTAAAAACAACACGGCATCTAAACCATGCTTACAGTACATAAAATGTCCAGGTATGTTTCTAGGCGGAATGTTAACTGGTTCCTCTAGTACACCTTTTCTGGTACATATCTTACGCAGTTTTGAAAATAACGGCATGTTGGAATGTAACCGAAAACAAAAATCACAATGAACAAAAAACAAAAATCACAATGAAACAAACTTACATAAAAGCCTGACACATACAAACCTAAACTGAACCTTACTAAGACAATAACATTCATACAGTTATATCGGTGCACCTGAAAACTTGGACTTTAATTCTTGAATACATTAATTCTTGATGCATGCTCTTGAACATACCTGTCTCACAAGTGAGACACGTCTTTACCGTGTTCATTAAATGAACCCGTCATTATTGCAACCCCCATGAGAAACTCACCGGGAAGCAGAACTTGAACTTGAACTTGAAGGCCTCGGACACTTGACGCTGCGCAGGGAATGGCGTATCTTAGGTGGATCTCTAGAAACCTCGGACACAGCTCTCTCGCAGGGTGGGCTCTGGGTCGGGACGATCCGCAATCCTCACCGCCTCGTATGGATGCCTGGTCGCAGTCCGTCTCCTTCGTTGGCCCCAGGGAGTTGGCGGGAAAACCCGCGGCGTGTACACTTGAAGTCCGTCACGGCTGTGGAAGGGGGCAAAAAAGGACCTTCATCTCCGGCGCATGGGGAAAGAGATTTGTCCCTGTTCGGGCGCCATTAATGTCGTAAATAAAGTATTACGCGCTCAGAATTTCTATATATCAATATGATCATGCATGAAGCAAGAGGCTGAGTCCGTGGTATCAGGTTCAAAAGGGCTTTATTCCAATAACTCGAGTTATAGGGAGAATAGTTCCATCACCACCAGGGATCAGGAAGGGTCTAAATCTCAGAGTATTCTCAAAAAACTTTATTCACAGAGTACAGTATATATACATTGTAATAGTATACGTAAGCAGGAGTGCTTCAGGCGGAGCAAGAGAGAATGAGATAAGAGCATGTGGGTGTGTAAGTAGGCGTGAAGGTGGGCGTCCACTTGATGATAATAGGTGAGTGTCATAGGTGGGTGGATGCCTGGAGGGGGTTGCGTGATCAGCTGGAACTTTACTGGAACTTTGCCTTACTTGCGCTCAACTCGAGCATGACGTGTAACTGACGTGTGCAAGGGTTGCTATGCAACCGGGGAGTCTGGAGTCTGGAAGTGAGGCCTTCAGTGTCAGGGCGACCAGCACATCTTGTATTATCTGATATCTAAAGTCTGGAGCAGGGACTGATTTGTGACATAGGTTGCCCATCACCAAGAGCCAATGTGGCATCTATTTCTTCATTTACTGTGTGGGCCTTACATGGGGGCTATGGGCTTTTCATTGACGTGAGCTTTGCAATCGCACAAAAAGAGACAGAAAGGCTAGGCTTTCTCCTTTGCAGACGGGTCGTGTTTATTCCTCCTTCTCCAGGCAGGAATGTGGTTTCAGTAGGAGTAAGCAGATAACCGTGCTCAATACTGTCTCGGTACCTCGGACATGGCCCCTTTGGGTGAGGCCCAAGTGTGCAAGGCCAAGGATACGCAGCTGCAGCTTTCAGAGCGTTCTGAGGCCTGAAACCTCCTTTCGGTTCTGGCTGAGCCACAATAATGGGCTTTCATGAAAATGCGGGAAAACATGATGCAAAACGTGTAGGCCTCAGTGCAGATTTGTCGTTCCTCTCATGGGAGACTGGATGATGACAGGCCACGTTATAGCATAAGCATCATGATAGACAGGCCATGGAGGGGAAATACATAGGTTACATGTATGTGCACATGAGTGACGGGGAACACACGGGGACACATAGGCCTTATGATATTTTAATTTCCTCAGCCTACGCAACAAATCAAGGGCCAATACACATGTAAGACTGACCATGCGGTCTACATACTACAGTGCCCTTGTGGCCTTAAGTATGTGGGCTCGACCATTTTGCCGGTGCACAAAAGGGTGTTACAGCACCTACGTGCCATTAAAAATGGGGACAAAACCTACCCCGTGGCGCGGCATTTTGACAAATGTCACAATAAAGATCCTGATGGTTTTTTCTATTATGTCATTGATGCTGTCCCAGTTGGCAGCCGGGGTGGAAACCAGGAAAAGAAACTGCGCAAACTTGAATCTTGCTACATCATTAGACTTAACACTAAAACACCACATGGTCTTAATATGGAAGAAGATTTACACACGCATTTATAGGATCCTCTCGCTCTTCTTCTACTTGGTTTTAGCTGTATTTTGTTTATTGTTTGATTTCGTCACTATTTTGGACCATGAATATCTATTACTAGACTGTTGTAAACTCTTTGTTGATGTTCATTGTAGCCCACTTGGGCAGTTACAACTGTACATAGTTTGATCTGACTGTTTATTTATTATTTTGGCATATTGGCCGAAATCACATTCAAAGCATCTGATCACTTGATCAAATTATTAATGCACTTTGCCACCTGTGTCAACCATATACTTACTTGGTTTAATACGATTAACGAGCAATAAGTTAGCACCATTATGGTAATACCATTTCGTTAAAAACGCTGAATGTTATTTAAATTCCAGATCTATTGAGTTTAACAATGTTCCATCGACCGCAATGAATTGTTTTCTATACCTTGTGGCACTTGCCTGGAACTCATATGTATATCACCGCAGTTTGTTGAACTACGAGTCTGTTGTTTATTTTAGTACTTGTAGTCCATCATGTGACTTGATCGTCATTCACTGTTTTAAATTGCCATGAAAACTTTACCAAATCGCTAGTGAACAAGCCTGCAGGTCAGGCGAAACGCGTCTAGCTTTTTCAGCTGGCAATAAAGAACTTTCTGCACAGACACGGCGTCGATTGCTTTTCTAAAGTTTGGAGAATATTTGTGACCGCGTTTGGGAGGTCTCTTCTTCGACGCACCCTTTGTTCTGGAGGCAACGGGTGTTCCCATCTACTTGTGGATCATATATATATATATATTCACTTAAAAAACCATAGGTTTCAAACAGGTTATAGTTAGGTGGACATTTCACTCGTAAAAAACCAATGAAATTCCCCCGTTATAGTTAGTTCAGATAACTATAACTCGCGCGCCCACAATCCACTGCTCATGACGTCACATATTACATCACTCATGACATGGTCAGTGGCATTACTCATGACATCACTGATGACATCATCCTTGTGATAGAGTGGCGGTCGCGCGAGTTATAGTTATCTGAACTAACTATAACGGGGGCATTTCATTGGTTTTTTACGAGTGAAATGTCCACCTAACTATAACCTGTGTGAAACCTATGGTTTTTTAAGTGAATTTGCAAGGTTTTTTAAATGCTAATTCCTAACTATAACGTGTGTGAAACCTATGGTTTTTTAAGTGAATTTGTAAGGTTTTTTAAATGCTAAGTTACGTATTTATTAATATATATATTTTTTTAAGGTTTTTCACCGTGCGCGCACCGTGCGCGTGCGCGTGCGTTGGGCGCACGGTGAGCTGCGTGCACCGTGCGTGCACCGTGCACGCACTCCGCGATTTTTATAAAAAATAATAAAATGTTTATTTCACTCATGGGGGTCCTTCTGTGACCCCCTGACAAAGGCTAGGGGGTCAGGAACTCTCTTCCCTGCCCCCTTTTCACGTTTTCCACCTTTTTTCCCCCTTTCCTTTTCAGTGCGAGAGACAAAATGGCGGCTGACACTTCCTGATTTCGACCGATTCGAATGTTGTCTGACATCTAACAACCAATCAGAATTTCGCTCGCGCACGTGCGCGCACTGTGCGCGCACTGTGCGCGCGTATAGATATTTATATGCTTTTAAATGCTATTTTCTCAGGAAATACTGAACAGATTGACACCAGACCTGCAAAAGGCACTTCCCTGACCTGAGGACTACCTCTCTGCCAAATTTCAAGTAATTCTGTTCAGCCGGTCGGGCTGTACCTTCAACTAAGGGTCCTATGGAAAAATGCATGGGGAAAACGCGTTTGGGACCCCCCTTTTTTCTCGGCCCCCGCTTGACGAATCACCCCGAGACTTTCAGGGTAGGAGCTGAGCGGAGCACCCCATTAGTTTTGAAAATTTCGCTAAGATTCGTCAACCGGCGCCAAAGTTATTCAAAATAGAATTTTGAGATTTCCTATGGAACCACGGTCCTAACTATAACTATCTACTGACGGCCAGTAGATAATATATATATATATATATATATATTCACTGAAAAAACCATAGGTTTCACACACGTTATAGTTAGGAATTAGCATTTTAAAAACCTTGCAAATTCACTTAAAAAACCATAGGTTTCACACATGTTATAGTTAGCTGGACATTTCACTCGTGAAAAACCAATGAAATTCCCCCGTTATAGTTAGTGCAGGCAACTATAACTCACGCGACCGCAATCCTCTGCTGATGATATTACATCACTGTATTTAGTCAGTTATTCACCCATGTCTTCTTCCATTAATCTTTAGCTATACATATATTACAAATATTTATTTTTCAGAAAGACACATGTCATCAGCAGAGGATTGCGGTCGCGTGAGTTATAGTTGCCTGCACTAACTACAACGGGGGAATTTCATTGGATTTTCACGAGTGAAATGTCCAGCTAACTATAAAATGTGTGAAACCTATGGTTTTTTAAGTGAATTTGCAAGGTTTTTAAAATGCTAATTCCTAACTATAACGTGTGTGAAACCTATGGTTTTTTCAGTGAATTTGTACAGTTTTTTAAATGCTAAGTTATTAATATATATATATATTTTTTAAATATTTTACCGTGCGCGCACCGTGCACGCGCGGTGGGCACGCGGTGCGCTTCCCGCACCGCGCGCCCACTTTACGCAGTTTAGACCGTGCGCGCACGGTGTGCAACGTTCGCAGGATTTTTTCCGTTTCCACCGTGCGCGCACGTTGCGCGCACTCCGCGATTTTTCGCGAAAAAAATTAAAACTCTTTTTGGACCCTTGGGGGTCCTTCTGGGACCCCCTGACAAATGCTAGTGGGTCAGGAACTGTCCAGCCTGCCCCCTTTTCACGTTCTCAACCTTTGTTTTTCACCCCCTCAGAGTGCGAGAGACAAAATGGCAGCCGACACTTCCTGGTTTGACCGATTCAAATGTTTACTAAGATCTAACAACCAATCAGAATTGCGCTCGCGCACGGCAGGGTGCGCGCACCCAGCGCGCACGGTGCGCGCGTATAGATATATATATGCTTTTAAATGCTATTTTCTCAGGAAATACTGAACAGATTTACACCACTTCTTTGACCTTATGGCTACCTCTCTGCCAAATTTCACGTAATTCTGTTCAGCCGTTCGGGCTGTAGCTGCGACTAAAGTCCCTATGGAAAAATCCATGGGGAAAACGCGTTTTGGGACCCCTCCTTTTTCTCGGCCCCCGCTTGACAAATCCCCCCGAGACTTTCAGGGAAGGAGCGGAGCGGAGCGCCCCATTAGTTTTGAAAATTTTGCGAGGATTCGTCAACCGGCGCCAAAGTTATTCAAAATAGAATTTTGAGATTTCCTATGGAAACTCGGTCCTAACTATAACTATCTACTGGCGACCGCCAGTAGATACTATATATATATATATATATATATATATATCTTGGCCACTCGTAAGCACACTTCCTGGGAGGAAATCACGAGCGCAGACCTCTTATCGTGCCAGCAGTTTTATTAATTAACAATCCCCATAACGGATGTCAGGACGCGTTTCGGCCGTCACAGCAGCCTTGGTCACCTGACCACACATCCGTGCAGACCCGGTATTTAAAGTGCAAATGCAACACATTTTTTTACATTTCTGTCATAGACATAGAAGACATATATACACGAAGAAATACTATATAAACACAATGCGATTGAAATGGAAATTCAGTTTTCACAATTTCATGAATTATATTGCATTGCGTCTGACAATAATAAAAGCCTAAATGCATATATTAATATCAGTACAAATACTTCAATTGCATATCTTTGTGTCACGTCAAAATATGTCACATTAATACTCATATAAAGTGCTCACCGTGCTAAAGAAAAAAAAGCCCTAAATGAGGGACAACTTAAGAAAAAAAGAAGAAGAGAAACCACAGTAGTCCATCAGATAATATGTATGTTAAAGTGCATAAATGCCCCACTGATGAAAGGACATAAAGTGGCTAGTGCTAATCTAAGTAGAATGAGGCAAACAAACCATTAAAATCAGATAAGGTGCATAATGCAACAGTACTTGATAATCTGGTTTAACTAATGCTGCTAGTGCTTGTCAAACTCTATGTATAGTTTCAGATAAAGTGCATAATGCAACAGTACTAGATACCATAAAGTGACCAGTGCAGCTAGTGCAAAACACATCTTGGCAATCAACTAATGGAGATCACTGATCTAAAAATACAATACTATCATATTATGTAAAGATACAAAATAAGCGGAGAAAATATCCCATGAGCAATTCATTTTTGGCAATCAAATTCATCTGAGTCACGAAAGGCAAACAGAATATAAAAACATTATCTATGAGGGATAGAAACCAGTGACATAATTAAAATGATCAATAAAAGGAGATGGGAGAATAAGAATATTAAAACTACCCTATACTGTCCTAAAATTCAATCATAAAATATGCACATATGACCCCAATATGTATTCCACCTATATTTGTAGTGTGATGGAACTAAGGAATGAATGTCTTTGTCTATATAGAATTCAAAGAAAGGTATAAAGATCCTCCGTGGTATTGAGGCCACCTGGCCATTTCGAATCGAACTCTAAAATGTATTGAGTTTCCAAACGACGCAGTGTGGCCTCCCTATTGCCACCTTGTTTTTTCAATGGTATAGATTCGATGGCAAAAAATTTCAGGCATTTAGGGTTGCTGTTGTGTACCTTTTCGAAGTGCCTGGCCACGGGATAATTTTGATCTTTGTTATTAATGGCTCTAATATGTTGCAGGATGCGTTTATGCACCGCCAACTTTGTGCTGCCGATATATTTTAAAGCGCAGTCACATTCTAGGACATAGACACAGTAGTCCGTTTTGCACGTAAGGTGTTGTTTGATTTCCCGTTGTGTATTGGGGAATTTCGTGCAGTAAGTTTTTGTATTTATACCAAATTGGCAGGCCTTGCATATAGAGCATTTGTAGAAACCATTTCTAATAGGCAGCCACATTTGTTTGTTAGAGGTATCTTGGCTATTGGCAGTTAACATATTGCCCATACTTTTTGCTTTACGGAAGGTGATGGAGGGATTGAGTGGCATAAGTCCCCCTATCACTGGGTCTTCACGTATAAAATGCCAATGTTTCCTCATGATATTCCTTAATTCCTTTTCCTGTTTGGAATATGTTAAAATCAGGCGTACTGGTTCATTATCAGTATTTAAAACCTCATTTTTATCTTTTTTTCTATATTGCAAAATTTCCTCTCTTGGTTTTAGTCGGGATCTTTTCATGGCCGCTTCCACTACTTCCAAACTATACCCTCTATCTAAAAACCTAGTCATGCATTCTTTTTGTTTGATTTCCATATCCTGAGGGTCACTACATATACGTCGGATACGGAGCATCTCCCCATACGGGATACTTTTAATAAGATGTGGGGGATGTGCACTGGTTGCATGAAGGAGTGTGTTGCCTGCCGTAGGTTTTCTAAAAAGGGTAGTAGTTAAAATATTATTGTTAACTAAAACCTGTACATCTAAAAATGTCACTGTCTCATTGCTAACATTCGATGTAAAAGAAAGATTAAAATTATTGCAATTGATTTCTTCTACAAATTTGAGTACACTTTCCTTAGATCCCTGCCATATGATAAAAAGATCATCAATATAACGATACCATCGCATCACATTTTGAGTAAAAATTTGCTGATATTGTCGCCTAATCACCAGCTCCTCCCACCAGCCCATAAATAAACAGGCATAGCTGGGGGAGAAGCTGGCGCCCATGGCTACTCCTCGTAGTTGCTGGAAAAAACAGCCATTGAATAGAAAGAAGTTATTTTCCAAACAGAAGGAAAGCATGTTCAATAACATTTTGGTATGATCAGCAAATTCAATCGTCCTGGTACTCAAATAAAACTCTGCCGCTCTCAGGCCATCTTGGTGTTGGATGCTAGTGTATAATGAACATACATCCAGGGTGACTAATAAATAATCCTCTTTCCATTTAAAATTATCAATCTTTTTAAGGAAGTCACCAGTATCTTGGATGTATGAATCCAGTTTTTTCATATGGTCTTGCAGGAAATAGTCAATGTATTTTGAAAGGTTCTCAAAGGGGCCATCACAGGCAGATATGATAGGTCTGCCCGGAGGTGTGGTCAGACTTTTATGGACCTTCGGGATGAAGTACATGTAAGGCGTTGATGGGTATTCTTTTTTGATGAATTTAAATTCTTCCCAGCTAAGGAGACCCAAGCCTTTCCACGCTAATAAGTTTTTAAATAGAGTCTCCTGCGCATTTTTATATTTGAAAGGGGTACTTTTGCTGTAACATCCTACTTCATCCAATTGTCTATGCGCCTCTTTAAGATAGTCCACTGTGGGCCAAAGTACAATATTTCCCCCTTTATCGGAGTTGCGGATTATTAGATCAGCCTTCTGTAGCTTAGAAATCAATTGTTTAAATTTCCTTTCTTGATTGCTATATTTCTTTTTTCTTGCTGAATTGCTCATGTACATAAGTTTTTTTAGTTGAACTGTCACATGGTCATTGAAGGTGTCCAGCCCGTCATGGGACGAAAGGGGGATAAATTTGGATTTGGGTTTGAAGGGAGTGTCAGGCTTCTTTTGGTTGAGAGTTGGCATTGATTCACCTGCCGCTGCAAGGTCGCCTGTTGCCAGTTGGTATAAATCATTATATATGGCTGCATCAGAGACTTGGAGGTTACTGGGATTGTTACTATAGCTAGACCTTTTGTCAATATCCAGGGCCGGCTTCTGTAAATAAAGTTTTTTAAGTTTTAGTTTCCTAATAAATAGGTACACATCTGCCCTGGTACGAGGATAATGGAAACTCGTTTCAGGGCAGTAGCTCAGGCCCAAACTTAGTAGTTGGTTTTCTGCTTTCGTAAGGTCTATTTGTCCCAGGTTGATGATGGTCTTAATTTTCTCAGCCTGAAGACCAACATTCTCTGTCTCTAATATCTTCTGGGGCGTCCGCGACCTCGTCCTCTCTTCCTTGGTTCGCCGTTGCTTATTTGCCCGACGTCTCGCCCGTCTTCTTTGGCATTTTGTGATGCCTTCATGTCTTGTGGTCTTGGTCTCAATGTCTCCCTTCTTCCCTGTTTTAAAACATCCAACTCTTCCCCCACCGTCAGTTTAATTCCTGATATATCACGTGTCCCTTCATTTTCAGATTCACTTTCCCGTGCAGAGCTGGAAACTGAGGAAAGTTCCGCTTGTTCCATTTGAGGTCCCTTATTCTCATATCTTTTCTTGGCTGTAGCTACTCTCAGAGAGTCATAGCGCCGCGAGAAGGTGAAGATTTGACCATTTGCGTAATCATCGCGGTCCCTTTTAAACTTCCATATCTTCCGTTCCTTTATTTTCTCCTCCTCTTTTTCCAGCCGCTTATTCATCTCTTCCCTTAATTTTGCTTGTTGTTGGGGATCATGTTTTTGTTGTTCAATGTATGCTTCATGCGCGTCTATTTTTGTAAGTAAAGCTGCCCCATCTATTTCAGCATATTTTACTAAGATCTGGACTAGACGCCTTGAGGAGTCCAGATTGCATTCTCCCCATTCTGCCATCATAAGGGGATTGGGTGTCTCATAACTGGGGGCCAGCATAATTCGAAGCCCCCTTGGAATTCTTCCAACGTCTAAATATCTTTTAAGTGATCGGGCTTCCCACCACTTGGCAGTTTCTTGTTTTTTCATTTTCTCCAGAATTTTGAATTGTTCTCTTAAGCCAGTAGGCTCCTTATTAGTCTCATTTAATGCCTTTGTTTGTATAGTTGCCTCATTCTCTAAAGCATCAGAAAATATTTCATTAGCGGCAAGCTCACGGGCTGCACGCGTGTCAGCCGACATCCTATTAACGGGGTTTTGACTGAATTAAACTGCTTTTTAGCACACTGGGGAAACAATGTTACGGGCGAAGCTAAGAACACTTGTAAGTCCGTTTTCCCTCCCAGTGCGGGCACACCTCCTTCCCGGTGACCTCCAAGCCAGAAAGCCAACGTAATTTCTTACCGGAGGGATAGAAGCATAATACGACAATGGACGCTCCTCACACGGTGATAGCTCAGCCGAGCATTCCTCACCAGCGATCGAAGAGCAACTTCCCGTGCTTCAAACTCCTCCGGATAACGCCGTACTGGTTACTCTGTCGGGTCCCGAGGGGTTTTGCCTGGTTCCTTTTCCTGGACTCTGCGAAGTGCCCCGGGGGTCCCCGCCGTCACTGACCACAAGCCTGTGGTTATGTCCGCCCGGAAGAACCCTCGAGTGCAACAGCTGATTTCAAAGCAAATCCTCTTGCATAGGAGGGGGTCTGCGAGCCGGCAGCAGCCGTCTGCCGGTAATGTATCTTGGCCACTCGTAAGCACACTTCCTGGGAGGAAATCACGAGCGCAGACCTCTTATCGTGCCAGCAGTTTTATTAATTAACAATCCCCATAACGGATGTCAGGACGCGTTTCGGCCGTCACAGCAGCCTTGGTCACCTGACCACACATCCGTGCAGACCCGGTATTTAAAGTGCAAATGCAACACATTTTTTTACATTTCTGTCATAGACATAGAAGACATATATACACGAAGAAATACTATATAAACACAATGCGATTGAAATGGAAATTCAGTTTTCACAATTTCATGAATTATATTGCATTGCGTCTGACAATAATAAAAGCCTATATATATATATATATTCACTGAAAAAAACATAGGTTTCAGGGGTGTTATAGTTAGCTGGACTTTTCACTTGTACAAAACCATTGAAATTCCCCCGTTATAGTTAGTTCAGCTAACTATAACTCGCGCACCCGCAATGCACTGCTGATGACGTCACATATTACATCACTCATGACATGGTCAGTGACATCACTCATGACATCACTGATGACATCTCAAATGACATCACTGATGACATCACTGATGACATCATCCAGTAAATGTCTGTTTTTCTGAAAATTAAATATGTTTTATATATGTATATCTCAAGGTCGATGGAAGAAACAATGGGTATATAAGTGTCTAAATGGATGATTTGTTTTTGAAAAATTGATTGTGTAACTGACTGATTAAGTGTATCATAGTGAATACATGGCTTAGTGAGTAATGTTTAAATATGTAAATATCTGTATCAGTCTCTCACTTTGTGTATAAGTGGCTGCATGGGTTGGTGAGTAGCTACATGGTTGTCTATATAGGTTATTAGTTGGTTTTTTGAGTATCAGTCTGAGTGTCTGCTTGGTTCGGTGGGGGGTATTACGTAGTGCATAGGTGCATGAATGAGTGACTCACTGTTTGCATGTGTTGAAGACAGCATGTGTGCAGGACTGTATGGGTGGATGAGTGTGTGTATGGGCGTGTTAGTGAGTGAATGACTGTCTCAACAGTGTCTTTATGAGTAACTACATATGTTTTAAACTAGTATATGTGACTATTGGTGTATATAAGTGAGTATATGTGAGAGTGAGAGATTGAAAGAGTTCCTGTATGAATAAGTATGTGTTTCTATAAGTGATTGTTTAAAAGACTAAGTATGTGTAAGTTTCCGTAGAAGTAAGTGTGGTGGTGTGTGTATAACTGTATATGCAAGTAAATTTATGTTTGATTCTTTATTAGCATGAGTGACTATGTGTGTGAGTAACTCTATGGATGAGTGGCATTGTGTAACAGGATGTACAGGTGTATGAGTACATATGATGAGTGAGTACATGTATGAGTGACTGTATAGGACTGTTGGTGAATGAGTGGATGTGTATGTGGATCTTAGAATTACTGAAGAGGTTGTTGTAACTGGTATTGGTATGTCCATTGTTTTGAAAATTGTACTCTCTATTTTTGAATGTGTGTATCAAAGTTTATATTAGGGTGAGAGGAGGTCTGCCACTCTATCACAAGGATGATGTCATCAGTGATGTCATCAGTGATGTCATTTGAGATGTCATCAGTGATGTCATGAGTGATGTCACTGACCATGTCATGAGTGATGTAATATGTGACGTCATCAGCAGTGCATTGCGGGCGCGCGAGTTATAGTTAGCGAACTAACTATAACGGGGGAATTTCAATGGTTTTGTACAAGTGAAAAGTCCAGGTAACTATAACACCCCTGAAACCTATGTTTTTTTCAGTGAATTTCTGAGGTTTTTTAAATGCTAATTCCTAACTATAACGTGCCTGAAACCTGTGTTTTTTTCTGTGAATTTCAAAGGTTTTTTAAATGCTAATTTCTAACTATGCCTACAGAGATAGGACATGTGAAGAAAGAAGAAAAAATGCACAGAAAGAAAAAAAAGAAGTGCAGAAAGAAGCAACAGAAGTCCTCAAAGACGAAGAAAAGTGCAGGAAGAAGGATAACGCGCAGAAAGAACAAAAAGAAGAGCAGAAAGAATCCTTGTTGCAAAATCATCCTGTACCCTCAACTTTTTCAGACGGATACTGGTGGTAACTGAGTCTGACTAACCAGTCCTAGAGCCAGTGCTATGTTAAAAGACACTTAGAATACAGTGGAAACACCTACATACACTAGGGAACATTATGCGTTGGGGTCCCCCTGTGATTAGCATGACCTCCTCTGTAAGCCCCTAGTATATAATAGGGCAGGGGGATTAATACTACCTCTTAAAACAGGCCACAGGGCGTTTTTGCACATGTTAACTCAGGCCCCGTCCCCTCCCTTCACCACTGTGTAAACACGCCCTGTGTCCGTTTTTAGTTGGGAGATTAAGTTCATTTGAATCCTGAGGGTCCCTAGGGTCCAACTAGCCCACTAGGTACCTCCAGTAAGTGCCACAGAGCTGCATTGCAGAGAGGTGTAAAAAGTGGCACAGCCTGGACCACCTCTCTGCAATGCAGCTCAGTGGCGCTTACTGGAAGCACTTGGTGGGCTAGTTAGCCCCCAGGGGCCCTCAGTATTGAAGGGAAATGATATCCCCAATTTAAAACGTGCCATAGTGCGTGTTTGCACACGTCACCTCAGGCCCCGTCCCCTCCCTTCACCACTGTGTAAACGCGCCCTGTGGCTGTTCTAAGTTGAGAGATTAAGTCCCCTTGAATCCTAAGGGTCCCTAAGGTCAAACTAGACCACTCGGTACCTCCAGTGAGTGCCACAGAGCTGCGTTGCAGAGAGGTGTAAAAAGGGGCTTGGCCTCAGAACACCTGTCTGCAGCGCAGCTCTGTGGCGCATACTGGAGATGCCTGTTGGGCTAGTTGGCCCTCAGGGACCCTCAGTATTGAAGAGGAATTAATTCCCCAAATTACAACTCGCCAGGGGGCGCGTTTGCAGAGTGCTGCAAGGAGGGGGCGTGACCTCCTGCACGATGCCAGTCTTTTATTTATTTTAATTTTTTAAGAAGGGGGTCTGTGTGGTTCCCCTTCTTATTCTAATTTATTGGCCCTGATGACCCCATCCCCCAGGGCCTAAATATATTTTTTTGACCCCAATCCCCAGGGCCGGCCACTGTTTTTTATTATTTTAAAAAAATATATATTTATAGACACACCTAGGACATCCTGGACAAACCGTACGTACCTATCACCATTTGAGTGATATTCATTAAAAGGCGACTATGCATACAATGAATCCACGTGGAATGTATTTACACCACTAGTAAAGCTCTGACATGTCTGATGCCCTACCGTGCCTAATCCCGGTAGACACCCTTGTCGTTTATTTATACAAACATGGGTAGCTATTGACGGGCACATTTAATACACATGCACACCAAGCCATTCAAAGGGGATTCGACAAAAATTTGCCCAAAAATATGTAAGAAACCCCCCTCACGGTTAATAAAACACACATCCACTGCCGGATGTGTAATACTTTTTATTTTACTCTCTGGAAAGGGGACGAACATCACTTGAGAGTCACAGCGCGCTCCTGGCAGAGCCCAATGCTGTGTTACACCCACCATTGCCTGCTGAGTGCCACACACCTCTGTGTTGTATTCCACCAGCTAGTGCATATGCTATGACACTCTCTAGCCCATGTGCACTGTAACACCACCCCGTGAATATGTCATGCCACACTTCTCTTCGCACGGGTTATATTGCCCCATCTAACGTGCCTTCCTCGATGCCTATGTTATAACACACAGTGCTATGCCATACATATTACAATCTGGGATCCATATCTTTGTCACAGTGCATATGCAACGTTACACTCCCCAGCACATATTTTATATTACAACTTTAGAGACTAGTTAGGTTACACAACACTGCCCTGTGCATATTACACTCCAAGGCGCACATCGCATAGCACGCGCTAGTGCCTGTGCTATCTCGCGCTCTCCAATGAATCTGTCATTGCGCACAATGTATTGCATATTATATTTCACGCCCGGTTCATCTTATATCACACTTTTTGGTGCATAGTTTATACCATACACTATATCTAGTTTTCATTTTCAATCGTGCTCTCAGGACTATGTTCTATATAACACTGTGTTCACCTACCCTTTTCACGGGCATTACATTTTGCGATAGGGGGTGGAGGGTCAGGGGGTGTTTCTGCCAAGTGAGCCCGGAGTCACAGTCACAAACGTCCTCTTCTTCCTGAATAAAAGTGAGATTATGCTGCATACTTGTTCATATTTTAAGTAGTTCGCACAGACACACGTTTTAAAAACAATAAAGTTCCTAATACCCGCCTTCTCTGAACAGTTAACTTGCTGCCCCATCCCCCTCCTCCCTATCCTCTGTTGTGTGAATCCATGGACTAGCCTCCTCCCTCCTGGCATGCATGGTCTGATGTGCTGCCACTGCCCTCAATTTAGTATGATGTACCAGTCCCCTCCTCCTGCCCTCCATTGCCCAATTCTATGCCCCATCATTGACCTCCTGCTTAAACTCTGTGCTTAGCTTGCTGCCCCTATTCTCCTTCCCCCTGCCCTCCGATGTCTTTGTGCATGCCCCTGCTCCATCCTTTTTGCCCACCATGTTCCATGGACCTGCCACTCCTATCTACTCTGAGTGTTCTGTTGAGCTGCCACTCCCCTCCCACCTGCCTAGCATTGTCAGATGACTGTAACCTGTCCCTGCCACCTCCACCCTGCCTGTCCACATGCCATGCCCCTATCCCCTTCCTCCTGTCCTACATGGTCCTTTGTACTGTCACACCCTTCTGCCCTCCCTGGTCTGTTGTGCTGCAACTGCTCCTCCTGCCTGCCCCATGCGGTCTGTTGTGAGGCCCCTTCCCCTGAACTTTCTTGTCCCTTCTATCCTCCATCGTCCTTTGTGCATGCCCCTGCACCCTCCTTCTTGCCCATCATAGCCATTGTGCTGCCACTAATCCTCCCACTTGCCATGCATGGTCTTCTGTGCTGCCATGGCCCCTCCCACCTTCCCTGTGTGGTCAGTTAGCTGCCCCTGACCCCCTCCCACCTTCCCTCCATGGTCTGTGTGTATGCCATCACAGTCTCACTGTTGCTCTTCATGGTGTGTCTTGCTTCTAGTGCCCATCCTGCCTGACCTCCATGGCTATCTTGCTGCTCCTGCCCTGCCCCCTTGCCCCCAGCCCTCTGTTTACATGTGCAGACCCCTACTCCCTCCCTCCTGGCTTGTCTGTTCCATTGTAATGCCCCTGATCCGTCCCTCCTGCCCTTTATGGTCTCTTATGCTGCAGCTTTCTCTCCTGTCTGACCATTATGGTCAGCTAGCTACGATTGCCTCTTGCCCCTCTGTTCTCTGTTGTCCATGTGCATGGTCCTGTCCCCTCCCTCTTGCTTTCTATGGATTGTTGTGCTGCACTCCCGTCCCGCATGCCCTGTGTGGTGTATTGTGCTGCTGCAAACCCTGATGCCTGCCCTGCAGGGTCAGTTTGGTGCACCTCTCCATGTCCCTCCTGTCCTCTGTTATCCAAGTCCATGTCCCTACCCCATTTCCTTCCATGATCCAATGTACCATACTTGCGAACATTTTAAACTTGGTAAGAGGGACATTTTGAAAAAAAACTGGGATATTGATTTTCCCCTTTGAGTTACATTGAAAAAGAGGAGATTGTAGACAGGAGACAGATCAAATAAAGCCCATTTGAGCTTAAAAAGATTGGACGTTTCCTGGCTGAATCGGGTCTGTTGGCATGTATGGTTGTACTACCATTGCCTCTTCCTTCTGCCCACAATGCTCTATTACATTGCCACAGCCTCTCTTGCAAGTCCTGTATTGTTGGTTTGTTGCCCCTGCCCCCCTTTCCACTGCCCTCCATAGTCTGTTGTGCTGCCACGTCCCTTCCTGCCTGCTCAGTGTGGTTAAATTGTTGCCTTTGCACCCTCTTACCTGCCTTCAATTTTAAGAGTCCGTGCCCCTGGCCTCTGCCTCTCAACAGTATCCTAATGAACAACTAGATTGCTAACATTCTATATTTATTACAAAAGTGTGGAACGCCTGACGTCATCTTGATGTAATCAAAACTGTAATACCTAGAGCATTTCCTTTAGAAATTACATTTATGAGAGGGTCTTATTGGCATCAAAATTATGGTTAGTGCTCTAAAAGACTAAAATAAGGACATCTTTTCTGAGTTTTCAAATAGCGACAAAGCACTTTTAAATTATTTGTTATCTTTATGTTTTTTTAATCCAGTTGACCACTTGATTAAATGTTGCACTTAGGGGAGAGGATGTGGTGTTACTTCCAGAACTGCAGACTTTGCAACTGGGGAACCAGGTTGGAGTTTCTGCTTCAGCTCGACATTCTGTGATTCTGGTCAAATCACTTAGTCTCCCCATGTCTACAACCAAAATGAATTTGTTCTTGTGTGATGTAACCAATGCTCATGTAAAGCACTCCAATACCTGACAAGTATGCACTATATAACACTGCAAAAACACAAAATATTAAGTGTTTTGCACACTTCTGTCATTGGGCTATATTTGGGCTACATCTGGGTGATTTTGGGCTACATTTGGGCTCTTTTGTCTCCGGTGGCCATCTTGGGAGATTTATTTGTTATGAAGTTTCCTAATATCCTCATGTACTGCAGTCTCCTCAGTAGGAAATGCTTTCAGTTTTTTACTTTGATTCCATCATGAAGGTATTCAGATATGTCACACATTTGCCATAAATTCTGAAAGTTAGCACTCTAGTTGCTCATTAGATCACTGTAGTAAAACTACTGTTCACCATGGAAGTCTGCTCCTGGTATTAAAAGTGCATGTTTCAGTCTGCATGTCAGAATTTTTTAATGAAATAGAAGAGGATTTGAGAAGTCACTCAAAATGTGCCCTCATTTTCTTTCTGCAGCATTAATCATAATTTCTATGGCAAAATGAACCCCCTCATTGTGTTCCTTTTTAAATTAAATGTTTTAAGTGTTAACAGTTTATTCCAATCTAGATGGCTTCAGGTGTGCCATACTTTTGTCATAAGGAAGACAGTAAGCGCTTTAGTTGTTTTTAAGAACACTCTGGGACATTCTGTCATTGGGCTATACTTGGGCTACATCTGGGTGATATTTGGGCTACATTTGGGCTCTTTTGTCTCTGGTGGCCATCTTGGGAGACTTATTTGTTATGAAGTTTCCTAATTTCCTCATTTACTGCAGTCTCCTCAGTAGGAAATACTTTCATTTTTTTACTTTGATTCCATCAAGAAGGCATTCAGATGTGTCACACATTTGCCATAAATTCAGAATGTTAGCACTCTTTTTGCTCATTAGATCACTGTAGTAAAGCTACTGCTCACCAGGGAAAACTGCTGCTGGTATTGAAAGTGCATGTTTCAGTCTGCAGGTCAGATTTTTTTAATGAAATAAAAGAGGATTTCAGAAGTCAAAATGTGCCCTAGTTTTTCTTTCTGCAGCACTAATCATACTTGTTATGGAAAAATGAACCCCCTCATTTTGTTCCTTTTTAAATTAAATGTTTTAAGAGTTACCACTTTAATCCAAGCAAGATGGCTTCAGGTGTGCCATACGTTTATCATAAGTAGGACTGTTAGCGCTCTAGTTGTTCTTTGGAACACTCTGGGAAGCTGCAGTAGAACACAAAGGAATCAACTGACAGTCTCTGCCCTTGTTGGATGTACATGTTTTACTGAGAATGTCAGACTTCATTCTCACATGACTGAGAAAGATAGTGTGAATTTACAGAAAATAAGCTCTCAGCTTAGCTTATAGATCACCCTCCAAACCTCTGTGGGAAAAGCATGAGAACATATTTTTCTCTCAATCATGATATCCCAGCAGAAGGCTTTTTCACATGGTGAAATCACCTTAGAACATACCACAATTCCCAAAATGAGTATGGTACCATCAACAAATGATTTATAATGTAACTAAAGTCTTAAAACCTTCTATTAACTGCAATGCTTTTTAATGAGGTGCTATCATGTATATTGGTCCCAAGATGGCTGCCAACACTTCTTGGATGAAGTGCTGACAGCCAATCAGATCTCAGGATGAGATGTGTGGTTAGGCCTCCGCCCACATATATATATGATTTTACTTTTGATTTTCTCAGGAACTACTGAAGAGATTGACACCAGACCTGCAAAAGGCACTTCCCTGAGCTGAGTACTACCTCTCTGTCAAATTTCAAGTAATTCTGTTCAGCCGTTCGGGCTGTACCTTGGACTAAAGGTCCCTATGGAAAATTGCATGGGGAAAACACGTTTTGGGACCCCCCTTTTTTCTCAGCCCCCGCCTGACGAATCCCCCCGAGACTTTCAGGGTAGGAGCGGAGCGGAGCGCCCCACCTATTTTGAAAATTTCGCGAGGATTCGTCAACTGGCGCCAAAGTTATTCCAAATAGAATGTTACGGATTTCCTATGGAAACATGGTCCTAACTATAACTATCTACTGGCGACCGCCAGTAGATAATATAGATAGATATATATATTACCTGCTGGCGGTCGCCGGTAGGTAGTTATAGTTAGGACCTAGTTTCTATGGAAAAAGCATTTTTTGTTTTCCCAATAACTTTGACGCCGGTTGATGAATCTCCGTGAAATTTTCAAAACTAGTGATCGGCTCCGGTCAGCTCCTGTCTTGAAAGTTTCGGGGTGATTCGTCAAGTGGGGGCCTGAAAAAAGGGGGTCCAAAACACGTTTTTCCCATAGGAAAATTTAGACAAAGCTACAGGCCGAACTGCTCATCGGAATTACACCAAATTTGGCAAAAAGATAGATCTTGATTCAGAAAGAGACCTTTTTTTAAATGGTGTAAATCTGTTTAGTAGTTGCTGCGAAATTTAAAAAAGAAAAAGTTTCGATATCTATGGCTGCGTTGGATTAACGAACCCTCCCGACCACAAACTTCAATGTGATTGACTGCCAACACTCTAAACCAGGAAGTGTTGGCAGCCATCTTGTAAGAAAACCATAGAAAAACATTACAAAACAAGAAAAGGGGGCAGTGTAGAAACACCCTGACCCCCTAGGCCTGCTCAGGGGGTCCCACAAGGACCCCCAGGGCCCAAAAAAGCATTATAAAAATATATATTTCAGCAGATATCGCGATGGGGTCGGGAATCCCGCTGAAATTATTTAAAAAAAGGAAGCTCGGGCTCCCGGTCTTCCTTTAAAAAAAGCCCCCGGTGGGCCAGGTCCCAGGGGCACTTGCAATTTATTAGCGGGGGCCCACGGTAATGTGAAAAAAAATGCGTGGGGTCCCCATCCTCCCCACGCTGCCCCGGGGACCACCACCTCCCTGGGGCTTTCAGAAATAGCTGGGCACGCAGTTATTAAGTCCCTTTAAATCCTGAGGGTACCTGGGGGCAAACTAGCCCACCAGGTACCTCCAGTAAGCACCACAGAGTTGCGGTGCAGAGAGGTGTAAAAAGGGGCGTGGCCTCAGACCACCTCTCTGCAAAACAAATGAAACAAAGCGTGGGCTCCCATGCTTCATTTCTTTAAAGCCCTGGGTGTGCCAGGTCGTTGGGTGCCCACCCCCAGTACATTGCTGTTTGTAATGACAGTGCTCTCGCTTCAAGAAGCAAAGCAGGATGGCTTTTGAGCAAGGGAAGATGCATGTTAGCAGCTCCCCTTGTTCAAAAGCAATGCCAGCTCCAGCAGGAGGCGGGTAGCTGGCTGGGACGGTGGGGGCATTGAGGCTCCCCCCACGGTTGCCAACTTGAGGGCTGACCCCGGGGGATGGGGTACATGGGGCCAGAAGGGGCCCGGGAGGGGACCACTCTGCCCCCGTCCCTTTTAATTAAAAAAACGGCAGGCCGGCCCCAGGGATGGGGTCCCTGGGGCCAATAGTGTGGCACCCCTTCCCTAGAAATACAAAAGGAGGCCATGCCCTGGGGGATGGGGTCCCCGGGGCTGAATTGGCCCAGGGAAGGGGATCACACAGCCCCCTTCACTATAAACAATGTTTTAAAAAAGGAAGCCATGCCACAGGGGATGGCGTCCCCACGGCGGAAATTGGCCTCAGGAGGGGGGCTGTGCAGCCCACTTTTATTTTTTTTTGTCTTGTTGATAAAAAAGGGGTCAAGCCCTGAGGGACAGGGTCCCCAGGGCCAGCCCCCTTCCAACAAAAACATACAAAAAAAGCTGGCATCTCACCAAGGCCCTCCCCCCTTCCTGCACCACTGTGCAAACCCGCCCCCTATTCCGTTGCAAGATGGGAAATTAATTCCCCTTCAATACTGAGTGTCCCTGGGGGCCAACTAGCCCACCAGGGACCTTCAGTAAGTGCCACACATCTGTATTGCTGAGAGATGGTCTGAGGCCACACCCCTTTTTACACCACTCTGGAAACGCGCCTCTTGGCACACTGTTGGTGGGGTGACGAGGTCCTCTCTTGTCCTGAGGACCTTAGGACACAAGTGGACTTCATCCCCTGAGCAGCTGTGCGCCACGAGTCATGTTTGCAGAAAAAGGGGGCGCGGCCTTTGAGCACACTCAGCAATCTAGCTGTAAGGGGCTTACTGGAGGTCACAGGTGGGCTCGTTGGCTCCCAGGGGCCCTCAGTATTCAAGGGGACTTAATCCCCCAACTTAGGACACGCCAGGAGGGGCATTTGCAGAGTGGTGGAGAAAGGGGGCATGGCTTGTGTCCAGCTTTCAGCAATCCGACTATCTGGGACATACTGGAGGTATCTGGTAGGCTAGTTGGCCCCTAAGGACCCCCAGCAGCGAAGGGGACTTCAATCCCCATCCAAGAGCGCGCCAGGAAGTGCGTTTGCAGAGTGGTGGGGAAAGCGGGCATGGCCTGCTATGACAACTTAGCAATCCTGCTGTGTGGGACTTACTGGAGGTAATAGGAGGAGTAGTTGGCACCCAAGGATGTCCTTGAGGGCCATCTACCCCTCTTGTTACCTCCAGTAAGTCCCACACAGTGGGATTGTTAAGAAGTCTTCGGCAGCCATGCCCGCCTTTCTCCACCACTCTGCAAGTGCGCCTCCTGGCAGAATACGGGATGGGGGAAGAAGTCCAATTTACTCCTGAGGGACTTTGGGGCCAAGAAGCCCTCCTGATACCTCCTGTAAGTGCTGCACAGCATAATTCCTGAGTGCTGGTCAGAGGCCCAGCACCCTTTCCCTACCACTCTGCAAACGAGACTACTGGTTAAAGAAGTGTTTGCAATGTAATAGGTTTCACATTTGCGAGAGTTAGAGCTATTGGCAATGTAAATGTAAAAGTTTTTAAATGTTTTTTAGAGTGAAGTGGCTGTACGTTGTGTGTAGTGTAATTATGTGGTAAGCTGTGTAGTGAAATTATGTGGATAGAAAGTATGTGGTATTTATTTTATAGAATTTATGTAGAGTGGGATTATGTGTTATGGAGAGTAAATATGTGGTATGGTAGTCTGTGTTGTGGAGTGGTAATATCAGGTTTGGTCTTCCTCATTTCCATAGAAGCTCAACTATTAACTCAATGAGACAAAAAAAAAGAAGGAATCACCAAGGAGCACTTCTGGACCTAGTCAGAGGTATGAGCAGGGCCACTGGAATTATGCAACTGTTTGGCTACACCGACTTTCGCACAAATATACAATTTCCGCATTGCCACATAATTCATCATCTGCTCCTTAATCTGCAGATTTGAAAAAAAAGCCTTGTTTCTGGCTCAAACGTTACACAAAATGCAGCGATAAGTGTTACAGCGTGGTGGAAGGCCATTTGCACAACGAGAATGGTCACCTGTTACTTATTGCTAAATGTGGGTGTTAAATTGGTACTAATGGTGTGGAAACTGAAGGACGGGGCCCTCTAGGGCCACGCGGGTCATTTACAACCACCTGCTATGCCTTCCCCAAAATGAAGAGTTGGTCAGACAGTAGAGAATACAAACTTACTTTATTTAGTATATACTCTGCAGAGGAGCCCAGTCAGGCCTTCACCCTAAGATGTCTGCTGAGGGGACTGATGCCCCAGGGTACGCTAATACATAATAAACCCTTCTGGAGACTTCAGCCACGCCTCTAATGGAAAGTTACCGGCTTGAGCCTGGCATGAACAAAGGAGGTACAGAGATGAGCTAACAACTGCGAGATGGGTGCACTATCAGTACTCCAAGGCCACTGTGCCGAGTCTCAGGGTCTCCTAACATGGGAGCAGAGCTACACATCTAGATTGGAATGCAGAGAAAGAATCTTGGTTCATTCACAAGTCGGGCTACATCTTTGAACAGGAGAGAAAATAATAACGAAGTACAGTGTTTTGCTGAGGCAAGCGAGAAGAGAAGTAAGGCCTAGTACGAGCACAGCCCAAGCAGTCGTCTATTGATTGCGAAATACAAAATGGAGTCACACAAACTAACTAAGCTTACATGTTGCGAGGATAACTCAGTGGGTTGCATAACATGAATACAAATAGCATCTTTTTAGCCACATATTGCCTACCTAACATTGCATGTGTAATTGCACAACGGGAAGGGGAGTTTCAAACCTAACAAAGCCACTCATGCTTCCTTCTGCACCTCTCTGTGTGCCTTTCTTGCCTCTTTCTGCATTTCTGTTGCATCTTTCTGCACATTTCCTTCTTTTTCTGCATGTCTGTTGCACCTTTCTGCACCTCATTTGCTTTTTTTGCACCCTTCTTCCCTCTTTCTGCACCTCTTTTGCCTTTTTGTGTACCCCTCATATCTTTCTGCACCTTTTTTGCCTCTTTCTGCACCTCTGTTCCTTCTTTCTGCACTTCTTCTTTTTCTTTCAGCTCCTGTCTTGCTTCTTACTGTACCCCTCTTACCTCTCTCTCCACCCATATTCCCTCTTTCTGCACTTCTGTTGCTTCTTTCTGCACTTATCTTGCTTCTTTCTGTACCTCACTTGCCTCTTTCTGCACCTCTATTGCCTCTTTCTGCAGTTCTCTTGCCTCCTTCTGCACTTCACTTGCCTCTTTCTTTAACTCTCTTGCCTTACATTGTGTACCTCTTTTGCCTCTTTCTGTACCTCACTTGCTTCTTTCTGCACCCTCTTCCCTCTTTGTGCAACTCTCTTGCTTCTTTCTATACCTCTGTTCCATCTTTCTTCACCTGTCTTGTCTCTTTCTGCACTCTTTGTGCCTCTTCCAGCACCTCTGTTGCTTCTTTCTGCAGTTCTCTTCCTCTCTGCACTGATCCTGCCTCTCTCTGTACCCCCTTGCCACTTTGTACACAACTCCTACCCCTTTCTGCACCCTCTTGCATCTTTTTCCACCTCTGCTGGTTCTTTCTGCACCTCTTTTTCTTCATCCTGCACTTCACATGCCTCTTTCTGTACCCCTCTTGACACTTTCTGCACCTCTGGTGGTTCTTTCTGCACTGTTCTGGCTTTTTCCTGCACCTCTGTTCCAAATTGTTGTATCCCTCTTGCCTTTTCCTGCCCACCTGTTCCCTCTTTCTGCACCCCTTTTGCCTGCTTCTGCAACTGTCTTGCATCTTTCTGCAGTTCTCTTGCCTCCTTCTGCACCGCACTTGCCTCTTTTTGCACCCCTGTTGTTTTTTTTGCAATGCTATTGCTTCTTTCTGCACCTCTCTTGCAAATGTCGGTACCTCTCTTGCCTCTTTCTGCACCCCTTTTACCTGTTTTGCACCTTTCTTGCCTCTGTCTGCACCTCTGTTTCCTCGTTCTGTACCTCTTTTGCCTGTTTCTGTAACTCACTTGCCTCTTTATGCAGTTCTCTTGCCTCCTTCTGCACCTCTGTTGCTTCTTTCTGCACTTATCTTGCCTCTTTCTGCACCCCTTTTGCTTCATTCTGCACTTCTCATGGTACTTTCTACATCTGTCTTGCTTTATTCTGCACCCCTGTTGCTTCTTTCTGCATTCGTCTTCCCTCTTCGTGCAACTCTCTTGCCTCTTTCTGTACCTCTCTTTCCTTTTTCTGCACACCGCTTGCCTCTTTTTGCACCTCTGTTGGTTCTTACTGCACTTCTTTCCTTCTTTCTTCACCCCTCCTGCCTCTTTCTGTACCTCTCTTGCCTCTTCGTGCACCCTCCTACCTTTTTCTAAACACCTCTTGCCTCTTTTTGCACCTCTGTTGGTTCTTTCAGCACTGCTCTTGCTTCTTTCTGCACCTTCCTTGCCTCTTTCTGCTTTCTGTTAGTTAAAATGTATCATTTAAAAACCTTTGAAATTCACTGAAAAAACCATACGTTTCAGGGATGTTATAGTTAGAAATTAGCATTTTAAAAACCTTAGAAATTCACTGAAAAAAACACAGTTTTCAGTGACATTATAGCTAGTTGGACATTTCACTCGTACAAAACCAGAGGAATTTGGCAGTTATAATAAGTTGAGCTAACTATAACACGCGCCCCCGCAGTGCACTGCTCATGACGTCACATATTATATCATTCATGACATGGTCAGTGACATCACTGATGACATCACTGATGACATCTCAAATGATAACACTGATGACATCATCCACGTGATAATCTGATGCACCTCCTCACACCCTAATATAACCTTTGATACACCCACTCTACCATTTTCAAAACCATAGACACACCAATACCAGTTACTACATACCTATTCACTGATTCCTAGGTCTACACACACGTCCACTCATTCACCAATACTGTTACTCATACATGCAGTCACTTATCAATACAGCACTATCATTTGCACTCATACACCTATACAGACACTTACACATCACCACTCATCCATAGAGTTACTCACACACCTAGTCAATCATGTCCAGAATTATTCACACTCCAATTTACTCACCTAGGCAGTTATACACAACTGACAGACTGATACAGACATTTACACAGTTTACTCACTAACCCATGCATTCAGTAAGACATGTTTAATCACTCACTTATACAGTCAGTCACGCACCTGCTAAATCATCTATAAAGACACCCATACACCCACTCATACTTCAATACACCTTGGCATATATAAATATAAAACATATTTAAACCTTACAGAAACACACAGTCACTGGATGATGTCATCAGTGATGTCATTTGAGATGTCATCAGTGATGCCATCAGTGATGTCACTGACCATGTCATGAATGATGTAATATGTGACGTCATCAGCAGTGCATTGCGGGGGCGCGAGTTATAATTAGCTCAACTAACTATAACGGCCGAATTTCTCTGGTTTTGCATGAGTGAAATGTCCAACTAACTATAATGTCCCTGAAACCAGTGGTTTTTTCAGTGAATTTCAAAGGTTTTTTAAATGATAAATTCTAACTATAACAACATTTACCTTGTGCAAAACTAGTGAAATTCAGGAGTTATAGTTATTTGACCTGACTATACCTTACCCCCCCAATGCACTGCTCATGACCTCACATATTATATCATTCATTACATGGTCAGTGACATCACTGATGACATCATCCAATGAGTGTAAGTGATTCAGAAAGATTTTCTGAGACTTAAAGATATATACTAAGCTACAGCATAAGAAAAATTAATATTCTTCTGTTGTAGTAATTAGTCATACTGAGCAGCTGTGTGACTGTCTTTATCAGTGGATGTCTGAGTGGTTGTATGGGATGTGCGTGGCTCTAGAAATGTGTTAGTGGGCATGTGAGTAGTTGTAAGTGTGAATGAGCGGCTATGTGAGTCGCTGCATAGGTGTATGCGAGGGTGTGTGACTGTCTGTATGGTGAGCTAGTAGCTGTGTGAGTAGCTATATGGGTAAGGGAGTGTGAGTGGCTGTAGGGGCGAGTGAACAGCTGTTTGAGTGGGTGTATAGGTAAGAGAATGGGTGGGAGTGGTTGTGTTAGAGAGTGAATGTCTGTGTGAGTGGCTGTAAGGATGAGTGAGTGAATGGGTATGTGAGTGGTTGTGTGGACATGTGAATGGGTATGTAAGTTGTTCTGTTGGTGTGTGAGGTGCTATATGTATTTGTAAATGTTAGATTACTAATCCTACTCCAAATCAAGCAATAGTAGGGAAATTGTTGAACTCTGGAGATATTCGATGTACTTTGCCACTCCTCCATTATCAAAATCAGGAAAATTGTTGGACTGGAGAATATCAGCGAAAGTGCTAGACGTGGAGGGGTGAGGTTTACTATTCCTATTCCAAATTAAGTAACAGTAGGGACAGAGTTGCACACTGGAGGGGTTAGCTTTATTATTTCCACTCCAATCATAGTAGCCCCAGGGAAAGGGTTTGACATTGGAGGGGCTAGTTTTCCTATTTGAGATCCAATCTAATCAACATTTATTCCTTAGGGGAGTTGCTATTCCCACTCCACTGTATTTAAACGCAAGGAACGTTTTGGATTAGGAAGGATTAGGTACAACATTCTAATCCTAATCATTTTTCAAAATACATTTAAATACCGAACAAAAATAAAACAATTAAAACCTATTCAAAAGAAAATAATGCATTATAACTAAATACAAATAAATTCAATTAAAAAAGCAATACAAAATTGATTGAACACATATAAAACAAAGTAAATACACTTTCCTACCCACTACTCAAAAAAAAGAAGAAAAAAACACAAAAAAATATCAAAATAGTACATAAATAAAACAAATATATTGAAAACAAATAATAAATAGAACATTCATTTTAGCACATTTATTATAAAATGCACCTATTAATGAATTAACATTTAGTTATAATATGCAACAACTATTGGACATTACACATAATAAAATAAATAGTTTACATAATTAATTCTGAAATTAATGTTTATTAATATAAAATCTCTAATTTGGAAAAAAAGAAATATTTTATTTTCTGACACTATTTTCAAACGAACCCAAGAACACACTACTAAATTCTGAATTACTAATCAAAATAATAATACACATTAAAAATCATTAAATAAACCTAGATAATTAAAACAATTATACGTCTATTATATTAAATGTACATTCAATATTAATTTGAAATGAAAATACTTAATTTATTATTAAAATAACTTGCCGCCCTATGCCCTTAAAATAATGAATTTTAAAAAATGTATTAAAAGAATTACAAATTAAAATTATACATTAAAAATCACAATGTACACAAATCATTAAAATAATAATTAGCCATTAATTTAATTCCTATAGTTAATTTAAAGTAACTATTTATAATTAACATAAACAATAATTTATAATTGAAAAAATTTAGCATTTAAAACATGCCCCATTTTATTCCTCTTCAAATGCAACTTATGAATTACTAATTAAATTAAAAATTTACACATTGTTATAAATAATATTAAAATAATTATAATAATACTGTTTGCTAAATTTAATATCATAAGTGATAGCCTGCACTGGCTAGGCAATTGCTCCAAAAATATAACATGCAGCACTCTCTGGAAGAGGGCAAAGGCATTATGCTGTTAAGGATTTTCCATAGGCGCTTGCAGTTCACCTTCAGTGACAGGCCAACCCAATTTTTAAGAACTGTTGAAAAGCCCCCTTTCCCTACCTTTAATAGGCTCCTCCCTTTAATGAGTCTGGATAATAAAATTGACTCCCGGACCTTTCTCTCATTCCTCCAACTATGTAATTGGGGAACAATCTTTGCCTGTGTTCCAAATTGTAATCAAAGAGAGCTCAAAACAGGATTCTGTTCTAAGATTTGCTAGTTGGAATATTGCAGGAATTAAATCTAAACTGTCAGATGCAAAATAGCTCAATTTAATTAACCAGTATGGCATGGGAATATTGTAGGAAACTTGGCTGCTCAAGTTGTATTTTTTTAGATGGCTATGAGTGTTTTTGTGTACAAGCCAAAGCTGTTAGAGGGCAGAGAGCCCACGGAGAGCTAGCTACCTTGATTTGTATCTACAAAATGCTTAAAGTTGCTGCTGTCTCTGTGAGGCTTGGGGGGGATCCAGGTTCTGTGGGTTGTGTATTGTGTTTTTTTAAAAAAATGATTCTTTATAAGTCTTTGTACAACAACATTGCCAAATTGAGTCACTGTTCAAGGTGATATCTGTATTAGAGGCAACATTTTAACTTGGGTTGGATGGGGATTTTAGTGGCAAGATAAGTCAGATACTTGATGATACTGATACTTCTGGGAGAGATGATACCCCCTCTGTTTTCTTGAGACTGATGAGAAGAGTCAGAAATTGATTAAAGGTCTGGGGTAGTCTGATCTTCTTAATTTGGGGTCTATGCAGGAGCAACAGTTTGACCAAAAGCCATCTTTTGTGGGATGGGTAAAAGGGTCAGTAATTGAATATTTATCTATGTTGAGGCTCTTGGGGAAAGTAGTGACAGCAGGTGTAGTCATGGATACCTGCTATAGTGACTATAATCCATTTTTTCTTTCGATATGTTAATGCACATACATGATTTGAATATAAATGAATTGGGCTAAACTTGACTGAGCACCAAGGATAAAGGGCTCAGAATTAAATGGTGCAGCGTCTCGATTTCCTACCTGCACATTCTCGTATTGGGGCAGCCCAGATTATGCTTATGGCTTCTCTACTCATAGTAGATTCCCCCCAGGCGGGGTCTTAGAAGCATTTCACTCCTTAATTAATTCAGCTAAGCAGATCATGTACTATCTTTCAGGCACCAGAAGACCGGACAAAATCCAGTAGTTTGACAATAACTGTAGAGCTGCTAACTTGCGATTGAGAGTGGCTCTTAATGTCCAGACAAGGATTCAAGAGGATATTTCCATTTCTTGAGCCCAAAATAGGCTAGCCATTAAGGAGAGGAAACACACTCTGAAAGAAGGGCCTTGGACCGTCTGATGGGCACCTGTAAAACGGGAGACACTAAAAGGTTCTGGGACGTAGTTAAGGGGAAACAATTGTCCACAGGTACTACTGAGAAATTAGGGACCCATATATCCTCAGAACAGTGGATGACCCATTTTAGTAAAATCTATTCAACTGACTATAGTGGGCAACTGACAGTGTTGAAGTATCACCCACGTTCTCATTGGATATTTGGTTTGAGCTGGAGTCAGCGCTGCAATCTGAGTCAGCCCTTCCAAAAACATCTGTATAAATTGAACATTCCTTTTTGGGGCCCGCTAATTGTGAACATCCTTAATGCAGCAGCTATTTAAGGCATTCCCAAGGCATGGAAAGTTGTTACAATCGTACCCATTTTCAAAAAAACTAACTAGGTAGGACCCAAGCTGTTATTGGCCAATCTCTTTGTTAAAGTCAATTGTTAAAGTGGTGGGCAGAATTATTCTGAACTGAATAGATGAGGAGGCCATGTTCAACAATATCCTTAGTCCTGACTGCAGACACTCAGTGAAGAGCATGTGGGGGTGAAGAGGAATCTCTAAGTCACATATTGTGCATCTGTGAGAAACTACACACTTTGAGAATATACTGGCTTTGCCCCATATGGGGTATCTTAAAATCTTAAATATACTAACATGTCAAGTTGCACTGATAGAGTGCATTAAAGGCGAATCAGTGCAGCTGGCGGCACGCTTCATGAAATACCTGTTTTCAGTAAAAGCCGTCCTGGATTCCGATAATCATATAGAACTATAATCCATAATGTTGTGCCAATTCTTTTAACTTCCCATTTTATTATAGTTGTCTAAATGGGGTCTAAACAGTTTAATCTCCAGAATAACAGGATGACAAACCCTCACATATTCTTTTATAACATTGGAAATTATGCACCTTGTACTGATTTTAACACGGCCTGATTGCAATGATTTTAATTAACTATACAATAAAACATTATCTTATCCTAGCCCTGTCCAGTATGGGATTAAAGAAGGCTGGGGCACATTGGAGCAAAGTCTAGAGCAAAGTGTAAACCTAAATCAGATGATTTTTTAAATATGTTGTCAGCAAGCAAGGTACTGTCTATTTAGATTCTATCGACTGAAGTAGTGCCTTCAACTGGGTGAACCGGTGAAAGATTTGGATTCTACTGGCTGATTTTGTAATGCATAAACCATGCTAGATTTTTTATGAGCTCCACACACAGATGTTACTGCTGCCATTCGATATGGACAGAAGGTGAAATGCACAGAATTCTTAAATCTTCCCTGATGAGTCAGGCAGGGGGGCATCTTGGCACCTCTTTTATTTTTTGTTTTATATCAACTGCTTCAATAACTTTCCATTGTTAAATAGGAAAGATATGCTTAAGGTAATCACTGTATTTGTTCTCTCCCTGCTATATGCCGAGGATGCAGTTTTGTTATCTCGTACCTTGAATGGTCTTAGGGATTTGGTGGACCTGTTAGTTAAATTTATGGATGATATTGACTTAGAAACTAATATTGCTAAAACCCATTACATGGTTTGTGGGAGGTAGTCCTCTAAAATGAGGCCCCTTACTACCAAAGGGAACATTATCTCAAGGTTCAGTGCCTTTCCATACTTGAGGGTTACCTCCGACCAACATATTAATTGGTCTCCCCGTCTGGCTTTTAGAAACCAGCAATTTAATAAAGCGTGTGTTGCCCTTTTTAAGTGTTTGCTATCAATAGGAAGCAAACCAATGGTACATTTGCCCCAAATCTACAGAATGAAATATTTGCCAGTTCTTACATATGGTGCTGCTATATGGGGCTATTCTAAAAATCTAAGATTAAAGCAGGAGCAGAATCAGTTCTGTAGCAAATTACTTAGGGTGGGCCCAGCTAGCCCAAGTTCTTTTCTCCATGATGAACTGAGTCTGGGTTATGTTGAAAATCATCTGGGTCTCAGTATGCAGTGGGGAACATACAATGTTTAACAGGGATGTGATTCAGGACTTAATGTCCTACTAGGTTGAATTTATACTAGGATAATCCTGGCGCTCAAATATTTACGTATTGCTTCTGTGACATAGGACCCACTCACTACCCGTGCTCAAAGGGAGGGGAATCACCCTAAGCCCTCCAAACCTTTCCCAAGATAACTGCAATCCTTAGCACAGGATTCATTGTACAAAAAAGAGTAATTCGTTATTTTCAGTTCTTTGTCTTTAATTCTCTATGCCCAGTCAACACATGTTTACTTCTGTAAACCGGAAGCTTCCAGTTTACAGAAGAGGACACGGTCGCAGGAGAAATCCAACACTGAAGCGTACTCGCTTACAGGAAATGACAGGGGAAACTGGAACCTCATAGCGATTTATTCTAGACTGGACGGAAGTCATTGGGATCATAATCCTTATATTAGGGGATAACAACACTGGAGCTATATACACACTTGAAGGAAGATAGACCAATACATGACCAGCTGGGTCAGAAGTAGATCTGGTGGAGAGGTGAGAGGAATTGAGTAAACTGGCGAGCCAGACAGCCCTGAAGAAGTCGCGGGGTACACCCATATCAACAAAACACTTGTTGGCTGGGTGTAGAGAACTAAAGACAAAGAATAGAAAATAACGAATTACTCTTTTTTTTGTACAAAAATCAAGATTGTAATGTTTTGTTGATGCCATGTGGGTGCTAAGGATTGCAGTGATCATGTGATTCAGGACTGTCTGAATTGTGACCACAGGCACAAAATCCAGTGACTGTCTTATATTAAAATTTCAGCTAGTACGTTGAGATGCCCTGAATTGTATCACCCCCCCTCCCCCAGATCATTACTAAAAGTGATGGCAGGAAGATCACAGAGCTATTTATAAAATAGCCCATTGAGAGAAGAAAAACAGCACCTTTGGAAAAGTTGACCATGAGAGCTAGTAAGATCTTCCAAACTAGTGATGGACTCAAGTCTTACCTTGCTCTATTCAGAAATCCTTTGGAGAGATCACTACTCTCTAAAGTTGGACTAGGTGCAATGCGACATATATTATGTTTTCCTCCTGGGCAAAATGATCCCAAGTCCATCTTTTTCTGCCCCAGTGACGATAGTTCATTACTGACTTTGGTACATTTTATCTTATTTTGTAAAAGGTATGAATTTACCTTGAAGAAGATATCTGTTGTCCATTTTAACGTCAAAAGGTTTTTATCAATATATGCCTACTTTTCCCAATCTTCAGATGCTTGCTGATCCTGCCATTATAACTTCTGTAGGGTATTTTTTTAAAGTCCACTGTACCTGACCCTTGCACTGAATGAGTGTGTACTTTGTGTTATTGAGTAAATAACGGTTGTACGAATTTGACCCATACTGTGTCAATATACATTTTAATTGGGTTTTAAATAGCTATAACGGTTTGTGTAATAACTTGTATCTCTCTTTGTGATATTTGGATGTTTCTGTTTATGCTTTAAATTTTTTACTTTTTTTTATGATTCTTACTTAATAATTGAAAAAAGATATCTCATTCTACTCATTAATAAACACAATTTATACCAATTGTATGAAAGTAAATAATTGCATATACAGCAATATTTTTTAAGAAAAACAATAAAATATACTTTAAAAAACGATATTCCTACCCTTTATATTTTGTTCCTTTATATTTTTGGCTTAATATTTTTGATATGATATTTTTGCTATTCAATATTTTTTAAACAATATTCTTATCATTAACCTCAGTAGTTTGTAACAAAACACTGTATATGGGGACTGTGGGCCAAATATACATATATATACATTTGCGATTACCTAATAGTGAATTTTTACGATTCGCTATTAGGAAACTGCAAACAACTGTGCACAACAGAGTGCTTTACTCTGTTTGTGATTCTTAGTGGGGGACAAATTAACCTACCTCATTAATATTCATGAGGTAGGTCGCAGTTTGCTATCCATTGGGAATCGCTAAAACATTATTGCCTGCAGGGGACAGCAGACCACCATGTCTGTGTTTGCTTTTAAATGAAGCAATGTTTTCTTTTAAATGCAGCCAAAAACGGAATGCGTTTCAGAAATAAAAATGAAAAATTTTCTTTTTTTTTATAAGAGTAGGTAGTGCCCATGGGACCACTGCCTGCTCTTAAAAACAGTTTTTGCATATATTCACGGAGGGGAGGGGGTCCCTTGGGGACCCCTTGCAGTTTATGAATGGGTTACCACCTACTTGAAGCAGGTGGTAGAATGCAAACATTTTGTGACCCCATTTTGGTCACAAAACATTTACACATACCACTGTGAGTCGCTATTAGGAAGGGACACCCTTCACACACCCCTTCCTACTATCAAATTGCTAACCCATTTTGCGATTTGGTAATAGGTTGCTGGTACATGTAAAATAGGGGTTGGTGCATGTGAAAAGGCTTTTTTGTGGTCGCAAATGCCCCAATTACGACATCGGGCCATTTGCAACATCAAAAAACCTACGTAGTTCTAGCATCCACGCTCTGCCACGCTGAGCAGCTTTTTGTATTGATGGTGGGCTGGCAGTGGGATGGACATGGGAGCATTACTGAGACTGGCTCAACCAGCCAAGTGGTAAAAACCCCTACAAAAAAATGGTAGTGTAATCACATCAAGATGAAAGCAGTGTAGACAGGAAAGTTAAGCAGTTAATAGCAGCAAAGCCTCTTCTTACAACAGCATTCATTGAAGAGCTGCTTTTGTAGTGTCAGTGCATATCTCTAAAACATTGGTCCATTGGGATTCTTTTCTATGAAACCCTTCATGTATGTATTAATGGCAATATATAACTATTCACAGTTTTTGATAATTATAATCAATGACAGGAAAGAAAACCCTTGTTTGTGCAATCAGTTCTCTGTATTCACTTATTTCATCATGAATTATCACATAGGTGTAACATATATTGTTTCATATTGAGTCCAGGCGGTGCAGTGCATGAACAAGGTGCGAAATGTGTTTAAGTACAAAATAAAAACAACTCCTTAAGGAGGCCCCAGGCCTCAATTTCAACAATAAAGGTTTGTCAACAAATATCAATATTCCTCTTTATAAATAGTCCAAACCTTGTGTTGATGTTTGACCCTCTAATTAATCTTAGTGTCTCCCTAGGACAAGCATCTCACTAGTAGGGCACCCACAACCAATTTGCTGGTGGTGTTTGTAGTCTTATTCAAGGTAGGACACTACACTACTCACTCCAATCATTTACATAGTTTTCATCAACTTCTTGTGGAATCAATCATTGAATATTTTTTAATTGAGGTCTGACTGGGCTTCCAGTAATTCTCACTTCATCCTGAGGACCTACATACTGAGGCGCCTTTTCCTCTCTCTTTAAATGATCATTCCTCTGTTCTCCCTTGGCCCTATTCCTCATTAGATTAGAACCTATGTGTGTGATGGTGTGCATGTTTGCGTGCATATGTACACACAAGCGTGTGCCTGCAGCTTATGCTAAGCTTTATTGAATGGGAAACGGCCTTAACAATGCGGGCAGAGCCACACGTGCCTTTCCCAGCAAGCCATACCACGCTTACCTTAACCACACATATGACTTAACCACGTATATGCCTTAACAACGCATATGCATGGTTAGGGCAATGCGCCGTCTAGTTGCTGAGCGCAGGGAAAGGAAAGGGAAGACAGGAAGCGGAAGGAATTTTGGGAATCGGGAGAGGACACAGGGACATTAGAGGGGCTGGGGCTTTGTCCTGGTGGTGTGGGGGTAGTTTTTCAGGGTGGGGGTAGGTTTAAGGACTCACGAGGGGGTCAGGGTATTTTGTATGGCAGGAGAGAGTTTCAAGACTTCAGGGCAGGCAGAAAAGGGACGGTTTACAAGCCAATTTAGGGATTTAGAGGGGCTGGAGGCATTTGTGGTTATCACCATGGGCTGGAACAAATCTCAGCAACTAACTGTATTAATATTAATGTTTTTTTCAAGGTATCAGGCAACAATTAACAGATATATGTTCTACCAAATTTAAGGATGAAGCAACAAGATAAATTTCTCATTGGGAAAACCCATATTAGTGTGCCTAATATAGATCAAGAAAGTAACTGGTGTAGTTTGCTTGACAGTTCAGCAACTCAGTGGACACTTCCTCATAACATCTAAGAAACTATTTTTGTACAACCTATTGGAAGCCTAGAGCAGAGTCTCTAGACACATAGGCCTGCATTGTAAATGCCATGGATTATTTAGGATCCCATGCAGACACTGTTTCAACAGGGATCACAATAACTAGTTATGCAAGTTTTACCACACCTGTTAATTCCCAGTAATTACTTGGTGCAGCAAAGTTTACAGCCCATGAATATCTTTGGCAGTTAAAACCTGGCCTGCTGAAATTTAAATAAGGAAACAAATCTGAGTGAAGGCCATTCATATTTTACTGCAGGGTATGCCCTATTTTGTGGGTAAATCTCAGACTTAAACCGTGATTATGACGTTGGCGGTCCGACCGCCAGCCCGCAGCTGTGGCAGTCGGAAAAATGCCACCAAGCTGGCGGCGGCCCGTCCACCGCATTGAAAGTAAAATGCAGGGCTGGTGGTTTTGCATCCACACAGTCATGGCGGCAGCATGCTGTGGCTCTATGAAATAGATGCAGCCAATGCCAACCATGCTGCAATGCCTCTGGGCGTTTGGGCGCACTGTATTCCTGCAGCACGGTCTGCAGGAGAAACAGTGCACGGAAACGTGCTGATGGCATGGTGGCACACATAGGTGTCACCATGAACATATCTCCAGGGCACACTCAGCCTGCAGACATGAATTGCCCCCCAAAATCTTTCTTTCCACCAACTGTTTTATGGCAGTGTCCGGGCCATGAAAAACTCAGTGGAAAGGCAGGTTGTAATGGGCATGATCTTGGAATGGATGCTTGTTTGTAATATTGCTCCTGTCACTGTGGTGTGAGACCCTTCGCCATAAATCTATTGTTAATCATACACTATGTTAAACCATCCAGTCAGTATTTATGTGGGTTTTTAGGGAAACAAATCATAAAGGAGTTGATGTTTCTGAAAGTCACTAAAGCAATGGCCCAGTTATGCTTGGTGGTTTCTCCAAGCATGTGATATGTGGGGATAAGTTAATATTTTTTTCTACCTGCATCTGATACCGATAGTGTACATTGTGGTTAGAAAGAGGAACAACTTTGGATTATATATTCAAGAACGTGTGATAACCATCGGAAAAGTAACTTAACGCAACCTCCAACATCGTAGTCTATCGTGGGAAATTTACGCCGTGTTAATCAAGTATTCACAACAGAATGGTACCATGCGATAGTCACCAGATAACGCGTCAAATGGCTGCGATAAAATCAACGGCACACCGCAAAAATGCGAAACATGAACACCAAAAAAGCGGCGATGAAGCCAATCGCGATACAAAAAGCAGCAAAAACCAGCGGCAGGCCTGCAAAGCCCACACGTCTGGCGGGAAAATGCACCATGAAAGCAACAAAAACAACATACCAGAAACAATCCAAATTGCGTAGCAACATGGATGCACCCTGACCCAGAGCAGAGGCCAACGCAAACCCCACAAGCCCCACAGACCACCAGCAAGGATCAACTGGGTTGGGGAAGGCCAAGGAGAAGAGGGAGAGGAAGACAGGGTGCAGTCCGCAGGAAAACAAAACCAGCGTCATGGAGGTGTCTGACCCACAATCAGACTACGGTGAATGCAGCCGGAGTGTCGAGGAGGCCAATGGAGGAGGCCAAGAGGTGCTGGCATGATGTGAAAACCTAAACCAGGCACAAATCCGCTGCCAACAGGAAGGCAGCAATGGTGACAGGAGGTGGGAGTCCTGCGCCACAGGAGGAGATGGAGGAAATGCAGGCCAGTCATCAGTGTGGAGACGGTGCAAGGAAGTGGGAGTACGGACACAGCTCGAGAGGACCTGACACAACAACAACAGGGTGAGGAATGAACAGGGACTGGGGGGACGGGGGAGATGGGCACAATGGCACACATGCACAACGATGTGTAGCACACTGCACAACCACAATTACCCAGGGACATGTCCCCCATCCCCGTGGCACACTGCAGCACACACACATAGCAATCACAGCACATCCCATGACAATGTGGCACAAAGTGCAACACCCACACTGCAGAACAGGGGGCACAACCGGCTCCGCCCATGTGCAGAAACAGCCCAATCACATTGGACAGAGCAGGGAAATTTGAGACGCATATGTACGGGTACAACCTCACATCAGTCATGTAGTCCAAATGTCCACTGTCCCAACTCAAATTGCCAGCTCCGCCCAAACAGTCACAATGTACATTGCCACACAGTCTGCATGTCTGCAAGAACAATACGCCAACATAAATGTCAACACAATGTTAACATGCATCTCTCCTTCACATTGCAGAGGGATAAACAACACCTCCAGCAGGGAAGACCAGACAACCCATCAATGATGCCAGAGATGGCCACCACACCTTCGACACCGACGGCCTACAACAGCCCATGGATATCCCACGCAACCCACCACCAGGACAAGGGCAGACAAGCTACTTAGAGGACAACACAGCCTCTGCAACAGACCACAAAGCATGAAGCACCCGCAAGCACGGCTTGCTCACAACACTTCAACAACCCACACATGGCACCCCAATGCCAGGTGTCAGAACGCTAAAAGGAGGTGACCCAACAGGTGCGAGTGTGGTCCGAACCCATGGAAGGCAAACTAGAACACATATGTGGGTGTCCATTACCCTTTAGGGACCACCTACACCCACAAGAGAGATCCACACTACCATAAAGACACATGCAGATGCACATTCCCAGTACAGAACCTCGACCAGGGGCACGCACACATCAGTCACACACCCACGCTGGCTCTGCATACGACGGCCCAGTCCACTTCCCTTACAAATTAAGTGGGTGACGACAAAGCTACATGTCCATGCTCTAACCCACTGGCTGCCGTGGCATGTCGGCGTCCGCTGTACACAGCACAATGTAATGTCGAACGGCCTAGGCTCCCATGCATACAACAAGACCACAGGGACACACGCAGATATCATATAGAACTGGCTACCTGCATGTGCGCCCGGCCCCTTTATTGGTAGGGCCACATGTACAGTGATGCCTGTGCTGGATGTGTGTGGGGTGAGTGCAAGCCAGCTCTCTGGGAGTTGTTGATGCTGGCAACAAATACAACAGTGAACACTACGAATACGGAAACAGACAACACCAGCATTACAGGGACAACTGCAGAGCATCATGGAGGTAGCCAGAGGGCACACAATGAGCAAACAGAAGTGTCCGTGAGTTGCAGTGCACTGAGTTTGGGGCACTGATGCTGAGCGCGCTCATGTGAAGAAAATGTCTAGGATTGTGTCCCTTCGGGACATTCCTGATGAGCTGCAGTGGGGGGGTGTCGCACTTGCATCATCTTCCGCATCGTTGTCCCAGGTCTCCCACACTGCCTGAGGTGACATTGCTGCATGAACTCTCCACAGTACATAACCAACACACTAATGGACGATGATTCGTGGTGCACTGAGTTAGTGGCACCTGGAGTGTTGAGCAGGGGATTAGGTAGAAGATGGCATCCACGAGGGTGTGAGCAACTCCGTCAGTCTGCCAGTACGACCATTTCGACACTGGCAGTTGGAGTTGGTCCTGGCAGTGGTGGCGTGTGCCTCTTGCAGTGATGCAACATCTGGGCCGGTCAAGACACGATTTGATGTGTTAGCCCTGGTGGTCCGCAGCTGAGGCTGGAGGCAGCGGACAGCGCAGGCCCACAGACATATGGCGTTGATGACCCCAAGGCCATCGCCTCAGAGGCCATCCAAAATCTCAGAAGAATGTGTCCCGGACCTGACCAGCACAGAGTTAGTGGCCCTGGATGTACTGCGGCCAGCACAGGCACCCAGCCACAGGACGGGGACTTGCGGTGCAGTCAGAAGGGCCATGCAAGCTGAGTGGGTCCTCATCAATGTCCGAGGTGTATGTGGCAGAGAGTTGCAGGGGACAGTGGAAGGTGTCCTCCTGGGCATGATGCAGAGGGTGGAAGCAGTAAATGGAGGAGTGGAATGCCACGGCATAGTTTTCACCACAAAGTCAGTATCACCGACATGATGGCGACAACAATGAACATGGCGGACGTGAACTTTAAAGCTCCGGCCGATATCCCTAGTCATCCACTGAAATGATCCTGAAATGGCGCCATCTGAGCACAAAACAAGCAGGACCTGTGAACCATTAATGCGAGGCATCTGTCAAGCCTAGTGAAGCACCAACCCACCGGGCGGAATTGCAGCTGGTATCCGGAGGCGTAGTACGGCCCAGGAAGGGCAAATGGAGCTGTGTGGAGGAGGCCGATGCTGAGCTGACACCGGAGACGTAGCTGAGGTCACTGCATCCAACGGTCGCTGCTGGGTGTGAATCCCTGTGGTGTTGTGGACTGCCTGGGAGGTGTCCGACGAGACCCAGAGACCCCTGAGGGACGGGGCGGCAGACGGACCCCTGGAGCCGGCTGATGGCGGGCTGAGAACGTCCGGGAGCAGCCTAGAACACTTCGCGGCACCCGGGAACGACTGTCCCTCAGTGAGACAGAGGTGGGGAGCACAGCCTGTGGGAAACGCCCCACACCAGAGCCACTGGAGGTGCTCAACGAGGTGTCCTGCCACCAGAGGGGAGGTGCTGATTCCCGCCGAGGCCCCGATACGGGATACGGGCCTCGACGCGGTGAGCTGGACGCGCGCTGGGATAACGCCTTTCACCGCTGACCTCCCGGGAGGGGGGAAGGCCTCTGAAGAGGTGCGGAGCCCCAGGGATCACACCACGGGGTGAGCTGTCGATAGTGGGTGATAGCTGAGCAGCATGGGAGCCTGGCAGTGGAGGACAGATCTGACAGGCGCATCTTACATTCGGCACCATTTTATGCGGAGTGAGGCCCGCGTAAGCTATAGCCTGGAAGCATCAAGACACGGCGAGGAGCTGGTAACTACAAGCAGTGAGACCCAGTAGGGTCCAGCGGTGGAAGCAGGGCCCTGAAGTGATCCCCATTCACAAGATAGACTGGGCAGTGGATGTAAAGCATAGGGGCGCAGCATAAAGGTGGAGTGGGGGCACCCAAGACGGAGATCCCCTAAATACAGAGGACACTGAGCCGTGAGCCGCGAGAAAGTGTGGTGAGCGCAGAGCTCGTGTGGAGGAGGCAACTACCCGATCGTAGCTGCTGGGCATTTGCTGGGTAATATCAGTAAGGCACGGAGGCCCCCAAAGACACAGCGCGAGTCATAGCACGCCAGGCGCTTGGCACGTTGGATGAGGTGAATGAAGCATACCAGATCCGGATCAGCCTCGGCAGTGCAGGAAGTTGTGGAAGCCTATGTGCAGACTGTCGAACTGTCTGGGATGAGCGGTCAGGCGGGGACATTCTACGTTGTGTGCACAGCTCCTGCGGCCGGGACCTGGGGAGCGCAGGGGTGACGCACTAACAAGGAAGGTGCTCCACACAGAGGGAGCGAAATTCACAGCACCTTGCCCGGTATTGACTGCAAGCAGTGGCACAAGCTAGGATTTACACTTGGGTGCATAGAGCAACCAGGGAGGCGCTGGCGTACACAGACCACTAGCCCTAGCACGGCAGCGGCTGGGTGCTTGTGAAAGAAGACCCAACAATGAAGCCCAGTCATTGGAGGGTGTTGCGAGCTGCTGCCCCGCTGTAAGCCCTGGCACCCTACCCTGCGGGGCGAACAAAAGAGCACATGGATGCGTACACCCTGCAACCTAGGGAACAGTTGGTCATAAGTAGTGCGACTGGCGCTGGGAACCATACAGAGTTGCGAGCTAACCGCGAATGCCCACGGCACAACAACTAGTGATGGGCCGAATGCACGCCAAACTGCGACAGGGATCTCTGCGTGCGAGCAGCCTGGACCCTGTGCGCACGGGAGCAGAGGGTGAGATGGAGCATGCGACTACAGCCCTGGCAGCCAAGATGGACTCAGTGCTCGCTGCGGTGGAGAAAATCGGTGCTGCATTGGAGCACGCCAGAACCTCCCTGGAGACCTGAATAGATAAAGTCACCTCGGACTTTACACTGCTACATGCGGATCACCATACACTGGCAGAGAAAGTCACGGAGCAAGGCCACACACTCAGAGATATACAGCCTATCACTCAAAGTCACAGAGCTGCCCTACAAGACATGATAGATCGCATACATGCCCTGGAAGATCGAGCAGAGGCTGCGGAAGGATGCTCCGGCCGTAACAACATCTGCCTGGTGGGGCTGCCAGAGGGCGAGGAAGGCAGGCACCCAGAACAATACACAGAGCGCTGGCTCCGCGACCTGCTCCCCCACGGCACACTGTCAACGCAGTTCGTGGTGAAAAGAGCCCACCGTGTGCCGGCACAGAAACTGCACCCATTCATCTTCAGGATACTCAACTACAGGGACAGAGATGCGGTGCTATGGGAAATGCGCAAGATAGATGATCTCAGAGTGAGTGGCTGCCAAGTCATGCTTTTTCCAGACTACACCGCTTTTGAGCAACACCGCGGGAGTAACTATACAGCAGTGAAGCGCCAGCTCAAAACACTTGAATTGCCGTACTCACTGGTATTTCCTGCTTCTCTGAGAGTGGTGGTGAAGGAGGGAACCCGCTTCTTCGACTCTCCCACGGAGGTCTGGGACTGGCTGGAAGAAACGGGCATTGGAAAGGAGCAAGGCCCTCAGATCCTGAAGGCGGCAACCCAACGGGCAGGAGAAACAGACGTCGAGGGCGCGGAGGGCCGCGGTGTAACGTGAATTCGGAGAAGGCAGCCCCGAGCCCGGAGGACATGCGGAAGGAAAGGAGGGACGTCCTGGCAGCGGTCACTGCCATCAGTTCCCCATGTGCCAAGGAGCAATTTGACATTTGCCTGAGAGACCCCCTGGTGGTCAGTGGCTCCTCGTCACCATCAACCGAAATATCCGACGACCCCGACCTACCAGTTGTAACGCTGCAAACTGCTGAAGGTACCATAGGACAATGAACTAGCAAGCTGAACTGTGCTGCAGGACACTCACGCAAGTAGATACGTAAATACTGGGTTCTCCCTTGTGTTGCAGAGGTGGGCGGGCCAGTAGGATCGCTGATCGCACCCGCCCTTTGGATGACAATGCGGTTGTTGTTGCACATATGCCCGGCCAGGCTCTGTATGTTGCTGCAGGGGGAGGACATACAAGGGAGATCACTACACCTTGCGCTAACTGGACTTGCACACTTCTCTGAGCATTTAACTAGATGGCCTGAGAGATACAAGGAAATGGGTGGGGATAGTCGCAGCAACAAGCTAACTGTGCGTTTGACCCCTAAACATGCCTGTATTTTCTCGTTGTTACAGAAGTTTGGACGAACGCTCTGCAGTGTTCGCCCTAATTGTTATGTTGTTCTCTGTTAAAACACTGTTTTGGTTGCAGCAATCCGGAACACTTGTGCCCCACCCTCGACGACCCTAGAGATCAAATATGCACACACCAGTGTGGCGTTACTCTATATTTGCTTACCTCCAGAGACATTTGGTTGGAATCGCCTTACTACAAGAAATGCACACAACACAGCTGGAGCTAGACAGGCAGCGCAGGCTTTGGAGGGGACAGGTATATGGTACGGTGTATCCCGCGCATGCACGGGGCACGATTGTTTGGGTGAGGGCGGGCACCCCATTTGTCTGTGAGGATGTGGTGATGGATCCCGAAGGCAGATACACTCTGGTAAGGGGGACCCTTAACGGCCAGGCAATGTTATTAGGATTGATACCCCAAATGTCGATCAGCCGTCATTTCTGGCGCAGTTGTCCTCGGTATTGACGCCTCACATGGGACTCCCCTGGCTGCTGGGTGGGGACTTTAATTCTGTACTTGATGTACATATAGATAGGCCCTTCCCCCCCCGAAAGACACCAGCTTTGTCAAATGCGCAGGCACTCACGGACTGGCTATCACAATGGGCACTGATAGATCTGTGGCACACCCTCCACCCCAACGAACGTATCTATTCCTACTATTCTGCGCTGCACGACTTACATGTATGCTTGGACAGGGTGGTGGGCTCGCACTCTCTACTTCACCTAGTTGAAACATCGGAATATCTGGGGCAGACGCACTCCGACCATAACCCCTTGCGCAGTCCAGCTCAGTTGAGAAGCTGGTCATCCCCCATCCCCACATGGCACCTTCAGCCTGCCGCGCTGGAGGATCCGGAATTCCGTGCATTCCTCGTAACAGCTGTCCTCTCTTACTTTGAACTTAACGAAGGTACAGCGAGCAGTGCTCTGGTGGAATGGGATGGCCATAAAATAGCAATTAGATGTCACTGTCTGGGGGCCACTTGGAACATCCGTAGGCGACTATCTGTCACTTACCCGCCTGGAATCACAGCTACTCCAATATGAGCATGAGGGCGAGGGAGGGGGCAGACACTCGGGCCACCTGGAAGCCCTCCGGGCTCAGCACGCGGAGCTTATGGAGCAATTACGTTGCCATAATTACGCCGCTCACACTGCCCGCACGCATGCTAAAGCAGATAGAGTGGGCTGCCTATTTGCTTGGTTGGTGAAGCAGGAAGGTAGACGCTCCCCAATTGGAGCCATTTGTACACCCGAAGGGAATTTGGTGTACACACAACGTGAGATTTATGGTGTGATGGTGGAACATTATGCACAATTATACCGATCGAGGAGACGTTGCCAAGGCCCAGAGCTGGAAAGATTCCTAGAGCCCGTACATCTGCCCACAGCATCGGCGACACACCAGGAGTCACTCAATGGTCCTTTTACCTTAGACGAACTCGGGGAGGTGATCCAATCTATGGCATCCGGGAAAATGCCAGGCTTGGACGGCCGACTGGTCGGATAATATAAATCCTATCCGGAACCTTTGGTGCAGTGGTTGCACGCCCTTTACGCCTTCGCTCTGGAGAAGGACACGCTACCTCACTCGATGAGCGAAGGCTACCTGGTGTCCCTGCTGAAACCAGATAGGGACCCCACAGCCCTGGGATCCTATAGACCTCTGGCGTTACTCAACGCAGAATATAAGATATTCGCCAAGGTGTTGGCGGACCGGCTGGCACTGGTAGTCCCCGAGTTGGTTCACAGTAACCAAAATGGATTTGTACCAAAACGCAGCACATCGCTCAATCTGCGAAAGTTGTTTAGAGTGGCGTCAGATAGTGTGAGAACGTGGCCCAGGGCGGGTTGCCTTGTGCTGGACCTAGAAAAGGCCTTTGACTGCCTCGAGTGGAGCTATCTAGCAGCAGTACTATCAAGATATGAGCTAGGCACCGGATTCCTACTGATGGTTGGCCTCTTGTACAAGAATCCTACAGTTAGAGTGTGGTTGGGGCCAAACATCTCTGATGCTATTCCAATTTGCAGGGGCACCAGGCCGGGGTGCCTGCTATCACCCAGAGACCCGGGGTACATGTTACGTGACACAAGGGTACAATGGAGGGAGGGCACCTTTTGCTACCTGGGCATCCAGATATACCATCAGCCGGCAGAACTGTTTGACGGTAATCTAGGAAGGGCCTTGGCGGCAATCAAGGCGCAGGTGCGCTTCTGGAATACGCTCCCATTGTCGGTCACTGGTAGAGTAGCGCTACCCAAGATGTTGATCCTTCCTCGTCTTCTGTATTATTTTGCTAATCTCCCTCTATATATTCCTGCATCCTTTTTCACCACACTTGCTGGGTTGCTCAGGGATTTCTTTTGGGGGAACACCAGACATAGACGGGCATTGGCGAAATTGTACCTACCAACTGACCAGGGGGGTCTTGCTGCGCCCTGCTTTGAGCACTACTACTTGGCCGCACAATTACAGTGGGTCTCCCGTTGGCTTGCAGACAGAGGCCAAGATGACACGGCGACTACGCTGCCTCCCTACTCACTGGAGCCAATAACCAGGCTTTTCCACCCAGCCACCAAAACCGCTGGGCCGAAGCCACTCCTTCTGGCGGTTGCATATAAATGCTACCGCCGCAGCCTCTACCTCACCAGAACGTTCACTCCCTATGTGCCAGCAATACCACTTGAGGGATCCCGTACTGGACCTGGAGTACTAACACTTACAGAGCTCTGGGATTGGCATGCAGCGGACATGCAGACATTGGGAGATCTGTACCAGGACGGAACAATTATACCAGTTGAATCTCTAGCTGAGAACACAGGGCTATCGTGGGCAATTCCTGAGACATATGTCGTTGATTGCGACACTAACTGCTAAATGGGGGGACATAACTACGGAACCGAGTCAACACATTACCATACAGTACCTCCATGTTATGGGACGGGGCCGGCATTTAATCCACTGGTTCGCGGCGTCACTCCGAACACATGTAGCAATCAGCCTAGACCCGCTCTGCCACAAGTGGGAGACAGATCTGGGGTGCCGATTGGAAGATAGGGAATGGGAAAAAGCGCTGCAGAGCCCAGTCCGCGTACCCAGAAATGTGGATTTCGACAGATACAGCTGTTTACAGTCCACAGAGCATATCTCTGGGACTGTCCCGGGCTGCGCACCTATTGGAGGGCAGTCAGTGAGCGGTTGCATACATGCACAGGACGCGACATCCCCTTTGAATGGCCTGCTTACCTCCTACATCAGTTCCACAGAACCCAAGCCACAAAAGTCAAATCTAGGTTCCTTGACTTGGTATTGGTGGTTGCCAAGCGCCTTCTCACTAAGCATGGAGATACTCACTTTTCGCTTGGGCCAAAGCGGAAGAATTTGCTATAGTGAGGGAAGAAACGATGGGACTAAGAAAGGAGCCCATAGATACCCAGTGGGGGGGATTACTCCAGACCCTGCGACAGACCGGGGGGAGACAGCCTGGGGGGACAGCCTGAGGAAAGTTGGTGTGAACACGCAGTGGAGGCTTGATAACACACCAACAGTTAGTAGTAACATCAGGTACTCGCCCATATTCCACTTAACGCCCAAGGCGGGCATTGCCGCAGCCAATAGAGGGGAAACTTCTGTCAGGCTGGTGTCAGGAGATGGGACGAAGGGGTGGGGGGGACATGGGAAGGGATGATTGCACTGATGCCAGTTAATGCTGCCATGGTTTGTTTAGTTCTGATCACAACAACTGTTCAATTGTATCTGTTGCAATATTGGAAGAGACTCTGTAACACATGCTGATGAAACCATGCAATTACTGTGCTGTAACCTTCATTCTCCGTGCCATGGGTGGCTTGAGAGGACTAGCCCTGATCCAACATCTGTGGGGGTATAGCCATGTATATCCTGCTTAACACTCAAATTGAATGATATGCTTATACCATGAATAGACGGAGTAATGTACAGATGGTTCTTGATGTGATACGTTGCCATTCAAGGATATGTAATGCAAGCAAAAATAAATAAAAACAGATTTGAACAAAACAAAATGATGGCGACGACAACCCCAAGTCCATAGACTCAGTCGCCACCAAAGTCCAACCAGAAAGTGTCCATGGGTCTCGGGGAACAGACTTAGTGGCACCGGTGCTGAAAGGGGATTCAGTCTGCGTTGAGGCCTGTACAATGACATCAAGTCAGCCATACATAAATCAAGACTGAATTCGAAATTGTGTGTGACCTACTCGACGGCAGTGTAGGCCTGAGGCAGCGGTCACCAAGGCCAGACGCGGTTCAGCGAGCCCCTACAGGAACTCTGACACACGACGTTGAGATGACATCTGGGGTGACTTGTGGTTGACGGAGGCAAAAGCACCAGAGCCGAGTGGGTGTTCAGTCAGCGACGATGACGTGTCCTGCCTGGTACGGACTGGATTGGATTGGCGTGGGGCCTGCTGGACGGCAGTGTAGGCCGACGGCGTATTCATAAAGGGCCCACAGAAACGTGTGGTTGGGAGGCCAGGCACATTCTTAGTGTCACCACACCGAAGGGAGTACAGTGAAATAAACTCTTTGTTACTGTGCATACTCGGACAATGTATGATCAAGACTCAGTCCCAAATGTGTGACCTACTTACCCGCAGCGTGGGCCGGAGGCAGCGGTCAGCAAGGGCCCACAGCCATGTGTTGTTGTCTTGAGATGCACGGAGTTAGTGACACCAGGGCAGTTGTCAGTAGTGTTTGATCACCTCCATAAAGATGATCCTTTTTTTCATCCAGACTGAGCCGCGTCTTCCTCTTACGCCTCTCCTTGCATGCAATGCTTCTTACTCTGCCTTTGAATAATCAATGTTCATTTCCAATTCTGTGACCTACTCGAGCGCAGCGTAGGCTGGAGCAGTAGTTCGGGTGGGCCCACAGCCACGTGTCGTTGGGTTGCTATGCACATGGTTGCTGCCACCTGATCGAAGGGAGTACAGTGAATTACAGGCTGCCATGAATAAATGGCCTCGGACATCATGAAATCAAAACTCAGTTCCAAATGTATGACCTACTTGACCGTAGTGAAGGCCGGAGGCAGTAGCCTGTGTCGTGTAGGCTGTGATGGTCTGAGGAGGCTGCCAAGGTCACGGGCCGCGGGCTTGGAGCTTACACCGGCACGTGATGGGCCCTCCTTGACACACGCCGGTGTCTGCAGGTGATCAGTGTGGCCTGGCTGCGCATGGGTGGGCCTGACAGCTTCAGGGTCCAGCGGGGCGGGGTAAAGCAGGTGCACAGGATTGTAGGCAACTCCACTCACGAGGACGGCATCGGCCTCGTGGCGGGATGACAGGTGCCGCCCTGGCAAAGACGTTGGGCATTCCAGAAGAGGACCACGTCCAGGGCTACTTGCTTCTTATTCACACCCCTACACTGGCCTGGCGAACACCGGGCCATCCCACTCCATTCACACTTACAGGGGGGATGTCACAGGCAACATTTCCGCAAACTCCCCCACTGGCTGGGGTGACATGGTTGCGTCTACTGTCCACTGCACTCCATAAACCAGAGGTGTATGTTGCCATGGATATGGGTGTGTTCTGCATACTACGGTCTGTCCAGCACAGCACCGTCCCTCTTGGCATTGTGTGCTCTTTCCCAATCATGGTTCTCCTGCCTCCTTCACACATGCCTGGTTCCCACCTCTCCTCACATTCTGCTAATGTGTGGCTGAGGTGCCATGCCGTTCATGTTCACGGCTTGCCCAGGTTACCATAGTAAGTTGTTCTGTCGTGTCTGGTGGGTGGGCATGTTGTTTTGTATTTCGTATGTGATTTTGTGACGTGTGCACTGCCAGAGTTGTGAGTTGCACGGTACATTTCCCTTGGTGCCATCCTGGGAATGCGCTGGTTGATGATGGACTGTCGGAGGATGAAGGACTCATACACACTGGCTGGGTGGTTGGCGAAGTCATTGGTGGAGATTCCACGGTGTTCTGATGTTGCCTGCTCATTGATGTGAGACGTGCGCTTTGTGTTGCGGGGATTGTGTGCTGTGTCACAGGTAGGACATGTGTGCTGTGGATTGCCCCCCACACGTGCTTGCATCCAGCTATGGCGTATGGTCCTTGCTTGGTCTCCAGCGGATCCTGAGCATTGTGTTGGACGTATAGGTACTGGGGCACCAGGCTGATGATGGCATTCAGGACAGGTGTGAGGGACTTGGATGTGGCTTGCTGTGAGACTCCTCTGACTCTGGCAGGTGTAGTTTTGGGGGTACCAGAGGCCAACAGGTGCAACACAGCCAGCAGCTTTGTGTGGGGTGGGATGTTGCTTGTCCACTGTGTTGGTACCGTTGGCCTGTTGGACAATGATGGTCTGGATGCATAGGAAGGCTGTCCTTTTGAGCCTGTAGTGGGCATTGACATTGTCTGGTGTTGGGTCTGTGAGGCTGGTGCGTTTCCTGGGTGTCTGCTGTCTTTGTCCGTGCTGCCTCTGTGGTGGTATGGAGGGTTCCGGGTGGGGGGTTTTGTCCTGGGGATGGTGGCGGTGGGTGTTGTGGCACTCTTGGGTGTCCGGCACGCATGTTCGGTGGCTCCATGGCATCTGTTGTTCTTCAGGTGTGGCTCTGGACTGGGCTCCCTTTCGTGGTGCAGGCTGTGGTCCGACCTTGCACCAGGTCAGAGCAGGTGTTAGTTTCCTGGTGCTAACATGCCTTATCGCCTGTTTTGTGATCTTATCGCAGAACTTGCTGGTCGTGTAGAATGTTGAGGAGTGGTGTTGTCGCTGCTTTTCGCTTGGGAATTTCTACTCTGCATCTCATTAGCGCTAGTTGCAGGGGTCATATATGGTGATATTTTTTGCGGCTGCTATCGCGGGTAAACTGGTGCTGTGGGCTGTTAACACCAGCTTGTGAATAGGGCGGTAAATTTAACGCGACTTTGGCTGCGCTAATATGCCGTTAACTCGGCGATGGCTCTTTGAGAATATGCCCCTTAATGAGGCTGGCCTTACATACTCACCAATTTTGATGCTCTGCAGACAGTGTCTTTGTGGCAGATGTAGCAAAGGGTTTTCAAAGATGGAGCCATCTGAGGTTATGCTGTTGGAAGCTAAGCATTTCCCCACCTCTAAATGTGGCAGCAGAAACAAAACTGCAGTGAAACAGGACACCTGTCAGCTTGACGTGAATATCAAGCCATTTTGTATTAATTGCTGTTTGAATTGTAAGAACGATAAGAGAATTCAGAACTTTAGGCTAGCAGAAAGAGGCATCCCCTTGATACAATGAGTTTAGTGTGGAATTTAGGATGGCTCCCAATCCTTGTGGCAGAATATGGGGAGAATATTCTAGAAGATCTGCTCAGCACTGCCTCGTAAAAACTGTACATGGAGATTTATCAGTGAGCTGATGTTCCTTCTGGGTGAACAAATGCACCTGACCAAGGACCCCCATTGTAAACGTGGGAGCTGTAGCAACCCTGCATTGCCACTGTTTAGAACAATTTACCCTAGTACTAATGACCTCTGGTCAGAGAGGTGGATAGCTGTAGCTAGAAGGAAAGGGACTGAGATGTCAAAAGATGATCTTAAAGATGTGTCTTCAGCAGCAATTAGATTTGCTGAAGTAATTGCTGTGCAGTACATTGTAATGACAATAATTCATGATGGGATGAGAGCTAAAATAATGCAAAAGAAGAAAATAGCAGGCTGTGAGTGATATCTGATACTGGGGTGATGCCTGACTTCATGCAGCAAAAGACCGGTCACTGAAACTGACTATTGTTCAAGAGTTCCTCCCAAATGCGTAGAAGAAGAATGATGTTATGTCATGTTGTTTCCACTAATCAGTAGGAACTGCGCATTCTATGCACCATGCAGGATATGTTGTCCCTTGGAAAAGCTAGCTCATAGTGCCACCTTTATCCCCCTAAACTTAGAAAGGGAGCAAACAGTTCTTGCAGCGGCTCAACGTAACAACCCCTTTTCCTCAGGAATTGTAGTGACAGACCTAGAACCATTCTCTCAGTCACTCATGCTCTCTTCCGCTCAGAGAAATATACAAAGAATCCATTAAGAGACTTTTACAATATTTATTGAAACATAGTTATTCTTGTATAGAAACTATGTGCTGCAATAATTAATGGACAGAACCAGACAAAGTTACAATGAGTGTCAAAACATTGAAATAAATAAAGGGGCAGATTTACGAATTCTGCGCATCTCTGCAAATCAGCAGGGATGTGTCAGAAAAGATGCGACACGCAATTCCCTCCCTGCGCCACCATGAATGGATCGCATTTACAATGTGGCGCACCGTGATGCAAGGATAGGGCAATGCGTGTCGCATCCTGTGGCGTAACGGCGGCACATTGCGGGAGTCGTGTCGCAAGCGCAACGTGGCTCCAGCAATGCTCAGCTGCAGCCTATGACTAACATGCTGCATCACTCCTTACGCCTGCTTCAAGCAGGCGCAGTGTATTAATATAGCATGGACGTAAAAGTGACTCCGAGAAATCTTGTGATGGAATGCCCACCCTGCGCCGGAACGCCCACATGAAACCTAACGCAGGTTTCATGTGGCACAGGGTTTTACAACGTTACCCATCTCTCTAGATGCGTCACGTTGTAAATAGGGTGCAACGTGGCGCGTGGTTCACGCCGCCGCTGCGTCACAGAAGTGATGCAACAGCGGCGTAAATGTGGCGCAAGGGACTTGTAAATCTGCCCCAAAGAGTTCTACCATCTTGTTGAGACAGCTTTAATATGCATACATAAACAGTATTTATAACAATCTAGCATACTCCTACAATGCAAACCCTAAGCTACGTGTCTAGGGTGTGAATGTATGGTCTGCTGAGAAATCCCCTTTGGGATGGTGTAACCCCTTTACCCGATGGGTAAGATTGTAGTACCCCATCTTGGTCATGAACTGGACACCCCTCACAGAGAAGTCAGGCAGCTGCTAGGCGAAAGCTTCAGCAGGTAGAGACCCCTCGAAGTCAGCAGAAGCATCTCCTTTGATTGTATTGGGCCTGTGATTGTGATCAGGCTGCCTATTGTTTGTATTCCACAGATGGCTGGGATGCCATATGGACGTTATAACAGATACATTTGTAACACGCATGTGAAGGCTTTGCACATAATTCAAAGGCCGTGTGATAGTGTTCTCACAAAGTTTTTTGTGCCAACTAAGTCAGTGCTTTTCAGAAATTAATCCAAGTGTCACAAATGCAAATGTGTGTCAAAATCGATGTGACAAAGACAAGGCAACTTTAGAAAAGAATCATGTACATTGGCACTATTTCCTACCAGGTTTAACTCCGGCACATGACACTTATGCTGGGAGAAAGATTCATAGCCTATTGCCAACATCTGTAGTGCTCATTTGCACCATCAGCTCTAGCACCAGCAACCTATTTCATAGTCGATTGACAAGGAACCTGGGTTTCTTTGCAGAAAGCTCATTCAATCTTCACTGACACTTCTTATAATGCATGGTCATATAGAGGTGTCTGGGAATATAATGCTAGACTATGCATGCTCCTTCTGCTTAAGAGGTGCAAAAGGTTGGATTAAGAGAGAATTGGATGTTGAGTGTTCCTGAACCCAGGCCCTGATTTATCTCAGCAAGTGGTTGGCCAATAAGATTAGACACACCCTGGAGTCATCAATCACCCTGTGCCGTAATTAGTTTGCATCACACTGAGAAAGTTGACTATAATGAAAGACATAGCACAATGTATCCTACTGTTCCTCTTGGGCAGTCACCCAACTATAATACAATGTTGAAACCAATGACACTGACCCCTCTAGGCACGATAGACCAAATTAAAATTGCACAATACTTTAGCTGCCTCCTGTGAACCACATTCCTTCATAAGGTTGCCTAACAGAGAAGATGCTGGCCTATACATCCACTTGTATTGTCTGGGAAGGTGGATGTATGACAGAACAATGAATGACTTTACCACATAGGACATTACAATGTGCTCTTCACCACAAGCTTATCCGTACAACGCACGTCGTAACAAGGCACGTCACAACGACCAATACACATAGGGATACATTAAAAGTATGATTACCACACATACCATTACCAAGCATACCATTACCACACATCCCGTTACCACGCATTCCTGTTACAGTGCACTATTAAACTATATGTTGAAATGTATTTTTAAAATCAGTATGTAATCAAATAAAAAATATATAAATAATTAACCCCAGAATATTGACCTACAATAATTCATTGACAGAATATCGAGAGGCATAATTTTGAAAGGTAAGCACTTATATGGAAGTATAGACTTACTGTTCTTAACTCAACATCTATGTACCTTGAAGATGTATATATATATATCGCCAAGTTCCATGTATGTGGAGTTAGGTGTAGAGACTCTATACTTTCCTGTTCATATTTCAGATTCTATACTATGTCCTCGATAGTCTGTGCCATTGATATTCTGGTTTTGATATTCAGAATGCACATCTGGGGATCATGCTTATTTTCTTCTGTCTGGAACACCAGGCTGTTCCTGGTGGTCCTGAATAGGGAAAAAAGCATGTCAGAATGCCCGCCCTAAATAGAGGAGATGGTCTGAGATGTTTAGACCAATAGCCTAATGTCTATCATGCAGTCGGACTCCACCAGCAGAAACATGACAGCCAACGGACTGTCAGTTTGGCAGACTCCACTACAAACATGGTGGTGCAGATTGTCCGCTAATCTCCAAATAACCACCTCAGTCTGGTTTGCGGGCCACCCATGTGTTCCTCTGCACTTCACTTTCTTTTCTTGGATGAGCTCTTCCTAGATGGTGTGGTCATTGGCAGGGAAGGTCCTGGCACCCTGGCTCATAGTCCCCAGGGCTCACATGGTCAGCTAAGTAGAATGGTGTGAAACAGGAAAGGATGCAGCCCTGGTCTTGGCCTCAAGCCCAGCTGATGCTAGGTTCCCAGTGCCAGTACTTCTTTGCAAAAGAGGATGAAGCAAATCCTGCCCAAGGCTGCAAGTGTCCTACTACTCACTTAGAGGACATTTGCACTCAGAGAGACTAGATAGAAAGGCACACTTGTCACAATGCATCGCACTGTTCTTGTTGGGCCGACGCGAAACTATGATACAGTGACACAACATATGACGCTGTTCCCTCAGGGCAAGGAAGACCTATATACTGTGCAATGTGCATCAGACTGCTTCCTCTGGACTCATTAAAAATTGTGCAAACAAGGTTACCTAACTGAAGTAAATGGGTGCTTTGTATCCAGTTGGGTTCTGTGAGGAAAGCTGACGTGATTGCACAAAAAATTGCATAATAGTTCTAACGCCCCGCCCAGCAATGACCCAGAAAGCTTGCATAACACACCTCAACATCTGCACACTGGGATCACCCTCGAATATTGAAATAAATAATACTATCATTTATAAAACTGAAAACTCAAGCAAGAAGACAAAAAACAATTACACAAAATGAAAGTAATGAGACTTTTAGAGGTACCCACCTTATCATTGAAAGTGGCATTGGGGTGACTGGATGAGATTGCAAGTGGAGGGGTCTGTAAGGGTGGAGGTCGGGACAGGCAGGTTGGAAGAGGATGAGAGCCACAGGAGATATGAGGGCACAAATTACAGCCTTTTAGCTACAGGGAACCACACAGGCGGACACAGAAAAATAGAGAGATCCAGAGGTGGACAAAGGAGCCGAGAAAGCTTCATAAGGGTAATTTTGGTGCTAGGCTGAAGGTTGCCATAGGAGGTATCTCTATCCTCAACTATTTGTATTTTGCATAACTAATTATATAACCTTTATAACTCCACCATGCTGATAATAGCACCAGTTTGACAAGCGTTCGAAACATTATAAGAAAACTGTCCATGGCATTCCAGTGGCATAGTAAGGGTGTCCTGGGATCTAATACAAGCAAGGACAAATTGGTACCTCAACCCCTTACACACACATACACATCCATCCCTGCGCATACATAACCTCATTCTTCTTCCTCTCTCCCTCTCTCTCTCTCAAAGTCCTCTGGAAGTAAACTAAGACTGTCAAATGTACACTCACATCATGGTTAAAACTAGGTCATTCCACCAGGTTCATGATGATCAGGCAGAACACTATGACCTGGATTCATTTCCCAAAGCTGAAATGGGGCAACTCATGATCACATTTATGCCAGCTTTCTCTGATCCGTATCCTGGATAAAGTTGAGGAAAGTAATTTTTTCAGGGTCAGGCAGAGAAATATACAGGAATGTTCAAGTGACTGTGGTTCCATGCATCAAGGTGGAGCAGGCATCAGCCTGAGAAACAAGATTTTTATGATGAGATGCCATGGAGAAATGCTTGTTTCATTAGACAAAGGAAGGCCCTTAAGAGTGTGCTGTTCACACCAACAATCCTTCCTGTTCTCTTGTACACGTTTCCTAAGTGTAAATTTCTGATGGTCCTGCCAAGCAGCCTCTCACTTTGAAGCACAAGTTATCAGTCAAGTTTAAATTTTATTGTAATTTATGGTTACGGAACTCCTAAAGGGTCCACATAAAATCACATAATTACATAGGTCTAAATAGAATAGGATTCTAGTTTACAAATGAATACACATAATAATATAAGATATTCAAGGTTCTAAAAGCTTTCATGTCTCAGAATCTCCAACACACAGCAACATGTTATACATAACAGGATATAAAGTGTCTTTTGTGACATCAGTGCAAGAAATTAAGAATAATACAAAAAAAGAGAAAACAATGTATATACACAATGTGGCAATAAAACAGTACACATGACTAATACATAAGAGGTAAAAGAGTGCTCACTTGGGAAACACTATCAGCCTCTAAAACATACAAACTAATACACTGTAATATAATTTTAAGATACACTTAAAACCGTAAAGAATTCTATTACAGAATATTTCATTTGGAGAAGCACAAAGTGATTGCAAAACTGCTGATGCTGAGAGAATGGATAACTGCAAACATATTGGCTTCAGCCATTTCCACAAAAAAAATGGTAAATATCCTGGAAACCATTTTTACGCAGGTTGCAGATCACTGATAAACCATACCATTTAGCTAGAAGCATGACCAGCTTCAGCAATATCCAAAAACAGCGCACTGCATCAGGCAGATTCCAAAATATATAAGCCTGTGCTTTGTTTATCAAACAGGAATCAATAGCGGGGTGGTAACCCATCTTTAAAGATGCAGGCCTACTGTGTCCATACTGAAACTTAAGAATCAGGTGGCCTATTTTAAGGTAAAGTTTATTTGGTGGAGCATCAAAGTAAAAATCAGAGAAGGGTCTAATTTCTGAAAATCTGTCGCAGTCATAACATTTCTGTAGTTTAATTAATTTTCTTTTGGGCAATCTAACATTTCTTTTGTAGCCAGAACCTAAGTGTACCATGGCCGCTCTTTGCTAGGCCAATGGCCCAACTCACTATCCCTGCAAGACCCTGCACAAAAGCACTTCTCAACCCAAATTCTAGCCTTAGGGTGGCCATGGAAAGAGCTGGGTTAACCCAGTCTAGGCTTCTAAGAATTCAACCTTCTATTATATTTAGGAAGCCCCATTTTGATACATCAATCAATTCATGCCATATAATTAGGTGGGAATCTTAGCACGATAAACCTCCAATAAAGGTACACATGTCTTCCCCTGGCGACCCTATAAAGGGAGCCCAGACATTTAACCTGAGTAGTGGCTTTAGACATATTCATTTCTATATTTTGTCACATGGATTTGCACACACTATCTTCCCCCAAAAAAGGACACGTTTTCACAATTTTCAATTTTCGGCCACCCAAAAACCATGCAACATTTCCATATTATGGCTTCTTGCTTCCATGCCCACACATCATTTTACATTTGGATACATTGATTTTTAAGTAGTGAGCCTCAGCATATTTTTGGAGTGTCTGCAGATGACTATTTAAGCCATTCAGGGTTAAATTAAAAATGATAATATTGTCTGCATAAAGTAGGCACATAATAGGCTTTCCCCCATGTTTCAAGGCAATACGCTCAATTTGGGCCAAATGATTAGGGAGGTCTGATATATAAAGGGATAAGAGAAGGGGGCAAGCAAGCACCCTTATTTTAACCCATTTGGAGTAGGGATAGCTTCCAACCGACTCCTCTTCCTTTTTCATAAAAACATTCTAGTATGTCTTTCAGGGGAATAATCAAGATGTTGCTTTCTTAACCAGAGCATTTATTTCTGAATTTAACCAGAGAAAGAGACGGGGCATCCCTTTCAAACATCCCTTTGGGTTCACTTGTTTTACTGCTTTCACTAGCTTCTGCATAAAAGTAATAACATGTTTTTTTTCCTTTTCTACCCAGTCAGACAGTTTATTTTGAGAGGCCTCTAAGGTACCTCTAAGGCCTGCGGTTGCCCTATGATCCCAATGACTTCTCCCTGATTTCTTATTAAACCTCACAAACTGACCATCCAACTTCTACGAACTAATGGGAGACGTATTAAAATTTACACAAAAGTTTAGGAGATTATGATCACTAAGGAGGGAAACGATAACCTTTAAGTCACCCAGTAAAAAGAAGGAAGCACAATTTAACACCACATAATCCAAAATAGATGCTCCCCCTGACGTATTATGTGTATAGGCTGCAGGAGAGTCAGAGATTAACCTCCCATTCAACCTATCTCAGCCCAGCCGCTAAGATTTTCCCTCTCTTATTAGTTCTTATGTTTTGGGGAAAGAGAGTTTGTGGTATGCGCCTGGCTGCCTCTTTTTCCCATAGTAGATTTAAGGCAGAATTAGAAATGTTATAGCTCAGATCCCCAAACAAAATTATGTGTGAGGGTAAGTCCTTGTTGTACACTTTCTTAATATAAGAAAAAATCTTCACTTCACATTAATCTTATTAGACAGTAAACATGTCACCCCTCTTTGCATGTCCTCTCCTTCAAGGTGTTGCTTTACAATCTAGAATGATAAAATCATCATAAATCGATTCACTTATGCACCAAGTCTCCTGGAGACAAACCACATCTGCCTCTAAAGAACCCATCAAATAATACAACTTCTCCACGCTATTCTTAATTCCTGCTAAATTTTTTAACTCATTGCCAATAGGGAAGGTATTGCAAATAGTTACTCTGGAGAACACTAGATAGTGCACTAGGTAACAAATTCCATTTAAGGATTTAAGGATTCCCTGAGAGGAAAAAGCGGAAGATTCTCTAATCAACACTTGTCTGCTGTGTCTATCTAGATGGATTTGTATCCCTTTTACATTGGTTAAAAAAACCCTACTACAAGGTAGAGGTTGGTCTGGTGGAGACCTTTTATCCACAGCAATATAACATCAATCCCTGTACTTTGTAAACCTTCAGACAATTTTAATATCAAATTTGTAGCAATTTCAGAATAGAAAATAACCCTTTAAATCATTTAGGCAGTAAGGCCTTGTTTAATATTAAATATCCATCAAACAGGGGAATACAATCAAATATATGTGTCTACATTACACCAGGAAGGTTCTGATCCTGCTATCTCTGAAGACCTCTCTTTATACCAAGGAGCATCAATTTGATTCAGTGAAGATGGTATATAAGAGAGGGATGCCATTTGATCTATCATTGGTGCCACTGGAAACCCCTCTGCCAATACATTAGCATGACCACTATCAGGGACTATTGGGTTAAATGGAGTTGAGATGGAAAGGGGAGACGCCCCATGCACAACCATTGACCCTGCTGCAGACCACCCATGCAACCGTGGTGGGGGCAAAGACTGCCCGCCATGGATCCGCCACAGGCAATTGTTACGATTGCCTCGCGGAGCAGACAGTATATGTAATATGGTGGCGGTGCCTAACAGGCACCTTCCTCCAAATTACAATGCTGGCTGCAGCCAGCTTTTCAATGGTGGGGAAACCGCCATGGAAAGGCTGGCGGGGATTAGATTTGATGGCCCGTTGCAGGCCGCCTCTGTGTTGGGGGGTTGGTGGTGCACTGGGGGAGTACCCCCCTACATTTCCCTGCACTGAGTGGCAGGCACCGCCACATAGTGCAGGGAAAAGCACAACATGTATTTTTAGCATTGTGGATGGTGCTGCAGCCCGTCCGCAATGTTAAAGTGCATGGATGTACCCGCCATGGTGATGGGAGCAACGTAATATGACTGGCGGGACTGCCGCCTTACAGGCGGGTGATCCCAAGCACCGCAATGTTGGCGCGCGGACTCCAGTCTGACCGCGAACGTAATGACCCCCCTAGGTAACTTGTTTCTCTTTATGTTCACTTTAGGCAAGATTAACGGATAACGGCCACATGTACGACCATCAGTTGCATACCTTGATGTACAACAGTGTCTCGGACTCTATTTGTGATTCTCAAATGGGTCGCAAGGGACCTGCCTCATTAATATTCATGAGGCAGGTCACAATTTGCAACCCTTTGGGAATGGCCAGAACTCACAGTGATGGTGGGCTGCTGGGGTCAGCAGAGCACCATGTCTGTGACTGCTTTTTAAATAAAGCAAGTTTTTTTAAGTGCAGCCCGTTTTTCTTAAAGGAGAAAGGGGTTTATCTAAAAAATAAAAATTTAAAATGTTCTTTTCATTTTTTAGCAGTGGTCCGTGGGACCGCTGTCTCCTATGAAAAAATGTTGGTGCCCCCATTCGCAAAGGGGAAGGAGTCCCTAGGTGACCCTTCCCATTTGCGAATGGCTGACAACCAATTTGAAATTGGTGGTAATCTGCGTGTTGGAAAGTGGGTCATTAGTATTGATAAATATGCATCCACCACTGGCAATAAGACCACCAACACAGTCTAGGGCTCAGTACAGGTCTCAATCAATTATTGCCATGCTCAACCCTGGGCAGCTTGGCTGCAAGGAGGTAGGCTTAATTTAGGAGACAGGTATGTAAAACATTTAAAAACACCAATTCAGTAAATAATTGAGACATAACACCCAATAAAAGTCCCACACCAATTTATTAAATACAGGAAATATTTGTATCCTTAGAATAACACCAAAATGACAAAAATCCAATATAGGGATCTAGAGCTATGAATTTTTAAATATTTAGAACTACATATCACTTAGAAACCTGTATCGCCAGTGTTCGACATCATTTCGCACTTGACCAGGACACAGTCGAAGTTTCAGGCTGACAGCGATGGAGCCCTGTTCAGATACACCTCGCAGTAGGCCTCGGTCGAGATTTTACCTTTGGACTCACAATCTTTTCTGGAGCTTTTAATGCCTGGTCGCTCAATACTTTTTACCAGTCACTATTTGAAAAGGGCCTACTGACTTGCTTCCTGGTTAAACTCTGGAAGTCGAGCTTCCAGAGCTTTTCAGTGGGATGAAACAGCAGGTCATGCCAGCTTGCAGTTGAAGGTGGCTGGCTTGGCTGTTGTGGTTGAGTCAGTCCCCTTATTGAGCTTTTTTCCAAAGTTGCTCCAACCTTCTGGAACTTCTTCCTGAAGATCCTCTCGAGGGTCCAAAGTATCCAAAACACAATCCAAGGGTCTTGAAACTCCTAGATGGTCCTTCAAAGTTTGGGACATCAATTCCCACAATGCACCTGGGCAAAACCTTTTCAGATCCACTTGACATACTTCAGTCATGGGATTCAGGGGAGGTCTGTTACCTGTGGCTTGCAGGAAGTCTATTTTGTATTCCTCTTGAAGTAAGGTACATCCAAAGGGCTGTAGTTGCAGATAATGCAGCAGGCGCAGTCAGTCAGAATGCAAGGCCTGATGGTGCAAATCAAGTTTCCAGCCTTCTTCGTCTCTTAGTTTCAAGCAGCAGATCTGAGAGGCTTTGCACCTCTCAAATATTTATTCAGCGCTCTCTGGGTTCAAGCTGGAGAGCACTCCTGTCCAATGAGGTGTATGGCAACACCCCAGAGCATGACCACTTCCTCCAAAGTGTGGCATAATCTTCTCCCAGAAAGCACTATTCCTCCAAATATCAGTATTGCAGAATTCTCTGCAGAGGAGCCAGAACTACTTAAACCAAACTCCAGTATGACTCATTTCCGTAGCTCTTGTCCGCCTGCCATTTGGCTGGGTCAGAGAGACTGGGGTAGATGGACCTGGCATTCTCTGCATGTACTATATTCCTCCTTTGAAGCTTATGCTTTACGAACCTTCTCCATTGCTCTAGCATTTCTGTGTAGCAGATTTCTCTCTTAAAGACAGCCCCTCTCTGGGTGAGCCACTTATCAGTTCATCAAAGCAGCCTGGCTAATTCTGTTAACTATGACCAACCAGGGGAGACCACAGGAAGGCTAAATTTGGCTCACAGACAACAAAGTCTTATAATTTATTTTCTGAATATTGTAGGATAAATTAAACAATAACATATTGTTTGATTTATCAATACCATTCTCCAATATCCTTGATTGATATTTTCTTTACTTCCTGGCAATAGTTATACATTCATACATTATTGCATTGAACCCCACCCTGGGACACCTAGGGGAGGCTTTAGGGGTTCTGGATATACAAAAATAGTGTAGATCCTCACTCCACAGTGCTCCTAGCACCAAAGTCGATTTTGGTAGGCAGTTCACTACAATTAGGAAAGTGACATGTGCAATCAATTTCTCTATCTCCAGGGCATATAAACCATCTTTTATAAGGACCCTCCTTATAATTACACGACTCCCTGGGGACACCTAGGGGAGACCCTTGGGTTACCTAACATGCCAAATATTTGTAGATGATCACTTTTTAAGAACCCCTTTCACCAAAGTTGTGTTTGCTCACAAATTAAATTTAAAAGCAGTGCTACAACACAGGGCTACTTTTAACATGATCTCAGACTCTAAGCAGTGCACACATGCAAGTGCAGAAAATGCTACTGGCCTCTAAAATGACATATCCTAATATATACCAGGGACTTTTAGGTAGTTTTAAACGCCCTGCCTTATTATGTACTAGGGATTTATAGGGTAGGCCATGCCAACTATAAGTGTACCCTAATATATAGTGTACCCTCAGATAACTGCAAATGTTTTGTTACTGCATTCCCGGTTGCAAAACATTCATACATATTCATGTGACTTGCTTTTAGGAGGGATGACCTTTACGAGCTACTTCCTAATATCCACTCGCAAACCCTATTTTGCGAGTCAGTGATAGGTTACTGGCTCACAAAATAGGGTTTGTACATAGGAAAATGCATTGTACATCTCGCCCGTAGAGAAAAGCTGCCATAAATATCACTCACTCCTAGACCTGTGTTGGACACTCCTGGTTTATTCGCAAATTAGACTGGAAGTGACAGTAAAGTTGGTCAAACTCATTTCATTTTCCCCCTGGAGAAATTTTCTCACAGAAAAGGTACAGATTCTTAGTTTTCCAGGGCAGGGTGCAAGAATACATGCTGTCTTACTATGCAGTAAAATCAATATCTCATATTATACCTCATTCTGGCCTCACAAAACTCAGAATGTGGAAAGAAAAAACACCCGTAGGAAATCTTCAAGTTATGAAGTAACCAGGAAATTAAAATACCTCTACATTGAGTCAAACCTCTAATAAATGTCTGTTAGCAAAGCAAATAAGACAGATCCTTCCTAGAACAGTTCCCTTCACCCGTACATTCAGTCATTCATAAATTCATATTCTCACTCTTCTATCGACCCCTCAAATCACACTTTTAGTCCATCCATTTATCCATCCTTTCATTCTACTATTCATTTTGTTACTAATCCATCCAGCCATCCAGCCATCCAACCAAACATCTTTGCTGCTCTCTAACTTTTCGATGTTTTCATCACATTGTTCTTTGCATCTCTCAAATTACATATGCCCACCACTCAGCCTGTGCCCTGGTATTCCTTTACAGTGTTTTTATGAGGTTTTGTCTGCTGGCAAAGGAGGACAGTATACCCACTAATAACCAATGGCTACCCCTACTTCAGCTGCTAAAATGGGGGTTCACACTGCCACTGAGTTTAAGGGGCCTATTCACAAATGTAAATCAAGAGGCCTAGAATTAAACATAATTAAAACCAAGTTTATTGTGTTCGAAAAGTCTAAGAGGGGAAGTTGTAGTAATTCCCCCTCAGTGGGATTTCTGAGACCATGTTGGAAGCCCTGCCCCCTTTCTCAACCACTCTGCAAGCGCATCTCTGTGAGCACTACTGGCTGCAGGATGAAGTTCCCTTGGCTGCTGCATTATCCTCTTGGAAGTTCGCTCTTCATTGTAAACTTGTATGTTTTCCTTTACCTTCCTCACCCCTGTGTGCTGTGTTGGATTTTGTGTTTGTGTACCCTTCATTTTTAGTCTCCTGTTTTTCTTTGTAATGTTCTATTTTGTACCACTTTTCTCTTGTAACATAACTAGCTCTATTGTACAGCGCTCTGACACCTGTTGCCACCAGTAAGTCCCCCAAGGTGGGATTGCTAAGACCTCGTTGGAGGCCCCTCCCCCTTTCTCAACCACTCTGCAAACGCACCCCCTGCCGCACTACTGGTTGGGGGATGAAGAACCCTTGGCTGCTTAGTGTCACTGGGGGCCTCTATCTGCTAGTTTCTGATCACTATTGTGTCTCTTTCTGTCACTTTCTGCTAGTTTCTGACATTTATTTTGCCTCTTCTGCTCTTTTCTGATCTCTATTTTGCCCCTTTCTGCTCATTTCTGACCTTCACTTTGTCTCTTTCTGTTTGTTTCAGATCTCTATTTTGCCTCTCTCTGCCCATTTCTGACCTCAATTTTGCCTCTTTCTGCTCAGTTCTGATCTGTGTTTTGCCTCTTTCTACTCATTTTTATCCTTTATTTGGCCTCTTTCTGCTTGTTTCTGATATCTATTTTGCCTTTTGCTGCTCGTTGCTGTCCTTTATTTCTTTCTGGTCGGTTATAACCTTTATTGTGCCTTTTTCTGCGCAATTCACACCTTTATTTTGCCTCTTTCTGCTTGTTTCTGACCTCCATTCTGTCTCTTTCTGCTTGTTTCTGACATCTCTTCTGCCTCGTTCTGCTCATTTCTCACTTTTTTCATGATGCTCTGTGTTTCGACCTCAATTCTGACTCTTTCTGCTCATTTTACACCTTTATTTTGCCTCGATCTGCTCATTGCTGACCTTTATTCTTCCTTCTTCCTGTTCATTGCTCTCACAGACACAGATCTGCTAAACAAGCAGTTCTCTATCTGTGAGAGCAGTCCTTTCTTCTATTTCCCTGCCCGCCTGACAGTGACAAGGAAACAGTCAAAAACTCAGCTCTTAGCAAGCAGGATCGGTTTCACAGCTCTCGCTTGCTGAGAGCAGAGTTCGTGTTTGCTCTGTGTGGCGGGAGCTGTCAAAGCTCCCGTAAAGTCAGAGCACACAGCTATGCCCAGGGGCGGGATCTCCAGGACAAAGCTGGAGCCGGACCTGGGGGGTAGCAGTCAATAGGGCCATTATAGGCTCCAGGAGGGGTGTCGTGCAGTCCCCATCCTTTGATCTGCCTGGACCGCCCCTGGTGAGGTGTCGGTCCCCGGGGCAGAGAACAGCCCAGGAGGGAGGCTGCGCAGCCTCCCTCTTTCTCTAAAAAAAACAAGAAAAAGATAATTAAGTTAGCCACATGGAGGTCTTGGTCTGTAGGGCTTGTGGGGTTCACACGGTTCCCCTATGCCTTTTGTTTAAAGCCCTGGGGAAGTTGTGGTCTCCAGGGCTCGGGGGTCCACTAGGGTCCACCAAGCATTTAGTTTGAAGCCCCAGGGAGGGGGTGGGCACAGAGGCATATTTTAGCCTTTGGAGGAGGGCCCTGTGCACCCCCCTCCATTGTTTTTATTAATCCCCGCATGACCTGGGACCTGGCGCACCAGGGGGTTACATTTGAAACAAGAACTGGGGCCCAAGCTTATTTTTTTAAATGGTTGTGCAACAAATTCATGGATATTAAGAAAAAAAAAAATGATATGCCATGGCCGTGTTCCAGAGGCACCACAAGAGCAAGGCTTATTGGTCAGGTTATTCCTACTACGGAGATATGCTATCAGTTATGGCAACAGCAGGCAAATGAGGAAACAACCTATTTGTCTATCACCGCTGGGTAAAAGAGGCCGTATAATCGAACTGCATCCTCATAGCCATTTAGGAGTAACATCTACTGAAGGTAATAATTGAATACGAGCATTGACATTGTATATATATATATATATATATTACCGACTGGCGGTCGCCAGTAGGTAGTTATAGTTAGGACCCCTTTTCCATAGGAAAACCTCAACATTCTATTTTGAATAACTTTGGCGCCGGTCGACGAATCCTCGCGAATTTCTCAAAATAGGTGGGGCGCTACGCTCTGCTCCTACCCTGAAAGTCTCGGGGGGATTCGTCAAGCGGGGGCTGAGATAAAAGGGGGGTCCCAAAACGCGTTTTTCCCATGCATTTTTCCATAGGACCTTTAGAACGAGCTACAGCCCGAACGGCTGAACAGAATTACTAGAAATTTGGCAGAGAGGTAGTCCCTAGGTCAAGGAAGTGCCTTTTGTAGGTTTGGTGTAAATCTGTTCAGTAGATTCTGAGAAAATAGCCTTTAAATCAATATATATATCTGAGCCCGCTTACGGTACGCTTACCGTACGCTTACCGTAAGCGTACGGTGGCGTGCGCGAGCACGATTCTGATTGGCTCTTAGATCTTAGTAAACATTCGAATCGGCCGAAACCAGGAAGCGGCGTCCGCCATTTTGTCTCTCGCACTGAGTGTTGTTTATCAAACATGATGGCCAAAAACATGTTACGGGGCTGTTTTGACAACTCCCTCCCACATAGTCATGTTGAGGGAGTCCCCAAACATCCCCCAAGAGCAAAAACGGTTTTATTTTTTTTTCGGCAATTTCGCGGGGTACGCTTACCGTACGCTTACCGTACGCTTACGGTAAAAAAATAAAAATAAAAAAAACACTATCCACACTTACCCCACCCCCTGTGCTTTTGGTGGCCGCAGGCCACCAAATGTGCAGGGCTTATTAATAGAGAAAAAAAACGTAATTTTGGCAACATGAAATTATAAAATCGAAATAAAAAAAACACTATCCACATTGACCTCACCCCCTGTGCTTTTGGTGGCCGAAGGCCACCAAATGTACAGGGCTTATTAAAGTTGATAAAAACCGTGCACGGAACGAACTGCGTTAAGTGGGCGCGCAAGCCACAAATGGCGTGAAGTAACTTAGCATTTAAAAAACCGTACAAATTCACTGAAAAAACCATAGGTTTCACACACGTTATAGTTAGGAAATAGCATTTAAAAAACCTTGCTAATTCACTGAAAAAACCATAGGTTTCACACATGTTATAGTTAGCTGGACATTTTACTGATAAAAAACCAATGAAATTCCCCCGTTATAGTTACTGTAGGCAACTATAACTCACGCGACCGTAATCCTCTGCTGATGACATATGTGTCTTTATGAAAAAAAAATATTTGTAATATATGTATAGCTAAAATTTAATGGAAGAAGACATGGGCAAATAAGTGTCTAAATACAGTATTAGCATCAGCAGAGGATTACGGTCGCGTGAGTTATAGTTGCCTACAGTAACTATAACGGGGGAATTTCATTGGTTTTTTATCAGTAAAATGTCCAGCTAACTATAACATGTGTGAAACCTATGGTTTTTTCAGTGAATATATATATATATATATAGATATATATATATGACGAGAGACCTATTTAACAATGGCGGACATTTTCAGATCTGCAATTTTCAGTCGACTGTCATTGGCGGTCCATCCTCCAATAAGAGTGAACTATAGAACATTTCAAAAAGGCTCATGCCGTGTTACCTGGTCATGTCACCTGCATTGAAAAAGGCACATATGCCGAAACGCTTCTGCTAGATTAATAAAATATATGGATCAAATCCGCTGAGTGCGCCGTTTTACTCTTTATGAGGTGGTTGGTGAGAAAAGTATTACTCGATGGCCAATATCGTGAGAGGCACCCGTTCTGAAATGGTCTTCAGCAGCAAGAAGTGGCATTTGGTGGAAATCTATATATATATATATTCACTGAAAAAACCATGGGTTTCTCACACGTTATAGTTAGGAATTAGCATTTAAAAAACCTTAGAAATTCACTGAAAAAACCATAGGTTTCACACACGTTATAGTTAGGAATTAGCATTTAAAAAACCTTAGAAATTCAGTGAAAAAACCATAGGTTTCACACATGTTATAGTTAGCTGGACATTTTACTCGTAAAAAACCAATGAAATTGCCCCGTTATAGTTAGTTCAGCTAACTATAACTCGCGCGCCCGCAATGCACTGCTGATGACGTCACATATTACATCACTCATGACATGGTCAGTGACATCACTCATGACATCACTGATGACATCTCAAATGACATCACTGATGACATCACTGATGACATCATCCAGTGAATGTGTGTTTTTCTGAAAATTAAATATGTTTTATATATGTATATCTCAAGGTTGATAGAAGAATAAATGGGTATATTACTGTCTAAATGGATGATTTCTTTTTGAAAAATTGATTGTGTAACTGACTGATTAAGTGTATCATAGTGAATACATGGCTTAGTGAGTAATATTTAAATATGTAAATATCTGTATCATTTTTTCACTTTGTGTATAAGTGGCTGCATGGGTTGGTGAGTAGCTACATGGGTGTCTATATAGGTTATTAGTTGGTTTTTTTGAGTATTAGTCTGAGTGTCTGCATGGTTCGGTGGGGGGTATGACGTAGTGCATAGGTGCATGAATGAGTGACTCACTGTTTGTATGTGTTGAACAGAGCATGTGTGCAGGACTGCATGGGTGGATGCGTGTGTGTATTGGTGTGTTAGTGAGTGAATGACTGTCTCAATAGTGTCTTTATGAGTAACTACATATGTTTTAAACTAGTATATGTGACTATTGGTGTATATATGTGAGTATATGTGAGAGGGAGAGATTGAAAGAGTTCCTGTATGAATAAGTATGTGTTTCTATAAGTGATTGTTTAAAAGACTAAGTATGTGTAAGTTTCCGTAGAAGTAAGTGTGGTGGTGTGTGTATAACTGTATATGCAGGTGAATGTATGTTTGATTCTTTACTAGCATGAGTGACTATGTGTGTGAGTAACTCTATGGATGAGTGGCATTATGTAACAGGATGTATAGGTGTATGAGTACATATGATGAGTGAGTACATGTATGAGTGACTGTATAGGACTGTTGGTGAATGAGTGGATGTGTATGTTGATCTTAGAATTACTGAAGAGGTTGTTGTAACTGGTATTGGTATGTCCATTGTTTTGAAAATTTTAGTCTCTATTTTTGAATGTGTGTATCAAAGCTTATATTAAGGTGAGAGGAGGTCTGCCACTCTATCACAAGGATGATGTCATCAGTGATGTCATCAGTGATGTCATTTGAGATGTCATCAGTGATGTCATGAGTGATGTCACTGACCATGTCATGAGTGATGTAATATGTGACGTCATCAGCAGTGCATTGCGGGCGCGCGAGTTATAGTTAGCTGAACTAACTATAACGGGGCAATTTCATTGGTTTTTTACGAGTAAAATGTCCAGCTAACTATAACATGTGTGAAACCTATGGTTTTTTCACTGAATTTCTAAGGTTTTTTAAATGCTAATTCCTAACTATAACGTGTGTGAAACCTATGGTTTTTTCAGTGAATTTCTAAGGTTTTTTAAATGCTAATTCCTAACTATAACGTGTGTGAAACCCATGGTTTTTTCAGTGAATTTGCAAGGTTTTTTAAATGCTATTTTTTTTTTTTATTCTTCATTTTTTTCAAACATATTTTTAATTTAATTTTCTTACCTTTTATAAAGACTATGCTTAAATTTTTAAAATCATTAAATATTTATTTTATATAAATTTTTTAAAATAAACGTAAAATTTATTTCCAGTTTTTTTTTTTTTTTTTTTTTTTTTTTTTTATAGTACGCGTACCGTAAGCTCACGGTAAGCGTACGGTTTACGCAACGCCCGTAATCTATCTACGCTGCTTGCGTATAGTTACGTACTTTGCGTAGCCGCGCGTACTGCGCGTGGGTCGCGTGCGCGCTTACTCCACACGCGCACGTTACGCGGAAGTGCCGGGGAGTGACTGTTATGCGCATGCGCGCAAGCGCGTGTCTTTTTTACGCGCATGCGTACTTTTTGCCGTAAGCGCACCGTAAGCGTACCGTAAGCGTACGGTAGGTCATGTGATCATGAAACACAACTTTTGATTGGTTGAAAGTACTTTCAGTTCTAGAACTCTCCTACACCACACCCATTCCCCTCATTTCTGCTTGTGATCCCTTGGGAGAAGGAGCTGGTTTGTCTTTGGGATACGATGGCAGAACAGCAGAGCTCTTCTGAGAGTGAGGCTAGCACCAGCAGCACTGTCTTGAGGCAGAGAGCGAGGAAAGTAAAGCCTTCTTATGTTTGGGATTATTTTACTTTTCCAGAAGGCCAGCAAAAGGTGAATGCACCCTTAGTTACTTGCAAGCTGTGTAAGCGTGTACTTTCTAGAGGTAATCCTAACAGGAAGTATTCCTTTGGGAATCACACCATGAAGAGACACCTCCAGGATGTACACAGAAGGACACATGGTCATCTTTTTGGAGGTAACTCTTCAGAAAGACGAGCCAGTACATCCACAGCAGCTCAGCCTGGACCATCACCTGCAGGGCTTACTCCTTCTTCTGCAGGTCAGGTGAGCCCTTCATCTGTGGGGGGAGAATCTCCTTTTGCTGGCCCTCTGGAAATGAACCTTCGATTTCGGAAGGTTGATATTCATTGCACATTTTGTAAAGGTCTAATTTGTCATAGGGAGACCAGTGTTTCCCTAGTAAACAACAAAATAGATCAGCACATTTGTAGCTTTGAATGATTTTCCCATGCTTCCTTTCCTCTGTCCCTGCATGAACACAACGGTTCTTTTAAGAGTCAACCTTATCTTCCATCTTTTTTTTACTTGTTTTTAAAAACTTTTTTTTTTTTTTTTTTACCGTACGCGTACGGTAAGCGTACCTTTTTTTTATTTTTTAAAAAAAAACACTAAAAATCATTTATCACATTATAAAGTCCTTGAGAGACTACAATTTTTATTATTGACTTACCATACTCACTCAAAAAAATATTTATTCATTTGTTTTTTTAAAAAATAGTTTTTAAAATGGTTGTAGTTTCCGAAAATTTTCTATATCGATCTGAAAATAAAGAAAAAAGTATTAATATTTTTAAACCATTTAATAATACAGTACACATATTTACATTTTTTACCAAAAAATATTTTTGCCTTATTTTTGCTGTTTTCAGAATAAATTGCATTTCACTATTAATTGTGAAAGCAATTGCATTCATCATTTTACAGCGGGCAAAAAAAATTAACAATCACAAAGATTGTATTAAAAAAGCCCAGAATCTCTTCTCACTTAAACTTATCATTACAGAAATGCATATTATTCTAAAAAAATATCATCTAAAAACAATACTTTTTTCTTTAAAATACCGTCTGATATGTTTGTTTGAGAAGTATAATCACAATATTATATCTCAAATAACTCCAAAATACATCTGATTTTATTTCCTTTCGGCCAAATAGTATTTTTTTTTTTTTTCCTGGAATAAATTTCCAAGGGAAATCCATTAAAATTCTAAAGTTTAATCTGTCCAGATCTCACCGATTCTCTGTAACATTTTGGTTCACGAAAATTTTTTGAATAATTTATTTAGTCCACAATAGAATTGCTTACTTTTCCACATGGCCAAATAGTAATTTTTTAAATCATTTTTGAAAAAAATTTCCAATGGCAGTTCAATAGCATTCCAAAATTTAAAATGTGCAGAAGTTACCGATTATCTCTAAATTATTGGTTTTTCAAAATTGCATTAAAAATTAAAAAAGTCCACATTACAATTGGTTATCTTTCCTTTAGGCCAAATGATAATTTTAAAAATATTTTTTCTACAAAATTGCAATGGTAATCCAGTAAAATGGTAAAATTATTTTGTCCAGATCTTGCCAAGTCTCTCTAAAATTTAGGTTTCAGGAAGATTAGATAGGAATTTGCTAAATCAAAAGGCAAACGTTGTTTGAAAATCAATTGGGAATCATTACACAGTGTCCAGCCTTTTTCACATTTTAGATAAACTGTGTAATGTCCAGAAGTAACAGTAGGTCCATCATGGAAAATTATTGCAACAGTTACAAAAGTTTTTCCTGAAATTGATAATTGCTGTCCTGTAAACTTCTTTATTAAAGTATCCAATTTTGATCCATCAGCTCTACATCGTTGCATCATTAAAATTACATACTGTCCGTATTCCCTTAAAATTAATGTTGATAACATGTCAGAATTACACTCACCACATTTCATGCTATGATTAGCATCTTTAACTAATTTTGCAAAAGTGACTGTTTTACTCTCTGGCAATGTCAAATAAATAAACCTTTCATTATCAACAATAGAGCCACATATATTATAACAATTATCACAACTATGTTCCCATTTATAAGAGAGACCAAAAAAAATGTCAATGGGAACTCCTTCTTCTTCCACTACCTGAAGAAAATACATCAAAAATTCGTGTGCATCTTGCTGTTCATTTTAGGAAAACTGTGTTCGTCCTGAACATACATCTAAAAGTTTTCTAATGTCAGTAGCACTTTCTATTTGAGTTTTATCTTTACTCAGCTTTTGAAAAAGGAGACTCAGCTCTGAACAGAATCTTTTTCCCTGATTTACTATTATCTGCTCTTGCAAACTTTCCAGATAAAATGCAACATTCAGCACTACATTTGCATAGCAGTTGACACCAGAGCTATTTTCAAAATGACATCCTACAACCTGTTCTTCATTTTCCTTTTTCTTTTTACTTGCAATTACATCACTCCACTTTTTTTTCCTCTTCTCTATATCTTCATTACAGATATTCTCATTTCTCCTTTTACGAGAAACTACACGTTTCTCCAACACAGGATACTGACCTAAATGAGGAGCATAGCTTCTTCTTAATCTATTATACTCCTTTACACAGTTTGTATCAGCACTAACTTTTGAGTCATCAAAGTCTATCATGAATAAACCTGATAATGTTTTGACTCGTGACAAAGCTACATATGCCATACCTTCTTTGAACACAGTTGAACCAATGTTCACAAATGCACAATCTACAGTCAATCCTTGAGACTTGTGAATAGTTACAGCATATGCTAGAGAAAACGGAAACTGCTTTCTACGTACATATAAGTCTTTCACAAGCATAAAACGAACTGTACAACGACAAATATCTTTAACTTCTTCTATCTGATCAAATTTTATTTTTAAACATTCAATTCCTTCTTTTTTCTGATAATTAATAAAACCCACAACTCTTCCCATTGCTCCATTCACTAAGCCTTTCTCAACATCCAAATTTCTCCTTAAAAACACTCTACAGTTCATGCAAACATATAGATTTTTTTCTAATCCTGCTGTTTTGGAGATGTTCTTCTCTAGTGAGTCCAATTTATTTTTCAGTTTGCCTGTTACTGTGACAGTAATTCTTCCATCCTCAATTTTGTCCACTGCTTCCAATTTCCTGATGTCTTCCTTTTCCAATTTCAAAAGCTCCTCATTAAATATTGAGCATTCACGTAGAGTTGGCATTAAGCAGATGACACTTTTGTTTTCTGCAATATTCTTGTATATTTTCTCTGCAACTATTTCTTCCTTTGGAAATAAATTATGTAGCAGCCGACTCTGTAATGCTTTTTTCCCAACTTCTGTGAGTATTCCAATCCTGATATCTTTCAGAATACTTCCATATTCTTCATCGTTTGCTTGCCTCATATTAGTTGTAAGTTCCTTGTACTCAAAGAAGGACCAAATATTTGTATTTCCAATGCTTCCCAATGACTTCTTCGTGTCTTCATGTGTCACAGTATTAAACACTGGTTGTCCTTTAACTGGAGTAAGTTGCAAAAGATCCCCAAAAACTATGACGTGTTTTCCACCAAATAACACGTCATAGTCTGTCTTCAAAATTTGCTGCATTCTTAAATGCACAAAGGCAAGCATTAAGTTCGATACCATGCTCACCTCATCAATAATGAGAACTTGCATCTTCTTCAATACTCTTGAAACTTCCAAGGATGCTTCTCCAGTTAGCTTGTTGAATTGTATTTTGTTCTCATGCTCCACTGGTAACATTAGCAAACGATGTAAGGTGATTCCTTTTATGTTATATGCTGCTAACCCAGTTGGAGCAGTAACCACACAAGACAAAGTAGAATCCGTTTTTTGCTTTAGGTAGCTTCTGATGACTTTAATTAGGAAACTTTTTCCAGTGCCAGCTTGTCCGCTTACATACATCCTGATTGGATGAAATGATGTGCATGAGCACTCTTTTTTGATATGTAGAAATCCGTGATCAATTTTGTTTTTGATCTCTTCATAAATTTGTTGCTGCTCTTGATTCAGTTGTCTTTCCAAATTTTCTAAGTCTATAAATTCTTCTTGACCTTGATTCATAGCCGTTTCCACTTCATTCATGGCTATTGATGCTTCATTTTCAACGATTGGTTGTCCTAGGGGATCTTGACTGTATGTTCCTGAACTTTGGCTGTCCTGAGAACTGTCTCTAGCTATTTCTGCTGCAATTGTAGTTTCCTGTTCAATTTCTTCATTTAACATTTGCAGATAAGTTGAGAATGTACTGCATTGTATGCTGTCTTTACAAGCATTAAAAGAATCTTCATAGCTCTGGAATTCTCCCAGTAGTTCATCCTCTGTACGCCATGGTTTAAACAACTGTAAAAGAGCCAAGTAGTAAAATTCTTTCTTGTCGGTAGTGTCGCAACTCAGCTTCCGGTGATTTATCAAACTTCCTTTGGTTTGCTTCACCAAACATCCTTCTTCACCAACAACTTTATATTTTCCACTGTTGATGTCTTCTGCAGCTTTCCGTGAATAAATGTAGTTCTGTAACACTTCATAGAGACACATGTTCTCCAGATGATGACTTCTCTTGGGATAATATGTGTCCAACATGTTTGTTTTCAATATATCTGTACTTTCTGGGTCATTCTCAGCCAAATATTCAATTTCTCCAACAGATTTCAGTACCCGATTTCTCATTGCTGCAAGGCCTAAACTTGCCCAAATTATTCTTCTTGACTTCGAGTAGAGACTTGCAGAAGATAACCTATCTGAACATTCGTAGGATCCAATTTCTCGATGCGATAACATCTTCAAACTGAAACTGTACAGCTTCTTACTGACAGTCTTCTCGTGAGAAATCTCTTCCCACATTTCCTTCAATTCTGTTTTTTCTGATTTCGTAATGTAAGACGTTACATATCGAGCAACAGCAATGGAATTGTCAGCAACATACTGTATATCCATGTTAGCGTTCCACATGGATAAAATGACTGGGTTGTAGTCATTTATATTTTTAGATTCTTCTTTTCTTTTAAGGTTGTAGGTATTCTTAGGTGATTTTCTTGTGATAGTATGTCTCACAGCTGACATAAAACTGTTGACTCTTCCATTTGAAAGAACAGGTCTAGGAAATCCAAATCGACATTTAGTGTAGTATTTTTCTTTGCTCTTGTATTTCCGTCGACAGTATTTTCCACACCGATGACTTTGGAAACGTAGAACTTGCTCCTTTAACTTGTTCTCTTCTGTGCTTTTTGGTATAGCACATGTTGCATATTCTTCAATGTAAGATAACACTGCTTCATCAGTATCTGTTCCAAACTTTGGGGCATCCTTGATCCACAGCAGCATATGAATATGAGGAGCACCTCTTGCCTGGTACTCTTTTCTCCAAAAGAAATGCACTACTTCTCCAAGGGGTGGATTTTTTTTATTGCAGATGAAGGACATCATAGCCTCAAATCTATGATTGAAATATCTGCAAACATTAACCGGATCCAATGAGCACAGTTCTCCTGCTGTCTTGTATTCGATGTTTTTAATGTTTGAATTGGCCTCTCGTAGAAAATCCAGTAAATCATCCCAAGCGTACTCGGCACAGCTTAGGGTAAGGAACCATGTTGGTGTTCCTAAATTGCGTAACATGCATTTTAGTTCACCATGGCGTCGGTACCAATATTCATTTGTCCCACGCTGACAAGCCATCAGATTGATCAGTTGTGTTTCCAAATGATCATCTCGGTGCTGCACTTTCTCCATAAAATCCTTAGCAGACACATTTTGTAAATGTACTCCACTTTTTAAAATGTGATTTACTGCATAAGACAGTGCAGACAAGTCGCTTTCAAATAAAAGATGGAACAAATAAGGAATACTTTGTCGAAATCTGGGATCTTCAGCATATAGTCTTGTAGTTCGATACTCTGAAGCTGGAATCTGTTCTGGACGTTCATCGTATCGTCCTCCTTTTCCTTTAGGAAACAGCTGGGGAAAACATCGAGCTTCCAAGCTCTCCTCCCATACACTCACGGGATTTCCTTTTGCTTTCTTCATCTGAAAGAGATCAATATTGTCTCCCATAACTTCTTTCGAATGGAGAGGATGTATGCTAAAATGTTCATAAATTTCTTCTTCCTTTGACTTGTCCACTTTTTCAATTTGTCCAGTTGGTGTTTCTGTGTCTCCTTGTAAATCTTCTTCTTCTTCTTCTTCTTCTATATAAATTGATTCATACCATTTGTTATTTTTTTTCAAATACAAATTTGCTCTTTGTACTTTCCGCACATCTACCAGCTCCTGCCAAATCTTCTTATTCTTTGTAGGTACACCATTAACCAGAATAATTAATGGTTCAGTTTCCAAAGTATCCGCATCAATAGTTTCCATATTTTTTTTCAAATCCAAGGGCAAATACACCACTCTACCTTTTAAACCTCTCAGTAAATCTGAAGGAGGTAATTTACCAGTTTTGGGCTCCATACGTACTATGGTCTGGAACGGATGAACACATTGAATGAGTATAGACTCATATGTATTTAATTCAGAAAGTTCAGCAGGAATAGCATCCAATTCTAAATTATTATGTACAGCTCTGGTCGGCATTCTATTTTCCTCTAACTTGTTATAACAGTATTTACAAATACGCTGATCTTCACCCAATTCAAAACAATTTTCTAGAAATATATATGTGGCAAAATCCTTCCACTTATAATTATCTTCATTTTCACTCTTTCTGTAGAGATCAACATTCCTAGTTTGTTTTCTATAATGAGTTCTGCGGCAACAAATACAAGTAAAATTTGGTCTTTCATTAGAGACTATTGCAAATTTTGTTATGTGATCATTAAATGTGTTACTTACAGAGGGTTCTACATTCTCTTCCACTTCTTCCTCATTTACTGTGTCCTTCTCTGCACTGTTTTGTTCAGGACCAAAGTAACAAAACTGAATTTCATCAACAACCTTCTCTACATCTGATACCGTTCCTCGGAACAGAGCCCTATTCAATTCATTTAACTTTATTGCTGGACTTTTGGCAAAATACAACCGTCTCACAAACTTTCTCATTTCAGTATGATGAACAGCCAGCATCCTAAAATGATGGAAAACACTATTGCACACTTTTCTAGATAGACAAGCAAGAGAATGACCCTGCAAACCAGTATTCTCTCTCACTCTGCATGGATCCAGACTTTGAAGCACCTTAATCTTTTGTTTTACACTTTTTTTACTATATTCTCTTAGAAACTCTCGAAATCTGTCAATAGATTCCTGACGCACAGTGCAAATACTACTACAATTCCAAGTGTACACTGGGGCTTTAGGACGTCTCCCCATTGCCTCATCTGCCATCACTTGTACCTCATCTCTTGGAACCATTATCTCCTTCTCCATTATGCAACCATTTTTTACTTCGTATGAACGACCTCTGGTGTCAACTGCATGCAGCAAACTATTACTTTGAAAATAGCTTTCTTCATTAAAAAAAGGTTCACTACTTGAACTATGCATCCACTTGCCTAAAAACACTTTACAAAAGTTTGTTCTGTTCACTACTCTTTTCCTTTTGCTATGTGATTTCAGTACATTAACCATTTTGTCTAATGTACGCATCCTATTCAAAATTAATATGAATAGTTTCCTTTTTAATTCTAATGCTTTTGCTGCAATGGCTTCAATTTCTTTTTTTCTCTTGTAATATTTAGCCTTTTGCTTATATTTCTTTATATCCTTTATCAAATTGGACATAACTCTTCTCTGAAACATTTTTCTACGTATCTCTTTAAATGCTGTTTTTCTGTTTATGTTAAACTTTTCAATTGCAGAAGGTATATTTGCATTAACTAAATTCTCAATTTTTTGCTGTTCTCTATGTTTTGTTACATTTTTCCGAGAACAGACATTTTGTACATTTTTCTTTGTTTTAAATATTTTGTTTAGGAATTGTTTTTTTTGCTTACCAGAAGATTTTTTCTTTTTCCCAACATCAGCATCTTCTACTAACTTTGGTCCTCCAGTTGTCTTCAAATATAGTTTTTTTTTTAGCGTTTTTTGAACTCGAGATTTTGTAGGCATCTTAAATTTTGTTCACTGTTCTTCAGCAATACCTGAAAAAAACTAAAAAAAAAATCTGTTATTGTATTTAAATATATTACTACATTTCTTTTCACAATAGTCACAAAACGAAATTTCTTTGCCAATTTGAATGCACACAAACTGCTCTTTTTTTTGGGCAAGTGAAAATCTCTTTTACAAACTGTCACATTATGAAACCACTTTTCAGATTTTTTAAAAAGCCCATGTCCACAGTGCTACACTCCACCAAGGGCAACCAGCCTTAGTGATGCTGAATGTATTTGCATTACAGACTTAAACCTGAAAACCCCACTGGCTTGTAAATACTGTGCATGACTATACACGGCAAGGACATGGGTGTGTGCTAAGCCTCTGCTTCTTCCCCCAATAATTCGCTCCCCCTTTCCATCTAATGCAACTGTGAAATCACCAGAGCAAGACGCAATAAATCTCTGCCTATAATTCTTCTATGCACACAGAGTCATGTTTTCACATTAGTCCCAAAACGAAATTTCTTTGCCAATTTGAAAGCACAGTTACTGCTCTTTTTTTTTCGGGCCAAGTGAAAATCTCTTTTTACAATTTGAAATCACTTTTACAGATTGACACATTATGAAACCACTATTTTTGATTTATTTAATTGCACGTGTCCAAGCTGTTTTTTCAGACCACCACCATGTGTATTCTCTGTGACTGCCTACACTCCAGCAAGGGCAACCAGCCTTAGTGATGCTGAATGTATTTGCATTACAGACTTAAACCTGAAAACCCCACTGGCTTGTAAATACTGTGCATGACTATACACGGCAAGGACATGGGTGTGTGCTAAGCCTCTGCTTCTTCCCCCAAAAATTCGCTCCCCCTTTCCATCTAATGCAACTGTGAAATCACCAGAGCAAGACGCAATAAATCTCTGCCTATAATTCTTCTATGCACACAGAGTCATGTTTTCACATTAGTGCCAAAACGAAATTTCTTTGCCAATTTCAAAGCACACTTACTGCTCTTTTTTTTTCGGGCCAAGTGAAAATCTCTTTTTACAATTTGAAATCACTTTTACAGACTGACACATTATGAAACCACTATTTTTGATTTATTTAATTGGACGTGTCCAAGCTGTTTTTTTTTCAGACCACCACCATGTGCATTCTCTGTGACTGCCTACACTCCACCAAGGGCAACCAGCCTTAGTGATGCTGAATGTATTTGCATTACAGACTTAAACCTGAAAACCCCACTGGCTTGTAAATACTGTGCATGACTATACACGGCAAGGACATGGGTGTGTGCTAAGCCTCTGCTTCTTCCCCCAAAAATTCGCTCCCCCTTTCCATCTAATGCAACTGTGAAATCACCAGAGCAAGACGCAATAAATCTCTGCCTATAATTCTTCTATGCACACAGAGTCATGTTTTCACATTAGTGCCAAAACGAAATTTCTTTGCCAATTTGAAAACACACTTACTGCTCTTTTTTTTTCGGGCCAAGTGAAAATCTCTTTTTACAATTTGAAATCACTTTTACAGACTGACACATTATGAAACCACTCTTTTTGATTTATTTAATTGCACGTGTCCAAGCTGGTTTTTTTTCAGACCACCACCATGTGCATTCTCTGTGACTGCCTACACTCCACCAAGGGCAACCAGCCTTAGTGATGCTGAATGTATTTGCATTACAGACTTAAACCTGAAAACCCCACTGGCTTGTAAATACTGTGCATGACTATACACGGCAAGGACATGGGTGTGTGCTAAGCCTCTGCTTCTTCCCCCAAAAATTCGCTCCCCCTTTCCATCTAATGCAACTGTGAAATCACCAGAGCAAGACGCAATAAATCTCTGCCTATAATTCTTCTATGCACACAGAGTCATGTTTTCACATTAGTGCCAAAACGAAATTTCTTTGCCAATTTGAAAGCACACTTACTGCTCTTTTTTTTTCGGGCCAAGTGAAAATATCTTTTTACAATTTGAAATCACTTTTACAGACTGACACATTATGAAACCACTATTTTTGATTTATTTAATTGCACGTGTCCAAGCTGTTTTTTTTTCAGACCACCACCATGTGCATTCTCTGTGACTGCCTACACTCCACCAAGGGCAACCAGCCTTAGTGATGCTGAATGTATTTGCATTACAGACTTAAACCTGAAAACCCCACTGGCTTGTAAATACTGTGCATGACTACACACGGCAAGGACATGGGTGTGTGCTAAGCCTCTGCTTCTTCCCCCAATAATTCGCTCCCCCTTTCCATCTAATGCAACTGTGAAATCACCAGAGCAAGACGCAATAAATCTCTGCCTATAATTCTTCTATGCACACAGAGTCATGTTTTCACATTAGTGCCAAAACGAAATTTCTTTGCCAATTTGAAAGCACACTTACTGCTCTTTTTTTTTCGGGCCAAGTGAAAATATCTTTTTACAATTTGAAATCACTTTTACAGACTGACACATTATGAAACCACTATTTTTGATTTATTTAATTGCACGTGTCCAAGCTGTTTTTTTTTCAGACCACCACCATGTGCATTCTCTGTGACTGCCTACACTCCACCAAGGGCAACCAGCCTTAGTGATGCTGAATGTATTTGCATTACAGACTTAAACCTGAAAACCCCACTGGCTTGTAAATACTGTGCATGACTACACACGGCAAGGACATGGGTGTGTGCTAAGCCTCTGCTTCTTCCCCCAATAATTCGCTCCCCCTTTCCATCTAATGCAACTGTGAAATCACCAGAGCAAGACGCAATAAATCTCTGCCTATAATTCTTCTATGCACACAGAGTCATGTTTTCACATTAGTGCCAAAACGAAATTTCTTTGCCAATTTCAAAGCACACTTACTGCTCTTTTTTTTTCGGGCCAAGTGAAAATCTCTTTTTACAATTTGAAATCACTTTTACAGACTGACACATTATGAAACCACTATTTTTGATTTATTTAATTGCACGTGTCCAAGCTGTTTTTTTTTCAGACCACCACCATGTGCATTCTCTGTGACTGCCTACACTCCAGCAAGGGCAACCAGCCTTAGTGATGCTGAATGTATTTGCATTACAGACTTAAACCTGAAAACCCCACTGGCTTCTAAATACTGTGCATGACTATACACGGCAAGCACATGGGTGTGTGCTAAGACTCTGCTTCTTCCCCCAAAAATTCGCTCCCCCTTTCCATCTAATGCAACTGTGAAATCACCAGAGCAAGACGCAATAAATCTCTGCCTATAATTCTTCTATGCACACAGACTCATGTTTTCACATTAGTGCCAAAACGAAATTTCTTTGCCAATTTGAAAGCACACTTACTGCTCTTTTTTTTTCGGGCCAAGTGAAAATCTCTTTTTACAATTTGAAATCACTTTTACAGACTGACACATTATGAAACCACTATTTTTGATTTATTTAATTGCACGTGTCCAAGCTGTTTTTTTTTCAGACCACCACCATGTGCATTCTCTGTGACTGCCTACACTCCACCAAGGGCAACCAGCCTTAGTGATGCTGAATGTATTTGCATTACAGACTTAAACCTGAAAACCCCACTGGCTTGTAAATACTGTGCATGACTATACACGGCAAGGACATGGGTGTGTGCTAAGCCTCTGCTTCTTCCCCCAAAAATTCGCTCCCCCTTTCCATCTAATGCAACTGTGAAATCACCCGAGCAAGACGCAATAAATCTCTGCCTATAATTCTTCTATGCACACAGAGTCCTGTTTTCACATTAGTGCCAAAACGAAATTTCTTTGCCAATTTGAAAGCACACTTACTGCTCTTTTTTTTTCGGGCCAAGTGAAAATCTCTTTTTACAATTTGAAATCACTTTTACAGACTGACACATTATGAAACCACTATTTTTGATTTATTTAATTGCACGTGTCCAAGCTGCTTTTTTTTCAGACCACCACCATGTGCATTCTCTGTGACTGCCTACACTCCAGCAAGGGCAACCAGCCTTAGTGATGCTGAATGTATTTGCATTACAGACTTAAACCTGAAAACCCCACTGCCTTGTAAATACTGTGCATGACTATACACGGCAAGGACATGGGTGTGTGCTAAGCCTCTGCTTCTTCCCCCAATAATTCGCTCCCCCTTTCCATCTAATGCAACTGTGAAATCACCAGAGCAAGACGCAATAAATCTCTGCCTATAATTCTTCGATGCACACAGAGTCATGTTTTCACATTAGTGCCAAAACGAAATTTCTTTGCCAATTTCAAAGCACACTTACTGCTCTTTTTTTTTCGGGCCAAGTGAAAATCTCTTTTTACAATTTGAAATCACTTTTACAGACTGACACATTATGAAACCACTATTTTTGATTTATTTAATTGCACGTGTCCAAGCTGTTTTTTTTTCAGACCACCACCATGTGCATTCTCTGTGACTGCCTACACTCCAGCAAGGGCAACCAGCCTTAGTGATGCTGAATGTATTTGCATTACAGACTTAAACCTGAAAACCCCACTGGCTTGTAAATACTGTGCATGACTATACACGGCAAGGACATGGGTGTGTGCTAAGCCTCTGCTTCTTCCCCCAATAATTCGCTCCCCCTTTCCATCTAATGCAACTGTGAAATCACCAGAGCAAGACGCAATAAATCTCTGCCTATAATTCTTCGATGCACACAGAGTCATGTTTTCACATTAGTGCCAAAACGAAATTTCTTTGCCAATTTCAAAGCACACTTACTGCTCTTTTTTTTTCGGGCCAAGTGAAAATCTCTTTTTACAATTTGAAATCACTTTTACAGACTGACACATTATGAAACCACTATTTTTGATTTATTTAATTGCACGTGTCCAAGCTGTTTTTTTTTCAGACCACCACCATGTGCATTCTCTGTGACTGCCTACACTCCACCAAGGGCAACCAGCCTTAGTGATGCTGAATGTATTTGCATTACAGACTTAAACCTGAAAACCCCACTGGCTTGTAAATACTGTGCATGACTATACACGGCAAGGACATGGGTGTGTGCTAAGCCTCTGCTTCTTCCCCCAAAAATTCGCTCCCCCTTTCCATCTAATGCAACTGTGAAATCACCCGAGCAAGACGCAATAAATCTCTGCCTATAATTCTTCTATGCACACAGAGTCCTGTTTTCACATTAGTGCCAAAACGAAATTTCTTTGCCAATTTGAAAGCACACTTACTGCTCTTTTTTTTTCGGGCCAAGTGAAAATCTCTTTTTACAATTTGAAATCACTTTTACAGACTGACACATTATGAAACCACTATTTTTGATTTATTTAATTGCACGTGTCCAAGCTGCTTTTTTTTCAGACCACCACCATGTGCATTCTCTGTGACTGCCTACACTCCAGCAAGGGCAACCAGCCTTAGTGATGCTGAATGTATTTGCATTACAGACTTAAACCTGAAAACCCCACTGCCTTGTAAATACTGTGCATGACTATACACGGCAAGGACATGGGTGTGTGCTAAGCCTCTGCTTCTTCCCCCAATAATTCGCTCCCCCTTTCCATCTAATGCAACTGTGAAATCACCAGAGCAAGACGCAATAAATCTCTGCCTATAATTCTTCGATGCACACAGAGTCATGTTTTCACATTAGTGCCAAAACGAAATTTCTTTGCCAATTTCAAAGCACACTTACTGCTCTTTTTTTTTCGGGCCAAGTGAAAATCTCTTTTTACAATTTGAAATCACTTTTACAGACTGACACATTATGAAACCACTATTTTTGATTTATTTAATTGCACGTGTCCAAGCTGTTTTTTTTTCAGACCACCACCATGTGCATTCTCTGTGACTGCCTACACTCCAGCAAGGGCAACCAGCCTTAGTGATGCTGAATGTATTTGCATTACAGACTTAAACCTGAAAACCCCACTGGCTTGTAAATACTGTGCATGACTATACACGGCAAGGACATGGGTGTGTGCTAAGCCTCTGCTTCTTCCCCCAATAATTCGCTCCCCCTTTCCATCTAATGCAACTGTGAAATCACCAGAGCAAGACGCAATAAATCTCTGCCTATAATTCTTCTATGCACACAGAGTCATGTTTTCACATTAGTCCCACAACGAAATTTCTTTGCCAATTTGAAAGCACACTTACTGCTCTTTTTTTTTTCGGGCCAAGTGAAAATCTCTTTTTACAATTTGAAATCACTTTTACAGACTGACACATTATGAAACCACTATTTTTGATTTATTTAATTGCACTTGTCCAAGCTGTTTTTTTTTCAGACCACCACCATGTGCATTCTCTGTGACTGCCTACACTCCACCAAGGGCAACCAGCCTTAGTGATGCTGAATGTATTTGCATTACAGACTTAAACCTGAAAACCCCACTGGCTTGTAAATACTGTGCATGACTATACACGGCAAGGACATGGGTGTGTGCTAAGCCTCTGCTTCTTCCCCCAAAAATTCGCTCCCCCTTTCCATCTAATGCAACTGTGAAATCACCAGAGCAAGACGCAATAAATCTCTGCCTATAATTCTTCTATGCACACAGAGTCATGTTTTCACATTAGTGCCAAAACGAAATTTCTTTGCCATTTTTAAAGCACACTTACTGCTCTTTTTTTTTTCGGGGCAAGTGAAAATCACTTTTTACAATTGGAAATCACTTTTACAGACTGACACATTATGAAACCACTATTTTTGATTTATTTAATTGGACGTGTCCAAGCTGTTTTTTTTTCAGACCAACACCATGTGCATTCTCTGTGACTGCCTACACTCCAGCAAGGGCAACCAGCCTTAGTGATGCTGAATGTATTTGCATTACAGACTTAAACCTGAAAACCCCACTGGCTTCTAAATACTGTGCATGACTATACACGGCAAGCACATGGGTGTGTGCTAAGACTCTGCTTCTTCCCCCAAAAATTCGCTCCCCCTTTCCATCTAATGCAACTGTGAAATCACCAGAGCAAGACGCAATAAATCTCTGCCTATAATTCTTCTATGCACACAGAGTCATGTTTTCACATTAGTGCCAAAACGAAATTTCTTTGCCAATTTGAAAGCACACTTACTGCTCTTTTTTTTTCGGGCCAAGTGAAAATCTCTTTTTACAATTTGAAATCACTTTTACAGACTGACACATTATGAAACCACTATTTTTGATTTATTTAATTGCACGTGTCCAAGCTGTTTTTTTTTCAGACCACCACCATGTGCATTCTCTGTGACTGCCTACACTCCACCAAGGGCAACCAGCCTTAGTGATGCTGAATGTATTTGCATTACAGACTGAAACCTGAAAACCCCACTCGCTTGTAAATACTGTGCATGACTATACACGGCAAGGACATGGGTGTGTGCTAAGCCTCTGCTTCTTCCCCCAAAAATTCGCTCCCCCTTTCCATCTAATGCAACTGTGAAATCACCAGAGCAAGACGCAATAAATCTCTGCCTATAATTCTTCTATGCACACAGAGTCATGTTTTCACATTAGTGCCAAAACGAAATTTCTTTGCCAATTTGAAAGCACACTTACTGCTCTTTTTTTTTTTCGGGGCAAGTGTAAATCACTTTTACACACTGACACATTATGAAACCACCATGTGTAACTACAACAAAAACAATTCCCATTTCAAATATTCATTTCTTAAGTTACCACATACATCCCCTCTCAAACTGTAAACTCACCTTTAAAATTAGTTAGTTGTGAAAGAAATGTGACACTCAAACAGCAGATTATCAGAGCCAGGATCTCTGTTCTGTTCACCTCTCTCCTCTCAGCAGAACCAGATAATGGCAAACTTTCCCTCTATTTTTCCACACATATACATGTAAGTTTCAAATCTCAGTGCTTCCCCCTTTTTTTCACACGTATTCACACATTTCTATTGGTTGAAAACCAACCCTTTTCCAAAAGTACCCTGCCCCCAACTTGACTTCTGCCTAGTACCCTTCCCCCAACTTGACTTCTGCCTGCTACCATAGCAACAGCTCATGGAACACTGCTGTGTGCAGTTAGGTCAGAAGTTCGACACACAATGTTTCAATTCCACAGAGCAAGAGTGCTTGACTTTTCAAACCTTACAGCAAATCCATAGTACTGTTCTTTGGTTACACATTTTTTTGTACCAATACAAAACATGCTTCTATTAATTTTCACATACAGCCTAGTTTTTATTCTAGAATGGTATGAAACAGCCAATCAGTTCTTTTTGTTTTAAAAAAATATGTATGCCTCCATTTCGGATGTATGACGTTACAACGCATGCTTTTACAACGCATGCTGTTACAACGAAACTTTTACAACGCAAATGCATTTACAACGCATGCTTTTACAACGCAAGTCTTTACATCGACTTGCACTAGATGGCGTGCTAACATTAGAAAAGTGTAATTTACTATTCCAACTCCAGTCCACGTAACAGTAGGGAAGGTGTTGGGATAGTAAACTACACTATTTGTAATGTTAGCACGCCATCTAGTGCAAGTCGATGTAAAGACTTGCGTTGTAATGGCATGCGTTGTAAATGCATTTGCGTTGTAAAAGTTTCGTTGTAATGGTAGTGCGTTGTAAAAGTTGCGTTGTAAAGGTTGTTCCCCCTCCATTTCCAAACTGTCTTTCTTTTCTTATTGCCATTCTACTGAAAGACACCTCCTGAGTGCATCCAGTTCTCCTTTGAAGATGTTCACAGTGTGGATTGTAGGGCACAGCTATGTCTTCTGGAGTGAAAAGTTTGCAGAGAAAACAGATATGGTGAGAGACCTTGCTTTGCCAAATGTAGACATTAAATGGATTGGTCAGAGAGGGTTAAAGTGGCACCAATTGATGTCATTGGTGAAATCCTTCATTCAAATCCAACACCCTGACCTCATAATAGTGCACTGTGGTGGCAATGACCTAGGCACTTTGACTGGGGTAGGTCTGGAAATGCTTATGAAGGACACCTTTGCACAACTGTTTACACTTTTCCCTAAAACTGCCTTTGTGTTTTCCAACATATGCCAAAGGCAAAAATGGAACTGGTCCAATCATTTCTGTCCACAGATTGACAAAGCAAGAAAGCACGTCAACAAATCTGTTTCTGCTTTCCTCCGTGACTATGGTATGGGTGCCATTTACCACAACAACTTGCGTTATGACATGCAAGACATTTATAGAGGAGATGGTGTGCACTTCAATGATGAAGGGAACAGAGTCTTCCTCTTGAACCTTAGACTCTGCGTCGGTACTTACTTGTAGGTACCACTAAAAAAATGACTTCATAAACACAACAGCTCTTTTTACAGCTCCCTAATTTCTAAACTCTTAAATCTGCTTTTCATTTATCTTTTTTTTTTTTTTTTTACCGTACGCTTACCGTAAGCTTACCGTACGCGTACCCCGTGATTTTTTTTTAAATCAATAAATGTTTTTTTTGTACTTTTCTGTCCTTCTTTGACCCCCTTACAAATGTTAGGGGGTCTGTAACTCTCCTCATTGCCCCCTTTCCTTGTTTTCACTCTTTTTTTTCAGAGTGAAATACACAAAATGGCGGCCGCCGCTTCCTGGTTTCGACCGATTCGAATGTTTACTAAGATCTAAGAGCCAATCAGAATCGCGCTCGCGCACGCCGCCGTACGCTTACCGTAAGCGTACGGTAAGCGTACCGTAAGCGGGCTCAGATATATATATTGATTTAAAGGCTATTTTCTCAGAATCTACTGAACAGATTTACACCAAACCTACAAAAGGCACTTCCTTGACCTGAGGACTACCTCTCTGCCAAATTTCAAGTAATTCTGTTCAGCCGTTCGGGCTGTAGCTCGTTCTAAAGGTCCTATGGAAAAATGCATGGGAAAAACGCGTTTTGGGACCCCCCTTTTATCTCAGCCCCCGCTTGACGAATCCCCCCGAGACTTTCAGGGTAGGAGCGGAGCGTAGCGCCTCACATATTTTGAGAAATTCGCGAGGATTCGTCGACCGGCGCCAAAGTTATTCAAAATAGAATGTTGAGGTTTTCCTATGGAAACGTGGTCCTAACTATAACTACCTACTGGCGACTGCCAGTAGGTAATATATATATATATATACACACATTGTTTTCAAACCATGCCCAAGAGCTTTTGAGAATGCACTCTGCAGCCTGACGCCCGTCCAGTTTAAACTTCAATTTGTCACAGCATTCCTGGAATAATTATCACCCGACGCGTTTCGAGGTTCACTACCTCTTATTTATGGGCTGCTTTCACAAAACCAATACACAGATTATTCTCCTCTTTTAATGTAAGCATTTTATTAGCTCTTCGCCCCCAGTGGGCTGTGCTTGGTGCCTAATTATCATCTAGAGCATGCTGGGACTCGTAGTTCGTAGTCACAAGGGGAACAACTTGATTACCCACAGTGGGTTCCGTGTATACTTTGCCATTTAAAAGTTAATTTTTACCCTTTGTAGGTTCCCAAATTCTGGTCCAAGTTCTTTTCATCTGGCAGGTTGCGCTGAAAACGGTTTGAACGTAGTTTCAATCCTCAGCCTCTTAATTATTGAAAGATGGTGCTGTTCTCCACGGCGCGGGCCGCCATGAAAAAACAAGCATTGGCATAACCAATAGGTCTCGCTTTTGGGACCTTACAAGTATTTAGTAATGCAGCACAATATCCTTGGTACAACAATATCAACTGTTGCATGTCTAAACACTTATAAGGTCCCAAAGGTGAGACCTATTGGCTATGCCAATGCTTGTTTAAATCAGCACACGTTTTGAGTGGGTCTTGGGAGCTCTGAGGTTTACACGCATTCATATAAGCTGTCTGAACGCTCACTACATGCACGATACATAAACAGGGCTTTCCTGCACGAAGTACACATATGATAGCAGACTTAGCGCCTGTCAAAACTGCAATTACCCTCTCCCAGAGCTCGGTGAAAGAGGCCAACGCACCCTCCCATCACACGAGATATATATGAGCAAATTAACCCAGATGACAGAGACAGAGACACCATTTTCTTCATGAAGCACACTTTTAAAACCTGAATGAAGAAACTACAGGAGGATGACTTACAATTACAAGATGCTTCTTTCAGGGGAAAATTCTATATTCCTGTATAAAACAAACCTGCTGTTTGGAGAAACTGAAAAGACTGTAGCATAATCACTATTCATCAAATCAGGACAAAAGAAAAGAAAATATTACACTTCACAGAACTGAAAAGGAGACATCCGTTTCCCCAGTAAGAATAATAGACCTGCTTAACATTGCACAATACTATTATGTAGTGGAGAAGTGTGGCTCAATGGTTAGAGCAGCAGACCCTGATGCAAAGGTCTGGCCCGGGGCCAGGGTTCAATTCCCTGCCTCGGCGGGTCTTGGGCTCAAAAATTCCACAGACCTGATAATTCTCGCCTCGGTGCCTATTCCAATCATGGAGTCCCACTCTGCAACTCTGGGCAATAGCTTGCTTAATCTCCACAACGGCCCCCACAACGCTAAGGATTCCAGGCCTCCACCTTCGGGGTGCCCAGGAGTGAACGCCTCACAGGGAAAGCCAGGATGGGTTCCACAGCGGTATTTGTACAAGCGCCTTGAGACCCTTGCGGGTGAGTAGTGCGCAATACAAGTATCAATTTACATTTACAGTGAAAGAAAGTGAATACCCAAGTCCTGTAATTGCTTCTTTGTTTCACTGCTAGCACTGAGATCAATTAAAACAGGAAAACCAATTACAGCTCCAAGATTAATATACATTTAACTAAAGACAATGTCCATCTATTCTTAAAAACGGAGTGATTGGAGACTGAACGAAAGTATAACATCACATAAACATACCGGGGAACTAACTAGACACCTAAAAAGATGGAAAAATTGGGTTTAAAAAAAATTGTAAATCACAGAACCAGAAACCACTTGCAGATTCTCTGCATATTTTCATAGACTGTCCTGTCACTTCAAATTGGTCGTAAAGTACACTGCGTTTAATTCTAAACACACAACTTAATATGATGAATGCAATTAAGTAAAGAACATGTATGTAAAGTGTGATGCAAACCTACATATATTTAGGCGATAGAGAGTGGCAGACAGGCAATGCAAAGGATTCTTGTTGTATCAACTGAGTAGTAAATCCACTATATATCTGGTATGATGAGGGTAATGATATTGGTAGGTTCTTCTCTTTATTGTGCTCACCATATTTACACATATCAGCTTGTTATAGTCTAAATTAGCATTATCATTAAAATTAGGAGTGTGCAAAAGTTGTGTAATTACACAAAATGTTAGGGAAATAACTGAAAATGTAAACCCAACATTTAGCGCTATATTTTAGTGAGAAATGTGCTCTTTCACCATTTTGAACTCAAAAAGGAATATCATTTTATAGCCTACAAACTTGACATAAAGACGTCTGCTAGAAGTCCATTTTGTTAGCTGTCTGGAACATACATATCTCCAACTAATCAAATCTACATTTGGTTTAATGAATATACATTTGGACAGACTAATGTGAATTCATATTAAATTAATATGAATAAATTAATGTGCAACTGAATCTACCAGTATAAAATTGCCTCAAAAAATGTACTTTTAGAACCATGAATACACACTCACATTAACAAGTACAGACATACAGTATGTCCATGACATCACATTTACCGGAGATAACTAAAGATGCACAAAGTGAACAGATCTTGAAAAAATCATCGTTTTTAAGGACAATCCTAGTATTGCATGCACGTTCATTCTGCTAAACAAACATGAAAAGATACATCTATACTGTACGCTACACAACCCTGTGTAGTCATCGCTATTCACATAATACAAGATTTCCAATAACAGTTAAGGGTGCAATGGGTGCAGATGGGAAAGGTGCCAGGATTATCAACCCCACAGGAAAACACTTATTGTCAAAAATATATTTTTGCCTGTAGTGCTTCACACTCCGCCCCAGTATAAAGGGGCGTGCTAGCAGCTCCCACTCCCAATATGGCATTGTTGGCTAGCCACAGCAAGTGGCGCATTATAGCAGTGGTACATTAGTTACAAAGTTCAGAGTTTTATGCAAAACCCTCAACGATCACTATTGTCCCGCAACCCACTGCATGGCCCTATGCATTGTATAGTGCTATAACGTTTTACAAAGAACCTTAACAGATGTGTTCAATACATCTGAGACTTTCCATTTTGAGGAACTTGTATCAATTGTAACCTTTACATTCACTGACATCTTTCATCATTTAACAGAATTATAATTCGTAGTGTTCTATGTACCACTTGTTACAGCAGATTATGGACCACAATAGTTAAGAAATGTCTTTTAGTCGACCCAGTGATACCTTGTATCAGTCTTAGAAGGATGAGAAGATGAGATGCCATCAATGGGATCCAAACTGTGACCTGCAGACTGCACTTAGATCCCTGCCACGGGTGCAATACTGGATCATATAATAATCACACATGTGCATATCACACATGCATTAAGTAAAAGAACTAATAAGTCATCGAATAAATCGTTGATGGCTTGTTGCTGACACGCAGGTAATGGGTTCAAATCCCAGCAAGGCAGTCTGTACCTTCAATCCTTCCAGTGTAGGTAACTGAGCCCCATTAAACAGGGTATTAGTAACAGCGGTTATGACATCACTTAGAAGGAAGGATATAGAAAATCATTTAACCGGGTGTCAACTTTTCTTTGTTCATGTAACATTTAAAGAGCACTGAGTGTTGTGGAGGCCTTATGGCAGGAGTGAAATAAACCGCTCTGGGTGTCCGCCTCGATCAAATTTCACATGCAGATAAACCACTTGGAAGACCTAGCGCTTCTAAAAACGCTGGAAATTGTTACTGTGATTTGAGGGTAACAAAGGAATTTAAATGAGATTGGATTTATCTATAGTTTGTGAACCCGTAGAATAAGTAAAGTCGCCCTCATTAAGTATACAGAAACATAGCATATGCAGTATTTAAATCCATAATGCATGTTTTGATTCTATGCATTAATAATGACGCCAAGCAGTTAAAGCTGTAAAAAAAGCACATTTAGTTAACTCTCCAGACTGTATGTGCATTCGCTCTCACAAATACAGACTTGGACGATGGACGCACATTCATTCTAAAAATGTAAACACGTACAGTATACGGACCATAAAAGAAGTCTGAGTCATCCCAGGAAAAAAACAATATTAAATTTGAGCCCCACTCAACAACTGTGAAAGCTATACATAGAAGGAATGGAAAGCCATGGTCTACGCCTTATGTTAACGATTCTCACTTAAAAAATATGGAAATCAACTGGAAAAAAACATTTTCAGTGGAGTAAAGGTAACAATGAATACAGATGGCAACCCTAAACAAGCATTGGCTGTGCGGCCGTAAAAGTAACGCCACGCGGCCGTGAAACCGAAAGTCATCGGGATGACGCGCTCTGTGTAAAGCACGCAAGGAATGCGCAGGCAGCAGTTAAAGGCGGAGCGTGGCGCGTGCGCTTGTGCACGTGACTGCAAGCTGGTGGCCGCTTATGTAGCACTTCAAAAACCCACTTAGTAAATGAGTGTCATCAGTGATGTCATCAGTGATGTCACTGACCATGTCATGAGTGATGTAATATGTGACTTCATCAGCAGTGCATTGCGGGGGCGCGAGTTATAGTTAGCTGAACTAACTATAACAGGGGATTTCTAGGGTTTTTTACGAGGGAAATGTCCAGCTAACTATAACGCCCCTGAAACCTATGGTTTTTTTAGTGAATTTCTAAGGTTTTTTAAATGCCAATTCCTAACTATAACGCCCCTGAAACCTTTGGTTTTTACAGTGAATTTCAAAGGTTTTTTAAATGCCAATTCCTAACTATAACTTGCATGAAACCTATGGTTTTTTCAGTGAATTTCAAAGGTTTTTTAAATGCTAATTCCTATCTATAACTTATCTCTGAAGATATCATGTTTAATGATTTTGATTGGATTTCTATATTTTTCAAATTCAGTGTGTCAATTTCATTAATTATCTTTTTTTTAAAATAGTTTTTTATCACCATTTTTTAAACTTATTTTTTCAATTAATTCTTTTAAAAATTAAAAATTATTATTTGAACTTATTGGGTTTTTCAAACATATTTTTTTATATTTTTCAAAATATTTTATTAACTATATGTTAAAAAATGTATTTTATATATTTTTTTCAATGTTTTTGGATCCGCGCACCCTATGCGCACCGTTCTCGATCCCTACGCAATATCATCCGCGCATGGTATGCGTTGGGTACGTGTTTAGTGCACGATCGCAATGCGACCGGTACGCGACTCCCAGCCTATATGCGAGACGTTCGATGTACGTAACGCGACATTTATGCGCTTCCGCGATGCGTCATCTGCGTTTATGACGCGGTGGGTGCGCGGATCCCGCAAAGTATTTAACATTTAAAAAAAAACATTTGTATGTATTTTATGTGAATATCAATTGAAGACAAACTCTACACTAGTCTTAAAACTAAAATATTTTTACATCTAATCCTATAATTTTTTTTATTCAATTTCGTGGATGCGCTCTGGGTGCATGCTGTGTACGCGCAGGGTGCGCAGATCCCATGTGACCTGCAAAAAAAGAGATTTGATTGGTTCATTACACTTCCTCTTCTAACTATTGAAAGACCCCACCCATTTCAATCATTCTTCTTTGACCTTCTTTAGAGCACCATCTCTTTGGAGAGAAGAAGATTTTTTAGACTAAGTTTACACTTAGCTCTTACTTTTTTCAACCAAAAATGGCTTCAGGGCAGCAGGCATCACCTGCATCACCTCATACTTTTGAGGATGAATTTTTGCCGGAGGCACCACCCAAAAGTCGTTTTTCTTCAGTGGTGTGGAAATTTTTTACTTTTCCCGAGGGGCAGAGTAAGACCAATGCCACCTTGGTCACGTGCAAGATTTGCAAAAAAGTCCTGTCGCGAGGGGATCCTAACAAGAAATACTCGTCGTGCGGCATGGCAAGTATGATGAAGCACATGAGGGCACTTCATCCAAACAATCTTGCACAAGAAGAGTGCCGACGGATGAGAAACACTCCTGCTCCTGTTTTGTTTTTTCTTTTTTTTTTTTGCAGAAAAACCCCCAAAAATTAAAAATTGTTCAGAAAACCCCAAAAAAATTATAAAAGAAGAAAGAAGAATAAAAAAAGTTCTTGTAAGAACTAACTTTCCTGGTTTAAAAAAAGAGCTACATTTCTTTGTTAGTGTTAGTTTAGATGAATGTATGTGTAGTACGTAATTGACTGAAGGAATGCATTAGTAGCGTATGGTGAATATATAAGTGCAGAAGTATGAGGAAGTGCTGCAGCATCACACAGTAACCTCTTTAACTGCAGTGTGCTGTAGTACTTCCAAAGCACAGGGATGCAACATATGTACATAAATATGTTGCAAAGCTATGCTTCTCTCTGCACGGCTGCTTAAACTGCAGCCATGTGGTGACACAGGCACCCTTGCACCATAGTGCAAGGATATCTGTGTCATGTGCTGTTTGTTTTTCTACAGGAAGACACACCTTCCTGCACAAAAACAATGAGAAAATACATTTTTCTCCTTCAATGTATTCTGAACATTTCAGCATGCACTGAAGATATAAAAATGTGGAGAAATTAAAACAATTCTCCTTGTTGTGCTTTCCTACACCAATTTTAGAATGGTGCAGCATTCACACACATATCAAGATTTATGATTTCTGATAAATCTAGACATTTGTCTTGTTCTATGAGTATTAAGTGCAATCATGCACAACAACACTTATAGAACACCCTTTCAACACAAAGTGGTGTGCATGATGAGGTTAAATTTACATGGAGTATAAAAAGTGCACAGAGTGCCTTTTCCTCTCTTTGTAAATATGAAAGAGTATCTTGGACAATAACTATGTTACAAAATGTGACATATTTCCGTTTTTAAATTTCCTTGCGAATCATAGAAGGTAAGCACAGAGTTTTGTCTGCAAAGATGTTCAAAGAAGAATGATTGAAATGATTGCAGTCCTTCAATAGCTAAAATGGGAAATATTATGAACCCCTCAAATCTCTTTTTTTGCAGGTCACATGATATCTGATTATGGTCAGATTTCAAAACTACATAAGCAGAGTATTTTCAGAAACGTGTTTCAAATTTGTAGCTTCTTGCAGACCTCTTCATTCTGCATATTGAGACTTAGTTAAACTTACCTTCACAGTAACAGGAATAAAAAATGGTATACATTTTTTTCTGTTTTTCATTCAAATATAAATTCATATAAATTGCTTATTTTAAAATGTGGATCTGTGAAAGTAAAGGAAAAAAAAATTATAACATGTAATAATACATTTTTTACAACACAGCATAATTTCCACAAAGTAATTTTTTTGCCTTTTTTGCTGTTCTCAGAATATATTAAATTTCACTAAAAATAGTGATTTCAATCGTACTCATCACTTAACAGCGGGCAAAAAAAACACAATCTCAAAGATTGTTAAAAAAAAACAACATGCCATTCTCAAAATACAAATCACAGATATATAAAATGCACACAGCTAACAACATTTTTTAACTTTAACTTACAAAAACTGTAAATGATGTGGCTTTAAAATAATCACCAAATCTAAAGATGAATTTTTGCAGGATGCACCACGCCCACAACGTTTTCCTTCAGTGATGTGGAAATGTTCTACTTTTCTCGAGGGGCAAGCAAAGTCCAATGCCACCTTTCTAATGCACAAGATTTTCAAAAGAGTTCTGTTACGAGGGGATCCTAACAAAATACTCATGCGGCACAGCAATTATGATGAAACACCTAGGGACCCTTCATCCAAACAATCTTGCACGAGAAGAGTGCAAACAGATGAGAAACACTCCTGTTCTGTATCTGTAAAAAAGAATCACAAATAAATGTATATTAATAACTTTCAAAATTATACTATTCCATTACTGTACAAACACATTTTATATAAATACTGACTAAAAAACTATAGCCCTGAACCACAAGTGTGACGATGGTTAAAACACTACATGCATAGTGCATACTACTCTGAAGCAGTTCATGCCCTAAAGCCTACCTCACTAAGGGCCTCATGTAGGAAGCTAAATACCGGTATTTAGGCATTTGCGATGTAGGAGGCGTGATTTCAGGATTCGGTAATTTACCGAATCGGTAATGGATCGGTAAAATACCGATTCGGTAAAATACAGATTCGGTAAATTACCGAATCCTGAAATCATATGTAGGGAGCACTCAAAAGAGTGAATATTAGTATTAAGAATTCGGTATTTACCACCAAATACAGGTTGGTGATAAATAACGAATACCTTGCAAACAGCTATAGTTTGCTGATTTAAAAGTGCCATGTGGCAGACATACATGCCCTTAGGGCATGTATGTGCGCCACATGTGCACACATGCACGAATCCGGGGTGCAACAGGGTGTCAATGTGACACCCTGCCACCCATGATAATGCCTCCCCTATTACCGATTCGGTATTTACCGAATCTGTAATAGTAACTGACTTCCCATTCATTCCTATGGGCCTCCAGGCCCATAGGAATGAATCGGAAGGGATGCATTATTACCGATTCGGTAAATACCGATTCATAAATACCGATATTTACTGAATCGGTAATAATTACCAATTATTTATCTACATACTATTAACCGATTCATAAATACCGAATCGGTAAAATTCGGTATTTATTAATCGGTGAATAGTATGTTACCTACATATGGCCCCAAAACACTACATGCTAACTGACTAAATGATTACAGTACTATAAGGAGACACACTGGGTGAGTGACAGGATGTTTGCTAGAAGTGTATGAATACTAACTAGGGAATTGAAGGTGTGAAACACAACTGTGTAGGTGATTAGAGGACTGCCTCCATACTGCATAGGCATTTAAAGCAGTCCATGTGCTAAGGCCTGGCTCACTGCATGACTACTTGGGTACTGACTGAATGATTAGAGTATAGCAAGGAGAGTCCCTAGGTGAATTTATAAGTGCTAGGCTTTTCGCACAGGGAATGGATTAGTACTTGGTACTGAATGGGTCACTAGAGGAGTGCAAAGGCAGTGACAAGATGTTTGCTGGACTTTATGGATACTGACTAGGAAATTGAAAGTCAAGTGTCTAAGTGGTTAGAAGACTGCAAACATAGTGGATAGGGGTTTGAAGCAGTCCATGTGCTAAGGCCTGGCTCAGTGCATGAATACTTAGACACTGACTGAATGATTACTGCAAAGATAGTATCTTGGTGAATTTATAAGTGTTTGAGTTTTCGCACAGTGAATGGATTAGTACATGATGCTGAATGGGTCACTAGAGGACTGCAAAGGGAGTGACAGGGTGTTTCCTGGAAGTGTATGGATACTGACTAGGGAATTGAAGGTGTGCAAGACAACTGTGTAGGTGGTTAGAGGACTGCATGCATAGTGGATAGGGGTTTGAAAAAGTCCATATGCTAAGGCCTGGGTCACTGGATGAGTACTTGGGTACTGACTGAATGATTAGAGTACTGCAAGGAGAGTGCCTGGGTGAATTTATTAGGGTTTGGGTTTTGTCGCAGTGAACGGATTAGTACATGATGCTTAATAAGGTCACTAGAGGAGTGCAAGGGGAGTGACGGGTGATTGCTGGAAGTGTATGGATACTGACTGGGGATTTGAAGGTGTGAAAGACAAGTGTGTAGGTGGTTAGAGGACTGCATGCATAGTGGATAGGGGTTTGAAGAAGTCCATGTGCTATCGCCTGGCTCAGTGCATGAATACTTAGGCAGTGACTGAATCATTAAAGTACTGGAAAGAGAGTGTCTTGGTGAATATATAAGTGTTTTGGTTTTGGCACAGTGAATGGATTAGTACATGGTGTTGAATGGGTCACTAGAGGACTGCAGAGGGAGTGACAGGGTGTTTCCTGGAAGTGTATGGATACTGACTAGGGAATTGAAGGTGTAAAAGACAAGTGTATAGTATGTTAGTATGTTGAAGCAGTCTATTTGGTACTTAGAAACTGACTACATCATCAGACTACTTCTAGGGCAGTGCTTGGGTAAAACTTTTAAATTTTCAGTTCTGCCACAGTGAAGAGAATACTACATGCTACTGCACCTTAGTGTAAACCCTGACTCATTTTATCAATGCATAAGCAAAGACTAGCTTCTAATGCTACTAAAACTTGACAACATGACAGGTTTTAAAACAGTTATCTGTCAGCAAATACATGATGTTACCAAATGCTTCTCTCACAGTGATCCCAAATACACACTAACTCACAGTGTGATTCTAGACAAGCACCACTATCCCTAGGAGTTTACCAAAACTCATTCACTACAGTGCAACTGGTAAGGGAACTGCACACAATCTACATATTTCAGGACTGCACTTTTCTGTCAAAGCCTGACTCATTTAATCAAAGCATAAGCCATAACTGTCTTCTAATGCTACTAAAACTTCACAACATGACAGGTTAAAACAGTCATTTGTCAGCAAATACACAATGTTACCAAATGCTTCTCTCACAGTGGTTCCCAAATGCACACATACTTACTGTGTGATTCTAGACAAACAACACTATCCCTTGCACTATACCAAAACACATTTCTTCATCTAGAAGAAGTACTACATTTTAGTATAGAAACATAACATAACTCATTTCACAAATTCATAAACAATGACTGGCATCCGTCAGGGTTGTGTATTAGCACCGTTTTTATTCTCACTTTTTATCAATCAGATTGACTCAATTTTATGTAAACTACCCTCGGATGCTCCTATTATAAATTGGAACGCAACCCCAATTTTATTGTACGCTGATGATGCCGTACTCCTGTCAAGAACACAGGTTGGGTTACAACGCCTTATAGACAGATTTGTGACATTTATCAAAGATAGAAAATTGGTAGGTAACAAGACCAAGACATTTGCAATGGCATGTGGGAGGAAAGTTAAATTAACTACCACCACCTTTTATATTGATAAAGCCAAGATTGAAACTGTCAAATGGTTTTGCTACCTAGGAATAACATTCTCAGGAGATGGGAAATGGATTCAAGAAGATGAAAATGTCAGATCGAAGATGATCAGAAATACTAATAGTATTTTTAGATTTGCTGCTAAATTAGGTCAAAGGAGAATAAAAGAAATGATGACAATTTATAACGCCAGATGTATTTCAGCTGCACTATACGGGGCGGGCGTGTGGGGACACCATAGTTTGAATGCACTACAGGATGATGAAAACAAGTTTTAAAAAAAACTTTTATGTGTTCCCCTATCAGCTTCTACTCTGTTAATTCATAAGGAAGTAGGTATAGACTATGTTGCGGATTTAGCCTCTTGACGTCCATTATCACTCTGGCGATCTATTTGGTCTAAAACAGAAACGATCTTTACACAATCAATTATCAAAGATTGCTTGAGGCTTGATAACTCATTATGTATACCCTGGCTGAATTATATTTGTTATTGGTTTGATCTTTTATTCAATTGTAATGTCCGCCTGAACCCTGAGGCATCAGGATTGATATCTAAGAAAGACCTAAAAATGAAGTTTCTCTCATACAAGAATGCGGCTAGAGAGAAGCAGTCTAGAAATCTAACAACTATTGTACAGTATAATGATCTGAATCTGAGTAAAGGTTTCCAGGCCTACCTCTCCTATGTCACACGTACCTCTCACCATTTTGTTTTAACGCGCTTAAGGTTGGGGATTGTCCATCACTTAGTCTCTTTCCCCATATGAAAATTAGATCTGATAATATGTGTCCTTGCGACAACGTCTCAAAACAAAGCTGCTGTCACTTTTTATTGTTTTGTAAATTTTATAGCCATTTTAGGAGGTTTTATCTAAAACCCATCTTTTTAAAATATAATGTTCGGTCCACTAAAACTGCTTTGAAGTTATTAACAACTCTGGAAAGCACGGATATTTGCTTTTTTACCGCAACTTATGTGCTAAAATGTGTTTCTATAAGGAAGTCTATAATCGCTCCGGTATAGCTCCTGTTGATCTGCGTATTTTGCACATCTGTCTAGTACTGTTAGCAATTCTTTAAGCATTACAAAAGTTTGAGCTCTGTTTGAGCTACATTTGCACTTTAGGTTTTTACCATTTTTTGCACTATTTATGCACAGCTTTCAGCACTTTGCCACTCTATGTGAATTTGTATTTTATTTTTGAAGGTCCCCCTGTTTTTTTAAGAAAATTTGTTCATATTTATGTATAAAAGATAGTGTATATTATGTAGTAGGCCTTCCTATATAATATGTAAAATTTTTAATATCTGTTTTATGTGTTTGTCTGCTTATATGGTTGTACTTTTCCAACCGAATAAAGCTTTTGAAATGAAAATGACTGGTTTCTAATTCTACCAAAATATAAAAACAGCACAGTTATCTGTCTGCAAACACATGAAAAACACAAATGCTTATCACAGAATGGTTTCTACATGCACACACACTGTCAATAAGATTGTAGAGAAAAAAAGTACTCCCTACACTTTAGCAGGATAAATACATTAGTCTGATTAAAATCAAAATAGTCTACATACATCCCCTCACAAATAAATAACTAATCTTTCAAGTTCTTTTGTAGATTAAGAAGTATATCAGTCACTCACCATATTTTCTTTTGCAGAATCTCTGCATTGTGCACCTCTCAGCAAAAACAAAGAATGGAAAAGTTTCCCTTTCATTTTCCATACATATACATGTAAACATCAAAGCACAATCCTTCACACATGAACTCGAAAGCAAACACACATTTCTATTGGTTAAACATTTCAACCATTTCCAACTGAAATACATTTCAACCGTTCCCCCAATCTGCCTTGTGCCTGTTACCATAGAAACAGGTCATGGAACACGGCACTGAGCACACAGGTCAGAAGTTCAGCACACAATGTTGCTACTCAAGAGAGTAAGTGTGCTTCACTTTTCAACATATCAGCTTATCATATGTAATGTTCCTTACAATCTGTTTTTGTTAACCAATAAGAATCATACCTTTAAAAAACAGAAATATACGCCCTACCTTTCAGTGTACAAAGTAGTCATACAACCAATGATGTCTTGTCTTTTTTTTAAAAAATTCAGTGGATCCGCGCACCCAACGCGATAGGATGCGCGCACCGTACGCGCATTTCGCCGTTTTTTTTTTTTTTAAAGGGGGCCCCCTAATAAGTGATGTCAGCAATGCGCTTTATTTTAATCAATTCTTTTCATATTTATTTTTGTTACATTTTGTGAATCAGTAGACTGTTGAAATGATACAGAACTATGATGAAGCTGTAGCCGATCCACGGCGTAATCACAGTTATTTCAGTTTGGCACCGATAAAGCCGATACACGGCGGTATGGTTTCATATGTTTCTTTGAATATGAGGAAATTAATTGAAAATGTAAGGTCAAAGCGTTTAATATGTAATGCCTTGTAATTATTTTAAATTTGTATTCGAGTGTTTGCAAACCACACTCTAACATGGTGCCGTATACTGCAAGGGTATTGTCCTCTGTTGATTTCCATGCTTCATCATGTCATGTGATTCACGTAATGCACTTTAAAATATGCTGCTTTTTGGCGCGCTTAATGAAAACATTCGACTAAGGCATAGCCGAAACGTGTTATGTCCTTCATACTTTCTGTGATTGCTATGAAATAAAGCATTTAAAGATTGCAGAAGTTTCCCACTGAGTGCTTTCCGAAGCCTGTAATAAATGAGGAGTGAGCGCGTATGTGTAAACGCGAATGCACCTTCGTGTTAGAAGCACCCGTCCAGAGAGTGCGCTGTCCTGAGGTACAGTTGAAGCAACGATATATATATATATATATATTCACATAAAAACCCATAGGTTTCACACATGTTATAGTTAGCTGGACATTTTACTCGTGAAAAACCATTGAAATTTCCCCGTTATAGTTAGTGCAGGCAACTATAACTCACGCGACCGCAATCCTCTGCTGATGACGTCAGATATTACATCAGTGTATTTAGACACTTATTTACCCATGTCTTCTTCCATTAATTTTTAGCTATACATATATTACAAATATTTTTTTTTCAGAAAGACACATATGTCATCAGTGATGTAATATCTGACGTCATCTGCAGAGGATTGCGGTCGCGTGAGTTATAGTTGCCTGCACTAACTATGACGGGGGAATTTTAATGGTTTTTCACGAGTAAAATGTCCAGATAACTATAACATGTGTGAAACCTATGGATTTTTATGTGAATTTGCAAGGTTTTTTAAATGCTAATTCCTAACTATAACGTGTGTGAAACCTATGTTTTTTTCAGTGAATTTGTACGGTTTTTTAAATGCTAAGTTATGTATTATTTTTTTTTTTAAGGTTTTTCACCGTGCGCGTACCGCCCACGGTACGCAGTTCGCGGAATTTTTCCGTTTCTACCGTACGCGCACGCGACGCGTACTCCGTGATTTTTCGCAAAAAAATTTAAGGAAATTTTGGCCCTTGGGGGTCCTTCTGGGACCCCCTGACAAAGGCTAGGGGGTCAGGAACTGTCACGTTCTCCACCTTTGTTTTTCACCCCCTCAGACTGCGAGAGACAAAATGGCGGCCGACATTTCCTGGTTTCGACCGATTCGAATGTTTACTAAGATCTAACAACCAATCAGAATCGCGCTCGCGCACGGCAGCGTGCGCGTACGGTAAGTTTTACCGTACGCGCACGGTGCGCACTTATAGATATATATATGCTTTTAAATGCTATTTTCTCAGGAAATACTGAACAGATTTACACCAGACCTGCAAAAGGCACATCCCTGACCTGAGGACTACCTCTCTGCCAAATTTCAAGTAATTCTGTTCAGCCCTTCGGGCTGTAGCTTGGACTAAAGGTCCTATGGAAAAATGCATGGGGAAAACGCGTTTTGGGACCCCCCCTTTTTCTCAGCCCCCGCTTGACGAATCCCCCCGAGACTTTCAGGGAAGGAGCGGAGCGGAGCGCCCCACCTATTTTGAAAATTTCGAGAGGATTCGTCAATCGGCGCCAAAGTTATTCCAAATAGAATGTTGCGGATTTCCTATGGAAACACGATCCTAACTATAACTATCTACTGGCGACCACCAGTAGATAATATATATATATATATATATATATATATATATATATATATATATATATATATATATATATATATTCTTTGATTCCCTCGCCTCCTACGTTCCTCTGGCGAAAGTCACGGCACCACAGCAGGGTAAAGTTCAATTTCCATTATTAAAACACCATTGTGCAAAAGTGCAGGGGTTAGGACGGCCTACGCGTTTCGGCTACCATTAGCCTTCTACTGGACCATAGAGTCCCCAACGTCTAGACAGTATTCAAAGTGCTATGTGCTATTGCCCTTGTTTGTGTTTATTAAAAACACTAGACTGTCCACCTCAACAAAATAAAATGGCACAAATCTGTCACCATTTTTCCTCTTCTTTTCACTGTAAAGTACATTTAAAGGATAAAGTGCAAGTGCTGTATGTTCATCTAACAGTTTTTACCTCTGAAAATGTTTTTGAAATTTTTTAGTCGTCATTACTACAATCATACATTTGTATTTCCAAACAGTCATTTGTCCAACACCAATATGAGAAGGATAGAAAATTAAGGATAAACAATTATTACAAAAGTTGTGATCTCTTCAAACCTTTTCTAATCCTACCATTTCTAACTTTCTTATTCTTTTCGCATCTCTTTTTATGGGCTCTCATTAATGGTTATCCGGGTATCAACCACACATTTTCATCTACCCATATCATAGTAAAGTACTATTAAAAAGGGATAATACATTTTGACCTTTACCCTCTCTTATCAGTTTGTGAATGGATAACAATTTACTAATCCCAAAAATGACAAATCAACTCAAAATGTCTAAGTTGTAGTTCCAATAAGTGCCTCAATTAGACGTTCTTACTCTGCATCAAATTTCCTCCCAATACTCAAATTAATGACCATCATTTTGATCCTACCATTTGTCTGGTAATTATAGTGAAAAACAGTGATGATAATTAATTCTTTTTCTTTGTAAAGTACATAACCAGATCTATATGTAGAAACTTTTAAATCCATTGCTAAATGCATGTATACTAGTTATTTCACCATTTCATATGTAAGTACCGGGAGTATGTATAAAACAACTTAAAACGTGAGGATCCAATTCATACCCCATCTCCCTCTCAGGGTATTTTCAACATGATTTTGATAATCTATATGTTCAATTGTCAAGTCCAATGTCCAGGTTAGACAACCAATTTCATTAATACATATTTACAAGACAATCCGACTCATGAGCAAAAAGAAAGAGAGAGAATAAGATCATCTTAAAATTAAAAATAGATCAAATACAGTGTGCCTTAACTATTTATAGATGTACAAATAGTTCTGCATCAAGATTATGTCCGTATGGATATTCCGTGCCCATCGCTAATATTAATCTTGATTCCATTTTGCTTAGTTTTAGGTTTCGATCACCACCTCTCTCAGCCAGTTTCACAATTCTAATTCCTGAATATCTCAATTGGCTATTGTCACTTTGGTGGTATTCGTGAAAATGTTTTGCCATTGGATAATTCAGATCTTTATTTTTTATAGCACGTAGAAGTTGCAAAATCCGTAGCTTTAGTTTGTTAATTGTGCTACCCACATAATATTTTTTACAAGGGCACACTAATCTGTAAACTACATATTTTGACTCACATGTTATGTGATCTAGAATTTTTTCTGTTTTGCCATTTTGTAATTCATAAGTAGTTAAATTGCAGCCATGTTCACATGCACGACATTTGGCAAATTTCCAGAACCCTGGTGTATTTAGCCATGAGATCTTTTTTGGCTCTCTTTTCTCCAGATGGCTTTGAGTTAAGATATCTCTCAAAGATGCTGTTCTTTGATAAGTTATACTGGGATGCATTGATAAACTCTCTTTCAGTGTATCATCTAGTCGTAGTATTTCCCAATTTTTGCTTATCACTTCTTTAAAAACTCCACTCTGATTGTTAAAATCCATGATTAGATGTGTTGTATTGTCTGTTATGTCCTCTTTTTCATCAGGTTTTCTTTTTGAGGGTACTAAGAGGCCAGTTCGCTTTCTCAAACAGACCCTAGATTTTGCATTCATGTTAATATCCAACGGGTATCCCCTCTCCAAGAAACAACTGCTCATCTCTTCAATTTCAAGTTTTAGGTCTTCAGCTTCCGAGCAATTTCGTTTTGCCCTTAACATTTGACCATAGGGTATGCTCCACTTTAAATTCTCTGTATGCCCACTGTTGGCATGCAATATGCTATTACATGATGTAGGTTTTCGATGAATTTTGGTGCATATCCTATTATTCTTGATGAAGACTTCTACATCTAAAAAGATGATACTGATGTCACTTATTGCAGATGTAAAGTTCAAATTGTAGTCATTTACTTCGAGAGAGTCAATGAAGGCTTGCAGGTCTACACGGTTCCTATCCCATATGACGAACAAATCGTCAATGAAACAACACCATGTTTTTATTTTAGAATGTTTTTTCCTTATATATATATATATATAAATTGAGAATTAATTGTATGCTTATTTACAACACTGCTGTTGGCTGGAAGAGGGTTGTGTTGGACTTGGCCCTATTTGCAGGGTCATTCCTGAACTTTTTGCCTTCTTCCTGTATTTTTTCTGACCTGTTGTTAGTTGTTTTATGACTCTGGGCACTTTTTCACTGCTGATCAGTGCTAAAGTGCATATGCTCTCTTTTGTAAAGGCAAGCCTGTCTGTGCCCGTCCGTGTCCCGGAAGTGGCCAGCGCCGGCTACGCTGCCAACCGGGCTCCAGGTCATCAGGGCAGATTATGTTATATGGGGGATGCTTTACGGGACATTGACGCCGACCTTTGTCCCTCCAAAGGCAAATGCAATGTTCTGGATAGCAGTATCAAGGTATGTTTGAACTGTGGCTTTAGTCTGGCACCAGGCACCGCTACCCCTGCTCATATCAGCACTCCCTCCCCAGAGTCCTTAAAGGTCCCCTCCAATTCTGCAGCCATGATCAATGTTAGATCCCTCAGGAAACATCACGCCGAGGTTTTTGATCTCCTCAATGTAAGTTCTCTTGATCTTTTGTTTATTACGGAGTCTTGGCTTGATGCCACGTCTGACCCCATTGTTACTCTTGCTACTCCAGTAGGATACAAGATTATTAGAGCTGACCGCCCAGAAGGGGAGGGGGTAGCCATCTTTTACAAAGATAAGTGGGAGTTGCAGAGTGGAGACGTCACCTCATTGGGGGCCTGCGAAGCCCTTGACTTTAGCATGCACTTTTTGTACCACTTCACGCTGGAGGGTTCACTCATCTACAGGCCCCTGGGGCATGTGGGTCCATTCTTCCAGGCCTGTGGTGATGCCATTGCAACTATGGCGTTGAGATTTTCGAACTATGTTGTCATTGGGGACCTTACTATTCATCTTGACCAGATACTGGCTCCGGACGCGTCAAGATTTCTGGATATCTTATTCCTGGCCCAATTGGTCCAGCGGGTCTGTCTCCCTACCCATCAGGCTGGTCACATCTTGGACCCAATCTGTACCAATTTCCCCATTTCCATGAGGGACCCGTGTCCGGTCTCTTGGTCCGACCATTTCCTTGACATATTTCTCTTGGGAAGTGCGCAATGCTAAGCTCTCAGTGTGTCCTTTTTGCAAACCGGCTTTTGGTAAAATTGCCGCTGGTGCTCTCATCCATACTCTGGAAACCTCTAGACCCATTCTCTTGGGCGACCTAGAGAGTCGGCTAGATAATTTTACCAGCTGGGTATCTAAGGCTGTTGATACTCTTGCCCCGCTGAGCTCTACTAGGCCTTCTAGGGGATCTCCCTCTAAACCCTGGTACAGCCCAGAACTCAAAGAAGTAAAACACAAATTCAAGATTCTTGATCAAGCATGGCACCGCAGTGACTACTGCCCTGCAGCCAAGTGGAATCTCAGAATCAAGCAAAAAATGTATTATGAGGCCATATCTCAGGCTAAAAGGGAATTTTACAATACACGTATCGACTCTGCTAAAACAACGCTAAGGAAATATTTTCGATAGTGCAGAGCTTTACGTCGCCTTCAGCCCAAGCTAGCGCATTCCAATTTTCAGTCGCCTGGTGCAAGACTCTTTCTACTTTTTTTATGGACAAAATCCGCACAATTCAGGCAGCTTTTCTACCGGGTGTCTGCGAGATCGAGACAATGACATTGCGTTCACTGGTGGGCCCCACACATTGTGTGGATGCTTTTATACCGGTGGATTTGACAGATTCGCTTAAAATCCTGAAGAGCTTAAAGTCTCGCTCTCCCTCTGATCCCTTCCCGGCCAGGTTGCTAGCAGCAGCAGCTGACACGATTAACTCAGAAGCGAATAGCATTGTCGATCTGTCCCTCCATACAGCTAGAGTCCCTATGTCCTGGAAACAGGCCAAGATTTTGCCACTCATAAAAAAGCCGTTATTAGACACTCGCAGTCCAGGGAACTATAGGCCTATCTCTCTATTACCTGCTGTGGCCAAGGTGTGTGAGAAGGTTGTCACCAAACAATTCACTGAGTTTGTTGAAAGAGAGGGTCTGCTGCATCCCGCTCAGTCAGGGTTCCGAGCTGCACACAGCACGGAATCGGTGCTGGTGGAGGTGGCGGAGGGAGCAGCATTGATTTTGCTTGACCTCTCTGCGGCGTTCGACATGGTCCCACACTTTCTTCTCCTCTCACAACTTGCCAGGATAGGTGTGCCGGGGACGGCCTGAAACTGGCTCACGTCCTTTCTTGAGGGTTGTGCCCAGCAGATCTGGTTGCCTCCATCTTCCTCTCTTCCTCAGGCTGTGACTACGGGAGTTCCTCAGGGCTCCTCCCTCAGCCCCCTTCTTTTTAACATTTATGTGATGCCCCCTGGTCTATCTGGCTGAGAGCCTGGGAGCTAAGGTGATGGCCTACGTCGATGACACCCAGCTGCTCTTTACCTGGTACATGGATGACAATTCTGTCGCTTCGGCTCATCACTGTCTCTCTTCCATTATTAGGTGGCTTGCGGTTGCACAACTAAAATGCAACAAGGAGAAGTTAGAGACTCTCCCGTTTTGAAAATTCCCTCCCAGGTTCAGGGAAGCTCTGTGGCCACCTGATTTTCCCCTGGCCTGCCCTCCTCGAAAGGAAGCCGGCAAAGAAGCTGGGGGTATGGTTTGATGAGAGCTTTACCTTCTCATTTCATATCAAGAAGTTGGCCGGTATCTGTTTTGATCTTCTCAACACTCTAAGAAAGTTCTTTTCTGCCACAAGCAGCAAGAGAAACGGTCACCTGTGCTCTCATCCTGTCACGGCTGGATTATGCCAATGCACTTTACATTGGCATTCCTGGCTTCCTGATAAAAAAGCTTCAGGTAGTCCAGAACACGGCAGCTAGACTACTTCTGGGCATCTCCAACAGACACAGCATGCGTCATCACTTGCGCTCCCTTCACTGGCTTCCCATAGTGGAACTGGTGGAGTTCAAATTGCTGGTCCTAGCCCATCGCGCCTTACATGGCGTTGGACCATTCTACCTGCAAAAGGGGCTTACCTTCAAGACAGTTGCGATCAGCATCCCACCGACTCGCACTGGATCCCCGAATTAAGTACCAGAGGCTGGGTGGCAGGCCTCTGACTCGAAGGGCTGCGGTAGCGTGGAATGCACTTCCCCTGGAACTACGCTATATTGAAGACCTGACAGCATTCAAGAAAAATCTGAAATCATATCTTTTCGCTTGCTAGCCTCCTTGTTCCCCTTAAGACATCGCGCTGAGACACTAAAAACATAATAACAATAACATGTAATGGATTAGTGACTTCATGATTGGCTATATGATTTACATGTAAGACCCGAGTACAGTGCACCATGTTTGCCCAGGGCCTGTAAATCAAATGCTGCTGGTGGGCTTGCAGCACTGGTTGAGCCACCCACAGAAGCAGCTTGTAAAATATAGCTCAGGCCTGCCATTGCAGAGCCTGTGTGCAGTCTGGGACTGCCATGTCGACTTGGAAAGTGCACACACTTGCCAGTCCCTAAACCTTCCCTTTTCTACATGTTAGTCACCCCTAAGGTAGGCCCAAGGTACCCCCATGTGCAGGGTGCATTGTATCTAAAAGGTAGGACATACCCTGATGTGTGTGGTGTGTCCTGATAGTGAATTACAGCCTATTTCGTTTTTTCACTATTGCAAGGCTACCTGTTCCCATAGGCCTGAATGGGCAGTTTGATTATAACATCTTATAATCCTCACTGACCCAGGGAACTAGGTAGAAATTCGAGTTTAGTATGTCTGAACTCAGAATGTTAAAATACATATTTTAGTGAAGGTGGTTTTTACATTCTGTGTTTGAAAATACCACTTTTAGAAAGTAGGTATTTTCTTGCTAAACCATCCAGTATGTCTCTGCTAGGTTTGTGTATCCAATGTCTGTTTTTTAAGTGACAGGGGGCAGGAGAGGGCCTTGGCACCCGCAGTCTGATGGGTCAGGGCTTTTCTGAATTGGACCTGCATTGAATAGAGAGTAGAGTGTGGAGATGTCCTTTCACTGACCTGAGCCCTCTTAGAATAGAGAGTAGGGGGTGGCAATTTCCTTTCACTGACCTGAACCCTCATAGAATAGAGAGTAGGGGGAGGAGATTTCCTTTCAGCTACCTGGGCCTGATCTGCTCTCAAACAGTGCTGTGTCCACCTCCTGCCAGGAAGCTGCAGCCCGGAGGACACAACTGGTTATGACTAGGTACAGACACTCTCCGCCTTCAGAGAACAATGGATTTTGCAGTATAAATATCGGGGCCCAGACCCCAGAACTTTAGATCACTTCTGGGAATCAGGACAAACCTTTGCCAAGGAGAAGAACCAAGAAAGCTGAAGGAGACTGCCCCTGTGCTGTGCTTTTTCTGGGGTTGGCCTGCTGTGGTTACTTTATTTGCCAAGGAAAGGGGAAGGAGAAGATGACTTTTGTGAACTTTTCATCATCTTGAAGAAGAAACTCCAAGGGCTTGAAGTTTGCTTGCCTCCTGCCTGAAGTCTCAGAGATACAAGACTTCATCACCAGCTCCCCCTGAATTCCCTTGCTGGGAATTCTACCTGCAGTATGGTGCCTGCTGTTGTTTGGGCAACCACGTTGACGCATCGCGTCAAAGACACCATTTTGTCGCATCGCACCGAAGCATCATCTCATCTCCGGTAAGGAACTGACGCATCACCTTCCCTGAAGCAGGGAACTGACGCAGCACCTTCCTTGCGACCCTTTTGTTTTGTTTTGCGTGACGCATCCAAGGTAATTTGAGAGTAAAGTGTTGCTTTTACCATCTACATTGAACTAAGTTATTTCTACCATTTTAAACACTTATTTTTGATTACAGTATTGTGGATTTTTGTCATTTGGCCTTGTGTTAAGTCTAGTAAAGATTACTTATTTTTCTAAACTGGTGTGGTGTCCATTTGTAGTGTTTTCACTGCATTACTGTATGTGTTCACAAATGCTTTTCTGAGATAAGCCTGTCTGCTCGTGCCAAGCTACTAAGGGGGTGAACAGGGGTTATCTAGGAGTGTATCCCCCTTATCCTGACTAAAAGCAAGGGTCCCTATTTGGACAAAGGTGCAAACCCTTGCCAACTAGAGACCCCCATTTCTAACAGCTGCAATAACACTCGCTCTTTATAATCAAAATGAAGAGAAAAGTAATTTTGGTTGTGTCCCCTTTAAAACAAATGTATATTTTTAATTGGTGGTGGGGAAAGGGTAGTGATTTCCCTTTGAATTGACACTCTATGTATCACTCTATGACCCAGTAGAAGGCTCCGGCTGAAACACTTAAGTCAGCTTTGGATGTTATGTACTCTGCACTTTGCTTGTTTATGGTTCCATGACGTTTGGTTGGTTATGAAACTTAAATAAAGCACCTCATCACAAAAAATTCTATTGTGCCATTCTTCTGTCCGCCCTTGGAACGTAGTGTGGATTGCAGGGCATTTGTTACAGAGGCTTGAAGCAAAATTTGGAATGTAGTGCTGGTCTATGTGAAACGTGCACCCGGAAGTGAAGCTGCTCCGAATTACCGGCAAACTTTGGCAGTTTTATGGGAAGGAAAGAAGTTGCTCTGACTATTGAGCCTCAACTGATTAAGGAGAGACGGGCATGTGACGGATTGCAAAAGCACCGAATTGCACGGTTGAGTGGTGAGAGGCTTCGGTGGGCCTCGGGGGAAGCACAGTCGCAGACTAGTCTTCCCCCGGGGTCATTCGCACAGGGAAGGACCAGGCAGGGGCAAGGGGTGTGGTTAAGGGGTGGGTATAAGAATGCAGGGGAGGAAGGGATCTTTCTCTTCCTGCATTCTCAGCACCATTGGAAGGGTTTAGTTAGGAAAGGTTAGCATAGGTTAATTCCTTAGTCAGGGTGTCGAAGGCGGCGTGTTGGCGGTTTTGGCGGGGAGTACAATACCTGCTGTGCGGTACAGAGCTGCTGGTCGGTGGCTCTGAGCTCGAGGGGCCGAGTTTTGCGGCGGACTATGGCGGCGATATCAGTGGATGAGGTAAGGGAGACCTTGCGTTTGCTGGGCCGAGCTGGGCGGCAGGATATCCTCCGGCCCAGTGTTTTGGGAGAAGCGTGGGTGGGGATGCGGCAGTGGTTGTTGCTTATTTAGAGGAGCCGCTGCCGCAGGGGGGAGGATTGCCGAGTAGGGGGAGGGGTGCGGTTCGAAAGGTGCCGGCGTGTGGAGGCTGGCGTAAGAGCCTGTCTCTGTGGCTCTTTCGTCCCCAGTTAGAATTCACAGCGCAAGGGGCGGGGGGGCCCGCTACAATGCCGGAACCCACTGGGGAGCTGCTGACAGTTCACATGGAGTGCGAGCAGGCGGGGGGTGAAGGGGCCCTCACATGTCACAGCTGCAGTTGGGGTGCCTCAGAGCTTGGGTGACTTGGGAGCTTGGGCGGGGGGCCACGGGGTCAGTGTGTGGAGGATCCGGTTGTTGGGGGGGTGAGGGTGAGTCCAGATGATGGTGTGGGTCATTGGGAGGACACTCCCATTGACCTTTCTAGGGGGTCCAGAGGGGGTGCCCTGGGGCCGGTAGGGTGCATAGCAGGGGCCCGTGAGGTGGAGGGCGTGGCTGGGGGTGCAGGGGGCACCTGTTTGGGTGCTGTCCCCGGTGCCAAGGTTGCTGCATAACAGCGGAGGCCCAGGGCTACTGCCCCCCCTCCCCCGGTCGGAGGCATTAGCCTGGGAGGACAGGATCAGGGAGCAGCGCCTCCTGGGTCAGTTGAATGAAGCGCGGTGGGCTGAGCAGAAGGCTACCAGGGTGGGGGCAATTTGGGAGGATGAGGTGGAGGGGCCCCCCACACCTACATCGGAGGAAGAAAGGTGGGCTGACCAGGAGGAGCGGGACAGGGCTGATAGGGCCAGTCGGGGGAGGGGTAGTGCCAGTAAGGGGGCCGCAGCCCAAGATAGGGACAGCCAGGATGGCGTTGAGGCCTGATGGTGCCGGGGCCCACCCAGGTTGGAGCAACCAGGGGGGTAGGAGGGTTCCCAACCAACGGAGGTCGGTATAGTGCGGGGTAGATCAGCGGGGTGCATGACGGCCTCAGGACACCGGCTTGAAGCAGCAGGGGGGTCCGTGGCAGTCATCCCTCCAGTGCGAGAGTGGGCAACGGCATTGTGTGTGGTGAGCGGGGGGGTTTTGAGTGCCAAGAAGAGCAAGGGTGTGAAGAGAGTGGTGAGAGAGGTGTTGTGGGCGCCTGTGGATGTGGAGCCTGAGGTGGAGTTGGACTATGATGATGAGAGTGAGGAGCTGGAAGACGGAGAGGTGAGAGATGACGATGACAGGACGGGGAGAGTGAAGAGCAACAGTGGCATTGGTGTTTTACAGGTATCTAAGCCAACGAAGGCCAAAGTGACATTGGAGACCCAAAAGTCCACCAGCGTCAGAGGGCGCTCCGGAGAGGCGCACTCATCATTGTCAGGTGAGAGGACATGGTGGGCAGCTTGGGATGGGGGGCCTAAAGGGGGTATGAAAAAGGCGTGCCGGTTGGTGGGTGTTGGGGATGGGTCCATGAGGGATGGTGTGGGGTTGGCCAAGGACAGACCTAAAGTGACTGACAAGGAGGATGGGGTGAAGTCGGTAGCCACAGCGAGGGTTCAGACAGACAAGGCGGACGGGAAGGATGACAAGGGGGAGAAGACGGAGGACAAGCACCAGAAAAAGTTGCCCTACATGGGACTGGCCATGCCCCTGGGTTCCGATCTGTCCAAGAAGATAAAGATTAGAATCTGGAAACATGAGTACGTGGATGTGTTTAAATTATTACACAGGGAGGTGCAGGTCAAAGAGGGTTCTAAGGAGGAGGAATGGCAGCTGACTCGGAGGCCAGGGTGCCTGTGACCATGGAAAATTGGATGTCGGCGTTTCTCATTTATGCTAGCATTTATTGTGAGAGGCACCTTGGTGCTAATGAAGTACATGAACATCATTAGCAAAGCCCAGATGCAGTTTGGGGGGTTTGCTTGGCTGAGCTACGATGAGGAGTTCGGAGCCCGAGTTAGTGTGAACCCGGAAAAGCACTGGGGGGAGGTGGATCAGGAGCTGTGGATGCAGTGGTTGTAATCCACGCACTCATCGGTGTCTACTCATACGGCTAGTGGCTTGCCGGTCACTTACCGGTCCTTTCCGCCGCATCCCGTCCACAGTGGGGCGGGGGGAGTTTCCGCTGGTACAGGTCCCACAGGTCAGTCTGCCAAGCCGGGTGGCAACAACACCGGGGCATGTTGGAGCTACAACAGGGGCTACTGATCCCGATACCCGTGTAAGTTTAAGCATGAGTGCTCCAAGTGTGGGGGGCGGCACGCCCTTACCCAATGTTTTACCTTGGTCACGCCATCTGAGCAGTGGTGCAACGTGAAGGGTAGGGGGCAGTCTGGACAGAAGGGCGCCTACACTGGTTAAGGTGGAGGTGATGGCCCCGTGGCTCTCGTCTTACCCGGACAGGGAGGCGGCTTTGAAGATTCAGTGGGGTTTCACAGAGGGTTTTTGAGTGGGCTATCAGGGACCTAGGGTGAGGAGATGGGCGGACAATCTGAAATCAGCCAAGGAGTTGCCGGGGGTGGTGGCGGCCAAGTTGCAGGAGGAGGTAGACGAAGGCAGGATAGCGGGCCCGTTTTGCGACTGGTCAGCGGACGACTTGATTATCTCCCCTCTGGGCGTGGTGTCTAAGAAGGAGGAAGGTGATGTTCGCATGATCCATCACCTCTCGTGGCCGGAAGGGCAGTCTGTGAATGATTTCAACGCAGAGGCAGACTCAAGGGTGCTCTATGCTTTGGTGGATGATGTGATCCGCCTAGTGAGGGTGTGTGGGCCGGGGGGCGGAACTGGCGAAATGTAATGTGAAGTCTGCCTTCCGCCTTCTGCCTGCTGCCTATAAACCCTGCAGATTTCTCTCTGCTGGGGATGCAGTTCACGGGGGCCATCTACATGGACAAGGTTTTGGCCATGGGATGCGCGATTTCCTGTGCGCTGTTCGAACTGTTTAGCACATTCTTGCAGTGGGCTTTTACACAGATCAGCGGGCACCGGGAAGTTACTCACTATTTGGACAACTTACTTTTTCTGGGGAGGGCACACTCTGGGGATTGTGGCAGGGCCCTGTCGCAGTTCCAGGAGATGTCCCAACATTTCGGAGTCCCCTTGGCGCTGGAAAAGACAGCTGGACCTAGCTGCAGTTTGACATTTCTGGGCATTGAGCTGGACTCCATTCATTGGATGGCTCGGCTCCCTATCACTAAAGTGACGGAGATACAGGCATACCTCTTGTGGGCGATCTGGGAGAAGAGGATTGCGTTGAGGGCGGTGCAACAACTGCTGGGTTTCCTGAACTTCGCGTGCAGGGTGGTGAGGGCTGGACGGACGTTCTGCAGATGGCTCGGCATGATCATGTCGGGGGCAGTTCTCCTGCACCACAGGGTCCGAATTTCCATGGGGGTACGGGCAAACTTGAGGACATGGCTGACATTCTTGACTGATTTCAATGGGGTGTCCCTGGACTTTGAGGAGGAAAGGATGGTTTGGCAAGTGCAAATTTACTCTGATGCAGCAGGGGCAGCTGGTTTTGGGATCTTCTGGGATAGCAGGTGGTGCGCGGAAGACTCTCCGGAGCATTGGGTGAAGCAGGGGAGGAGCATTGCATTTCTGGAATTTTTTGCCTTGTTGGTGGCACTGGAGGTGTGGGGACCTGAGTTTCAGAACAGGTCAGTGCTGTTCCATGTGGACAACATGACTGTGGTCGATTTGGTCAACCGGCAGAGGGCAAGGGATCTGAGAGTGCTGCGTTTGTTGCGGAGTTTCATACTGAAATGTCTGAGATTGAATGTGGTCTTTAGAGCCAAGCATGTCCCTGGAGCGAATAATGACATTGCGGATGCTTTGTCTCATTCGCAGTGGCAGTGGTTCCGGCGATAGGCACCAGGAGCGGATCTGTTCAAGACCAAGCTGCTGGATGGCATCTGGGCCTTGGGGAAGTGAGGGTGATAGGCCTGGTTGAAAACTCAATCGCTGCTACTACAAGACGCACCTATAGACTGGCGTGGGCGGAGTTTGGATCCTTTCTGGGATGGCGTGGGGATTTTGCTTGGGGAGATCGCTCTACCATGGAACAAGGAGTGTTGCAGTTTGTATTGCATTGCATTGACAAGGGGCTGTCGTCCGCAACGATTTCTGGGAAATTGGCAGGAGTAGCTTTCTATTGTTGTTTGTTTTTTGGTTTTGACCCTACAAAGGATGTGATTATAAGTAGGGTGCTCAGAGGTTGGGGCAGGGAGATGAAAGGGGGAGGGATGTTGAGGGAGGCGATTACATTTGAGCTGTTGGTCAGGTTCATTGAGATTTTACCGCTTTGCTGTTATGATGCTTTTGAGGTTCGGGTTTTCTGTTTGTGCATGATATGGATGTTTTTTGGGACTTTTAGGGTCTCCGAGTTGCTGGGTACGTGGTCGGTGTGTGGCAGACTGTATGAGGAGATCAGGTTGGATGCGGGGTGACTGGGGATTTGGTTGGGTCAATCTAAAACGGATCAGTTGGGGAAGGGAAAGTGGGTTTGGCTGTTGTGGGGGAGCATGCCCGGTGGGTGGCTGAATGGAGGTTTTTTCTGCTGTCCGCTCGACCAACGAGTGGGGAGATTTTTTGTCACATGTCAGCGGAGAAGGTGATGGGGGACAGTTGTTGGCGGTGCTGCGCATGGCTTTGAGGCGCCTGGGTCTGGATCCGGCGGGTTTTGGGACACATTCCATCCGTATTGGGCGGCGACAGTGGCGGCTCGGCTGGCTTGGTCCTGGGACAGGATTCAGTAGATTGGGAGGTGGAAATTTAGGTGCTGTGAGTGGTATGTTCGGAAGTGAGGGATTTAGCAGGGCCCGGTTAGGTATGGGGGGTTTTGATGTGGAACGTTTCAGACTGTGTTACTAACGTCTTTCTCTCTCGTAGGTTGCATGGGTGGACCGGGGGCCAAGACGGTCACTTGGATTGTGCATTGGGCCTCCAAGTATGCAGACCAACAGGTGTACGGCCGTAACCTGGGACTCAAAGAACAACATCATGAGGTGCACTGGTAGGGAAAAGGGGTGATGCAATGGGGGCACTATTGCCCTGGCTCGCGAAGATGGTCCCACAGAAAGGATGGCCTGATCTGTTGATAATACATCTGGGAGAGAACGATTTGATTTGGCTGTTGGGTTTGGCACTCTTACAGCTGATGCAGAGAAACTTGGAGGTGTTGAAACACAGGTTGGCTGAGACATGCATAGCCTGGACTAAATGTGTTCCTTGAAGAGTTCGGAGGGGGGCACTCAAACACGGGGCTGTTGAGAAAGCACGAAGGAAGCTCAAAAGGGCAATGCGAGTTTTCTGTGGGGAGAAGGACATCCAAGTAATTGCTCACACTGCACTGCGACTGGAAGCGCCACTACTGTTTAGGGATGACGGTGTGCATCTTTCAAGACTTGGGAACACCTATTACATGATGGAGATGAAAGATGTGGTTAGAAAATTGTGGAATGAGGCGATTTGGTGTCACAGGAATGCTTGAGTAGGTGGAGGTGAAAGATGCACATTGGGACCTCGGGGGGGGGGGGGGGTCAGGTAGTCACCCTAAAGGGGGTTTCCTGGTTGGCGATACTTTGGAGGGGTGGGAGAGTCAATAGCAGGCGCACCCATCCCTCGGGGGAGGAGTGAATGATGGGGGGAGCTGGAGGCAAGAGTGAAATGCTAGGTGATACCGGGGAGGATGCTAGGAGATCTGTGGAAATGGATGAAGAACGGAACGGGTCATGGAGTGGTAGGAGAAGAGAGTTCAGAGTGGGTGAAGAGATGGAAGGAATGAAGAGTTGTTGTTGGGGGTTGGTTTATTGTTTTTGATGTTATTTGATGTTGATTATGTTGTGCAGCCTGGTCCTAAGAAATGTCCTTTTACGCTTAAGGCACTAGAGTGGTCTGTTTATTGCGCGAGGCGCTGGGGCAGGGGACATGGGATGCTTGCTGCTGTTTTTATGGGTGGGCGCAGGCATCTGTCCCTCACACTTTGCTGCCCGGCATTTTCTCTGCTTTGGTGTACCGACCTGCTCTGTAGCATTGCATCCGTGAGGAAATTCCGAGGCTTGTAGAATCAATAGATTTTCTTTGTGTGTTTTACAAAATCCTTGAAAGATGGGTGGCAAGAAACATAAGAGGATATATTTGAGGTGCATACATCTGTGTTTATAACACAGGAGGAAACATTTGTTTTTTTCAAGGCGCACTGCAGTGTTATCACTGTACAGGGACAGGTATAGACGTGTTGCTCTTTGAAAACATGGCAGACAGATGGAGCAAACGTGAACTCATGCTCAAAGACATGTTTGATGAAAGTGGAGATGCGAAGGAAGGACCAGGGTGCAGTCAAGGTCCCAAGATATTGAATACACCCCGACAGCAAATGAGAGAACTGTAGCAAGCCAGGATGATAGAGGTGAATAAATGGTGGGAAGGTGTGATCCTAAAAAAATACTTTGAATGCTAGCGCATTCCTAGGGGTCTAAGAATCTGTGTCCTACCGACCCTCAGTGACCTGGATTCAGGTCTACTTCTCAAATGGCAGAATGACACCACAGAAATTCCTTGGGACCTCAATACAGATGAAAAACTTTATAGCTTTCTATAGGGTCTCTTTATTATGACTTTTTATGATTGGATTATAGATAGGATTATCAGGATTTCTAATTGATGTCCGTGACAGTCTGATAGTCACATTTTGGAATCAATCTACTGCAGTAGTTGGTTCATGACTCCTTGTCTATGAATTTGGTGATTTACTTGTGATTTTATCTGACTTTCAATTGAAGGTGTGGGATAATATGAATTAGGTTTTATCTGTGTCCGAGTATATGCATGAGCCACTTTTTTCATAATAGGTTTACAATTGCACTTGGCACTTTAATATTGTATGTGCAAAATTTGGATAGGAGAAGGACGCAAAAACAACCTAGTGTTGATGTTTGCATTACTGCATTATTTCTTCTTAATGCACTTTATTCCATATGTTTACATAAACATGGGCCACGTTTGTCCTAAATAGGACCACAACTGCACCTAGCACTTTCATCTTTTAGATGGAACCCCAGAGAAAATGATAGAGAGGAATCTGTCTTTTAGGTTCTCTGTACTTTAACCCCTTCAGTGCCACGCCCTTTCCCCCTCCTGTGCCGGGCGTTGCACTAGTGGGTGGGGTTCATGACAAGATAGTCTCGTCATGGGCACAGCGCAACCGTGCTCCATGACGAGACTATCTCGTCATGGGCACTGAAGAGGTTAAAGGAATGTGCACAGTGCTCTTTATTGGATGGATTATAAATGTATCTGTTTGTTTTCTAATAAACCTATATGATATACTCTGAAGGTCAGCTATGGAATTTAACTATGGACATTTAATATCGGGGATTTATGCATGGTTGTATCCCCTTTTTATGTGGATTGAACCTTGGCTAAATGCAGTACCTGACAGCTGTTTATTTTATTTTTCGCTATATTGTTCTTAGAACGGAACATGGATATGGACACTGGTAGTTGATTTCTGTTCCAAGTTGTAGGAGGTAATGGGACTTAGAACTTAGACAGGTATAATCTAACATGTTGACACTATATTTTCTCACCCCACAGGGACAACATTGTATTCACTATATTGACACTTTAATGTTTGACACAGATCCCTGGATCCCAGAAATTGGGTGGCAATAGATAAGTCATCTTGTGAAGGAAACCCTGCATTTGAAAGCTACATCTGCACTTGGTATATCATAATACAGTAATAGTTCGACAATTATGATTTTTTGACAACTGATTGTTTGAAACTTGCTCTTATCTTGATCCTCTAATCTCCACGGTAAGATTTCAAAATTTCAAAAATTACAAAAAAAGAAAATTCAAATGTCAAAGACTCGTGGGAGTCTATATGGAATTGGTTCTCTATAAACAGTTTTGCAGATTTTTGCTGTTTTGCACAATCTATATCCAAAGAACAAGGGGCACCCCCAAGTCACACAATATGGGTAGAGATGTAGGGGAATAAACAACCAAGCAAAAAAACACAAGAAACTCTACCCCTATGTTTAAAAAGTACAAGGTATCATATATTTGACTCCAAAAGGTATGGCACTCAGATAGGAAAAGAACGGTGTAACATAGAGGTGCAAAAAATAACAAAAAAGACAAATGCAAGTGCAGCAAAACACAAGATGATCACAGTAGATAGAAAATAGTTTCCTTTTATTTGGAAATAAATATGGGAATTTGATGCATTCGTTTATGTTGTTTTGCAAAACAACATAAACGAATGCATCAAATTCCCATATTTATTTCCAAATAAAAGGAAACTATTTTCTATCTACTGTGATCATCTTGTGTTTTGCTGCACTTGCATTTGTCTTTTTTGTTATTTTTTGCACCTCTATGTTACACCGTTCTTTTCCTATCTGAGTGCCATACCTTTTGGAGTCAAATATATGATACCTTGTACTTTTTAAACATAGGGGTAGAGTTTCTTGTGTTTTTTTGCTTGGTTGCACAATCTATATGCCAGATGAATCATGGAAGTCTGAATGTTGTACTTGTGTCCCTTAGTCCCCAAAACTTTGTGTACTTTACAAGGACTAATGAAGAATTAATGGTATGCTTATTTATAACACTGCAATGAAACTTACTCCTTATAATCAAAATGAAGAGAAAAATAATTATGGTGGTGCACCCTTTAAAACAATTGTATGTTTTTAATTGGTGGTAGTGATTTACCTTTACATTGACACTCTATGTATCACTCTATGACTCAGTAGAAGGCTCCGGCCGAAATGCGAAGGTCAGCTTTGGATGTTATGCACGATGCTTTTTGCTTGTTTATGACTCCATGATGTTTGATTGCTTATGAAACTTAAATAAAGCACCTCGTCCCAAAGAATTCTGTTGTGCCATTCTTCTGTCCGCCCTTGGACATGACTATATATTTTTTTTAAACACCTCAATTTTAGCTTCTTTTCCTTTGGAAAAGTACCTCATCCAACTCCAGCCTTCTCCTGACTACTATTGCTCCTTCACGTCCAAATGCTTAGAGTATGGATTGTGGGCCATAGCTATATCTATTGGGCTAAAGAGGGTGCAAAAAAGAGAGGTATTGACAGGGACTTGGGTTTGCCAAATGTGCAGATTATTTGCTTTTGCCAGAGAGGGTTGATGTTTCATCAGTTGCTCGCTTCGGTTAAATCCATTGTGGATTCCGAAACTCCTCAACTCATGATTGTGCACTGTGGTGGCAATGACCTAGACACATTGACTGCGGTAGGGCTGGAAATCCTATTGAAAGATACCTTTGAAGAACTGATGTTGCTTTTCGCTCACATTGTCTTTGTGTACTCTAATATATGCCAAAAACAGAAATGAATGTGGTCAAATCTGTTCTGTCCACAGATTTACAAAGCCAGGAAACATGTTAACAAAACTGTTTCTGCATTCCTCAGCGACCATCGTATGGGCTGTGATGAATACAGGCCCCAGCTAGGCCCGCAAAACACAAGGGTTCGCCCTCCTGTAACGGAATCTATAAGGAAGTTGGCACGGAAACTGCAAAGTACAAAAACAGCATTTATTAACCCTTAAGGGTGGTCCTACAATCCACACAACACTCTTCAGTATTGCATAGAGTAGCACCCAGAACTTGCGTACATGGTCCCCTTTTATACACAATAGAGGGGCTCATAAGTGGGTGGATACAACATGAGACCAAAGAACATTACCATTTATGGTCATTTTCGATACTGAATCAATACATGGGCGGAGCTAACACACTCCTTGAGCCCGCGAACACATGGTCAAGCAAGGCTAACTGATAACAGATGTGGTCAAGTCTGGGCATGCGCCAGATAGACAAAAGGGCTATTTATAGACTGTTACTGGGCAGATTACAAGAGCAACTAACACAGAGGTTGGACTCTTCTCGTGGTGAACACGTGGCAGCATGACAATACAAAATGGAGTCCAAACTTCGGTCAACATAACGGAGAAAACATGATCTGAAGGGAAAGGATTAATGTCTTTAGTAAATGCTTAATCACATTGCTGTTTCAATTTACAACAGCTGTATCTATAAAAACAATCTGCATTTTGAAATGCATGGAATTTATAGAAATGATGGTATGCACTTTACAGATGAAGGCAATAGTGTGTTTCTAACTAACCTGAAACTCTGCATCTGGTCTTATGTGTAGCAGCCACATAAACACAACCAACACAATGGCTCTTGTAAGAGTCATCCTAGTACCCGAAATATTGTGAAGTTTTTCAATAAGAGTTTTTTTCCCTTTAGTTTTTGGAATAATCTTTCGATGGCGTCATGATCCCTGCGGAAACATTGTGAAAACGGAAAAGAAAAGCAGACATTCAATGGCCACCAACACACCCAAAAATAATATGTAAAAAAATCCATTCTCAAGATTGGCCTACAAAGGTTACTATACACGTATGTTTTGAAAAGCATGTTTTAACTCATATTTTTGTACTAAGTTTCTTTGAAAACCATCTTTCAAACCTATTTCCCATTTTTGCGGTTATTCGGCACTTCGCAGTGATGTCGTTAACTGCGACAATCATGCCTTTCGAAGAATGTGAAAACACATACATGCACACACATTACAGAATGCTACACGCTAGATGTTTATTACTGTACACTTGAAAGTCATGTTTTTCTACTGTATTTCTAGAACAATCATCTCTAAAACCTATTTTCCGTTTTCACGTTCACTCCGGATAGCGTGATGCCCAACAGGTACGTCGCGAATGTGGAAAGCTAAAGCGGGATTTCAATAGCCACCACCACATTTAAAAATTATAAGTATATAGTGAATGCTAACCATCACACTAGATAGCACGCAATATAAATAACTCCATAAAAACATTTATCAGAATCTCAAAATAATGTAATGTGTTTTGATGATTCCCATTTTAAAAAAAATATATTTTCACCAATATTCACGACTACATCGATAGTCGCGACATCCCCGTGATGTTACATAGGGTGTTGGCGCTGGCTGTCGCAATGTCATCACGAATATAGCGCGCGATTAAAAAAACTATTTTGTGAAAAAAAACTTGTGTCACTAACACCACAATTTCTAAACCGTGGGGTAAGAGTCTATCCAATCTAACCCCTTATGTGGGCTTTCACACAGATTTTCAGCCCCAGGAACCATTCCCAATAGATAAACCAGCAGCTGCACCTTTCTATTCAGGTTACAACCAGACAATCAGAGCGTCAAGACGCGAGTATTCTAAATTAATCGCAAAACCACCGTGAAAATATCTACAGCCGGAGAGGTGAGTATAAGTTTGAACTTAAATTTCTCAAAAACTACTGAGCGGATTTACACCAAATAAGCAAAATCCAGTACCATGAACTGACCTCTACCCCCCTGCCAAATTTGTTGTAAGTCAGTTTAGTGGCTCGGGCTGTAGAGGCGGCTAAAGCTTCCTATTTGAATAAAATTACAAACGCAATCTTATTTTGCGCCCGAAATTCTCGGTCCCACTGCACAGATCACCCCCAAACTTTCTCAATCAATGGTACCCACTGTGAGACGTTTTGGCGAATTTCATGCAGATTGGTTAATTGACGCCAAAGTTGTAGCCAAGTCCAAAAATCCCTTTCCCATGGAAACTAGGTCCTAACTATAACTACCTAATGGCGACCACCAGTGGATCATTTGAAAGGTACATCTGCACTTGGTATATCATAATATAGTAATAGTTCGACAATTATGATTTTTTGACAACTGATTGTTTGAAACTTGCTCTTATCTTGATCCTCTAATCTCCACGGTAAGATTTCAAAATTTCAAAAATTACAACAAAAGAAAATTCAAATGTCAAAGACTCGTGGGAGTCTATATGGAATTGGTTCTCTATAAACAGTTTTGCAGATTTTTGCTGTTTTGCACAATCTATATGCCAGATGAATCATGGAAGTCTGAATGTTGTACTTGTGTCCCTTAGTCCCCAAAACTTTGTGTACTTTACAAGGACAAATGAAGAATTAATGGTATGCTTATTTATAACACTGCAATGAAACTTACTCCTTATAATCAAAATGAAGAGAAAAATAATTATGGTGGTGTACCCTTTAAAACAATTGTATGTTTTTAATTGGTGGTAGTGATTTACCTTTACATTGACACTCTATGTATCACTCTATGACTCAGTAGAATGCTCCGGCCGAAATGCGAAGGTCACCTTTGGATGTTATGCACGATGCTTTTTGCTTGTTTATGACTCCATGATGTTTGATTATAAGTCTCGGGCTGTAGAGGCGGCTAAAGCTTCCTATTTGAATAAAATTACAAACGCAATCTTATTTTGCGCCCGAAATTCTCGGTCCCACTGCACAGATCACCCCCAAACTTTCTCAATCAATGGTACCCACTGTGAGACGTTTTGGCGAATTTCATGCAGATTGGTTAATTGACGCCAAAGTTGTAGCCAAGTCCAAAAATCCCTTTCCCATGGAAACTAGGTCCTAACTATAACTACCTAATGGCGACCACCAGTGGGTCATGTATAAATATATTTATATACATATAGTCGCGAACCCTGCAGAGCACGGGCAGCCATCTTGTGACACGGTAAAACTGAGTCACAAGGAAACTGTGAAATAAAGGTTAAAATCAAGAAAAGGGGGCAGGGTAGAAAAACCCCGACCCCCTAGGCCAGCCCAGGGGGTCCCACAAGGACCTTCAGGGCCAAAAAAAGCATATATATTTTTTTAAAATCTGCCAAATTCGCACTGGGTAAGCAAATCCGGATGATAAAAAATAAAAACGAAGCACCAACTCCTGCGCTTTGTTCTGTTGAGCCCCGGGGTGGGCAAGTTCCTGCGGGCAATGAGAAAATTATATGCAGGGGCCCACGGGGGCCCCCGCAGCCCCAGGAACTGCCACCTCCCTGGGACTTTATTTATTATACACGGGGGGCTCGGGCCCCCCCAGCAGCCCAAGGGACCGCCACCTCCCTGGGGCTCATCAACAAATAATGTGCATGTGGGCTCTTCCCCCTCACCCTGCCCCAGGCACTGCCACATCCCCGGCTTTAGTTTAATAGTGGCGTGGGGCCTCACTGGCCCACCAACCCCCAGGGACTGCCAGCTCCTCGGGACTCCAATTAAATGGATGGGTTCCCCACACAGCCCCCCTTCTTACATTTTTTTTTCTTTTTTTCTTTAAACAGAAACTCGCTGAAGGCCCTGCCCCCTCCCTGCATGACTCTGCAAAAGCGCCTCCTGGCATGCTCTGCATTGGGGGATTAAGTCCCCATTGCTAGAGAGGGTCCCTGGGGGCCAACTAGCACCATATTGGATTAATTTTCTTTAAATACATCTGACCCAAGTGTGTCAACAAAAACAAGGCACAAGCAGTGTTTTACATATATTCCACTGATGCTTGATGTGGTGGCCATTATAGAGTGGTTAAGTTCTCGTAACTTTTCATATATGCATATACACTGAAAAATAACATTATATAAGGAATAAACGATCATTCCCAATGGGGTCATAACACATGATTCAATTTCTTTAAGCTTTCACAAACATTCCATGAGTTATAACGTATATATCTTTACACAGCAAATTGATTGTTTGTATATTCGGCTTCTCTTAACAATTATTATAATTCGATTGACCCTTTAAAATATTCTAACAGAGTTCATATTTCAATTATACGGTGATGTCTATAAATGTATCACCAAATTTGTTAGACCTATATTCAGGTACATTAAAACATTCTCATAATGCCCTAGTGGGCCTGTCAGGGTCAAAGAAATCTTATTTCATGCCACATCCCCAATTTTTTACTTATACATGTAAGTGGGCCTATGCTCCATTTTTCCTTTTCCACATATTTAAATGGCTCCAATAATGGAAAAGACAATTTAAACAATAGGTTACTAATCCTAATATTTTATATAAACACTAAGCATATTAAGGCCACCAACAAAGTTTAGCACAATCACCTGTGTCCTCCATTCCATACATAAATTAATTTAACATGCCCCTGTTGGCCAACTAAAACAGAAATTATAATTCATACAGTTTTGATTAAAATCCATCCTGGAACTGAATGCGTATCTGAGACCGGGCACACATCTTCGGATTATCTAAAAAATGCATATAATTCCTCATCAATATTGAGGTCCTGTGGTTTCTTATTATTGATATTCAATATATATTGTTGCTCCAACTGTCTGAGTTTGGCTTCAGGGTCTCCACCTCTTTTATCTTTTGGGACCAGGGCTAAACAAGTGTATTTCATTAAGTGTGCATCCCCATTGTGTACTTCCTCAAAATGCCGGGTGACAGGATAATTTCTACCTTTACTGATTATGGCGCTAAGATGTTGCAGTATACCCCTATGTGCAGATAATGCTGTGCTCCCTACATAGATTTTAGGGCATGGGCACTTTAACATATAGATGACAAATTCGCTGTTACAGGTTAGATGCCACTTCACCCTTATCACTTGGTTGAATGGTGTAACTAACTGTGCTAGGTTTTTCCTATGTTGACAGGCTTCACTGCGATTACATTTGAGAAAGCCCTCCTTGCGTGTAAGCCATGTTTGCTTAGGTGTTCTAGCATTCAGTTCACTCCTGACCAGTTGGTCTCGTAGGGACCTAGCTCTTCTAAAACAAATTTGTGGTTTATTGGGTATGTCCTGTCCAATTACTAGATCATTTTTGATCAAGTGCCAGTGCTTGAGCAGAGCTCTGCACAATCTATTAGGGTCCACACTGTATGATGTTATAAATGTCTGTTTATTAGTTTTATGTTTTACTTTTGGCATAAACAGTGTTTTATCTCTTTTGTTTAATCCTGCCATTTTGGGAGCTGCATTCAAGATACTTGTGGCGCATCCTCTAGCTCTGAAACAAGTAATGATTTCTCTTTCTATGTTGTCATACTATTTTTCAGTACTGCATAGGCGTCTTGCTCTAAAAATTACCCAAAGGAGATACTTTTAATCGGGGGTAAGATGAAAGCTACGGGTGCGAAGGGTGGTATTTTCTGCCACTGTTCTCCTGTACACTTTGGTTACCCATCTCTCTTCCTCTACCTTCACTAACACATCCAGAAGTTAATTTTCAGTTTTACTGATCTTACTAGTGAGACTCAAATTTAATTAATTTTGATTGAGACATTCTACACATTTCTCTTCTTGTGTTACAGTGCATAGCAAAAACAGATCACCTATGTATCTGACTTGAAGTATAATGTGATCCATCCACTGCTCCATGGCCCGAGCACCTGCTCCTTCCTCCAGGCTGTATGTAAATTTGCATTACCGGGTGTGAAGCGGGTACCCAAAGCTGTTCCTCTGTTCACTTTTAAAAGGGCATCTTTAAACATAAACATATTCTTGGTAAGACACTACTCCATCATAAATATCAGCATTTTGTTGTGTTCCACAAACGTAATAGGTCTCATTGTAAAATAATGTTTAACTGCTTTGAAACCATCACTGTGTTTTATACTGATATAGTGCCAAAGCATCTAAGTTCAATAAGTACGTCACTTTCCAATTTGATATCAAATATTCTGCCCAGGAATTCTGCTGTTTCCTGCATGTATGATGGTGATGTTCTCACTAAAGTATTCAGAAAGTGATCTTTGTATTTAGACACATTTTGTAAAGTGCAGACTTGTGCTGGTATGATCGGCCAACCAGGTGGTACATTGGTATTTTGGTGCACTTTTGGAATAATGTAAAACACAGGTATCTTAGGATGAGGTTGTTTAAATAGCTCAATTCATCCCAACTCAGGAGACCTCCTTCAGCCTAGTCTGTTAATAAGATGGACAATACCTCATTGACCCGTGTGTTTTCCATCTCTGGTATTCTACAATACCAGTCCTTATCATTGAAATGTTTGTAGGCTTTTCCAGATGAGTCTCTTTTCTGTAAAACAATACTCCCTCCTTGTCTGAGGGTTTCGCTTTGAAGTTATCATTGCTGGTAATTCTTCCATTGTTTGTTTGACTTCCCTATTCAGTGTTCCTTTCTTTACAAATCTCTTGTTCTTAGATGATTGTCTATCTCATATCTCATTTATCATGTTTTCTAAGAATGTGTTGATGTTATCTCTCCCCATTTGCGGGATATATCTAGATTTTGCCCTGAATGTAGTATCTCCTCCTTCACGTACATTAATATGGGAATGTCTTGTCCATTAGATTTTCTATAGGCATATTCATAATTGTTGTTTCTACTTCTGTTTCTAATAGTTCCATTAAAAGTTCATGATCAGAAGCCAATATTTTGTTTGTGGTTGTTCTTCCTCTCTCACTGTACTTACAGTCTCTTTTTTATTTTGCTTTCATGTAATTTTGCCAGTTACAATTTTCTCGTAAATTTGAACAGATCTATTCTCGTTTGTGCATAATCAAATTCAGATTCTTGACAAAAGGATAGGCGCACCACTACATTTCTTTTATCATTTTCTGATAACTTCATATCATTTAGATTTGATATAGTCTGTGATTGTTCTGTTATTTCCAAAGGCTCCTCATATTCCTCCCACAGGTTTCTACCTTTTCTTATTTTTGCTGGCCTGACTCTTCTTTGTTTCCTCCTCCTCCTTTTGGTTTTCCCTGCCCCTTTTGGGCTAATACTCAGTTTTTTGGTCCCACCTTAAAAAAGGAAATTCATCTGCTATTGTGGTGCGACATTAGCTATTTCCTTGCCTGTTCCTTCCTCCAATTCTGAGCCAGGATCTGAGATCAAATCACTGTGTGTTATATCCTGATATGTTTTGTTCACATCTTGTACTTTTGGCCTTCTCATAGTATCGAACATCTTGGCAAATGTGGATATTTGCTCCCCGTTCATAATCCATATGGTCCCTTTGGAATTTGATTGCCTTTTGTGTTTTAATGCTGTGTTCATATATGGCCAATATTTCTTTGAGACCTTGTCTAAATTTGGAGATCTTTTCTTTAACATCATCTTTATCTATTTCTTTATTTAATTCATCCAGTTTAGTATTGATATCTTTTCTTTCTATATCCGCATATTTTACCTGAATTTTTAAAATGCCCTGCGAGCTATTGGCATTATGTTCTGCCCAATCTTTAAGAAGGTCTGGGTGAGGTTTTTTGTATGTGGGCGTTATCATAATGCGTAATTCACATGGTACACTGTCCTACTTCCATATATTTGTTCAAGGGTGTGTTTTCCCATCAACTTGACACTTCACTTTTTTTAGTTTCTCCAACAGTTGCAGTTTGTGCCATAAGCTTCTCTTTGCACCCCCCGCTCCCTGTGAGCCGGTATTGGGTATAATTGCCATCCACTCTCTGAGAACAAGTCCAGAGCTGCCTGCTCTCTCTGCATTCCAACTTTCAAACTGCCGATTGCGCTCCCACTCTCTTCGTGGATAAAGTGCATTGCTTCTGACTCCCACTTTCCCTCCACGGCACTCACTTGGGTGTCCTGTGGTGATAGGAGGGTCCTCTGGCTCCCTCTTTACTATGCCAACCTCCGGTACTGCGAGTTGCTTTCCAACCGGAGATGTGGGGGAATTGCAGCCGCCAATTTCCTCCATATAGCGAATGCAGGGGTGCAGCCTGACTGTCAGGAGTGCTGATATTTCAACACATTCGCCTTTGCATTAGATTATCAACATCCTTCGATACCTTTATCACAAGGACACTGCACTCCCAGCAGGTTGAACAATACTCTATTTATGTAGGTGAGCGAGAAACAATCAATGCGTTACAGTTGCACCGCAGCCTTGCTCACGATACAGCACCATATTGGATTCATTTTTTTTATATACATCTTTATATACATTTTTATATACAGGTGCATCAACAAAAACAAGGGACAAGCAGGGTTTCATATCTATTCCACTAATGCTTGATGTGGTGGCCATATTACTTTGGTTAAGTTCACATAACTTTTCATATTTACATATACTCTGAAAAATAAAGTCAAATAAGGACTAAACGAGCGTTCGCAATGGGATCATAACGTGATTACATTTCTTTAAGCTTTCACGAATAATGCATGGTTTACAGCGTATATATATATATATATATATATATTTAATCACTACTATTTTTAAGTACTATTTAGGAACTTGGTCTAATTTGCTTTTAAGCATACTTGACCAATTTGCACGTCACACTTTAACCTATCCTATCCTGCTGCTAGCAACGCTTCCTTCCAGAGGGAATTGGGGGTGGAGAGCTGAACAGTCACTGTGGGGTTAGCGGGCTAGTGGTCTGGCCGCCACTTCAAAAGGCACGCTGACGCAATCGCGCATCGCTGCCTTCCTGGTTACCGAGCTGTGTTCAATGCTCGCCAGGCTCTATTGATTGTAAACCTCTCACTCGCTACTATTTTTAATTACTGTTCAGGAACTGGGTCTAATTTGCTTTTAAACTTACTTGACTAATTTGTACGTCGCACTTTGACCTATCCTATCCTGCTGCTAGCAACGCTCCGTTCCAGAGAGAATTGGGGGTGGAGAGCTGGACAGTCACTGTGGGGTTAGGGGGCTAGTGGTCCGGGCTCCACCTAAAAAAGGCAAGCTGATCCGATCGCACAGCGCTCCTTTTCTGGTTACCGAGCTGTGTTCAATGCTCCCCAGGATTTATTGATTTTAAATCTGTCACTCGCTACTATTTTTAATTACTGTTCAGGAACTGGGTCAAATTTGCTTTTTAACTTACTTGACCAATTTGCACGTCACACTTTAACCTATCCTATCCTGCTGCTTGCAACGCTCCGTTCCAGAGGGAATATGGGGGCGGAGAGCTGGACAGTCCCTGTGGGGTTAGCGGGCTAGTGGCGCGGTCCCCGCCTACAGAAGGCACGCTGTCGCGATCGTGCAGCGCTGCCTTCCTGCTTACCGAGCTGTGTTCAATGCTAGCCAGGATCTATTGATTTTAAATCTGCCGCTCGCTACTATTTTTGATTACTGTTCAGGAACTGGGTCTTATTTGCTTTAAAACTTACTTAACCAATTTGCACGTCGCACTTTAACCTATCCTATCCTGCTGCTAGCAACGCTCAGTTCCAGAGGGAATTGGGGGCAGAGAGTTGGACAGTCACTATGGGGTGAGCGGGCTAGTGGTCTGGCCGCCACCTACGAAAAGGCACACTGACGCAACCGCGCAGCGGATGCATGCAGCATGCGAACCACTGGTGCGCTGAAGGCGCTCCTAAGGCAAGCCCGTCTTCGCCCGTCCACGCTCAGACCGGACTCAGGGCCCGTCCCCCTGGTTAATCGGGGTCAGCTTTTATTACTTATCCTAGAGACTTCCTCATAAGACTAAATCCACATCATGGGAAAGCTCACTGCCCTTGGATTATCCAGAAGCTATGGCCACAGACTGAGCAGGTACATGTCTCATGTGCTGTCAGACCTATCCTATCATCCTGAATCGGTCTGTGGGTGGCCATGTTATAAACGGTAAACTCTCCCCCCCTCAAATGTCTACTTTTAAATGTGAGGTCACTGGTCAAACACAGCACGGAATGTGCATTATTGCTTGTTGAACATCATATCAAGCTGGCACTTATAACGGAGACCTGGTTTGACAATACCTCAGGACCTGATCTAGTTAAAGTAATAGCGCTGGGTTTTCTATGCTATTCACATGATAGACCCATCAGGAGAGGTGGTGGGCTGGCGGTTATCTATCATAACTCACTGGAACCCTCCTTCCTCCCAGCCTTAAACGCTGCTTGTGAAGCTCTGGCACTCAGAGTATGCACTTCTAGCCATGACACATTTAAGGGATTTCTTCTCTATCACCCCCCTGGTCACAGAGGTGAGTTTCTGGAATCTATGGAGACGCTCCTAGAAGACGGGCTATGCTCAAATCTTTTCACTGTAATGGGGGATTTCAATTTCTATCTTGAGGATAATAAAGACCCAGATAATGTAAAGCTGTGCAAAGTAATGAGTGGGGGGGATCTCAAGCAGCGGGTATAAGGTCCTACCCATGCAGCAGGACATACTCTTGATGGGATCTACTCTAACCATCCCAATTTGATCTGTACAGCAGTATTGCCGCTCCCGTGGAAAGATCACTCTGCAATTCTATTCGAAGTGGCACAGTTAACACATCCCAAGATAAATCTGAGCCTAAGGATAAGATAGCCACAAGGGTCTGGAAAGATATTAATAGTATAGAGCTAGGAAACCTACTTAAAGCGACTGCCCATGATCTACCTGAGGGAATTGTTGATGCAACTGCCACCTACACGGAATGGGTAGAGGCAGCTTGCAATAAACTTGCCCCGGAAAAATGGTGGACTCCAAACGGATCCATCCATCAGCTCCCTGGTACTCAGAAGAATTAAAAGTACAAAAGCAAGCCTGTAAATGGCTAGAGCGACTCTGGAGAAGTGGCTACCGCAAGACCGATAAAGAGGCCAATAAAGAAAGTCTCTCTCTCTACAAGAGACTACTTCAGGACACCAAAAAGAGTTTCTTTTCGGAGCAGATAAATTTGGCAACATCCTCCTCCAAAGAACTCTTCAGAACTATTGTCAAACTCACAGTCCCCTAAATGCCTACAATTCAGAGCAGCTCTTGATGGAGACTCCACCATAATGGAGCCCAATGGGTGAGGGGCAACATTAACGCTATACAGCTTTTCTCCCCTGGAGACACAAGATTTGATTAAACTCCTGATGTCTACTCAATCAGGTCCTCTGTTGGATCTATGCCCAGCTGACGTGATGAAGCTAATTCCAGAAACCATTGCGGCAGCTCTTCCTCCCCTGTTCAATCATATTTTTAAGGTGGGACATTTCCCCAAAAAATGGAAAATGGCATCCATCCTGCCCCTGCTTAAAAAAGAACCTCAACCCCAAAGACCCGAACAACTACAGACCTATCTCCTGCCTCCCACTACCTGCAAAAATGATCGAGAAAGCCTTGAACGTGAACTCAGTCAGTTCTTGCAGACCAATAACATCATCGACCCAATGCAGTTTGGATACAGAGCGGAACACAGCACCAAACTGGCTTTGATCAAGTCCACCGAGGAGGTTAGAGAGGCCTTGGACCAAGGAGGCACCGCAATTCTGATCATGTTAGATCTCTCGGCAGCCTTCGACACTGTCTATCATAAAGCTTTCATGGACCGGTTATCAGAAAATGGAGTTCAAGGCATGGCCTGGAACCTCCTTAAATCATTCCTTACCGACAGACTACAATCAGTGGATTTGGACAAGGCTAGGGCAAGGCAAGCCCTTCTCCTTGCCGTGTGGGGTACCTCAGGGGTCCTCCCTGAGTCCCACACTTTTCAATGTATACGTGTCACCGCTGGGAGCCCTGATAAGAACATTCGGGTTCCAACTGACGTCTTATGCAGATGACACGCAAATAATACTGTCTCTTCAGCGTGGCCAGGAATCGGAAACTGTTAGGAAATGTGACGACTGTATGAAAGCTATCTCGTATTGGATGGCGTCCAACTGCCTGAGACTGAATTCCGGGAAAACTGAAGTCATAATTTTCGGGAATAACATTAATATCTGGACACCGGAATGGTGGCCAAGTGAACTGGGAACGCTTCCAGAACAATCTGAAAATGTGAAGAACTTGGGGGTAATTGTTGATAAGAAACTCACTTTTGAAGACCAGATCAATGGGGTTGTCTCCTCATGTTTTTTTCTCAACAGAATTCTGAGGAAAATAAAGTTTCTTCTTTCTGATGATAGCCTGAGAGCTGAAGTTACAGCAGCACTTATTATGGCATGCTTGGACTATTGTAATGTTCTCTATTTGAACATTCAAAATAGACTCATGAACAAACTCCAAGTAGTGCAGAACGCAGCAGCCAGGCTATTGACGGGCACACCTAGGTTTGTCTCAGTCAAGAGGGAACTAAGACAGCTTCATTGGCTTCCTGTGAAACAGCGAGCTCAGTTCAAAGCCCTTTGTACAGTTTTCAAGGCACTAAATGGTAATGGTCCTGACTATCTGAAACAACGGTTTCAATGGTATGTCCCTAGTAGAACCTTGCGCTCTCTGACAGCAAAACAAGTGATACTTCCCTTAGTTAAAAGAGCCTCATGGGGTGGCAGAGTTTCATTACCTCTGCCTCTAAGCCCTGGTATAACCTACTGTTTCACCTCAGAAATGCATCCGGGCTCCTCTCCTTCAGAAGGGATCTGAAAACTTGGCTTTTCACAGTATAGATGTCTCACTTCGTGGGAACCTTTTAGGCAGCACTCAGCACCAGGACACCTTAGGGTAACAGCCGCGCTTTAGAAATCTTAATAACATATCATATACGTATACATATATATATACACTGAAAAAAACCATATACACACATACAGCCACTTGCACACCTACACACAAGAATACAGTCACACAGGCATTCACATAATATATGTGAGTAGTATCACTCAGTAATAGTGGACCTAGTATACTAATTTAACTTTCATAGTAGGTTAGCATATATGTTTAACAATCGTAAACTCTTTAGAAAATGCTTACACTCACTAGATGATGTCATCAGTGATGTCACTGACCATACCATGAGTGATGTAATATGTGATATCATAACTAGTGCATTTCAGGAACGTAGGTTATAGTTAGCTCAGGTAACTATAACCTGAATTTCATTGGTTGTGTATGACTGAAATCTGAACCCAACTATAACCTCCGGTAACCTTTGGGTTTTGCAAGTGAATTTCTAAGGCTTTTAAATTCAATTTCCTAACTATAACATCCGTATAACCTATGTTTTTTGAGTGAATTTCTAAGGTTTTACAAATTCTATTTCTTAACTATAATATCCCTGTAACGTTTGTTTTTAAAGTGACTTTCTATGGTATTTTTAACTAGTAGTTGTGTTTGCTGAGTGGTAGAGAAAAGGAGCGGGCCCCTGAAGACCTTGCAGCAATCCTGCTGTCTGGGACTTACTGTACGTAATAGGAGGTGTAGTTGACCCCTAAGAATCCTTACGGGCCAAGGGGACTTCAACCCCAACTAGTACTGCATCAGGAGGCACGTTTGCAGTGTGGTGGAAGGGGGCTGGCCTCCAACTACCACTCACCAATCCTGCTGTGTGGACTTACTGGAGGTAACAGGAGGTGCAGTTGTCCCCCAAGGACTCTTAATAGCCAAGGGGACATCATCCTCAAACTAGTTGTGTGCAAGCAAGCTTGTTTGCAGTGTGGTGCAGAAAGGGTTCATGGCCTCCGACAACCTCTCAGCAATCCAGCTAAAAGAGACCTATTGGATGTAGCAGGAGGGGTAGTTGCCCCCCAAGGACCTTCAGCTGACTAGGGTACTTCATCCCCAAAACAGTAGTGCACCAGGAGTCGTGTTTGCGGAGTGATGGTGCAAGGGTTGGGTCTCTGGTGACTTGCCGGTCTGCTTTTTGTACTTTAATTTAAAGATTAGGGGAGGGGTAAATACTCTGCTTTCAGCAAGTGAGAGCATTTGTTAGCTCTCACTTGCCAAAAGAGAGAAGCTCTCACCAAGCCAAGGAAAACTGCAATGTACTAGGGCTGGGCACCGGGGGACGGTAGTCCCCAGGGCCATGAATGGCTCCAGGAGGGGGCCCCGCTAGAATGTTTCCTTTAACCCCAGGGAGGTGGTGGTCCCCGCGGTTGTGGGGGGTCCCCCACACTCATTTGTATTAAATCCAAGGGAATGTGGTGGTTCCAGGGACTACTATAAGCCCTAGGAGGGGGCCCCATGGGCCCCCATATTTTTCCAGCCCCCAGTGCCCCTGGGGGCAAAATAAATTAAAAACGGATATGGCAGCTGATTTTAATAAGTTTAAAATAATGCTTTTTAGCAGTAGCAGGGTCTCTGGGGGACCCCTGCACCATGGACAGGGGTCCCGCAGCCTTTTCAAGCTGAGTCCCAAGATGCCTACCAACACTTCCAGATTTCAGCATTGATCAGCTAATTATCTTCAAGAATCTGCAGACCTAAATATCTATATTTTTACACAATATTGCGCAATCTTTGTAAAGGTAGATTTTACCTTTATGCCAAATTAGGTGTAATTGCGTCCATCGTTTGGGCTGTAGTCGTGTTCAAAGTCTTATGGGAATTCATATGAGGAAAACACGTTATGGGACCTCCTTTTTCCTCCCCTGCTTAATGGAACACCCCAAAACTTTCAACACAGCAGCTGGAACCACTAAAGTATATAAATTCCGTTAATATTCATCAAGCAGCACCAAAATTATTGGCAAAACAAAAAACACTCTTCCAACTAGGTCCTAACTATAACAACCTACTGGTTACCTTCAGTAGGTAATATATTTATATATATATATATATATATATATATATATATATATATATATATATATATATATATATATATATATGATGTTTTAATGTATGTCAGCGTGGAGCAGCTCACTGTAGTAATACAAGGCGCTACAAGAACCATCAGGCTCAGCGCGAGCCGACGCCCACCTGGGGATAATTGGACTGCCATTACTCGCCTCTGAAGAAATGCCTCACAGCATGAAGCGCGTCAGGCGATGAATATCTTTGGATTCTTCATTTCATTCTTTGGAGTGGGGCTTATGAGTGTTTTTGATCTGTTCCTGAATGAATTATGTGTTTATGTGACGTTGTATAGATGCAAGCTGTCTGGATTTGAATGAATGTATGTTTGATCAAAAATAATATTCTCTTCTCTTTTCTTTTGATTGGGAACCTGTTTTTTCGTTATTTTGCTGTGTATTTTCTTTTGTATGAATTTTTGATATATATTTTGTGTTTAAAAACATTGTATTATATGAACAAAACACTTGATTTATACATTGTGATCACTTTGATAAAGAATTTAATAACTTTTTATTTATATATACTAAAAAGAAGCATTAATAATGAAATAAAAAAGAAAAAATTCTGTAACACTTATCGTTTCTGTCTTTCTAGAAATTCCTCTGGGTGTCTATATGTATATATATGGTATACTACCTTAATCCAGCCAGAGTGTCATTTTGTTTGCATTTAAACATATGATACATTGTACATTTTTCAATAATTAGGGTAGAGTATATTCTGTTGTGTTTCTGCTTGGTAATACAAGGCACTACAAGAACCATCAGGCTCAGCGCGAGCGGACGCCCACCTGGGGGGGTGGTTATTCAAGATAATTGGACTGCCATTGCTTGCACGCTGTCATAATGTTCGCCTCTGAAGAAATGCCTCACAGCATGAAACGCGTCAGGCGATGAATTTCGGCGAGCTTTCACTCCACAATGCTGTAGCTCCTGTGAATTAAAACAGAATATTTTAACCTACCTGAGTGTGGCTATCTTGAATGGGAAACCTTGTGATTTGGATATATATATAAATGTATTCACTGAAAACACCAAATGTTACAGGGACATTATTGTTAGGTGCACTTCTGGCAACTTTGTGGATGATTCTTAACAGCAAACTAGCTTATTACCAAACTACTGTTTTAGAGCTCCTAGCAGTCTTCTCTTGGAGTGAAATCCTACAGTAAGTAATGCAAAACAACACCCTAAATCTTCATTTGTTTGCCTGTGTTTTCGTGCAGTAATAATTATGTTGCAGTATCTTTTTCTCTGCTTGCCTTTTTGCTTTGTATTTAAGTAGCTATACTTCCCTAGGTGCACCATTTATGCAGCTAACTAACTCGGTTTGGAATACGATTAAAACAGGGCCTGATCCAGTACCTTGGTGGCTTATGTCGAAGAGCATAACGTGTTGCATGACACGGATGGACCACTTCAAAATTGGAGCAAAAAGGTAAACTATGGTGGAGTCAAATAGGGCCATACCCTAAACTAGCTGGACAAAACCATTCTAAGATTGTCACCCATACTTGTCCATGTGTGTAGGCAGCCATTATGAAATGTTTTTTGTCACGTGGTAACAAAATTACAAGATAGCTATGTGTGTGTATGCGTGTGTGTGTGTACACGTGGGTTTGTGTTACTATCCTTGTGGGGACTTAAGTATGATAACACACTCACGCTGTGGGGACTTGATTGCACTGTGGGGACCTGAACCCAAGTCCCCACAAGGTAATGTCTCCTAAATGATTGGAAATGACTTGAAATACATATGCGCCAATTTTTACAACTTTTTAAAAAATTGCCTTGTGGGGACCTGTGTTTCACCAAGTGTGTTTATTTTTTTGCTCAGCTCTGCCCCTGTAGACAGGAGGTGGTACTGTAGCCTTAAACACACTTAGCATATTAAACACACTTCAGGATTTGGAGCTCATCTAACAACAGAGAGGATAGTGATTTTAAAGAATCAAACCCATTAGAAAACATAAAACTTGAACACAATGACCTTTTTAATTGTATGTAACTTTTTTTCCAAAGTTTATAAACCACACAAATAGAAGCATGTGGGTCATATTGCATTATTTCCTAATTATAACAATTTTAAGTATGAGAAGATTCGGATAGTTACATTAACCATGTATTTGCTGCGCAAATATTTTCCTCAATCTAAGCTGCCGTTAATTTCATTCTGTGTCTGAATGCCCAGCCCATGATAAATGGAAAGCAGTTTTAAATGTGGTGAAAGCATATTTTCATTTGCAGCTGGAAAAGAATGACAAAGGTGAAAGCATTTTTCTTTTTATCTTGTCATACTGTAGTTTATACAGCGTGCAAAAGTGCAATCTCAGGAACACACAGGAAGTCGGTCTTTCTAATCTCATTAAAGTATCCAAGAATTAATTCCAATTCCAGTTTAAATCGTCAAACCCTCCTGCTCCAGTCTCAGGAATGAAGTGAAACCAGTCAGGGAAGTTAAAAACACCGTGCGAGGCCAAGGTCAATTTGCATGTGAAAGCTTATGAGCAGCTCGCTCACGGTGCCTTAATTGCTCTGTTTACAATGAATAGCCTGCCATCCCTTCCTCCCAGGGCCTCAGGTTAAAGGGAACACCATCACCTTTGACTGTATGAAGGCGGCTGACTCCTTAACTCTCTTAAGCTCTTCAGCTGTGTTCTGCTTCTGAACCGAATAAATAGAGAATCAACCCATTGGTTATTTCACTGTTTTCACAAGTTAGCATTAAGCTATTGGGAAGGTATCTGCACACATGTTCTCTTAGGGGCGTCAGTAAGATAAATGTAGTTGCATGATAATTTAACGCATTCATTTTTACTTATTTTTCAGTTTTATGGAGCGCAAATTTGACCCGAATGTCCTAGAGTGCTTAACATGAGCACCAGTTACATTACACAATGACACATTTGTTTCATAAGCACGGGGAGATTTGGGGGCACATCCATCAAGCCTTTTTCCGTTGGCGGATGGAAAAAGGCCTTTTCAGATGCATGTAGCTTTTGTCAGTCGCAATTTAAGGAATTGCAATTTTTTGTGTTTACCTAAATTGCAAATGCATTTAGGGAATCGTAATTTGTGAGTCCCTATTTGCTGATGCATGTAGTCTTTCCTAAATGCTAACTGTGCATTTAGGAAACTCTAATTACCATCAACTTCAAGTTGATGGTAATTTCTGCATGCTTTGAAAAATGCACAACAACACATTTTTCAAAGTGCCATCTAGGTCACACATGCCCTTAGGGCATGTGTGCTTCACATGTGCACACTTATCTTTCGTTGGGGGTGCACTAGGGGGGCCTTAGGCCCCCGGGCACCCTTGGATTTCCATTTTCAATTTGCAATTACCAATTTTGTAATAGCAATTTCCGAATGCATTACCATTCATTCCCCTAGCCCTGCAGGCCTATAGGAATGAATAGAGTCACATTAGCTAATAACGATTTGCAATTTCTGAATCGCTATTAGCTAATGAAAAGGATTTGCACATTTAAAGCGATTTCTACATGCATAGGCATTTGTGATTTCCAAATAGTGTTTTCTTAAAAATCGCTATTTGGTAATCGCAAATGAAGAGTTTGATGCATGTGCCCCTAAGTGATTTGCCAAGAATCAAAGGATATTGAGCTGCTGGCGAGACTCAAACCGGATTCCCCAGTTTCAAAGTCAGCAGTTTTGGCTGTAACACTAATTCATCTCACCATTAGGTTATTCATTTTGTTGTATTAGCAGAATAAGATCAATAGGCGATATATTAAATGATTGATGCAGACGAGGAATATTTTTGAAACTTGTGCTGATTGTATATTGCATATAACAAGGCAAATGAAAGTTTGAAAACATCTACCCTTCACTGATATACCTGAGTGACCACGCCACATCTATTCCAGTGACATAAGCCTTTAGGGCACCCACACAGTAGAAGTTACTCTGTGAGTGCCCCAGTCACATACTAATCTCATCCTAAACCACTGCCCCACATATGCACCTTTCAGAAGCCTTACAAAGCCATAGTAATCCACAGGTTACAAAAATCAACTGACTCTTGTCTAAATCCGATCTCAGGAGACAAATGATCATACAGGCTCAGGTATTACAGAGTACAAATTACTGGCTCAGACATAACACAGAGCGACTCCCCTCTTATTACATACAGTAAGTGTTGTCTTTCATGGAAAGCAGCAATATTTCAGATTTACAAACTTCAAAAATCGAATTCTCGCACAGGCCGGCTATCTTTCAAATTATCCCTCGCATCAAAATGGGATTTCAGCCATGGCATATGTACTGCAACGAGTGAATGCCATAACCTGCTTTGAATGCCCCTTAAAGTATATGCTTCCCTTCTTTCAGATAAAAAATGAAATGAGAAAAAAACTTTCTATGTTACAAACTAAAATATTTACATACTTGATAGTAAAAACTCATCCATGTAAACTTAAAAATATGATATTTCTGTTTCTAGAGAAATAGATATATTCTGAATACGTTCTGTTAATTGAATTCCTTCTTGATACAAGGTGTACAGTTTTGTAAAATAAGGAAATAACATTTAGTGACATTAATTTCAGAAAGAAAATATGAGATACTGATTTCTCTCTCAGCATGCATCTCTAATCTGGTGCTATGCTCTTGGGCAATGACCTGTAGAGGGTCTCAACTGAGTAACAAGTTGGGCACTTGCAAAGCACCTGATAATGCTCTGATTAATCTTGTTCCCGGAGCAGTCGTTTCTTGGGTTGCTTTCACTATTTATGAGCCTCTATCCATCTATACTAGGCTTTTCTGCCCTTCACTTTCAGTAGTAAGCATAGATATAAATGTAATGACACTAGCAAAAATGACGAAATTCTGTATGTTGTACTGCACACATTTTTCATAGTACACAGCTTCTCATAGTTTTGCCTACATAAGACTGGTATTTGCGGAAAACGTCTTGCTGCAAGGCAGTCTAATATCTGAGGCTTCATAAGGGGTGACAGAAAGGGGGAAAGAAAGGTTTAGTCTGCATACGTTTCTTAGCAAATACAAACAAGTAGATCACATTGCTAAGGGAGGTGGTGTAAAGCAAGAAAAGGAGATGACCAAAGTCAGAACCTTGGTGGACACCAGCTGGTAGTTGAGGGGGGGGGGGAGTGAGATGATTTGATGGATTGCCAGTCCACAGAGACAGACCAGCAAAATAGGTGGGAGAACCAGTTCAATGTCGAGCCTATGATGCTAAGGGGCTTTAGAATGGTCAAGTAAGGTGGGTGGCTAATGGTGTCAAATGTGGCAGATAGTCCAGGACTATGATGGTACAGAGGACATTGCAGTAGGCTGGTTTTATGAAGTAGGCTATGTGAATGGGGGAAATTTCAGTGGAGTGGAGGGTTCAGAATCCCATCTGGATCACATGGAGCAGGTTGTAAGAATTGAAGGTGGTTGAAGATGAGACATTGGATTTTTTAGTAAAAGAAGGGCAGTAGAGAAATTGGATGGGGAGGCAGGGTTTGCCGTTTTTTTGTAAGGGGTCTCCAACATAGTTTTAAAGTATGAGGGGTAGATGCCAAATAGGAGAGAGTGAGGAATATGGCTGTCAGGATGTCAGACAGTCATACTCTAGAGGTTCGAGAAGGAAGTTTTATGTTTGTTTACAGGATTACAAGGTTAAAAACCTGACAAAGCGTTACTAGATTTGAGTATCGGAGAAAGGTCCAGTGGTTTGTAAAGGCACAGTCACAATGTGTGGAAAGAGGAAAAGTTAGTAGTAAGGCTAGGGTTTATCTGATGGTGATTTTTGATGAGAAACTGGTTGCAAAGTCTGGTGCGGAGAGTAAAGATGCAGACATAGCTGTTCTAGGAGGAGCAAGAAAATCGTTAAGTGTGTCTGTCTGTCTGTCTGATATTGGAAGGAGACAGACATAGCATTGTTAAGCAATCTAAATAGCTTGTCCAGGGTTTCTTAGTATGTATGTAGGTTTCCATTAGTCATGTTCATCTGCCATCTACAGAGGAGTGTGCTTTATGCTGCCTTGCCTTACTTTTTTTTTTTAACAAGGCCATGCTTATCAGGATTTTCATGGTTTTTAAATCTACAATGGATTTTGCATCTTGACTGCGCCAAATAAGGGTTGCAACGCTGACATAATATCTTAGCAAATTTGGGTCTGGCTAATGTATAAAAATTAATCTCTGTGATGAAGGTATGGTGATGATGCAGTCATTTTTTAAGTAAAAAAAATATTTTCACCCCTAAATGAGGGCCACCTGAGGACAATGAATGAAGGGCTTCTTTTGTTAAATGATAAGCCAATTATTTTTAGAATATAAGGTTTAGAAGACCTTCAAGCCCAGATCTGCACTTCATATTTGGTTTGTGCACAAAAATAGCTGTTTCCAAAAGTAGAACGTGATATTGCATACAGAAATAGACTTTCATAGCTAAAAATGTACCACTGTTCCTGTTCCCAGTGAGGTTTTTGATTAATCTTAAAAATGTAACCCAAAAATGTGGATGTTTAAAATTCTAATCCAGCCCTTTCTACGCAGAATAGTGTGTCTACACCCTTACAGTTTTTGTGAATTAGTGAACTGAGACACAGTTAAATGGACTGATTTGTCCAGATCCTTCGGTCACAGATTGCACATATGAACTAATTAATTAATTTCACAATCAGTTTACAATTAAAAGCCAGAGCCCTGTAGGTAGTGAAGGAAAAGTGCAAACACAAAGAGATGACATACGGAGTGCTGAAACTTTTCTAACACTCACCCCAAGTCACAAATCTGGGTTGAATCCATCATCGTTCTTTAGCTCACTTCGCCACCTCAGTTCAGACCCAGCAATATGCAAATCAGTCTTGACCCTGTGCCTCATGGGAACAGTCCAGCCCGAACTGCCAAGCCAGGTCTTCCCTGAACCGGAAACAAGCATCCTGGGACCGGTTTCGGGGTAACACCCCTCTTCAGCCAGGCTAGCTTGAGTCCAATGGCAAAGTGAGCAAGGGTCCCACGTCTGGGCATACCCTGCCAACTTAGGGTGAACAAAGCAAACACAAAGAGATGACAGACGGAGTGCTGAACGTTTTCAAACACTCACCCCCAGTCACAGATCTGGGTTGAATCCATCATTGTTCTTTAGCTCACTTCGCCACCTCAGTTCAGACCCAGCTATATGCAAATCAGTCTTGACCCTGTGCCTTATGGATCCAATTTGCCAGATGCATTAATGACAGATTGAGCACACTACCTTCAGCGCAGTGTCCTCTCCCCGGGAGTACCCTCACCGTAGAAGCAATACAATGGGTCCTCAGTGTGGTGATTTTACACTGGCAGCTGCCTTTTTGTTTTGGCATCATGCCAGGCAGTGCCCTCACTGTACACCTGTCACATTGCAATGACGTCACCTTGAGAGATTCCATTACTGCAGTGATGTTATAAATGGAGCTACCCTGGAGGATGTGATTTTATCCTTGGAACTTCCGTATCTGGTGAGATGTCACCTTGAACCTGCCTAAGTTAGCTACAATGATTTTGGGAGGTGCCCTTGCAGTAGTGACGTCACATCGAGAGCTTTAATAATTGTAATGAAGTTGCACTTGAGGTACTCTTGTTGCAGCGGAGTCACATTGGCAGCTGCCGTAGATGTAGCAAGTTTTCCATGGAGAGCTGCAGTGATTGTTGAAAGAAGCAAATGAATCAAACATTGGCAAAGCCATAAGTCCCGCCAACAAGAGAGCAATTGACATTGTCAATATTATTTAGTCAATCTGTATAGCAGTATGGGTTCTGTGACGTGTGGCTGTATGTAAAATAAGTACCATGACATGTCCAGGTTTGCCCGCATAGTAGCAGGGCTGGCAGGGGGCAGTACGGAGGAAGGGCAAAATGGAAATAGGCCCTCACCTTCTAGTCACAAGCCACATTATAGCACTTTTTTGTGTAATATCGGACGAGAATGCGTGTGGAGGTGACACAGGAGGGAGGGTGGTCCAGCTGGGTGCAACTTGTACAATAAAGGATGTGAGGGAGGGGCTGGGAGCGAGCACACAGACAAAAGTGGAGGGGGTTGGGGCAATGAACAACATGGGCAACATGGTGTCCATGGGTTAGTGATGTAAAAATTAGACAAAGTAGAATCGAATACTAATCTGTGCCTGAGAAGGAATGATTTAGCAAATTTGGCATTGTATTGACTTTATTGTGGTTGACCCCAGCACTGTAACTATGCAAAAATGGTTTCCAAAACACTCTTTTGAAAACGAAATTTTGTATTTTAGATGGACTCAAACATGTACATGTTTGTTCCTGCTGATGATAAAGCCCCTGCTCCACAGACATCTGAAGCTAAAACAGGACTGTTATCCATGTTGGGAAAATTTCACCCCTTTTCTAATGGCAAAAATATCAATTAACAAATGCTAGATGGGCGAACAAGTTGTGCAGTGTCCAAGTGCACTTTGCATGCATCCGTCACAGCTAACTTAAAATTGTTGAAGCAGCTTATGTTGCATTTTTGATGAAACCAGTCAAATCTGCTGAGACAATTATCAACCATATCAAACTAGAGCAACATCATGCAAGAGAGAGTGGTACGAGAAAAACATGGGGAAATAAAGTATTTACGAAAAGAAAATTCGGGTGTATGTATTTAGAAATGCTTTTGTGAGGCCCGCAGCCTGTGCCATCTCACAAACGTAAGCATTTTTAAGAATCATGTAATCAGCTTTAGTACCATGTGCTTCTGGGAGGAGCTGCTTTGACCACGCACTGAGTTTAAAATATGAGGGATTTAACAAAACCATGCTTTTCTAAGTGTAAAGTTTATATATGAGACAAAGATCTAAGACCACATACAAATAACCCGGGCAAACTTGACATTTAGAAGAGACAATGCGAGGGAAAGGGGGCTACTGGGATGAAGTCAGAACAGCACAAAATGAGAACACTAATTTATTGTATCAAAAACGGAATTACAGCAAAGGCAGTTAAATGATTCAGAAAGATAGGAAGGCTTTCCTCATGCAGATACGGGGGCAAAGGTTGAAAAAGGCCTGACCGGTGCCGGGAAAGTCAAGGTATTTGTCATGCAGCACTGATGTGAGCTCTTCACACCTCTTCCTCGGCTACGGGCATGACAATAGAGGCTGCATTGCTCTGCAGGTTCCCCACCCTGCACACCCATTAGGGGGAAGGGCTGCCGAGGAGTACCATCAATGGGAGGGCCAGGGACATCTTAAGGATTTGGGGGGCCCTGGGCCAAACATATTTTGGGGGCCCCTGATCAGGACACCTTTGAATTTATGATCTAATTTGAGCCCCTGTTTCCCACGCACTTTCCGCTTCCTCAGCTGCGCTAGCGATCCAGTTTGCATCATAGGCATTAGCCTATAAATTCCCGATGTAAATGGACATGTGCAGCTTACAGGTGTAGGATTCAGGGTTTCCAGCCCTGCTACTACGTTTTTAATACTTTTTAAATTGTATATGTGTGGATGAATTACTTGCTTTTTAATAATTTCTCCTACCTATGCGCCCTTGCACTTTACTTGATTATGCTTGCCAACACCTCCTTAGCTGCTCCGATTCGCATTTCGGTTTTCCTCCAGTCCTGGTCCGCTGCTGCTGATACGCCGATTGTGTGGAGGGCTGGGGCTACTATCGGGCTACTCACTTCCGCCCACGCAGTTTCCACTTCCTCAGCTGTGCTAGCGATCCAGTTTGTATCATAGGCATCAGCCTATATATTCCCGATGCAAACGGATGCGCGCAGCTGATAGCTGTAGGATTTAGTGTTTCCTGCCCTGCTACTAGGTTTTATTACTTTTTAAATTGTATATGTCTGGCTGAATTACTCTGTGCTTTTTAATAATTTCTCCTACCTATGCGCACTTGCACTTTACTTGATTCTGCTTGCCTACACCTCCTTAGCTGCTCCGATTCGCATTTCGGTTTTCCTCCAGTCCTGGTCCGCTGCTGCTGATACGTCGATTGTGTGGAGGGCTGGGGCTACTATCGGGCTACTCACTTCCGCCCACGCAGTTTCCACTTCCTCAGCTGTGCTAGCGATCCAGTTTGTATCATAGGCATCAGCCTATATATTCCCGATGCAAACGGATGCGCGCAGCTGATAGCTGTAGGATTTAGTGTTTCCTGCCCTGCTACTAGGTTTTTATTACTTTTTAAATTGTATATGTCTGGCTGAATTACTCTGTGCTTTTTAATAATTTCTCCTACCTATGCACACTTGCACTTTACTTGATTCTGCTTGCCTACACCTCCTTAGCTGCTTCGATTCGCATCTCGCTTTTCCTCCAGTCCTGGTCCGCTGCGGCTGATACGCCGATTGTGCGGAGGGCTGGGGCTACTATCGGGTTCCTCACTTATGCCTATGAAGTTTCCGCTTCCTCAGCTGCGTTGGCGATCCAGTTTGCATCATAGGCATTAGCCTATATATTCCCGATGCAAACGGACGTGCTAAGTGGACGTGCCCAGCGGGCGCGCCGCTGGCACCGAAGGTAAGCCTGTCTGTGCCCGGAGGCGTTCGGCGCCGGCCATGCTGCCCAGATCCCCTCCGGTGAGTTTCTTCCACTATATTGCAATAGGGAAAAACTGCTTAGCCTTAGGCGGCTACCATTATGTCACTGTACAGCCGCTGATCCAAGGTTGGAGGTAGACTTTCGATGCAATAAGTGCAACTGGACTCTCCTCCAGCCCAGGAAACTCACACCCAATATCCTCCCACGCAACAATAAGTGTAAAAACAATAAGAAAACAGAGGACTTAAAGGCCACCCTTTTAAATTGTCGCTCTATACAAAAGCATGAACCATACATTTATGGCCTACTTTTAGACTAACAGTCTGATCTTTTATTTCTCACAGAGACCTGGCTGTCTGAAGCCTCCAACCCTACTATCACCTCGGCCATCCCTACGGGTTATAACATTCTTAGGAGGGACCAATCGAATGGGAAGGAGGGAGGTGTTGACATAATTTACAATAAAAAACTAGACTGCTTAGGCTTCTGCTGTACCTTATCCCCCCATCATAGCATAGCTGGATTTCTGATTTACAGACCTCCCAGTGCTATTGGAAATGTTATTACTACGCTTAATATAGCCACCACCTCCCTGGCCTTAAAATACAACAACTGCCTCATTCTGGGATATTTCAATATACATATGGACAATGGAAAAGACCCTCAAACAATTTCCTTGTTGAAGGCGCTGCAGGCCTGCAACATGTTTCCATCTGTTTCTTTGGCCACCCATGAGAAGGGCCATACCCTAGACCAAATCGTTCACAACTTTGACATATCAGTAAGCCTACCTCTTCCCATTACCTGGTCTGACCACCTCCTATTAAAATTTGTCATTCCCAACTCTGCCACAGCCCTTTGAGCTAACACAGGGCAGAGGGCCTCTAATTACAGGACGTTCCATAAAATATTCATCCCGATGTTAGCAGACGCCCTCGGTCGTTCCTCACCAGAGCTGTCTGGCTGCCCCGACTCGGACACCCTCTCAATAGATTCATGGCTCTGAAGCAACATTGATGCAGTGGTACTGGTTGTTTGCTGCTCCTCAAAGAGGTCAGCCCCACCAGCTCCATGGTTTAACGATTCCCTTAGATCTCGCAACAGAAATTGTGGAACAATTGAACGGAAATGGCGTAAATCATATCTACCTGAGGACAGGAAGGTGTATAAAGACACCTTAAAAGCTCATTGCATTCTCATGAAGGCAGCCAAGAAAAACCTCTTTCAAACCAAGGTAGAAAATGCCCAAAATAAGAGTAAGGAAATCTTTAGCATAGTTAAATCCTTTACTGCCTTGAGAGCCGGCACAAAGGAAGGGCCATGCACTGAAGAATGGTCTAAGTAAATAGTTGAATTCTTCCACAAAAAGATCTCCATGATCCAACAAGCCTTCACTAACATCTCAAAGGAAGAACTGACCTTCTACCTTAGTTCTAATAGCAAATTTCACATCTTTACTAGCTTTCCCTGAGTTTCAGCTTGAAGAGTCACTGACCCCTCTCCAAAGCATTAAGTCTGGCTCTCCTACTGACCCATGTCCAGGGAATATCTTGAACCTATTAGCTCCCACCATAAACCCCACAGTAAACTAGCTCTTTAATGCTTCTCTCTCCTCAGGCAACATGCAGAAATTATGGAAGAATGCTAAGATTCTTCAACTGATAAAAAAGGCTAACGCCAAACCGACGGACCCTGCCAACTACAGGCCAATCTCCCTTCTTCCGACCCTCTCCAGAGTACTAGAGAAGCATGTAAACACGGCCCTCCAGAAACACATTGAAGATGGGAAGCTCCTTCATGAGTCCCAATACGGTTTTAGGGCTAACTACAGTATGGAGTTCGCTCTGCTGGAAGTGACTGAATTTCTCAAGGGTAAGCTGGACCAGGGAGGCAAGACTGTTCTGATACTGCTCGATACGTCGCCGGCCTTCGATATGGTCCCACATGAGAGGCTCCCGGAGAGACTTGCTAACATCGGTATGGGGGGGGGACTGCCTTTACAATGGATGTCATCCTTCTTGGCAAATAGATTTCAGGACATCTGGCTCCCCCCTTTCTCATCCCCAGTTCCGGCCATGAATGTAGGTGTCCCTCAGGGCTCCATTTTCAGTCCTACCCTTTTTAATATATATCTATCCCCCTTGCATTTCTGGTAGAGGAAGAGGGCGCCAAAATTGTTTCCTATGCTGATGACACTCAGCTGATTTTTACGTTGGAAAAAGGAACCAACTTTGACGGGGCAATGATTAGGTCTTGCCTCACAAAGGTTTTTAACTGGCTTAAGATCAATCAGCTGAAGTGCAATCCTGACAAAACTGAAGTTGGTTTCTTTGGTAATCCATAAACGCCTGACTGGAGCGCTTGGTGGCCAAAAGATCTGCCGCCCCCGCCCGCTGAAAAGGAGAAAGTCAAAAACTTAGGAATTGTCATAGACAAGACACTCTCCATGTGCTTTCAAATTCAAAATCTAAATGGCACTGGCTTTGGCATACTCTGGATGCTAAAAAAGCTCCTGCCACTGTTAACGCTTGAGAGCAGAAAGATCGTGGTGCAGACTCTGGTGACATCAAAGCTTGACTATGTCAACAGCTTGTACCTCTGTCTTCCCAAATCCCTTATACAGCGCCTACAAGTGGTACAATACGCGGCGGCCAGAGCCATCCGGAGACCTAAACCCAGATCTAGTATGACCCATATTCTTAAGTCTCTCCGCATAAAAGAACGGATCGGCTTCAAAGCGATGACCATCTTCTTTAAAGCTTTCCATGGCTTAGGAGCCGGTTACATAAATAAGCGTGTTAATCGCTACACAACAGCTAGACCCCTAAATTCTTCCAATGCCAACCTGGCCATCATGCCTAAAATATGCAGTGCCCGCATTGGAGGCAGATCCCACGGCTTTCTAGGCCCAAAATTGTGGAATAGCCTCCCTGAGTCTCTGAGACTAACCACAGACCTACTCTCTTTCATGAAAGAACTTAAAAACCTGGCTTTTTGATAACTGATGGGTCTTTTACGCATGTTTTCCTCCCACTGTCATGCGCCAGGACTCTCTAGTCTGAGTAGCTGCGCGCTTTATTAAATACACAATTTCATTTCATTAGGTCCCTGACAGTGCAAAGGAACACTCGTTCAAATTCTAAGCGCCTTATTTATGAGGCTTTACTTCACTTTTATGCCACTGGTGCGTCACTTTTTGTGACGCACCGGCAGCATAAAATATGTGCAATGTTATGCCCTATTTACAAAGTGACGCATCTAGGCAGATGCTTCACTTTGTAAACCCCTTCTCCGCATTATACCTGCGCCAGGCATAATGTATGCAGGGTGGGTGTTGCCCCGCAAAATGCCTCGTAGAAGTGGCGCATTGAAATCTATGAGAACTCAGTGCGCCACTTCTAGGACGCCATTGCGTCAATATCTTACACCTGCCACACAGCAGGCATAAGACTGATGCAGGCCCTTTCACATGGGGCTTGCCCCATGTGAAAGGACACATTGCTGGAGTTGCGTCTATTTTCAGACACACCCCAGCAATGCATCACTTTTGCGCATACAGATTCGTCAGAAATACTGACATATCTGTAACTCCTTGCGACATGATGCGTCATACAGTAAATATGACACATCCATCATGTCGCAACGAGTGCGCACTAAGAAGTGACGCATCCCTGTTTTCACACAGCGATGCATCACTTCTCATAAATAAGGCCCTGAATGTGTTTACATCTAATATTTAGGGATAGTTATGTGTGTTTTCATTATTGTAACACAGCAGCAGCTCACCAATATTACTGCAAATAATCTCTGTGACGCCCTCCCATTTCTTATATGTTAGGCCTTGTTTTGATCTAAAATAAACGTTTTTTATGTATATTGCATGAAACATAAACACAACAGGCACATGCATCATCATAGGGTTTTGCGATTCCTTAATAGCGATTATTAAGGAATCGCAATTAAGGAATAGCAAAACCCTATGCATGTAGGAATCGCTAAAGAAATAGCGATTCCCACAAATTCCTTAATTGCGACTAGCAAATTGCGAGTCGCAATTAAGGAATGTCTTCCCATTCATTCCTATGGGCCTCCAGGCCCATAGGAATGAATTAGAGATTGCGGGAGCAATTTGCGAGTACCAGTAGGTACTCGCAAATTGCTCCCGCAATTTCGATGGTGCAAGGGTGTCAAAATGACACCCTATTGCACCCATGTATGTTCACTCTGCACAAATGTTGCATACACACATGCTCTAAGGGCATGTGTGTGGGCAACATGAAACTTAGAAAAATGCAAATAAGTGCATTTTTCTAAGTTTTCGCAAATTACCATGAGGTCCAGCCTCATGGTAATTTGCTCACGCTAATAGCGAAATCGCTATTTTTTAAACTGTAATGCATTGCATTTAAGGAATCTCAATTAGGGATTCCTTAAATGCAATCGCTATTTAAGGAATCCCAATTTTGAGATTCCTTAAATAGCGATTTTTGATTTTGGGATGATGCATCCCAAATGCAAAAATACCGGGAGCAAAGGGTCAGATTCTGAGAATCTGCCCGTTTGCGACCGGTATTTTGCTTGATGCATGTGCCTCTGCAAAATTGCTGTACTAGCCTCTCACACATCAGGTACATAAGAAATAAATGAAAGGAAAACAGAATTTAAAACAAACTGTTTAGGAAATATTCAAGGTCATTAGGGCAAAACTCTGGAGAATGGAGCTGACTGTCAGGGGGCCCCCTGAAAGGCTGGGGCCCTGGGCCAGAGCCCACTTTGCCCCTGCATTAAAACGTCTCTGGGGAGGGCTCTTCTACGAGAAAAGGAGATCTGAATGTGTTCTCGGCTCTCTGAAAACAGGAATTTCCGCGCTTTGATGTCCTGGCTGGAAATTCAATCTGATAATGAACCAGCTACTAAACACCACTGTAGGGAAAGGATACATGCCTCGAGGAACGCAACATGCATCATTTCAAATCTGAAAATAGTTTTATGTATTCCTGCTTTACAGAGGAAGTGTTTTTAAAGGCACAGACTGAAATGTTTTTTATTTGCTCGTGTGCGTTTTCTTATTTGACCCTACAGGTAAAATATCAGACTTTGTTTACAACTTTTCCATTCTGTGGTGCATGCCTTCTCGACAGTAAGTTCTAGCAGGCCTCTTTGTCATTAATTCGGAATATTAGTACATAAACATTGAGCTCTCAAAGAGTAGTACATCTAATTCTACTTTTATCCTGTGCATTTGGCAACTTTATTATTTTAATCAGCATATATGAGAACGATAAGCCACAGAATGCAAAAAATAATAAAGACTGGTTGGGGTGTTCAATATTCATGGTAACCATTTAAAAAAAAAAAAACAATATAACATTCTTTGAACACAAGCGTAGAGCTATAATTTTGCATTGACTTAGGCAACAGAATGACTTAAATGGCAATGCTCATCAACAAACAATGTGGCCCAAGAAATTCAATACAATGATGTGCAGCTAAATATAGTGGTGGTATGGAAGGTGGTGGGGGGGGGCTGTAGAAAAAAATAGACAAAAAATAATTTAAAACTTACCTGCTGCTCGCGCCACCATCCTTTGCCTCTATGCAGCCTCTCCTCGTTGCAGGGGAAGCACCCGGGCTCCCTGGCTTCCTAAGACAATGACAACGCTGCAATGCAGCATTATGATTGGCTTAAGGGAACTTGGGGGAACCAATCGTAATGCTGCATTGCAGTGTTGTGATTGGTCTGAGCGCAGAGGTTTGGCACATAAACGGGGACAGGGAGCATGTACATGTTCCCCACCAAGCTGTGCAATACAGTCTCATGCGGAGCATGCAAAGTGTGCTCTCATGGGGAACATGCAAAGTGCGCATGAATGTATGGCCGGGCCAAGATGGCTGGTCAAACATTCATGCGCACTTTGAGTGGGCAAACCATTCCTCCCCTCGCCCCTGCTCTGGCTAGCCCTGCCCCTCCCTGCACCTAGGAATGGAAAAAGGAAATGATAATCACACATTTTGTTATTATCATTTTCTTTTTCTTCTGCACTGCCTTAAAGCATTGGGCCGACGCTCCTCCGCATTAGAGGAGGAGCCGCCCCTGGCTAACTACTTCTGCACTAGAAGACATGAAAACATGCTTTCTTCTGTGTTTAGTTGAACTTCTCTGGAAATTGGAATAGGTCCTAAATGTTCTGAAATTGTTTGGGATAAATGATAAAAGGCCCCCCAGATAGAGGATGCCTGCTTACCCTATAGACATTAGATAAACTTGATCTGTGAAATTAACATGGTCACACAGCTATTTAATTCACTCTCAGAGAAAGTATCACGCAGCTATTTAATTCACTCTCAGAGAAAGTATAGCAAATGCAGACCTGCTTTTAAAGAAATTGGTCCTTTGTCACTAGAATGGGCTCATCATTTATCCGTGATTTTCTCAATGGCGAGCTTGGTGTAACCAGTCTAGTATACTATACTCAGGGGCTCTAGAGTTACAGTATAGAGGAGGACCAAATTATACAGCAGGTTTGGCAACATTTTGTGGCAAGAAAAATCCCTTTTTGCAGCATTATGGGGCACATTTTGTAAGAGTATCACCTAATTGTTTTGCCATTTTTACATACTAACACTATCTGGGCAAAGGTTTCTCTTCATTAGTACCAATTTGACACCAAAATACAGCAATATGCAAAAACGGTTACCAGTCACCTTTTGCAAAGGACCTTCTACTTCGTGCTAACCTGTGTCACTGTGGTTTTATTAATTTTTGATCTGTTTAAGCTTGAAACATTGTTTTGGTAAAATCTGCAGATTATGCAGCCGCTGATGGATTATGTGATAAATGGGACAAATCCACAAATATGCAGAAAACGGCATGAGCCTCTGATGAGCTGCGTCAGAATTCAGAGTTCTGCAGGGGATGGGGGTCGCGCTGGGCACCAAGGGGGATCCGCAGATTCCCTTGCGTTGATAAAAAAAAAATGTTATATGGCAATTTATTGGCCTTTATGGGTATATCTGGGACCCCTCAAACACACTCAAGGGGCCAGGGTACCTCTACCCTGACCCCTTTATTCATTTTGCATAGAGTGTTTCATCCCCGGGGACCGTTTCTCGATACATAAAATGTCAGCCACAACTTTCCAGTCAGATGACGGCCAGCAAATCCTGATCCTCTGTGGGTGGATCCACAGAGGATACGCCCCCCTCTAGATATACAAATTTGGATTTTGGTTAATATCTCTAAAATTACTGCATGTATTTACACCAAACAAGCAAAACGAAATGCCCTGGACCAAGATCTATCTTTCATCCGAATTTGATGTAATTCCATTCAGCAGTTCAGGCTGTAGTTGTGCCTAAAGTCCCCATTGGAATTAACATGGGAAAAACGTGTTTTGGAACCCCCTATCTTTCTCAGCCCCCACTTGATGGATCACCCCAAATCTTTCAAGACACCAGCTGAAGTGACTGGCAACTTAGTTTTGAAAAGTTCACGAAGATTCATCAAACGGTGCCAAAGTTATCAACTAAACAAAAAACACTTTCCTAATTTTTCCTATGGTAACTAGGTCCTAACTATATGTGTATATATGTATACATATGTATATATATGTGTGTATATATATATATACATATATATAAACAAAAATCCAATAGTGTGTGTGCTCTCAGGAACAACAGGATCACAACTTGAAATTTTGGCAAAGCGTTTAATAATTATGAGTGTTATTAAACGCTTTGCCAAAATTTCAATTTGTGATCCTGTTGTTCCTGAGAGCACACACACTATTGGATTTTTGTTTGTATTGATTGCGAGTACGCTCTGCTGGCGAGTGTGCCAGTGTCCCAGTGGTTCCGGAAGGAGCTTTCTTTGGAGGAATATATACATATATATACATATATACACATATATACACACACACATATATATATATATATATATATATATGTGTGTGTGTTTTTTAGGGTTTAGGCGTGAGTAGGGGTAAAGGGTGGTAAGGGTGTTTTTAGGGTTTGGGGTGGGTAAGGGAATAGGATGGTAAGGTTACAGGAAAGGGGGTTTTGGGGTGTTCCCTCCTAAATAAAATATTTGATATTTTAATAATAAAGTCAATCAATCAATGGCAAAAGCCATAAAAGCAAGTACAGAAATATACAGTACGAAGAGAAGGACATAAAGTATAAAAACAAGTACAGAAATATACAGTACGAAGAGAAGGACATAAAGTATAAAAACACAATCAGAATAACACCAGCAACAGATAATAGAATCTTCATAATTAATATGCCAAACTGTTTAATGCCGCTGGTGGAACTAATATGAGGGGAGCATGCCCCAGAGGGGCCAAAAAACGACCCTAAGCGTAAGGTCCTGATGGAAGCGCCGTATGAGGACAAGGTGTTCTTTTTCATTGCCTATCCTTTCTATTTGATGTCATACCTTCAAGCAGTTCACTAAATCAAATGCACTTGTAAAGTCAATAAAGGCCAGATGTTGTGACCCTCCTCCGGCACTTACACATTTACCTGCTATAAGGTAAAGGTTTGAGCACTGATCAACAGTGCCACTACCTGGCCTAAAGCAATATATTGGATTTCTTTCATGATAGTTTTTTCAACAGCCCATCTCTCCATATGGAACAAAAGGACGCAGCCTGAATCGTAATGCTGGAGTCCAATAAGGAATTTGGCCTATAGCAGGATGGCAGAGATCTGTTTCTATTATTAAAAATAGGAACAACTATGACTGTACTTCAGGAGTCTAGAGTAGCACCTGACAAAGTAGATTTAAAAACATTAGTTTGCAAGGGTCCCACAGGTCTTTATTTGATTTAAAAATATCTGCGGTGACGCTGTCTGGGCCAGGTTCTTTTCCGGGAACATATTTCCCATTGGCTAGAATCACTCCGTGAGTGTCAATGCGAATCGGGAGACTTTGTGGGTTTTGGGGAATCAAGCAATAGTTCATCCTATATTGGTGGACTTATTTTCCGATTGAAAAAGTTTGTAAAAATTGGAGACCCAGAAATCACCAGGAATTAGGCATGCCACTTTTGGGGCCTCTAGCTCTGAAAAAGGCTGGTTTACCACATCCCAAAACTTCATATTATCCCTAGTCCTCGCCACCACTACGAGGTCTTACCATGCTTTCTTTTTTTATTTCAATTTTCCTTCCCTTTAAAGTTGATTTATATAACCTTCTTGCATCGTTAACTTCCTGTATTAAACAGAGGCAATATTTAAGAGCTGCCATCAACTGTTTATGGGCAGCTGAACAAGCCGCATTGACCCATCAGTGGGGGGAGAGACTCTGGGGGATCTGGTGTATTTTAAATTATCCGATATGGACCTGGAAATGTTCTTAAACATGTCTTATATGATGTCAGGCCCCATATCCTCGTTCAGGCAAGTAAAAAAAAGGCCAATTTTTCTGACCACAATATTTTGATTGAATACAATAGGGTCAATTTTATCACAGTGAAAACTTAATCTTTTACTTTTGGAATAGGCTATCCTATCCTTTTTTTTTTTTTAAACTATTGGGTGTAAAGTAATAATTCGGTGTGATAATAGGGGATTGTGATCACTTACACAATAACTAGCCACTATAAAATCTAATAGTAGATGGGAAAGCTTTGCTGATACCACGTTATAATCAGTATTACTCCCTAAGTGGTCACCCAAGAAGGTTGGGATGCGAGCCTTATTTTTGTGGAACATATCACTAGCAAAACTAAAGTATACTTCAAAATAAAAGTATTCAATGTTTCTCTATAAATTGTATACTTAAAATTAGTAACATAATTGTTATTTGAATCAGAGTTATCTCAAGTTACTATAACTCATGCCCTAAAGTAACTCTATCTTGCACCCTCGCCCTGCACGGTTTTGTTATCAATGTTGCAATTTCAGATGTCATTAGGGATGCAGTGACTGAAAATGTAATCAGTGATGCAATATGCGAGAGGAGAAGACATGCATAACGGTGTCATGAGTTATAGTTACTTTAGGGCACGAGTTACAGTTACTTAAGATAACTATAACTGGTAGATTACCGTATCCACTCTGTAGGTATAGTTAGGGTTATTAGAAAAAATAATTCCTTTGATTCTTTAACATTAATAACTTTGCACCCATTTGATAATACTCCACAACAATTTGCAGTCCTATTCCTCTTTCTACATTAGCAGAGTATGCAAAGTTTTGCAGCAATTCATCATTTGGTTGGAAAGAAAAAATGAGGGCCCTGAAACATGCTTGGGCACCAATGCATTTTCAATAGACTTTGTACTCATGCGCATCGCAAAGACGGCTGATAGGATTTGTATTAAAATAGGACAGATTACACGTTATTGTGCACAGATGATCCTTTTGGGTACTACAGGTATGTAGGGTAAGTATTTTTCAAATTGTAAGCTATTTTAAAGTATTGATATCTGTAGTTGTGGCATTTGTGCAAAATGTTGTGATATCGTGTAGAAGTATTGCAGTACATAATGATGTCAATTCATTATGTGATTGGCTAATGATTGCCTTCACAAAAGTTAAAGGCAGCTGTGATGTTTTTAGGTACACTTTGGCTGTGTTCTGTGTTATGCTTTCAGATATGGGTAAGTATTAGGATTGATATTTTCCCCCATCAATTACCATTTTATGAAAGTGTTAATAGGTAGAGAAAAATATTTCTAAGATTCTATATATTAATAAAAATGTACAGGGTACGGCAGTCCATAAAATAAATAAGGAAAAATATCTTAAGAAACATAAAATACACCATATTATACAAATATAATGTACTATAATGTATTTTCTATTTTAAAAATATTTAAATAATCGCAAAAAAGTCTACGCAGTACTGTGGTAATACCTTTGGTTAATACAGGCATTAGCCAATCACATACTGACTTCTCATCTGCATGTACTGTGGTATGCTGCAAACTTACAGTGGTATACCACAAACCTATCACGGTGTAGCGCAGTAAATATATAACACATTTTTCATAAAACGTATAACTTTAATACTACATACAATATTTACACATACTACCCAAAATTACCATATACACCTCACAAAATGTATTGCAGTCACATTACATCTACATCAGTTTTCACACTTTCACACTGTCTGTTTCAATTGCTGCACTCCACTCTGTCATTCCAATCTATGCTATGCCACTCTACGCCACTCCACTCTACGCCACTCCACTCCACTCCACTCTACTCTACACTAATTCACTGTATGCTATTAGGCTCTACGCTACTCCATTCTATCACACTCCAGTCTACACAACTCCACTGCAGGCCCCTCCACCCTACACTACTCCATTGTATTCTATTCCAGTGTACTCAATGCCACTCTACAACACTACACTCTACACTATTTTACTCAATGCCACTTCACTGTATTCCACTGCACTGTACACCACTGTACTATACACCATTGCAGTGCACGCCACTCCACGATACGATACGATAATCCACTGTATGCTATTACATTGTATACTGTACAGTGTACTTTGTACACTACTCCATTCTACTTCATTCTAATCTCCACTCTGTCACTACACTCTAAGCTACTACACTCTGTGCTAATCCTCTGTACCACACTCCACTCACCTTTACTCTATGCTTCTCCACTATATGCCACTCAACTTTGTCACTACACTGTATGCCGGTAAACCATACGGTATTCCACTGTACACTGCTCCACTGTACACTATTCCATTGTATGCCACTCCACTCTATGCCACTATTCTCTATGCCACTGCACTCTAAGCTATTCTACTGTACAACACTCCACTCCACAGTGTGCTATAGCACTATATGCCACTACAGTCTATCCCTATGCACTTTACCTCACTCCCCTCTACAACACTCCACTTTATGGTATTGCATTCTAAAACACTCCACTCTATGCCACTCATCTGTATGGCTGCGCCCAATGTAAGGAACCATAATCAAACCACCTCCCGCAGTTACAGTGTTGACGAACTCCACCTGCTCAACAATGGACTCTGCTACGAACACTGCTGCTGAGCTGCACCTCAGTCCTGAGTGGGTCCCTTTGCCTGCTGACATTGCCACTTCACCTGCCTCCACACACCCACTCCCACCACCCACACACAGACTGCACTCCTCACCAAGTCAGAACAAAACAAGGTAAAGTAAGTCCTAATTGGGGCGTGGATCGTGAGAAAAGGCATCATGGGTGGGAGAGTAGCCCATGCTCTTGATGGAAAAACAGAAGTGTAAATGTGTGAGTGTGACGTGGATGGTATATCGAGCTTCTGAAGTAGTGGCTCTATGGGCAAGAGCCCAAGACACCCCTGGGACCCAGGGGTGATGAAGGATAAGCACCAAAGGAGTACTGCCACATCCTCTGTTAGAGGAGGGCATCTGCTATTTTGGTGGTAACTCTGGGAGGTGACCCCATCTCTTGTAGCACACCAGAGGAAGTATCTCCATTTTCCAAGGCCTCAGAGGAGGAACTCTGTGGTCCCCAAAACATTTGTGGAATGTAGCTGCTGGCGTATGGGTTACCTGCCTGCCTCTGTGGACCTACTTGACCCCCAAGGCATGAAATTTACTCTAGAATCCCAAAAAAGAGGCCCTCTGTCTCTGGACTGTCAGTGTATAGAATGCAGAAAGCAGTGAGTGTCGACCTGTATGGGGTCAGGACTCGGTGTCCTATCTAGTATTGCATTCCAGTCCTTATAATGTGGCATTTGGGCCACTATGGAGCATGGAAAGCCTCCCACTGAGACAGCAGGCCAGCACTCAGATGGCCCTCTTGATGGAAACGTAGGATGTTAAGCTGTGTTGGGGACCAGGTCTTTTTACCAGGTAGTCACTCATATTGCAGCTATCCGAACACTGTTGAGGCAAGAACGGTCCTCTGAAACTTCTGCTCTGTGTTCCAGAGTACGGACCATGTCCTAAGCCCTGTAACTGAGTATGAAGGTCAAATGTAGGTGGCTGTAGATCAGCCAATGTTCTCTCTGAGTGGGTGATGTGTTCTGCGAGGCATCTGTGATTTTTCCACAGGAGTTTCACATTGGTTGCCACAGAATCTACCTTTACTTCCAGGGAGATGCTGGAAATATCTATGGAGTTTAGTATAGTGTCTAGTTTGTCTCATTCGGTGGCTGCCAGGCTGGTGGAGGGGTCTGTCTAGGCAGTGACTAGCCCCAGTCTTTACTGCTTTGGTGCATCATATAATTTAGGCAGGTGGTGGAGACAGGGAAGGAGGGGAGGTTGTGGGGGTGAGTGGACCCACTTGCAACCACCAGCATGGTAGCCCCACAGCGGAAAAGTCACAGGACTTCCCTGTTACGTAGTTGTGTTATGTAGGGACAGCCACACCGTGAAGGTCACGGCTGAACCCCTAGGTTCAAGGTCTGGAGAATGCCCCCTGTTAAGTCTCTCAGCACCCACCTGCTCGGTACCAATAAAACCAGGCCCAGCCACCAGAGTTCCACACCATAATCACACCTCTCTGTGCTCTCCATGCCAATAATAGGTCATAGGATGCTTATTTCCAGTCCAGGGAGGACCTGGCCTGGCAGTTCGGGTTGGACTGTTCCCATTGGGCGCAGGGTCAAGACTGATTTGCATATGTCTGGGTTCAAACTGGAATGGCATGGGGAGTAAAAAAATGATGGATTTAGGCCTAGATCTCTGTACTGGGGAGAATGTATGACATTGTTCTGCATTCTGTCCATCAATTGTTCTTTTTGCATTTTGCCGCTAGGTCGTAGCCTGTCTCTCTGGACTGAAGCTCTGCTGACTCCCTACTGTGAGCAATTGGTTTCCTCCAGGAAGCACTCCGCAGGTCACTTCATCCAGTCAATAGTGACATTACCAGGACGAGGTGTCCCCGCTTTTGCCCCCGCCCATGAAGCCCAGCGGCCTGGTCAAGACAAAGCAGGACCCAGAAACAGGTGGTGTGCCCCCCCCCCAGTTCCTCCAGCACTGGGCCACAGACCTGGGGTTGAAATTGCCATTGCTTTGACAGATAATACCCTGATTAAAAGAGCTTTAAGCAGGGAGACTTGCTTCAGGTGTTCTCCATGTTGGTCGCTCAGGCTACGCCCAATGACATGAGCATCACTGTAATCAAATGCAATCTTTTCGGGGACTTTAACTTCACTTTATCAACATACTATCCGTGCGGATATTTGATCATGATTTCCTTCACATACTGTCTCTGAGGGAACGTGAACATTCCTATCATTACACACAAACCTGTTTGGACCGGAGTATCATCATCTTCACACTTTAAGCATTGCTTTTACACACTATTTTAGTGGGGACCAGAACACAATCATCTTCACTCACTATCTCTGTGGGGACTTGAACATCATTATAATAATCATTATAATCTGTCGCTGCTTGAGCCTTCCTTTAATTACACACAACCTCTCTTTGTACTTGATCGACATTAGTTTAACACTCCTGGGGATGTAATCTTTGTCTTTACACACTATTTCATTGTAGACTTGAATACACTAATCTTCCCACACTATGTCTGTAGGGACCTGAACATCGCAATGATAACACACTATCTCTTTGGGGACTTGAACATCATTATAATAACACTATGTTTGTGGGGCCATGAATATCACTATAATAATACACTATCTCTGTGGGGACATGCACATCACTATAACATACCATCCCTGAAGGAACTTGAACATTCCTAAAATTATAAAGAGAACGAGCTCAAAGCTAAGCTTTAGTTAACTCAGTCATCAGAGAAAGTCCCCCTTGCAGGGAACCCATTTGGTTTACAGAAGAACCCTCACCCACCAAACTAGGTGGTGGCATGCTTAATCTTAGGGTTCCCACCCAGGGGGCAGAGTGCCTCCTAGGTGTGCTTCGACACTGATTACAGTAGAGCTGTTTTTTGTTGTTTTGCATTTTTAGTGAGTAGTGAATACTGTGAGAGTGAAAAATGTTAGAGTTAAAACTACTTCCAGGGTACCCTAATTCTTTATTATGTGGTCCCTGGGGTAGGGTTAAAAACAGGTTATTTGGACGTTCATGAGAGAGTTGATTTTGCATGTCTCTAAAAGTATGTGAAGTATGTGAAGAAATAATAATCCAAGTGAAGTGGTCTACGTGTTTCAGTCAAAGTGTGACCAATTGATTGGTAATCTGGACTTGGAACTAAATAAAACATGTCACCTCAAAAAACACAATAATGGTAATTCCAGCAACGTCATCTATATGATAACATGTCCCTGTGTGTTACATTACATAGGAATGGCAAGCAGGAAGGTCAAGACAAGAATTGTGAACATCAGATTAATGTCAGAAGTAAAAGTAATACTACCAAAATGACGGACCATTTCCTAAGAGCCTGTCACACGACCAACGATCTGAAATGGGTGATAATAGAACAACTAGAAACACATCAAGGTGACTGTCAGAGTTCCCTCTTGGAAAAGGAACAAAGATGGATTTACCGCCTTTCCACTCATAGACATGGCTTAAACGATAACATACCCTGAAATTCCCTAATGCTTAGGAAAGAGGATTGTATGCCATTCTTTCACAGTTATGCCCTGCACGTAGTCACACAGAAGAGTCTCAGAAGCAAATAGGCTAGACCTTTTAAAAAACCTAGATCTTTCATACTGAGAAGGTACACTCCATACAGAAAGAGAATAAGCCTTTCCCTAGATATGGAAAGCATACTGTAGCATAGATGTGTATGCTAATTTGGTATCCCTTTTTAATCATCAACACCTGAATGCCCAGTGCACCTCTTTATTTTAATCTTAAAATCTGCATTTACATCCCAAACCACTTTGGTTCTAATGACCCAAATATGCATTAAATGCCTCCATATGGTTCGTGCTTTCCCATTCTCTGTGAGAGGAGAGGATTAACTCTCCAGAGGGGCCCGCCCTAACCAATCAAAATGCGGCGTCCCAGCATCAACATAGGCAGGATGTCTCAGTTCTTAAACCTCCCGTGAATGGGGATACGGCTTGGCCGTGTTCCCAGAAGAGACGTATGAGTAGGTACCTCAACAGGTGGCCGAACGTGACTCAGTGAGTAACTAAATAAGAATACTGCTCGCTCGAAAAGCCACTCAATGGGTACCTCTTGTGATGATACCTTTTCCTTCTTTTATTTTTACCCCTATTACCATGCACAGAGTTTGTGGACTTGAACATCATTAGTTTCATACTTTCTGTAAAGAGATTTAAGCTTTGACTTTACACACTATTTCAGCGGGGACTTAAATATGATCATCTTCACACACTTTCTCTGTGGAGACATGAACATCACTGTTGGACTTGGCCCTTTTGGCAGGTTCACCCCTAAACGTTTTGCCTTAAGCTCTGAGATGGTGGTAGTGATTTTAGGCCTCTGGGCACTTTAGCACTGTGGCCCAGTGTAAAGTTTGTGCGCTCTCTGAGTGCGTGTGGTGAGATTGGCCTGCCCTCAGAGGCGCAACTAGAGCCAAATTTCGGGGGGGGCTGAGCAAAAATTTCGGGGGGGGGCTGAGCAAAAATTTCGGGGGGGGCTGAACTTTAAGCAATAGGCAGAGTGGAGCTGCAGGGGCACTTAGAAGGGGTGAGCAATAGGCAGAGTGGAGCTGCAGGGGCGCTTAGAAGGGGTGAAACAACAGCAAGGCCTCATTAACATGCAAATGGTCTTTAAAAGACCTGTGAAGTGCTCGGGTGCGGCTGCTTTTTTTGCCCGGGAAGGTGTCTCATCCCGGGCTGCCACACACGACGGGGGGGGCTGAAGCCCTGTGAGTCCAATGGGTGTTGCGCGCCTGCCTGCCCTCCCATAGGAATGCATGGGGGATATGTATGTCCATGGTAATTCCTGGTATGAGAGGAGTTCAGGGGCGAGTTTAGTATGCATGAACTTGTGAGAATAAATGCTGCACAATGGTCTGCGCAGATTTATGGTGACTGGTGGAGAAATGCCACTTTTAGAAGTTGGCATTTCTGTGTACTGTGTGTCTGCCTGCCTGATGTGAATTGCATGTCTGGCTTGTGATTGACAGGAGCTGAGAGGTGTGGGTGGCTCCAGGAGACAGGGGGAGTCTGCCCAGTGGTAAATAGAGAGATCTGCATGCAGATGGGAGGGAGGAGTTGTACCTGGGACCTGAACAGGGCTGTGCCTTCCTTCCACAAAGCTGGCTCCCCCCTGTGATGCGTCTAATCCCTGAGCCCCCACCTGACAAAGGAGAAAGGAGCTGAGCAAAACAAAGTGCTCCAAAGCTTCCCTAAACCAGTTCTGACTGGTATCCCCCAAGCCCTGCACTTTTACACAAAGGAAATACTAGTATAAATATAGGGGCTGTAACCCCATGAAAATTTTCCTGTTCTGTTCCTGATCCTGACGGAGGGGGCGCTTGCTGCTGCGGGGGCCCAGGAGGGACCGCCATGGGGGCTGCCTCCCTGCTATAGGGCCCTGTGTCCTGGCCCCTGGGCCCAGCTCTGCCCCTGAAACCCTTCCTTGGGCTTTGGCCCTAAGCGCCTTGAGAGCACTTTACTTTTATTTCCTAAAAGCGCTTTTCATAGCTCTGTGCACCCTGCAGCTGAGGAGGAGCTATCCCTTTTAGAGGAAATCCCTGGCGTAGGGATTCCCCCGCATTGTTGGGTTCTTGCAGGGGCCCACCCCGCTGTTGATGCTGTGATTATCGTTATCCTGGCAGGTGCCCACCTCGCCTCTTTTTTCTACGATCGCATGTGCCCACCCCACTTATTTTTTTTATATGCAAATGGCGGGTGCCCACCCCGCGTTTCTCTTTGATGGCGGGTGCTCATCCCGCGTTCTACTCTTAATAGATCACCGCCGCGGCCCTGGGCCGCAAACTAAAAGCAGGCACGTCCGCCTGACTGTGGGCGGGGCTCCACAGACGGAAGCAGGAAGACATCTGGAGCCCGCCGACGAAAAAGCCCCGGTCCTGAGAGAGCGGACCGGGCAAAGCAAGGAGAAGTCCTGGGCCCTAGGAGAGGACCGAGGTGAAGCACAGTAATATACCGGGTGAAGGGAACAGGCAGCACTGCACTGCGGCGAGGCGGGGCTCCCATGTAGTGAGGAGACCCCCGTGTGCAGTTTGAAAGCCGGCCAGAAGTCCTCCCAAGAGTCCCGGCGAGACAGAGGAGCCTGCAGCCAGAGGCCCGGTGAGTGGGGCCGATTGGGGAGGCAGACTTTGTTAAAATTAGGAGTCCCCCGGGGGGGGGGGGACTTCCTGCGCACATCGTGGTGCCTATCTACTGAGCGGCCCCGCCTGACATTGGGCTGCTCCAACGATCGAGCACAGCTGTTCCAAGAGCCCGGGTGAGAGGGGCTCAGTGTTGCACCCTGTTGGTGCATGTCGAGGGAGAGCCGTTTACAGGCTTCCATGCTGCAATATTAGGCGGATTTTAGGCGGATGAGAGATCAGTCGGGCCGAGCTGCACTATAGCGCGGCCATCTTGCCTGGCACCCTCTAGCGCCCCCCTGCTGACGAAATCTCATTAATGAGGGAATTTTCGCTACAAGGAATGGACTTTACTGTGGAACACTGACCTGGGGAGACCATGCCAATAATTATGGTCTCTCAGGAATATTCCATCTTAGTGAAGGGAACGTCCAGGAGTTTAGGTAACTCTCTCCACTCTCAACTGGGAGGGGCACGTGTTAGACCTGAAAGCCTTAGGGCGGTCTTCCCCCAAGGGTTTTGCCTGCTTACCTCCAATTTTGCTGAATTGGTTTTTGTTGGACTTAGGACTCTGTGCTCTTTACCACTGCTAACCAGTGCAAAAGGGCTTGTGCACACGGCCCTAAACATAGTTTATTTGATATATACCTAATTGGCATATTTGATATACTTGTAAATTCCTGGTAAAGTGGAATACCAAATACACAGGGCCTGTAAATTAAATGCTACCATTGGGCTTGCAGCACTGATTGTGCCACCCACCTAGTAGCCCTTTAAACCTAATCCCAGGCCTGTTATTGCAGCCTGCAGGCAGTGTTACACAGCCATGTTGGCTTGGCATTTAAAACCCCTTGCCAAGCCTTACTCACCCCATTTATTACATATGTTACCACTAAGGTAGGCCAAGGGTAGCCTATAGGGCAGGGTGCTATGTAATTAAAAGGTAGGAGATATGATTTTAAGTTTTATATGTCCTGGTTGTGAAAAACCTCCAAACTCATTTTTAACTACTGTGAGGCCTACCTCTCTCATAGGATAACATTGAGGATTCCTTATTACATTGAATAAGCTATAATTCCTAATAGGGAGAAGGTTGATTTGTCAATCAATCATGGATTTGTAGAGCACGCTAATCACCTGTGAGGGTTCCAAGCATTAGATCCAGTCTGCTTGGGATTTCAGTTGAAGAGCGAGGTCTGGAATCCCCTACTGAATTCCTGGAGGGAGGGAGTGATATGTACTCAGGTAAATGGGGAGTCTGTTCTAGGATTTTGTGGTGAGGTAGGAGAAGGAACGACTTCCACTGTTGCTGCGGCTGATGCAGGGGTGTGGTGGCAGAGAGAAAGGCAGAGTACAGTGGTCTTGAGGGATGGTTGAAGCTCAGGTGGTGTTTGATGTATTCTGGTCCTTGATTGTAAAGGGCTTTGTTGGTGTACGTCAGGATCTTGAATTGGCATCTCTTGTGCACAGGGAGCCAGTAGAGTTTCTTCAGGTGGGGGTGATGTGAGTCTGTCTGGGGAGGTCGAGGATGAGTCTGGCTGCCGAGTTCTGGATGGTATAAAGTCTCTTAAGGAGGTGTGATGTGATTCCTGCATAAAGAGTGTTGCCATAGTCCAGGCGACTGGTGATGAGGACTTGAGTGATGGTACATCTGGTGGGTACAGGGAGCCATTCGGAGATCTTACAAAGCAGGTGGAGGTGAGGAAGTAGGCAGAGGAGACTGTGTTTATATGGCTCTGTTTAGTACTGATGGAATGGTAATGATAAATCCTCTTTAAAGTTGGATTTATTGTTAGTATTTTAAAAATGCCACTTTTAGAGAGGCATTTTTCTGGTCTTAGCCATTTGGTGTCTGCTGCCTGTCTCTGATCAGAGTATGGGTTGCATGACTGCTGGGCTTTGTGTACTCCATCTAGAGACCTACACACAAAGGAAGCTTAGATATGACTGAATGGGTCTTCCTGGGAGGATGGAAGGGAGGAGCTGGGCACAGCCTCACACTTACACCTGAATAGGCTGTGTCCTGTCCACACACAAAGGGCTGCATATCCTCATACTGAGCCAGAAGCCATGGCAGGAAGGGAAGACCTCTGTGCACTTCAAAGACCCTTCTTTGAAGTCTACCCCACTTCAAAGGCACAACTGGGTATAAGTACTGGACCTCCGACACCACCAACTCATTACACTTCTGGACCTGTAACCACTCTGTTAAGAAGATGAACTGGTGTGCTGAAGGACTGCTACTCTGCTGGGCTGCTACTCTGAAAGAACTTCTGCCTTGCTGTGTGCCCTGCTACTCTCTGTTGCCTAGGTGCTAAAGATCGGACCAACACAACTTCAATCCAGAGTGACTCCAAGGGGTAGCTGACTAGCCTCCTCAACTGAACATTCAGGGACATAAAAGAATTCCAACTATCCTGCTCCAATTAAATCATTGGAAGTGGGCATGAGGGATTGCTCCAGGGCAACCGAAGCATCGCCACTGTTGCGGGAACATGACCAGTGCATTGCACTCGGAACCAGCGCTTCGCTGTCAGATCCACTGCATTGCTGCCACTGCATAGAAAGGATCGTAGCAGCGTGGAGAAACCCAGTGCATCGCCTATGGAACATCACACTTCCGAAACGGTGCATTGCTTACAGAACTGATGCATCGCCACTGTTGGGTGGAGAAAATTGATGCATCACCTCGACTGCAGGATCAACACAGATGCATTGCTTGGCTGCACCCCTCATCTTCGTTGTCGCAACTGGGATCAAAGTACTTTTGTTCAGTGGGCCTCAGGGGGTCCCTGTATCCGGCCTATGCTCCATCGCGGTCAGCCTGAACTTTTGACTTTGTCCGGTGCGACTAGATATGCCAAAATAGGTGCTTATTACTTCTAAGCGATATTTTGCAGTTCATTATTTTAAAATTCATATCTCATGTTCTATTTATTGAATTTTTGTCATTTTGGTCTTGTTTTATTATTTTGTGGTGTTTACACTATGTTACTGTTTGAAGTGTTGCACAAATGGTTTACACATTGCCTCTTAAGTTACGCCTGACCGTTCTCTGCTAAGCTACCAGACGATGAGCAAAGACTACTTTAAAGGTACGTTGATGGCTTACCCTGACTAGGACAGTGGCGTAACACAGGTGCCCGCAGCCCCGGTGGTGCGGTGGGCCTCGAGCTGCAGGGGCGCCCTGAGCTGCAGGGAACCCCCTCAGCATAGTGCTCTGGCCTGGGAGCGCTGGAGTAAATCCGGAGCGGGGCCCCTCCATGTACCTTGCAGGGGGGGCCCCCTCAAGTTTCATTACGTACGTGGACTAGGATTGATTGTTGCTTGACCCCAGTCAACCAGGAACCCAATTTCTAACAAACACACATAAATATATATAACAAGTATTGGTATAGCCAATAGGTCTCGCCTTTGGGACCTTATAAGTGTTTAGCCATGCAACAGCAGAGGGGTAGAAGGGTGCAAGGCAGAGCATGAGGAGCGTCTAGCAGCACCGGGCATGTCAGCATTATTTACGGACCCCTATACAAACAACTATGATGGGTCCCAAGTCACAAGTGCCTGTTCCGAAGTTTTAAAATAAAGTGTTCTGGGAAAGAAAAAACACAGTAGCTCCAGTCTCCACCACCAACTAATGATTTGAAATGCATCAGCTGAGATGAAAAAACACAAAATGCTAGCTTCGAAACCTATGCATAGATTTTATAGCACAAGCACCGCTGCTGTCAAAGCGCAGGGTCTGAGGAAAAGAGTCCCTTTGGCAGTCCTAAGCATTAGTGCTTGCAGTGGGATGAGAATGGTAAGGGTTATCTTTAAAAGGGGCATGGTTAATTAAGCTTTATCTCAAAATCCTTTACAAGAGACGTGGTCTTAGATGAACAAAACAAATCAAATAAAAATTGGAAATATCTATGTACGTGAGTGTAACAGAGCACCAACAGAAGTGTCAAAGGAACTTCAAAAATGTCACAAAGTACCAATTATCAGAGTTCCCTAGCTCAGAATCCTCTCCTAACTTGATAGGTCTGGTCTAGAAAAATTCAAAGCAGCTCATATTGCAGTGGGCTGGATTTTTCCTCTTCTCAGGATGAGGTCAGCTGCCTATGAAAAGAGAGCTCGGTGAAAGACTACACCACAGCCGGCCCAACTGGGACTTATAGTCTTTCCAATGTCCTCCATTTTGTGAATGAAATTCCTCCAAGCTCATTCAAAGAAAAAGAAAAAAAGCTCCCTGCGCAGATTCGCAGGGCCGAAAGCTCCATGCAAGGGCATGAAATGTAATCTCGGTCCCTGCCAGGCAATGCAGCCCTGGTTACACTGCCTGAAGGTCACCAACCCAGTGGAGAAGTCAGATAAGCTTGGTGAACTTCCAAGGCAGACGAGTCCAAAACTGTGAGTGCGGAGCACGCGAGAGTTCTCGAGCCCACAGAGAGGGGGGTGGCGTTAGCTGTTTATAGCGCAGGTGGAAATGCAACGAGGTACAGTCGAGTTATTGGGATCTGCGCACAAGCTGTAGATACTGCCTGTTCTCACTTTAAATTAAAAAGAAAAAGGCCGGTAAAATGTCATCAGGTAAATGTCAACTACGGAATACATAATAGAATATTTCCAATGGTGCATTAAAAAAAACACGTTTTGCCTCATTTCATATTAATTGTATATTTTATTATTATATAAACTGAAGCAGTTTGTGCTTTGCCCAGGAGTGAATATCATTTGCTAAATTCCTGTTACACAAGCAGAAAAACCAGGAAACAAATGCACACACACAAACAGTATATTTAATTAGTGATATTTTAAAAGATAGCCGTGACCTGATTTCCTGCACTTACTACACCGATGCATAACATGCTAGGTTGGGTCAAAACGGTCTTGGACTTTTTCACCGTTATAGGTGTGGAATTAAAAAACAAAGCATGCAATGGTGGAGTCAAAGAAAAAAACCCAGGGCTAAGCAAAAGTGTCGAAAGAAACCACTGATTTGAAGGCATGAATAGGAGGCATTGCAGCAGAAGTACCTTCTTTCTTTAAAAAATAAAACCTATTATATATATAGGAAAAAAAACACAAATTCAATATGGGACTGGCGTAGGGTGCCCGGGAGCGATGCGCCTAATGAGCCATGACGAGAGGAAAGCCTGATGGTGCCTGTGCGCGTAACTGTGCACGTAACTGCATGCTCTAGGCCACACAAAAAGCGTGTGGTGAGCTTTTTGAAGCCCACTTACTAAAAGTCTCGCCAGGGCAGCGCATGCGCTGGCTCAGGCGAGATCTAAAAACAAGGTTAAAGAGACATTAGGAATTGTAATTATATCTTACTTTACATTAAAAAACGAAAACCTTAGAAATTCACTGAATAAACCAAAGGCTAAAGCTACATTATACTTAGTTGAAAAAGACAGTTAACATGCCATTTTAAACTAAAAAAACACTGTTATTCACCAGTTATAGTTACCTCAAGTAAATATAAGTTGAGCTGAGTGGAAACACCAGGATTCAAACTGTGAGTGGGAGGTCAAACACTGATCCTTCAAGTGAATACATGAGTGTACAGATCCATCAGACTAATATAATCTGTTCGGTATCTTCAACATAGCATCATTGCACACATTATTGTGGAGACTTGAATTTGACTATGGTCACACACTATCAGGGTGGGGACCGTGACATCCCTATAATCACACACCATCTCTCTGGGGACTTGAGCATCCCTATAATAGCACACTATCTCTGTGGAGACCTGGCATCTCTATAATCACACACTATCTCAGTGGAGACCTGAGCATGTCTATAATCACAAACTATCACTGTGGAAACCTGGCCATCAATATAATCACATACTATTTCTGTGGGGACATGGCATTCCTATAATCACACACTATCTGTGTGGGGACCTGGGCATCCCTATAATACCATAATAACACACTATATCTGCCTGTGGAGACCAGGCATCTCTATAATCACACACTATCTCTGTGGAAACCTGAACATCAGTATAATCACACACTATCTCTGTCGAAACCTGGCCATCCCTATAATCACACACTATCTCAGTGGGGACCTGGGTATCCCTATTATCACACACAATATCTGTGGGTACTTGAACATTACTATAAACAATCACATCTCTGTGGGGACTGGCATACTTATTATCACATACTATCTCTGTGGAAACCTGGCCATCAACATAATCACACACTATCTCTGTGGGGACCTGGGCATCCCTATAATCACACACCATCTCTGTGGGGACCTGGGCATCCCTATAATCACACACCATCTCTGTGGGGACCTTGACATCCCTATAATCACACGCTATCTCTGTGGGGACCTGGGCATACCTATAATCACACATTATCTCTGTGGGGACCTGGGCATAATTATAATCGCACATTATCTCTGTGGGGACCTGACCATCACAATAATCACACACTTTCTTTGTTTGGACCTGGCCATCAATATAAACAATCACGTGCTATCTATGCAGTAGGACACTGCACCTGCCTTCTCTATGGGCAACCTGGTAACACCATTCTCACACACCATCTCAGTGAGGACCTAGACATCCTCAAAATCACACACTATCTCTGTGGGGATCTGGACATCAATATAATTAATCACACACTATCTTCTTGAGGAATTCATCATGGCTATCATCACACACTATCTCACTGGTGACCTTGCCATGTGTATAATAACACAGTGTCTGTGTTGGGACCTGGGCATCAATGTAATTACACTACTGCTTTGTGGGAATTTGAACATTATTATCATCACACACTATCTCTGCAGGGACATGTGTGTCTCTCATATAATTTTTCCATAGAGAGACTTGTACTTGACAGTTGTCACACACTTTCGCTGCAGGTCTACAGTCACTATTGTGGGGATGTGGGCAACCCTATTATCACACATTATCTCTATGGGGGCCTAGGTTTCACCATAATAATACAACACAACAATCCCTGCAGGACTTGAGCAAGACTATAATCTGTGCACGCAACTGGGTTTGACTATAATAACCTACTATCACTGCAGGGACCTGAGCATTACTATTATAACATTCTCTATGTGGGGACTTGAACATAACTATGATCACTCACTATCTCTGTGGGGTTTTGAACATACCTATAATCACACAATATATTTGAGGGACCTTCAACATGAATATAACCACACACTATCTCAATATGGTCTTCAAGGTGAGTATAATTAAACACTTTATTTGTGGAGACCTGAGCATTAATGTAATGACACACTATTTCTACATGAACATCAGTATGACTACTATCGTATCCTATCTCTACAAGGACTTGAATATGACTATTATAACATTTTCTATGTGGGGACTTGAATATAATTATGACACACTCTCTCTGCACGAACCTGACAATCTCACACTATCTCTGGGGGAACTTGAACATGCCAATAATCACGCATTATCTCTGGGGGGAACTTCAGCATGACAATCACACACTATCTCTGAGGGGACTTGAACATGACAATCACACACTATCTCTGCGGGGACTTCAGCATGACAATCACACACTTTCCTCTAAGGGGACTTGAACATGACAATAATCACACACTATCTTTGCGGGGACTAGAACATGCCAATAATCACACACTATCTTTGTGGGGACTTGAACACACCAATAATCACACACTATCTTTACGGGGACTTGAATACACCAATAATCAGACACTATCTTTGTGGGGACTTGAACATGCCAATATTCACACACTATCTCTATGGGGACCTGGGCACTTCTTGAATAACACTCTATATTTGCATGAATTGCAGCATGACTGTCATAGTACACTATCTGTAGAGGGACCTGAACCTGACTATAATCAAACATGATTATAATCGGACACTGTTTTGGAGGATTTCAACATGTCTATAATCACACACTATCTGTGTGAGAACTTGGCATCCCTATAATGACAAACTATCTCATGTGACTAAAACGTAACTAGCATCAAATACCACCTCATTGGGGACTTAAGCATTAGTAAAACCACACATAATCTAGGCAGGACTTGAACATAAATATAAACACACACGATGCCTATAGGAACTTGGGAGTGACTACATTGAAACACAATTTTAAAAAAATCACGCCCTATCTCTGCAGTGGCTTAAAATGATTATCATCAATTACTCTCTCTGTCCGCTGTAGAACATTACTATAATAACATACAAAATCTTTGGGGCTTATCATCGCATAACATGCAAAGAAAATGATGCCTAGTGGAGAGGTTGATGAAAATGAACTAGGTAATCTCAACTTGACTTTCCTATCCGACCACATTGCAGGATGTTTGGCCTCTAAATAATCTTAACATTGTCTTGTTTCCTTATTCTTGAAAGTTTGTGAGCACTCAGTAACAGGCTAAATATCTGTAAATCTCTTTCCAGGGACTTCATATGCTATAGGCCTCCGCTGAGAAATTCATTATCATCACAGTCCATGTTCTGTGTGCTCGTAGGACACAATGAGCTATTTATATATGACTAAACTATCATGTAATTTAAGTACAGCACTGAAATTACATTTAGCCATTTGTTTATGAAGGCATTCAATCACAAATGATAATTATTGAGTAAGTCCCCACAAGGATGGTAACACATGTTCAAGACCCCACAAGGATGGTTCTGTGCGCAAGATTAAAAAACAATATTTTTGCAAATTTGAAGCAGGATCCTGTTTTATGAATTTTTTCTTAATATATTTCTGTTATTGGCATATTTTTAAACCATTGGGAAAGGTTAGTCCCCACAAGGCAGGTGTTCACACATAGTCCCCACAAGGATGGTAACACGTGTATGTGTGTGCAAGCTGGCTCAGGCATGGAGGCCATTTTGCAAAGACGTGACAAACTCTGTTCCAAAATTCCTGCCCATGCATCCACATGCATGCCTCAACAGCCATCTGGAAAAGGCTTTGGCCATACATTGTACAAAAGCAAACAAACACTGCCAGACCTAATAGATCAGTTCAAGGACCTTAAAGGTGAGCCCTACTTGCTTTGACAATGCTTGTTTCATCTTACCTTCAGTATTTTTTAAATTCTACCTTAACTTTCTTAGGTATGTTCCATGTAATTGGACTGAGTTTACCTGACTGTTATCCTTTGTTGTTATTGTCTTTTATATCTCTTTATCAGGAACATCTCTAACTCCAGCTTCCAGTACCTTGCTGTTTTCCTGACCTTTTCCATAATTTATGTTGGGTATGTGTCATATAGGAGGAGCAGCATGGTGATCTCTGCCAGGTGCTTTTTTCCTGACAGCCTCTCCCACTGGAGAACGCCTAGCCTGGTTGCTCAATGCTGACTGTCTTATAAAAGGACTTCAGAATCATTCAAAATCCAGTCAACTCCTGAAAGGACAAAGCTTTCCCACCATCAGACTTTGAGGCACTTGACTCGAGCTTGAAGTAACAGGTGAGGAAGGTCTGTGTATATATATATATATGTATGTATGTATATATATATGTGTGTGTGTGTGTGTATGCGTGTGTGTGTGTGTGTGTGTATATATAAATATATATATTTATATACATATATATTTTTTAAATCGATATCATATTGTAGTAATGGACTTTACTGTGGATTAATTGACTAGAAAGACAGCACAACTTCTTGATCGAAGCAAGGACAGCTATCCAATTTGCCAGGCAGTTTTCTGGGAGTGCTTGGACTTTAAGTACTTTGCATTTAGAACGTGCTGCCTATGAGGAGATCAATTTGGCTTCAACTTTACCCCCGACTGCGTGATGGACAAATAACAGCTTTTAACGCTCTGAGCAGAGGGCAATAATTCTGAAGGAGATTATTCTCTCTCACCCTCTCTCTCTCTCTCTCCTCTCTCTCTCACTCTATATATATATATATGAGAAAGTAAATATATAAACTAAAGTCCTATAGGCCATAACAGTCGGCTGTGTACTGCTTCCCACTTGAGCACTAGGACTCAGTTCAGCCAGTCAAGATGTTGTGATGCTCCTGAAAGTGGGTCAAACTTGTTCAGCCGTATTGAAGTTTAGCAGCACATTTCCGCACCGCTAGCTATTTTACTAAACTGGCAAGAACATTTTATATTAAATGTTGTAGTTATTGAAATGTGTGTTGACTGGCGCTGCGATGACCGGGGAGCAGCAGTCGGCTGCTGCGCTGCAGGGAAGGTGTGGCCGGCAGGCCTAGGAATAAAGCACTCAGGACAAGTGGCTTAGGGGCATATTAACAAGCGGCAGCGATACGCATCGCTGGCCGCTCTCAGCGTGAGTAATTTTATCACCTGCTATCGCAGGAAATTATCGCCATGCTAGCGTTGTATTAACAACGCATAGCGCAATGGCGATAATTTCCCAGTGATAGCGATGTTTTCCATAGAACATCGCTGGATGTTCCATGGAAAACAGCGATAACCTTGCTGATACGACCCTGTGTTCGTATCAGCATAATCCACCCCCAAAGGTAAGTATAGCTAAGTCTGCATTTTAGCAGATGTTAGTTTTTGGAGAAAACAGCTGTGTTCTCCCAAAACTAACGTCTGCTAAAACGCGTGGGCAGCCTTGTGAATATCGCGATGTGTACATCAGCGATATTTAGAAGGTTGTACGGCCCAGTGACGCCCACTTTGCATCTCATTAGAGATGCAAAGGGAGGCGTCGGGTAAAAGGGTGCTAACATGCGCTAATGCATGTTATCACCCTCTTGTAAATAAGGAGATATTTTTATCTCTGCTTTTTTGGCTTTAAAAGCCAAAAAAGCGGAGATATGGCCCTTGTAAATATGCCCCTTGGTTTTTAGCAGTGGTGGTGCAGGTGGTTCTAAACTGGCCCCACTTGCCCGCGCCCACATGTATTACTTGTGACCCACGCGGTACGCGAGACCGCACCACCACACCCCCGGGCCGAGTAACATATTTAGGACACACATGCTGCACACGGGTGCGTCCTTTGACTACATTCTACCAGTTATCTCACTAGCGGAACATTACAAAAGGGATGGTGAATCAGGTGTGGGGATTGTTCGTTTTTTGTTTTTCATAAACAAATTGGAGGTTTGTGAGTTTGTTTCTGAATAACAAAATAAAATGTTTGTGAAGGGACGGGAAATCTGATGAGGGCTGTCTAGCAAACACCTGCACACTAAAAGGAACCATTGTACGGTAATGACCGCAGGGACAGCATGCCTCTCTAAATTTGGCAGAAGGCAGTTCATCAGGGTGGGAGGCACCCTGACGTGTTATCTTTCATCCGTAAAACGCACAATCAGACCCTTCGAGGGGCCTTTACAGGGCCCGTGGAGTTGCAGTGGGTTTCGCATGATTATATATTTGTAGCATTTGCCACGTAATCCATCATCGACTACATAATCTGCAGAGTTTACCAAAAAATGTTTTCTTTCAAGCGCAAACACATAAATAATTTCAAAAATTATGGAGAGTTGGGTTCCTGCACACCGGAACCTTTCTCACAAAGGTTGGCTGGTAATCTTGAGTTTACTTATTGCTGTATTTGGGAGTTTAATTTTTACTAATATGGTGAACTCTTTTCCTAGGCATTATAACCACGTGTAAAAATGACAAAATAATGAACTAATACTACTACAAAAATGTGCGGCATTATGTTGTATAACTATCTTTTTCTTGTTGCTTAATGTGTTTAACACTGCCACATAATTTGGTCCTCCTCTGCCGCATAATTCGAGTGTCCCTGCCTATAAAGAGAAGGTGTAGAAGTGGGTGTGTTAAGGTATGCCAGTGGTTATATTCAGGGCTTGGCAGAATGTGAATGCATACCTGCCAACGCACATGGTGCCACCGTGTGTCACACGACATTGGCTCCCATCACACGGTCCCGCAGTGAGGAGCCGATATCACAAGGAAGCAGGAACAAGCTGAAAACTACTTTAAATAGTGTTTTTGCAGCTCATTTTCCGAGGCTTTGAACTGCTGATGTCCATGAAGGTGTGGAACAAAAACCCAGGACACTGGCACCAGCCTCAGCAAGATGTTTTTTATTGTTTCGGAGGAGGGGGCTTGGCGATGGGGTGCGGAGCCTCGTAGGTATTTCTTGGCATGAGGCCCGCCCCTTTCAAGGTTCCACCCCCTCCTCAAACAGTGAGATTTTTCTGCAAGTTGGCAGGTATGAGAATGAGGCAGGTGCCAGCTCTGATGCAACATTAGTTCCTGCAGAGTGAAAGCTGGGATACCTGATGACGAGTCTGGAACCTGTATTGCAGCTGGGTTTCGTCTTCACCCTTGGCATCCACATATGCAAATCGTGGGTATGTATAGGACGCTGATGTGTATGTCATCCTGGTATTAATACATCTGTTTGACTAAGATTTGTCCTCCTTGTAACACATGGGCATGGTATGTTAGGAAGCCTCTTACATCATAACATTAGGTATGACACAAATACATCCCATTTCAAAGGAAGCTCTTGTGTGCCACTCTGCTATCAGTAAAAAGTGTATCTTTGATTGTTTGTCTTTGTAACACGTGGCTCCTGCCCATATGCAATTCTGTGTGGAATAATATTTAGTAACATCATGCAGAAGTTATTCTAAAATCAGGACAAGGGAATGTGTGTCTCTATTATTTCACATACTATGTGGAAGATTCGGTACATGTATGAGAAGTAACCCCAGCCTCTGTATTAGTGTAGGTGGTAGCGCAGATTGCAGGGCATCCATCAATATGTAGATATGCCGTTAAAGGTTCTCCTAATCCACCCTCGTACTCCTACAGAAGCTCTTAGCTACCAAAGGGCTGCGATTCTGGATGACGTCATGCTGGCAGGAAACAGAAGAGGCCCCGGCCTGCATTGCAGTCTCATGCTCCATTTCTATGCTATATATGAACAATGGCCTATAGATTCACATTCCAACATCTCCTAAAGTGGTAGAAATGTGAATCTTATCTTTGACATATAGGGGCCCTAAAGACATTTACTTTTCTGTGCAGTTCCCAGATGTGAAGTGAACATTGGGGTACATCTGGCGGCGTCAGCAGCCCTCCTCACCAGAACTGATGCATTGCTGGACACTGGGTGCAGGCATGGATGGCCAAGGCGGAAATGAGAGTGCAATAGACACTCGCTCCCTGACCCTTCTTCTACCTGCAGGTCCCCTTCTAGAAGTAGGGCCTGTTGCCTTTGAAACTTCAGCTGAACCTTAGCAATGGACTAGATGGCCCCTGCTGCAAACCACTAGCCATAGACTCATGAATCAGGGCCTACGACCTCTCAGTAGTTTTCAGAATCAAGCTGCATACCTCCTAGTCTCCTCACAGAAATGCAGGCTGTCCCTGAAGTTGTACTTTAGTCTGTGCAGCCTGAAGACATTATAAACAGCTGTCAACAAAAATGACCACTGTCGAGGACATCAAAGACTCCAGTGGATCTGGCCACCTTAATTACCCCTGCAGTGCAAGCCCACATCATACGAGAACATTAGGCCAGTTAGAATATTCCCTAGAATGCTGGGTATTTCTGTGACAGTGCAGTGAAGGGTACCATCTTGCCACCTGTACCCAACCTCAACTGTTTAAAATTTACAACTTTGCTCTCCTATTTTCCTGTCTCCGTTAGAACAATCCCAGCAGAGGTACAACAGCTGACCTTCAGGAAATCCATGGATCCCAGAAAGTGTATCTTGCTTGTGGCAGGTCTTCTGTGCCTGGAGATCTCTAGCCCTGTGGAGGCTTGCACATGTATCCCTTCAGTTCTACAGAACAGTTACTGCTATACAGATGCTATTGGTGAGTTGAAAAAAATAAAAGAAAATGAAATTCTTTACTTCTGTTTTTTAAGAAATTGTTGCTTTTTAATGTCTGGCATTAGGCAAGACCCTTTGATTTTACTAAAATTATATATTTAATATAGTTCTACTTAGGGGTTCTCAGCCAGAGCTCTTCACCCATTCATCTGCTGTTGTGTCCTTCACATGTTTCTTATATATTTAATATACTTCTACTTAGGGGTTCTCAGACAGAACTCTTCATCCATTCATCTGCTGTTGTGTCCTTCACATGTTTCTTATATATTTAATATACTTCTATATAGGGGTTCTCAGACAGAACTCTTCATCCATTCATCTGCTGTTGTGTCCTTCACATGTTTCTTATATATTTAATATACTTCTATATAGGGGTTCTCAGACAGAACTCTTCATCCATTCATCTGCTGTTGTGTCCTTCACATGTTTCTTATATATTTAATATACTTCTATATAGGGGTTCTCAGACAGAACTCTTCATCCATTCATCTGCTGTTGTGTCCTTCACATGTTTCTTATATATTTAATATACTTCTATATAGGGGTTCTCAGACAGAACTCTTCATCCATTCATCTGCTGTTGTGTCCTTCACATGTTTCTTATATATTTAATATACTTCTACTTAGGGGTTCTCAGACAGAACTCTTCATCCATTCATCTGCTGTTGTGTCCTTCACATGTTTCTTATATATTTAATATACTTCTATATAGGGGTTCTCAGACAGAACTCTTCATCCATTCATCTGCTGTTGTGTCCTTCACATGTTTCTTATATATTTAATATACTTCTATATAGGGGTTCTCAGACAGAACTCTTCATCCATTCATCTGCTGTTGTGTCATTCACATGTTTCTTCTTTTAACATGCAGCACAGTGCAATGGGCAAGCCCACTTCATTCACTGATTAACATCACCGTGAGTGACATCAGCTGGCTCTTTCACAAGGAGCACATCCATACACAAAGTAGTTCCTTTCAGTGCCAGGGACCACTATGTTAAAGTGTGTGCATTTTGAGACCCCAACAATATATTTTTGCTGTTCACCACTGTTTTGTTTAGGTAGAGCTAATCGGACAGCACAGCTGTTCCAAGCTTACCAAGAGCCCATCTGTGGTTTTAGCCTGCTCATTGCTTACCACTGGTTAGCTTTAATGCCACTCATATTGCTTACTTCTTATTCAATGGCTTTCCGTATTGTAGCTTTTCAATCTTGTGTTTGTCACTCCACTGGGGCATAGCATCTCAAGCAACTGTCTGAGTGACTGGCATGTTATCAATCAATCAATCAATCAATCAATCAATCAATCAATCATTCTATCGGGGATTTATAGAGTGCAAGGCTACTCACAGAGTGTCCTGGTGCTAAAAAGGATTATGTTCAACTGAACCCTCTCACACTAGTGTCCTCACTGAAAAGCTGCATTGAAGAAGCAGGTTTTGAATGATGCCTTAACCCCTTCGGTGCCACGCCCTTTCCCCCTCCTGTGCCGGGCGTTGCATACGCGGGTGGGGTTCATGACGAGATAGTCTCGTAATGGGCACTGCGCGACCGTGCTCCATGACAAGACTATCTCGTCATGGGCACAGAAGAGGTTAAGCAATTTTCCTCCCTCGATGCACTCTTGGATGAAGGGCATTCCACTCCAGTGCAGCAAGGTGGGAGAAAGATGAACAACCGCATTTGTTTCTGACTAGCACTACATGTCCCAATATGAGGGAAGGGAGCCAAACAACAAGATCTCTGTATTCTGGCATTAAATTGTAAATTACTAGCCCACATCCACTGAAAACAGCCACCAGACAGTTCTTAAATGTCTTCGGTCCTTCAGGACAGTTGTTTCTATGGAAAGAAAAAGTAGTGTGTCATCAGCAGATGACACTATCCAGACCCCAAAGAACTCAACTAAGGAGGCCAAAGGAGCCATCTACATGTTAAACAGAGTTGGGCTTAGAGCAGATCCTTGTGGGACCCCAAAATTGGTTACTTTACGGTTGGAAGCATACAGAGCCATCCAGAAACACTGGTTTCTATTGGTGAGAAAAGAGCCAAACCATGCCAGAACAGAACCTCTGACTTCGATGTCTTTCTTTCAGCCTGTTGTGCATGATCAAGTACCAACTTGATGGAACCTGTTAACTCCACTAGTACTGATTCGGTCTAAATCTTGACTGTGAGTAGTGTAACAGCTGCCCCTGTTCAAAGCTTTTGGAGAGCTGCCCATTCATGAGCTTCTCCAATATCTTTGACACCGCAGGTAAAAGGGAAATCTGCCTGAAATTACCAAGCACTGTACTGTCTGCCAACAGTGTTTTTTTAGTAAATGAATTAGTTTGGCCGGTTTCCAGCAAGTTGACAGTGGCTGATTGGATGAAACTATTGAATAATTGATTCAGAAGCAGATTGATCATCTTCAAGCTAGCAATTAAAACCCATGGAGGGCATGGATCATTCGGTGAACCAAAAGCGATTTATAAATTCCACGGCTGACTTTTAGCAACCGTTTTTTTCTTTTATCTTAAGCACTTCATGAGTGTGAGTGTCTTTTTCATCTGTCTCGTCTGCTTCTCTTCCTCCACCCCCACTTATGTTGCTTTCTCTTGCCTGTATACAATGCCTCAGTTATGGACTTGTAAATACTGGAGCTGACACTATTAAAGGTTGCGGTGCCAAATACAAAGACTGTGGAGTATTGATTACCCCTCATGCTTCTTTATTCTGAGGCATGAGAGAGGCAATTGGCCAGGCAATGCCTGACCTTTATCTCAGTCTTGAGGGTTCTTTTTTATTCCTCAATTCTCCCATTGTCTCTATTTTTCCATCTTTCTCTACCTTCTTTTTTCATCCTTTTGTATTTTGTATTTCCTGCTCCGCTCTGGATCAAAGTTTTATAAGGAAAAAATAAGTGCCAGTGGGCCCCACCTGCAACCTGCAGCTCAAGTTAAGCACTGCCCAAATATTTCTCCCCCACCTTCCCCAGCATTCCACTTTTCCACTGTTCTCTGGTTGCTTCTCTGCCCACCCTCCTTGTGCTTCTATGACCCTAGCTCTCTGTGTTACTTTCCCCACCCTCCATATTGCTTCCCCTGTTTATCTTCCTCCATGCAACATTACCATGTGTTGCTACCCCAATCGCTCCTCCTTGAAAAGAAGCCTTTGCACTATTTGTTTTTTAATTTGCTGATCCATTGTGAATTGGTAAATAAAAAGAAAAGTAAAGGCCTATGTTTTGTTAAATAAAAATAAAAATAAGGGCAAATGTACCTACAAAATAACACATCCACTGCAGTTATATGATCACACCTATTTTTAGGTATGCTGCACATTATCAGTGATGCTATACGGCATAGCTAAAAACATTGACAAAGCCCACAGGTCCCAAAGGTGAGACCTACTGGGTTTGCCAGTGATTGCTTTTATGTTGGTGAAAGCCAGGATGCAACCATTTTAGATTTATTCCTTGCATATATGAATGACCTAGACATCCAAATAAATTATTCAAAATCCTATATTATGACTTGAGGTCACCCATTCACTAAGCCCAAGCTTTTTAAAAACTTAGTAAAGGTGAAAGATTTTAATTATTTATGAATTATTTTTATTCAGTCACTTAGTTGGACATCACTTTTAACATTAAATCTTCAGTCCTTCAGTAGGAACATTGAGGCCATATTTAGATTTGCTCAAAAGTCAAAAGCAAACCAACCATAGAAATGCTGAGTTTGTATAGGAGCCACATATCATGGTGAGAACATATGGTGCCGGGCTATGGGGCTACAGTAAAACTGGTATTCTTCAAAGAGTAGAAAATCATTTTACTCGCTATTGTAAGTACCGGAAGGCACAGGCGGTTAAATATGCTAGAAGGAACTCAGGATAACACACGTGGAGGATCTGATTGATTTGGCCCCTTTACTACTCCGGGTCAAAATCTGGGAGTCACCCGAGGCCCGCCTATCTAGCACATGCATTACTGACTGACTGTCACTTGAAAGAATTGAAAGAATAATTTAAAAAAACGAGGTTTACTTAAACCATAAGAAAATCCCTGTATAATTGGGCCAGAACATAAGCTATGCATCAATGAATGCATCTTGGAACACCCTATGAATATTCATCTAGAAAGGCTCAGACTTAAGAAACAATTGTCAAATATTCCCAAGTCTCAACAACACGCAGTAGAGAGCGTTATTTAGGGTGGATTAAAACCCTACATATTGCTGTTGGCTAACTCTCTTTAGACTGCGCATATTCCACTTTAAATTTGCCTTTTCCATGTCGGGGTCATGGAAGCAAGATTTACCGCCTTCTGTATACGATTATGCCTCACAGCACTACACTAGTCACTTAACTTTGTTCTGTACGTTGAACACAGGGCATGAGACACTCTTTCCTGGCTCCGATTTTGCATGAATCAAACCTGAGACACATAAAGGAAGGATTAATATGTCAGTCTTTAGGATCCCCAGAAATTTGTTATGCGTTATTAAATTTTATCAAATTTGCATTTTGCATTAGTAAACGATATAGACCATAATAACACATAATTTGATGGAATGACTCAATTGACAGATATGTATCTTCTTAACTTTCTTTTATTGTTAAAATGACAATGGTCTCGGATCTTAGTGCAATCAAAGAAGGGCTTGTTTTCAATCTGCTGGGAAAATTATTTTTAAAAGTGCATCATGATTAAATTTTAATATATGGGTTTTAATGCTGACATTTTTAAATGTATTTTATTTCTTTTGCTATGCTTTTATGGCTCCGACCGCATAAAGACTTGTTTGACTTACTGAGTAGGGTGTTAACCCCCTAAGCAACCGCCACAATCCCTGCCAGGGTGAACCACAACAATCAATAAATTAACTTGTGTTTAACCCTCTGTTAGCTTGGCACAAAAGCAGTCAGGCTTATCTTAGTGGAAATGTGCAAAGTATTATGCAGCACTTGAATAGAAATAAAGTAAAAACACAACACAAGAAAAATCCCACAGCAATTAAAAAACTAGAGTAAATTTAAATAATTTTTTTGACACCAAAATGATAAAAATTCAATTAGTAAATCCAGAGCTATGAATTTTTAAAGCTGCCTGCCTGAACAATGCAGGGGTGACAAGTCCTTCTGGTGAAGGCAAAGCACAGCCTATTTAGTTATTTAGTTACAAGTGGGGCTGCACCCAGCTCTGTCCCACCACCCTGCCAGTTGATAGCCCATCCAGGCAGTTCAAATCCCTCTATTTCGTAACTGTCTCGGAGGAATAAACAAAGTTCAACTGCCAACTACACCTAGTCAAGTTACCCAGTAACAGGCTGCAGGCCCCAACTAGTTAGGGCAGGAAAATGCCAACTTTCTAAAAGTGGCATCGTAAAACTTGTAACTTAAAATCCTATTTTACCATTAAAGAGGATTTTTTGTTGCAATTTCTCAAACACCAAACATGGAAAGTTCACTTCCCAATCAAAAAATTGCAGTTATTAAATATAATAAGGCAACCAAATGTTATCCTATGAGAGAGGTAGGCCTCACAGTAGTAAACTTAAAAGTGCATCTCCAACCTTTTAATTATAATGCACCGGGGAACAACCTTTACAACGCAACTTTTACAACGCACTACCTTTACAACGCATTTTTTACAACGCATAATCCTTTACAACGCATGATATTACAACGCATGACACTACAACGCATTTTTAAAAACTACCTTTACAACGCATTCCATTACAACGCATACTACCATTACAACGCATACCATTACAACGCATAATATTACACTACACTATCCAACACTTACCCTACTGTTGCACCCCCTGGAGTTAGAATAGTAATTTTTACCCCTATACTATCCAACACTTACCCTACTGTTGCACCCCCTGGAGTTAGAATAGTAATTTTTACCCCTATACTATCCAACACTTACCCTACTGTTGCACCCCCTGGAGTTAGAATAGTAATTTTTACCCCTATACTATCCAACACTTACCCTACTGTTGCACCCCCTGGAGTTAGAATAGTAATTTTTACCCCTATACTATCCAACACTTACCCTACTGTTGCACCCCCTTGAGTTAGAATAGTAATTTTTACCCCTATACTATCCAACACTTACCCTACTGTTGCACCCCCTGGAGTTAGAATAGTAATTTTTACCCCTATACTATCCAACACTTACCCTACTGTTGCACCCCCTGGAGTTAGAATAGTAATTTTTACCCCTATACTATCCAACACTTACCCTACTGTTGCACCCCCTGGAGTTAGAATAGTAATTTTTACCCCTATACTATCCAACACTTACCCTACTGTTGCACCCCCTGGAGTTAGAATAGTAATTTTTACCCCTATACTATCCAACACTTACCCTACTGTTGCACCCCCTGGAGTTAGAATAGTAATTTTTACCCCTATACTATCCAACACTTACTCTACTGTTGCACCCCCTGGAGTTAGAATAGTAATTTTTACCCCTATACTATCCAACACTTACCCTACTGTTGCACCCTCTGGAGTTAGAATAGTAATTTTTACCCCTATACTATCCAACACTTACCCTACTGTTGCACCCCCTGGAGTTAGAATAGTAACTTTTACCCCTATACTATCCAACACTTACCCTACTGTTGCACCCCCTGGAGTTAGAAAAGTAATTTTAACCCCTATACTATCTAATACTTACCTTAAATGCAATTTAATATTATGCGTTGTAATGGTATGCGTTGTAAAGGTAGTATGCGTTGTAATGGTAATGCGTTGTAAAGGTATTTTTTTAAAATGCGTTGTAGTGTCATGCGTTGTAATGTCATGCGTTGTAATGGATTATGCGTTGTAAAAAATGCGTTGTAAAAGTGTTGCGTTGTAAAAGTGTGCGTTGTAACGTCATACATCCTAATGCACCCTGTCCTATGGCCTACCTTAAGGGTGACATATCCAATAAAAGGGGAATTTAAGGCTTGGCAATGGGGTTATGTTACCAAGTCAAATTTGCAGTTTAAAATTGCATTCAGGCTCCAATGGCAGACCGGGAACATATTTTAAGGAGCTATTTAAGTGGGTGGCACAATATGTGCTGCAGGACCACTAGTAGCATTTAATTTACAGTTCCTGGGTGTATGTCATACAATCCTACAAAGGTCTTATAAGTAAATTAAATATGTCATTCATGTGTAAGCCAATTTTTCCATGCTCAAATGAGAGAGCATAAAAACGTTAGCACTGGTTGGCAGTGGTAAAGTGCACAGAGTCCTAAAGCCAACAAAAACAAATTCTGAAAAATAGGAGGGGTAAAGGCAATATTTTGGAGATGGTCCTGCAGAGAGGGCCAAGTCCAACAGTGCTTCACACACTATGCACTTGCAAAACAAAGTTAGCTTACTGGGTCAGTTCACATGTCCCTTTAAAGCATACTCTGGATAAGTCCAAGTATGGCTTCCTGCACAAGAGATGCGAACTAAGGGGCCAGTATGGCTTTTGATAATAGACAAATTACATATATTTAATAGTCTAGGATCTTCACATGTGAGCATCGATAGAGACTAACAATGAGAACATTCCAAAACGAATACATATGTGTAATGCCATTATAACATGTCCTAATTCTCAAGACCCACCAGAATCAAGGTAAAGAAACCCCTCTCCAAAGGTATAGACATCTTAAAACGTATTAAGTCAGTTCAGGCTGAATGCAATGGAGCAAGGGCCAGATATAGGAGCCATGCAAGGCCTGCTGAACAAATGGAATGGCATGGTGAGCAAAAAAATGATGGATTTAGGCCCAGATCTCTGTACTGGGGTGAATGTATGACATTGTTCTGCATTCTGTCCATCAATTTTTGTTTTTGCAGTTGTCACCCCGAGTGGGAAGGGTATGCTCAGACGTGAGTCCCTTGCTCTCCATGCCACTGGAATCAAGCTATCCTGGCTGACGAGGGCTGAAAGCCCGAAACCGGTCCTAGGATGCTTGTTTCCAGTCCAGGGAGGACCTGGCTTGGCAGTTCGGGCTGGACTGTTCCCATGGGGCACAGGGTCAAGACTGATTTGCATATGGCTGGGTTCAAACTGGAATGGCATGGTGAGCAAAAAAACGATGGATTTAGGCCCAGATCTCTGTACTGGGGTGAATGTATGACATTGTTCTGCATTCTGTCCATCAATTTTTGTTTTTGCATTTGTCACCCCGAGTGGGAAGGGTATGCTCAGACGTGAGTCCCTTGCTCTCCATGCCACTGGAATCAAGCTATCCTGGCTGACGAGGGCTGAAAGCCCGAAACCGGTCCTAGGATGCTTGTTTCCAGTCCAGGGAGGACCTGGCTTGGCAGTTCGGGCTGGACTGTTCCCATGGGGCACAGGGTCAAGACTGATTTGCATATGGCTGGGTTCAAACTGGAATGGCATGGTGAGCAAAAAAACGATGGATTTAGGCCCAGATCTCTGTACTGGGGTGAATGTATGACATTGTTCTGCATTCTGTCCATCAATTTTTGTTTTTGCATTTGTCACCCCGAGTGGGAAGGGTATGCTCAGACGTGAGTCCCTTGCTCTCCATGCCACTGGAATCAAGCTATCCTGGCTGACGAGGGCTGAAAGCCCGAAACCGGTCCTAGGATGCTTGTTTCCAGTCCAGGGAGGACCTGGCTTGGCAGTTCGGGCTGGACTGTTCCCATGGGGCACAGGGTCAAGACTGATTTGCATATGGCTGGGTTCAAACTGGAATGGCATGGTGAGCAAAAAAACGATGGATTTAGGCCCAGATCTCTGTACTGGGGTGAATGTATGACATTGTTCTGCATTCTGTCCATCAATTTTTGTTTTTGCATTTGTCACCCCGAGTGGGAAGGGTATGCTCAGACGTGAGTCCCTTGCTCTCCATGCCACTGGAATCAAGCTATCCTGGCTGACGAGGGCTGAAAGCCCGAAACCGGTCCTAGGATGCTTGTTTCCAGTCCAGGGAGGACCTGGCTTGGCAGTTTGGGCTGGACTGTTCCCATGGGGCACAGGGTCAAGACTGATTTGCATATGGCTGGGTTCAAACTGGAATGGCATGGTGAGCAAAAAAACGATGGATTTAGGCCCAGATCTCTGTACTGGGGTGAATGTATGACATTGTTCTGCATTCTGTCCATCAATTTTTGTTTTTGCTGCTGAACAAATGTACCTTGATCCCAGTCGCACCAACAAGATGTGGGGTGCAGCAGGGCAATGCATTGGTGTTGATGTCACAGTCAAGGTGATGTGTCAATGTTCTCAATGCAATGATGGTGATGCGCCGGTTCCGAAGACAAAGCGATGGGTCTGTGATGTATAAAATATAATAGGGTAATTCCAATGTTATGCTATGGGAGAGATAGGCATTACAGAAGTTTAAAATGAATTTTGGAATTTTTCACTACCAGGACGTGTAAAACTCAAAAGTATATGTCCTACTTTTTAAATATGCTGCACTTTGCTCTTGGGGCTATCCAGGGTCTTTCTTATGGGTGACATATATTTATTAAACATGAAGGTTTAGGCCTGGCAAGGGGTTGAGCTTGCCAGGTTGAGATGGCACTTTAAAACTGCCACACGACCTCTGCAGTGGCAGGCCTGAGACATGATTAAGGCCCACTTAAGTGGGTGGCACAATCAGTGCTGCAGGTCCACTAGCAGCATTTAACTTGCAGGCCCTGAGCATATGTAGTGAACTTTAGTAGGAACTTATATGCACATTGAATATACCATTTTGGGATGAACCAATGTTGCTATGTTTAGAGAAGAGAGAACATGCACTTTAGCACTGGTTAGCAATGGTAAAGTGCTCAGAGTCCTAAAGTCATCAAAAACGAGTTTAAAAAAAGAGGAGAAGGAAGGCAACATGTTTGGGGTGGCCATTCAAAGAGGGCCATTTTTCAACAAGAGAACATGTAGCCATGAAACGAGCAGTGGTGGTTGCGGAGATGGAACTTCATGCTGGCTCGTGAGCTAACTGATGTCTCAAAGGTCAGTTTGTTGGCTTACATAACATCAGAACTACAGGAGGGACCAGATGTTACTCAAATGACTGCTGAGACCATCGTATGATATGAGAGCATGTCATCAGGCTTGATACATCTCAGGAGAGGCTCAAAGAACATATAATTGAGGATGCAGGCACCATACAGACTACCTACGTAGGGGTTTACCCACCAGCCCTGACTGTTGCACTGGAGAGGCATTCCCTCATGTTTTGAATTTTTAAATGGCAGCTGCAAACCCGTTGCCCTAGTAGCCTGGGTGGGGGTTGGCTCTTTGTTTATCAGGGTTTACTGTTTATCTTGTGTCTGGGTCAGCACACAATGAGCACTTAAGCAGGAATCAAAGAAACAAAGGGTGTGTGAAAAGGTAGTGCTCAAACGAGCATAAGAGGTGGATTCGTCCTCCTCTAATCAGTACATATATAAACAAAGGGATCCACCCTTATAAACAGGAAAAGTAGTATTCTTACAGATATGTGTGTCTCCTACGATGGTGGAAAGCACTCAGCTGTGTTAAAATACCCCTCACCCATCAAAAGGACCCTTGGTGGCATGCTTCATCATCGGGGTTTATAGTCAGACAGTTATCAAGGTTACCTCCTCGCCTGGCAACTACCTCCTCATGGCTTCACAGAACTGCAAGGAGGTAGTTGCCAGGTGAGGAGGTAACCTTGATAACTGTCTGACAATAGGTGCTCCTTCCCTCTCGTTTTTCAGGCTCATGAGGCATTTAACGGGCTAATAAAAAAGCCATACCAGTCAAAATACCATAGGGTCTGGTATACAGTGCATGTAGATTTTTATATGCATCACTTAGTACTTACTTTGAATTTTCACACATTAATCTTACAATTTAGAGTGTAGAAGGGATATCCTTTAGGTCCTGGTGAGAAGCCAGGGGAGGGCTTCAAAACATGTTGACACAGGAAGCACTGCCCATTAAAGCTAAGTACTTCTGTCCTATTCCCCACTTTTAACAAAATCAAAAAGTTTTTGGGTTTCCGCAGAGCCAGGTATTGTTTAATCGTACACCACTGTCACATACTTCTGACCCTCCCATTCACACTCCTACAACACACATAGTATTGTTACAAAACCAGTGCTCCCACGTAGTCGTAGGTTGCAGCACGCCCCGCAGCAGGACGGGAAGACCCCGATGATGAAGCGTGCCACCAAGGATCCTTTTGGTGGGTGAGGGGTATTTTAACAAAGCTGTGTGCTTTCCACCATTGTAGGAGACACACATATCTGGAGGAACCATACTTTTCTTGTTTATAAGGATGGATCCCTTTGTTTATATATGTACTTAAGCAGGAATATCATGATATCATGGGGTAACACAGCAGACCCCTTCCCCACCGTTCTGGGAAGTACTCCTCGCCGCTAACACACCCAATGGTGACGGACAAGAAGAGGTGGGGAGGTTAAATTTGTGTACTTCTTACTAAAAATATGCTATGGTTTCCTGATTTGGATAGTACCCTGGTTACCCTTTACTGTTATGTGCTCTGGCTGGTAGTGCTTTACACCCCAACACAGCACCCTCCCTATGAGTAGGGGACTTCTTCAAGGTGCATTAGACCGATTGACTCCCCCTTTATGGGACACCTATGCGATATAGGCCTCCAGAAACCAGTAAAAATGGGCCATGCATACTCAAGAAGTTGAGCAGTGGCGGACACACCACCTAGAGAATAGAGCCTTCTTTTTCAAATCAGATTTACATGACCTGCATAACAGTATTGATTTATTCTAATGCAAAATGGAGGCAGGGTGGAGAGTGATGGATGGGGAATATCTGGAATGCACACTGTCAGGTCAAAATCCCCTAACACGTTCATTCTTTTGGGGTCCCACCATGCTCACATACACCCAAATGCACCAAAATCCAGAGGCACTGAAGGATCAAGGTTTTCAGGAGGTAGTGGGGATACACAATGCTCAAAACTTTGCTAAGAATGAGGGCACTGCCTCAGACGCCAGAATGGAATGGGACGCCTTCATGGCGGTTGTCAGAGGCCCATTCCTCAAGGCCACATTTGGGCAAGTTAAGTGACTGTAGAAGGTCTTACAGGGAACTTCCTCACAAACTAAGCCATATCGACTATATGGAATATATATTATGTTAAAACAGGGAGGGCGACAGAGCAGGCAGACTATTGGCTTGGCTACTCAACTTGGAACAAACTAAATTCCCATCAGAGTCATCCACACACACCAGGGAGATCAAGACAGCACCCAAGAGGGTATTAATGCAATCTTGATAGTGCCCTGAACTCTGCCCCAGAAGACACAAAGACGTTTTAGAGTATTACTGCCCTGGCTCCTAAAATGCAGGGCTTTGTTCTCGAGAAACCAACCTTCCTAGAGGAAAATAAACAGTTGCTTAAACAAATGGCCAAAGGTAAGACTCTGGGCAACGACAGCGTACTTGTTGAATTCCATGTGGCATACGCCTCACATATAGCACAGCTGTTGCTATTAGTTGCTATTAGTACTAGAACAGTCAACACTTAGACGTCTCCTGCCTGCCCTCCTGTATGAGAGAGGCCTTGCTAGTAGTCCTCTCAAATCTTAAAGGGACTCCCCTATAGGTCAGATACTACCGCCCACTGTCTTTACTAAACCTAGAGTGCAAGACATTGGGAAAGTTTCTGGCAAACCGGTTCATGCCTATCATATACGTCTTGGTGCAAAATGGTCAGAACGGCTTCACATGGGGCACAAATCATTTAACTTATAAATGCTCTTCATATTCATAGACTGAGCCAAGGTTGAGAACCAAGACCACTGGGCGCTCTCCTTAAACACACCTAAGGCCTTTTATACGCATATCTGGCCTTTCCTGATGCAGGTACTTCCAGAAAAAGGGTAGGCCAGGGGTTGGATGTGTCTCTTCTATGCGCAGCCATTGACACGGATCAGCACTGGGTAAGTGGTCTCTGATAATATCCCTATTGAAGGGGGAATATACAGGGTTGTTGACTCTCGCAGTTTGTTTCTCCTCCGGCAATGGAGTCCTAGCACGCCTGCTACAGAGCTAGAATCTGGATTGGGGTCTGTAAATTGTGAATCAATGGAATGTAATCTCACTGTATGTCAACAATTCTCTAGTGTGCCTCCACAGTGAACACCACAATTTACTACTCTTGATGGCCTCCATGAATGAGTTTGGAGAACTATCAGGCCTTCCTATGAGCTGAGGGAAATTATGCTTATTCCAGATCCCACCTCTGATGGAAAGGCAAATGTGCTCTATACCAATGGTAGAGTGCAATGGTGATTTGACACATTTAAATAGCTGGGAGTTACCACGAGGAGTGCGACCTACTTGATGGTAATCTGGACAGGGCATTGGGGACGATGTGATGCTCAACTCCCTTCTGGCACTCCCCGCCTCTATCACCAATGGGTAGAGTCGATATCGCCAAGATGCTCATTCTTCCTGTTATATATTTGTTTGCAGCTCTGCCGGTGGTGATCCAACAACCATTTTTCAGGGGACTGTGCTCTCTGATGACAAAATAAATATATATTTTACTATGTCAAAAGGGGGTAGGCCCAAATGCTGGCAACCATGCAACTCGCCAGGCGCCCTCTGTCCTGCAGTTCAGCCCCTCAATAACATTTGTTTTTCAAAAACAAACTTCCAAAGGTGTGCAAATAAAAACACTAATACATCCGACACCTTCCGATATTGTTTTTCAGGGTTTGGTGGCCATTTGTGCTTTTTTTCTGTGCAGGATCACAAGGCTTTTCCAAGCAAGAATCTAGCCTTCCTGGATATATTTGAAAACACATCTCCTACCAAACCAATTTTTGAGAAGCATTCATGTTGTATACAGCCATCTTCCAATGTTTTGAAATTTCACATGATCAAGGGGAGAGAATTTGAAAGATGGCCATCCAGGGAACAATGTCACAATACATCTCAAACCCCAAGATGACATCATCAAACAAGATAACATTCTAGAATGCTTATCGTGGTGTATGTTTGAAAGATGGAAGACTGGACAAAGAGGACTCTTGCCTCTTGCACTTCCACACAATCAGGCCAGGTTCTAGTAGTTCTTCCCAAAGCCAGTACAGAACAAAGCCAGAAAGCTAGATGAAATTGGCATCGTTTTTCCCCTAGTCTTTCAGGTAGTAATAGAAATCTTCCTTGGGACGGTAATACTTCCTTACTTAATAGATTTTGGGATGGTAATTGGGTGCTCATTGTCTCTTTTTTTGTCTGACAGTACTCCAACTTAAATTCTTGGAACCCTCCCAGAAGAACGGATCCAGCCCTACGGATATGGTGGAGGGCTTTAAAGTTCAAATCGAAAAGGTAATATGTTTTTTTCTTTTTCACATTATTTTGACAGTATGGCTTTCATTAGTAGAGGGAAAACAAAACAAAAGCAGACCATTTCCCTGTTGTTTGAGCCGGGGACCAGTAGCAGCCTCACGGCTGATCACAAACCCAAACACCACCGTTAACCTCCAACTGAACATTGTTGTAATCTGGTTAAGAATACTGCTGAGCAGAACTATGGTATGTCATAGAATGTTGTCCTCTAGAAGGAGTCATATTATTACACACATCTTCACTAATCTCCCACTTAGATGAATTTGAAGAATATATCTGACTAAATATCTTAGTTAGAAGAAGGAAGCCCTGTATTTGACTGGGGTACACATAGAATGGAAAACTAAGGGCTCAATTGAAATTTTGGCAATCCGGTTGTCCTGCGCCATGGCAACAAAGTAAACTACTCCATCGCCCTGGCGGAGGACCTGACTGCCAAACTTTGAAATGCTGATCGGACCGACAGATGTTTCTGTCATTCCCAGGAACATCTGCCAAGGAGGTTTCTGTAAAAGCGTTGGAACTTTGTCCTACGGCAAACAACGAGCTCCTTAGGGATAAAGGGTTTGCCTGGTGGTGATGGACAGTAAAAAAGACCCAACATTTATATCAGGCCCTTATTTTGGAGGATGTAAAGCACCGCATGAAGGCCATTTTATTCTGTCATTAACAGCACATAAAACAGGCTTTAGCAGACACAATACATCTTGGCTTTAAAAGGCCAAGTTATTGACTTTGGAAGTGATTTGTGCCAATCGCTAGATGCATGCACACTCTAGACTAGCGATCTTGCAATGGGTTTCTCATAAAGAAAACTCATTCTGAGTCGGATACTGATGCACATGCCTGTGTAGACACATGCACAAACATGGGGCATGAAGATTGCATACACATGCAGTGTGAAGCATGGTTGCCATTTTTAATGCGTTGATGGAATGTGGCAACTTTAGTACAGTACAGAAAAAACGAAAAAAACAGGTATGTATGGTGGCACTTTGCAGTTTCTTAGACTTTATGTAAAATAAAAAATGTAAACAAAAAAATTACAAATTTCACTTGAAAAGTGGTATGGAGGGAAGGGGTGGCAGTGAGGTTGTGGTCCGAGAAGCTGCGATGGGGGGACGGAAAGGAGAGGAACTGGTAGGGTGTTAAGGTAGAGGAAAACGCAGGGTAGAATGTAGGAAAACATATGTTCTCCAATGGAGTGCTGCTTAATAAATAAACACTGGCGAAGACACTAGATGTGGCCATAACTGGATAGCTTTGTATTATTTCCACCTTGAAGGTGTTAAATACAGTGAACACAGAGTTTCTTTTGAGGTGTGACCGCCATCTTTTGACTTTTAATGTTTGGGTTAAAAGACAAGACCAAATGACGTTACTGCATGAGAGATCGCCTTAGAGACAAATGGGAAAAGGGTAATGGGAAGGGAGAAGAGAATGAAAGAGAAAGGGGATAGTGAGAGAAAGTAAATAGTAGAAGCAAGCAAGGGGAAAAGGGGAAGGGGAGAAAAAGAAAAAAGAAGGGAAAGAAATTGAACAAAGTTGAAATGAGATAAAGTAGAGGAAAGCGAAAGAAGAAGAGTAGAGAAGAGGCAGAGAGAAAGAAAATCAAAAAAGAGCAGGGAGAAAAAGAAAAGCATAAGAAGAAAATAGCCAACCAGAAAGGTATACATTGAAAAGTACAGAATTGAAAGAACCCTGAGGCATATCTACAAGGCGGCGATATAAAATTATCGCCGCTTTTGCGGCCGTTTTCGTCCGAAAAGTGGCGATAATTTTATCGCTATATCAGCAAGGTCACGCTATCGCGTGAAACCTTGCCTTAGCGCCTGAATTCCTAACGCCCATCTTTGCATCTCTAATGAGATGCAAAGTGGGCGTTCCTCCCCATGATAACGGGAGGAATGTCGCTAAGCGACATTTCACCTATTATCAAGCCTCACGCAAAGCAGCATAGCGACAAGAAAAGTAGCGATAACCTCTGTTATCGCTACTTTCCTTACGCCTGCTTTGAAACTGACTTAGCCATGATATCCTATGGAAGGTGGATATCATGGCTAAGTATGTGAGGCCCTATCAGCAAGCTATCGCCAAACTTCGTGGGATTATCGCTGGGTTTCCAGCGATAATCTCACATTTGGCAGTTAGGGCTAGGATTTTTATCGCTTTTGAGATAAGCGTTGCTAATAGCACGCTATCTCAGCGATAAAAATCCACACTAGCCGGCGATAATTATCCTAGCGCTAAGTGCGCTTAGCGATAATTATCGTCGGTTGTTGCTGATATGCCCTCCTGAGAGTAAGTGAAAAATGAATAGGGAGTAAACGAGACAGAACATGTAATGAGGGAAGGGAATATGAAGTAAAGCGAAGTATCCTTAAAAAGAAGAGGATTGAGATTTATGTAAATTGTGGAGAGGAGAAAGAATGCAAACACGAAAGATGGATTTCTAAAAGAGAAGGAAAATAAAGCCGAGAAAGAAATTGCAACAGGATGTTTGAGAATTAATGTAGATCCTAAGCGTGCTGGTAGAATACAGGTTGCTTGCTACTAGCGAGCCTCTGAATTACCTTTACCACAATTTCTATTAACAAGCATTGGCAAAACCAATTGGTCTGGCCTTGGCAAGCAGTTTCAATGGTTACTTTTTTTTCCCTACATTTTGCATTGCAAGCTTATGGCAGAGCAATACAAAGAGAATAAAAGACATGGCAGGGAAATGCGTCCTATAAAATTAGAAATAAAAAAATTACCATTTTAATGAATGTCAGAGGAAAATATGGTTCTTATTGGTTTAGAGTAAATATGTTATTGGTTTATAATTATGTTAACATGAAGGCATAGTTTAAACACACATGGATGACAACATAATTCAAGCTATGGCAAAAAAATGGAAAGAATAAAAAAAATAAAAAAATTAAGTATTGGCCCGCCAGCACTGACACTGAAACGCATTTCTTTTGGGTGAATGTACACACACATGTGTGCGAGTGACAGTGACAAATATCGTCGCTCACAGTGTCTGACAAGAGCCAATTGGGAAAGTTAATTTTAATTTTCTTTTTTCTCTTCAATGTGAGAGATAATTCACCCCCGCAAGGCGAGTTTAAATGATACAATAAATAGACCTGTCGATCCGAAATTTAATAGGAAAGACTCCTTACAAAAAATACACGTGGCATCTACCCACTCCCGACCCTGTGGTAAGCTTTTGTCAAATAGCTATCTGGCAACGGAGGGCCAAAATCTACATAATTCTATTTCGATCTCAATAATGAAATGAGCAGAAAAAAATTCTGCAATTAGAGCAGATGAATTAAATCTCTTCGAGAAACAAGTGTATCATTTTAAAGCATGATTATTCTCTTGATAAAATCTAACAAGACATATTCTTCGTTCGAAAATGTCATTAATCTTGTGGTATATAATTCTTCTTCTTATCTTTTTTAGAGGAGTCCAGAATATATGAAAGGTGCTTTAAACGTTTTGTAATTGTAAATGCATATATAGCGCCTACCACCCCTGACGTTGTTGAAATGCTCTGCACCAGAACCCAAGGATAGTGGTCAGTTCATAATTATTGGGATTACCCTTGTGTGGATGTATGACATTACAAGTACAACGCGGGTTTTTACCACGCGTGCAGTTACATCGCATGCATTACAACGCATGCGATGTTACAACGCTATGCCATTCCAACGCAAGTCTTTACATCGACTTGCGCTAGATGGCGTGCTAACATTAAAAAAGTGTAATTAACTATTCCAACTCCAGTCCACTTAACAGTAGGGAAGGTGTTGGGATAGTAAACTACACTATTTGTAATGTTAGCACGCCATCTAGCGCAAGTCGATGTACAGACTTGCATTGTAATGGCATAGCGTTGTAACATCGCATGCGTTGTAACGCATGCGATGTAACTGCACTGCGTGGTAAAAACCGCGTTGTAATGGCTGTTCCCCGCCTTGTGTGCTCAAGTAACCCATACCATGCATTCGCTCCAGTTTCTATGTGGTAGGTTAAATTAATAGGAGTTTGTTGTGATCATTAGTGGGGGAGCTGTATGTAGGTTCATGTAGATGTTGCCATCAATACCACACATATCCAGCCCAACGCTTTACTTTTGATAAGCATGACTAGTTCTTTAAAAATGTAGGTCAGGGAAATGCAAACTTATCATGCAAATGCCTAAAAAGCATCCTGCAATCAGTGCCAGCTTGCAAAGGAACAGGAAAGCCATCTTGAAGTTGGTGTTGCACTTTATTGTGCTTTTGGGCTTTGCTATACTTCTGACTCACAAGTAACACGCCTCAATGCCTTACAAAACCAATCAGAGGATGGAAACTGTTCCAGAGCATCTTACAACTGCTGAGTGTGTGCACTGCATTTAGCAGAACATTGTGTCTGAAAACATATACATCGTAAATGCAAGACAGTACTTCCTTTAATTAGCCGTGTGCCAGGTTCAAGGGCTTATAAGAGGTAGCCAATTCCTGATAATGCCACAGATCTAGTTGTGATTAATCAGCGCATTTTGGCACACCATCTATGGTTTGTTGCACTTTATCATGTTTTGCACATTTTACTTGTTCATTAATTGTTTATACCGGTTGCGTTTAGTCATTTTTAGGTCAAGCCTAAGTGAAGCGCGCATGCGCCGCTCACTCTGCGAGTCATGCTAAATTAGGGTATGTACTGGAAGCCCCGCCCACTCTCCACCCCTATTTTTAATTGGCTTGCGTCATTGTACTTGGTAAAGGCTGGCTTCCCATTCGTTATTAGGCTTGTTAGTCCCTCCTGAGTACCACCCTGCTTTCTGTTGTTGCCTTGCATTAGGAATGGCCCTTTTACTGGTGTCCTAAATCGGGTGCTTTCTTTAGCAATCCCAAGGACTATTCCCTTTATTATTTTACACCGAACTTAAATGATGCCAGCCTCAGCTATGGCAGCTGCTTCCTAACACAGTTTGCACGTGTATTTCTTTCTCCGATAAGCAAATCAAGCACAACTGATGGCTGCTTGCATTTTCCCGAGATGCTATCTATTTATTTTTAATAAAGAGATCCAGGCAGGAGATAAAAATTACCGCCCACACCTAGGCTCAAACCCTGTTCTCCAGCTCCTAAATTAGCAGTCTTGGATGGGAAGCCACCTCCTCGGTGGAAGGCATTGTGCTTTTTTCAGAGGGTTTATCTTGGTTTCCCTCACTGAGTCACCCTCCCATCATGCACTCACCCTTAACCCCTTCCTCCCTTTTGCTTCCCTGAGCTCCCCCAGGAGTGCATGGGAAGTGGCCTCGCTCCCTTCATTACACAAAGGTGTACAACAAGCACTTTCACTTTCACTTTAAATTTTAAAGAGCCTCACGTCGATTCTCTCTTCCAGAGCCCCTCCCTGCCAGCCCTCACAACATCCACACACCACGCTTTAGAGGGAGTAAATTTTAGTTGCTTTCTGCCCAGCCCGCCATTCGGAAATGATTGCTTTGGTGCTTTTTAGATCTCGCCTAAGCTGCGCATGGGTCTCATGTAATCGATTCTGTTTTTGCCCTAAAAATGTGCATGCGTTGGATTGCTTTGAATAGCAATGCGTGCAAGTTTGGTGATTCCCTTGTGGGAGCGAGCGGCGCCATATGGTAGCAATTAGCGTGCTCGCTCACGCAAGGGAAAAGCTGTGCGTTCCTGCTCTCGGCCGCACTCCCCCCACTTGTTTTTTTGGTATCTTAGACTCCAGCTTGTTTAGGACTTGTGCCCTGGTCACAGCAGTTCAATTTTGCTCGCGAGAAAGTCACTCATTGATAGTGGTTGAAATGTCACTCAGAAGTACACCGAACTTCTGAAATTGGCGCACATAAGCAGTCTGATGCCTTGGCAGCCATGTTCCGTTGCTTCAGCTTTGTGAGGAAAAACGGACACCGTGAGATTGCAAAGACAAAGCCAGGTCTTTAAATGTTTTTTTTAGAAATCCGTGGACTTGAATGTTTGCGTACCGAGCTTGCATTCGCTGGCCTCCTCCCTGCTGACAGAAAGCATCTACCGGTAGCCACTAATTCACCCCGACCCGTGGCACCAGGCACTTCTGTGAAAGGAGGAAGTCTGCAAAAAACTAAGTCTGAATGTCAGCTTGAAGTGGAATCAAGTGGCGGAGTGTTGAGACTCAGCCGCATTTCAGTTGCCAGCTGCATTACTTCCAGCCCCGGGCCTACCACGGAGAGTCGGTGAGAAATTCACGTCGCTGTAACTCTTCCCGGAAGTAGCGCCATTCAAAACAGTGTTATTTCAGAGAACCGTGACACGGCCGGAGCCCGCCAATGCCTGAATAATGGTGTCATTTAACTATAACAAGCAGGGCCTCGCTGATATGGCAAGTTCTTTTATCAACATTACATCGTGCTGGTTCAATCATGTAAATGATGTGAGTCCTCCAATATTCCTAGAGAGATGACTAGTCTCTGCGCGCTCATTCCCGACCGATACAAGGCAGTTTTTTCGCAGGCAGTTCGCTTAACAATTTGTATTCCTGGAGTGCTCCATGCTTCTACAGGCCGGTAAAGGCCCGTAGAGCAACATTCCAATGTTTTACAAAAGCCTCTCGAAGCTCGAGGGGATATAAATCTCCTCGAGCTTCTAGAAGCCTTTGTTTAATTTATTAGAACATTCTGCCCTCTAGTGGCAGAATGTTCTAATAGCCTTATAGCCCTTCGCAGCAGGGCTATACCGCTATTAAAGTCCCGCTGCTTTTGTTAAATTCCCTCGCCTTCAGCTCGGGCCTTTAACGCTGCAGCGGGCCTTTAATAGCCGGTTTAGCCCGCTACGGCGGGCTAAAAGGCTATATTAGAGCATTGGAATGTTGGTAGCTCCATTGAAAACAATGGAGTGCTCCGGGCTTATAATGACTGGTATAAGCCCGGAGCTCCAACATGCCAATGTGTCTTTGTTCACAGCTCTGGCTGTGAACAAAGGCTTCAGGGAGCCTGAGGGGATTTCAATCCCCTCGCGCTCCCTGAAGGCTTTGTTTTATTTGTTAGAACATTCTGCCCTCTAGTGGCAGAATGTTCTAATAGCCTTATAGCCCTTCATAGCAGGGCTATACCGGCTTTTAAAGTCCCTCTGCTTTGTTAAGGTCCCTCGCCTTCGGCTCAGGCCTTTAACGCTGCAGCGGGCCTTTAATAGCCGGTATAGCCCGCTATGGCGGGCTATAAGGCTATAATAAAGACAAAGCTTATTATGCAGTGACGCACATTAACACCTTTATTTAACAAGCTTCAGAGGATATTGTTTTCTGCCGCTGCCCGTATTTTATTGTTATGTGCGTATGTGGCTTAATGGCTAGAGCGGCCGATTATGAAGCAGGGGAACCAGGTTCGAGTCTGGCGGGAGGCCCAAACATCTTGTGATTCTGGGCAAATTACTTAATCTCCCCCTGCCTAAAAACAATGATACATGTATGTGTCAGACTGTAATGCAACTGGTGCTCATGTAAAGCACTTTAATACCTTGTGGTCGAGTTCGTGCTATATAAAACTGCCAAAAAAGCTCAATGGCTATCTTTAAAAATTGGGGAACGATCGAAATTAGCACAAATCCTCCGCCAAAATGACCTGCTACTATGGATCCGTATTCTTGTGCCTAAGAGGTAGCACTCCTTTTAAGGAAAGGGCACTAAAGCAGAGTGAAGATAGGAAAGGTTAGAACCTGCAGAAATCCACTGGGGAGAATTTTTACAGTTTTTGACGCAGTATAAGCATTTTTGTCATGCACTCACTATCCACCAAGTATTGGGTTATTTTCCACATTTACCTTTTTCTTTACGAGACCTAGGGGTAGATTTATGAGGCCCGTTGCGCCATCGGAACGTCACTTTTTGTGACGTTCCGTGGCGCAGAAGCCTGCGTGATATTTATCAGGCAGCACTGAGCCACTTTTTTTGGCTTAATGCTGCCTCATAAATATCAGTCCCTTTAATGCAGTGTTCTGCGTTAAAGAGGCGTGCAATGGGTGCTGCTGGGGGCGTTCCCAGCAACATCCATGGCCTTTTGACACTGCCCCAGATTTACGAGAAATCGTAAATCTGAGGCAGCGCCAAAAGCTTCCGCCTCCCCAGGGGAGGCGTAAGGGAGGCGCAACGGGGAGAAATATCTTTATTTCTCCTTGTTTTTCCTTTTTCTATGTGTGCTGCATTCTGCAGCACCCATACAAAGAGGAAAAACCTCTTGTGATTATTTTTGTACAGAAAGGTTTCCCTTCCTGTACAAAAATATTCATCTCCGCAACGCAGGCACCCTTGCACCATGGTGCAGAGGTGCCTGCGTTGGCGCAGGGGAAAAGGACAGGAATGCGCCGCATTTTATAGATACGGCATATCCCTGCCCTTTTCTTTTGCCGTAGGGAAGCGCAGCAGGAAGGCCTGCTGCGCTTCCCTACGGCAAAACCTCATAAATCGGCCCCCTAGTATTTTAATAAGCACGTCATTATTTTTCATTTACATCTTATTGCTAAACAATCTCCTAGCTCTTAACAGAAGAGTACACTGAAATGTGCAAAAAGCTGTCCTTTACAGCCCACCTTAGAGCTCCACACCCTATGCAGTCAGGCTATGCTGCAATTGAAGCATGATATGCAACATTGCTGCATTTATTTGTGCTGGCATATGCTTTGTACAGTAGCAGGCACTAAAGCATACTTTAATACTCTTACAGTTAGGGGTGTCTGATGTTGGCTAACAAGAGGCCTAGGGATGGCAATTTCCTAGGATTTCCTCTATGTGAATCATTCTGTTTTGGGATTCATTGTACATGTATCTCATATGAATAGCCTGAAACTCCGGCCTGGCTCCGCCTTTTGTGGACCAACGGGGGACAGTCCTCGGGAGGGCGCGTACTTTCTCTTTATCATGTTTTTATAACTTCCAAAAGTTACTCTTTTCTATCATGAGATCCTTGGAAAAGTTACTGCAGAGTTTTTTAGAACCCATAGCCTAGACAGTCTAAGTTGAAACTGTTGAAGCAGAAGCTCCTTAATGTTTGTGAAGCATGTCCTACATTCGATCATACCGCCCCTGACTGGACACTCTGAGATTATGACCTCTCGCTGCACTCAGCACAGAGAGGGGCACTTGGGAATACTAAAATAACAATCTTGGCATTATCCATCATCCATAATCTAGGTGAAATCAGGATTAGGAAAAATACACAAGACATCACAATAATCTAAATGCTCCAATCAGGAGAGCTAGCAATCTCTCTTACTATAAAGGTTAAAAAACAGTAGATTAAACTTTTAACTAGATGTACTGTACCCACCGCTGCCCGAGGGTATTGCCATTAGGTTTTTACTACACAAAGCATTCCTTCAGACCCCCCCCCAACCCCAACACACACCACTGCCCTACATCCGATCAACCAGTATCAAAAAACCCCAGGCCTAACTGCACCTCAGCACCAAACGACTTCGAGAGCCGCCATTGTGACTGAACCAACACTCCTGAGTCGGGCAAGAAAACAACTCTTAGCCTGTGCAACTCACAAAGGGCTGGGTGTTCTGGACAGTCAACAGCCAGCCAGGCGGTGGCCTCCTTGTCAGGGAGGGGCGTCTGTGCTTCAGGGGTGTGGGGAGGAGCCAAGATCCAAGCGCGGAGTCCTGTGCGGCGAGCAGGAACGAAGAGACCAGCCCGCCACGTCACAGATCCTTTCAAGGGGCATGTACATCACCCCGTGACACTGTAAGCAATTAAGTGGTTCCGGGGCATTGCCTAGGTGGCTAACTCTCGCCCAAGGTCAACCCCTGGCCCAGGGTGAGTGATGTGGCCTCACACCTGTCCCCCGGCTCCCCGCCATAGTTGGGAGAGACTTGGTTAATTCCAACAACCTCTCTTGACATGCCCCTGATAGAGATCTGGGTATCTAAAATGTTCCCACTACCACGGATAGAGTGATTGCACAGTTACACGCACATACATTCATCATACGCTAGGGCCCATTTCACTAACATACATTCAAAACTCTACCAGCAATAAACCTGTGGGAAGAAAACCTCCTGATCACCCAGCATCTATATCGAGGTCGATAAGACCTTGGTTTAGTGACTATCTTTGCACAATCTATACAACATGTACAATAATGATCAAAAATATAAACCCAATAATTGACAAAAATGAATAATCAACACCATGTTTAAAATTATATTGCTTTATCTAAAATTAGTCAAAAGTAAATCAATCAGAGTAAATCATTTCTCATAGTTACCTATTCTAACTAAATGTCAGAACGGGTCAGGACCAGTCTCTCGGTAAAGTCTTTAAGACGAAGTCCCTCAGCATCGATCCTCAGCAACGCAAGTTCATGCAGCAAAGGTAAAATGGCAAGTGGCAAAAAACCCTCCCTAGGCTAACATTCTTATAGTAAAAACTACAATGGAAATACACATAACAGTTTGTAGCATCCGCCGAATCACTAAGCAAAGCGAGAAGGAAGGAATGTATCATTGCTACATCTGAAAATCTTCGCTCAGGAAAAGTTCACAAAATATAAAACTACGGAACAGGAACCAAGAACTACAATGTATTTAATAAGTTCCGTCTCTCCTCGGCAATCGAGCCACAGTTCACAAACTTTCTCCAAGGCTCCTTTGTTTTACTGAAATCACCAAGGACGTTCCGTTTCTTTTGGAGATCCTCCAAACTGCTGATGTCCTCATGGAAAATTACACAACAGGGTCCATGGTTAGCTGACTTCCAGCAGAGGTCTCTCTTGTCACATCACAGAATATGCCACAGCCACCAAGCTTCAAAATTCAGCTATTTCTTGTACAGGCCTCCATAGGCCGCAATAGACCATCTTAATTAAAGAGACAAAATAAACGTTACTACAGCATAATGATTAAACAGTGTTAACCCCACTAATACCCTTATGTGTATATATTTATCTAGCTTCGCAACATAAAGAGCATTAATTCGACAAGCGTTTTTGTGCTAAAAAATAAACAGCACACAGCAACGTTTAAACATGAAAACTTGCACGTTATTATTATTAACAGAAACAGCACACGCATGCTAACCCTCGTGTAACTTTCTCTTATGTTAAGTCAAACAGATTGATTAGTAAAAACACACTTGCACAATACAAATAATTAATTGTTAATTATTAATAAATTAATAAAACGCATAGACATGCTAGAGCTTCAAAAGGCCCTGAATTTTCTAAATGAAAACTCTGCTCCAGCAATCCCCCCTTTGGTGATTTTATCACCAAATAAACCCAAAAAAAAAGTTAGTGAAAATTTAGTCCCATTTTAGGAGAAATCAGAAATGTCTCTTCCCCTTACACAACATTACACACCAGTCACTCTTTCATCATCCCTCTTTGTCTCCAAATAAACACTCTCCCTCAATTCTTCCAATTCAATTTCTTGTGGTTCTCTTTTCAACCTTTTATTTTTCTTTTCTTTATTCACTTTCTTTTTCCCTCCCCTGTTTTTACAACACACACACACTAATCTCAGTATCAACAAAGCAACAATCATACAAGACAGAGGAAACAATATTCTACCTATAATAGTACTACCTATTTTTGCAATAAAATCCTTAACAGCTATCATCTTATTAGCTATTTTAGTCCACAAATTCCCAGCTTCAAGTGGTACTAATTCTTCATGCAAATCAGTAATATTTTTGATATAGACCTTCAGGTCTTTACTTTCGTCAGGAATGAAAGTGCAACAATGTTGAACTTTCAGCATTCCACAGACTCCACCCTCCTTGGCCAATAGAATATCAAGGGCAAGTCGGTTTTGCATAGACATAGCACGTACGGCACTTAATTCCGTATTCACCAAAAGAAACCCTCCTGCGGTATTTGTCGATAAGCGATCAACCACTGTGGACAGCTTCCGAATTCCATAAGCATTTAAAGAAATTCCCACTGCTGGAATCAAAACCCCAAAAATGTCACCCACAATTTCAGACCAAGTTTCTCTCTTAAAGCGTGTTAATATATTAATATCTTCTACATCTCTTATTTTATCTGTATGAAAAATCTTAGGAAAAACTAGGCCCACATAACACGTGCCATACCAATGGTCAGGCAACTTGTAATAAGCCTTGTTCCCACAAACATAGTACACTCCTGGAAAAACTGTATCTTCTCCACCTCTAAAACCCCAACCTGTTGCAATGAAGTATGTATCATGGCACTCACTAGTTCCAACAAAATATGTATCATATTGGGATTTCCTTCTGGTAATGCAAAGTTTACCCTTCTGTGGTGTATCCAAAGCTAGTGTTGGACTAACCCCATTTTTCAACTCTTTTCCCATCTCAATGTCCCAAATTGTCTCACTCACTTTATATTTCCCTGCTTTCTCATGCATGTTCAATCTCCTTTCTTCTACCATATCCAGAAAAGCTCTCTCCTCTTCTTTCAAACTGCAAGTTAAATTATTCTTAAAAATGTAATCTAATGTTAATCCTTTTTCTTCAATAAAAATCTCACCAAAAGTGTTAGCTTCTTTAGCTGGATTCAGCTCTTTGTTCATTGGCAAGTGCCCAAAAATACTATCTCTGTTAGACATCTTATAATCTACTTTCCTTAACAAATAAAAAACACTACTTAAAATACTACAAGAAATGCCATATGTAGCTGGCAAATGGTGATAAGTAACACCCTCTGAAACAGATGCAGGTAATTGCATGCAAATATAGCAATCCCTTACTTCCATTGTCTTCACATATTCATATAACAACTTTGAAAAAACATTACTAGAAAAATTATTAATTGACCTATCTTTGTGTATGTAAGTATTACTCATTCCAATTGGAACTACTTTTTGTGAATTCTTCTCTACATTAGTCATATTCTCTGTGTTCATCTCAAATTCTACTTTGAAAGTAACTAATAAAATTAAAACACCCCATAGAAGCATTAATAATCCAGTACAACAGCAGCACATCCTACACCACCTTTTAAAGAAGGCACATCTATTTTGATTATTCTCTATGTTAGCCATTTTTACTATTTTGCTTTAACCTCTACTAATTCTTTAGCGTTTGTTCCAAACTCTTCAGTTTCTCCAAAGATCTTTCCGTTCACTCAATCCAAGTGAATCCTTCTTTTACTCAGTTTGGATATTCATCATTTTTCACTCCAATTTCTTCAACATCAAACTGTATTAGATCTCCAGTATCACAATCCCCAGTCTCTGACTCTTCTCCAATATCAGTCAAGAGTACTTTCAGGATTTCACCAGTATCTTCCTCAACCACTTTTCTCAAGACCACTTCCGGATTATCTCGAGTCACTGTTTCTTCTTTTCCTTCTTCAGACAGTGTCACATAAGACCATTCCGGTGATCTGTACTTTTGGTTAGGTCTTTTTACTCTTTTTATTTCTACTGGTTCTTTTGATTTCTTTGATTCTTCTCCTTCAGCTTTTGAAGTTTGACTTGATACTTCATTCACTTGTTCAGCTTTCGATGTATTTTCTCTTATTATCCTGTATCTCAGTCTTTTAACTCCATTATTAGGCCATCGATCTCCTTTCACAACCTTTTTCTGTTTCGGCCTTACTTCTTTCTTATTCTTCTCTTCAATCCAAGTTCTCTTTCTCAGAACTCGACCTTCTGTTTGTTCATTTTCATCATCCAATTCTGTCTCAAGTGCCTTTTGTTTTCGTTTCACAGCAGTTTTCTTTTTCTCCACAGATTTTTCCACCACTATTTGAGACTTCCCTACTTCTTTCCCTCCTCGGGTCTCCGACACGCAATCTTCTTGCTGTCTACTTGTCCCTTCACCTAGCTCCTCATGAATGTTCCCTACACCTCCTCGGGGGTCTTCCGCAATCTGTCCCTCTCTATCTTCTTCTGACCCTGCTTCTTCAAGTACAATCTCAAGTGGTTCTTCAATCTTCTCCTCTTCTGATTCAGGAGTAATCTCTGTGTGATTTCTCTTTTCTTTTCTTTTTCCTCCACTGCTGCTTGAAACTTCAGGCTCTTTTACAGAATCCGATCTTCTCTCTGATACTCGCAGTGAATCTCTTGAAGCTCTCTCTGCTTCTTTTCTCACTGATTCTGTATCTTCAGTATCTTCACCATCACTGGAATCTGACTCTTCAAAATACTCTTCACCAGTCCCTTCTTTTGGATTTGGAACTCTCAGAGTATGACTTGCATGTACCCAGTGCTTCACTCCAGCACACTTTACTGCAGTCGTCGTAGTCAGAATAACTTGTCTTGGCCTTCCCCACCTTGGAATCAAGCAATTTCTTCTTCTGTGCACCTTAATCCTCACCCAGTCTCCTGGACTTAGATCATGGGCCTGCTTCTTCTCAAGTGTGGTAGCTTCTTCTCCAACCTGGTGAAACACAGAATGGACTGCGTCAGCCAGGCCTTTACAGTAATCCAAAATCATGTCATCAGTTATTGTCACCAACTTATTCACAGGCACAAATGCATGGCGCATTGCACGTCCCATGATTATCTCATGCGGGCTCAAACCTGTGGTTCTATCTGGAGTAGATCTCATAGTCATCAGAACTAGAGGTAAAACATCTGGCCATTTCATGCCAGTGGCGAAACACATCTTTCCAATTCTATTCTTGATTGTGCCATTGATCTGCTCAACCACACCAGAAGCCTCTGGTCGGTATGCACAATGTAGCTTCTGTTGTATTTTCAATGCTTCACAAATCAAACCTATGAGTTCATTTTGAAAGTGCCTACCTCGGTCAGACTCAACTGTAACTGGAAACCCGTACCTAGGAATCAACTCCCTCAACAGTAACTTTGCCACTGTTAATCCATCATTTCTTCTAGTCGGGTAAGCTTCCACCCACCTTGAAAACAAACAAACTACCACTAGAACATACCTCAGTCTGTTCACTTGGGGCATTTCAATAAAATCAATCTGCATTCTCGTAAAAGGACCTCCTTCTCTGCCTATTGTCCCTAGACTCACCACTGTCTTTTTCCCAGTGTTAAATTGCTGACAAATTAAACACCTTTGACAGATGCTCTCTGCAATTGTCCTGAACTTTGCATTGTACCAGGTTTGTTTAAAGGACCTTACCATCGCATCCCTCCCCAGATGTCCCTGGCCATGATACATCCTTGCCATTGACGACAAGATAGAGTTTGGCATTACTGGTCTGCCATCTCTGTAGACCCAAACATGGTCTGTTTCTCTTGGAGCACACCCTGCTTTAATCCAATCTTCTTTCTCTTCCTTTCCTGCCTCATCTTGTAACTGCTTTACTTCATCCCATGTTTCTAAGACATTAGTAAACAACACAGAAAGAAAAGACATTTCCTCCATTCTATCCCGATTAATGGATTGATTTGTCTTAGCACAATACTGCGCCACATCGTTGGCGTAACGGTTTCCAACCGTGATAAAATCATCTCCTGGACCATGGGCAGCACATTTTACAACTGCCAATTCCTTAGGCAGCTGTATCGCCTCAAGCAATTTGCCAATCAATTCAGCATTCTTTATTGGAGTTCCACCCGATGTCAAGAAACCTCTTTGTAGCCAAAGTTGACCAAAGTCATGCACAACTCCAAATCCATACTGACTATCAGTCATCACAGTCGTCCTCAAATCTTTCCCAATTTCACAAGCTTTTGTCAATGCCACCAATTCAGCAACTTGCGCAGATTTCACTCCTTTCAATGGTGACGCTTCCATGACCTCTGAAACTTTGCACACTGCATATGCTGCACATAACACACCATTATCATTTCTCAGGCATGATCCATCCACAAACAACACATGGTCATTTTCAGGTAAGGGAATATCCCTTATGTCTGGTCTTGGTTTTGTGCAGTACTCCAGTACATCCAAACAATCATGATCATCTTCCATTTTCACACCTACGTTTTCAATATCCGGCAAAAGTGTCGCTGGATTCACATTCACACATCTCTCAAGAGTCACATTTGATGCTCCCAGAATCACCTTTTCATATTTGGTCAAACGACTATGTGACATGTACTGAGTTCTGCTTCTTGTCAAAAGAATCGCCACATTGTGAGGTACGAATACCCTTACAGGATATCCCATTATGATTCCCTCACTTTGTTCCAGGCTTCTGCATGTTGCAGCCACAGCTTTCAGACAACCTGGTAACCCCACAGCTACAGGGTCAAGTGTCGATGAGAAGTACGCAATAGGCCTTCTCAGTAATCCATGCTTCTGAATTAACACTGAAAGTGCACATCCATTCCTCTCACTGCAGTACAATTCAAACTCTTTCTCATAATCAGGCATACCCAAAGCTGGAGCCTCACACATTCTATTTTTGAGCTCTTCAAATGCTGCCAATTGTTCTGCATCCAGATTTAATGGATCTGTCATTTCACTTTTTGTCAATTTAATCAGTGGCTTCGCAATCAGTGAAAAATTAATTATCCACTGACGACAATATCCCACCATACCCAGGAACATTCTCACTTCCCTCTGGGTTTTTGGAGCTTTCATTTCTCTTATTATTCTGATCCTGTCATTGGTCACTTTTCTCAGACCCTTTTCAATATTGTGTCCAAGACAATGCACTTCTTTCTTGCAAAATTGCAATTTGGCTGGAGATACCTTTAACCCTCCATCTGCCAGATGATTCAGTAAAGCTATGGTATCCACTTCACAAGCTTCACGTGTCTTTGATGCCACCAATAGGTCATCAATATATTGAACTAGCACTGAACTCTCGGGCATGATCAAACTTTCCAACAATTTCTTCAATAACTGATTGAATATCGAAGGACTCTCCGTATACCCCTGTGGGATACGACACCATGCTAAAATACGCTGGCCAAACCTAAATGCAAAAATCGGCTGGCTATCATGATGCAATGGAATTGAAAAGAACGCATGACACAAATCAATCACTGTATACCACTCAGCATCATGTGGAATTTGATACAGAATCACTGATGGATTTGGCACAATCGGACAACATGCCACCACAATTTGATTAACTTTTCTCAAATCCTGCACAATCCTAAATTTACCATTGGGCTTTTTTAGTCCCATTATCGGTGAATTACATGGACTACTCAGCAGTTCTCTCAAGACTCCTTGCTGAATCATTTTCTCAATTATAGGAGTTATTCCTTCAATTATTTCTGGTGTCATTTTGTACTGAGGAATGTTAGGATATGTGATTCCCTCTTTCACTGCAATTTTCACTGGATCTACATTATTCATCAATCCCACATCCTCTCCTGTGAAATCCCACACTGCCCTTTTCACTGTGTCTCTTAGTTCTTGAGGCAAATCCTCCGGATCAAACACAGCAAATGCACCAATTAACTCACTTTCTCTATTTTCTAGAGTCATTCGGTACAAAACATCCTCATCTGGTGTCTCAAAAGCTATTCCATCCGGTGTACAAAAAATTGTGCAGTTCATCTTGCACAACAAGTCCCTACCTAACAAGTTCACTGGACTCGTGTCACAGACAATAAATCTGTGCATGTCTGAAAATTTCCCTATCTGTACTCTTACTGGTTCAGTAAGACGTGTTCTGATCTGTGTATTGGCTACACCAACTACTTGGATTGCTTCATCCGAGAGAGGAAGATTTTTAACATCTGTTGACCTGACAGTTGATCTTGTCGCACCTGTGTCTACCAAAAAAGTAACACTCTCCTCATTTATTTTCCCATCCACAAATGGTCCTGCCTGGTCTATTTCTAGAGTTGCACCAAGTATGCACTCTTCCTCCTCTCTTCGGCACCGTCAATAATCACCCTCAGACTCACTCCCTTCACTCTTTAACAGGCACTGCTGTACTTTGTTAGTACGTTTTTGTTTGTTTACCTGCTCATCATTGTAGAATCCCGAGTCCTGATTATATTTTTGTACCCCTCTATTCTGCGGCAATGGCGGTTTTGGCTCCTGATTCTGCTGCCTCACAACTTTCTGTTGTTGCTGTTGATTATTCCCTTCATCCTGCACCTGTTGATTTAAAAATGTATTATCATTATTCACTAATGGTGGATTAGGACATTCCGACCTCCAATGTCCCAGTTGGCCACAGTTGTGATATGGGAACTTTTTTTTCGCTTCTTCCAGACTTCCTTTCCCTTTCCCTGCAAATCTAGGTCTATTCCCCACATTATTTCCTGGATTATTCGCTTGTTCCACTAACTGTGCTTCTTGTCTCTCCGCAACCTTTACTTGTGCCCACATCGCTTTCTCTTTCAGCTTTCTTTGTTTCGCTTCAATCTCATCACTGAAGTATTTTGCATGTCTCAGAATCTCATCTACTTTTTTACTCTGCCAATCCACTGTGTGTTCACGAATTCTCTCACTAATTTCAGGTCTGAGACCATATACAAACCTGTATACAAAATGACTCAAATCTTTGTCACCCAGGTGTTCATCTCCACTGAATTGTTTAAATGCTAGTATCAGCCTTTCGTAAAAAGCATGAACTGATTCTTTTGCTTCCTGTTGCGTTCGATCTATTTTAACCCAGTCTGTCTCTTTTGGAGGAACTTTACTCTTCAGGTATACCATCACCTGATCGTACTTTCTCATTACTTCTGGATCTGGTGCCCCTGTTCTTTGATCTCTTGGATATTCCTCAGTAGGCCAACTCACAACTATTTTACACTCAGTCCACAAGTCTGCTGGAACAATTATATCAAACAGACTATTCAGATCAACCCACAGCACTTTTGACAATTTCACAAACCTATCTACCTGCCTATACCACTCGACGGGCTTTTCTCTCAATCGAGGGAAATCATTCGTAAATGATAATATATCCTGTCTGGTCCATGGAACATGTACATATCCTCCTCCAGGTATTTCTCTCATGGGATAATTACTCACTGGTTTCTCCTTCTCTCTCACTGGAAATGCTGAATAAGTCGTTCTATCTTCAGATTCCTCTCTTTTCTTGTACCACCTATCCTTCCACTTTTCTACATCACCCCATCTTCGCAATAATGCCACCATTTCTTTAATCTGTCCTGTTCTACCAGAAGCATTCAAATTTTCTATGTCCTTTTCTGTAAAATCCATCCTGTAGGTTTTTTGTAAAGCCTTCACTTTATCAATGTCAACTCCTAACTCATTTGCTATTGTTCTTAGTCTGTCATGTGTATGTCTTGCTCTCCATGTTATGCTTTTACACATAAACATCAGCTCACCATCATGATGACTCTTCAGGATTTCTGTTGGAACTGTTCCTGTAACAAGCTCTTCTAATTCTACACGCAATTTAGCCACATCAATTGTTTGTAAGTCTTTATCCTTTTTCTGAAGAACTTTCATCCAATCATTCAAATCATCAACTGTTATTTCAGCAGTTTTTCTCACTGGAACCACTCTCTTTTGCGGCTCTAAAATCGGCATCCCTGAACAACTAGGTTCACTAGCATCCAGTATTTCACTACACATGTCATGTCCAGATCGTCTCAGGTCACTTCTTTCCGTCCTCTTACCCGAGTCTCCTGAAGGACCAACTGCATTTGTCAAATCATTCCAAACATATGGAATCACCAGTCCATTTTCACCTGTCCTCTGTTTGTCAAACACAGGCATAACCGGACCTATAGTTACAGGCACCGTAACATCTTCCAAATTTTTCGTTAACTCCCTAATTTTCTCAGTCAGCTCTGTTGTAGTTCTGGCTAATTGTCTGGCATTTTCGTCATTACCTCGATTACTACCTCTAGCTTCAGGTGTCACCTTCTCTGTCCCAATAGTACAAACTGTATCTCTTATCGGAGAAACAACTGGTGTACTCTCATCTGGTTCTGGTCTATATGGAGGTGGTCTTTTGTAAATCATATCATTCAAGACCTCATCTTCATACTCTCCATATCTTCTCATATCTGACTCAGGAACTTTCTCTGCTCCTCCTTCAACTGTTCTCATCGGATATAACCCTTCTGTCATACTAGCATCTCGCCACCTTTTCATCCGATCATGATGAGTCTCACGATCATATCTTCTCCCAAACATGTGTCTGTACTGACCTCCAGATCTTTGTCTTTCTTGATTATGTACTTCTTCTTCCCATTCCACTAAAGCCTCGAACTGTGTAGGTCTTGGCTTCGGGTCCAGACATAACATCTTTTCCCGTAGATTTCTCAACACGGCTAGATTAAATGAACCATGTTCTGGAAATGCTAGAACACCATCTTCTTTAGTATACCTAATCCAATTCTCTAACCATATACAAGTATGTAACCCATATCTTGCAGCCATGAAGGATGCAGGTGTTTTCGCTGGAGGTAACAACTCACCCTCTCTTGTTTTAACCTCTTTATCCTTGCTAAACCACTTTTTAACTTTTCCAAAAAACGTTTTTTTCTTTTTCTCTTCTTGGTAATACATTTTAGCGCTTACCAAACTCTCTACTTTTTCTCCGTATTATAAATATACAATACGAATTTTCAACCAATAGCAGCGCGACTCACACTAACGCACCAATCCTGGAACGTCTACGTCACTAAACAGCTCTTCCAATCCCTGCGCGACTCACACTAACGCACCAATCCTAGCGCGAACCCTATTCTGATCCACTATCCAATCAGAGCGCGGTCTTTCTGACGTCAGCAGTCGCTGCAGTTGCTTGTCTCCTGTTTTCTGTCACTCGTCTACCCCTCCTTTACAAAATCTCCTCAGTAGACTTCGTATCACAATTTCTACAAATCTATTAGTTACAACATAAAAACATCTCCATTGTCTGCTTCGCTAACCACAGAATAGTAAAAGAGTCTATTTCTCAAGAATCAACAACTTTCATACATCTCCTAACTGTTTCCTCCAGGACTTATCCAAAGAGTCTTACAGTCAATAAATGTATATGCATCCACGCACATTCATACAAGAAAAATATAGTACATACACACAGAATCCTGCTTCCCGAGAACAATCCGTCCTGCTACAGAATTATAACATACATCAACTAAGCAGCTTACCTCTGCCCAGTTCCTCAAACAAGCTCAGAGAATACCTATTACTCCTCCTGCGATAAGCTTTAACGGTAATCTTTACAGATCCCTGGGACTTAAGACCAGAGTTTCACAGATAACCTTCACTATCATACACACTCCTTATATACTAGAAATATATTCTAATAGTAACATACAATAATGTCACTGATTCCGAACCCAGACAATGTGACGCGCAACTTCAATTGTCACACGTTATTCCTTACAATTCCGTCTTTCCCGAGAGCAGCATATACTTCCCTCTGCTCTACTACGAAACTGTTACCAGCTTCCAAATTCCAGAAGCACTACATATAACTCAACATTACGAATCCAACATATAGTATTAGTACATATACCAACATTAACCAAAAATCATCAATAATCAATAAGCAAATGTACAAACAATCTTATCAGATCAAGATAGCCATCTAAACCATCCTCTGCTACCAGGAAATTGATAGAGATCTGGGTATCTAAAATGTTCCCACTACCACGGATAGAGTGATTGCACAGTTACACGCACATACATTCATCATACGCTAGGGCCCATTTCACTAACATACATTCAAAACTCTACCAGCAATAAACCTGTGGGAAGAAAACCTCCTGATCACCCAGCATCTATATCGAGGTCGATAAGACCTTGGTTTAGTGACTATCTTTGCACAATCTATACAACATGTACAATAATGATCAAAAATATAAACCCAATAATTGACAAAAATGAATAATCAACACCATGTTTAAAATTATATTGCTTTATCTAAAATTAGTCAAAAGTAAATCAATCAGAGTAAATCATTTCTCATAGTTACCTATTCTAACTAAATGTCAGAACGGGTCAGGACCAGTCTCTCGGTAAAGTCTTTAAGACGAAGTCCCTCAGCATCGATCCTCAGCAACGCAAGTTCATGCAGCAAAGGTAAAATGGCAAGTGGCAAAAAACCCTCCCTAGGCTAACATTCTTATAGTAAAAACTACAATGGAAATACACATAACAGTTTGTAGCATCCGCCGAATCACTAAGCAAAGCGAGAAGGAAGGAATGTATCATTGCTACATCTGAAAATCTTCGCTCAGGAAAAGTTCACAAAATATAAAACTACGGAACGGGAACCAAGAACTACAATGTATTTAATAAGTTCCGTCTCTCCTCGGCAATCGAGCCACAGTTCACAAACTTTCTCCAAGGCTCCTTTGTTTTACTGAAATCACCAAGGACGTTCCGTTTCTTTTGGAGATCCTCCAAACTGCTGATGTCCTCATGGAAAATTACACAACAGGGTCCATGGTTAGCTGACTTCCAGCAGAGGTCTCTCTTGTCACATCACAGAATATGCCACAGCCACCAAGCTTCAGAATTCAGCTATTTCTTGTACAGGCCTCCATAGGCCGCAATAGACCATCTTAATTAAAGAGACAAAATAAACGTTACTACAGCATAATGATTAAACAGTGTTAACCCCACTAATACCCTTATGTGTATATATTTATCTAGCTTCGCAACATAAAGAGCATTAATTCGACAAGCGTTTTTGTGCTAAAAAATAAACAGCACACAGCAACGTTTAAACATGAAAACTTGCACGTTATTATTATTAACAGAAACAGCACACGCATGCTAACCCTCGTGTAACTTTCTCTTATGTTAAGTCAAACAGATTGATTAGTAAAAACACACTTGCACAATACAAATAATTAATTGTTAATTATTAATAAATTAATAAAACGCATAGACATGCTAGAGCTTCAAAAGGCCCTGAATTTTCTAAATGAAAACTCTGCTCCAGCACCCCCATTACACGTGCTCCCACCCATTCGCCTTGCAAGAATTTCTTTTTTTCCTAAACCATGATTGTGACGATGTGCATACTGACTCTGATATCACTCCTTTCTTTCTCTGAGCGCCTTTAGGTCAAACCTTTTTTCCATGGTTCTCTTTATCCACACAGCAGCGGTGCATGGCACCCTTCCCTTCAACATGAACAAGCATTGGCATAGCCAATAGGTCTCGCCTTTGGGGACTTATAAGTATTTAGTTATGCAGCACAATATCCTTCCTGCAACAACATCAACTGTTGCATGGCTAAAGACTTATAAGGTCCCAAAGGCGAGACCTGCCAATGCTTGTTTAACTAGGACTTGTGTGAACACTTTTTTTGTTCTTGTTTTTCATTGCCTGCATTTCTTTGTACCTGTACAACATTGGCTCCGCTTCCGGTACCTTTACAGTACTGCCTTTTAAATGCTGTACGTTTGAGCAGTGTCTCTGGTTGTGGAAATGTGCTTTCCTCTTTGAACATCCTGGTATAAAATGCCAGCTCAGTTGTGTTGGTTAACGCCCCGAAAACGTTACCTGTCTGAAAGCATCAGGTGCTTTAAAAAAAAAACATGCACCCAAATTTATTTACCCTTCTATAAAATACCAGCCATGACCAAACAAGGAAGAGTTTACTCTTTTCCACTCCAACCGGCTGTATAAAGCCAGAGTGGCGCGTGCATGTGCAGAGTCCATTTGCTCCCTGGAAACACCTCAGTGCTGCTGCACTTCCCTGTGCTCTGGAGAGTTTTCACAAACACCACGGGGCATATCAGCAACAGACGGCGATAAATATCGGAAAGTGCGCTTAGCGCTTTTATATTCATCGCCATCTATCTCTGGAATTTATCGCCCGGTTAGCGCGTTATGAACAACGCGTTAGTCCAGGGCGATAAAATTCCAGAGATATCCAGGGAAATGGGCCAACATCGCTGGAAAACCAGCAATGTTGTGCTCAAAATGGCGATAGCCTTGGTGATATGAACCTGTGGTCGTATAACCATAATCCACCTCCCATGTTAGGTATTCCTTAGTCAGGAATTTAACAGACGTTAAATTCCTGCGTTTAGGCATAGTTAACGTGATGATTATTATCGCTAATGCTCTTTGCTGATATCACGAAGCTGCCTTAGCGATAATTTCCCATGTTGTTTTCCCAGCCACGCCTACTTTGCATCTCATTAGCGATGTTTATCGCTGAGATGCCAGGCATTGGGAATTCGGCAGCTAACATGTGCTAATGCATGTTAGCGCCGCCTTGATTATAGGGCAATAGGAATATTGCCGCTTTAGCGGCAAAAAGTGCCGCAAAGCGACGATAATGCTCTTGATGGTATGCCCCAACATCCTTTATGCCAAGGGCCGTTGGGGGTTGGAGGGGTGCACGGAGCTCACTGAACAGAAGACTGGCCTTTGGAGCCTGGTCTGTTGTGTCTGTGAAATGTGTTAATCGGAAATCACTGCTGTGTTCAGGCAATTGTGTTCTTTGTCTGCATTGGCTGATTTGAAGAGGGTCAGGAGTTGGTATGTTTAGGGAAGTGATTGCCCTATGTCCTCCCTCTTCTCGTGCATTTTCATGCAGGAATGTCTGCTGGGCACCAACCAGGTCTGAAGAAGAGTTTTCAGTACAGTGTTGCCGATGGCTCTCTGATGCGAAAAGGGAATACTTACTTTTTTGGCTACGTCGGTATTAGCATACTGTGCCACTCAGCTTGTGTGATGCTGATGAGAAGTGATTCACAACTTTACTTTCTACTTTCCACAGAAGTAAACGTTTGCTGCCATGTTTGAGGAGTGTAGTTTGGAAGTGTACCTCCTTTAAAAGAGTATCCATTTTATTCTCGTGATCCGAGGCAGCAAAGATTCTGTAATTGAAATTATACTAGGTGGATCTAAAGTTAGTGAAAGACGGCCATATAATTATTCCGTTTTTTTGCTAAACTACCTTGCATTACAACAGTACACATTAAGACCGAAATCGGAACGCAAACCCAAGCAGCCTGAAACTGCAATAATAGGCTGATAAGGCAACCAGAAGTGCTCTTGCTACATCCTATGTTTACCGGGAAAAGAGCGCAAGTACTAACCAATGGAATGCGTAACTACTTTGGCATTGTTCTGTCATCGGCAAGAACAACCTAACCACTTATAACAAGCTTTTGCAATGCAATAGGACTCGTATTTACGTGAGTTTGAGCTGTTGGCATGGTAAATGACAATGATTTTTTTTTATGTTTTGGTTTTTAAAATGTAAATAAAAGGCATTGTCATTGCAAATGTATGTTTATTCGGTTATTTTTACTTTTATGGCTTTGCCTGTGTGAGACTGGTGTTCATTGTATCTTGGCCTCTATACACGATCTTGGTTACTATTTTAATTGGCACGTGTTTTATCCCAGAAAGTTCTTATTTGTATTATAATGTGTGTGCTTTTATGGTTTTTGAGCAAGAAACCAAATAAAGATAAAGATTGATTGATTGATAAAACCACATAAATCCTACTTCTGGTGGAGAATGACATGAACAATTTAAAGAAGTGATCATCAAGCTTTGGATGCAACAAGAATTGAATCAGGTAGACAGGAGACTTATGGAGGGGGCACTTTGGAGGTGTGAGTATTGAGGGAGACGTTTGGAGATGGTGAGTGGTTGACTACTAAGCCTCTATAGCCAGGGCAAGGGTTTATGAAATTATATTGCAACATGTTGAGGTGTGTCCAGAGGAAGGAGTCAGTGTTGCTGTCTGTTCTACTACTTTTGCCCTCAAACCACTGGAACAACGCATATGTCTCAATAATCAAATAAAGGTAATTAAAACTGGGCAAAAGACATTTATGACTTTATTGTCTGCAAACAATGTGTTAATGTATACAGTTAATCTGCAGATGACCCCAACCTTATTATTCACTTCTCATGCTAGGTACTGAGAGGCGATCAGGCATGGAAGAATGAGACGTTTATCGATTCATGGAGCAGGAGCAGCTGCAAATACTATCACGATCCCAAGGGGTTCAACGTTGACTACTTGATCGCAGGTCAGACATCTCTGGTGGGCGCTGAAGAATGTAGCGTTAAGCAGTTTTTAACAGGGTACATTTTACTTACTGCAACTGTTCTATTGGGCTGTTCCCCAGAAGCCACTCTGAAACCTCTTCACCCATCAGGTACACCCCTGTGCATCCCTGACCACACACCTCTCACGTTCACCCAACATGCATAAAGGTTTGCCAGCACCACTAATAACATATGTGTAACACAGAGCTTACTAAAGTGTTATTAGTAGACTGAATGACCACCAGTGTATGATTTGGAGACACAGGGGTCTAAGCTGCAATACAGTTCTCTAGTCTAGAGGGCATGTGGTCCAAGAGTTGTCTCATGTGCATCAACAATTCAGATAATTCCCGCTTTATGTTACAAGGGAGGAAAGATAAATGCATTGTCACTGCAGCTAAATAAATGTATCTAGCCACCATCCACAGCTTTATTAAGATGTTAGCATTGTAAAGGTCTTATATATAGCTATATGTCAGAACTTCAGAAGATTAGTGTCAGAAAAATCACAGAATTGAACGCAGGAAATAGCCCACTTTCAGTCCCCGCCTGCATTAAATGGCAAGTGCTCTAATGCTTGCAAAGAAGCACAGGCTGAAATCTCTGCATTTAAATTTCACAGTCTTGGTCCGAAATTCACAAATCCCAATATTCACAACAAAGGCTATGTTTGGCACAATATTCATGTGACAGCATCATTTACAGAGGCTTTCAATGTGTTCCTCCTCCTCAAGTGTGTAAGAAAACTCTTCTATTGCAAAGGGAAATGTGCTGTTGCATTTCTAGTCCTTACTTATACTGTAGACTGCTCTAACCCTGTCCTTCTGGGCCACAAGGGAACAATACAGTGCTCAGCTAGAGTCTAGAGTCTGAACTCTTGACTTGTGGTGTGACTAGGATTCTACAAGGACCAAACATGTTGACCCACAATTGCAAACTGGTTCCTCTGAGAAACACCAGAATCATCCTTGGAAGCTTGGAAGAAAATGCCTTTTCCAGAGAAAATGCATTCCTAAAACTGGTACATGTACAAATCAAATCAAATCCGGAAATTGGCCTAATGCTGATACCTTTAATAGAGAACTTAAGAGACCTAAACCTCATTAGATAAAAACACCAACAACCAATTAGAAAAAAGTCACAAAATATAGAGAATTGGATGTCATATATAAAAAATTGTAAAAAAGTACTACAAAGGAAAACATAGAAAAAAGTCCCTCAACGTTATCAAATTGGAAATGAAGAATATTTTGAAAACATGACACCCACTGCGACTGACCCGCTAGTAAACAGGGTCAGGGAGAAGCTGGCGGGAGGTCCCATTGGAAGGTTTTACCATTCAACTTGGTCATATTTTTTAAGCATGGCAAGTTGTCATGTGAAAACACTCTGCAAAAGCGGCTACTTGCCGGGCAGCCCAGAAGCACATGTTTCCCACCAGAAAAGAACAGAGAATGAAAAGTTCAAATTGAAGCTGCCGAATGGGCATTTCTTTCCAGTAGGTTTGGTAGGTTGACCCAGTCTTCCAGTAGTAACAGGTCTATAGTTTTATCCCAAGTTCTGCATCACTGCCTTATCGAAGAAGAGCTCTCCATGTCCAGGACTGGTATTTTAGGCTCCTGTTAACCGCTTACAGTTTTAAGAGTTCCCCCAACTCAGCTTTAATTTTACCAAAAGTCCAAAATCCCATTTCTAACGGAGCCACTGGAATTCTTCCTCTGAAGGTAGCATGCTCTTCCTCAGGACATTCTATACATACCAGCTCCTGGAGGAAAGTTTCCTATTGACATTCAAACTTATCTTGAAATCCCTAAACCCCATTTAGTAGAGCCACGCACATCAGCAGAAGACTGGTGCCACCAGTCCTGAAGCCAGTTATCTCTTTTCAGGGAGCGCAGGACTGAGTATTAAGTGATGAAGCAGTCAGTCTTTGTTAGTGACACCTAGCTAATCCCAAATTCATTCCCAGACATGCCAGTTCCAGTATTTTGGCAGAGGGTAGCTCTTCATTAACTGAGTACACACGTCATGGCAGCAATAATTTCAGTGTTGCATGCACCCATAATCCATCATTGAGAGTTTCTTCCTCAGCTCTGCACCCCACTGAAATACAGATGAGATCTCCACCTCTGAGCCATGAGTTGGTTCAGGCCACCTGCACAGGCTGTCTTATCTGAGTGTTCTGAAAACCCATTCACTGGATTAGGAAGGAGCCACAGAATCAGTTCACTCACATATGTGACAATCCCCAGGGGTTTACTCCCTCTCATGTTAAGCATTGTGCTGCCAGTAATGTTAAAGGCAAGCTGGCAGAAAGTGCCAACAAGAGATGCAAATTCATTATGATATCTTTCCAAAAGTCTGTCTCATGGTATGAACTTCACCTGAGTTCAGGAGTTAGCTGGAGAAATCATCAGATCTGCAGAATAACCATGGACTTGTTCCTATTTCTGCTGAAATTCATAGGTAGGTAGAGCGGGGAATTGGGTGTCGCTGGTACATGACTATATGTAATATAAGACATCAGCTGGACTCATAGCTATGTAATCCTCATTGCTAGAGTTGGAGCCCAAGTAGCATTTCTGAGGTTACAGGTGAAAAAACACAGGGAGACTGAACTGAAGTAGTTATATTGTTCTGCTGTCATATGAGTTGTTTTTGTATAAGTCCAGTATTTGTATAGCGCAAACAATTATCCAAGGGTGTCAAGGTACTGTGGAAGATTAAGCAAGCTATTGCCCAGAGTCACATGGCGCTGGGCTGATCTGCCGCCAGTGCCGGGGATCGAACTGTGAACCCCCAGATTCCAGAGTCAGCTGCCCTGGCCACTGTGCCACACCTCTTCCCTTTTAAAAAAGACTGCTCGGTACTGTTGTTGGTGTACTCAGTGTCTGTATGCTTGTGGAGTGGAGTTTGCCCTCTCACCTTAAGCAGTAGAGCCCACAGCCGGATTTCATTCATATCGTTTTCCCTGGTTGTATTGGTCCTCACAAGAGTGCGAATGAATTACTAACGTGGCAAATATACCAGATTACTCTTCACAGCTAATGTTGGCCAGCAACTGCATGTGAATCCCTGCAGGATGTTAGTAGCTGCACCATGGATCCAGATGTCCAACTGCTCACGTGTAGGAAACGTCATGTGTTCGCAACGAGTGGAGAAGCCCTGTGCTAACCAGAGGAAGCAATGTATCAGGGTACTTCCACTGAAGTAGTCTTAATACATTGAATTCCACCTGCAATTAAATGCATTGAAGAAACTGTGATTTCAAGTGGGGGGACACTGTTAGTAAGAGGGTTTACTATAACAAATGCTAATGGTAGTTTTTTGTTTTTTTTCCGCTCTCTCTGACCAGCTTCCAACAGCAATGGCCTCCTCAGAGTGATTAGCTGCAGCTACAAGGCGCGCTGGAGTGCGCTGTCTTCCAAGCAAATCCAAGGTGTAAATGGAGCCTACCTCAAAGGATGTAACTGTAACGTAAGTGTGCCCTGGGTCATGGGTCCTAACCAGGCTACAAAATAAGTAGCATAGCAAAATGGAGTCTTACCCGAGAAGGGACCAGGGGACAAAAAGTGAGTAGCAAAAGGAATATGGAGGGGGAACAGAACACCTGGATTGAGAAATAATCAGGGAAAGAGAATAGACTAGGAGGACAAGACCTGGGACACTCGAGAGAATGTTCTGAGTAAAATGCATATCTCTTTACCTCAATTTTTTCGAATATCAATAATGTGATTCTCTTCCCTTGACCAGAAAAATTTCCCTATAGTATCTTTTAATATTTTAATCATTGCTGAAATCTGGCTCTGGATCCATTCTAGTCAGCTGAATTTGTCTGCACTTTAGAAAATATCCCTAAGAGTATATACAAGAGGAATCAAGTATCTATATGGTTTCCAGAGGAAACTGTAATACTTTGACAATCTCACAGTAATACCTCATGCAGCTTTAGTAGATTAAAGGAAAGCTTTGATGTCTGTTTGAATAATATTCCTGCAATATCCTAATCACCACAGAACTCTGTGTCATAATCACAACTGTGGGCCTCTTTGTCCAATGTTTACACTTGGGAGTAAATTACGGCTGTAAAATACTCCATAGAGGAAATATTATTTGTGATGGGAGGTACCTGTTATTTGCAGCACATTTACACCTGGGAGTATAAAAAAGGCGACTTTTGCATCCATTGGATATATAAACACTGCCTCACAGTGTTTTCCACCAGTAGGTATCACAATGAAAATCTAGTGGGTAACTGCCCAGGAAGACACAGGAAAGAATGGAATTAATGCTCATCTCCAAATGGGAATACATGCAAACATGGGCTAGAGCTTTTCAACAATTGTTCATAGCTGTACGTGATCTCCTGGCACTTTGAAAATGAATCACATTATTTCAGAGCCAGTACTCCATTGCACATGTCTTAGTTGTTGAACTTAATTAGCTCTTTTTTTTAGGTGAATTATTAGGTAAATTATCTCAACAGTCATGTCTTGATTCCTTTATGTGTGGGCACTTGTACTAAAGATCAGCTCCAGGTCTTTTGATCACCTCATTTTGTAGAGGGAGGACACATTTTGTTACATGTTCTAATGAGACAAAATATTTATTTTTTAATATTCTAATTAAAGCCAACTTTGGTATTAACTATGCTTGAAGTTTTTTTCATCAATCTGCTATAAAGTACATTTTAAAACCTGAACACTGCTGGTGGCTACTTTTGTGCTTGTTTGGTGACCAGGCTTTTGTTTTTTATATCTTCAACAGATCGTCACATGCTATTCTCAACCCTGCACACCAGCACCAAAGACATGCATACTTGAGCGGTATGAAGGCGGCGATGCTGAGAACCAGATAAAGAACAAGGTCTGCGTCCCGAAGACCAGTGCTGAATGCGTATGGAAGGATATTGAATAGGACAAGCTGACCAAAGAAGCCATCTCGATGTCAACAACCCATAGATGGTTGAAGCCCTTCTACACCATCCATCTTGTAGATGACTAATAGTCAGGAAAAAAAGCAGAGCACTTACATTTGAGTAAAGTAGTCACTAGAAATTGGACACAATACTCTTCAGGAAGCCCTTAGTAATATACCTTTGTACTTTGCAGATTGTTTGCTACTTTTCTGATCCTTTAAAGACCTGCATGCATTTACTGTCCACAGTTCACATTGCATGTTACCACAGTCTCACTTTTTATCTATGCATCTTGTTTCATAAAGCACTTTGGGTCCTGGTCGACACTCCATAAATGCTCCAGTAAAATAAAACAGTCTTTTGGAACCAACACACGAGTCACTCGTTATAATTAATCAACATAGGACTGATGAGCCTCATTTAGAGTTTGGCAAACAGGATAGACCGACAAAAAAGGTAGTGGACTACCCTGTGTGCCAAACCGACGGTCCGCCCACTCTACTTAGAGTCAGGTGGACCGTCATGTTTCCATCAGTGGAGCCCTTACTGGCTCTGCTAGCGGAAAACTTACACGGGGGCCCATATAAACATGCTGCCTATTTTGAGCAGGTGTTCTAAGGTATTCTTGTTCTGTTCCGGACTGTCAAGAAAAACCTAGTGGTCTCAAACAGAAAAATGGAAATTTGACTTCACACCCTGGGAAAAAACATCCAGGATATAACGGTCATTACAGGTTTTTATTTATTTAAATATTTTTGTTTTAATAGAAGTCTGGATGAAACTTGATGGCTAACCTCTAAATCTGTCAGGGTGGGAGAGGTTATAACATGTGCCCCCCTGTCAGATGGCAAACAGCCTGCCATATCTCTATTAAGAACCCAACAGCCACATGCACTAAGGCTTTCTCCTACTGGCACAGAGCAGGTAAAACCCATTCATGCATCTGACTCTGAGTCTTTTACATAGTCCATTGTCTTGGTTATTTTTTGCCAAACTGAATTGCCCTTTTACAATGAGTTCATGTGTGTTAATATAATAACTCTACAGCAATTGAAAGAGCAAGAAATATGAAGGTGCTCATTCCCTGCTCAGCCTCAAGCACTCCATTGTAACAGCATATGCCAATATTTAGGCTTGTGCGGCCATACATGGTACCCCATTAAAGCAAATGAAGGTTTCATAATACCTAAATTAATTTAAGAGACAGTTCAGTTCATTTTAAACCAGAGGGAGGATACTCTCCTGGCCAACAGCGCTCTCTACAAATCTACATAACAAAACAAACCAATACAGCCATGTGAGAAATTGGGGCAGTGGTTAAGTTAGGTGTTATCCCTGGTTAAGCGTCAGGCACAATCATTGTCAAGGTGAACCACAAAGGTCTCTAAATTGACCTGTGCCTAACCCTTTGGTAGCTTGGCAAAAAAGCAATGAGGCTTAACTGGGAGGCAATGTGTAGAGCATTACACAAGAAAAATCCCACATCAATTTAGAAAAACTGAGTGAATTAAAAACAATAATTTGAACAAAATGACAAAACTCTATTTGGCAGAACCACAGTTATGAGTTTTTAAAGCTGAAGGTAAAAAACTAGAACCTAAAAGATCAAAGCACCAATTGGAGACATCTTGTTGAATGAGAGCGGGCCAAAAAATATGGTGTACCGCGATGGACCTCCTGTTGGATACAAGAAGTGGCTTTGGCCAAGTCGGTGCTTACATTTAGACTTGGAAGAAATTTGATGAAAAATGTTCTGAGAAGGTAAAGTTCAGCAGGGCAAGGTTGCAGGTGTTGTCTGAGAAGAGAGTGTCATTGTCGGGGTGCTGTTGAGCGATATCACAATGAAGATTTCTTTGATTGGACTTAGTCACTTTTTTGGAAGTCAAAATCTCCAGCGGGATAAGGCTGGATGCTGTAGCTGATGAAAGTTCCATGAGGCTGGATCACCTTTTAGCGAAGGTCCACTTAACAGGACTTGCTGCAAGGAGAAGAATGAAGTGGGACCTGCGGCAAAGTCAGGCAGACTGGCTATGTATCTTGGGTGGATATATAAACAGGATGTTTTTGGCCTCCGCTTGGATTTTCAAAGCAGTTTTTAGCCAAAATATTTTAAGTCCCAAGTTTCGGATTTTGGCTGTCCAACCCAGGATTGGGCACCACTTGGACACACTCAGCCTGGGTCCAGGTGCTGGCTTAAATGGTTATGGCCTTTTCTTTCACCAGGACTCTGATTAGGAGGCCAGCCAACTAGCCCTTGGAGTCGCTCTGGCGGTCTTGGGTTCAAGTGGTGAAACAGGAATCAAAGAGCGGGCCACGCCACCGAGGGCTCAAGACAGACTCCAGGCAGCAAACCAGTCCTTCCTGATGCAGCAAAGCAGTCTTGTGGAGTACATAGCAGGCCACAGCAGCAGGCAGGTGGTCCTCTGACAGTCCTTCTACAGGTCCAGAAAGTGAACTAAATTTTGAGTCTAAGTACCCTTTTTTATACCTGGAGCCTTCTTTGAAGTAGAAGAAGTTTCAACAGATTTCCCTTTGAAGTTTTAGTTGTTTCCTGCCTCCAACGCTCTGGCTCTAAGGTATCTTCATGAACAATGCAGTTATGACAAATCCTTTGTGTGAAGGAAGAGCACAGCCAGTTCAGTTGCAAGTGAGTCTGTGTGCAGTTCTGCCCCCTCTTTCTGACAGTTGATGGCCCATCCATGCAAACACAATCTCTCTATTGTGTGGCGGTCTGGGAGGAATAAACAAAGTCAAACTGCCAACTGCACCTGGTCATGTGACCTAGAAACAGCATCAAATATTTAGGGAAGGAAATGCCAACTTTCTAAGTTTGGCCTGGACTGGGTCTCCTGCTCTCCATGTCACTGGAGTCAAGCTAGCCGGGCTGATGTGGAGTGATGCCCTGAAACCGGTCCCAGGACGCTTGTTTCCAGTCCAGGGAGGACCTGAGCTGGTTGTTCAGGCTGGACTGTTCTCATGGGGAGCAAGGTCAAGACTGATATGCATATGGCTGGGTCAGAACTGAAATGGCATGGGGAGCAAAAGAACGATGGATTTAGGCCCAGATCGCTGTACTGGGGTGAATGTTAGACATTGTGCTGCATTCTGTCCGTCAATTGTTGTTTTAACGTTCTAAAAGTAGCATTTTCAAAATGGCAACTTAGAATCCGACTTTATCATTAAAGAGGATTATTAATTACAATTTCCCAGACACCAAACATGGAATGTTTAGCTGTTACCAATCACACGTTAGCACTAATTACATTTAATATGGCAACCCTCTGGGGCAGGTAGGCCTCACAGTTGTGAAAAACAAAAGAGTTTTTCACTACCAGGACAAGGTATGTCTTAAAAGCACATGTATAACCTTTCAGTTACTGTGCACCATGCCCTATGGGCTATCTAGGGCCTACTTTATGGGTGAATTATATGTGATAAAAGGGACGTTTACGGGCTTGGCAAGGGGGTTGTAAGGCCAAGTCGAGCTGACAGTTTAAAACTTCATTCAGATTGCAAAGGCAAACCTGGGACATGTTTTAGGGGCTACTTAAGTGGGTGTCAAAATGAGTGCTGCAGGCCCACTGGTAGCAGTTTATTTACAGGCCCTGGGTATATGGTATAACACTCTACAAGGGACTTATAAGTAAATTAAATATGCCAATCAGGTGTAAGTCAATTTTTTCTATGTTTAAAGGAGAGAGCACAAGCACTTTAGCACTGGTTAGCAGGTCCTGGAGTCAACAAAAACTGATTTCAGCAAAAAGTGGAGGGTAAAGGCAAAATGTGTGGGATCACCCGGCAAAATGTGTGGGATCACCCTGCAAAGAGGGCCACATTCAATAATCCTCAACCAACTGCACACAGCCTGCAAGCAAGACACAACCTTTGTTATTCAGAATGTGTTTTGCTGTCAGTGAATATCTTTGTTGCCTTGCTCCTCATTTTCAGGAAAAACTTTTTGAGGAACAGATGGAAGTTTTACAGGCAACATATCAGCAACTTTGTCACATGCTGGGAAGTAGACATCACTAGATAGCACTTCATACCTTATGTGATCCTTTGATCCTTGACATGTTTGCAATCTGCAAGCACACGAAATGTTTAACTACTTGCTGTAGTAAAAAAAAAAAAAAATCAAATAGGTTTATTCGATTTTTTTAAAAAAAAACATAAAAGCATACAGTTTTAAAAGGCAAAACACATATTGCAAAGTATTATAAAATTTGATTAAGAAAACAATAATCCTCAGAGCGTAGTATAATAAAATCCATTAACACTTTGTGCAAATCAGTTACATTGAGCAAGTTCGTATTACAAATAGTTTTCTGCACTTAATTGTGCTTTTAAGAAATAGTGCAATAGGTCCTGAAAAACATTCACTTTCTAGTATTTGTAATGCCAAGAATGCAGGTCGGCATTGCATCAGACACCAAAATTTTAAAATAGGTTTAATCCACCTTTTCCTTGTGCAATGTAAAATTTACAGAATAGAACTACATGCATTGACGATTGTGTAGATACTTCGTCACACATACATTGACTTAATATATTCAACCAATCATTTATTGTGGGAAAGCTGACAAAGCAATGGAAAATGCCAATTCTGAGCCGAGTCAGAACAAATCTGTCATACCCACTTGCTGTGTGAAATAGGTAGGGCTGCATGCCCGGGGTTGTTAGTATCAGTTAATTGGCTCGTACTGATGGTCTTGATACCTCCTTGGCAAATCTAATAGCCTCCAAATGCGCCTTACAATATGTCTTAGAAACCTTTCTGGCAATAGAACCCATAGGCACAGGATCATCATAGTATTCCGATCAGTCATGAAAACTTTTGTGTATTTTTCACAGCTGGTCCCTAAACCTCGATCTAAATTGAGACTGTCTTTTATAATGTTACGATTAAGGAGGTTTCAGTTGAAGTCCAGACCCGATGCCATAGAAGAAGAGGTTGAACTTTAATTACATCCGCGATATAGGGAATCCCCATTTCTGCATGGCAGGTGTGTATTGAGGTACTGCGCAGAACTGCCAGAAGAAATCTGAAGAAGGTGTTCTCGACCTGCTGTATGGGTTTTACATCACAAAATCCCCAAATTACGACACCGTATATGGCTATGCTCACACATTTAGTCCGGTACATGTGTAGCATGTCAGCTGGGGATCTTCTTCCTAATTTATTTGCGAAATTAGGCAGTGCCGCCGTAGCTTTCATGAAGAGCAGTTTTCTATTCTTCACGGCCTGGGACCATGATCCCCTGCACTCAAATTTTATGCCTAGGTAGGGGAATGTAGTGTTGGTTTCCACCTTTTTACTGTCAATAAAAATATCTCTACATACCGAGCTGCCTCTCCCACATTTCATTATAAAGGTGTTTTTTTGTGTTTACTCTCAGGCTTAAGTCTTTCATAAATTCAGTGTAATTATTGAGTGCCCGTTGAACGCCCAATTGCATCCGGGCCATTAGTACTACATCGTCCGCTTAGAGAAGAGCATGCAGAGGACAATTGTATATTTGTGGCAGGTCCTGGCATTTCTCTACCATGGTTTGCTCCAAACCAATGGTATATAGTGTGAAAAGAAAGGGTTCCAGGACACAGCCCTGCCTAACCCCCTTCTCCACGCTGAACAGCGCAGTGCATTCTCCCTTGGACCCAAACCGGACCCTGGCTTTTGTATCATTGTACAGGTGTCTTAGAAAGTGAATTAATGGTAGTTCAACCCCCATTTCGACTAGAATAGCCCATAGCTTCGAAGACCACCGTGAGGTCTACGGAGGCCAAATATAATCTTCCATTTTTTGACCGTGTGTACTTTCCCAATAAAATGTTACGGTTCAGTCCTTGTTCAACCGTGCCCAGGCCCTTGCGGAATCCAAACTGTAGATGTGATAAGACATTATTGTCTTCTGCCCAATCCTGGAGGCGATTGAGCACTATTCACCCCACCACCTTCACCAGGGAATCCAGCTATGATATTGGGCGGTAGCATGCTGGAGTTTGCCTGTCGCCTTCTTTATAAATGGGTACCACAATGGAATCCGACCATGTCTTTATGAATCCAGTTGTACCGCAGGCCGCTAAAACCTGCGTTAAAAGTGGACACCGTAGTTCTAGGTTAAATTTAAAAAGATCTATTGGTACCATCTGTCGGGGCCCGGAGCCTTGCCACCCTACTCGATTTTATTGCACGGTTTACCTCATCCAAGATGAAGGCTAGGGCTATAGGGTAGTTTACAGTTAGGGGTGTAGCCTGTGGGGCTGAATAGGAATCTGTGCCCACCTCTGACTGTTTTAATCTGTACATTTCAGAGAAATACTCCACTCATTGCCCTTCATCTATAGCGATCTCTATGGTTGGGTTATCATGAGCTGTAAGGAAAGAAGCTTTCACCACACGCCAAAAAGCTATGCTATCTCTATTCAGACTAGCTTGGTGTAGGTTAGCCGATGGTTTATCTTTTAATTCTCCTTTTCGCTGTTTCAGAATGCAATTATATTCCTTTCTGCATTCCATTATTTCACTTCTATCCCTTACTGGTTAGTGAAGCACTTGTTTTAATGTGCGTCAGCCTTTGTACATCTGAAGTCAAACCACCTCCTTTTTTTCCTATGCACTTTATTTGATACCACCTTCAGGGTGTTCCTTATTTCCCCTGTAATTTGCGCAAAAGCTTCCAGGATCCCAACGTGTGGCGTAGTCTTGTCAGAAAGGTTACGAGTGATTTAGAACTGTTTACCACAACTTTCTTAGTCGGTTCTGTAGGATCTACCTTGTCCCACTTTAGGGAATAGCCATTTACTTTATCTATCTCTCTATTCTCTGCTGCATGCACATATTTGCATTGAGATATATGCACCTTAATAGGGAGGGATAGAGTCACGCTAATAGGAAAATTATCACTCATAACATTCTTGTGTCTTCTATAACCTAACAGTCAAGACTCATATCTATTTGGTATAAAAATGTATAATAATATCAATAATTGTATTCAAGCCTCTCCCATTAAATGTCTGGGTGAATGGGATTGGTGGGGAACATAAAACATTAGCAAAACCTAAATCAAAGGTAAATAGCATCTTGTTTAAAATGTCCCTATAGATTGAATGTGGAAAATGAGGGAAAGTACATTTGTCATCGTCTAATAGGCCAAGAAAGCAAAAGACACACAATTGATGGACGGAATGCAGAACAAATCTAAACATTCACCCCCAGTCAAGAGATCTGGGTTAAATCCATCATTCTTTTGCTCACCATGCCGCCACAGTTTAGACCTGGCTATATGCAAATCAGTCTTGACCATGTGCCTCATGGGAACAGTCCAGCCCAAACTACCAAGCCAGGTCCTCCCTGGACCAGAAACAAGCATCCTAGGACCGGTTTCGGGGTTTCACCCCTCCTCAGCCAGGATAGCTTGATTCCAGTGGCACAGTGAGCCCAGGACTCACGTCTAAGCATACCTGGCGCACTTAGGGCAAGAAAGCAAAAGACACACAATTGATGGACGGAATGCAGAACAAATCTAAACATTCACCCCCAGTCAAGAGATCTGGGTTAAATCCATCATTCTTTGTATCAGCATGCCACCCCAGTTTAGACCTGGCTATATGCAAATCAGTCTTGACCATGTGCCTCATGGGAACAGTCCAGCCCAAACTGCCAAGCCAGGTCCTCCCTGGACCGGAAACATGCATCCTAGGACCGGTTTCGGGGTTTCAACCCTCTTCAGCCAGGATAGCTTGATTCCAGTGGCACAGTGAGCCCAGGACTCATGTCTGAGCATACCTGTCGCACTTAGCGCATGAAAGCAAAGACACACAATTGATGGACGGAATGCAGAACAAATCTAAACATTCACCCCCAGTCAAGAGATCTGGGTTAAATCCATCATTCTTTTGCTCACCATGCCACCCCAGTTTAGACCTGGCTATAGGCAAATCAGTCTTGACCCTGTGCCTCATAGGAACAGTCCAGCCCGACCTGCCAAGCCAGGTCCTCCCTGGACCGGAAACAAGAATCCTAGGACTGGTTTTGGGGTTTCACCCCTCTTCAGCCAGGATAGCTTGATTCCAGTGGCACAGTGAGACCAGGACTCACGTCTGAGCATACCTGGCGCACTTAGCGCATGAAAGCAAAGACACACAATTGATGGACGGAATGCAGAACAAATCTAAACATTCACCCCCAGTCAAGAGATATGGGTTAAATCCATCATTCTTTTGCTCACCATGCCACCCCAGTTTAGACCTGGCTATAGGCAAATCAGTCTTGACCCTGTGCCTCATAGGAACAGTCCAGCCCGACCTGCCAAGCCAGATCCTCCCTGGACCGGAAACAAGAATCCTAGGACCGGTTTCGGGGTTATACCCCTCTTCAGCCAGGATAGCTTGATTCCAGTGGCACAGTGAGCCCAGGACTCAAGTCTGAGCATACCTGGCGCACTTAGTGCAAGAAAGCAAAAGACACACATTTGATGGACGGAATGCAGAACAAATCTAAACATTCACCCCCAGTCAAGAGATCTGGGTTAAATCCATCATTCTTTTGCTTGCCATGACACCCCAGTTTAGACCTGGCTATATGCAAATCAGTCTTGACCCTGTGCCTCATGAGAACAGTCCAGCCCGAACTGCCAAGCCAGGTCCTCCCTGGACCAGAAACAAGCATCCTAGGACTGGTTTCGGGGCTTCACCCCTCTTCAGCCAGGATAGCTTGATTCCAGTGGCACAGTGAGCCCAGGACTCACGTCTGAGCATACCTGGCGCACTTAGGGCAAGAAAGCAAAAGACACACATTTGATGGACGGAATGCAGAACACATCTAAACATTCACCCCCAGTCAACAGATCTGGGTTAAATCCATCAATCTTTTGCTCACCATGCCACCCCAATTTAGACCTGGATATATGCAAATCAATCTTGACACTGTGCCTCATGGGAACAGTCCAGCCCGAACTGCCAAGCCAGGTCCTCCCTGGACCGGAAACAAGCATCCTAGGACCGGTTTTGGGGTTTCACCCCTCTTCAGCCAGGATATGCGTATGAAGTTTGTCACACTTCCACCCCCCAATAAAAGCAGTCCTCGTGTACCTGTTACAAAAATGTGGCAGCTGTTAAGAGTCACTTCGCTGATGTTAATTAAGCACACCCACTCTCTGGGATATTTGCGTCCTCCCTTACCTTGGCTCTAAGCTGTCTGCAGTCCCTTCCGTAATATTGTCTGGGAAAAAAATGGGTATGGGATCCAAAATTAGCTGCAGGACCAAGGGGGGTGGTCCAGCCCAGCCTCCTCCAGACTCTGACAGGCTAAGACGGGCCTGTTTTGGCCCAGTCTTTGCTCATGTTGAGCCTGGGCACGCCCTGCGCGTGTCCCGCACTGCGGGACCCAAGCAGGCTCTTTATGCGCCTCTAGGCACGGGATGATGGTGGAGGCAACAGCCACGAAAGCAGAGGCTCCTGGGGTTGTAGGAAACTGCCCCCTTCCAGGTATGCAAGGAAACGGGCTCCCGCACTGCTGGACCCTTAGCAGGCTCTTTATGCGCCTCCAGGCACGGGATTACAGTGGTGGCAACGGCCGCGAAAGCAGATGATCCTGGGGGTTGTAGGAGCCTGCCCCCTTCCAGGTATGCAAAGAAACAGGCTCCCGCCCAGCGGGACCCGAGCAGGATCTTTATGCGCCTCCAGGCACGGGATGACAGTGGCGACAACGGCCGCAAAAGCAGAGGCTCCATGGGGTTGTAGGAACCTGCCCCCTCCCAGGTATGCAAAGAAACGGGTTCCGGCGCTGCGGGACCCGAGCAGGCTCTTCATGCGCCTCCAGGCACGGGATGACAGTGGCGGCAACGGCCGCGAAAGCAGAGCCTCCTAGGGGTTGAAGGAACCTGCCCCCTTCCAGGTATGCAAAGAAACCGGTCTAAATGTCTACAGAGCCATTACGTTTCTCAAGCAAATGAATACCAATAACAACCGATCACAATATGCATTAAACATGGGTAACTCCAAAGATATCCACAATTAAACTGCTGCGCCGATGCACTAAGTTACAAACCGCACAGCCAAACAAATGTGCTGTAGCATCAACACAGCGTGAATTCAAGTAAACCATCGGAATCCAAAGTAATCTATATTTCTTCATGTTTATTCAACGGTAATCTTCCTTTTTACAGAGGAGGCAATGTAATTCTAAACTTTAAAATGCAGTATAAATGCCCATCCAGACCTTTTAGAATGGCACGTTAGAATCCATTTTACATCCTAGGTAACCTTACACGTGTTCACCTAATGCATTTCGGGAAATGTTCCCTTCCTCAGGGATCCCTGTGATGTGAAAGCAAACCAACAGTGTTCTGGTATACTTGCATGGCATTTGACTATATATTAATGTAAATGGTCAAAGAACAATCCTAAAAACCACTAAATTAAACTATGCATTGGGTGAACATGTGTAAGGTTGCCTAGGATGTGAACTATGGACACTTTGGAAATTGATCATTGACTCTATTGAGTGCTGAAGACTCCCTTTTTGTTTATAAACACATTTACCCGTCTTGGGGTTCTTGTGTTGAGGTTGTACGGTAGCCAACCTTTGTCCTGTAGCACCATTCTAAATAATTGAGTAGCACCTTATTTGGTCATGGATATCTGGTTAGTGCTGTTCATGAGCCTGGCTATCTTCTGTCTTTGAAATGCACCACAACATGTTTTGACTTCTCGTCTTTCTCAAATGGAGTACGAAATCACCATGCGCAACTCCAACTGGAAAAGGACACGCTTCCTAAGCAACAGGGTGAGTGCGTGTCCTTCCATGACTGACAACTCCAATGCAGCCCGAGATGTATATGGAGCAAGAGCCCGGAGGCCAGTGGGAGGTTTTCAATTGAAATTAAAAATGTGCTTGAATGATAATAAAATGAGGTTTCAAACTGCCTGATTAAATCAGAACTTAATTGATAAGAACTGGCAGAACAAAATGACTACAATCCCCACAATGCTACAAACAGTACATAAATCATTATAACCCTCTATGATCAACACTTGAGAAAGATGAGAGGTCGAAATGCGTTGTGGTGCATTACATTTAACTTGCTGTTTATTAATAAAAACAGTCAGCAACATAAGCCTCTTGGGAGTGCAGCGTCTCCATTTGCTGAAAAACATATCACGGAGGTTGTGGTCTTCTCCTAACGCTACACCGGCAGTCAGTGCATACTGCTTGAGGCCGCAATTGTTGGACATAGGCAGTCTATTTTAGAGTGGGTATATCAAAGGCTGTGAGGAGGTGCATCAGAGGATCGCATGGAAGATGTCATCAGTGATGTCATTTGAGGTATCATCAGTGATGACATCAGTGATGTCACTGACCATATCATGAGTGATGTAATATGTGATATCATCAACATTGAATTGCGGGGACGCGAGTTATATGTAGCTCAAATAACTATAACGGCCGAATTTCTCTGGTTTTGTAAGAGTGAAATGTAAAATTAACTATAACATCCCTGAAACCTGTGTTTCAGTGAATTTTTATTGTTTTTTAAATGCTAATTTCTAACTATAACATCCCTGAAACCTATGTTAGTGAATTTCAAAGGTTTTTTAAATGATAATTTCTAACTATAAAGTCCCTGAAACCTATGGTTTTTTCAGTGAATTTCATAGGTTTTTTAAATGCTAATTTCTAATTATAACATCCTGAAACCTATGGATATTTCAGTGAATTTCAAAAGTTTTTTAAATGGTAATTTCTAACTATGGCTACAGTGGTAGAACATGTGCAGAAAGAGGAAGAAAGGCGCAGAAAGAAGCAAGAAAACTGCAGAAAGAGGCAACAGAAGTCCAGAAAGATGAAGACAAGTGCAGAAAGAAGCAATAGATATGCATAAAGAACCAACCGAGGTGCAGAAAGAGGCCTTGTTGCAAAGTCATACTTTGCCCCCAACTTTTTGCTGACTGGTACTGGTGGCGACTGACTCTTACTAACCAGGTCCGGAGCCGGTGCTATGCTGAAAAACACTTAGAATACAGTGAAAACACCTACATACACTAGGATACACTGTGGGTTGGGGTACCCATGTGATTGGCATGACCTCCCTTGTAAAGCCCAAATACATAAAAGGGCAGGGGGATTAAAACTACCTCTAACTCAGAGGTGCAGAAAGAGGCAGGAGAAGTGAAGAAAGAAGCAACAAAGGGCCAAAAGACACAAGAGAGGTGCAGAAAGAAGCAAGTGAAGTGCAGAAAGAGGCAAGAGAGGTGCACAAAGAGGCAAGAGTGGTACAGAAAGAGACAGGAAGGGTGCAGAAAGAAGAAAGAGAAGTGCAGAAAGAGGCAAGAGAATTGCTGAAAGAAGCAACAGAGGTGTAGGAAGAAGCAAGAGAAGTGCAGAAAGTGGGAAGTAAGGTTCAGAAAAAAGCAAGAGCAGCGCAGAATGAACCAACAGAGGTGCAAAAAGAGGCAAGAGGAGTGCAGAAAGAGGTAGGAGAAGTGCACAAGGAGGCAAGAGAGGTACAGAAAGAGGCAGGAGGGGTGCAGAAAGAAAGAATTGCAGAAAGAAGCAATAGAGGTGCTGAAAGAGGTGCGAAGGGTGCACAAGGATCAAGAGAAGTGCAGAAAAAGCAACAGAAGTACAGAATAAGGTTTAGAGAGGTGCAGAAACAGGGAACAGGGGTGCAGAAAGAGGCAAGAGAGGTGTAGAAAGAGATAAGAGGGGTGCAGAGAGAGGCAACAGATCTACAGAAAAAAGCAACAGATGTGCTGAAAGAGGAAAGTGGGGTGCAGAAAGAGGCAAGAGATCTGCATAAAAACAACAGAGTTGCTGAAAGAGGCATGTTAGGTACAGAAAGAAGCAAGAGAGGTGCAGAAACATGCAACATAGGTGCTGAAAGAGGCAACAGAGGTGCAGAACGATGCAAGAGAGATACATAAACAAGCAAAAGAAGTGCAGAAAGAGGCAAGAGAATTGCTGAAAGTGCAACAGAGGTGTAGAAAGAAGCCAGAGAAGTATAGAAAGAGGCAAGTGAGGTGCAGAAAGAAGCAAGAGCAGTGTAGAAAGAACCAACAGAGGTGCAAAAAGAGGCAAGAGGGGTGCAGAAAGAGGTAGGAGAGGTGCCCAAAGAGGCAAAAAAGGTACAGAAAGAGGCAGGAGGGTGTAGAAAGAAGGATGAGAAATGCAGAAAGAGTCAAGAGAATTGCTGAAAGAAGCAACAGAGGTGTAGAAAGAAGCAAGATAAGTGCAGAAAGAGGCATGTGAGGTACAGAATAAGCAAGAGGGGTGCAGAAAGAGGTAGGAGAGGTGCCCAAAGAGGCAAAAAAGGTACAGAAAGAGGCAGGAGGGGTGTAGAAAGAAGGATGAGAAATGCAGAAAGAGGCAAGGGAATTGCTGAAAGAAGCAACAGAGCTGTAGTAAGAAGCAAGATAAATGCAGAAAGAGGCAAGTGAGGTACAGAATAAGCAAGAGTGGTGCAGAAAGAACCACAGAGGTGCAAAAAGAAGCAAGAGGGGTGCAGAAACAGGCAGGGAAGTTGCAGAAACAGGGAACAGGGGTGCAGAAAGAGGCAAGAGAGGTACAGAAAGAGAAAAGAGGAGTTCAGAAAGAGGCAAGAGTTCTGCAGAAAAAAGCAACAGAGGTGCTAATAGAGGCAAGTGAGGTGCAGAAAGAGGCAATAGAAGAGCAGAAAGAAGCAACAGAGGTGCAGAAAGAGGCAACGGGTGCAGAAAGAGGAGAGAGGTGCAGAAAGAAGCAAAAGAGATCCTCAAAGAGGCAAGAGGGATGAAGGAAGAGGCAAGAGCAGTGCAGAATGTACCAAGAGAAGTGCAGAAAGAAGGAAGAGAAGTGCAGAAAGAAGCAACAGAGGTACAGAAAGAGGCAGGAGTGGTGCAAAAAGAGGGAAGAGAGGTGTAGAAAGAGGCAAGAGTTGCACAAAGAGAGAAGGGGATGTGGAAAGAGGCAGGAGGGGTGCAGAACGAAACAACAGAGGTGCTGAAAGAGGCAAGAGAGGTGCAGAAGGAAGAATGCCTTAAAGTTGGGGACTGTGGGGGGAGCCCCAATGCCCCCAGGTACCCCAGGACATTGTAGGAGCTAGCTTGGTGGTGGTCCCCAGGGCCACCGAGGGCTCCAGGAGGGGGGCTGCGCAGCCATCCCTCCCAACTAATTTAAGCCCCAGGGAGGTGGTGAACCCCGGGGGTCTGCAATGGACCCCCACATTCAGAAAAAGAGTGCCACAGGGAGGTGGTGGTCCCTGGGGATGTGGGGGGCCGCGTGCCCCCAGGTTTAATCATCAAAGCCCTGGGGAGGAGGCGGTCCTCGGGGCAGCATGGGGGAAGGAGCTCCCCATGCATTTTATTTGATAAATAACCTACAGGGAGGTGTCTGTCCCCAGGGCTGCGGGGGACTGTGTGCCCCTGGCACATTATGAATAAAGCCCCGGGGAGGTGGCGGATCATGGGCTGCAGAGGCACTCAAAAGGCCCCCATTACAGAATTGGGCACTGCCCCTGGGACCTGGCCCACCCGGGGGCTTAAGGAAAATAAAGTACGAGAGCCCGTGCTTCGTTTATTTTTTTTCTCAGCCAGATTCGCACACCCAGCATGAATTAGGCCGATTTAAAAAAAAAGAAAAATGTTTTTTTTTGCCCTGAGCAGGCCTAGTGGGTCAGGGTGTTTCTACCCTGCCCCCTTTTCTTCATCTTTTACTTTTTTTCCTTTTTCTTGTGACTCGGTTCCCAAGTCACAAGATGGCTGCCAACACATTCTGGTTTGGAGTGTTGGCAGCCAATCAGAAGTCAGCTCGTGCTCGGGAGGAGTTACAGCTCCTCCTCGGTGCTCAGGTATATACGTTTTTATTTTTTTAATTCCTAAGCAACTACTGAACGGATTTATACCATATAAAAAGCGGTTGCTTTCTGGTCCAAGAGCTATCTTTTTGCCAAATTTGGTGTAATTCCTTTCAGCAGTTCGGGCTGTAGCCGTGTCTAAAGTTCCTTTGGAAATGAACATTGGGAAAACACGTTTTGGGCCCCCCTTTTTCTCGGCCCCAGCTTGATGAATAATCCTGAAACTTTCAAGACAGGAGCTGACCTGAGTGAACCATTAATTCTGAAAATTTTTTCGACGAATCATCAAACGGCGCCAAAGATATTGGCAAAAGAAAAATTGCTTTTTGAATAAAAACGAAGTTCTAACTATAACTACCTATATACATATATACATATATATGCAAAACAGGAAACTGAGAACTCTGGGCAGTTCTCATATTTTGGTAGAGAGCAGCTCCTATACAAAGCACCCTGCAACATCAGCAACACTCTGCTTGCCTCCAATGTCTGTTTTTCTAGCAAAACCTTTAAGCATAGGATTAGCACAGTGCCATCCACGCCAAGCTAGAAATGCATAAAGCCTTTTGCCATTTATACACAGGATTAGCAAAGTGCTATCCATGCCGGGTTGTAAAATTACAAAAGTCTTTTACCATTCCAGGCACAGTATTACAGCTTTGGATTGGTAAAATACCATCCAAGCCAAACTGGAATGCATAAATACACATATACATATATATAAAACTAATAAAAATTACAGTTCTTTTCTTTATTTACTTATAAACATGAAAGAAAAAAATGAGACAAAAACAAAAGCTTGAAAGGATTTAATTTACTACTCTAACTCCAATTCAAACGAAAGTAGGACAAGCGTTGACTTTTGAAGAGATTAGATTTACTATTCCCACTCCAATCTAAGCAACAGTAGGGAAAGTGTTGGACTTGGTAAACGTTAGATTTACTAATCCTACTCCTATCAAGAAAATTGAGGGAAAGTGTTGGCTTTTTGAGAGCTTAGATCTCCTATTCCCACTACAAATCAAGCAATAGCAGGGAAACTGTTGAACTCTAGCGGTTTAAATGTACTTTTCCACCCCTACATAATCAAAATCAAGAAACGTGTTGGACTTTGGAGGGGTTGGATTTACTATTTACACTCCAACAGAAGCAATATCAGAGAAAGTGTTGGACTTGAAGAGGTGACGTTTACTATTCCCACTCCATATTAAGTAACAGTAGAGGCAGTGGTGTACAGTATAGTGGTGAGATTTCCTATTTCTACTCCAATCATAGCAGCCCCACCGAACGTTTTAGACTTTGGAGGTGTTAGATTTCATATTTCAGATCCAATTTAATCAACAGAAAGGAAAGCGTTATTCTTTGGAGGAGTTAGATGTACTATTCCCACTCCAATGTATGTAAACGCAGAGAAGGTTTTGAATATAGGAAAGATTAGGTGCACTATTCTAATCATAATACTTTTTCAAAAATATTAAAATACCTAACAAAAACAAAACTATTAAAACAAATTCAAAATAAAAAAAAATGATTCATTATAAATAAATAAAATTAAAAGCAATTAAAAAAGTAATACAAAATAAATGTGACAAATATAAAACAAAAAAAAAAACTTTCATACCAAGAACTCAAAAAAAAACAAATAAAACAATATTAACATAAAATAGTACATAATTAAAACAAATTATGTGAAAACAAATAATAATATAACATTAATTTAAACAGATATATTATAAAATGCAATTACCAAAGAATTAACAATCATTTATAAAACACAACTATTAGACATTGCAAATAATCAAATCGATAAGTCTTTATTTCGATTTAACAAAAATCATAAAAGACATTTACATTTAAAATATTAAAACATACCATCACAACAAGTAATATAAAACTGACACAATAGGAAAATACATCAACTGGTAGTTCCATCCAAAATTACAATCTATACTCAATATAAACCCCATGCGTATTTACAATAGGTGCCACATGTATATGAGTGACTATATAAAATGACCAGGTGTCTACTTTAAAAAGCAAGTTAGTGGAATCGCTTCTTATTGGCACGAATGGCCCACATCCAGTTAAAAACTTGGCAACTGCAATTACTATAGGTTCCGTTGTATCTGTTTTTAGCATCCTAAATGCTTCGCTGTCAGTGTTAATACCCTTCAACAAGCAGATTGCTTTGATCCATTTGTGCCTCGGTTTTTTGTAGGCTGGGCAAATAAATAAGATATGCACTATAGATTCAGTCTGAGTCGGGCAGAATGGACATTTGGTGCAGGTCGTAGAACACCTCTTACCAACAAATGAATTAACTGGGAGTGTGCCCACCCGAAATTGGTGGTAACGTTTCCTGTCTATAGAAACCGTAATAAAATCCCAGTATCCTTCATATTCGGTAACATGTTTTATCTCCATAAACTCCCTCGTCAGAGACGGCCTGGATAGAGACGAATAACGCTTCATGGTAACCATACTCCAGTAGGTCTCCTTAAAATCCTTTCTAGAAGGAAAAACATTGTCTACAGGATTTTCCCACAATCGACTCAACCCCATCGCACTAAAAATAGCCTTTGCCTGCCTCAACCATGGAATTTTGCATGCACTGTCAGCATCCCTTACTTCAAGGAGAGCCTGTGCATACTGGGAAAGCTCAAGGGTAACCCAGAGACTTCCCCAGTAAGCCACTGGTCTCTAACGTGCCACATCCTCGAAAATATGACAACCCAAATCTAAGTAAAGGGGCAAAAGTGGTGTAGATTGTGGAAGTCTAGTTAAACCCCTCAAAAATGTATTTTGAGAAAATGTCAGTGGTGCTATGTTGCTAAAACCCCATAATTCGGCCCCATACAGGACAGAAGCACTAATTTTTGAATAGTAAATTTTTAACGCGGTGGCAAGAGGCTTAGTGTGTGAGAGACGCTGTTCCTTTAATAATGCACCAGACAATTGTGCATGTTTAAGGACCAACTGATCTATATGCGGTTTCCAATTAAGTTTACTACCCAAAGTTACATCCAGGTATGTAAAAACTTGAGTCTGCTCTAAAGTGGCTTCATTCATGGCTACTCTCCCTTTTATGATCTTATGTTTATGTAGCACCATGAACTTGTTCTTATCCACATTGACTTTAAGGCCATAGTCCCGGCAGAACTCCTCAAATCTATCAATCTCCGTCTGCAAACCTTTCTGGGTTTTGGAAATTAACAGAGTATCATCTGCGAACATAACAGGCAGGGAAGTTGCAGAAACAGGGAACAGGGGTGCAGAAAGAGGCAAGAGAGGTACAGAAAGAGAAAAGAGGGGTTCAGAAAGAGGCAAGAGTTCTGCAGAAAAAAGCAACAGAGGTGCTAATAGAGGCAAGTGAGGTGCAGAAAGAGGCAATAGAAGAGCAGAAAGAAGCAACAGAGGTGCAGAAAGAGGCAAAGGGTGCAGAAAGAGGAGAGAGGTGATCTTCATGCCAGCAAGAGTGGGGGCATTGGTTGGATGATTCATAAAATACAGAATCACCCTATTTATATACAAAGAAAAAAGAGTTGGAGCCAAAACACACCCCTGACGAACCCCTCTGGCAATCGGAAACCTATCTGTCAACCTCCCCTGCTGACCCCAACGAACCTGTGCAAAATTAGAAGTGTGAAGTTTGATTAAAAAGGTCAGAAGATCCAAAGGCATGCCCTGTTCCGCAAATACTTTCCACATCTTTGCGCGTGGCACTAGGTGAAAAGCCGCCTTTAGATCTACAAAAGCAGCATATAGTGTGCTGCCTCTTAAGATCACCACGCGCCAGTAAATTAAAACAAACCTAAAAACCTGGTCGATAGTGCTCGTGTCTGAGCAGAACCCAGCCTGCAATGGAGAGAGGATATCATAATCATCTATCCAGACCTGGATACGACTCAACACGAGCCTAGCAGTCACTTTCTGTAGGCAATCAATTAAGCTTATAGGCCTATAATTACCAGGATTTGAACGATCCCCCCTTTTAAATATTGGAAGGATCTCGGCTCCCTGCCATGAGTCTGGTATTGGGGAGCCACTGGCAATAGCATTCGCTAGGGACTGAATATAAATTGCCCATGTAGCCTTATGTTGTAAGAACAGATCAGCAGGTACACAGTCCAACCCAGGCGCTCTACCTCTCTGGACTGTTTTAAGTGCTTGATCTACCTCCTGGCTAGTGAAGTGCAAGGGGGGAATACCTGCTGGAATCAGGTATGGTTCATGATCATGATCTAGATCATGGTCTGCAATAGCAAACTGGGTCTTGAAATGGGATACCCACAATTCAGGTGCTACATGATTACTGGGAATTTGACTTGATTTCCCCTTTCCCCACTTCACTAAATGCCAGAATGTAGCCATATTTCTATCTTTACATTGCAAATAATCAAATATATAGTTTATGTATCTAATTCTGAAGTAAAGATTTAATTAACATAAAAAATTATTTTGTAAAAAACGTTTAATTTAAATAACTTCTGACCCTCTTCTCCTACAATCCTAAGAGCCCACTACTAAATTACGACTTACTAATTAAACAAAAACAAATTAAAATAGCACATCAAAAATCACAAACTAAACTAAGTAAACCCAAGTAATTAAAATAATAATCAATCTATTATATTAAATGTACATTAAAAATTAATTTTAAATAAAATGCAATCATTTTTCATTAAAATACCTTCCCACCCTATGCCCATACAATACCAAAAACCTGTTGCTAAATTATGCATTGGTAAGTAAAGAATAAAAAATGTAAATTATGCATGAAAAATCACAAAGTAGTCTTACATAATTATAATAACAAATAGCCAATCATGTAATTAACATAGTTAATTTCATTTAAATAATGTCCCATCTTATTTCTTTACAAATCCAACAACCCACTCAATTATAAATTACAAATTTATTTTAAAAAGTACACATTTAAAGCTACAAACAATACTAAAACATTATAAAACAATTATAATAATACCATTTGCTAAAATTAATATCATAACTAAGATATGTTACATTAATTAATGTGTAATGATTAATTGTAGATACTCTAAACTGGCTAGGCAATTGCTCTAAATTTATAACATGCAGTACCCTCTAGAAGAGGGCGTAGGCATTGTGCCGTTAGGGTTTTTCTATAGACTCTTACAGTTCACCTCTAGGAACAGGCCAGCCAAATTTATAAGAACTCTTGAAAAGCCCTCTATTCCTCACTTTAATAGGCTTCTTCCTTTGAAAAGTCTGAATAATATCGATTGACTCCCAGATCTTTCTCCCAACTCGGGCAGCAATGTAAATTAGGAACAATCTTCTCAGTTTCTCCCAATTGTAATCTAAATGTCAAAACAGGATTCTGTTCTAAGATTTGCCAGTTGGAATATTGCTGGAATTAAACCTAAACTGTAAGATACAGAATGGTGGAATTTAATTACCCAGTATGACATGGTAATATTGTAGGAAACTTTGGCATTGGAGTTGGTTTTTTAAATGGGCATGAGTGTTTTTGTCTACCAGCTAAAGCTTTTAGAGGGCAGAGCGTCCAAGGGGGTCTAGCTACCTTGATTTGTATCTTAAAAAATGCTGCTGTCCCTGTGAGGCTTGGGGGAATCCAGGTTCTGTGGGTGTTATCTTGTAATTTATGTTTTTCTTTTAGTTATTATTTATAATTATTTATACAACAATGGCTGCCAAATGGAGTCACTGTTCAATGTGATATCTGGATTAGAGGCTAGAGCCTTCTCTAAATTAAAACATTTTAACTTGATGTTCGGTGAGGATTATGGCGCCAAGATAGATACTTGATGATACTGATCCTTTTGAGAGAGATGATACCCCCTTTGGGTCAGAGATTTATTATTAAAGCTCTGGGGCAGACTGATCTTGTTAATTTGGGGTCTATGGAGGAGCTACAGTTTGACCAAAAGACAACTTTTGTGGGATGGGAAAAGGGTCAGCAATTGAATATGTATTTATCTTTAGGCTCCTGGGGAAAGTAGTATAAGCAGGGGGAGTCTTGTAAACCTCCTATAGTGACCATAATCCTATTTTTTTTTATATGTTATTGCCCATAGGTGATTCGAACAAAAATGAACCGGGCTTAACAGGATTGGCAGCAGGACACGGGTAGGTTCTCTACCATACGGAGCATCACTTGATGCTCCTAGTCATGCCAATGTGTGAGCGTCCTAGCCATAACTACAGGGGCCACTAGCCCACACCTCTAGGCTCATCCAGAAGGTACATTGTATGTCTATGTAAATTATATGGCACTACAAGCCAATATCTTAGAGTACAGTACCACATAGACATGCACCTACACCATCCCTACATGAGTAGACAAGGATCTCCCAGTCCTCATGAAATGCCAAGATCCTATTAACTGTAAAAGACATGAAACATGTTGACCCCTCTCACTTCACATACAATAATTTGAGCTTGAGAGGCATAGAATATTCTTCTCTAGCTAGAACTCTTTAGTCTCTTGTTTTTACTAAAGCACAGGAACCCAGCCAATAAAGAACCCTGTGAGATTCCTGAAGCTATTTTTATCTTGCACAAATCTTTTTCTCCACATCTACTCATACCACCCCTAAGCATACGCCCCTCCACCCCGTCCATCTCACATTGCCAAAAAGAAAAGATCTCCGGCAAAGAGCCCCTTGCGGGGCCCATTGGGCATTGCAGCACAAGCCCGACAAGCAGCTGCATGATGATGAAGATTGACACCCCTTGGGGTGTTTGAGGGTCCTTGCCCCTAAAGGAGGAACTCCCCATCTGTCTTTCCTTCTTTGATACCTGGAACCAAAACATCACCCCCACTCCTGTTGCCACAATTAGGAACTGCATACCCTTGTGATTTCTATTGACTGGGTTGAGCACCAAGAATAAAGGTCTCCAAATTAAATGGTGCAGTATCTCAATTTACATCCTGTTTAATTCCCTTTTTGGGGCAAACCAGTGTTTGCTTATGGTTTCTCTACTCAAAGAAGAATCTTCCCCTGCTCAACTGTATCTGAACCTTGCACTAAAAGCATGATTGTGTACTTTGTCTTATCATGTAAATAGCAGTTGTATGAATTAGACCTATACTGTATCCTTATATGTTTTTTGGTGGGCTTTATACAGCTATAACGGTTTGTGTATTAACTTTTATCTTTCTTTTTATCTTTGTGATATTTGAATTTTTATGTTAATGCTTTTAATTTTTAACTGTTCTTTTATGATTAATAATTAATAATCGAATATAGATATGTAATTCTTATCATTAATACACATTATTGATACCAATTGCATCAAACTATGGAATATACAACAATATTTTTTAAAAACCCAATCAAATATACTTAAAAATATTATATTTTAACACTCCATATTTTAATATAGCTTGATATTTTTGATATGATATTTTTACAATACAATATTTTTGAAACAATATTCTTTTCATTAACCACAGCGGTTCCTAACAAAGCAATGGCTATGGGGACTATTAGCTAGATGTACATATATTTCTGTTTGTGATTACCTAATAGCGATATTATGAGATTCGCTATTATGTACAGCAGAGGGGCTCGTTACACTGTTGGTCGCAATAGTTTCAAGACCGACTGACCACCGGTCGGCGGTTCCGAAACCTCAATTACAATGCGACCCCACATGGTGCGGTTGCAAGCTCCCTTTTCTCTATGGGAACTTGTGCTGTGGTCAGAAGCCTGCTGCAGCATAAGCCCCTATTTGGAGGCCGCCGTGGCATGGAGGCCCATTTTTTAAAGCACGTCAGAAAGCCCAACATGAAAAGACTGTCGGAAACCGACATCATGATCCCCATGTGGAAAACACTGTTCATAGGGAATTATGTGCGACATGCAACTGGCCGAAGGGCTCCTTGAGCTCATCAGAAGTCAGGCAGTCTGACCAGTCAGTTTACACTCTGACCGCCTACATTAAAATTTGACGGTCGGACTTTAAATCTACAATAGCAGTCTGTGAGCCTCTGACATGCGTTCGGAGGCTCACTGACCAACATCGTAATAGGACCCAGAGTGTTTTACTCTGTGTGTGATTTCCAGTGGTTTGCAAATTGAGCTACCTCATTATTATTCATGAGGTAGGTCGCAATTTGCAATCCATTTGGAATCGCTAAAAACACAGGAATGGTGGCCTGCTGGGAACAGCAGACCACCATGTCTGTGTTTTCTTTTAAATAAGCAATGTTTTTTTTTAAATGCAGCCCATTTTCCTTAAAAGAAAATGGGATGCATTTCAGAAATAAAAATGAAATATTTACTTTTCATTTTTTAATGGGACCTGAAGAACCAGAACCTTTTGGACCTGGCGGCACAGGGTACGCCTTAATCTCCTGGGTTCTCCTGCTTAGCTACACAGAGACACGGGGACACTCTGTCGGCATAAAAGATCAGATTTATTAGCTGCAGCTAGTACAGTTGTCCTAGAAGTACACACGGTATGTTCTCAGGAGACTGCCACTTCACTCCGTGGCGCACAATCTTATATAGTATATAGGTGACATATACATTAACTAGGAACACACCTAAAACATACAAAAGGAGCCAATAAGAAAAGCTGGAAAACAGAACAGAACCAATAGGAAAGGTTTGAAAATTAAGTATTGAGTAACTCGAAGAAGCCTCTCCTCTAACTGTGTTTGTCACCCCTCCCCACGAGCTAATTCATTAACTGACTTGTAGCTGTCTTACAGGTGACGAGATACGTTTGTGTGTTTTGGAGGACAGTTGTGAAACAAGAGAATACGAGCAGAGGACAGCGAAGGCCAGACGATAAGATTAAATCAGAAGAGAATAGTGTGAACCAACAGATAGTTGAGACAGGGATTAGGAAAACCAGACAGGGATTAGTGTATTTGGCCAATCTCTAACACCAGCTTTTGTAAACAGAGGCACAAAGTTATTTCGACACACTATTGCAGGAAAAGCAGAAAAAGACTTCGATCGTCGTGCTGCCTGAGTGAGGGCAATACAAAATGGCGGCGGAGCACAAAATGGCGGGTCGATACGATCATGATCAAAAATCGAAGTTCCTCAGACCATGACCTGCTCTTAAAAAACATTTTAGCAAACATCTACATGGAGGCAGTGGTCCACTGGGGACCACTTCCATGTTGTGAATGGGTTACCACCTACTTAAAGTAGGTGGTAAAATGCAAATGTTTTTTGTCGCAAAAGCGTTCACATATTCCACTTCGAGTCGCTATTACGAAAGGATGCCGTTAACATGCCCTTTCCTAATACCAAATTGCTAACCCATTTTGCGATTTGGTTATAGGTTACTGAATCGCAAAATAGTGGTTGGTACATAGAAAAAAGGCTTTTTTTGCGGTTGCAAACGGCGCAATTCTTTGAATCAGGCTGTGTGCAACATCAAAAAACCTACGTACTTATGGCCCTGTAAAATACAAAAGTAGAGTACGTAAGGAACAACTTTATTCATTTTCTGCCTCAAATGGGGGCTGTTAGAGCCTGTGTAAAAAAATATGTACTTGATTTCTGCTTATCTGTGAATGGTGGAGGATTACAGAGTGGTGTGACTTCTGATACAGAACCTAGTTGTGAGAGATGGGTTTTGAATCTTCCCATGATGGGGAAAGCACACACATTTATCCCTAAATAAACTTATTAGGGGTCGATTCCAATCCGGGTCGGGCAGCTCTCCGAGAGCTGTTCGTAGCCTTACCTTGCGACCGACCCGTACCCGGAGCTGGTCCGTCCAGTTGATGAAGTACGATGAGCATAACTGCCAAAAATCCGACCGACACGTAGGCTTCATTCTCCGTCTGAGCCGTACCTCTTAACGCCGAACCGAGTCGCCCGGAAGCAGTATCCATAGCAGTTTCTGCCCGGACAAGTGCGATGCGTACTGCCTACGCGCCGGATGGGTCGCCACGTGCGGCATGTCACAGCATCCGGAGAAGAAGCATATCAGGTACGATTCATGCCATAAATCAATCCACAGCTACGAGACGGACCTGTTTGCAACGGGTACGAGACGGAGAAACAAGCAGTTTGTACGAGATGAACACATCATGAATCCCATCACGCAGGTCATACCAGTACTCTACATCTATGACCGGATACGGAACAGACGCGGATGGCGTAGACGGTAAGTCAGACACCCACCACAAAAACAAACGACACGTACCCGCAAACTGTCTCACACACACACACACACACACACACAGGGGATCCATATCCTGGCCACTAACAACAGGCCACCATAGGGGCAGTATGGCCAGCACCAGAACCACCCCCACCCATAGGGCTCATATTGACCATCACTATTGCCACCCCCACCCATAGGGCATATGTTGCCCATCACTAGTGCCACCACCACCCATAGGGGTTCAGGTTGCCCAGCCCTCCTGCCACCCCCACCCATAGGGGACCTGTTGCCCAGCACTCCTGCCACCCCCACCCATAGTGCTTATGTTGCCCATCACTACTGTCACCCCCACCGATAGGGCTAATGTTGCCCATCACTACTGCCACCCCCACCCATAGAGGACCTGTTGCACATCACTCCTGCCACCCCCACTCATAGGGGACCTGTTACCCATCACTACTGCCACCCCCACCCATAGGGGACCTGTTGCCCAGCACTCCTGCCACCCCCACCCATAGTGCTTATGTTGCACATCACTACTGCCACCCCCACCCATAGGGCTAATGTTGCCCATCACTCCTGCCACCCCCACCTATAGTGCTTATGTTGCACATCACTACTGCCACCCCCACCCATAGGGGACCTGCTGCCCAGCACTCCTGCCACCCCCACCCATAGGGGACATGTTGCCTATCATTACTGCCACCCCTACCCATAGGGACTATGTTTCCCATCACTCCTGCCACCCCCACCCATAGGGGACCTGTTGCACATCACTACTGCCACCCACACCCATAGGGACTATGTTGCCCAGCACTCCTGCCACCCCCACCCATAGTGCTTATGTTGCCCATCAGTACTGCCACCCCCACCCATAGGGCTAATGTTGCCCATCACTACTGCCACCCCCACCCATAGGGGACATGTTGCCCATCACTACTGCCTTTCCCACCCATAGGGGACCTGTTGCCCATCACTTCTGCCACCCCCACCCATAGGGGACCTGTTGGCCATCACCACTGCCACCCCCACCCATAGCAGACCTATTGCCCATCACTCCTGCCACCCCCACCCATAGGGGACCTGTTGCCCAGCACTCCTACCACACCCACCCATAGTGCTTATGTTGCCCATCACTACTGCCACCCCCACCCATAGAGGAACTGTTCCCCAGCAATCCTGCCACCCCCACCCATAGTGCTTATGTTGCACATCTCTACTGCCACCCCCACCCATAGGGCTAATGTTGCCCATCACTACTGCCCCCCCATCCATAGGGGACCTGTTGCCCAGCACTCCTGCCACCCCCACCCCCACCCATAGTGCTTATGTTGCACATGACTACTGCAACTCCCAACCATGGGGCTAATGTTGCCCATCACTACTGCCACCCCCACCCATAGGGGACCTGTTGCCCAGCACTCCTGCCACCCCAACCCATAGGGGACCTGTTGCCCATCACTGCACCCACCTCCACCCATAGGGACTATGTTGCCCATCACTACTGCCACCCCCACCCATAGGGACTATGTTGCCCAGCACTCCTGCCACCCCACTCATAGTGCGTATGTTGCAAAACACAACTGCCACCGCCACCCATAGGGGGCCTGTTGCCCATCACTACTGCCACCCCCACCCATAGTATGTGTGATGCGCCACACATCCATCATACAGCAACATTAGGTAAGTCAGCAAAATACATCCCCCTAACATCTTGACAACATTGTGGACTCTGTGACAAATGCCCACAACAGTGATCATGATTTCGAACATATAATGTAACTACCATCACATGTGTGACCAAAAACTGAGTATGGCCTACACAAGGCAAGCATCACTACTGCCACCCCCACCCATAGGGGACCTGTTGCCCATCACTACTGCCATTCCCACCCATAGGGGACCTGTTGCCCATCACTCCTGCCACCCCCACCCATAGGGGACCTGTTGGCCATCACTACTGCCACCCCCGCCCATAGCAGACCTGTTGCCCATCATTCCTGCCACCCCCACCCATAGGGGACCTGTTGCCCATCACTCCTGCCACCACCACCCATAGGGGAGCTGTTGCCCAGCACTCCTACCACACCCACCCATAGTGCTTATGTTGCCCATCACTACTGCCACCCCCACCCATAGTGCTTATGTTGCACATCTCTACTGCCTACCCCACCCATAGGGCTATGTTGCCCATCACTACTGCCCCCCCCACCCATAGGGGACCTGTTGCCCAGCACTCCTGCCACCCCCACCCACAGGGGACCTGTTGCCCATCACTACTGCCACCCCCACCCATAGGGACTATGTTGCCCATCACTACTGCCACCCCCACCCATAGGGACTATGTTGCCCAGCACTCCTGCCACCCCCACCCATAGTGCTTATGTTGCACAACACTGCTGCCACCCCCACCCATAGGGCTAATGTTGCCCATCACTACTGCCACCCCCACCCATAGGGGGCCTGTTGCCCATCACTTCCGGCACCCCCACCCATAGGATGTGTGATGTGCAACACATCCATCATACACCAACATTAGGTAAGTCAGCAAAATACATCACCCCTAACATCATGACAACATTGTGGACTCTGTGACAAATGCCCACAACAGTGATCATGATTTCGAACATACAATGTAACTACCATCACATGTGTGACCAAAAACTGAGTATGGCCTACACAAGGCAAGCATCACTACTGCCACCCCCACCCATAGGGGACCTGTTGCCCATCACTATGGCTATTCCCACCCATAGGGGACCTGTTGCCCATCACTCCTGCCACCCCCACCCCAAGGGGACCTGTTGGCCATCACTACTGCCACCCCCACCCATAGCAGACCTGTTGCCCATTACTCCTGCCACCCCCACCCATAGGGGACCTGTTGCCCATCACTCCTGCCACCACCACCCATTGGGGACCTGTTGCCCATCACTGCAGCCACCCCCACCCATAGGGACTATGTTTCCCATCACTACTGCCACCCCCACCAATAGGGACTATGTTGCCCAGCACTCCTGCCACCCCACCCATAGTCCTTATGTTGCCCATCACTACTGCCACCCCCACCCATAGGGCTAATGTTGCCCATCACTACTGCCACCCCCACCCATAGGGGACCTGTTGCCCATCACTGCAGCCATCCCCACCCATAGGGACTATGTTTCCCATCACTACTGCCACCCCCACCCATAGGGACTATGTTGCCCAGCACTCCTGCCACCCCACCCATAGTGCTTATGTTGCAAAAAACTACTGCCGCCCCCACCCATAGGGGGCCTGTTGCCCATCACTACTGCCACCCCCACCCATTGTATGTGTGATGCGCCACCCATCCATCATACACCAACATTAGGTAAGTCAGCAAAATACATCCCCCTAACATCTTGACAACATTGTGGACTCTGTGACAAATGGCCACAACAGTGATCATGATTTCGAACATACAATGTAACTACCATCATATGTGTGACCAAAAACTGAGTATGGCCTACTCAAGGCAAGCATCACTACTGCCACCCCCACCCATAGGGGACCTGTTGCCCATAACTACTGCCATTCCCACCCAGAGGGGACCTGTTGCCCATCACTCCTGCCACCCCCACCCATAGGGGACCTGTTGCCCATCACTCCTGCCACCCCCACCCATAGGGGACCTGTTGCCCATCACTACTGCCAACCCCATCCATAGGGACTATGTTGCCCATCACTACTGCCACCCACAACCATAGGGACTATGTTACCCAGCCCTCCTGCCACTCCCACCCATAGTGCTTATGTTGCCCATCACTACTGCCACCCCCACCCATAGGGCTAATGTTGCCCATCACTACTGCCACGCCTACCCATAGGGGACCTGTTGCCCAGCACTCCTGCCACCCCCACCCATAGGGGACCTGTTGCCCATCACTACAGCCACCCCCACCCATAGGGACTATGTTGCCCATCACTCCTGCCACCCCCACCCATAGGGACTAAGTTGCCCATCACTACTGCCACCCCCACCCATAGGGACTATGTTGCCCAGCACTCCTGCCACCCCCACCCATAGTGCTTATGTTGCCCATCAGTACTGCCACCCCTACCCATAGGGCTAATGTTGCCCATCACTACTGCCACCCCCACCCATAGGGGACCTGTTGCCCATCACTACTGCCTTTCCCACCCATAGGGGACCTGTTGCCCATCACTCCTGCCACCCCCACCCATAGGGGACCTGTTGGTCATCACCACTGCCACCCCACCCATAGCAGACCTATTGCCCATCACTCCTGCCACCCCCACCCATAGGGGACCTGTTGCCCAGCACTCCTACCACACCCACCCATAGTGCTTATGTTGCCCATCACTACTGCCACCCCCACCCATAGAGGAACTGTTCCCCAGCAATCCTGCCACCCCCACCCATAGTGCTTATGCTGCACATCTCTACTGCCACCCCCACCCATAGGGCTAATGTTGCCCATCACTACTGCCCCCATCCATAGGGGACCTGTTGCCCAGCACTCCTGCCACCCCCACCCATAGGGGACCTGTTGCCCATCACTACTGCCAACCCCATCCATAGGGACTATGCTGCCCATCACTACTGCCACCCCCACCCATAGGGACTGTGTTGCCCAGCACTCCTGCCACCCCACTCATAGTGCGTATGTTGCAAAACACTACTGCCACCGCCACCCATAGGGGGCCTGTTGCCCATCACTACTGCCACCCCCACCCATAGGATGTGTGATGTGCAACACATCCATCATACACCAACATTAGGTAAGTCAGCAAAATACATCACCCCTAACATCATGACAACATTGTGGACTCTGTGACAAATGCCCACAACAGTGATCATGATTTCGAACATACAATGTAACTACCATCACATGTGTGACCAAAAACTGAGTATGGCCTACACAAGGCAAGCATCACTACTGCCACCCCCACCCATAGGGGACCTGTTGCCCATCACTATGGCTATTCCCACCCATAGGGGACCTGTTGCCCATCACTCCTGCCACCCCCACCCCAAGGGGACCTGTTGGCCATCACTACTGCCACCCCCACCCATAGCAGACCTGTTGCCCATTACTCCTGCCACCCCCACCCATAAGGGACCTGTTGCCCATCACTCCTGCCACCACCACCCATTGGGGACCTGTTGCCCATCACTGCAGCCACCCCCACCCATAGGGACTATGTTTCCCATCACTACTGCCACCCCCACCAATAGGGACTATGTTGCCCAGCACTCCTGCCACCCCACCCATAGTGCTTATGTTGCCCATCACTACTGCCACCCCCACCCATAGGGCTAATGTTGCCCATCACTACTGCCACCCCCACCCATAGGGGACCTGTTGCCCATCACTGCAGCCACCCCCACCCATAGGGACTATGTTTCCCATCACTACTGCCACCCCCACCCATAGTGACTATGTTGCCCAGCACTCCTGCCACCCCACCCATAGTGCTTATGTTGCAAAAAACTACTGCCGCCCCCACCCATAGGGGGCCTGTTGCCCATCACTACTGCCACCCCCACCCATAGTATGTGTGATGCGCCACGCATCCATCATACACCAACATTAGGTAAGTCAGCAAAATACATCCCCCTAACATCTTGACAACATTGTGGACTCTGTGACAAATGGCCACAACAGTGATCATGATTTCGAACATACAATGTAACTACCATCATATGTGTGACCAAAAACTGAGTATGGCCTACTCAAGGCAAGCATCACTACTGCCACCCCCACCCATAGGGGACCTGTTGCCCATCACTACTGCCATTCCCACCCAGAGGGGACCTGTTGCCCATCACTCCTGCCACCCCCACCCATAGGGGACCTGTTGCCCATCACTCCTGCCACCCCCACCCATAGGGGACCTGTTGCCCATCACTACTGCCAACCCCATCCATAGGGTCTATGTTGCCCATCACTACTGCCACCCACAACCATAGGGACTATGTTACCCAGCCCTCCTGCCACTCCCACCCATAGTGCCTATGTTGCCCATCACTACTGCCACCCCCACCCATAGGGCTAATGTTGCCCATCACTACTGCCATGCCCACCCATAGGGGACCTGTTGCCCAGCACTCCTGCCACCCCCACCCATAGGGGACCTGTTGCCCATCACTACAGCCACCCCCACCCATAGGGACTATGTTGCCCATCACTCCTGCCACCCCCACCCATAGGGACTAAGTTGCCCATCACTACTGCCACCCCTACCCATAGGGACTATGTTGCCCAGCACTCCTGCCACCCCACCCATAGTGCTTATGTTGCAAAAAACTACTGCCGCCCCCACCCATAGGGGGCCTGTTGCCCATCACTACTGCCACCCCCACCCATAGTATGTGTGATGCGCCACACATCCATCATACACCAACATTAGGTAAGTCAGCAAAATACATCCCCCTAACATCTTGACAACATTGTGGACTCTGTGACAAATGGCCACAACAGTGATCATGATTTCGAACATACAATGTAACTGCCATCATATGTGTGACCAAAAACTGAGTATGGCCTACTCAAGGCAAGCATCACTACTGCCACCCCCACCCATAGGGGACCTGTTGCCCATCACTACTGCCATTCCCACCCAGAGGGGACCTGTTGCCCATCACTCCTGCCACCCCCACCCATAGGGGACCTGTTGCCCATCACTCCTGCCTCCCCCACCCATAGGGGACCTGTTGCCCAGCACTACTGCCAATCCCATCCATAGGGACTATGTTGCCCATCACTACTGCCACCCACAACCATAGGGACTATGTTACCCAGCCCTCCTGCCACTCCCACCCATAGTGCTTATGTTGCCCATCACTACTGCCACCCCCACCCATAGGGCTAATGTTGCCCATCACTACTGCCACGCCCACCCATAGGGGACCTGTTGCCCAGCACTCCTGCCACCCCCACCCATAGGGGACCTGTTGCCCATCACTACAGCCACCCCCACCCATAGGGACTATGTTGCCCATCACTCCTGCCACCCCCACCCATAGGGACTAAGTTGCCCATCACTACTGCCACCCCCACCCATAGGGACTATGTTGCCCAGCACTCCTGCCACCCCCACCCATAGTGCTTATGTTGCCCATCAGTACTGCCACCCCTACCCATAGGGCTAATGTTGCCCATCACTACTGCCACCCCCACCCATAGGGGACCTGTTGCCCATCACTACTGCCTTTCCCACCCATAGGGGACCTGTTGCCCATCACTCCTGCCACCCCCACCCATAGGGGACCTGTTGGCCATCACCACTGCCACCCCACCCATAGCAGACCTATTGCCCATCACTCCTGCCACCCCCACCCATAGGGGACCTGTTGCCCAGCACTCCTACCACACCCACCCATAGTGCTTATGTTGCCCATCACTACTGCCACCCCCACCCATAGAGGAACTGTTCCCCAGCAATCCTGCCACCCCCACCCATAGTGCTTATGCTGCACATCTCTACTGCCACCCCCACCCATAGGGCTAATGTTGCCCATCACTACTGCCCCCATCCATAGGGGACCTGTTGCCCAGCACTCCTGCCACCCCCACCCATAGGGGACCTGTTGCCCATCACTACTGCCAACCCCATCCATAGGGACTATGCTGCCCATCACTACTGCCACCCCCACCCATAGGGACTGTGTTGCCCAGCACTCCTGCCACCCCACTCATAGTGCGTATGTTGCAAAACACTACTGCCACCGCCACCCATAGGGGGCCTGTTGCCCATCACTACTGCCACCCCCACCCATAGGATGTGTGATGTGCAACACATCCATCATACACCAACATTAGGTAAGTCAGCAAAATACATCACCCCTAACATCATGACAACATTGTGGACTCTGTGACAAATGCCCACAACAGTGATCATGATTTCGAACATACAATGTAACTACCATCACATGTGTGACCAAAAACTGAGTATGGCCTACACAAGGCAAGCATCACTACTGCCACCCCCACCCATAGGGGACCTGTTGCCCATCACTATGGCTATTCCCACCCATAGGGGACCTGTTGCCCATCACTCCTGCCACCCCCACCCCAAGGGGACCTGTTGGCCATCACTACTGCCACCCCCACCCATAGCAGACCTGTTGCCCATTACTCCTGCCACCCCCACCCATAGGGGACCTGTTGCCCATCACTCCTGCCACCACCACCCATTGGGGACCTGTTGCCCATCACTGCAGCCACCCCCACCCATAGGGACTATGTTTCCCATCACTACTGCCACCCCCACCAATAGGGACTATGTTGCCCAGCACTCCTGCCACCCCCACCCATAGTATGTGTGATGCGCCACACATCCATCATACAGCAACATTAGGTAAGTCAGCAAAATACATCCCCCTAACATCTTGACAACATTGTGGACTCTGTGACAAATGCCCACAACAGTGATCATGATTTCGAACATATAATGTAACTACCATCACATGTGTGACCAAAAACTGAGTATGGCCTACACAAGGCAAGCATCACTACTGCCACCCCCACCCATAGGGGACCTGTTGCCCATCACTACTGCCATTCCCACCCATAGGGGACCTGTTGCCCATCACTCCTGCCACCCCCACCCATAGGGGACCTGTTGGCCATCACTACTGCAACCCCCACCCATAGCAGACCTGTTGCCCATCACTCCTGCCACCCCCACCCATAGGGGACCTGTTGCCCATCACTCCTGCCACCACCACCCCTAGGGGAGCTGTTGCCCAGCAATCCTGCCACCCCCACCCATAGTGCTTATGTTGCACATCTCTACTGCCACCCCCACCCATAGGGCTAATGTTGCCCATCACTACTGCCACCCCCACCCATAGGGGACCTGTTCCCAGCAATCCTGCCACCCCCACCCATAGTGCTTATATTGCACATCTCTACTGCCACCCCCACCCATGGGGCTAATGTTGCCCATCACTACTGCCCCCCACCAATAGGGGACCTGTTGCCCAGCACTCCTGCCATCCCCCCATAGGGGACCTGTTGCCCATCACTACTGCCAACCCCATCCATAGGGACTATGTTGCCCATCACTACTGCCACCCACAACCATAGGGACTATGTTGCCCAGCACTCCTGCCACTCCCACGCATAGTGCTTATGTTGCCCATCACTACTGCCACCCCCACCCATAGGGCTAATGTTGCCCATCACTACTGCCACCCCCACCCATAGGGGACCTGTTGCCCAGCACTCCTGCCACCCCCACCCATAGGGGACCTGTTGCCCATCACTACAGCCACCCCCACCCATAGGGACTATGTTGCCCATCACTCCTGCGACCCCCACCCATAGGGACTATGTTGCCCATCACTCCTGCCACCCCCACCCATAGGGGACCTGTTACCCATCACTACTGCCACCCCCACCCATAGGGGAACTGTTGCCCAGCACTCCTGCCACCCCCACCCATAGTGCTTATGTTGCACATCACTACTGCCAGCCCCACCCATAGGGGACCTGCTGCCCAGCACTCCTGCCACCCCAACCCATAGGGGACCTGTTGCCCATCATTACTGCCACCCCTACCCATAGAGACTATGTTGCCCATCACTCCTGCCACCCCCACCTATAGGGGACCTGTTGCCCATCACTACTGCCACCCCCACCCATAGGAACTATGTTGCCCAGCACTCCTGCCACCCCCACCCATAGTGCTTATGTTGCCCACCAGTAATGCCCCCTACCCTTATGCTAATGTTGCCCATCACTACTGCCACCCCCACCCATAGGGGACCTGTTGCCCATCACTACTGCCATTCCCACCCATAGGGGACATGTTGCCCATCACTCCTGCCACCCCCACCCATAGGGAACCTGTTGGCCATCACAACTGCCACCCCCACCCATAGCAGACCTGTTGCCCATCACTCCTTCCACTCCCAACCATAGGGGACCTGTTGCCCATCACTCTTGCCACCCCCACCCATAGGGGACCTGTTGCCCAGCACTCCTACCACACCCACCTATAGTGCTTATGTTGCCCATCACTACTGCCACCCCCACCCATAGTGCTTATGTTGCACATCTCTACTGCCTACCCCACCCATAGGGCTATGGTTCCCATCACTACTGCCCCCCCACCCATAGGGGACCTGTTGCCCAGCACTCCTGCCACCCCCACCCATAGGGGACCTGTTGCCCATCACTACTGCCAACCCCATCCATAGGGACTAAGTTGCCCATCACTACTGCCAACCCCAACCATAGGGACTATGTTGCCCAGCACTCCTGCCACCCCCACCCATAGTGCTTATGTTGCCCATCACTACTGCCACTCCCACCCATAGGGCTAATGTTGCCCATCACTAGTGCCACCCCCACATATAGGGGACCTGTTGCCCAGCACTCCTGCCACCCCCACCCATAGGGGACCTGTTGCCCATCATTACAGACACCCCCACCCATAGGGACTATGTTGCCCATCACTACTGCCACCCCCACCCATAGGGACTATGTTGCCCAGCACTCCTGCAACTCCCACCCATAGTGCTTATGTTGCACAACACTGCTGCCACCCCCACCCATATGCCTAATGTTGCCCATCACTACTGCCACCCCCACCCATAGGGGGCCTGTTGCCCATCACTACTGCCACCCCCACCCATAGGATGTGTGATGCGCAACACATCCATCATACACCAACATTAGTTAAGTCAGCAAAATACATCACCCCTAACATCATGACAACATTGTGGACTCTGTGACAAATGCCCACAACAGTGATCATGATTTCGAACATACAATGTAACTACCATCACATGTGTGACCAAAAACTGAGTATGGCCTACACAAGGCAAGCATCACTACTGCCACCCCCACCCATAGGGGACCTGTTGCCCATCACTATGGCTATTCCCACCCATAGGGGACCTGTTGCCCATCACTCCTGCCACCCCCACCCCAAGGGGACCTGTTGGCCATCACTACTGCCACCCCCACCCATAGCAGACCTGTTGCCCATCACTCCTGCCACACCCACCCATAGGGGAACTGTTGCCCATCACTCCTGCCACCACCACCCATAGAGGACCTGTTGCCCAGCAATCCTACCACAGCCACCCATAGTGCTTATGTTGCCCATCACTACTGCCACCCCATCTATAGGGCTAATGTTGCCCATCACTACTGCCACCCCCACACATAGGGGACCTGTTGCCCATCACTGCAGCCACCCCCACCCATAGGGCCTATGTTTCCCATCACTACTGCCACCCCCACCCATAGGGACTATGTTGCCCAGCACTCCTGCCACCCCACCCATAGTGCTTATGTTGCAAAAAACTACTGCCGCCCCCACCCATAGGGGGCCTGTTGCCCATCACTACTGCCACCCCCACCCATAGTATGTGTGATGCGCCACACATCCATCATACACCAACATTAGGTAAGTCAGCAAAATACATCCCCCTAACATCTTGACAACATTGTGGACTCTGTGACAAATGGCCACAACAGTGATCATGATTTCGAACATACAATGTAACTGCCATCATATGTGTGACCAAAAACTGAGTATGGCCTACTCAAGGCAAGCATCACTACTGCCACCCCCACCCATAGGGGACCTGTTGCCCATCACTACTGCCATTCCCACCCAGAGGGGACCTGTTGCCCATCACTCCTGCCACCCCCACCCATAGGGGACCTGTTGCCCATCACTCCTGCCTCCCCCACCCATAGGGGACCTGTTGCCCAGCACTACTGCCAATCCCATCCATAGGGACTATGTTGCCCATCACTACTGCCACCCACAACCATAGGGACTATGTTACCCAGCCCTCCTGCCACTCCCACCCATAGTGCTTATGTTGCCCATCACTACTGCCACCCCCACCCATAGGGCTAATGTTGCCCATCACTACTGCCACGCCCACCCATAGGGGAACTGTTGCCCAGCACTCCTGCCACCCCCACCCATAGGGGACCTGTTGCCCATCACTACAGCCACCCCCACCCATAGGGACTATGTTGGCCATCACTCCTGCCACCCCCACCCATAGGGACTATGTTGCCCATCACTACTGCCACCCCGACCCATAGGGACTATGTTGCCCAGCACTCCTGCCACCCCCACCCATAGTGCTTATGTTGCACAACACTACTGCCACCCCCACCCATAGAGGACCTGTTGCCCATCACTACTGCCACACCCACCCACAGGGGACCTGTTGCCCATCACTACTGCCACCCCCACCCATATGGACTATGTTGCCCATCACTACTGCCACCCCCACCCATATGGACTATGTTGCCCATCACTCCTGCCACCCCCACCCATAGGGGACCTGTTACCCATCACTGCTGCCACCCCCACCCATAGCGGACCTGTTGCCCAGCACTCCTGCCACCCCCACCCATAGTGCTTATGTTGCACATCACTACTGCCACCCCCAACCATAGGGCTAATGTTGCCCATCACTCCTGCCACCCCCACCCATGGTGCTTATGTTGCACATCACTACTGCCACAACCCACCAATAGGGGGCCTGCTGCCCAGCACTCCTGCCACCCCTACCCATAGGGGACCTGTTGCCCATCACTACTGCCACCCGTACCCATAGAGACTATGTTGCCCATCACTCCTGCCACCCCCACCCATTGGGGACCTGTTGCCCATCACTACTGCCACCCCACCCATAGGGACTATGTTGCCCAGCACTCCTGCCACCCCCACCCATAGTGCTTATGTTGCCCATCAGTAATGCCCCCCCTACCCTTATGCTAATGTTGCCCATCACTACTGCCACCCCCACCCATAGGGGACCTGTTGCCCATCACTACTGCCATTCCCACCCATAGTGGACATGTTGCCCATCACTCCTGCCACACCCACCCATAGGGGACCTGTTGGCCATCACAACTGCCACCCCCACCCATAGCAGACCTGTTGCCCATCACTCCTGCCACCCCCACCCATAGGGAACCTGTTGCCCATCACTCCTGCTACCCCCACCCATAGGGGACCTGTTGCCCAGCACTCCTACCACACCCTCCCATAGTGCTTATGTTGCCCATCACTACTGCCACCCCCACCCATAGGGCTAATGTTGCCCATCACTACTGACACCCCCACCCATAGGGGACCTGTTCCCCAGCAATCCTGCCACCCCCACCCATAGTGCTTATGTTGCACATCTCTACTGCCACCCCCGCCCATAGGGCTAATGTTGCCCATCACTACTGCCCCCCCACCCATAGGGGACCTGTTGCCCAGCACTGCTGCCACCCCCACCCATAGGGGACCTGTTGCCCATCACTACTGCCAACCCCATCCATAGGGACTATGTTGCCCATCACTACTGCCACCCCCAACCATAGGGACTATGTTGCCCATCACTCCTGCCACCCCTACCCATAGTGCTTATGTTGCCCATCACTACTGCCACCTCCACCCATAGGGCTAATGTTGCCCATCACTAGTGCCACCCCCACATATAGGGGACCTGTTGCCCAGCACTCCTGCTACCCCCACCCATAGGGGACCTGTTGCCCATCACTACAGACACCCCCACCCATAGGGACTATGTTGCCCATCACTACTGCCACCCCCACCCATAGGGACTATGTTGCCCAGCACTCCTGCCACTCCCACCCATAGTGCTTATGTTGCACAACACTGCTGCCACCCCCACCCATAGGGCTAATGTTGCCCATCACTACTGCCACCCCCACCCATAGGGGGCCTGTTGCCCATCACTACTGCCACCCCCACCCATAGGATGTGTGATGCGCAACACATCCATCATACACCAACATTAGGTAAGTCAGCAAAATACATCCCCCTAACATCTTGACAACATTGTGGACTCTGTGACAAATGGCCACAACAGTGATCATGATTTCGAACATACAATGTAACTACCATCATATGTGTGACCAAAAACTGAGTGTGGCCTACACAAGGCAAGCATCACCAGCACTGTGTCAATGTAAAACTAATACCCCCTCACTGTGTAAAACAAAAGTTAAGTGTGTGCTTCCAAACTGCAGCAGATGTTGAGCATTGTGGTGATGGGGTCCAAAACCCCCCTCATCACAGTGACCAAAAGGTAAGTGTCATCATGGACAAAGCTGCAAATGCCAAACAGCACGTATGATTCCTGGTCCCAACACATGAAACACTTTTGGGCCAAAGTAGTGGTTGTGTTCCATACCCACAGAGATATGGTGATGCTAACAGTGTTGTGATAACCTAACATACTCTTGGCCATGTGCAGACAAGCATCACCCATGGGGGCTGACAATGCATACAGTGTACAATGACACAAAATCAGAAGTGACCATCACAAAGCATACACACATCTCAAAAATAGACACACAAATCGAAACATCCTGTGTAGACTGTAGGTGTCAGGTCAAAACTCCCATTCCATGCCTGCAATGGCACCTGACAACCAGGATGAATGTGCACAATGATGTGATATGACTCACAGGGACAGCAGGGTAAATCACAAAAACAACATCCAGACAATGGCCCACAACAGCAATACCAATGCACTGGTGCAGATGCACAAACACAAACAGACAAGCTCACACCGCCCATCTGACACAACATGTGTGCGTGTGTGTCTCAGTATCCGCAGGCAACTACACAACACATGAGGGGGGCTGAACCACAGTGAAACAGATGTGGACACAGTGCCGTACAAAAGTAACCCATCAATGAGCCCCCTTAGTGGACAATCAGGCATTGTGAGATGAGAGGGAGCACAACAGACAGATGTGGCACAAGCTAGAATGAACAGCAACTAACATAGCAAGAGACTGACACACAACAGCTCTACCCCCAGGGACCAGACATTGGAGTGACACAAGCATGTATGACACCTCCACTGTGCTGACAAAGGTAGATGTCGTACAAACTGTGAAACCCAGACATGTGTCCTGTTCCACAAACGTACATCACACCTACACAAACACAAATCACTCAGCATGGCCGTCATCCATGGACAAACGGGAGCTAGGAGCACATCCATGCAAACATTTACATCAGTCCACCATCAACACCACAAACCCTGAACTGCACCAATGTGCATCTGTGAAGCCCACATGGACAGGTGACATTTCACATGCACCCATGACAAACACAGTAATGTTGGGAGGAACTAAGGTGCACAGACTCATCACACAAGGCCAGTTTACAACCCTTGTGAATGACAGACATACTGCACAGTATGCGGTACATGGCCATGACGTCAAAGCTCACGTAACCTGCGGAATAACTGCCACAGTCCCAGGACAATGCAGAAGCCAAGGAGAACCACAAGGCACACATGCTGACACCTGCAAACATTGCGTCCCTGAACCGGACAAGTGGGATCAGTCACACACACATACACATGTCTCAATCACTTAAAGGTACCACCTAGGGACAACTACATGATATTGCGAACAAACAAGTTCCTTGGGGACCCCTGCCTGTGTCCTATCTGTGTCTGACAACATAATCACCACTCAGAACTGACAAATCCCAATGATGAAACACAAATTAACAGTAGTGTGTCATGCACCCACACATCTGGTAGCCCATGGCAAAGTTGTGGGATGAACACAGTACCACTCAGCAAGCATCAACAACAGGAACATATCAAGGGAGCACTGCCTGTGTATGAAAAGGGATGTGGACACACACCCACATGCTCACACAACACACACCATGGGCCCAGACAATGTCACGGAAAACACCCTTACTTGAGGGGACTCAACTCCTGTGGAAGCTCAGCTGTGCCAAACATAGCCCCAGCAGGTCTCAGTCATGTCAGCAGAACACTTGGTCAGTCAGCCATCAGTTACCACACAATGAAGGCTCTGGTCACAACAGCCTGGGTACAGCAGTGTCCCTTAAGTCATCTGCACATACTCAATACATATGTCCAGCAAGTTGCACAGAGGACCTAGTTGCTCCTACACCAATGATGCCCACACTTACATGTCCAGTGGAGATGCGCCCACAGTCATGGAAAAAGACAAATTGGACAATGGGAAGCACATCATATGTGCATGTGTGCAAGCCACAGATGTGACCATGCAAATGAAATGTTTACAGGGTGTCCAATAATTGTTAATCATGACACACCCATTTAGCTGCAAAAGATGATATGGATAACGATCAGAATAGGATACACATTTCATGGACCACACATCAACACCTCAGTATTCAACATTTGAAATATAGCATTACAACTGCAAGCACATGCTAAACACCATCAACGTTATGTACAGCTAAATCAAATTCACAAGGATAAAGAAAAAAGCTTTATTCAGCAGATGAAAAATTAAAAGTCCATTCAGAACAAATGCCAATGGCCAGTCCATTATCAAATGACAAGAAGTGAACTTGAGTGACAACTGTCACACGTTGCTTGCCTGCACTGGTAGGAACAGGGGACATCCCCTCAGAGGGGCATACATGGGGGCAGGCCAGGCACCGCAGGGACAGGATCAGGGCGCAGCAGAAGGAGGCAGTGAAGGGGTGGTGGATGCAGGAGAGTCACTAGCAATTTCAGTGGAGCTGACTGAAGTAGTGGGTGCAGTCCCAACTGTGGGGCACAAGTCAGATGGGGTGGGTGCCGGCACTACTGCAGTGGGCAAGTCAGATTGATTGGACTGGGTCCCCACAGCAGTGCCCAAGTCAGACGGGGTGGTCATGGACTCCACTGCAGTGCCTAACTCTATGGGAGCGGAATGGGGTTCAGGTGAGGTTGGCAGGACAGAGGGGGGGACACGTCCCCACGTCAGTGGCACTAACTGTCTGACCGGGGGTGGAAGAGCAAGTGGTAGGGGGGGAGGGCCTCAGCATTTTGGGGATGGTGTATCTGTGGGTGGGGGAACCTGGGGCAGGGTGTTGCGGGGGAACCTCTGGAGTGGTGGCCTGGGGGATGGAGGACGGAGACTTCGCCGTGGTGCTGCGGGCGGGGGTTGGGTCTTGCTCTTCCAGCTCCGGGGGACTTGCGGGTGGGGGCCTCAGTCTGACTGTGCCTGGGGGAGTGTGTCTGGGTGTGAGGGGAACTTCCCTCTGTGTGTGGGGACTTCCTCTTCCCCTTGTAAGATGGATCTGCTGGGTCAGTGGGGAAGAGGCCAAGGTCACAGAGGAAGAGCTTCTGTGGAGATGGGGTTGCAGGTGAGGCAAGGGAAGGGGGCTGGGAGGGAGAGGTATCGGAGGACTGCAGAGTGGTTGTGGATGACTGTGTGTGTGTCTGCAAACCATCCCCTGTGAGTGTGGTATCAGTCCCCTGCGCTTGCTTGTGTGCACGTCTAGACCTTGGTTTGGGTGTTTTTGTGGTGCCCATGTCTATGGGTTTGTGAGAATGTGCAGGGGTGTGTGTGCTTGGGACAGGTAGGGTGCTAGGAATCGTGGGTGGTACAGGGGTAGGAGGGGTGCAAGACTGTTGGAGGAGGGACACTGCTGTCATCAGGGAGGACGCCACAAACTGGTTGGTTCTCTGTAGGGCAGACATGCCCGATGAAATGCCCTCCATTAACGACACCAGTTGTGTCAACAGACTGGTGTGTGCATGGAGGACACTCAGCATTAATGTCTGCCCTACATGGATCTGTCTAAGTAAGTCTACAGACTCCTCACTCAGGGCAGCAGGGGACACAGGGGCAGGGGGTGCGGTGCCTGGCACAACGGAGGCATGCTCCCAAACACGGGAGCCTCCAAGGACCTCGGGGATGGTGGTGGGGCGGTGGCGGGTACAGCCTCACTAGCTGGGGTTTGGTGGCTGCTGACACCCGCCTCCACAAGGGAGTCATCCTCTGAGCTGCTGTGGCCCTCAGCTGGGGTGGATGGTGCTGAGGACTCCTCGGTGTGGCTCCACTCGACCCCTGTGCCACTGGGTCCCCCTGACTCCTCGCATTCTGTCCCAGTCAGGCTCTGTGGCTCCTCCTGGTCTGTGGAGCTGTCCCCTCCTGTGGCCGTGGATGTATCTGGATAGAAATAGGAAAAAAGAGAACAACATCAGTCACCTGCACTGACTGCACACACCTCAGTGAGTACAGCACATCACAGGGCAAGCCCTGGCATCATCAGCTGAACATTGCTCAAAGTGCCCACACTGTTTAGAATAAGCCAATTGTCATTCACACCATCAACCATGGCACTCATATCCCTCCTGTACATGCCACAATGGGGTGCATGGAGCACACTTGAACACAATGCAGGATCACTCATAGCAAATTAAATGCCATGGCACTGGCATGCCTGGAAAGTCAGTCAACACTGTCTCCTGTCACAGGGGCAGGGCATCCAGACAACAACAGTATGCACTATGTCACAATCATAGCTCAGGGGTAAAGCAAACTCTGCAACTGACAAGTGCACTTGCCCCTCCCCTGCAAACAACATATCCCGGACCCAAAAGACCCCACATCATACAAATCAGACATATGAGTCTCTGCGAACACAACTCCCTGTACATTAGCACATCATAGTCTGCTGTGCATGTAACCCAGCTGTCTGAAGTGCACAGTTGCATACACCATTGTGCACTGTCAAATGATCACACAGCTATATGTCACACAGAACTTGTCTCTCATAGTCACATCTCAGATGTCCTGCTGACCCTCAAACTCGTGAACACCACAGTTGTACGTAACAGGAAGCCACACCTCAATGACACAGAAACTGCCACCTTAAGGCACATGTCACTAAACACAACCTGTAAATTGATACACAGGAGTGGGATTACAGAGTGTTTCTAAATGCCCTTGAGCAGGCATGACTGCCCAGGTCTACGTGAAACAGTGTTGAGCCCTGGACAGTAGTCAGGTGGCTAAGCAAGTGTGACACACTTGATAAACATTCTCCTGAGGCACACAAATTGGAGTCTACTGCTGCATGGGTTTGTTTGAAATACCCCAGCCACATATGGTGAGTCAGACCAGCAATTGGAACACATATCAAGGGCACACACAGAGCACATGTCAGATATCAGGCATTGGGTAAACAATTGACCCACCCAAGGGAACAGATGTTGTCCGGAAGCTGAAGCATAGCTGACTGCAGGGACACAGTGCCCTAGTGACACAAGCAAAAGACTGTAGGGGCCACACCTGTGGATCAGATGAGGAGGGTGCATCACACAATTGAGGGACATGAGCATTGGACTACAAGGCCTACGTAATGTGGAAGTGTGACCAGGCCAAAAGACTGCAATTAGCATGTCAGACATAGTGCACAGATTAGGCATGGATGTACCCCCTCCTTGCTGCTGTCTGGCCTTCAGCTATCCATCCAGGTCCGGGAAGACCACCGCCAGTATCTGGAGCATGTGGGGGGTCAGGGTTCGGTGTCTGCCCCTCCTGCGAGAAGGCAACAGCTTCAGCTGGACCCTTGCGATCCTCCGGGTCCAGCCCCAAAGGTCCTGCCACCTCTTCTGGCAGTTGCGGATCCGGCACTTCTAGACCCCAACCGATCGAACTGCCCGGGCGATGGTCAGCCATATCTCCTCCTCCTGGTGGGCATCAACCTGTGAGGATGACAAAGTTAAAGGTCTATTAACACACACGCCCCATATTTGTGCTGCATACAGTTGGATATACATGTCATCATCACAAAGGAAAATGAGTGACACCGGTAGTGCACCCATGGAAAAGGGCACATGCCCTGCATGTCTGACATGTTAACAATGCCTGGAAAGTTTAAGCTTGCACAAATGCACCTTAGCTGCAGCACACCTGTTCATTACATGTACCTACACACTTTGGGGGATGAAAGTACTCAGTGAGTATGCTTGCCACTGGTGTACACACTGCTAGTACTGCTAGTCAGACAACATGCATAATTAGGAAGGCAGTGGAATGCACACTCACCTGCTCCGCTGGTTTCCCATACAGCTTGCTGTACTGTGGAAGGATGCAAAAACAACAATTGATGGACAGAATGCAGAACAATGTCATACATTCACCCCAGTACAGAGATCTGGGCCTAAATCCATCGTTTTTTTGCTCACCATGCCATTCCAGTTTGAACACAGCCATAAGCAAATCAGTCTTGACCCTGTGCCCCATGGGAACAGTCCAGCCCGAACTGCCAAACCAGGTCCTCCCTGGACTGGAAACAAGCATCCTAGGACCGGTTTCGGGCTTTCAGCCCTCATCAGCCAGGATAGCTTGAAAAACGGTGATGGATTAAAACCATGATCTCTTGACTTGGTAAGAGTATTCTGCATCATTCAGAAACTCTGTCCATCACCACCCCCTTTTTCCAAAATCGGTTTTATCCACACTCAGTGTGGGAGGGTATGCTCAGACGTGAGTCCCTTGCTCATTGCACCATCAGGATTCAGGCAAGCCGGGCCGACGAAGGCTGTGATGCCAGAAACCGGTCCCCGGAAGCTTGTTTCCTTCCCAGTATAAGAATTGGCTTGGTAGTTTGGTTTGCTCTGTTCCCATCATGCACTGGGACAGGTACAGACTAATTTGCATGTAGCCAGGTTCTGAGCTGGGATGGTGCAGTGAGCTAAAAAACGGTGATGGATTAAAACCATGATCTCTTGACTTGGTAAGAGTATTCTGCATCATTCAGAAACTCTGTCCATCACCACCCCCTTTTTCCAAAATTGGTTTTATCCACACTCAGTGTGGGAGGGTATGCTCAGACGTGAGTCCCTTGCTCATTGCACCATCAGGATTCAGGCAAGCCGGGCCGACGAAGGCTGTGATGCCAGAAACCGGTCCCCGGAAGCTTGTTTCCTTCCCAGTATAAGAATTGGCTTGGTAGTTTGGTTTGCTCTGTTCCCATCATGCACTGGGACAGGTACAGACTAATTTGCATGTAGCCAGGTTCTGAGCTGGGATGGTGCAGTGAGCTAAAAAACGGTGATGAATTAAAACCATGATCTCTTGACTTGGTAAGAGTATTCTGCATCATTCAGAAACTCTGTCCATCACCACCCCCTTTTTCCAAAATCGGTTTTATCCACACTCAGTGTGGGAGGGTATGCTCAGACGTGAGTCCCTTGCTCATTGCACCATCAGGATTCAGGCAAGCCGGGCCGACGAAGGCTGTGATGCCAGAAACCGGTCCCCGGAAGCTTGTTTCCTTCCCAGTATAAGAATTGGCTTGGTAGTTTGGTTTGCTCTGTTCCCATCATGCACTGGGACAGGTACAGACTAATTTGCATGTAGCCAGGTTCTGAGCTGGGATGGTGCAGTGAGCTAAAAAACGGTGATGGATTAAAACCATGATCTCTTGACTTGGTAAGAGTATTCTGCATCATTCAGAAACTCTGTCCATCACCACCCCCTTTTTCCAAAATCGGTTTTATCCACACTCAGTGTGGGAGGGTATGCTCAGACGTGAGTCCCTTGCTCATTGCACCATCAGGATTCAGGCAAGCCGGGCCGACGAAGGCTGTGATGCCAGAAACCGGTCCCCGGAAGCTTGTTTCCTTCCCAGTATAAGAATTGGCTTGGTAGTTTGGTTTGCTCTGTTCCCATCATGCACTGGGACAGGTACAGACTAATTTGCATGTAGCCAGGTTCTGAGCTGGGATGGTGCAGTGAGCTAAAAAACGGTGATGGATTAAAACCATGATCTCTTGACTTGGTAAGAGTATTCTGCATCATTCAGAAACTCTGTCCATCACCACCCCCTTTTTCCAAAATCGGTTTTATCCACACTCAGTGTGGGAGGGTATGCTCAGACGTGAGTCCCTTGCTCATTGCACCATCAGGATTCAGGCAAGCCGGGCCGACGAAGGCTGTGATGCCAGAAACCGGTCCCCGGAAGCTTGTTTCCTTCCCAGTATAAGAATTGGCTTGGTAGTTTGGTTTGCTCTGTTCCCATCATGCACTGGGACAGGTACAGACTAATTTGCATGTAGCCAGGTTCTGAGCTGGGATGGTGCAGTGAGCTAAAAAACGGTGATGGATTAAAACCATGATCTCTTGACTTGGTAAGAGTATTCTGCATCATTCAGAAACTCTGTCCATCACCACCCCCTTTTTCCAAAATCGGTTTTATCCACACTCAGTGTGGGAGGGTATGCTCAGACGTGAGTCCCTTGCTCATTGCACCATCAGGATTCAGGCAAGCCGGGCCGACGAAGGCTGTGATGCCAGAAACCGGTCCCCGGAAGCTTGTTTCCTTCCCAGTATAAGAATTGGCTTGGTAGTTTGGTTTGCTCTGTTCCCATCATGCACTGGGACAGGTACAGACTAATTTGCATGTAGCCAGTTTCTGAGCTGGGATGGTGCAGTGAGCTAAAAAACGGTGATGGATTAAAACCATGATCTCTTGACTTGGTAAGAGTATTCTGCATCATTCAGAAACTCTGTCCATCACCACCCCCTTTTTCCAAAATCGGTTTTATCCACACTCAGTGTGGGAGGGTATGCTCAGACGTGAGTCCCTTGCTCATTGCACCATCAGGATTCAGGCAAGCCGGGCCGACGAAGGCTGTGATGCCAGAAACCGGTCCCCGGAAGCTTGTTTCCTTCCCAGTATAAGAATTGGCTTGGTAGTTTGGTTTGCTCTGTTCCCATCATGCACTGGGACAGGTACAGACTAATTTGCATGTAGCCAGGTTCTGAGCTGGGATGGTGCAGTGAGCTAAAAAACGGTGATGGATTAAAACCATGATCTCTTTACTTGGTAAGAGTATTCTGCATCATTCAGAAACTCTGTCCATCACCACCCCCTTTTTCCAAAATCGGTTTTATCCACACTCAGTGTGGGAGGGTATGCTCAGACGTGAGTCCCTTGCTCATTGCACCATCAGGATTCAGGCAAGCCGGGCCGACGAAGGCTGTGATGCCAGAAACCGGTCCCCGGAAGCTTGTTTCCTTCCCAGTATAAGAATTGGCTTGGTAGTTTGGTTTGCTCTGTTCCCATCATGCACTGGGACAGGTACAGACTAATTTGCATGTAGCCAGGTTCTGAGCTGGGATGGTGCAGTGAGCTAAAAAACGGTGATGGATTAAAACCATGATCTCTTGACTTGGTAAGAGTATTCTGCATCATTCAGAAACTCTGTCCATCACCACCCCCTTTTTCCAAAATCGGTTTTATCCACACTCAGTGTGGGAGGGTATGCTCAGACGTGAGTCCCTTGCTCATTGCACCATCAGGATTCAGGCAAGCCGGGCCGACGAAGGCTGTGATGCCAGAAACCGGTCCCCGGAAGCTTGTTTCCTTCCCAGTATAAGAATTGGCTTGGTAGTTTGGTTTGCTCTGTTCCCATCATGCACTGGGGCAGGTACAGACTAATTTGCATGTAGCCAGGTTCTGAGCTGGGATGGTGCAGTGAGCTAAAAAACGGTGATGGATTAAAACCATGATCTCTTGACTTGGTAAGAGTATTCTGCATCATTCAGAAACTCTGTCCATCACCACCCCCTTTTTCCAAAATCGGTTTTATCCACACTCAGTGTGGGAGGGTATGCTCAGACGTGAGTCCCTTGCTCATTGCACCATCAGGATTCAGGCAAGCCGGGCCGACGAAGGCTGTGATGCCAGAAACCGGTCCCCGGAAGCTTGTTTCCTTCCCAGTATAAGAATTGGCTTGGTAGTTTGGTTTGCTCTGTTCCCATCATGCACTGGGACAGGTACAGACTAATTTGCATGTAGCCAGGTTCTGAGCTGGGATGGTGCAGTGAGCTAAAAAACGGTGATGGATTAAAACCATGATCTCTTGACTTGGTAAGAGTATTCTGCATCATTCAGAAACTCTGTCCATCACCACCCCCTTTTTCCAAAATCGGTTTTATCCACACTCAGTGTGGGAGGGTATGCTCAGACGTGAGTCCCTTGCTCATTGCACCATCAGGATTCAGGCAAGCCGGGCCGACGAAGGCTGTGATGCCAGAAACCGGTCCCCGGAAGCTTGTTTCCTTCCCAGTATAAGAATTGGCTTGGTAGTTTGGTTTGCTCTGTTCCCATCATGCACTGGGACAGGTACAGACTAATTTGCATGTAGCCAGGTTCTGAGCTGGGATGGTGCAGTGAGCTAAAAAACGGTGATGGATTAAAACCATGATCTCTTGACTTGGTAAGAGTATTCTGCATCATTCAGAAACTTTGTCCATCACCACCCCCTTTTTCCAAAATCGGTTTTATCCACACTCAGTGTGGGAGGGTATGCTCAGACGTGAGTCCCTTGCTCATTGCACCATCAGGATTCAGGCAAGCCGGGCCGACGAAGGCTGTGATGCCAGAAACCGGTCCCCGGAAGCTTGTTTCCTTCCCAGTATAAGAATTGGCTTGGTAGTTTGGTTTGCTCTGTTCCCATCATGCACTGGGACAGGTACAGACTAATTTGCATGTAGCCAGGTTCTGAGCTGGGATGGTGCAGTGAGCTAAAAAACGGTGATGGATTAAAACCATGATCTCTTGACTTGGTAAGAGTATTCTGCATCATTCAGAAACTCTGTCCATCACCACCCCCTTTTTCCAAAATCGGTTTTATCCACACTCAGTGTGGGAGGGTATGCTCAGACGTGAGTCCCTTGCTCATTGCACCATCAGGATTCAGGCAAGCCGGGCCGACGAAGGCTGTGATGCCAGAAACCGGTCCCCGGAAGCTTGTTTCCTTCCCAGTATAAGAATTGGCTTGGTAGTTTGGTTTGCTCTGTTCCCATCATGCACTGGGACAGATACAGACTAATTTGCATGTAGCCAGGTTCTGAGCTGGGATGGTGCAGTGAGCTAAAAAACGGTGATGGATTAAAACCATGATCTCTTGACTTGGTAAGAGTATTCTGCATCATTCAGAAACTCTGTCCATCACCACCCCCTTTTTCCAAAATCGGTTTTATCCACACTCAGTGTGGGAGGGTATGCTCAGACGTGAGTCCCTTGCTCATTGCACCATCAGGATTCAGGCAAGCCGGGCCGACGAAGGCTGTGATGCCAGAAACCGGTCCCCGGAAGCTTGTTTCCTTCCCAGTATAAGAATTGGCTTGGTAGTTTGGGTTGCTCTGTTCCCATCATGCACTGGGACAGGTACAGACTAATTTGCATGTAGCCAGGTTCTGAGCTGGGATGGTGCAGTGAGCTAAAAAACGGTGATGGATTAAAACCATGATCTCTTGACTTGGTAAGAGTATTCTGCATCATTCAGAAACTCTGTCCATCACCACCCCCTTTTTCCAAAATCGTACTGTGGAAGGAGCCCGTCCAGCAGGGCCTGGTTCTCCTCCTCAGTGAAGGCTGGGGCCCTCTCCAGAGTACGTGCCATAGCAGTAGCCAGAGGATGCAGAGACAGCATCAGTGGTAGCAGGGATGTGGTCCATTGGCATGTAGTGCAGGCAAGTGAGCTCCCTGGGGGCCATCCAGCCTTATATCTGTGCTGCAGACGCAGACTCTGTGCCATGTGTCCCCAGTGATAGGTCCAACATGGTTGCATTCTATGAATCTGGCTAATCCATGGAAATGTACGACTCGTACACGTCTTCTGCATCGTTCAAATCTTCACCTCCATAAAACCCTAAGAATTGCAATATTGTTGTAGGCATCCAACTGAATTTCCATCGGACAACTCGTACAAGTTTTGAATCCGTCTCCATGACAGTCCAGAGCCAATGGGTGCGCCCGGCTCGGTCAACTGACTGTACAACCCGTATTTTGAAATACACATGCACCCGTCTCCATACGATTCAATGGCCAAGGCGTACGCCTGTCTCGGACCATGCCCGCCCAACGCGCATGCATGATAGTCACCCACGTCGGACCTCATTGCACTCAAATGGCAAAGCGTACGCACGGCTCGGACATGAACCTTGCAATGCGTACGCATTGTCACCCGCGTCGGACCTCATTACAGTCAATGGCAAAGTGTACGCATGGCTCGGACATGAACCTTGCAATGCGTACGCATTGTCACCCGCGTCGGACCTCATTGCAGTCAATGGCAAAGCGTACGCATGGCTCGGACATGAACCTTGCAATGCGTACGCATTGTCACCCACGTCAAACCTTATTGGTGTGACTATTTGACATCTTCAACACACAATTACTTGCCAGGGACACATGTGCACACCTACCACACTACAGCATTGGCCACACAGTGTCCCATGGCATGTAAGGCTGCATTCCCTTTGTGTTGTGGGGGGCAACATTTGGTTTGTTGGGTGGCACTTTTGTGTAGCCACTCCCAGGCTGTGCACATGTTCATGGGGGCAGAATCCTTTGTGTGTTGTGCACATTACCACTGTGATGTGCAACTGTACAGTTATGGGCATATGTCATGGACACAGTTGCAGGTTGGATATGTTTCGGACATGTCATGTACGTCACAGTGAGACATGTAGCCACAATTCTGATGTACATCCACAGTCTATGTGCATGTTGTGTCTCCACATCCATGTGGTTTGTGCAGCAACCTTGATGTTGTGTGTGTGTCTAAGAGACATACATGTAGGGCCTGCAGAGACAACAGTGGCCACTACCAGTGGGACTCACGGTTGCCTTGTGGCGTGTACGTGATACGCCATGTCATGCCAGTGTCGATGTGGCAATACAGGGAACCTGGGTATCTGCATGGCAAAGATCTGTGATGCCTGGGAGACATCAAGCCTCACTTGTCACTGTGGTGTGTGTTTGTAATGTCACAGCAGTACATGGGTAGGGTGACACAGCCCACTGATTGGCCATTGCACTACATGGGACTTATGTGGACATGTGGACTTGAGATGTGAGGTGATGTCCGTGTAGGTGACATATGTGTCCATGCCCAACAGCACACCTTAGTACCTTGTGTATTGTCCTGATGTATCATGTGATATTTTGCTTGGTCATGGCCACATGGGTGGATGAACCGACAATCTTCCTTTGTGCATCTCTGTTCTGCAGGGCACCAGCTGTCCATAGACCATTCCCAGACCTTGAAACCATGCAGGAACGCGACTGCATCCGACGGTATCGCTTCACCAGGCCACTGATTGAGGAGTTGGCAGAGCAGTTGGCGTCACATCTGCTACCTGGCCGGACATACCCTACAGCACTGACCCCAGAGGTGAAGGTATTGGCAGCCCTGCACTTCTTTGCTACTGGTACCTTCCAGTACACTGTGGCTACTGCTGGTGGTATGTCACAAACAATGTTTAGTCGTGTGCTACGCGATGTCTTGGAGGAGATGTTGCATTTCCTTGACCTGTACATCAAGTTCCCTAGCCCAGCTGAACTCCCTGAGATAAAGGATGCCTTTTATACACTGGGAGGGATGCCGAATGTCATCGGATCTATTGATGGCACACATGTGGCCCTGATACCACCACAGGCACATGAGCAGGCATACTGGAACAGGAAGCATTTCCACTCCATCAATGCTCTGGTGGTATGTCTTGCAGACATGTGTATCACACATGTGTGTGCACGTTTCCTCGGTTCTGCGCACGATGCCTACATCATGAGGAGTAGTTGCATTGCAATGCTGATGTCACAGATGCCAGACCAGCGTGCCTGGCTCGTTGGTGTGTACTGACTGTTTTCCATTGTATGCGTTTGGCAATGTTGTATTCCGCACTCCTACAAAACTCAGCTAATTGTTCAATTGTTTGTATGTAGGTGACTCCGGATACCCCAACATGCCGTGGTTGCTGACACCCCTCAGGAACCCTGTGACACAAGCAGAGATGTGCTACAATAAGGCACATGGTCGGAGCAGGAGGGTGATTGAGCGAACATTTGGTCTCCTGAAAAGCCGCTTCCGCTGCCTGGACAAGACCGGAGGGGCCCTCCCATATGACCCTGCAAAGGTGTGCAAAATGATCCTTGTATTCTGCATGCTACGCAACATGGCAGTGCCGAAGAAGGTGCCTCTCATCCAGGACCCTTGACCCTACCTGGTAGGTCACTCCCCCGCCGCACAGCGCTGCCTGTGTGTCTGCCGCTGCTGCTGCTGAGTTAGGTTGGTTCACTGTATTGCCTGTACTGTTTTGTACTTTGTTGTGCCCGTAACTGCTTTTTCTGTCCTCCCCCGCCGCCTGTACTTGCTCTGTGCCTGTTTTTTGCCTCTGTTCCCCTCACTGCCCTGTGTCTCTGTGCCCGGTTTTGCCTCTGTTCCCCTCGCTGCCCCGTATTTCCATAACTGCCTTGCCTTCTGTATCTTTTGTTGCCCCCTTACTTGTGCCTCTTTGCCTGCTGTACCCTTTTTCATCCCGCTCCGCTCCCGCCACTGCCTCCCCTGCTGCCCGCCCCCCTGACTGCCCATTCGCTGCCCCCACCTCCCACCTCCCAGCTGCTCCTCCCTCCCACCTCCCCATATATGCCGGCCGCTGAGCGGTGAGGAGAACGACCCTTGACCCTACCTGGTAGATCGCTCCCCAACCGCACAGCGCTGCCTGTGTGTCTGCCGCTGCTGCTACTGAGTTAGGTTGGTTAACTGTATTGCCTGTACTGCTTTGTTCTTTGTTGTGCCCGTAACTGCTTTCACAGCCCTCCCCCGCCGACTGTACTTGCTCTGTGCCTGTTTTTTGCCTCTGTTCTCCTCGCTGCCCCGTGTCTCTGTGCCCGGTTTTGCCTCTGTTCCCCTCGCTGCCCAGTATTTCCAGAACTGCCTTGCCTTTTGTATCATTCGTTGCCCCCTTACTTGTGCCTTTTTGCCTTCTGTACCCTTTGTCGTCCTGCTCCGCTCCCGCCGCTGCCTCCCCTGCGGCCCCGCCCCCCTGACTGCCCATTCGCTGCCCCACCTCCCAGCTGCTCCTCCCTCCCACCTCCCCATATATGCCGGCCGCTGCCCAGCCGCTCAGCGGGAGTGACGCTGGCGCGCCTAAGGCAAGCCCGTCTGCGCCCGTCCGCGCCTGGTCCGCGCCCAGCGCCAGAACCTCTGGTCGCCGCACCCACCACAAGGAACGCCGCCACTACGATGCCAGCACCCTGCACGCTCTCAACCCCGGACGGATCCACACCTGCTTCAAGGCTGCCCCGCAACGCACACACGACCCCTTCACCTGCCGAAACTGCAACTACACCAGCCTCAGAACCGACGAACCACCGGCCAAACAAGACCCCAACCACCTCCAATGCATACTTCTGAACACCCGCTCAGCACGCAAACACGCCGTCGAACTCTGGGACTTGCTCGACACAACATCCCCGGATGTCGCCTTCCTGACAGAGATGTGGATGAACGACTCCTCCACACCCGACATCGCCATAGCCATCCCAGATGGCTAAAAGATCACCCGCAGAGACCGCACCAATGTAGTCGGATGAAGAATCGCCATCGTCCACAAGAACAGCATCAGGGTCTCGACTAGCACTGACGACACTCTCAGCACTGCCGAACACATGAATTTCCAGATCCACACAGACTCTCAGAGGCACCCTCATCTACCGACCCCCCGGACCCCGCCCCCAGTTCAGTGACTCCATCGCCGACTTCATCAGCACGCACCCCCTGACCTTCACCGACTACATCCTCCTCGGAGACCTGAACTTTCACCTTGAGAACAACAATGACAGCAACACCACAATCCTGATCGATAACCTCACCAACCTTGAACTGAGGCAACTCGTCACCACGCCCACCCACTCCACCGGCCACCCTCTCGACCACATCTTCTCCTCAAGCCCGCAAGTCTCCTTCAACCACACCACCGAACTCCCCTGGACCGACCACCGCTGCATCCACTTCACCTTCCAGAAACCCACCACACACCACCGCACCGGACAGATTCCCCGCTGCTGCTGGAGCAAAATCACCGAAGATCAACTGCATGCAAACCTCGCTCTCAGCCCACCCACCGAACCCTCCAATGCCGACAACGCTGCCCACAGCCTGAGATGCTGGATCGAGGACTGCGCCAACACCCTCACCCTGCTGAAGAAACCCCCCCACAGAGACACCAGCAAAAGGGCCAGCTGGTTCACCCCAGAACTCCTAGCCTACAAGCAAGCCTGCCGGAAGCTAGAGAAGAAACAGCACAGTGAGCAGACCCCGGACAGCCTCGCAGCACACAAGGACGCCATCCGCAACCACCACCAACTCATCAAGGCTGCCAAGAGGACCTCCTTCAAAAACCGCCTCGACAACAACTCACACGACAGCAAGGAGCTCTTCAACATCGTGAAGGAACTCTCCAACCCCAGCTCCAACACCAACGACATCCCGCCGGCAGACATCCATGACAGCTTCAACACCCAGACAGCCCCAACATACAGCAACACAAAAGACTCTCCTCACACCATCGACTACGACCCCCTGCTAGCCTGGGCCAGCGTGAGCATCGATGACACCATCAAGACCATGAGCACAATCCACTCTGGCTCTCCGTCAGACCCATTCCCGCACCATGTCTTCAACAAAGCAAGCAGCTCCATCGCACCCCACCTGCGCAACGTCATCAACCTCTCCCTCGAGACCGCGACCTTCCCAGAGAGCTGGAAACACGCCGAGATCAACGCTCTTCTCAAAAAACCCAAGGCAGACCCAAGAGACCTCAAGAACTTCCGGCCCATCTCTCTGCTCCCGTTCCCGGCCAAGGTCATCAAGAAGATCATCAACAGCTAACCCAATACCTCGAAGAAAACAGAATCCTGGACCATTCTCAGTCAGGGTTCTGCAGCAACCACAGCACCGAGACCGCCCTCATTGCCGCCACCGACGACATCAGGACCCTGCTGGACAACGGTGAGACCGCAGCACTCATCCTCCTAGACCTCTCTGCCTCCTTCGACACCGTCTGCCACCGCACACTATGCGCACGACTCCACGCCGCAGGGATCAGAGACAAGGCTCTGGAATGGACCACATCCTTCCTCTCAGGCAGAACCCAGAGCGTCCACCTCCCCCCATTCCGATCTGAAGCCTCCGAGATCATCTGTGGCGTACCCCAGGGCTCCTCCCTCAACCCGACACTGTTCAACATCTACATGGCCCCGCTTGCACACGTTGCCCGACTGTACGACCTCAACATAATCTCCTATGCTGAAGACACTCAGCTGATCCTCTCCCTCACCAAGGACCCCATCACCGCCAAAGCCAACCTCAACAAAGGAATGAAGGCCGTCGCCGACTGGATGAGGGCCAGCCACCAGAAGCTGAACTCGGACAAGCCGGAGGTCCTCATCCTCGGCTCCAACCCTTCAGCCTGGGATGACTCCTGGTGGCCGACGGCACTAGGGACAGCCCCGACACCCACAGACCACGCACACAACCTGGGAATCATCCTAAACTCAATGCTCTCAATGAACAAGCAAGTCAATGCCGTCTCCTCCTCCTGCTTCAACACCCTCCGCATGCTCCACAAAATCTACAAATGGATCCCAACAGACACAAGAAAGACAGTCACCCAGGCACTCGTCAGCAGCAGACTCGACTACGGAAACGCCCTCTACGTGGGAGCCCCGACCAAGCTCATCAAACAACTACAACGCATCCACAACGCCTCAGCATGACTGATCCTCGAGATACCACGCCACAGCCACATCACCCCCCACCTGAGAAACCTGCACTGGCTCCCCGTCAACAAGAGGATATCCTTCAAGCTCCTCATCCACGCACACAAGGCGCTCCACAAGACCAGCCCTGCCTACCTCAACAGTCGACTCTCCTTCTACATCCCCAACCGCCAGCTACGATCCGCCGACCTCGCACTTGCCACCATTCCGCGCATCGAAGAACTACCACCAGTTGGAGATCCTTCTCCCACCTCGCCGCGAAAACATGGAACACCCTACCACTGAGCCTACGACAGACCCAAGACCTGCTGACTTTCAGGCGAACACTCAAGACCTGGCTCTTCGATCAGTAGCAGCCTCCCCCCCCCCCAGCACCTTGAGACCCTTGCAGGTATGTAGTGCACTTTACAAATGTTTGATTGATTGATGACGTTGACCGACCTCCGCCACCTGTGGAGGATCCTGGCCTGGGACACGATGCCAGTGATGATGATGATGAGAGTGACGTCCGCACACAGCTCACCAACAACTTCTTCACCTAAATGTGAGTTTACAGTGTTGTAATGTCAATGTATGGAGTTAGCCTGAAATATGTTGTGGCTGCTCTATTGCTGTCTGAGTGTGTCTGTGTGCCACTTGACTGGATGCGTGCAGTGATGTGTCCATTCAGGTGGTCTGTACTCCACAATAGTGTAGTACTGCTAACTTGTTTCTGTGTAGGTTTCTTGTGACATGTTTTGTGCATGTGTATTGCATTTTTCTCCTGTTCTTCTGTGCTTTTGACTGTGTCTTGTGTCTGTCCTTCCCAGGGTACTTTGCCTGTTGTTTGGTCAACTCTGACCCCCAACACCCAGAATCCATCACCAGTGTGGGAGTAGTCAATTGCCATCAAGTGATGTGCCACACACCCCTGGACTTCAATTCTCAGACACTCTGTGACTGTGTGTCCACCGTAATGTACAATTGCCTTGCAACTATTTTTTAATAAACATGTTGCTGATGTGTAATGAACCTGTGCTATGCTTTGTTAGGTGTGTTGCCTGTCTTCCCACAACTGAGTGACGTTTGCTTCCCTCACCTGTTGACTTGTTACCACTGACTGTGGATAGGTGTTGTGTCTGTGCATACCAATGTGTTTCTGGTCAACATCATTGTGTGAGTTGAGTACCATGGCCATGGTGAGTATGTGTTGTGGTGCTATAGTGGTGTGTCTCCCTCACATGTGTCACATCACCATGACTCACATGACGGTGGTCACATTGTTGTAGTATTTGGCATGCACTGTGTTGTTTAGAAGATCAACATCTCCATGACACATGGCAAGTTGGAATCACAACAAAGACAAGTATGGCGTAATGGTGAGTTTATTTACGAACATGTGTGAGGATAGTGCACAGGATGGTGGGTGCTGTACGTTGGGTTTTGAATCCAAAGTTCACAGTAGAGTTGGAAGTGTTGGTAGATGAAATGTCCAGAGTAAAGTCCACAGTCATCTGCTACATTGGACCAACATGAACCCTCCATGTCATGTGGGCGAGTTGTGTCTGATCGGACAAGGTGAACGTGTTGCGCACAAAGAACATTATCCAGAACAGGTTTAGAGGCCCTGTGGGATGTTCAAGGACATCTGCCTCTCACATGTCCTTCTTCGGACGACCCCTCTTCTTCTTGGGGGGGGGATCCTCAGGTGCAGGCCCCTGCGGTGCAGGGGACTCTCTGCCAGAGTCCTCCTCCCTCCCTGTGGCATTGGCAGATGGTGTGGCAGCAGATGTTGTGGCCACACAGGGAGGTGTGGACATGTTTGTGCTGATCTGGCAGAGGCATTGGAGTATGTCCCGATGCACCGCAGTAAGTGCATCCCACTTTGCCTCCATGCGAGCATGGTGTGCAGCCTGCTCCTGTTGTATGTCCTTGAGGATCCCCACACCTGGCCAAATCCTCAGGTGCTATCCTGGTACGCATCTATGATGCGTGCCAGTTGGGGATCATCATGCAGTCCAGACCCCTCTGCAAGGCGCGCCCTCTGCCTCCCACCCCTCCCAGCACCCCTATCCACATGGGCAGGACCAGCGGCGGCATGCACAGGTGACACTGGGACCCCTTGGGTGGTGTTGCTGGTGGTGTTGGCTGTAGCTTCCGGACGGTCCTGAGTCCCTGTCCTGTTGGTGTTCTGTGGCCTTGGTCTGATTGTGTTGGCAGGGGTGCCCTGTCTGTTTCCAGATGCTGGAGGCGTGGGTACAGGGAGTGCAGATGTTGGTGCTTCTGGTGCTGCATGATGACTCACACCGGGGGTGCCAGGTTGTCCGTCATCATCCGAAGAAGACAGCGACAGATTCAAACTAGGGAGCTCAGTGTCCACCAGAGTCGGGGACTGGGAATCCTCTTCATTTGGTGCTGTGTCCCCAGCACCACCTGTATTTGGAGGAGACACACAATGTAAGTTAGGTTTCTATAGGCATCAATGGTTCACAAACATGACATTTTCTACTGTACGAACGGAAGCCGGCCTGTGCACTCCTTTGTTCCGGGTTGTCACGGACAGAGATTGATATTGTTGTTGCACATAGCCCAGCCAAAATGAAGCATTTCAATGTGCATGTCGAAGTGTGTGCATGCCCAGCTCATGGATAGATTTGTCTGTACATGACCATTACTACTTAAGGGCCATCACGTTGCTGACACAGGTGTGTCATCCCTGTACACATGTGACCTTTAACAAGGACATACGTGCTATTCCACTGGGGATATGTTGTACTATTGGGGCATGTGTGGTAGCAGATTTTGCTAGTCTTTGTGTGCCACATTGGTGTGTTGGTACGACATGGTCACAGTCCGTTAATGAGTCTGGTGCTGAGTTTTGTACGTGCATATGTGATTGGACTTGTCAATGTTCTCCATGGTGACATGGATTGGGCAAGATAGCACTCTGGCTTTTCAATGCTCATGACAGTGAGGGCCGGTGGTGTGTGTGTTGCAGTTTGGCTGCTGTGGGTAGCATGTCTCCTCCAATGCAGTCCAGGTTAGACCTTGTGTCTACAGTGTCTATGTCAGTGAATGGTGTGTTGTGTGAAGGATGCATATGTTTCAGCATGATGTAGGAGTGGAATGCAGCTCACAACAGAACAGAGTGTGGATGCAAACATGCTATGGTGTCGGCTATATTGGTGTGTCCATTCCATTCACTGTCAGATGTCCCCTGTCAATGATGTATATGTGAGTTCCTGTGTGTTTTTTGCAATGTACCATATATGGCTCTCCATACTTATCATCTGCAAGACACACCTCCCCAGCCCGGCCTGGGGGCACCCCTGGACATTGCCTCCCCAGACAATGAGTTTGAACATATGGTTTCAATGGCTGTGTGTGAGACCGGGTTTTGTTTGGCCAGTGCATATGTGTGATTGTCAGCCACATCATTTTGCAGGCCCAGTGTCAGACATCTTGACAGTCCCTTCCCACTCCCTGTGAGGCGAGCATGGTTCAGTGTGTGCTTGCTGGGCCATGTGGGTGGGTGTGGATTGTCTGTGATTGCAACTCCCATCATACTCTTGGCTACACCCCATTCCCAGCATGCCCATACTTCATTCCTCTTGACTCTGTTTCCCTGTGAGGGGGTGTGACAGTAATGGCAAGATGGCTGACTGTGCAGTCCTGGTGTTTGTTGCTGCCCTGTTCCCAGCATGTCCTTGTGCTCCCCACAACAGAGCCCAGTGTCAGACATCCTGTCAGTCCATTTCCACTCCCTGTGAGGTGAGCATGGTTCAGTGTGAGCTTGCAGGGCCATGTGAGTGGCTGAGGATTGTCTATGACTGCAACTCCCATCAGGCTCTTAGCTACACCCCCCTTCCCAACATGACCATACTTTCTTCCTCTTGACTCTGTTTCCCTGTGAGGGGGTGTGACAGAAATGGCAAGATGGCTGACTGTGCAGTCCTGGTGTTTGTTGCTGCCCAGTTCCCAGCATGGCCTTGTGCTCCCCACAACAGAGCCCAGTGTCAGACATCGTCTCAGTCCCTTACCACTCCCTGTGAGGTGAGCATGATTCAGTGTGAGCTTGCTGGGCCATGTGGGTGGCTGGGGATTGTCTGTGACTGCAACTCCCATCAGGCTCTTGGCTACACCCCCCTTCCCAGCATGTCCATACTTCCTTCCTCTTGACTCTGCTTCCCTGTGAGGGGGTGTGACAGAAATGGCAAGATGGCTGACTATGAAATCCTAGTGTTTGTTTGGCTACAAGTCCAAAGAGAGCCCCTGTGCTTCACACAGCAGCACCCAGTATGGTGTATCTTTTGCTGATATTTCACTGAGGTGTGGGTCAATGCATTCTACCCGGTGAGTTGTGTGGAGTTTGTGTTGAGGGGTGTGTGTGTCTCCACATGCTGGTAAGTATGGTTAGAGCTGTCAGTGCTCCTTCCCACCCGGCCAGACATCCCACCATGAAACGTGTTTCCATTGGAGGGCGTGCAAGTTGTCTTTGAGGATGTCAGTCAGTGGTGTCCTGCTTCTGATTTGCGCACAACCCCTACCAGGGCCTTTTGCTCCACACAGCAGGACACAGTGTCAGACATCTTGTCAGTAATTTTCCACTCCCTGTGATGTGTGCATGTTTCAGAGTGGTCTTGATGGGCCAATTGGGAGGGGGAGCATTATCTGTGACTACAAACCCCATCATGCTTTTGGCTACACTCACTTCACCTGCATACCCACTATTCCTTCCTGTCAGTCAGCTGCACTGTGAGGTAGTGTGTTTGTGTTGGCAAACTGTCTGACAGTGTTTATTTGGCTTTGTGCCACTGCCTTGCTCTATTTTTTGGTAGGTTTGTACATCTCATGACACAGTTCCAAGTCACTATGAGATGGCAGGTATTGTGTTTGTCTGACTAGCATACACATCTTGGGATGATTATCTATTGTTTACTGTGGCTTTGCTAACGGTGCATGGTTTCACTGTCCCCTTGCCACACAATATTGAGTATTTTGGTTGTGTACTCACCAGGCTCTGGTACGTCTGCTAGACCATGGACGCTCTCTGGTGGTAGGATGTCCCGCACCTTCTCCTCCCATGTCCTGAAGTAGACTTGTTTGGCAGGAGGGCCACCGCCAGTGCACTGACTCAAGGCATGATCTTTCTCGATGAGTTTCTTGACCCTCCTGCGCATGTCATACCACCCGTCCTGGATATAGTCTTTTGTGTGCCTTGTTGGTGCTTGTGCGTTCACCTTGTCCACAATCCTCACCCACATCTTGGATTTCTGTGGCATGGGGGTCCTTTGGACCAATGTACCAAACAAATGTGGCTCTACTCTGATGATCTCGTCTACCAGGACTTCTAACTCATCATCTGTGAACTTTGGATTCTTCTTTGGGGGCATGGTGATGGGTGGTGGTGGTGAGTGATGTGTGTGTGAGGATGGAAGTGAGGGTGGGTTAGTGTTGGTTTTGCTAGCTGTGTGTGTGCTGTTTTGGTGAGGTGCTAATGGTGTGTGAGTTGTGTGATGGGTGAGTTGTGAGTGTGTCTGTGTTTGCTGTGTGATGGTGTTTATTGTTGGCTGTTGTCTCCTATTTGCAAAGTATCATTGTAGTGATTGATGTCCTTTATATAGGTGGACTTGTGGGTGTGTCTTTGTCCCAGGTTTTTAAAAATATTTATTGGCTTTGTCATTGCTTGTTTGGTCCTTTTTTTGTCTTTTTTCCTTTGGGTTTTCTAGGCATGAAGGAGACGTTCTTCTGACCGAGACGGATGCTGATGTTTGCTCATGCAGGCTTCTCTGCCTCGTTCACGCTGACTTTCATATGCGTCGGACACGGAGATCTCTATTGCTTGGGCTCCCTGTTTTCTGTACGTGTAGGTCAAGTGGCTTGACCTACATGGAGCGAGTCGGTCTGGGTTTACACGCATTGCATCGTACTGCGCGGATCGGACATCGCGGGTACTGTCTGTCGGTTTCATTCCTGGTACGTGTCGGTTGGTGCGACTCGTGTCGGTCTTCCGGCCGAATCACTGTTTTCCCTACGGCTCGGTCATACGGCTTGTATTCCATATGTGTCGGTTGTAATTCACATGCGTTGCATTGTACTGCATGGGTCGTACGGCGCAGATCCGTGTCGTTCAGTATCCGTTCCAGGTCCGTGTCGGTAGGTACGATTTGCGGGCAGAATCGGAATCGGCCTCTTAGCGTTTTGAAGAAGTAGCTGGAGTATAATTAAGTTATTGAAATATATATATATATATATATATATATATATATATATATATATATATATATATATATATATATATATACGTTTAGAAGAGCACCATCAACTAGTGATTTTCTAGTTAACAGCAGCCCAGAAACAAGATCAGGAACCAATTGGCTGACTAAACGTAAGGGCTTTTTTAAGTGCTCCACATGTAAGGCTTGTCGACACGCCACAAATAAAACATCCTTTACAACATCCTTTGAGGAGAAACCACACACGATCACGAAAAACATGACATGCAAAACAGAATTTGCAATTTACGTGCTGGAGTGCTCTTGTGGACTACAGTACGTGGGAAGCACAAAACTGCAGGGCCACAAGAGAATTCTCCAGCACCTACGGGCCATCACCAATTTAGATACATCATATCCGGTGGCCCGGCATTTTAGAGAATTTCATGAAAGCAACACACAATTCCTTAAATACTTTGTCATTGACTGTATTCCTGCTCTTAGAAGGGGCAGAGATCGTGAGGCTCTCCTCAGGAAATTAGAGACTAAGTATATCCTTGAATTGGACAGCAAAAGCCCACATGGGTTAAACACCACAGAAGATCTGTATACGTGGCTTTAGGGAGTTTATGAAAAACTGGGTAACCGCCGGTACTCCGTAACAAAAATCAACGATACAGACCTATTCCTCAAAGGCCCTCAAAAATGTAAATTACAAAAAATATATATTTTTATATATATATTCTTAATCTTTTTCTCCTCTCTTCTTTCTTTTTCCCCTTTCTTTTCCCCTTGACTTTCCTTCCATTCTTATAAATCTTAAATTTATAGATGGATATGTAGGATTAACCAATTCGGTTCTAGACTGGATTGTGCACAGGTGATATCTAAACACAATTTTGCACTTTATTTGCCAATTTTGCACAGTCAGAAAACCATGCTGCTAATATTTGATCAATACTTGAATGCTAATGTTAATCATGTTTAGGTATTTTAAACATGTTTTTACCATTTGTATTTCTCTGATTTTATAAGTGCTGTCTATTCATGTATTTATACGTACACAAGTGCACTTTATGATAAGTGAGCCAACAGCTCAAAAGTCATGAATCATGAGATATGTGACAATTTTTGTAATGTATTTTACAGTTACAACATGTAATAATGGAATGAATATTTGAGATACAAACGTTTACGGCATGGTAGTATTTTGTCTATGCCTAGCAAGCATTTATGCACTGGCACTTTAAAAACGGGACAAATGCAAGGGGCACGTCATGTGATCAAGGGCTGCAGAGCCCGAAACACGTCATGGCGGCAGAGCGCACAAATTAAAAAAAATTAATTAATTTGGGTAAAACAAAAGTGGAGTCCGTTCCCTTCTTGATCCGGAGTGCAGAGGATCGTCTAAAGAAAGGTTCATTGCCATATATATATATGTGTGTGTGTATACATATATATTCACTAAAAAACCATAGGTGTCAGGGACGCTATACTCATATAAACAGAGAAATTCACCCGTTATAGTTAGTTGAGCTAACTATAAATCGCGCGCCCGCAATGCACTGGTGATGACGTCACATATTACATCACTCATGACATGGTCAGTGACATCACTGATGACATCTCAAATTACATCACTGATGACATCATCCAGTGAATGTGTGTTTCTGTAAAGTTTAAATATTTTTCATATATATCTATACCAAGGTGTATTGAAGAATGAGTGGATGTACAAGTGCCTGAATGGATTATTTAGTAGGTGCATGACTGACTGTATAAGTGAGTGATTGAACGTGTCTTACCGAATGCATGGGTTAGTGACTAAACTGTGGGAAAGTCTATATTAGTCTCTCAGTTGGTGTGTAAGCGGCTGCATGGTTGGTGAGTAGCTACATGAGTATCTATAACGGTTATTTATTTGTTGTCTGAGTATCTGTATGGGTGCCTGAGTGTCTGTGTGGGTGGGTTTGGGGGTGTGACTCTGTGCATAGATGTCTGAGTGGGTGATTTAATGGTTGTATGGATTCAAAAGGGCAACTGGGAAGGGCTGTATGGGTGAGTTAGTGTGTGTATGGATGTGTTGGTGAGTGAATGAATGTCTCAGTGGAATATGTGTGAGTAACTACATATGTTTTAAGGCAGTGTATGTGAGTATTGGAGTATATAAATGACTATACGTGAGAGTAAGTTATTTGAAGAGTGGGTGCATAAATGCTTGTATCAGTGATTGTAAAAGACTGTAAGTATGTGTTAGTATCTGCATAAATAAGTGATGTGGTGTGTGTATAAATAACGGAGTTGGTGTGTATAACTGTATACATGAGTAAATGGGTATGTGATAGATTCTTTGCATGACTGACTAGGTGTGTGAGTAACTGTATGGATGAGTGGCGGAGTGTTATTGTATGTATAGGTGTATAAGTGCATATTATAGTACTGTATTGATGAGTAACTGCATGTATAAGTGACTGGATGTGTGTGTAGACCTAGGAAATAGTGGGTAGTATGTAGTATCTGGCATTGTTGTGTGTATGGTTTCAAAAATAGTAGTCTGTATTTTAGAGTGCGTGTATCAAAGTTTATATTAGCTCATCAGTATGTGCATCAGATTATCATGTGGATGATGTCATCAGTGATGTCATCAGTGATGTCATTTGTGATGTCATCAGTGATGGCATCAGTGATGTCACTGACCATGTCATGAGTGATGTAATAAGTGACGTCATCACCAGTGCATTGCGGGCGCGCAAGTTATAGTTAGACAACTAACTATAACGGTCAAATGTCCAACTAACTATAACGTCCCTGAAACCTATGGTTTTTTAGTGAATTTCAAAGATTTTTTAAATGCTTATTCCTAACTATAACGTCTGTAAAACCTATGGCTTTTTCAGTGAATTTCGAAGGTTTTTTAAATGTTAATTTCATATTTTAATGTTTATAAAACCTATATTTTTTCTTTAATGAAAAAAAATATGTAATGTATTATATCTTCAAAAAAAGTATGTATATCTCTTTTTTTTTTTTTTTTAGAAAACTGGAGTCCCGTACCGGTAGTGTACCAAGCTCCATCAGCACGCAAATCCTATCCGATGGGTTCGTGGCTCCGCGTCCCGCCTAACTTCTTATACGTATGAGATCGTGCCAGCTGCTAGTTTGGTATGCGACGGGTGCGCGGTACTAAGCCACACGTTATGTCATATACGTATGGGGACGTGCTGGCTGCGCATTCCGTATGCGACAAGTGCAGGCTGCCAGGCCCTGTGTTATGTCATAGACGTGTGGTGCCGCGCCGGGTACTCTATTCCCTCATGTTTAGGTTTCGCCTAGGCATCACATGCGCTGTTTCGGCGAGAGATGTTGTATACAGTATTGTGGGGGAAGCTCTACCCACTTTCTGCCCATGCTTTTGATTGGCTCAAATCTGAAATGCTGCATTCTCATTGGTTGCCGGCGTATTAGTCCCGCCTCCTTACTGCCATGACGTTATTTTTATTCTTCATAGCTATCAGCCCCTTTACTTCAGCAACTCTTTTGTTCCCCTGCCTCCCCCTGTTCCCTCGCAAAGTCCGTGACTTCTCTGACCACCACTACCCACCCCACTCCCGTTCCTGCCTTCTTTGGCACCTGCATTTTTGTTTACAATGCAATAGGACTCGCGTAAATACGAGTCCTATTGCATTTGTAAATGCTTTTTTTTGTATGATTGGCTGCCTGCATTCGCACTTTCTTTTGCCTGACCTGTCCAGACTCTCGCATGCGCGCAATGCTTTACATTGTGCGCGCCAAAAGTGTTACTCTGTAGTGCAGCAGCTGCCTCCGGCTCAGCATGCAGTGACTCGAACCACGCTCGTCTGGCTGGCTGCAGGATGCAGGCATGTTTGCCTCACTTCTTTTCAAAGCCGGTGCTAAGGCCCTGTGAATGATCCCCTGTATAACCAGACGTCCTTTGACACCAGACACTCGGCCCGACTGTGCAAACAGAGGTTTAATATCTCTTGCATGGGCGGAGGCCACTGGTGATGGATAAGAGATCTGAAAAGGTCGCTGGAGGGGTTAGTTTAGGCCCGGCTCTTGAGATAAGAGAGGTAAATATGTCCAGTGAAAGGGGTTGCCTCTTCAAACAAGTGTTAGCTGCCTTCTCTTATTGGGTCTTCAGTTAAAGGACAGACCCCACCTCTGAACAGAATAACAAAGTTAGCACCCCCCTTATATTTATTTATGTAATATCTTATGTAGCATCGACTCCACCCAGCGGGGCTTCATAGCGCAGTACGAAGCACTCTTAAACGCGGCCGGTCAACCATTGATTGATTGCTGTAAACACGCTCCTAATGCAGTTGAAATCAGTTTTGCCTTTCTTTTAAGAAATACGTCCTAAATGCTGACAGTGTGCTAGTTTCTTTATGTCTCAAAACTATATCTAAATAACTTTAAAGTGTATATGAGAGCAAGCAATAATCTAAAACATTTATATATTTCTAACTGTAATAAACTTATATTATGGCAAATATATTTTCTCAAAATCGCGTCGGGTGTGGTCTCCTTGCACGCTAGGTGCGCGATTGCCATGTAACCTTAAAAAAAACATTTGATTAGTTCCTAACATTTCCCATTGTTGCAATTGGAGAACGCCACCCATTTTAGTCATTCTCTCCACAGCATTTGATGAGACACACCTCTTCTGCTTAGAGAGCTTTTTTGAAAACATTTTGCTATTTACACATATCATACACTACACACAACATGCAACCATCATCTTCTTCAATAGTCATGGTCTGTAAAGTAGCCTTCCACCTGTGATAGCCATGCACCTAAAAGTTACATAACTGAAGTTTTCCCCACTGCCAGAGGTAACATGGTTGCATACGCTGTCCACAGCACAATGTAATGTGGTATGTCCCAGGGGCAGTATCATGCATAGATAATGAACACACAGACACAGATAGATAGTGGAAGTGGGTACGGGCAAGTGCGCTCAACTCCTTTTTATTACCAGGGTCACATATCCAGTGACGTCTGTGCTGGATGCGTGTGGGGTAAGTGTAAACCAGCCCTCAGGGAATGGTTGCTGCTAGCATCAACTACATCAGTAATCATTGGATCACACACAGTGATTCAATAATAAAAGGGTCAATAGTTTGTGATGCAGTAAGGTAGGGACAGTAGATGTGAAATAATACACAAAAGATTATATCGTAAAAGAACCATAACTTGTGGTATACTGAGATACAGGCAGTAGATGTGAAATAATATACAAAAAGATTGTATCATAAAAGGTCCATCAGTTCTAGGGCACTCAGACAGCCACATAAAAAGCATTCAGCATGTACACAGCCAGCGATGATGCGTGCGGCGGACGGGCTGTACTAGGAGCAATGTCTGTTGCCGACAGGACTGCATCATCTGCAATAGCGACTCGATCTGAATTGTGAACACTGCTGTCTACAGTGTAAGCCAGAGAGAGAGGGCGGCAAGGGCCCACAGCCACGTGGCGTTGACTTGAGCTGCCCAGTTTGTAATACACGAAGCAACAAAAAGCGTATGCAGAGCCTGTGATGATGCGTATGCGTACTGCGGACAGAGCGCACTGGAGCAATGTCTTTTGCTTACAGGACTGCGTCATCTACAATAACAACTCGATCTGAATTATGAACACTGCTGTCTGCAGTGTAAATTGAAGGCAGTAGTCAGCACAGACATCCATGCATACTTTTTCTCAATTCCTCTTCACAAAATACAACAAAATAACTTACAAAAAACTCTGCAATAAATAAATCAGAACAATTCGAATTGTGATCTCTGCTGTCCACAGTGTAAACTGGTATTGAGTGTTCTTTTCCACTACCAAGAAGAATTTGGTCAATGTACTAAACCTATAACTCATCTAAAAAAAGTTCTTCAAGCAAGTATACTAAAAGGATATTATGTATATTTTAATAGACGTTGTAGTTAGTTGCCTACTGGATTCTGTAATTTAACAATCACCACTCGATCTGAATTGTGAGCCCTGCTCACCGCAGTGTAGGCCAGAGGCAGTGGTCATTAACGCCTCACAGCTACGTGTTGTTGGATTCGGAAGCATAGAGTTGGTTGCACCTGATCGGAGGGGGTACACAGAAATCATCACAGACTTTAACTTCTGATATCCTCAATCATAGAATCAAGACCTCGTTTCACTGTTCGGACCTGTTGTACCTCAGTGTAGTCCAGCGACTAGAGTCAACCAAGCCCAAAAATCATCTGCAGCAGTTAGCTACAGAAGTGTGATGCACCTCAATGGAGGGAGTTGTGTGAAAACCAAGCAGCAGGTAATATCGGACATCGTCCATTGTGGGATCAAGACACCGTTCCACTGTTGGGACGTAGAGTTGGTTGCACCTGGTTGAAGGGAGTACCGTCATCTCCACTCTCAGATGCAGTTCTAACATCATCCATTGCGGGATCAAGACACCGTTCCACTGTTGGGACCTAGAGTTTGTTGCACCTGGTCAAAGGGAGTACCTTCATCTCCACTCTCAGATGCAGTTCTAACATTGTCCATTGTGGGATCAAGACACCGTTCCACTGTTGGTACCTGTTGGACTACTTTGTTAGTAGTATAAAGAGTACTCCATGGTGCTGGGCCTCAGGCTGGGTGCTGTGTGCCTGTGTCGCAGTAGTCAGCATTGATCTCAGGAGCCTTCCCAGCTCGCAGATCACAGCCCTTGAGCTTCTGCCGGCACGGTGTGGGGCCTCTTTCACATACGGCGGTGTCGAAAGGTGAACTGTGGGGCATATGTGCGTCGCAGCAGCCATTATGGTTTCTGGGTACCAGCAGGCTGAGAGCATCATTCACACAGCCATCTTCACTCATGGTATGAGCCTCGTGGCGGTGTAAGCTGGGCAGACCAGGCAGACATGTTCACCATTCCGGAATAGAACCACAACCAGAGAAACGTGCCTTTTATTCTTACCCCTACGGTAGCCTTGCATACTCCGAGCCAGCCCACTATGCTAAAGATTTTGGGGGGAGGAGGCACGTATGCGCTATGTTTTCGTAATCTTCCCTACTGTACTTTCATGGTTGCGTCCACTGTCCACTTCACTCAATAGACCATCAGTGTATGTTGACATGTACATGTCTGTGCTCTGCATACTCAAGTCTCTCCGGCACATCCCCTCAACACTTTGCATTGTATACTTTTATAATCGAGAATCACTTGCCACCTTCACACAGACTTTGCGCCCATCTCTCCCTGCATTCTGCATTGTGTGGCTGAGGTGCCATGCCATGTTTGGTTTGTGTACATGGCTAGCCACGGTTCCCACAGTGTCGTTGTGTCTGCTAGGTGTACATGTTGTTTGTCATGTTGTATGTGATTATATAAGGTAGTGCGTTTATTCACGAGCAGTGGTTTCTCCCATTTACATATCGCTGTCTTAAAGAGGATACAGAAGTTTTTCTCACAGGTGAAAAGTGCGACCACAATGGCAGTCATTCATTACTATGCAAGAATGTCCAACTGCACGATTCTTCTAAGCTTACAGCCTCCAATCTTGCGTGCTTTCTTAAAAGCACGCCAACTCCCACAATCATTCACACAGCTTTCTAACGGCAGTTATCTGGTTCTTAATAACATGGACTGCTACGGAATGTGAGCTGGCATACCGTATGTCCTTACTGTTTCAAACCAATTAACTTCCTGTGGCAATGTCTATTCCCACCCACACAAAGTAACTCCCAAAGTTCAACTTGGCCTTCAATACCTACTTTGAAAACAGATTTCATTAAACTGAGCAAACTGAAAGCTCTTTTGTTTCAAACAGAAGTGTCCCTCACTTCTGCAAAAGAAATGTATCAACTGCAGATAGCACAAGCTTCAAGTAAAATACAGTCCCTTTTAAATAAGAACCTCCCATTACACTTTGGGCCATATGTAGGAAGCCAAATACCGGTCGGTAACGGCCGATTTTTGGTAAATATCCTGTTACCGACCGGTATTTAGGCTTTTGCTATGTAGGGGGCAAATTTCAGGATTGGGTAATTTACCGAATCGGTAAAATTACCGATTCGGTAAATACCGACTCCTGAAATGAGATGTAGGGGGAGTGTCTCGTTGGTGTGGGGATTCGTTATTTACCACCAACTAAAAGTTGATGGTAAATGACGAATACCTGTATAAAAGCATTTTTGTGCAATTTGAAGTGTGCAATGTGGCAGACATACATGCCCTTAGGGCATGTATGTGCGCCACATGTGCACACATGGACGAATCAGGGGTGCAACAGGGTGTCAATGTGACACCCTGCCACCCATGATACTGCCTCCCCCATTACCGATTCGGTATTTACCGAATCAGTAATGGTAACTGGCTTCCCATTCATTCCTATGGGCCTCCAGGCCCATAGGAATGAATGGGAAGCCAGTTGCCATTACCGAATCGGTAAATACCGATTCTTAAATACCGATATTTACCGAATCGGTAATTATTTACCTACATTACATTTACCGATTCATAAATACCGAATCGGTAAAGTTTGGTATTTAAGAATCGGTAAATGTAATTTACCTACATATGGCCCTTTGTGAATTGTTACACAATTTTCAACACATTTGACACTCAAGGTCTGGCACACTTTACACTGCCTCCTCCGGCCTTGTCACAGACTTTCAAACTGTTTTTGTTATAATACCAGACTTCATTCATTCGATCATCTCTGGAATAACAGGAACAGTGCCCATAATTCTCGCTCTGTTTGCGGCCATCCTACTACTATTTTTGCTTGAAAAAATGGCTGCGCTCCCTGTGGTAACAAGCATGTCCGACAGAATACGCCTCTACGTGAAGCTACATCAATAACGTGAAAAAATGGAACAACTTTTTCGGCTGCCTGCCTCTATCTATTATTGGAGCCAGCTACAACATGACATTTATTTACACATATGCAATCTGCGTGCAACCATCTTTTTATTGCAAAACTTGCCCATTCGACTGGCGAATGGATCTATGCCTTGCCAACATCCCAACAATCGCTCCTGATATCCAGCAGATAATGGAGTATCTTGAAAACCATGAACTTGATTGTTTGGGCAGTGTAGCAATGGCGGATGCAACGTAAAAAGGTATCATGGCAGAATGGGATTTCTGCGCAGCCGCGAAAGATCTCCTGCAACGTGCGTCCTTTGACAACATCGCAGATTGCCTGCCAATTCAAATTGCCTCTCCAACATTCGAGGAACATTACTGTCCCTTCGAGGATATGAATTGGATCGCTTTGCTTTTCTCACACGATGGCAACAATCGCCTCTTGGAACATTACGCATCTAAAGCCACTGAAGAACTTCCGGACTGCAATCTCCAAGACTTGTAAGAAATTCGTGTTATCCTTGGATTGATTTTTTCCAACTTTTTTGACTTTTTCCTTATACATTTTTTAATACACTTCAATTGAACTATTTTCAAATAATAACTTTCTAAGTATGCTCAGGCATTTTCATCATTGCCCCTTACGTCTCCAGCCTAACCAGGGATGGGTGATGTATGGCCTATACAAATCCGCTATTTAGTTGCTAAATTAGCCTAAACCCAACATCCATTTTGAAACCATGTCTATTCTTTGTGCACACGTCTCTCTGCCTACCTGTTATCCACAAAGCCCCTTCACACAAATTAGCTCATCCTCAGCCTCTGCTCACGAGCTGGCGATCAAGATAAAAAAACACGACATTGTTTAGGAACTGGTTGGCACAGTTTGGTAATCATATCTAGGGGTGGGCGGAATTTACGAAATCCACTTTCGCAAATTATCGCGAAAATGTTAAAAATTATCGCAAACACGCGGAAATATCGCGAAGATGCAGAAGTTTTTTCCCCGCATGTTCGTGAGATTTTTTGCATGGTTGCGGCTCGCCAACTTACCCATGTGGTTGCTCGCGGGCCCGGCCATCTTGTATTCAGTTGTCTTGCGGTGCATGATCGCGAGAAGAAAGACGTGATCGCGCGACGCATGACGTCACTGCGACGCGAACTGTCGCGAGACAGCGGAAATGGCGAAAAACAATACAACATCTCATGGAGAACGCGACTGGATCAAGAAAACTTGTCGGCGAACGCAGGGATTCAGGTAAGGCGATCGCGCGCGCGCGAGAATGTATTATTTTACAGCGCGAGCAAGAACCAAATTATCGCTAAGCTGCGGAATGCGGAAATTTTGACATTTTCGCGCTTTCCGCGGAACACGAAAATGTCAAATTATCGCAATTTCCACAAACGGAACAAAATTTTAGCCCAGGCCTAATCATATCCTACCTTTATTTTCATTATAGAATTTACTCATCCATGTCTAATAGCTATTGTTTATGTCACATGGAACTGTAACATGTAATGTGCAACTCACTGATGCAGGAGCTTAGGTTTGAATACAGCAGAAGCAGTGGGAGTTTGCCTCAGCTCGATGCCTTAGCTCTTGCACAAGAACATTTTTTTGAAAGGGCTGAAGACAATAATGTATGGTTTGACGAGAAGGGTACCAAATGTGCTTCTGAGAAGCACAATGTTTGTGTTCCTCCTCAAAGTTCTGATGTGAGTAGAACTATTACCAATTCTGACACGCACCAGATTGAATCTACTGTAGAAGAGATTGCTGACTGTTCTGCTGTTGATTATTTTGTGTTACAAAAAAGGAGTACCAGGGTACCTAGAAGTTTGATGATTAAATTTTGGAATATTTTATTTTTTGGCTTTTGTTTTCCTAAAGGATACATGTGGTAATCGTATCCTACCTTTATTTTCATTATAGAATTTAGAGTCATTCATGTCTTATAGGTATTGTTTATGTCACATGGAACTGTAACATGTAATGTGGAATTCACTGATGCAGGAGCTTAGGTTTGAATACAGCAGAAGCGGTTGGAGTTTGCCTCAGCTGGATGCCTTAGCTCTTGCACCAGTGGGTCCATTTATGGCACTTAAATAAAGACACTTTTTATATAACTTGCAGACTCCATCGCCTTATTACACACAGCCACTTTCTTAGACACACCTGATTTTACCATTTGTCTTTTGTGGCATTGCAACATTCTGCATTATATTCTTCACAATTATATCTTTATTTCTGCTTGCTAAAACACTGCATTTGAGTCTTCAGACCAGTAGGGGTGGGTAGTTTGCTTCCCACTCCCTTTAAATTATAAACACATATTAACACTACTTACACAGGTATGCTACAGCGCCCAGTATCCTACAGCGCGCACAGCACATCACTTTACAGCAATCAGCTCACGGCTTAGGCTCACAGTTTGATCCCTGAGTCTTCAGACCGGTAGGCATGAGTAGTTTGCTTCCCACTCCCGCTATAGTCTAAACGCATACTAACACCACTTGCACAGCTATGCTACAGCGGCCAGTATGCTACAGCGCCCAGAGCACATCAGGTTACAGCAATCAGCTCATGTTTTAGGCACACAGTTTCATCCCCGATTGTACCGGCACCTCAGCTCAGCACCATCTCACTCTGGGTAAAACAGCACTTTCACTGAATACTTTGCAAAACAGCACTTTCACTGAATACTTCGCTTCACACTCCCTGTGTAGGACACCCTAACCACTCCACAGAGCTGACAGCGCTCCTACCCTCGTCTTTCCTACTTTTTTCACCCTTTTTCCCCATTACTCGCTTCAACAGAATCACAAAATGCCTGCCAACATTTCCTAGTCGCAACCGTTAGCAGCCAATAACCAGCAAGCTTGTGCTCGTAACGCCTCAGCCAATCAGATGGCAGAATTCCCAAATATCAATATCTGTAAATTTTGATAATTCTCCAAAACTACTGAATGGATTTACACCAAATAAACAAAAGTGTGCTTTCTAGACCAAGACCCTTCTCCCTGCCAAATTTTGGGTAATTCCGTTCACCCGTTCGACCTGTAGCCTTGTCTAAAGTTTCCTATGGAAATTGAATTGAGAAAACATGTTTTGGAACTACCCTTTTTTCTCAGCCCCCCCCTTGATGAATCACCCCCAAACGTTCAACATAGGAGCTGATATGAAGAAAGAATTTGTTTGGAAAATTTCATGAAGATTCATCAATCAACGCCAAAGTTATAAACAAAACATAAAATGCTCATCCTATGGAAACTTGGTCCTAACTATAACTACCTACTGGCGGCCACAAGTAGGTACTATATATATAATTGTTATTGACTTCTAATAACCATTTGTGAGAGGAAGGACAGCCGACAGCCTTACATCCAGAACGATATATTTGAGTAACCATGCCTGCCTATGAATTCAAATGTATTATATCTTAGCAATGTTACCTAAAGGAGTCTGTTGGATTAGTTCGCCCTTGTACTCTAATTTATATACCGAACACTACGATATTCCTTTTTCTAAAGAATGGTAATCATAAATTTGAGTATGTATAGCATGGGCAGAAATAAATAGAATAGGTTCCGGAACAGGTGTCTAACAGCAACCTGAGTGATGATGATTGCCAGCTCCTGATTTAACTAACGCAACCCTTTAAGAGAGAACACTTCAGAATCTCCAGAAGTAGCAACGTTGCCATCTTACCTAACATGTATGCCAGCTTCAACACATAGTTTTAGTTTTGAAAACCATATTTGTATAGTTCTTTGGCAAAGGGGGAGTTGGGTTAATTGCAGATACTGCCACTTCAGTAGATGGAGATGGCTGGTATAACCTTTTTGGCATTGCTGATAAAACTTTGGGGAGAGGAGAATTAGCCTCTTTACCTTGTGGACTAAAGTTCAATTTCTTTATTGCAATATTTCTCCTGAACTCAACAGTTAAAAAAAGTCAAAGAATCTAATAACTGTAACCCAAAAGGTGCAAATACAGCAAGTGCCCTGAACTGCAAAGTTCTTGGCCCTTGTCCACCATCATCTTGGCCAATCACCAATATGCATAGTGAGCTAACGCGTTACTCACATCCATGTCACCTAGATGTATTTTAGAAAGAGTGTGTGAGGCAGGGATGTTTGACAGGTGATTATCAGTAGGATAGGTTCAATGAGCCCAGCTGTAGAGGCTCCCTCACAGGCAAGAGCAATCACACTGAAATAGCAGCAGTGCTCAAAGAAAAGTTAATCAGTTAATATTACCAAAGTCTCTTCTTAAAGTAGCATCTACGCTCCGTGCCGCTGAGCAGCTTTTTGTATTGATGGTGGGCTGGCAGTGGGATGGACGTGAAATTGGCTCAACAAGTCCAGTGGTAAGAATACATCTTCAACACAGTGGTAGTGCAATTACAGCATGATGAAAGTATTGTAGACAGGAAAGTTAATCAATTAATAGCAACAAAGGGGCATATTCACAAGCCCCTTTTAGTGATGTTGTGGTGGCGATAGGGGCGTCGCCTTATTCACAAGGCAGCGTTAAGCCACTTAATGTGGCTTAACGCTGCCGTGTGAATGTGCCCCCTTTCAGCGTGAAAGGGGCATGCAGTGGGTGTTGTCATGAGCATTCCACCGCAACACCCATTGATATTTACGCTGCCCCCCTATTCACAAGGGCAGCGTAACTAGGAGCTAATGCCAAACTTAAGACCAGGAAAACCCTGGTCTTAATTTGGCGATATGAGGAGAAATGCTTTATGTCTCCTCGTTTTTGCATTTTCCATGTGTGCTGCCTTGTGCAGCACACATGGAAAAATGCCATGGTTTGTTTATGTAAACCAAGGTGTCCCTTCTTATACATACACAAACCTTTTTTTTTAAATGCCGTATTGAAGCAGCACACATGTAAGTTACAAACTGGCATTTTAGGTTTGTTTATGTGCAGGAAGGGACACCTTCCTGTACATAAACAAACCTCCCTGCTTGCAGACACCCTTGCACTCTGGTGCAAGGGTGCCTGCGTTGGCACTGAGTTGTGAAATCATCATCGCAGGGGGAAAAGCAAGGCTGCACCATCTCCATGTGAATACGGTGCAGCCTTGCTTTTCTGAAGTGGCAGAGAGAGGCGTTAAGCAAAGAAGGCAAACGCCTCTTTCTGCCACTTCCTTGTGATTATCCCCCAAAGTCTCTTCTTACAACATCATTCATTGCTGAGCTGATTTTGTAGTATCAGTGTATTTCTCTAAAACATTGTGCAATGAGACTCTTTTCTTTAAAACCGTTTGTGTATATATCAATGGCATCATATAACCATTCACAGTTTTTTTATCATTATAATCAATATTAAAATGACATGAAAGAAAAGCATTCTTCGTGCAATCAATTATTTGTATTCACTTATTTCATCAAGAAGTATCACATAGGTGTGACACATATAGTTTTTCATAGTGATACTAGCGCAGACGGTGCAGTGCATGAACATGTTGCAAAACGTGTCCATGTACTAGATAAAAACAACTCTTTAAGAAGGACCCCTGGCCTCAATTTCAATAATAAAGGTTTCTAAAAAAATACCAATTTTCCCCTTTTGTATGTAGTTCAAACATGTAGACTATAGGGTCCTTGTGTTGACGTTTGACCCTCTAATTACTCATAGGGTCTCACTAGGACCCTATAGTCTACTAGTATGGCACCCACGACCAAGTTGCTTTTGGTGTGTATATTGCTATTCAATGCAGGACACTACTCATCAATTAAATTACACAGTTTTGAGGAACTTCTTGAGGAATAAATTGCTGAACATTTTTGTATTGAGGTCTGGCCGGGCTTCAAGTAAGTCTACCTTCATCCGTCCTCTCTCTTTAAATGATCATTCTTCTATTCTCCCTCGGTCCTATTCCTCCTTAGACTAGAGCCCATGTGTGTGAGTGTGTGCATGTTTGCTTTCATGTGTATACATAAGTGTGTGCCTGCAGGTTATGCCAAGCTTTATTCATAAATAGCCAATGAAATTCTGCCGCAATCCAGGCGGTCAACTTGTCATTTTTCAAAAAAAGTCTGCTGTGAGTTGATGCATATAGATAACTACAAACTTGCATTAAGCTGTTTTTTTTTAAAAATCCAAGCATACTGTTCTTTATAGTTATATGGATTATATTGTTTGAAGCAACTTAAGTGAGGTCCGGATCAATATTTACTGCCCTTGTGGTGATCTGTGTTAGAACTTAGAAGTAGCTTTCAAGGTAGTTTTCTAAGATTTGCCATTTGCTATTTTATCAAGTTTCTTTTCTTCTCAGGAAGGATGTGACTTATTTATGAGGATCTGGCAATCATTGGTTTACTCCTACACATAATTGCAACCAGAATATCTTACTCTTAATCTTATGTGTCACCTATATTTTTAATCTGCAAATGAGCATTATATCGGAAAATATTGTATGATCATGATTATCTTGACTACCTCTCTTGTTAGGTGTACCATACTGTATTATATTACAGGAGTCCTAAAAAATGGTTTACAATCCATCTTTGATGATGCAGATAATATTATATTTTATCTTATAAACATATATATGTTCTTCCAATTTAAGGATGAAGCAACAAGTTTCATTTTGGGAAAACCCATATTAGCATCCCTAATATAGATCAATATTATCTACCTGGAGCAGAGCCTCTAAACACATAGACCTGTATGTAAGTGCCCTGGATGTTTTAGGATCATATGCCAAAACATTTTTCAACCAGAATCCCAATAACTAGTTATGCAAAATTTACAACACCTGTTAATTTCAGGTAATTACTGGGTGCAATAAGGTTCGCTGCCCCTTAATAACTTTGGCAGTTCAAACCCGACCTGCTGAAATTTGCACATGAAAACAAAATGAGTGAAGGCCTTGCAACAACTGAGACATGCATATTTTGCTGCAGGTTATGCTCCGAGTAAATCTCAGACTTGGGCACTGATTATGACATTGGTCGTCTTACCCCCAGCCCACAGCTGCAGTGGTCAGAAGAATGCAACCAAGCTTGCTGTAAACCGACTGCCAATGTTAGCCATGCTGCCATGCATCTGGGCGCACTGTTTCCCTGCAGCACGGTGTGGAGGAGAAACAGTGCGCACAACCATACAGATGGACATGTCTCCATGACACATTCACCCTGGAGACATGAATTCACCCCTAAACAACTGTCTGTCTGCCAACCGTTTCATGGCAGTGTTCCCGCCACAAAAAGCTTGGCGGAAAAGCAGGTTGTGATAGGCATGGCGGCCCCAATGACGGAATTGCCTCCACAGCCCGCCGCTCTCCACACTGCCACAGAAGCTCAGCTCTTGCGGAGATAGTATTTTGGAGGTGGTATTGCGGTGGTCTCACCACAAAGCTTGTAGGCGGTGGTGGCGGTCGGACTGCCAATGCGTGTACATCGGTCCCAAAATCACTGTGCTCATAATCAGGCCCTTTGTGTTGTATATCACAGCTGATCATATTTTGGGATTTGATCAGGTGCAGTACATGTCACATCCTACACCATGGCATTAATTATCACCGCCACGGACCAGAAATTCACAAATATTAGGGCACCGTATAGAAGTTGGGCTGACCTAAAGATTCTAGGGGCTTTGTAAATACAAGGACTTCTGTCATGGCTACAAGGCTGGTGGATCAAACCTTATAACTTAACAACATTCTGTAAGAAAATGCTCATCTAGTTAACAGTTCCTGACTACAAAATGTGTTTATAAATTATACTGCCTGTGGTGGACTTTTCAAATCATGCAGAACAACATAAAACATTTATTAAATGCGGCACCCCAAGATCACTGGAAAAATATGCCAAATTTGCCAATGTGTCTATACATGAAATAAGACATCTCCCACACAATATCAACTCCTGTAGGTCAGACAGTGAATAAATGAATGAATGAATTTTATTTTTATTGCACAGTTACTTAAAACCATTTGCAATATGACTTACAAACATTAAAAAAATAACAAATAAAACTAAATTAGGATCATAATTGTTTAAAAAGTTCATATAAAATGAGTTCACGTACGGCATTATCTTACCCAGTAAAAGAATAATATGTTATATACATTAAAAAAGGTGAGAGATTACCAGTTCAACCTTATTGCAAATTTGATATGTCTACTAAGGTTAGCATTTAAAACAGCGCCAACACAAACTAGTTGCTGAGGACTGATTATTTAACAGACAAGATGGCCTTCTGTATTACCTTGCCCCTCTTCTTCAATAAGCCTAAGACGCAGCTCGGCCATGTATCTCCCAAATCTAGCCAAGTCTGTCGGTAAGGTGCAAGAAAAAAGAACCAAAGCTGCTTCTTTCACTGTCTGGACCCCGTTATGCAGCCATATTTGTTTTAACCCCTTCAATGAGCATGACGGAGCGGTTCCGTCATGCGCGTCGGTTGCGCTGTGCGCATGATGGAACCGCTCCGTCACGGCCCCGCACACTCAATAGAACCTTCAGCACGGCGCGGTAATCTGCGCCGCGCTGAAGGGGTTAAAAGATTCTGACGGGGCTGTGCTGTAGCTTGCCGGGACAACAACAAATCAAATGTAGCAGAGATTCAGATTTAAAGTTGCAAATTCTACATCTGATTTTGAGTTCAAGAGGCTTCCACCCTGGATTTAATTCTTTAATTGGGAGGGGCACTAGTCTGGCCCATAAAATGTTTTTTAGTGCTTTCCTTCCTAGGGTTTGGCTAAAGTAGGGCTGGGTTTTATGCCCTGCATAGGATGTTATAAGCCCAGGTTGACCTCTTCCTGTTACATAGTCTGCTAGGTCATTTTTGTGTGACAGTTGGTAGCATTGTTTATTAAGTGAGTTTTTAATGGCCAGATAGTTTATCACTCCTTGGTCCTATTTTTGTATTGCTAAACCCAACTTTTCCGCTGCTTCCTCCATATAACCTTGCCAAGGGTTCGTTGACCCCCCGTAGATTGGCTTCAGCATGTTCTTTAAGCTTCCGGCTCGGGCTGTGAGTTCTTGATAGTAACATTTTGCATGCATTCCCAAACAATCTTTGTTTTGTTGCTTTAGTCCAAATTCCAAGTGAATTAGGCTGTTGCGGGTGTATTTTGCAATTTAAAAATGCGTTTATAGGCCTGGCAGTGTGCTTTATCTAACATTGATTCCATTTTGCCCGGGAATGCCTGCTGTGCATACCCTGCAGTTGCCCTGATTTTAGCTTGTATTACTTTTCTGGTGGGAACTGTTGTTGGGCTTTGCATTAGCTCGTGTAGTTTGCACAGGGCATTGGTTGTTGACTGTGCTTTGGCCTTAATTTTATGCAGATGTAGTGTTGCTTTACCCGTTTTGCTTAGCCCACACCCAAGGTAACTGTAGGATTTTGCAGCCGAAATGATCTCTTTGCCCACATGCCATTTCAATAATGCTTTTTTAGGATAATGACCAATAATTACTACTTTGGTCTTTTGAGCGTTTATTATTAGTTCCCTTCTTTCGTTGTAATTGTTGAGGGCGTTTAGACCTCTTTGTAGCCCAATGTTTGCTGTTATGTGTTTAGATGCCTGCCACATTCCAAGAAAGGATTTTAAGATTGGAAAATGATTTTTGATTAAGGCAAGATGTACTAAACTTTTCTGATACTAAGGGATTCGCGGTAGACAACACTTGTTGATTCTGTGAAATATCGAAAATGACCACTTGATCATCAGGAATAAAGAGTGCTATGTTCTAACTCTCTGCTTATCCTACTGAATTGATTACTCCATTGAATATTCTGTGGTGCGTCATCTTTTACTGTCCTACCTATGGTCGTGTCCTTCTGTCTCCTTACTGATATGATGAGTTTCTTATAGTTTTCATCTAAATGTATTTTTGATGTGCCTCTCACTATCCCTTGTGAGTGCTCTTTAGCTTTCGTTGTATGGTTTGATGTGTTTGCTGAATCCAGCAGAATTAATGGATACTTTTCTTGTTCTGGTGCTGTTACGGTAATACCCCAGTTTTTAAAAATATCTTTTTCTCTAAGCCCTGCTTCAGACATGTGATGGTTTGTCCAGGTCTCTATAGTGTCTTCTTTAAGGGTGTGTTCATCCTTTGGTTCAAATTGAACACTAACTATATCTTTGCTTTTTATATGGGTCAATGAAGGTATGTGGTGAAGGAGCCTTAATAAATTCTCCCTGTTTAGTGTATTGTATCTCCCCTTTGATTTGTATTGTGGTTGAAAAATGGTTTTACACGTGTTCCTAATGTGGGCAGAGATTGGTGTTGTGCCCGACACGGGTTGAGGATGTGTTGTTCCTTTACGCTGTATCTTTCCAGGTACATTGGCAGCATTGATGTACACAGGTTGTTGGTTTTTTGATCCACCTCCCATTATCGCTTTATACAATCCACATTCAATTTTGTCCTTAACAGTTTAATCTGTTGTTTTTACGACTTTCTTTACTGCTCCACTGTTTTCCATGGGCATTGATTCCCGAATCGCTGGTGGGTTTGATGTAGTGTTTTCTGTTTGAGAACCTTCACCCAAGGGATTGTTTTGTTTTTTGGTCTTAATGAAAATCAGATATAGTTTATTAGACAATTGCCTTTCCTGGTTTTGAGGAGAGTTAATTGCGGACTCAGTCGATACATACATAGGCTGACCCCAGCTCCTTCTGATTTGTGTGGTCAATTGTTTTTTAAAACATTTTCTGCATACGCAGTGACAGGTTTGACTCGGTAGTGCTGGTTGGATTTTCAGGTTTGTCCTCCTTATCAGGCTTTCCACTATTTACTATTGGTTGATTAATAGTTATTGGGTCCGTATTTATGTTTATGTTTGTATTTGTATGGCCCTTTTTTTTTGTAATTGTTTCTTTGGTGATTTGCTCAGTTGTCGCAGATGTTCTGATACCTACTATTTGGGTTGATTGTATCTTTAAATCTTCGATAAGGGTAGAAAGCACTTCCGGGATTGATGCCAGTTTGTCGATTGTTGGACCACAGGCGCAGTCTGTATTTAGTGTGGTTGCATATACTTGGGCTTGTGTTATTAATGTGTTCAGATTAGCTAGTTTTTGATAAATCCCTGATATTGTTTTTGCCATGATGTTAAGCAAGTCCACTTGGACATCCATCTTATTTGATTGATAGTTCAGTGCTTCAAGTGTGAGTTGAGATGTTTTAAAGAAAATGTCCCATATTGTTCCTGAGTCTGTTATTACTCCTGGGTGATTGATATCAGGATTTTGGCAAACCTTTTCCTATACCCAAGTGTTATTGAGGGATTCACTTTCTGCTGCTGGGTGATTTTATGTATTGTCTTTACTGTGTGGGAACCTATATTCCAGTGTTTGAATCAGCATAATGTAGGGTTTGGCTCCCTCGCAGACTTGTTTTTCTCCTCCCAATACTTCATTTGTTGTGATATTTTGTAAACTGCACAAATTAGTGATTTACTTTCAATTTGACTTATTTCCACATGTTGAATGAGGTTTGAGGGTTGCTTATTGATTTTTACTTGTACCTCAATTGGTTGGTGAGCCCCAGCGTTCTGAACTTGCTCTCGAGATTTTTGTTATGTTTGATTTATTTGTGATTTAATAGAATATTTATCCTGTTGTAGTGAATGATCTCCGTTGGTCAGGAGTTCCTGGTCCATAATAGATCCCCATGATTGGTCCATTTGTGCTTTGCATTCTTGATCCAGCTGAGACCCATTTAGAATTGTGGGCCCTATTTTGGCCCTCTTGTTAGTATTGGTTTGACCGTTCTTTGAATTTGTATTCCCTATGGGAATAGATGGTGAGATGGGTGATGGTAGATGATCCCATCCCTCCTGTTCCTCGTGGTGGGATAACATTGCATCCGCTGGATCTTATAAAAAATTGAATTTGCTTTGTACACTAATAGATTTTGCGAACATTCTATACACTGGTGAGATTAAAGGCTGCACCACTCCCTCTGCATTTGCTTTATTGTTCCTTGCGGTTGAGCCATGAGTTTTTTTCTTCCTTTTCATTGGTGGTATGATGGCTCTCTATCGCCCTGACCTCATAGTATATTTGTATTGCGAGGTTATACTTTTTTTTTGTGGTAAAAGTTGATGTAGCCTTAGATGTAGTTGTTGTAGTTATTATTAACAGCACCGCAGTCCTGGTATTAGCCACCCGCCCTGTGCGGTGGTGATTGCAATGGTCGTTTGCCTCCCTGAAAATAACAGGTTGTTTGTCAAAATGCTTTGTCAGTCTCACCCAATTTCAAATTTACCTGCTTATTTTGTTTTCCTTTTTACCACCGCCTCAGGCAGCCACTAAGGCGACCACAGAGGTCACCAGAACAGACCAAAACACCTGTCCGCAGTTTTGCTCTTTTGGGTTTTTACTCTTTGCACTGTCTTTAAATGCCTGTCTCCAAAAGGCGGGTTGCTGCACTAATCAGGACCTAGCTTTCTTCTTTTTGTAGGGCCTCCATATGCTACCGGCCAATACACCCCCCACGCCCCCTGTGCAGTGGGTTGACTGCTGATTGCACACCTGCACCCCTGTACAGCTCAGAGACCACAGCCACCTGTGCTGTATGCTGAAGGCTCTTGGGTGGGCTGTAGGCTGTAAGCATTAAACTGTTGCAGCCACCCAATGCCACCTCCAGGGACAAAACGTGGCCACAAACACCCAGACTCGCCACTCACTGCCACTCACTGGTCACAGGTCACTAACTGGCCGCTGGTCTTTTGTTTTTTCAGCTGGGTCCTCCAAGCGCTGCCTGACAGAAGCGCGTTCTCTACTGCGCCAGCCCCTCCTGGGAGTCGCGGCCGCTCTCTGCTCCCTGCTCTCTCTGAGGGCCAGGTGGAGACGGAGTCAGCTGCAGCCCAGTAAGCTCCAATTACGGCACAACCGCTGCCACAGCCGCAGGTCAGGGGGAGTTATGACCAAAAGTCATGGTCGCAACCGTAGCCCAACGTGGCTTACGCAGCCCCCCACTGCACGCTCATCGAAGCTGGGGGCTAAAGCAGGAAATATCGATGCCGAGAGCCACGGGGAGCCGTGAAGCGGTGTTTTTCAGCATATTCCTCGCCTTCCTCGCCTTCCTTCCTTGCTCGGCGGTCAGTGGTCAGCGTGAAAATACGGAGTCACGGAGGTACTGACACCAATGCTCAAAATCAGACCATCCTTTGGGAAATTAACAAAAACACGGTGCAACATTTTCCACTCATTATGAAACACCTATCCAATATTGCGAACTGTCTGTGACCTAATAATTTCTAAAATGAACCCCTTGCAGCAACCACCATGTCTGCTTTGTAGAGCATTCTAAACATCGTGGCATATAATTATCAATTCCTTACTTTGACTCATTCATATCAACCTGATCCTGTCAGGATGGAGAAATCCTTGTCATGGGAACCCTAGAAAAGGGTCTGAATGAAACAACAGGAACAATTGATTTCTATGCCCATTACGAAAGCCCATTGACAGTCTGAAATTGAGGTAACTTTAATTATCCTACGGCACCAAGGTGTGGTGTTCACTTGACAACCATATGTACCACTCTCTTTGTATGTTTTGAAGGAATGATATCTTGCTTGTAAAATTATTTTGTGAGGTATCACAACATAACGTTGCTAATTGCCTTCTATGACATTGGTTAGAAAGGGTATTTGGTTTGTAATACTCCAGTTGGTATGTTTATGAATGTAGAGTTGGATGACTCCGCTTTTGCTAGCCTTGCAGCAAACCACCCACTAAATTGAGACATCCAAGATGATCTTGGGGTGGACGCTTGTTAGTGAAAGTGCTCCCATCATTTTGATGTGAGACCCTTTGCCATAAATCTATCACCACCATACACCATGGTAGGGCATCTAGACAGTATTTATGTGGATTTTCAGGAGAACAACATCCTAAAGGATGGGTTGTTTCTCGGAGACACTAAAGCAATGACCCAGTTTTGCTGGGTGTTTTCTCCAAGCATTTGATGTGTGGGGATGAGGTGAATTTTATTTTTCTACCTGCATCTGACACTCGCAGTGTACCTTGTGCTTAGAAACAGGATAAACACTTTGTGAGGCTGGCCCAGATTTTGATGCTTTACAGCCTTTGTCTTTGTGGCAGATGGTTTCCAAAGAAGGAACCGGCTGAGGTTATGCAGTTGGAAGCTAAGCATTTTCCCCACCTGTAAATGTGGCACCAGAAACACAAGCGTGGTGAAACAGGACACCTGTCAGTTTGAAGCAAATATGAAGTCATTTTGTGTAAATAGCTGTTTGAATTTTAGGGACAGTAAGATCATTCAGAACATTATACTTGCAGAAAGAAGTCTTCCAGAAGATATAACGAGTCTATTGTGGAATGCATGCAGACCCTGTGGAAAGAATATGGGGAGAATATTCCAGGAGATTTGCTCAGCACTGCCGCGTGAGAGATGTACTTGTATAATGATCAGTAGGTTGATGTTCCTTCTGAGTCAACAAATGCACCTAATCAAAGAACCCATTGAAAAAGTTTGAGGTAAATCAACCCTGCTTTGCCACTGTTTAGAACTATTACCCCTTACTTATGGTCTCTGACCAGAGAGGTGAAAAGCTGTAGCTAGGAGGGAACGGACTGAAAGATCAACTGATGATCTTAAAGGGGTGACTTCAGCAACAATGAGATCTGAGCAATCGCTGGGGGACTTGCTGCTTGCTGTAAATTGTAGTGAAAATGAGTCATGATAGGAAGATAGCTGAACTAATGCAAATGAAGAAAAAAGCAGGGTGTGAGTAATATCTGATACTGAGGTGATGCCTGACTTCAGTCAGCAAAAGACTGGTCACTGAAACTGAATACTGTTTAAAGTTTCCCCCAATACAGGTAGAAGAAGAGTTTTGGTCTCCTGGGAGAAGAGTGCACAGTACATTGGCATCATCTGTAGTGCTCCTTGGCACCAGCAGCCCTAACACCAGCAACCTATTTCTGATAGCCCCAGACTGATTTGACTGACCAGGAACCTTTTGCGTCAACCCAAACAGTAGATGGGGATTGTACCTGGGTTTTTTCACAGAAAGCTAATTCAATCTTCACTGAAACTACTTTTATTGCATGGTCATGTAGAGGTGTCTGGGAAGATAATGATAGACTATGCATGCTCCTTCTGCTTAAGAGGTGCAAAAGATTGGATTAGGAGAGGACTGAATGCTGTCTGCGCCTGGAGCATGGCCCTGGTTCATCTCAGCAAATTGTTGGCCAATAATGTTAGACATACACCATGGAGTCATCCGACACCCTCTGCCTTAATTAGGTGGCATCATGATCACACTGAGAAAATTCACTATAGTGAAAGACATTGCACAATGTATCCTACTCTTCCACTTGGGCAGTCACCGAAATATGACACAATTTGAAATCAATTACATGGATCTATCTAGGCAAGGTAGACTGAATTAAAATTGCACAATACTTTGACTGCCTCCTGTGGGCCACATTCCGTAATGAGGTTTCCTAACAAAGAAGAAGCTGGCCTATACATCCACTTGTATTGTCTGGGAAGGTGGATGTATGTTGGAACAATAGAGGACTTTACCACCCAGGACATTACAACGTGGACTTTCCCACAAACCTACCAGTACACCGCACTTCCTAACCACACATGTCACTACACAAAGGGATACACTAAAAGTAACATTACTATGCATACCATTACCATGTATACATGTTACAACGTGCCATTAAATTATATGTTCATATGTATTTTTAAACTCAATGTGTAATGAAATAAAAAAAATAAGGTATAAACATTAATAATGGGCATGTCAACATACACCTACTACACATTTCCATATCCACCCATTTCTACTTTTGTCCCTCCTTTATTTAACTCTATGAGTGCAGCTAATCCACATGTAATATAGCTGTTGCTGTATATCAGAAAGTCCAATAAACATTATTTCCCAACAAATGAAAAAATATACATTTTGTCAGAAACACTCATTAAAATATGCATTCCTGAAAAACATATGTTTTTGTTTGAATTATGGTTTACCAGTTCTGACCACATGCTTCAGGGAGACTCTGAAAGGGACGATAGTTTGCTATGAAGTCACTGCCATCTATCAGTTGGAGTAAGTATCACGTTAACACACAACTTATTTACGATGCACTACCAGGAAGTCTAATAATGTAAATTACGATATGAAACTTTTTAACAATATTTTAATTCTGAAATTTGTCAGGATTTTTTAACCGTTTTTTGTTTTTTTTAAAAATGCATAAAAAGATATATGTTTAAAAAAATACCTTTGCCCGAGAGCAGGTGGTGGACAATGACTGGGGGGTTAAATTATTATTCTAACTCTGTCAGGGCCATAACTCAGGGCAGGTGCTGGACAGTCACAGGGGGCAGCATTACTATTCAAACCTCAGCGGGGGCATCCCTCGGGGCAGGTGTTCGACAGTGACAAGGGGCACAATTACTAATCTAACTCTGCTGTGGGCAATTCTCAGGAAATGTGCTGTACAGTGACTGGGGACCAAATTACTAAAATAACTCTGCCAGTGGCATAACTCAGTGCAGATGCTAGTCAGTGACAGGGGGCAAAGTTATTGTCCTAGCTCCTCCAGGGGCATCCCTTAGGGCAGGTTCTAGACAGTGACGGGGTGAAGTTATTATTGGAACTTCCTGGGGGCACACCTCAGGGCAGGTGCTGGAAAGTGATTGGGGCAAACTGGTATTCTAACTCCAGTGGGGGTAAACCTCAAGGCAGGTGCTGGACAGTGACTGTGGGCTAAATTACTATTCTAATTCTGCCAGCGACATACCTAAGGGCAGGTGCTGGACAGTGATTGGGGGCTGTTAGAAATGTGATTTCTGGTTGTCTAGGGCTTGCGCCTAAGCCTGGCAGAAACCACCATTCTAGTCAGGGCAAGGGAGTTACACGCTGAAGATAACCCATGCTCACACCCTTGGTAGCTCGGCACGAGCAGTCAGACTTATCCCAGAGGCAATGTGTAAAGCAATTGTGCAACACACAGACAGCAGCAACATACTAGGCACACCACAAAAGAAACCCCACACAAGGTTATATCAAAAATAACCTTTGTATTATTATAAACACATTAGAAACATAATCACACATTTACACTGTGCCAACTGGCACTAGGCAATATTCACAGGTGATTATATAAAGGACCAGGCCAATCGGGCCACGGTCAGAACCATCAGAATGCAGGTAGTATATATAAAAGACAACCAGTAACTGCTGGTACCTTAATGACCTTAGCATTATCACATTAGCATTAGACACCATCCTAAAATATCATAGCATGACATTAGGCATAAACACATTAGGCCCAAACCTTATTAGCATAAACACATTACGCATTAGGCCTCACCAGCATAAACACATTATGCAATAACCTCCTCACCAGCATAAACACATTATGCAATAACCTCTTAAGCATAAACATATTAAGCATTAGTTATCACCAGCATAAACACATTATGCAATCACCTCATAAGCATAAAGACATTACACATCAGTCATGGTGCATTAACATATTAGGCAGGAACTCAGATGTGCACCACAGTAACACTACTACCAGGTGCATACATCACCTTAGGGCCTTGTGCCCTTTCACCATCACACCTATGACCACAGGCCAACTGACGTTCCACTGGGGCTCAAATTCCCTATGTCCAGAAATGTCAGGGAGTAGCTGCCAAGAGCAGCAAAGCAGGGTGTGCAAGACACTGGGAGGCTGGGGTACAACTCACCCCTCCTCATGAGGAAAACAAAATGCCCCCGGGTTGCAGCTGCCCGCTCTCTCTCAGCTGGGAATTAGGCCTGGCACCACTGTGCCTCCTGGGTCCCCACTGGGACTCTAAAATAAAAAAATGGGCCCCACCATTGCAGCTGCCACTAGCTGGCGGTGCAGCTGTGAAGAAAAGATCTGGCACTGGCACCACTAGTGCCTTGTGAGCCCCATCGGGACTCCAAAACACAGCTTGCACCGCTCCGACTTCTCTGGCACCGGCAGGGCTCTCTCTGACTCACGAGAGCCCCGCTCAGGCTTGCACCACTTCTGGACCCTGCAAGGCTCTCTCCTCACTTCGCCTGGTCCCCCTTCCTGGGACCAGGACTTCGACGTGGAGCCCGCGAGGCTCCTGGACATGTGTGAGGCCGCAGGCCCCACCCACAACCAGGCAGTTTTGCCTGACTTCTGGGTTGCGCTGGCATCGGCCTGGTGGCTCCTTAGTGCGGGGTGGGCACCCGCCCGTAACTAAGACCAAAAGGGGGTGGGCACCCGCCAAAGAGCACACCAATGCCGGGTGGGCACCTGCTCTCAACTAACCACCAGTGCGGGGTGGGCTCCCGCCGAAGGAGCACAAATGCGGGGTGGGCTCCTGTCAGTTAAATCATCTCCAATGTGGCTACAATTGTGGGGTGGGCTCCCGCTCAAAAAGTGGCATAAAAGCGGGGTGGGCTCCCGCTTTGATGAACCCGCCAAAATGATCAAAAGCACACCAGAATGTGAGGTGGGTTCCCACTCTTAGATGAGGAGCGCAGGAGGGAATTTCACACGCAGGGATTCCCTCGCAGCCACGCACTCCAGATGCCAGCTCCTCTCTCCTGGCAATTTAAATATAGTCCCCACGAGGCGCTAGGTTTCTTTTAAAGCCCAAGGGGCATAGCTGGGCTCAGGGAGGCCAGCACACAGGGCTCTCCAGCAGGGAGGCAAGCCCCATGGAGGTTCCTCCTGGGCCCCAGCAAGCCCCAGTAAGCACAGGAACAGCACAGCATTCATGGGGTCACAGCCCCAATATGTATACTAACATTTCTCTTTGTCTGCAAAGCATAGGGCTTGGGGGCTACCAGCCAGAACTGGTTCTGGGGGGTTTTGGAACAGTTTGTTGACAAGGCTTCTGTTCCCCTTTGTCAGGTCGTGGCTCTTCATCAGACACACTACAGGGGAGGAAGAGCCAGCATTCAGTAGAGCAGTCACAATCCTATTCAGGGTCAGGGGACTACTCCAAATGCAGATGCCGTATTCAGCCTAGCGCTGACTCACCCTGGAGCCACACACACCTCACCAACCCCTGTCACTCCAAAGCCAGACATGCAATCCACATCAGGCAGGCAGACACATAGCACACAGAAATGCCAACTTCTAAAAGTGGCATTTCTAAAATAGTTATGACCACTGAAACACTTATCAGGGAATCCCCAATGCATTCCTACGGGAGGGCAGCCTCACAGTAGTGAGAAACCAAAATGGCTGTTTGTCACTACCAGGACATGTCACACACTTAAGGTACATGTCCTATCTTTCAACTACAATGCACCCTGCCCATAGGGCTAACTAGGGCCTACCTTAGGGGTGACTGACGTGCAGTTAAAGGGGTGTCACAGATAGGCCTGGGCAAAAATTTCGTTCCGTTCGCGGAAATTGCGATAATTTGACATTTTTGCGTTCCGCGGAGAGCGCGAAAATGTCAAAAATTCCGGTTTCCGCAGCTTGGCGATAATTTGTTTCTTGCTCGCGCTGTAAAATGATACATTCTCGCGCGCGCGCGATCGCCTTACCTGAATCCCTGCGTTCGCCGACAAGTTTTCTTGATCCGGTCGCGTTCTCCATGAGATGTTGTATTGTTTTTAGCCATTTGCGCTGTCTCGCGACAGTTCGCGCCCGCAGTGACGTCATGCGTCGCGCGATCACGTCTTTCTTCTCGCGATCATGCACCGCGAGAACAACTCAAAACAAGATGGCCGCGCCCGCAAGCAACCACATGGGTAAGTTGGCGACCCGCAACCATGCAGAAAATCTCGCGAACATGCCGGAAAAAAACTTCCGCATCTTCGCGATATTTCTGCTTGTTTGCGATAATTTTAAACATTCTCGCGATAATTTGCGAAGGTTAATTCCGCAAATTCCGCCCACCCCTAGTCACAGACATGGCACACACTTTAGGTGTCACGACACAATGGCAATAACACTGCGGGCACAGGCCCTGCAATGGCAGAGGCCTGGGATAGGTTTGAAAGGCTACTTTGGTGGGTGGCGCAATCAGTGCTGCAAGCCCACCAGTAGCATTTAATTTACCAGCTCAGGGTATATGAGATACCACTTTACAAGGGACTGACAAGTAAATTAAATAGGCAAAAATAGGTGTAGACAAATCTTTACCATGTTTATCACAGAGAGCACACGTACTTTACACTGGACAGCAGTGCTAAAGTGCCCAGAGTCCTAAAACCACCAACACCATGTCAGAAAAATTTCTGGGAGAAAGGCAAAAAGTATAGGGATGACCCTGCAAAAAGGGCCAAGTCCATAAGGGGCTAAATTACTTTTCTAACTCCAATAAGGGGCATACCTCAGGGCAGGTACTGGACAGTGACAGGGAGGATGATTAAACTACAAAACATCTAAGGCATGTTCTAACTGTTTCTCTGCACAGGTAAACAAAAAATTGAAGCTAAGAAAAAACCTGAAAAATCCTCAAAGTTTAGCACAAATTCTTCACAAACATATCAATGTTTTTGAAGTAAGTTAAGTAAGAAAGCATAACAACGGCAAGTTAAGCACAACAATCTCAGTATGTATACAAAAGATTACATATTTAATTTTTTTCTCCAAAAACAGAAAACATCATTCTGGAATTTCCCAAAATCGTGAAAAACCCCTTCCAAGACCAAAATTCCAAATTCCAAATCTTTTCCTCAAAAAGACAGAAAAGAACATACTCCAAGCAAAGAAACCTGACATTACATTACTCCTCACTTAGCTCAATATATTTGTTTCTTGGTTAAACAGGCAACAAACAAACAAACCTCACATTTCAACCGGCATCTTTACTGTTTCCTTTATTCACAAGAAACCAAAATAACATAAGATAAAAGTGAAAACAATACAGTAAACATACAAAGTTATACTTTTTTCTGTTTCTTTTTCTTAACAAAACCAACAATAAGGCCATCAGCTCAGCAAGCAAGTTTTGTTAAGTCAAGAAGAGGCAATAGGCTCTTACAGTATGGTGGCTACCTTTATTGCAAGGACAGGATAACTGAGCCCAGGGGTCATTGGAGGTGTGGGCAGAATGTTTCATCCAATTGCGCAAGGAGAGCGTTTACTCTGGGTGACACTGTTAAAAGTACCTCAGAGCATAACCACTCTGCCTCTGCACTGGAGATTGAAGTAAGAGAAAATATACAGCAGATTAAATCACTTGCAGCCACCTCCAATGAGCTCTGTGGCTCAGTTCTGAGGAAAGTATCCCCAAAACATTCCTATGCATGTATCCAATAATAAGTCCACAATACTCATTCTTAGGAGAATGATACAAAGGTAAAAACAGGCAAGTAACCCCACAATCCTGTTCACACATTAACAGCCCCCAAATTATTTCCTTTTGCTTGACAAAAAAAACCCTCAGAAAAGAATACTAATATCTAGCACAGCCCATAACCTTGCAACCCTTGAGAATAGTGATATTTGAACGATGGAGGGGACTTTTAAGTAGGGGTGGGCGGAATTTGCATAGTTGCGCTACGCAAAGCTCTGCGAAATGGTAAAAAATCTCTGCGAGCACGCAGAAATTCCGCGAACACATGGAATTGCTTGTTCACAATGCTTTTTTCCTGTTCGCGAACGCTGTTTGCGTGCTCGGGGGGAATATCTTGCGAACACGCATTTTGAGAACGCGAACAAGCAGAAAATTCCGCGAAGCCGCGGAATACAGGATTTTGGGCAATTCCACGTTCTCTGCGGAATGCAAAACTACCCAAATTCTGCAAATTCCACGGGCGGAACGGAATTTGCCACCCAGGCCTACTTTTAAGTCTAGACCCCAAGAAAAGCAAAACTTTTCAGGTCCTTTAGATCACCTCTAAGGCTTCCAGAATCTCAAAGACAGCACCTAGAGACCTGGATTCAATCGACAAGAGGCAATCAGCTGGGTCCAGTTCAGGTCTCCTCAGCTTGTGTCAGATACCTTACACCAAGATCTTCATGCCCAAATGCTTAAGCCCGTTGTTTCTGCTTTGGGAACAGTTTTCACACCTCATTAAAGGGAAGCACAGGCATGTTGGCTTCTGGCAGCCGAATGCCAATCAGCCTACTGGAGGTTCAGGCACACAAAGTTTAACTAGTTGAAATTCACTTATAGTAAATATTTAATAAATTCCAACCACAACTGAATTAGATGTTTAATAAATATAAAAAAGTGTTTGTCGTTCTCCAGTGGGTTGTCCCAACCAAATTTATCGGAAAACTTAAATGTTGCTACTAGGACATCTACAGCCCTTCACAGTGAAAAATATTTTGGGAGAAGTCACTCTGGATACCTGCCAAGTCTAAATTCTTGTATGCACCACTTTTCAATACTAAGCACCCCACCTAATGGGCTCAAGGCATACTTAGGGTTGACGTATTTAGTGTTTAAAAGCCGGGTCCTTACTTCTGAAAAGTTGTTATTTTTACATGTTTGCCATCAGGTTTAAAAGATGTAAAAGTCAGGCTGCACAAGTAGGCCTGAAGTCATGTTTTTTTGTAAGCCTAGTGGATGGCACAACTTGTGCTACAACCTAAAGTGACATTTAACTCCTCCATGCCATTGGAGTATATTCCTACCATGAACCTTACTAAAAGGTTAAGTAGGCTAATTAGGAGCTAGTCAATGTTACCACGCTATGTTTAGTGGTCAGATGTTTGTCAGTGTAGTGGAGGTTATAACCTCTTCTACCTTGGCAGAATAGCACCCATCATATTTAGACATAGCCACCAACCAGGCAGAGTGCTCTATGCCTTCAGAAGAGACACCGTCACGCCGGCTTCTCTGTAGGCACTATAAGGTTGTTAAGTGGCTAACATGTTTCATGCAGCTGCTCAGCTAATATATTTGTTTTTCAAAAATAACATCCCAAAGTGGAAGTTTGTTTTTAAAAGCAGCAATCGAATGGCCCTGTCACCCTGCAGGTTTACTACTAAGGTGTGGGGGTTAGGTTGCTCTACTGAGTAATGAATCCTAGAACATTGACCGACAAGAATATCATTGATAGAATATCGAGATACATAATTGTGAAAGGTAAGCGCTTATGTAGAAGTATAGGTCTACTATTCTTAACTCCACATCTATGTATCTTGAAGACACATTCTGTTCTATTCTGTGTCATTGATATTCTGATCTCGATATTCAGAATGCACATCTGGAGGTCATTTTTATTTTCATCTGTCTGGAACAGCAGGCTGTTATTGGGGGTCCTGAATAGGAGAATAAAGTAAGTCAAAAGCCTGCCCTAAAAAGAGATGTTCTGAGGTATTTACACCAATAGCCTAATGTCTGTTGTGCAGTTGGACTCAGGTTTCCGCCAGTAGAAACATGACAGCTGGCAGACTGTCAGTTTGGCAGACTCCACTACAAACATGGTAGTGCACATTGTCCGCTAATTTCCAAATAACCACCTCAGTCTGGTTTGCGGGCCAACCATGTGTTCCTCTGCACCTCACTTTCTTTTCTTGGATGACCTCTTCCGAGATGGTGTGGTCATTGGCAGGGAAGGTCCTGGCACCCTGACTCATACTCCTCTGGGCTCACCTGATCAGCTGAGTAGAATAGTGTGAAACAGTAAAGGATGCAGCTCTGGTCTTGGCCTCAAGCCCAGCTGATGCTATGATACGTTCGCAGTGTCATCACTGCTGTGCCTGAGGCTGCAAGTGTCTTGTTCCTCACTTAGATGACATTTGCAATCAAACATACTAGCTAGAAAGGTACAATTGTCACAATACATCGCAATGTAGCGTGTAAAGTCAGCTAGATAATTGCACCCTATACTGCAAAGTGTTGATGATTTTACTGTTCTAATTGTTTTAATCGGACAAATACTTTTAGGTTAAGACATAGCACTTGTCACTTTTAGCTCCCCACTTACTCGTACTTGCTGCTAGGGAAGTCTGGGTTCAGCCAACAGCCTGCACGCCTCGGTCCGACTCGGTGATTAACACCGTTGAGCGGAGGGCGGACAGGCAGACCCAAGCACTTCCGCATCACCAGTGGTTAGCGCTCTAGTCCTGAGTCGCAGGACTATAAAGGGAGCGAGGAACGACCGGCGCATGCGGTTAGGTGTGGACGGTGGCAGCGTCTACCCGAGCTGCTTGGCTACGGTACAGGAAGCGTGTAAAGTCAGCTAGATATTTGCGCCCTATACTGCAAAGTGTTGATGATTTTACTGTTCTAACTGTTTTAATCGGACAAATACTTTTAGGTTAAGACATAGCACTTGTCACTTTTAGCTCCCCACTTACTCGTACTTGCTGCTAGGGAAGTCTGGGTTCAGCCAACAGCCTGCACGCCTCGGTCCGACTCGGTGATTAACACCGTTGAGCGGAGGGCGGACAGGCAGACCCAAGCACTTCCGCATCACCAGCGGTTAGCGCTCTAGCTCCTGAGTCGCAGGACTATAAAGGGTGCTCGTCACTCTAAGCGCGCAGCGGTTGCGCGCAGGGGTGTGCCTAAGAACTCGCCTAAGACAAGCCAAAGAGAAGCCCGTCTATGCCCGTCCGCGACCGGACGAGGCTAGGGGCTAGGCGTCATGGCCGTGACTGTGGCGCCAACGGCTGCCAATCTGAAACCTCGGGTAAGATATTCCCCAGCTGACTTGCTGCGCATTCGTAAATTTGTGCTACAGGGCTGTACTGGGGGGTAGGGGAGGGCAGTCTTCTTGAAGGCCCTCATTCATGTCAGAAATGTCAATACATAGCTTCCATCGATCACCGGCAAAATGCTGTGCAGGACTTACCATCTATAACCACTCTGCCTTTGGATTCCCGTAAGAGCCGGAATCTCCTCTGTAACATTAGATCTCTGTCTAAACACTACAGTGAGGTGTGGGATATGATTGCTTCGACTCAACCTGACCTCTGTTTCCTAACAGAAACATGGTTAAAATCACACTCTGTCCCAGCCATCACATTAGGGATCCCAGAGGGCTATAAAATTGCCAGACTCGATAGGCCTGTCAAGACAGGGGGAGGTATTGCTATTGTGCATAAAAATAACCTATCAGTCTCTATTTTGGAGGAAATGAGCACTACTGACTTAGAAATCCTTGTCTTTAAAGTCAGCATCTCGATGAAAACCAGCTATAAGGGGGCATTGGTTTATCGCCCACCTGGGCCTTATACCTCCTCCAATCTCCTGCTTCTGGAGATATTAGCTAGACATGTTGACACCGAGAAGGATTTCTTACTCTTAGGAGATTTTAATGTGCATAGCGACTTGAAAGATAATGCTGAGGCGCTATCCTTATTAAATGATATGTCCCTGTTGGGATTAACCTTGATGAATACGGGTCCCACACACGCTGCAGGACATACTTTGGATCTTATATTTTCCAACAAACCTAATACCCTGCAATGTGCCTCTTCTACTCAGGTCAATTGGACAGACCATTTTGTCCTGGAATTTTTTATCTCTCACGTAGACAAAGTTCCCCCCAAGGCACAAGTCCTTTCTACCAGGCGTCGGCCATGGCATAAGATCACTGCGGAGAACTTCGAGGAGCAGTTTGCTGATCCTCCTTTCTGCCCTGGAACTAATGTAGATAAGTCATTGGACCGCTACAATCAGGCCATATCGCAGGCAATAAATAGGATTGCGCCTATGAAAACATATAAACCTCGCCTAGCACGCAAACAGGAGGTATGGTTTACAGAACAACTGAGATCCCTCAAACAACAGGCTAGGAGATTAGAAAAAGTGTGGAGATCGACCCACGAGGACACTGACAAGAATTATTTTTGGATAGCTCTAACTAAATATCACAAAGAAATTCGTCATGCTCGGAAATCCCATATACAGGCTCTTCTTACAGCTGCAGGGAATTCCCCTAGGATCTTATATCAAACCCTACACTCATTTGTCAAACCAGCAGCCTGTGAAACTCAGGAGCTAGCCTCACAACAACTTTGTAACGAGGTGGCCCAATTTTTCACAAATAAAATAAATAAGATCCATGGCGACATCTCAAATTCCAATCTATCTAATATCGGAGATACATCAGCTGTTCTGGAAAAGGAATCAGAGAGGGGAACTATGTCTTTATCTTCCTTCTCTCCTATCTCCCTGATAGATACTGAGGGTTATCTTGGCCAGATAAAAAGCGGCAGTCCCTCAGACATAATCCCTGCTAGAATTATCTCGAAGTTAGGGAAAAGTCTGAGTCCGCAAATTCAAAAGCTTATTAATCTCTCCCTAACTGAGGGCCAAGTCCCTGGGGAATGGAAAAAAGCACTGGTGAGGCCCATTAGAAAAAACTCTTCCATCCCCTGAACTGACTTATCTAATCTACGGCCCATCTCGCTACTCCCTTTTCTGGGGAAGGTGATAGAGAAACATGTAAATAAACAGATTTCTCATTACATTGAACAATTTGGTCTGCTAGATAGTTCGCAGTTTGGCTTTAGACCTAAACACAGCACTGAATCTGCCCTGCTATCTGTGACAGACGACCTTCACATGTACCAGGACCGAGGATACTCGGTGATCCTGGTACTGTTGGATTTATCGGCAGCGTTCGATACTATATCTCATAAAATCTTAATTGAACGTCTGGCCGCTATTGGGATTGAGAGTGATAGGGATCAGGGTATCTAAAAATGCCCACTACCACAGATAGATTAATCACACAGTTACACGCACATACATTCATCATACGCTAGGGCCCATTTCACTAACACACGCTCAAATACTCTACCAGCAATAAACCTGTGGAAAGAAAACACCTAAACACCCTGCATCGATATCAGGTCGATCAGATCTGGTTTTGTGACTGTCCTAATCAATAACATAATCTACACAATATATACAATAATGATCAGAAATATAAACCCAATAATTGACAAGAAAGAAAATTCAACACCATGTTTAAAATTATATTGCTTTATCTAAAATTAGTCAAAGTAAATCAATCAGAATAAATCATTTCTCATAGTTACCTATTCTAACTAAGTGTCAGAACGGGTCAGGACAAGTCTCTCAGTAAAGTCTCTCAAGACGAAGTCCCTCAGCATCGATCCTCAGCAACGCAGATTCACGCGGCAAAGGCAAAATGGCAAGTGGCAAAGCCCTCCCTAAGCTAACATTTTTTATAGTAAAAATTACAATGGAAACACACATAAAGTTTGCAATATACACTGAATCACTGAGCAGAGCGAGAAGGAAGAAATGTAACATTGCTACATCTGAAAATCTCCGCTCAGGAAAAGTCACAAGACGAAAACTACGGAACAGGAACCAAGAAACTATTAAAGTATCCGATTTGTTCAACTTCCCTCGGCAGCCGAACCACAGTTCATTGTTCATTTCTAAAACTCCTTTGTTTCCCCAAGGCTACCCTGGATGTTCCATTTCCTTTGGAGATCCTCCAAAACTGCTGCTGTCCTCATGGAAAGTTTTCATACGAGGACCATGGTCAGTCAACTTCAAGACCATATCCAGCAGGGGTCTCCCTCGTCACGTCTTTCATTTTACAAATCACGGGCAGGCTTCAAAATTCAGCCATCTTAACACAGGCCTCCATAGGCCACAATAGACCATCTTAATTAAAGAGACAAAATAAATGTTACTACAGCATAGTGATTAAACAGTGTTAACCCCACTAATACCCTTATGTGTATGCATTTATCTAGCATTTGCAACATAGAAAAGCATTAATTCAGACAGCGTTTTGTGCTCAAAAATAAACAGCACACAGCAACGTTTAAACATGAAAACTTGCACGTTATTTTTTAGAAAACAGAAACAGCACACGCATGCTAACCCTCGTGTAACTTTCTCTTATGTTAAGACAAACGGATTGATTAATAAAAACACACTTACACAAGACAAATAATAAATTGTTATTTATTAATAATTAATAAAACGCATAGACATACTAGAGCTTCAAAAGCCCCTGAATTTTCTAAATGAAAACGCTGCTCCAGCAATCCCCCCTTTGGTGATTTTATCACCAAATAAACCCAAAAAAAAAAAAAATTAATGAAAATTTAGTCCCATTTTAGGAGAAATAAGAAATGTCTTTTCCCCTTACACAACATTACACACCAGTCACTCTTTCATCATCTCTCTTTGTCTCTAAATAAACACTCTCCCTCAATTCTTCTAATTCAATCTCTTGTGATTCTCTTTTCGACCTCTTGTTTTTCTTTTCCTTATTCAATTTCTTTTTCCCTCTCCTGTTTTTTACAACACACACACACTAATCTTAGTATCAGTAGAGCAATAATTATACAAGTTAATGGAAACAATATCCTACCTATAATAGTACTACCTATTTTTGCAATAAAATTCTTAACAGCTATCATTTTATTAGCTAATTTAGTCCACAAATTCCCAGCTTCAAGTGGTACTAATTCTTCATGCAAATCAGTAATATTTCTGATATAGACCTTCAGGTCTTTACTTTCGTCAGGAATGTAAGTGCAACAATGTTGAACTTTCAATATTCCACAGACTCCACCCTCCTTGGCCAATAGAATATCAAGGGCAAGTCGATTTTGCATAGACATGGCATGTACGGCACTTAATTCCGTATTCACCAAAAGAAACCCTCCTGCGGTATTTGTCGATAAGCGATCAACCACTGTGGACAGTTTCCGAATTCCATAAGCATTTAAAGAAATTCCCACTGCTGGAATCAAAACCCCAAAAATATCACCCACAATTTCAGACCAAGTTTCTCTCTTAAAACGTGTTAATAAGTTAATATCTTCTACATCTCTTATTTTATCTGTATGAAAAATCTTAGGAAAAACCAGGCCCACATAACATGTGCCATACCAATGGTCAGGCAACTTGTAATAAGCCTTGTTCCCACAAACATAGTACACTCCTGGAAAAATTGTATCTTCTCCACCTCTGAAACCCCAACCTGTCGCAACGAAGTATGTATCATGGCACTCACTAGTCCCTACAAAATATGTATCATATTGGGATTTCCTTCTTGTAATACAAAGTTTACCCTTCTGCGGTGCATCTAAAGCTAAAGTTGGACTAGCCCCATTTCTCAACTCTTTTCCCATCTCAATGTCCCAAATTGTCTCACTCACTTCATATTTCCCCGCTTTTTCATGCATGTTCACTCTTCTTTCCTCTACCATATCCAGGAAAGCTTTCTCCTCCTCTTTCAAACTGCAAGTTAAATTATTCTTAAAAATGTAATCTAATGTTAATCCTTTTTCTTCAATAAAATCTCACCAAAAGTATTAGCTTCTTTAGCTGGATTCAGCTCTTTGTTCATTGGCAAGTGCCCAAAAATACTATCTCTGTTAGACATCTTATAATCTACTTTCCCTAACAAATAAAAAACACTACTTAAAATACTACAAGAAATACCATATGTAGCTGGTAAATGGTGATAAGTAACACCCTCTGAAACGGATGCAGGTAATTGCATACAAACGTAGCAATCCCTTACTTCCATTGTCTTCACATATTCATATAACAGTTTCGAAAAAACATTACTAGAAAAATTATTAATTGATCTATCTTTGTGTATGTAAGCATTACTAATTCTAATTGGAACTACTTTTTGTGAATTCCTTTCTACATTTGTCACATTCTCTGTATGCATCCCAAACTCTACTTTAAAAGTAACTAATAAAACTAAAACACCCCTTAGAAGCATTAATAATCCAGTACAGCAGCAGCACATCCTACACCACTTCTCAAAGAAGGCACATCTATTTCTATTATCCTCTATATTAGCCATTTTAGTTTAGCCTCTACTACTCCACTACTGTTTGAACTTCTTCAATTCTTCAGCAATTCTTCAGCTTTCAGTTTATCCAAATGATCTCTTCGTTCACTTGATCCAAGTGAATCCTTCTTTCACTCAGTTTGGATACTTGTCATTCTTTACTTCAATTTCTTCAACATCAAATTGTATCAGATCTCCAACATCAAAATCCTCAGTACTCGACTCTTCTCCAATGTCAGTCAAGAGTACTTTCAGAATTTCACCAGTATCTTCCTCAACCACTTCTCTCAAGACCACTTCCGGATTATCTCGAGTCACTGTTTCTTCTTTTCCTCCTTCAGACAGTGCCACATAAGACCATTCCGGTGATCTGTACTTTTGGTTGGGTCTTCTTACTCTTTTTATTTCCACTGGTTCGTTTGACTCCTTTGATTCTTCTCCTTCAGCTTTTGAACTTTGACTCGAAACTTCATTCACTTGTTCAGCTTTTGATGAATTTGCTCTTATTACTCTGTATCTCAGCCTCTTAACTCGGTTGTTAGGCCAACGATCTCCTCTCACAACCTTTTTCGGCCTTAATTCTTTATTATTCCTTTCTCCAATCCAAGTTCTCTTTCTTAGAACTCGACCCTCTGTTTGTTCATTTTCATCATCCGATTCTGTTTCAATTGCCTTCTGCTTTCGTTTCTTAGCAGTTTTCTTTTCTTCCACAGATTCTTTCACCACTATTTGAGACTTCCCTACTTCTGTCCCTCCTCGGGTCTCCGACACGCAATCTTCTTGCTGTCTACTTGTCCCTTCACCTAGCTCCTCATGAATGTTCCTTACACCTCCTCGGGGGTCTTCCGCAATCTGTCCCTCTCTATCTTCTTCTAACCCTGTTTCCTCAAATATAATCTCAAGTGGTTCTTCAATCTCCTCCTCTTCTGATTCAGGAGTAGACTCTATGTGATTTCTCTTTTCTTTTTCCTCCACTGCTACTTGAAACTTCAGGCTCTTTTACAGAATCTGATCTTCTCTCTGATACTCGCAGTGATTCTCTTGAAGCTCTCTCTGCTTCTTTTCTCACTGATTCCGTATCTTCAGTATCTTCACCATCACTGGAATCTGACTCTTCAAAATACTCTTTACCAGTCCCTTCTTTTGGGTTTGGAACTCTCAGAGTATGACTTGCATGTACCCAGTGCTTCACTCCAGCACACTTTACTGCAGTCGTCGTAGTCAGAATAACTTGTCTTGGCCTTCCCCACCTTGGAATCAAGCAATTTCTTCTTCTGTGCACCTTAATCCTCACCCAGTCTCCTGGACTCAGATCATGGGCTTGCTTCTTCTCAAGTGTGGTAGCTTCTTCTCCAACCTGGTGAAACACAGAATGAACTGCGTCAGCCAGGCCTTTACAGTAATCCAAAATCATGTCATCAGTTATTGTCACCAACTTATTGACAGGCACGAATGCATGGCGCATAGCACGTCCCATGATTATCTCATGCGGGCTCAAACCAGTAGTTCTATCTGGAGTAGATCTCATTGTCATCAGAACTAGAGGCAACACATCTGGCCATTTCATACCAGTGGCTAAACACATCTTTCCAATCCTATTCTTGATTGTGCCATTGATCTTCTCAACCACACCAGAAGCCTCTGGTCGGTATGCACAATGTAGCTTCTGCTGTATTTTCAATGCTTCACAAATCAAACCCATAAGCTCATTTTGAAAATGTCTACCTCTATCAGACTCAACTGTAACTGGAAACCCGTACCTAGGAATCAACTCCCTTAACAGTAACTTTGCCACTGTTAATCCATCATTTCTTCTAGTCGGGTAAGCTTCCACCCACCTTGAAAACAAACAGACTACCACTAGAACATACCTCAGTCTGTTCACTTGGGGCATTTCAATGAAATCAATCTGCATTCTTGTAAAAGGACCTCCTTCTCTGCCTATTGTTCCCAGACTCACCACTGTCTTTTTCCCAGTGTTAAATTGCTGACAAACTAAACACCTCTGACAGATGCTTTCTGCAATTGTCCTGAACTTTGCATTGTACCAGGTTTGTTTGAACGACCTAACCATCGCGTCCCTCCCCAAATGTCCCTGGCCATGATACATCCTTGCCATTGACGACAAGATTGAGTTGGGCATTACTGGTCTGCCATCTCTGTAGACCCAAACATGGTCTGTTTCTCTTGGAGCACATCCTGCCTTAATCCAATCTCGTTTCTCTTCTTCTCCTGCCTCATCTTGCAACTGTTTCACTTCATCCCATGTTTCTAAGACATTAGTAAACATCACAGAAAGAAAAGACATTTCCCTTTATCTGTCCCTGTTAATGGACTGATTTGTCTTAGCGCAGTATTGCGCAACATCATTGGCGTACCTGTTTCCAATCGTTATGAAATCCTCCCCCTGACCATGGGCAGCACACTTTACAACTGCTAACTCCTTAGGCAGCTGTATCGCCTCAAGCAATTTACCAATCATTTCAGCATTCTTTATTGGAGTTCCACTCGATGTCAAGAAACCTCTTTGTAGCCAAAGTTGGCCAAAATCATGCACAACTCCAAATCCATACTGACTATCAGTCATCACAGTCGTCCTCAAATCTTTCCCAATCTCACAAGCTTTTGTCAATGCCATCAATTCAGCAACTTGCGCAGATTTTACTCCTTTCAATGGTGATGCTTCCATGACCTCTGAAACTTTGCACACCGCATATGCTGCACATAGCACACCATCATCATTCCTCAAGCATGATCCATCCACAAACAACACATGATCACTCTCATTCAAGGGAAGATCCCTTATGTCTGGTCTTGGTTTTGTACAGTACTCAAGCACATCCAAACAATCATGATCATCTTCCATTTTCACACCCACATTTTCAATGTCTGGCAAAAACGTCGCTGGATTCACATTCACACATCTCTCGAGAGTCATATTTGATGCTCCCAGAATCACTTTTTCATATTTGGTCAATCGACTATGTGACATGTACTGAGTTCTGCTTCTTGTCAAAAGAATTGCCACATTGTGAGGTACGAATACCCTTACAGGATATCCCATTATGATTCCCTCACTCTGTTCCAGGCTTCTGCATGTTGCAGCCACAGATTTTAGACAACCTGGTAAACCCACAGCTACAGGGTCAAGTGTCGATGAGAAGTACGCAATAGGCCTTCTCAATTGTCCATGTTTCTGGATTAACACTGAAAGTGCACATCCATTTCTCTCACTGCAGTACAGCTCGAATTCTTTTTCATAGTCAGGCATACCCAAAGCTGGAGCCTCACACATTTTACTTTTAAGCTCTTCAAATGCTGCCAATTGTTCTGCATCCAGATCCAATGGATCTGTCATTTCACTTTTTGTCAATTTAATCAGTGGCTTTGCTATCAGCGAAAAATTAATTATCCACTGACGACAATATCCCACCATACCCAGGAACATTCTCACTTCTCTCTGGGTTTTTGGAGCTTTCATTTCTCTGATTATTCTGATCCTGTCAGTAGTCACTTTTCTCAGACCTTTTTCAATATTGTGTCCAAGATAATGCACCTCTTTCTTGCAAAATTGCAATTTGGCTGGAGATACCTTTAACCCTCCATCTGCCAGATGATTCAGTAAAGCTATGGTATCCACTTCACAAGCTTCACGTGTCTTTGATGCCACCAATAGGTCATCAATATATTGTACTAGCACTGAACTCTCAGGCATGATCAGACTTTCCAACGATCTTTTCAATAACTGATTGAATATCGAAGGACTCTCCGTATACCCCTGTGGGATACGACACCATGCTAAAATACGCTGGCCAAACCTAAATGCAAAAATCGGCTGGCTGTCATGATGCAATGGAATTGAAAAGAACGCATGACACAAATCAATCACTGTATACCACTCAGCATCATGTGGAATTTGATACAGAATCACTGATGGATTTGGCACAATAGGACAACATGCCACCACAATTTGATTAACTTTTCTCAGATCTTGCACGATCCTAAATTTGCCATTGGGCTTTTTCAGTCCCATTATCGGTGAATTACACGGACTACTCAGTAGTTCTCTCAGAACTCCTTGCTGAATCATTTTCTCAATTATAGGAGTTATCCCTTCAATTATTTCTGGTGTCATTTTGTACTGAGGAATGTTAGGATATGTAATTCCCTCTTTCACTGCAATTTTCACTGGATCTACATTATTCATCAATCCCACATCCTCTTCTGTAAAATCCCAAACTGCTCTTTTCACTGTGTCTCTCAGCTCTTGAGGCAAATCCTCCGGATTAAACACAGCAAATGCACCAATTAACTCACTTTCTCTATTTTCTAGAGTCATTCGGTAGAAAACATCATCATCTGGTGTCTCAAAAGCTATTCCATCTGGTGTACAAAAAATTGTGCAGTTCATCTTACACAATAGGTCCCTACCTAACAGGTTCACTGGACTCGTGTCACAGACAATAAATCTGTGCATGTCTGAAAATTTCCCTATCTGTACTCTTACTGGTTCAGTAAGACGTGTTCTGATTTGTGTATTGGCTACACCAACTACTTGGATTGCTTCATCCGAGAGAGGAAGATTTCTAACATCTGTTGACCTGACAGTTAATCTTGTCGCACCTGTGTCTACCAAAAAAGTAACACTCTCCTCATTTATTTTCCCATCCACAAATGGTCCTGCCTGGTCTATTTCTAGAGTTGCACCAAGTATGCACTCTTCCTCCTCTCTTCGGCACCGTCAATAATCACCCTCAGACTCACTCCCTTCACTCTTTAACAAGTACTGTTGTACCTTGTTAGAACGTCTTGGTTTGTTTACCTGTTCATCATTGTAGAATCCTGAATCCTGATTATACTTTTGTACCCCTCTATTCTGCGGCAAGGGCGGTTTTGGCTCTTGACTCTGCTGTCTCACAACTTTCTGTTGTTGTTGCTGTTGGTTATTTCCTTCATTCTGCACCTGTTGATTTAAGGATTTACCCTCATTATTCACTAATGGTGGATTAGGACATTCAGATCTCCAATGTCCCAGTTGGCCACAGTTGTGACAAGGGAACTTTTTCTTTGCTTCCTCAAGACTTCCCTTTCCTTTTCCTGCAAATCTCGATCTATTCCCTGCATTATTTCCTGGATTATTTGCCTGTTCCACCAACTGTGCTTCCTGTCTTTCTGCAACTTTCACTTGTGCCCACATTGCTTTCTCTTTCAGCTTTCTTTGTTTTGCTTCAATTTCATCACTGAAGTATTATGCATGTCTCAGAATCTCATCTACTTTCTTACTCTGCCAATCCACTGTGTGTTCACGAATTCTCTCACCAATTTCAGGTCTAAGGCCATATACAAATCTGTATACAAAGTGACTCAAATCTTTGTCACCCAGGTGTTCATCTCCACTGAATTGTTTAAAAGCCAGTATCAGCCTCTCGTAAAAAGCATGAACTGATTATTTTGCTTCCTGTTGTGTTCGATCTATCTTAACCCAGTCTGTCTCTTTTGGAGGAACTTTACTCTTCAGGTATACCATCACCTGATCATATTTTCTCATTACTTCTGGATCTGGTGCCCCTGTTCTTGGGTCTCTTGGATACTCCTCAGTAGGCCAACTCACAACTATTTTACACTCAGTCCACAAGTCTGCTGGAACAATTATATCAAACAGACTATTCAGGTCAACCCACAGCACTTTTGACAATTTCACAAACCTATCTACCTGCCTATACCACTCGACGGGCTTTTCTCTCAATCGAGGGAAATCATTCGTAAATAATAAAATATCCTGTCTGGTCCATGGAACATGTACATATCCTCCTCCAGGTATTTCTCTCATAGGATAATTATCCACTGGTTTCTCCTTTTCTCTTACTGGAAATGCTGAATAAGTTGTTCTATCTTCAGTCTCATCTCTTTTCTTATACCATCTATCCTTCCACTTTTCTACATCACCCCATCTTCGCAATAATGCCACCATTTCTTTAATCTGTCCTGTTCTACCAGAAGCATTCAAATTTTCTATGTCCTTCTCTGTAAAATCCATCCTGTAGGTTTTCTGTAAAGCCTTTACTTTATCAATGTCAACTCCCAGCTCATTTGCTATTGTTCTCAGCCTGTCATGTGTATGTCTTGCTCTCCAGGTAATACTTTTACACATAAACATCAGCTCACCATCATGATGACTCTTCAGGATTTCTGTTGGAACTGTTCCTGTCACAAGCTCTTCTAATTCTATACGTAACCTAGCCACATCAATAACTTGTGAATCCTTATCCTTTTTCTGAAGAACCTTCATCCAATCATTCAAATCATCAACTGTTATTTCAGCAGTTTTTCTCATTGGAACCACTCTTTTCTGCGGTTCTAAAATTGGCATCCCTGAACAACTAGGTTCACTAGCATCCAGTAGTTCACTACATGTGTCATGTCTGGTTTGTCTCAGGTCACTTTTCCCTGTTCTTTTATCTGAATCTCCTGAAGGACCAACTGAATTTGTCAAATCATTCCAAACATATGGAATCACCAGTCCATTTTCACCTGTCTTCTGTTTGTCAAACACGGGCATAACCGGACCTATAGTTACAGGCACCGTAACAGCTTCCAGATTCTTCGTTAACTCCCTAATTTTCTCAGTCAGTTCTGTTGTCGTTTTTGCTAATTTTCTGGCATTTTCCTCACTACTTCGATTCTCTCTCTCCCTGAAAGAACTACTACTTCTTGATTCAGGTGTCACTTTTTCTTTCTCAATAATACAGACTGTATCTCTTATCGGAGAAACAACTGGTGTACTCTCATCTGGTTCTGGTCTATATGGAGGTGGTCTCTTGTAAATCATGTCATTTAAGACCTCATCATCATACTCATTAACTCCAACTGCTCCTTCTTCAATTGTTCTCATAGGATATAATCCCTCTGACATATTAACATCTCGCCATCTTTTCATCCGATCATGATGTGTTTCACGATCATGTCTCCTCCCAAACATATGCCTGTAGTACCCTCCAGATCTTTGCTTTTCTCGCTCATGAACTTCCTCTTCCCATTCCACTAAAGCCTCGAACTGTGTAGGTCTTGGCTTCGGGTCCAGACATACCATCTTTTCCCGTAAATTTCTCAACACGGCCAAATTAAATGAACCATGTTCTGGAAATGCTAGAACACCATCTTCTTTAGTATACCTAACCCAATTCTGCAACCATATACAGGTATGTAATCCATATTTCGCAGCCATGAAGGATGCAGGTGTTTTCGCTGGAGGTAACAACTCACCCTCTCTCGTTTTAACCTCTTTATCCTTGCTAAACCACTTTTTAACTTTCCCAAAGAATGTTTTTTTCTTTTTCTCTTCTTGGTAATACATTTTAGCGCTTACCAAAACTCTCTACTCTCTCCGTATTATAAATATACAATACGAGCTTCTCAACCAATAGCAGCGCGACTCACACTAACGCACCAATCCTGGAGCGTCTACGTCACTAAACAGCTCTTCCAATCCCTGCGCGACTCACACTAACGCACCAATCCTAGCGCAAACCCTATTCTGATCCACTATCCAATCAGAGCGCGGACTTTCTGACGTCAACAGTCGCTGCAGTCGCTTGTCTCCTGTCTTCTGTCACTCGTCTACCCCTCCTTTACAAAATCTCTCAGTAGACTTCGTGTCAAGATTTCTACAAAATCTATTAGTTACAACATAAAAACATCTCCATTGTCTGCTTCGCTAACCACAGAATAGTAAAAGAGAATCTATTTTTCAAGAGTCAACAAACTTTCATACATCTCATAACTGTTTCCTCTAGGACTTATCCAAAGAGTCTTACAATCAATAAATGTATATACATTCACGCACATTCATGCAAGAAAAATATAGTACATGCACACAGAATCCTGCTTCCCGAGAACAGCGCACAATCTGTCCCACTACAGAATTATAACATACATTAACTAAGCAACTTTGCCCAGTTCCTCAAATAAGCTCAGAGAATACCTATTACTCCTCCCGCGATAAGCTTTAACGGAAATCCTTTACGGATCCCTGGGACTTAAGACCAGAGTTTCAAAGATAACCTTCACTACGATACACACTCCTTATATACCAGAAATATATTCTAATAGTAACATACAACAATGTCACTGATTCCGAACCCAGACAATGTGAACGCGCAACTTCAATTGTCACACGTTATTCCTTACAATCCCGTCTTTCCCGAGAGCAGCATATACCTCCCTCTGCCCTACTACGGAACTGCTACAACAGCTTTCAAGTTCCAGAAGCACTACATATAACTCAACATTACGACTTCAACATATAGTATTAGTACATATACCAATATCAACAAAATAAAATCAATAATCAATAAGCTAATGTACAAGCAATCTTATCAGATCAAGACAACCATCAAAACCATCAATCTCTGCTACCAGGAAATTGATAGGGATCAGGGTATCTAAAATATGCCCACTACCACAGATAGAGTAATCACACAGTTACACGCACATACATTCATCATACGCTAGGGCCCATTTCACTAACACACGCTCAAATACTCTACCAGCAATAAACCTGTGGAAAGAAAACACCTAAACACCCTGCATCGATATCAGGTCGATCAGATCTGGTTTTGTGACTGTCCTAATCAATAACATAATCTACACAATATATACAATAATGATCAGAAATATAAACCCAATAATTGACAAGAAAGAAAATTCAACACCATGTTTAAAATTATATTGCTTTATCTAAAATTAGTCAAAGTAAATCAATCAGAATAAATCATTTCTCATAGTTACCTATTCTAACTAAGTGTCAGAACGGGTCAGGACAAGTCTCTCAGTAAAGTCTCTCAAGACGCAGTCCCTCAGCATCGATCCTCAGCAACGCAGATTCACGCGGCAAAGGCAAAATGGCAAGTGGCAAAGCCCTCCCTAAGCTAACATTTTTTATAGTAAAAATTACAATGGAAACACACATAAAGTTTGCAATATACACTGAATCACTGAGCAGAGCGAGAAGGAAGAAATGTAACATTGCTACATCTGAAAATCTCCGCTCAGGAAAAGTCACAAGACGAAAACTACGGAACAGGAACCAAGAAACTAATAAAGTATCCGATTTGTTCAACTTCCCTCGGCAGCCGAACCACAGTTCATTGTTCATTTCTAAAACTCCTTTGTTTCCCCAAGGCTACCCTGGATGTTCCATTTCCTTTGGAGATCCTCCAAAACTGCTGCTGTCCTCATGGAAAGTTTTCATACGAGGACCATGGTCAGTCAACTTCAAGACCATTTCCAGCAGGGGTCTCCCTCGTCACGTCTTTCATTTTACAAATCACGGGCAGGCTTCAAAATTCAGCCATCTTAACACAGGCCTCCATAGGCCACAATAGACCATCTTAATTAAAGAGACAAAATAAACGTTACTACAGCATAGTGATTAAACAGTGTTAACCCCACTAATACCCTTATGTGTATGCATTTATCTAGCATTTGCAACATAGAAAAGCATTAATTCAGACAGCGTTTTGTGCTCAAAAATAAACAGCACACAGCAACGTTTAAACATGAAAACTTGCACGTTATTTTTTAGAAAACAGAAACAGCACACGCATGCTAACCCTCGTGTAACTTTCTCTTATGTTAAGACAAACGGATTGATTAATAAAAACACACTTACACAAGACAAATAATAAATTGTTATTTATTAATAATTAATAAAACGCATAGACATACTAGAGCTTCAAAAGCCCCTGAATTTTCTAAATGAAAACTCTGCTCCAGCAAGAGCTTAGCGTTAACCTGGTTAAAGAGCTTTCTATCTGACCGCACCCAAACTGTCAGCATGGGCCCATTTCGGTCAAAAGAAACTTATATTACCAAGGGGGTGCCACAGGGCTCCTGTCTAAGCCCCACTCTTTTTAACATCTATGTGGCACCCCTGGCCAGCATATTGAGAAACTTCGGGTTTGTCCCCGTCTCATATGCTGATGATACGCAGCTCATATTCCTTTTTAAACATCTTACCAACGAAGTGAGGACAGCCTTCTCAGATGGCATGAAAGCTGTTGCGAGTTGGATGAGGTCCAATTACGTTCAGTGCAATGTGAATAAAACAGAAGTAATGCTATTTGGGGAGGTTAAAAATCTGTGGACTCCTGAGTGGTGGCCAAGTGAACTCGGTAAGGTACCTGAACCCAAGCTGGTTGTAAAGAACCTAGGGGTTCGTCTTGACCGAGAGCTCACTCTTAAACAACATGGTAATTGGGTGATCAGACAATGTCTTCATGCTATTGGACTACTACGCAAAGTGTTCCCACTATTACCTGATTACACTACGAAAACCTTGGTACAGGCTTTAGTGCTGAGTCGCCTGGATTATTGCAATGGGCTCCTATTGTCAGCTACCCAGGGAGTCTTAGAGAAACTCCAGGTGATTCAGAACACTGCGGCGAGACTTGTGCTGAATGCCCCCCCAAGAACACGCTCCAAACCACTCCTTGACAGTCTACACTGGCTCCCTATCCATAAGAGGGTTACTTTTAAGACATGCTGCCTTATTCACAGAACTCTACATGGATCCGGACCCTCCTATTGGAGAGACAAATTCATTCCCTACAACCCTATTCGAACTCTTAGGTCCAGTAACCAACTCTTACTCAAAGTACCCACCATTAAGAGGAGCAGACAGGGCGGGAAAGCCCTATCAGTGGTAGGCCCAACATTATGGAACAATTTACCATTGGAGCTCAGGCAATGCTCTGAACTCCTGATCTTTAGGAAAAAGCGTATTTGTTCTAGTAACTTCTAGTCACTATCTATTATTTTAGGAGTATATGACCAAGTTGAGCTGAACTGTACCATGCGCCTCCTGTAGCGGTAAAGATCTTTTCCTTCTATGCGCAGAGATACTCTCCAAGAGTCGATTCTAGCGCGATACAAATCCATAAATAAATAAATGTTCCTGTTGGGCAGTTGCGAAACTATGATACAGTGACACAATCAATGACGCTGTTCCCTCAGGGCAAGGAAGACCTATATACTGGGCAGTGTGCATCAGACTGCTTCCACTGGACTCAATAAAAATGGTGCAAACAAGAATACCTAACTGAAGTAAATAGGCATGTTTTTATCCAATTGTTTTATGTGAGAAAAGCTGACTTTATTGCAAACACATTGCACAATAGTTCTAATGCTCCTCCCAGCAATGAACCAGAAAGCATTGCATAACACCCCTCAAAGTCTGCACACTGAGATCCCCCTCAAATATTTAAAGTAATAATACTTTCATTTATAAAACTGAAAACTCAAAGCAAGAAGGCAAAAATACAATTACAAAAAATGAAAGTAATGAGACTTGAGGGGGACCGGCTTTATATCTGTCAGTGCTAAGTGGTAAGAACGAAATAATGCATGCACAATTGTTTATAGGCTTGGCTGTGTTCAAACCATAGATCAGAGAGCAATGTACATTGTCCACATATCAGATATAACCCACTTAGTGCGCCAAGAAGTATATAGAGGTGCTGGCAAATCACCTTGAATCTGAAAGAGCAGAGAGCTAGCTGCTGGGAAGGGAAGTAAGAAATATGGGTCTCATTCAAAGTGGAATTGGGGTGACTGGATGAGACTGCAAGTGGAGGTGTCTGTAAGGGTGGAGGTGGGGACAGACAGGTTGGAAAAGGATGAGAGCCACAAGAGATATGAAAGTGCAAAGGACAGCCTTTTTAGCTACAGGGAACCACAGAGGTGGACATAGAAAAATAGAGAGATCCAAGGAGGGACAAAGGAGACCAAAAATCTCCATAATGGCCATTTTTGGGCCCGGCTGAAGGTTGCAGTAGGAGGTATTTCTATCCTCAACTATTTGTATTTTGCTTAACTAATTTTCTCATCATTATACCTCCACCATGGTTATAATATAACCAGTGTTATGAGTGTTTGGAACAATGGAAGAATAATGCCCATGACACTTCAAACTTGTTGTATGTCTCAGTGGCATAGTAAGGGTGTCCTGGGCTCTAATTTAAGCAAGGACAAATTGGTACCTCAACCCCTTATTTTTTTTACCCAGATACACAAACACGCCCCCACACATGCATGTATGCACACACATACACTTTGCCACAGGTGAGCATGCATACTCGCACTCTCTCTCTCTCTCTCTCTCTCTCTCTCTCTCTCTCTCTCTTTCTCTCTATCTCTCTCTCTCACACACTCTCTGTCTCTCCCTCTCTCTCTCTAAATGTATATATATGTTATATATGTGTATATATATATATATATATATATATATGTATATATATATATATATATATATATATATATATATATATATATATATATATTTTGCCACAAGGTTGCCCTCCAAGGGATATCACGCACCTCAGGGTATCCGCACACTGAACCTCAGGCGGCAACACCAACAGCATGCCACACGCGTTTACGAAGCCATACGCGTTTCGAGCTACTCAAGCTCTTGATCACTGGCAAAGAATGAGGCAAGAAGCGGACCTTGTAGAACGTGTTTTTAATTAAATGTATAGTCCCGCCCCAGTGGGCATTTGTAAGGTCACGCCCCAGTGGGCGTCATCACTGGCATTCTGGATGATGTAGTTCAAAGGGGCCTTGAACTTCAGGAAGACTTGGCAGCACTGACGTGGGTGCCGGCACGCTTTTACCCTGATGGATTTTATTTTACTTGAGGCAGAAGCAGACTAGCCACTTGGTGAGAGAACTTTGAACTACATCATCCAGAATGCCAGTGATGACGCCCACTGGGGCGTGAACTTACAAACGCCCACTGGGGCGGGACTATACATTTAATTAAAAACACGTTCTACAAGGTCCGCTTCTTGCCTCATTCTTTGCCAGTGATCAAGAGCTTGAGTAGCTCGAAACGCGTATGGCTTCGTAAACGCGTGTGGCATGCTGTTGGTGTTGCCGCCTGAGGTTCAGTGTGCGGATACCCTGAGGTGCGTGATTTCCCTTGGAGGGCAACCTTGTGGCAAAATGTTAAGCGGCTGGTCCGGCCGCGGTGATGTCCTGACGCTTGAGAGGCGTTCCCTGGTGTTTGTATTTCAAGCACCGTCGGGGACCAAAGGGGCCTTGAACTTCAGGAAGACTTGGCAGCACTGACGTGGGTGCCGGCACGCTTTTACCCTGATGAATTTTATTTTACTTGAGGCAGAAGCAGACTAGCCACTTGGTGAGAGAACTTTGAACTACATCATCCAGAATGCCAGTGATGATGCCCACTGGGGCGTGACCTTACAAACGCCCACTGGGGCGGGACTATACATTTAATTAAAAACACGTTCTACAAGGTCCGCTTCTTGCCTCATTCTTTGCCAGTGATCAAGAGCTTGAGTAGCTCGAAATGCGTATGGCTTCGTAAACGCGTGTGGCATGCTGTTGGTGTTGCCGCCTGAGGTTCAGTGTGCGGATACCCTGAGGTGCGTGATATCCCTTGGAGGGCAACCTTGTGGCAAAATATATATATATATATATATATATATATATATATATATATATATATATATATTCACTGAAAAAACCATAGGTTTCAGGGGCGTTATAGTTAGCTGGACATTTCCCTCGTACAAAACCCTAGAAATTCCCCTGTTATAGTGTTATAGTTAGTTCAGCTAACTATAACTCGCGCCCCCGCAATGCACTGCTGATGACGTCACATATTACATCACTCATGACATGGTCAGTGACATCACTGATGACATCACTGATGACATCTCAAATGACATCACTGATGACATCACAGATGACATCATCCAGTGAGTATGTGTTTCTGTAAAGTTTTAATATGTTGAATATATATTGGGAGAGGCCTGTTGAAGAATGAGTGTGTGAATGGATGATTTTCTAGGTGCGTAACTGACTCTATAAGTGAGTCATTAAATGTATCTTACTGCAGACTAGTGACTAAACTGTGTGAATGTCTGTATGTATCTGTGTGTTGGTGTATAAGTGGCTGCATGGTTTTGTCAATAGCTATATGAGTGTCTATATGGGTTATTGATTGGTTGTCTGAGTATCTGTATAGGTGCCTGAGTGTTTGTGTGGGTAGGGTGTGTGTGACTCTGTGCAAAGATGTGTGAGTGGGTGATTCTATGGGTGCATGGTTTTAAGAGTGCAACTGTGATGGACTGTATGGTTGATTGAGTGTGTGTATGGGTGTGTTAGTGATTGAATGTATATCTCAGTTGTACATGTGTCAGTAACTACATATGTGAAACGCATTGTATATGTGTGTAAGAGTATATAACGATCTATATGTGAGAGTGTGTGATTGCGGGAACGGCTGTATGGATGAGTGTGTGCTTGTATCAGTAATTGTATAAGAGCGCCAGAATGTGTTAGTATTTTTATGAGTAAGTGAACTTGAGTGTGTTTAACTGTATAGGTGAGTAAATTGGACTGTGATTAATTATTTGCATGACTGACTAGGTGTGTCAGTACCTCAATGGATGATTGGTGGTGTGTGAGTGTCTATATAGGTGTATAAATGCATATAATGGTCCTGGACGGAGTGACTGTAAGTATGAGTGACTGTACAAGTGAGTGAGTGGAGATGTATGTAGACCTAAGAGTCAATGAGTGGGTATGTAGTTATTGGTATTGGAGTATCTATGGTTTGCAAAATGGCCGTCTGAAATTTTGAGCCGGTGTATCAAAGGTTATATTAGGGTGTAAGAAGATGCACTAATTTATCACATGGATGAAGTCATCAGTGATGTCATCAGTGATGTCAGTTGAGATGTCATCAGTGATGTCATCAGTGATGTCACTGACCATGTCATGAGTGATGTAATATGTGACGTCATCAGCAGTGCATTGCGGGGGCGTGAGTTATAGTTAGCTGAACTAACTATAACAGGGGAATTTATAGGTTTTGTACGAGGGAAATGTCCAGGTAACTATAACGCCCCTGAAACCTATGGTTTTTTCAGTGAATTTCTAAGGTTTTTTAAAGGCCAATTCCTAACTATAACGCCCCTGAAACCTTTGGTTTTTTCAGTGAAATTCAAAGGTTTTTTAAATGCCAATTCCTAACTATAACGTGCATGAAACCTATGGTTTTTTCAGTGCATTTCAAAGGTTTTTTAAATGCTAATTCCTATCTATAACTTATCTCTAAAGATATCATGTTGAATGATTTTCATTGGATTTCTATATTTTTCAAATTCAGTGTGTCAATTTCATTAATTATGTTTTTCTGAAATTCTTTTTCATCACCATTTTTTAAACTTATTTTTTCAATTAATTCTTTTAAAAATTAAAAAATATTATTTGTTTTTATTGGGTTTTTCAAACATATTTTTTTATATTTGTAAAAATATTTTTTTAACTATATGTTCAAAACTTTATTTTATATATTTTTTTGCATGTTTTTGGATCCGCGCACCCTATGCGCACCGTTCTCGATCCCTACGCGTTAGCAACCGCGCATGGTATGCGTTGGGTACGTGTTTAGTGCACGATCGCAATGCGACCAGTATGCGACTCCCAGCCTATACACGACACGTTCGATGTACGTAACGCGACGTTTACGCGCTTCCGCGATGCGTCATCTGCGTCTATGAGACGGTAGGTGCGCGGATCTCGCGAAATATTTAACATTTAAAAAAACATATATATGTATTTCATGTGAATATTAATTGAAGGCAAACTCTAAACTAGTCTTAAAAGTAATATATTTTTACATCTAATCCTATATTTTTTTTAAATTCAATTTCGCTGATGCGCGCTGGGTGCGTGATGCGTAAGCGCAGGGTGCGCGGATCCCATGTGACCGGCAAAAAGATTTGATTAGTTCATTACACTTCCTGTTCTAACTATTGAAAGACCCCACCCAATTCAATCATTCTTCTTTCAACTTCTTTCACCTTCTTTGGAGGAGCATCTCTTTGCAGAGAAGAAGATTTTTTAGACTAAGTTTACACTTAGCTCTAGCTTTTTTCAACTAAAAATGGCTTCAGGGCAGCAGGCATCACCTGCATCTCCTCATTCATCGGAGGATGAATTTTTGGAGGAGGCACCATGCCCACAACGTTTTTCTTCAGTGGTGTGGAAATTTTTTACTTTTCCCGAGGGGCAAACAAAGACCAATGCCACCTTGGTCACGTGCAAGATTTGCAAAAGAGTGCTGTCGCGAGGGGATCATGTGGCACGGCAAGTATGATGAAGCACCTAAGGACCCTTCATCCGAACAATCTTGCACGAGAAGAGTGCAAACGAATGAGAAACACTCCTGCTCCTGCGCCTTCCACCTCATCGCAGCCGAGCGCTTCAAGACAAGAGTGCATCCATCAGCCCAAAACTTAGACATCCGTCCTCAATTTCAATTTTTAAAAGTGCTCTGCACAGGGTGCAATGCGACTTTGTGCTACGGTGAGCAGTCGATCGATCTGATCTGCAGCCGGCAAGAAAGTCACATTTGCTATTTTTTTTTTTTTTTATTGTTTCCTGAAGTTCATTGTTTGGTTCTTACTGTCTTGTTTTTTGGGTTTTTTTTCCAGAAAAACCAAAAAAATCACAAAATTGTTAGAAAAAACAAAAATAAAATATATAAAAGTAGAAAGAAGAAAAAAAAAAGTTTTTCTAAGAACTAACTTTCCTGGTTTAAAAAAAGAGCTACATTTCTTTGTTAGTGTGTGAAAGTTTAAATGAATGTATGTGTAGTACGTAATTGACTGAATGAATGCATTAGTAGCGTATGGTGAATGTATAAGTGCAGAACTATGAGGAAGTGCTGCAGCATCACACAGTAACCTCTTTAACTGCAGTGTGCTGTAGTACTTCCGAAGGACAGGGATGCAACATATGTCCATAAATATGTTGCAAATCTATGCTTCTCTGTGCACGGCTGCTTAAACTGCAGCCATGTGGTGACACAGGCACCCTTGCACCATAGTGCAAGGATATCTGTGTCATGTGCTGTTTGTTTTTCTACAGGAAGACACATCTTCCTGCACAAAAACAATGAGAAAATGCATTTTTCTCCTTCAGTGTATGCTGAACATTTCAGCATGCATTGAAGATATAAAAATGTGGAGAAATTAAAACAATTCTCCTTGTTGTGCTTTCCTACACCAATTTTAGAATGGTGCAGCATTCACACACATATCAAGATTTATGATTTCTGATAAATCTAGACATGTGTCTTGTTCTATGAGTATTCAGTGCAATCATGCACAACAACACTTATAGAACACCCTTTCAACGCAAAATGGTGTGTATGATGAGGTTGTATTTACATGGAGTAGAAAAAGTACACAGAGTGCCTTTCCCTCTCTTTGTAAATATGAAAGAGTGTCTTGCGCAATAACTATGTTACAAAAAGTGACATATTTCTGTTTTTAAAATTGCTTGCGAATGATAGAAGGTAAGCACAGAGTTTTGTCTGCAAAGATGTTCAAAGAAGAATGATTGAAATGATTGCGGTCCTTCAATAGGTACAATTGGAAATATTATGAACCCCTCAAATCTCTTTTTTTGCAGGTCACATGATATCCGATTACGGTCAAATTTCAAAACTACATAGGTATAAACAGAGTGTTTTTAAAACAGTGTTTAAACTTTGTAGCTTCTTGCAGATCTCTCCAGTCTGCATATTGATACTTAGTTAAACTTACCTTCACAGTAATAGAAATAAAAAATGGTATACATTTTTTTCAGATTTTCTTTGCAATCTAAATTGATGTAAATTGCTTACTTTAAAATTAGGATCTGTGAAAGAAAGAAAAAAAATAGTTATAACATGTAATAATACATTTTTTACAACACAGCATAATTTCCACAAAGTAATTTGTTTGCCTTTTTTGCTGTTCTCAGAATATATTGAATTTCACTAGAAATAGTGATTTCAATCGTACTCATCACTTAACAGCGGGCAAAAAAAAAACAATCAGAAAGATTATTAAAAAAAAAACAACATGCTATTCTCAGTAAAATACCACAAGATACAAATCACACATATATAAAATGCTTATGGCTAACAAAATTTTATACGTTTAACTTACAAAAACTGTAAATGTTGCCGCTTTAAAATATTCACCGAATCTGAGGATTAATTTTTGGAGGAGGCACCACGCCCACAACGTTTTTCTTCAGTGGTGTGGACATTTTTTACTTTTCCCGAGGGGCAAACAAAGACCAATGCCACCTTGGTCACGTGCAAGATTTGCAAAAGAGTGCTGTCGCAAGGGGATCCTAACATGAAATACTCGTGCGGCACGGCAAGTATGATGAAACACCTAAGGACCCTTCATCCGAACAATCTTGCACGAGAAGAGTGCAAACGGATGAGAAACACTCCTGCGCCTTTCTGAGTTTCTTTTCTTTTTCTTTTTTTTTCTGGCATGAGTTCTCTATTTTAACGTTGAAAAACAGTATCTGTAAAAAAGAATCACAAATAAATGTATATTAATAACTTTCAAATGTATACTATTCCATTACTGTACAAACACATTTTATATAAAAACTGACTAAGAAACTATAGTCCTGAACCACAAGTGTGACGATGGTTAAAACACTACATGCATAGTGCATACTACTTTGAAGCAGTTCATGCCCTAAAGCCTACCTCACTAAAAGACTACATGCTAACTGACTGAATGATTACAGTACCATAAGGAGATACACTGGGTGAGTAACAGGGTGTTTGCTAGAAGTGTATGAATACTGACTGGGGAATTGAAGGTGTGAAAGACAACTGTGTAGGTGGTTAAGAGGACTGCATACATAGTGGATAGGTGTTTGAAGCAGTCTATGTGCTAAGGCCTGGCTCACTGCATGAGTACTTGGGTACTGACTGAATGATTAGAGTACAGCAAGGAGAGTGCCTGGGTGAATTTATAAGTGGTTGGCTTTTGGCACAATGAATGGATTAGTACTTGGTACTGAATGGGTCACTAGAGGTGTGCAAAGGGAGTGACAGGATATTTGCTGGACTGTATGGATACTGACTAGGCAATTGAAGGTGTGAAAGACAAGTGTATAGTATGTTACAAGACTGCATGCATACTGCATAGACATTTGAAGCAGTCTATGTGGTAATGTATGGTTCACAACATGAGTACTTGGAAACTTACTAAATCATCAGACTACTGCTAGGACAGTGCCTGGGTAAAACTTTTACATTTTCAGTTCTGGCGTAGTGAAGAGAATAGTACATGGTACTGCACTTTAGTGTCAAACCCTGACTCATTTTATCAATGCATAAGCAAAGACTAGCTTCTAATGCTATTAAAACTTGACAACATGACTGGTTTTAAAACAGTTATTTGTCAGCAAATACACGATGTTACCAAATGCTTCTCTCACAAGCCTTACCAAAATGCACACAGACTCACAGTGTGATTTTAGACAAGCAACACTATCCTAGGAGTTTACCAAAACTCATTCACTAGTCTAGAAGAGGTAAGGGTACTGCACACAATCTACATATTTAAGTACAGCACATTAGTGTCAAAACATGACTCATTTTATCGATGCATAAGCAAAGACTGGCTTCTAATGCTACTAAAACTTGACAACATGACAGGTTTTAAAACAGTTATCTGTCAGCAAATACACAATGTTACCACATGCTTCTCTCACAGTGGTTCTCAAATGCATGCAGACTCGCAGTGTGATTCTAGACAACAACTACTATACCTAGGAGTTTACCAAAACTCATTCACTACTGTGAAAGTGGTAAGGGAACTGCACACAATCTACCTATTTCAGGACTGCACTTTTGTGTCAAAGCCTAACTCATTTAATCAACGCATAAGCAAAGACTGGCTTCTAATGCTACTAAAACTTGACAACATGACAGGTTTTAAAACAGTTATCTGTCAGCAAATACACAATGTTACCAAATGCTTCTCTCACAGTGCTTCCCAAATGCACACAGACTCACAGTGTGATTCTAGACAAGCACCACTATCCCTAGGAGTTTACCAAAACTCATTCACTACAGTGGAAGTGGTAAGGGAACAGCACACAATCTACATATTTCAGGACTGCACTTTTGTGTCAAAGCCTGACTCATTTAATCAAAGCATAAGCAAAAACTGCCTTCTAATGCTACTAAAACTTGACAACAAGACAGGTTTTAAAACAGTTACCAGTCAGCAAATACACGATGTTACCAAATGCTTCTCTCATAGTGGTTCCCAAATGCACACATACTCACAGTGTGTTTCTAGACAAACAACTCTATCCCTTGCATTATACCAAAACACATTTCTTCATCTAGAAGGAGTACTACATTTTAGTGTAGAAACATAACATAACTCATTTCTCAATTCATAAACAATGACTGGTTTCTAATTCTACCAAAATATAAAAACAGCACAGTTATCTGTCTGCAAACACATGAAAAACACAAATGCTTATCACAAAATGGTTTCTACATGCACACACACTCTCAATAAGATTGTAGAGAAAACAAGTACTCCCCACACTTTAGCAGGAGAAATAAATTAGTCTGATTAAAATCAAAATAGTCTACATACATCCCCTCAAAATTAAATAACTCACCTTTCAAGTTGTTTTGTAGATTAAGAAGAATATCACAGTCACACACCAGATATCAGTCACACACCAGATTTTCTTAAACAGAATCTCTGCACTGTGCACCTATCAGCAAAACCAAAGAATGGCAAAGTTTCCCTTTCATTTTCCACACATATACATGTAAACATCAAATCACATTCCTTCACACATAAATTCAAAAGCAAACACACATTTCTATTGGTTAAACATTTCAACCCTTTCCAAATGACATAAATTTGAACCCTTCCCCCAATCTGCCTTCTGCTTTACCATAGAAACAGGTCATGGAACACTGTACTGAACACACAAGTTCAGCACACAGTGTTGCTAATCAAGACAGCAAGTGTGCTTGACTTTTCAACATATCAGCTTATCATATATAATGATCCTTACAATCAGCTTTTGTTGACCAATTAGAATCATGCGTTTAAAAAACAGAAATATACACCCTACCTTTCAGTGTAGAAGGTTGTCAAACAACCAATGATTTCTTGTCTTTTTTCAAAACTGCATCTTAGCCACCATTTTAGAAACATCTTACTTTCCAAACTGCCATTTCATTTACAGAGACCATCTGAGTGCATCAAGACCTCCTTTCAAGATGCTTAGAGTGTGGATTGTGGGACACAGCTATATTTTCTGGAGCTAAAGGTATGCAGAAAACAAAGGCATTCACAAAGACCTAGGTTTGCCAAATGTAGACATTAAATGGATTGGACAGAGAGGGTTAAAGTGGCACCAATTGATGCCATTGGTGAAATCCTTCATGCATATCCAACACCCTGACCTCATAATAGTGCACTGTGGTGGCAATGACCTAGGCACTTTGACTGGGGTAGGTCTGGAAATCCTTTTGAAGGATACCTTTGCAGAACTGATTTCACTTTTCCCCAAAACTGCCTTTGTATATTCTAACATATGCCAAAGGCAGAAATGGAACTGGTCCGATCTTTTTTGTCCACAAATTGAGAAAGCTAGGAAACATGTGAATAAATCTGTTTCTGCTTTTCTCCGAGACTATAGAATGGGGTCCATTTACAATAACAATCTGCGCTTTCATATGCAAGAGATGTATAGGAGAGATGGAGTACACTTTACTGATGAAGGAAACAGAGTCTTCCTCAACAACTTTAGACTCTGTATAGGTACTTACTTATAAGTACCAAAAACTCTTAATGAACACAACGGTTCTTTTTAGAGCCACTCAAGAATAAAACACTTAAGGTTGATCTTTATCTCCCAAAAATGTCAATTTTTTTTCCTTGGATCCGCCCACCCAACGCGAGAGAATCCGTGCACCCAATGCGTTAGGATGCGCGCACCCTGCGCGCATTTCGCCTTTAAAAAAATTAAAAAAGGGGGCCCTAGGGGGTCCTTCTGGGACCCCCTAAGCACCTCTAGAGGGTCAGAGTATTTCCACTCTGCCCACCTTTTATATGTTTTACACACTTATACCCCTTGCTTCTTCAGCCTCGCTTCTACCGAGGCAGAAAATGGCCGCCAAAAGTTCCTGGTTTCAGATGTAGACAGACACTCGACAGCCAACAGGACATGTTAGCTGCTCCCCATGTGGAAAAGCAATGCCGGCTCCCACAGGACGCGGGGAGCCATCTGGGACCGTGGGGGGATTGGGGACCCCCCACGGCCCCCAACGGAGAGGGCCAGCCACGGGGGATGGGGTCCCTGGGGCTAGTAGTGACCTGGAGGGGCGCCTCGCTGCCCCCCTCCTAAAAATAAAATAAAAAATGAAACGGCCCCAGGGGATGGGGTCCCCGGGGCCATAAGTGGCCACAGGAGGGGGGCAAGGCAGCCCCCCTCCAAAATAAAAATGTAAATAAAGGGCCATGCCCCGGGAGATGGGGTCCCCGGGGCAAATTATGGCCTCGGAAGGGGGGCCACGCGGCCCCCTTCCCGATTTTTATATATCTTTTTTTAAATTGGGGGCAGGCCCTGGGGGATGGGGTCCCCAGGGCCAATAAATTAGAAAAAGAAGGGGGCTACACAGCCCCCCTTCTTAAAAAAAAAACGTGATTGGGCCATAGGCCACGCCCCCTCCTTGGGGAACTAATTCTCCTTGAATACTGGGGGTCCCTGGGGGCAACTAGCGCACCAGAAACCTCCAGTATGCGCCAGGGGGCTGCGTTGCAGAGAGGTGTAACGAGGCCATGCCCCTTTTTACACCTCTCTGCAATGCAGCTCTGTGGCGCTTACTGGAGGTACCTGGTGGGCTAGTTGGACACCAGGGGACCTCAGGATTCAATCCCCCAACTTAAAACGCGCCATGGGGCTCGTTTGCACAGTGGTGAAGGTAGGGGGCGGTGCCTGAGGTGATATGTGTGCAAACACGCCCTGTGGAATTAGAATTACTTTTCAGGGTCAGTGCTGGGCTAAAAGATGCAGCACTGGGTTCCCTCCTGATATCACGTGAGTAAATCGGAATTCGTAGTTCGGCTGATTTTAGAGGAATATTTGTAAAATGGTGAAGGAAGGGTGCAGGGCCTGAGGTGATGTGTGCAAACACGCCCTGTGGCACGTTTTAAGTTGGGGAATTAATTCCTCTTCAATCCAGAGGTCCCCTAGGGGCCAACTAGCCCACCGGGTACCTCCACTAAGTGCCACAGAGCTGCGTTGCAGAGTGTTGTAAAAAGAGGCCTGGCCTCTAAACACCTCTCTGCAACGCAGCTCCCTGGCACATACTGGAGGTAGCTGGTGGGCTAGCTGGCCCCCAGGGGACCGCAGGATTGAAGAGAAATTAATTCCCCAACTTAAAACTTGCCACAGGGCGTGTTTGCACACGTCACCTCAGGCCCCGCACCCTTCCTTCACCATTGTACAAATATTCCTCTAAAATCAGCCGAACTACGAATTCCGATTTACTCACGTGATATCAGGAGGGACCCCAGTGCTGCATCTTTTAGCCCAGCACTGACCCTGAAAAGTAATTCTAAGCTTACTTACAGTAACTTGTATTTCCTTCCATAGGAATCCATTGTGTGGTTTTCAGCAGAAAAGTTTCTAAGTATATATAAGTAATATAGTTAGGAATTAGCATTTAAAAAGCCTTAGAAATTCACAGAAAAAAACATAGGTTTTAGGGGTGTTATAGTTAGCTGGACATTTCACTCGTACAAAACCATTGAAATTCCTTCGATATAGTTAGTTGTACTAACTACATCTCGTGAGCCCGCAATTCACTGCTGATGATGTCACATATTACATCATTCATGACATGGTCAGTGACATCACTGATGACATCTCAAATGACAATGGTTCAATGGTTTTGTACGAGTGAAATGTCCAGCTAACTATAAGACCCCTAAAAGCTATGTTTTTTTCAGTGAATTTCTAAGGTTTTTTAAATGCTAATTCCTAACTATATCAGGCCTGAAACCTATGTTTTTTCAGTGAATATATATATATATATATATATATATTTCTCCAAGGTTTATCCACAAAATGAGGAAGCACTCGTGCAGCAGCAATGCACGGCACACCACACACGCAGTAGGAGCAGCCTGAAGCGTTTATGAAACCTCCTTCCTCATAGGCTCAGTCCCACAGATTAAAACAGTGTTTGGGCCACGCAACATTTATTGCCTAAACTGCCTTCCGATAGGCTGCTTCAATAAGCCACAGCATGATTAGTTCACAGGTCCCTCTGGAATTCTGGGACATGTAGTGCGGCAATCTCACCCAAATGGGTGCCGTATCCTCTGGGTCCTTTTTGTATGACCCTCCAATGGGCGTTGGCAATCCTAGTGGTGGTGCTCCCTCCAAGGTTTGGCAGGCGTGAAATTATGTTGCTCCAAGGTTTAGCTACAAAATGAGGAAGCACTCCGGTAGCAGCTATGCACAGCAGATCACACACACAGCAGGAGCAGCCTGACGCATTTCGAAAACCTAGGCAATAAATGTAGTGTGGCCCAAACACTGTTTTAATCTGTGGGACTGAGCCTATAAGGAAGGAGGTTTCCGAAATGCGTCAGGCTGCTCCTGCTGCGTGTGTGGTCTGCCGTGCATTGCTGCTGCCTGAGTTTCAGATGAAACAGGCATGGGCTGCTAGAGGAGACTTCCAACAGAATAAGGGAAATGCAAGTGAAGACTTGCGGCCTGTGGAGCCCCTTCAGGAGGTACAGGCTGTACCGTCCGCACGCCGGGCACTTCTGTGCCTGCTGGGAGACAACCGCGGCTCTAGTGCCCCACCTGTACCCATCCACCACGTCCTCCTTTGCCTGCTCCTCAAGGCATCTCTAGGCTTTTTGAAGCACCCTCTACTCAGCCTTGCCCTGCCCAGCCCTACCTGCTGTCCACCTCGCTGGTACTACGGACTGGGGCCAGAGCCAGAAACCAAAGGAGGTAGCTGGTAACCATGAACATTAGGTGACAAATTTGTGTTTGTGCAGCATTCATGCAGCACTTCCATGTCTTCCCTTATGTGACATCAACAGGAAGTACTTTCTGGATCGTGTATCTCCCAATGAGTTATCTGTCAATCAATGGCCTGGTGCTATAAGTAGGGCTCAGACTCAAATGCATTCAAAGGTGTGCCAACGCTGGGAAAATTATATATATCACAGCGCTTGGCAGGACTACTGGCTCATAGTTTGAAGACTAAGAAGAGAGAGCTGCCAACAGTACTAGTTTGTACAGTGAGAGCAATTTAAATGTCAAAAGGATGTCTGTACTTTTAAATCTGACTGCTATATTTTGACAAAAGAAAAATTATGGTGCATATTTTTCCTTAAGAATTAGAATCACATGCGGGAGGTAGAGGTCGAGGAGGGTTATTTCAGATTTGGGAACATTTTTTTTTTTTCTTGCTTCAGATTCTGGTATTGGCACCATTTGACGAGATTTGGTTAGTGCTGCTGCCAATCCAGATTTGATTGGCAGGGGTGTCCACGGTAGGTCTTGGAGATCACCTAATGCTAAGTTTACAAAAGCACATACACACACTAGGGAACTTGTTTTCCTTTATGTTCACTTTAGGCAAGAATAATTAATATAGGGCCACATGTACAACCATCAGTTGCACACCCTGATGTCAAAAAGTGTCTTATACACCGCTTACTATTCGTCAAAATGGGTCAGAATGGACCTGCATCATTAATATTCATGAGGCAAGATGAGATTTGCGACCCATAGAGAATTGCCAGCACTCACAGGGTGAGTCAGCAGACAACCATTTCTGTGACGGCTTTTTAAATAAAGCAGTTTTTTTTTAATGGAGCCCGTTTTCCTTAAAGGGAAAGGAGCCCCTTGGGGACCTCTTCCCATTTGCAAATGGCTTACCAACAATATGAAATTGGTGGTAATCTGCATGTTCGAAAGTATGTTATTAGTAGTGGTAATTATGCTTCTATCACTGTCAAGAAGGGCACTAACACAGTTTAGGGCTCAGTATAGGTCTCAATAAATTATTACCATTCAAAATGCTGGGTAGCTTGAATGTGTGCTGGCAGGCTTAATTTAGGAGACAGGTATGTGAAGGACTTAAATACACCAATTCAGTCAATAATTGAGACACAACACACAATAAAAATCCCACACAAATGTATAACAATAGGAAATATTTTTATCTTTAAAATGACACTAAAATGACAAAACAAAAATCCAATGTTGGGAACCAGAGTTATGAATGTTTAAACATTAAGTAGCACTTAGAAAGCTATAGCTCCACCGTAGGACATCTGGTCACACTTGGCCGGGACAAAATCAAAGTTTCAGGCTGACCGTGATGGAGCCCTCGTTGGATACCCCTTGCAGTAGGCCTCGGTCAAGATTTTACCTTCAGACTTAGAAATGTTTCTGGAGCTTTTTCTGCTGGGGTCCCTCAATGCTCTTCACCAGTCCAAATTTGGCAAAGGTTCCTTTCGGAGAGCTCCTGGTCAAACTCTGGAAGTTAGACCTCCGGAGCTTTTCAGTGGGATGAACCAGCAGGTCAGGCCAGCTCCAATTGAAGGGGGACAGCTTGGTTCTCTCGCTTAAGTCGGTCCCCCTATGGAGCTTTTTTCCACAATTGCTCCAATCTACTGGAACCTCTTCCTGAAGTTCCTCTTGAGGGTCCAAAGTGTCCAAAATACAATTGAAGGGCCTGAAATCTTCACAATGTTCCTTGAAAGGTCGAGGCCACATTTCCCACAATGTACCTAGAAAAAATCCTTACAAATCCACTGGATGCACTCCAGGCAGGGGATTCGTGGTGGTGATGGTCCAGGGAATCTCTGTTACCTGTAGCTTGCAGGTAGTACACTCTTTATACCTCTTTGAACAATGTACATCCAAAGGGCTGTAATTCCCGATAATGCAGCATGCACAGTCAGTCAGAATGCAAGGCCTGATGGTGCAAATCAAGTTTCCAGCATTAGTTTCAAGCAGCAGATCTGAGAGGCTCTGCAACTCTCCAATGAGGTGCATGGCAACACCCCAGGGCAGGACCAATTCCTACAAAGTGTGGCATAATCTTCACCCAGAAAGCACTATTCCTCCAAAATTCAGTATGACTGAATTATCAGCAGAGGAGCAAGAACTATCAACCTGATCAATTTGTTGTCCTCTTTAGCGGTCAAAATGCCAGGCGATGTGGACATGGCCTGCCATAACTATACAAGTTTGCTGCAGGAAGCCTGTGATATTGTAGCCCCTATAAAAAGTTTGCGGCCGAAGAGAGCACTGCCCTCTGCTCCATGGTATTCTCAGGAGATCAGAGCCCAAAAGCTCATCTGCAAACAGTATGAACGCAGATGGAGGAGTAATTACAGTGAATCTGACAGAAAAACGTATAAATTCAGCCTTCAGACATATAAACAGGCCATTTTTAAGGCTAAACAATCTTACTTTGCAGCTCAGATTGCAGACTCCAGCAACTCAGCTAAGGAGCTATTTAAGACAGTGGCCAACCTTGTCGCCCCAAAGCCATGCCCAGTTCAACCTAGCCAACAGCTGTGCGAGGACTTGGCTGAATTCTTTTCCGCTAAGGTGGAAACCATCTTTGCCGTTATTAACAAGAGGAATTTCAGCAGCCCGGACACTAGAGGGGAGGGCTTAAGCCAAAACTACGTCTCCTACCCGACTCTGGCCAAATTTTGGCCAGTGTCCTCTCTAGACACGGAAAAGATCCTGTTGGAAGCCAAGTCCGGATCACCTTTTGACCCTTGCCCCATTAAGGTGGCCAAATTAGCTGCGGGTCCGATTGCTGAGCAGCTCTCCAGTCTATTTAATTTGATGTTTGATACGGGGCTGTTTCCTAGTCAATGGAAATTGGCATCCATTCTTCCATTAATTAAAAAAACCCATCTCTCGACCAGTGACCCCAACAGCTTTCGCCCTATAGCCAGACTTACGCTTCCAGCTAAACTTGTGGAGAAGTTCATGAATAGACAACTTAGTTTTTCTTGGAAGACTCCCAAGCACTACATTCCACTCAATATGGTTTCAGGCCAGGCCACAGTACAGAATCCGCCCTAATTAAAGCCACAGAAGAAATCAGGGAAGCAGTAGATCAGGGCGGCAAGGCAGCTCTGATTTTGCTTGATCTGTCTGCGGCCTTTGATACGGTACATCACACCATTCTCCTGAATCGTTTAAAATCATGGGGGATTGTTGGGAAAGCCGGGGACCTTATCAAATCTTTACTAGCCGAGAGAAAACAAGTGGTGACCCTGGGGGACTTTCAATCGAATCCTTTCTCTACCCCGTGTGGGGTCCCTCAAGGGTCCTCGCTCAGCCCCACCCTTTTTAATGTGTTTGTTAGTACACTGGCACCCGTCATAGGGTCCTATGGATTTGGCATTACCTCCTACGCAGACGACACGCAAATTGTTGTACCACTGACACCAGGGGGGGAGGTGGACGTGGAACTGCGTTTGCGGGAATGCATGGTGGCCGTGAGCAGTTGAATGTCCCAAAATTGTCTGAAATTAAATTCGGACAAAACAGAGGTTATTTTGTTTGGCAATTCCTCCAATTTCTGGACCCCAGCCTGCTGGCCTAGCTCCATGGGCACCCTTCCAACTCCAGCTAGCCAGGTCAAAAACCTCGGCATGATATTGGATGATAAACTCACCATGGAGCACCAAATCAAAGTATTAACATCCAAAACCTGGTATGCGATCAGAATGATGAGAAAAGTGCTACCTTTGCTTCCTCAAGAGAGTAGGCATATGGTGGTAAGGGCCTTAGTAACCCCAAGACTGGATTATTGCAATGGCTTATATTTAAATGCGCAGCAAAGCATATTGAACAGACTACAGACCTTGCAAAACGCGGCAGTCTGTTTGCTTTCAGGATCCTCTAGGTTTGCCTCTGTTACGCCAGAAAGAAGATCCCTTCATTGGCTCTCCATAAAAAGCCGTATACGCTTTAAGGCGCTGGCCATGGCATTCAAGGCCTTGCATGGATCAGGCCCAGACTTTTTAAAGCAACGCATACATTGGTATGTTCCAGGCAGATGCCTTCGATCTAAAAGCACTAAACAGGCCCACGTCCATCGAATCAGGAAGGCCCGATGGGGAGGCAGAAGTTTTGTTCATGGAGCCATTAGGGCGTGGAACACTCTTCCTCTCTATCTTAGACCTCTGCCTGATCTGCTGTCCTTTAGAAAGGAACTTAAGACCTGGCTTTTTCGCCACGATTGACTCCCCTCTTCACGGTTCCTCTGATAGGTTTGATCCTCAGGATTTCTAGATAGCGCCAGGACACCTCCGGGTATTTGTCGCGCTTTAAAAGTTTCAATAACATAACATAACATAACATAACTAGTTGAACCAAATACCAGTACGGTTCATTTCCATAGCTTTCCTCCTCCCAAATCCCTGCTTTAAACCTGTCATGTGGCTGGGTAAGAGGGACAGGATGTAGATTGACCTGAGATTCTCTGCCTGTCCTATATTCCTCCTTTGAAACTCATGCTTTATGACCCCTCCCCGTGCCCTGGCATTCGTGTGTAGCAGAGCTCTCTCTAGCAGCTAGCCTCTCTCTGGGTGAGCCAGTTTTCACTTCATCAAAGCAGCCTGGCTAATCCTGTTAACTCTGACCAATCAGGGGAGACCACCGGAAGGCAGAATGTTGGCTTACAGACAAGAACGTCTCATAACTTCTTTTCTGTATGTTTTTGGATACATTCAACAATAGCATATTGTTGGATTTATCAATGCCATTCCCCAATAATCTTGAATGATATTTCTTTAGTTCCTGGTCATAGTTGTGCATTCATAAACTATTGCCATTATCATACAGGGCTAGGCATCTACAATGGGGAAACTGTAATTGGCAATATCTCCATCACCAGGGCATATACAATTATTATTTTTATTATCCAACATTTATTAAGTGCATAGCTACCCTATGGCATCCCAGCGCTAGCGGCCGAACAGGGGGGAGACTGAGAGATTATAAGACAGAATGTTGAAATAACCACGTTTTAAGAAATTTTTGAAAGGGGAAATGGCGGGATTCCAAGCGAAGGTGTAGGGGCACGGTGTTCCAAAGTATAGCTACATTGTAAGAAAAAGATCTTCCTCTGCTTCTAACCCTCTTGATTTTGACAATGATCGTGAGGTTAGGATTAGCCAAACTAAGGTATTTCTTGGAGCGGTAGAAGGTAATGAGGGAGCTATTAATTGCCGGGCCCTTTTCCCATTGGGTCTTATGGGCTATACACAGGGATTAGAATTTAACTCTTTCCAGAATTGGCAATCAGTGTAGGGTCTTCAGGGCTGGCTTGGCAAACTGAGTCCTGCCTCTTTATGTACTTCTCTTGCCTCTTTGTGCCCCTCTCCTACCTTTTGCCGTACCCCTCTCGCTTCTTTATGCACCTCTGTTGGGTCTTTCTGCACTGCTCTTGCTTCTTTCTGCACTTCTCTAGCTTCTTTCTATACCTCTGTTCCTTCTTTCAGTAATTCTCTTGCCTCTTTCTGCTCATGTCTTCCTTCTTTCTGCACCCCTCCTGCATTTTTCTGTACATCTTTTGCTTCTATGTATACCTCTCCTACCTCTTTCTGCACTCCTCTTGCCTCTTTTTGCACCTCTTTTGGTTTATTCTGCACTGCTCTTGCTTCTTTCTGCATCCCTCTTTTCTCTTCCTGCACCTCTTTTGCCTCTTTCTGCAACCCTGTTCCCTCTTTCTGTACCTTTCTTGCCTGTTTCTGCACCTCTCTTGCCTCTTTCTGTGCCTCTGTTGCTGATTTCTGCACCTCTCTTGCTCTTACTGCACCGTTCGCGCCTCTTTCAGCACCTCTGGTGATTCTTTCTGCACTTCTCTTCCTTTTGCATCCCTCCTGTCTCTTTCTGTACCTCTCTTGCCTCTTTGTGAACCTCTCCTACCTTTGTCTGTACCCCTCTTGCTTCTTTTTGTTGGTTCATTCTGCACTGCTCTTGCTTCTTTCTGCACCCCTCTTTTCCCTTTCTGCACCTCTTTTGCCTCTTTCTGCACCCCTGTTCTATCTTTCTGTATCTCACTTGCCTCTCTCTGCACTTCTCTTGCTTCTTTCTACACCTCTGTTGCTTCTTTCAGCAATTCTCTTGCTTCTTTCTGCACTTCTCTTCCTTCTTTGTGCACCCCTCCTGCCTCTTTCTGTATATCTCTTTCCACTTTGTGGATCACTCTTGCCTCTTTCTGCACTTCACTTGCTTCTTTCTGCACCTCTTTTGCCTCTTTTGACACCTCTGTTGCTTCTTTCTGCACTTCTCTTGCCTCTATCTGCACCTCTGAGTTAGAGGTAGTTTTAATCCCCCTGCCCTGTTATGTACTAGACAAAACTAGGGGAGTTTTCTTCCAAACTACGCCAGGTAGGACGAGTGAATATAATTACAAAAGGAGAAAACCTGGCTGTCAATTTTACTGCTATTTATTTTAGCAGACGAAAGCTTAGACCATTAGGTTCTTAAGCACTTTGTGTCTTACTCACAATTTTTATCACATTATACATTTTCATAGAACATTTTTTTCATGTCGGGGCCAAATACAGATCTATTACACAACGACTGTGGTGCTTTCAAAGTGCATGCAAAATTAATGTGCAACTACGAAACATGTGTCATCATAAACCATATAGGAATGGATAAACAAATAAACCATATAAGAATTAATAAAGTACAAAATACAAACTTACACCAGCAAATAGTTAGAACAAATGAGAAAGGAGCAGTTCCTTAAGGCCCTATCACTAGGCAAAATTTAGGAATCTGCCGCTACAAAGGATATATACTACTCCATAGGGTACATATGGAACTTGAAGCCCCCTATAGAGATGAAAAATGTGTCTTAATGTCCTTTGTGGCCAAATGGGTAAGGAAATGCTGACGCGTTTCCAATCCCAAATAGAAATCACAGGATTTTCATCAGGGCCAAAGCACGGTGTAACCTGCAGATTAAAATTAATAAAACAAGCTACCTATAACGGAAGGGGACCTTTCTCGTGTTTGTATTTAGTTACCATATTTGCATTGTTCTAGGAAATACCTGAAATTGTAGTGCTGAACATTTTTGGACCTCTTAAGTAGCGTAAGCAATTGTGAGACCTGAAAAGACCAGGACATTTACTGTCAGCTATGAGTACTTATGCTCTGTTCTTTCAAAAAATATTTAAATTTAATGGCGTTACAACTAGGCCTGGGCTAAATTTCCGTTCCGCTCGCGGAAATTGCGATAATTTGACTTTTTCGCGTTCCGCGGAGAGCGCGAAAATGTCAAAATGTCCGCATTCCGCAGCTTAGCGATAATTTGTTTCTTGCTCGCGCTGTAAAATAATACATTCTCCGCGCTCGCGTGCGATCGCCTTACCTGAATCCCCGCGTTCGCCGACAAGTTTTCCCAATCCGGTCGCGTTCTCCACGAGATGTTGGATTGTTGGTAGCCATTTGCTCTGTCTCGCGACAGTTCGCGCCCGCAGTAATGTCATTGGTCGCGCGATCACGTCTTTCTTCTCGCGATCATGCACCGCGAGAATGAAAACAAGATGGCCGCACCCGCGAGCAACCGCCATGTGGCGAGCCACGACCACACAGAAAATACCGCGAACGGGCGGGAAAAAAACTTCCGCATCTTCGCGATATTTCCGCGTGTTTGCGGAGATTTTTAACATTTTCGCGATAATTTGCGAAAGTCACTTTCGCAAATTCCGCCCACCCCTAGTTACAACGTACTTTTATCTTCAAAGAACACTGCAAGTTTAATCCAAAGGGCGAGTCCCTCAGTACAGTTTTCGGCAGCGCTGATCAATTACCACGCTGGCTATGAAATAAAGTGAAAAGAAACGTGAGCGCATTTACTTTGCGTGGCCTTTTATCTACTAGATAGATTATGAACTCGTTAAAGAGCTACGATGTTATCAGGGCTGCTGCACTTACTTTCAATCTCATGCCGGCAATATTCTTGTGTGTGGTTATTCACTATGATAAAATCATTGCGCTGACTGTGAAGTAAAGATAAAAAAGAGAAACGTAAACGCGTTTAATTTACGTAACCTTTTGTTTTCTGTATACATCATGGACTTATTGAAGAGCTGCGATCTTGCCGCAGCCACTGCACTTACTTTGCATCTGGTGTGTGCACGGATGCCGATAGTCTTTTATGCGGTCGTGTACTATGAAGACACCGTTTCCTGCAATATTAAAGTGGTCTATTTTAAGTCTATTGTTCTATTATGATCTTAAGGGCAGCTTGAAATTAATGACTCTAAATGTGAAAAGGGTACCACTTACTTTAATGTCAATAGGTGCAGTTTACTCAGGCTAAACTCTTCATTTGCTCCACTCATTCGAAACTGCTTCTGGGTCTCGAATATACCTATATCCTGTGAAACAGGAAATACGTGTGGCATCTAATTTCTGAATTGTGGGATATGTATCAGGGCAGGGGAGATCATGAGAATCACAAGGGTACCCCAACCCATAGTATACCCCAGTGTATGTAGGTGTTTTCATTGTATTCTAAGTGTCTTTCAGCATAGTACTGGCTCTGGGCCTGGTTTGTCAGAGTCAGTTACCACCAGTACCTGTCAGCAAAAAGTTGGGGGCACAGGATGACTTTGCAACAAGGCCTCTTTAGCTCCTCTGTTGGTTCTTTGTGCACATCGCTTGCTTTTTTCTGCATCTTTCTTTGACTTCCTGGACTTCTGTTGCCTCTTTCTGCATTTCTCTTGCTTCCTTTTGCACCTTTCTTACTCTTTCTGCACATGTCCATTTGAGATGTCATCAGTGATGTCATCAGTGATATCACTGACCATGTCATGAATTATGTAATATGTGACGTCATCAGCAGTGCATTGCGGGGGCATGAGTTATAGTTAGCTGAACTTACTATAACGGCAACATTTCTCTGGTTTTGTATGAGTGAAATGTCCAATTAACTATAACGTCCCTGAAACTATAATGTCCCTGACTACATACACACTCACTGATTCTTAGTAGGCCTGGGCCAAAATTCCGTTCCGTTTGCGAAAATTGCGATAATTTGGCATTTTTGCGTTCCGCGGAAAGCGCGAAAATGTCAAAATTTCCGCATTCCGCAGCTTAGCGATAATTTGTTTCTTGCTCGCGCTGTAAAATAATATATTCTCGCGTGCGCGCGATCGCCTTACCTGAATCCCCGTTTTTGCCAACAAGTTTTCCCGATCCGGTCGCGTTCTCCACGAGATGTTGGATTGTTGGTAGCCATTTGCGCTGTCTCGCGACAGTTCGTGCCCGCAGTAACGTCATGCGTTGCGCGATCACGTCTTTCTTCTCGCGATCATGCACCGCGAGACAAGTGAAAACAAGATGGCCGCGCCCGCGAGAAACCGCATGGGTAAGTTGGCGAGCCGCGACCACGCAGAAAATACCGCAAACGGGCGGGAAAAAAACTTCCGCATCTTCGCGATATTTCCGCGTGTTTGCGGAGTTTTTTAACATTTTCGCGATAATTTGCGAAAGTGAATTTCGCAAATTCCGCCCACCCCTAATTCTTAGGTATACACACAATTTCAGTCACTCACCCATACAGTGATTCATACTTTCGGTCACTCATCAGTACAGGACTACCATATGCACTCATACACCTCTATAGACACTCACACACCACCACTCAACCATAGAGTTACTCAGACACCTAGTCAGTCATGCAAAGAATTAATCACACTCCCATATACCCACCTATACAATTATACACATACCACCTCACTTACTCATATAGATCCTAACACAAACATACACTCTTATACAATCACTGATAGAAGCACACACTCATCCATACAGCCACTCTCACAATCACTCACGCTCACATATAGTCATTTATATACTCCAACACTCACATATAGTGCCTTTCACATATGCAGTTACTCACACATGTACCACTAAGACATCCATTCACTTACCAACACACCTATACACACTCACCCACCCATATAGCCCTATGGCTAGTGAATTTCAGGTTTACTTCATTGTAACTCAGAACTGAAGTATACATTTTAGGGCTGGGCGGTAAATTCCATTCTGCTTGCGGAATTTGCGAAATTGAGGCATTTTCGCATTGTGCGGAGAACACAGAAACGTTGACATTTTCGTGATCTTGTTCCCACTTTAAAAATGCGTTCTCTTGCGTGCGGTAGCAACTTACCAGGATCCCTGCATTTGCCAACGAGTTTTCCTATCCGTTTGTGTGCGCCACGAGATGTTGGTAGCCGGTCGCGCTATCCCGCTAGAGATTGCGATCACAAACACGTCATTCGCCGTGCCATCAGAAACCGCAAGAGTCATTTGGATGCGCCATCCGACATCCGGCGGAAGTTTGGTGAAGCTCACAATCCCGAACACACAAAATTTTCAATCTGAAGAAGAATAATATCTCGAGCAGCATAAAACCGTCTGTATATGATGATTTGGATGAAAAAAACTCCTCAGATTGACATTTGACTGTTCTTTTTTGTGCAAGGAGTCCTTTTGGGGAGAGAGAGGAAGAAAGTGCCACAGATTCACACACTGAGTCTTTAACTTCCTGTTCCTGTCCAGCTGGCTACTCCCAGTGCTTTGTCCATCTCCTGTTCATTCTTCCTTTGGATTTTGAGCTGGAAGTATCACTCTTTGTGTCTGCTGCATCATTATCATTGGATTTGAGGACTTTTGGATTTGAGATTTTACAAGTAAGTTGGTGTTGTTGTTTGTTTGATTGGGGCATTGCAGTTGCTGCAACTACAATTTTGGTACTTATCATTATTATTTTTTTTAATTGTTGTGGGTAAGTCCCAGAGCTAGTCATTGGTGGGTGCATTATGAATCAACTGTTCCTTTGGTGTGTGTTGAATTTATTTCAAACATCATTTAGGGCATGGACGGCATTGGATTGAATTGCAAAATGTGTATTTTGGGGGGTATTTCGGTTTTTGGGTGTGTGTTAAATAAATGCCTCTGTTGTGTGTGGTGTGTTGTTGTGTATCTTGCAGACCTTGTTTAGCCCTGTGAATTTTCGTTTTTGCATTTTACATTAAAGGCAAGGCAGTGTGGTTTAGCATGCATCCTTTGCCTGACCAATATAGGAATTGTGTCAGTACATTGTTTTCCAGGCCTCCTGCTTGCTTGTGATTTGTGGGTGTCCATGTGGCTGGTGGCCATTTCTGGTGGGAGTTATAAGTGTTCTGCTTTTGCCATATAGGTCTGCATGTGTTTCCTTTGTGGCCTAGGCTTCTTGTTGTTGTGGGCCTGGCCATGAGGCTGGAGGCCATTTTAAAGCCAGGCAGTGTGTTTTTTGCAATAGGCCTGCATTGTCTGTCTTCAGTTTCTTATAGCTGTGGGCCTGGCATGTGGCTGGTGGCCATTTTCAAGCCAGGCAGTGTGCTTTTTGCAATAGGCGTGCATTGTCTGTCTTCAGTTTCTTGTAGTTGGGTGGACCTGGCCATGTGGCTGGTGGCCATTTTGAAGCCCGGTAGTGTGTTTTTGCCATAGGCCTGCAAAGCTTGTGGCCTATTCTGCCAACAGGCCTTTCATCCGGTAGGCTCAGAGGTAGTCACGGGTGTATGAAACAACTGTTTCTGTGTGTTCTGTTGAATGTAAACATCATTTAGGGCATGGATGGCATTGGATTGAATTGCAAAATGTGTATTTTGGGGGGTATTTCTGTTCTATATTGGGTGTGTGTTAAAAAAATGCCTTTGTTGTGTGTGGTTGTGTACCTTGCAGACCTTGTTTAGCCCTGTGGATTTTCATTTTTGCATTTTATTGCACTAAAGGCAAAACAGTGTGGTTTAGCATGCATCTTTTGCCTGGCTATTATAGGCCTGTTTCAGTTCACTGTTTTCCAGGCCTCCTGCTTGTTGCTTGTGATTTGAGTGTTCATGTGACTGGTGACCATTTCTGGTGGGAGTTGTATAAGTGTGCTGCTTTTGCCATATAGGCCTGCATGGTTTTCCTCTTGGCTTACTGCTTCCATCCACTCCCTTTGCCAGAAGCAGCTCCCTCAATGATGTGATGAGCAAATTATTTAATGCCAAACAGGGTCCACTTCCATTACATTTGTATTTTTGTTGTTGTTCTTCTTTCCTATCCTTCCTGAGAGTGTACACAATATACCATGAACGCCCTTGTCGACAAAGTTTCACATTATTTGTTTGTTTGTACTAGTATTAATTGATCCACAACAACAAATGCAACATTTCACTGATGTTCTTCTCCTGGCTTTTTTGCTTTTAGGTGCACAAAAAGACAGAGGAGGCAGTGTCATCATCATCCGTTGTACTGCCAGACAGAAGTTCTGCTGCGCACCACGTCACGTCCACGTGTGACCACAGACATCTCTGCAACTTGTGCACCTGTGTCCTGCTGATATCTCAAAAAGATGGGCTCAAAGAAAGGTAACAGGTCCTCTAGTACCAAGAAAACTGTCAGTGAGAAGAAGGAACAGAAAAAGGAAGTGGCACTTACCAAGACTGGTGTGCTGCCCCAGATGTTTTTTGGGAAACAAAAAATTACGCCTAGAGCAGCGTTGTCCGGGGACCAAGCTGGAAGCCATACCTCCGCATCAGCAGGTCAGCCCCACCAACCTAGGCCCAAACCCATGAGTGTCCCAGAGGTAGCCAGTCTACTAACAAGCAGTGATGCTGAAATGTCATTATCGCAAAGTAGTACACAATCAACACAGGCGGAAACTCAGCAGATAAGTGTAGAGCAGCATGCTCAGCCACAGGAGCAGCCGCAACAACATCTGCAGCTGCAAGAACAGGTGCAAGAACAGCCACAGCCACAAGAACAGCCACAGTAGCAAGAACAGCAGCAAGAGCAGCCGCAGCCGCAGCCACAAGAAGAGCCGCAACCACAAGAATAGCAGCTAGAACAGCCGCAAGAACAGCCACAACAACAGCAGCAACTACAGCCCCCAATAGTAGTTGTTCCTCCTGAAGTAGGGACATTTCAGGAAATCGAGCTTCCTGCAGACAAAGAGGAACAAGCCACTGTCTCAGAAGATCCATTGTCTTCCAGACCCCCAGCAAGGAAAATGAGGGTTAGTCCATCATCTTCTTCTTCAAGCCCCACTTCTGATGATCGAGATGCCACTTGGAAACCACCAGCTCAGTCTGAGAGTGATGCACCCCAGAATACAAGGCTAGTGAAAAGGAAGGTTCCAGAAAGCATTAGAGGTATGGAGGTAGATGTACAAGAGGGGGATGATGATGATGATGAGCCAGTCATCACGAACATCTCTCCCGGCCCAAAGAAGATGGAGACCAACATTATTACCCTATCCAAAATCGCTGCGAGGGATGTAGCAAGGATACCACCAACACAGGTAACACCAACACAACCTCTGGCTTCCATATTTGCATTTGGAAAGGCCCGGCAGGGACCTATATCCAGCTCAACCACCACCTCAGTAGGTAGGGGTAGTGTAACTGCACATTCCAGGCCCACCCTCCAGTTCATCTGGTATTGAAAGTGGCACGTCCAGCAGCGCCAGAAAGTTCACCTCCCCAGTTTGGTACTTCTTTTTGGTTAGCAGGAAGGAGGAGAACATTGCTATATGCTCAATTTGTTGACACGCTGTTTGGTGGGATAAGCTTGGTACAAACTATGGTACCGGAGGCCAAACAAGTCATCTCAAAATACACCACAGTATCAAGAAGGAGGCTCACCTACTTCGCTTAGAAAAAAGTAAAACTGAACCCATTGCTGTTGTTGGGGATGAAGAATTAGGGGAAGATATGATTGCGGTGGAAGGTGAACAAGAGGGAGACATTTCTAGCCCTGTCCCCAGCAGTGTAGTGGTACCGCCCACATCCTCAGCAGCATCTCAGTGGCACAGTAGTAAGAAGAGTCATACTCAGAGTCAGACTTATACACCAAGGCAACCGAGTACTGCAATGAGAAAAAGTGCGTCGTCGTTGAGCCTAACTGGGTTCAAGAAGGCAGCTGCACCACAAAGGAAAATAATCCAGCCTGCCATAGAGAGCATGTCGAAGGGGCAGTACCAACGCAACCACCCAACGGCATGGTTGTACAATGCGAAGCTGGCTAAAATGTTGGCGCTGGACCTTCTCCCTTTTTCCTTTGTGGAAGGGGTGGGTTTCCTTGAATTTGTGTCAGCCATCTGCCCTAAATGGAAGGTTCTCAGACGGTCCTATTTCACCAGAGTTGCTGCTGCAGCACTACATCACGATGTGCTGGAATTGGTTGGACAAGCTTTGCAGCAGAGTGATGTTCACAATATCCACCTGACATTAGACATTTGGACCAGTTGCCAATCCACTGATTAAATGTGCATCACTGCACACTGGGTCTCTTTTGTGGGGGTTAGAGAAAAGCTATCTGAAGTAGGTGCTGTTGACACAGCTGGTATTTTTAATGCTACTCAGAAACATGCAACTTTAGCCATGTTTGCCATGGAGAAATGTCATACTGTTGTGGACATTTTGGAGGAGTTCCACAGATTGGTTGTGTTGCCACAGAGAATGGCAGTAATGTACTTAAGGCCATGGAGCTTGGTTGCTATTTCAGGGTCCCGTGTTTGGAGCACTGCATTAACATTATAGCTCAAGACTTTCTGAAAAAAGAAGCTAGAGTTAGCAACTTACTGACCACCTGCCGAAGAATATGCACTCTTTTCAGCCATTCTTTTAAAGCTCGGAAGCAGCATAGGATCATTCAACGTGACTATAGAATGCCAGTCAAAGCACTCATCCAGGAGGTAGCAACACGTTGGAACTCAATTTATTACATGTCTGACCGTCTGTTTGAGCAGTACAGACCAATCAATGAATATGTCATGTGAAGAGGCGATGCTACTGTGAAAGGCATGACCCTTCAGATGGACCAATGGTGCCTAGTTAAATGCCCGACAGAGATGCTTCTTCCGTTTGAGGTCTTCACACGTGAAGTCAGCAAGGAGGACTGTACTATGGGCAAGCTATCCCATTGTTGCACATGCTAGAACAAAAGCTGAAGGAGGTGTCTGAAGCATGCAAAGGTTTAGAGGAAAAAAAGAAGCATATGAGTTGGTGGAGAGCTTATCCCATCGCTTAGCTGAAAATACAAGGGTGCAAACTAAGATTTTGTTACAAGGACATTACATTTGTGCCACAATTCTGGATCCACGGTCCAGATCAGCACTGAACACTAAGACATTAATGCCTTTTTCAGAAGTGGATGCTGCCTGGTACAAAACTTGGATAGCTGAGGCAGCCAGTAATTTGGAAAAAGAATGGCTGGTAATTAAAAGCCCGCTACATAAACCCACAACAAGTACTGCAGCAGGGCATCCGGTGTCAAGTTCAACTTCGGAGCCTGAGGGCAGTGCATTTGGCTCAGAACACTCACCAACGCTATTGACAACAGCAAGAACCTGATCATCAGCCCCAGTAAAATCGTTAAAGGATTGGTATTTACAGCAAGGACTTGCTAGGTCCAGTGCTGATGCAAAGACAAAAGAGCCGAACATTGTGTAGCACCCCTGAACATTGAGCGGATATTCCACGCCTATCTGGATGATCCAACAGAGGTGTACATTGATCAAAACCCATTGCGGTATTGGCATGGAGAAAGGGGCCAATGGCCAGTGCTCAGCAGGCTTTCGATAAACTATCTGGCTTGCCCTGTCACAAGTGTCTCTTCTGAATGTGTTTTCAGTGCTGCTGGTTCCATTGTACCAGTGAGAAGGACCAGTCTCTCGCCCCAAAATGTGGTGAGGTTAAACATGATCAAAATGAATCAGCACTTTATACCACCGAATTACACAATACATGAATCAACGGAGGAAGATGAGGACAGCAGCTTAGATGACAGAAATAGTGTGTTAGATGATGATTACCTACTTCTGGTTGAACCCCCAGAGTTTGAGGACAAGCTATTCTTCCCTGAAAATTTGGCTTGCACTTCTTACCGTCTTCCTCCCTTATTTACTTTTATTTGTGTGTCTGTCTTTCTGGTACGAAACTTCGAATCACAACAAATCCATCACCACCACCTTCTAGTCTTTTTATTGCCATATGAGTTTCAGCTGTCTGCATTTCAGTCCACTCCTCCGAGTCCTGCTCCTCCATCCTCCTGAATCGCCCTAAATACATTGCCCTCAAGCCAGATAATGATTGGATTTAGCATAATAGAAGAAACAAGAAAATGTTGCTTCTTTGAGTCCCTCCAAAAGAAGTGGAACATGATGATGACTACTATAAACTATCCTCCTTTCTGAGCTGAGAGAGACTGCCCATTAACTGAAGATGAGAAGCAACAGGTAATGAAAGATGCCATGCATTGGACTCTGACTGAGTGAGTGATTTATGTTGTTGTTGTTTGTTGTGCATGAATTTAATTTATTGTGTACTATTATCTAATCTACACACTAAAAGTAACTCAAGGCAATGTTTCCCTTCTTGTTTTTTAATAACATGTTTGTACTTCTACTGCAGGCCGCTTCATTGCATTTTGAATATGGAAATGGGACTCAATCTGTATACTGCACACTGAGTTGGACAACAACATGATGATGACCGCAGTGTAGGCCTGGGCTAAAATTTCGTTCCGTTCATGGAAATTGCGATAATTTGACATTTTCGCGTTCCACGGAAAGCGCGAAAATGTCAAAATTTCCTCATTCCGCAGCTTTGCGATAATTTGGTTCTTGCTCACGCTGTAAAATAATACATTCTCGCGCACGCGCGATCGCCTTACCTGAATCCCTGCGTTCGCCGACAAGTTTTCTTGATCCGGTTGCGTTCTCCATGAGATGTTGTATTGTTTTTAGCCATTTGCGCTGTCTCGCGACAGTTCGCGCCCGCAGTGACGTCATGCGTCGCGCGATCACGTCTTTCTTCTCGCGATCATGCACCGCGAGACAACTGAAAACAAGATGGCCGCGCCCGTGAGCAACCGCAGGGGTAAGTTGGCGAGCCGCAACCATGCAGAAAATACCGCAAACGGGCGGGAAAAAAACTTCCGCATCTTCGCGATATTTCCGCGTGTTTGCGGAGATTTTTAACATTTTAGCGATAATTTGCGAAAGTGAATTTCACAAATTCCGCCCACCCCTAATTCTTAGGTATACACACAATTTCAGTCACTCACCCATACAAAGATTCATACTTTCGGTCACTCATCAGTACAGGACTACCATATGCACTCATACACCTCTATAGACACTCACACACCACCACTCAACCATAGAGTTACTCAGACACCTAGTCAGTCATGCAAAGAATTAATCACACTCCCATATACCCACCTATACAATTATACACATACCACCTCACTTACTCATATAGATCCTAACACAAACATACACTCTTATACAATCACTGATAGAAGCACACACTCATCCATACAGCCACTCTCACAATCACTCACGCTCACATATAGTCATTTATATACTCCAACACTCACATATAGTGCCTTTCACATATGCAGTTACTCACACATGTACCACTAAGACATCCATTCACTCACCAACACACCTATACACACTCACCCACCCATATAGCCCTATGGCTAGTGAATTTTAGGTTTACTTCATTGTAACTCAGAACTGAAGTATACGTTTTAGGGCTAGGCGGTTGCGTTCTCCATGAGATGTTGTATTGTTTTTAGCCATTTGCGCTGTCTCGCGACAGTTCGCGCCCCAGTGACGTCATGCGTCGCGCGATCACGTCTTTCTTCTCGCGATCATGCACCGCGAGACAACTGAAAACAAGAAGGCCGCGCCCGTGAGCAACCGCAGGGGTAAGTTGGCGAGCCGCAACCATGCAGAAAATCTCGCGAACATGCGGGAAAAAAACTTCCGCATCTTCGCGATATTTCTGCGTGTTTGCGATAATTTTTAACATTTTCGCAATAATTTGCGAAAGTGGATTTTGCAAATTCCGCCCACCCCTACCGCAGTGACATAATATCTTCGCAGTCACCCAGTAGGATTGTAGATGATTGATGGAATAAGTCAGGGCGTTTCATGAGTTGCATAAAAAAGGTAAACAAGTCAACAACAACCACAGCAGACCTACACGTCTGTGTAGTGGTGGAGTTGAGTGTAGTGCTATAACTGACAGTGGTGCATTGATTTAATCACTTAATTTGTAAAATGCTATGTTGCTGTATATGTGCTTTGTCTGAATCTGTCAAAAAATGTACGCTAAATGGAGGATGGGTCAAGGGTGCCGTGGGCCTACTCTGTCCTGTTGTTGTTGTAGGTTAATCCTGGAAATAGACTAGAGTAGACATGATGTAGCCATGTCTCCTCTGAAAGTGTTCTTGTTGCACTCCACCGTATTTTATGCATTTTCTTTCTACTTGATTCATCAATATCCCTTTTTCCATCTACAATTACAGGCCGGCCCTTACCCTGTGCTATACTGGGAAAAACAACTCACACTTACCATACCAATTAATCTACATCTGCCAGGCAGGCAGTGGCGTCACCCAAATTTCATGGATGGAGCGTCCATGGAAGGGAGGACCAAGAGGAATGCCAAGATGCAACTCCCCCATTTGACCAAGATAACATACAGTAACAGTATTAACTTTCATCATCTTTTAAATATTTTGATTCATTTTTTGTCTTCAATCATTACTACTGTGTGTTGTTGTTATTATTATGTTTGCTCTCTGCTTATAATAATTCATTCCTACAGCTATTTTTGAATTTTCTTTGCTATCTTTAAAAGTAAGCCTGGTAAAACAGAACAGAAACTATATGTAATTTGGGTCTCTCTGAGGGCAGACAGGCAAGGCAAATTATATAATATACTTCTGCCCTGTACTGTCTAATTGTCTAGTAGTAGTTAGTAAGTACTACTTCTCTTTAACCATCAAGTTATTATCATCATGCATGCATTTCCTTTTTCTCCCTTATCAGATTTATGGATATGGTCGTCTGCCAAGATTGTGTTTTGTTGTTTGTCCATGCGTACTGTTTTTCTTTGTCAAACCTTTCACAAAACCCCCCTTCCCAACCACTCATCTAACCTGGCTGTGTGATTTATTGAGGTGTGACGGATGTGGCGAAAGCAACACTAATTCAATTTCAAGACAGGAAGAGGATCTTCTTCTGCTTGCCTACCCATGATCAGTATATTTGCAAGGAACCTAATCCATCATCATTAATTGCCAGCATTGATTGGATTTGTCATCCTCCTACACAGCACTAAAGGTTACGCTTGTGTCAAGTGTAGGCCTAGTCGAGTGACTCAACACAACTACAGTTTCTAAGTTGTTGTACTAGGCTATCCCCGCCACCATTATGTTTTATTTTATTTTGGCTTATTATTGTTTGGCAGTAATTTCTGTACTGTACTTTATTCTACTACTCCTCCCACAGTCTCTCTCAGGCGACTGACAGTCTCATTTTCTTGTTTTGCAAATGCTACTGCCAGTGTCTACTACTACCACTACAACCCTGGCATGTTGGGAAACAAATCAAACCATCATCATCACCATGCAGACATCACTGTGCCTAAGTTAAACATCAAGCACAGGTAAGAGAAGTTTGGGGGAGGCATAATTAATATTGGAAACATTTTCATTAGTTCACACACCCCTTGAGTCCAGTTGCAGAATGCATAGACTAGGAGGAGAGACTGACAGTACTAGTAGGACAAGTCACTCAATGAGGGGTACCGCATCTATCTGTTTGTGTCTTACAAAGTCAGCCGAATATTTAAATCAAACACTGGCTGTGGCCCTGCAATGCACGACAATTGCATCCACGGGGGCTGGCAGTGAGAGATATTGAAGTGCGGCGGTGGATGATTGCAGGACAGCGGCCCCGTAATGCTGGAGGGGCCAGGCTGCTGGGACCCGGGGCATTGGAGGAGGCTGCAGCTGCTGCTGCATCCTCCTCCTCCTCTGCCAGAACCACCAGCCACCGGTATTCGTTGCAGATGGCCTCCAGCTTCCGGCGCTGGGCCATAGCTGCCAACTCCTTCCTTGTTGGTTTTGCTTTGGAAGGAGCAGCTATATCAAGAAAGAAAAAAATACTATTGTTGTAACCAATACTCTTAACAAAACAGTAACACAAAATTAATTCAACACATAGTGGCACAGTAGCGCTAGCAAGCACAGTACATAACATTTGTGGTATGTATCTATCCTCCCACTTCCTCGGCCTTTAACATTTGTGGGAATTTCAGGCATTATACTAGCACTATGGACTCAAGTACACAGTACACCAGTCTTCTTCTTCTCTCTTGTTTAGCGAAATTACGTAACCTTGTTGTAGCTGGCATGCCAGCTCAGTCAGCTGCTTGCACCCAAGACAAACATACTCGAGTCATGACGCAGACTTACTTTAGTTTTATTTACTACTGTCTGCAGGTGGGGAAGCTCATATCCTTTTCTTCTCTGTCAGTCATAAATATTACATCTCATGCGCCCTTCCTCCTTCCACCCTTCTTTCCCTTTTCGTTCAACCCATCCATCAAGGTCATCTGATCTGACTTTTAGTCTTCTGCATAAAACTTTCACAGCTGAGTGGAAGTCAGATAGAAGTGGACATTGGTTACTCAACACTCCCACCACTAATGCTATTGCTAATGCTAAGTAAAGCTTGTCTTCTTTAACCTTTCACAACAACTTCTTACTTAGTAAGTCTCAACAGTACAGTGTACAGTACACCCTTTCAGCGAGTGTACTCAATGTCAATAAGTAAGGAATATAGCTTACCACCGCCCGCCACTGCTGCTCGCTCACCCCCTGCAGCTCATGCAACTGACGCATCTGTTCCCTCTGTGGCCGCGTCGCCATCGCCACTGGCCCCGGTACTGGTGGTTGTCAGTAATATGCCTAGAAACATTACACATTTTTTAGATGCCATATACATACATCCCCCTATTTATTTTTTTTCACTAGCAAGATTGAAAAACAAGTTAAATACATACATATGTAACATACATTACTAGTACAAATCGGGTAATAGAGTACTGTAGACACTAGTATTGTTATATCATGGTCCCTAGGGTCATTCTAGTCTTTGCTATGTTAGCCTGAGCCATGCAACCATTTTAGCTTTGTGTCTTTTATTTTTGCGCATGTTACCTTGCAGCTTGTTCTGTAAGATGCCTTTGAGCTCAGAGTACTGCTACTGTCTGTGTACAAGGTCGCAAAAACAAGCCACTTTGTAATGGAGTTCTGGTGGTCAGTACGTATTGCTTAGCCATAACATGCTACACTTTTGGCACGACTGGGAAATGCTTGCAATATACTAACGCACACCATTTTTCTCATAACAGGCGAAAGATTCCCTTCTACAAACCAGAGATTTGCGGAGCTTATGATGTAACCAGTACTTCTAGATTCTTCTAAGGTGAGGGGTCCCCCAGAATTGGCTCAGAGATCTTCATTTATAATTTTATATAAACTATATTCCTAGCAAGGGGAGGGTGGTTCTTCCGCCGCTGTTTAGTTATCATCATGATTGATTCCCCCTTTTGTCTTCTATGGACTTGTAGTAGTAACAATGTTTATTGTTTTAATCTTGTGCATTTTGCTGTTGGTGCTGGCTCATATTATACTGCATTATAGAACAACGTACAGAGCTTGTTAGTTGAAGATAAACCTTTTGAACTTACATAGACTCTGTGGTATTTGGTGTGGACTTAAACGAGTGAGTGAGCGAAAGGTTGTGACAGGTCGGGAGTGTAGTGTTATGTTCTGGGTTGTCTAATAATTGGGTATCTTAGGGGGTTCGGGGAGCTAATGACACACTATAGCTAGTCGGTCAGGGGATTGTGGGTGAGGACTGTGTTAGGAAGGTCCAATCTCCTATCACCAATGTCCTATTTTCTTGTGCATAGTTCTGTATGTTCAGAATCCCTACAACGGTAGTAGTATGTCCTATGTATCCTATCAAAAATTAGTAAAATATCTGTTTGGGCATTTTGTTGGTTGGAATTGTTGAAAAGCCTCAAGATTAAGAAGACTAGAAGTGGACAACCCAAATGACCAGACTGAGTGGCTAGAGCGATTGGTGAATCTGAGTTTTATTTAAAATCTTTTACATAAAGAGTGGCCACCTGGGCAAGCTTAACTACAAACAAACTAATAGTAGTAGTACAGAGAGTCATATCAGAGGCAGTTAGAGGCAGGGATAACAAGAATTTAGAAACAGATTGTCTAGCTCGAAGAAGATTTTGTAAAAAATATAATTAGGGAATCAAAATAATAGTTCGGAAAAAATAAGGTGCAGTAAAAATTAGGGAAGTATAATTATTAATATTAACAACAGGAGGACTTACTGGGGCTAACAGCCGAGCCCTCGGTAGAGGAGCGTCCCTGTCCCTGGGATGTATCTTTGCCAGCTCCCGCCGACTCCAACCCCGTCTTCTTGCCCCTGGGTGCTGGTCAGGAAAGATGTAAGAAAGAAAGAGACAAACATGGATGATTGGTGTGAAAGTGAAACAAATAAAATAGTTTGAAAAGCGATCCAAAAAAATGTATGGTTACAACTATTGCAATAAAATTGACCTAGCTAATCTGGTCGACTAGTATTGCGGGATTCTCAATCCGTTTTATTATTTATAACACTAATCCAGTGTTCCATTTTGATTCCAGAATACTAACTAAGCCTAAGTACCACCTGACCTAGCCACCTATTCCAGACGGGCCAATTTTTCACTAAGTCTACATTTTCATTTATTTTAGTCCCCAAAAATGCATAGATTGAGGACAAATGCATATATTTTCGCATACACCAAATTGTTGGTTGGTTGCTGCTGATGTTCTGCTAGTGATCAGCCTATTACCCCTCACTAAACAAACTACAAAATGTTCTACTAAGGACTGGGGTAAGCAGCACTCAGCAACACGGACGTGACGTGACAGAGGATGCTTCAAACAAACCACTAAAAAATTACCTACTAATGAGTAACTAAACCTAGCAATTCACCACTACTTAGTGGCAGGTGGACAAAGGAAGGACTAGAGTCTCTCTACCATTACCTAACTGAAGTTAAAAACTCTTACATAATCATGCCAAGCGAAGTTGCAAACAAGTAAGATTACTAGCGCCGAGCACCTGTGTCATAACAATCACAGGAGATTTTTAAACATTATTTACCTGCAATGTAACCAGCAGCATTCTTGCTGTTTGGGAAAAAATATATATTCGCTATATATAACACAGAGCAGAAGAACACAAAGTAGTAATATATAAATATTTTTTTTTTTTAAGAGTTTTATATAGCGCGAACTTGACCCGAATCCAATTGGGTATCAGAGAGCTTTACATAGCACCAGTTACGTTACATGAGGACACACATTCATTTTTTGTTAGGCACAGGGAGATTAAGTGATTTGCCCAGAATCACAGGATGTTCAGCGTCATTACCGAGACTCGAACCCAGTTCCCCAGGTCCGAGGTCGAGCGCCCTAGCTGTTAGGCCAACTCCTCTGCCGTAATATTAAATAGCTATTCACCTCCACTCCTAGCAGGTCCAGGAGGTCCTGCTCCCAGTCCAGGATATCAGACCACTGGTGCATCAGTTGGTTAGGGGTGCGCCGGACCCCAGAGCAGCAAAACACTGCCCGGCGCACCTTTCCCCACTGCTGCCGACGCTCCAGGACCCCGCATTAAGGGGAGGTGGCGCTCTACAAAAAAAACAAGTGCGGCCACCTCCACCTCACTAAATAAGGCCCGTGCCTGCTCCCTGTGTGGGTACCGCCTTCCGCAGGGAAGGCGGTCACAGCAGGGGCTGCGAGCAGCCTTGCCCTTGCCCTTTGACTTGCCCACACACTTGGGCATGGTTCTGGGACTCGGGGGCGGAAAAGAAAAAGGAGGAATTAGAAAAATAGGTAAAAGAAATGAAAAAAGCAATTTATAGAAAAAGAGTGAAAAAGTAGCAAAAAAAGTCACAAAAAGTAGAAAAAAAGTCAAAATATAGAATCAGGAAATTAGAGCAATAGATAATAAATAAAAAAGATTTTTAAAAAGTGTACAGAAACAAAGGATTGCAAAGATAGAGGTAGGATAGAAAAGCAAGCCCAGAACCATAGCAATAGAGCTTAATACAAGATGGCCGCGCCCATTGCGAACCCATGGGCAAGTTTGCGCGATATTTCCCCTGCGAGCAAGCAAAAAGCATCACTAACACGTAATACGCATTCCCAAACAGGGAATTCTCATCGCAAACGGGCGGGAGCACGCAATATGCGACCCGTAACAGGAAATAAGCATCGCGAACGGGACAAGTGAAAAACAAGATTTTATTTATTTTATGTAGCTTATAAAGCGCACAGCTACCCCCGGAGGGGTGTCCCGGCGCTAGAACCTGAGTCTTAGAGGGGAGAGAAGGAACAACAGGGGAAGTGGCATGATAAATCAGAGTCTGGAAAAGAGCCAGGTTTTGAGTCTGATGGCCGCGCCCATTAGCGACTGCATGGACAAGTTAGCGATATGTTTCCCCGCGAGCACGCAAAAACACATCGCGAACGGGCGGGACAAACCATTCCGCGTCTTCGCAAAAGTTCCGCCTGCTCACGGAGATTTTTTATAATTTCGCCATCATTTGCGTAGCACGACTGCGCAAATTGCGCCCACCCCTAATACCTTTCAGCTTTGGCCATTGGGTTGTGAGATATCTAGGAGCACTGCAACTGTGATGTGAATTATTGCAGGATAAAACAGGCCTGCCACTTGAATTAGGCATTCACATTATCAGGCATCAAGGCGATTGACCATTTTTTGTGTTCTGACTGATTTTTGAGTATTTTATATTGTCTTTTGCACATGTGGTATGCAGCAGGCCCATTCAAAATGCAATTTTGAATTCCGAAAGCTCAGATCTCTCAATAATGAGAGTTTTCCGTACTTTTATAGCACCTCTAATAAAAAGGAAAACAGCATGCATATAGGATCAGTCTTGAGGTTACATTCAAAACCCTGATGGATTATAACATTATTTCATAGTAAAACAAGACGTAAGACACATTTCCTTATTTCCCTGTAAAATCCACAAAATAATATCAAATGAACCGAGTATTGTATTGAAACCTATATTTTTTTGGAACAGCTGCAAGATAATGTGCAATATCTAATAGAAGCTTGGTAAGCTAAAATCTTCTCTGAACAATTGTAACCATCGTAACATATTGTAATGGCCCATCCAAATATTTGGTTACTGAAATTTTCTGCCTTTTTACAATGCCCGAGGGCAAGGCAGTCATTGATTACTTCTCTTGAAAACTTCATGCCTGGTTTACTCCAAATGTAATGCCAACCGTTTTTTTGCTCTCAACTCAATTATGTCCTTCACAAACGTAACACCAAATTCTGTGTGAGTAATGATCGTAGGTATAGTACACGGTACAGCAAGGAGCCTAGCCAAAAATAAATTTCCTGGATTTGCAGAATGTTTTGCCCCCTCGCCCCCCAAAGGATTTCTCCATAGATGACTGAAGGTGTGCATTTGCTCATATAGAGTTGCTACATCTCACAACTAGGTTTAAGGCCAACTTTGCTTGCTAATCTAAACAAAGTCTCAGTTGATCTAGCAAGTTTTGACTTTGCTAGTTCTAAGTGGGTGTTTCAAGAGCCAGAGTTTGAACAAAGTACGCCCACATAAGAAAAATCCCTTTCTTCTAGAAATGTATGTTACCTAACAAAGAGTGCTTTCTTTTTGTCTCTACCTCTGCCGAACACCATAGTAAAAGTCTTAGCCAGGTTTAGTTTAAGGTCTTTGTGCTCCATACATGCGGCAAAGCCATCGATCTGTTTTTATAGACATTTTGCGGTTCTAGACATTAACACCACATTGTCTGCATATAGGAACATCTGGAGGGTTGGGGTCTAGCTTTTAGTGCATTAGTGACTAGCTTATGTAGGTCCTCCCCATTCACATAGAGGGAGAAGAAGGTGGAAGCTGTACCACACCCATGTCTTATCCCTCTTTTAACACAAAATCTAGGTGTTCACTATCCCCCAACCCAAATCTTACACGTGAGGTCATTGAAGAGTACATTGGGAAAAGATGAATAACAATATCCTTGGGGGCACCCAGATCGATCAAGGTTTTTTAAAGGGTTGAATGATTAACTAAATCGATGGCACTGGAGAGCGCTGCGAAACAGAGATGACTAAAACCCTGATTCGCTAGTGTGTATTTACTAACTATAACATGAAGATTTATACATTGTTCCATGGTCTCTATATCCTTCCTTAAAACCGTATTGTACGTCAGTCAACACATGGTTCTCCACCATCCAATTCTCCAACCGATCCAAGACAATCCTCTCCAAACTTTTAGCTGAGGAGTCCAGAAGGGATATTGGGTGGTAACACCTGGGATCCCCCCGTCTCCTTTTTCAAATATGGGGACGATAATAGATCTTAAGTCCTTCATTTATCTTTTAACATACACGTCTGTCCAATGAAATCAGTCCATGATATAAGGTTTATTTGTAATTAAGTTTATTAACATTGAAGAAGGCTAGTAGGCCAAAACGCGTTTGTCAGTTTCTTTCGGTTGGAAGCAATAAAATAATTTCTGAATATTAAGCCAGTGACTGTGTGGCATTGCTGTGTGGAAGTTTGTGGCATGTGTGCAAGACTGTTAACAGATATACATATCCCCCACATTCCTATTGTGAAGTGGCCTGGGGATGTGGCGGTCCCCAGGGGAAAATGCTTTTAAAGAAATGTGGGGGAGGACCTACGGCCTTCCCCGCACTTCTTTAAAAAAACTCAGTGAGCCCTGGGGAGGTGGTGGTCCCCTGGGCAGTGATAGGCTAAGCAGGCCCCCTCACATTTCAAGTGTTATCTGCCTCTGAGAGGTGGCAGTCCTCAGGGCTTTGTAAAAGCCTAGGAGGGGGCCCCATGAGCCCTCTTCCTTTATGAGCCCAGGATCTGACTAACCCAGGGGCATTGAAAAAATGTGTGGGGGGGCCGGCATCTCTCCAACCTTCTGTACCTTGCTGTTTTCCTGGCTTTGTCCATAGTTTATATTGGATATGTGTCATATAGGAGGAGAAGCATGTCAACCTCTGACAGGTGCGTCCAGGCAGCCGCTCCCACTGGGAAGCACATAGCCTGCTTTCTAAATGCTGAATGTCTTATAAAAGGACTTCTGGCTCATTCAAAATCCAGTCAACTCTTGTAAGGACGCATAGCTTTTGCACCATCAGACTTTGAGGCAGTTGATCCAAGCTTAAAGCAACAGGTGGAGAAGGTCTGTATATATATTTTTAAAATGGATACGGTAGTATTGGACTTTACTGTGGATTAATTGACTAGAAAGACAGCAAAACATCTTGAATGAAGCAAGGATAGCTATCAAATTTGCCAGGCAGTTTTCTGGGAGTCCTTGGACTTTAAGTATATTGTATTTAGAATGTGCTGCCTATGAGGAGTGCAGTTTTGCTCCTGATTGAGTCATGGGGAAATGCCAGCTCTTAAGGATCTGAGCAAAGGGTAATAATTCTGACGGAAATGGAAAGGACTCAGAGGCTTCTTCAACTGCCTCTTCCTTCACTTGTAAAATCTCTCTCTCTCTCGTTCTCTCTCTCTCTCTATATATATATATATATATATATATATATATATATATATATATATATATATATATATATATATATATATACATTTATATAGAGAGAGAGAGCGAGAGAGAGATATATAGATAGATAGATAGATAGATAGATAGATAGATAGATAGATAGATAGATAGATAGATAGATAGATAGATAGATAGATAGATAGATAGATAGATAGATAGATAGATAGATAGATAGATAGATAGATAGATAGACAGACAGATAGATAAGTAAATATATAAAATAAAGTCCAATAGGTCAGAACAATACCACCTCTCTCTCTCTCTCTCTCTCTCTCTCTCTCTCTCTCTCTCTCTTTCTCTCTCTCTCTATGCATTTATATATATATCTATTATATTAATATATATACACACACACTTACTAAAGTCCTATAGGTCATAACAGTCGGCTATCTACTGCTTCCCACTTGAGCACTAAGACTCAGTTCAGTCAATCAAGATGTTATGATGCTTCTGAAAGTGGTTCAATTTTATACAGTTATATTCACGTATGGCAGAACATTTTTGCAACACTTGCCATTTTACTAAACTGGCAAGAACATTATATATTTAATGTTGTTGTTATTGAAAGGTGTGGTGACTGGTGCTGCGATGACACGGGAGTGTCAGTCGACTGCTGCACTGCAGGTAAGGTGTGGCTGGCGAGTATTGGTATAAAGCACTCAAGAGACTGTGGCTAGGTTGTAAGCAGTGGGTGGTGCAGGTGGTCCCAAACTGGCCCAACCTGCCTGCGCCCTCATTTATTACTGGGAGCCCACATAGAATGCGGGACCGCACCACCAGACCGGCGGGCCGGGCAACATATTTAGGACACCCCTGCTGCACATGGGTGCGTCCTTTAACTTCGTCCCACCAAGTTTTCTCACTAGCGGGACATTACAAATGGGATGGTAAATCAGTGTGGGTTTTTTTTTATTTTTCAGGAACAAACTCAAGGTTTGGAAGTTTGTTTCTGAGAAAATAAATCTTTTGAACAGACGTGAAAATCAGACGATGGCAGTCTATCAGCACTGTATACACTAATAGGAACCGTTGTGACTGCACATCCCTTCAAGGTACAGGAATGACCGCGGGGACAGCATTCATCTCTAAACTTGGCAGAAGGCAGTTCATGAGGGTGTGGAGGCAATGTCCTCCATCATCCTGACATCCTGTATTCTATCTGTAAAACTCACAATCAAACCCTAAGTGAGACTTTCGAAGGGCTACTGGAATTGCTGCGTTTTTTGCATAATTATATATTTCCAGCATTTGCCACATAACCCTTCATCTGCTGCATAATCTTCAGATTTTAATTTTAAAAAAAGTTTGTTTCTAGCTCAAACAGATCAAAAGTTACAAAAAATACAAACTTTGGCTAACTCTTTTCCTAGCCACAATTACCAGGTGAAAAAATGACACAATAATTAAATGAAATGGCTACCACAAAACGTGCTGCGTTATGCTGCATGTTAGACTTGGCACCACTAGCGTGGGTCTACCTTCCATTTTATTTGCTGTTGCCTCATCTGTTTTGCTGGTCTAGATGCTTTGGGCACTTTCCCACTGCTGTTCAGTGCCAAAGTGCAAGTGCTCCCTTCTGTAAATTGTTGTGATGGATTAGTGATTCCATGGTTGGCTGTTTGAATTTACTTGTCAGACCCTAGTACAGTGCACCATGTGTGCCCGGGGCCTGTAAATCAAATGCTGCTGGAGGGCTTCCAGCAATGATTGTGCCACCCACAGAAGCATCTTGTAAAATGTGACTCAGGCCTGCCACTGCAGAGCCTGTGTGCAGTCTGGGACTGTCATGTCGACTTGGCAAGTGCACACACTTACCAGTCCCTAAACCTTCCCTTTTCTACATGTTAGTCACCCCTAATCTAGGCGCAAGGTACTCCTGTGGATGTGCCCTGATGTGTGTGGCAAGTCCTGACAGTGAAATTCTGCCAATTTCGTTTTTCACTATTGCAAAACTATCTGTTCCCACAGGGGAGAACTCAGAATGTTAAAGTGCATCTTTTAGTGTGGGTGATTTTTACATTCTGTGTTTGAAAATACCACTTTTAGAAAGTAGGCATTTCCTTGCCTAACCATCCAGTGTGCCTCTGCTAGGTTTGTGTATTGCATGTCTGGCTTGTGAGTGACAGGGGCTGGGAGAGGGCTGTGGCTCTGGCAGTCTGATGAGTCAGGGCTGGGCTGACTATACCTGGGTTGAAGTTAGAGTAGGTGGAGGAGATTTCCTGGCACCTGCCTGGGCCAGGTCTGCTTTCAACAATGCTGTCTCCACCTCCTGCCAGGAAGCTGCACCAGTGAGCACAGAATTGGTTTTGGCTGGGTACAGATACTCTCTGCCTTCTGAGAACCAAGAATTTGTGTGTATAAAACGGGGGACCCAGACCCCAGAACTTTAGGTCACTTTTGGGAACCCTTTGCCAAGGAGAAGAGCCGGATAAGCGGAGGAGGAATACTGCCCCAGTGCTGTTTGCTGTCTGGGGTTGGCCTGCAGTGGCTACTTGTTTAAAAGGAAAGGAGGAGAAGGACTTTGCTGTTTGCTTTGTCACCTGCTTGAAGAAAAGATCTCCAAGGGCTTGAAACTGAGCTTGCTTCCTGTTCTGAAGTCTCAGGGACACAACAACTTCACCACCAGCTCCCCTGAATTTCCTTTCTGGGAGTTCTAATCTGCAAAGAGGGGCCTGCTGCTGTTTAGGACCTCCAGAGACTGTTTGTCATGGGGAACTTGAAGAGCAATGCAACAAGGAAGAAGTGTGTCTCACCCGCATTGATTCTCGACGCATCACCGAGCCACGGGGAAGAAGTATGCCGTATCCGCACTTGGTTCTGACGCCTCGTTGAGCAACCAGGAAGAAGCACGCTGCTTCCACAATGGGTCTCAATGCATCACCGAGGAAACCGTCGCAGCACCTGCAGTGCAGCTGCAAAAGATCACCGTACCGGACCGTAGCATCGCATCGAGCCACCATTTTGTCGCATCTCACCAGATCGTCGCCACGCATTAAGGCGCCATCTTGTTGCATCATAACCAGAACTCAGAAAGAAACAGACACATCCCCTCCTCTCTGGTAAGGAACAGACACATCACCTCCCCTGTGCTGCAGTAAGGAACAGACGCATCGCCTTCCACGAAGCAAGGATCTGACGCATCACCTTTCCCTGTGACCCTTTTGTTTGTTTTGCGTGACACATCTAAGGTACTTTGTGAGAAAAGTGTTGCATTCACAACTTGCATTGAACTGAACTATTTCTACCATTTGAAAGCCTTATATTTTACACTGTATTGTGAATTTTTGTTGTTTGGTCTCGTTTAGATAAAGACTACTTATTTTTCTAAACTGGTGTAGTGTCCATTTGTAGTGTTTTCACTGTGTTGCCGTATGTGTTCACAAATGCTTTACACACTGCCTCTGAGATAAGCCTGCCTGCTTGTGCCAAGCTACCAAGGGGGTGAGCAGGGGTTATTTTAGGAGTGTATCCTCCTTACCCTGACTAGAAGCAAGGGTCTCTATTTGGACAAAGGTACCTACCTCTGCCAACTAGAGACCACCATTTCTAACACCGCATAATTAGCTTTTCTTGTAGCATAATTTGTTTAACCCTGCCACATAACTTGCTCCTCCTCTTCTGCATAATTTGTGTGTCCCTGCGTACAGAGAGAAGGTGTGGAAGTGGGTGCATTAAGATATGTTTAAGGTATGTCTCTGGATATTCTCAGGGCTTGGCAGAATGTGAATGCATACCTACCAACTCATCAAGTGAGGAGCCGATATCGCATGGTGACAGGGAAAACAAGCTGAAAGTCACTGTAAATGGTGGTTTCCAGCGTGTTTTCTAAGGCTTTGAACTGCAGATGTCCATTAAGGACATCAGCACCAGCCTCAGCAAGATTTTGGGAGAAGGGGGCTTGTGGACCTGGTGGGGTTCAAAAGTGCCTCACAGATACTTTCTGGCACAAGGTCCTGCTTCTCTCCTCACACAAATATGGGAGCCCCCCCTGTTATTCTGATGTCTTTGCATTTAAATGTGGGGATCCCCAGGTCTCCTTGTTGAGCACAATATTATACAACATGTATATAAGTCCTTTAGCATACATTGTCAAGGAATTTGGAGTGCTCCTCATGTCTTACGCGGACGACACTCAACTTGTCGTCTCACTTTACCAGAGACAGGACTAGTTCAACAACATTGTGCTCCTTGCCTAGAGAAAATTGCATGGTGGATGCTGAATCATTCAATTAAACTGAATGGAGATAAAACAGAGGTGATGATATTAGGAAATAAACCAAACCCTCAAATGAATTTAGAATGGCCGGGGGGTTTAGGACTACTTCCATCTCCCTCATAAAGAGGCTAGGAATGTGGCTTGACAGTGCCTTAACTATGGAAGCACAGGTAAAAAAAATGAAGCATCCTGTTTCGGGACAATCAGAACCCTATGAAAAATCCATGACATTTTACCCGCTCTCTCCAGAAGAACAGTAGTGCAAGCTCTGATTTTGTCCTGTCGTGATCATGGGACTCCCTGTATCTAGGAGCCCATCAATATATTATCAAGAGACTGCAACTAATCCAGAATGCAACTGCAAAGCTGATTCTCAATGTGCCCGGAATATGCCTCAGCAAAAAGTACATTAGCCACTTTTCACTGGCTCCCAGTAAAAGAAAGAATCAATTTCAAGACCGTTTGTCTGGCTTATAGAGAACAAACCTGACCGGCCCTTCTTTGGCATGGACTTTCTGGCAACCAATAACCCTACTAGGACTTAAAGATCCTCTAACGTGCAATTGTTAAAGGTGCCTCGAATTCAAAGGACTAGATGGGGTGGCACGTCTTTCTCATACCTAACTCCAGAACTCAGCATTTTATGCCGGCTGACCTTAGAAAATAAATGAAGGAGCCCCACTTCAGGAAAATGCTTAACTTAATCCCCACTTCTCAATTTGGCCAGTACTGTTCTACCTTGCACATACTATGCCTCACTCAGTGCACGGGAGCCTTTAGGTAACTATGCTCTTTACAAATAAGCATAATCTAACATAACACACTGCGAGATTGTTCTTTAAGTTGGCAGGTATGTGAATGGAGTCTTGCTGTTGGCACAATTGTAGAAGACATGTTTGCTGCCATTCTTGGGCACACAAGAACCTATGAACACATGCCAGAAGATGTATATTTGGTAAGGGGAGGTAATCCTAAAAAGCAGAATGAGGCAGGTGCCAACTCTGATGCAACAATAATTCCTACAGGGGGAAAGCTGGAAAATCTGATGATGACTCTGGAACCTTTATTGCAGCTGGGATTCATTTTCACCCTTGGCATCCTCATATGTAAACAGTGGGTGTGTATAGGAAAGATATACATATGCCAACCTGCCATTAATAAATCTGTTTGCATGAGCTGTTTTCTCCTTGTAACACATGGGCATCATCTTTTAGGAAGCCTCTCACATTGTATAATTAGGTAAGACACTAACATATCACATTTTCGAAGGAAACGCTTGTGGGCCACCCTGTTATCAGTAAAAAAGTGTATGTTAGATGTTTTATCTTTGTAACACGTGGCTCCTACCCATGTGCAATTCTGTGTCATATAATATTACGTAGCGTCATGCAGAATTTCTTCTACATTAAGGACAAGGGAGCGTGTGTCTTTATTTCACTATACTGTGTGGAAGGTTCAGTACATGTATGAGAACCCCAACCTCTTTATTAGTACGGGGGTGGGGATACAGGTGCAGATTGCAGGGCATCCGGCCATATGTAGATATACCATTAAGTTTATTCCTAACTTGTCTCATACTCCTATAGCAGATCTTACCTATCAAAGGGCCAAAAATTGCTGCTGATGTCATGATGACAGGAAATAGAAGAGTCCCCGGTATGCATTGCAATCTCATGCTCCATCTCTATGCTTTATATGAACAATGGACTATAGATTCACATTCCAACATCTCCTAAAGTTGTAGAAATGTAAATCTAATCTTTTACATTTATGGGCCCGAAAGACCTTTGCATGTCAGCTCTGTACCCATGTGTGTAGTGGATATTGGGGTACACCTGACAACGTCAGCAGCCCTCCTCACCAGCCTTTCTGGCTCACAGGTGATGATGCATTACTGGACATTGGGTGCATGCAATGCTTTATTATGCATTGATGACCAAGCAGGAAATGAGAGTGCAATAGGCACTCGCTACCTGACTTTTCTTCTACCTGCAGGTCCCCTTCGAAAAATGGCACCTGTTGCCTCTGAAACTTCAGCTGAACATTTGCAATGGACTAGATGACCCTTGCTGCAAACAAGTGGCCATAGACTCATGAATCAGGGCCTCCAACCTCTCAGTAGTTTTCAGAATCAAGCTGCATACCTTCAAGCCCCACCTCTCAGAACTGCATGCTGTCCCTGAAGTTGTACTTTAGCCTGTGCAGCCTGAAGACATTATAAACAGCTGTCAACAAAAATGACCACTGTCAAGGATATCAAAGACTCCAGTGGTTCTGGCCACCTAAGTTGCCCCCGCAGTGCAAGCCCCGATCACACAATAACTATAGCACATTATAATATTCCCAAGAATGTTAGTTATTACTGTGACATAGCGCAGTGAAGGGTACCATCTTGCTACCTGTACCCAACCTCAACTGTTCAAAATTTACAATGATGCTCTCCTATTTTCCTGTCTCCATTAGAACAATCCCAGCAGTGGTACAACAGCTGACCTTCAGGAAATCCATGGACCCCAGAAAGGTTATCTTCCTTGTGGCAGGTCTTCTGTTCCTGGAGATCTCTAGCCCTGTCAACGCTTGCACATGTTTACAATCAGTTCTACAGAACTCTTACTGTGATAGAGATCTTGTTGGTGAGTTGGAAAAAATAAAATAAATTTATATTCTTTACTTCTGTTTTTTAAGAAATTGTTGATTTTTAATGTCTGGCATTAGTCAAGACCTTTTGATTTTACTAAAATGATATATTTAGTATACTTCTATAGAGGGGTTCCCATGCCAGTACTCTTCAATCATTTGTCTGCTGTTGTGTCATTTAATATTTTCTTCTGTTCACTATAGCATTCAGCACCGTACAATGGGTCGGCCCACTTCAGCCATTGGCTAACGTCACCGTGAGTGACATCAGTTGGCTCTTTCACAAAGAGCACATCCATACACAAAGTAGTTCCCTTCAATGCCAGGGACTACTACATTAAAGTGTATGCATTTTGAGACCAAAAATATTTTTTTCTGTTAACTGATGTTTTTATTAGGTGGAGCTTATCGGACAGCACAGCTGTCTGCTTGTAAAACCCCATTGTAAGCCTACCAAGAGCACATCTGGGTTTTAGCCTGCTCATTGCTTACCACTGGTTAGCTTTAATGTCAATAAAATCCAATTGGGGTGTGGTTTATCGCACTCCTGGATGTATTCCGTGTAATCTGATTTGTTCAGGTAGTGGGTGCCGTACTGGTAAACCCTTCTGGGCGCACGGGTGAATAACAATAAAAGAACAAGCGTTATCTCCCGTAAGAGTAACGTCTCCAAGTAGGCACTCCTCAGTAAAGATTTCAACAAAATTCCATGAAAAGTCTTGAACTTGCTTTTATACGATTGTTTAATGTCATTTAGTTTGATTCCATACTGTTGTATTCATAGTACATGGTGACTCGTGTATTTCATTTCACTTATATTCTGCCCAATGCATTTCGGGCTAAGCCCTTCTTCAGGGGTATTTAATTCTGAAAGTATAAAGAGTCGTACATTTTATAACCGAGTGGAAACAACAACGTGTAAATACCATCACACGAAGCGTTGGTGAAACAAGTGGACGAACGACCGGATTCGGACTGTGTTGTCAAAAATTGTTGCCAATTACGGGTTAATGTCGAATTTTGACATGTTAGTAGTGCTCAATTTTATCTGTAATCAAAGGTGTTCTTTGCGTGACCGTTTAAACTCTGAACGAACGTATATTGAAAAAACATATACTTGAAAAACTGTCTTCTACATTTGGGTGATTTACCAGTGTGTTAATACCCGGGTGCTATATAGAACTTTAGTGACATGCTAGACCTTCCCGTGTGGCTGTTTTCTGAACGGTAAATTAGTTTGTAATGCGGAACCTCTACTGGGTGGTTAGTGATTTAAACAAAGTCAAGCGAAAGTAAAATTATTTTGTAAAACAACTGACCTTTTAGGACAGTTAGTTTGTTCACATGATAAAAAAGTTTTCATCCAAGTAAACACTGCGATCCTGAATTGGACGAAGTGACCTGTGAATAAAGCACCGGTTGTTACCGTGATATCGAGGATGTAAAAAGTGACGAGGAGCAGAAAACCGCGTACTCGCTTACCGTCAACGGCTGTTCGAACGTGTCAATACTCTTCATGTTCAGTGCGCAGGTATTTCATGTCACACAGTGAACCGTATTCAAAAGAAAGGTTCGGATCACGTGATTAGTAAATAGTGAAGACATACTTCGAGTGCCGATTGTGCTCCACAAAAACAGGTGAAAAAAGTGAAAAGTGACTAAAATCAGATTAATGTGATCTCAGCAAACGGTATGCTAGTAAAGTTCTATGAAGGTGGCAATAATTCTAATTCAGAAGACAATTCGAATTATGCATATCTACGTGCTGATACAATATTTTTTTTAAAGTAACCTGATGACATAAAACGATTCCCAAACAATTAATCAACATTGTAAACAGCTTTTCAGTGGTGTAATATGTCGTTTTCAATTCCAAAGAACAAAACTAAGTATGAAGGATTACAAATTCTAAACATCATGTGCTCAATTAAGACATATGAATGCAGTTGTATAGCTCGCTATAATATTCTCAGTTAACCACTATAAATGTCACTCATATTTGCTTACTTCTTATTTGAAGGCGTTCGGTGTTGAAGCTTGTCAATTTTGTGTTGGTCCCTCCACTGGAGCGTAGGTTCTCAAGCATCTGTCTGAGTGGCTGGCATGTTGTCACTCAATCAATCAATCAATCAATCAATCAATCAATCAGGGATTTATAGAGTGCAAGGCTTTTCACAGAGTGTCATGGTTCTATAAAGGATTCTGTTCAACTGAACCCTCTCACACTAGTGTCCTCACTGAAAAGCTGCCTTGGATAAGCAGTTTTTGAGTGATGCCTATAACTGTTTCCTCCCTCAATGCACACACATGTGAATGAAGGCGTTCCACACCAGTGCAGCAAGTTGGGAGAAAGGTAATCTACTCCAGTTTTTCAGCTTGATTTTCGTTACGTGGATTAGCCTGGCTTCAGAGGAGTGGAGAGTTCTGGTTGGACGATAGTGAGCAATCCTCACAGATAGGTAGCCATAGCCTGTGCAATAAAGAGCTCTGTGGGCCAGGACTAATATTTTAAACTGAACGCTCTCCTGAAAAGGAAGCCAGTGCAGTGCCTTTAGAAGAGCAGTGATAGGTGTCTGCCTAAGGACTCTTAGTAACCTTGTTGCAGTCACATTTTGAACCAACTGCAGCCTATTCAACAAATAGGCTGGAAGGTCCAAAAATAAGAGCTCAAAATAGGAACCTGCTACGGTCACTACCTGAGGGACTAAAGTTAACTGGCAGTCAATCTTTGCACCCAAGTTTAAAGCAACAGTGGGAGCTGTAGAGGCACACTCCGGATAGAAATCCATGTCCCAATATGAGGGAAGGAAGCCAAACAACAAGATCTCTGGTTTTCTTGCTATAAATTGTAAATGACTAGCCCACATCCACTGAAAACGGCCACTAGACATTTTTGTACATATCCTAGTTCTTTCAGGACAGTTTTCACAATAGAGGAGAGAGGAAGCAGTGTGTCATCAGCATATGACCCAAAGGAGTCAACTGAGGAGGCCAAGGGTGTCATTTAGATGTTAAAAAGACTTGGGCTTAGATCAGATTCTTATGAGACTCCAAAAGTGGTCTCAATGGGGTCGGAAGCATTTAGAGCCATCCAGAAAGATTGGCTTCTATTAGTGAGAAAAGAGCCAACCCAAGCCAGAACAGAACCTCTGACTCCAATGTCTTCCTGTCAGGCTGTTTCCCATGATCAAGTGTCAACTTGATAAAATCTGTTAACTCCACTAGTGCCGATTCAGTCTGAATCTTGACTGTGAGAAGTGTAACAGCTGCCTCAGTTCCAAGTATTTGGAGAGCTGCCCATTCATTAGTTCCTCCAATATCTTTGGCATTGCAGGTAAAAGTAAAATCTGCCTGAAATTGGTAAGGATTGTTCTAGCTGCCAAGAGTTATTTTTAATAAAGGAATTAGTTTGGCCTGTTTCCAGCAGTTGTCACAGTGGCGGATTAGATGGAACTATTGAATAATTGATTCAAAAGGAGGTTGATTACATTCAAGCTAGCAATCAAAAACTGTGGAGGACATGGTCCATTAGGTGAACCTGATTTACAAGACTGATTTATACATTACAATGCTGACTTTTAGCAAACATTTTTTTGCTTTTATATTACGCACTTGAGTGTCCATACCTTTTTCATCTGTCTTGTTTGCTTCTCTTCCCCCACCCACACTTGTCGTTCTTTCTCTTGCCTGTATACAATGCTTAAATTGTGGACGTATAAATGCTGGAGCCAGCACTATTGAAGGTTGCAGTGACAAATACAAAGACTTTGTAGTATTGATTACCCTTCATGCCTCCTTAATCTGAGGTATGAGGGGGACAATTGACCAGACAATGCCTGCCCTTTCTCTCAGTCTTGTTTTGATTTGTTCTATGATTTATAAAGCGCCTGAATCACCCCCCAAGGGGTATCTCCGCTCTAGCAAACTGCTAATGTCAGCCAGAGAAAAGGAACAGATTAAAACAAATACGTCTTCAAGTGGAAAGGTAATTGGTTCCAGAAGGTAGGGGCTAAGAGGAAGAAGGCTTTACCACCTAGCCAGGATTTTTTACAGCATGGGACCACTAGTAGAGATTTGGTCCCTGAGAGTAATGCCCTAGAATTCTGGTATTTCGAGAGATTCTCTGCCAAATATCAGGGGCCTTTACCGTTTAGAGATTTATGGACAATGCAGCAGATCTTGAAACGGATCCACTTCCACACTGGCAGCCAATGCAATCTCTGCAAGATTGGAAGGGAGGGAGTTAGGAAGGGAGCATTGGAGACCAGTCGGTCTGTGGTGTTTTGGACCACTTGCAATTTGTTCAATGATGCTCCACTGGCTGAGATCAGCAGAGCATTGCAAAAGTCTAGGCAACTTAGTACTTGTGTCTGGATAAGGGTTTTCCGAGTGGACAAGGGGAGAAAGGAAAATACTCTACGCAGAAGGCATAGGGCATCGAAGCAGGACCGATGGTAGTAGAAGCCTGTTCCTTCAAAGTTAATTTCTGGTCCAGGTGGACACTTAGATCATTGACCACGTTCTTGGGCACCAATTCCGTTGGCCACCAGCTCAGAGACCATCTCAAAGGAGCATCACCTAACAGCATAATTTCTGTTTTTCCTGCATTAAACTGGAGAAAATTGTGCCTCATCCAGCTAGCAATGGCTTTCATACTTTCTGGGAAGATAGACTGAGCATTAGGGTAGAGTTTGTCGTGAGGGTTTTTTTTTATTCCTCAATTCTCCTTATTTCCTCTTTCCCTGCCCATATGTTTCTCCCCCACCTTTCCCAGCAGTCTGCTTTGCCAAAGTCCTCTGGTTGCTTCCCTGCCCACCCTCCTTGTGCTTTGATGACCCCAGCTCTCTGTGTTGCTTCACGCACACTCCATGTTGCTTCCCCTGTGTATCCTCCACTATGTTACATTACCATGTGTTGTTCCCCCAATCGCTCCTCCCTGTCCAAAAGGCTTTTGCACTACTAAATTTTTATTTGTCGATCCATTGTAAATCGGTACATAAAAAGGAAAATAAAGGCCTATGATTTGTTATATAAAAAGAGACATACAAGCACATGTGCCATCAAAATAACACATCCAGAGCAGCCATATGATCACACCTATTTTTAGGTATGCTGCACATTATCAGTGATGCTATGCAGCACAGCTAAAAGCATTGACAAAGCCCACAGGTCCCAAAGGTGAGAACTACTGGCTTTGCCGATTCAGTCTGAATCTTGACTGTGAGAAGTGTAACAGCTGCCTCAGTTCCAAGTATTTGGAGAGCTGCCCATTCATGAGTTCCTCGAATATCTTTGGCATTGCAGGTAAAAATAAAATCTGCCTGAAATTGGCAAGAATTGTTCTAGCTGCCAAGAGTTAGTTTTAATAAAGGAATTAGTTTGGCCTGTTTCCAGCAGTTGTCACAGTGGCTGATTAGATGGAACTATTGAATAATTGATTCAAAAGGAGGTTGATTACATTCAAGCTAGCAAGCAAAACCTGTGGAGGACATGGCCCATTAGGTGAACCTGATTTACAAGACTGATTTATACATTACAATGCTGACTTTTAGCAAACATTTTTTTGCTTTTATATTACACACTTGAGTGTCCATATCTTTTTCATCTGTCTTGTTTGCTTCTCTTTCCCCACCCACACTTGTCTTTCTTTCTCTTGCCTGTATACAATGCTTAAATTGTGGACGTATAAATGCTGGAGCCAGCACTATTGAAGGTTGCGGTGACAAATACAAAGACTTTGTAGTTATTGATTACCCTTCATGCCTCCTTAATCTGAGGTATGAGGGGGACAATTGTCCAGACAATGCCTGCCCTTTCTCTCAGTCTTGTTTTGATTTGATCTATGATTTATAAAGCACCTGAATCACCCCCCAAGGGGTATCTCCGCTCTAGCAAACTGCTAATGTCAGCCAGAGAAAAGGAACAGATTAAAACAAATAAGTCTTCAAGTGGAAAGGTAATTGGTTCCAGAAGGTAGGGGCTAAGAGGAAGAAGGCTTTACCACCTAGCCGAGATTTTTAACAGCATGGGATCACTAGTAGAGATTTGGTCCCTGAGAGTAATGCCCTAGAATTCTGGTATTTCGAGAGATTCTCTGCCAAATATCAGGGGCCTTTACCGTTTAGAGATTTATGCACAATGCAGCAGATCTTGAAACGGATCCACTTCCACACTGGCAGCCAATGCAATCTCTGCAAGAGTGGAAGGGAGGGAGTTAGGAAGGGAGCATTGGAGACCAGTCGGTCTTTGGTGTTTTGGACCACTTGCAATTTGTTCAATGATGCTCCACTGGCTGAGATCGGCAGAGCATTGCAAAAGTCTAGGCAACTTAGTACTTGTGTCTGGATAAGGGTTTTCCGAGTGGACAAGGGGAGAAAGGGAAATACTCTTCGCAGAAGGCCTAGGGCATCGAAGCAGGACCGATGGTAGTAGAAGCCTGTTCCTTCAAAGTTAATTTCTGGTCCAGGCGGACACTTAGATCATTGACCACGTTCTTGGGCACCAATTCCGTTGGCCACCAGCTCAGAGACCATCTCAAAGAAGCATCACCTAACAGCATAATTTCTGTTTTTCCTGCATTAAACTGGAGAAAATTGTGTCACATCCAGCTAGCAATGGTTTTCATACTTTCTGAGAAGATAGACTGAGCATTAGGGTAGAGTTTGTCGTGAGGGTTTTTTTTATTCCTCAATTCTCCTTATTTCCTCTTTCCCTGCCCATATGTTTCTCCACCACCTTTCCCAGCAGTCTGCTTTGCCAAAGTCCTCTAGTTGCTTCCCTGCCCACCCTCCTTGTGCTTTGATGACCCCAGCTCTCTGTGTTGCTTCACGCACACTCCATGTTGCTTCCCCTGTGTATCCTCCACTATGTTACATTCCCATGTGTTGTTCCCCCAATCGCTCCTCCCTGTCCAAAACGCTTTTGCACTACTTTATTTTTATTTGTCGATCCATTGTAAATCGGTACATAAAAAGGAAAATAAAGGCCTATGGTTTGTTATATAAAAAGAGACATAAAGGCACATGTGCCTTCAAAATAACACATCCAGAGCAGCCATATGATCTCACCTATTTTTAGGTATGCTGCACATTATCAGTGATGCTATGCAGCACAGCTAAAAGCATTGACAAAGCCCACAGGTCCCAAAAGGGAGAACTACTGGCTTTGCCGATTCAGTCTGAATCTTGACTGTGAGAAGTGTAACAGCTGACTCAGTTCCAAGTATTTGGAGAGCTGCCCATTCATGAGTTCCTCCAATATATTTGGCATCGCAGGTAAAAGTAAAATCTGCCTGAAATTGGCAAGAATTGTTCTAGCTGCCAAGAGTTATTTTTAATAAAGGAATTAGTTTGGCCTGTTTCCAGCAGTTGTCACAGTGGCGGATTAGATGGAACTATTGAATAATTGATTCAAAAGGAGGTTGATTACATTCAAGCTAGCAAGCAAAACCTGTGGAGGACATGGCCCATTAGGTGAACCTGATTTACAAGACTGATTTATACATTACAATGCTGCTGACTTTTAGCAAACATTTTTTTGCTTTTATATTACGCACTTGAGTGTCCATACCTTTTTCATCTGTCTTGTTTGCTTCTCTTCCCCCACCCACACTTGTCGTTCTTTCTCTTGCCTGTATACAATGCTTAAATTGTGGATGTATAAATGCTGGAGCCAGCACTATTGAAGGTTGCAGTGACAAATACAAAGACTTTGTAGTATTGATTACCCTTCATGCCTCCTTAATCTGAGGTATGAGGGGGACAATTGACCAGACAATGCCTGCCCTTTCTCTCAGTCTTGTTTTGATTTGATCTATGATTTATAAAGCGCCTGAATCACCCCCCAAGGGGTATCTCCGCTCTAGCAAACTGCTAATGTCAGCCAGAGAAAAGGAACAGATTAAAACAAATACGTCTTCAAGTGGAAAGGTAATTGGTTCCAGAAGGTAGGGGCTAAGAGGAAGAAGGCTTTACCACCTAGCCAGGATTTTTTACAGCATGGGACCACTAGTAGAGATTTGGTCCCTGAGAGTAATGCCCTAGAATTCTGGTATTTCGAGAGATTCTCTGCCAAATATCAGGGGCCTTTACCGTTTAGAGATTTATGGACAATGCAGCAGATCTTGAAACGGATCCACTTCCACACTGGCAGCCAATGCAATCTCTGCAAGATTGGAAGGGAGGGAGTTAGGAAGGGAGCATTGGAGACCAGTCGGTCTGTGGTGTTTTGGACCACTTGCAATTTGTTCAATGATGCTCCACTGGCTGAGATCAGCAGAGCATTGCAAAAGTCTAGGCAACTTAGTACTTGTGTCTTCTGGATAAGGGTTTTCCGAGTGGACAAGGGGAGAAAGGAAAATACTCTACGCAGAAGGCATAGGGCATCGAAGCAGGACCGATGGTAGTAGAAGCCTGTTCCTTCAAAGTTAATTTCTGGTCCAGGTGGACACTTAGATCATTGACCACGTTCTTGGGCACCAATTCCGTTGGCCACCAGCTCAGAGACCATCTCAAAGGAGCATCACCTAACAGCATAATTTCTGTTTTTCCTGCATTAAACTGGAGAAAATTGTGCTTAATCCAGCTAGCAATGGCTTTCATACTTTCTGGGAAGATAGACTGAGCATTAGGGTAGAGTTTGTTGTGAGGGTTTTTTTTTATTCCTCAATTCTCCTTATTTCCTCTTTCCCTGCCCATATGTTTCTCCCCCACCTTTCCCAGCAGTCTGCTTTGCCAAAGTCCTCTGGTTGCTTCCCTGCCCACCCTCCTTGTGCTTTGATGACCCCAGCTCTCTGTGTTGCTTCACGCACACTCCATGTTGCTTCCCCTGTGTATCCTCCACTATGTTACATTACCATGTGTTGTTCCCCCAATCGCTCCTCCCTGTCCAAAAGGCTTTTGCACTACTATTTTTTTATTTGTCGATCCATTGTAAATCGGTACATAAAAAGGAAAATAAAGGCCTATGATTTGTTATATAAAAAGAGACATACAAGCACATGTGCCATCAAAATAACACATCCAAAGCAGCCATATGATCACACCTATTTTTAGGTATGCTGCACATTATCAGTGATGCTATGCAGCACAGCTAAAAGCATTGACAAAGCCCACAGGTCCCAAAGGTGAGAACTACTGGCTTTGCCGATTCAGTCTGAATCTTGACTGTGAGAAGTGTAACAGCTGCCTCAGTTCCAAGTATTTGGAGAGCTGCCCATTCATGAGTTCCTCCAATATCTTTGGCATTGCAGGTAAAAATAAAATCTGCCTGAAATTGGCAAGAATTGTTCTAGCTGCCAAGAGTTAGTTTTAATAAAGGAATTAGTTTGGCCTGTTTCCAGCAGTTGTCACAGTGGCTGATTAGATGGAACTATTGAATAATTGATTCAAAAGGAGGTTGATTACATTCAAGCTAGCAAGCAAAACCTGTGGAGGACATGGCCCATTAGGTGAACCTGATTTACAAGACTGATTTATACATTACAATGCTGACTTTTAGCAAACATTTTTTTGCTTTTATATTACACACTTGAGTGTCCATATCTTTTTCATCTGTCTTGTTTGCTTCTCTTTCCCCACCCACACTTGTCTTTCTTTCTCTTGCCTGTATACAATGCTTAAATTGTGGACGTATAAATGCTGGAGCCAGCACTATTGAAGGTTGCGGTGACAAATACAAAGACTTTGTAGTTATTGATTACCCTTCATGCCTCCTTAATCTGAGGTATGAGGGGGACAATTGTCCAGACAATGCCTGCCCTTTCTCTCAGTCTTGTTTTGATTTGATCTATGATTTATAAAGCACCTGAATCACCCCCCAAGGGGTATCTCCGCTCTAGCAAACTGCTAATGTCAGCCAGAGAAAAGGAACAGATTAAAACAAATAAGTCTTCAAGTGGAAAGGTAATTGGTTCCAGAAGGTAGGGGCTAAGAGGAAGAAGGCTTTACCACCTAGCCGAGATTTTTTACAGCATGGGATCACTAGTAGAGATTTGGTCCCTGAGAGTAATGCCCTAGAATTCTGGTATTTCGAGAGATTCTCTGCCAAATATCAGGGGCCTTTACCGTTTAGAGATTTATGCACAATGCAGCAGATCTTGAAACGGATCCACTTCCACACTGGCAGCCAATGCAATCTCTGCAAGAGTGGAAGGGAGGGAGTTAGGAAGGGAGCATTGGAGACGAGTCGGTCTTTGGTGTTTTGGACCACTTGCAATTTGTTCAATGATGCTCCACTGGCTGAGATCGGCAGAGCATTGCAAAAGTCTAGGCAACTTAGTACTTGTGTCTGGATAAGGGTTTTCCGAGTGGACAAGGGGAGAAAGGGAAATACTCTTCGCAGAAGGCCTAGGGCATCGAAGCAGGACCGATGGTAGTAGAAGCCTGTTCCTTCAAAGTTAATTTCTGGTCCAGGCGGACACTTAGATCATTGACCACGTTCTTGGGCACCAATTCCGTTGGCCACCAGCTCAGAGACCATCTCAAAGAAGCATCACCTAACAGCATAATTTCTGTTTTTCCTGCATTAAACTGGAGAAAATTGTGTCACATCCAGCTAGCAATGGTTTTCATACTTTCTGAGAAGATAGACTGAGCATTAGGGTAGAGTTTGTCGTGAGGGTTTTTTTTATTCCTCAATTCTCCTTATTTCCTCTTTCCCTGCCCATATGTTTCTCCACCACCTTTCCCAGCAGTCTGCTTTGCCAAAGTCCTCTAGTTGCTTCCCTGCCCACCCTCCTTGTGCTTTGATGACCCCAGCTCTCTGTGTTGCTTCACGCACACTCCATGTTGCTTCCCCTGTGTATCCTCCACTATGTTACATTCCCATGTGTTGTTCCCCCAATCGCTCCTCCCTGTCCAAAACGCTTTTGCACTACTTTATTTTTATTTGTCGATCCATTGTAAATCGGTACATAAAAAGGAAAATAAAGGCCTATGGTTTGTTATATAAAAAGAGACATAAAGGCACATGTGCCTTCAAAATAACACATCCAGAGCAGCCATATGATCTCACCTATTTTTAGGTATGCTGCACATTATCAGTGATGCTATGCAGCACAGCTAAAAGCATTGACAAAGCCCACAGGTCCCAAAAGGGAGAACTACTGGCTTTGCCGATTCAGTCTGAATCTTGACTGTGAGAAGTGTAACAGCTGACTCAGTTCCAAGTATTTGGAGAGCTGCCCATTCATGAGTTCCTCCAATATATTTGGCATCGCAGGTAAAAGTAAAATCTGCCTGAAATTGGCAAGAATTGTTCTAGCTGCCAAGAGTTATTTTTAATAAAGGAATTAGTTTGGCCTGTTTCCAGCAGTTGTCACAGTGGCGGATTAGATGGAACTATTGAATAATTGATTCAAAAGGAGGTTGATTACATTCAAGCTAGCAAGCAAAACCTGTGGAGGACATGGCCCATTAGGTGAACCTGATTTACAAGACTGATTTATACATTACAATGCTGCTGACTTTTAGCAAACATTTTTTTGCTTTTATATTACACACTTGAGTGTCCATATCTTTTTCATCTGTCTTGTTTGCTTCTCTTCCCCCACCCACACTTGTCTTTCTTTCTCTTGCCTGTATACAATGCTTAAATTGTGGACGTATAAATGCTGGAGCCAGCACTATTGAAGGTTGCGGTGACAAATACAAAGACTTTGTAGTTATTGATTACCCTTCATGCCTCCTTAATCTGAGGTATGAGGGGGACAATTGTCCAGACAATGCCTGCCCTTTCTCTCAGTCTTGTTTTGATTTGATCTATGATTTATAAAGCACCTGAATCACCCCCCAAGGGGTATCTCCGCTCTAGCAAACTGCTAATGTCAGCCAGAGAAAAGGAACAGATTAAAACAAATAAGTCTTCAAGTGGAAAGGTAATTGGTTCCAGAAGGTAGGGGCTAAGAGGAAGAAGGCTTTACCACCTAGCCGAGATTTTTTACAGCATGGGATCACTAGTAGAGATTTGGTCCCTGAGAGTAATGCCCTAGAATTCTGGATACATTTAAATATCTGGGAGTTACCACGAAGAGTGTGACCCACTTGAAGGTAGAACGGTGGTGACAGTGCGATGCTCAACTCCCTTCTGGCGCTCCCAACCTCAGTCACCATTGGGTAGAGTCGATACCAACAAGTAGCTCATTCTTCCTCATCTTTTATATTTTTTCACAGCTCTGCCAATGGTAATCTGACAACCATTTTTCAGGGAACTGTGACAAAATTAATTTGTTGCGCTGCCAGATGTAGGGTATGACCAAGACTCTACCTGCCACTCGCGGAGGGGGGACTTGGCGCCCCTCTCTACGAGCTGTATTATGCTGCAGTCCTGTTTCAGTGACTGATGCGCTGGATATCTGATACCTAAAATCAGGAATGAGATGACATCCAGAGATGATTAGATGGCTCTGACATTCTGTGATGACTCTTGACATGGGGAGAGCTGACATTCCCAGCAATGTACTCATGGTAGTAGCGAAATGGAACTGGGACACATATATCCAACCACGTTGTAGGAGGACTCCATACGCACCAGAGATTCCACTGTGGACCCTCCCTGACAGCTTTCGACACACACACCATCACAACACAAGACCATAGTGAGAGGCAGAGATAAACTGCTGGGGAGACCTGTTTAACAAGGGCCTGTGGATCCCCTTTGAGGATTTGAAAAACCAATATAATCTAGGTCTGAGAAGCTTCCTCCTACACAGAGCATGGCAGACCCACTTACAGCTAAATTGCAACACTGTGCTTAAGGAACCTGTGTTCTGTACAGGTCTCAGGGTATTTGTCACACACAGGAACCACAGCAAAGTCATTACAGTGCTCTATACAGCACTATTGTGGAGGAGAGACATCGCGATGCCCCATCTGCAACATAGGTGGTTGGGCCACCTGGATTTGGAGGTCACAGAAGCCAAATGGCGGAAAGGTTTAGGAATTGTCTAAATAGTCTTCAGAAATGCAAGACTGCATTTCATGCAATTTAATTACTTACTTAATGCATATTTTACCTTGCAATTTATTTATATACTTAATGCATATTTGACCCCAAAACACAAAGCTCAAATGTATCAGAGTGTGACAAATCACTGCCCACACTGTACAATAGCGGAGACTGATTTCCTCCACATGGTCTGGTCCTGCGCAGAGTTGTCTATATGCTGGGAATCAATACCATAAACCCTGACCGATATTACAGGCATTGATCCCTAAACACTCAGGGCCATATGTAGGAAGCCAAATTGCAATCGCAAATGCAGAAATTCGCCGAATTTCGGCGTTTGCGATCGCAATTTGGGCTGTGTGCTATGTAGCACATAAAAACCCACATGCAAAATAAGGAATCGCAAAATTTGCGATTCCTTATTTTGCTAATGCATTTAAGGAATCCTAAATTGCGATTCCTTAAATGCAATGTAGGAAGCACCCAAGTTGTGCGATTTTGGCTTAAGGAATCGCATATTACCACCAACCTCAGGTTGGTGGTAATTTGCGATTTCTTTGAAAGATGCACTTTTTTGCATTTTTCAAAGTGCCATGTGGCGCACATACATGCCCTTAGCGCATGTATGTGCGCCACATGTGCACACATGTTTATTTCAGGGGTGCAAAAGGGTGTCCTATTGACACCCTTGCAACCTTGAAATTGCATTCTCAATTTGCGATTCTCTAATTGAGAATCGCAAATTGAGAATGTCTTCCTATTCATTCCTATGGGCCTTCTAGCCCATAGGAATGAATGGCAAGGTATTCCTTATTTGCGAATCTCAATTTGGGATTCGCAAATAAGGAATAGGCGGGAATCGCAAAATATTTTGCTAATCCTACCTACATTCCGTTTTGCAATTCTCTAATTGCGATTCCCTAAAAATTGCAATTAGAGAATCGCAAAACACGTTTTACCTACATATGTCCCTCAGTCCTCTGCCTACTGAGCGCTGGAAATCGAACACATAAAAGTCTAAAAATCTGTGGAACTTTATGGACCTGGCTCTAGTCTTGGTGACATGCTGTATAGCAATGTTCTAGAGGGCACTGGCGGTGCCTGGTGTCTTGGACATGTTACTTGATGTGGAAACATGGACAAGTGTAGATCTGCTCTCCGCCGCTGATGCATGGAGATGAGCAGGCACAGAATTGATGTCTGGAAAGATGGAAGCTATAACATCCCCCTTGGCTTCTGTGTCTTGTCTTCACTGAGAGGTTATACCAGGGGGAATTACAAAACAGATAGCGATACTCCATACACAGAGGGGGGAGAAGGAGATCTCTGACTGCGGTGATATCTCATCATGAAGGATGCCTCGTTGCTGTCTATCCCCCCTCCAGTAATACAAGATTAAGGGGAACCAGAGGCAGTCTTTGGTGGCCTTTGGCCTATGTTGATGTGTAACAAGCTCAAGTTTAATGTTGAAAGTTTTCTTACCTATTCACCAGTCACCCTATGCTTTACAGTTCAGCCCCATGGTAGCATTTGTTTTTCAAAAGCAAAATTGCAAAGTGGGTGGGGGGTGAGTAATAAAATATCCTAATATGACCGCAACAGCTGGCAAGAATCTAGCTTTCCTGGATCTATTTGAAAACACATCTCCTACTGCAACAATTTTTGAGAAGCATGCAAGTTGCATACAGCCGTCTTCCAGTGATTTAAAATTTCACATGATCAAAGGGAGAGAATTTGAAAGCTGGCCAACCAGTGAATGATGTCACAATACATCTCAAACCCCAAGATGGCGTCATCAAACAAGTTAACATTCTAGAATACTTATCACAGTGGTTGTTCATGATGCTGGACTAGATAAAGAGGACTGTTGACCCCTTTAGGAGAACCCCTCTTGGAGCGTCTTGTTTCTTTTAAGCTTCATTACAATCAGGCCAGGTTCTATTCATTCTTCCCAAAGCCAGTATAGAACAAAGCCGGAAAGCTAGATGAAATTATCATCTTTTTTTCTTCCTTTCAGGTAGTAATATATATCTTCCTTGGGATGGTAATACTTCCTTGCTTAATAGATTGAGGGATGGTAATTGGGGGCTGATTGTCTCTTTTTTTGTTTGACAGTTCTCCAAGTTAAATTCTTGGAACCCTCCCAGAAGACTGGAACCAGCCCTACGGATGTGGTGAAGGGCTTTAAAGTTCAAATCATAAAGGTAATTTGTTTTTTTCTGTTTCTCATGGCATCGCCATTATTGTGACAGTATGGTTTAATTATTTATTTAATTTATATATAAAGCGCCCGAATCACCCCATCAGAGTATCTCTGCGCTAAGACTGCCATAGACAGCAAAGAAGAGACAAATCAGAGCAGTGTAGTTTAAAGCAACTTTCTGAATGCCAGGTAGTCCGTGCATTGCTGTAAGTGGATGGGGAGTTGATTCCAGTAGCGTGGGGCCAGGTGGAAAAAGGCTTTGCCGCCCAACTGGGTTTTTTTGAGGCACGGGACTTGGAGAAGTGATTTAGCTCCAGAACGGAGGGGCCTAGAAGGCAGATAACTGATGAGCTTGTTGTTTAGGTAACTGGGGCCTAAGTTGTTTATAGATTTATAAACAACACAACAGATCTTAAATTTGATTCTCTTCCGTACTGGTAACCAGTGCAAATTTTGAAGAAGGGGGAGGGATGCGGTTCGGGGGGGGGCATTGGCCACTAGGTGGGCCGCAGTGTTCTGGACTACCTGCAAATTGTTTATGGAGCTTTCATTAGCTGAAATCAGCAAAGTGTTGCAGTAATCTAGTGACTCAGTATTAAGGCCTGAATCACGGTTTTCTGTGTGGAAAGAAGTAAGAAAGGGAAGACTCTTCTGAGAAGACTAAGGCTGTGGAAGCATGCTCCAGCGGTAGAGGTGGTACGTTCCCCCAGTGTGAGTTTGTGGTCTATTCGGACTCCAAGGTTTTTTACCACCAGTTTCGGACTTGGGACAGAACCCAGTTCCTCTGGCCACCTGCTAGGGGACCACTTTACCATCGCTTCTCCAAACAGCATTATCGCTGACTTTCCTGCATTAAGCTGAAGAAAGTTATCTTTCATCCCGTCTGCGATGGCTTTCATACCCTTCGAAAAGGTGGTCTGAATGCTGGGATTGGCTTTGTTGAAGGAGAGTAGGTGTTGGGTGTCATCAGCGTAGGATATAGGAATAAATCCTAACTTTCTCAATAGTCTTGCCAGGGGAGTAACATAAATGTTGAATAAAATAGGGCTCAAATATGAGCCCTGTGGTCCTCCCTTGGTCACCCTGGTGGTCTGCGAGCGAAAGGGGCCCGGGTTAATGGTCTGAGTTCTGTCAGACAGAAAGTTAGCCATCCACTTCAAGGCTTTCCCTTTAAGGCCTATGTCCCCCAGTCTCCTAAGTAGAGTCTGGTGGGAGATGGTGTCGAATGCTGCGGACAGATTAAGCAGCACCAAAAGTACAGCTTGAACATTATCCAACAGCCATCTGATGTTGTCAGTGACGGCCACCAACACAGACTCTGTACTATGTCTGGGTCGGAATCTGAATTGAGAGGAATTCAGACATTTCGAGGATTCAACAAATTCGGACAGGTGCTTGTTGATATGCTTTTCCAAAATTTTGATTTGTAAGAGAAGCAGAGAGATGAGGCAGTAATTGGTTACATCTTCCAAGGGCACTTTGGGGTTTTTCCTGATTGGGAGAATCTGTGTGGCTTGCCCTTCTAGTGGGAGAGTGCCTTCCTTCATGGAGCTGTTTAAGATCAAACATAAGGGGCCGGCCAGTTATTTGGATAGTTTGGTGGCCGTTTTAGTAGGAATGAAGTCTAATGGAGACCCTGATTTGACAATTTTTAGTAGAGCTTCGGTCTCCTCTGTTGTGAGTATCGGGAAATTCTCCAGAGTTGAAACACTGGGGATAGCTGGAGGAAAGTCAATCTTAAGGCCTATCTGAGAGCCCTTAGCCGAGGTGATTTTATTGTAAATTATTTTAATTTTCTGAGTTAGATGGTTTGCTATGTTGTCACACAAAGATTGAGATGGCACAGCTTCAATATCGCAGGCCGTGGGGTTGGTGAATGGTTTTGAAATCTGAAAGAGAGTTCTCAAGGTGTTCCCTACGTGTTCGAGTTGAGATGCGATGTACTTTTTGTGGGGATTTTTCATGTTTTTGTGGTACTGTGTTAGCGCATCCTTAAATCTATCTTTATCTTGTGTGTCGTGTAAGCGGCGCCAGTGACATTTGAGTATTTTACACTGACTTTTTTCGAGCCGAAGGGTGGTAGAGTACCATGGCGTCTGATGGAGTTTAATGATAATAAGGCACTGTTTCAGGAGTTCTAAGCAGTCCATGGTGGATATCAAGCTGGTATTGAAGGAGGGTAAGCGCTCCTCTGCATTATCAGATTCAGAGTTTTGAGGTGGAATAAAAGCCTCTTAGAACCGTGAAGGCGTGGGTTTATGTCATTGTCTATAACTTCTTTTAGAGTATGGTTTGGAAACTCTCTGGGGCATATCAACAAGGGCTTTATCTCTGCTTTTTTGGCTTTAAAAGCCAAAACAGGAGAGATAAAACTAGCGCCCTATCAACAACAGGGTGCTAACATGCAAATTTGCATGTTAGCACCCTTTTACTCTACGCTTCCCCTTGCATCTCTAATGAGATGCAAAGGGGGCGTTCCAGAGTAAAATAATAGGAGAAATGTCGCTAAGCGACATTTCTCCTATTATCAAGAATGTCGCTAACCCTGTTAGAGACAAAAAAAGCAGCGCTAACCGCGGTTAACGCTGCTTTTTTACGTCTGCTATTTTTCAGACTTAGCAATGATATCCTATGGAAGAAGGATATCATGGCTAAGTTTGCCTGTCCCTATCAACAAGGTAACGTGAGATTATCGCTGGGTTTCCAGCGATAATCTCACGTTAGCCTGTTAGCGTGAGGATTTTTATCGCTATTGAGATAAGCGTTGCTAATAGCACGCTATCTCAGCGATAAAAATTCACGCTAGCCGGCGATAATTATCCTGGCGCTAAGTGCGCTTAGAGATAATTATCGCCGGTTGTTGTTGATATGCCCCTCTGTTCTTTAGGACCGTTAATTTATAAATCGATCAAAGAATGATCTGACCATGGCAAGAGGCAGGTTGCCCCATAAGAAATGTTGGAGGAATTTCTTAGAATTAAATCTAGCGTGTGTCCTGCCAGATGAGTGGGCTCGTTATTTGTTTTAGTTAGGTTGAGTTTGGACAGGCCTGTCAAAAGTGTGGCAGCCTCTAGGTTATCAGGGTTTTCGCTATGCACGTTAAAAATACCAAGAAGTAACAAAATTCTGGTTGAGATAACATGTAGGGCGATGAATTCCATAAGTTGTGGAGCAAAGTTGGAGAGTGGTCCTGGAGGACAATGTACTAGAGCTCCTTTCCAGCTAAGTCGTGGGTGTAAATCAATTTTGAAGACTAAAATCTCCAGCAGGTCATTGCAAGTTTGGTTTAAGATAGAAATATTAATGGGGTCTTTGTAGACGATGGCTATTTCTCCCCCCATCCTATACAGTCTGTCCAGTTATTGTATGTGATAATCATCTGGAAGTGCCACTGCAAGTGCAGGATTAGAGCAGGGTTTAGTCCAGTTTTCTGTCAGGAAACCTATATAAGGGCTGTGTGGAGGAAAGCAGATCCCATATATTGTCTGCGTGTTTGGGCAAAGATCTAACATTAGCCCAAAAACAGTTCCAGCCTCCGCCGCTGTGGGAGTTCATGGGAGAGCACTTCTTATCACTGGTACAGTGGGATATATGTAATCCCTGATCACTAAAGGTTGTGTGAATATGCGGCTGTGCTTGTTCCATACTTTGGAATTTACAGAATCTACATGAAAAAGGACCTACTGCTTCTGCGCATGTAGTGCATTGCGTATTTTCTATCCGTCTAGCGGCATGATAATTTTTAGTCCTAGCCAACTCCTGACTAGTGTAGGTGCGGAGAGCATTTGCGATAACAAAAGAAAAGCAACGTTTGCATCTCAGACCATTTCCCTGTTCATTGAGCCAGTGATCTGTAGCAGCCACACGACTGATCACAAACCCAAACACCACTGTTAACGTTCAAGTGAACATCTTCACTAATCTCCCACTTGGATGAATTTAAAGATAGATAGATAGATAGATAGATAGATAGATAGATAGATAGATAGATAGATAGATAGATAGATAGATAGATAGATAGATAGATAGATAGATAGATAGATAGATAGATAGATAGATAGATAGATAGATAGATAGATAGATAGATAGATAGATAGATAGATAGATAGATAGATAGACTGATTTTATTGTACAATTACTTACAATCATTGCAATTCTTACAAAAAGGTATTAAAAAAAATTCCATTTTCTGATAAAAAGAGTTCATGTCTGGCATGGCTAAAATTCTGAATGGTCTTCAATAGGAAGCATAGATTTTATTGAGACATGAATTTCACAAAACAGGCAGACAACTAGGCGGAGTCACCCTTCATGCACTCCTCAAGTGCCTCTTGGCATGTCTGTACATTAAGGATGTGCCAGATGGGATGCAGTCCAAAGATTTGCAGGGTGCGCAGGATCTTACAAATACATATGACATGAATTAAAGTTTCTTCCCCTTGTTACTCTGACCATACTTATATGCCTTCAGGGGGGTTAGACCAAAGTGTAGTCTCTTTAAATGGTCTTTCACTGAAAGCTTCAGCGGAGATGTTAAATAGTGTGGTAGGGTTTCACGATCATAAAGTTTGTCTGTGGGTAGCGAGCTTGACCAGATTTCATGGGCTTCAAATGCATCCACACAGTGCGTTAGAAATTTACTCCTAGTGGATCTAGGGTTGTTTATCGGGGACCAAATGCAGCTCTTTAATGTAGAGTCTCGGGCGTTTTTAGTTTTCAGACAGTAGGCTATACATCTTGCTTTCAAGGTCCAGGTTGAGATGACAGGTCCAATCCTGTAAGGCATGAGAGGTTGAGTTGGGAAGATGGAACACTCTGGGGAAACAAGCTGATTGCGCTCTATCTAGCCATGTGAATATTTTATCTTTAAAGGTCACCACACCATGGGCTACTGTTTTTGCACCCATTACATAAATTAGCGGCGATAAATCCGGAGAGTTCAGGGCTTTCCTTCTTCTTAAGTAAGCTGCTTCTACGCAGTGGGCCGCTCCTTGTGTTGCTGTAATATTCGGTGCTGATCTTCCTCTGTGATCTATCCAGACTCCCAGGTACCTATATGCCACCACTACCTCTATAGGTTTTCCTTCAATGTACCAGAAGCATTTACTTGCTCGTTTTCTCAATACCATCATCACCTTAGTTTTTGCGATATTGATCTTTAAAGCGTTTATCTTGGAGATCGAGGCCTGTGAGACAAAGAGCCTGTGAAGGCCCACCGGGGTTTGGCCATGAGAATCATGTAGTCTGTGTATTGCATTGATTGGATTTTTTGGAAATGCCCGAGTGGCTGTCAGCCACTCTGGCAGGTCCACTCGGTATAGATAGAAAAGTAGTGGGGCCAATATGTAACCTTGCTTTAAGCCTCTGTTTTTTTTATTTTATTAGTCATTGAGCATCCAGAGGAAACTCTATTTTTACCCAGGTATCAGTGTACAAAGCGATAAGAGCAATTGATAAAGGTTAAGGGATGTCCCAATTGTTTAGTTTTTCCCACAATCTGGGACGGACATTGCTGTCGAAATCTATTTGGAAGTCGATGAACCTCAAGTACAACGATTTTCCTTTTGTGGCATGCGTGCCCTCGATCATGTGAGCTAGACAGATTAAATTGCCTTTGATGAGCAGACCTTTTGAAAGCGGGATTGAGCATATGGGACCAATTTGCAATCTTCCACCATTTTTTATCAATGGGAACTAGTAGAGTGCCTCGCCAAGAGTCAGGAATCAACCAGCCCAATCAGCTATCCCCAAATAGGGATGCCAAGAGTTAAGCCCACTTGTGCAGCGAAGCTTTGTACACCTTTGTTTGTATGCCATTTGCACTGGGAGCCCGTCTTGGGTGCATTTTTTTTAATGATAAGTGCAATTTGCATTGGTGTTATGTTGACGATGGGCTCTGGTCCTGTCTGAAAGTTGACATGGCTATAGCTGTGGAGACCAATCTGGTTGTTACTGGTGGGCTCTACACAGAGTGTTTCAATGTGAACCTCCCACTCAGCAGGGGCAATGTTTCTTAAAGTTGATGGTTGGGCTGGTCTGGCACATTTGTTTACCCAGTTCCAAAATCTCCTTTGATCTTTTAATTTTTATAATTTCATGAACAGTTGTCCAGAGGTGGTCTTCTTTCAACCTCCAGAGGGTGAATCTTCCTTTCCTGTACTCTTTGCGAGTAATCGATACCTTCTCTCAGAGAGATGTGTATTTGATGTCATCGTAGGTGCCTCTACGCAGAAGGCTATTTAATTTACATTTTATTTTCAATATGATTTGCTTGTGTTTAATAACGTGTTGGGTTTTTGTTGTGGCGTTTTTTGACCCTGGGATTTTCTTTATGACTAGGTTTTCTCTTAGGTCATCCACTGTATTTTTCCATGATGTTGCAGTCAATCGGTCATTGCAATTTCATACCAATTTATCCAGGAAGTGGTCTACCCTCTCATTGATCACGTCCTGGTGGTCCGCGGTCCACCGTATTTTTCTTACTGGTTCAAAGTTGTCTTCTTTCCCGATCAACTGGGTTACTGGTTGGAAGCACTGCGAGAGTGGCACTTTACATGTAAGAATGACTTGAACACTTGCCAGCGAAGGAGTTACCGTGAATTCCTGCACTAAATGGAAGCGAGCGATAGAAACCCAGATATAGCCCAGTGTGGCCATGCTAAAGCACGATACATGTGTGTAAGCGGCTGGCAAGTCCCTGTTGCTGAAAATATGTTACTAAACATCTTAGAGTGAGAAGAATAGAGCCCTGTATTTAACTAGGGTACACATAGAATGAAAAACTTAGGGCCCATTTTAAATTTTGGCAATCGGACGGCTCTCCACAATAGGAATGGAGTAAAATACTCCATCGCCCTGGCGGAGGTCCTGACTGTCAAACATAAAATGCCCTTCGGGCTGACAGATGCTTGTAGAATTCACAGGAACCGCTGCCAAGGAGGTTCCTGTAAATGTGTTGGAACTTTGTCCTATGGCAAAAAAAGTACCTCCTTAAAGGGTTTGCTGGTGCTGACGGGCAGTAAAAAAACAGCCAACATTTAAATCAGGCCCATATTTTAGAGTGGAACATTTGTATTCAAAGCACTACATCAAGGTCCTTTTATTCTGTCATTACCAGCATAAAAAACAGGATTTAGCAAAGCCAATATATCTTTGCTTTAAAAGGTCAAGCTATTGACTTTGGAAGTGATTTGTGCCAATCGATGTTACTGTAAAGAAAATACTGAAAAACAAGTGTGTATGGAATGCAAATAGCGAAGCAAGTACCCTGGTGGCACTTTGCAGTTGCTTGGACTTTATGTAAAATACAAAGAGACTACAAGACATGAACGTCAAATGCTTTGTTTACAAATTTTAAATTTAAAAAAAAAACTATTTCTTATATGTGAAAAGAAAAGTAGATAAACCAAAGCTCAGGCAGGCATAGTTAGAATAGGATTAGAAAACTTTAAAGAATGTCAGAGAAAAATATGGTTCCTATTAGTTTAATGTAAAGATGGTAATGGTTTGAATTACGTTAACAGGAAGGCATAGTTTAAACACACATGGATGACAACAGAATGCATAGTATGGCTAAAAAATGGAAAGGAAAAATACATTGGCTTTATGAAGTATTGGGAAACACAAGGAGAAGATGGATGGCGTGCTGAAACTTTTCATAAACTCACCCCAGTCACAGATCTGGGTTGAATCCATCTTCATTCTTTAGCTTACTTCGCCACCTCAGTTCAGACCCAGCTGTACGCAAATCAGTCTTGACCTTGTGCCTCTTGGGAACAGTCCAGCCCGAACTGCCAGGCCAGGTCTTCCCTGATCTGGAAACAAGCATCCTGGGACAGGTTTTTGGGTAACACCCTTCATCAGCCATGCTAGCTTGCATCCAGTGGCAAAGCGAGCAAGGCACCCATGTCTGGGTATACCCTGCCAACTTAGGGGAGAACAAAGCAAACACAAGGAGATGATGGACGGAGCACTGAAACTTTTAAGACTCTCACCCCAGTCACAGATATGGGTTGAATCCATCATCATTCTTCAGCTCACTTGGCCACCTCAGTTCAGACCCAGCTATATACAAATCATTCTTGACCCTGTGCCTCATGGGAACAGTCCTGTCCAAACTGCCAAGCCAAATCTTCTCTGAGCCAGAAACAAGCATCCTGGGATCGGTTTCTGGGTAACACCTTTCATCCGTCAGGCTAGCTTGCATCCAGTGGCAAAGTGTCTAAGGGACTCACGTCTGGGCATACCTTGCCAAGTTAGGGCGAACAAAGCAAACACAAGGAGATGATAGACAGAGCGCTGGAACTTTTCAGACACTCACCCCCAGTCACAGATCTGGGTTGAATACATCATCATTCTTTAGCTCACTTCGCCAACTCAGCTCAGACACAGCTATATGCAAATCAGTCTTGACCCAGTGCCTCATGGGAACAGTCCAACCCGAACTGCCAAACCAGGTCTTACCTGAACTGGAAACAAGTATTCTGGGACCGGTTTCTGGTTAACACCCTTCATCGGACACGCTAGCTGGCATCCAGTGGCAAAGTGAGCAAGGGACTCACGTCTGGGCATACCCTGCCAAATTAGGGCGAACAAAGCAAATAAAAAATGAAGTATTGGCCCACCAGCACTAACACCGAAATGCATTTCTTTTAGGTGAATGTACACACATGTGTGCAAGTGACAAGGAGAAATAGTGTCACTCACAGTGACTGACAAGAGCCAATGGATAAAGTCATTGCTTCCTCCATGCTTTCTGGTGTGATGGGTGGAAGCAAAATGTAAATGACAGTTAAAATTACAAATTATTGAAGAGGACTTATCCACAGTACCGCAGCGTGTCATGAGGCTTGCAAGAAATATAAAGCTCTCACCAAGCAAGACCTAAAGAACACATACATGCATCGAAGGGCTCTGGGTCAGTCAATTATTCTGTTAATCTGTCAGTCATGTTTCACTGGCACTCACCTTTTAGATGCCTTGATGGCCATGTTTTGCTGCCACTCACCTTTTCAATGTCTTAATGGCCATGTTTTGCTGCCACTCACATTTTCAATGTCTTGATGGCCTTTGCTTCCACTCATCAAAGCATACAGCAATTGGTCAAACACGGCACACTCCTCTGTCCACCAGTTCCTGGGTCTGCCTGCCTCATTTATTGATGGGCAGACCTTAAGTCTTCGTTTGTAGGAGCCCTGTTGGTGCTCTTGACAGAAAGTTTCCTCAGATGGGCCGGCAGGGTAGGGGCCATCAGAGGAAGGTCCTTTCACTACCGGCCCTTTTTTTACTCTGAGGTGAGCCTGTGACCAAAGTCGATATTTTATATATCTTTGTTTGCATTTCTTAAATTCTTTTCCTTATTTTTCTCACCTTAGCAATGTCAGTGATAATTAACCCCACAAGGTGGGTTTAAATTCATCCCTGGCAATAGATAGCCCTGCTGTTCCAAAATTAAATAGGAAAGACTCCTTAATAAAATACACATATACACTACCCATTCCTGATCCTGCAGTAATCTTTTCTTAAATAACCACCTGGCAATGGAAGGTCAAAATCTACATAATTCTAATGATCGGAAAATCTCTGCAATTCAAGCAGCTGAATTAAATCTCTTGGCGTAGGAAGTGTATCATTTAAAGTCATGATTATTCTCTTGCTAAAATCTACTAAAACATGTACTGCATTCAAAAATGACATTAATCGTGTTGTTCTGGATTTGACTTCTTATCTTTTCTAGAGGAGTCCAGATTGGTTGCCTTTAAATAATTAAAATCTGCTCCAATGATCAGATAGTCGGAACCATAAATATATGAGACACACAGGTTTTGAATTTGTAACCCCTTCCACGCGCATGATGGAACCACTCCGTCATGAGCCACGGGCGGCGTGTGCTCATGACGGCGTGGTTCCGTCATGCTGCGGCCGCTCCGCCCACGCGGCACTAATTCCCCGCCTGTGCGGGCGAACTAATGAGTGGGCGGAGTCGTGACGGAACCACGCTGTCATGAGCACAGCTCGCCCGTGACTCGTGACGGCGTGGTTCGGTCACAAGCATGGCGGCGCCACGCTCACCCCACACCCCCCCAGCGCCGCGGCGGAATTCGCGCCGCGGCGAAGGGGTTAATTGAATGTATATATGTATATGTAGTATTCATCTCACTCACCATCATCAACCATCATCAACTATCTGGTGCAGACTGCTGCCGGAAGTAAAGCATTTCAACAAGTCAGGTGTAGTAAGGAGTGTGTGAGTGTATAATCCATATTATCCATAGGAAATCCGCAACATTCTATTTGGAATAACTTTGGTGCCGGTTGACTAATCTTCGTGAAATTTTCAATACTCGTGGCCCGCTCCACTCCTATCCTGAAAGTCTCGGGGTGATTCATCAAGCGGGGGCTAAGAAAAAAGGGGGGTCCCAAAACATGTTTTCCCCATGCAATTTTCTATAGGGACCGTTAGTCGCAGCTACAGCCCGAACTGCTGAACGGAATTACACCAAATTTGGCAGAAAGGTAGACCTTGGTTCAGAGTCGTACCTTTTGCTTAAATGGTGTAAATCTGTTCAGTAGTTCCTGAGAAAATCAAAATCAGATATATATCTATGACCGCGCTGGAGCCACGCACCCTGCCGAGCACGAGCTGCATGCTAATTGGTTGTCAACACTCCAAACCAGGAAGTGTTGGCAGCCATCTTGTGCCTCGGTAGAACCGAAAAAAGGCGCAAAATCGGCAAAATCTGCGCTGGGTGCGCGGTTCCTGCTGATAAAAAAAAAACGAAGCGTGGGCTCCTGCTCTTCGTTGCTAATTTGCCCCTGGGGGGCCAAATCCTGGGGGCAATGATAGTATTGGGTTGGGGGGCCCAAAGGGGCACCCCCGGGGTTTATGGAAATATGTGGGGTGGCTCACAGCCCCCCCAGCCCCGGGGACCGCCACCCCCCGGGGCTTCAAAAATGAATGGGTGGGGGCTCAAAGGCCCCCCCAAGCCCTGGGGACCTACACCCCCTGGGGCTTTGTGCAAATATTTGTTGGGGGCTTATGGCCCCCCGCAGTCCCGGGGCTTGTGTATTAAAAACAAAAAGAAATACCCTGTGTGGGGGGGATCAAGCCCCCCACACGCCCCGGGGACAGCCACCTCCCGGGGCTCTAAATTTGTAAATTGGGGGGTCTGTGATTGACCCCCCAGCCCCGGGGACCACCACCCCTCGGGGCTTAGGAAATTGGCGGGAGGGGGGCCACGCGGCCCCCCCTGGAGCCAATGATGGCCCTGGGGACCACCACCCCCCCAGGGCCGGCTCCTGCAGTTTCCCGGGGTGCCCACGCCCGGGACACTGCTGTTTGCTATGGCAGGGCGGGAGCCTGCCATAGCAAACTTGGTTTGAATTTTGAAAGAGAGAGCAGGAAACCTGCTCTCTCTTTCAGAATTCAAACCAAATTGCTTTTCCACACGGGAAGCTCCATGTTAGCAGCTCCCCATGTGGAAAAGCAATGCCGGCTTCTGCACAAGGCGTGGAGCCGGCGGAACCGTGGGGGGATTGGGGACCCCCGACGGCCCCCAACGGAGAGGGCCAGCCCCGGGGGATGGGGTCACCGGGGCTATTAGTGGCCTGGGAGGGGGGCCAGGCAGCCCCCTCCCCAAAGATAACAATTTAAATAAAAAAGAAATTAGAAAGGCCGGCCCCGGGGGATGGGGTCCTTAAGTGTCCAGAGGAAGAGGGCAACACAGCCCCCCTCCAAAAAGGGGCCAACTAGCTCAACAAGTATCTCCAGTATGCACCAGGGAGCTGCGGTTGCAGACAGGTGTTCAGAGGCCATGCCCCTTTTTACACCTCTCTGGAACGCAGCTCTGTGGTGCTTACTTGAGGTACCTAGTGGGCTAGTTTGACCCTTGGGACCCTTAGGATTCAAGGGGACTTAATCTCTCAACTTAGAACGGCCATAGGGCACGTTTACACAGTGGTGAAGGGAGGGGACGGGGCCTGAGGTGACGTGTGCAAACACACCCTGTGGCGCATTTTAAGTTGGGGAAATAATTCCCCTTCAATCCTAAGGGACCCTGTGGGCCAACTAGCCCACCAGGTGCTTCCAGTAAGTACCAGTGCTCTGAGTTTCAGAGCGGTGGTGCAGGCTGTGCCCCTTTTTACACCTCTCTGCAATGGTGCTTACTGGACGTACCTAGTGGGCTAATTTTCCCCTAGGGACCCTCAGGATTCAAGGGGAGTTAATTTCCTAACTTAAAACGGCCACAGGGTGTGTTTACACAGTGGGGAAGGGAGGGGACGGGGCCTGAGGTGACGTGTGCAACACACCCTATGGTGCGTTTTAAGTTGGGGAATAATTCCCCTTCAATCCTGAGGGCCCATGGGATCCAACTAGTCCACCAGGTGCTTCCAGCAAGCGCCACTGTGCTGCGTTGCAGAGAGGTGGTCCAGGCCGTGTCCATTTTCTCTGCAACACAGCTCTGCGGTGCTAACTGATGGGCTAGTTGTACCCAAGGTACACTCAGGTTTCAAGGGGACTTTATCCCCCAAATTAAAACTGCCATAGGGCATGTTTGCACACGTCAGCTCAGCCCCCCCTCCCTTCACCAGTGTGCAAACACACCCTGTGGTGCATTTTAAGAGGTAGTTTTAATCCCCCTGTCCTATTGTATACTTGGGGCTACAGAGGAGGTCATGCTAATAACAGGGGTACCCCAACGCATAGTGTTCCCTAGTGTATGTAGGTGTTTTCACTGTTTTCTACGTGTCTTTTAGCATAGCACTGGATCTAGGACTGCTTAGTCAGAGTCAGTTACCACCAGTAACCATCAAAAAAAGTTGAGGGGTACAAGATGATGTTGCAGCAAAGACTCTTTCTGCTCCTCTGTTTGTTCTTTCTGCACATCATCCTTCTTCCTGCACTTTTCTTCGTCTTTGAGGACTTCTGTTGCTTCTTTCTGCATTTCTTTTTCTTCTTTCTGTGTTTTTTTCTTCTTTCTTCACATGTCCTACCTCTGTAGGCATAGTTAGAAATTAGCGTTTAAAAAACCTTTGAAATTCACTTAAAAAACCATAGGTTTTAGGCACATTATAGTTAGGAATTAGTATTTAAAAAACCTTAGAAATTCACAGAAAAAACCATAGGTTTCAGGGGTATTATAGTTAGCTGGACATTTCACTCATACAAAACCATTGAAATTCCCCCGTTATAGTTAGTTTAGCTAACTATAACTCGCGCGCCCGCAATGCACTGATGATGATGTCACATATTACATCACTCATGACATGGTCAGTGACATCACTCATGACATCACTGATGACATCTCAAATGACATCACTGATGACATCTCAAATGACATCACTGATGACATCACTGATGTCATCAGTGATGTCATATAACACCCCTGAAACCTATGTTTTTTTCTGTGTATATATATATATATATACACACACATACACCCACACACTCACAAACATACACACACACACACACACACACACACACACTGCATACCAATACTGACTTGATGACATGCTTTACCCTGGGCAGCACTCTGCACCGGAATCGAAGGATAGTGGTAAGTCCATAATTATTGGGTTTAGTATTGTGTGCTCGAGCAAACCATTCTGCCCATTCACTCCAGTTTCTATGTGGTGGATTAAATTAATAGGATTAAGTTGTGATCATTAGTGGGTGGCTGTATTTGCGTTCATGTAGATGGTGCAAACAGCACCAAACATTTTCAGCCCAACGTCAAATTTTTGTTACCTATGACTATTACTTTAAAAAAAGGTCATGGAAATGCAAACTTAATCATGCAAATGCAGAAAAAGCAATCACTAACAGCTTGCAAAGGAACGAGACAACCATCTTGAAGTTGGTGTTGCACTGTCTTGTGCTTTTTGCAATTGTTTCTTTTGCATAATTAGGCACAATGAGGCACCATTTGATATACTTCTGACTCGCCAGAAACATGCCTCACTGCCTTGTAAAACCACTCAAAGGATGGAAATAGTGCCAGAGCCTCACGCAACTGCTGGGTGTGTACACTGCCTTTAGCAGAACATTCTGCCTGCAAATGCAAGAGCTTATAAGATTTGGTCAATAACTGAAAATACCCCATAAATCCTACTTCTTGTAGAGAATGACATGAACAATTGAAAGAAGCGAACATCAGGTTTTGGATGCAACAAGGAACTGAATCAGGTAGACAGGAGATTGGAGGAGGGGGCGCTTTGGAGGTGTGAGTATTGGGGGAGACGTTTGAAGATGGTAAGTGGTTGAGTATTAAGCCTCTATAGCCAGGGCAAGGGTTTATGCAATTATATTGCAACATATGGAGGTGTCCAGAGGAATGAGTCAGTGTTGCTGCCTGTTCTACCACTTTTGCCTTCAAACCACTGGAACAAAACATATGTCTCAATAATCAAATAAAGGTAATCAAAACTGAGCAAACAACATTTATGACTTTATTGTATTAATAATGTATTAATGTATATAGATAATGTGCAGATAACCCCAACCTTATTGTTCACTTCTCATGCTAGGTACTGGAAGGCGATCAGGCATTAATGTCAGTGACGTTTATCGATTCGAAGAGCAAGAGCACCTGCAAATACAACCATGACCCCAATGGGTTCAACGTTGAGTACTTGATCACAGGTCAGACTTCTCTGCTGTGGTGCTGAGGAATGTAGCATTCAGCAGTTTGTTTTTAAGAGGGAACATTTTGACTTTCTGCAACTACTCAGTTGGGCTGTTCCCCAGAAGTCACTCTGAAACCTCTGCACCCATCTTGTACACCCCTGTGCACCCCTGACCTCACACCTCTCACGTTCACCGAACATGCATAAAGGTTTGCCAGGACCAATAATAACATATGTGTAACACAGAGCTTACTAAAGTGTTATGAGTAGACTGAATGACACCCAATCTATTGACTTCAGAAACATGATTTGGAGACACAGGGGTCTAAGCTGCAATACAGCCCTCTAGTCTAGAGGGCATGTGGTCCAAGAGTTGTCTCATGTGTATCAATAATTCAGATAATTCACGCTTTATGTTACAAAGGATAGAATATAACTGCTTTGCTGATGCAGCTAAATAAATGGATCTAGCCACTATCCGCTGCTTTACTAAGATGTTAATAGTGTAAACGTCTTATATACAGCTATATGTCAAAACTTGAAAAGATTTGTTGCAGAAAAATCACAGAATTGAACACAGGGAACCGCCCACTTTTCAGTCCCCACCTGCATTAAATGGCAAGTGCTCTAATGATTGTAAAGATGCACACGCTAAAATCTCTGCTTTAAAATTCTGCATTCACAGTCCAAAATTCACAAATCCCTATATTCACAACAAAGACTATGTTTGGCACAATATGCATGTAACAGCATCATTTCCATGGGTTACATTGTGTTCCTTCTCCTCAAGTGTGTAAGAAACGTCTTCTATTGCAAAGGGAAAGGTGCTGTTGCATTTCTAGTCCTTACTTATACTAGAATGTTCTAACAATGTTCTTCCGGGCCACAAGGGAACAATACAGTGCTCAGCTATAGGCTAGAGTCTGAACTCTTGACTTGTGATGTGACTAGGATTCTACAAAGACCAAACACTTTGACCCACACATGTAAACTGTTTTCCCTGAGAAACACCAGAATCATCCTTGGTAGCTTGGAAGAAAATGGCTTCTCCAGAGAAAATACATCCCTAATAACTGGTACATTTATGGAAATGTGGCTAATGCTTATACCATCAATAGAGAACTTAAGAGACCTAAACCACTTTAGATAAAAACACCAACAACAAATTGGAGAAAAGTCACAAAATAAAGAGAATTGGACGTAATATATAAAAAAAATTCAAAAAAAGTACTACAAAGAAAAGCATCGAAAAACGTTATCAAATTGGAAATTAAGAATATTTTGAAAAATGACACCCACTGTGAGTGAGCACTACAGAGTCAGGGAGAAGCTCGTGGGAGGTCCCATTGGAATTGTTTTACCATTAAACTTAGAAATCTTTTTTAAGCATAGCAAGCTGTCATGTGAAAAGGCTCTGCAAAAGCGATTATTTGCCAAGTGGCCCAGAAGCACATGTTTCCCACCAGAATAGATCAGAAAAGGAAAAATTCAAATTGAAGCTGCCGAATGGCATTTTTTCTGGGAGGTTTGGTAGGTTGACCCAGTCTTCCAGGAGTAACACGTCTATAGTTTTATCCCAAGTTCTGCGGGACTGCCGTCTCGAAGAAGAGCCCTCCATGTCCAGAACCGGTATTTTAGGCTCCTGTAAACCCCTCACAGTTTTAAGAGAATTGCCCCAACTCGGCCTTCATTTCCACAAAAATCCAAAATGCCAGTTCTAACGGAGCCACTGGAATTCTTCCTCTGAAGATAGCATCCTCTTCCTCAGAACAATCTATACATATATACCAGCTACTGGAGGAAACCTTCCTACTGGCATTCAAACTTGCATTGCAATACCTAAACCCCATTTAGCCGAGCCATGCACATCAGCAGAAGTTTGGAGCCACCAGTCCTGGAGCCAACTATCTCCTTTCAGTGAGCCCCTGACAGAATGTTAAGTGATGAAGCAGTCAGTCTTTGGTAGTGAGACCTAGCTAATCCCAATAAATCCCAAGGAATGCCAGTTCCAGTGTTTTGGCAGAGGGTGGCACTTCATCTTCTGAGTACACACGCCATGGCACCAATAATTTCAGTGTTGCATGCACCCATAATGCATCATTGAGAGTTTCTTCCTCAGCTCTGCACCCCACTGAAATACAGATGAGATCTCCACCTCTGAGCCATGAGTTGGTTCAGGCCACCTGCACAGGATTTCTTTTCTGAGTGTTCTGAAAACCCATTTACTGAATTAGGAAGGGGACACAGTATCAGTTCACTTAAAGATGTTGCATTTGGCAATCCCCAGGGGGTTTTCTCCCTCTGATGATAGGCATGGTGTTGCCAGTAATTTTAAAGGCAAACTGCCAGACAGAGCCAAGAAGAGTTGCAAATGCACCATGATCTTTCACGAAAAGTGTGTCATTTGCCATAAACTTCACCTGAGCTCAGGCTTTAGTTAGATAAATCATCAGATCTGCAGAATGATCATGAACTTGTTCCTATTTCTGCTGAAGGTTTTGAGGAAATTACAGTAGGGAATGAATGATTACATGGAGTGTGGCCCGGTATTTCATAGCTTGGAAGGGAAGGGGGTGGTGAGTGGGTGTCACTGATACATGAATAAATTAAGACATAAATTGAACTCATGGCTATATAATCTCCAAGGCTAGAGTTGGAGCCGAAATAGCATTTATGAAGTTACAGGTAAAATAACAGGGAGACTGAACTGAGGTAGTTATATTTTTCTGTTGTCAGATGAGCTGTTTTTAGAGAAAACTGCATGGTCCTGTTGTTGGTGTGTCCAGTATTTTTATGCTTGTGGAGTGAAGATTGGCAGTAGAGCCAGACTTCATTCAAATCCTTTCCCCTGGTTGTGTTGGTCCTCACAAGAGGGCAAATTAATTACTAATGTGGCAAATAGACCGGATTGCTCTTCACTGCTATTGCTGGCCAGCAACGGCATGCAAGTCCCTGCAGGATGTTAGTAGCTGCAACATGGATCCACATATAGGAAACGTCATGTGTTCGCAATGAGTGGAGGAGCCCTGTGCTAACCAGAAGAAGCAATGTTTTAGGGTATTTTAATTGAAGTAGCCTTAATAAATTAAATTCCACCTGCAATTATATGCATGAAGAAACTCTCAGTTCTCCAGGTGACACACTGTTAGTAAGAGTGATTACTGTAATAAATGCTAATGGTAGCTATCTTCTTTTCTCTGCTCTCTTTGACCAGCTTCCAATAACAATAGCCTCCTCAAAGTGAATAGCTGCAGCTACAGTGTCCGCTGGAGTGCGCTGTCTTCCAAGCAAATCCAAGGTGTAGAAGGAGCCTACCTCAAAGGATGTAACTGTAACGTAAGTCACGGGTCCTATCAATGCCACCAAATAGGTAGCATAGGAAAATGGAGTCCTACGAGAGGCAGGGACCTGGAGACAAAAAAGGAGTAGCAAAAGGAATATGGAGGGAAACAGCACACCTGGATTGAGAGATAATCAGGGAAAGAGAATGGACTAGGACAAGACATGGGACACTCAAGAGAATATTCTGAATAAAATGCAAATATCTTTACCTCAATTCCTTGAATATCAATAATATGGTTCTCTGCACTTGACCAGAAAAATTTCCCTGTAGGATCTTTTAATATTCTATTCATTGCTGGAATCTGGATCTGGATCCATTCTATAGTCAGCTGAATTTGTCTGCAGTTTACAAAATATCCCTAAGAGTATATACAAGAGGAGTCAAGTATCTATATGGTTTCCAGAGGAAACTGTAATACTTGGACAATCTCACAGTAATACCTCATGCAGCTTTAGTAGAGGAAAGGAAAGCTATGATATCTGTATGAATAATATTCCTGCAATATCTTAATCACCACAGAAAGTTCAAGCCTCACCACTTCCTATGGAACTCTGTGTCTTAATCACAACTGTGTGCCACTTTGCCCATTATTTACAGCTGGGAGTAAATTACCGCTGCAAAAAACTGCATGGAGGAAATAATATTTATGATGGGAAGCACCTGCTACTTGCCGCAAATTCACACATGGGAGTAAAAAATGATGACTTTTGCATCCATTGGATATATAAACACTGCCTCACAGTGTTTTCCACCAGTAGGTATCACAATGAAAATCTAGTGGGTACTGCCCAGGAAGACACAGGAAAGAATGGAATTAATGCTCATCTCCAAATGGGAATACATGCAAACATGGGCATAAAGCTTTTCAACACTTTATCATAGGTGTAAATGATCTCCTAACACTTTTAAAATACATCACATGACTTGAGGGCCAGAACTCCATTGCACATGTCTTAGTTATTGAACTTTATTAGCTCTATTTATCAGGTGAATCGTTAGGTAAATTATCTCAAAAGTCATGTCTTGATTCCATTATTTGTGGCCTCTTGGACTAAAGATCAGCTCCAGGTCTTTTGATCACCTCATTTTGTAGAGTGAGGACACATTTTGTTATATATTCTAACGAGACAAAATATTTATTTTTTAATATTCTAATTAAAGCCAACTTTGGTATTAACCTTGCTTGAAGTTTCTTCATCACTCTGCTATAAAGTACATTTTAAAACCTGAACACTGCTGGTGGCTACTTTTGTGCTTGTTGGGTGACTAGGCGTTTGTTTTTATTATCTTCAACAGATTGTGACCTGCTATTCTCAACCCTGCACATCAGGGCCAAAGACATGCGTACTTGAGGAGTATGAAGGAGGCAATGCTGAGAACCAGATAAAGAACCAGATCTGCGTCACGAAGACCAGCGCTGAATGCATATGGAAGGATATTGAATAGGACAAGCTGACCTGAGAAGCCATCTCGATGTTCAACAACCCATAGATGGTTGAAGCCCTTCTACACCATCCCTCTTGTAAATGATTAATAGTCAGGAAACAAAGGGCAGCTCTTACATCTGAGTAAAGTAATCAATAGAAAGCAGGTGAACTACTATTTTTGGAAGCCCTCTGTGACTTTGCAGATTGTTTGATACTTTTCTGATCCTTTAAGGACCCGCACACATTTACTGTCCACAGTTCACATTGCATGCCTCCGCAGTCTCACTTTTTATCTATGCATCTTGTTCCATATAGCACTTTGTGGCCTGGTCGACACTTCATAAATGCTCCAGTAAAATAAAACAGCCTTTTGGAACCAACACAAGAGTCACTCATTATAATCAATCAACATAGGACGGATGAGCTGCCTCATTTAGAGTTTGGCAAACAGGATAGACCGACACAAAAGCAGTTTTTAGCCTCAATAATTTAAAGTCCCAAGTTTTGATTTTGGCTAGCTGGCCCAGGACTAGACACGACTTGGACACACTCAGGCTGGGTCCAGGTGCAGGCTTGGATGGTTATGGCCTTTTCTTTCACTGAGGCTCTGAGTAGGAGGCTAGGCCAACTAGCCCTTGGAGTCACTCCTGCAATCTTGGGTTCAAGTGGTGAAACAGGAGTCAAAGAGCAGGCCAAGCCACTGAGGGCTCAAGACAGGCTCCAGGCAGTATAGCAGTCCTTCCAGGTGCAGCAAAGCAGTCTTTTAGCATACACGGCAGGCCACAGCAGCAGGCAGGTGGTCCTCTGACAGTCCTTCTACAGGTCCAGAAAGCAAAATGAATATTGAGTCTAAGTGCCCTTTTTTATACCTGGAGCCTTTCTTGAAGTAGATGTTTCAAAAGATTTCCCTTTGAAGTTTTAGTAGTTTTCTGCCTCCAAAGCTCTGGCTCTAAGGTATCTTCATGAACAATGCAGTGATGACAAATCCATTGTGTGAAGGCAGAACACAGCCAATTCTGTTGCAAGTGAGTCTGTGCGCAGTTCTGCCCCCTCTTCCTGACAGTTGAGGGCCCATCCAGGCAAACATAATCCCTCTATTGTATGGCTGTCAGAGAGGAATTAACAAAGTCAAAATGCCAACTGCACCAGGTCATATGACCTAAAAACAGGCATCAATATTTAGCGAAGGAAACGCTAACTTTCTAAGTTTGGCCTGGACTGTTCCCATGGGGAACAGGGTGAAGAGTGATTTGCATATGGCTGAATCTGAACTGGAACGGCATGGGGAGCAAAAAAACAATGGATTTAGGCCAAGATTTCTGTACTGGGATGAATATTTGACATTGTGCAGCATTCTGTCCATCAATTGTTCTTTTTGCATTTGTCACCCTGAGTGGGATGGATATGCCAAGACGTGGGTCCAGTGCTCTCCATATCACTGAAGTCAAGCTAGCCTGGCTGATGAGGGATGATGCCCTGAAATCTGTCGCAGAATGCTTGTTTACAGTCCAAGGAGGGCCTGAGCTGGTTTTGCGGGATAGACTGTTCTCATTGGGAGCAGGATCAAAAGGCCCTGATCGCAGTACTGGGGTGAATGTTAGACATTGTGCTGCATTCTGTCTGTCAATTGTTGTTTCAACATTCTAAAAGTAGCATTTTCAAAATGGTAACTTAGAATCCGACTTTAACATTAAAGAGGAATATTAATTACAATTTCCTTGACACCAAACATGAAATGTTTAGCTGTTCCCAATCAAACGTTAGCACTAATTACATTTAATGTGACAACTCTATGGGGCAGAGAGGCCTTGCAGTTGTGAAAAACAAAAGAGTTTTTCACTACCAGGACAAGGTACGTCTTAAAAGTACATCTATAACCTTTCAGCTACCATGCACCCTGCCCTATGGGCTATCTAGGCCCCACTTTATGGGTAAATTATATGTGATAAAGGGAAGTTTAAGGCTTGGCAAGGGTTTGTAATGCCAAGTCGAGCTGGCATTTTAAAACTTCATTCAGACTGCAAAGGCAAACCTAGGACATGTTTTAGGGGCTACTTAAGTGGGTGTTGCAGGCCCACTGGTAGCATTTAATTTACAGGCCCTGGATATATGGTATAGCACTCTACAAGGGGCTTATAAGTAAATTAAATATGCCAATCAGGTGTAAGTCAATTTGACTATGTTTAAAGGAGAGAGCACACGCACTTTAGCACTGGTTAGCAGGTTCTGGTGTCAACAAAAATTGATTTCAGCAAAAAGTGGAGGGTAAAGGCAAAATGTATGGGATCACCCTGCAAAGAGGGTCAAATTCAATAATCATCTGCCAATTACACACAGCCTGCAAGCAAGACACAACCTTTGTTTTTCAGACTCTGTTTTTCTGTCAGTGAATATCTTTGTTGTCTTGCTGCTCATTTTCAGGAAAAATGTTTTGAGGGAGAGATGAAAGTTTTACAGGTAGCTTATCAGCAACTTTGTCACATGCTGGGAAGTAAACATCCCTAGATAGCACTTCATACCGGATGTAATCCTTGACATGTTTGCAATCTGCAAGCTCATGAAAGGTTTAACTACTTGCTGTAGTCTAAATGTCTACAGAGCCATTACGTTTCTCATGCACCTGAATTCCAAGAACAAACAATCATAATATCTACTGAACATAGGTGATTCCAAAGATATCCACAACTAAATTGCTGCGCTATCGCACTAAGTTACAAACCGCACAACAAATGTGCTGTAGCATCAACCCAGCGTGCATTCTAGTAAGCCATTGTAAAGCAAAGTAATTTATATTTCTTCATGTTTATTTCACGGTAATCTTCATTTTAACAGTGAAGGCAATGTAATTCCAAACTTTAAAATGCAGCATAAATGCCCATCCAGGCCTTTTATAATGGCACGTTAGAATCCATTATACATCTAGATAACCTTACAAGAGTTTACCCAGTGCATTTCCGGCAGTGTGCCCTTCCTCAGGGGTATCGGTGATGAAAAAACAAACCATCAGTGTTCTGGTGTACTTGCACATCATTTGACTATATATTTATGTAAAAGGTCAAAAACAATCCTAAAAACCACTGAATTGAACTATGCATTGGGTGAACCTAGGATGTAAACTATGAACACTTTGGAAATTGATGATTGAGACTATTGAGTGCTCAGGACTCCCTTTATGTTTATAACTAAATTTACCCATCTTGGGGTTCTTGTGTTGAGGTTTTACGGTAGCCAAACTTTTTAATGTAGCTGCATTCTAAATAATTGAGTAGCACTTCATTTGGTAAGGGATATCTGGTTAGCACTGTTCCTGAGCCTGGCTACCTTCTGTGTTTGAAATGCCCCACGATGCATTTTGACTTCTCGTCTTTCTCAAGTGGAGTCCAAAACCACCATGCGCAACTCTAACTGCAAAGACACACTACCTAAGATACAGGGTGAGTGCATGTCCTTCCATGATTGGCAACACCGATGTGACCCAAGATGTTTGTGGAGCATGCGGCTCAGAGGCCTGCAGGATGTTTTCAATTGAAATTAAAAATGTGCTTGAATTATAATAAAATGTGGTTTCAGAATGCCTAATTACAGCAGAACTTAATTGATAAGAACTGGCAGAACAAAATGACTACAATTCCCACAATGCTACAAGCAGTAAATAAAGCATGCAATTATAAATCTCTATGATCAACATTTGAAAAAGGCGAGAAGTCGAAATGCGTTGTGGTGCATCACATTTAAATTGCTGTTTATTAAGAAAAACAGACTGCAACAGAAGCCTCCTGGGAGTGCAGCGTCTCCATTTGCTGAAAAAAATATCGAGAAGGTTGTGGTCTTCTCTTAATGCTGCACCGGCAGTCAGTGCATGCTGCTTTAGGCCACGATTGTTGAACATATATATATATATATATATATATGTGTATTTCTATATATATATTCACTGAAAAAACCATAGGTTTCAAGGACGTTATAGTTAGTTGGACATTTCACTCGTACAAAATCATTGAAATTCCCCCGTTATAGTTAGTTCAGCTAACTATAACTCGCGCCCCCGCAATGCACAGCTGATGACATCACATATTACATCATTCATGACATGGTCAGTGACATCACTGATGACATCACTGATGACATCTCAAGTGACATCACTGATGACATCACTAATGACATCATCCAGTGACTGTGTGTTTCTGTAAAGTTTAAATATGTTTAATATATATGCCAAGGTGTATTGAAGAATGAGTGGGTGTATAAGTGTGTGGATGAAAGATTTCGTAGGTGCGTGACTGACTGTATAAGTGAGTGATTAAATGTGTCTTACTGAATGCATGGGTTAGTGACTAAACTGTCTGAATATGTGTATCAGTATGTTTGTTGTTGTGTAAGCTGCTACATGTGTTGGTCAGTAGCTACATGAGTGTCTATATGGGTTATTGATTGGTTGCCTGAGTTTTTTTTATGTGAGACTGAGTGTGTGTGTGCTTGGGTGGGAGGTGTATGACTCTGTGCATAGATGTGTGAGTGGTTGATTCACTGGGTGAATGGGTTCAAGAGTGCATGTGGAAACAGCTGTAGGGGCGGGTGAGTGTGTGTATGGGTGTGTTGTGAGAGATTGGATGTCTCAGTGGTACATATCCAAGTAACTACATATGTAAAAGGCAGTGTATGTGAAAGTTGGAGTATATAAATGACTATACGTGAGAGTCAGTGATTGTGAGAGTGCCTGTATGGATGAGTGAGTACCTGTAGTAACCCTGGGCGTAGTTTCATAGTAGCGCTACGCGTAGCTATGTGAAGTATACTTCGCACTACGCACGCTGCGCGTAGCTACGCGAACTGCGTAGTACGGTAGGGAAATGCTGTTTGCACTGATTGCACAGTGCCGGATGCTTGTCCGCACTGTGCAATCATTGCAAACGGCATCTTGCACAGTGCAAGCGGTCGTTTTCTGACGCTCGAGTAGATTTGTACTTGTGCGGCAGCTTTTGAAACGTGGACTGGTAGTTTCTCATCGCAAGCGGTTGAAAGCATACGCGACCAATCGCAATGAGACACCTGACCTCCCCATGTTGAGAATCTCGCCTGGAGGTTTATTTTCCACGCTCGCGATTGGCAACTTGATTTTGCTGATCACGAATGAGGAAAAAGTCTCACTGGGATGTTGATTTTGCTTGCTCGCAGTCCCCAACTTGACTTTGAGGACGGCAACCAAGCAAAAAATGCCCGCTGTGCGTTTTTGCACTGTGCTACGTGCGATTTGCGTAGTAGCACAAACTATGCATGCTCCGCGTGCGTAGCATAGTACTGTGCGCAGGGTTAACTTGTATCAGTGATTGTATGAGAGAGTAAGTATGTGTTAGTATATGTTTGAATAAGGGAGGTGGTGTGTGTATAACTGTATAGGTGAGGAAATGGGAGTGTGATTGATTCTTTGCATGACTGACTAGGTGTGTGAGTAACTCCATGGATGAGTGGCGGTGTGTGAGAGTCTGTATAGGTGTATAAGTGCAAATTATAGTGTTGTATTGATGAGTGACTGTATGTATGAGTGATTGTATGGGTGAATGAGTGGATGTGTGTGTAGACCTAGGAATCAGTGAGTGAGTATGTAGTAACTGGTATTGGTGTGTCGATGGTTTCGAAAATGGTAGTCTGTATTTTACAGCGGGTGTATCAAAGGTTATATTAGAGTATGTGGAGGTGCATCAGATTTTGCCGTGGATGATGTCATCAGTGATGTCATTTGAGATGTCATCAGGGATGTCATCAGTGATGTCAATGACCATGTCATGAATGATGTAATATGTGACGTCATCAGCAGTGCATTGCGGGGGCGCGAGTTATAGTTAGCTGAACTAACTATAACGCCGGAATTTCTATGGTTTTGTACAAGTGAAATGTCCGACTAACTATAACGTCCCTGAAACCTATGGTTTTTTTCAGTGAATTTCTAAGGTTATTTAAATGCTAATTTTTAACTATAACGTGCCTGAAGCCTATGTTTTTTTTCATTGAATTTCAAAGGTTTTTTAAATGCTAATTTCTAACTATGCATACAAAGGTAGGACATGTGAAGAAAAAGTAAGAAAAGCGCAGAAGGAAGCAAGACAAATACAGAAAGAGGCAACAGAAGTCCAGAAAGACGAAGAAAAGTGCAGGAAGAAGCAAGAGATGTGCAGAAAGAACCAACAGAGGAGTAGAAAGTCCTCCTGTGCCCCCAATGTTTTACTGACCGGTACTGGTGGTAACTGACTGACTAACCAGGACCATGAGTTAGTGCCTGGGTAATTGCATGAGTACATCAGTACTGAGTGGATGATTAGAGTACTGCAAGGAGAGTGCATGGTGAATTTATAAGTGCTTGGGTTTTGGTGGAGTGATTAGATAAGTACATGGTGCTGGCTCGGTGATTGTAGGAGTGTATGGGTAGTGACAAGGTGCTGGCTGGACTCCATCAGTAGTGCTTAGGGGATTGTAGCAGTGCATGTGTCAGTGCCAGGGTCATTGCATGAGTACATGGGTGGTACATGGGTAGTGACTGGATGATTAGAGTGCTGTAAGGACAGTGCATGGTGAATTTATAAGTGCTTGGGTTTTGCCAGAGTGATTGGATAAGTACATGATGCTGGATGGGTGATTTGAGGAGTGCATGGGTAGTGACAGAGGGATTTGTGGAATGTATGGGTACAACCTGGGTAATTGGAGGAGTGAATCAGTTCTGTGTAGGTGGTTAGAGATCTGCAGGGTAGTACACAGGGGATTTTAGCAGTGCATGTGTTAGTGCCTGGGTCATTCCATGAGTACATGGGTACTGACGGAAGATTAGAGTACTGTAAGGAGAGTGCATGGTGAATTTATAAGTGCTTGGGTTTTGGCGGAGTGATTTGATAAGTACATGGTGCTGGCTGGGTGATTGGAGGAGTGCATTGGTAGTGACAGGGCAATAGCTGGACTGCATAGGTACTGCTCAGGGTATTGTAGCAGTGCATGAGTTAGTGCATGGGTAATTACATGAGTGCATGGGTAGTGACTCGATGATTAGAGTTAAGGGTGGGCGTAGTGGGGCTACGTGAAGCAGCACGTAGTGTGCCCAAATCTACGCACACTACGCGCTTCGCGTAGCCCCACTACGTGCCACCCACCTCCCGCCCGCCCTTCTTTTAAATAATATCAGCAATATAAAATAAATTAAAGTAAAGCGAATTACCGTAAGCGCGGCGTCTCCGGGGCTCCCTCTTCTTCGTTTCTAATTTCTTCTGGCAAATGCGCATGCGTGGACGCCCGCGCATGCGCATTTCTCGCGAGAAATGCGCATGCGCGGGTGTCCGCGCATGCGCATTTGCCAGAAGAAATTAGAAACAGAAAGAGGGAGCCCCGGAGACGCCGCGCTTATGGGTAAGTCGACTTACTTTAATTTATTTTTCATTGCTTATATTATTAAAAGGAGGGCAGGCGGGAGGTGGGTGGCGGGTGGCAAGCAGCTACGCTACGCCCTCGGCGTGTGCGTAGCGCTGCCCTGCTTCGCCTACTTCGGAAAGTGCGAAGCAGGCAGCGCTACGTACACTACGTGGGCGAAGCGTAGTGCTACGCCCGGGGTTAATTAGAGTGCTGCAAAGAGAGTGCATGGTGAATTTACTTTGGCTTTTGGCGGAGTGATTGCATAAGTACACACATGTCACCTCAGGCTCCGCCCCCTCCCTTCATCAGTGTTCAAACGCGCTCCCTGGTGGGTTTTAGGTTGGGGGATTAATTCCCCTTGAATCCTGAGGGTCCCTGGGGGCCAAGTGGCCCACCAGGTACCTCAATTAAGCGCCACAGAGCTGTGTTGCAGAGAGGTGGGTCGAGGCCATGCCCCTGTTTACACCTCACTGCAACTCAACTCTGTGTCACTTACTGGAGGTAGCTGGTGGGCTAGATGGCCCCCAGGGACCCTCAGGATTCAATGGGACTTAATTCCCCAACTTAAAACGCACCACAGGGTGCGCTTGCACACTTGTCACATCAGGCCACACCCCCTCCCTGCACCACTGTGCAAAAGCACCCCCTGGTGCGTTGTAAATTGGGTGATTAAGTCCTCTTGAGTCCTGAGGGTCCCTGTGGCCAACTAGCCCACCAGCTACCTCCAGTAAGCAACACAGAGCTGAGTTGCAGAGTGGTGTAAAAAGGGGGCATGGCCTTGGACCACCTCTCTGCAATGCAGCTCCTTGGCACTTACTGGAGGTCCCTGGTCGGCAAGTTGGCACCCAGGAACCCTCAGGAATCAAGGGGACTTAATCCCCCAACTTAAAACACGCCACAGGGAGTGGTTGCACACTTGTCACATCAGGCCACGCCCCCTCCCTGCACCACTGTGCAAATGCACGCACTGGACCGTTGTAAATTGGGGGATTAAATCCCCTTGAGTCCTGAGGGTCCCTGGGGCCAACTAGCCCACCAGCTACCTTGAGTAAGCACCATGGAGCTGTGTTGCAGAGAGGTGTAAAAAGGGGTGTGGCCTCTGAACACCTCTCTGCAATGCAGCTCCCTGGTGCATACTGGAGGTACATGGTGGGCTAGTTCGCCCCCAGGGACCCTCAGGATTGAAGGGAACTTAATCCCCCAATTTACAATGTGCCAGAGGGTGCATTTGCACACTTGCTATTTCAGGCCCCGCCCCCTCCCTGTACCACTGTGCAAACGAGCGTTCTGGCGCGTAGTAAATTGGGGGATTATTTTCCCTTGAGTCCTGAGGGTCCCTGAGGGCCAACTAGCCCACCAGGTACCTCCAGAAACTGCCACAGAGCTGGATTGCAGAGAGGTGTAAAAAAGGGCATTAAATGTATTTTTTATTTTACTAGGAGGGCTGTGTGGCCCCCCTTCTTTTACATTAATTGTGGCCCTGGGGAGCCCATCCCACAGAGCCTGCACTTTTTTTTCATCATAAAAAAAAATGTGAATGGGTCCACGTGGCCCCCCTCCCGAGGCCAATTTCGGCCCCTGGGACCCCATCCCAGGAGCATAGCCATCCATTTTTTAAACTTATTTTTAGGAGGGGGCAGCGTGACCCCCCTCCCGAGGCTCTTTTCGGCCCTGGTGACCCCATCCCCCGGGGCATGGACAGTATTCTTTTTTTATAGATTTGGAGGGGGCGCGTGGCCCCCTCCTTAGGCCATTTATGGCCCCGTGGACCCCATCCCCGGGGCAGGCCTTTTCTTTTTTCTTTTATTTTTTAGGGGAGGGGACCCCATCCCCCGCGGCCGGCCCTATCCGTTGGGGACCGTGGGGGGGCCCCAATTTCCCCACGGTCCCGCCGGCCCTGCCTCCTGCGGGAGCCGGCATTGCTTTTCCACACGGGGAGCTGCTGACATGCAACTCCTCTTAAGGAAAAGCAATTGTGCTTTTGTGCTTTGCTTCATTGAAGCAAGAGTAGGTTTCCTTGCTCTTGTTTCAATGAAGCAAAGCGCAGTTTGCAATGACAGAGCGGGAGCCACACGGCTCCCACCCTGTCATTGCAAACAGCAGTGTCCCAGGGGTGGGCACCCCGGGACACTGCAGGAGCCGGCCCTGGGGGGTGGCGGTCCCCAGGGCCATCAAGGGCTCCAGGATGGGGGCCGCGCTTCATTTTTCTAAAAAGTTCGGCAGGATTCGCGACCCCAGCGTGAATTTCAACAATTGTTTTAAAAAAAAATGCTTTTTTTGGCCCTGGGGGTTCTTATGCGACACCCTGAGCAGGCCTAGGGGGTCAGGGTGTTTCTACCCTTACCCCTTTTCTTTTTTTTCACCTTTGTTTTTCTATTTTCTTATGGCTCGGTTCTACCGAGTCACAAGATGCCTGACAACACTTCCTGGTTTGGAGTGTTGACAGCCAATTAGAATAGAGCTCGTGGTCGGGAGGGTTCGCAAACCCTCCTTGGCCATAGATATCGATATTTTTATTTTTGATTTTCTCAGCCACTACTGAATGGATTTACACCATTTAAAAAAGGCCTCTTTCTGAACCAAGCACTACCTTTTTGCCAAATTTGGGGTAATTCCATTCAGCAGTTCGGGCTGTAGCCTGTCTCAAAATTTCCTATGGAAATTAACATAGGGAAAATGCATTTTGGGACCCCCCTTTTTTCTCAGCCCCCGCTTGACGAATCACCCCAAAACTTTCAGGACAGGAGCTGACCTGGATAGACTTTTTGTAGGGAGAATTTCGCAAAGATTCGTCGAACGACGCCAAAGTTATTAGCAAATCAAAAAATGCTTTACCGATGATAACTAGGTTCTAACTATAATTAGCTACTGGCGACTGGAGGTAGGTAATATATATATATATATATATATATTCACTGAAAAAAGAATAGGTTTCAGGCATGTTATAGTTATAAATTCGCATTTAAAAAACCATAGAAATTAACTGAAAAAACCATAGGTTTAAGGAACGTTATAGTTAGTTGGACATTTCACTCGTACAAAACCATAGTAATTCCGGCGTTATAGTTAGATCAGCTAACTATAACTCGCACCCCCGCAATGCACTGCTGATGACGTCACATATTACATCATTCATGACATGGTCAGTGACATCACTGATGACATCACTAATGACATCTCACATGACATCACTAATGACATCATCCAGTGACTGTGTGTTTCTGTAAAGTTTAATTTTGTTTTATATATATGCCAAGCTGTATTGAAGAATGAGTGAGTGTATAAGAGTTTGTATGGAGGATTTAGTAGGTACGTGACTGAGTGAGTGATTAAATGGGTCTTACTGAATGCATGGGTTAGTGACTAAACTGTGTGAAAATCTGTATCAGTCTGTCTGTTGTTGTGTAAGCTGCTGCATGGGTTGGTGAGTAGCTGCATGAGTGTCTATATGGGTTATTGATTGCTTGCCTGAGTATTTGTATGGCTGCCTGAGTGTGTGTTGGCGGGAGGTGTGTGACTCTGTGCATATATGTGTGAGTGGTTGATTCACTGGGTGTATGGGTTCAAGAGTGCATGTGGAAACAGCTGTATGGGTGGATGAGTGTGTGTATGGGTGTGTTGGTGAGTGAGTGGCTGTCTCAGTGGTACACGTGCAAGTAACTACATATGTAACAGGCAGTATATGTGAGTGATGGTGTATATAAATAACTATATGTGATGGTCAGTAATTGTGAGAGTGGCTGCATGGATGAGTGTGTATTTGTATCAGTGATTTTATAAGAGAGAAATTATGTGTTAGTATCTGTATGAATAAGTGAGGTTGTGTCTGTATAACTGTATAGGCGAGTAAAAGGAAGAATGATTGATTCTTTGCATGACTCACTAAGTGTGTGAGTAACTGGATATGTGGCAGTGTGTGAGTGTCTATATAGGTGTATGAGTTCATATGATAGTGTGGTATTGATGAGCGACTGCATGTAGGAGTGACTGTATGGGTGAATGATTTGATGTGTGTGTAGGCCTAGGAATCAGTCAGTGCATATTTAGTAACTGGCATTGATGTGTCTATTTTTTCAAAAATGGTAGTCTGTATTTTAGAGTGGGTGTATCATATATTTAGGTGTGAGGAGGTGCATCAGATTTTCACATGGATGATGTTATCAGTGATGTCATCAGTGATGTCATTTGAGATGTCATCAGTCATGTCATCAGTGATGTCACTGACCATGTCATGAATGATGTAATATGTGACATCTTCAGCAGTGCATTGCGGGGCGTGAGTTATAGTTAGCTGAACTAACTATAATGCCGGAATTTCACTGGTTTTGTATGAGTGAAATGTCCAACTAACTATAACGTCCCTGAAACCTATGGTATTTTCAGTGAATTTCTAAGGTTATTTAAATGCTAATTTCTAACTATAACATGCCTGAAACCTATGGTTTTTTCAGTAAATTTCAATGGTTTTTTAAATGCTAACTATATTCATTCTGTTTTAAAAAAAATATTGTAGAGAAGTTGCGCACCCTTCGTGCACCCTACATTGCTGCGTGCATTCCGCTAGCCATTTTGAAAAGTCGCGCTGGGTCGGGCAGTGTAGGGGGTCGTGCTGGGGCTGGTGTTTCAGGGTTTAGGACAGTGCAGTGGTGTTCGTGCAGTGTAGGGGGTCTTGTAGGGGGTGGTGTTTCAGGGTTTAGGGCAATGTGTTTAGGCAGTGTAGGGGGTCGTGCAGGGGTAGTGTTTCAGGGTTTAGGGCAGGGCAGTAGTGTTCGGGCAGTGTAGGGGATCCTGCAGGGGGTGGTGTTTCAGGGTTTAGGGCAATGTGTTTAGGCAGTGTAGGGGGTCTTTCTGGGGCTGGTGTTTCAGGGTTTAGGACAGTGCAGTGGTGTCCGGGCAGTGTAGAGGGCCATGCTGGGGCTAGTGTTTCAGGGTTTAGGGTGTGCAGTTGTATTCGGGAAGTGTAGGGTCGTGCTGGGGCTGGTGTTTCAGGGTTTAGGGCAGAGCAGTGGTGTTCGGGAAGTGTAGAGGGTTGTGCTGGGGGTGGTGTTTTAGGGTTTAGGGGAGAGCAGTGGTGTTCGGGCAGAGTAGGGGGTAGTGCTGGGGTGGTGTTTCAGGGTTTAGGGCAGAGCAGTGGTGTTCGGGCAGTGTAGGGGTCGTGCTGGGATGGTGTTTCAAGGTATAGGGCAGTGCAGTGGTGTTCCGGGTTTAGGAAAGGGCAGTGGTGTTCGGACAGTGTAGGGGGTCTTGCAGGGGGTGGTGTTTCACAGCTTAGGGCAGTGGTGTTTGGGAAGTGTAGGGGGTCTTGCTGGGGGTGGTGTTTCAGGGTTTAGGGCAGTGGTGTTCGAGCAGTGTAGGGGGTCGTGCTGGGGATGGTGTTTCAGGGTCTAGGGCAGTGCAGTGGTGTTCGGGCAGTGTAGGGGGTCATGCTGGGGGTGGTGTTTCAGGGTTTAGGACCGTGCTGTGGTGTTCAAGCAGTGTAGCGGGTCGTGCTGGGGATGGTGTTTCAGGGTTTAGGGCAGTGCAGTGGTGTTTGGGCAGTGTGGGGTCATGCTCGGGGTAGTGTTTCAGGGTTTAGGGCAGTGCAGTGGTGTTCGGGCAGTGTAGGGGTTTGTGCTTGGGGTAGTGTTTTAGGGTCTAGGGCAGTGCAGTGGTGTTCGTGCAGTTTAGGTGGTCGTGCTGGGGTAGAGTTTTAGGGTTTAGGGCAGTGCAGTGGTGTTCGGGCAGTATAGGGGGCCATGCTGGGGCTAGTGTTTCAGGGTTTAGGGCGTGCAGTTGTATTCGGGCAGTGTAGGGTCGTGCTGGGGCTGGTGTTTCAGGGTTTAGGGCAGAGCAGTGGTGTTCGGGAAGTGTAGAGGGTTGTGCTGGGGGTGGTGTTTTAGGGTTTAGGGGAGAGCAGTGGTGTTCGGGCAGAGTAGGGGGTAGTGCTGGGGTGGTGTTTCAGGGTTTAGGGCAGAGCAGTGGTGTTCGGGCAGTGTAGGGGTGGTGCTGGGGTGGTGTTTCAAGGTATCGGGCAGTGCAGTGGTGTTCCGGGTTTAGGGAAGGGCAGTGGTGTTCGGACAGTGTAGGGGGTCTTGCAGGGGGTGGTGTTTCACAGCTTAGGGCAGTGGTGTTCGGGAAGTGTAGGGGGTCTTGCTGGGGGTGGTGTTTCAGGGTTTAGGGCAGTCGTGTTCGAGCAGTGTAGGGGGTCGTGCTGGGGATGGTGTTTCAGGGTCTAGGGCAGTGCAGTGGTGTTTGGGCAGTGTAGGGGGTCATGCTGGGGGTGGTGTTTCAGGGTTTAGGGCCATGTTGTGGTGTTCAAGCAGTGTAGCGGGTCGTGCTGGGGATGGTGTTTCAGGGTTTAGGGCAGTGCAGTGGTGTTTGGGCAGTGTGGGGTCATGCTCGGGGTAGTGTTTCAGGGTTTAGGGCAGTGCAGTGGTGTTCGGGCAGTGTTGGGGTTTGTGCTGGGGGTAGTGTTTTAGGGTTTAGGGCAGTGCAGTGGTGTTCGTGCAGTTTAGGTGGTCGTGCTGGGGTAGAGTTTTAGGGTTTAGGGCAGTGCAGTGGTATTCCTGCAGTGTAGGGGGTCGTGCTGGGGTGGTGTTTTAGGGTTTAGAGCAATGCAGTGGTGTTTATGTAGTGGGCAGCGCATGCGCTGCATCGCTAGGCGAGACCTAAAAAGCATTGCACCAAGATGGCTGCCAACACTTCCTGGATTGAAGTGTTGGCAGCCAATTAGAGCCAAGCTCGTGCTTGTGTAGTTAGGTCCCGTCCAGATATATAAAGGTTTTTTTCCTTTAACATCTCAAAAACTACTGAACGGATTTACACCATTTTAAAAAAGGGCACTTTCTAAACAAAGCACTACCTTTTTCTCAAATTTGGTGTAATTCCGTTCAGCAGTTTTGGCTGTTTCGTGTCTAAAATTTCCTAAGGGAATTAACATGGAGAAAGCATGTTTTGGGACCCCCCTTTTTCTCGGTCCCCGCTGTTCCAATCACCCCGAAACTTTCAGGATAGGAACTGACCGGAGCGGGACCAACGTTTTGAAAATTTTGCAAAGATTCGTCAATTGGCGTCAATGTTATTGGGAAAAGAAAAAACGTTTTTTGAATAGAAACAAGGTCCTAACTATAACTATCTACTGGCGACCGCCGGTAGATAATACTGGAGACTGCCAGTAGATATTATATATAGTGTATGGGGTCGTGCCGGGGGTACTGTTTTATGGTTTAGGGTACTGCTTTGATGTTTGGGTAGTGTAGGGGGTCGTGCTGGGGTGGTGTTTCAGGGTTTAGGGCAGTGCAGTAGTGTTTGGGCAGTGTAGGGGTCATGCTGGGGGGTGTTTCAGGGTTTAGTGTTTCAGGGTTTAGGGCAGTGCAGTGGTGTTCGGGCAGTGTATAGGGTCTTGCTGGGGCTGGTGTTTCAGGGTTTGGGACAGTGCAGTGGTGTTTGGGCAGTGTGGGGGGTTGTGCTGGGGTTGGTGTTTCAGGGTTTAGGGCAGTGCATTGGTGTTCGGGCAGTGTATGGGGTTGTGCAGGGGGTGGTGTTTCAGGGTTTAGGGCAGTGCAGTGGAGTGCGGTCAGTGTAGGGGGTCATGCGGAGGGTGGTGTTTCAGGGTTTAGGGCAGCGCAGTGGTGTTTGGGTAGTGTAGGGGTTCATGCTGGGGGGTGGTGTTTGAGGGTTTAGGGCAGTGCAGTTGTGTTTGGGCAGTGTAGGGGGTCGTGCTGGGGGTGGTGTTTCAGGGTTTAGGGCAGTGAGGTGGTGTTCGGGCAGCGTAGAGGGTTGTGCTGGGGCTAGTGTTTCAGGGTTTAGGGCAGTGCAGTGGTGTTCGGGCAGTGTAGGGGGCCATGCTGGGGCTAGTGTTTCAGGGTTTAGGGCAGTGCAGTGGTATTCGGGCAGTGTAGGGTCATGCTGGGGCTGGTGTTTCAGGGTTTAGGGCAGAGCAATGGTGTTTGAGAAGTGTAGAGGGTTGTGCAGATTAGGGGGTAGTGCTGGGGTGGTGTTTCATGGTTTAGGGCAGAGCACTGGTGTTCGGGCAGTGTAGGGGGTCGTGCTGGGGTGTTGTTTCAGGGTATAGGGCATTGCAGTGGTGTTCCGGCAGTGTAGGGGGTCATGCAGGGGGTAGTGTTCCAGGGTTTAGGGAAGGACAGTGGTGTTCGGACAGTGTAGGGGGTCTTGAAGGGGGTGGTGTTTCACGGTTTAGGGCAGTGGTGTTCGGGAAGTGTAGGGGGTCTTGCTGGGGGTGATGTTTCAGGGTTTAGGGCAGTGCAGTGGTGTTCGAGCAGAGTAGGGGGTCGTGCTGGGGATGGTGTTTCAGGGTTTTGGGCAGTGCAGTGGTGTTCAGGCAGTGTAGGGGGTCGTGCTGGGGGTGGTGTTTCAGGGTTTAGGGCCGTGCTGTGGTGTTCAAGCAGTGTAGGGGGACGTGCTGGGGATGGTGTTTCAGGGTTTAGGGCAGTGCAGTGGTGTTCGGGCAGTGTAGGGGGTTGTGCGGGGGGTAGTGTTTTAGGGTTTAGGGCAGTGCAGTGGTGTTTGTGCAGTTTAGGTGGTCGTGCTGGGGTAGAGTTTTAGGGTTTAGGGCAGGGCACTCTCTACTACTCACTCTATACTACTCACTTTACTACTCTCTACTACTCTCTACTACTCACTCTCTACTGCTCACTCTCCACTACTCATTCTCTGCTACTCGCTCTCAACTGCTCTCTACTACTCACTAAACTACTCACTCTCTACTACTCTACTACTCTCTCTACTTCTCACTCTCTACTACTCTCTCTCTACTACTCACTCACTACCACTCTCTACTACTCACTCTCTACCACACACTCTCAACTACTTGCGCTCTGCTACTCGCTCTCTACTACTCTCTAGTACTCACTCTCTACTACTCACTCTCTACTACTCACTCTCTACTACTCTCTACTACTCACTCTCTACTACTCTCTCTCTACTGCTCTCTACTACTCTCTCTCTACTACTCACTCTCTACTACTCACTCTCTACTACTCTACTACTCTCTACTACTCTCTCTCTACTACTCACTCTCTACTACTCACTCTCTACTACTCTCTACTACTCTCTACTACTCACTCTCTACTACTCTCTTTCTACAGCTCTCTACTACTCACTCTCTACTACTCTCTACTACGCACTCTCTACTACTCTCTCTCTACTACTCTCTACTACTCTCTCTGCTACTCACTCTCTACTTCTCTCTACTACTCACTCTCTACTACTCTCTACTACCCACTCTACTACTCACTCTCTACTACTCTCTACTACTCACTCTCTAATACTCACTCTCTACTACTCACTCTCTACTACTCACTCTACTACTCTCTAGTACTCACTATCTTATACTTTCTCTACTACTCTCTACTACTCACTCTCTACTCTCTATTACTCGCTCTCTAATCTCTACCTCTCTACCTCTCTCTACCTCTCTCTCTCTACTACTCTCTACCTCTCTACATGTACCTCTCTACCTCTACCTATACACTTCTACCTCTCTGTACATTCACACATATGCACATATATATATGCATATATATATGTATGTGCATATATATATATACATATCACTGAAAAAACCATGGGTTTCACACACGTTATAGTTAGGAATTAGCATTTAAAAAACCTTAGAAATTCAATGAAAAAACCAAAGGTTTCACACATGTTATAGTTAGCTGGACATTTCACTCGTAAAAAACCATTGAAATTCCCCCGTTATAGTTAGTTCAGCTAACTATAACTCGCGCGCCCGCAATGCACTACTGATGACGTCACATATTACATCACTCATGACATGGTCAGTGACATCACTCATGACATCACTGATGACATCTCAAATGACATCACTGATGACATCATCCAGTGAATGTGTGTTTTTCTGAAAATTAAATATGTTTAATATATGTATATCTCAAGGTCGATGGAAGAATAAATTAGTATATAAGTGTCTAAATTGATGATTTGTTTTTGAAAAATTGATTGTATTACTGACTGATTAAGTGTATCTCTATGAATACATGGCTAAGTGAGTAATGTTTAAATGTGTAAATACCTGTATCAGTCTCTTACTTTGTATATAAGTGGCTGCATGGGTTGGTGAGTAGCTATATGAGTGTCTATATAGGTTATTAGTTGGTTTTTTGAGTATCAGTATGAGTGTCTGAGTGTCTTCATTGTTCGGTGGGGGTTATTATGTAGTGCATAGGTGCATGAATGAGTGACTCACTGTTTGTATGTGTTGAAGACAGCATGTGTGCAGGACCGTATGGGTGGATGAGTGTGTGTATGGGTTAGTTAGTGAGTGAATGACTGTCTCAATAGTGTCTTTATGAGTAACTACATATGTTTTAAACTAGTATATGTGAGTATTGGTGTTTATAAGTGAGTATATGTGAGAGTGAGAGATTGGTAGACTTCCTGTATGAATAAGTATGTGTTTCTATAAGTGATTGTTTAAAAGACTAAGTATGTGTAAGTTTCTGTAAAAGTAAGTGTGGTGGTGTGTGTATAACTGTATATGCAAGTAAATGGATGTTTGATTCTTTATTAGCATGAGTGACTATGTGTGAGTAACTCTATGAATGAGTGGCATTGTGTTACAGGATGTTTAGGTGTATGAGTACATATGATGTGTGAGTACATGTATGAGTGACTGTATAGGATTGTTGGTGGATGAGTGGATGTGTATGTGGATCTTAGAATTACTGAATAGGTTGTTGTAACTGTTATTGGTATGTCCATTTTTTTGAAAATTTCAGTCTCTATTTTTAAATGTGTGTATCAAAGGTTATATTAGGGTGAGAGGAGGTCTACCACTCTGTCACAAGGATAATGTCATCAGTGATGTCATTTGAGATGTCATCAGTGATGTCATGAGTGATGTCACTGACCATGTCATGAGTGATGTAATATGTGACGTCATCAGTAGTGCATTGCCGGCGCGCGAGTCATAGTTAGCTGAACTAACTATAATGGGGGAATTTCAATGGTTTTTTACGAGTGAAATGTCCAGCTAACTATAACATGTGTGAAACCTTTGGTTTTTTCATTGAATTTCTAAGGTTTTTTAAATGCTAATTCCTAACTATAACGTGAGTGAAACCCATGTTTTTTTCAGTGAATTTGCAAGGTTTTTTAAATGCTATTTTTTTTTTTTTTCTTCTTTTTTTTTTTTACATATTTTTATTTTAATTGTCGATCCTTTTTTAAAGACTATGGTTAAATTTTAAAAATTCTACAATATGTTTTTATTTTACAATTTTTTTAAAATAAACAGGTAAAATTTATTAGCAATACATTTTTTTTTTTTATTTTTTTTTTTTACCGTGCGCATACGGTAAGCGCACGTCTTGCTGTAATTACGTTAGATTTCTACGCTGTTTGCGTTCATTTACGCAATTTGCGTAGACGCACGTCACGCGCGCATAGCGCGTAACGCGTACGCTGCACGCGCACGTTACGCAGAAGTGAAGGGGCGTGCCTGTTTTGCCGTAAGCGCACCGTAAGCGTACCGTAAGCGTACGGTAGGTCATGTGATCATGAAACACAACTTTTGATTGGTTGAAACTACTTTCAGTTCTAGAACTCTCCTACACCACACCCATTCCCCTCATTTCTGCTTGTGATCACTTAGGAGAAGGAGCTGGGTTGTCTTTGTGATACGATGGCAGAACAGCAGAGCTCTTCTGAGAGTGAGGCTAGCAGCCCTACCTTGAGGCAGAGAGCGAGGAAACAAAAGACCTCTTACATATGGGAGTATTTTTCTTTTCCAGAAGGCCAGCAAAAGGTAAATGCACCCTTAGTGACTTGTAAGCTGTGTAAGCGTGTACTTTCAAGAGGGAATCCCGACAGGAAGTATTCCTTTGGGAATCACACCATGATGAGACACCTTAAGGATGTACACAGAAGGACACATGCTCGACTTACTGAAGGTAACCCTTCAGTAAATCAACCAAGCACATCCACAGCAGCTCAGCCTGGACCATCATCTGCAGTGCCGAGTCCTTCTTCTGCAGGTCAGGTGAGCCCTTCATCTGTGGGGGGAGCATCTCCTTTTTCTGGTCCTCTGGAAATTAACCCTCGGTTTGCGAGGGTTGAAGTACGGTGCGCCACTTGTCATGATCTAATTTGTTATAGGGAGACCAGTATTTCCCTAGTGAACAATAAAATAGATCAGCACACTTGTCGTACCATCTAATATTCCCAATCTTTCTTTCCTCTGTCCCTGCATGAACACAACGGCTCTTTTAAGAGCCAACCTTACCTTTCATCTATTTTTTATATATGTTTTTAAAAACTTTTTTTAATTTTTTTTTTACCGTACGCGTACGGTACGCGTAATTATTATTTTTTTTTTAAAAAACACTAAAAATCAATTATCACATTACAAGGTCCTTGAGAGACTACAATTAAAAACTGAAAATGTGATTGTAGAGAAGTGGAAAAAAGGGACCATGATATTATTGACTTACCATACCCACTCAAAAAAATATTTATTCATTTACATTTTTTTTTAATTGCTTTAAAAATGGTTCTAGTTTTCGAAAATGTTCTATCTCAATCTGAAAAAAAAGAAAAAAGTATTAATATTTAATAAAACATTTTATAATACAGTACACATATTTACATATTTTTCAAAAAATATGTTTGCCTTTTTTTTGCTGTTTTCAGAATATATTGCATTTCACTATAAATTGTGAAAGCAATTGCATTCATCATTTAACAGCGGGCAAAAAAAAAATTAACAATCTCAAAGATTGTTTTAAAAAAGCCCACAATCTCTTTTTGCATAAACATAACTTTATAGAAATGCATAATATTCTTAAAATATATCATCTAATATCAATACTTATTTCTTTAAAATACCGTCTGATATTTTTGTTTCAGAAGTATAATCACAATAATATATCTCAAATAACTGCACAATACATCTGGTTCCATTTCCTTTAGGCCAAATAGTAATTTTAAAATTCTTTTTTGGTTAAATTTCCAATGGTAATCCAATAACATTCCAAAATTGAAATTGTGCAGATGTTACCGATTTTTTCTAAATTTTTGGTTTTCCAAAGTTTCCTTAAAAAATGGAAAAATTCCACATTACAATTGGTTACCTTTCCATTAGGCCAAATGATAATTTGTTAAATCTTTTTATTTGTAAATTCCAAATGGTAATCCAATAAAATGGTAAAATTGTTTTGTCCAGATGTTGCCAAATCTCTCTAAAATTTAGGTTTCAGGAAGATTAGATAGGAATTTGCTAAATCAAAAGGCAAACGTTGCTTAAAAATCAATTGGGAATCATTACACAGTGTCCAGCCTTTTTCACATTTAAGATAAACTGTGTAATGACCAGAAGTTACAGTAGGTCCATCATGGAAAATTATTGCAACTGTTACAAAAGTTTTTCCTGAAATTGATAATTGCTGTCCTGTAAACTTCTTTATTAAAGTATCCAATTTTGAACCATCAGCTCTACATCGTTGCATCATTAAAATTACATACTGTCCGTATTCCTTTAAAATTAACGTTGAAAACATGTCAGATTTACACTCACTGCATTGCATGCTATGATTAGCATCTTTAACTAATTTAGCAAAAGTGACTGTTTTACTCTCTGGCAATGTTAAATAAATAAACCTTTCATTATCAACATTAGAGCCACATATATTATAACAGTTTTCACAACTATGTTCCCATTTATAAGAGAGACCAAATACATTTTCAATGGGAACCCCTTCTTCTTCCACTACCTGAAGAAAATACATCAAGAATTCCTGTGCGTCTTGCTGTACATTTTGAGAAAACTGTGTTCGTCCTGAACATACATCTAAAAGTTTTCTAATTTCAGTAGCACTTTCTATTTGAGTTTTATCATTACTCAGCTTTTCAAAAAGGAGACTCAGCACAGAACAGAATCTTTTTCCCTGATTTACTATTATCTGCTCTTGCAAACTTTCCAGATAAAATGCAACATTCAGCACTACATTAGCGTAGCAGTTGACACCAGAGCTATTTTCAAAATGACATCCTACAACCTGTTCTTCATTTTCCTTATTCTTTTTGCTTGCAATTACATCACTCCTCTTTTTTTTCCTCCTCTCTACATCTTCATTACAGATATTCTCATTTCTCCTTTTACGAGAAACTACACGTTTCTCCAACACAGGATACTGACCTAAATGAGGAGCATAGCTTCTTCTTAATCTATTATACTCCTTTACGCAATTTGTATCAGCACTAACTTTTGAATCATCAAAGTCTATCATGAATAAACCTGATAATGTTTTCACTCGTGACAAAGCAACATATGCCATACCTTCTTTGAACACAGTTGAACCAATGTTCACAAATGCACAATCTACAGTCAATCCTTGAGACTTGTGAATAGTTACAGCATATGCCAGCGAAAACGGAAACTGCTTCCTACGTACATATAAGTCTTTCACAAGCATGAAACGAACTGAACAACGACAAATGTCTTTAACTTCTTCTATCTGATCAAATTTTATTTTTAAACATTCAATTCCATCTTTTTTCTGATAATTAATAAAACCCACAACTCTTCCCATAGCTCCATTAACTAAACCTTTTTCAACATCCAAATTTCTCCTTAAAAATACTCTACAGTTCATGCAAACATATAGATTTTTTTCTAATCCAGCTGTTTTGGAAATGTTCTTCTCTGGTGAATCCAATTTATTTTTCAGTGTGCCTTTTAATGTGACAGTAATTCTTCCATCCTCAATTTTGTCCACTGCTTCCAATTTCCTGATATCTTCCTTTTCCAATTTCAAAAGCTCCTCATTGAATATTGAGCATTCACGTAGAGTTGGCATTAAGCAGATGACACTTTTGTTTTCTGCAATGTTCTTGTATATCTTCTCTGCAACTATTTCTTCCTTTGGAAATAAATTATGTAGCAGCCTACTCTGTAATGCTTTTTTGCCAGCTTCAGTGAGTAGTCCAATTCTGATATCTTTCAGAATACTTCCATATTCTTCATCGTTTGCTTGCCTCATATTAGTAGTAAGTTCCTTGTACTCAAAGAAGGACCAAATATTTGTATTACCGATGCTTCCCAATGACTTCTTCGTGTCTTCATGTGTCACAGTATTAAACACTGGTTGTCCTTTAACTGGAGTAAGTTGCAAAAGATCTCCAAAAACTATGACGTGTTTTCCTCCAAATAACACGTCATAGTCTGTCTTCAGAATTTGCTGCATTCTTAAATGCACAAAGGCAAGCATTAAGTTTGATACCATGCTCACCTCATCAATAATGAGAACTTGCATCTTCTTCATTACTCTTGAAACTTCCAAGCATGCTTCTCCAGTTAGCTTGTTGTATTGTATTTTGTTCTCATGCTCCACTGGTAACATTAGCAAACGATGTAAAGTGATTCCTTTTATATTATATGCTGCTAACCCAGTTGGAGCAGTAACCACACAAGACAAAGTAGAATCCGTTTTTTGCTGTAGGTAGCTTCTGATGACTTTTATTAGGAAACTTTTTCCAGTTCCAGCTTGTCCGCTTACATACATCCTGATTGGATGAAATGATGTGCATGAGCACTCTTTTTTTTCATGTAGAAATCCGTGATCAATTTTGTTTCTGATCTCTTCATAAATTTGTTGCTGCTCTTCGTTCAGTTGTCTTTCCAAATTTTGTAAGTCTATAAATTCTTCTTGAGCTTGATTCATAGCCGTTTCCACTTCATTCATGGCTATTGATGCTTCATTTTCAACGATTGGTTGTCCTAGGGGATCTTGACTGAGTGTTCCTGAACTTTGGCTGTCCTGAGAACTGTCTCTAGCTATTTCTGCTGCAATTGTAGTTTCCTGTTCAATTTCTTCATTTAACATTTGCAGATAACTTGAGAATGTACTGCATTGTATGCTGTCTTTGCAAGCATTAAAAGAATCTTCATAGCTTTGAAATTCTCCCAGTAGTTCATCCTCTGTACGCCATGGTTTAAACAGCTGTAAAAGAGCCAAGTAGTAAAATTCCTTTTTGTCAGTAGTGTCGCAACTCAGCTTCCTGTGATTTATCAAACTTCCTTTTGTTTGCTTCACCAAACATCCTTCCTCACCAATGACTTTATATTTTCCATTGTTGAGGTCTTTTGTGGCTTTCCGTGAATAAATGTAGTTCTGCAGCACTTCATAGAGACACATGTTCTCCAGATGATGACTTCTCTTGGGATAATATGTGTCCAACATGTTTGATTTCAAAATATCTGTACTTTCTGGGTCATTCTCGGCCAAATATTCAATTTCTCCAACAGATTTCAGTACCCGATTTCACATTGCTGCAAGGCCTAAACTTGCCCAAATTATTCTTCTTGATTTCGAGTAGAGACTTGCAGAAGATAACCTATCTGAACATTCGTAGGATCCAATTTCTCGATGCGATAACATCTTCAAACTGAAACTGTACAGCTTCTTACTGACAGTTTTCTCGTGAGAAATCTCTTCCCACATTTCCTTCAATTCTGTTTTTTCTGATTTCGTAATGTAAGACGTTACATATCGAGCAACAGCAATGGAATTGTCAGCTACATACTGTATATCCATGTTAGCGTTCCACATGGATAAAATCACTGGGTTGTAGTCATTTATATTTTTTGATTCTTCTTTTCTTTTAACCCCTTCAGCGCTGGGCGAATTCCGCCGCGGTGCTGAAGGGTTCGAGCGCGGGCGGGCTCATGACGGAACGGTTCCGTCATGAGCACAGCTCAACCGTGGCTCATGACGGAACCGTTCCGTCATGAGCATGGAAGGGGTTAAGGTTGTAGGTATTCTTAGGTGATTTTCTTGTGATAGTATGTCTCACAGATGACATAAAACTGTTAACTCTTCCATTTGAAAGAACAGGTCTAGGAAATCCAAATCGACATTTAGTGTAGTATTTATCTTTGCTCTTGTATTTCCGTCGACAGTATTTTCCACACCGATGACTTTGGAAACGTAAAACTTGCTCCTTTAACTTTTTCTCTTCTGTGCTTTTTGGTATAGCACATGTTGCATATTCTTCAATGTAAGATAACACTGCTTCATCAGTATCTGTTCCAAACTTTGGGGCATCCTTGATCCACAACAGCATATGAATATGAGGAGCACCTCTTGCCTGGTACTCTTTTCTCCAAAAGAAATCCACTACTTCTCCTTTGGGGTGGATTTTTTTTATTGCAGATGAAGGACATCATAGCCTCAAATCTATGATTGAAATATCTGCAAACATTAACCGGATCCAATGAGCACAGTTCTCCTGCTGTCTTGTATTCGATGTTTTTAATGTTTGAATTTGCCTCTCGTAGAAAATCTAGTAAATCATCCCAAGAGTACTCGGCACAGCTTAGGGTAACGAACCATGTTGGTGTTCCTAAATTCCGTAACATGCATTTTAATTCACCATGGCGTCGGTACCAATATTCATTTGTCCCACGCTGACAAGCCATCAGATTGATCAGTTGTGTTTCCAAATGATCATCTCGGTGCTGCACTTTCTCCATAAAATCCTTAGCAGACACATTTTGTAAATGTACTCCACTTTTTAAAATGTGATTTACTGCATAAGACAATGCAGACAAGTCGCTTTCAAATAAAAGATGGAACAAATAAGGAATACTTTGTCGAAATCTGGGATCTGCAGCATATAGTCTTGTAGTCCGATACTCAGAAGCTGGAATCTATTCCGGACGTTCATCGTATCGTCCTCCTTTTCCTTTAGGAAACAGCTGGGGAAAACATCGAGCTTCCAAGCTCTCCTCCCATACACTCACGGGAGTTCCTTTTGCTTTCTTCATCTGAAATAGATCAATATTGTCTCCCATAACTTCTTTTGAATGAAGAGGATGTATGCTAAAATGTTCATAAATTTCTTCTTCCTTTGACTTGTCCACTTTTTCAATTTGTCCAGTTGGTGTTTCTGTGTCTTCTTGTAAATCTTCTTCTTCTTCTTCTTCTATATAAATTGATTCATACCATTTGTTATTCCTTTTCAAATACAAATTTGCTCTTTGTACTTTCCGTACATCTACCAGCTCCTGCCAAATCTTCTTATTCTTTGTAGGTACACCATTAACCAGAATAATTAATGGTTCAGTTTCCAAAGTATCCGCATCAATAGTTTCCATATTTTTTTTCAAATCCAAGGTCAAATACACCACTCTACCTTTTAAACCTCTCAGTAAATCTGAAGGAGGTAATTTACCAGTTTTGGGCTCCATACGTACTATGGTCTGGAACGGATGAACACATTGAATGAGTATAGACTCATATGTATTTAATTCAGAAAGTTCAGCAGGAATAGCATCCAATTCTAAATTATTATGTACAGCTCTGGTCGGCATTCTATTTTCCTCTAACTTGTTGTAACAGTATTTACAAATACGCTGATCTTCACCCAATTCAAAACAATTTTCAAGAAATATATATGTGGCAAAATCCTTCCACTTATAATTATCTTCATTTTCACTCTTTCTGTAGAGATCAACATTCCTAGTTTGTTTTCTATAATGAGTTCTGCGGCAACAAATACAAGTAATATTTGGTCTTTCATTAGAGATTATTGCAAATTTTGTTATGTGATCATTAAATGTCTTACTTACAGAGGGTTCTACATTCTCTTCCACTTCTTCCTCATTTACTGTGTCCTTCTCTGCACTGTTTTGTTCAGGACCAAAGTAACAAAACTGAATTTCATCAACAACCTTCTCTACATCTGATACCGTTCCACGGAACAGAGCCCTATTCAATTCATCTAACTTTATTGCTGGACTTTTAGCAAAATACAACCGTCTCACAAACTTTCTCATTTCAGTATGATGAACAGCCAGCATCCTAAAATGATGGAAAACACTATTACACACTTTTCTAGATAGACAAGCCAGAGAACGACCCTGCAAACCAGTATTCTCTCTCACTCTGCATGGATCCAGACTTTGAAGCACCTTAATCTTCTGTTTTACACTTTTTTTACTATATTCTCTTAGAAACTCACGAAATTTATCAATAGATTCCTGACGCACAGTGCAAATACTACTACAATTCCAAGTGTACACTGGGGCTTTAGGACGTCTCCCCATAGCCTCATCCGCCATCACTTGTACCTCATCTCTTGGAACCATTATCTCCTTCTCTATTATGCAACCATTTTTCACTTCATAAGCACGACCTCTGGTGTCAACTGCATGCAGCAAACTATTACTTTGAAAATAACTCTCTTCATTAAAAAAAGGTTCACTACTTGAACTATGCATCCATTTTCCTAAAAACACTTTAGAAAAGTTTGTTCTGTTCACTACTCTTTTCCTTTTGCTATGTGATTTCAGTACATTAACCATTTTGTCTAATGTACGCATCCTATTCAAAATTAAAATGAATAGTTTCCTTTTTAATTCTAATGCCTTTGCTGCAATGGCTTCAATTTCTTTTTTTCTCTTATAAAACTTAGCCTTTTGCTTATATTTCTTCACATCCTTTATCAAATTGGACATAACTCTTCTCTGAAACATTTTTCTACGTATCTCTTTAAACGCTGTTTTTCTGTTTAAGTTAATCTTTTTAGTTGCAGAAGGTATATTTGCATTAACTAAATTCTCAATTTTTTCCTGTCCTTTTCTATTGAAAACATTCTTTCCAGTACAGACATTTTGTACATTTTTCCTTTTTTTGAATATGTTCTTTAGAAATTTTTTTGTCTGCTTACCAGAAGATTTTTTCTTTTTCCCAACATGAGCATCTTCAACTAACTTAGGTCCTCCAGTTGTCTTCAAATATAGGTTTTTTTTGTGGTCTTTCTTTACTCTGGATTTTGTAGGCATCTTAAATTTTGTTCACTGCTCTTCAGCAATACCTGAAAAAAACTAAAAAAAAAATCCTTTATTTTATTTAAATATATTACTACATTTGTTTTCACATTAGTCACAAAACGAAATTTCTTTGCCAATTTGAAAGCACACTTACTACTTTTTTTTTTGGCAAGTGATAATCACTTTTACAGGCTGACACATTATGAATCCACTTTTCAGATTTTTTAAAAAGCACATGTCCAAACTGCTTTTTCAGACCAGCACCATTTGTAACCTGCGTGACTGCCTACACTCCAGCAAGGGCAACCAGCCTTAGTGATGCTGAATGTATTTGCATTACTGACTGAAACCTCAAACCCAACTCGCTTGTTAATACTGTGCATGATTCCCCATGGTAAGCAGCTGGGTGTGTGCTAAGAGTCTGCTTCTGCACCAAAAAATGGCTCCCCCTTTCCATCTAATGCAACTGTGAAATCACCAGAGCAATACGCAATAAATCTCTCCCTGTAATTCCTATTTGCACACAGAGTCATGTTTTCACATTAGTCACAAAACGAAATTTCTTTGCCACTTTGAAAGCAAACTTACTACTCTTTTTTTTGGCAAGTGATAATCACTTTTACAGACTGACACATTATGAATCCACTTTTCAGATTTTTTAAAAAGCACATGTCCAAACTGCTTTTTCAGAACAGCACCATTTGTAACCTGGGTGACTGCCTACACTCCAGCAAGGGCAACCAGCCTTAGTGATGCTGAATGTATTTGCATTACTGACTGAAACCTCAAACCCCACTCGCTTGTGAATACTGTGCATGATTCCACATGGTAAGCAGCTGGGTGTGTGCTAAGAGTCTGCTTCTGCACCAAAAAATGGCTCCCCCTTTCCATCTAATGCAACTGTGAAATCACCAGAGCAATACACAATAAATCTCTGCCTGTAATTCCTATTTGCACAGAGAGTCATGTTTTCACATTAGTCACAAAACGAAATTTCTTTGCCAATTTGAAAGCACACTTACTACTCTTTTTTTTGGCAAGTGATAATCACTTTTACAGACTGACACATTATGAATCCACTTTTCAGATTTTTTAAAAAGCACATGTCCAAACTGCTTTTTCAGACCAGCACCATTTGTAACCTGGGTGACTGCCTACACTCCAGCAAGGGCAACCAGCCTTAGTGATGCTGAATGTATTTGCATTACTGACTGAAACCTCAAACCCAACTCGCTTGTTAATACTGTGCATGATTCCCCATGGTAAGCAGCTGGGTGTGTGCTAAGAGTCTGCTTCTGCACCAAAAAATGGCTCCCCCTTTCCATCTAATGCAACTGTGAAATCACCAGAGCAATACGCAATAAATCTCTCCCTGTAATTCCTATTTGCACACAGAGTCATGTTTTCACATTAGTCACAAAACGAAATTTCTTTGCCACTTTGAAAGCAAACTTACTACTCTTTTTTTTGGCAAGTGATAATCACTTTTACAGACTGACACATTATGAATCCACTTTTCAGATTTTTTAAAAAGCACATGTCCAAACTGCTTTTTCAGAACAGCACCATTTGTAACCTGGGTGACTGCCTACACTCCAGCAAGGGCAACCAGCCTTAGTGATGCTGAATGTATTTGCATTACTGACTGAAACCTCAAACCCCACTCGCTTGTGAATACTGTGCATGATTCCACATGGTAAGCAGCTGGGTGTGTGCTAAGAGTCTGCTTCTGCACCAAAAAATGGCTCCCCCTTTCCATCTAATGCAACTGTGAAATCACCAGAGCAATACACAATAAATCTCTGCCTGTAATTCCTATTTGCACAGAGAGTCATGTTTTCACATTAGTCACAAAACGAAATTTCTTTGCCAATTTGAAAGCACACTTACTACTCTTTTTTTTGGCAAGTGATAATCACTTTTACAGACTGACACATTATGAATCCACTTTTCAGATTTTTTAAAAAGCACATGTCCAAACTGCTTTTTCAGACCAGCACCATTTGTAACCTGGGTGACTGCCTACACTCCAGCAAGGGCAACCAGCCTTAGTGATGCTGAATGTATTTGCATTACTGACTGAAACCTCAAACCCCACTCGCTTGTGAATACTGTGCATGATTCCACATGGTAAGCAGCTGGGTGTGTGCTAAGAGTCTGCTTCTGCACCAAAAAATGGCTCCCCCTTTCCTTCTAATGCAACTGTGAAATCACCAGAGCAATACGCAATAAATCTCTGCCTGTAATTCCTATTTGCACACAGAGTCATGTTTTCACATTAGGCCCTTAAACAAAATTTCTTTGCCAATTTGAAAGCACACTTACTACTCTTTTTTTTGGCAAGTGATAATCACTTTTACAGACTGACACATTATGAATCCACTTTTCCGATTCTTAAAAAAGCACATGTCCAAACTGCTTTTTCAGACCAGCACCATTTGTAACCTGGGTGACTGCCTACACTCCAGCAAGGGCAACCAGCCTTAGTGATGCGGAATGTATTTGCATTACTGACTGAAACCTCAAACCCCACTCGCTTGTGAATACTGTGCATGATTCCACATGGTAAGCAGCTGGGTGTGTGCTAAGAGTCTGCTTCTGCACCAAAAAATGGCTCCCCCTTTCCTTCTAATGCAACTGTGAAATCACCAGAGCAATACGCAATAAATCTCTGCCTGTAATTCCTATTTGCACACAGAGTCATGTTTTCACATTAGGCCCTTAAACAAAATTTCTTTGCCAATTTGAAAGCACACTTACTACTCTTTTTTTTGGCAAGTGATAATCACTTTTACAGACTGACACATTATGAATCCACTTTTCAGATTCTTAAAAAAGCACATGTCCAAACTGCTTTTTCAGACCAGCACCATTTGTAACCTGGGTGACTGCCTACACTCCAGCAAGGGCAACCAGCCTTAGTGATGCTGAATGTATTTGCATTACTGACTGAAACCTCAAACCCCACTCGCTTGTGAATACTGTGCATGATTCCACATGGTAAGCAGCTGGGTGTGTGCTAAGAGTCTGCTTCTGCACCAAAAAATGGCTCCCCCTTTCCATCTAATGCAACTGTGAAATCACCAGAGCAATACGCAATAAATCTCTGCCTGTAATTCCTCTTTGCACACAGAGTCATGTTTTCACATTAGTCACAAAACGAAATTTCTTTGCCAATTTGAAAGCACACTTACTACTCTTTTTTTGGGCAAGTGATAAACACTTTTACAGACTGACACATTATGAATCCACTTTTCAGATTTTTTAAAAAGCACATGTCCAAACTGCTTTTTCAGAACAGCACCATTTGTAACCTGGGTGACTGCCTACACTCCAGCAAGGGCAACCAGCCTTAGTGATGCTGAATGTATTTGCATTTCTGACTGAAACCTCAAACCCCACTCGCTTGTGAATACTGTGCATGATTCCACATGGTAAGCAGCTGGGTGTGTGCTAAGAGTCTGCTTCTGCAGAAAAAATAGCTCCCCCTTTCCAACTAATGCAAATGAAAAAGTACCAGAGTAATACGCAATAAATCTCTGTCTATAATTCCTCTTTGCACACAGAGTCATGGTTTCACATTAGTCACAAAACGAAATTTCTTTGCCAATTTGAAAGCACACATACTACTCTTTTTTTTGGCAAGTGATAAACACTTTTACAGACTGACACATTATGAATCCACTTTTCAGATTCTTAAAAAAGCACATGTCCAAACTGCTTTTTCAGACCAGCACCATTTGTAACCTGGATGACTGCCTACACTCCAGCAAGGGCAACCAGCCTTAGTGATGCTGAATGTATTTGCATTACTGACTGAAACCTCAAACCCCACTCGCTTGTGAATACTGTGCATGATTCCACATGGTAAGCAGCTGGGTATGTGCTAAGAGTCTGCTTCTGCACCAAAAAATGGCTCCCCCTTTCCATCTAATGCAACTGTGAAATCACCAGAGCAATACGCAATAAATCTCTGTCTATAATTCCTCTTTGCACACAGAGTCATGTTTTCACATTAGTCACAAAACGAAATTTCTTTGCCAATTTGAAAGCACACTTACTACTCTTTTTTTTGGCAAGTGATAATCACTTTTACAGACTGACACATTATGAATCCACTTTTCAGATTTTTTAAAAAGCACATGTCCAAACTGCTTTTTCAGACCAGCACCATTTGTAACCTGGGTGACTGCCTACACTCCAGCAAGGGCAACCAGCCTTAGTGATGCTGAATGTATTTGCATTACTGAGTCCAACCTCAAACCCTTAAACTATTTTTTTATACCAGTACACCTTAATTTATCGTGAAAACATAGTCCATATTATTTTACATGTTCCTCACATTTAAATTTCTCCCAAAACAGAAAATAATAAACAGAACTTCAACAAAAAGAATTGCATTTCTATTATTCATTTCTTAATTTACCATATACATCCCCTCTCAAACTCTAAACTCACCTTTAAAATTAGTTAGTTGTGAAAGAAATGTGGCACTCAAACAGCAGATTATCAGAGCCAGGATCTCTGTTCTTTACACCTCTCTCCTCTCAGCAGAACCAGATAATGGCAAACTTTCCCTCTCTTTTTCCACACATATACATGTTAATTTCAAATCTCAGTGCTTCCCCCTTTTTTTCAAATGTAATCACACATTTCTATTGGTTGAAAACCAACCCTTTTCCAAAAGTACCCTTCCCCCAACTTGACTTCTGCCTAGTACCCTTCCCCCAACTTGACTTCTGCCTGCTACCATAGCAACAGCTCATGGAACACTGCTGTGTGGAGTTAGGTCAGAAGTTCGCCAAACAATGTTTCAATTCCACAGAGCAAGAGTGCTTGACTTTTCTAACCTAACAGCAAATCCATAGTACTGTTCTTTGGTAACACATTTTTCTGTACCAATATAAAACATGCTTCTATAAATTTACACATACAGCCTAGTTTTTAGTGTAGAATGGTATGAAACAGCCAATCAGTTCTTTTTTAAAAAAAAAAATATGTATGCCTCCATTTCCAAACTGTCTTTCATTTCTTTTTACCATTCTACTGAAATACACCTCCTGAGTGCATCCAGATCTCCTTTGAAGATGTTCACAGTGTGGATTGTAGGACACAGCTATGTCTTCTGGAGTGAAAAGTTTGCAGAGAAAACAGGTATGGTGCGAGACCTTGCTTTGCCAAATGTAGACATTAAATGGATTGGTCAGAGAGGGTTAAAGTGGCACCAATTGATGCCATTGGTGAAATCCTTCATGCAAAACCAACACCCTGACCTCATAATAGTGCACTGTGGTGGCAATGACCTAGGCACTTTGACTGGGGTAGGTCTGGAAATGCTTATGAAGGACACCTTTGCACAACTGTTTTCACTTTTCCCTAAAACTGCCTTTGTGTTTTCTAACATATGCCAAAGGCAAAAATGGAACTGGTCCAATCATTTCTGTCCACAGATTGACAAAGCAAGAAAGCACGTCAACATATCTGTTTCTGCATTCCTCCGTGACTATGGTATGGGTTCCATTTACCACAACAACTTGCGTTACAACATGCAAGACATTTATAGAGGAGATGGTGTGCACTTCAATGATGAAGGGAACAGAGTCTTCCTCTTGAACCTTAGACTCTGCATCGGTACTTACTTGTAGGTACCACTAAAAAATCACTTCATAAACACAACGGCTCTTTTTAGAGCCCCCTAATATCTAAACACTTAAATCTGCATTTCATTTCTTTTTTTTTTTTTTTTTTTTACCGTACGCTTACCGTACGCGTACCCCGCGATTTTTTTCTAAAATCAATAAATGTTTTCTTTGTACTTTTCTGTCCTTCTTTGACCCCCTTACAAATGTTAGGGGGTCTGTAACTCTCCTCCTTGCCCCCTTTTCTTGTTATCACTCTTTTTTTTCTGAGTGAAACACACGAAATGGTGGCCGCCGCTTCCTGGTTTCGACCGATTCGAATGTTTACTAAGATCTAAGAGCCAATCAGAATCGCGCTCGGCACGCCACCGTACGCGTACGGTAAGCGCACCGTAAGCTGGCTCAGATATATATATTGATTTAAAGGCTATTTTCTCAGAATCTACTGAACAGATTTACACCAAACCTACAAAAGGCACTTCCTTGACCTGAGGACTACCTCTCTGCCAAATTTCTAGTAATTCTGTTCAGCCGTTCGGGCTGTAGCCCTGTCTAAAGGTCCTATGGAAAAATGCATGGGAAAACCGCGTTTTGGGACCCCCCTTTTATCTAAGCCCCCGCTTGACGAATCCCCCCGAGACTTTCAGGAAAGGAGCGGAGCGGAGCGCCCCACCTATTTTGAAAAATTCGCGAGGATTCGTCGACCGGCGCCAAAGTTATTCAAAATAGAATGTTGCGGATTTCCTATGGAAATGTGGTCCTAACTTTAACTACCTACTGGCGACCGCCAGTAGGTAATATAAACATATAAATATAATCTGCATATCTATATAAATATAAATGCATGCAAACATATACATATACATATATGCATACATATGCATGGTATGTACATGAAAGTTGGAAAAACTCTAATACAAGCAAAGCTAAAAAGCCACCTAATTACAAACAGAATTGCTTTAACTTAAACGAGGGCGAGACCTATTGCATTTTCAATGCTTGTTTACTTTGATTCCATCAAGCAGGCATTCAGATGTGTCACACATTTTCCATAAATTCTGAATGGTATCACTCTAGTTGCTCATTAGATCACTGTAGTAAAGATACTGCTCACCAGGGAAGTCTGCTGCTGGTATTCAAAGTGCATGTTTCAGTCTGCATGTCAGAATTTTTTAATGAAATGGAAGAGGATTTGAGAAGTCAAAATGTGCCCTAATCTTTCTTTCTGCAGCACTAATCATAATTTCTATGGCAAAATGAACCCCCTCATTTTGTTCCTTTGCAAATTAAATGTTTTAAGTGTTACCACTTTATTCCAATCAAGATGGCATCATGTGTGCCATACTTTTGTCATAAGTAAGACTGTTAGCGCTCTAGTTGTTCTTTAAAACACTCTGGGACATTCTGTCATTGGGCTATAATTGGGCTACATCTCGGTGATATTTGTGCTACATTTGGGCTCTTTTGTCTCTGGTGGCCATCTTGGGAGACTTATTTGTTTTGAAGTTTCCTAATTTTCTCATTCACAACAGTCTCCTCAGTAGGAAATACTTTCAGGTTTTTTACTTTCATTCCATCAAGAAGGCATTCAGATGGGTCACACATTTGCCATAAATTCGGAATGTTAGCACTTTAGTTGCTTATTAGATCACTGTAGTAAAGCTACTGCTCACCAGGGAAGTCTGCTGCTGGTATTGAAAGTGCATGTTTCAGTCTGCATGTCAGATTTTTTTAATGAAATAGAAGAGGATTTGAGAAGTCACTCAAAATGTGCCCTAATTTTCTTTTTTCCGCACTAATCATGATTTCTATGGCAAAATGAACCTCCTCATTGTGTTCCTTTTAAATTAAACTACTCACTCTCTACTACTCACTCGCTACTACTTTCCACTACTCACTCTCTACTACTCTCTCTCTACTACTCTCTACTACTCTCTACTACTCACTCTACTACTCACTCTACTACTCACTCTACTACTCATTCTCTACTACTCTCTCTCTGCTACTCAGTATCCTCTACTCACTCTCTACTACTCTCTACTACTCACTCTCTAATACTCACTTTCTACTACTCTCTACTACTCACTCTCTACTTCTCTCTACTACTCACTCTCTACTACTCACTCTACTACTCTCTACTACTCTCTCTCTACTACTCACTCTCTACTACTCACTCTCCACTACTCACTCTCTACTACTCGCTCTCTACTACTCTCTACTACTCACTTTACTACTCACTCTCTACTACTCTACTACTCTCTACTACTCTCTCTGCTACTCACTCTCTACTACTCTCTACTACTCACTCTCTACTACTCGCTCTCTACTACTCTACTACTCTCTACTACTCTCTCTACTACTCACTCTCTACTACTCACTCTCTACTACTCTCTACTACTCTCTCTCTACTACACACTCTCTACTGCTTGCTCTCTACTACTCACTCTACTACTAACTCTACTACTCACTCTACTACTCATTCTCTACTACTCTCTCTGCTACTCAGTCTCCACTACTCACTCTCTACTTTTCTCTACTACTCACTCTCTAATACTCACTCTCTACTACTCTCTACTACTCACTCTCCACTACTCTCTATTACTCACTCTACTACTCACTCTTTACTAATCTCTACTACTCTCTACTTCTCACTCTCTACTACTCTCTACTATTCACTCTCTACTACTCACTCTACTACGCTCTCCTACTCACTCTCTGCTACTCTCTCTACTACTCTCTACTACTCTCTCTCCGCTCTCTACTCTCTATTACTCATCCTCTACTCTCTACCTCTCTACCTCTCTCTACCTCTCTCTCTACTACTCTCTACCTCTCTACCTCTACCTCTCTACCTCTACGTCTCTACCTCTACACCTCTACCTCTCTACCTCTCTCTACCTCTCTCTACACGCACACATATGCACATATGTGCATTTATATATATGTATGTGTATATATATATATATACATACATATATAAACATATTACCTACTGGCGGTCGCCAGTAGGTAGTTATAGTTAGGACCCCTTTTCCATAGGAAAACCTCAACATTCTATTTTGAATAACTTTGGCGCCGGTCGATGAATCCTCGCGAATTTCGCAAAATAGGTGGGGCGCTACGCTCCGCTCCTACCCTGAAAGTCTCGGGGGGATCCGTCAAGCGGGGGCTGAGATAAAAGGGGGGTCCCAAAACGCGTTTTTCCCATGCATTTTTCCATAGGACCTTTAGAACGAGCTACAGCCCGAACGGCTGAACAGAATTACTCGAAATTTGGCAGAGAGGTAGTCCCTAGGTCAAGGAAGTGCCTTTTGTAGGTTTGGTGTAAATCTGTTCAGTAGATTCTGAGAAAATAGCCTTTAAATCAATATATATATCTGAGCCCGCTTACGGTACGCTTACCGTACGCTTACCGTAAGCGTACGGTGGCGTGCGCGAGCGCGATTCTGATTGGCTCTTAGATCTTAGTAAACATTCGAATCGGCCGAAACCAGGAAGCGGCGGCCGCCATTTTGTGTATTTCACTCTGAAAAAAAAGAGTGAAAACAAGGAAAGGGGGCAATGAGGAGAGTTACAGACCCCCTAACATTTGTAAGGGGGTCAAAGAAGGACAGAAAAGTACAAAAAAAACATTTATTGATTTTTAAAAAAATCACGGGGTACGCGTACGGTAAGCTTACGGTAAGCGTACGGTAAAAAAATAAAAATAAATAAATGAAAAGCAGATTTAAGAGCTGTTGTGTTTATGAAGTCATTTTTTTAGTGGTACCTACAAGTAAGTACCGATGCAGAGTCTAAGGTTCAAGAGGAAGACTCTGTTCCCTTCATCATTGAAGTGCACACCATCTCCTCTATAAATGTCTTGCATGTTGTAACGCAAGTTGTTGTGGTAAATGGCACCCATACCATAGTCACGGAGGAAAGCAGAAACAGATTTGTTGACGTGCTTTCTTGCTTTGTCAATCTGTGGACAGAAATGATTGGACCAGTTCCATTTTTGCCTTTGGCATATGTTGGAAAACACAAAGGCAGTTTTAGGGAAAAGTGAAAACAGTTGTGCAAAGGTGTCCTTCATAAGCATTTCCAGACCTACCCCAGTCAAAGTGCCTTGGTCATTGCCACCACAGTGCACTATTATGAGGTCAGGGTGTTGGATTTGCATGAAGGATTTCACCAATGGCATCAATTGGTGCCACTTTAACCCTCTCTGACCAATCCATTTAATGTCTACATTTGGCAAAGCAAGGTCTCTCACCATATCTGTTTTCTCTGCAAACTTTTCACTCCAGAAGACATAGCTGTGCCCTACAATCCACACTGTGAACATCTTCAAAGGAGAACTGGATGCACTCAGGAGGTGTCTTTCAGTAGAATGGCAATATGAAAAGAAAGACAGTTTGGAAATGGAGGCATACATATTTTTTTCAAAACAAAAAGAACTGATTGGCTGTTTCATACCATTCTAGAATAAAAACTAGGCTGTATGTGTAAATTAATAGAAGCATGTTTTGTATTGGTACAAAAAAATGTGTAACCAAAGAACAGTACTATGGACTTGCTGTTAGGTTTGAAAAGTCAAGCACTCTTGCTCTGTGGAATTGAAACATTGTTTGGCGAACTTCTGACCTAACTCCACACAGCAGTGTTCCATGAGCTGTTGCTATGGTAGCAGGCAGAAGTCAAGTTGGGGGAAGGGTACTAGGCAGAAGTCAAGTTGGGGGAAGGGTACTTTTGGAAAAGGGTTGGTTTTCAACCAATAGAAATGTGTGATTACATTTGAAAAAAAGGGGGAAGCACTGTGTCAGTCTGTAAAAGTGATTTTCACTTGCCCCGAAAAAAAAAGAGCAGTAAGTGTGCTTTCAAATTGGCAAAGAAATTTCGTTTTGGGACTAATGTGAAAACATGACTCTGTGTGCAGAGAGGAATTATAGGCAGAGATTTATTGCATATTGCTCTGGTGATTTCACAGTTGCATTAGATGGAAAGGGGGAGCGAATTTTTGGGGGAAGAAGCAGACTTAGCACACACCCATGTGCTTGCCATGTATAATCATGCACAGTATTTACAAGCGAGTGGGGTTTTCAGGTTTCAGTCTGTAATGCAAATACATTCAGCATCACTAAGGCTGGTTGCCCTTGCTGTAGTGTAGCAGTCTGGACATGGGCTTTTTACAAAATCTGAAAAGTGGTTTCATAATGTGACAGTAGTCTCTCAAGGACCTTGTAATGTGATAAATGATTTTTAGTGTTTTTTTAAAAAAAATTAAAAAAAAGTACGCGCACCGTACGCGTACGGTAAAAAAAAATAAAAAAAAGTTTTTAAAAACATATGTAAAAAAAAGATGAAAGATAAGGTTGGCTCTTAAAAGAACCGTTGTGTTCATGCAGGGACAGAGGAAAGGAAGCATGGGAAAATTATTCAAAGCGACAAATGTGCTGATCTATTTTGTTGTTCACTAGGGAAACACTGGTCTCCCTATGGCAAATTAGATCTTGACAAAATGTGCATCGAATATCAACCTTCCGAAATCGAGGGTTAATTTCCAGAGGGCCAGCAAAAGGAGATTCTCCCCCCACAGATGAAGGGCTCACCTGACCTGCAGAAGAAGGAGTCAGCCCTGCAGATGATGGTCCAGGCTGAGCTGCTGTGGATGTACTGGCTTGTCTTTCTGAAGAGTTACCTCCAAAAAGATGACCATGTGTCCTTCTGTGTACATCCTGGAGGTGTCTCTTCATGGTGTGATTCCCAAAGGAATACTTCCTGTCAGGATTACCTCTAGAAAGTACACGCTTACACAGCCTGCAAGTTACTAAGGGTGCATTCACCTTTTGCTGGCCTTCAGGAAAAGTAAAATAATCCCATACATAAGAGGGCTTTTGTTTCCTCGATCTCTGCCTCAAGACAGTGCTGCTAGTGCTAGCCTCACTCTCAGAAGAGCTCTGCTGTTCTGCCATTGTATCCCAAAGACAAACCAGCTCCTTCTCCCAAGGGATCACAAGCAGAAATGAGGGGAATGGGTGTGGTGTAGGAGAGTTCTAGAACTGAAAGTAGTTTCAACCAATCAAAAGTTGTGTTTCATGATCACATGACCTACCGTACGCTTACGGTACGCTTACAGTACGCTTACGGCAAAAAGTACGCATGCGCGTAAAAAAGACACGCGCTTGCGCGCATGCGCATAACAGTCACTCCCCGGCACTTCCGCGTAACGTGCGCGTGTAGCGTACACGCGTACGCGTCCCACGCGGAGTACGCGCGGCTATGCAAATTGCGTAGCTATACGCAAGCAGCGTAGAAAAAATACGGGCGTTGCGTAAACCGTACGCTTACCGTGAGCTTACGGTACGCGTACTAAAAAAATAAAAAAAATAGATAAAAAGTAATGCAAATAAATTTTACATGTTTATTTTAAAAAATATATTAAAAAAACATATTAAAGAATTTTAAAAATTTAATCATAGTCTTTATAAAAGGTAAGAAAATTAAAATAAAAATATGTTAGAAAAAATAGAAGAAAAACAAAAAAATAACATTTAAAAAACCTTGCAAATTCACTGAAAAAACCATGGGTTTCACACACGTTATAGTTAGGAATTAGCATTTAAAAAACCTTGCAAATTCACTAACAAAACCATGGGTTTCACACACGTTATAGTTAGGAATTAGCATTTAAAAAACCTTAGAAATTCACTGAAAAAACCATAGGTTTCACACATGTTATAGTTAGCTGGACATTTTTCTCGTAAAAAACCATTGAAATTGCCCCGTTATAGTTAGTTCAGCTAACTATAACTCGCGCGCCCGCAATGCACTGCTGATGACGTCACATATTACATCACTCATGACATGGTCAGTGACATCACTCATGACATCACTGATGACATCTCAAATGACATCACTGATGACCTCACTGATGACATCATCCTTGTGAATGTGTGTTTTTCTGAAAATTAAATATGTTTTATATATGTATATCTCAAGGTCGATGGAAGAATAAATGGTTATATTACTGTCTAAATGGATGATTTATTTTTGAAAAATTGATTGTGTAACTGACTGATTAAGTGTATCATAGTGAATACATGGCTTAGTGAGTAATGTTTAAATATGTAAATATCTGTATCAGTCTCTCACTTTGTGTATAAGTGGCTGCATGGGTTGGTGAGTAGCTACATGGGTGTCTATATAGGTTATTAGTTGTTTTTCTGAGTATCAGTCTGAGTGTCTGCATGGTTCGGTGGGGGGTATTACGTAGTGCATAGGTGCATGAATGAGTGACTCACTGTTTGCATGTGTTGAAGACAGCATGTGTGCAGGACTGTATGGGTGGATGAGTGTGTGTATGGGTGTGTTAGTGAGTGAATGACTGTCTCAATAGTGTCTTTATGAGTAACTACATATGTTTTAAACTAGTATATGTGACTATTGGTGTATATATGTGAGTATATGTGAGAGTGAGAGATTGAAAGAGTTCCTGTATGAATAAGTATGTGTTTCTATAAGTGATTGCTTAAAAGACTAAGTATGTGTAAGTTTCCGTAGAAGTAAGTGTGGTGGTGTGTGTATAACTGTATATGCAAGTAAAAGGATGTTTGATTCTTTATTAGCATGAGTGACTATGTGTGTGAGTAACTCTATGGATGAGTGGCATTGTGTAACAGGATGTATAGGTGTATGAGTACATATGATGAGTGAGTACATGTATGAGTGACTGTATTGAACAGTTGGTGAATGAATGGATGTGTATGTGGATCTTAGAATGACGGAAGAGGTTGTTGTTACTGGTATTGGTATGTCAATTCGTTTGTAAATTTTAGTCTCTATTTTTGTATGTGTGTATCAAAGGTTATATTAGGGTGAGAGGAGGTCTGCCACTCTATCACAAGGATGATGTCATCAGTGAGGTCATCAGTGATGTCATTTGAGATGTCATCAGTGATGTCATGAGTGATGTCACTGACCATGTCATGAGTGATGTAATATGTGACGTCATCAGCAGTGCATTGCGGGCGCGCGAGTTATAGTTAGCTGAACTAACTATAACGGGGCAATTTCAATGGTTTTTTACGAGAAAAATGTCCAGCTAACTATAACATGTGTGAAACCTATGGTTTTTTCAGTGAATATATATATAATCTGCATATCTATATAAATACAAATATAAATGCATGCATATATTTACATATATGCATGTTATGTACATGAAATTTTGAAAAACACTAATAAAAGCAAAGCTAAAAAGCCACCTAATTACAAACAGAATTGCTTTAATTTAAACGAGGACGAGACCTATTGCATTTTCAATGCTTGTTTACTTTGGTTCCATCAAGAAGGCATTCAGAGGTGACACATTTGCCATAAATTCTGAATGGTAGCACTCTAGTTCCTCATTAGATCACTGTAGTAAAGCTTCTGCTCACCAGGGAAGTCTGCTGCTGGTATTCAAAGTGCATGTTTCAGTCTGCATGTCAGAACTTTTTAATGAAATAGAAGAGGATTTGAGAAGTCAAAATGTGCCCTAATCTTTCTTTCTGCAGCACTAATCATAATTTCTATGGCAAAATGAACCCCCTCATTTTGTTCCTTTGCAAATTAAATGTTTTAAGTGTTACCACTTTATTCCAATCAAGATGGCATCATGTGTGCCATACTTTTGTCATAAGTAGGGGTGGGCGGAATTTGCGGAATTGCGTTACGCAAATCTCCGCGAAACGGTAAAAAATCTCCGCGAACACGCAGAAATTCCGCGAACACGCGGAATTGCTTGTTCGCGATGCTTTTTTCCTGTTCGCAATTGCTGTTTGCGTGCTCGAGGAGAAATATCTCGCGAACATGCATTTTGAGAACGCGAACAAGCAAAAATTTCGCGAAAATCGTGGAAAACAGACTTTTGAGCAATTTCGCGTTCTCCGCGGAACGCGAAATTACGCAAATTACGCAAATTCCGCGAGCGGAACGGAATTTTCCGCCCAGGCCTAGTCATAAGTAAGACTGTTAGCGCTCTAGTTGTTCTGTAAAACACTCTGGGACATTCTGTCATTGGGCTATAATTGGACTACATCTCGGTGATATTTGTGCTACATTTGGGCTCTTTTGTCTCTGGTGGCCATCTTGGGAGACTTATTTGTTTTGAAGTTTCCTAATTTCCTCATTCACAACAGTCTCCTCAGTAGGAAATACTTTCTGGTTTTTTACTTTCATTCCATCAAGAAGGCATTCAGATGGGTCACACATTTGCCATAAATTCGGAATGTTAGCACTTTAGTTGCTTATTAGATCACTGTAGTAAAGCTACTGCTCACCAGGGAAGTCTGCTGCTGGTATTGAAAGTGCATGTTTCAGTCTGCATGTCAGATTTTTTTAATGAAATAGAAGAGGATTTGAGAAGTCACTGAAAATGTGCCCTAATTTTCTTTTTTCCGCACTAATCATGATTTCTATGGCAAAATGAACCTCCTCATTGTGTTCCTTTTAAATTAAACTACTCACTCTCTACTACTCACTCGCTACTACTTTCTACTACTCACTCTCTACTACTCTCTCTCTACTACTCTCTACTACTCTCTACTACTACTCTCTACTACTCACTCTCTACTACTCTCTCTACTACTCACTCTCTACTACTCTCTACTACTCTCTCTCTACTACACACTCTCTACTACTTGCTCTCTACTACTCACTCTACTACTCACTCTACTACTCACTCTACTACTCATTCTCTACTACTCTCTCTCTGCTACTCAGTATCCACTACTCACTCTCTACTACTCTCTACTACTCACTCTCTAATACTCACTTTCTACTACTCTCTACTACTCACTCTCTACTTCTCTCTACTACTCTCTCTACTACTCACTCTCTACTACTCACTCTACTACTCTCTACTACTCTCTCTCTACTACTCACTCTCTACTACTCACTCTCTACTACTCTACTACTCACTCTCCACTACTCACTCTCTACTACTCGCTCTCTACTACTCTCTACTACTCACTTTACTACTCACTCTCTACTACTCTACTACTCTCTACTACTCTCTCTGCTACTTACTCTCTACTACTCTCCACTACTCACTCTCTACTACTCACTCTCTACTACTCTACTACTCTCTACTACTCTCTCTACTACTCACTCTCTACTACTCACTCTCTACTACTCTCTACTACTCTCTCTCTACTACACACTCTCTACTACTTGCTCTCTACTACTCACTCTACTACTAACTCTACTACTCACTCTACTACTCATTCTCTACTACTCTCTCTCTCTGCTACTCAGTCTCTACTACTCACTCTCTACTTTTCTCTACTACTCACTCTCTAATACTCACTCTCTACTACTCTCTACTACTCACTCTCTACTACTCTCTATTACTCACTCTACTACTCACTCTTTACTAATCTCTACTACTCTCTACTTCTCACTCTCTACTACTCTCTACTATTCACTCTCTACTACTCACTCTACTACTCTCTACTTCTCACTCTCTACTACTCTCTACTATTCACTCTCTACTACTCACTCTACTACTCTCTCCTACTCACTCTCTGCTACTCTCTCTACTACTCTCTACTACTCTCTCTCCGCTCTCTACTCTCTATTACTCATCCTCTACTCTCTACCTCTCTACCTCTCTCTACCTCTCTCTCTACTACTCTCTACCTCTCTACCTCTACCTCTCTACCTCTACGTCTCTACCTCTACACCTCTACCTCTCTACCTCTCTCTACCTCTCTCTACACGCACACATATGCACATATATGCATTTATATATATGTATGTGTATATATATATATACATACATATATAAACATATATATATATAATCTGCATATCTATATAAATACAAATGTAAATGCATGCATACATATACATATATGCATGTTATGTACATGAAATTTTGAAAAACACTAATAAAAGCAAAGCTAAAAAGCCACCTAATTACAAACAGAATTGCTTTCATTTAAACGAGGGCGAGACCTATTGCATTTTCAATGCTTGTTTACTTTGGTTCCATCAAGAAGGCATTCAGATGTGACACATTTGCCATAAATTCTGAATGGTAGCACTCTAGTTCCTCATTAGATCACTGTAGTAAAGCTTCTGCTCACCAGGGAAGTCTGCTGCTGGTATTCAAAGTGCATGTTTCAGTCTGCATGTCAGAACTTTTTAATGAAATAGAAGAGGATTTGAGAAGTCAAAATGTGCCCTAATCTTTCTTTCTGCAGCACTAATCATAATTTCTATGGCAAAATGAGCCCCCTCATTTTGTTCCTTCGCAAATTAAATGTTTTAAGTGTTACCACTTTATTCCAATCAAGATGGCTTCAGGTGTGCCATAATTTTGTCATAAGTAAGACTGTTAGCGCTCTAGTTGTTCTTTAAAACACTCTGGGATTTCTGTCATTGGGCTATACTTGGGCTACATCTCGGTGATATTTGTGCTACATTTGGGCTCTTTTGTCTCTCGTGGCCATCTTGGGAGACTTGTTATGAAGTTTCCTAATTTCCTCATTTACTACAGTCTCCTCAGTAGGCATACTGTCAGTTTTTTACTTTGATTCAATGAAGAAGGCATTCAGATGTGTCACACATTTGCCATAAATTCAAAATGTTAGCACTGTAGTTGCTCATTAGATCACTGTAGTAAAGCTACTGCTCACCAGGGAAGTCTGCTGCTGGAATTGAAAGTGCATGTTTCAGTCTGCATGTCGGAATTCTTTAATGAAATACAAGAGGATTTGAGAAGTCTCTCAAAATGTGCCCTAATTTTTCTTTCTGCAGCACTAATCATACATTCTATGGAAAAATGAACCCCCTCATTTTGTTCCTTTTTAAATTAAATGTTTTAAGAGTTACCACTTTATTCCAATCAAGATGGCTTCAGGTGTGCCATACGTTTATCATAAGTAGGAGTGTTTGCGCTCTAGTTGTTCTTTGGAACACTCTGGGAAGCTGCAGTAGAACACAAAGGAATCAACTGACAGTCTCTGTGATTTGTTGGATTACATGTTTTACTGAGAATGTCAGACTTCATTCTCACATGACTAAGATAATGTGAATTTACAGAAAATATGCTCTCGGTTTAGCTTATAGATCACCTTCTAAACCTCTGTGGGAAAAGCATGTGAAAATAGTTTTCTATCAAACATGATTCATGTTATCCCAGCAGAAGGCTTTTTCACATGGTAAAATCACATTAGAACATACCACAATTCCTAAAATGAGAAAGGTAGCATCAACAAATGATTTATAATGTAACTAAAGTCTTAAAACCTTCTATTAACTGCAATGCTTTTTAATGAGGTGCTATCATGTATATTGGTCCCAAGATGGCTGCCAACACTTCTTGGGTGAAGTGCTGACAGCCAATCAGCTCTCACGATGAGATGTGTTGTTAGGCTCTGCCCAGATATATATGTGATTTTACTTTTGATTTTCTCAGGAACTACTCAACGGATTTACACCATTTAAGTAAAAGGCACGACTCTGAACTAAGGTCTACCTTTCTGCCAAATTTGGTGTAATTCCTTTCAGCAGTTCGGGCTATAGCTGCGTCAACAGGTCCTATGGGAAATTGCATGGGGAAAAAGCGTTTTGGGACCCCCCTTTTTTCTCAGCCCCCGAAACTTTCAGGATAGGAGCGGACCGGAGCTGGCCAAAAGTTTGGAAAATTTTGCGAAGATTCGTCAACCGGCGCCAGACTTATTGGGAACAGAATGTTGCGGATTTCCTATGGAAAATAGGTCCTAACTATAACTACCTACTGGCGACTGCCAGTAGGCAATATACATATTTATATATATATTCACTGAAAAAACCATAGGTTTCACACATGTTATAGTTAGCGGAAATTTTACTGATAAAAAACCTGTGAAATTGCCCCGTTATAGTTAGTGCTGGCAACTATAACTCACGCGACCGCAATCCTCTGCTGATGCTAATACTGTATTTAGACACTTATTTGCCCATGTCTTCTTCCATACATTTTTAGCTATACATATATTACAAATATTTTTTTTTCATAAAGACACATATGTCATCAGCAGAAGATTGCGGTCGCGTGAGTTATAGTTGCCAGCACTAACTATAACGGGGCAATTTCACAGGTTTTTTATCAGTAAAATTTCCGCTAACTATAACATGTGTGAAACCTATGGTTTTTTCAGTGAATTTGCAAGGTTTTTTAAATGCTAATTCCTAACTATAACGTGTGTGAAACCTATGGTTTTTTCAGTGAATTTGTACGGTTTTTTAAATGCTAAGTTACTTTACGCCATTCGAGGCGTGCGCGCCCACTTAACGCAGTTCGTTCCGTGCACGGTTTTTATCAACTTTAATAAGCCCTGTACATTTGGTGGCCTTCGGCCACCAAAAGCACAGGGGGTGGGGTCAATGTGGATAGTGTTTTTTTTATTTCGATTTTATAATTTCATGTTGCCAAAATTTAGTTTTTTTTACCTATTAATACCAAAAGCACACGGGGTGGCGTTAGTGTGGATAGTGTTTTTTTTATTTTTATTTTTTTACCGTACGCTTACGGTAAGCGTACGGTAAGCGTACCCCGCGCAATTGCCGAAAAAAAACAAAACGTTTTTGCTCTTGGGGGATGTTTGTGGACTCCCTCAACATGACTATGTGGGAGGGAGTTGTCAAAACAGCCCCGTAACATGTTTTTGGCCGTCATGTTTGATAAACAACACTCAGTGCGAGAGACAAAATGGCGGACGCCGCTTCCTGGTTTCGGCCGATTCGAAGGTTTGCTAAGATCTAAGAGCCAATCAGAATCGCGCTCGCGCACGCCACCGTACGCTTACGGTAAGCGTACGGTAAGCGTACGGTAAGCGTACCGTAAGCGGGCTCAGATATATATATTGATTTAAAGGCTATTTTCTCAGAATCTACTGAACAGATTTACACCAAACCTACAAAAGGCACTTCCTTGACCTAGGGACTACCTCTCTGCCAAATTTCTAGTAATTCTGTTCAGCCGTTCGGGCTGTAGCTCGTTCTAAAGGTCCTATGGAAAAATGCATGGGAAAAACGCGTTTTGGGACCCCCCTTTTATCTCAGCCCCCGCTTGACGAATCCCCCCGAGACTTTCAGGGTAGGAGCGGAGCGTAGCGCCCCACCTATTTTGAGAAATTCGCGAGGATTCATCGACCGGTGCCAAAGTTATTCAAAATAGAATGTTGAGGTTTTCCTATGGAAAAGGGGTCCTAACTATAACTACCTACTGGCGACCGCCAGTAGGTAATATATATATATATATATATATATATATATATATATATATATATATATATTTTGATGGGCACTACTTACTGTCCATTGGAGGCATTGACACCCCCATGTGCGATGCTTCTCTGCACATGGCAGAGTATGTTTAGTCGACACAAATATCTTTCACTCAGCAGCTCAATGTTTGTTAGCAACACAACCACTACTTTGCCACTATATTGCTTGTGGTGTTACAACCAGTATGTACGCGCCGACCCCCCCCAGCCCCCGTATGTATGCGCCAACCCCCCCAGCCCCCATATGTACGCGCCGAACCCCCCCCAGCCCCCGTATGTACGCGCCGAACCCCCCCCAGCCCCCGTATGTATGCGCCGACCCCCCCCAGCCCCCGTATGTACGCACCAAACCCCCCCCAGCCCCCGTATGTACGCGCCAAACCCCCCCCAGACCCGTACGTTTGAGTCGACCCCCCCCAGGCCCGTACGTTCGAGTCGACCCCCCCAGCCCCATACGTTCGAGTCGTACCCCCCGTGTATGTACACCCGTGTACGTGTCGAACTGTACGTGTCGTACCCCCGTGTATGTACACCCGTGTACGTATGAGTCGTACCCCCACCCGTGTATGTACGCACTGTACATACACGGGTGGGGGTACGACTCGTACGTACACGGGTGTACATACACGGGGGTACGACACGTACAGTTTGACACGTACACAGGTGTACATACATGGGGGGTACGACACGTACAGTTCGACACGTACACGGGTGTACATACACAGGGGTACGACACGTACAGTTCGACACGTACATGGGTGTACATACACGGGGGTACGACTCGAACGTACGGGGCTTGGGGGGGTCGACTCGAATGTACGGGGCTGGGGGGGGGTCGACTCGAACATACGGGGCTGGGGGGGTCGGCGCGTACATACGGGGGCTGGGGGGGGGGTTCGGCACGTACATACGGGGGCTGGAGGGGTTCGGCGCGTACCGGGCACCTGTTTGGACGTCTCCATGGTTGTTATGGGAGTTCGGTGCGGACGGTCTTTTTACCATACGGTTGTAAAATCGGACGCCCGGGACGGATCGTACTTGCACGGTCGGACTTCACTTTTCACATTTGTACGTAGAATCGTCCGAGGACGTGTCGGACACTTTTTCCGACCCGAGGACGTGTGGGGAATATTTCCCAATGCGATTCGTATGGACTTTTTCCCATGCGAATCGTACTTGCCAGTTTGTACGGCACTTGTACGAATCGTACGGTAAAAAGACCGGATACGAGTCGTACGGGAATTTTTTTTACCGGATCGTAATCGGCACCTTAGTCTGTTTTCCATTTTTGTGAAACAAATGGGAGGAGTTTTTCATGCTTGTAACTTTATCTAATCACAAGAAGGTCTTGACATGTCATGTGATCAAGCCCAGGTAAACCTGGGCGAAACGCGTCATGTTGCTGTGAAGGGGAAAATAAAAACGCACACTGAAGAAATCTCATCTGTGTGGTGGTCCGTTCCTGGTTGTGTTATGCGCAACTCACGATAATCAGGACTGTGGTCGTGATATATATATATATATATATTCAATGAAAAAACCAAAGGTTTCACACATGTTATAGTTAGCTGGACATTTCACTCGTAAAAAACCATTGAAATTCCCCCGTTATAGTTAGTTCAGCTAACTATAACTCGCGCGCCCGCAATGCACTACTGATGACGTCACATATTACATCACTCATGACATGGTCACTGACATCACTCATGACATCACTGATGACATCTCAAATGACATCACTGATGACATCACTGATGACATCATCCAGTGATTGTGTGTTTTTATGAAAATTATATATTTTTTATATTTATGTATATCTCAAGGTCAAAGGAAGAATAAATGGGTATATAAGTGTCTAAATGGATACTTTTTTTGGGAATTTTTTTTGTGTAACTGACTGTTTAAGTGTATCATAGTGAATACATGGCTTACTGAGTAATCTTTAAATATTTAAATATCTGTATCAGTTTCTTACTTTGTGTATAAGTGGCTGCATGGGTTGGTGAGTAGCTACATGAGTGTCTATATAGGTTATTAGTTGGTTTTTTATCACTATGAGTGTCTGAGTTTCTGTATGGTTCGGTGGGGGGTATTACTTAGTGCATAGGTGCATGAATGAGTGACTCACTGTTTGTATGTGTTGAATACAGCATGTGTGCAGGACTGTATGGGTGGATGAGTGTGTGCATGGGTGTGTTAGTGAGTGAATGACTGTCTCAATAGTGTCTTTATGAGTAACTACATATGTTTTAAACTAGTATATGTGACTATTGGTGTATATAAGTGAGTATATGTGAGAGTGAGAGATTGGAAGAGTTCCTGTATGAATAAGTATGTGTTTCTATAAGTGATTGTTTAAAAGAGTAAGTATATGTAAGTTTCTGTAGAAGTAAGTGTGGTGGTGTGTGTATAACTGTATATGCAAGTAAATGGATGATTGATTCTTTATTAGCATGAGTGACTATGTGTGTGAGTTACTCTATGGATGAGTGGCATTGTGTAACGGGATGTACAGGTGTATGAGTACATATGATGAGTGAGTACATGTATGAGTGACTGTAGAGGACTGTTGGTGAATTACTGTATGTGTATGTGGTTCTTAGAATTACTGAATAGGTTGTTGTAACTGATATTGATATGTTCATTATTTTGAACATTTTAGTTTCTATTTTTGAATGTGTGTTTCAATGGTTATATTAGGGGGAGAGGAGGTCTGCCACTCTATCACAAGGATGATGTCATCAGTGATGTCATCAGTGATGTCATTTGAGATGTCATCAGTGATGTCATGAGTGATGTCAGTGACCATGTCATGAGTGATGTAATATGTGACGTCATCAGTAGTGCATTGCGGGCGCGCGAGTTATAGTTAGCTGAACTAACTATAACGGGGGAATTTCAATGGTTTTTTACGAGTGAAATGTCCAGCTAACTATAACATGTGTGAAACCTTTGGTTTTTTCATTGAATTTCTAAGGTTTTTTAAATGCTAATTCCTAACTATAACGTGTGTGAAACCCATGGTTTTTTCAGTGAATTTCAAAGGTTTTTTAAATGCTAATTTCTAACTATGCCTACAGAGATAGGACATGTGAAAGAAGAAAAAATGCACAGAAAGAAACAAAAGAAGTGCAGAAAGAAGCAACAGAAGTCCTCAAATACGAAGATAAGTGCAGGAAGAAGGATAACGTGCAGAAAGAACAAAAAGAAGAGCAGAAAGAAGCCTTGTTGCAAAATCATCCTGTACCCTCAACTTTTTCAGACGGATACTGGTGGTAACTGAGTCTGACTAACCAGTCCTAGAGCCAGTGATATGTTAAAAGACACTTATAATACAGTGAAAACACCTACATACACTAGGGAACATTATGCGTTGGGGTCCCCCTGTGATTAGCATGACCTCCTCTGTAAGCCCCTAGTATATAATAGGGCAGGGGGATTAAAACTACCTCTTAAAACAGGCCACAGGGCGTTTTTGCACACATTAACTCAGGCCCCGTCCCCTCCCTTCCCCACTGTGTAAACACGCCCTGTGTCCATTTTTAGTTGGGAGATTAAGTTCATTTGAATCCTGAGGGTCCCTAGGGTCCAACTAGCCCACTAGGTACCTCCAGTAAGTGCCACAGAGCTGCGTTGCAGAGAGGTGTAAAAAGTGGCACGGCCTGGACCACCTCTCTGCAATGCAGCTCAGTGGCGCTTACTGGAAGCACTTGGTGGGCTAGTTAGCCCCCAGGGGCCCTCAGTATTGAAGGGAAATTATATCCCCAATTTAAAACATGCCATAGTGCGTGTTTGCACACGTCACCTCAGGCCCCGTCCCCTCCCTTCACCACTGTGTAAACGCGCCCTGTGGCTGTTCTAAGTTGAGAGTCCCCCTGAATCCTAAGGGTCCCTAGGGTCAAACTAGACCACTAGGTACCTCCAGTAAGCGCCACAGAGCTGCGTTGCAGAGAGGTGTAAAAGGGGGCTTGGCCTCAGAACACCTGGCTGCAGCGCAGCTCCCTGGCGCATACTGGAGATGCCTGTTGGGGGCGCGTTTGCAGAGTGCTGCACGGAGGGGGCATGGCCTCCGGCACGATGCCAGTCTTTTATTTATTTTAGTTTTTTAAGAAGGGGGGCTGTTTGGTTCCCCTTCTTATTCTAATTTATTGGCCCTGATGACCCCATCCCCCAGGGCCAGTCTCCTAATTATATTTTTTAGACCCCAATCTCCAGGGCCGGCCACTGTTTTTTATTATTTTTAAAAAATATATATTTATAGACACACCTAGGACATGCTGGACAAACCGTACGTACCTATCACCATGACGATTTGCGTGATATTCATTAAAAGGCGACTATGCATGCAATGAATCCACGTGGAATGTATTTACACCACTAGTGAAGCTCTGACATGTCTGATGCCCTACCGTGCCTAATCCTGGTAGACACCCTTGTCGTTTATTTATACAAACATGGGTAGCTATTGACGGGCACATTTAATACACATGCACATTTGCACACCAAGCCATTCAAAGGGGATTCGACAAAAATTCGACCAAAACTATGCAAGAAACCCCCCTCACGGTTAATAAAACACACATCCACTGCCGGATGTGTAATACTTTTTATTTTACTCTCTGGAAAGGGGACGAACATCACTTGAGAGTCACAGCGTGCTCCTGACAGAGCCCAATGCTGTGTTACACCCACCATTGCCTGCCGAGTGCCACACACCTCTGTGTTGTATTCCACTAGCTAGTGCATATGCTATGACACTCTCTAGCCCATGTGCACTGTAACACCACCCCGTGAATATGTCATGCCACACTTGTCTTCGCACGAGTTATATTGCCCCATCTAACGTGCCTTTCTCGATGCCTATGTTATAACGCACAGTGCTATGCCATACATATTACAATCTGGGATCCATATATTTGTCACAGTGCATATGCAACGTTACACTCCCCAGCACATATTTTATATTACAACTTTAGAGACTAGTTAGGTTACACAACACTGCCCTGTGCATATTACACTCCAAGGCGCATATCGCATAGCACGCGCTAGTGCCTGTGCTATCTCGCGCTCTCCAATGAATGTCATTGCGCACAATGTATTGCAAATTATATTTCACGCCCGGTTCATCTTATATCACACTTTTTGGTGCATAGTTTATACCATACACTATATCTAGTTTTCATTTTCAATCGTGCTCTCAGGACTATGTTCTATATAACACTGTGTTCACCTACCCTTTTCACGGGCATTACATTTTGCGATAGGGGGTGGAGGGTCAGGGGGTGTTTCTGCCAAGTGAGCCCGGAGTCACAGTCACAAACGTCCTCTTCTTCCTGAATAAAAGTGAGATTATGCTGCATACTTGTTCATATTTTAAGTAGTTCGCACAGACACAATGTTTTAAAAACAATAAAGTTCCTAATACCCGCCTTCTCTGAACAGTTAGCTTGCTGCCCCATCCCCTTCCTCCCTATCCTCTGTTGTGTGAATCTATGGACTAGCCTCCTCCCTCCTGCCATGCATGGTCTGATGTGCTGCCACTGCCCTCAATTTAGTATGATGTACCAGTCCAGTCCTCCTGCCCTCCATTGCCCAATTCTATGCCCCATCATTGACCTCCTGCTTAAACTCTGTGCTTAGCTTGCTGCCCCTATTCTCCTTCCCCCTGCCCTCCGATGTCTTTGTGCATGCCCCTGCTCCATCCTTTTTGCCCACCATGTCTCATGGACCTGCCACTCCTATCTACTCTGAGTGTTCTGTTGAGCTGGCACTCCCCTCCCACCTGCCTAGCATTGTCAGATGACTGTAACCTGTCCCTGCCACCTCCACCCTGCCTGTCCACATGCCATGCCCCTATCCTCTTCCTCCTGTCCTACATGGTCCATTGTACTGCCACACCCTTCTGCCCTCCCTGGTCTGTTGTGCTGCAACTGCTCCTCCTGCCTGCCCCGTGTGGTCTGTTGTGAGGTCCCTTCCCCTGAACTTTCTTGTCTGTGCACAGGTCCTGACCCTCCCTTCTATCCTCCATTGTCCTTTGTGCATGCCCCTCCACCCTCCTTCTTGCCCATCATAGCCATTGTGCTGCCACTAACCCTCCCACTTGCCATGCATGGTATTCTGTGCTGCCATGGCCCCTCCCACCTTCCCTGTGTGGTCAGTTAGCTGCCCCTGACCCCCTCCCACCTTCCCTCCATGGTCTGTGTGTATGCCATCACAGTCTCACTGTTGCTCTTCATGGTGTGTCTTGCTTCTAGTGCCCATCCTGCCTGACCTCCATGGCTATCTTGCTGCTCCTGCCCTGCCCCCTTGCCCCCAGCCCTACTCCCTCCCTCCTGGCTTGTCTGTTCCATTGTAATGCCCCTGATCCGTCCCTCCTGCCCTTTATGGTCTGTTATGCTGCAGCTTTCTCTCCTGTCTGTCCATTATGGTCAGCTAGCTACCATTGCCTCTTGCCCCTCTGTTCTCTGTTGTCCATGTGCATGGTCCTGTCCCCTCCCTCTTGCTTTCTATGGATTGTTGTGCTGCACTCCCGTCCTGCATGCCCTGTGTGGTGTATTGTGCTGCTGCAAACCCTGATGCCTGCCCTGCAGGGTCAGTTTGGTGCACCTCTCCATGTCCCTCCTGTCCTCTGTTATCCAAGTCCATGTCCCTATCCCATTTCCTTCCATGATCCAATGTACCATACTTGCGAACATTTTGAACTTGGTAAGAGGGAGATTTTGAAAAAAAACTGGGGTATTGATTTTCCCCTTTGAGTTACATTGAAAAAGAGGATATTGTAGACAGGAGACAGATCAAATAAAGCCCATTTGAGCTTAAAAACATTGGACGTTTCCTGGCTGAATCGGGTCTGTTGGCATGTATGGTTGTACTACCATTGCCTCTTCCTTCTGCCCACAATGGTCTATTACATTGCCACAGCCTTGAAGGAGGGTAGATTTTGTATCACAGGGGGCCCCTGGCCCGTTCTGTCCACACCTGAAGTATGAGACCCTTGTCCTTGCCCTGACAGCTGCATTTGTAGGCCGTATTAAATTGACCAGCGGGTCCTGTATTGCTATATAATTATCCTGAGACATCCTTACCACTCAGCCAGCATAAAACCCCTGTGTAGGCCCTTCTGTTCAATATGTAGGCCTCTTTGTTAAATTGACCATAGCTCTGCAATTTTAGTGTATAGCAGTCTGAAGGCAGGTCTGCGAGGCCTTCTGATCCAAACTAGTAGCCCCCACCCTACCCGAGTGCTCCGTGCTCGGTATCAAAGTTCAACATCCCCCTGAAGCTGTCGACATACAGTAGGCTGCATCCTGGACTGGTACTTGCTTCCTGGGCAGGTTTCCCGCTTTTAAGGAAGTGGCAACCGCAGAGCGTCAAGTTAGGAGAACTGAGGAGATTTTATACATGAATATATTGAATTCCCGTACAATACCCATTATTTTCTGCTTGCTCTATGGAACTTACGATAAGCGATTGGCCTGAGAGACTGACCTTTTCACCCAGTCCATTGTCAGCATTAAGTGGGTAAATGACGAAATGTCTGGTAAAATCTGCAGTCGAAGCTTTTGGGTAGCATACGTAGGTAGATGTAGCGTGCAAAGGAGCCCACAAAATGATATAAAAAGGGAGCACCCACAGATATCGACTGACTACCTCGCCGTCTGTATGTAGGTTAACAGGCAGTGCAGGTTTTCCCCAAGAGCTGGGAGCTCTTGTCTTCCTTTGCTTAAAATGTCTTGCTCTGCTTTGCTTGAAGTATCTTATTCTATTTTACCTATATGAAATGTCATGTTATGTTTAACCATTGTTCTCTTTACTTTTGCATTTAAAAGATTTTGTATTGTAATTGCAGGAATGCTTGCTCTAAGAGTAAACATGAGTGTTCATAGGTAACATTTTCCTTGGTGTAACTTGTTTCTCATGATGCATTTATAGATGTGTTTTCTCTCTCTCTCTGTCAGTACATTAATTGAGATACAGAGAATATTATGACAGCTGTATGATTATCTGGATTCTGTTTTTTGTACTTTATGTCTCTATTCTGCGGTTTCTTTGAAGTTGCATCTTCTCATTAAACTGCCATTGTATTCTGCCTCCAATTCCATGTCTCATATGTCTGTTTTCTTCATTTTTGGAGCAAGCGTTCCTAGGCACCCCGGCTCAAATTAAGGTGCCCCTTTTGTCCCTGACTACCTCTCCTGCTCAGTTCTGTGGTGGCTCCCGGGGATCTGGGGACCGCCCCTAGCTTCCTTGACCCGTAATAGATCTTCCCTCCAACAGCCTCTCTTGCAAGTCCTGTATTGTTGGTTTGTTGCCCCTGCCCCCCTTTCCACTGCCCTCCATAGTCTGTTGTGCTTCCACGGCCCTTCCTGCCTGCTCAGTGTGGTTAAATTGTTGCCTTTGCACCCTCCTACCTGCCTTCAATTTTCAGAGTCCGTGCCCCTGGCCTCTGCCTCTCAACAGTATCCTAATGAACAACTAGATTGCTAACATTCTATATTTATTACAAAAGTGTGGAACGCCTGACATCATCTTGATGTAATCAAAACTGTAATACCTAGAGCATTTCCTTTAGAAATTACATATATGAGAGGGTCTTATTGGCATCAAAATTATGGTTAGTGCTCTAAAAGACTAAAATAAGGACATATTTTCTGAGTTTACAAATAGCGACAAAGCACTTTTAAATTATTTGTTATCTTTATGTTTTTTTATCCAGTTGACCACTTGATTAAATGTTGCACTTAGGGGAGAGGATGTGGTGTTACTTCCAGAACTGCAGACTTTGCAACTGGGGAACCAGGTTGAAGTTTCTGCTTCAGCTCGACATTCTGTGATTCTGGTCAAATCACTTAGTCTCCCCATGTCTACAACCAAAATGAATTTGTTCTTGTGTGATGTAACCAATGCTCATGTAAAGCACTCCAATACCTGACAAGTCTGCACTATATAACACTGCAAAAACACAAAATAATACGTGTTTTGCACACTTCTGTCATTGGGCTATATTTGGGCTACATCTGGTTGATTTTGGGCTACATTTGGGCTCTTTTGTCTCCGGTGGCCATCTTGGGAGATTTATTTGTTATGAAGTTTCCTAATTTCCTCATGTACTGCAGTCTCCTCAGTAGGAAATGCTTTCAGTTTTTTACTTTGATTCCATCATGAAGGTATTCAGATATGTCACACATTTGCCATAAATTCTGAATGTTAGCACTCTAGTTGCTCATTAGATCACTGTAGTAAAACTACTCCACCATGGAAGTCTGCTCCTGGTATTAAAAGTGCATGTTTCAGTCTGCATGTCAGAATTTTTTAATGAAATAGAAGAGGATTTGAGAAGTCACTCAAAATGTGCCCTCATTTTCTTTCTTCAGTATTAATCATAATTTCTATGGCAAAATGAACCTCCTCATTGTGTTCCTTTTTAAATTAAATGTTTTAAGTGTTACCAGTTTATTCCAATCAAGATGGCTTCAGGTGTGCCATACTTTTGTCATAATGAAGACAGTAAGCGCTCTAGTTGTTTTTAAGAACATTCTGGGACATTCTGTCATTGGGCTATACTTGGGCTACATCTGGGTGATATTTGGGCTACATTTGGGCTCTTTTGTCTCTGGTGGCCATCTTGGGAAACTTATTTGTTATGAAGTTTCCTAATTTCCTCATTTACTGCAGTCTCCTCAGTAGGAAATACTTTCCGTTTTTTACTTTGATTCCATCAAGAAGGCATTCAGATGTGTCACACATTTGCCATAAATTCAGAATGATAGCACTCTTTTTGCTCATTAGATCACTGTAGTAAAGCTACTGCTCACCAGGGAAAACTGCTGCTGGTATTGAAAGGGCATGTTTCAGTCTGCATGTCAGAATTTTTTAATGAAATAGAAGAGGATTTGAGAAGTCACTCAAAATGTGCCCTAATTTTTCTTTCTGCAGCACTAATCATACTTTTTATGGAAAAATGAACCCCCTCATTTTGTTCCTTTTTAAATTAAATGTTTTAAGAGTTACCACTTTAATCCAAGCAAGATGGCTTCAGGTGTGCCATACGTTTATCATAAGTAGGACTGTTAGCGCTCTAGTAGTTCTTTGGAACACTCTGGGAAGCTGCAGTAGAACACAAAGGAATCAACTGACAGTCTCTGCCCTTGTTGGATGTACATGTTTTACTGAGAATATCAGACTTCATTCTCACATGACTGAGAAAGATAATGTGAATTTACAGAAAATAAGCTCTCAGTTTAGCCTATAGATCACCTTCCAAACCTCTGTGGTAAAAGCATGAGAAAATATTTTTCTCTCAATCATGATATCCCAGCAGAAGGCTTTTTCACATGGTGAAATCACCTTAGAACATACCACAATTCCTAAAATGAGTATGGTACCATCAACAAATGATTTATAATGTAACTAAAGTCTTAAAACCTTCTATTAACTGCAATGCTTTTTAATGAGGTGCTATCATGTATATTTGTCCCAAGATGGCTGCCAACACTTCTTGGATGAAGTGCTGACAGCCAATCAGATCTCAGGATGAGATGTGTGGTTAGGCTCCGCCCACATATATATATGCTTTTAAATGCTATTTACTCAGGAAATACTGAACAGATTTACACCAGACCTGCAAAAGGCACTTCCTTGACCATATGGCTACCTCTCTGCCAAATTTCTAGTAATTCTGTTCAGCCGTTCGGGCTGTAGCTCGTTCTAAAGGTCCTATGGAAAAATGCATGGGAAAAACGCGTTTTGGGACCCCCCTTTTATCTCAGCCCCCGCTTGACGAATCCCCCCGAGACTTTCAGGGTAGGAGCGGAGCGTAGCGCCCCACCTATTTTGAGAAATTCGCGAGGATTCATCGACCGGCGCCAAAGTTATTCAAAATAGAATGTTGCGGATTTCCTATGGAAAAGGGGTCCTAACTATAACTACCTACTGGCGACCGCCAGTAGGTAATATATATATATATATATATATAAAACCATAGGTTTCACACATGTTATAGTTAGCTGGACATTTCACTCGTAAAAAACCAATGAAATTCCCCCGTTATAGTTAGTGCAGGCAACTATAACTCACGCGACCGCAATCCTCTGCTGATGACATCAGATATTACATCACTGTATTTAGACACTTATTTACCCATGTCTTCTTCCATTAATCTTTAGCTATACATATATTACAAATATTTTTTTTTCATAAAGACAAATATGTCATCAGTGATGTAATATCTGACATCATCAGCAGAGGATTGCGGTCGCGTGAGTTATAGTTGCCTGCACTAACTATAACGGGGGAATTTCATTGTTTTTTTACGAGTAAAATGTCCAGCTAACTATAACATGTGTGAAACCTATGGTTTTTTAAGTGAATTTGCAAGGTTTTTTAAACCCTAATTCGTAACTATAACGTGTGTGAAACCTATGGTTTTTTCAGTGAACTTGTACGTTTTTTTAAATGCTAAGTTATGTATTTATTTATTTTCAGTTTTTTCACCGTGCGCGCACCGAGTGCCCACGGTTCACCGTGCGCGCAACGTGCGCGCACCTCGCGAATTTTAAAAAACAAAAAAAATGTTTTTTTCGCCCTTGGGGGTCCTTCTGTGACCCCAGGACCAAGGGTAGGGGGTCAGGAACTGTCCACTCTGCCCCCTTTTCACGTTCTCCACCTTTTTTTTCACCCCCTCAGACTGCGAGAGACAAAATAGCGGCCGACACTTCCTGGTTTCGACCGATTCGAATGTTTACCGACATCTAACAACCAATCAGAATTGCGCTCGCGCACGGCAGGGTGCGCGCACTGTGCGCGCACGGTGCGCGCGTATAGATATTGATTTGCTTTTAAATGCTATTTTCTCAGGAAATACTGAATAGATTTACACCAGACCTGCAAAAGGCACTTCCTTGACCTTATGGCTACCTCTCTGCCAAATTTCACGTAATTCTGTTCAGCCGTTCGGGCTGTAGCTGCGACTAAAGGTCCTATGGAAAAATGCATGTGGAAAATGCGTTTTGGGACCCCCCTTTTTTCTCGGCCCCCGCTTGACGAATCACCCCGAGACTTTCAGGGTAGGAGCTGAACGGAGCGCCCCATTAGTTTTGAAAATTTTGCAAGGATTCGTCAACCGGCGCCAAAGTTATTCAAAATAGAATTTTGAGATTTCCTATGGAAACTAGCTTGTAACTATAGCTATCTACTGGTGACCGCCAGTAGATAATATATATATATATATATATATACTCACCCCTCATATTTTTACACAAAGCCATAATGAGTATTTCACGTCACCAATTATTATGATGACCAATAATACTTGATTTGATTCTATGCTTGGTCCAAAATTTTGGCATTATGTCATAAGTGAATAACGATTCATTACCGTTTTTTGCATTGCTTCTATGTCTATGATGACTCAATCACTGTGTACCATGTGACTATACACTAGCACTTTAAAAACTGTGAATGTCGTCCTCGCATGTCATGTGATCAAGGCCTCTTTGCAGGCCGAAACGCGTAATGGCGGCAGTGCTGGGTGACACGAAATAAAAACTTCTGCACTGATTTTGGGTCTGTGTTCGTCTTTCCGAGGAGACGTGGAAGTTGGAGACGAATCTTGTTATATATATATATATATATATATGTCACCTAAGTAGTTATATTTAGGACCAAGTTTTCCATAGGCTTCGTTTGATGAATATTCATGAAGTTTTCCAAACTAATTCGTTGTTCATATCAGCTCATGTGTTGAAAGTTTGGGGATGATTCGTCAAGGGAGCGGAGAAAAAAGGGGGCTCCCAAAACATGTTTTCTCAATGTTAATTTCCATAGGAAACTTTAGACCAGGCTACAGGTCGAACAGGTAAACGGAATTACCCCAAATTCGTCAGGGAGAAGGGTCTTGGTCTACAAAGCCCACTTTTGTTTATTTGTTGTAAATCCGTTCAGTAGTTTTGGTGAAATATCGAAATTTGCAGATATCGATATTTGGGAATTCTGCCATCTGATTGGCTGAGGCGTTACGAGCACGAGCTTGATGCTTATTAGCTGCGAGCTGTTGCAACTAGGAAGTGTTGGCAGCCATTTTGTGATTCTGTTGAAATGAGTAAGGGGGAAAAAGGTCGTAAAGAGTAGGAAACAGGAGGATAGGAGCACTGTAACCTCTGTGGGTGAGTGCAAAGTGAAGTAGTCACTCCTACTGGACTGAAAGTGCGGTGTTACTCAGAGTTACATGCTGCTGAGATGAGATGCTGCTACACTCGGGTATAAAACCGAGAGCCTAAACCGTGAGGTCATTTCTGTAAAGTGATGTGCTCTGGTCTTTGTAGCATACCTGTGGAAGTAGTGTTAGTAGGCGTTTATACCATACAGGGAGTGGGAAGCGAACTACTGACCTCTACCGTACGTTTATACTATACCGGAAGTGGAAAGCGAAGTACTCACGCCTACCGGTGTGAAGAGTCGGGGATCAAACTGAGCTGATTGCTGTAAAGTAATGGGCTCTGGGTGCTGTAGCATACTGGCCGCTGTAGTATAACTGTGTAAGTAGTGTTAGTATGCATTTATACTATACAGGGAGTGGGAAGCAAACTACTCAACCCTACTGGTCTGAAGACTCTGGGATTAAACCGTGAGCTCATTGCTGTAAAATCATGTGCTCTGTGTAGTATTCCAATGTAAGTCATAGTAGAATGTTAGTATAAAATGCTACTATAATGTAAGTATGTAATGTTAGAATGTTGGGCTGTCATGAGGGGAATCTTGGGGAGTTTGTACACAGTGCTGGAGAAGACGGTTGCCTTGCTGTCGGCTCCTGTTGGTGGCTGTTTAAGCTGTCTTTTTTTCCTGCAATAAATCCAATTATCGGATCCACTGCTGTCTTCCTTTTCACTACATAAATTTGGCGATAAGTGGGAGAAGGTAAAAAGAAGGCAGCACTCACCAACATTTTGAGCTTCCTTGCATTCTGCTGAAGACCCGTTTTCTTGGTGAAACTGTTTCTACTCATCCTAGGGTCATCGGCTCATCGAACTATGTGATCCTACCTCTTGTAGGATTTATGTTTTTGATTTTGGGCTTCCTTTGCCTCTTCACTACACTCTGGTTGCTGTACTACACATGTGCAAGTAGTGTTAATATGCATTTATACTAATTCTGTAGTTATGCAGTAACCAATGCATCATGGCCCTATGGAGCGCCACCTCCCAGGCGCAGCTCATACAATGTCCCGGGGTGTGCATCCGTGGGACATTTATGTTTGCTATTACAGGGCGGAAGCAAGGCTTCCACCCTGTGATAGTAAATACTTGTTTGCCTCGTTGAAGCGAAAGAAGGAAAACCTCGAATTGCTTCAATAAAGCGGATCCGGGTGGTAAAAATGGAAAAAAAACATGAAGCGGGGTCTCACCTGTTCATTTAAATAAGCCCACTGGTGGGTAATGTTCCGGGGCCAATCCTATTATATTATATTGCGGGGTCTCTGCAGCACTGGGGACCTTAATCTCACATGTAACTTAGGCGCGGGAGGGCACAGAGACGTTTCGCAGCCTAGGGGATCAACACCTCCCCAGGTATTGTTTACAAATTGTTCGGGGGGCTTTGAGGCCAACTCAAGACCGGGGATCTGCAACCTCCGGGGCTTTACTTAAATATGCAGGGTGGGCCTTGCCAGTCCTTGAAGCCTCAGTGGCCCTATGCAGTGCCTTATTGGTTCTGTAATCACACGGGCAGCACTCATGGTGTTATAAAGTGATACACTCATAGAACCCTTGCCTTGTAGAGTTACCCAGGCTTCTTTCATGTAAAAGTCTGTTAGTTTATATTTTTCTAGGTGCACCGCAAAATTACATATGTTTTCCCACTTAACCTCCTATCAACCGCTGATTTTCACAACAATCTACAGACAAGTGTTGTCAGAAAAAGAAGACCCATACACTCACTTATTTATATGTAAAAAAAATAACTTTTATTTAAACAATACAAATAAATGGAAACGTAACTTTATTCGAACAAACAACAGTAAAACATGAAAGAAGTGGGTGGGACTCCTCCGGAAGCAGCGTACAAAACCTACAAGAGAAAAAAGAAACATAAGTATGTGTGCCATGTCCAAGAGAAAAAGAAAGGTAGTCAGAATGAAAGGAAGAAAATGAGAATAGGACAGCGAGCAAGTGGGTGGAAGGGAGAAGGGGAGGGAGAGTCAAAAGAACAGAGGAAGGAGGAGACAGAGCGTCGACCTACTGCACCCAGCCCTCACTGTTCACCTCCCGTCACCTGTGTGTCTGGGATGCTGGGGTCAGCGAGAAACAGTGTGGTCCAGCAAGTCTTTAAAATGAAACAGAGATATGAATGAGGCCAGAGATTATATTATTATCTACGCCAACATAGCTTGCCTGCACCTGTGCACCCAGGCTGCTGCACCCCAGCCCCTTCTCCCACTCTGTGCTCAAATGCAGCTTCTGCACACCAAGGCTTCACTGCTCACCTGCCACAACCGGTGTGTCTAATGATGTGCCGGTGCAAGCTCCGACTCCAGGGTGCCTCTCAGGGTGGCACAGCAGGTCTCCGGTCTGGGACGGTGTCTTGGTTCCACGATGGAAGGCATCAGCAAGGCCAGAGCATCATCAATGGTTGAGCACCTGCTGCGTGCTTTTTCGTGCAATAACTCAGTGCCTGAAAAGGGAGAAATAATATAATGGTGGAAATGTCTTAAGGTAAATGAAGATTTATTTCAAGCTTGAGAGAGAACACCAGTTGAGTGCATCCTTCCTTCTTGAAGTATGATCTACCAACTGTTAGTGGTAATCGTGGTTCAAAGAGGAGTTGGAGTGCACGAGAATACACAAGGGTAAATAATAATATGTTATGCCAACGTTCACATACAGAGGAACAGAGCGCAAGCTAGAAGCATAATGTACACGTGCAATGCAGTTGTGCAAGCCTGTGTGCATGTACACTTAGTAGTCAGCTCACTACAGTGCCCCAAAAGCCAACGGCACGTGTCTGGAGGGCAGTGCTGCCCGCTGGCTCAGGTCTACAGTACGGTCCAGCAGGTCCTTAAAATGAGACAGAGATGTGACTGAACGAGGTCAGAGATCACATCATTACGCACGGCAACATCGCTTGTTTGCACCTGCGCACGCAGGCTGATGCACCCCATCTCTCCCGCCGCAACGCCCTCAATTGCAGCCCCTGTGCACCCAGGCCCCAGGCCCCACTGCTGGTGTGTGTCCAAACACAACGGCCAGCAGGATTCACAATTCAGATGTAGGTTTGATTGTCAGGATGATGTACACCTCATGGATCCCTTTTTTTTATTGCGCATTGTGATATGCGAGGTGGATGCGACCATATCAACTGAAGCAGTGAGGAAGAACTGGGACATGTGGCATCATCGTTATCCTATTTATACGTACGCAAAGTGGGCTGGGCTTGCTTACGCCAGGCCAGCGTAGGGGTGTGAATAATTATTCCGGGGACCTGGGCGTTGTTCAGTTCCTGCCTGGGCAGGAAGTGTACTTATGTTTGTGTCCCTGTTGCAGTTTTGTCGTAGTACAATCCGGAATTTACATTAATGTAGCATATCTGGGAGGGTCTGCAACTATCGCTAATGAGATGCTGTCTGTAAACATTGAATGGACAACATCACATGTTGTTGTCAAGCTGGTGGATATGCGCAGACACGCATGTCAATGGTGTGCGGTATTATTGAAAGTGTTGCTATCGCGAAGCGCACACATGTGAATGTGCTCGGATGGAGGGAGGATCAGCAATGAGGTTACGTCATACACAGTGATAACGCTCACTACAGTCAAGCAATGCATGTCAAACGTGAAGCTGAAAGTCTCACATATGACACACTACTATACTGGTAAAGCCTGACAACAGAGCATACTGAAACACAAATCTACACATTACTCTTTACTGTTCTAGGATGTGCGCTCTGCCCGTGGCTGATGATACCCCTTCGAGCCACCAATACCCAGGCCGAAAGGCAGCACAATAATGCGCGCACACACAAACACCAGGGGCATCGTGTAACACACATTTGTTTTTTGATGTAATGTTTCAGATGCATGGCTATCACACGTGGAAGGCTACTGTACAGAGCATGATTATTGATCAAGATGATCGTTGCATGTTGTGTGTACTATAAGATATGTGTACACAGCAAAAAAAAATCAAAAGAGCTCTGTAAGCAGAAGAGGTGTCTCTCATCAAACGGTGTAGAGAGAATAACTAAAATGGGTGGGGTCCTCCAACTGTTACAATGGGAAATGTTATGAACCAATCAAAAGCTTTTTTTAACCCCTTCTGTGCCCATGACGAGTTGGATTCGTCATGGGCCGCGGTTGCGCTGTGCCCATGACGAGTCCAGCTCGTCATGAACCCCGCCCGCTAATGCAACGAGCGGCACAGGGCGGGGAAAGGGCGTGGCACTGAAGGGGTTAAGGGCACATGGCAATCGCGCACCAAGCGCACAAGGAGGCCGCACACAACGTGATTTTGAGAAAATATGTTTACCATAATATACGTTTATTACAGTTAGAAATATATAAATTTGGAAAATATTTTAGATTATGGCTTGCTCTCATATACACTTTAAACTTATTTAGATATAGTTTTGAGACATAAAAAAAAAAGTGGGAATGGCGTACCCGGCGCGATACCATACGTCTGTGACGTAACACAGGGCCTGGTGCGACCCTATTCATATTCGTATATGAAGTAACGCGCGGATTGGTACTGCGCACCCGTTGCATACCAAACTGGGAGCTGGAGCGACCTTATTCGTATATGATTTTAGGCGGGACACAGTGCTATAAAGCTGTCGGATACGAAATGCGCATCCTTAACGAGTTTCGCAATATGGCGGATAGGATTTGCGTGGTGATGGAGCTTGGTACACTACCGGTATGGGAGTCTAGTTTTCTCAACAAAAATATATATATACATACTTTTTTTTGAAGATATAAAAAATTACATAATAGAGTTCCAATTTATTACAAAAAAATAGAAAAAATATAAGTTTTATAACTATTAAAATATGAAATTAACATTTAAGAAACCTTTGAAATTCATTGAAAAAACCATAGGTTTCACAGACGTTATAGTTAGGAATTAGCATTTAAAAAACCTTTGAAATTCTCTAAAAAAACATAGGTTTTACAGACGTTATAGTTAAGAATCAACATTTAAAGAACCTTTGAAATTCACTGAAAAAACCATAGGTTTTACAGACATTATAGTTAGGAATTAGCATTTAAAAAACCTTAGAAATTAACTGAAAAAAAACATAGGTTTCAGGGACGTTATAGTTAGGAATTAGCATAAAAAAAAACTCAGAAATCCACTGAAAAAACCATAGGTTTCAGGGGCCTTATAGTTAGCTGGACTTTTCACTCATACAAAACCATTGAAATTCCCCCGTTATAGTTAGTTCAGCTAACTATAACTCGCGCGCCCGCAATGCACTGCTGATGACGTCACATATTACATCACTCATGACGTCACATATTACATCACTCATGACATGGTCAGTGACATCACTCATGACATCACTGATGACATGTCAAATGACATCACTGATGACATCACTGATTACATCATCCAGTGAATGTGTGTTTTTCTGAAAATTACATAGGTTTTATATATGTATATCTCAAGGTCGATGGAAGAATAAATGGGTATATAAGTGTCTAAATGGATTTGTTTTTGAAAAATTGATTGTATAACTGACTGATTAAGTGTATCTTAGTGAATACATGGCTTAGTGAGTAATGTTTAAATATGTAAATATCTGTATCAGTCTCTCACTTTGTGTATAAGTGGCTGCATGGGTTGGTGAGTAGCTACATGAGTGTCTATATAGGTTATTAGTTGTTTTTTTGAGTATCAGTATGAGTGTCTGAGTGTCTGTATGGTTCGGTGGGGGGTATTACGTAGTGCATAGGTGCATGAATGAGTGATTCACTGTTTGTATGTGTTGAAGACAGAATGTGTGCATGACTGTATGGGTGGATGTGTGCATGGGTGTGTTAGTGAGTGAATGATTGTCTCAATAGTGTCTTTATGAGTAACTACATATGTTTTAAACTAGTATATGTGACTATTGGTGTATATAAGTGAGTATATGTGAGAGTGAGAGATTGGAAGAGTTCCTGTATGAGATAAGTATGGGTTTCTATAAGTGATTGTTTAAAAGACTAAGTATGTGTAAGTTTCTGTAGAAAGAAGTGTGGTGGGGTGTGTATAACTGTATATGCAAGTAAATGGATGTTTGATTCTTTATTAGCATCAGTGACTATGTGTGTGAGTAACTCTATGGATGAGTGGTGTTGTGTAACAGGATGTATAGGTATATGAGTACATATGATGAGTGAGTACATGTATGAGTGACTGTATAGGACTGTTGGTGAATGAGTGGATGTGTATGTGGATCTTAGAATTACTGAATAGGTTGTTGTAACTGGTATTGGTATGTCCATTGTTTTGAAAATTGTAGTTTCTATTTTTGAATGTGTGTATCAAAGGTTATATTAGGGGGAGAGGAGGTCTGCCACTCTATCACAAGGATGATGTCATCAGTGATGTCATCAGTGATGTCATGAGCGATGTCACTGACCATGTCATGAGTGATGTAATATGTGACGTCATCAGCAGTGCATTGCGGGCGCGCGAGTTATAGTTAGCTGAACTAACTATCAAGGGGGAATTTCAATGGTTTTGTACGAGTGAAAAGTCCAGCTGACTATAACGCCCCTGAAACCTATGGTTTTTTCAGTGAATTTCTAAGGTTTTATAAATGCTAATTTCTAACTATGCCTACAGAGATAGGACATGTGAAGAAAGAAGAAAAAACGCACAGAAAGAAAAAAAAGAAATGCAGAAAAAAGCAACAGAAGTCCTCAAAGACGAAGAAAAGTGCAGGAAGAAGGATAACGTGCAGAAAGAACAAACAGAAGAGCAGAAAGAAGCCTTGTTGCAAAATCATCCTGTGCCCTCATCTTTTTCATTACGGATACTGGTGGTAACTCAGCCTGACTAACCAGTCCTAGAGCCAGTGCTATGTTAAAAGACACTCAGAATACAGTGAAAGCAACTAGGGAACACTATGCGTTGGGGTCCCCCTGTGATTAGCATGACCTCCTCTGTAAACCCCTAGTATATAAAAGGTCAAGATTAAAACTACCTCCTAAAACGTGCCCTGTGGCCGTTTTAAGTTGGGAGATTAAGCCCCCTTGAATCCTGAGGGTCCCTAGGGTCCAACTAGACCACTAGGTACCTCCAGTAAGCACCACAGAGCTGCGTTGCAGAGAGATGTAAAAAGGGGCACGGCCTAGACCACCTTTCTGCAACGCAGCGCAGTGTCGCTTACTGGAAGCACCTGGTGGGCTATTTGGCCCCCAGGGTCCCTCAGGATGGAAGGGGAATTATTTCCCAACTTAAAACGCGCCACAGGGTGTGTTTGCACACGTTAACCTAGGCCCCGTCCCCTCCCTTCACCACTGTGTAAACACGCCCTGTGGCCGTTTTTAGTTGGGAGATTAAGTTCATTTGAATCCTGAGGGTCCCTAGGGTCCAACTAGCCCACTAGGTACCTCCAGTAAGCGCCAGAGAGCTGCGTTGCAGAGAGGTGTAAAAAGTGGCACGGCCTGGACCACCTCTCTGCAACGCAGCTCAGTAGCGCTTACTGCAAGCACCTGGTGGGTTAGTTAGCCCCCAGGGGCCCTCAGGATTGAAGGGGAATTATTTCCCCAACTTAAAACGTGCCATAGGGCGTGTTTGCACATGTCACCCAGGCCCCGTCCCTTCCCTTCCCCACTGTGTAAACACGCCCTGTGGCTGTTTTTTAAGTTGGGAGATTAAGTCCCCTTGAATGCTGAGGGTCCCTAGGGGCAAAATAGCGCACTAGGTACGTCCAGTAAGTGCCATTGCAGAGAGGTGTAAAAAGGGGCACGGCCTGCACCACCTCTCTTCAACGTAGAGCAGTGGTGCTTACTGGAAGCACCTGGTGGGCTAGTTGACCCCCAGGGTCCCTCAGGATTGAAAGGGAATTATTTCCCCAACTTAAAACGTGCCACAGGGCGTGTTTGCACATGTCACCTCAGGCCCCGTCCCCTCCCTTCACCACTGTGTGAATGCGCCCTGTGGCCGTTCTAAGTTGAGAGATTAAGTCCCCATGAATCCTAAGGGTACCTATGGTCAAACTAGCCCACTAGGTACCTCCAGTAAGTGCCACAGAGCTGCGTTGCATAGAGGTGTAAAAAGGGACGTGGCCTAAGAACACCTGTCTGCAACGCAGCTCCCTGGTGCATACTGGTGATACCTGTTGGGCTAGTTGGCCCTCAGGGACCCTCAGTATTGAAGGGGAATTAATTCCCCAACTTACAACTGGCCAGGGGGCGCGTTTGCAGAGTGCTGCAAGGAGGGGGCGTGCCTCCGGCGCGATGCCGGTCTTTTATTTATTTAATATTTTTAAGAAGGAGAGCTGTGTGGCCCCCCTTCTTTTTCTAATGTATTAGCCCTGGGAATCCCATCCCCCAGGGCCTGCACCCTAATTTCTTTTGTTGAAAAAAATTTATTTCGCCCTCCCAAGGCCTTAATCGGCCCCGGGGACCCCAACCCCTGGGTCATGGCCTTTTTTTTTTTATTATTCTTTATGAGGGGGCTGCGTTGCCCCCCTCCTCAGGCCACTTATGGCCCCGGGGACCCCATCCCCTGGGGCTGGCCTTTGTTTTTTATTATTTTTAAAAAATATATATTTATAGAAACCCTTAGGACATGCTGGACAAACCGTATGTACCTATCACCATGACGATTTGCATGATATTCATTAAAAGGCGACTATGCATACAATGAATCCATGTGGAATGTAGTTACACCGCTAGTGAAGCTCTGACGTGTCTGACACCCTACCGTGCCTAATCCTGGCGCCCCCGCCGGTGGGTACTCTCCAAGTAGACATCCTTGTCGTTTATTTATACATACATGGGTAGCTATTGACGGGCATATTTAATACACACGCACACCAAGCCATTCAAAAGGGATTCGACAAAAATTCGACCAAACTATGCAAGAAACCCCCCTCATGGTTAATAAAACACACATCCACCGCCGGATGTGTAATACTTTTTATTTTACTCTCTGGAAAGGAGACAAACCTCACTTGAGAGTCACAGCGTGCTCCTGGATGAGCCCAATGCTGTGTTACACCCACCAGTGCCAGCCGAGTGCCACACACCTCTGTGTTGTATTCCACCAGCTAGTGCATATGCTATGACACTCTCTAGCCCATGTGCACTGTAACACCCCGTGAATATGTCATGTCACACTTGCCTTCGCACGGGTTATATTGCCCCATCTAACGCGCCTTCCTCGATGCCTATGTTACAACGCACAGCACTATGCCATGCATATTACAATCTGGGATCCATATCTTTGTCACAGTGCATATGCAACGTTACACTCCCCAGCACATATTTTATATTATAACTTTAGAGACTAGTTAGGTTTCACAACACTGCCCTGTGCATATTACACTCCAAGGCGCATATCGCTTAGCACGCTCTTGTGCCTGTGCTATCTCGCGCTCTCCAATGAATCTGTAATTGCGCACAATGTATTGCATATTATATTTCATGCCCCGGTTCATCTTATATCACACTTTTTGGTGCATTGTTTATAACACATACTATATCTAGTTTTCATTTTCAATCGTGCTCTCAGGACTATGTTCTACATAACAGTGCGTCCACCTACCCTTTTCACGGGCATTACATTTTGCGATGGGGGTGGAGGGTCAGGGGGTGTTTCTGCCAAGTGAGCCCGGAGTCACAGTCACAAACGTCCTCTTCTTCCTGAATAAAAGTGAGATTATGCTGCATACTTGTTCATATTTTAAGTAGTTCGCACAGACACACATTTTAAAAACAATAACGTTCCTAATACCCACCTTCTCTGAAGAGTTAGCTTGCTGCCCCATCCACCTTCTCCCTATCCTCTGTTGTCTGAATCCATGGACTAGCCTCCTCCCTCCTGCCATGCATGGTCTGATGTGCTGCGACTGCCCCCTTCCATTTAGCATGATGTACCAGTCCACTCCTCCTGCCCACCATTGCCCAATTCCATGGCCCATCATTGACCTCCTGCTTAGCCTCTGTGCTTAGCTTGCTGCCCCTATTGTCCTTCCCCCTGCCCTCTGATGTCTTTGTGTATGCCCCGGCTCCATCGTTTTTGCCCACCATGTTCCATGGACCTGCCACTCCTATCTACTCTGAGTGTTCTGTTGAGCTGCCACTCCCCTCCCACCTGCCTAGCATTGTCAGATGACTGTAACCTGTCCCTGCCACCTCCACCCTGCCTGTCCACATGCCATGCCCCTATCCCCTTCCTCCAGTCCTCCACTGTCCATTTTACTACCACACCCTTCTGCCCTCCCTGGTCTGTTGTGCTGCAACTGCTCCTCCTGCCTGTCCCACACGGTCTGTTGTGAGGCCCCTTCCCCTGAACTCGCTTGTCTGTGCCCAGGTCCTGACCTTCCCTTCTATCCTCCTTGGTCCTTTGTGCATGCCCCTGCACCCTCCTTCTTGCCCATCATAGCCATTGTGCTGCCACTAATCCTCCCGCTTGCCAAGCATGGTCTTCTGTGCTGCCATGGTCCCTCCCACCTTCCCTGTGTGGTCAGCTAGCTGCCCAATACCCCCTCCCACCTTCCCTCCATGTTCTGTGTGTATGCCATCATAGTCTCACTGTTGCTCTCCATGGTGTGTCTTATTTCTAGTGCCCATCCTGCCTGACCTCCATGCTCATCTTGCTGCTCCTGCCCTGCCCCCTTGCCCCCATCCCTCTGTTTACATGCACAGACCCCTATTCCCTCCCTCCTGGCTTGTCTGTTCCATTGTAATGCCCCCGATCTGTCCCTCCTGCCCTTTATGGTCTGTTATGCTGCAGCTTTCTCTCCTGTCTGTCCATTATGGTCAGCTAGCTACCATTGCCTCTTGCCCCTCAGTTCTCTGTTGCCCATGTGCATGGTCCTGTCCCCTTCCTATTGCTTTCTATGGATTGCTGTGCTGCACTCCCGTCCTGCATGCCCTGTGTGGTGTATTGTGCTGCTTCAAACCCTGATGCCTACCCTGTAGGGTCGGTGTGGTGCACCTCTCCATGTCCCTCTTGTCCTCTGTTATCCGAGTCCATGTCCCTACCCCAATTCCTCCTGCCTACCATGATCCAATGTACCATACTTGCGAACATTTTGAACTTGGTAAGAGGGAGATTTTGAAAAAAAATGGGGTATTGATTTTCCTCTTTGAGTTACATTGAAAAAGAGGAGATTGTAGACAGGAGACAGATCAAATAAAGCCCATTTGAGTTAAAAAACATTGGACGTTTCCTGGCTGAAACGGGTCTGTTGGCATGTATGGTTGTACTACCACTGCCTCTTCCTTCTGCCCACAATTGTCTATTATATTGCCACAGCCTCTCTTGCCAGTCCTGTATTGTTGGTTTGTTGCCCCTGCCCCCCTTTCCACTGCCCTGAAGTTTGTTGTACTGCCACTGCCCTTCCTGCCTGTCCAGTGTGGTCAAATTGTTGCCTCTGCACTCTCCTACCTGCCTTAAATTTTCAGAGTCCGTGACCCTGGCCTCTGCCTCTCAACAGTCTCCCAATGAACAACTAGATTGCTAACATTCTTTATTTAATACAAAAGTGTGGAACGCCTGACGTCATCTTGATGTAATCAAAACTGTAATACCTAGAGCATTTCCTTTAGAAATTACATATATGAGAAGTTCTTATTTGCATCAAAATTATGGTTAGTGCTCTAAAAAAATAAATGAGGACATATTTTCTGAGTTTTCAAATAGCGACAAAGAACTTTTAAATTATTTGTAATGTTCATGTTGTTTTATCCAGTTGACCACTTGATTAAATGTTGCATCTAGGGGAGAGGATGTGGTGTTACTTCCAGAGCTGCAGACTTTGCAACTGGGGAACCAGTTTGTAGTTTCTGCTTCAGCTCAACATTCTGTGATTCTGGTCAAATCACTTAATCTCCCCATGTCTACAACCAAAATGAATTTGATCTTGTGTGATGTAACCAATGCTCATGTAAAGCACTCCAATAACTGACAAGTCTGCACTATATAAAACTGCAAATACACAACAAATAAGTGTTTTGCACACTTCTGTGATTGGGCTACATGTGTGCTACATCTGGGTGATATTTGTGCTGCATTTGGACTCTTTTGTCTCTGGTGGCCATCTTGGGAGATTTATTTGTTATGAAGTTTCCTAATTTTCTCATTTACTGCAGTCTCCTCCTCAGTAGGAAATGCTTTCAGTTTATTACTTTGATTCCATCAAGAAGGTATTCAGATATGTCACACATTTGCCATAAATTCTGAATGTTAGCACTCTAGTTGCTCATTAGATCACCGTAGTAAAGCTACTGCTCACCACAGAAGTCTGCTGGTGGTATTAAAAGTGCATGTTTCAGTATGCATATCAGAATTTTTTTATGAAATAGAAGAGGATTTGAGAAGTCTTTCTTCAGCACTAATCATAATTTCTATGGCAAAATGAGCCCCCTCATTGTGTTCCTTTTTAAATTAAATGTTTTAAGTGTTACCAGTTTATTCCAATCAAGATGGCTTCAGGTGTGCCATACTTTTGTCATAAGTAAGACAGTAAGCGCTCTAGTTGTTCGTTAGAACACTCTGGGATATTCTGTCATTGGGCTACACTTGGGCTACATCTGGGTGATATTTGGGCTACATTTGGGCTCTTTTGTCTGGTGGCCATCTTGGGAGATTTATTTGTTATGAAGTTTCCTAATTTTCTCATTTACTGCAGTCTCCTCAGTAGGAAATACTTTCAGTTTTTTACTTTGGTTCCATCAAGAAGGCATTCAGATGTGTCACACATTTGCCATAAATTCTGAATGTTAGCACTCTAGTTGCTCATTAGAACACTGTAGTAAAGCTACTGCTCACCAGGGAAGTCTGCTGCTGGTATTCAAAGTGCATGTTTCAGTCTGCATGTCAGAATTGTTTTATGAAATAGAAGAGGATTTGAGAAGTCAAAATGTGCCCTAATTTTTCTTTCTGCAGCACTTATCATAATTTCTATGGCAAAATGAACCCCCTCATTTTGTTCCTTTGTAAATTAAATGTTTTAAGTGTTACCACTTTATTCCAATCAAGATGGCTTCAGGTGTGCCATACTTTTGTCAAAAGTAAGACTGTTAGCGCTCTAGTTGTGCGTTAGAACACTCTGGGACATTGTGTCATTGGGCTATACTTGGGCTACATCTGGGTGATATTTGGGCTACATTTGGGCTCTTTTGTCTGGTGGCCATCTTGGGAGATTTATTTGTTATGAAGTTTCCTAATTTTCTCATTTACTGCAGTCTCCTCAGTAGGAAATACTTTCAGTTGTTTACTTTGGTTCCATCAAGAAGGCATTCAGATGTGTCAAACATCTGCCATAAATTCAGAATGTTAGCACTCTAGTTGCTTATTAGAACACTGTAGTAAAGCTACTGCTCACCAGGGAAGTCTGCTGCTGGTATTGAAAGTGCATGTTTCAGTCTGCATGTCAGAATTTTTTAATGAAATAGAAGAGGATTTGAGAAGTCACTCAAAATGTGCCCTAATTTTTCTTTCTGCAGCACTAATCATATTTTCTATGGCAAAATGAACCCCCTCATTTTGTTCCTTTTTAAATTAAATGTTTTAAGAGTTACTTCTATATTCCAATCAAGATGGCTTCAGGTGTGCAATATGTTTGTCATAAGTAGGACTGTTAGCGCTCTAGTTGTTCTTTAGAACACTCTGGGAAGCTGCAGTAGAACACAAAGGAATCAATTGACAGTCTCTGCCCTTGTTGGGTGTACATGTTTTACTGAGAATGTCAGACTTCATTCTCACATGACTGAGAAAGATAATCTGAATTTACAGAAAATATGCTCTCAGTTTAGCTTATAGATCACCTTCCAAACCTCTGTGGGAAAAGCATGAGAAAATAGTTTTCTCTCAAACATGATTCATGATATCACAGCAGAAGGCTTTTTCACATGGTAAAATCACCTTAGAACACACCACAATTCCTAAAATGAGTATGGTACCATCAACAAATGATTTATAATGTAACTAAATTCTTAAAACCTTCTATTAACTGCAATGCTTTTTAATGAGGTGCTATCATGTATATTGGTCCCAAGATGGCTGCCAACACTTCTTGGATGATGTACTGACAGCCAATCAGATCTCACAATGAGATGTGTGATTAGGCTCTGCCCAGATATATCTATCTTTTTAACTCTAATTTTCTCAGGAACTACTGAACAGATTTATACCATTTAGGCAAAAGGCACGAGTCTGAACTGAGGACTACCTCTTTACCTTATTTGGTGTAATTCCTCTCAGCAGTTCAGGCTGTAGCTGCATCAACAGGTCCTATGGGAAAATGCATGGGGAAAATGCATTTTGGGACCCCCCTTTTTTCTCGGCCCCCGCTTGACGAATCACCGTGAAATTTTCTGGATCGGAGCGGACCGGAGCTGGCCAAATGTTTTGAAAATTTTGCGAAGATTCGTCAATCGGCGCAAACGTTATTCCAAATAGAATGTTGCGGATTTCCTATGGAAAATAGGTCCTAACTATAACTACCTACTGGCGACTGCCAGTAGGTAATAAATCTATATCTATATATATATTCACTGAAAAAACCATAGGTTTCAGACATGTTATAGTTAGGAATTAGCATTTAAAAAGCCTTTGAAATTCACTAAAAAAAACATAGGTTTCAGGGGTTTTATAGTTAGCTGGACATTTCACTTGTACAAAACCATTGAAATTCCTCCATTATAGTTAGTTCTACCCGCAATCTACTGCTGATGATATCACATAATACATAATTCATGACATGGTCAGTGACATCACTGATGACATCTCAAATGACATCACTGATGACATCACTGATGACATCATCCAGTGAATGTGGTTTGGTTCGGTATTTAAATATGTATTAGATGTGTGTGTAGATCTAGGAATCACTGAGTGGGTTTTTTGAAACTTATATTGGTGTGTCAATGGATTCAAATAAGGTACTCTGTATTTTACAGTGAGTGATGAAAGGTTATACTAGTGTATGATGAGGTGTATCTGATTGTCACGTGAATGATGTCATCAGTGATGTCATCAGTGATGTCATTTGAGATGTCATCAGTGATGTCACTGACCATGTCATGAATGATGTAATATGTGACATCATCAGCAGTGGATTGCGGGTGCGCGAGTAATAGTTAGTAGAACTAACTATAACGGAGGAATTTCAATGGTTTTGTACGAGTGAAATGTCCAATTAACTATAACACCCCTGAAAGCCTATGGTTTATTCAATGAATTTCAAAGGTTTTTTTAAATGCTAAATCTTAACTATAACATGTCTGAAACCCATGGTTTTTTAAGTGAATTTCAAAGGTTTTGTAAATGACAATTTTTAATTGTATTAATTGTTATATTAATTTTTTTGATTCTGATTTACTACATTTTTTTAAACTTTTTATTTTTAGATATTTTAATTTTTAAATTACATTATAATTACATTATAAATGACATTACAAAATATACTTTCTCAGAATGAATTACTTTAGTTTAAATACTTTGCAAATAAGCAATAGACTTTTAAGTACAGTAGTTACAGTTGTTGCAATGGGCAACACAATTTCAAACACAATGCAACATTGAGCTCAATGGGAATTTCTAGTTAAATTCAATTAGTTACTTTATGGATTACTTTTCTAACCACAGGACTGGATCGTAGATTCAGTCCTGGGACATCTCCTGTAAACAGTTGAGTAAAAGCGTTTTGGGTACACTAGTGATTTTTAAGGAATAATATTGTATTTTAAAAGTTGACACTTAGAAACTTTTTCACATAGAATCACCAATGTTATCCTATGAGAGGAAATTCACTTAGCAGGTAAGTAGTGTTATCGTTACTTTTTCTTACTCAGTTGTGGATCCTGGATCCAGCACTGGTGCATCTTCTGTAAACAGTTGAAAGAATGCGTTTAAGTCATACAGGCGATTTTTAGGGAATATTTTTAGTTTGTGAAAATCGACACTTAGAAACTTTTCTGGTGAAAACAGACAATGGATTCCTATGAAAAGAAATACAAGTTACTGGGAAGTACGGTTAGAATTACTTTTCAGGGTCAGTGCCGCTGTAAAAGATGCAGCACTGGGTTCTCTCCTGATAACAGGTGAGTAAATCGGAATTCGTTGTTCGGATGATTTTAGGTGAATATTTTAAAGTTCCAAAACTCCACACTTTGAAGAATTTCCAAGTGAAACCATCAATGTTAGCCTATGGAAGGAAATTCAAGTTACTGGTAAGTACGGTTAGAATTACTTTTCAGGATCAGTCCTGGGCTCAAAGATGCAGGACTGCGGTCTCTCCTGATAACAGGTGAGTAAATCTGAATTCGTAGTTCGGCTGATTTTAGAGGAATATTTGTAAGTTCCAAAACTCCACACTTAGAAGAATTTCCAAGTGAAACTAGTCAATGTTAGCTTATGGAAGGAAATTCAAGTTACTGGTAAGTACGGTTACTTACCAGTCTTGAGGGTCCCTAGGGTCCAACTAGCCCACTAGGTACCTCCAGCAGGCGCCACAGAGCTGCATTGCAGAGAGGTGTAAAAAGGGGCATAGCCTCTGAACACCTCTCTACACCGCAGCACCCTGGCGCATACTGGAGGTACCTGGTGGGCTAGTTGGCCCCCAGGGACCCTCACGATTGAAGCGGAGTTAATTCCTCAACTTAAAACGCACCACAAGGCGCGTTTGCACAATGGTGAAGGAAGGGGGCGGGGTCTGAGATGACATGTCTGCAAACACGCCCTGTGGCACGTTTTAAGTTGGGGAATTAATTCCTCTTCAATCCTAAGGTCCCCTGGGGGCCAACAAGCCCACCAGGTACCTCCAGTATGCGTGAGGGAGCTGCGTTGCAGAGAGGTGTTCAGAGCCCAAGCCCCTTTTTACAACACTCTGCAACACAGCTCCGTGGTGATTACTGGAGGTGCCTGGTGGGCTAGTTGGACCCCAGGGGACCTCAGGATTGAAGAGGAATTAATTGCCCAACTTAAAACGCGCCACAGGACGTGTTTGCACACACATCACCTCAGGCCCCGCCCCCTACCTTCACCACTGTGCAAACACGCCCTGTGGCGCATTTTAAATTGGGGGATTAAGTCCCCTTGAATCCTGAGGTCCCCTGGGGGCCAACTAGCCCACCAGGTACCTCCAGTAAGCACCACAGAGCTGCGTTGCAGAGAGGTGTAAAAAGGGGCGTGTCCTCAGAACACCTCTCTGCAATGCACCTCCCTGGCAAAAACTGGAGGTTCCTGGTGGGCTAGTTGGCCCCCAGGGATCCCCAGTATTGAAGGAGGGGGCGTAGCCCCTGGCGCAATCCCGTTTTTTAAAATTGTATTTTATTAAGAAGGGGGGTTTCCCCAATCCCCATCCCCCAGGGCCTGTCCCCAATTTTTTTATTAAAAAAAGTAAAAATCGGAAAGGGGGCCGCACGGTCCCCCTCCCGAGGCCATAATTTGCCCCGGGGACCCCATCCCCCAGGGCATGGCCCTTTTTTTTACTTCTTATTAGTTTTTTAGGGGGGCTGCCTTGCCCCCCTCCTGTGGCCACTTATGGGCCCGGGGACCCCATCCCCTGGGGCCGGCCTTTGTTTTTAAAAAAAATATATATAGTTTATTTCAATTTGAGGAGGGGGGCCATGTGGCCCCCCTCCCGGGCCACTAATAGCCCTGGGGAACCCATTCCCCGGGGCTGGCCCTCTCCGTTTGGGCCGTGGGGGGGTCCCAAATCCCCCAGGGTCCCAGCCGGCTCCCCGCATCCTGCGGGAGCCGGCATTGCTTTTCTACAGGGGGAGCAGCTAACATGCTGTTCCCCCAGTGGAAAAGCAATCTGCTTTGCTATTTGGAAGTAAATAGCAAAGCAGTTTGCAATGACAGGGTGGGAGCCGCGAACTACAGTGTCCCAGGGGTGGGCACCCCGAGACACTGCAGGAGCCAGCCCTGGGGGTTGGCGGTCCCCAGGGCCTAAACAAGGCTCCAGGAGGGGAGCCGTGTGGCCTCCCTCCCAAATGTTCCAAAGCCGCCGGGGGTGGTGGCCCCCGGGGCTGGGGGGGTCCGTCACGGACCCCTCAAATTGAATCTTTAGTGCCCTGGGGAGGTGGCGCTCCCTGGGGCATGGGGGGGCTTGAGCCCCCCCACACAGGGTATTTAAAAAAAAATAAAGCCCCGGGGTTGGCGGGCCATGGGGCTGCGGGGGGCCGTGAGCCCCCGCCTATATTATGATAAAGCCCTGTGGGATGGTGGTCCCTGGGGCAGTGTGGGGGGTATTGGGCCCCCCCACAATTTTTTTGATCATGCCCCTGGGACTTGGCCCCCCGGGGGCTAATTAACAAAGAATCGCTTTGTTTTTATTCCATCGGCAGGATCCGCACACCCAGCGCTTTGCATAGGGATGTCCCTACCCTGCCCCATTTTTGCGTTCTGTGTTCTGAGTGTTTGTTTTTGTGCTTTCTTGTGCCTCGATTCTACGGAGGCACAAGATGGCTGCTACACTTCCTGGTTTGGAGTGTTGACAGCCAATTAGCATCCAGTTCGTGCTCGGAAGGGTGCGCGGATCCACCGCGCCCATAGATTTATCTATGATTTTACTTTAGATTCTCTCAGGAACTACTGAACGGATTTACACCATTTAAGCAAAAGGCACGAGTGTGAACCAAGTGCTACCTTTTTGTCAAATTTGGTGTAATTCTGTTCAGCAGTTTGGGCTGTAGCTGCAATTAACGGTTCCTATGGAAAAGTGCATGGGGAAAACATGTTTTGGGACCCCCCTTTTTTCTCAGCCCCCACTTGACGAATCACCCTGAGACTTTCAGGATAGGAGCGGACCGGAGCGCCCCACCACTTTTTAAAATTCCGCAAAAATTTGTCATCCGGCGGCAAAGTTATTCCAAATAGAATGTTGTGGATTTCCTATGGATAATAGGTCCTAACTATAACTACCTACTGGCGACCGCAAGTAGGTAATCTATATATATATATATTTGGGATTGTTGAAAGAATTAGCTGTTAACTTGTATACTGATACTTGTGGGGTAGGGACATTGTGGCTTTGTTCGCAACACTTTGTAATGATATTAATCACGATGTCTGCAAGGGTTTACCAAGAATGGAACTACCCCCTCCAACTGAAATTGAAAATGAAGCTTTTAATGCAGTGTTAAGAGAGGCAGTACCCATTGTCGCACCTATGGCTGTAACCGTTGAAGGTTTCGCTGTTGCAGAAACACAGATAGGGATGAACTTAAGACAGGCAGAGTGGGAACAGGCATTAAAACCACAAACAGATTCATCTCAAGGGATGGTGAGAGTAATTTCCTGGAATATTTCTGGGCTCCTATCCAAGGTTAGTAACAAGATATGGGTAGATTTTAATTTTATAAGGAACTTCAACATTCTTTGCCTCCAGGAAACGTGGCTGTTGAATGAACTACATATAGATGGCTTTAAGACCTTCCATGTACCAGCACTGCGATCAGCTCGTGGCAGGAATAAAGGGGAGATTTGCATCTATATTTCCAATATGTTAAGGGTCATTAAGATTAACATGTTTAAGTCATCTACATATTACCAAATTGTTAATATCTATTTCTCTAAACAAATTGTGGTAGTGGTTATTAATTTCTACAATAATATAGGCAAGGGAAATGTTACAAATCTCCTAAAAAATACTTAATGACGACATGTGCAATCTATCTGCACCTATAGGGAAGGATTTAATTACAATCTGGGGAGGGGACTTTAATACTGGTTTTTGTTACCAGGCGCATTGTGGGTTATAGGACAATGATGTAGATTATAACACCTATACACCCCACTTTGTTCATTCTGATAGGGGTGAAAGTCATAATGAGGTAATGGCCGCTCATGACCTTGGTTTTGCCAATAAACTTTGTTCCCCCCAGCAGAGTTTGGCCCCATGTTTATTGGCAGAGGCCTTAGCTCTACGATAGATTTAATCATTATTCCAAATCGGTATGCAACTTGGATCAATGAATTTATTATTCACCCTAATGGGTTGAGTGATCTCCTCTCGCTGAGCATTAAGATTCTGCTCCCTATTAAGAGCACTGTTTCGGTGGTTGAAAGTTTGACATGGATACAAGATAGTGTAGTGGATTGCCAAAACCACATTTTTGAGTGCCTACGCGAAAGGATCGCGTATAAGGACTGAGTATTCGCAGATTGTAGAAACGCTGAGTCGTCCCCATAAGGCGTTACCCAATAATAAGAACGGCTGGTTTGATACAGCATGTACCAAGGCTTGATCTGCACTAAAGGCTGCTTTCATTAAAACAGCTAGGGATTATGAGGAAATCAGGGGGTATAGGAAGGCATATAATTGTGCCGGAAACAAAAGAAAGAAGGAAATTAAAGATCAGGCTTAGCAGAATCTCTACAAAGCCTCTCTTCGCATGGATTGCTCTTATTTTTTGCAGGAAGTAAAGGCACTCTCCTTTGCTAACAATGAGGGAGCTAGAGTAGAGGTTTCAATTAGTGAAAACTCCTGGGCAGACTTTTTCTCCCAGGCTTATGGTAAAGAGGGTAAAGACGCTATAATTTCACAAGACCTATTAACATCGGATATTGTTACCCCCTTTCTCCCGATTGATATTCACTTCACTCATGGTGAAGTTTTGATGCCCATAAATGAGAGCAAAGGTAGAAAGGCCCCGGGCCCTGATGGGACTCCGATAGATCTGTATAAATGTACAACGGAAGTTTGGTCTCCATTGCTAACCCGAGTGCTTGCAGTCTGTTGCGCCAAGGGCTTTTTAAAAACGTGGTCGGAGTCCGTTATTATACCAATTTTTAAAAAGGGGAATATGGAAAACCCCGCTTGTTACAAGCCTATATCACTCCTAGACTCATTTATGAAAGTTGCTGGAAGGGTAATTCTTAATAGACTCCAACAGTGGGCAGAGGAAAATAATATCTTAAGTCCAGTCCAATATGGATTTAGCGAGGGTAGGGGACTGTTGAACAAGTTTTAAATTGTTCTATATTACAGGGGAAATATACTCATGCAAATGAGGGGAAATTGTTTGTGGTATTTATTGATCTTACCGCTTTTGATTGTGTTTTCCATAGCAGGTTATGGCAAATTTTGGAGGGCCTGAAGGTCCAGTCCTCCCTGTTGTTATTTTTGAGGCAATTATACGCAGGAGCCACAGCTAGGGTGAGGTACAGCCTAAAGGGAGAATGTACCAAGCCGTTCCGCGTGGAGAGGGGTGTTTATCAAGGTTGTGTATTGGCCCCGTTCCTCTTCTCATTATATACTAACGCCTTAGAAGAGGAACTGGTGGCTAGGGAAAGAGATTCTCCACAGGTTAATAACAAACAGATTGTCTCCCTCCTCTGCGCGTGCGACGTGGTCTTGATGTCAAGAACCCAACTTGGCTTACAAAGGGCCCTTACCACCTACATTGACTTTATGGATAACAGGGGTTTGAAACTTAATGCTAAGAAGACCTTTGTAATGTCTTGTGGTAAGGGAAGGAATACACAGTGTAGCCTAATAGTAGCAAGTGGTAAAATTGAATCTACTAAAACATTTTCTTATTTAGGTATCCTGTTAGAGGATACGGGATCTTGGAGATCTGCCATTAAGAATAGGACCCTCCTTTTTAAGAGAGCAACTGCGGCTGTGATACTTTTCGCGAAGAAAATTGGTAGAAGGCCCCCGGGGATCCTATTAAAAATGTATCAAGCAAAATATTTAAGTATAGCTACGTATGGGACAGGAATCTGGGGGTTTTATGATGTTCCCTCTATTCAGGTAATAGAAAATGCTTTTTTAAGATTTATATTAGCTGTTCCTCAAAGTTCATCGGTTTTTAACTGTCACAGCGAACTGGGGATTTCCCATATTGCCGATGTGATTAAAATGCAGCCCATGTTACTTTGGCACAGAGTATGGACGTCACCCTATTTAGGTGCCGATCACGATCCGGTAAAAAATTCCCCCGTGCGACTCGTATCCGGTCTTTTTACCGTACGAATCGTACAAGTGCCGTACGAACTGGCACTCACGATTCGCATGGTAAAAAGTCCATACGAACCGCATTGGGAATCATTCCCCACACGTCCTCGGGTCGGAAAATGTGTCCGACACGTCCTCGGACGATTTACCTAACAAACGTGAAAAGTCAAGTCCGACCGAGGAATCACGATCCATCCCGTGCGTCCGAGGTTACAACCGTATGGAAAAAACACCGTCCGCACCGAACTCCTATAGCAACCATGGAGACATGTGCCCGCATACGCGCCCAACACTCCCCCCAGCCCCCGTATGTCCGACACGTACCCCCCGTGTATGTACACCCCCACCCGTCTAGGTACACCCCAGTACGTTCGAGTCCTACCCCCACCCCTGTACGTGTCGTACCACCGTCTATGTACACCCCAGTACGTTCGAGTCCTACCCCCACCCCTGTACGTGTCGCACCATCGTGTACCCACACCCCAGTACGTTCCAGTCGTACCCCCACCCCTGTACATGTCATACCCCCCGTGTACCTACACCCCAGTACGTTCGAGTCCTACCCCCACCCCTGTACGTTCGAGTCCTACCCCCACCCCAGTACGTTCCAGTCGTACCCCCACCCCTGTACGTGTCATACCCCTGTGTACCCACACCCCAGTACATTCCAGTCATACCCCCACCCCTGTACGTGTCATACCCCCGTGTACCTACACCCCAGTACGTTCGAGTCCTACCCCCACCCCTGTACGTTCGAGTCCAACCCCCACCCCAGTACGTGTCGTACCACCGTCTATGTACACCCCAGTACGTTCCAGTCGTACCCCCACCCCTGTACGTGTCGTACCACCGTGTACCCACACCCCAGTACGTTCCAGTCGTACCCCCACCCCTGTACGTGTCATACCCCCGTGTACCTACACCCCAGTACGTTCCAGTCGTACCCCCACCCCTGTACGTGTCGTACCACCGTGTACCCAGTACGTTCGAGTCCTACCTAGGCCTGGGCAGTAAAATCCATTCCGCTCGCGGAATTTGCGGAATTTGGGTAATTTCGCGTTCCGCGGAGAACGCGAAATTGCCCAAAAAGCTGCGTTCCGCGACTTCGCGAAATTTTTGGCTTGTTCGCGTTCTCAATATGCGTGTTCGCGAGATATTTCACCCCGAGCACGCAAACAGCGATCGCGAACAGGAAAAAAGTATCGCGAACAAGCAATTCCGCGTGTTCGCGGAATTGCTGCGTGTTCGCGGAGATTTTTTACCGTTTCGCGGAGATTTGCGTAACGCAATTACGCAAATTCCGCCCACCCCTAGTCCTACCCCCACCCCTGTACGTGTCGTACCACCGTGTACCCACACCCCAGTACGTTCCAGTCGTACCCCCACCCCTCTACGTGTCGCACCATCGTGTACCCACACCCCAGTACGTTCCAGTCGTACCCCCACCCCTGTACGTGTCGTACCACCGTGCACCCAGTACGTTCGAGTCCTACCCCCACCCCTGTACGTGTCGTACCACCGTGTACCCAGTACGTTCCAGTCGTACCCCCACCCCTGTACGTGTCGTACCACCGTGTACCCAGTACGTTCGAGGCCTACCCCCACCCCTGTACGTGTCGTACCACCGTGTACCCAGTACGTTCGAGGCCTACCCCCACCCCTGTACGTGTCGTACCACCGTGTACCCAGTACGTTCGAGTCCTACCCCCACCCCAGTACGTGTGGTACCACCGTCTATGTACACCCCAGTACGTTCGAGGCCTACCCCCACCCCTGTACGTGTCGTACCACCGTATATGTACACCCCAGTACGTTCCGGTCCTACCCCCAACACAACCTCCTAAGTACGGAGCGCACCCCAGGCCCCAACATCACAACCGCATGTACGAGTCGTACCAACCCACACACAAGGACAGCACCGTACAACCAAATGGCCCATGTACACACCGTACACACGCTCAAAACGCACGTACACAACCAGGACAAAACAAAACAACACAAGAATACACTATTCGAATGGCACAAAGCCACTAAACATGGCCAACAAACACTACAAATACACCTTCACTGACCTGCAACTGCCAAAGACAAACAGAGGCCCAAAACACCACCACTACTTATAACACACCCACCAAAACTTCAAACACTGCCACACCCACCCATGGACCAATAAAAAGGGCCCACACACACAAACCATGAGCCTTTGCAACAGACTCACTGCTGCCAGACACCACAGAACCATACTACAAGCCACACCACACCTTACACTTGCACACCTTCACACAACCACCTTCACAAACACCCCCTCATCACATTCACACCCACACACCCACAACCATCCACACACCCCCCCCAACATCCACACACCCCCCCACCATCCCCACCCACACCCCTCACCATGCCCACTACCAAGAATCCAAAGTTCAGAAACCGAGAGTTGGAGGTCCTTGTGGATCAAATCCTCAGAGTCGAGCCACAGATCTTTGGAACATTGGTCAGAAACACCAGCCTGGCAGCAAAAACAGCCATGTGGCAGACCATCGTCGATGCTGTGAATGCTCTTGCGGACACCAGAAGGACCAGGCAGGAATGCCAGAACAGGTGGTACGATCTGCGGAGGAGGGTCCGAGCCAAGAGGCAGGAGGAACACGACCAGGCCAACGCCACCGGAGGAGGTCCCTCCCGCAGACCCGTACACTACCATCCTTGGGAGGAGAGGGTGATGGCCATACTGCCGGTGGAGGCAGTCGAAGGATTAGAAGGACTCCGAGACCCGGGTGAGTACACAAACAACGTACCTCACAAGGGGGGAACGGCATCCACAACCAAAATCACTAACAGGCACGCAACCACCACAAGCCATTGCATGACTCAACCACACTCCATGAGCACGCACATGCCACTGCTGCCACCATGCCCCATGCACCCAGCTGGACAATGTCAAGTCACAGGCCACAGAAGACAACAACACATGACACGGTAACCCGGATGGCGGGAGGCTGGGCCCCAAAAATCACCTAGTGCGACTCCGAAGCAGACAACAATGCACTCTGCCCATATGGCCTAGGTCACAGCCAGACAAACAGTGTGTACCCACACAGGAATGACTTGCCAGCAAATGACGGACGCCTTGCATCAACACATGGGGGTGAAGGCACTGTTTTGCACATGACAGCAGCTAATGAACAGCCAACGTTGTGAAAGAGTGGCAGCACACACCACCACAGCAGCAGCGCACAGACACACATCACACCCAATGGGTGCCTGGAGATCAGAAACAAACTCACATCAACAAGCCAAGGGCCACTCAAAGATCTGCTAACAGTGTGTGCCCAGGAAGCTGGGCTGAGGTGACAGAGGGTGACACACAGAGGGAGGGAGAGGGGGACAGAGAGGGAGGGAGACACAGGGAGAGCAAATCAGCCGTGTGGTGTGTGGGAATGTCTGCTCATCAGCAGGTAGACTGCGTGCATGTAGCCAAGTGTGGCCCGTGCCAGAACCCCCCCTCTTCTCCATGGCAAAACACAGGGCCATGTCACAACCTGTGCATGAGCACAATGACAGCTACCTGCATCATATAAGTGTGTGGAACAACTCCATGTGCACATGTACAGTGCTACACGGAAGGCGCCAATGCATGGCTCGCAACACCTGCCCACTCCACTGCTGACTGCAGTCACACTTGACGCAGCAAGTAAGACTGTGCCACACATAGTTAAAGGGGCCAAAGTGGTGCCCAAGGGACACACCCATGCACAAGTGCACTGTGAGTGGAATGCAAGACAGATCCTAATTCCAAGAGGAAATGTGCCAACTTTGAAAATGAAGAAACATGGATGTTGCATGGACCAAAATTAACATTGTCTCTCTCACACACAGGTCAACGTCGTGGTGCACCCCCCAACACTGGGGGGGAAGACTCACTGGACCCGGATCTGCAGGAGCCCGATCCCACCGGCAGTGACCACTCTCACCACTCTGTGGACGACCCCGACCGACCTGGCCCCTCTGGTGTCCAACCACCTGCAGCACCTGCGTCAGGTACAACTGTGCCAACCACCACCCCCACTCCTGCCACATCCCAGGAGACACCCAGGATCCCTGCCCCAACACCACAATGCAGCCAGGCTGGCCAGGAGGGACACGGTGTCCCGGGCACCCAGGAGGAGGCAGGCGACAACGCCAATGCCACCCCTCAGGGGTCCCGGAGACCCGATGTGCCCACAAGGGCACGCCAGGTGCAAGTGGGCAGGGGTGCTGGGAGTGGAGGACGGCGGAGGCGCGAGCCTGACCAGTTGGCTGGGGATCCGGTATTTGCCCATGTCCCTAACATCCTGGACTCATACCGGCAGGACACCACGGGCATGGCCCAGGTTGTGTCCACCCTCAATGAGATCAAGGGGAGCCTCGATGAGATAAAGACCCAGCAGGCCCAGCAACATGCGGAGCTACATGCCTGTCTACTGGTACACCAACGGAGGATGGAGGACAGACAGGCTGAGCAAGTGACGGCATTCCAGGGGATTCACGCTACACTCCGTCGGATGGCCGACAACATGGCTGACCCTCCCTGTGCCAGAAGGCGGAGAACATCACCACCCACAGGGAGGGATCAGGAGGAGGAGGAGGAAACATCCGACGGAGCATCCCAGATGTCGTCACGGCCTGCTGCTGAGGTTCCCCGCAGGAGGGCGGGTCGTCCACGGAAAGGACCGTGAGGGTCGGCGCTACATCACCATCTCCCAGGACACCTGGCCTGGCACCTGGCCCACTGGAGCAACAGCATCACAGCATGAAGAGACATTCTCTGCCACATGGCCCTGCTGGTCACTGGCTGACCAATGTTGACAAAGACTGTGGCATGAACTCTGAGGATTTCCAATGGCAAGGACACCAACTCCCCTACTGAACTTTGGATTCCAAATTCCCGGAAAGACACTCACTTTGTTGTCCCCCCCCCCCCCAATAATAAATCACACTATGAAGAGTAGATGCCTGCTGGTAGCATTATTACCTAACATGTGTCATGTAAAGTCAAAACATGCCTGAGTCATCTTTTGTCTTCAACCACCCACACCCTGGGGCCTGAGTCTGGCACAGGACACATGGGTCACAGTGTATTAGGCAAGACAGACATGGAGCACCATACACACCCGTGATGGGCCCAACCAGCTGAGGGGGTTACCGAACAACCGTGCTGACACACACATTGAGTACAGCAACAGTCATGCGCAGAGGTCAGGGATCCAGTCCAGTGTCCTGGGGGGCACCCAGGTATGTGTAGACAGGTGGCTGAAACATGTCCTGCAAGCATGAGTCCGGTGGATGCAGAGAATGGGGGCCTGGCCAACGTTGGATGCATGGGGATGGCACATGTCACAATACCCACACAGTCATGGACATCATGCCCAATACACAGTCTCAGCCCACACACACAGCTTGCATCTTGCCACTCGACACATTGACACATAGCCACAACCAGGGAATACCATGCCAGACAAGCAGGATGCACCGTGACAACACACCAGCATTGACTGAGAAGAGGCACCTTGGAGGGATAGGGACACCTTTATTAGTCATGTATTCGGGATTGCAGAGGCAACTCGAAGTACACATGAACACATCATGTGGAGTAACATGTGGGTCCAACACTGGCACCCCCCTTCAGCAGCACACATGCGTGTTCGCCATGGAACTGGCACACAAGCATTGGCTAACAGCTAAATACCCACAGCTGCACACGGAGAGCCTGCCATACACCATAGATCCGCTGATGTGGAAGTCCCACACCATGTCAAGCCAATGCTAACCGAATGTGTCCAAGGGCAGTGTCACACACATTGATGCCATCATCACAATCCCCTATCCCATCACTGATGACTGTCAACCAGGCAGACCATCTATTCAGGTGTACACAGCTGCATGTCGTGTCCCATGGGGATGCGACATGGCTGCAGAGGAACCAAACATCGACAGGGGCAGTGTGCATACATCGTGAACAACTGCCACACCCAATACACCCCAGATGCATCCCTTACCCCATGGAGACTTCCAAACGTGTCCGTGCCTGTAACGCTGAGTCAGCCCACGATGTCATGTCCATGAGGAATAGCAGTGCCACAACAATGCAACCAGCAGACGGCATGCACAGGTACCTGGGGATGAGAGACACACAAGAAGTCAGCCACAAAAAGCACAGCCACTTGCATGTGCATTTACTCGACACATGTATGGATGACAACATGCTAGGTCACAATTATGACTGGGGAAGTACAACCATCACTGGCACCATCACTCCAGTGACACACCCACACACACCTCTGACTCACGTGCCATACATGCAGGTGGAGACACACATCACAACGCATGCCACACGGGGACCAATGCGTGCACACTCAGACACTGGTACTCACCACTATGCAAAGAAGTCGCGTATGAGCCGAGTCCGGATGTCCTCTTGCGGCTCCACATCCTCCACATCACTAGCCCCATTGCCAAGCCCTTCGTCCTCCACGGGTGGATGGTCCTCGTCATGTTGATCCAGGATGAGTGGCACAGCTATTTCAACTGCCATGTTGTGCAGCATGCAGCAGACCATGAAGATCTTGCAGACCTTCGCCGGGGCATATGGGAGTGCGCCGCCGGTCTTGTGGAGGCACCTGAATCGGCTCTTCAGCATGCCAAACGTCCTCTCTATCACTCGCCTTGTCCGGCCATGGGCGGTGTTGTAGCGGAGCTGGGCCGGCGTGATGGGGTTGCGGAGAGGTGTGAGCAGCCAAGGCATGTTGGGATAGCCAGCGTCCCCTACATGGAAAGCACATGGTCATCGTTAGAAGTGGTGAAGCGGTCGTGCTGGTAGGCTATACTGAATACAGGACAGACAGACTGTACCCACCAACAACACATGCCCGTTCGTTGCGCAGCTGCATCATCATATCAGGCATCCCGCTACGCCTCATGATGTAGGCATCGTGTGCTGATCCTGGAAAACGAGCACAGACATGTGAAATCCCCATGTTGGACTGACACACCACAAGGGGATTGATGGAGTGGTAGTGCTTCCGATTGCGGTACGCCACCTCCCGTGCGTGTGGTGGTACCAAAGCCACATGTGTCCCATCTATGGACCCAATGACATGGGGCATCCCTCCCAGGGCATAGAATCCACGCTTGACCTCAGTCATCTGTTCAGGGGTTGGGAACTTGATGAAGTCATCCAGGTGAATCAACATGGCCTCTAAGAAATCATGCAGCACACCGCTGAACGTGCTCTGGGACATGCCACCAACATGAGCTATGGTATTTTGAAAGGTACCCGTGGCAAGAAAATGTAGGGCAGCCATTACCTTCAGCTGGGGTGTCAGTGCCGTGGGATACCTGTGCTGCGGTTGCAGGTGTGGTGCCAGTCTCGCCGTCAACTCCAGAATCAACGGTTGGGTGAAGCGGTAGAGCCGGATGCTGTCATTCTCCTGCATGGCAGCCAAGTCTGGAATTCTTCGGGCAAGAGGCGGCGCTCTGCAGTAATTTGGAAGTGACAAGGAAGAGTGAGTGCACTACGACAACAACTCATGTGTACTGAGCACATGTTAATCTGTCAATACACACATGCTACATAGGGAGTCAGGTATGTGCTACATGGCCAGGACACGTATGGATGCAAGGTGACACTCCTTCCAAGACCCAGCTACACACGGAGATTGAGAACCTCCCCATGCCACGCCATGGGAATAGCTGTGTCCCAGTGCAAGTGAACAGCCAGACGCAACACAGGAGTGACATACGCCCACACATCAGCAGCAGTAGGATGCCGATTGCAGAGATTGGTAGCGGAACACTGGAGCCACAGGTCACATGACATTACACTAGGCCAGCCCACACACCTTGCCATGAAGGTGCACATGTCATGACTCACCACACATACCTTGTGAGGATGCTGACATGTCCTTGTTGTCACGCTACTCCGTGTCCCATGCATACATGTGCACCTCACATCCGATACCACATGTGGTATGGTGTGCGGAACAGTGTGCAATGACAATCTACACACAGACACATGTTGGTTGCTGCGACGGCTGCAGCTTTTGATGGTGCTCCAACATCAACCTGATGGGAAGCCCCCACACATACATGACATAGTCACATTGTGCACCGTGGGTAGTGACATGTCAGGTGTCATAACCCCTGTACCGGGCATCAGGGGACACTTCCGTGTGTTGGTGTCCGTGCCATGCCAGTGACGCTCACCCCAAGTGCGCAGTACGACATGCACACATGTCAAAGGAGTCAAGGGCATGCCTGGCACACATTGCACCATCACACAGTACATCTGTAGACATCTCATCATACATCTGGTGCCTTCTCGACTCAGGAGTAATGTTCCACATCACAGGCCGTCACACCTGTGCCCCACACATGTAGTGATGCACAGACGATGCCTCGATGTCAATTAATGGACAAGTATGTCCATCCATGGACAAGTATGTCCGCCCTATCCCTACCTGTGTGCCGCCTGTCACCACTGTGATGTGTGAAAACCGCTGTACTGCTGCCAAGAGGGCCTGTGTACGTTCCCATATCACTATGGGAGGGCTGCCGTATGTGTACCCATCGTGATGGCGAGCGTACAGGCATGTGTATGGCCCGTACCACTACGAGTACGCATACGCGAGGCCACCCATACTGATAGGGAGCGTACAGGCGTGTGTACGGCCCGTACCACTATGGGTGGCCTCGCGTATGCGTACTCGTAGTGGTACGGGCCGTACACATGCCTGTACGCTCCCTATCACTACGAGTACGCATACGCGAGGCCACCCATACTGATAGGGAGCGTACAGGCGTGTGTACGGCCCGTACCACTACGAGTACGCATACGCGAGGCCACCCATAGTGGTACGGGCCGTACACACGCCTGTAATCTCCCTATCAGTATGGGTGGCCTCGCGTATGCGTACTCGTAGTGATAGGGAGCGTACAGGCGTGTGTACGGCCCTAACCACTACGAGTACGCATACGCGAGGCCACCCATAGTGGTACGGGCTGTACACACGCCTGTACGCTCCCTATCAGTATGGGTGGCCTCGCGTATGCGTACTCGTAGTGATAGGGAGCGTACAGGCGTGTGTACGGACCGTACCACTACGAGTACGCATACGCGAGGCCACCCATAGTGGTACGGGCCGTACACACGCCTGTACGCTCCCTATCAGTATGGGTGGCCTCGCGTATGCGTACTCGTAGTGCTACGGGCCGTACACACGCCTGTACGCTCCCTATCACTACGAGTACGCATACGCGAGGCCACCCATACTGATAGTGAACGTAGTCACGCGTGTACGGGCCGTTGCAATGCATTTGGGGTGCCCTGGGGCCCCGGAACGCACCGTACCTGTGTGTGAAGCTCCAAATTACATAGGGGACACATGAGGGACAAGTATTAAGGCCTACATGCATGCTGGTTGTCATGGAGACCAAGTTCAAAATTCAAATTTCTTCTGGAAGGTGAACAGCAGAAGTCAGTTGGAATTAAAATACTTTGTTGCAATGTGTTTGTGGAGCTGACATCATGCAGGAGAATGAAACCGATAGAGTACACACAGACTGCTAGGTTTGAAGGGATTGGTGGAAACATAGGATGCAAATGTGAGTGACCAATCACTCTGTACTCCTGTGCATGAGACAGGGCAGAAAGGCACATATAAGGCAGCCAGGTCCCATGAGGGAGTACTTGCCTCCACATCTTTGAATTCGTCGACCCAGCTGCTGCTACTGATTCCCTGGAACCATGTCAAGGGCTGTGGAGAGGTCACAGCCATTCACCCTGGAGGAGAACATGGCATTGCTGGATGTGATCCTCCCACAGTACCCCATGCTGTATGGGCGACCAGGGTATCAGGTGAGTGCATAGGCCACTGGCACAGACTGTCCCTATGTTGTGACTGTGACTTCTGGCATTGTGTCCTGGTGTGACACACATGCCATGTACTGTTGGGGGGGTCCCAGGGGGGGGATGCCTGATGTCTCCCAGCAGTGCCCTGAGACAGGAGGGGTGTGTGTGGAGTCCTCCCAGCAGTGCCCTGAGACAGGAGGGGTGGGTACAGAGTGCTCCCAGCAGTGCCCTGAGACAGGAGGGGTGTGTGTGGAGTCCTCCCAGCAGTGCCCTGAGACAGGAGGGGTGGGTACAGAGTGCTCCCAGCAGTGCCCTGAGACAGGAGGGGTGTGTGTGGAGTCCTCACAGCAGTGCCCTGAGACAGGAGGGGTGGGTACAGAGTGCTCCCAGCAGTGCCCTGAGACAGGAGGGGTGTGTGCCTATCACTAACAGCAGTGCCCTGAGACAGGAGGGGTGTGTGTGGAGTCCTCACAGCAGTGCCCTGAGACAGGAGGGGTGGGTACAGAGTGCTCCCAGCAGTGCCCTGAGACAGGAGGGGTGTGTGCCTATCACTAACAGCAGTGCCCTGAGACAGGAGGGGTGGGTGTGATGCACAGTGTGAGCCTTGATCATTGATTGTGACATTGCCATCATTCCACCTGTGTACCCACTATGGCACGTACTGCTTTGTCCCTCACCAGAGGATCATGTCCCTATGACAAAGGTGCAATGCGTTGGCTGCATGACATGCCTTATTGTTACCAGCTAATTTGTTATCAAATGTCTCTCTGTGACATGTGGCTGGTGTATTGATGTGGTGTCACTTGTTCTTCCTCACAGGTAGGCGCCACTGCCAAGGAGCAGATCTGGCTGACCGCCGTCAGTGCCGTGAGGGGTGTGGATGGTCGGAGGCGGAGCATGTCCCAGGTGAGGAAACGCTGGCAGGATATCCGGTGCTGGACGCGGAGGATTGCACGGGTCCTGCTGGGGGACTCACCTGAGAGCCACAAGAACCGCGGCCGCCGCCGTCTGAGCCACCTCCACAGGCGTGTGCTGCCGGTGGTCTTTCCAGACTTGGATAGGCGCTTACAGGCGATGCAGCAGCCGGAAGGGGGTAGGTACATGTGTGTTTGTTGTGTGTCACCGGCATTTGTAAGGGGACAGTAGCATGAATTCACTGCCAGGGTTTAAAGGTGCTGTGCAGATCCAGTTTGCCCCAGTCTAGCGCTGCGCCCCTGCCACCCTTCCCCTCCTTGCAATGTGTTCCCTGGTCTGTGTGTAGTCACTCCTTCACAAGGTAATGTAGGCTGGCGCTTTGTCCACGAGAACTATGCCTGTAGCATCATGTGTGGGGGTGGTGTGTAACAGGTTTTGGGACCTTGGCTGTGCCCTGTCAAGTTCACTGCATGTGGGTTCCATGTCAGTTGGCACTGATGCTGAGTCCAGACATGGGAGTTGGTCTCTCATGTGTCATGCCTTACAGCGCGCATGTCCTATGTAGTGGCCTGTGACATGATGTGCATGAGTGTGCGATACGCATAGTGCAGGGATGGTGGCGTGTGTTGCAGTCATTACCATTCAGGAGCATGGAGTTGCGTGGCCACTACTGTCCCCTGGGGCACCTTTTCATCGGTGTTGTATGTGTCATCATAAACGTGGACACTCTCAGTGTCTACAGCGTAGTTTGTGCTCTGTGCCATTGTCCCCTGGCACCATGTATATAGACGTGCTATTTTGTACAGGTGTCCACTGTGCAGCCTGACCTGAATGTCCTTCTTCATACTCACAGTTGCTAGTGCCTGTGTGTCTTGTTATACTCATCTGAGGATGGGCACTGGTACCTCATTATTTGTACATGCGCACCTTGGCTGTTTGGCGTCCAATCTTGCATTTTGCCTGCCCCTGTGTTTATCACCCAGACTATGAGATGTTGGTGCCACCTGTGTCTCAACTATTTGCCTCGTGTAGGGGGTGGCTGGGGCGGGCAAAGCCTATATGTCAAATCCAGCTTTCTACTTGCTGGGTCTGGCCAGTGTGTGATGTTTGTCTGGACACACACGCAAGGTGCAGTGACCGAGTCATGTTGGGCATGTTTTCAGCATTACCTATGCAGCATGTGTCTCAAGTTCATGGATATGGTCCCTGGTCATCGGTATTTTCGACAACGCTGTGTGGTGCAGATGCAGTGCTGGATTGTCCCCAGGGCCTGGGTGCTATGTCAGACTCCGTTTCCTGTCTTTAGCTATTGTCTCATGCTCTCCATGGTATTTCAGTGGCATGGTGGCTCAACCAACTGTGTGTTTCATGCCCTACATCGGTACCTTGTTTAGTAGATATTAGTGATCTTCCTTTTCAGGCTATGCAATGTTACCTATGTAGATTGGACTCATGTGACAGATGTGTACAGGTGTCTGATTAATTTCTGTCTCTCCACTCTGCCCACAGCATCGTCGGGGGACACAGAGGGAGACATGGACACAGACAAGGCGGAGGGACCGAGCACCAGTGCCAGCCGTGACATCGGGGCTGGCACATCGAGTGGGACAGAGGTGGAGGATAGTGCGGCCGAGGACCTGTCGACTGGCACGTCAGAATACGAAGCTGACAGGTCCGAGGAGGATGTCTCCGAGTGGGCGGTGGCTGCACCAGCAGCTGACAGCGGAACAACACCTCGCACCGCCCCCTCAGTTCCCATCAGCCGCCTCCCACTTGCTCGTGTCCCTTCCCAGCGTGCCCGGTCACCGCATGTCTCCTTCATGCCAGGCACCGCACCCCCTGCCCCTGTCTCCACTGCTGCCGCCAATGCTGAGTCTGTGGACATCCAGCGGCAACTGCAGGTTGGTCAGGCTGCGATCCTTAATGTCCTCCATGCCCACGGCCAAACCCTCACCAACATCGAGGCATACTTGGAGGGCATTCATTCATCGCAGTCTGACCAACGCAACTTGCTGAGGTCCATAGACTCCACACTGACTGCAGCAGTGGGTCTCCTGCGGCGCGACCTCCCCCCACCTACCCCTGCCCAATCCACACTTCCCACTCCCATGCCTGTCCCACGTACACCCAGACGTCGGCATGCACCCACATCAACAGACACAGGCACCACACCAGCAGGGAAGGTCCACCGCACTCCTCCTGACACGCACACACAGGGTGAGGTAGGCACACCCACTGGGTCGGGGGGCAAACGTGTGACACGCAGCCATAGTGGGAGTCCGCATTCCACCCAGTCCACTCCCTCCAAATCCCCTCCCCTCAGCTCTCCTGGCCACATCTCCCCCAAGGACTCCTTCATGGCCGCTCTGTCCCTGAGCCCCACAGTGACACCACCACGCAAGCGGTCAAGGAAGTCCTCGGTCAGGGTGGTTGATTCTCCCCCCCTGTCTACACCCTCCCCCGGTGGCACTGCGACCCATCCCTCTGACCCCCCCTCCTTGGGGCCTGTGGATCCTTCGGGTGCAGGGGAATCCCTGGAGGACCTTGCAAAGGTGTGTAGTGCCATCCTGGCCTCCGCCTTTGGCCCTGCCCCACCCCCTGTGGTGGAGTCCTCCATCCCTGCACCCACAACGCCTCCCCTTTGCCCTGATGTCCCTGCGGTGCCTGTTGCTTCCCCCCCCCCATGATGCCCTCACCCCTGTGGAAGACGATGGCATGTAACTGTGCAGGCAAGGTAGGGGACACGCATCCCACTGTGTCCCCCATCCAGCTGAGACTCATTGACTGCCCTATGGGCTTTGTGAATATTGAACTGCCTGCGATCCACGGACATTGTGCTCATGCTGAATAAAGCTTAATTTTTTTTTCATTATAACACTACTGCTATGCTGGTATTGGTGTTGGTGGGGCTGCTACATGGTTTTGGGTGGTGTTTATGTGTTGGGTGTGTGGGATATGTAGTAGTGTGCTGCTCATTGGGGGGACCCTGGGATCTGTGTGCCATCACAAGGTGTTAGCTAACTTTCTTTGTTCATGTGAGCAGTTACTGCATGGTGCAATTGTCCCAGGGTGTATTCCTTCCTCTGTGTACCCTGATATCTTCCCTGCAGGGTGTTCCCAATGTTTAGCGCAGAGATGTGTCTACATGAGCTGTGTGTGTGGCGGAGCCCTTCTACTTTGGCCATGCATGCAGGGCCATGCCTCCACCTGCAACATTCGTGGCATCCTTGGTGATCACTGTACTTGTGTGTGGAGTCTGTTGACATGAGTTCATGGGGACATGTTCCCTTGTAGGCAGTATGCATGTGGGTACTTCCAGCCTCACACACATGTGTTGCACCCCTCCTGTCTCTGGGCACTGCTGGGAGTGATAGGCACCCACCCCTCCTGTCTCTGGGCACTGCTGGGAGGACTCTGCACACACCCCTCCTGCGTCTGGGCACTGCTGTGAGGACTCTGCACACACCCCTCCTGTCTCAGGGCACTGCTGTGAGGACTCCACACCCACCCCTCCTGTCTCAGGGCACTGCTGGGAGGACTCTGCACACACACCTCCTATTTCTGGATATGTACGCTTGGAACATACACGGTGGGGGTACGCTCCATGCATTCGAGGTGAGGGTACGAGTCGTACTTACACTGGTGTGGTGGGGGTGCGGTCCGTACGTCCGCGGGTACGAGTCGTACTTACACTGGTGGGGTGGGGGTGCGGTCCGTACGTCCGCGGGTGAGGGTACGAGTCGTACTTACACTGGTGGGGTGGGGGTAGGCTCCATGCATACGCGGGTGAGGGTACAGGTCATACTTACACTGTTGGGGTGGGGGTACGCTCCATGCATACGAGGGTGAGGGTACGGGTCGTACTTACACTGTTGGGGTGGGGGTACGGTACGTACATACGCGGTTGGGGTGGGGGTACGCTCCATGCATACGCGGGTGAGGGTACGGGTTGTACTTACACTGTTGGGGTGGGGGTACGGTACGTACATACGCGGTTGGGGTGGGGGTACGCTCCATGCATACGCGGGTGAGGGTACGGGTCGTACTTACACTGTTGGGGTGGGGGTACGCTCCATGCATACGAGGGTGAGGGTACGGGTCGTACTTACACTGTTGGGGTGGGGGTACGGTACGTACATACGCGGTTGGGGTGGGGGTACGCTCCATGCATACGCGGGTGAGGGTACGGGTCGTACTTACACTGTTGGGGTGGGGGTACGGTACATACATACGTGGTTGGGGTGGGGGTACGCTCCATGCATACGCGGGTGAGGGTACGGGTCGTACTTACACTGTTGGGGTGGGGGTAGGCTCCATGCATATGCGGGTGAGGGTACGGGTCGTACTTACACTGTTGGGGTGGGGGTACGCTCCATGCATACGCGGGTGAGGGTACGGGTTGTACTTACACTGTTGGGGTGGGGGTACGCTCCATGCATACGCGGGTGAGGGTATGAGTCGTACTTACACTGTTGGGGTGGGGGTACGCTCCATGCATACGAGGGTGAGGGTACGGGTCGTACTTACACTGTTGGGGTGGGGGTACGGTACGTACATACGCGGTTGGAGTGGGGGTACGCTCCATGCATACGCGGGTGAGGGTACGGGTCGTACTTACACTGTTGGGGTGGGGGTACGGTACGTACATACGCGGTTGGGGTGGGGGTACGCTCCATGCATACGCGGGTGAGGGTACGGGTCGTACTTACACTGTTGGGGTGGGGGTACGCTCCATGCATACGAGGGTGAGGGTACGGGTCGTACTTACACTGTTGGGGTGGGGGTACGGTACGTACATACGTGGTTGGGGTGGGGGTACGCTCCATGCATACGAGGGTGAGGGTACGGGTCGTACTTACACTGTTGGGGTGGGGGTACGGTACGTACATATGCGGTTGGGGTGGGGGTACGCTCCATGCATACGCGGGTGAGGGTACGGGTCGTACTTACACTGTTGGGGTGGGGGTACGCTCCATGCATACGCGGGTGAGGGTATGGGTCGTACTTACACTGTTGGGGTGGGGGTACGCTCCATGCATACGAGGGTGAGGGTACGGGTCGTACTTACACTGTTGGGGTGGGGGTACGGTACGTACATACGCGGTTGGGGTGGGGGTAGGCTCCATGCATACGCGGGTGAGGGTACGGGTCGTACTTACACTGTTGGGGTGGGGATACGCTCCATGCATACGAGGGTGAGGGTACGGGTCATACTTACACTGTTGGGGTGGGGGTACGGTACGTACATACGTGGTTGGGGTGGGGGTACGCTCCATGCATACGCGGGTGAGGGTACGGGTCGTACTTACACTGTTGGGGTGGGGGTACGGTACATACATACGTGGTTGGGGTGGGGGTACGCTCCATGCATACGCGGGTGAGGGTACGGGTCGTACTTACACTGTTGGGGTGGGGGTAGGCTCCATGCATATGCGGGTGAGGGTACGGGTCGTACTTACACTGTTGGGGTGGGGGTACGCTCCATGCATACGCGGGTGAGGGTACGAGTCGTACTTACACTGTTGGGGTGGGGATAGGCTCCATGCATACGCGGGTGAGGGTATGAGTCGTACTTACACTGGTGTGGTGGGGGTGCGGTCCGTACGTCCGCGGGTGAGGGTACGAGTCGTACTTACACTGGTGGGGTGGGGGTGCGGTCCGTACGTCCGCGGGTGAGGGTACGAGTCGTACTTACACTGGTGGGGTGGGTGTACGCTCCATACGTACGCGGGTGGGGGTAGGGTCCGTACATATCCGTCCCCTCGCTATGTGATGCTTGTGCGGGCCATACCCAGGCCTTTGCCACGTGGGTACGATCCGTCCCGCCATTGTTGGGGTGACGTGGGTGTGGGCGTGGTACGTCTCTTACCCACGCTCTTCAGGCGTGGGTACGGGACGTACCGGTCTGGTTGTGTTGCCGGTTCGCGTTGTGACGGACTTCCGTTGTGGCGGTCGCTGGCTTAGCTGGACACGCCCCCACCCCCTCGTAGTGACCAGGGCATGGGTGTCAGGTATGTCCTGGGCATGTGTGGTGTGTGACTTTGGTGGGGGTTTTGTGGCCTGCCCTGGTCCTGCCACCCCCACCCCCCCCTTTCCCCCCTCCCTTAGTTGTTCTGACCTTCTGCGGCGTCTGCGTCGGAACCTGTAGAGGAGGTGGACTGCTATGAGGGCCGGGATGACACGTAGGTTCGGGTCCATGTCTGTCCGTCGCGTACGGGTCATCCTTGTTTGCGTCGTCTTGTGTGTCCATCGCATACTGGTCCTCCTTGATCGCGTCGTCCTGTGTGTCCGTCGCGTACTGGTACTCCTTGATCGTGTCGTCCTGTTGCGTACTGGTCCTCCTTGTTCGCGTCGTCCTGTCTGTCCGTCGCGTACTGGTGGTCCTTGTTCGCGTCGTCGTGATTTCCCGGCAGTTTTTGGCAGCCGGAAAATATTCACCGTGCGGGATGACGTCGGTGCGAATCGTGATTCCTGGTTCGTGAATGGCAGGCTGCGAGCATCCCGACGTCAGGTCGGCCCTTTCCCAGATCGCATTGGTAGGTTTATTTTGTTCGGTCGGGCCTTTTTACGAATCGTACGGAAATGGTGTTCCGTGCGATCCGTAATTCCTTGTTTGTAGATTTTGACGACCGGGTACGCGTCGGACGGAGAATATGCTCCGTCCGACGGTTCGTACCCGGTTTTTACCGGATCGTGATCGGCACCTTAGTGTTAAATAGAGACATTATAAAAGACTCCTTGGTATTAGAACAATCTGGAAAAATTCCCTAGTTGAATTATATAAGAAAGTTTTCCAATGTTCTAGGGCGATCAGACTTTTATACTAACCCGGATTCAATGTGCACAATATCTAGAAAAGAGCTAAAAGTTTTTTGTTTAAATCACTTTGAGTCTCTAAGAATTGGGCTGCAAATTAATAAATACACCGTGCTTCGGCATCAAATGACATTGGCTTGTAGCTCTTTTCAACTATAGTTAGTATGGTGCCTAGGAGGTTACGATAGATGTGTTCTGACCAGGTTCAGGTTCGACTGTTTTCATTGTCTAGTATCTTTTCCAGCCACAAATGATTGGTCTAGGCAGCTCTGCCCATGTCCGTGTGATAACCTATCTCCTCAAAATACAATGCATGTGATTCTTTTTTGTAAATTTTATGACAATGAATGAGCAAGATGGATTATCCCTTTTTTAAAGCAAGCAGCATGGCGGCAGTGTCGTCCGGCCTTTTTATTCTTACAAATACTTGAAAATGCGTATGTTATTGGAATCATGACTGGTTTTTAAAAATGTATATTAAGAAAAAAAAAAAGCATACATTTTTAACTGTTTTAATATTTGTAACAATTTGTGATTCATGGGGACAGCTGGTTTTGTAATTTACTTTTAAAAGATATAATGTACATATGAATTGTTTCTGGTATTTTTGGCTTTTTATGATTTTATCTAGTACTGAAAATCGAATAAAGCATTTTCTGAATCTGAATATATATATATATATATATATTCTTCATCATCTTACTGCCAAAGCTTCCCCCAGGCCTGCGACGCTGGTGCCGTCAGTGGTGGCAGTAACCACTTCAAATAATTATGATCCCGTTCCCCCAAGCGAATTCCGGAGGAGAAAGGGACAGCACACCAGGAAACAGCACAAAAAGACTTTTATTTGTGCACTAAATTACACTGAACTGAATTAAGTTAGTGCACAAATAAAAGTCTTTTTGTGCTGTTTCCTGGTGTGCTGTCCCTTTCTCCTCCGGAATTCGCTTGGGGGAACGGGATCATAATTATATATATATATATATATATATATATATATATATATATATATATTCACTGAAAAAACCATAGGTTTCACACATGTTATAGTTAGCGGAAATTTTACTGATAAAAAACCTGTGAAATTGCCCCGTTATAGTTAGTGCTGGCAACTATAACTCACGCGACCGCAATCCTCTGCTGATGCTAATACTGTATTTAGACACTTATTTGCCCATGTCTTCTTCCATACATTTTTAGCTATACATATATTACAAATATTTTTTTTTCATAAAGACACATATGTCATCAGCAGAAGATTGCGGTCGCGTGAGTTATAGTTGCCAGCACTAACTATAACGGGGCAATTTCACAGGTTTTTTATCAGTAAAATTTCCGCTAACTATAACATGTGTGAAACCTATGGTTTTTTCAGTGAATTTGCAAGGTTTTTTAAATGCTAATTCCTAACTATAACGTGTGTGAAACCTATGGTTTTTTCAGTGAATTTGTACGGTTTTTTAAATGCTAAGTTACTTTACGCCCTTCGAGGCGTGCGCGCCCACTTAACGCAGTTCGTTCCGTGCACGGTTTTTATCAACTTTAATAAGCCCTGTACATTTGGTGGCCTTCGGCCACCAAAAGCACAGGGGGTGGGGTCAATGTGGATAGTGTTTTTTTTATTTCGATTTTATAATTTCATGTTGCCAAAATTTTGTTTTTTTTAACTATTAATAAGCCCTGTACATTTGGTGGCCTTCGGCCACCAAAAGCACAGGGGGTGGGGTAAGTGTGGATAGCGTTTTTTTTAATTTTATTTTTTTACCGTACGCTTACGGTAAGCGTACGGTAAGCGTACCCCGCGAAATTGCCGAAAAAAAAATAAAACCGTTTTTGCTCTTGGGGGATGTTTGTGGACTCCCTCAACATGACTATGTGGGAGGGAGTTGTCAAAACAGCCCCGTAACATGTTTTTGGCCATCATGTTTGATAAACAACACTCAGTGCGAGAGACAAAATGGCGGACGCCGCTTCCTGGTTTCGGCCGATTCGAATGTTTACTAAGATCTAAGAGCCAATCAGAATCGCGCTCGCGCACGCCACCGTACGCTTACGGTAAGCGTACGGTAAGCGTACCGTAAGCTGGCTCAGATATATATATTGATTTAAAGGCTATTTTCTCAGAATCTACTGAACAGAGTTACACCAAACCTACAAAAGGCACTTCCTTGACCTAGGGACTACCTCTCTGCCAAATTTCTAGTAATTCTGTTCAGCCGTTCGGGCTGTAGCTCGTTCTAAAGGTCCTATGGAAAAATGCATGGGAAAAACGCGTTTTGGGACCCCCCTTTTATCTCAGCCCCCGCTTGACGAATCCCCCCGAGACTTTCAGGGTAGGAGCGGAGCGTAGCGCCCCACCTATTTTGAGAAATTCGCGAGGATTCATCGACCGGCGCCAAAGTTATTCAAAATAGAATGTTGAGGTTTTCCTATGGAAAAGGGGTCCTAACTATAACTACCTACTGGCGACCGCCAGTAGGTAATATATATATATATGTGTATATTCCACGCTCGCTGCTGGTGAATGCCGCCGCTTTCCCTGAACAGAGGGTGCGTCATCTCGAAGGACCACTCAAGCACAGTCCGAATTAATTCACCAACTTCCCTTGCTGTCAAGGATGACGACGCCGTGTCTTTAAAAAAACAATAATTTATTGTAAGCTGATAAGCGTTGGACGTATTTCGCCTGCGCTGCAGTCTTGCTCACCAACAAAATGCATAAAGTTGTCAACCGTTTTAAAATACCATGTTGTGACGTGTCATGTGACAACTACAAATGAAGTGTATTAGACAACAGACTTGTAGTTTTACATACAATTCTAAGCAAAAACGTATTATGGTTTAAATACTAAATTGTCTATGAATAGTAGATTTTCAATTAGCATTTCGAATATCAGTAAATTAGACCTGATCTTTGACAAGCATATTAATTATGGAGAAATATAAAAAAAATTCTGAAAGAAGATTTTATTTCCTCTCTTCTCCTCCCATTACTTTTGGCAATGAACATATTCATTTGGTCTCACAATGTAGCCCATGTGGGCACATTAATTGTATAAATAATTTGCCGCCTTAATGTTTGTTGTTATTGTTACCACCACAGTCATTTACATAGAATGAATACTACAATATCTAATCAAGCCCTAGTGGGCAAAAGATTTCAGTAACAATTGTTGCTGTTGTCACCTTAATTGCAAAAGTGCTACTACCCACACAGGGCACCCTTCAAATAATACAAAAACAAAAGTCATAAAAACAGTTCAAAACTCCAGAGAAATTTCAGAAAGGCTCAATACGTATTATTTCTTAAAGATGCCCATGGAGCTCTTCCTCCATATTCATGCCATATTCATACCTCCCTGGATTTTTGTGTCAAGTTCAATTATGTAACACAACTCTAACCTTCTTGATTTCTTCTCCCGGTCCCCACCTCTTATGTTTTGTGGGACTGCATCAATTATAAATATAAAGCTATTAAAGCATATTAAAAATATATATATATATTCATTATGAATAAATACATTTAAATGTCATTAAAAAAATAATACAACATGCATTGAACAGATATAAAACAAAAAAATACACTTTCATACCAAGAACTCCAAAAAATCAACAAATAAAATAATAACATAAAATAGTACATAAATAAAACAAATAAAGTAAAAACAAATATTATATATAACATTCATTTTAACACATAATATAAAATGCATTTATCAATGAATTAACAACAATGTATAAAATACAACAACTATTGGACATTGCAAATAATCAAATTTATAGTTTACATCATAAATTCTGAAGTTAAGATTTAATTAACATAAAAACATTATTTTGGAAAAAATATATAATTTAAATACCTTCCGACCCTATTCTCCTACAGTCACAAGAGCCCACTGCTAAATTAAAAATACCTAATTAAACAAAAAGAAATTAAAATAGCACATAAAAAATCGCAAACCGAACTAAGTAAACCTAAGTAATAAAAATAAAAATCAATCTATTATATTAAATGTACATTAAAAATGTATTTTAAATAAAACACAATAAATTATCATTAAAATAACTTCCCACCCTGTGCCCCTACAATACCAAACACCTGCTGCTAAATTATGCATTGGTAAGTAAAGAATTAAAAATGTGAATTATACATTAAAAATATTAAAGAACACTTTCATAATTATAATTACAAATAGCCATTCATGTAATTAAAATAGTTAATTTCATTTAAATAATGTCACATCTGATTTCTCTACAAATCCAACAACTCACTAAATTATAAATTACTTAAAAAAGTACACATTCAAAGTTACAAACAGTATTTAAAAAATTATAATAATACCATTTGCTAAAATTAATATCATAAGTGATATATATTACATTAATTAATGTGTAATGATTAATTGTAGATACCCTACACTGGCTAGGCGTTTTCTCCAAAGTTATAACGTGCAGTACCCTCTAGAAGAGGGGGTAGGGTTTTTCTATAGACTCTTACAGTTCACCTCCAGGAACAAGCCAACCAAATTTGTAAGAACTCTTGAAAAGCCCTCTATTCCTAAATTTAATAGGTTTCTTTCTTTGAAAAGTCTGAATAATAACAATTGACTCCCAGACCTTTCTCTCACTTCGGACAGCAATGTAAATGGGGAACAATCTTTGCCATTGATCCCAATTGTAATCAAAATCTCAAAACAGGATTCTGTTGGAATATTTCAGGAATTAAACCTAAACTGTCAGATCAAGAATGACCCAGTATGACATAGATGGGTATGAGTGTTTTTGCGTATCAGCCAAAGCTGTTAGAGGGCAGAGAGCCCAAGGGGGGTTAGCTACCTTGATTCATATCTCAAAAATGTTAAAATATGCTGCTGTCCCTGTGAGGCTTGGGGGAATCCAGGTTCTGTGGGTTGTGTTATCTTGTAATTTTAGTTTTTTTTAGGTATTTTTTAGAATTATTTATACAACAATGGCTGTTCCAGGTGATATCAGGATTAGAGTCTTGAGCCTTCTCTAAATTAGAACATTTTAATTTGGTGTTGGGTGGGGATTATAGTGCCAAGATAGATACTCAATGATACTGATTCTTTTGGGAGAGATGATACTACCTCTGGGTCAGAAATGTATTATTGAAGCTCTGGGGCAGACTGATGTTCTTAATTTGGGGTCTGTGAAGGAGCTACAGTTTGACCAAATGACAACTTTTGTGAGATGGGGAAAAGAGTCAGTAATTGAATATGTATCTATCTTGAGGCTCCTGGGGAAAGTAGTACAAGCAGGGGGAGTCTTGGAAACCTCCTATAGTGACCATACTCCTATTTTTTTCGATATGTTATTGCCCATAGGTGATTCAATCAAAAATGAACCGGGCTTAACAGGATTGAAGTATTTTGTATCTAATGTTTATTTTTCTTTACTGTATATATAAAAAAGAAATTCTTAAAAACACATGTTTATCTATACAAACAAACACAATTAAAAAACATTTCATATTACATTAAATCGTATCAGTTAAAAGCATATTACAATACATGTCATTTACATTTCCAACCAATGTGAAACAATTATGAGAATCCTATTATGACCAGCATAACAAGGAGACAGACGAACAACAAGATCCAAATTACTCTTTTTCTGTGCACATCAAAAAAACCCTAAAATACAGCTTTTCACACGTTAACGTATTTGTGCGTTATTGAATCTGTATTGGGACTTCGATTTATGCAAATCCACTGCGTCGACGCGTTTCGATGGTTTTTAGGGATATGACCATCTTTATCAAGACAAATATTATGCTGTCTCCGAAATGCGAGAGATTCCTCGATTTAGCGAGACCTTTGTGTTAGCTCCTGGTTCAGTAGACTTTGAGCAAACACCAACTCTCCATCTATTTCTGTTCTGATATTTGTTAATTGGCAAGTCGCCTATTCTCTTTTTAGGCGGTATTAGAGGTGTATACTGTGAACCTTCTTTTTCCTTGAAATGTCAGGACCAGATGGTCACACCATAGGAATTTGTATTGTTAAATTCTCTCCGTTATCGGCAGCGTGTCTCAATTACGCTTTCGTATGTCCGTCGTGTTTTCTCACTGGATCCAGTGAGAAAACACGACGGACATACGAAAGGGTTTTTTTGATGTGCACAGAAAAAGAGTAATTTGGATCTTGTTGTTCGTCTGTCTCCTTGTTATGCTGGTCATAATAGGATTCTCATAATTGTTTCACATTGGTTGGAAATGTAAATGACATGTATTGTAATATGCTTTTAACTGATACGATTTAATGTAATATGAAATGTTTTTTAATTGTGTTTGTTTGTATAGATAAACATGTGTTTTTAAGAATTTCTTTTTTATATATACAGTAAAGAAAAATAAACATTAGATACAAAATACTTCTCTTTTGATACAACGTATTGTTTCTTGAAAAATAGCAACAAGGGAAAATTTCTCTCTCAATTGGTCTAAAGTACCCCATTTCCCTTGAGTTTCAAGGGGTCCCTCTCAAACTCGTTTTTCCCATATTAACAGGATTGAATACACAACATGGGGTAAGTTCCCTACCATACAGAGCATCACCTGATGCTCCTAGTCATGCGAATGAGTGAGTGTCGGAGCCATTACTACAGGGGCCACAAGTAGGGGTGGGTGGAATTTGCGTAGTCGTGCTACGCAAAGCTCCGGGAAACGGTAAAATATCTCCGCTAGCACACAAGAGTTCCGCGGACACGCAGAATTGCTTGTTCCACCCGTTTGCGATGTTTTTTTCCTGTTCGCGAACGCTGTTTGCGTGCTCGGGGGGAAATATCTTGCAAACACGCATTTTGAAAGCGCAAACAAGCAAAAAATTCTGCGAAGCCATGGATCGTGGAAAATTTGACAATTCCGCGTTCTCCGCGGTACACGAAATTACCCAAATTCCACAAATTCTGCATGCGGAATGAAATTTACTGCCCACACTTCTAGGTTCATTCAAAAGGTACATTGTATGTCTATATAAATTATATGACACAAGAGATCCAAAATCTTAGAGTACAGTACCACATAGACATGCACCTACACCGTCCCTACGTGAGTAGACAAGGATCTCCTGGTCCTGATGAAATGCCAAGATCCTATAGACTATAAAAGGCATTATTGACCCCTCTCACTTCACATACAATAACTTGAGCTTGAGAGTCCTAGAATATCCTCTAGCTACGTCTCTTGTTTTTACGCTAGCACAGGAACCCAGCCAATAGACAACCCTGTAGGATTCCTGTAGCTATTTTTAGCTTGCACACATCTTTGTCTCCACCTCTAGTCATACCACTCCTAAGCATACTCCCTTACACCCCGTCCATCTCACATTGGCAAAAAGAAAGGTTCGCCAGGAAAGAACCCCCTCGTGGGTCCATTGGGCATTGCAGTCCAAGAAGGAGCTAATGAAGGTTGACACCCCTTGGGGTGTGTGAGGGTCCTAGCTCCTAAAGGATCAAATCCCCATCCGTCTTTCTTTCTTTGATACCTGGAACTAAAACGTTAACCCCGCTCCTGTTGCCACAATTAGGAACTGCATACCCTTGTTCTTTCTATTGACTGGGTTGAGCACCAAGAATAAAGGTCTCCAAATTAAATGGCGCAGAATCTCAATTTACATCCTGTTAAATTCCCGTATTGGGGCAAACCTAAGTTTGCTTATGGTTTCTCTACTCATAGAAGAGTCCTGGAAGCATATCACTCCTTAAATAATTCAGCTAAGCAGATCAATCACCGTCTTTCTGGCACCAGAAGATCAGCCAAAATTGGGTGGGTTGACAATAACTGTAGAGTGGCTAGCCAGTGATTAAGTGAGGCCCTTAATGTCTGGCCAAGTATTTAAGAGGACATTTCCCTTGCTAAAGCCCAATAAAGGGTAATCATTAGAAAGAGTAAACACACTCTAAAAGAAGAGGGATGAGACCGTCTGGTGTACACCTATGAAACTGTAGACACTAAAGGGTTCTGGGTGATAGTTAAGGGGCGACAATTGTCCCCAGGTCCCCTGTAGACTTAGGTACCCATACACCCCCAGAACAGTGGCTGACCCATTTTAGTAAAATCTATTCTACTGACTCTAGCGGGCCAACTGACAGTGTTGAAGTAACACCTAAGTTCCCTTTGGATATTAGATTCCAGCTGGAGGAGGTGCAAAGGCTATAGAAGGCATTGACAAGGCATGGAAAGTTGCAACAATTGTACCCGGTCTAACAAAAACTAAGGGGCAGATTTACAAGCCCCTTGCCCCACTTTTGCATCACTTTTAATATGGGAAAAATGACGCAAAAGTGGCGCAAGAGGCTTGTAAATACAAGCCTAATTAGGTAAGACCCAAGCCTATCTCTCTGTCAAATTCAATTGATAAAGTGGTGGGCAGAATAATTCTGAAATATTCCTGAACCGAATAGATGAGTGAGCCAAGCTCAACAATATCCTTACTCCTGTCAACTATGGGTTTAGGGAGGTAGGTGCACATTGGAGAAAAGTCAAAACCTAAATCTTGTGATAGGGAAATATGTTGTGGCTAAGCAAGGTACTGTCTATTTAGTATTTATGGACTTAATCAGTGCCTTTAACCAAGTTAACCAGTCAAAGTTGTGGATCCTATTGGCTGACGTAGGAATGCTCCAAACCTTGCTTGCTTTTTTTAAGAGCTCTGTGCACAGATATTGCTGTTAGGTACAGACAGGAGGGGGAATGCACAGAATGCCTAAACCTTTCCCGAGGGGTCAGGCAAGGGTGTGTCTTTGTGACTCTTTTTTGTTCTATATAAACTGCTTGAATAATTTTCAGTTATTAAATGGGAATTGCCCCTGCTATGTGCTGATGATGTGGTTTCGTTATCTCATACCTCGAATGGTCTTCAGAGTTTGGTGGACCTGTTTGTTAAATTTATGGACAAGATTGACTTAGACACTAATATTGCTAAAACCAATTACTTGGTTTTTGGAGGTAGTCCTCTAAAATGAGGCTCCTTACTATCAAAGAGAAGTTTATCTCAAGGTTCAATGCCTTTCCATACTTTGGGGGTACCTTCGACCAACATAATATTTGGTCTCCCTGTCTGGTAGTTAGGAGCCAGCGATTTAATCAAGTGTGTGTTGCCCTTTTTAAGTTTGCGCTATTGATAGGAAGCAAACCAATAGTCCCTTTGCTATATAAAGAATGAAATGTTACCAGTTCTTACATATGGTGCTGCTATATGGAGCTATGCTAAAAGCCAAAAATTACAGCAGGAGGAGAACCAGTTCTCAATATTGACGATCATGTAAAATCAGCCCCACTGTTTCTCTGGCTATCAATAAGGAGTGGGAACATACACATTTTAACAGGGAAGTGATTCAGGCAGAAAATCCTGTGGCTGTCTTATTTGAAAATTTTAGCTACTATGTTGAGATCTCCTGAATTGTATGACACTCCCCCCAGTTCATCACTAAGAGTGATGGGAGGAAGATCAAAGAGCTGTTTTTTAAAACAGGCCATTGAGAGTAGGGTATCAGCACCAGAAAAGTTAACCATGAACGGTGGTAAGATCATCCATACTAGTAATTGACTCAAGCCTTTCCTTTCTCTAGTCTGAAATACTTGGTAGAGATCATTTCTCTCTAAATTTTGACAATACAACATATGTTATGTTTCCCTCCTATGCAATATGCACCCTAAGTCCATCTTTTTCTACCCCTTTCAGGATAGTTCATTACAGACTTTGCTACATTTAGTGGGTGATTACGATATCCGGTGGACCGATGTGGAAATGGGACCGACCTGCCACCGGTCGGCGGTCCCGACCACCTGATTACAATGCGACCGAAGACTGTTTGGTTGCAAACTCCCATTCTTCTATGGGAACTCATGTTACAGTCATAAACCAGCCATAACACGAGCTCCTATAGAGGAATGGGTGTCTGTGTTCATCCCTGTGTTGTGTGGCAGGCACCTCAGGGTGCCTGCCACACAGTGCAGGGAAGAAAAGGGGAGCACCATAGGTGCCTCTTCGGCCCCATCCGGAGGCCACAGAGGCACGGGGGCCCTGCCAGAGGCTCCTATACTCGCTCTCCAACAGGCTTTTCATGTCGTAAAGCCCGGCATGGAAAGTCAGCCGGAGACCGAGTATCATAATACCATGGGGGGAAAGGCTGCCCTATGGGATTATAGGCCAGCCTCCTACTGCCTGATGGGCTCCTCAAGCCCATCATAAGCCAGCCGTAATTACCTGCTGGTTTAATTTCTAATTGCCAGTATTGTAATGCAGTGGTCGGAAACTAAACTGGGATGTGGCACGTAAAGGCTTTTCTGGGCCACATCATAATAAAGGCCTTCATTTAATTTTTTTAAAGGTATGAATTCCCTTGAAGAAGTTACCTCTTGTCCATTTTGAGTTCAAGGTTTGTTTTTTATCAATATAGGCCTGCTTTTCTCTACCTTCAGATGCTTTGGCATCCTGACAGTGTATCTGAACCTTGCACTAAACGCATGATCGCTACGCAAATCTCAGCGAAATGGTAAAAAATCTCCGCGAACACGCAGAAATTCCGCGAACACGCGGAATTGCTTGTTCGCGATGCTTTTTTCCTGTTCGTGACCGCTGTTTGCGTGCTCAGGGGGAAATATCTCGTGAACACGCATTATGAGATCGCGAACAAGCGAAAATTTCGCAAAGCCGCGGAGCACAGAATTTTGGGCAGTTCAGCGTTCTCCGCGGAACGCAAAATTACCAAATTCCGTGAGCGGCCTGGGCGGAATTTACCGCCCAGGCCTATTTGTCATACCATATAAATAGCAGTTGTATCAATTAGACCTATACTGTATCCTTATATGTTTTAATCGGGTATTATACAGCTATAACGGTTTGTGTAATAACTTTTATCTTTCTTTTTATCTTTGTGATATTTGAATTTTTATGTTTATGCTTTTAATTTTTACCTGTTCTTTTAACTGTTCTTTTATGATTATTAATTAATAATTGAATAAAGATATTTCATTCTCATCATTAATACACACTATTTACATCAATTGCATAATGGTAAACAATGGAATATACAACAATGGGGCCGATTCCGATTCCGGCCGCAAAATGAACCGACGACACGACCCGGACCGAATACCGACCGTCACGGACCCGCGCCGTGCGACCCGTGCAGTACGATGCAACGCGAGTGAATTACAACCGACACATACGGAATACAAGCCGCCGCGACCGCCGCGTATCAAACACAGAAGATAGGCAGCGTGAACGAGGCGGAGAAGCCCGCATGACACAACAGCAGCATCTCGGTCAGAAGAACGTCTCCTTCATGCCTACAAAACTCAAAGGAATAAAGGCAAAAAAAGGAACAAACAAGCAATGACAAAGCCAATGAATACCAAATAAAAAAAATGGTACAAAGACACACCCACAACTCCAACTATATAAAGGACTACAATCACTAACATCATCCCTTGCAAACAGGAGACACAGCCAGCAGCGAACACCATTACCCAGCAACCACAGACACACTCACAACTCCCCCATCACACAACTCACACACCATCACCCTCATATAAAAGCACACACACATACGCCCAGCTAACCCAACACCAACCCACCCTCACTTGCCCTCTCACACACACAACTCTCACCACCACCACCCATCACCATGCCCCCAAAGAAGAATCCAAAGTTCACAGATAGTGAGTTAGAAGTGCGGGTAGACGAGATCATCAGAGTAGAGCCACATTTGTTTGGTACATTGGTCCAAAGGTCCCCCATCTCACAGAAAACAAAGATGTGGACGAGGATTGTGGACAAGGTGTACGCTCAAACACCAGCAAGGCATACAAAGGACGATATCCAGAACAGGTGGTATGAAATGCACAGGAGGGTCAAGAAACTAATTGAAAAAGATCACGCCTTGAGTCAGTGCACCGGCGGTGGCCCTCCTGCCAAACCAGTCTACTTCAGGACCTGGGAGGAGAAGGTGCGGGACATCCTACCAACAGAGAGCGGCTATGGCCTAACAGACATCCCAGAGCCTGGTTAGTACACAAACAACATACCCATGATTGTGCGGCAAGGGGACAGTGAAACCATGCACCATGATCATACCAAGATGTGTATGCCAGTCAGACAAACACAATACCTGCCATCTCATAGTGACTGGGAACTGTGCCATGACATGCACCAACCTAGAAAAACATAGAGCAAGCCAGTGGCAAAAATCTAAATAGACACTGCCAGACAGTTTGCCACCACAAACACACTACCTCACAGTGCAGCTGACTGACAGGAAGGAATAGTAGGGGTGCAGGTGAAGTGAGTGTATCCAAAAGCATGATGGGGCCTGTAGTCACAGATAATGCTCTCCCTCCTGATTGGCCCTTCAAGACCTCTCTGAAACATGCCCACATCACAAGGAGTGGAAAATGACTGACAAGATGGCTGGCACTGGATCCTGCTGTGGGGAGCACAAGGCCCTACTAGGGGATGTGTGCAAATCAGAAGCATGACACCACTGACTGACATCCTGAAAGACAACTTGCACGGCCTGCAATGGAAGCACGTTTCATGATGGAAGGAGGACTGACAGCGCTGACCATACTTACCAGCATGAGGAGACACCCCCCCTCAACACAAACTCCACACAACTCACCAGGTAGAATGCATTGACACACACCTCAGTGAAATATCAGCAACAGATACCCCTTACTGGGTGCTGCTGTGTGAAGCACAGGGGCTCTCTTTTAACTTGTAGCCAAATAAACACCAGGATTTCATAGTCAGCCATCTTGCCATTGCTGTCACACCCCGTCACAGGGAAGCAGAGTGAAGAGGGAGGAAGTATGTGCATGCTGGGAAGGGGGGTGTAGCCAAGAGTATGATGGGAGTTGCAGTCACAGAGAAGCTACACCCACCCACATAGCCCAGCAAGCTCAAACTGAACCATACTTGCCTCACAGGGAGTGGGAAGGGACTGACAAGATGTCTGACACTGGGCTCTTTTGTGGGGAGCACAAGGCCATGCTGGGACATGGCCAACAACAAACACCAGGACTTCACAGTCAGCCATCTTGCCATTGCTGTCACACTCCCTCACAGGGAAGCAGAGTCAAGAGGGAGGAAGTATGTGCATGCTGGGAAGGGGTGTGTAGCCAAGAGTATGATGGGAGTCGCAGTCACAGACAATCTACACCCACCCACATGACCCAGCAAGCTCAAACTGACCCATACTCGCCTCACAGGGAATGGGAAGGGACTGACAAGATGTCTGACACTGGGCTATTTTGTGGGGAGCACAAGGCCATGCTGGGAAATGGCCAACAACAAACACCAGGACTTCACAGTCAGCCATCTTGCCATTGCTGTGACACCCCCTCACAGGGAAGCAGAGTCAAGAGGGAGGAAGTATGGTCATGCTGGGAAGGGGGGTGTAGCCAAGAGTATGATGGGAGTTGCAGTTATAGACAATCTACACCCACCCACATGGCCCAGCAAGCTCAAACTGAACCATACTCGCCTCACAACGAGTGGGAAGGGACTGACAAGATGTCTGACACTGGGCTCTGTTGTGGGAGCACAAGGCCATGCTGGGAAATGGCCAACAACAATATCAAACTCTGTCCGTGACAAGCTGGGAAAAAGCAGTGTACAGGCAGGCATCTGTTCGAAAAGTAGAAAATGTCATGTTTGTGAACCATCGATGCATGTAGAAACATAACTCACATTGTGTGTCTCTTCCAAACACAGGTGGTGCTGGGCACCCAGCAACAAATGATGAGGATACCCAGTCCCAGACTCTGGCGGACACTGAGCTCTCTGGTCTGACTCTCTCTCTGTCCTCTTCGGATGATGACAACCAACCTGGCCCCTCCGGTGTGAGCCCTCATGCAGCACCAGCAGCATCAACATCTGCACCCCATGTACCCACACCTCCAGCATCTGGACAACGACAGTGCACCCCCGCCAACACGGACAGACCAAGGCCAATCAACACCCACAGCACAGGGACACAGGACCCCCCGGAAGCTACAGCAAACACCACCAGCAACACCACCTAAGGGGTCCGAGTGTCACCTGTGCATCCCGCCGCTGGTCCTGCCCGTGTGGATAGGGGTGCTGGGAGGGGTGGGAGGCAGAGGGCACGGGGTCTGAACTGCATGATGGCCCCCACCTGGCATGCAACTTAGATGCGTACCAGGATAGCACCGGAGGATATGGCCAGGTAGTGGGGATCCTCAATGATATGCAACACGAGCAGGTCGCCCACCATGCCCGCATGGAGGCCAAGTGGGATGCCATTACTGCGGTGCATCGGGACATACTCTAATGCCTCCGCCAGATCAACACCAGCCTGTCCACACCTCCCTGTGTGGCCACACATCTGTCACAACACCATCTGCGAGCGCCTCAGGGAGGGAGGAGGACACTAGCGGAGAGTCCCCTGCAGCGCAGAGGCCTGCACCTGAGGATCCCCCCCCGGAAGAAGAGGGGTCATCCAAAGAAGGACATGTGAGGGCCTCTAAACCTGTTCTGGACAATGTCCTTTGTGCGCAACCAGTTCACCTTGTCAAATCGCACACAACTCGCCCACATGACATGGAGGGTTCATGTTGGGCCAATGTAGCAGATGACTGTGGACTTTACTCTGGACATTTCATCTACCAGCACTTCCAACTCTAATGTGAACTTTGAAATCCCAAACCAATGTACAGCACCCACCATCCTGTGCACTTCCCACACACATGTTTGAAAATAATCTCACCAGTACACCATACTTGCCTCTATTGTGGGAGATGTCGATCTGCAGCACAACACAGTGCATGCCAAATACTGCAACCATGTGACCAATGTAAGGTGAGTCATGGTGATGTGACACACGTGAGGGAGACACACCACTATGGCACCACAACACATACTTACCATGGCCATGTTACTCATCACACACAATGATGTTGACCTGAAACACATTGGCATGCACAGACACAACACCAACCCAAGTCATTGGTAACAAGTCCACAGGTGAGGTAAGCAGATGTCACTCAGATGTGGGAAGACAGACAACGCACATAAGAAAGCATAGCACAGGTTCATTACACATCAGCAACACATTTATTCCACAATAGTTGCACGGTAATTCTGTGTAACAGTGGACACACGCTCACAATGTGTTGGAGAATGGAAGTCCAGGGATGTGTGGTACATCAGTTAATGGGAATTGTCAACTTCCACACTGGTGTTGGCTTCTGGGTGTTGGGGGTCAGTGTTGACCAAACAACAGGCAAAGTACCCTGGAAGGGACAGACACAAGACACAGTCAAAAGCACAGAATAACAGGAGAGAACTGCAATACACATGCACAAAACATGTTGCAAGACACCTGCAAAAAAACTAGTTAGCAGTACTACCCTATTGTGGAGTACACACCACCTGAATGGACACATCACTGCACGCATCCAGTCAAGTGGCACACAGACACACTCATAAAGCAACAGAGCTGGCTCAACACATTCCAGGCTACCTCCTTCCGCACTGCCATGTTGTGTAGCATGCAGCATACAAGGATTATTTTGCACACCGTTGCAGGCTCATATGGGAGGGCCCCTCCGGTCTTGTCCAGGCAGTGAAAGCGGCTTTTCAGGAGGCCGAATGTCCGCTCAATCACCCTCCTGCTCCGGCCATGTGCCCCATTGTAGCGCATCTCAGCTGGTGTCACAGGGTTCCTGAGGGGTGTCAGCAACCACGGCATGATGGGGTATCTGGAGTCACTTACACACACAAAAATGAACAATTAGCTGAGTTTTATAGCAGTGTGGAATACAACATTGACAAACACACACAATGAGAAACAGTCAGTACACACCGACAAGCCAGGCATGCTGAGCTGGCATCTGTGACATCAGCGTTGCAATGCGACTACTCCTCATAATGTAGGCATCGTGCGCAGAACCAAGGAACCGTGCACACACATGTGTGAATGACATGTCAGCAAGACATACCACCAGAGCATTAATCGAGTGGTAGTGCTTCCTGTTCCAGTATGCCTGCTCATGTGCCTGTGGTGGTATCAAGGCTACATGTGTCCCATCAATTGATCCGATGACATTCGGCATCCTCCCCAGTGTATAAAAGGCATGCTTTATTTCAGGGAGTTCAGCTGGGCTAGGGAACTTGATAAACAGGTCTAGGAAATGCAACATCCCCTCCAAGACATCGCGTAGCACCCGACTAAACATCGTTTGCGACATACCACCAGCAGTAGCCACAGTGTACTGGAAGGTACCAGTAGCAAAGAAGTGCAGGCTGCCATAACCTTCACCTCTGGGGTCAGTGCTGTAGGGTATGTCCAGCAAGGTAGCAGATGTGGCACCAACTGTTCCGCCAACTCCTCAATCAAGGGCCTGTGAAGCGGTACCGTCTGATGCAGTCGCGTTCCTGCATGGTTGCAAGGTCTGGGAACGGTCGATGGACTGCTTTGTGCCCTGCAGTACAGAGATGCACAAAGAAAGATTTTCAGTTCATCCACCCATGTGGCCATGACCAGGCTGAATATAACATGCTAGATCATGACATTACACAATGTACTGAGGTGTGTGCTGTTGGGCATGGACACATATGTCACCTACATGACCACCACCTCACATCTCAGTTCCACATGTCCACATGCGTCCCATGTAGTGCAATGGCCAATCATCTGGCTGTGTCACCCAACCTATGCACTGCTGCAACGTTCAATACACACACCACAGTGACAAGTGAGGCCTGATGTCTCCCAGGCATCACAGATCTTTGCCATGCAGAGACCCAGGGTCCCTGTATTCCCATATCGACACAGCAATGGACATAGCGTAGCACATACACACCACAAGGCAAGCGCAAGTCCCACAGGTAGTGGCCACTGTTGTTCCTGCCGGCCCTACATGTACGTCTCTTAGACACACACCCCATCAAGGTTGATCCATATACCACATGGATATGGAGACTGTCACCCATTGGGCACATTTGATCAGACACATTTGAGACACAACATGCACACAGACTGTGGGTGAACATCAGTATTGTGGCAACAGGTCTCACTGTGACGTACATGCCACCACCCCCAGGACTCAGGGTGTATGTGACATGTCCTAAACATATCCAACCTGAAACTGTGTCAGTGACTCATGCCCATCACTGTACAATTGCACATCACAGTGGTAATGTGCACAACACACAAAGGATTCTGCCGCCATGTACAAGTGCACAGCCTGGGAGTGGCTGCACAAAGTGCCACCCAACAAACCATATGTGCCCCCCCCAAAACACCCAGGGAATGCAGCCTTACATGCCATGGGACACTGTGTGGCAAATGCTGTAGTGTGGTAAGTGTGCACAGGTGCACAGGTGTCCCTGGCCAGTAAATGTGTGTTGCATCCGTATAATAGTCACACCAATGAGGTCTAACGTGGGTGACAATGCGTACGCATTGCACGGTTCATGACCGAGCCGTGCGTACGCTTTGCCATTGCCTGCAATGAGGTCTGACGCGGGTGACAATGCATACGCATTGCACGGTTCATGACTGAGCCGTGCGTACGCTTTGCCATTGCCTGCAATGAGGTCTGACACAGGTGACAATGCGTACGCATTGCACGGTTCATGACCGAGCCGTGCGTACGCTTTGCCATTGCCTGCAATGAGGTCCGGCGCGGGTGACAATGCATACGCATTGCACGGTTCATGACCAAGCGGTCTGTATGCTTTGTCATTGAATGCAATGAGGTTCTGACGCGGGTGACTATCATGCATACTCGTCGGACAGGCATGGTCCGAGACAGGCGGACGCCTTGGCCATTGAATCGTATGGAGACGGGTGCATGTGTATTTTCAAAATACGTGTTGTACAGTCAGTTGAATGAGCCGGGCACACCCACTTGCTCCGGACTGTCATGGAGACGGGTACGGATTCAAAACTTGTACGAGTCGTGCACTGGAAAGTCAGTTGGATGCCTACAACAATGTTGCAATTTCAAGTGTTCCATGAAGGTGAAGATTTGAACAATGCGTAAGGCATGTACGAGTCGTACATTTAAATGGATTGGCCAGATTCATAGAATGCAACCGTGTTGGACCTATCACCTGGGACACATGGCACCGATTCTGCCTCTGCAGCACAGATATAAAGCTGGCTGGACCCCAGGGAGCTCACTTGCCTGCACTACACGCTACTGGACCATATCCCTGCTACCACTGCTGCTGTCTCTGCATCCTCTGGCTCCTGCTATGGCACGTACTCTGGAGAGGGCCCCAGCCTTCACTGAGGAGGAGAACCAGGCCCTGCTGGATGGGCTCCTTCCACAGTACAGCAAGCTGTATGGGAAACCAGGGGAGCAGGTGAGTGTGCAGTCCACTGCCTTACTAATTATGCATGTTGTCTGACTAGCAGTACTAGCAGTGTGTACACCTGTGGCAAGCATTCTCACTGACTACTTTCATCCCCCAAAGTGTGTAGGTACATGTAATGAACAGGTGTCCTGCTGCTAAAGTGCATTAGTGCAAGCTTAAACTATCCAGGCATTGTTAACATGTCAGACATGCAGGGCATTTGTCCTTCACCATGGTTGCACTACCTGTGTAACTCATTTCCCTTTGTGATGATGACATGTCTATCCAAATGTGTGCAGTACAAAAATGGGGCATGTGTGTCAATGTACTTTTCACTTTGTCACCCTCACAGGTTGATGCCCACCAGAAGCAGGAAATATGGCTGATCGTTCGGTGGGGGTCTACAAGCGCCGGATCCGCAACTGCCAGAAGAGGTGGCAGGACCTTCGGGGCTGGACCCGGAGGATAGCTAGAGTCCAGCTGAAGCTGTCACCTTCACGCATGAGGGGCGGACACCGGGCCTTGACTCCCCACATGCTCCGGATACTGGCGGTTGTCTTCCCAGACCTGTATAGGCAGTTGAAGGCCAGACAGCAGCAGGAAGGGGGTAAGTCCATGCCTAATCTGTGTACTATGTCTGACATGCTAATAGCAGTCTTTTGGCCTGGTCACACTCCCACATTACGTAGGTCTTGTAGTCCAATACTCAGGTCCCTCAATTATGTGATGCACCCTCCTCATCTGTTCCACAGGTGTGGCCCCTACAGTCTGTTGCTTGTGTCACTAGGGCACTGTGTCCCTGCAGTCAGCTATGCTTCAGCTACCGGACAGCATCTGTTCCTGTGACTCTGTTGTGGGTCTCATGAATGGGTAATTGTTTACACAATGCCTGAGATCTGACATGTGATCGGTGTATGCCCTTGAGATGTGTCCCAATTGCTAGTCTGACTCGCCACATGTGGCTGGGGTATTCCAAACAAACCCATGCAGCAGGGGACTCCAATTTTGGGGCCTCAGGAGTATGTATATCAAGTATGTCACACTTGCTTAGCCACCTGACTACTGTCCATGGCCAAACACTGTTTCACGTAGACCCGGCTAGTCATGCCTCCTCAAGGGCATTTAGAAACACTCGGTAATCCCACTCCTGTGTATGAAATTGCAGGTTGTGTTTAGTGACATGTGCCCTCAGGTGTCTGCCTCTGTGTCATTAGGGTGTGGCTTGTTGTTACGTACAACTGGAGTGTCCATGATTCAGAGGGTCAGCATGACATCTGTGATGTGACTGTGAGAGACAAGACCTGTGTGATATATAGGTGTGTGATCATCTGACAGCGCACAATGGTGTATGCAACTGTGTCCTTCATGCAGCTGGGTTACATGCATGGCAGACTGTGATGTGTTAATGTACAGGGAGTTGTGTTTGCAGAGACTCAAATGTCTGATTTGCATTAGGTGGGGTTTTCTGGGTCCTGTATATGTTGTTTGCATGGGACGGGCAAGTGCGCCGGTCATCTGCAGTGTTAGCTTTACCCCTAAGCTAGGATTGTGAGCCAGTGCATATTGTTGTTGTCTGGATGCCCTGCCCCTGTGACAGGAGACAGCGTTGACTGACATTCAGGGCATTCCAGTGCCGTGGCATTTAACTTGCTATGAGTGATCCTGCATTGGGTTCAAGTGTACACCATGCACCCCATTGTGGCATTGTCCATCAGGACATGAGAACATCGTAGTGTGTGTTGCTGGCATGCATCACAAGCATGTGAAATGAGTCTCTGCCCATCCCTTCATCCGGACACCTGTACTGAGTCAGTAGCAAGAGATGTGTTGTGTGTATAGTGACATACTCCTACATGTTCACTTGCATGTCAAGCTAATGTGTGGGTGGTGCACATTGGCACATTGGGGTGTTAGCATCCAGCATGCAACAGACATGTGTGAAAGTCAAGGAGGGATATGTGTGCCATGGTTGATGTTGAGAATGACAATTGGCTTATTCTAAACGGTGTTGGCATTTGAGCTGTGTTCAGCTGATGATGCCAGGGCTTGCCCTGTGATGTGATGTACTCACTGTGGTGTGTGCAGTCTGTGCAGGTGACTGATGTTGTTCTCTTACTTCCTATTCCTTTCCAGATACATCCACGGCCACAGGAGGGGACAGCTCCACAGACCAGGAGGAGCCACAGAGCCTTACAGGGACAGAAGGAGAGGAGTTGGGGGGACCCAGTGGCACGGAGGTTGAGTGGAGCCACACAGAAAAGTGGTCAGAACCATCCCCCCCAGCTGAGGGCCACAGCAGCTCTGAGGATGACTCCCTTGTGGAGACGGGTGTCAGCAGCCACCAAACCCCAGCTAGTGAGGCTGTCCCCGCCACTGCCACCACCACCACCACCCTTCCATCGGCTCCCATACCAGAGGTCCCTGTAGGCTCCCGTGTTTTGTGAGCATGTCTCCTTTGTGCCAGGCATCGCACCCCCTGCCCCTGTGTCCCCTGCTGCCCTGAGTGAGTAGTTTGTAGACTTACTTAGACAGATACATGTAGCGCAGACGTCAATGCTGAACGTCCTCCATGCACACACAAGTCTGTTGACACAACTGGTGTCATTCATGGAGGGCATTTCCTCGGGCATGTCTGCCCTACAGAGGACCAATCAGTCTGTGGCCTCCTCCCTGATGGCAGCAGTGTCCCTCCTCCAACAGTCCTGCACCCCTCCTACCCCTGCACCACCCACGATTCCTAGCAGCCTACCTGTCCCAAGAACACAAACACCCAAACCAAGGTCTAGACGTGCACACAGGCAAGCGCAGGGGACTGATACCACACTCACAGGGGCTGGTCTGCAGACACACACACAGTCATCCACAACCACTCCGCAGTCCTCCGAGACCTCTCCCTCCCAGCCCCCTTCCCTTGCATCACCTGCAACCCCGTCTCCCCAGAAGCTCTTCCTCTGTGACCTTGGCCACTTCCCAACTGACCCAGCAGATCCTGATTACAAGAGGAAGAGGAAGTCCCCACACACAGAGGGGAGTGCCCCTCACACCCTCCCCCAGGCCCAGTCAGACTGAGACCCCCACCCGCAACTCCCCCTGGCACCGGATGAGCAAGACCCCCCCGCCACCACGCAGCTCCAAGGCAAAGTCTCCGTCCTCCATCCCCCAGGCCACCACTCCAGAGGTTCCCCTGCCAATCCCTGCCCCGATTTCCCCCACCCACAGATACACCATCCCCAAAATGCTAAGGCCATCCCCCCCTAGCACTTGCTCCTCTACACCTGGTCAGACAGTTGGTGCCACTGATGTGGGGACCGTGTCCCCCCCCTGCCCTGCCGACCTCACCTGTTCCCCATTCCGCTCCCATTGATGTAGGCACTGCAGTGGAGTCCACAACCACCCTGTCTGACTTGGGCACTGCAGTGGTAACCCAATCCACTCCATCTGACCTGCCCACTGGAGTTGTGCCGGCACCCACCCCATCTGACTTGTGCCCCACAGTTGTGACAGCACCCACCACTACAGTCAGCTCCACTGCAGTTGCAAGTGTCTCGCCTGCATCCACCACCTCTTCACTGCCTCCTTCTGCTGTGCTCTGATCCTGTCCCTGTGGTGTCTGGCCTGCCCCCATGTATGCCCATCCGAGGGGATGACCCCGGTCCTTAGCAGTGCAGGCATGCAAGGTGTGACAGTTGTCACTCTATTTGGCCTTTTGTTTGAACGGACGTTTAACTTTTAATATGCTGAATAAAGCTTTTTTCTTTATCCCTGTGAACTAGATTTAGCTGTACATTATGTTGATGATGTTTAACATGCCCTTGCACCTGTGATACTTGGTTTCCAATGTTGAATACTGATGTGTTGCTGTGAGGTACTCCCTGTGGTCCATGAGATATGTATCCTATTCTGGTGGGTATCTATGTCATACTTTGCAGCTACCTGGGTGTGTCATGATCAACTATTTGTGTACATCTCTGTGAACATTTCGTTTGCATGGTCGCATCTCTGGCTTGCACCCATGCACATATGATGTGTTTCCCATTTTCCAAATTGTCACTTCCACAGACTTTGTGCGCATCACCACTGGACCTACAAGTGTGGGCATCATTGGTATAGGAGCAACTGGGTCCTCTGTGCAACTTGCTAGACATATGTTTTGGGTATGTGCAGATGACTTAGGGGAGACTCACGTACCCAGGCTGTTGTGACCAGAGCCTTCATTGTGTGGTAACTGATGGCTGACTGACCAAGGGTTCCGCAGACATGAGTGAGACGTGCGGTGAATATGTTTGGCACAGCTGGGCTTCCACAGGAGTTGGGTCCCCTCAAGTGAGTGTGTGACATAGCCTGGGCCCATGGTGTGTGTTGTATGAGCATGTGTGTATGTCCACATCCCTGTTCATACACAGACAGTGTTCCCTTGATATGTTCCTGTTGTTGATGCTTGCTGAGTGGTACTGGGTTCATCCCACTACTTTTCCAATGGGCTACCAGTTGTGTGGGTGCATGACACACTACTGTCAATTGGTGTATCATCATTGGGATTTGTCAGTTCTGAGTGGTGATGATGTTGTCAGACACATATGGGACACAGTCAGGGTTCCCCAAGGCACCTGTTTATTTGCTAAATCATGTAGTTGTCCCTAGGTGGTACCTTTCAGTGATTGAGACATTTGTATGTGTGTGTGACTGCTCCCACTTGTCGGGTTCATGGCTGCAATGCTGGCAGGTGTCAGCATGTGTGCCTTGTGGTTCTCCTTGACTTCTGCATTGTCCTGGGACTGTGGCAGGGATTGTGAAGGTTACACAAGCTTTGAGATCATGGCCATGTACCGCATACTGTGCAGTATGTCTGTCATTCTCCAGGGTTGTAAACTGTCCGTGTTATTTGTCTGTACACCTTAGTTCCTCCCAACATTCCTGTGTTTGTCATGGGTGCATGTGCAATGTCACCTGTCCATGTGGGCTTCACAGATGCACATTGTTGCAGTTCAGGGTGTGTGCTGTTGAGGGTGGACTGATGTAAATGTTTGTATGGATGGTCCCCTAGCTCCCATTTGTCGATGGATGAGTGGCCATGCTGAGTGATTTGTGTTTGTGTATGTGTGATATACGTTTGTGTAACAGGACACATGTCTGGGTTTCCCGGTTTGTATGACATCTGCCATTGTCATCACAGTGGAGGTGTCATGCATGCTTGTGTCATCCCAATGTCTGGTACCTGGGGGTAGTGCTGTTGTGTGTCAGTCTCTTGCTTTGTTAGTTGGTGTTCATTCCAGCTTGTGTCACATGTGTCTGTTGTGCTCCCTCTCATCTCCCAATGCCTGATTGGCCACTAAAGTTGTCCCAATGATGGTTTACTTTTGTATGGCACTGTGTCCACATCTGTGTCACTGTGGGTCAGCCCGCATCATGTGTTGTGTAGCTGCCTGGGGATACTGTGACACACACACACATGCTGTGTCAGATGTGCAGTGTGAGGTTGCTTGTTTGTGTTTGTGCATCTGCACCAGTGCATTGGTATTGCTGTTGTGGGCCTTTGTCTGGATGCTGTTTCTGTGATTTTGCCTGCTGTCCCTGTGAGTCATATCACATCATTGTGCACATTCATCCTGGTTGTTAGGAGCCATTGCTGGCATGGAATGTGAGTTTGTAAGCTGACACCTACAGTCTACACATGTTGTTTTGATTAGTGTGTTTATTTTCAAGATGTGTGCATGCTTGGTGATGGTCACTTCTGCTCTTGTCTCATTGTACACTGTATGCATTGTCAGCCCCCATGTGTGGTGCTTGTCTGCACATGGCCGAGAGTGTGTTATGTTTTCACAGCACTGTTAGCCTCACCACATCTCTGTGGGAATGGGACACAACCACTAGTTTGCCACAGAAGTGTTTATTGTGTTGGGAGCAGGGATCATACATGTTGTTTGTTATTTGCAGCTTTGACCATGATGACACTTACCTTATGGTCACTGTGATGAGGGGGGGTTTAGACCCCCATCACCAGAATACTCAACATCTGCTGCAGTTTGGAAGCCCCCACTTAACCTCTGTTCTACTCAGTGAGGGGGTGTTCTTTTTACATTGCCACAGTGCTATAGTGATGCTTGCCTTGTGTATGGCACACTCATGTGTTGGTCACACATGTGCTGTTAGTTACATTGTATGTTTCGAAGTCATAATCACTGTTGTGGGCATTTGTCACAGACTACACACTGTTGTCTTGATGTTAGGGGGGATGTATTTTGTTTACATACCTGCTGGTGGAGTATGCTGGCTGTGTGGTGCATCACCCATCCTATGGCTGGGGGTGGCAGCGGGTGCTGTGCAACATATGCCCTATGGGTGGGGGTGGCAGTAGTGATTGGCAACATAAGCCCTATGGCTGGGGGTGGCAGTAGTGATGGGAAACATAGTCCCTATGGGTGGGGGTGGCTGTAGTGATGGGCAACAGGTCCCCTATGAGTGGGGGTGGCAGTAGTGATGGGCAACAGGTCCCCTATGGGTGGGGGTGGCAGGGGTGATGGGCAACATAAGCCTTATGGCTGGGGGTGGCAGTAGTGATGGGCAACATAGTCCCTATGGGTGGGGGTGGCAGTAGTGATGGGCAACATGGTCCCTATGGCTGGGGATGGCAGTAGTGCTGGGAAACATAAGCCCTGTGGCTGGGGGTGGCAGTAGTGATGGGCAACATGGTCCCTATGGGTGGGGGTGACAGTAGTGCTGGGCAACATAGTCCCTATGGGTGGGGGTGGCAGTAGTGATGGTCAACAGGTCCCCTATGAGTGGGAGTGGCAGTAGTGATGGGCCTCTCCGTGCTCTGCCGAGATGTCGCCATTGGGAGTTGGGGTCCCACAGGGTTCTGTGTTGAGCCCGACTCTCTTTAACATCGTTATGACACCTCTGGCGGCACTGGCGGAGTCCTCTGGGGCCCGGATCGTATCCTACGCTGATGATACCCAACTGCTTTTCACGTGTAGGCAAGGACAGGCTTTCGATGGAGAGAACATCCGGGGCTGTTTGGAGTCGGTCTTTGGCTGGTTCCAGCGAAATGGCCTTAAGGCAAACTCCAGTAAATCGGAGGTGTTATTCTTCGGCTGTTCTCGGGACCCTGAGTGGCAGGCCTGGTGGCCATTAGGTATGGATTGCCCCGTGCAGGCATCGCTCGTGGCTAAGAATTTGGGAGTGAAGGTTGACAATAATTTGTCACTGAGCTCTCATATTTCTGGCCTGGTGGGTACCTGCTTTGGTATGCTTAAGATGCTCCGGAAGTTCCTGCCTTTACTCACAGAAGAGCACAGAAAGATCACGGTGCAAGCCTTGATAGGCTCTAGATTGGACTATGCCAACGTCCTCTATGTTGGTCTTCCGGAGTATCTAGTTCAGCGGCTGCAGGTTGTGCAGAACTCCGCTGCCCGGGCCATCTTTGGCCTTCATAGGCGAGCGAGAGCTTCGGGTCTGGTACGATCACTTCATTGGCTACCTATCCGGAAGCGGATTATGTTTAAAGCATTGACCCTGGCGCATAAAGCGCTTTTTGGCACAGGAGCAAGGTATCTACAGCAGAGACTGTCTTTCTATTGTCCAGCTAGATCTCTGCGGTCGGAATCTTTGTTTCTCGCGGTGGTTCCTCGGGTGAGGAAGGCCCGCACTGGGGGTCGCTCTTTCAGTCTGAGGGCCCCTCAGTTGTGGAACTCTTTGCCTCTGGACCTACGGTCTTCTTCTTCTCTTCTTCTGTTTAGGAAGAGCCTCAAGACGTGGCTTTTTAATCTTTAGGATGTCTTTGTTATGTTTTTCTGTCTCTTTTTCTCTTGTGTTTGTTGTTATGTTTTTGGTTTTTACTGAGCTGCCTCGATAAAGCGCCGGGACACTCTACGGAGTAGCCGTGCGCTATAGAAATACAAGTTTAACATTAACATTAACATTAACATGATGGACAACAGGTCCCCTATGGGTTGGGGTGGCAGGGGTGATGGGCAACATAAGCCCTATGGCTGGGGTGGCAGTAGTGATGGGCAACATGGTCCCTATGGCTGGGGGTTGCAGTAGTGCTGGGCAACATAAGCCCTATGAGTGGGGGTGGCAGTAGTGATGGGCAACAGGTCCCCTATGGGTGGGGGTGTTTGTGGTGCTGGCCATGCAACCCCTACGGTGGGCTGTTGTTAGTGGCCAGGATGTGGATCCCATGTGTGTGTGTGCCATTTTGCGGGTACGTATCGTTTGTTTATGTGGTAGGTGTCTGACTTACCACCTGCGCCGTCAGCGTCGGTTCCTGAGCCGGTCAAAGATGTAGAGTACTGGTATGACCTGCGTGATGGGATTCATGATGTGTTTGTGTCATACACGCTGCTTGTTGCTCTGTCTCGTACCCACTGCGAGCTGGTCCATCTCATAGCCGTGGATTGAGTTGTGGCGTGAATCGTAGCTGATATGCTTGTTTTCCGGATGCTGTGATGTCCCGTACGTGGCGACCCGTCCGGCGCGTAGGAAGTAAGCATCGTACTTGTCATGCCGGAAACTGCTATGGATACTGCTTCCGGGCGACTCGGTTCAGCATTAGGAGTTACGGCTCGGATGGAGAATGGAGCTTGAATCACAGCGTACGTGTCGGTCGTGTTTTTGACAGTTATGCGCATCGTACTTCCTCTGCAGGACGGACCGGCTACGGGTACGTGTCGGAGAGCTGTTCGACCCGGTATCGGATCCAATACTTTTAAAAATCCAAAAAAATATACACTCCTTATTTTGATATAGCTTGATACTTTTGATATGATATTTTTACAATTCAATATTTTTGAAACAATATTCTTATCATTAACCTCAGCGGTTCCTAACAAAGCACTAGATATCGGGACTATTAGCTAGATGTACATAGATTTCTGTTTGTGATTACCTAATAGCAATATTATGAGATTTACTATTAGGAAATCGCAAACAGCTAAGTACAACAGAGTGGCTCGTTATACTGTCGATCGAAGTTGCCTCCGACTAACATCGCCACAGTTTCAAGACCAACTGACCTCCGGTCGACAGTCCCGAAACCTCAATTACAATGTGACCGCACATGGTGCGATTGCAAGCTCCCTTTTCTCTATGGGAGCTTGCTGTGGTCAAAAACCTGCTGCAGCACAAGCTCCCATTACGAAATGGGAGTTTCTGTTAATCCCTGCACCAGGTGACAGGCACCTCATGGTACCTGTCACACCACATTGCAGGGATTAACAGGGGGGCACCATAAGGGCCCCCGTTTCCACATTTGGAGGCTGCTGAGGCATAGAGACCCTGCTAGGGGCCCCTAAATTCGCTTTCCAAAGCCCGTCAGAAAATCCGACATGAAAAGACTATCAGAAACTGACATCATGATCCCCATGGGGAAGCGCCGTTCATAGAGATTTATGTGTGGCCTCCAACTGGCTGAAGGGCTTCTTGAGCCAATCAGAAGCCACTCAGTCTGACCAGCCAGTTTAAACTCTGACCGCCTATATTAAAATTATGCAGTCAGACTTTAAATCAACTATGTCAGTCTGAGAGCCTCTGACGAGTGGTTGCAGGCTCACTGACCAACATCGTAATAGGGCCCAGAGTGTTTTCCTCTGTGTGCGATTTCCAGTAAGCCTGGGCGTTGAACTACGCTCCGTTCGCGGAGCTTGCGAAGTTTTGGTAACTTCGCGCTTCGCGTAGAGCGCGAAGTTGCAGATTGCTACGCAATCTAGCGCGTAGCGTAGTAAATTTGCTTCCTCGCGCGCTCAATATTCATTCTCGCACGCGCGGTAATGTCTTACCTTGATTCTGCGATCGCCAACTTGCTTTTCTGTCTGTTTGCGAGCGCCACGAGATTTGTACTATGGCTGCCCAAGCCCGCGAGAGTGTGCGCCCCCGAACACGTCATTGGTGCGCGCGAACTGACTTCCGGCGGCTGTTTTGGTAAGATCGCGATCCCGAACATGGAAAAACTGCAATCTGGCAAAGAATATCTCGCGAGCTTCATAAAACCTTCTCTAAAATGATCATTTTGCTCAGAAAACTCCTCAGATTGTGATCTTGCTGTAGTCTTTGTGTAAGAAAGAGTCCTTTAATTTTTTTAACACTTTTTTTTCAAGAGGAAGGAAGTGCCCCTGACACTACAACTTCCTGTTCCTGTCAAGCAGGCTCCTCCCACGTGCTTTGTGCATGTGTTGTTCACTTTCATTTGGATTTGGAGCTGGAAGGATCACTTTTTGTGTCTGTCTGCTGCATCACACCATTTTTTTGGATTTATTTGAGGAATTTTTGATTTGAGATTTAATTTACGACAAGTAAGTTGGAGAATTGGTGTGTTTGTTTCATTGGGGCTTGTTTGTACCTACATTTTTCTGGGATTTTTATTGTTTTTAAAAATTATTGTTGTGGTGGGTGGCCTGTACTACTTTCAATATGGGCCTAGTTGTTTTTCTCTGCAATTTCAGCCAGTAGGGTACCCATGGGTCCATGTTTTGTGGTGTCTGTAGAATTTCTACATCATGTAGGGCATGGATGGCATAGGATTGAAATGCTAAACGTGGCTGTGGTGTATTTCACTGTTGGTGTGTGTGTGTGATTTACCTTTGTTGGATGTGTGTGCTTGTGGCCTAGTAGTCTTCCACTAGGCCCAGAGGTAGTCAGCCTCCAAGCTGTGGTGCGTGATTTTAAATGTACAGTTTGTGTTGTCTGGTGATTTTCCTTTACTCCATGGATGGCTTTGGATTTTGTTGCAAAAGGTGTGTTTGGGGTGCAATAGCATTTTTTGGGTGTGTGCTAAACAAATTGGGCTATTTTGGCCTGCATTTAAGGCAAGGGATTCAGCTCGCGAACTTTCGGTAACTCTGCACAGCGCGACAACGCGGACTTACAGTTTCCGTCATTTTTGCGCTCGCAATATGCGTGTTCGCGCACGCGAGAAAGCCTTTTTGTACAGTTCGCGATCCCGAACACGCAGCTTTTGCAATCTGGCAAACAATATCTCGCGAGCAACATAGACCCTTCTCGAAAACGCTTTTTTGTGCATTTCTGCACAAAAAACTCCTCAGGCTGTCATTGAGCTGTAGGTTTGGAGCAGGGAGAAGCTGTTATTTGTCTGGAAAACATTTTTATGAGAGGGATTAAGTTCCACAGACACTACAACTTCCTCTTCCTGTCCTTTCCAATCACTTTTTGTGTGTTATTGTGGTGGGGGGGCTGAGCATGTGTGTGGCGGCCATTTTAGGAAGGCATGCATTGTGCCTTTGCCATAGGCGTCCATTGACTGTCTCCCATTTCTTGTGGTTGTTGTGGGTGTGTGGCGGCCATTTTGTGAAGCCATCCAAGCAGTGTGCTTGCTTTTGCCATCCGGTTCCAAGCTTGTGGCCTAGTAGTCTTCCACTAGGCCCAGTGGTAGTCAGCCTCCAAGCTGTGGTGCGTGATTTTAAATGTACAGTTGGTGTTGTCTGGTGATTTTCCTTTACTCCATGGATGGCTTTGGATTTTGTTGCAAAAGGTGTGTTTGGGGTGCAATAGCATTTTTTGGGTGTGTGCTAAACAAATTGGGCTATTTTGGCCTGCATGTAAGGCAAGGGATTCAGCTCGCGAACGGCCATTTTAGGAAGGCATGCATTGTGCCTTTGCCATAGGCGTCCATTGACTGTCTCCCATTTCTTGTGGTTGTTGTGGGTGTGTGGCGGCCATTTTGTGAAGCCATCCAAGCAGTGTGCTTCCTTTTGCCATCCGGTTCCAAGCTTGTGGCCTAGTAGTCTTCCACTAGGCCCAGAGGTAGTCAGCCTCCAAGCTGTGGTGCGTGATTTTAAATGTACAGTTTGTGTTGTCTGGTGATTTTCCTTTACTCCATGGATGGCTTTGGATTTTGTTGCAAAAGGTGTGTTTGGGGTGCAATAGCATTTTTTGGGTGTGTGCTAAACAAATTGGGCTATTTTGGCCTGCATTTAAGGCAAGGGATTCAGCTCGCGAACTTTCGGTAACTCTGCACAGCGCGACAACGCGGACTTACAGTTTCCGTCATTTTTGCGCTCGCAATATGCGTGTTCGCGCACGCGAGAAAGCCTTTTTGTACAGTTCGCGATCCCGAACACGCAGCTTTTGCAATCTGGCAAACAATATCTCGCGAGCAACATAGACCCTTCTCGAAAACGCTTTTTTGTGCATTTCTGCACAAAAAACTCCTCAGGCTGTCATTGAGCTGTAGGTTTGGAGCAGGGAGAAGCTGTTATTTGTCTGGAAAACATTTTTATGAGAGGGATTAAGTTCCACAGACACTACAACTTCCTCTTCCTGTCCTTTCCAATCACTTTTTGTGTGTTATTGTGGTGGGGGGGCTGAGCATGTGTGTGGCGGCCATTTTAGGAAGGCATGCATTGTGCCTTTGCCATAGGCGTCCATTGACTGTCTCCCATTTCTTGTGGTTGTTGTGGGTGTGTGGCGGCCATTTTGTGAAGCCATCCAAGCAGTGTGCTTGCTTTTGCCATCCGGTTCCAAGCTTGTGGCCTAGTAGTCTTCCACTAGGCCCAGTGGTAGTAAGCCTCCAAGCTGTGGTGCGTGATTTTAAATGTACAGTTGGTGTTGTCTGGTGATTTTCCTTTACTCCATGGATGGCTTTGGATTTTGTTGCAAAAGGTGTGTTTGGGGTGCAATAGCATTTTTTGGGTGTGTGCTAAACAAATTGGGCTATTTTGGCCTGCATGTAAAGCAAGGGATTCAGCTCGCGAACGGCCATTTTAGGAAGGCATGCATTGTGCCTTTGCCATAGGCGTCCATTGACTGTCTCCCATTTCTTGTGGTTGTTGTGGGTGTGTGGCGGCCATTTTGTGAAGCCATCCAAGCAGTGTGCTTCCTTTTGCCATCCGGTTCCAAGCTTGTGGCCTAGTAGTCTTCCACTAGGCCCAGAGGTAGTCAGCCTCCAAGCTGTGGTGCGTGATTTTAAATGTACAGTTTGTGTTGTCTGGTGATTTTCCTTTACTCCATGGATGGCTTTGGATTTTGTTGCAAAAGGTGTGTTTGGGGTGCAATAGCATTTTTTGGGTGTGTGCTAAACAAATTGGGCTATTTTGGCCTGCATTTAAGGCAAGGGATTCAGCTCGCGAACTTTCGGTAACTCTGCACAGCGCGACAACGCGGACTTACAGTTTCCGTCATTTTTGCGCTCGCAATATGCGTGTTCGCGCACGCGAGAAAGCCTTTTTGTACAGTTCGCGATCCCGAACACGCAGCTTTTGCAATCTGGCAAACAATATCTCGCGAGCAACATAGACCCTTCTCGAAAAACGCTTTTTTGTGCATTTCTGCACAAAAAACTCCTCAGGCTGTCATTGAGCTGTAGGTTTGGAGCAGGGAGAAGCTGTTATTTGTCTGGAAAACATTTTTATGAGAGGGATTAAGTTCCACAGACACTACAACTTCCTCTTCCTGTCCTTTCCAATCACTTTTTGTGTGTTATTGTGGTGGGGGGGCTGAGCATGTGTGTGGCGGCCATTTTAGGAAGGCATGCATTGTGCCTTTGCCATAGGCGTCCAAACTTGTGGCCTAGTCGTACAGTAGGCCCAGGGGTACAACTCAGCAATCATCACGGCGGGTTTTTTTTCCTTGCTATTCTTCTTCCTAAGTGTACACTACACAGTACAAATACAACAGGATCCCTGGCCTTGTCAGTCTCTTAATGGCTGGCTATACTGTTGATGTTGTTCACTGACTGCATGAAATTTAATAATTGTGATGACCACCCACGAGACACTAATAAATTATATATTATATTATGGATCTTTTGACTGATGTTCTTCTGGCTTTTTTGCTTTTAGGTGCACAAAAGACAGAGGTGTGTCATCATCATCCACTGTTGTGGTGCCAGACCGACGTCCTGCTGCTGTAGTGTACACAACGTGACGTGTCAGTGACCTGACCAGGCATCTCTGCAACTTGTGCAACTGAGTGCTGTTTTGACATCTGTTGAAGATGCCCCCAAAGAAAGCAGGTAGCAGGTCCTCCGGTACCAAGAAAGTTGCCATGGAGAAGAAGGAACAGAAGAAGAAGGAAGTGTCACTTAAGTCTGGTGTGCCTCCCAAAACCTTTTTTGGTTCACCAAAAATGAGGCCTGCAGCAGCGGTGTCGGGGGGGCAAGCTGGGGGCAGCACCTCCACATCAGTGGGCCCAACCCACCAACGCATGCCCAAGCAGATGAGTGTGGAAGAGGTAGCCAGCCTTATGGTAGAAAGCAGTGATGCTGAGCCTGAACTAAACTTATCGCTATCTCAAAGTAGTACACAATCAACGCAGGAGGGAACATCATCAACACAGCAGATAAGTGGTCAACAGCCGCAGCTACCGCCCGCAATAGTAGCTGTTCCTCCTGAAGTAGGGGCAGTTCAGGAAATTGAGCCTCATGCAGAGGAAGCAGAGGAAGCCACTCCTTTAGAAGTTGCATTGGCTTTTAAATCCCCAGCAAGGAAAAGGAGGGTTAGTACATCAAGTTCTTCACCAAGCCCCCCTTCTGATGATCTAGATGTCACTTGGAAGCCACACACAGAGTCTGAGAGGGAAACACATCACAAGAGCAGGCATGGCAAAAGGAAGGTTCCAGAAAGCCTTACACTTATGGATGTTGATGTAGAAGATCAGGTTGATGATGATGATGATGATGAGCCAGTCATCACAAACATCACTCCCGGGCCTGAGGAGATGGAGAGCGACATTTTTACATTATCCAAAATGGATGCGAGGGATGTAGCACGCATACCTCCAACACAGGTAACACCAACACGACCTCCAGCTTCCATATTTACATTAGCAAAGGGCCGGCAGCGTCCTACATCCAGCACAACAAGCACCACCTCAGCAGAAGTAGGTAGTGGTCCTGCACAGAGTCAAATTCAACACACACCCTCCAGTTCATCCGGCATTGGAAGTGGGAGTGGCACCTCCAGCAGGAGACAAAAGTTAAGCTCCCCAGTGTGGGACTACTTTACGGTTAGCCCAAAGGAGGAGAACATTGCTGTATGCTCCGTTTGTCATTCCTCTGTTAGCAGTGGAAAGCTTGGTACAAACTATGGTACCGGAGGCCAAATGACCCATCTGAAAAAACACCACGCAATCCAGTGGGAGGAGCACCTTAGGCTCATCAAAACTGGAACCATTGCTGTTGGGCATAAACGAGTAGAAAGTCCGCTCACGGTGGAACAGGAAGAAGAGGGAGACATTCTCTGTGCTAGTGGTACACAAAGTAGCCCTGTCCCCAGCACTGCAGTGGTAACGCCCACATCCTCAGCCACATCTCATTGGCACAAGAGTAAGAGCCAGCCTGAGACACCAAGGAGTACTGCTGGGCCAAAAAGTGCGACGTCGACCACCGGAAGGAATACCATGCAGCCTACCATTCTTAGCATGTTTAGTAGGCCGGGGGGGCAGTACGAACGCAATCACCCAATAGCACGTATGTACAATGCTAAGCTGGCAAAAATGTTAGCACTGGACCTTCTCCCTTTTTCTTTTGTTGAAGGGGTGGGTTTTCTTGAGTTTGTGACCACCATCTGCCCAAAATGGAAAGTTCCCAGCCGCTACTATTTTGCAAGAGTTGCTGTTCCAGCACTACATCACGACGTGCTGGAATTGCTTGGAAAAGCCTTAAAACAGAGTGCTGTTCAGAGTATACACCTGACAACAGACATGTGGACCAGTTGCCAAGCCACTGATTACATGTGCATCACTGCACACTGGGTCTCTTTTTCGGGTGTTAAAGATAAGATATCTGACGGCGTTGTTGACACCGCTGAGATTTTTAAAGACACTCGCAAACATGCAACTGTAGCCATGTTTGCAATGGAGAAATCTCATACTGCTGCTAACATTTTGGATGAGTTTAACAGCAAGGTGTTGGAGTGGCTGCGACCAAGAGGTCTTACCATTGGTTTTGTTGCCACGGACAATGGCAGTAATGTAGTTCGGGCCATGAAAGATGGTGGGTATTTCAGGGTGCCATGTTTGGCACACTGCATTAACATTGTTGTGCAAGACTTTCTGAAAAATGAAAGCAAAGTCAGCAGCTTACTGACCACCTGCAGAAGAATATGCACACATTTCAACCATTCTTTTAAAGCCCGGAAGGAGCTGAGGGTGATTCAACGTGAGCATAAAATGCCAGTCAAAGCACTCATCCAAGAGGTGCCAACACGTTGGAACTCAACGTATTACATGCTTGAGCGTCTGTTTGAGCAGTACATACCACTTAATGCTTATGTCATGAAAAGGTCAGGGGATCCTACAGTGAAAGGCATGAGAGTTGAGATGACCCAATGGCACCTTGTCAAAAGCCTGACAGAGATGCTACTTCCTTTTGAGGTCTTCACCCGTGAAGTGAGCCGGGAGGACTGTACTATGGGCCAAGCTATCCCATTGTTGTACATGCTAGAGCAACAGCTGAAGGATGTGGCAGAAATGTACGCAGATGTGGATGACAAAGTAGAAGCACATTCTTTGGCAGACACCTTATCCGCTCGCTTATCTCACAATACAAGGCTTCAAAATAACATTCTGTCAGATCCACATTACATTACTGCCTTAATTTTGGATCCACGTTACAAATTATTGCTGCGCAGTAATGAAGTCATTCCTTTTTCAGAAGTGAATTTTGCCCAGTACAAAACTTGGATAGCTGAGGAAGCCACTGAGTTTGAAAACGAAAGGATCTTCATTAAAGGCCCGCCCCTCCAGGGCAGAAAAAGTACTGCAGGGCACCCAGAACGAAGTTCTACTTCAGAAGCCAAGAGCAGTGCGTTTGCCTCCCAGCAGTCAACACTGCCAGCAGCAATAACATCAACAGCACCAACAGGATCATAAGGCACATTTCCAAAAACGGCAGGTGATTGGTTCCTACGGAAAGGGTATTGCACATCAATGACTGATGCAAAGGCAAAAGAGGCCCAGGAAATCGGAGCACCCCTGAACATTGAGCGGATGGTTCAGGCCTATCTAGATGACACAACAGAGGTCTACATGGAGCAAAGCCCATTGGTGTATTGGTATGGGAAAAGAAGCCAATGGCCAGTGCTCAGCAGGCTGGCGATAAAGTATGTGGCTTGCCCTGTTGCAAGTGTCTCTTCAGAGCGTGTTTTCAGTGCTGCTGGTGCCATTGTTACTGTCAAAAGGACCAGTCTCTCGCCCAAAAGTGTTGAGAGGTTAACCATGATCAAAATGAATCAACACTTTATACCACCGGAGTACAAAATACGTGAATCACAGGAGGAAGAGGAGAGTGACTTTGATGACATAAGTAGTGGATTGTTAGACGTACTGCTGTCCGAACCACCAGAGTTTGAGGACGAGCTCCTCTTCCCTGACAACTAGGCTTTCAAATTGTTCTCCCTTCCTTTATTTGTGTGTGACTGTGTGTATCTGTTTTTCTGGTTCAAAATCTACATTCATAACAAAGCCATCAACAGTCTCCTTTTTTTATTTCCCTATTGGAGTTGCACGTCTGTGCATAACTGTCCACTCCACTCCTCAGGGTCCTGCTCCATGTTCCTTACTCTCCCTAAGTACATTTCAAGCAAGTCAGACATTGGATGGAGATGGAGAATAGTACAATACATGTTGCCTCTAACAGTCCCTCCATAAGAAGTGAAACGTGACCTATATTCCATTTTGTTTCCAATCCGAAAGAAACTCATCACTGACTGGCAGAAGGCTAGGCAGGCATCAGATCAGACAGCCAAAGAGAACACCAAGACAGGTAATGAGTGATTATTGTGAATGATGGTGGCATGCATTGCCTTGGATGCTGGCTGACTACGAAGAATTGTGCATGCCATGAAGTAGAACTATACTAGTTTACCGACAAATTACATGTGACTCAGGAGTGGTGACAGTTAATGTTTCCTTGCTGTTTAATAATGACCACATTGTACTCCTACCACTGCAGGTGCCGGCCAATATCCGTTGCAATTTGGTAATATGGAATATATTATAAACTTAATCAGTCACTACAGACTGAGTTGGTGTTGGAGAATACGTACCACACGGTCACCATCATTGAGGATGCTGAGCATACTATCTTTGCACACAGTCAGTTGGATTGGAGAAAATTTATGGAATAACGGCGTTTCATGGGCTGACATAAAAGGTAAAAAGTTTGAACAAGAACCACAGCAGTCCTAGGCTAGATGTCCGTGTAGTGGTGTGGACTGGAGTAGAGTGTAGTGGTATGACGGACAGTGGCGCATTGATTTAGTCACTTCATTGGGAAAATTCTAGGTTGCTGCAGTGCATTTGACATTTCTCTGGCTCGGTCAAAATGTAAGTAAGGGGTAGGGTGCCTGGCCTGTGCCGCGGTTCTCCTGTTCTGTGGCTGTGCTGGCTCCTGAATCCTGTCCCGTTGTTGTTGTACCTTAATGCTTGCTGTAGAGTAGACACACTATGTAGCCTATCCAAGCTGCCTCAGTCTGAAAGTGCTCTCTCCAGAGTGTTGTCTTGCACTCCACTGTAATTGAGTTTATTGTTGTAAAGGCTGTAATTTTTCAATACCCCGTTTGTTTTTCCATCTACACTTACAGGCCGGCCTTTACCCTGTGCTACAGTGGGAGAAACGACTCACACGTACCTTACCAATACGCATCAGGCTTTTCATGGGCTGACATAAAAGGTAAAAAGTTTGAAAAAGAACCACAGCAGACCTAGGCTAGATGTCCTTGTAGTGGTGTGGACTGGAGTAGAGTGTAGTGGTATGACGGACAGTGGCGCATTGATTTAGTCACTTCATTGGGAAAATTCTAGGTTGCTGCAGTGCATTTGACATTTCTCTGGCTCGGTCAAAATGTAAGTAAGGGGTAGGGTGCCTGGCCTGTGCCGCGGTTCTCCTGTTCTGTGGCTGTGCTGGCTCCTGAATCCTGTCCCGTTGTTGTTGTACCTTAATGCTTGCTGTAGAGTAGACACACTATGTAGCCTATCCAAGCTGCCTCAGTCTGAAAGTGTTCTCTCCAGAGTGTTGTCTTGCACTCCACTGTAATTGAGTTTATTGTTGTAAAGGCTGTAATTTTTCAATACCCCGTTTGTTTTTCCATCTACACTTACAGGCCGGCCGGCCCTTTACCCTGTGCTACAGTGGGAGAAACGACTCACACGTACCTTACCAATACGCATCAGGCAGGCAGTGATACCCAAGATTGATGTGCGGAGTGTCCATGGAAGGGAGGACCAAGAAGAATGACGAGAATGATGCAACTCCTCATTTGGACCAGGATAATACAGTAACTTTAGTATCATCATTCGTCTTTACATTTATTTGCTTGCTTTTTTCTCTTTAATCATTACGACTGTGTGTTGTGGTTTGTTTGTTAATTGATCCAACTTTTTTTTAGTTTCCTTAGCTAGCTTGAAAAATGAAAGTAAGCCCGGTAGAGCAGGTAATTGGGTTCGGTCTGAGCTCTGAGGGCGTCAGACAGGCAAGGCAAATTTCAATTTCGTCCCTGACTGTACTGTCTCATTGGGTCATAGTAGTTATAGTACAACTCATTATCTCATTAACCATCAAGTTATCCTCCTCAGCATGCATGCATTTGCTTTCTCTCACTTCATACTTTGATTTCTTTGATAATGGATCATGGTCGTCTTACAAGATTGTGTTTTACTTTTGTTGTGTCCATGCATATTGTCTGTTTTTCTTTCTCAAACCTTTCCCAAAACCCCACTTCCCATCCAATCATCAATCCCTAACCCTCTTCCCCCGGGCTGTGTGATTTATATTGAGGTGTGATGTGATGACTATGTACACCAATTGATCACACGCTTGCTGGGGCAGATGTGGTGAAAGCAACACTAATTGAATTTCAACTAAGGCAGGGCAAGGATCTTCTTCTGCTTGACCACCCATGCTGTAGTTTACTTTGTGTTCTGTTCCACTCCTCCTCCCTGAGTCTCAGTCAAGTGACTTTCTCTTTCTTTTTTCAAACGCTATTGCCAGTGTCTACTACTACCACCACTATAATGGCATCTACTCCGTCAATTTGGGAAACCAACCATGCAGCCATCAGTGTGCCGAACTTCATCATCAATCACAGGTAAGATAAGTTTGGTGGGAGGTATGGACTAGGAGGAGAGACTGACAGTACTATGACAATTAAAAATAACTCAGTGAGAGGTACTGCATCTATCGGTTTGTGTGTTACAAAATCGGCAGATCTTTTAAATCAAACACTGGCTGTGGGCATGCAGCAGCACGGAAACAAAGTAAACAACCATGTAACTTACATTGAATTCGGAAAACTGTAACCCACCACAAAAAACATTAACATCATATAAATAAATAGTAAGTATATTTTTAATATCCCCTAACAAAAATAAACTATCCCGCTCTGACCTAACCCACCCCCTCCCTAACCCCAACGAAACGAAAGTCCAAAGTCCCAATGTCCTTTGAAATCCCCAACGCCCACAAACCCACCCACCAACAAAAGGAATTAAAAAAGGGGCAAACGACGAGGTCCTCTATTGTCGGCGGGCCTTAAGGTGTTTGTCCACCAGGATCTTGACCCGCTCCTCCATGTTCTCCTCCCAGCGGGCCATCCGGCGGAGCAGCTGGCGGCGAAATGCCCTAAAGTTGCTTCCAGGGTGGGGGGCAGCAGTGCTGGAAATCGAGGCGCGGCGGCGGGCAAATGCCGGACCACGGCGCCGTGAAAGTGGAGGCCGGGCCTGACTGGGGCCCGGGGCATTGGAGGAGGCTGCAGCTTCAGCCGCCTCCTCCTCCTCCTCCTCCTGAGCCACCAGCCGGTGATAATGCTCGCAGATGGCCTCCAGTTTCCGGCGCCGGGCCCTAGCGGCCAACTCCTTCCTTGATGGTTTATTGGAAGGAGTATCATCTATATCAAAAAAGAAAAAGAACATGTTGGAGCCAATACTCTTAGCAAAACAGGAACACTAAAATCATTCAACACATAGTGTCACAGTATCACCAGCAAGCACAGTTCATAACATTTGGGATTTGGTGCTGGGGTAAGTATCTCTAATCCTACTTCCTTGGACTCTAACATTTGTGACCGTTTCAGACATTATTTATAAATATAATCGTACTATGTATGTACTGCGGTACACCAGTCGTGCTGTTCTTATCTGTAGTTTAGCCCAATTACATAACCTTGTTGTAGGCGGCATGCCAGGTCCATCAGCTAAGCTTGCACCCAAGAGAAACAGATATGAGCCACATGATGATGCAGACTCACGTTACTTTTATTTACTACTACTGTCTGCAGGTGGGGAAGCTCATCTTTTTGTCTGACGCCTTACGGCCGTTGGCACTGGTCATACTCTGTTACATGAGGGCAAATGGCATGCACAATTTCACTTACACCCTACCATGGGTACTACAAAAAGGCTGATTATTTATTTATCGGATCCAACGATCATTGCTTATATTCATATTATAGATGCTGCTAGTGCTAATACGATATACGACATCAGGTCGGTAGCGGTCGGTGGTGGGAGTGCTGCCGGTCGGTGACGTGGGAAGGTGCAGGGTGGGGATAGTAAACGATGGATTAAGGACATTCACAGGTAATTAAAGAATACATAAAAAAAAACCATTGCTGCACACAGTAGCACACACTGCATCGCATTCGGCGGTGCAGTGCGCACCTTGAAAATAGTTTTATTTATTTTTATGTTGATTACCTGTATTTGGCCGTAACAGTAATACACAGTTTACTCGCCAGTGCCACCCACCCGTCCCCTCCCCATGTCGCCGCCCGCCAACAATCCCACCACCAACCGCTACTGCAGAGGGTACTTTGCTTTCATTGCTTGTGTAACCAATATACATAAACATTAAACAACAGATAGGCCACCCTTTGCAGGCTGGCTGCCCCAATCGAAAATACATTAATAATAATAGGTAGGGAGTGGTCCCCAGAGTGGGAGGAAGGGGTTTCCGCTTGATAATATATGACGTGCTTGCAAACTACTGCAAGTGTACTGTATGCTCATAATACTACCTTGATTCCTCTAGGCTTTGCTACTGTCGCGCAGTTTCTGTTACATTTTCTTCAAAGTAAGAATCTCCAGTGACACTTTCCACCTATACTGTCTCTTGGTGATAGTACATCCAGGCATACATCCATTAAAGTAAACGTCTATCCTTTTGTATATATCTCTTAACAAACCTTAGTTGGTTTCACCAACAAACACCCATGCTTCTGCTCCTTCCTTCCTTGCCTTGGCTTTGAGTTTGAACCAAAAACACCGCTGATTCTTGCTATCTAGTACTATCCACCCATACTGTGTCGCCCACCCAGGCAGGCATTCTTTCACCTTCCACCCATCCTTCAACAACCCATGCATCTGATCTTATTACTATCAGACTCCTATACATGCTTCCAACAACATATCCTTCTCTGCCGGTCAGTCATATTGTTTATCTCGCCCGTCCTTCCACCCTTAGTGCTTTCCCTCTATGTTCAACACATCCATGAAGGTCATCTGATCTGAGTTTGTCTTCTCCATAAAACATTCACAGCTGATTTTGGAATCAAATAGAAGAGGCCATTGGTTACTCTACTCACGCTGGTAATGCTACGTAAAGGGTGTCTTCTTCAACCGTTGTATAATGTCGCACAGTACAGTGAAATAGTGAACACAGTTCCATCTAGCTGTAATGTCAAGAAGTAATGAATATAACGTACCGCCGCCGGCCACTGCTGCTGGATCCCCCCTGGGCCCTGTGTCTCCTGCAGGTGCCGCCAGTTCGCCTGCCCCCTCCGGAATGGCCGCATCGCTGGCCCCGACGGCACTGGTGGATGGTAGTGTGCCTAGAAAAAAGCATCAAAATTTTTTTAGATGCCTGTAAACCTCCCCCTATTTTAAGTGTTCACTTGGAACATTGAACAAAAAGTTAATGCGATGCAACATACATCAGCACTAGACAGTAAGTACAGTCAGTAGACAGACACTAGTAGGATATGGTTCCACTTCCTAGGGTCATCTAGTCCTACTCTACTCTTTTGAAAGTTAGCCTGAGCCATGAGTAACCCTTTTAGATTCATCATGTCGACTACTACTCTTTTGGTGCATATTATACCTGCCAGCGTATTGACATGTGCAGTAGATGCCTTTAAGGCCGCTTGACTGTTGCGTACAAGTGAAGAGGTCGAAAAAAAAACAACATATTGACTTTGTTTAGTTTATATTGCTTAGCCATCACACATACATGTTACACTTTTTGGCATGACTGCAAAATGCTAGCATCATTCACCAGTATACTATCTAACGGCTAACTCGCAGCGTTTTTCTCATATATCATAGGCGAAAGATTCCCTTCTACAAACCAGAGATTTACAGAGCATAGTGGATGCAAGATGATGTAACCAGTATTTCTACGTTCTACGGTGAGGGATCTTCCAGAATTATAAAGGTCTTGGCTAATTAAATTTCATATTAACGATGTACAGAGTTTGATACTTGTTTCAAATAAACCTTTTGAACTTACACATAGACTCTGTGGTATTTGGTGTGGTAGAGTGGACTTACACAAGTGTGTGAGCAAAATGGTGTTTGTTATTATGTTCTGGATTGTCTCTGTCTCCGTCATCATCAACATTGTGTATCGTCTTCGTGGGGGGGTCGGGAGTGGGACCCTAATGTGAGACACTATAGCTAGTCTGTTAGGGGATCCTGGGTTTTTCGGACTGAGGTGTGATCAGTAAGATCCAACCTCCCATCAGCACCATCCTATTTTGTTGTGCATAGTTCTGTATGTGGCTCTGCAGAATCCTAGACAATAGTAGTATCATGTACTATCCGATCAAAAATACTAGTCAAATATCTGGTTGGGCATTTTGTTTGTGGTAATTGTCAAAGCCTCAACATTGAGAAGACTTGAAGAGGACAACCCAAAGGACAGGAGCCAGTGGCTAGAGCTATTGGTCAATCAGAGTTTTATTGTTGCAAAGAAAACCTTCTATTAAAGAGTGGGCAACTGTGCAAGCTTCGCTACACACAGAGTAATAATAGTAATAGTAGTAGTAGTATTAGTAGCACAGAGAGTCATAGCAGAGGGAGTTAGAAGCAACTTCGAGGCAGGGATAAACAGAATTAGTAAACAGATAGTCAAGGTCAAAGAAGTAAGCTTTTGTAAAAAAGAGATTCAGAAAGTGGAACCATAATTTAGAGTTTGGGAAAAAAAAGATGCAGTAACATAACATTTAGGGAAATATAAATGTCAATCTAACCAATGGAGGACTTACTGGGGCCAGCTGCAGGAGCCTCAGTAGAGGAGAGGTCCTGGGGTTCCCCCGCCGACTCCGACCCCGTCTTCTTGCCCCTGGGTGGTGCTGATGATCATGTAAAATATAATAAAGAAAGAGACCAACATTAAGGAGTGCTGTGAGAAAAATAATAAATCATTTGGAAAAACAATAAGTCAAAGAACATTTTAGGAAACAACAAGTGCAATAAAATTGACCTATCTAATCAGATGGATCGACTACTGGCTGCTTCCTAGTGCATTTACGGATCGTCTACTTATTTATGAACACTCCAGTGTTCCTTGATCATTCTGATTCCAAATACTAACAAAGCCTAGTAAGTACCACCTGACCTACACCACCTATTCCAGACGGGCCAATTGTTCACTAAGTCTGCACTTCAATTTTTTTCAGCCATCAAATGCATAGATGATGAGATGGAGGACACATGCATAGTTGCATACATTAGTGCATACATACAACAAATTGTGGGTTGGTTGCATAATGCTGATCTAGTTCTGCTACTGACTGACCATGCTAAGCCTACCACTCACTAAACAAAGTACAAAAGGTTCGACGGAGGACTGGGGTAAGCAGCACTCAGTGACAGAGGATGCGTCACGCAGACCGCATAAAACAATTAGTAACTACTACTAACAAACTAAACCTATTATCCAATATCCATCCACCACTATTTCACAGTAGGACAATGGAAGGACTAGAGTCTCTCTAGCAAATCGCATTACCTAACTTCAGTTCTGTAAAGTAAACTCTTACATAATCAGCATCAGCACAAGCTAGCGCAAACTACGTTGCAAACAAGTAAGAGTACCACCGTGCACCTGGGTCCTTAAATCAAAGAACATTTTGCTTTTTGGAACGTAATACCAGCAACGCTTGGCACGCAGCAGTAATCTTGTTGTTCATCTAATTTAATATACACAATCAGTTACTCACCAAGCCCGATGACCTCGACACCTAGCAGGTCCAACAGGTCCTGCTCCCGGTCCAGGATGTCGGACCACCGGTGAGCTAGCTGGTTGTGGGTGCGCCGGATCCCAGTGCACCGGAACACGGCCCGGCGCACCTTCGCCCACCGACGGTGCCGCTCCTGGGTAGCGTACCCGTCAAGGGGAGGAGGCGCTGGATGAAAAAAACAAGAGCCGCCACCTCCTCCTCCCCAAACAGTTGCCGGGCCTGCACCCCTGCAGGACGCATTCTGCCGCAAGGCAGGCGGCGCTTCTCTGCGCCTGCAGGTCCCTTGCCCTTGGGACTTGGTGTGCCCTTGGCCATGGTTCTGGGGTGGGTGGGAGGTGGAAAAGAAAAGTCCGAAGGGGAAAAAAAGTTAGGGGGAAGAAGATAGAAAGAACTTTATAAAAGTAACAAAAACACAGTAAAAGTAGAAATAACATGCAAAATATAAACTGAGGCAAACAGAGAGATAGATAATAACTAAAAAAAGTCAGGAAAAAGGCTTTAAAGACAAAGGATTGCTGAGATAAAGGGAGGATACAAAAGTAGGCCCAGAAACATGGCATAGAGTGAAAAACAAGATGGCCGCGCCCATTCGCGACCGCGTGGGTAAGTTTGCGCGATATTTCTCGCGAACATGTACAATTTATCGCGAACAAGTAAAATGCACTCCCGAACACGTCAATGCACATCGCGAACACGCTATCCGCGACCCGGAACAGGAAATAAGGCATCGCGAGCGGGCGGGACTATAGAAAAACAAGATGGCCGCGCCCATTGGCGACCGCATGGGTAAGATCGCGAGATATATCCCCCGAGCATGCAAACAGTTCCCCGAACATGCTTACCGCGCTCGCGAACAAGAAAAAGCCATCGCGAACAGGTTGCCACAAGCAACTACGCAAGCTCGCGAAGCTTCGCGAAGGTCGCGTAGTGCAATGACATCTTCGCGAAGCTTCGCGAAGCGCGACTACGCGAACTACGCCCAGGGTTAATTTCCAGTGGGTCGCAAATTGAACTACCTCATTAATATTCATGTGGTAGGTCACAATTTGCGATCCATTTGGAATTGATAAAAACACAGGGATGGTGGCCTGCTGGGAACAACAGACCACCATGTCTGTGTTTTCTTTCAAATAAAGCAAAGTTTTTTTTAGTTTTTTTTTTAAATGCAGCCCATTTTCCTTAAAGGAAAATGGGATGTATTTCAGAAATAAAAATTAATATTTTCTTTTAATTTGTTGCTCTTTAAAAACATTTCAGAAAACATTCACATAGAGAAGTGGTCTCCTGGGGACCCCTTCCAGGTTGTGAAAAAGTAGGGCGTAAAATGCAAATGTTTGACGGCTGCATTTTGGTCGCAAAAGCGTTCACCCAATCCACTGCGAGTCGCTAATAGGAAGGAACGCCCTTAACACGCCCTTTCCTAATACCAAATTTGCTAACCCATTTTGCGATTTGGTAATAGGTTACCAAATCGCAAAATAGTATTTGGTACATGGCAAAAGGCTATTTTTGCGGTTGCAAATGGCATGATTCTTTGAAACATCAAACATCCTACGTACATATGGCCCCATATGATAGAAAGGTGGAGTACGTAAGGAACAACTTTAATAGCTTACTGCCTGAAATGGGGGCTGTTAGAGCCTTTCTAAAAAGAATATGTACTTGATGTCTGCTTATCTGTGAATGGTGGGGGATGACAGAGTGGTGTGACTGGGGATACAGAAGATAGTTGTGAGAGAAAGGTATTGAATTCTTCCATGATGGAGCAGCACACACATCTATCTATCCCTAAATAAACTTGCTAGTGCTTTGAAAAAGTAGCTGGAGTATAATTAAGCCATTGAAATATATCCATATATATATATATATATACATATGCAGGCCCATCATAGCAGCCATTGGAAGTTTAGGGGAGAAGGTGACACAGTATGTGGAATATTTTTTACAGGACCTAGTGAAACAACTGCCTACATACATAAAGGATACAGGGGATTTTTTGGATAAACTGTTGAATATACAGTGGCCAGAGGATTTGTTGTTTATTACTTTAGAAATTGAATCTCTTTACACAAGCATAGAACATGATACAGGATTAAATGCTCTAAAACATTTTCTGGATTTAAGACCCCTGGAATGTTAGACTCATAACAAAATGCTTTTAGATCTAGCTTCGTGGTGTCTTTTTAACAACTATTTTATGTTCGGCAATGATGTATATTTGCAAAAGAGCGGTGTGACGATGGGGGCCTGTTTCCCCCCCAGCTATGCTTGCTTGCATGTTGGTTGGTGGGAGGAGCAGGTCCTTAAGCGCACATTCCGCTCTGATTACAACAACCATGTTCAACACTGGTTGAGGTATATAGACAATGTTTTTATTGTATGTAAAGGTGATAAGAGGAGTGCTATGGATTTTATTGACAGAATCAACATTAATACTGCCAATCTTAAATTTACATCGCAGATCAGCAAACAATATGTGGAATTTTTGGATGTCAAAATCTACATCAAAAACGGAAGTATAGCAACAACTCTACATAGGAAGGCCACAGCTGGCAATATGACTCTCCATTGTGAGATGGACTATTTACAACACTAAGTTAGCATAACCGAGATCATGGTTAACAAGCAAGCTTGTAGTTTTTGCTGCGCTGCACACGACACTGTTGTTATGTGTTATTCATTTTGTAAAATGCTGACTCGTCTTTGCCCTACAGAATAACAAACGGTTGTTATACATTCTTAACCGTGAAATGTGCCCTTGGTCTGTACATCATGCAAAGAACGCGTCTGGGTCACTAGAAGGTACAGAGTGTTGTGTTTAGATTGATCGTAGACACTTGTTAGACATATCATGCATACAGCTGCCAATGTTTGAATGACGAGCGTCTTTAATATTGCAGAACAGTTTGGTTTTACATTCATTCGAACAAGAAGAGCTGATGCATGCTGTGAGAGCTGATCCTTTGATGTGATTCTACTAAGCTGATCTATACGGTATGGGGTCCCCCCTGTTAGCCTAAGAGACCTTCTAATAGTCTAATAATAATAATGTATTAGATTATAGTGAAAGGAGTGTGGCCGTATGCCACTGTCATTAATAGTATGATTGCTCCTTTCATTCTATATGGTATTGTACTAATGCTTATGGTTCTGATCTGTACTATAAGTCTGCTAGTGTTAGCCAAAGTACTGCATCTTAGGATGCGAGGTTTATAAAATAAACTCTTTAAACTTTACCGTGTCTGTATTATTATGTTGTGGACTAACAAATAAGTACGAACAGGTATTTCAGATTCCCACCACTCCTGAGAAATATCTAAGTCGCTTGTTCTGGTTTTTCTATACATTGGGACCACCTAGCTAGATCTAGGTTAACGAATGGGATACTAAGCTAGTCGGATATGGGGTTCTAGGTTCTGAGGGGAGTTTTCTGGTACACCACAATTCTCTGAGGTCCTGGTCTCCTGCGCATAGTTCTGTGCAAAAGCAGAATCCCTGCAACACCATGCCAGCAGTGCACACCCCAAACATTTAATTAAAAGTATTCCATTTGGGGAGTGAATATGCCTTAAGAGGATCTGCAGTACAGATGAGGATTTCACTATATGCAAGCATGAGGTTCTAGAAGGATTCAGACCAAGGGGTTACAGTGAGTCCATATTAGCAGAGGTAGTCAATAAAATCACCATGAAGTCTAGAGATTCCCTTTTGTACAAGGTGAAAAACACTTTTATAAAGGAACAATGGTCCCATTCAAGTAGAGTAAATTAAGATGCCACAATTAGTACAATGAAAAATTGGGTTTTATGTTTGAGAACAGTGCAAAAATTACCAGTAAATTACATTAAATAGTACGGAAAAAATATAAAACAGTGAGTGAGTTGGTGGCAGGGTATTAGGAAATCAGCCGATTTCCGGTACCCAGGCAAGTGATTTAAAAGGTGACTTTTTGGTGCACGAAGGTAGTTATTAACAAAAAGTCAGTAAGACATTTCATACTCCGACATTTCAATTTGCAATACAATGGAGTTTAGAAATGGTTGTCGACGACGTTTCGATCCCTTAGCAAGTGGTGGGATCTCTTCAGGACAGGAGAATGACAAATATTTGCCTGGGGGGAAGCCAGAATTACAGTGAGCCACTAGGAGGAGTAAAATGGCCCGTCAGATGCGAGTCCGCCCAATTCCTGGAAATGTAAACGGTTACGAGGGAGCCGGAACGTCCGTTTTGGTAGCGTAAGGAAACAATGAAGCCGTGGGGCAGGAGCCCAGATAAATACAACGTAGTAGTTGCGAGGTAGCCGATAGTTCCGCGGCAGAAGCGTATGGTAACGCGAATGACCTGGGGAGCTTGCGAGGATCCGGGTAGGCGTGAAGGCTCAGGCTGTGTGAACGAGTTTTATATTTTTCCCGCACTATTTAATGTAATTTACTGGTAATTTTTGCACTGTTCTCAAACATAAAACCCAATTTTTCATTGTACTAATTGTGGCATCTTAATTTACTCTACTTGAATGGGACCATTGTTCCTTTATAAAAATGTATTCACCCTTGGTCCCTTCTGACTCCTAGGGTCTCCTTGTTCCTTATAATCAAGGTGAAAAACACAGCAAGCCCTGAGACTGCAGAAAATGTGTCGAGACTAATAACCTCCTTTAACAAACAGGAAAGAAGAATCAGGTCCATCATTAGGCGCAATTGGGCAATAATCATGACTGATGGAGTATTGGCTCCTGATCTTCCACCTCAACCCACCATAACATTGATTAAGGGCCCTACCATGACAAATCACATCGTGAAGACCAATCCCGAACTAGCAGCAGCTAAGATGTGGCTACAGCCAAAGCAATAGTTCACTAAGTGTTCCTCTTGCAGAGCTTGCAGGTTCGGTGTAAACACTACCTCGTACTCGGCTCCTTTTATTCCAGATGAAGTTTTAATTGTAAAACTGAGCTCTGACGTGCACCTGTGGCCTTAGATATGTGGGGAGCACCAAGCTACAGGTGCACGTCAGAATACTTCAGCACTTACGAGCCATCATTAATAATGATTCTACATATCCGGTGGCCCTTCATTTTAAACAAACGCATAATAACAATCGCAGTTGTCTGAAATATTTTGTCGTGGCAGCTATTCCCAAAACCCGTAGTGGAGGTGAGGAAAGTAGAATCTAAAATGATACTCGAGTTAGACAGCAAGATACCCAATGGCCTCAACAACACGGAGGACCTGTACCGCTTTCTTTAATGTATTATATCCATAATTAGGCTTGATAATGAAGTAGTACTGTTGTACAAATCTTGATGAACTATATGTAGATTTCATGCCGCAGGGTTTTATGGTTTTACCCTTTCTTTGTCAGCTTTTTATTAGGGTTTAAACTTAGTTACCGGTGTGGTTTGAGATTGAGACAGCTAATTAAAGGTAATTTTAGAAGCACTAGCACTTTATAAGGGTCACTTTGGACCGTAATAGCACTTGATAGACATAGGGCACTTTTTTGCATTTTTTGCACATTGGAATCTAGCGCAATATTTCCTTCCCTCAGCAAGGAAGTGTTGTAAACAGGAGGACTTATAAGTATATAGGCATGATTTTGCACATTGTGTTGTTTACATGTAAATCTTGTGAAATTTGCACAGTTAAGGGCTTTATAAAAATAGTATTTTCATTTTTTTATTCAGTTATTTATATATGTAACATGATTTTAATTTATTTATCAAATATGTATGAAGCCCATTGTATGATTACATATATTTATATTTAATGGCATTTTATTTTCATCTTAAACTGTGATTCAATAATATTATAATATCTAATTGTAACTTCGATAAGTAAGCAATATGATTTGGTTAAATTTTGACTTCGCAAGTTACACTGTATGCATTTACGCAGCTATTTGAAATTCATTGCCTATTGTTTGTGAATATTAAGAGTGCTGACTCCATATGTTTAGAAAACAGACTTTTCTTTACGAAAATAGTAGTGCCAATATGTCCTCTATGTTAGTAATCATGTGGTGACAGCACTAAGACACAGCAATATATATAAAACATGGCGAATGGCGTTTTTGTTGACCTGTGTGCAAGGGCACAAGGTGTCCGAAACGCGTCCGTTTCGAGGAGTTTAATAAATTAAGATCTGCCTCATACCGCTGGGTTCATGTCTCTGTTCGCCGGAGGGAAGTGCATAGAGTTGAAGAAATGTTTATATATATATCTTTATATATATAACATATATGTGAACAAGGGCTCTCGAGCCCGAAACGCGTCATGTTATGCTGAGTGAAATGGTCGAATAAACACCTTGCCTGAAGAGTCTTGTGGTCCGTCTCACCTTCTTCGCCGTTTGGAGGTTGTGGGAGTTCCAACATATCATATATATATATATATATACATCCAAACAATCTTTCATCAAATAATAATAAGAATCTAAACCCTATTCCTTAGTAGCGTGTAATTTAATAACACATGTGGCAAACAACGTCCGACACGTTCCGGTGCAGCCACACCTTGGTCACGGATCAAAGACTGTATCAATCAATCACATATAGTGCACACCCAACATAAAGGTAGGACTACATATCCCATTGCAAGTTGAGGAAAATTGGCATCCATTTTGAAGTGGTGTCTTCTTATACATGGATAATAGGGAGTCACAACATAAGTCATACTGACAGTTTAGCTGAATTACATGTTTATATATATATATATGTGTGTGTGTGTATATATATATATATATATATATAACCTACTGGCGGTCACCAGTAGGTAGTTCGAGGCAGGACCTATTATCCATAGGAAAATCGTAACATTCTATTCCTAATAACTTTGGCGCCAGTTGACGAATCTTCACGAAATTTTTAAAACTAATGGTCCATTCCGGTCAGCTATTATCCTGAAAGTTTGGGGGTGATTTCTCAAGCGGGGGCCGAGAAAAAAGGGGGTCCCAAAACTTGTTTTCCCCATGTGATTTCCCATAGGAAATTTTAGACACGGCTACAGCCTGAACTGCTGAACGGAATTATACCAAATTTTGCAAAAAGGTAGCCCTTGGTTCAGAAAGTGCCCATTTTTTAAATGGTGTAAAACTGTTCAGTAGTTCCTGAGAAATTCAAAAAATAGTGGCGAAAAAATAATTTTACCATAGGAAACTTTAGAAACTGTTATAGCAAAAACTGCAGAACGGAATTACACCAAATTTGGCAAAAAGAAAGCGAACTTTTTAAAAATGTTGTAAATCTGTTCAGTAGTTTTTGAGAAATTAAGAAATAAAGATAGTGATATCTATGGCCGCGGTGGATCGGCGCACCCTCCCGATCACAAGCTTCATGCTAATTGGCTGTCAACACTCCAAATCAGGAAGTGTTGGCAGCCAAATGCACAAAACAGGAAAATGGGGCAGGGTAGAAACACCCTGACCCCCTATGCCTGCTCAGGGGGTCCCACAAGGACCCCCAGGGCCCAAAAACATTTTTTTTTTTTTTTAAATCGCGGGATGTGTGGAGGATCCGCGGATCCGGGTGAAAATAAAAAAACATGAGTCGCGGGCTCCTGAGCTTCATGTTACTAAAGCCCCCGGGTGGGCCAGGTCCTGGGGACAGTTGGAAAAAAAGTGTGGGGGGCCCCAATCCCCCCCACACTTGCCCCGGGGACCGCCACCCTCCGGGGCAAATCTTTAAATGTGTGGGTGGGCCTCTAAGGCCCCCCCAAGCCCTGGGGACCACCACCCCGGGGGCTTTCATTAATTGTAAGTGGGGGGCACACAGCCCCCCGTAACCCTGGGGCCTGCCACCCCTGGGCTTTTAAAAAAAATTATTCCTGTGTGCGAGCCCCCCCACACGTCCCGGGGACCACCACCTCCCCGGGGCACTAATTATTCAAAATAGGGGGTCTGTTATGGACCCCCGAGCCCCGGGGACCACCACCCCCTGGGGCTTTGCAAATGGTGGGAGGGGGGCTGCACGGCCCCCCTCCTGGAGCCAATGATGGCCCTGGGGACCGCAAACTCCCAGGGCTGGCTCCTGCAGTGTCCCAGGGTGCCCACCCCCGGGACACTGCTGTTTGCTATGGCAGGGCGGGAGTCTCGTGGCTTCCACTCTGTCATAGCAAACTCTGCTTTGGTTTTTGAAAGAGAGAGCAGGGAAACCTGCTCTCTCTTCCAAAAACCAAAGCTGATTGCTTTTCCACACGATAAGGAGGTGGAGAGCCGGCGGGACCGTGGGGGGATTGGGGACCCATCCACAGTCCCCAACGGATAGGGCCGGCCTGGGGATGGGGTCCCCAGGGCCAGAAGTTGCCTGAGGAGGGGGGCAACACAGCCCCCTTCCAAATACATTTTTTTTTTTAAACTGGCCATGCCCCGAGGGATGGTGTCCCCGGGGCCGATTATGGCCTCGGGAGGGGGCCACGCAGCCCCCTTACAATTTAAAAACAAAATAGGGGTCAGGCCCTGTGGGATGGTGTCCCCAGGTCCAATAGAATAGGAAAAGAAGGGGGCCAAAAAGCCCCCCTTCTTAAAAGAAAAAAGAAAAAAAGACAGGCATCGCGTCGGAGAACCCGCCCCCTCACTGCAGCACTCTGAAAACGCACCCCCTGGCGCGTTTGCAGATGGGGAATTAATTCCCCTTGAATACTGGGGGTCCCTGGGGCCAACTAGCCCAACAGGTACCTCCAGTATGTGCCAGGGAGCTGCGTTACAGAGAGGTGTTCAGAGGCCACGCCCCTTTTTACACCTCTCTGCAACGCAGCTCTGTGGCGCTTAATGGAGGTACTTGGTAGGCTAATTGCACCCCAGGGACCCTCAGGATTCAAGGGGAGTTAATCCCCAAAATTAAAACGGCCACAGGGCGTGTTTGCACACGTCACCTCAGGCGCCCCCCTCCCTTCTCCAGTGTGCAAACGCTCCCCGTGGCGCGTTTTAAGAGGTAATTTTAATCCCCCTGCCCTATTATGTCCTAGGGTCTTACAGAGAAGGTCATGCTATTCACAGGGGTACTCCAACGCATAGTGTTCCCTAGTGTATGTAGGTGTTTTCACTGTATTCTAAGTGTCTTTTAGCATAGCACTGGCTCTAGGCCTGGGTACTCAGAGTCAGTTACCACCAGTACCCGTCTGAAAAAGTTGTGGGCACAGGATGATTTTGCAACCAGGCCTCTTTCTGCTCCTCTGTTGGTTCTTTCTGCACATGTCTTGCTTCTTCCTGCAATTTTCTTCATCTTTGTGGACTTGTGTTGCCTCTTTCTGCATTTCTTTTGCTTCTTTCTGTGCATTTTTTCTTCTTTCTTCACATGCCCTACCTCTGTAGGCATAATTAGAAACTAGCATTTGAAAAACCTTTAAAATTCACTGAAAAACCATAGGTTTCAGGGGCGTTATAGTTAGTTGGACATTTCACTCATACAAAACCATTGAAATTCCCCCGTTATAGTTTGTTCAGCTAACTATAACTCGCGCCCACGCAATGCACTGCTGATGACGTCACATATTACATCACTCATGACATGGTCAGTAACATCACTGATAACATCACTGATGACATCTCAAATGACATCACTGATGACATCATCCATGTGATAATTTCATGCATCTTCTCACACCGTAATATAACTTTTGATCCACCCACTCTAAATTACAGACTGACATTCTCAAAACCATAGACACTCCAAGACCTATTAACTACATACCTGCTCACTGATTCTTAAGTCTACACACACATCTACTCACTCACCCGTACAGTCACTCATACTTACTGTCACTCAGTACAGGACTATCATATGCACTCATACACCTATATAGACACTCACACACTGCCACTCATCCATAGATGTACTCACACACCTAGTCAGTCATGTAAATATTTAATCACACTCCCATTTACTCACCTATACAGTTATACACACACCAACTCACTTACTCAAACAAATACTAGCACATTCTTACGCTCTTATACAATCACTGATACAAGCACACACGCATCCATACAGCCACTCTCACAATCACACACTCTCACTTATAGCCATTTAAATACTCTAACACACATATATACTACCTTTCACATATGTAGTTACTCACACATGTACCACTGAGATATACATTCACTCACTAACACACCCATACACACACTCACCCACCCATACAGTCCATCACAGATGCAGTCTTGAAACCATGCACCCAGTGAATCACCCACTCACACATCTATGCACAGAGTCACACACACCCCACCCACACAAACTCTCAGGCACCCATACAGATACTCAGACAACCAATGAACGACTCATATGGACACTCAAGTAGTAATTCACAAACCTATGCAGCCGCTTAGACACCAACAGACAGACGGATACAGAGATTCACAAAGTTTAGTCACTAACCCATGCATTCAGTTTGATACGTTTAATCACTCACTTATAGTCAGTCACACACCTAGTAAATCATTCATTCAGACACTTATACACCCACTCATTCTTTAATACGCCTTTCCCTATATATATTAAACATATTTAAACTTTAAAGAAACACACAGTCACTGGATGATGTCATCAGTGATGTCATCAGTGAAGCCATTTGAGATGTCATCTATGATGTCATCAGTGATGTCACTGACCATGTCATGAGTGATGTAATATGTGATGTCATCAGCAGTGCATTACTGGGGCGCGAGTTATAGTTAGCTGAACTAACTATAACGGGGAAATTTCAATGGTTTTGTACAAGTGAAATGTCCAACTAACTATAACACCCCTTAAACCTATACACCTAGTCAATCAACCATTCACACATCTATGCATAGAGTTACACACACCCCATCCAACCACACACAAACTCAGTGTCCCATACAAATTCTCACCCAACTAATCAATAACTAATATACACACTCATGTAGTTAGTGACCAACTGATGCAACATGTTATAAAACAACAGAGACAGTGATGCACACATTCACATAGTTTAGTAACTAATCCATGTATTAAGTGAGACACTTTTAATTACTCACTTAAACAGACAGTCAGACAGCTACTAAATCCTCCATCCAGATAGTTATATATCTATTCAATCTTCAATACAGATTGGTATATATATAATACATATTTAAATTTCAAAATAAACCACATTCACTGGAGGACATCAGTGATGCCATTTGAGATGTCATCAGTGATGTCATCAGTGGTGTCACTGACCATGTCATGAATGATGCAATATGTGACATCATCAGCAGTGCATTGCGGGCCTGCAAGTTATAGTTAGCAGAACTAACTATAACGGAGGAATTTCTATGGTTTTGTACGAGTGAAATGGCTAGCTAACTATAACATCCCTGAAACCTATGGTTTTTTCTGTGAATTTCTAAGCTTTTTTAAAGGCTAATTTCTAATTATAACGTCTCTGATACCTATGGTTTTTTTCAGTGAATTTCAAAGGTTTTTTTTAAATGCTAATTTTTAAGTGTGATAGTGGTTATACCTATTTTTTTGTACTGATTTTCTACAGTTTTTTAACTGTTTATTTATAAATATTTTATTCATTAAATAACATTATATATTTTTCTGAAAATTGCAAAAAAAAAAAATTTTTTAATTCAAACTGAAATATTGATTATTTTTTTTGTTCATTTTTTATTTCAATATATTTATATTAGTTTCTTTGTAAAAGAAAAATTCAAAATCTTTCCGGAGTCACGCACTCAAAGCGTACACATCACGGTGGGTACGTGGATTCTAGCCGCCATTTTAGAAAAGTTGTGAAGCATGCACGTACAGTTTGCAACGGCTGCGTGTTTTTCAGTTAGCTCATATACATTTAATATTACGTGATGTGCACGATTGGTATGTGACCAGTCCGTGACTCCTGCTCCTGCGCATTCGCGACACATGCGCATTACGGTACGAGATGCTTGCGCGGTGGGGGGTCCTGCGTGATGTCATATACGTGCTGGTATGCGCTGGGTGCGTGACTCCCGCAAAAAAGAAATTATGTTCCAAAATGATATGTTAGTGTCTTTAATATACATATTAGGGCAAGAGATTATCTAAGATATTCATACAAATAATATATTTATACTTATGATAAACTTATATTATTTTTAAATATATTTTCACGAAGTCGGGTGCGTGCATCATGAGCTCAGAGAACCAGGTCAGCAGAGCTGCTGTAGAGCCAGAGAAACCAGGTCAGCAGAGCCGTTGTACAGCCAGAGATCCAGGTCAGCAGAGCTGCTCCAGAGTCTAAGAAGCAGGTCAGCAGAGCTGCTCTAGAACCAGAGACCCAGGTCAACAGATCTGCTCTAGGGCCAGAGACCCAGGTCAGCAGAGCTGCTCTAGAGGCCGAGAACCAGGTCAGAGGAGCTGCTGTAGAGCCAGAGAAACCAGGTCAGCAGAGCTGCTTTAGAGGGAGTTAACCAAGTCAGCAGAACTGGTTTAGAGCCAGAGAACCAGGTCAGCAGAACTGCTCTAGAGCCAGAGAACCAGGTCAGCAGAGCTGATTTAGAGCCACAGAAACAGGTCAGCAGAGCTGTTGTAGAGCCAGAGAACCAGATCAGCAGAGCTGCTCCGTAGCCTAAGAACTAGGTCAGCAGAGCTGCTCTAGAGCCAAAGAACCAGGTCAGCAGACCTGCTGTAGAGCCAGAGAAACCAGGTCAGCAGAGCTGTTTTAGAGGGAGAGAACCGGGTCAGCAGAGCAGCTTTAGAGCCAAGGGACAAGGTCAGCAGACCTGCTCTAGAGCCAGAGAACTTGGTCAGCAGAACTGCTTTAGAGCCATAGAACCGGGTCTGCAGAGCTGCTTTAGAGCCAGAGAACCAGGTCAGCAGAGCTATTGAAGAGCCAGAGAACCAGGTCAGCAAAGCTGCTCTAGAGCCTAAGAACGAGGTCAGCAGAGCTGCTCTAGAGCCAGAGAACCAGGTAAGCAGAGCTGCTGTAGAGCCAGAGAAACCAGGTCAGCAGACCTGCTTTAGAGGAAGAGAACCAGGTCAGCAGAGTTGCTTTAAAGCCAGAGAACCAGTCCAGCAGAGCTGCTTTAGCACCAGAGAACCAGGTCAGCAGAGCTGCTTTAGAGCCAGAGAACCAGGTCAGCAGAGCTGCTCTAGAGCCAGAGAACCAAGTCAGCAGAGCTGCTTTAGAGCCATAGAACCAGGTCAGCAGAGCTACTTTAGAGTCAGAGAACCAGGTCAGCAGAGCTGCTCTAGAGCCTAAGAACCTGGTCAGCAGAGCTGCTCTAGAGCCAGAGAACCGTGTCAGCAGAGCTGCTGTAGAGCAAGACAAACCAGGTCAGTAGAGCTGCTATAGAGGGAGAGAACCAGGTCAGCAGAGCTGCTCTAGAGGGAGAGAACGATGTCAGCAGAACTGCTTTAGAGCCATAGAACCGGGTCAGCAGAGCTGCTTTAGAGCCACAGAAACAGGTCAGCAGAGCTGCTCTGTAGCCTAAGAACTAGATCAGCAGAGCTGCTCTAGAGCCAAAGAACCAGGTCAGCAGACCTGCTGTAGAGCCAGAGAAACCAGGTCAGCAGAGCTGCTTTAGAGGGGAGAACCAGGTCAGCACAGCTGCTTTAGAGCCAGAGAACCAGGTCAGCAGAGCTGCTCTACCTGACACTGACTGACTGACACTGACTGATTGACTCTGACTGACACTGATTGACTGACACTGACACTGACTGACACTGACTGACTGACACTGACTGACTGACACTGACTGGCACTGATTGACTGACACTGACTGACTGACTGGCACTGACTGACTGACACTGACTGACACTGACTGACACTGACTGACTACTCTCTACTACTCTACTACTCACTCTCTAATACTCTCTACTACTCTCTCTCTACTACTCACTCTCTACTACTCACTCTCTACTACTCTCTACTACTACTCTCTACTAATCACTCTCTACTACTCTCTACTACTCATTCTACTACTCTCTACTACTCTACTACTCATTCTCTACAACTCTCTACTACTCTCTCTCTGCTACTCACTCTCTACTACTCACTCAACTACTCTCTACTACTCACTCTCTACTACTCTCTCTACTACTCACTCTCTACTATTCACTCTTTACTACTCACTCTCTACTACTTACTCTCTCCTACTCGCTCACTACTACTCTCTACTACCCACTCTCCACTACTCACTCTCTACTACTCGCTCTCTACTACTCACTCTCTACTACTCTACTAATCTCTACTACTCTCTCTACTACTCACTCTATTACTCTCTAATTCTCTCTACCACTCACTCTCTACTACTCTACTACTCACTCTTTACTTCTCTCTCTCTACTACTCACTCTCTATTACTCACTCTACTACTCTCTACTACTCACGCTCTACTACTCTCTCTCTACTACTCACTCTCTACTACTCTCTACTACTCACTCTCTGCTACTCACTCTCTACTACTCACTCTACTACTCACTCTCTACTGCTCTCTACTACTCACTCTCCACTACTCACTCTATACTACTCGCTCTCAACTACTCTCTACTACTCACTATACTACTCACTCTCTACTACTCTACTACTCTCCACTACTCTCTACTACTCACTCTCTACTACACACTCTCTACTGCTTTATCTTTACTACTCGCTCTCTACTACTCTCTACTACTCATTCTACTACTCACTCTCCACTATTCTCTACTACTTACTCTACTACTCAATCTCTACTACTCTCTACTACTCACTCTCTACTACTCCACTACTCTCTACTACTCGCTCTCTACTACTCACTCTCTACTACTCACTCTCTGCTACTCTCTACTACTCACTCTCAACTACTCTCTCTCTACTACTCACTCTCTACTACTCTCTACTTACTCTCTCTCTACTACTCTCTACTACTCACTCTCTACTACTCACTCTACTACTCACTCTACTACTCACTCTCTACTACTCATTCTACTACTCACTCTCTACTACACCCTACTACTCTCTACTACTCGCTCTCTACTACCCACTCTCTACTACTCTCTACTACTCACTCTCTACTACTCACTCTACTACTCACTCTACTACTCACTCTCTACTACTCACTCTACTACTCACTCTCTACTACTCTCTATTACTCTCTACTACTCACTCCATCAAGAAGGCATTCAGATGTGGCACACATTTGCCATAAATTCTGAATGTTAGCACTCTAGTTGCTCATTAGATCAATGTTGTAAAGCTACTGCTCACCAGTGAAGTCTGCTGCTGGTATTCAAAATGCATGTTTCAGTCTGCATGTCAGAATCTTTAAATGAAATAGAAGAGGATTTGAGAAGTCAAAATGTGCCCTAATTTTTCTTTCTGAAGCACTAGTCATAATTTCTATGGCAAAATGAACCCCCTCATTTTGTTCCTTTGCAAATTAAATGTTTTAAGTGTTACCACTTTATTCCAATCAAGATGGCTTCAGGTGTGCCATACTTTTATCAGAAGTAAGACTGTTAGCGCTCTAGTTGTTCTTTAGAACACTCTAGGACATTCTGTCATTGGGCTATACTTGGGCTACATGTGTGTGATATTTGTGCTACATTTGGGCTCTTTTGTCTCTGGTGGCCGTCTTGGGAGACTTATTTGTTATGAAGTTTCCTAATTTCCTCATTTACTACAGTCTCCTCAGTAGGAAATACTTTCAGTTTTTTACTTTGATTCCATCAAGAAGGCATTCAGATGTTTCACACATTTGCCATAAATTCAGAATGCTCATTAAATCACTGTAGTAAAGCTACTGCTCACCAGGGAAGTCTGCTGCTGGTATTACAAGTGCATGTTTCAGTCTGCATGTCAGAATGTTTTAATGAAATAGAAGAGGATTTGAGAAGTCACTCAAAATGTGCCCTAATGTTTCTTTCTGCAGCACTAATCATACTTTCTATTGCAAAAGGAACCCCCTCATGTTGTTCCTTTTTAAATTAAATGTTTTAAGAGTTACCACTTTATTCCAATCAAGATGGCTTCAGGTGTGGCATACGTTTGTCATAAGTAGGACTGTTAGCGCTCTAGTTGTTCTTTAGAACACTCTGGGAAGCTGCAGTAGAACACAAAGGAATCAACTGACAGTCTCTGCCCTTGTTGAATGTACATGTTTTACTGAGAATGTCAGACTTCATTCTCATATGACTGAGAAAGATAATGTGAATTTACAGAAAATATGCTCTCAGTTTAGCTTATAGATCACCTTCCAAACCTCTGTGGGAAAAGCATGAGAAAATAGTATTCTCTCAAACTTGATTCATGATATCCCAGCAGAATGCTTTTTCACATGGTAAAATCACCTTAGAACACACCACAATTCCTAAAATGAGTATGGTACCATCAACAACTGAGTTATAATGTAACTAAAGTCTTAAAACCTTCTAATAACTGCAATGCTTTTTAATGAGGTGCTATCATTTATATTGGTCCCAAGATGGCTGCCTACACTTCTTGGATGAAGTGCTGACAGCCAATCAGATCTCACGATGAGATGTGGGTTAGGCTCTGCCCAGATATATATGTGATTTTACTTTTGATTTTCTCAGGAACTACCGAGCTGATTTACACCATTCAACCAAAAGGCACAAGTGTGAACCAAGGGCTACCTCTTTGCAAAATTTGGTATAATTCCGTTCTGTGGTTCAGGCTGTAGCTGCGATTAAAGGTTCCTATGGAAAATTGCTTGGGGAAAACACATCTTGGGACCCCCTTTTTTCTCGGCCCCCACTCGACGATCACCCTGAGACTTTCAGGATAGGAGTGGACCGGAGCGCCCCACCAGTTTTAAAAATCTCGCAAAGATTCGTCAACCGGCGCCAAAGTTATTCCAAATAGAATGTTGCGGATTTCCTATGGATAATAGGTCCTAACTATAACTACCTACTGGCGACCGCCGGTAGGTAATATATATATATATATGTATGCACATAGAAATTCTTGCGATTTGCACTTTAATCTGCATATTTTGCACAACAAGCATCTGCACTTTATAAGAACTCATATTCATGTATTTGTACACGTGCGTAATAATTCATCATGTCAAGTGACAACTTCTGTCTTTAATTGAATACGATCAATCCAGATTTCTTTTATGTCGTTCTACACTACTCATCACGTGACCACTTAGTGTTGTGTATATAAGGATGTTCAGTATGGTTGTTACTCTATGTGATCAAGGCCACCTGCTGGCCGAAATGCGTAATGGCATGTCATGCCGATGCTGACTTTGAATAAATCTCCTTGAAGCACGACTAGGTGTCTGTGTGCTTTCTCCTCGCCTGCCTGGAAGTGGATGAATGCGCCTGGTACTCGTATCATTTTGTTGGTAGTGGGACTGCTACCAATCACGGACCCCCTCGGTGTTAGCTGGCCGCCACTTTCAGCCACTTTAGGACTTTCTTTCATGTACGGAAATCCGTGGCGACCCCCCGTGGAAACTACGAATCCCAGAAGAACCTTGCTAGTGCACTGCCGGATGTTGCCCTGCACGGCATTTCCCGACAACTCTTTCAAGACGAACTATAACTACGGAAGATCACGGGTGCCGAGGTAGTGCTTCCTCATCATTCTTTCACAGTCCAAGCAAATTCTGGACTACAGAAGAAATTACAGTCAGCACGGCGCAGACATGTCGAGTAACGCCCAACGAGAGCGCGAGACAGAAGCTAAAGAGCTGTTCAAAAATGTGGGTGCGACGACTACAAAACGAGCTGAGGAGGGTAAAAATACAACTATGAGCCCCAATCCTGACATGAAAACCCTTTTAAAAACACTCGAAAAACATCAGAGAAGCGAAATGATGAAGTGGTGGGAGGAAATCTCACTTACCAAATACGAAGAAGCAGGTCGAGTCCCACGAGGTTTAAGAATTATGTTAGCGCCCAATTTCGAAAATATTCATCCTGAAATGCTTGTAGAGTGGGCAGATAACAACCTCAACGCTTCCATGAATGCGGTCAGGATCTTAATTAAATATGCTCGAATTGATCGCAATGCACTCCTTAAACAAATTGAAGAAACCAATGAACAACTCAATCAACGACCAGAAATAGAAGAAATCCTGAAGGCAAGAAAGGAAATTGATGACAGAATTAAAAAACAGGAAGAAAAAATCAAGCTAAGAAAAGTACGCAAATTCACCAGAGACAAAGAGGACTACGAACTGGGACAGATTTTTACATTTGCCCGTCGTTACGATAACGCCAGAAAAAAACGTTCCGATATATTGACGGCAACCACACAAAACATACCAACTACAAGTGGACATCTCATGACGGTTGGATCGGACACACCCTATTCTGTTTCCTTGACTAGCGGAAGTGAGGGGGAAGAAATGGATCGTACGAGTTCCAATATGATGCTAACCGTTCTTCAACCAGGAGAGGAATTGAATTTTTTGGCCGAGGACCGCCGCCAGACCCTGAGGCCGCGGAATCCACAAACATCCACAGGGTTGAGCGCAACAAGAAGCGCAGCGCCAGGAGAAAAGCCCGCAACGCAAAGAGGCAGAAAAGTGCAATGGCGACGAGGCTAAGTAAAGGGAGTGACAGTAACACCATAGTCAACCTTTCCAAAATTCCACTTACTACTGCTGAAGAAAATATTTTGTCCTTGGGCCTCTCCTATTGTGCAATTAACAATTTCAATTACTGCAAAACCAGAGTGGACATGTTCAGTTTCTCCAGGAAACTGAAATTAAAGAAATTTTTCACTATCAAAGATGGAAACAAACGTCATACTTCCTCAGACACCACAGCCACCGCTACTAATTACAATCTAGAAGCAGCGGATACACATCTGCTCCTCACTATGGCTGAACTCAACAACGTCGAGACCAATTCCTCAAATGAACCAAATGACACACGATCCACACAGGAAAGGCTTTCAACCCTCATTAATGTCGATTCTTGTGCCGGACTCAGCCCATTCAAAGGGAAATCGAGCTTCACCCCCATGATGCCAAAAGACGCCGTAGACATCTTCCAGGAGATGGTCACCAACGATTTGAAAAACCTCTACAGGATGATTAGCCACAAAAAAGCCAAAATCAATCAACAAGAGCTACAATATAAAAATGTAATAACCAAACGCAATAACAACTCGAATTTAATAATCTGCACGTCCGACAAAGGAGGTAACGTAGTCTTATGGCCGAAGAATGAATATGAGACTGAAGCTAAAAGGCAACTTTCCGATGGCAGCTGTTACGAAAAAACAAATATAAAGAGCTACAACACCGCCAAAGAATCACTAAGGAAGATGTTGCATTCCTATAAGAGACAGGGTTTGATCTCAAACAATGAATTCAACTTTTTACATAATGAATTCCCTATAATCCCTACACTTCGTCTCATACCAAAAATTCACAAAGGAGTGAAGCCGGTTCCAGGCAGACCCATTATTTCGGCCATTGACAGCATCAGTGAAAACACCAGTAGGTATGTGGATTATTTTTTACAGCCTTTAGTCCAGAACTTATCTACCTACATCAAAGACACAGGTGATTTTATTAGAAAATTAAACAATGTCAAATGGCAAGAGGGATTTTTGCTAGTGACTCTAGATATAGAGTCACTATACACAAGCATTGATCATGTTACCGGTATGGCTGCCACCAAACACTATCTGGAGCACAGACCAATCCAATTCCACAATCACAACGCTATGCTTCTGGAATTAATTGACTGTGCCTTACACAATAACTATTTCATGTTTGGCAATGATCTATATTCCCAAAAGAGGGGAGTCGCCATGGGAGCTTGCTTCTCCCCCAGTTATGCCTGTCTCCATGTAGGCTGGTGGGAGGAGCAGGTTCTCATGGGGACATATGCGGATATCTTTGATTCTCAAATTTGTACTTGGTACAGATTTATCGATGATGTTTTTATGGTCTGGAACGGGGATTTTAACAGTGTGATGAATTTTATTGAGGTTTTAAATAACAACACTTTTAATCTCAAATTCACTTCGCACATTGACATCAGCTTAGTTGAGTTTCTTGACACTAAAGTCATGATCATTGACAACAAAATTGAGACAACACTCTATAGAAAACCCACTGCTGGCAACTCCATCTTGCACGCCAGCAGTGCCCATCCCCAGCATCTCATAAAAAGTATCCCCTATGGGGAACTCCTCCGCATTAAGCGTATTTGCAGTACACCTGAGGAGAGAATAAGATGCTCAGAGGAAGCTATAATGAGGATGAGGGAAAGAGGGTACACTGAGAGGATCTTGAGGGACGCTTATAAAAAAGTGCAGAGTCTGCCTAGAGATGCATTATTAATTGACAAATCGAGCATCCCTATTCCGAATACACCAGATCCAGGGACAGACGATCCATTTCCGGATGCCCCACGTCTGATCATGACTTACAACAAACAACACCACAGAATTAGGGCCATTATCAACAAAAACTGGCCCATTCTGCTCACTGACGGTGTTCTGGCCCCTATGCTACCCCCTAAATCTATAATCACATTCAGAAGGGCCAGGACAATGAAGGGAGATCTCATGAAATCAAATAAGGATAAACCCTCAAACAGTGCATGGCTCAAACCTAAAAATGTTTTTTTTAAATGCACAAGTTGTAGGGCCTGCAAGTTTGGTCAAAACACCACTGAATATTTTGTTCCCTTCAGTCCCATGCAAGACAAATCAAGGGCCACTACACCTGTAGATCAGAATTCGTGGTGTATGTTCTTAATTGTACATGTGGTTTAAATTACATCGGCAGTACGAAACTCCAAGCCCATGTCAGAATCCTCCAGCACTTGAGAGCCATCGTTAATAATGATTCTAGCTATCCCGTAGCGCGACATTTTAAAAGGTGCCACAACAATGACTTAGGTTGCCTTAAATACTTTGTGGTTGATAATGTTCCTGCATTACGCAGAGGGGGCAACAGAGAAAAAACCTTAAGACAACTCGAAACAAGGTATATCCTTGAGTTCGACAGTAAGGCACCTACGGGACTCAACAATACCGAAGATTTATATAACTGTATCTGAAAATAGCTATACTAATATTTACCATTTTTTCAATTTGACTCAAGATGATGCCCATTGACATTCTATTTCTATTTATGTGATAAATTGTTCCCTGTTTTTAGTCCTTTTATCTCTTTTATCTCTCTATTTGTATCCCTCTGTTTTTGGTTGTTAGATACATCTTTCCTGAAATTGGTGTCTTCGGCATTTCCAATTGACATCCCACACAATTTGGTTTTTGCAGTATCTACCGCAATGTATTTGGGACCATCGCTACCGAAGACACGTTAACAAATATCTGGTTGATTTCATTTGCCTATTGAATCAGCTTTTTGTAATTGAATCTATATATGATGTTCATTGTAGTATATTTCAATATTCTGCATATTTCACATTTATCAATACCTCCTTCTTTTTGCTTTTAGTCTTTCTCTCATCCTTTTATTATATTGTTCTTACACATTTTTTGCACTTTGTTCACTTTAACAAAAAAAAGGTATTTATATACTAAAAAAACAAACACAAATTTGACCGACATACTTGTTACCAGTACAGTAGTTTCTCTGGTTCATGAGCAGAAGGATGCTTTGTACTCTTATTTCATCAATAATCATGAATAGGGTTAAGATTTTCTTTGCAGACCAATGTAGACATCTCAATTGCATATTTTGCTTTAATATATCTTGGTATTTTATATTGTCAATTGTGCCTCGATAACTAGGTCTGGGTTTTATTATATCATATATATTTCTGTATTTTGATATGGTCATTTTATGCATATACCTTATGTGACTAGTTATATTGTGCACTTTATTGCGTATTTTGCACATAGAAATTCTTGAGATTTGCACTTTAATCTGCATATTTTGAACAACAAGCATCTGCACTTTATAAGAACTCATATTCATGTATTTGTACACATGCGTAATAATTCATCATGACAAGTGACAACTTCTGTTTTTAATTGAATACGATCAATCCAGATTTCTTTTATGTCGTTCTACACTACTCATCACGTGACCACTTAGTGTTGTGTATATAAGGATGTTCAGTATGGTTGTTACTCTATGTGATCAAGGCCACCTGCTGGCCGAAACGCGTAATGGCATGTCATGCCGATGCTGACTTTGAATAAATCTCCTTGAAGCACGACTAGGTGTCCGTGTGCTTTCTCCTCGCCTGCCTGGAAGTGGATGAATGCGCCTGGTACTCGTATATATATATATATATTCACTTAAAAAACCATAGGTTTCACACATGTTATAGTTAGGTGGACATTTCACTCGTAAAAATCCAATGAAATTCCCCGGTTAAAGTTAGTTCAGATAACTATAACTCGCGCTCCCGCAATCCACTGCTGATGACGTCACATATTACATCACTCATGACATGGTCAGTGACATCACTCATGACATCACTGATGACATCATCCTTGTGATAGAGTGGCGGTCGCACGAGATATAGTTATCTGAACTAACTATAACGGGGTACTTTCTTTGGGTTTTTACGAGTGAAATGTCCACCTAACTATAGCATGTGTGAAACCTATGGTTTTTTAAGTGAATTTGCAAGGTTTTTTAAATGCTAATTCCTAACTATAACGTGTGTGAAACCTATGGTTTTTAAAGTGAATTTGTAAGTTATGTATGTATTATTATATATTTTTTTTTAAGGTGTTTTACCGTGCGCGCACCGTGCGTGCACCGTGCGCGCACCCCGTGATTTAAAAAAAAAAAAAACAATGTTTTTTTCACCCTTCGGGGACCTTCAGGGACCCCCTGACAAAGGCTAGGGGGTCAGGAACTCTCTACCCTGCCCCCTTTTCACGTTCGCCACCTCTCTTTTTCACTGTCGCACCCAAAACAAACAAAATGGCGGACAACACTTCCTGATTTCGACCGATTCGATTGTTGACTGACATGTAACCACCAATCAGAATTACGCTCGCGCACTTTAGGGTGTGCGCACGGTGCGCGGCTATAGATATTTATGTACTTTTAACTGCAATTTTCTCAGGAAATACTGAACAGATTGACTCCATATATGCAAAAGGCACATGCCTGACCTGAGGACTACCTCTTTGCCAAATTTCAAGTAATTCTGTTCAGTCGTTCGGGCTGTACCTTCGACTAAAGGTCCTATGGGAAAATGCATGGGGAAAATGTGTTTTGGGACCCCCCTTCTTTCTCAGCCCCCGCTTGACGAATCACCCCGAGACTTTTAGGGTAGGAGCTGAGCCGCGCACCCCATTAGTTTTGAAAATTTCACGAGGATTCGTCAACCGGCGCCAAAGTTATTCAAAATAGAATTTTCTGATTTCCTATGGAAACACGGTCGTAACTAGAACTATCTACTGGCGACCGCCAGTAGATAATATCATTGTAATTGACTTCTAATAACCATTTGTGAAAGAAAGGACAGCATTACATCCAGAACGGTATATTTAAATAACTGTGCCTCTGAAAGCAACTTTATTATATTTTAGCAATGTTACCCTGAACTGCCAAAGTTCTTGGGCCTTGTCCACCATCATCTTGGCCCATGGTCAACGTACATAGTGAGCTAACATGTTACTGACATCCATGTCAGCTAGATGTTTTTTATAATGAGTGTGGGAGGCTGGGATGATTGACAGGTGATTACACGTGGGATAGGTTCAATGAACTCAGCTGTAGAGGATCCCTCACAGGCAAGTGTAATCACATTGAAATAGCAGCAGTGCTCAAAGAAATGTTAAACAGTTAATATTACTAAAGTCTCTTCTTACAGTAGCATCCACACTCCGCACCACTGAGTAGCTTTTTGTATTGATGGTGGGCTGGCAGTGGGATGGACATGAAATTGGCTCAACAAGTCCAGTGGTAAAGAATACCTCTTCAATACATGGGTAGTGCAATCACATCAAGATGAAAGCAGTGTAGAGGGGAAAGTTAATCAATTAATAGCAGCAAAGTCTCTTCTTACAACTAACCCTGGGCGTAGTTCGTGAAGTAGCACTTCGCGAAGCTACACAAAGTGCAGTTCGCACTACGCGAGCTACGCGTAGCACTTCGCGAACTGCGTAGTACCTTGTTCGCACTGTGCCAGATGTCGTTTTCAATGATTGCACAGTGCGGACAAGCAACCGGTACTGTGCAATCATTGAAAATGGCATCTTGCACAGTGCGAGCTGTAGTTTTCTGCTGCTCGAGTAGATTTTTACTCGAGCGGCAGCTTTCTCAACGCGAACTGGTAGTTTCTCATCGTGAGCGGTTGCGAGCATACGCGACCACTCGCAATGAGAAACCTGACCTCCTCGCGTTGGGAATCTCGCCGGAAGGTTTATTTTCCATGCTCGCGATCGCCAACTTGATGTTGCTGATCGCGAACAAGGTAAAAGTCTCGCCGGGATGTCATTTTGCTTGCTCGCGGTCGCCAACTTGACGTTGAGGACCGCGAGCAAGCAAAAAATGACCGCAGCACTACGCAACACTACGCTACGCGTGTTCGCACTGTGCTACGTGCAGTTCGCGTAGTGCGAAGTAGCGCGAACTTCGCAAACTATGCGAGCGTAGCGTAGTGCTTTGCCCAGGCTTACTTACAACATCATTCATTACTGGTCTCATTTTGTAGTATCAGTGTATTTCTGTAAAACATTGGTCCAGTGGGACTCTTTTCTATAAAACCATTTGTCTTTGTATCAATGGCATCATATAACCATTCACAGTTTTTTATCATTATAATCAATATAAAAATGACATGAAAAAAGCGTTCTTCGCGCAATCACTTATTCACTTATTTCAAATAGAAGTGTCACATAGGTGTGACACATATTTTTTCATAGTGATACTAGCGAAGACGGTGCAGTGCATGAACATGTTGCAAAACGTGTTCCTGTACAAGATAAAAACAACTCTATAAGGATGGACCCCTGGCCTCAATATCAATAATAAAGGTTTCTCAAAAAATATCAATATTCCTCTTTTGTATGTAGGCTAAACATGTAGACTATGGGGTCTTTGTGTGGACGTTTGACTCTCTAATTACTCATACGGCCTAACTAGGACAAGCTATTTCACCAGTATGGCACCCACGACCAATTTGCTTATGGTGTGTATAGTGTTGTTCAATGCTGGACACTACTCAATCTGATCGTTTACATAGTTTTGAGGAACTTCTTGTGGAATAAATTGCTGAACATTTTTGTATTGAGGTCTGGCCGGGCTTCAAGTAACTCTAGCTTAATCCTTCGTCTTTCTCTTTAAATAATCATTCTTCTATTCTCACTTGGTCCTATTCCTCGTTAGACTAGAAGCAATGTGCATGTTTCCTTTCATGTGTATACATAAGTGTGTGCCTGCAGGTTATGCCAAGCTTTATTCATAAATAGCCAATGAAATTCTTCCACAATCCAGGCGGTCAACTTGTCATTTTTCAAAAAAAGTGTGCTGTGAGTTGATGCATATAGATAACTACAAACTTGCGTCAAGCTGTCTTTTTTTTATAATCCAAGCATACTGTTCTTTATAATTATATTGATTATATTTTTTGAAGCAACTTACTTGAGGTCCAAATCAATATTTACTGCCCTTGTAGTGATCTGTGTTAGAAGTAGCTTTCAAGGTATTTTACTAAGATTTGTCATGTGCTATTTTATCAAGTTTTTTTTCTTCTCAGGAAGGATGATGATCTGGCAATCATTAGTTTACTCCTACAGATAATTCCTCTTTTGCAACTAGAATATCTTATTCTTATTCTTATGAATCACCTATATTTTTAATTAGCAAATGGGCATTATATGGGAAAGTACTGCATGATCATGATGATCTTAATACCTCTCTTGTTAGGTGTACCATACTGTATTATTACAGGAGTCCTGAAAAATGGTTAACAATCCATCTTTGATGATGCTGATAATATTATATTTTATCTAGTTAATAATAAACATATATATGTTCTTCCAATTTAAGGATGAAGCAACAAGAGAAGTTTCATATTGGGAGAACCCTATTAGCGTCTCTAATATAGATCAATAATATGTATTAGAACCCTAGAGCAGGGCGTCTAAACACATAGACCTATATTGTAAGTACCCTGGATGTTGTAGGATCATATGCAAAAACATTTTTCAACAAGGATCACAATAACTAGTCATGCAATGTTTACAACACCTGTTAATTCTAGGTCATTACTGGGTGCAATAAGGTTCACTGCCCCTTAATAACTTTGGCAGTTCAAACCTGACTAGCTGAAACTTACACGTGAAAAAAAAGGAGTGAAGGCCTAGTAAATACTGAGATATGCATACTTTGCTGCAGGTTATGCCCCGTTTTGGGCCCTGATTATGACATTTGTGTTCTGACCGCCAGCCCGCAGCTGCGGTGGTCATAAGAATGCGACCAAGCTTGCTGTAAACCGACAGCCAATGTCAACCATGCTGCCATGCTTCTGAGCGGTTGGGTGCACTGTTTCCCTGCAGCATGGTGTGAAGGAGAAACAGTGAGCACAACCATGCAGATGGCATGTGGGCACACATTGATGTCACCATGATCATGTCTCCATGGCACACTCACCCTGGAGACATGAATTCATCTCTAAAAACCTGGCTGTCTGCCAAAAGAATCATGGCAGTGTTCCTGCCATGAAAAGCTTGGCAGAAAAGCACGACGTAATAGGCATGGCGGTGCCAATGACAGAACTGCCTCCATTACCAGACGTGGGACCCGTGCTCACTACGCCACTGGAGTCAAGCTATCCTGGCTGATGACAGCTGATAGCCAGAAACCGGTCCTAGGATGCTTGATTCCGGTCCAGGGAAGACATGGCTTGGCAGTTCGGGCTGGACTGTTCCCATGAGGCACAGGGTCAAGACTGATTTGCAAATGGCCATGCCTAAACTGGGGTGGCGTAGTGGGCAAAAGAACGATGGATTTAACCCAGATCTCTTGACTGGGGGAGAATGTCTGCATTGTCAGCATTCCGTCCATCATTTGTTTGTTGTAATGCTTTTCGCCCTAAGTGGGATGGGTATTCCCAGACGTGGGACCCGTGCTCACTACGCCACTGGAGTCAAGCTATCCTGGCTGATGACGGCTGATAGCCAGAAACCGGTCCTAGGATGCTTGATTCCGGTCCAGGGAAGACATGGCTTGGCAGTTCGGGCTGGACTGTTCCCATGAGGCACAGGGTCAAGACTGATTTGCAAATGGCCATGTCTAAACTGGGGTGGCGTAGTGGGCAAAAGAACGATGGATTTAACCCAGATCTCTTGACTGGGGGAGAATGTCTGCATTGTCAGCATTCCGTCCATCATTTGTTTGTTGTAACGCTTTTCGCCCTAAGTGGGATGGGTATTCCCAGACGTGGGACCCGTGCTCACTACGCCACTGGAGTCAAGCTATCCTGGCTGATGACGGCTGATAGCCAGAAACCGGTCCTAGGATGCTTGATTCCGGTCCAGGGAAGACATGGCTTGGCAGTTCGGGCTGGACTGTTCCCATGAGGCACAGGGTCAAGACTGATTTGCAAATGGCCATGTCTAAACAGGGGTGGCGTAGTGGGCAAAAGAACGATGGATTTAACCCAGATCTCTTGACTGGGGGAGAATGTCTGCATTGTCAGCATTCCGTCCATCATTTGTTTGTTGTAACGCTTTTCGCCCTAAGTGGGATGGGTATTCCCAGACGTGGGACCCGTGCTCACACCGCCACTGGAGTCAAGCTATCCTGGCTGATGACGGCTGATAGCCAGAAACCGGTCCTAGGATGCTTGATTCCGGTCCAGGGAAGACATGGCTTGGCAGTTCGGGCTGGACTGTTCCCATGAGGCACAGGGTCAAGACTGATTTGCAAATGGCCATGTCTAAACTGGGGTGGCGTAGTGGGCAAAAGAACGATGGATTTAACCCAGATTTCTTGACTGGGGGAGAATGTCTGCATTGTCAGCATTCCGTCCATCATTTGTTTGTTGTAACGCTTTTCGCCCTAAGTGGGATGGGTGTTCCCAGACGTGGGACCCGTGCTCACTACGCCACTGGAGTCAAGCTATCCTGGCTGATGACGGCTGATAGCCAGAAACCGGTCCTAGGATGCTTGATTCCGGTCCAGGGAAGACATGGCTTGGCAGTTCGGGCTGGACTGTTCTCATGAGGCACAGGGTCAAGACTGATTTGCAAATGGCCATGTCTAAACTGGGGTGGCATAGTGGGCAAAAGAACGATGGATTTAACCCAGATCTCTTGACTGGGGGGGAATGTCTGCATTGTCAGCATTCCGTCCATCATTTGTTTGTTGTAACGCTGTTCGCCCTAAGTGGATTGGGTATTCCCAGACGTGGGACCCGTGCTCACTACGCCACTGGAGTCAAGCTATCCTGGCTGATGACGGCTGATAGCCAGAAACCGGTCCTAGGATGCTTGATTCCGGTCCAGGGAAGACATGGCTTGGCAGTTCGGGCTGGACTGTTCCCATGAGGCACAGGGTCAAGACTGATTTGCAAATGGCCATGTCTAAACTGGGGTGGCGTAGTGGGCAAAAGAACGATGGATTTAACCCAGATCTCTTGACTGGGGGAGAATGTCTGCATTGTCAGCATTCCGTCCATCATTTGTTTGTTGTAACGCTTTTCACCCTAAGTGGGATGGGTATTCCCAGACGTGGGACCCGTGCTCACTACGCCACTGGAGTCAAGCTATTCTGGCTGATGACGGCTGATAGCCAGAAACCGGTCCTAGGATGCTTGATTCCGGTCCAGGGAAGACATGGCTTGGCAGTTCGGGCTGGACTGTTCCCATGAGGCACAGGGTCAAGACTGATTTGCAAGTGGCCATGTCTAAACTGGGGTGGCGAAGTGGGCAAAAGAACGATGGATTTAACCCAGATCTCTTGACTGGGGGAGAATGTCTGCATTGTCAGCATTCCGTCCATCATTTGTTTGTTGTAACGCTATTCACACTGCCACAGAAGCTCAGCTCTTGCTGAGATGGCATTCTGGAGGTGGTATTGCGGTGGTCTCACCACAAAGCTTGTTTTCGGGCAGTCGGACCACCATGGTGGTGGCAGTCGGACTGCCAATGCGTGTACATCGCCCCAAGATCACTGTACTCATAATCAGGCCCTTAGTGTTGTATTTTACAGCTGATAAATTCAGAAATCATAGTTAGGGATTTGATCAGGTACAGTACATGTCACATCCTACACCAGGGCATTTGTTATCACAGCCATAGACCAGAAATTCAAAAATATTAGGGCACTGTTATAGAAGAAGGGCTGACCTAAATATACTAGGGGCTCTGTAAATCCAAGGACTTCAGTCATGGCTACAAGGCAAAAGTAGATCAAATCTTATAACTTAACTACATTCTGCAAGAAAATAGATTACAAAGAAAATGTTCATCTAGTTAACAGTTCCTGACTACAAAATGAGTTTAGAAATTATTCTGCCTATGGTCGACTTTTCAAATCATGCAGAACAATATAAAACTTTTAATAAATGCAGCACCCCAAGATCACAGGACAAATACACCAAATTTGCCAATGTATCTCTACATGAAATAAGACATCTCCCACACAATATCAACTCCTCCTCCATTGAATAGGTCAGACAATCCTTTGAGAAATTTACAAAAACACAGTGCAGCATTTTCCACTTATTATGAAACACCTATCCAATATTGCGAGCTATCTGTGACCTAATCATTTCCCAAATTGAACCCCTTGCAGCAACCACCATGTCTGTTTTGGAGAACATTCTAAACAAAATCTTGGTACATTATTATCAATTCCTTACTTTGTCTCATTCTTATCAACCTGATCCTGTCAGGATGGAGAAATCCTTGTCATGGGAACCCTAGAAAAGGGTCTGAACAAAACAGCAGGAACAATTGATTTCTAAGCTCATTACGAAAGCCTATTTACAGTCTGAAATTGAAGCAACTTCAAAATTAACCTACAGCATCAAGGTGTGGTTTTCAGTTGACAACCATATGCACCTCTCTCTTCCTATGTTTTTCAAGAATGATATCTTGCTTGTAAAATTATTCTGTGAGGTATCACAACATAACATTGCTAATAGCCTTCTATGAGCATGGTTAGGAAGAGTATTTGGTTTGTAATACTCCAGTTGGTATGTATGTGAATGTAGAGTTGGAAGACTCCACTTTTGCTAGCCTGGCAGCAAACTATCCACTAAATTAAGACATCCAAGATGATCTTGGGGTGGTTGCTTGTTACTGAAAGTGCTCCCATCATTTTGGTGTGAGACCCTTTGCCATAAATCTATCGCCAGCCATACACCATGTTATGGCATCTAGTCAGTATTTATGTGGATTTTCAGGAGAAAAAACCCCTAAAGGAGGGGTTGTTTCTCAAAGTCACTAAAGCAATGAGTCAGTTTTGCTGGGTGTTTTCTCCAATCATGTGATGTGTGGAGATGAGGTGACATTTTTTTCCTACCTGCATCCAACACCCATAGTGTACATTGTGGTTAGAAACACAATAAACAGATTGTGAGGCTGGCCTTGCAAATGCTCTGATTTTGATGCTTTACTGCCTTTGCCTTTGTAGCCGATGTAGCAAATGGTTTCCAAATAAGGAACCAGCTGAATGTATGCTGTTGGAAGCTAAGCATTTTTCCCACCTTTAAATGTGGCACCAGAAACACAAGCGTGGTGAAACAGGGCACCTGTCAGTTTGAAGCAAATATCAAGTCATTTATATTAGTTGCTGTTTCAATTTTAAGAACAAAAAGGTCATTCAGAACGTTATACTTGCAGAAAGAAGGCTTCCAGTAGATATAATGAGTCTATTGTGGAATGCAGGATGAGCTTGTGGAAAGAATATGGGGAGAATATTCTAGGAGATCTAAAGCACCTAATCAAAGACCCCATTGCAAATGTGGGAGGTAAATCAACCCTTCATTGACACTGTTTAGAACCATTTACCCCTTACTTATGGTCTCTGACCAGAGTGGTGGAAAGCTGTGGCTAGGAGGGAAGGGACTGAAATATCAACTGATGATCTTAAAGGGGTGACTTCAGCAACAAAGAGATCTGAGTAATTGTTAGAGAACTTACTGCGTGTTGTAAATTGCAGTGATAATGAGTGATGATAGAATGATAGCTGAACTAATCCAAATGAAGAACAAAACAGGGTGTGAGTAAAACCTGATACTAGAATCATGCATGACTTCAGTAAGCAAAAGACTGGGCACTGAAACTGAATACTGTTTAAAGTTTACCCCAATACACTTCGAAGAAGAGTATTGTTCTGCTGGGATAGGGTCCACAGTACATTGGCATCATCTGTAGTGCTCCTTGGCACTAGCAGCCGTAATACCAGCAACCTATTTCTGATAGCCCCAGACTGAGCTGACTGACAAGGAACCCTTTGCGTTGACACAAACAGTAGATGGCGATTGTACCTGGGTATTTTCACAGAAAGCTCATTCAATCTTCACCGACCCTTCTTTTAATGCATGGTCAAGAGGTGTCTGGGAACATAATGATAGACTATGCATGCTCCTTCTGCTTAAGAGGTGCAAAAGGTTGGATTAAGAGAGGATTGGATGGTGTGTGCTCCTGGAGCCTGGTCCTGATTCATCGCAACAAATCGTTGGTCAATAAGATTAGACACACACCATGGAGTCATCAAACACCCTCTGCCTTAATTGGGTGGCATCACACTGAGACAATTGAATATAATGAAAGACATTGCACAATGTATCCTACTGTTCCTCATGGGCAGTCACCCAAATATGACTGAAATGTTAAAATCAATTACATGGATCCCTCTAGGCAAGGTACACTAGATTCAAATTACATAATACTTTGACTGCCTCCTGTGGACCACATTCCCTAATGAGGTTTCCTAACAAAGAAGAAGCTGGCCTATACATCCACTTGTATTGTCTGGGAAAGTGGATGTATGTTGGAACAACGGATGACTTTACCACCCAGGACAATACAATGTTGACTTTACCACAAACTTACCAGTACAACGTACGTCTTAACTACACATGTCACTACACAAAGGGATACATTAAAACTACCATTAGCACGCATACCATTACCAAGTATACCTGTTACAATGTGCAATTAAACTATATGTTGATATGTATTTTTAAACTCAATGTGTATAAAAAAAACCATAAGGAATAAACATTATTAATGGACATGTCACAATACACCTACTACACATTTTCAATTGTCCCATTTCTACTTTTGTCCTTCCATTATTTAACCCTATGAGTGCAGATAATCCACAAGCAAAATAGCTGACGCTGTATATCAGGAAGTCCAATAAACAATATTTTCGACCAAATAAAAAATACACATTCTGTCAGAATCAAACACACATTAAAATATGCATTCCAAAACATATTTTTGTGTTTGAATTATGGTTTACCAGTAAAAAAAAATGTATACAATCAGCTGTCACCCATTTTGTGATCAGTAGTACACTGGCTCTGCTTCTGACCACATGCTTCTGGGAGACTCTGAGAGGAGCGACAGTTTGCTATGGAGACATTGCCATCTATCAGTCGTAGTGGGTACCACGTTAACACACAACTTATTTACGGTGAACTACCTGGAAGTCTAATAATGTAAGTCACGATATGAAACATTTTAACAATATTTTAATTCTGTTATTTGCCGGGATTTTTTAACCATTTTTAGTTTTGTCAAAAAAGTGCATAAAAAGATATATGTTTTAAAAAATACCTTTGCCTGAGAGCAGGTGCTGTACAGTGATTGGGGGATAAATTATTATTCTAACTCCGTCAGGGCCATAACTCAGGGCACGTGCTGGACAGTCACAGGGAGCAGCATTACTATTCAAACTCCACCGGGGGATTCCCCTGTGGCAGGTGTTGAACAGTGACAAGGGTCACAATTACTAATCTAATTCTGCTGTGGGCTATTCTCAGGGCATGTGCTGTACAGTGACTGGGGACTAAATTATTAAGCTAACTCTGCCAGGGGCATAACTCAGTGCAGATGCTAGTCAGTGACAGGGGGCAATATTATTATACTAACTCCTCCAGGGGCATCCCTCAGGGCAGGTGCTAGATAGTGATTGGGGGGAAATTGGTATTCTAACTGCAGCGGGGGCAAACCTCAGGGCAGGTTCTGGACAGTGACAGGGATGATGAATAAAATACAAAACATCTAAGACATTTTCTACCGTTTCTTTGCACAGCTAAAAAGAAAATTCAAGGTAAGAAAATACCTGAAAAATCTTCAAAGTTTAGCAGAAATTCTTCACAAAAAAATCAATTTTTTTGAAGTAAGTTAAGTGAGAAAGCATAACAACAGCAAGTTAATCACAACACTCTCAGCATGTATAAAAAAGATAACATATTTAATTTTTATCTCGATGAACAGAAAACACCATTTCAGAATTTTCCAACATCCTGAAAAACCTCTTCCAAAACCAAAGTTCCAAGTTCTAAATCTTTCCCTCAAAAAGAGAGAACAGACCATACTCCAAGCAAAAGAAACCTGAGATTACATTACTCCTCACTTAACTCAATATTTTTTTGTCTTGGTTAAACAGGTAACAAACAAACAAACCTCACATTTCAACATGGCATCTTTACTGTTTACTTTATTCACAAGAAACCAAGATTAACAAAACCTTTTTCTTTTTTCTAAACAGGAAAAATAACATAGGATAAAAGTGAAAACAGTACAGTAAACATACCAAGTTATACTTTTTTCTGTTTTTTTCTTAACAGAACCAACAATAATGGCATCTGCTCGGCAAGCAAGTTTTGTTAAATCAAGAAGAGGCAATAGGCTCTTACAGTGTGGTAGCTACCTTTATTGTAAGGACCGATTAACTGAGTCCAGGGGTCATTGGTGGTGTCGGCAGAATTTTTCATCCAATTGCACAAGGAGAGAGTTGAAAGTACCTCAGAGCATACCCACTCTGCCTCTGCACTGGAGATTGAAGTAAGAGAAAATATACAGCACATTAAATCACTTGCAGTCACCTTCAATGAGCCCTGTGTCTCAGTTCTGAGGAGAGTATCCCAAAAACATTCCCATGCATGTATCCACTAATATGCCCACAATAATCATAATGCCCAATCTTGGGAGGATGATAGAAAGGTAAAAACAGGCAAGTAGTCTCCAAAGTGTGAACCCACAATACTGTTCAGACTTTAACAACCCCCTCCAAACTGTTTCCTTTTGCATGACAATGAGAACCCTCAGAAAAGAATACTAATATTTAGCACAGCCCATATCCTGGCAACCCTTGAGAATAGTGATGCTTGAATGATGGATGGAACTTTTAAGTCCAGACCCCAGAAAAGGAAAAGTTTTCAGAGTTTCTGGAACAGCTCCTTTAGATCACCTCTAAGGCTTCCAGAACCTCCGAGACAGCACTTAGAGACCCGGATTCAATCGACCAGAGGCGATCAATAGGGTCCAGTTCATGTCTGGTCAACTGGTGTCACATACCTTACACCAAGATCTTCATGCCCAAAAGCTTCAGCCCGTTATTCCTGCTTTAGGAAAAACTTTCACACCTAATTATAAGGAGGCATAAACATGTCAGCTTCTGGCAGCCGGATGCCAATCAGCCTAATGGAGGTTCAAGCACACACAGTCTAACTATTTGAAATGTACTTATTGTAAATATTTATTAAAATCCAACCACCACTAAATTGGATTTTTAATAAATATAAAAAAATGTGTTTGTCCCAACCAAATTTATCAGAAAACGTAAATGTTACTAGGAGGACATCTACTGCCCTTCGCAGTGAAATATATTTTGGGAGAAGTCACTCTGGATACATGCCAAGTCTAAAGTCTTGTATGTACCACTTTTTAATACTAAGCACCCTGCCTAATCGGCTCAAGGCATACCTAGGTTTGACGTATTTAGTATTTAAAGGTAGGATCCTTACTTCTCACATTTCTTTAATTTTACATGTCTGCCATCAGGTTTAAAAGATGTAAAAGTCAGGCTGCACAAGTAGGCCTGAAGCCATATTTTTGTATGCCTAGTGGATGGCACAAATTGTGCTCCAGTCTAAAGTGGCATTTAACTCATCCATGCCATTGGTGTATTTTCCTACCATGAACCTTACTAGAAAGTTAAGTAGGCCGATGAGGAGCTAACCAATTTTACCACGCTATGTTTAGTGGTCAGATGTTTGCCAGGGTAGTGGTGGTTATAACCTCTTCCACCCTGGCAGAATACCACCCACCATATTTAGACATAGCCACTAACCTGGCAGAGTTCTCTATGCCTTCAGAGGAGACACCATCACACCAGCTTCTCTGTAGTCACAATAAGTTTGAGGAGTGGCTTACATGTTTCATGCAGCCGCTCAGAAAATATATTTGTGTTTCCCAAAGAAATCCCAAAGTGGAAGTTCTTTTTAAGAAAACAGCAAATGAATGGCCCTGACACCCTGCAGGTTTACTACTAAAATGTGGGGGTTAGGTTGCACTACTGAATAATGAACCCTAGAATATTGACCTATATGACTATTATTGACAGAATAGTGAGAGATATAATTTTGAAAGAGAAGAGCTCATATGGAAGTATGGGTTTACTATTCTTATCTCCACATCTATGTATCTCAAAGATACATATTTAGCCACGTTGCATGTTTGTGTAGTTAGGTGTAGAAAATCTGTACTTACCCGTTGATATTTCAGATTCTATATTATGTACTCGATATTCTGTGCCACTGATACTCAGGTTTCGATATTCAGAATGCACATCTGGGGGGGTCATTCTTATTTTTTTCTGTCCGGAACACCAGGCCGTTACTGGTGGCCCTGAATAGGGAAAAAAGTATGTCAGAACGCTTGCCCTAAAAAGCCAATAGCCTAATCTCTGTTGGGCAGTCAGACTCAGGTGTCCGCCAGCAGAAACATGACAGCCGGCGGACTGTCAGATTTGCAGACTCCACTGCAAACATTGCGGTGAACATTGTCTGCAAATCTCCAATTAACCGCCTCAGTCTGGATGGGGGCCAACCATGTGTTCCTCTGCACCTCACTTTCTTTTCTTGGATGAGCTCTTCCTAGATGGTGTGGTCGTTGGCAGGGTAGGTCCTGGCACCCTGGCTCATACTCCCCAGGGCTCACCTGGTCAGCTAAGTAGAATGGTGTGAAACAGGAAAGGGTGCAGCTCTGGTCCTGGCCTCAAGCCCAGATGATGCTATGATAGGTTCGCAGTGTAAACACTGCTGTGCCAAAGAGGATGAAGCAAATCCCATCAGAGGCTGCAAGTTTCTGTTCCTCACTTAGATGATATATTCACTCAGAGAGAATAGTTAGAAAGACACAATTGTAACAATACATTGCAATGTTCCTGTTGGGCAGTTACAAAACTATGATACAGTGACACAGTCAATGACGCTGTTCCCTCGGCGCAAAGTAGACCTATATACATTGCAGTGTGCATCAGACTGCTTCCTCTGGACTCAATAAAAATTGTGCAAACACAGGTTATCTAACTGAAGAAAACAGGCGCTTTGTATCTAATTGTGTTCTGTGAGAAAAGGTGACTTGATTGCACACAAATCGCACAATGGTTCTAATGACCCAGAAAGCATTGCATAACACACCTCAAAGTCTGCACACTGAGATCACCCTCGAATATTTAAAGTAACAAAACTATCATTTATCAAATTGAAAACACAAAGCAAGAAGGCAAAAAAACTATTTCACAAAACAAAAGCAATGATACTTGAGAGGTACCCGCCTAATAACTGTCACTGCTAAGTGGTAAGACAGAAATAATACATGGCTGTGTTCAAACCATAGATCAGAGAGCAATATACATTGTCCAAACATCAATTATAGCCCACTTGGCAGAGAGCTAGCTGCTGGGAATGGAAGCAAGAAATAGGGGTCTCATTGAAAGTGGAATTGGGGTGACTGAATGAGACTGCAGGTGGAGAGGTCTGTAGGGGTGGAGGTGGGGACAGGCAGGTTGGAAGAGAATCAGAACCACAGGAGATATAAGAAGGCAAAGGACAGCCTTTTAGCTACAGGGAACCACAGAGACCCATACAAATAGAGGGATCCAAAGGGGGACAAAGGAGCCCAAAAAGCTTCATAATGGCCATTTTTGTGCCAGGCTGAAGGTTGCAGTCAGAGGTATTTCTATCCTCAAATATTTGGATTTTGCGTAAGTAATTTTTTGATCATTATACCTCCACCATGGTTATAATATAACCAGTGTTATGAGCGTTTGGAACAATGGAAGAATAATGCCCATGACACTTCAAACTTGTTGCGTGTCCCAGTGGCATAGTAAGGGTGCCCTGGGATCTAATACAAGCAAGTACAAATTGGTACCTCAACCTTTTATTTTTTTTTACCCAGATACACAAACACACCCACACACATGGACACACATGCACGTACACACAGTCATACACATGCCACATGTGCGTGCGCATACTCTCTCTCTCCCTCTCTGGCACACTCTCAGTCTCTAAATCTCTCTCTCTCTCGCTCTCTTTCACTCTCTCTCTCTATCTCTCTCTATCTCTTACTCACACTCCTCTGGAGGTACATTTAGGCTGTCAAATCCACACCCAAATTATGGTTAAAACAAGGTCATGCCACCAGGACACCATTACCTGGATTCTGTCCCCAAAGCTAAAATGGGGCAGAATTCATGAATAAGTCAACTCATGATCACATTTGAAATCTGAAAACTCACCTTTTCCCATCTCCCTAGGTTTGGTAGTCCATGCCCTCTGTCTGCCTTTGTGGCGCTTCGATGGGCTCTTTGTTGTTAGCAGCCTTTATTGCTTTTAGAGCCGGGGCGCCCTTTTGCTGGGGCAGCTATGCGCTCTACAAATCAGCCTAACCTAACATTTCTGCCAGCCTTTTCTGATCTGTGTCCTGGATAAAGTTGAGAAAAGTAAATTTTTCAGAGTCAGGTGGAGAAATATACAGAAACAAAAACTGTGGTGTGATGCCTCAAGGTTGAGTAGGCATCACCCTGAGAAACAAGACATCTGTTTAAGATGAGATGCCATGGAGAAATGCTCATTTTATTACGCAAAGGAAGGCCCCTAAGAGTGTACTGTTCACACCAACAATCCTTCCTGTTCTCTTGTAAACATTTCTCCACATGTACATTTATGATGGTCCTTCCAAGCAGCCTCTCATCTTGGAACACGTAATGCCAAGTTATCTGTCAAGCTTCAAGTTTATTTTTATTTATGATTATGGAACTCAGAAGAGGTTCACATAAAATCACATAATAATATATGTATAAATAGAATAGGATTCTAGTTTACAATTGAATACACATATTAAAATACACCACCCCACCAAGAGATCTAACAATCATATAAGATATCAAAGCTTTAATTTATTAAAAATTCCAAGAAGCAGCAACATGTTGCACATAACAGGATATAAAGTGTCTTTCATGCCATCAGTGCAAGAATTGTAGAATTATATAAAAAAGGAAAGATATATTTGTATACGACGAAGTGGCAAAAAAACAATATAAGTGACTGATTCATAAGAGGTAAAAGCGTGCTCACTTGGGAAAACTATTACCCTCTACAACGTACAAACTAATAGACCTTACTATAATTCAAAGAAACACTTAAAAAATTTACAGATTCTATTAGAAAATATTTCATTTGGAGAAGCATAAAGAGATTGTAATACTGCTGATGCTGAGAGAATAGCTACCTGCAAACTTATCAGCCTCAGCCATTTCTGCCAACATAATAGTAAAGCAAGACAACTAAATAAAACATGGTTACTATCTTGGTAAATATTTTTAAACAGGTTGCAGATTGCTGATGAACCATACCATTTACCTAGAAGGGGATTTAAAGGAAGCATGCCCTGCTTCAGCAGTATCCAAAAATGGCACTCCATGAGGCAGATTCCATAATATATAAGCCTGTGCTTTGTTTATCATACAGGAATCAATAGTCAGATGGTAACCCCTCTTTAAGATGCAGGCCTCCCTGTCCATAAGGAAACCTAAGGACCAGGTGGCCTGTTTTAAAGTAACTTTTAATTGGTGCGGAATTGAAGTGGGAATCAGAGAAGGGTCTAATTGCAGCAGATCTGTTGCACTCATAACATTTCTGTAGATTGATGAATTTTATTTTGGGCCATCTAAAATTTCTTTTCAGAACCAGAACCTAAGTGTACCATGGTCACTCTTTGCTAGGCCTCCAAAGTGTTCAAGGAGGAAAAGCGATGCACAGATTCCATCGGCTTCCATAGAGTGTACAATCATAATCAAAGGAGAATGAAATACTTGTCTTACAAATTCCAGGGTCTATCGCTTTCTCAATCGGAGACCTTCATTCACACTAACCCAGGGTGCGGTATAAGTTGATTCTCTACTACTCCAGATAAGTGATTAGCATCATCATTGGGTCTTTATCACCCGAGTGCTCAGTTCTCCAGGTGATCTGTATTCCTCTGCCCGGAGAGGACCATCTGGTTTAACGACAGTCATGAATGAGAGGTGACAGAAAAGAGAAAGTTAATATAAAATTGCCTCCGTTCCCACGTATATTGTTTTATTATGCAGAAAAGGGACAACATTAACATTGGCGTGCGTTGTGGTTTTAGGAATGTTTTAGTGATCTGTAGCACCTGGTGTTTGGTCGTGGTAGATCGAGGTAGGTCGACGTGTTTCCGCCCTAGATTGCCCTTGTGGGTCAGTGGGCCTACTTCAGGACCGGTGTGCTTCCCTAAGTTTTAACCAAGATCTATCTTTCTACTCTTTTCTTAAACTAACCTTCAACTTCCTGTTTTAATAGCAACATTGTAGTATATGTTTCAGGGGACTACTCAAGATATTGCTCCCTATGCAGAGTATTTATTTCATGAATTAACCAGAGAAGGGGATGGGGAATCCCTTTCAAACATTCCTTTGGGTTCACTTGTTTTACTGCTTTACTAGCACCTGCATAAAAGTATTACAATTTTCTAGCTCTTGTCTTGCCCAACCAGACAGCTCATTCAGAGAGGCTTCTAAGGTACCTTTAAGGTCTATGATTGCCTTATGATCCCAATCACTTCTCACTGTTTTTTTTATTTAAAGCCCAAACTAATCATCAAACCTCACAAACTAATGGGAGATGTATTAAAATGTATTGAAATATTTTGGGGATTAGGATCCCTAAGGAGGGATTTGATTACCTTTAAGTCACTCAGTAAAAAGAAGGCAGCCCCTCCTACCACCACATAATCCAAAATATTCCTAACTCTGAAGTTTTATGTATATATTCAGCCGGGGAGTCGAGGGTAACCTCCCGTTTGCTATGACACCATCAACCTTTCACAGCCCAGTCCTTAAGATTTCCCATCACTTATTAGTTCTTATTTTTTGGGGAAAAAGAGTTTGTGGTATCCACATGACTTCCTCTTTTTTTTTCTCCCGTAGTTGATCTAAGGCAGAATAAGTTATTTTACAGTTCAGATCCCCGACCAAAATTATGTGTTGGAGAAACTCATTGTGGTCCACTTTTTTAATATAAGAAAAATCCTCACTTAATAGACATTATAAATTGCATCAGGGGAAATACAGGAGTTTGCCAAAATTAACAGGTTGTGCTATGATTTCCAACAAGATTAAGCAAGTTACTGCCAGGAATAAATTGCTTGGATCTTTATAACATTCCTCTCTCCATTGAAACTTATTAGAGAGTGCACATGCCAACCTCCCTTTTGCATGTCCCCTCCTTGAAGGTGTTGCTCTACAATCTAGAACAATAAAATCATTCCAAATCAATGCACCCAAGTACCAAGTCTCCTGGAGACAAACAACATCTGCCTCTAAAGAGCACAAATAATACAACTTCTCCCTATTCTTCTTTATTCCTTCTGTGCTCCAAGATATAATTTTTAACTCATTATTAATAGGGAGGGCATTGCAAATGGTTACCCTGGGAAACACTAGATAATGCACCAAGTAACCAACTTCATTTAAGGATCTCAACTTTAGGGATTCCCTGAGAAGATAAAGCAGAGGATTCTCTCAGACTTGTTTGCCGTGTCTATCTAGATGGATTTATATTCCCTTTGCATTGGTTTACGACCCCCTAATACGAGGTAGATGTTGGTATGGCAGAGACCTTTTATCCATAGCACAATGACCTTCCTCTTTTATAATTTGGATTCCATCAATCCCCCTACTTTGTAAACCTTTGTGTAACCTTTGGATAATCTTACCATCAAATTTATAGTAATTTTAGAGCCCAAATAACCCTTAATTTTAAAGAGGAATCAGAGGGTAAAAGAGAAACTAAATTAATATCACTACCTTAGATAAGCTTCAGATTCCCAATCTCCACAAAACATTTAAGCAGTAAGGCCCTATTTTAAATTCAATCACCATCAAACAGAGGAATACAATCGAATATATAAGTGTCTACATTACACCAGGAAGTTTCTAATCTTGCTAACCCTGAAGATCCTCTCTTTATTCTAGAATCTAGGAAAGGAGCAGCCATCAGAGAAGATGGAATATAAGAGAGGATGCCCTTTGATCTATCATTGGCGCCACTGCAAAACCCGCCGCCAATACATTAACTTGATCACTATCAGGGATCATTGGGTTCAATGGAGTTAAAATGGAATGGGGAAATGCCCCATACACCACCATTAACTCCGCTGCTGACGCTTCAGCCGATATCTTAATGTGACCACTTTCAGGGACAATGACTTGATGGGATACTTGCAATGGTTGGGTTAAACGCTCGATACTAGATAACGCATCTAGGTCTTCTCTAAAACGTAGTCTCCTTTGTCTCTTTTATCTTTCTATGCAAAGCTTTTTTCTTTTTTCCTTTGTACTTTTCCATCCCCTCCTTTTCCTTTGTCAAAGGAGCACCTAAATCACCAACATTTATTTAATATCTATACTGGGTTTTAAACTCTGGAAAAAACTTCCTGTTCAACCTCCCTAGATGTACCATCCAAACTCCTTCTATTTGAAATAGTATTAAAAATAGACTGTATGGAATCAACTAAACTCTCTGAATCTGAACCTTTTTTAACCAACTTCTTACATTGTAATTTTAAAACACAAAATAACCGATAATTTAACCCCTTCAGTGCCCCGCCCTTTCCCCGCCCTGTGCCGGCCCTTTCATTAGCGGGAGGGGTTCATGACGAGATAGTCTCGTCATGGGCACAGCGCAACCGCGCTCCATGACGAGACCATCTCGTCATGGGCACTGAAGGAGTTAAAAGAGGCATCAGAGGGTGAAAGGGAAACTAAATGAATATCACTACCTTAAATAAGCTTAGATTCCCAAACTCCACAAAACATTTAGGCAGCAAGGCCCTATTTGAAATTCAATCACCGTCAAACAGAGGAATACAATCCAATATATGAGTGTCTACGGTACACCAGGAAGGTACTAATCCTGCTAACTCTGAAGAGCCTCTCTTTATTCCAGAATCTAGGAAAGGAGCGGCCATCAGTGAAGATGGAATATAAGAGAGGGACGCCCTTTGATCTAACATTGGCGCCACTGCAAAACCCTCCGCCAATACATTAGCAGGATCACTATCAGGGATCATTGGGTTCAATGGAGTTAATATGGAATGTAGATTTGCCCCATACACCACTACTGACTCCGCTGCAGACCCTTCAACCGATATCGCAATGTGACCACTTTCAGGGACAATGACTTGATGGGATACTTGCAAAGGTTAGGTTAAACCCTCTATACTAGATAACGCATCTAGGTTTTCTCTAAAACGTAGTCTCCTTTGTCTCTTTTATCTTTCTATGCAAAGGTTTTTTCTTTTTTCCTTTCTACTTTTCCATCCTCTCCTTCTCCTTTACCAAAGGAGCACCTAAATCACTGACATTTATTTCATATCTAGATTGGGTTTTAAAGACTGGAAAAACTTCCTGTTCAACCTTCCTAGATATACCATTCAAACGCTTTCTATTTGGCGTAGTATTAAAAATAGACTGTATGGGTTCAAGTAAACTCTCTAAATCTGAAACTTTTTTAACCAACTTCTTACATTATGATCTGAGAATATGAATCAGTTTGACAACCAACAACTGTCAGAGCATTCCCTTTACAGGTTGTCAAAACCACTTTTATTGCTACTGATTCACTGGGACTTGTCTCTTTTTATTACTCACCAGCTCCTTTAACATTTTTGTCACCATTCCTAAAATAGAACCAGAACCACCAAAAATGTTTTAGAACAGTTTTAGAATTGAAGAGGTCAGGAGGGGGATTGGTGGATTATATATACCCCCAGAACAGTATGCAGTATCCTTCTTTAATATAAGCAATTCTCACCCCTTAACATCAGGTACCAAAGGATGCAAAGTGTAAATAACTTTAGCATCAGCAAAACTATTGGTATTAGCATTAGACCCTCCAATTAATTAAATCAATGCATTTGGGTCCGCTTGGAGTGATTGCTTATTTTCCCTTTCCTTTTCCCATAAGCCAAATATTTGATTTCTCCCTTTCAGCATCATAACTTAGGGCGTCTTTGTTCCGGAGAGTGTTTGATTTAGTCTTTACACAGGCTCTACCCTGGAGAAAGTGACCGGATCCCAGCATCCTTGCTATCATTATTCAGTTTTACTCTGGTTCTCCAAGGTCGGACTCCGACAGCAACAGCAGTGATATGATACAAGTTACCTCTATTGCCAATCCAATCACCACTCTCTGAAAAACAGCAACTGTGCCCCTTACACCACAAACTGGGTGTTGCTTTCTATGGATTAGCAAATAAACTGCGGTCTTTTTGTCACTGCTTTTGAATCAGTGGTTTTAAAGGGCGGGAGGATATTGATGAAACAGGCATGGGCTTCTAGAGTAGACTTCTAACAGAATAATGGAATTGCAAGTGAAGAAGTGTGGCCTGCGGACCCCCTCAGGAGGTGGAAGCCGCACTGGCCTAACGCTGGTCACTTCTGTGCCTGCTGGGAGACAACCGCGCCTCACCTATCCCCCTCCACCATGCCCTTCTTTGCCTGCTCCTCAAGGCATCTCTATGCTTTTTGAAGCACCCTCTACTCAGCCTTGCCCTGTCCAGCCCTACCTGATGTCCACCTTGCTGGTAATACAGGCTGGGGCAAAGCCAGGGACCAATGGCCGGGAGCTGGGAACCATAAACACCAGGAGACAAATTTGTGTTCATGCAGCATTCGTGAAGCACTTCCGTGTCTTCCCATATGTGATGTCAACAGAAAGTGCTTTCTTCTGGATCATGTATCTCGCAATAAGTTATCTGTCAATCAATGGCCTAGTGCTATATGTAGGGCACAAACTCAAATACATTCAAAGGTGTGCCAACGCTGGGACCGGCATATATTGCAGCACTTTGCAAGACTACTGGCTCATAGTTTGAAGACTGAGAAGAGTGAGCTGTCAACACTACATGTTTGTACAATGTGAGCAATTTAAATGCCAAAAGGATGTCTGTACGTTTAAATCTGGCTGCTATATTTTGAGAAAAATAAACAGTTTTGGTGCATATTTTACCCTAAGAATTATAATCACATGCAGGAGGTAGAGGTTGGGGAGGATTATTTCAGATTTGGAAAAAATGTTTTTTTTGTTTCTTGCTTCAGATTCTGGTATTGGCACCATTTGATGAGATGTAATTGGTGCTGCTGCCAATACAGATTTGATTGGCAGGGGTGTCCAAGGTAGGTCATGGAGATCACCTCATGCTAAGTTTACAAAATGCACATACACACACTAGGGTACTCGTTTCCTTTATGTTCACTTTAGGCAAGAATAATGGATATAGGGCCACATGTACAACCGCCAGTTGCACACCCTGATGTACAACAGTGTCTTAGGCACTGCTTACTATTCCCAAAATAGGTCAGAAGGGGTCTGCCTCATTAATATTCATGAGGAAAGTTGAAATTTGCAACCCATAGGGAATTGCCAGCACTCAGAGGGATGGTTGTCTGCTTGGGTCAGCAGACAACCATGTCTGTGATGGATTTTTAAATAAAGCAGGTTTATTTTTAAATGGAGCCCGTTTTCCTTGAAGCAGAATTTTCAAATGGCTGACCATCCAATTTTACATTGGTGGTAATCTGCATGTTGGAAAGTGTGTTATTAGTAGTAGTAAATATGCATCTATCACTGTCAAGAAGGCCACTAACACAGTTTAGTGCTCAGTACAGGTCTCACTAAATTATTACCATCCTTAACGCTGGGTAGTTTGGATGCGAGCTGGCAGGCTTAATTTAGGAGACAGGAATGTAAAGCATTTAAATACACCAATTCAGTAAATAATTGAGACACAACACACAATAAAAATCCAACACAAATTTATGACAATAGGAAATATTTGTATCTTTAAAATGACACTAAAATGACAAAAATGCAACGTAGAGAACCGGAGATATGAATTTGTTAAGATTAAGTATTATATAGCAATTAGTAACCTAGAGCTCCACCGTAGGACAGCTGGTCACACTTGACCGGGACAATGTCAAAGTTTTAGGCTGACTGCGATGGAGCCCTGCTCGGATGCCCCTTGCGGTAGGCCTCAGTCAAGAGTTTACCTTCAGACTTAGAAAAGCTTCCGGAGCTTTTTCTTCCCGGGTCTCTCAACGCACTTCACCAGTCCGGATTCGGCAAAGGTTTCTTTCCAGGGAGCTCCTGGTCAAATTCTAGATGTCAGACCTCCAGAGCTTTTCAGTGGGATGAACCAGCAGGTCGGGCCAGCTCCCAATAAAGGGGGCCGGCTTGGCTAAGTGTGGCATAATCTTCTCCCAGAACGCACTATTCCTCCAAAATTCAGTATAACGGAATTATCAGCAGAAGAGCAAGAACTAGTCAAGCCAAGCACAAGTACGGTTCATTTCCATAGCTCTCCTCCCCTAAAATCCATGCTTTAAACCTGTCACCTGGCTGAGTGAGAGGGACTGGATGTAGATTGACCTGAGATTTTCTACCTGTCCTATATTCCTCCTTTGAAATACATGCTTTATGACCCCCCTCCCCTGCCCTGGTATTCAGGTGTAGCAGAGCTCTCTCTAACAGATAGCCTCTCTGTGGGTGAGCCAGTTATCACTTCATCAAAGCAGACTGACTAATCCTGTTAACTCTGACCAATCAGACAAGAAAGTCTCCTAACTTCTATTCTGTATGTTTTAGGATAAATTTAAGAATAGCATATTGCTGGATTTATCAATACTATTCCCTAATATTCTTTAATTACTGGTGATAGTTGTGCATCTATAAACTATTGCCATATTATCCTACGGGGCAAGGCATCTACAATGGGGAAGCTGCAATTGGCAATTTCTCCATCACCAGGGCATATAAAATTATCATTATTATTAATATTAGTATTCAGAATGTATTAAGTGAATAGCTACCGTAAGGCATCCCAGCACTAGCGTCCGACAAGGGGGGGGGGGGGAGACTGAGAGATTATAAGGCAGAATATTGAAATATCCAAGTTTTAAGAAATTTTCGAAAGGGGAGATAGTGGGATTCCGAGCGAAGGTGTAGGGGCAGGGTGTTCCAGAGTCTAGCTACATTGTAAGAAAACGATCGTGCTCCGCTTCTTACCCTCTTAATTTTTAGAACGATTGCGAGGTTAGGATTAGCTGAGCGAAGGCATTTCTTGGGGAGGTAGAAGGTAATGAGGGAGGTAATGAGGGAGCTACTAATTTCCGGGCTCTTTCCCAATAGAGTAATATTGGCTATACACAGAGATTTGAATATTACTCTTTCCAGAATTGGCAACCAGTGCAGGGTCTTCAGGGCTGGCTTGGCCAACTGAGTTTTAGGAATCCCAAGCAACAGCCTTGCAGCGCAGTTCTGCGTGATTTGGAGTTTCCTTGCCATTGCTTTAGGTACTCCTAGGTAAAGAGAATTGCCAAAGTCCAAACAAGAGAGGACCAAACTCTGGATCAGGATTCTGCTTACCCCCATAGAAAGGAGAGGAAGAACTTTCCTGACCACTCTGAGAATGCCAAAGCAGGCCTCTGCCAATTCCACTGCTTGTGGTCAAAGTTATCCAACCAAACGCCCAGGCTTTTGATCTTATCATTAGGAGTTGGGGGGGGGGGGCAAGGCAAATGGGCCATGTCTGTTTAAGATCCATGCTAGTAGCTTGTTCAAAATAATTAGTTTGCTATCATATATAAGGGCCCTGTTTATAGTTGCATGACCCCCTACAACTGGGGTAACTAGGGGAGACTTCTGGGGTTCTGAATATGCAAAGGTAGTGTATATTCTCACTCCACAGTGCTCTTAGCACCGAAGTTGACTTTGGAGGGTACTTTATTATAACGGGCAAAGAAAAATGTGCAATGTCTGTGTCCCCAGGGCATATAAACCATATTTTATAAGGAATCTTCTTAAAATTACATGACCTCCACACCGGGAATACCTAGGAGAGACCCTGGGCATACCTAATAGGCCACAGTATTGTAGAGTATCACTTTCTAATTTATCCTACCACCAAAGTCGAATTTTGGGCAAATGTTGCATTTAAAAGCAGTGCTGAAACACAGGACTGTTTTTAAAATGACCTCAGGCCCACAGCAGTGTGCATACATGCCAGTGCAGAAAAGGCTGCTGGCCTCTAAACTGACTGCCCTATTATATACTAGGGACTTATAGGGTAGTTCATGCCAATTATAAGCGTGCCCTAATATATAGTGTACCCTCATATATGTCTCTTCGACAGACCCCCTCCTTGATGGATTGGAACACCCCCTCCTCCCCAGTGCCTTGAGACCCTTACGGGTGTGTACTCATGCTTTAACAAACGCATGGTTGATTGATTGTATGTGTGTGTTGTCACTGTGTTTTCAGCACACCAATGACCCTGGTCCTGGTTAGATAGAGCCCAGGGACAGTCAGAGTCAGTTACCACCAGCACCAGGCAGCAAAGAAAATATGGAGGTGCACAGATAAAATGTGTAGTACATCAAGCCGATCGCGAAAAGCTGCCATATATATTCGTCCCTCCTAGACCTCCTGTGTTGGACACTGCTGGTTTACTGGCATATTGGATTGTAAGTGACAGAAAGCCTGTCATTCTAACATACACAGATAATCTGGGATTGACACAACGCGCTTCAGAGTAGGAGTTTGAAAGTGAAGTTGGACAAACTCATTACTTTTTCCCCTGGAGGTATTTTCACTAAGAGAAGGGAAAGATTTTTCATTTGACAGGGCAGTGTGAGAGAACACATGCTGTTTTACAATGTAGTAAAATACATATCTCAAATGAGACCTCATTCTGGCCTCCCAAAACTCAGAATGTGGAGAGTAAAATCACTGGTAGGAAATCCTCAAGTTATGAAATAACCAGGAAATTAAAATACCCCTACATTGAGCCAAGCCTCTAATGAAAGTCTGATAGCATAGCAAATATGTCTGATCCTTCCTAAAATAGTTTCTTTCACCCATAACTCACTCATCCATCAATTCATATCCTCACTTTTCTATCGACCCATCAAATCACACTTTTCTGCCCATCAATTTATCCATCCTTTCACCATTGTTTTTTTTATGAATCCATCCATCAATCAATCTTTAATGCTCTATAACTATTCCATGTTTTCATCATATTGTTCTTTGCATCTCTCAAATAACATATGCATACCACTCAGCCCTGCCCTGGTATTCCTTAATATTGTTTTTATGAGGTTTGTCTACAGGCAAAGAAGGCCCCTATAACTAATTACCAATGGCTAATCCCACTTCAGCTGCTAAAACGGGGTTTCACAATGCCACTAAGTTTAAGGGACCTATTCACAAAGGTAAATTTATATATGAGTAAATCCATATGTGTAAATTTACCCTTAAACTTTTTAGTACATTTACTTCATTGGCTATTCACCATGTCAAAGATCAAATTTACTAACAGTGTAGACTTACATCTGAAATTTACAAGTGTAAAGGTACCACTGGTAATTTTTCGTATCTAAGCAGCGATCTCAGCCACCAGGGCAGAGATCTACCTATGCCAAATTATAGGAACATTTAAAACATTTATGAAACTTTATTAAAAAATCATTACAAATCTTTTTACAGGCAATATTTATTCAAAATTATTTTAGATATTTATTTTAAAAGTAGATCATAATATAAAAAGATGCAGTACTATTAACTTAATTGTGAATTAAATATTTAATACATTTCCCTGTGTTAAATTACATTTCAATTATTTTGTAAATTTCTACAGAAAATCTCAGCTAAAGCAAAATGTTTATATACATGTATTATGTAGTAATAATTACCAAACAATATATATATATTTAATTCAAATTCATTATTTTTTTTTATAAATGTTACACCTAATTTTACATAAAAAAGTTATGTAAATATATCATAAAAAAATATTTATTTTTCACTTATATACAATTTTTACCATCAAGTTACATTTATATTTATAAAAACAAAAAAATGATTTAAATTATTATAACATTAATTCCTATTTTAAGTCCCTGCCTCCATTATTTTCTTTCTAAGGGTTTTACTGTACCAGCGGTTGAAAATATGGAGTTGTGGACTTTTTCCAGGCCTGAGCTGGAATGCATTTATAACTGTTTATGCTCCTTTTTGGCTATGGTAACTTTATAACTGCAGTTTATGTATAGCAATGTGCTTACTCGTTTATTGGTTTGATAGTCAATCCCGCTCTAAACCCCTCCTAGCCCTCCCTAAAACACTTCTTGCTCCTACTTAAACCATTTCTATTCAGTAATAAGTATTCCAAATTTCCCACCGTTCACTTCATATTTACTACTAAGGGCCTGATTACAAGTTTGGCAGTCTTGCAGCGGGTTGCCATGCTAGCGCCCCACTCCAAGACCGCCAAACACGATCTCTGGACAGATTATGAGTAATCTTGTGGTCTGGCTGGCGGTCCTTTGGCATTCCCATGGCAGTGCCTATTAAAAAGGCACTGCAATGGGAGCAAAAAAGCCTGTTCCTGCACGACATGGACGGCCTCACCGTTGTGAAAACTGTGGTGGTGAGGAAACTCCTAATATGCTTGGCCATGCCTCAGTGTCACTGCCAGCGTATTAGGGCCTCTAACCAGCGCTCCTCCGCCACATGCCCCATGATCCCGGCCAGCTGTGGCAGTCCTATGGCGGTCCCACCCTTGTATTCATAATATGGCGGGTGGACTGCCTCTCTGGGGGTCTACAGACCGCGGCCATGGGTGGACAGCAGAACTCGTAATCAGGCCTTTAGTAATAAACATACATGTTTGACCTCCCAATAGTAAATATAGAGGAGGTGGAGGTTTCCACCCATAGGTTGTTGAAGTGCACTTTTTAGTAAGTAAGTACTAATGACATTTTGCTACTTTATAAACAACAAAATGCAGTGCATGAATCAGGCTCTCAATATTTGACTGTGATGCTTTCTCTCCTGCTTTTGATGTCTAAACCAGGACGAGGGACAAAGTCTCTTACAAAAGGGGGTTTTAACTTCTTTTATCTGCATTTTAGAGTTGATATGTTTTTGTAAGAGGTTCATAGACATTCAAAGTTGACACATGGATCTTCTGAAGATAGTAAGGGCTTGTACATGGTTTTTGGCCTCTTTAGTTACCAAATTATATTTGCCTTCTTTAACAACTATTAGCTTTGTTTATTTTATTCATTACATATTCTGGCAAAAAGTCCTCATTTGTTTTTTGATAGATGTGCATAAAGCAGCTTCTTTCCAAAGTATTTAAATTATACATTTAAGGAAGCTATCAAGAGAAAAGAAAAAAACTGTTTTCTTTGCCCTGTCCAACAATGTAACAACTAAAGACAATAAGCATTCTAGAATGTGGCATTGTTTGAGATGTCTGTTGGGTTTTGAAACCTTTCTGACATCATTCACTGGATGTTCCAGTTAACACGTTCCATTACGTTGTTAAGCCATAATAGTAGTGTCTTGCTCGTTGCTATTGTGAAGTTGTAGAAGGGGTATTCCATATTGGTAGAAGTGCATTGAAAATGTTCATGTTATCTCCTTATGCAGAAATTAGGGAGAGAGAAAGAAAAGATGTGTTGATTGTGATGTTACACATCATAGCAGTAATAGTAAACCCAAGAACTATCAGACAATAAAGCACAGCAGCAGTTGCGCAACTCACGCACTGAGGTATGGGTCCTTAGATGGTAGATTGCTCAATAAATCAGTGCTTCTATTGCGCGACTTGTTACTCCCTGAATTGAACAGATTTGGAACTGTGTTGCTTTTATTGATGTGAGTGGGGGGTATCAATAAAGCCTCTAATATCCAGTCATCCTACACAAATGTTTATTTATTTAAGGTTCCAGTTATTGTGCAAACAGGGAGACATATTTGTGCAGTAAAATCATCTTTTATCCTACTGAAAGATCTTCATTGGCTTACTCCTGAACCTACTTAATACTCAAAGTCACCTGAATAACCTTCGAAATACCCTACAACAGATAACCCATCTAGCAAAGAGACAAACTTTGAAGCACAGGAGGTGAAAGAAAGAAAAGAGGCAAATCCTATTAACTCTTGGAAATTCGAGAAAACTAAAAAACAAAACTCGGAGTCAGGATATCGATCCCCAAACTCCTAGGACTTAGAATTGTTGCCCTGAAAACATTAGACATAATCTGCTATCCTTCACAAAAGACATCGAGACTTACCTCATCACAATCTTAACCCTGGGCGTAGTTCGCGAAGTAGCGCTACGCGTAGCTAAGCAAAGTGCACTTCGCAATACTCGATCTACGAGTAGCACTTCGCGAACTGCGTAGTACCCTGTTTGCACTGTGCAAGATGCCGTTTTCAATGATTGCACAGTGCGGACAAGCATCCGGCACTGTGCAATCACTGAAAACGGCATCTTGCACAGTGCGAGCTGTAGTTTTCTGCCGCTCGAGTAGATTTTTACTCGAGCGGCAGCTTTCTCAACGCGGACTGGTAGTTTCTCATCTCGAGCGGTCGCAAGCATATGCGACCAATCGCAATGAGAATCCTGACCTCCCCGCGTTGAAAATCTCGCCGGGTGGTTTATTTTCCATGCTCGCGATCGGCAACTTGATGTTGCTGATCGCGAACGAGGAAAAAGTCTCGCCGGGATGTCATTTTGCTTGCTTGCGGTCGCCAACTTGATGTTGAGGACTACGAGCAAGCAAAAAATGACCGCTGCACTACGCTACGCGTGTTTGCACTGTGCTACGTGCAATTTGCGTAGTGCGAAGTAGCGCAAACTTCACAAACTACGCGAGCGTAGCGTAGTGCTTTGCCCAGGCTTACACAATCTACAGACTAACGATCAGATTAGAGCAATTGATCTGTTTCATACATTTCTGCCAATGTTGCGATTTAAAGTTTCTAGTGAAGCAGAAAAGTTAAAGGCAGCCATTTTACTTTTAAGTCTACTTTGTCTGTGTTCTGTGTCTTACAATTCGATATAGGTAAGTATTAGGTTTGACATTGTTCCCTACCTATTACCACTTTAGTTAAATTGTAATAGTTAAGAAGAAATATTTATAAGTTTCTTTATATTTGTAAAAAGAATTATGGAGTCCATCTGTAGTGCATCGGGACTAATGCGGTACCTCAAATAAATAAAAACAAATAGGTTAAAAAGTAAAGATACACTGCACTCCCCAATATTTTACAAATATAGTGTACTACAGTGTATTTTTTTTTATCTCTAACATAGTTAAATCTTCATCAAAAAGTCTAAGGAGTACTGTGGTGACACCTTCAATTTACTGCACTACTTACAATGTTTAAAAAAAAATCACAACTCTCCCTAAACAGCTTTAAAAATATATAGAAAATTATAAAATATACTTCTCTACCTATGAACACTATAATAAAGTGGTAATAGGTCGGGAACACCAATAAAACCGGCTAGTTACCTAACCTCAGACACTAACCAAGAATGCAAGGAAACCCAGACTGGAGAACGCATCCAAATTGTGCTGAAAATGACATGATTTTTACATTTGATAAACAAAGCCATTATCCAAACACATATCGCCTTATCATGCGTATGTACCATAGTACACTGTGAACCTACTACAAGATAACAGTGGAGGCCGGCACAGATCGTGGGTGGCGGGGCAGGGCTACGGGGGGATGTAAACAAATTAAATGAAAAAACCTACCTTATCGCTGCATCTCTCCATTTCTCCTCCACATCAGGACTCTGCCACAACAGGAACCACCCAGGCTCCCCTGGCAATCACAACGCTGCAATGCAGTGTTGTGATTGGTCTGAGCGATGTGGTTTGATGTTCAGACAGGGGCTGGGGGCCTGGGCATATTCTCCACCAAGGCTGTAATTCAGCCTGTGTGGAGAACATGCAAATTGCGGGTGACTGTTTGGCCAGCCCCAGCTATCTTGAAATCACTGTACCTGGTGCTGTTCCTCTTCAACCTTAGGAATTCACCATAGGATATACTTTTGATTAGCTAGGTTGGGTGGATACTTTTAGCTTGCAGGGTAGAGTTCCCTGCTGTTGGCTTCTGATATAAAGATGTGCTGAGTTTTCCTTCTAACAAAGAGACCTTCAATTCCAGAAAATTAACTGTTGTGGAGCTAACTTCCCTTGTGAACTGTAAGTTCACTTTGTTGATGTTTAAGTGTGCAATAAAGTCCAGTGCTGAGGACCCACTTCAGATTAAAAACAAGTCATCAATACATCTATGCCAAGATACCACATTCTCCATCTATTCGGCACTTTTCGATGACCATGCCACTTGCTTCTCCCATCAGCCTGCAAATAAATGTGCATAGCTGGGGGCAAAATAGGTCCCCATCACCGTTCTGTAAATCTGCCTATACTAATCTTCCTGAAATAAAGAGATTTTATTTTTCAAACAAAAATCAGTGAATTCCAAGAGCTTCATATTATGCTCTGCAAACTTCAGGGGTTGTTTGCTCAAAAAAGAATTTACTGCATCAAGGCCATCCTGGTGGTCTATACAAGTGTATGTAATATTTTTAATGTCTAATACAATCAGTTTAAACTTTATATGCAGGATCCCAAGTTAATTCTTCAATTTGACACAAAAATCCTTGGGGTCTTTGATATAAGACGTCAACTCAGTCACAAATTGGAACAGAAAATGATCAATAAATACAGAGAAATGTTCAGTTAAACTTCCCCGAGAAGAAACAATAGGTCTGCCCGGGGATGTTCTTGATCTTTGTGAATCTTGGGTATGTGTTAGAAGGTTGGTACTATTAGATTTAGACATCGAAGAAAATGATATTCGTCTGTTTCCAACATTGCCTCAGCAAACCAGTTTCTTATTACTAAATGTTATCTTGTTATACTTTCATTATAACTCTCTTTTGTTATTTTTTCATATCATTTGATGTCCGACAGCTGTCTCTATGCTTCAGCACAATATTGTTTTCCTGTCTTTAGAACAATGTTCTCTCCTTTGTCAGAAGGTTTACACACTATAGATACATCTTTTTGCAGATTTCTTCTCGTTGTTCCTTTGTTATATTACAGGTTCTTTTACTGTTTCTCCTAGTTCTTAAATAGAGTAGATCTTTTTTACTGCATCAGCAATTGATGAATGAGTGGGAAGTATTGCCTAAATCATCATTTGTATTGCAGACTCTGATTAATGAAATTGATTTATGAAATGTGATATCTCATGTATTTGGAACAATGAGACATGCTGATACACCTTCACCACCGTCCCCCGCATCCGTCGAGCGACCGCCGGCGGCAGATCGTTCTCCCACCTCGCCGCAACAACCTGGAACACCCCCCCCATCCGTCTACGACAGACCCAGGACCTGCTGCCCTTCAGGAGACTCTTCAAGACCTGGCTGTACGAGCAGTAGCAGCACCCCCGCACCCCCCAGCGCATGGAGACCCTCACAGGTATGTAGTGCGCTCTATAAATATTTAAGTACAAAATGCGGTAGCCCATTCAGGGCTTGAAAAAGTTAAACATTTGACACCATGCCAATATGGCGGGTTTGTGCTGTTGTCTGTTTTCGATATTCATGAATTACATGTGATTAATTTAAAAACAACAGTTTCTGGCGTGTTTGACAAACATCGTAAGAGGCGCAAGCTGAAACGCGTCTGTTTGTTGCATGGCATATAAAACCTGTTGCAACTGCCCCCGTGAGTGCTCTTTTCTGGCTGAAAGAAGGAACAAGGAGCTTACATTGATTTCGTAGGTACATACCCATGACTAAAGCACCCGTCCAAGACTGCTCCGAAAAAGGTGATTGGAGCTGTAATTAATTCTCGGAGGCACCATCGCTGAAGATTGCTGGCATCGGAGGTTGGTAACCAGTGGGTCAGAGGATGCGCAAGTGCGCCGATGTGATTTTGTCAGTAAGCGGTGCATCAATTCACTGCAGGGAAAAGTCATAGCAAGCAATAGGACGAGGGGGCAGCAACATAGCAACAACAAATATTGACATATTGGGACCAATATCATGTTTAGCGAGTCGGCATGCAGAGAAGCGGCATTTGACATTTTTAAGAGGAATCCGGCAACTGAACAATCACTAAATTATAAAAATCCCATAACCGCCTCAAATTTATCTTCAAGATTCACCACTCTAGAAAGACTCTATGAATGTGAAATGGGGAAGTGGTGGGAGGCAACCTCCCTTCAAAGTTACATTGATGTGAATCGGGTCCCGAGAAGACATTTACACCATACCTGCGCATGAAAACCCAGATCCACTCTTACTGGAGGAATGGGCAGAACACACAGCGGAATCCAGTAAAGACATGATAGTCATATTGGTTACGTTTGCCTGGAATGACAGGGACGAAACATTTAAAGAAATACAGGAAGTGGAGAATTAAATAGCAAAGGACAAAGACAAAACAAAACAGGAAGTAATAAAATAACAAATTAAGAAACGACTAATAAAGTATGAACTTAAAATTAAACAAAGACGGCAAGAGAAATTTGAAAGGGAGGAGGGTGACTACACACAAGGCAGAGTGCTAACCTGTGCTAAAAAATGTGACGGTCCAACAAGAGAATTATCTGTCAAAAAGGTGGCACTAATATTGGAACGTGTGGAAACATCAGAGTCTGATATGACAGGAAATTAATCCTCAGGAGATGAAAACACTAGTACATCAAGCAATCAGCACAGAAAGACCCCTTTTCAGGAGGAATTCCGCCTCATACATCAGACATGGCTAAGAGAGGGAAAAAGCAAACCACTGGAGGGAGCTGCCACAAAACCAGAAGGGGTGGGCTAGTGTCGGAAGAGGAAACATGTCCCCACGAGTAACACGCAGCAAGAGGAGGAACAAATGAAAGTAGAGAATCTAACCATTATCAATCTTACACTGAAAAAACTTACAATTAATAAGGAGTCCGTGTTATAGATAGTTTTAAATTTCTTTCCATCAAACAGGTTGGAATATGCCAAAACTGAGATTGACCTATTCAAATTTACTAGAAAACTTAAGCTACATAAATACTTTAAACTCAAACCAACAACTATGAAATTGAAGAAATCTAAAAACAAAACAATTGCAACTGATGTCTTAACAGTCGTGGATCTGGCGGCTTTAGAGGATATGGAGGCATTACGTACTGAGGAAGAGAATTAGATGGCTAATATCTCAGATATAGTACAAAGAACAACAAGGTTGGGGATTGATCAAACGAAAGACATTAGTCAGTTTAAACCTACATCATAATTTCGACCTCAAATGCCCAAAGACGCTATAGACATTATTGCTGATGCAGTAAAAAAGGATCTACTCTATTTAAGAACTAAAAGAAACAATAAAAGAACCTGTAATATAACAAAGGAACAACAAGAAGCTTTAGAAAATCTGTGAAAAGATGTATCTATAGTGTGTAAACCTTCTGACAAAGGAGGGAACATTGTTCTACAGACACAAGAACAATATTGTGCGGAAGCACAGAGACAGCCGTGAAACATCAAATGCTATGAAAAAATAATAAAAGAGAGTTATAAAGAGAGTATAACGAGAAACTATCTACTAATAAGACACGAGTATGATAGGGCAATGTTGAAAACAGAGAAATATCTTTTTCTTCGATGTCTAAATCCAATAGTATCAACCTTCTACCATATACCCAAGATTCACAAAGATCAAGAACATCCCTCTTGCAGACCTATTGTTTCTTCTCAGGGAAGTTCAACTGAACATCTTTCTATATTTATCGATCATTTTCTGTTCTAATTTGTGACTGAGTTGACGTCTTATATCAAAGACACCAAGGACTTTTTATGTCGAATGAAAGCAACCCATCCAAGCTCATCAAAATTATACCCTACAGTGAATTCCTAAGATTGAAGAGGAACAGCACCAGGGACAGTGATTTCAAGACAGCTGTAAAAAATAGATTTGCTCATTTCATGGCATATGGTTATGATAAACAACTGTTGGACATAACTCTCAAAAAAGTAGATAGTATTCCAAGAAAACAGCTACTGAAAGACAAAGACAAGGCAAATAAAAATGAAGAGACAGCAACGTTTAGGATGGTCACAACTTTTTTGGAGCATGCCAATTGCCTAAGAAATAAGGAGGTGGAATTGGCATCTTCTGAAGACAGATGGGGTTATCGGCTTAGATATACCGTCAGTTCCTTTAGTGACTTTCAAAAAAGCGAGGCCAATAAGAAATAAACTAGTGCATAGTCATTTGGAGAAAAGAATAAGTAAAATGGTTACCCTTAAAGAACTGAGGGGTTTCTTTCCATGTGGCAAGTGCAAGGCCTGCTGCATTAGCAACAAAAAAACATTAACCTATGAGTTACCAGTTCTCAAGCAATGCAAGGTTATCAACACATTTCTCACCTGCAACACTGTCTATTCAGTTTACTGCCTAATTTGTCCATGTGGATTTAAATATATAGGAAGCATGATTCATCCTATAAAGATCCCCATTTTGGAACATATGAGTGCCATAGCTAAGAAGGATACTACGTATCCAGTGGCTAGACACTTTCTCAATAAACATCAGAGCAATAGGGACCTTTTGCAGCATTTTGGCATAGACCATGTACCAGGAAATATAAGGGAAAGAGATCGGATTACAAAACTGTAGGTTAGAGGCACGAAATATGATTGGCCTGCTAATGAAATCACCCAAAGGGAGGAAATAGCAATTCATTTAGGAGATTGAACATGGATGTTTTTGAAATTAGAAAGAATGTACGAAAAACTTTTAACAGATTGAATTACAGCAATTATGCTGTAAGCTGACACATGGCTTGATATTGATGAATGAGTGGGAATTATTGCATAATTCACCATTTTCATTGCGGACTCTTTTAATGAAATGAATTTATGAAATGTGATATATCATGTATTTGAAACTATGGGACATGCTGATGCACGGCATTATACTAACTATTAAGTTGTTAATTGCAAAGTTAATTGATTGAAATGCTTACATATTTTAGTAGAAAGTGTAGTAGCCCATTCAGGGCTTGAAAAATGTAAACATTTCACACAATGCCAATATGGCGGATTTGTTTATTCTGTGCTGTTGGCCGTATTCGATATTCATGAATTTCACGTGATTAATTTAAAAACAACAGTTTCTGGTGTGTTTGACAAACATCGAAATAGGCGCAAGCCGAATTGCTTCTGTTTGTTGCATGATAAATAAAACCTGTTGTAACCGCCCCCGCAAGTGATCTTTTCTGGCTGAAAAAAAGGAAAAAGGAATTTACATTGATTTCATGGGTACATAATATATATATATTCATAAAGAAAACCAAAGGTTTCAGTGATGTTATTGTTAGCTCAGGTTTCACTCGTACAAACCAGTGAAACTCAGCAGTTATAGTTAGCTGAGCTATCTATAACCTGCACCCCTGCAATGCAATACTTATGACCTCACATATTACATCACTCATGACATGGTAAGTGACATCACTGATGACATCTCAAATGACATCACTGATGACATTCCCCCTTGTGGACCATTTGATCGATACTCAAGAAGCATAACATGTTGCTCCTACTACTACGTACCTCGGCAAAGTACTTCCCAATACGCGGCATCCTGATTTGATATGGCCTAGGTGTGCCTTAAGACCCGTAATCTGGCAGAGTGGACTGTGCTGCCAAAGTATTTTTTACCACAGGAACATGCCAGTTAATATATGACAACATTTCAATTGCAGTTCAACAGTTTTGTAATCACTTTTGCCTGGGACCTCATAGTCCCTGACTTTTACATTGTCCTTGCATGCCTTGCATCTGACACTTGGATAGAACTCCGTCAACTCTGACTTTTTCATTGCTTTATCTATATAAAGGCTGTGCAACTAAAGATGCCTTAGGCACACACTTTTTCTGTGAGTAATATTAGGTCTATCTGGTAACACTGCTTCTAATATAGTGTCAGCCTGTAGGATACTCCAATGTTTCTAAATGAGCCTACAAATTTGACTGGCCTTAGCAAAAAAATTCAATATCAGTTTTGTGCTGGTCTCCTCCCCTCTTTGTTTCTGCTTTGGGATTAGAAGGTTTTGCCTATCTTGTTTCTGGACCTTATTGGTAGCTTATCTCAATATCTTTTTGGAGTATCCCCTATCTTTAAATATATTGACCATGTCTCTCTCTGCCTTGGTGTAATCATTGGGTAGTGAACAGTTGCACTTTACCTGCAATAGTTCCCCATAGGTGATGCTAAGTATTGACTAAACTACGTGAATGCTGACTCTGCACATGCAATACCTTATGTCCGGCTGTAGGTTTTCTATACAACTTGGTACACAATTTGTTGCTTTTAACAAATACCAATAGATTAAGAAATAGTATTTCTGTTCTACTGATATGGCTTGTGAATTTCAGGTTTAATTCATTGTTATTCAGAATTGAAATATACGTTTCAGTTTAGGCCTTTGGGTTGTGAGATATCTAGGAACACTGCAAATGTGATGTGAAGTATTGCAGGTTAAAACAGGCCTGCCACTTGAATTAGCCATTCACATTATCAGGCATCAAGGAGATTGACCAGTTCTAGTGTTTTGACTGCTTTTTGAGTTTTTTTTGTATTGTCTTTTGAACATGTGGTATGCAGCAGGCCCATTCAAAATGCAATTTTGAATTCAGAAAACTCGGATGCCTCAATAGTGACTTTTTGTAAATAATACCATCAATGTCGTAAATTTGGATTTAACTAATCTGTATATATAATATGCACAAGTGAAATATTTGGATCTGTAGAGTAATAAAAATCATGTGGTTATACTTTTAGACTACCAGGACCAGCATACCACTAAATGTTACCCCACAGCTGCTCCTACTATGATTTCCTGCCTCTTTTCTGCCAGTGACTGCTGAAGCGCATGTGACCTGTGGACTGTACTGCTGCCTGCGATGTGGTGTGCGTTACCAGATGTGTGTGGCATCCTCAAAGGCCAACCTTGGTTTTTGTATATGTGTATATATATATATTACCTACTGGCGGTCGCCAGTAGGTAGTTATAGTTAGGACCCTGTTTCCATAGGAAAACCGCAACATTCTATTTTGAATAACTTTGGCGCCGGTCGATGAATCCTCGCGAAATTTTCAAAACTAATGGGGCGCTACGCTCCGCTCCTACCCTGAAAGTCTCGGGGGGATTCGTCAAGCGGGGGCTGAGAAAAAAGGGGGGTCCCAAAACGCGTTTTCCCCATGCATTTTTCCATAGGACCTTTAGACACAGCTACAGCCCGAACGGCTGAACAGAGTTATTTGAAATTTGGCAGAGAGGTAGTCTACAGGTCAAGGAAGTGCCTTTTGTAGGTCTGGAGTAAATCTGTTCAGTAGTTCCTGAGAAAATAGCCTTTAAATCAATATATATATCTGTGGCAGCTTACGGTGCGCTTACCGTGCGCTTACGGTAAGCTTACTGTACGCGTATGGTGCCGTGCGTGAGTGCGATTCTGATTGGCTGTTTGATCTTAGTAAACATTCGAATCGGTCGAAACCAGGAAGTGTCGGCCACCATTTTCTCTCTCGCACTCTGAGGGGGGGGAGGAAAATCAAAGTCGGAAAACATTAAAAGTGGCTTGCTAGACATCTCCCAACCACCTAGTCATGGTTATGGTGTCCCAAAAGAACCCACAAAGCCAAAAATTTAATTATTTTTATTTTTGAAAAATCGCCGATTAAGCTTACCGTACGTGTACGGTAAAAAAAAAACAAAAAAAAAAAACAATATCCACGTTTTCCCCACCCCGTGTGCACAAGGTGCCTGAAGGGCACCTTTTGTGGATGGCATATGTAAAAACAGAAAAATCAATTGATAACCTTTAACAACGATGCGCCTAATACGGCCTCCGTGTGCGGACGGTGCGCGAAGCGCATCGTGCGTACATGGCCCATATAGCGTAACGTGGGCACGCGGTGCGCGTAGTGCACCGCGTGCCCACCGTGCGTGCACGGCACTAACTGCCTAAAGTGGGCGCACGATGCGTGAAGCGCACCGTGCGTGCACGGAACGAACTGCGTAAAGTGGGCGCGCACGCCACGAACGGCGTAAAGTAACTTAGCATTTAAAAAACCGTACAAATTCACTGAAAAAACCATAGGTTTCACACACGTTATAGTTAGGAATTAGCATTTAAAAAACCTTGCAAATTCACTGAAAAAACCATAGGTTTCACACAAGTTATAGTTAGCGGACATTTTACTGATAAAAAACCATTGAAATTCCCCCGTTATAGTTAGTGCAGGCAACTATAACTCACGCGACCGCAATCCTCTCCTGATGACATATGTGTCTTTATGAAAAAAAAATATTTGTAATATATGTATAGCTAAAAATTTATGGAAGAAGACATGGGTAAATAAGTGTCTAAATACAGTATTAGCATCAGCAGAGGATTGCGGTCGCGTGAGTTATAGTTGCCTGCACTAACTATAACGGGGGAATTTCAATGGTTTTTTATCAGTAAAATGTCCGCTAACTATAACTTGTGTGAAACCTATGGTTTTTTCAGTGAATTTGCAAGGTTTTTTAAATGCTAATTCCTAACTATAACGTGTGTGAAACCTATGGTTTTTTCAGTGAATATATATATATATAACCTACTGGTGGTTGCCAGTAGCAGTAGGTAGTTATAGTTAGGACCTATTATCCATAGGAAATCTGCAACATTCTATTTGGAATAACTTTGGCGCTGGTTGATGATCTTCGCGAAATTTGCAAAACTCGTGTCCCGTTCCAGTCCGCTCCTATCCTCAATGTCTCGGGGTGATTCGTCAAGCGGGGGCCTTGAAAAAAGGGGGGTCCCAAAACGTGTTTCCCCCATGCAATTTTCCATAGGGACCGTTAGTCGCAGCTACAGCCCGTACTGCTGAACGGATTTACACCAATTTGGCAGAAAGGTAGACCTTGGTTCAGTGTTGTGCCTTTTGCTTAAATGGTGTAAATCCGTTCAGTAGTTCCTGAGAAAATCAAAATCACATATATATCTATGGCCGCGCTGGATCCGCGCACCCTGCCGAGCAAGAGCTGTATGTCCGTTCAGTAGTTCCTGAGAAAATCAAAATCACATATATATCTATGGCCGCGCTGGATCCGCGCACCCTGCCGAGCAAGAGCTGTATGCTAATTGGCTGTCAACACTCCAAACCAGGAAGTATTGGCAGCCATCTTGTGCCTTGGTAGAACCGAGGCACAAGAACACAGAAGAAAAAACGCGCAGAACGCAAAAAGGGGGCAGGGTAGAAACACCCTGACCCCCCTAGGCCTGCTTAGGGGGTCCCACAAGGACCCCCAGGGCGCGGATCCTGCCGATAAAAAAAAGACGAAGCGCGGGCTTCTGCACTTTGTTGCTAATTTGCCTCCGGGGCGCCAAATCCCGGGGGCTATGCTAATATTGGGTTGGGGGGCCCACCCCCGGGGCTTTATGGAAATATGTGGTGGGCTCACAGTCCCCCCCAGCCCCGGGCACTGCCACCCCCGGGGCTTCAAAAATGAATGGGTGGGGGGCTCAAATGCCCCACCAAGGACACTGCTGTTGGCTATGGCAGGGGGAGCCTCGTGGCTCCCGCCCTGCCATAGCAAACTTGGTTTGAATTTGGAAAGAGAGAGCAGGGAAACCTGCTCTCTCTTTCAAAATTCAAACCAAATTTGCTTTTCCACAAGTGGAAGCTGCATGTTAGCAGCTCCCCATGTGGAAAAGCAATGCCGGATCGCGCAGGAGGCGGGGAGCCGGCGGGACGGTGGGGGGATTGGGGACCCCCTCACGGCCCACAAGGGAGAGGGCCAGCCCTGGGGGATGGGGTCCCTGGGGCTATTAGTGGCCCGGGAGGGGGGCCACGAGGCCCCCTTCCCCCAAAAATAATTAATATATAAATAAATAAATTAGAAAGGCCGGCCCCGAAGGATGGGGTGCCCGGGGCCTTTAGTGGCCAGAGGAGGGGGGCGACGCAGCCCCCCTCCCCAAAAAAAAAATTGGCCATGCCCTGGGGGATGGGGTCCCCGGGGCTGATTAAGGCCTCGGGAGGGGGGCCACGCGGCCCCTTCCCAAATTTCAAATAAAAAAAAATAAAACTAGGGGGCAGGCCCTGGGGGATGGGGTCCCCAGGGCCAAACAATGAGAAAAAGAAGGGGGGCTACGCAGCCCCCCTTCTTAAAAAAAAAAAAAGAAATACCGGCATCGCGCCGGAGGTCATGCCCCCTCGTTTCAGCACTCTGCAAACGTGCCCCCTGGCACGTTTGCGGATGGGGAACAAATTCCCCTTGAATACTGGGGGTCCCTGGGGGCCAACTAGCCCACCAAGAACCTCCAGTATGCGCCAAGGGGCTGCATTGCAGAGAGGTGTTTTGAGGCCACGCCCCTTTTTACACCTCTCTGCAATGCAGCTCTGTGGCGCTTAATGGAGGCAGCTGGCAGGGTAGTTGCACCCCAAGGACCCTCAGGATTATTATGCGCCACGGGGCACATTTGCACAGTGGTGAAGGGAGGGGGCGGGGCCTGAGGTGATATGTGTGCGAACACGCCCTGTGGCACATTTTAAGTTCAGGAATTAATTCTTCTTCAATCCGGAGGGTCCCTGGGGGCCAACTAGCCCACCAGGTACCTCCAGTAAGCACCACGGAGCTGCGTTGCAGAGTGTTGTAAAAAGGGGTGTGGCCTCTGAACACCTCTCTGCAAGGCAACTGTCTGACGCATACTGGATGTACCTGGTGGGCTAGTTGGCCCCTAGGGACCCTCAGGATTGAGGTGGAATTAATTCCCCAACTTAAACCACGCCACAGGGTGTGTTTGCAGACATGTCACTTCAGGCCACGCCTCCTTCCTTCACCACTGTGCAAACGCTTCCCGTGGCGCGTTTTAAGTTGGGAGATTAACTCTCTTTTAATACTGAGGGCCAACTAGCCCAACAGGTATCTCCAGTATGCGCCAGGGAGCTGCGTTGCAGACTGGTGTTCAGAGGCCACGCCCCTTTTTACACCTCTCTGGAATGCAGCTCTGTGGCGCTTACTGGAGGTACCTAGTGGGGTAGTTTGACCCTAGGGACCCTTAGGATTCAAGGGGAGTTAATCTCCCAACTTAAAACAGCCACAGGGCGTGTTTACACAGTGGGGAAGGGTGGGGACGGGGCCTGCACTAGCACTGGCTCTAGGACTGGTTAGTCAGAGTCAGTTACCACCAGTACCCTTCTGAAAAAGTTGAGGGTACAGGTTGATTTTGCAACAAAGACTCTTTCTGCTCCTCTGTTTGTTCTTTCTGCACGTCTTCCTTCTTCCTGCACTTTTCTTTGTCTTTGGGGACTTCGGTAGCTTCTTTCTACATTTCTTTTTCTTCTTTCTGTGTGTTTTTTTCTTCTTTCTTCACATGTCCTACCTCTGTAGGCAAAGTTCGAAACTAGCATTTAAAAAAGCTTTGAAATTCATTCAAAAAACCATAGGTTTCAGGCACGTTATAGTTAGGAATTAGCATTTTAAAAATCTTAGAAATTCACAGCAAAAAACATTGGTTTCAGGGGTGTTATAGTTACATGGACATTTCACTCTTACAAAACCATTGAAATTCCCCCGCTATAGTTAGTTCAGCTAACTATAACTCGCACCCCCGCAATGCACTGCTGATTATGTCCCATATTACATCACTCATGACATGGTCAGTGACATCACTCATGACATCACTGATGACATCTCAAATGACATCACTGATGACATCACTGATGACATCATCCATTTGATAATTTGATGCATCTTCTCACACACTAATATAACCTTTGATACACCCACTCTAAATTACACACTGCCATTCTCAAAACCATAGACACTCCAACACCAATAACTACATACCCACTCACTGATTCTTAGGTCTACACAACCATCCACTCACTCACCCGTACAGTCACTCATACTTATGGTCACTCAGTACAGGACTATCATATGCACTCATACACCTATATAGGCACTCACACACCACCACTCATCCATAAAGGAACTCACACACCTACTCAGTCATGCAAATAATTAATCACACTGCCATTTACTCACTATACAGTTATACACACACCAGCTCAATTACTCATACAAATACTAGCACATTCTTACGCTCTTATACAATCAATGATACAAGCACACACTCATCCATACAGCCACTCTCACAATCACACACTCTCACTTATAGCCATTTATGTACTCCAACACACATATATACTGCCTTTCACATATGTAGCTACTCACACATGTACCACTGAAATATACATTCACTCACTAACACAACCGTACACACACTAACCCACCCATACAGTCCATCACAGATGCAGTCTTGAGACCATGCACCCAGTGAATCACCCACTCACACATCTATGCACAGCGTCACACACACCCCACCCACACAAACACTCAGGCACCCATACAGATACTCAGACAACCAATCTATAACCCATATAGACACTCATGTAGCTATTTGCAAACCCATGCAGCCGCTTACACACCAACAGACAGATGGATACATACATTCACACAGTTTAGTCACTAACCCATGCATTCAGTAAGATACGTTTAATCACTCACTTATAGAGTCAGTCACGCACCTACAAAATCATCCATTCACACATGTATACACCCACTCATTCTTCAATATGCCTTTCCCTATATATAATAAACATATTTAAACTTTACAGAAACACACAGACACTGGATGATGTCATCATTGATGTCATCAGTGATGTCATTTGAGATGTCATCAGTGATGTCATCAGTGATGTCACTGACCATGTCATGAGTGATGTAATATGTGACGTCATCAGCAGTGCATTGCGGGGGCGCGAGTTATAGCTAGCTGAACTAACTATAACAGGGGAATTTCAATGGTTTTGTACGAGTGAAATGTCCAGCTAACTATAACACCCCTGAAACCTATGTTTTTTTCTGTGAATTTCTGAGGTTTTTTAAATGCTAATTCCTAACTATAACGTGCCTGAAACCTACGTTTTTTTAAGTGAATATATATATATATATCAACATGTATATACACACCTATGTGCACATTTCACCCTCACTCACACTTTCAACTTTTGTTGTATTAAGTGGCAGCTTTGTTTTGCATTTATGCAGTTATTTAGTTTGTTTGCATTTTTACTGTACCGGGGCTAGACGCGCACATCTTATCACTAGCCTTTGCTCACATGCAGCTCTTTCACTTTGTGCTTCATGAGACGCGCCGAGAGCAGGGAGTCACGGACACACACACTGTTGTACTAGGTTTCGCGTTTCTAGTTGTGAGCAATCGGTAACACTAACATGATTGCTTACGAGGGACATGCTTTCCGTTTTAATGTGTACTTACACAATCGGTTGGCTGCATCTGGGAACACCATATGCTCTTGTACCAGGTTCCACGATGCATGTGCGAGAGGACTGAGGCAATCACCAGCTTCAGCAGTTAGTTGACAGTTTTATAGTCTGTTTACACTGCTGTTACTAACTGTAGTAAAACATGATGTCACACATGTGCTTTAATGCATCTTGCCCACAGTCACACGCTGCAAAACTACTCAGTCATTGCAATGAACATAGTAAAAACACTGCCACTCACACATATATATAAATATCACTCATTCACCAGTACAGCGCTATGTGATCAAGTCCGCATGTCTGGTGGCCGAAACGCGTCATTTGGACACTTGATGCTTGAATAAATCATCATTTAACTCTCAACTTTGCCTTTGGAGTCTGTTTCTTGGTGTTGCGCCTTTCTTTGGATGGTGGTACCCCTGGGATCTTGCTGTGGAATATTTTGCAGAGTACGGCCGTCTCTGCTTCACAGACCCCCTCTTCACAAAGAACTACTGGGCCAGTGTGGTTTTCATAAGCCGAATTAGACATGAGCTCCGGGAGGAGAAGCAACTAACCACGGCCCCCTTGATGAATACAGGCCCCAGCTAGGCCCGCAGGACACAAGGGTTCGCTCTCCTGCAATGGAATCTATAAGGAAGTTGGCACGGAAACTGCAAAGTACAAAGACAAAGTTTATTAACCCTTAAGGGTGGTCCTACAATCCATACAACACCCTTCAGTATTGCATAGAGTAGCACAAAGAACTTGCATACACGGTCCCCTTTTATACATAACAGAGGGGCTCATAAGTGGGTGGATACAACATGGAGCAGAATTCATTACCATTTATGGACATTTTCGATACAGGATCAATATGTGGGCGGAGTTAACAATTTCCTGAGCCTGCGAAAACATGGTCAAGCAAGGACTAACTGATAACATATGTGGTCAAGTCTGGGCATGCGCCAGACGGACAAAGGAGCTATTTATAGACTGTTACTAGGCAGATTGCAAGAGCAACTAACACGAAGATAGGACTCTTCTCGTGTTGAGCACGTGGAGACATGACAATACAAAATGGAGTCCAGACTTTAGTCAACATAACGGAAGAAACTTGGTCCTAAAGGGGTATTCATGTCTTTAGTGAATGCTTAATCACATCGTCGTTTCAATTTACAACAGACGACCCTTTCAGCATTTACTGAAGACATCCGGTTTTTTAGGATAATCATCGTATATGTCAATTGTCATCATTTCTTCTACTTCTTTAGCTAAATGCTTCTGATAAGTGACATCGGCAATAGCTTTCTTATCAGGAATACAGAATGAACAGAGCAAAGGACCACATTGGACACAAATGCAACAAGAAAACAGAACTGCTACAATAATACAGAGACCAGTTAAGACCTTCCACCCCCAAGCAGTGATCAATGCCCAAAAGCATCCAGAAAAGTTCCAAGTGCCGTTTTCTGTATGGATTTCAGCTGCAATTTTATGCAACCTGTTGATAGCATTATAGACTGACGGCGTGTGGTCAGGGATAAACACACAACAACTACTTCCGATAATTTTACAAGCTCCACCTCGGTCGGCTAACATAACATCTAACACCATACGATTCTGCAATGCAACAATTCTAGTAATCTGTAATTCTTCCGTAAGATTCCCAAGAGCAGCAGCGGTTTGGTTTGTCACAGCCTCTACCACTCTTGTTAACCTTCGAACTTTCCTACTATTTAGGGCAGCTCCAACGAAGAAAAACAATCCTAAATTAAAATCAATATACTGCTGCAGACTAGTGTCAGTCTGATCCACATCATCAATTGATAGAGTGCGTTTGTACCTATTTACAGTCACATTATTTAACAACTTCAAATCCTTATGATGCAGGTGCCAAGAATACAGGGGGCAATAGAAATGCCACAAAACATACTCCAGACCAACCGGCTGGCAAACGGTAATAACCTTTATTTCCACATACGAAGTATGTATTATGGGATGCTAAGAAGGTACTGTTATTCAACCCGTCGATATTTAATATGGTAATGCAATCACTAACACCAACAGGAATATAACCCACACTCTGGACACACAGGTCCGCTTGAGCTTGTGCCACTTGAATCACAAATCTGTCTTTTCCCACAGTGTCTCTGGTGTTCGTGATTATATAGGGAATCGATTCATTGTCTGTTCGATACTCTTCCCATTCCCAAATTGTCCCATTCGCTTGCGGATATCCATCTTTATCCTGATGACATTCCCTATTGAGTCTGAAGAGTAATCGTCCCACTGTGGGTTTCCGGGTGGCAAAAAGCAAAGTGTACCATGCTCTACAAGAGCCATTATGAGAGAAAGGAAGAGGTATGAATGGCGTTCCTCCTTTCTTCTGATGAGCTGGCATCATACCACATATCCAACAGTTCGTAGCATTCGTGGCAACGTGGGTATGATGCAACATCTGGATGAAAGTGTTATTCAAATAAGACTGACGATGTTTCAACTCTTGATACGGTAGCGTAAAAAAATAGTGCTCCTCAGGCACTGGAGTAGTCAACACAAGTAACTTTCGAGCAGGAGTCACATCCTCCACAAACCATGTGGTTATCCCAACAATAGCTACTGTAAGCATAAAACCTGTTGCACAAAGGATTTTCTTTTTCTCCATGTCAGAATAAAGAATCAATATCTTCCTGAAACTAAAAGGGTTGCCAGAACTCTTCCCCTTGGGCAGCGGTCGATTTCTTCACCAGCGGGCCAAGACGGGTGTCGCTACACTAATGCAGGGCTGATCCCCCCCCCTTGCCTCATTGGCTCTCCGTTTCACTAACCCAAGGGCCGTTCTGACAACGTGTCCTGATACTGGAGAATTCACTTCCTTAGCCTGAGATGATATCGCTTTCCTCCAGGAGTCGCGTGGTCCGGGAAGAGCTCCTCAGTGTCGTTCGGTTCCACAGCACGGCCTTTCTCTGCAGTCAGAATTTCTCGTTGATCGGTCAATACAGCAGGCTCCACCAATCCGGGCGGTACTTTGCGACAGTGCAGGGAATGGATCCAATTCTTTCTGTTGGAAACTCGCACAGCCGTCCTCGTTGCAAGTAGGACCTGCTCAGGACCAGCCCATCTCGGCTCCAAGCTGTTCGTCCTGTCAAAAATCTTCACCATAACATAGTCTCCAGGCCGGAGACTATGTCCTTCGCCGGTGGACCGATCAGGGAGCGCCTCCCGGACCTGTTGATGAATAGAAACCAAGTTATCCGTTAACTGTGCCAGATAATCATTCATCATTACACAAGGTACATCATACACAGCCTTAGGTTTTGGTGGACCCCAAATATTCATTGGGCGTCCGAAGACAATCTCGTACGGTGTAAGACCGGTTCGAGAGTGCGGTACCGATCTAATTGACAATAACGCCAGCGGTAAAGCATCTGGCCAAGTCAAAGACGTCGAAGCTTGGATTTTAGCGATCTTGAGCTTCAGGGTACCATTATACTTCTCGACTAGTCCTGCAGATTGAGGGTGAAACACTGCGTGAAACTTCTGGGTGATGCCCAGACCCTTCAGAACATACTTTATAACATCCGCTATAAAGTGGGGTCCGTTATCACTCCACAGAAGTCTACAAACGCCATATCGAGGGAAGAACTCCTTCAATAGCATCTTGGCGGTAGTCATTGCAGTATTGTCTTTCGTAGGGTATGCCTCAACCCATTTACTGAAGGCACAAACCACTACTAGAACATACTTCAAATTGTTACAGCGCTCAAGCTGGATATAATCCATCTGCAAAACCTCAAAGGGTGCAGTAGGTGTCACAAATCCTCCTGCTGGAGTTCGAGAACCCTTTCCTGGGTTGTACCTCAGGCAAATCATACAGGTCTGCACCACCCTCTTTGCCGTGCTAGCAATCTCTGGATGCTCCCAGACTTGGGTAAGCAATTTTACAATTGCGGAAGCTCCAACATGTGCTAGCCCATGTGCCATCTGAACCATAGGTTGTACAAAACCCGTGGGTAACTTCCATCTATCCATCTGCTTATTTCTCCAGCAACCCTCATCATCCAATTCTCCCTCACTGGACCATTGCTCCCGTTCTTTATCAGAAGCGGTCCTCTGTATTTCTCGCACTTCTTCCTTCGCATCGTGCCATCTTTCTACCTGCGACTTCACTACATACATGGCAGTAGCACCGGGCTGCATCGCAGTCTCCCGTGCCACCCGGTCTGCTAACGCATTCCCTTCTCCAACTTTATCAACTACTTTCCTATGGGCACTACATTTAATGATGGCAATTTTCTTTGGATATGTCAATGCAGTTAAAAGATTGTGAACTAACTCTCCATGCATTATTTGTACTCCATGTGACGTTAAAAACCCTCTCTCCTTCCAGAGCAGGCCGAAATCGTGCGCTACTCCGAAGGCATACCGGCTATCTGTATAAACATTCACACACAATCCTGTACTGAGTAGGGGTGGGCGGAATTTGCGTAATCGCGTTATGCAAATCTCCGCGAAACGGTAAAAAATCTCCGCGAACACGCAGAAATTCCGCGAACACGCGGAATTGCTTGTTCGCGATACTTTTTTCTGTTCGCGATCGCTGTTTGCGTGCTCGGGGTGAAATATCTCGCGAACATGCATATTGAGAACGCGAACAAGCAAAAAATTTCGCGAAGACGCGTAACGCAGATTTTTGGGCAATTTTGCGATCTCCGCGGAACGCGAAATTACCCAAATTCCGCAAATTCCGCGAACGGAACGGAATTTGCTGCCCAGGCCTAGTACTGAGCTCACATGCTCGTGTTAATGCTATCAGTTCCGCTGCTTGAGCTGATTTCTGTGGTATGCGTGCTGTCTCCACTATTGTTTGCAATGTGGTAATTGCATACGCTGCTGAAGTCGTACCATCTGGTAGCTTCAGGCATGATCCGTCCACCCACAGTTCTCCATCTACATCTGGAAAGGGCGTATCCTGGAGATCAATACGACCCTTTGTTTGTTCCTCAGTCACAAGAATACAGTCGTGTGCTTTCCGTGCTTCAGACTGAGTCTCGGGGTATGGCAACAATGTGGCTGGATTTAACGTTACGCACCTCTTTAACGTAATATGAGGAGCCAAAAGCGTCAGCTCATATCCCGTTAAACGGGCACTGGTCAAATGCTGCGTCTTTGTCTGATTAAGCAGGGCATCAACAGCATGGGGGACTAATACCAACAGCTTATGAGATAACTCAATTCCCTCGCTTTGGCGTATTGACACAGCTGTCGCCGCAACCGAGCGAAAACAACCAGGCAATGCTCGGGCAACAGGGTCAAGTACAGCCGAAAAATATGCACACGGGCGCTGCTTGTCGCCGTGCATCTGTACCAAAACTGATAATGCACATCCATCTTTCTCATGCACATACAGCGAAAAAGGTTTTGTATAATCAGGGGTCCCTAACACTGGTGCTGAACAAAGGGCCTGTCGTAATTGCTGGAAAGCAGCGTCACACTCATTTGACCAAGGAAGCGGAATAGGTGTGTCTTTTGTCAAAAGGGCTAATAATGGCTTAGCTATGTGTGAAAACCCTAATATCCATTGCCTACAAAAAGAGACAAGCCCCAAAAATGCACGCACGTCCTTCTGCGTGGACGGCGTCGGCGTGTCCAGAATTACTTGGATACGATCTGGTGTGAGTGCACGCCCCTCCTTAGACAAAAGGTGACCCAGATAAGTCACCTTTGGTCTACAGAACTGCAATTTCTTCCGAGACACTTTGTGATTGTGGAATGCCAAAAAGGAAAGCAAGGATAACGTACTCTTCTCACACAACTCCGGAGTGTCGGCCGCCAGCAAGATGTCATCGACATATTGAATGAGGGCGACACCCTCGGGCAGGACAAAGGAATCCAATTGTCTTTTCAAAGCTTGACTGTAAATGCTAGGGCTTTCTGTGTAGCCCTGAGGGACTCTACAAAATCGATAAGACCTATTATTCAGAGTGAAACCAAAAAGGTATCGGCTATCGGGATGAATAGGAATCGAAAAGAAAGCATTTTTCAAATCAATGACTGAAAACGTGGTCGCCGTAGGCGGGACCAAAGTAAGCAACGTCGTGATATCAGAAACCACTGGGTACTGGGGTATCACGATCTTGTTTACTTCTCTCAAATCAATTATAAACCGATAAACTTTGGCATCCGTATCCTTTTTCAAAATGGGTAGAATCGGGCTATTACAGACGTTGTAGGGAACTTCCTCCACTACTCCCACCTTAATCAAATCCTGCACAATCTGTATGAGAGCCTCCTCCCCCTCCTGGGAAATACGATACTGTGGGAGGCGTGGTAACACCGCCCCCTCCTGGACACTAATGTGAACAGGCGGAATCACCATCTGTCCCACATCAGTATCCGAAGTGGCCCACAAAGTACGAGGGAGGGTCGCTAATACAGCATCCTCTGCAACCACACACATCCGTTCAGACCGAGGGTAATTGTCATTCAATATCACCCGCACTCCAGCAGGGGAGCAGCGGATCGTAGCTCTGAAGTGCTTTAGCATATCAAGGCCCATAATGTTGTCCGGCGTGTTCGGGGCAAGCAAAAACGGACAGGGTGCAGAAAAAGAATCAACCTGAAATGTGAGGGGCCGCGAAAGAGGGCTTCGGGAGAGTGTACCGTCAAACCCTACCGATGTAACCATTAAGCCAGATGGGGGAGCCCTCGGAACCAATTGTTTAGACAGCGCACTACGAGTCGCTCCTGTATCCACTAGGAACTGATCAGTAGAACCCAAAACCTCAGCTGATACATAAGGACCCTTCTGATCAACCGGCACCTCAACTGATTCTAACCCCCATCCAACGCATTCCTATGCATGCTGAGAATCATGGTACCCAGAGCGGTCAATCCCCGACACTTGATACTGGTTTTGTCGATCAAAGACATTAGGTCTATCTCGTTGCTGCCCGTCAAGGTCAAAACGAGCGTGATCGTTAGAATTCCCTCTAAAATTCGAGAAACCCCCTCTACCTCTCGGGCCACCCTGATTATGTCCCTGACGCGAAGCATGCAACGCCGGGCAATCTCTGGCCCAGTGTCCCGATTGTTTACAATACGCACATTGATTCCTATTCAAATCAGATCGGCCCGAGGGAGGACCATAAAATCCTACCTCTATTGACACCCCGGCGGGGCGGACCAAATACTTGCGCTAACATCACCTTCGTTTTTAAATCTTTCGATTTCTTCTCCTCCTGTCCCTTCGCTTCTTGCTCCTGACGCTCATAATACTGACCTTTACTCAGGAGGGCTGTCGGGGTCGCGGTGGACCAAGAACTTTCGCTCGCTTTTAGGCGGGCTGCTATCGCCGGTAGTAAATTCGCCACATATTTATCAGCAAAGAGGTGTCGACCCGTATCATCCGTAAGTGACTGACCACTAAAATCATGAAACGTCTCCTCAAAGCGCGTAAAGAAATCTGCAACTGATTCATCGACTTTCTGCTTACACGAGGCTAACATGTTCCAATCAATCTTTTTAGGGGGGATGATTGTTTTCAACCTAGTCAGAATAGCAGCAGGGAGATCTAAGATAATCTGAGGTGGTTTCTGCGCGGGCTTCCTCTCCCTATCCTCATCCTCAAGCTCAGACCACCGAGCCTTAAAAGCGGCAACATCGTCCACCTTCCGCACAGATCGCCACATATCTGGTGGTAAAATAAGCCCAAAAAACAGATCTATATCTGCCTAGGTCATAGTACAAGAATTCAGGGCCCCCTCAACTTCTTCGTAAAACGCCGCTGGATTCTTGCGGGGATCAGGCAATGCATTTTTTAATGCCATGACATCAGCCCTATGCCAAGGAGTATAAACCCAATTGTACACAAAATATCCCTTAGCATCGGCGGAGGTAATATCCGAACTAGTCCCCGCTCCTTTAGGAGGAACATACAAAGGTGCCGCCTCTCGCATTGGTTTAGCATGCACTAGGTCACTCTTATCTGACTGGGAGGTGGATGAGTGGCCATCACCGGTATGCGAATCCGACTGCTTCTCCTCCTCAGCTTGTTGGCGCGCTTTCTCTTTAAGGTCACTCACCGCGTCCCGCAATGCAAACAGCCGTCGAACCGCATCAGGCGCCTTAGAGGGAGAGAAAACACCATTACGCAATGCTTTAGCATCTGATACCACATCGTCAGGCTCAAAGACACTGGAATATTTCCGGAAAGCAGCAATCACTTCCTCAGAAAAGTGGCCCAAAAAATACAACTTCTCTCTATCCTGCCACAGCTCCCAGGAATTCAACAACTCAGCCAGGGACAACTTGCCCTTGAGTGCACGAAAAGAAACTTGCCGAAGCTCACTCATTCGGTCAACCGATAGTATGGACCGCGTGTCTACCTTACCCGAAACCGATCCAGAATCTTGGGACCTCGAGGCAGACGCGCCAACATAAGGGGGCGGAGAGCGATCTAATAAATAAAAATCATCGTCAGGATTATTAAGGACAGGATAAAGTGATTGACGAACAGCGTATTGACCCGGGACTTGCAATCTGCGCTCTTTCTCTTGCCTCTCCGTCTGTTCTCTTTCCTCCCGACGCTTCGCTTCCTGTGCTCGCACATGATCATTCTTCCGTTGCTCTTTATCAAACAGCGCCTTCTCACGTTTCTCTCGCTCCCGCACTTCCTTCACCCACAACCGGACACACTCAAACATATCCTGACGAGCACGCCGTTTACACATACACTGTTCCACATACTCAATCTTACGCATATCAAACGATCCATACAAAGGCCATCGTAACTCAGGATCCTTTCTGGTATATTTCCTCCATATGGTGCTGTACATTATGGAAGAAAGACCATGCTTCACATACATATCCCTATTAGGAGTCCCCTCTGGGGGAGCTGGAGCAGATTCCTCGAGGTTTAACCGGTTTCCAAAGCAGCAGCACCACTTACGGAGTGCGCTAAAAGCAGGCATGTTCAAAAATAATGCAAAATATGCAGTATTACCAAAAAATGACACTTAAACGTTGTGCCGTTCAAAGTTACACAGTTCCAGAGAAATATCTCCACATTGCCTGCCTATATGTGTTGCAACGCATATATTCTCACAATAACCAATACAAGATATGACCGGTCATCACAAATCAAACTCAAATAGCCAAACCAGGCTTCAAAAACTCGGAGCAAGTACCGTACAACGGTTCTTACCAATCAAGAGTCCAGATTCCAACTGCCAAGCTCCAAAATTCGCCCAAACGGCTGTCACGGCAGGACCGACAGAAGAGGTCTCAGTCGAGGACCGGCGCCACCCAGATGGTCAGCTCGGAAGGGAAGGAAGAAAAACCTCGGGATGCCAGGACTAAAAGTGCCTCTGGCAGTGATCACATCCCCGGCCAAATTCCTCACCTTCGTCACGACCAGTCCTTCGAGCATCCGAGTCGCCGATGAGCTTCACGTGACGGGCGCCAATTGATGAATACAGGCCCCAGCTAGGCCCGCAGGACACAAGGGTTCGCTCTCCTGCAATGGAATCTATAAGGAAGTTGGCACGGAAACTGCAAAGTACAAAGACAAAGTTTATTAACCCTTAAGGGTGGTCCTACAATCCATACAACACCCTTCAGTATTGCATAGAGTAGCACAAAGAACTTGCATACACGGTCCCCTTTTATACATAACAGAGGGGCTCATAAGTGGGTGGATACAACATGGAGCAGAATTCATTACCATTTATGGACATTTTCGATACAGGATCAATATGTGGGCGGAGTTAACAATTTCCTGAGCCCGCGAAAACATGGTCAAGCAAGGACTAACTGATAACATATGTGGTCAAGTCTGGGCATGCGCCAGACAGACAAAGGAGCTATTTATAGACTGTTACTAGGCAGATTGCAAGAGCAACTAACACGAAGATAGGACTCTTCTCGTGTTGAGCACGTGGAGACATGACAATACAAAATGGAGTCCAGACTTTAGTCAACATAACGGAAGAAACTTGGTCCTAAAGGGGAATTCATGTCTTTAGTGAATGCTTAATCACATCGTCCTTTCAATTTACAACACCCTGACAGCTATATACCTGCATGACTTGAATGCCCATCGAGTAGGAGGTAAAGGACGAGTCGGAGGACCCGGCCAGGTGTCTCCACACACCCGATGGTGAGTACGAGCAGCAGTACAGCTTAAGTCAGGTCAGAAGAGGAGCAAGTTATAGCCCCCAGATACACTAAGAACACGTTTGTTATATCTAGGGGATTGATACATATAGACTATTTATATTATCATGTCCAATGAAGCACTGCGAGAGAGGGAAGCAGCCGCTGAAGCACTTTTTGATAATTTACCGAATGTACCGAGTCTTGCCAGATGCGCAGAAGCTAATACAGGTACCACTGATGACAGTTACAAGGCAAAACTCAAAACACTTGAAAAACGTATGCGCACAGAAATCACCAAGTGGTGGGAGGCAAAATCTTTGCAAAAATACCGAGAGGCAGATCCGGTCCCACGAGGACTGAGAATAATGCTGGCACCCAGCTTTGAGCAACCTAACCCTGACATGCTAAAGGAATGGGCCACAAGCAATCTATAGGCCTCAATGCATCATACTAATCAAGTATGCAGAAATTGACAGGGCCAACTTACAAAGAGAGATTGATGTTCTGAATGATGAGTTGGATGCCATGAACCAAAAGGATGCCATCTCTAAGGGCAAGGATGAGATCAAGATACTCCTCAGGAAGCATGAGGACACTATCAAAGCACGCAAGGTGTTCAAATTTGCCCAGGACAAAACAGACTATGATGGGTGGGCATATTTTTACATTCGCCAGAAAATACGACTCCATCAGAACACAGCGTATGAATAAACCAAATCAACAGGGGCAGCCTAAGCCACCAGCAGGCAATACTGAGGGCGTTGATTCTGCATCCCTGTCTGATTTGAGTTCCTTGGCAGAGAGTGGAGCAGATTCAGATGACGGGGACAGATGGAGAACAAGTAACATGCCCGGCTGAGTAAACCCCAGCCCAGGAGAAGAGATGGATTTTTTAGTCTACGACCGGTGCCCAGGCCGCCAAGGAAAACAAACACCGACGAAACCGAAAGAGGCGGGAAAGGTGGAAACTCAGAAAAACCATAGCAAATGAACAAAAGAAGAGGCAATTGGAGAAAGAAATGAAGAATGATACCAAGACTATTATAAACTTGAGCACAATGGATCTCACTGAAGCGGAAAAACAGCTCCTCACGTTGGGCCTCACCTTTTGCCCTGAAAGCTCATTTGATTACAGCAACACACGGATTGACGTCTTCAAATTCATTAGAAAATTAAAATTGATACAATTTTTCAGACTCAAACAAAGCAATGCAACCACTATCAACACGGTACCCGCTGGTCAAACAGTTGAGCAACCACTCACGGTGGCGGACATCTCGACATTGCGCATCTTGGGTGAACTATCAGTTCCTTGTACACCGAGGCCTACTCAACAACTTCTACATGATGAGGGTATTGAAAGTTCATGCCGAATCCCTAGCCCTTTCAAGCCGCACTCCACCTTTACCCCAATGATGCCGAGGGATGCGATTGACATATACAGTGATATCATCATTGATGAGCTCAAGGTGCTACACCTCAAAACCAGGAGGCGTGCTACCGGAAAACGCATACAGAGTCTCAAATACAATGAACTTATGAAAAAACTACAAAGCAATAATGAAATCATCATCAACAAGGCGGATAAAGGAGGGAACATTGTGCTGTGGCCACGCAATTTGTATCTGGAAGAAGCTAACAGACATCTGAGCGATAACCTTTGCTACAGGCTCTTTAACCACAATGAAATGGCTAGCAGTAATAAGGAACTATGGAAACACCTCAATGAGTTCAGATCTCAGGGCCAGTTGAGCAAAGAAGAATTTGCATTCCTTAACATTGAGACTCCAGTCCTCCCTATCTTTTAGTTTCTACCGAAAGTGCACAAAAACGTGACCCCCATTCCTGGTCGACCCATCATCTCGGCCAGAAAAAGCATCTGCGAAAATATTTCCAAGTATGTGGATTCTTTTCTCCAAGATCTTGTATCCAGACAGACAACCTACCTCAGAGACACCAGTGATTTCTTGCTCAACGTAAAAGACATTCCCTGGCACGAGGACTATTTGCTAATTTCCATGGACATTACATCGCTGTATACCAGCATACGTCACCATGATGGTCTAGCTGCATGCAAATACTTCTTGGGTAATAGACCCATCATTTGTCACAAACACAACAAACTCATTTTGTTTCTAATTGACAGGTGTCTCACACATAATTTTTTCATGTTCAATAGGAAGGTATACCAGCAACTCAGGGGCGTGGCCATGGGAGCCTGCTTCTCGCCCAGCTACGCATGTTTACATGTTGGCTGGCGGGAGGAGCGGGTCTCATGGTCAAGCACCAGACAGCTTTCAATAACAACATTGTGTCTTGGCTGCGTTACATAGACGACGTATTTTTAATTTGGCGAGGTGATGTTAACAGTGCTAGAATGTTCATTAGTGAGATCAATGACAATGATCTTAATTTGGAATTCAATGCCAACATTAGTGCCACCTCTACAGAATTTTTGGACGTCAATCTGTACATCGCCAATGGCGCTTTGCATTCCAAGCTTCACCGTAAGCTTACCGCAGGAAACTCCATACTGCACGCCTCCAGCTTTCACCGTAGGCACCTCATAACCAGCATTCCCTATGGGGAGATGTTACGATTGGCCAGAATTTGCAGTACCCATGAAGATCTCCTTGAGTGCCAGGGGGAAGCAGCCAAAAGATTCAAGGCACGCGGTTACTCAGCGGCTGTCATACGTAAAGCCATTGTCAGAGCCAATGCCATCACAGGGAAGAATTGTTAGTGGTCCCATCCACCCCTGAGGTCACCAGTGCGACCAACATACTAAGTGAGCCAAATAGCCTAGTCACCCGGAGATTGATTATAACGCACAACACTGAGGAAAGAACTATCAGAGCAGTAATCAACAAGCATTGGGGTATCATTAAATCAGACCCCGCACTAGGACTTGTAGTAGCCCACAAACCTGACATCACATACAGAAGAGCTTTTTCCATGAGGGATGCACTAGTCAGAAACAGTCCGGAGATCGCCACATCACGGAATTGGCTAGCAGACAAAAAGGGTTTTGTTAAATGCCAGAGTTGCAGGGCATGCCGGTTTGGTAAGAACATCATTAAGGTAGACTCAGCCTTTAGACATGCGCCACTTACCATCAGACATAGACTCACGTGCAGAATGGAATTTACGGTGTACATGCTCGAATGTAACTGCAGGCTGCGTTACATCTGGAGCACTAAATTGCAAGTGCACCTGTGAATTCTCCAGCGCCTCAGAGCGATAGTCAACAATGACCTAGCCTACCGCGTAGCCAGGCATTTTAAGGAGATGCACAATAACAATCTAGAGCACCTCCGTTATTCAGTCATTGATTGCATCCCACCACTGAGATGAGGTGGCAACAGGGAGAAGCTTTTGAGGCAATTGGAGAGTAGATATATTCTGCAATTTAACACCAAGGCTCCCGCTGGTCTCAACACCACGGAGGATCTGCACCATTTCCTGTAACATAGCATTGCATTCACACCCTTAGTGATCATACCATCGCATTGTAACTGTATATTAATGTTATCACTTGTATATATTTCACTGTTTATATCAGGCTTTACCTGTGCACTCTCAATATTCACATAGAGTTGGGTTTCCTGTCATCAGGCTATGTGCAACCACAAAGAGAATACCCAGTATTCATACTGTCATTTTGATTGTCTATATTTATTTATTTATTTTATTTATGGTATTTGTAAAGCGCAACACTCATCCCGAGGGATATCACGGCGCTAAGACCAGATGAAAACAGCGGACGGCTAGAAAGGGTTTTTTTAATGATGGAAAGGAAACAGGTAAGTCTTAAGCTTTTTTCGAAACAACAGATAGTTGGTTGTATGTCTGAGATCGTTGGGCAGTTCGTTCCATCTCTTGGCCGCTAGATAAGAGAAAGAGCGGCCGCCCGTTCTTACTTTATATATGCGTTTAGTCCTTGCCAATGCTGAATTAGTGGAACGTAGGTTCCTGGTAGGAACATAGAATTCCATTCTATCCTGGAGTATGGTAGGACCCGTCCTATACAGGGCTCTATGGGCGTGACAGAGCAGCTTGAAGGCAGCCCTCTGGCGCACAGGGAGCCAGTGAAGGGTTCTCAGGCATTCCGATGCCGAGTCTAGTTTGCCCTTATCACAGATCAATTTGGCGGCTGCATTTTGCAGTACTTGTAGGCGAGAGAAGAGGTGTTCGTTCATCCCCACAAATAATGCATTCCCATAGTCAAGACGGCTGACCAATAGGGCTTGGGTAACTGAGCGTCTACAGTTCAGTGGTATCCATGGGAATAGTCTCGCTACGAGCTTCAAGATGGCGAAGCCTTTGCCACAAAGAGATTGTACATGGTCTTTCATGGATAACTCATCATCCATAGTAATTCCCAGATTTCTGGCATGTTGTTTAGGGGTGGGAGCCTGACCCAGCGCTGAAGGCCACCATGAGGCATCCCAGATTTGTTTGGCTCCCCCAAATAGCAGGATCTCCGATTTTCCAGCATTCAGCTTCAGGCAGTGGGCATGCATCCATTGAGCCATTTCAGCCAAGCAGCCTTGTAGTTTGGTTTTAGTGATTGCTGGTTTTTCATTTAAGGCCACTACTAGCTGCGTGTCATCCGCATACGAGCACATGCCGATGCCCCATTTCCTTCCAATGTCAGCCAGAGAGGACATATAAACATTGAAAAGTGTGGGGCTCAGCGATGCGCCCTGGGGGACCCCGCAGTCAATGGAGGTGGTGTTAGACTGAAATTGACCCATGTGTACAGTCTGGGAGCGGGCACTCAGGAAGGAGTGTAACCAGTTTAAGGCATTGGACTGTATACCTTTATGTTGAAGTATATTCAACAGGCATTGATGGGAGACCGTATCAAATGCCGCTGACAGGTCGAGCAGTATTAGTGCCACCGATCCTCCCTGGTCGGTGTGAGACCTAATACTGTCCGAGACTGCCAGCAACGTGGCCTCAGTGCTATTATTGGCTCTGAAGCCTGTCTGGGTGGGGTCCAAAAGGGAGTTGGTTTCCAGATATTTGGTCAGTTGGACATTGACCAGTTTTTCCAGGACTTTGGAGAGGTATGGAAGTTGAGAAATAGGTCTGTAATTTTCAGGATTAGCGATATCGGAGCCTGCCTTCTTCAGAAGAGGAATGACAGCTGCGTGTTTCCAGGCATTAGGGAATGTGGCAGTTTTAAGCGATTTGTTGAAGATTCGAGTGACTAAAGAGCAGAGTGTAGGTGCAATCTTGGAGAACACAAAATGGGGGAAAGGGTCCAAGGGGGAGCCTGATTTAACTGATTGCATTGCTGTTAGGACATCGGCTACTAATAGGGGTTCAAAATCCATTAGACGAGGGATATCTGAAGAAAGTGAGTCGGATCCAATGGATTTTTTAGCATTTGTATCATCAGTTTGGGGAGAGAAATCAGAATAGATTTTCTTAATTTTTTCTGAAAAAAAGGTGCTGATGCGGTTACAAGCCTCAGTCGAGGGTTTAAGTGTTTGGGAAATGGTAGCAGGTTTACTCAGTTCTTTCACTATTTTGTATAGCTCTTTCGTGGAGTTACTATTCTCCTCTATACGCTGAGTGAGGTAGTCTTTCTTAGCCTGCTTGATAGCTAGGGTGTACTTTTTACGATTGTTGGTGTAATTAAGTTTGAGTTTGGGTTTAGCTATTTTGTCCTTGGAAATGGTAGCAGGTTTACTCAGTTCTTTCACTATTTTGTATAGCTCTTTCGTGGAGTTACTATTCTCCTCTATACGCTGAGTGAGGTAGTCTTTCTTAGCCTGCTTGATAGCTAGGGTGTACTTTTTACGAATGTTGGTGTAATTAAGTTTGAGTTTGGGTTTAGCTATTTTGTCCTTGGATTGCCTCCATAGATGTTCGAGCTTTTGGCATTCTCTTTTTCGATTTTTGAGATAGAGTGTGTACCATTTTTCTGTAGGAGCCTTTTCCTTAATTGTCCGTATGGGGGCTATTTTATCTAAGGTTTGCAGAATGGCAGCATCGAGGGATGCAACGTCCTTACATACGGAAGCGTTGGTAGGTAATTCGAGGTCAGCCACCTGGAAATATGTGTTGAAGTTTAAATCCTCGACTAGTCTCCAAGCTCGTTTGGCAATTGTTTGATCGTTTTTGGGTTTCTGGGGTTTGCAGGGGACATTAAGTAAGAAAGATATGAGAAAGTGGTCAGACCAGGATAATGATTATAGTTGGTCTTTAAGCATAGGCACTACAGGCTTGTAACCAATGCTGCGGCAGGAATGGCAACACATGTATTTAGACCATGTTTGCGTATGATTATGAATTAGAATGTCACTTTTTCACAATACGCTATGCTATACACCCATTGCTTCATTGCAAGGATTACATTAACAAGCACTGGCAGACTCTAGAATATTTCCTGCGCTTTCACACATGTTTTATTAGTACATTCTATGCATTTTTATGTCACTCAAATGCACTTGAGGAGGTACAAACACCACACTTATATATTTTGCCCTATATGCGCACTCACGCCTTCCTCAACATGTATATACACACCTATGTGCACATTTCACCCTCACTCACACTTTCAACTTTTGTTGTATTAAGTGGCAGCTTTGTTTTGCATTTATGCAGTTATTTAGTTTGTTTGCATTTTTACTGTACCGGGGCTAGACGCGCACATCTTATCACTAGCCTTTGCTCACATGCAGCGCTTTCACTTTGTGCTTCATGAGATGCACTGAGAGCAGAGAGTCACAGACAAACACACTGTTGTGCTAGGTCTCGCATTTCTAGTTGTGAGCAATCGGTAACACTAACATGATTGCTTACGAGGGACATGCTTTCCGTTTTAATGTGTACTTACACGATCGGTTGGCTGCATCTGGGAACGCCATATGCTCTTGTACCAGCTTCCACGATGCATGTGCGAGAGGACTGAGGCAATCACCGGCTTCAGCCGTTAGTTGACAGTTTTATAGTCTGTTTACACTGGTGTTACTAACTGTAGTAAAACATGATGTGCTTTACTGCGTCTTGCCCACAGTCACACGCTGCAAAACTACTCAGTCATTGCAATGAACATAGTAAAAACACTGCCACTCACACATATATATAAATACCACTCATTCACCAGTACAGCGCTAGGTGATCAAGGCTGCATGTCTGGCGGCCGAAACGCGTCATTTGGACACTTGATGTTTAGAGGAGAAGTGTAGCTCACTGGTTAGAGGAGGCATACCCTGAAGCAGAGGTCAGACCCGGGACCAGGGTTCGATTCCTGACGCGGCAGGGTCTGGAGCCCAATTGTCCACGGACTCGATAATTCTTGCTTCGGTGCCTACTCTAAGCACGAGTTCACACTATGCAGCTCTGGGCAACAAGCTTGCTTAATCTCCACAACGGCCCCCCGCGGCGGGATGCCTGGCTTTCACCTCGGGGATGCCCAGTACGGGTTATCTCACAGGGAAAAACCAGGATGGGTTCCCAATGCAAACGCCGAGATGCCCAAGGGTAATTTGAGCGCTATATAAGACCGCACATACATACATACATGTTTGAATAAATCATCATTTAACTCTCAACTTTGCCTTTGGAGTCAGTTTCCTGGTGTTGCGCCTTTCTTTGGATGGTGGTACCCCTGGGATCCTGTTGTGGAATAAATATATATATATATATATATATATATATATATATATATATATATATATATATATATATATATATATATATTATCTACTGGCGGTCGCCAGTAGATAGTTATAGTTACAACCTAGTTTCCATAGGAAATCTCAAAATTCTATTTTGAATAACTTTGGCGCCGGTTGACGAATCCTCGCGAAATTTTCAAAACTAATGGGGCGCTCCGTTCAGATCCTACCCTGAAAGTCTCGGGGTGATTCGTCAAGTGAGGGCAGAGAAAAAGGGGGGGTCCCAAAATGCGTTTTCCCCATGCATTTTTCCATAGGACCTTTAGTCGCAGCTACAGCCCGAACGGCTGAACAGAATTACGTGAAATTTGGCAGAGAGGTAGCCATAAGGTCAAGGAAGTGCCTTTTGCAGGTCTGGTGTAATTCTGTTCAGTATTTCCTGAGAAAAAAGCGTTTAAAAGCATATCAATATCTATACACGCGCACCGTGCGCGCACGGTGCGCGCACCCTGCCGTGCGCGAACACAATTCTGATTGCTTGTTAGATTTTGGATAAACATTCGAATCGGTCGAAACCAGGAAGTGTCGGCCGCCATTTTGTCTCTCGTAGTCTGAGGGGGTGAAAAAAAAAGGTGGAGAACTTGAAAAGGGGGCAGAGTGGACAGTTCCTGACCCCCTAGCCTTGGTCAGGGGGTCACAGAAGGACCCCCAAGGGCGAAAAAAACATGTTTTTTTTTTTTTTAAATCGCAAGGTGTGCGCACGTTGCGTGCACGGCGAACAGTGGGTGCTCGGTGCGCGAAGCGCACCGAGTGCCCACAGCACGCGCACGGTACGCAAAGCGCATCGTGCGCACACGGTGAGCGCACGGTGAAAAATCTGAAAAAAAAAAAATTATAAATACATAACTTAGCATTTAAAAAAACGTACAAATTCACTGAAAAAACCATAGATTTCAGACACGTTATAGTTACGAATTAGCATTTAAAAAACCTTGCAAATTCACTTAAAAAAACATTGGTTTCACACATGTTATAGTTAGCTGGACATTTCACTCGTAAAAAACCAATGAAATTCCCCCTTTATAGTTAGTGCAGGCAACTATAACTCACGCGACCGCAATCCTCTGCTGATGACGTCAGATATTACATCACTGATGACATATGTGTCTTTATGAAAAATAAATATTTGTAATATATGTATAGCTAAAGAATAATGGAAGAAGACATGGGTAAATAAGTGTCTAAATACAGTGATGTAATATCTGACGTCATCAGCAGAGGATTGCGGTCGCGTGAGTTTTAGTTGCCTGCACTAACTATAACGGGGGAATTTCATTGGTTTTTTACGAGTGAAATGTCCAGCTAACTATAACATGTGTGAAACCAATGTTTTTTTAAGTGAATTTGCAAGGTTTTTTAAATGCTAATTCGTAACTATAACGTGTCTGAAATCTATGGTTTTTTCAGTGAATTTGTACGTTTTTTTAAATGCTAAGTTATGTATTTATAATTTTTTTTTTTTTCAGATTTTTCACCGTGCGCTCACCGTGTGCGCACGATGCGCTTTGCGTACCGTGCGCGTGCTGTGGGCACTCGGTGCGCTTGTCCAGCAAACTATAACATGTGTGAAACCTATGGTTTTTTAAGTGAATATATATATATATATTCAAGCTCCACTATTCCCTCGTATTCTGGAAGGAAAACGGCACTCACGGGACTTGATTTCAGCAAGGTTTAATCGTTAAAACTGAATGCATTCGGTTTTAATGATTAAACCTTGCTGAAATCAAGTCCCGTGAGTGCCGTTTTCCTTCCAGAATACGAGGGAATAGTGGAGCTTGAATATTGTGCGGTACACCGCGGCATTTTGGCACAAAGAGTGACTCGTACCCCGGTGTACTTGGAGCGATATATATATATAAATATATATATATATATATATCAGCAAACATCCCTCGTGGGAAAAGGATGACGACGCCTTGTCTTGAACCAATATTGATTTATTTGTCAGCTATCGGAATTTTTATAATTTAAAACACAGTGGTTAATATTTCGTCTAACTCTGCTTGACCTGATTCCACTTATTAAAACAAACCAGTTAGATTTTCACGTCATGTGAACAATTATACCTTCACCTCGTCATTTAATAACATCCTACATTGGGATCAGATAAAAGCATCTAAAATCAGACAATACCATCGTTATCCGACAATCCGATAAGGGGGGTAATGTGGTGGTCTTGGATAAATCAGCCTATTTATGTGAGGGATACAGACAGTTGGAAGCTCAAACGTGTTACTCCATTTCGGACAGAAATGCTATAATGCAATCAAATCTCAAATATGGAGAACTTTTGATGGATGGAGAGAGAGGGGACTATTGGAGTGGGAGGAGTTTAATTATCTCAAATGCCCTCACCCCAAGATCCCTGTTTTATATCTACTTCGGAAATTACATAAAGACCCGGTTAACCCCCCAGGTAGACCCAGAGTTTCGTCTATTGGTTCCTTGCTGAAAAACACATCTCGCTTTATTGACCATTACTTACGGCCGTTTGTGGTTGGTCTGCCAGCCTATTTATGGGACACGACACATTTTTTAACAACTATTGATGGGATTCATTGGGAATCCCAATATACTTTGGTAACTCTGGATGTGGGCAGCTTATATACTAGCATACAACATCAGCTAGGTTTAAGGGCTGTAAAACATTTTTTGAAGACTCGATCCATCTCCCTACTCCATCACTCGGAGATGATCCTTGCTATGATTGAATTTTGTCTGACCAATAATTTCTTCTAGTTTGATGATGTCATCTATCGGCAGTCACAGGGCACAGCCATGGGCACCTGCTTCGCCCCCAGCTATGCTAATCTAGTCATGGGCTGGTGGGAGGAGCAGGTGGCCTTTAAACTGGCAGAATTTGCTAACTGTGTCCTGTGGCTCCGATATATTGATGACATCTTTTTAATTTGGAATGGTGATGTTGAATATTTCATCTAACTCTGCTTGACCTGATTCCACTTATTAAAATGAACCAGTTAGATTTTCACGTCATGTGAACAATTATACCTTCACCTCGTCATTTGATAACATCGGTGTGCGGCTGTGGGAAGAGAGAAAGCCAGTGACAAGCTGATTTTCTAATGACATTTTGAAAACAAATTTGAAACCCTGCAAAGACAAACAATGGATGCTAGTGGTAAACCAACATTAGATCCTGAATCAGAATTAAGAAGTATACAAAGTTCTGAGCTGGACACGGATGCAGATGAGGGCCCTAGTGAGCTAACAGCAGGACCTGCCCCCACGGTGATTCAAGAGTTCAGTTTTTTATAACAAGAAAGAAGGTTCATCCTCCATCCCAGGACATTCACAAACAACGCAAAGCCTCAAAGAGGAAGAGGCAGAGGCAACAGAGGCGCAAAGGGGCAAAACAACTGAGGCGCCGAAGGGAGAGCCAAGAACAAGTAGACCAAGTAGCAATTGCTGGAACTGAAGCCTCAATAATCAATCTAACCAACATTACATTAACATCCTGAAATTAGGTTTATCCTACTGTCCAGAAGAAGACTTTGACTATGTAAAAAACAAGAGTGGACGTTTTTAAATTTGTTCCAACTTTGAAATTAAAAAAAAATAATTGCAGTCAACCAACCAACAACAAGCACAGATACCATCTACAAGTGTGCATAATACTATTGATGTCCAATCAGGGGATCTTATGGTTAATGACATGAATCTGATGTTGGACTTAAGGCAGCTTGAAGAAGATACTGAAATGAACATCCTAAACAAAGGGAGTGACACACAGACCACCATTGAACAAGCAACAACTTTAGCGGAAGCACAAGGCATAGTCATTGCAAGCAATAATCCGTCAAGTTTCAGACCCATTTCTAGGTTTACACCTATGTCAACCAGAGACTCTGTGGACATTTACAATGAGCTGGTAACTAATGAGCTGAAAAGTTTATATAAGAATACAAGCGAGAAACATAAAATAATGTCACAGAGACAGAGACATCATACTGCTCGGGTTAAAAAACTATCAACAAATTCCGACTGTATTGTGCGCAATGCAGATAAAAGCACCAATACCTAAGTGAAGCATACAAGCAACTCAACAACCGTTTAAATTATGTAAGGGTAGCTGAAGATGCTATGTACAAAAGTCACTGACTCTATAATGCACAACCACAAGAATGTCATACCCCATGATTGATTACATATGAAGAATTAATGTTTTTAAAAATCAGTAATCCTTCAATACCAGTTATGTACCTGATTCCTAAGGTGCATAAAGACCCTGAAAATCCACTGGGACGCCCTAAAATTTCAGCTATGGGAAGCTCCCGTAAAAACACATCTAAGTTTGTTGATTCATTTCTCTGTCCTTTGGTTGAGATGCTCCCATCATACATACAGAACACAGGATATTTTTTAAAAGTGGGTGTATGATCTCCCATGGGAAAAAGATTTTTTACTGGCAACAAGTGATGTAACCACACTATACACCAGCATCAGACATGATGATGGCCTGAATGCCATTAAACATTTTCTAGGAGGAAGACCTGTAAAATTCTGATCTCATAAACAAATGCTTATCGCAATGGTATCCATCTGCCTGAAAAATAACAATTTCCTTTTCAATGGTGAATTGTTTCATCAAAATTGTGGGACAGCGATGGGCACCTGCTTTACCCCCCAGTTATGCTAATCTGCATATGGGCTGGTGGGAGGAGCAGGTGGTCCAGAAGCTTTACCCAAAAGAGTGGTAAGGCAACATCATGCATTGGAGTTGATTCATCAATGACTTGTTCGTCGTGTGGAAAGGCTCGGAGAAGTCACTAAATGATTTTATAAAAAACTTAAAACTAACAATCTAAATGTGAAATTTACGAGCATCATCAGTCCAACCAGTGTAAACTTTCTAGACCTAACACTTTTTTATAAAAGACGGAAAATTGGAAAAAACGCTGTACCATAAACCGACAGCGGGAAATACATGGCTTCATGCAACGAGTTTCCACCCAAAGACCCTTATAAGAAGCATCACCTATGGGGAATGCATGCGCACTATGCATAACTGTAGTGATCAAGAGGGGTTAAATAAAAAACTGGAAGTTTTGAAAACACGTTTTAAGTCAAGCGGCTATTCAGAAGACTGCATAAAATCAGCCATCTATAAAGAAAAGATAAAGTCAAGAGAAGAAATCCTTTTCAACAAAAGTAAAGTGCAAAAGAATTTTGAAAGTGATAGTAAAAATCTATGTCGGATGGTTACCACATATAACAAATAACATATTAATGTGAGAGCCATTCTGTCCAAGCATTGGCACTTAATATGCAATGATCCAATTTTAGGAAAATGAGTGCAGAAAAGAACTCAAATAACTTTCAGGTGTGCCAAATGTTTTAAACAAATGTTAGTGAGTAACATGGCACTGGCATCCAAACCTAAGATGCCAGCCTCTATGTGGTTAGGTAGAAAAGAAGGGTTTATAAAATGCATGAAATGCACAGCTTATTTCCATGGCAAAAACACTAATACCTATAAATCAAGACTCTCCCCAAAAGGAAATTAAAGGGCAATTTACATGCAAGACTGATTTCCTGTCTATATGCTCCAGTGCCCATGTGACCTGAGGTACGTGGGCACCACAATCTTGCCAGTGCACAAACGAGTGCTCCAGCACCTCCGAGTCATAACAAATGGGGACAGAACGTATCCAGAGGCGTGACATTTTGAGCAACACCATTGTAAAAGTACACAAAGATGATCATATTTTGCAATTGATGCGATCAAACCAAATATAAGGGGTGGAGACCGGGAGAAAAAGATGAGAAGGCTTGAATCATGTTATATAATAGAGCTAAACACAAAAATCCCAGGAGGTTTGAATATGGAGGAATACTCACACGCATCTGTAATTAGTGACAGTAATGAGTTAGTCTCCTTTCAATCTTTAGGTTTTTAACTGTTTATGAATGTAAATTATTTTTTATTTTTCAAATCAATATTATTTTTGTTTTAGCACTTTGCACTTTAGTAGACTATGACATGACCATAAATCATTTCTGCTTTCAATGTAGCCCACTTGGGCTGGATCATGAATAATGTTTCGCGGCATTTTGTCACCCGCACTTTAATTATAAAATGCAGGAATGGTACAATGCCCACTTGGGCTTGATGTCGATACATTTGCAAATAGTGCAAATATTGTGTTTATGTAAATGTTATTAAATGCCAAGGTGAAGTTATAAGTGTTCACATGACATGAAAATCTAACTGGTTTGTTTTAATAAGTGGAATCAGGTCAAGCAGAGTTAGATGAAATATTAACCACTGTGTTTTGAATTATAAAAACAAGTCTTTCTTCTAATACACTTATTGAGTAGTTTCACATTTGACACAGCACACAATTGCATTTAAATGGTTGAAAACTTTATTGATGTTGTTGGGGAGCAAGTCTGCAGGGCAGGCGAAACGCGTCTGATAGATGACAAATAAAACAATATTGGTTCAAGACAAGGCGTTGTCATCCTTTTCACATGAGAGAAGTTTGGTGATTCAAATCAGACCGTGCTTGGGTGGTCCGCAAAAAAGATGACGCGCCCTCTGTTCAGGAGCAGCGGTGGACAATACAAGCATGGGATATGTATATATATATGTATATACATACATATATTACTGCTCCCATAGATTCACCAACTTCGTGCACTCGCAACGTGTGCTTTGATGCGGGTGGTGCACCCGCTAAACATCAGCTTCCGAACCTTAATCCTTAAAATTTAAGAACAAAGCACTCACGGGGGCGAGTCCAAAGATGTGTATATCTGGACTCTTACTGCAAGCAGATGCGTTTAGGCAGTCGCCTTTGTTGATGGTGAGCATCGACAAAGATGACTGCCGAATTGTGTCTGGTTGCAGTAAGAGTCCGGCAATAAACATCTTTGGACTCGCCCCGTGAGTGCTTTGTTCTTAAATAAATATATATATATATATATATTACCTACTGGCGGTCGCCAGAAGGTAGATATAGTTAGGACCTCATTTCTATTCAAATAGCGTTTTTTCTTTTTCCAATATCTTTGGCGCTGTTTGACGAATCTTTGCGAAACTGAATCACAAGAAAAGAGTGAAAAAGAGGTGAAAAAAAGAAAAGGGGGCAGGGTAGAAACACCCTGACCCCTGGGCCTGCTCGGGGGCTCGCACAGGGACCCCCAGTGTCCAAAAATGGATTTGTTTAAAAAAACAAATTGGCAGAATTCGCACTGGGTGCGTGAATCCTGCCGAAAATAAAAAAACATTCTTATGAGGCCACCTCCCCGGGCTATGCTAATTATGTGCGGTGGGCACGTGGCCCCCCCACAATCCCGGGTACCACCACCTCCCCGGGGCGTCTTTAAAAATGAATGTGTGGGGGTCCCAACGCCCCCACACTGCCCTGGGGGCTGCCACCTCCACGGTGCTTTTTTAATTGGCTGGGAGGCACGCAGCCCCCCGCAGCCCCTGGGTACGACCACCTCCCCGGGGCACAGACTTATTTAATGCGGGGGTCTGTAGCGGACCCCCGGGCCCCAGGGACTACCACCTCTTCCCCGGGGCTATGTAAATTAAGGAAGGGAGTGCCCCTCTATGAGCCTTTGATGGCCCTGGGGAACGCCACCCCTGATGGTCGGCTCCTTCAATGTCCCAGGGTGCCAGTGATATCACTTGAGATGTCATCAGTGATGTCATTAGTGATGTCACTGACCATATCATGAGTGATGTAATAAGTGATGTCATCAGCAGTGCATTATGGGAGCGCAAGTTATAGTTAGCTCTGCTAACTATAATGGCTGAATTTCTCTGGTTTTGTACGAGTGAAATGTCCAACTAACTATAACGTCCATGAAACCTTTGGTTTTTTCACATGAGAGAAGTTTGGTGATTCAAATCAGACCGTGCTTGGGTGGTCCGCAAAAAAGATGACGCGCCCTCTGTTCAGGAGCAGCGGTGGACAATACAAGCATGGGATATGTATATATATATATATATACATACATATATTACTGCTCCCATAGATTCACCAACTTCGTGCACTCGCAACGTGTGCTTTGATGCGGGTGGTGCACCCGCTAAACATCAGCTTCCGAACCTTAATCCTTAAAATTTAAGAACAAAGCACTCACGGGGGCGAGTCCAAAGATGTGTATTTCTGGACTCTTACTGCAAGCAGATGCGTTTAGGCAGTCGCCTTTGTTGATGGTGAGCATCGACAAAGATGACTGCCGAATTGTGTCTGGTTGCAGTAAGAGTCCGGCAATAAACATCTTTGGACTCGCCCCGTGAGTGCTTTGTTCTTAAATAAATATATATATATATATATATTACCTACTGGCGGTCGCCAGAAGGTAGATATAGTTAGGACCTCATTTCTATTCAAATAGCGTTTTTTCTTTTTCCAATATCTTTGGCGCTGTTTGACGAATCTTTGCGAAACTGAATCACAAGAAAAGAGTGAAAAAGAGGTGAAAAAAAGAAAAGGGGGCAGGGTAGAAACACCCTGACCCCTGGGCCTGCTCGGGGGCTCGCACAGGGACCCCCAGTGTCCAAAAATGGATTTGTTTAAAAAAACAAATTGGCAGAATTCGCACTGGGTGCGTGAATCCTGCCGAAAATAAAAAAACATTCTTATGAGGCCACCTCCCCGGGCTATGCTAATTATGTGCGGTGGGCACGTGGCCCCCCCACAATCCCGGGTACCACCACCTCCCCGGGGCGTCTTTAAAAATGAATGTGTGGGGGTCCCAACGCCCCCACACTGCCCTGGGGGCTGCCACCTCCGCGGTGCTTTTTTAATTGGCTGGGAGGCACGCAGCCCCCCGCAGCCCCTGGGTACGACCACCTCCCCGGGGCACAGACTTATTTAATGCGGGGGTCTGTAGCGGACCCCCGGGCCCCAGGGACTACCACCTCTTCCCCGGGGCTATGTAAATTAAGGAAGGGAGTGCCCCTCTATGAGCCTTTGATGGCCCTGGGGAACGCCACCCCTGATGGTCGGCTCCTTCAATGTCCCAGGGTGCCAGTGATATCACTTGAGATGTCATCAGTGATGTCATCAGTGATGTCACTGACCATATCATGAGTGATGTAATAAGTGATGTCATCAGCAGTGCATTATGGGAGCGCAAGTTATAGTTAGCTCTGCTAACTATAATGGCTGAATTTCTCTGGTTTTGTACGAGTGAAATGTCCAACTAACTATAACGTCCATGAAACCTATGGTTTTTTCAGTGAATTTCAAAGGTTTTTTAAATGCTAAATTCTAACTATAATGTCTCTGAAACCTATGGTTTTTTCAGTGAATTTCAAAGGTTTTTTAAATGCTAATTTCTAACTATAACGTCCCTGAAATCTATGTTTTTTTTCAGTGAATATATGTATATATATATATATGGGTGTATCAAAGGTTATATTAGGGTGTGAGAAGATGCATCAAATTATCACATGGATGATGTCATCAGTGATGTCATCAGTGATGTCATTTGAGATGTCATCAGTGATGTCACTGACCATGTCAAGAGTGATGTAATATGTGACGTCATCAGCAGTGCATTGCGGGGGCGCGAGTTATAGTTAGCTGAACTAACTATAACGGGGGAATTTCTATGGTTTTATACTAGTGAAATGTCCAACTAACTATAATGTTCCCTAAAACCTATGGTTTTTTCAGTGATTTACAAAGATTTTTTAAATGTTAATTTCTAACTATAACGTGACTGAAACCTATGGTTTTTTCAGTGAATTTCAAAGGGTTTTTAAATGCTTATTTCTAACTATAACGTGCCTGAAACCTATGGTTTTTTATGTGAATTTCAAAGGTTTTTTAAATGCTAGTTTCTAACTATGCCTACAGAGGTAGGACATGTGAAGAAAGAAGAAAAAACCGCACAGAAAGAAGCAAAAGAAATGCAGAAAGAAGCAACAGAAATCCACAAAGACGAAGAAAAGCACAGGAAGAAGCAGGACATGTGCAGAAATAACCAACAGAGGATCAGAAAGAGGCCTTGTTGCAAAATCATCCTGTGCCCACAACTATTGCAGATGGGTACTGGTGGTAACTGACTCTTACTAACCAGGCCTAGAGCCAGTGCTATGCTAAAAGACACTTAGAATACAGTGAAAACACCTACAAACACTAGGGAACTTTATGCGTTGGGGTACCCCTGTGATTAGCATGACCTCCTCTGTAAGGCCCTAGTACATAATAGGGCAGGGGATTAAAATACCTCTTAAAATGCGCTATGGGGCGCGTTTGCAGATTGGTGAAGGAAGGGGGGGCCTGAGGTGACATGTGTGCAAACAGACCCTGTGGCCATTTTAAGTTGGGAGATTAAGTCCCTTTGAATCCTGAGGGTCCCTGGGGTCCAACTAGCCCACCAGGTACCTCCAGTAAGCGCCACAGAGCTGCGTTGCAGAGTGGTGTAAAAAGGGGCGTGATCTCTGAACAGCTCTCTGCAATGCAGCTCACCATTATTGAAGGGGAATTAATTTCTCAACTTAAAACGTGCCACAGGGCGCGTTTGCAGAGTGTTGCTGGGAGGGGGCGGGGCCTCTGGGGAAGCAGGCTGTGTGGCCCCCCTTCTTTTTACTGTTTTGGGGCCCTGGGTCCCCATCCCCCAGGGACTGACCCCCATGCCTCTTGAGATGTCTCTGCAAAATGCCTCTCCCTTCTCTCTTTCTCTCCTCGACGGCTTATCATTCCTGGAAATCCATTTTCATGCACAGGAGGCTAGCGGGTCAAGCCCCCCAATTGGACACCACACAAATCCTTCATCGTTGGGGGTCCCCGACCCTGCAGGGCGGCCTCAGCTGATGGGGATAAAGCTTCCCATTATTAAAAGCACACAATAAATATGCTGAGCTAATTGCATGGTTTATTGCGATGTTTATTCTTCAAGTGAAAAGTTGCAGAAGAAATAAAAAAGTATTTCCTGACGCATTTCAGTAGTAACGCCTATATAAATATATATATGTTTTCTGCAATGCAGATGTGATGGACTATTATAAAATGGCCGGCACGTTAGGTATCTATTTATGCAACCATACACTTAAATCAAGTCACGCAAATCAACTTTGTTCGATTTCATATTTTGATAATCATAAAAGCATACATAGTTAAATAAATCTAGCAAAATTTCATTATTAAATCCACAATTAAAAACAATAAACACAAAACAGAGAAGATTTACAAATATTAAACAGACAGTAGTATCAAATAAGGATCTACAACACAAAATGTAATGACATTGCTAATCATATTCATACACCAATTGGTTATACAAAATGAGTGTTTTCCTTACTTTTATAGCATTCCTAATAAAAAGGAAAACAGCATGGCAAATATAATCAGTCTCGAGGTTACATAGAAAACCCTGACAAAACGTAAGACACATTTCCTAATTTCACTGTAAAATTCACAAAATATTAAAATTAACCTAGTATTGTACTGACACTTATCTTTTCTTGGAATAGCTACAAAATGATGTGCAATACCTAATAGAAGCCTGGTAAGGTAAAATCTTTTCTGAACATCTGTAACCATTGTAACGTAACTCTGAAGCCCAGATTGTAAGGGCCCATCCAAATATTTGGTTACTGAAATTGTCTGCCTTTCTATAAATTCCCTCTCGGCTGTTCCGTTGTAGGTAAAGATGGTTTTTAGTTCTTTCCTACCAAACTGTAATATATTCGCTGGATTCTTAATTTGGAGTTCCACGTCAATTTCCTTTATTAGCCTATGGACATACACCAGTCAGGGGATTTTATTACAATGCCCAAGGGCAAGGCAGTCATTGATTACTTCTCTTGAAAACTTCATGCCTGGTTTTCTAAAAATGTTAGGCCAACTGGTTTGTGCATTCAACTCAATTATGTCCTTCACAAACATAACACCTAATTCTGTGTGAGTAATGATCGTAGGTGTAGTACGCGGTACAGCAAGGAGCATAGCCAAAAATATATTTTCCTGGGTTTACAGAATGTTTTGCCCCCTCGCCCCTCCAAAGGATTCCTCCATAGATGGCTGAAGGTATGTATTTGCTCCTATAGAGTTGCTACATCTCATAAATAGGTTTAATGCCAACTTTGCTTGCAAATCTAAACAAAGTCTCAGTTGATCTAGCAGGTTGTGACTTTGCTAGTTCTAAGTCTGTGTTTCAAGAGCCAGAGCTTGAACAAAGTAGGCCTACAGAAGAAAAATCCCTTACTTCTAGTAATTTATGTTTCCTAACAAAGAGTGCTTTCTTCTACCTCTGCTAAACACCATAGTGAAAGTCTTAGCCAAGTTTAATTGAAGGCCTTTGTGCTCCATACATGCGGCAAAGCCATTGATCATTTTTTATAGACATTTTGCGGTTCTAGACATTAACATCACATCGTCTGCATATAGGAGCAGGTCAGGGCGGGTTGAGGTCCAGCTTTTAGTGCATTAGTGACTAGCTTATGTAGGTCCTCCCCATTCACATAGAGGAAGAAGGTGGGAACTGTAACACACCCATGTCTTTTCCCTCTTTTAATACTAAATCTAGGTGTTCACTGTTCCCCAACCCAAATCTTACACGTGAGGTCATTGAAGAGTACATCAGGGAAAGATGAGTAACAATATCCTTGGTGGCACCCAGATCGATCAAGGTTTTTTAAAGGGTTGAATGATTAACTAAATCGATGGCACTGGAGAGCGCTGCGAAACAGAGATGACTAAAACCCTGATTCGCTGTGTGTATTTACTAACTATAACATGAAGATTTCTACATTGTTCCATCATCTCTATATCCTTCCTGAAAAGCGTATTGTACATCAGTCAACACATGGTTCTCCACCATCCAATTCTCCAACCGATCCAAGACAATCCTCTCCACACTTTTAGATAAGGAGTCCAGGAGAGATATTGGGTGGTAACACCTGGGATCCCCGCTTCTCCTTTTTCTAATATAGGACGATAATAGAACTTAAGTCCTTCATTTATCTTTTGACATACATGGCTGTCCAATGAAATCAGTCCATGATTTAAGGTTGATTTGTAACTAAGTTTACTAACATTAAAGAAGGCTAGTAAGCCAAAACACATTTTTCAGTTTCTTTTGTTTGGAAGCAATATAAAAATTTATAAAAATTTAGCCCGTGACCGGGTGGCGTTGCTGTGTGAAAGTTTGTGGCATGTGTGCAAGACTGTCCTGACAAACCACGGCACTGGCTGCGCTGTGAGCAGTGGCTTTGGCGTAGAAAGTAAACAGATATATATTCCCCACATTCCTATTGTGAAGTGGCCCGGGGATGTGGCGGGCCCCAGAGAATTTTTTTCAAGGAAATGCCTGAGATGACCTACGGCCACCCCCTGCACTTCTTCAAAAAAATTCAGTGTGCCCTGTGGAGGTGGTGGTCTCCTGGGCAGCGAGGGGCTGAGCAGGCCCCCTCCCATTTCAAGTGTTGGCTGCCTCTGAGAGGTGGCAGTCCTCAGGGCTTTGTAAAAGCCTAGGAGGGGGCCCCATGAGCCCTCCTTCATGACCCCAGGATCTGACTGACCCAGGGGCTTTGAAAAAAAGGTGTGGTGGAGCCCGATTCTCTCTCCAACCTTCTGTACCTTGCTGTTTTCCTGGCTTTGTCCATCGTGTATATTGGATATGTGTCATATAGGAGGAGAAGCATGTCGATCTCTGACAGGTGCTCCCAGGCAGCCGCTCCCACTGGAAAGCACATAGCCTGCTTGCTAAATACTGACTGTCTCATTAAAGGACTTCTGGCTCATTCAAAATCCAGTCATCTCTTGTAAGGACGCAAAGCTTTTGCACCATCAGACTTTGAGGCAGTTGACCCGAGCTTAAAGCAACAGGTGGGGAAGGTCTGTATATATAATTTTAAAATGGATACTGTAGTAATGGACTTTACTGTGGATTAATTGACTAGAACAACAGCAAAACATCTTGAATGAAGAAGGATAGCTATCAAATTTGCCAGGCAGTTTTCTGGGAGTGCTTGGACATTAAGTATGTTGCATTTAGAACGTGCTACATATGAGGAACGCAATTTGGCTTAAACTTTGCCCCTTATTGAGTGATGGGCAAAATAATAATAATAATGAAGAATCCTCACCTTCAGCAATGCCATTCCACAGGAACAAACGAGAGTGGACCCAGGTTCAGTGCTATTTTTTAAGTTTATTTACGCCAAAAAACAGCTCAGCCATGACACGTTTCGGCAGTTACCTGCCTTGATCACATGACAACGTTGCATGATATGGATGCCTTTTTAAATTGACATTGCACAATGACTAATGCATAGACATAGAAAAAATACGTGTGTCAAATTACAATGTACAAAATACTTGCATAAATGCGCAGCATAAAAGGTCCTAATACATATTTCTAAATAAACCACATTTGAATTTATCTACCATTTCATGTACACAGTTGTAAATATTGATGTTTCATACTGGATAATCCCGGATCCAATGATCATAAAATATTTGCCTAAATGCATGATGCATCAATCCCATTTGAACTCTATGTCACATCTGCCAAGTTTAAACATTTCCCCAGTGCCTAACAAGTCCTCCTGCTGTAAGTGCTACATATCTCCCATAAATGCTAACATATAAAGTGCAAACGCTAAAACCAGTTTGTAAACATATTTATACTATATCGCCTGAAAGATATATTTATGACCCAATATCTTATTCAATGATATTCTGGCAATATAAAATAAAATGCAAAAGAGCATGTGCAAAAAGAGACAAAAGACATTTACTATATATACAAAATCCACAGTTGACAATTCCAATCCATAAGCAGTTGATTCCCACAATTGTAATGATGAACATATAAATATGCATATAAATAAATATAAATATTAATAAATAAATTTCAATTACCCAAAATTGGATAAAAATCTATCTAAAATACCAAACTTTTGGATACTCCATATTCCCTTGAGATGATGTATTTTGTTAAAGAGCATATTCGGTTTAAAGATAAAATAAATTATCTAAAACCTATTATACACTAAAATTAATTTAATTAAATTCAGATTTGCAGATTAGATCATGATTTGTCACTGGTTATTCCAGAGTGGTTTGCAAGAGGGTGTTGAAATTAAAGGATTTATCTTTAATACCCTAGTTATTTTCTGATATGCCACTATTAATATTTGGGATTTATTTTATAATATAAATTACAAATAAGTATACAAATACTCACTCGTATTGAGGCCCCCAGGATGCTTTGTATCGAGTTCGAGAATATATCGAGTCTCCGGGCGCCTCAATTTTGAAGCCTGGTCACCCTCTCTCTTTTGGGGTGGGACAGCATCAATGACATAGTATTTCAAGTGTTTCAGACTCATGGTGCTCCTTAAAATGCCTTGCCACAGGGTAGCTAGGGTTATTGCCCTTTTGTGCTGTAAAATTCTTTTGTGAACAGCTAGTTACGTGCTACCTTCCTATGCCAAATTGCAGCTGCATTCCGAAAAATAGATAGCATGAGCAGTTTGGCATGTTGATTTATGGCTTGTAACCTATCACTAAAAGCAGTATGGTATGTGGTTCTGTTAGAACCATATTGACAAGCCTTGCAACTGGAACACTTAAAGAAACCTTTTCTAGCCACGAGCCATCCCCCTAAATCTTGGTCCTCTGGGCTACTCTTCACTAAGGCATTGGCCATCGATGCTGTTTTTCTGTATGTTATGGCCGGATGTTCAGGGAGTAAGTCACCAATTATTGGGTCATCCAAAAAATAGGCCTATTGCGTCTTATGATGCCTCGTAGCTGTTGTTCCTGTCTTGAATATGTCATGAGTTTAGTAGGTTCTCTAGATGCATTCACACAGTTACTACCTGCACCCTGAGATTTTTTTTTATACTGCAAAAGATCTTCCCTAGCTCGATTTCTAGATTTCATTATGGCAGCATCTATGTTTTGTGTTTTGTAGCCCCTCTCCAAAAAATCATTTTTTACTTTCCATCTGTTTAATTTCCAAATCTTTTTCCTCACTGCATATTCTACATATATGAAGTATCTCCCCGTAGGGAATGCTGTATCAAATGCGGAGGATGCGCACTAGATGCATGTAACATTGTATTACCTGCCGTGTCCTTACAATACAGTGATGAGATCAGAATATCATTAACTACAATAATTTGCACATCCAAGAATGCAATACTCTTGTCACTAATACTAGATGTAAGATTCAAATTAACATCATTGACATTGACTAGTGCAATTAAATTCCCTGGCTTCATGTTCTGTACCGTGCCACAAAATAAACAGATTGTCAATAAATCGAAGCCACAAAATATTATTCTCTATATAAAAGTGCTCAAATTGTCTCTTGAGGACCAGCTCCTCCCACCAACCCATGAACAAACAGGCATAGCTGGAGGAGAAGCTGGCCCCCTCCCCACACCCTGTATCTGTTGGTACATCTGTTTTTTAACATAAAAATATTATTTTCAAGACAGAAGGTCAGAATGTCAATTAAAATTTTGTTGTGCTGTACAAACTTGAGTGGCCTGTTTGCCAAGAAATGCTCAACAGCACTTAGCCCATCATGGTTTCTTATACAAGCGTACAATAAGGATACGTCAAGAGCTATTAAATAATAATCCTTATGCCAATGTACAGCCTTGATTTTTCAAATGAAATCAATCATATCCTGCACATAAGATTTAAGATTGTGGACATGTTCTTGTAGAAAGAAGTCAATATATCTCGACATGTTCTCTAACGGTCCATTACATGCCCCAATGATGGGCCTTCCTGGTGGGCTATTGATGTTTTTGTACACATTGGGAATACAATATATTGAGGGTATTTTTGGGTGCTCTTTCTTCAAATATTTTATATTCCTCAAGGCTCAAAAGACCCTTGCTTTTCCAGGCCAACAATTTAGTAAAAAAAGAGATCCTGAGTGGCTTTGAATTTGTGAAGGGAGCTTTTGCTGTAGCAATCAGCATTGTTCAATTGGGAATAAGTCTCATTCAAATATTCTTGTAAGGGCCACAGTGCAATGTTCCCCCCCCCCCCTTATCCGAATTCCTAGTTACTACGTTTTTCTCCTTTTTGAGTTTTGCTATCAATTGTCCATATTTTCTTTCATGATTGGGTACTCTTCTTTTATTTTTGCTGATGTTGATGTTCAACTTCTTCACCTATGCCACCACTTGTTCGTTAAAAACATCCAAAGAATCCCTTGGCATGATGAGGGTAAATTATGATTTGACTTTGAAGGTGGTATCCGGTTTCGCACAAACCTTTAATCCAGATGGCCCCCAAATTGAACGGCCACTTTTGTGTGCTTCCTGAATTAGAGCTTCATCTGGGGCCCTACCATCCTGCTCCAACTCAGGCAAGTCCTTCAATGGACCATGATCCGCTGCTGTTAAATTTGAGGCACCTGATCTGTCACTTGCGGATACCATGCTCCCCACTTGCCTCGTCTGGGACTGAAGTTGATGGAACTTCTTCAATTTAAGTTTTCTTTTAAATTTATAAATGTCAGCCCGGGTCTGTGTGTAATCAAAATTTGACTCTGGGCAATATGAAAGTCCCAAAGAGAGCAGTTGCTGTTCTGTCACGGTTAAATCAACTTTCGCCAGATTGATAATGGTGTTTTCATTGGTATGCTCCAAGGGGATCTGTGTTCATGATGTTCCCACTACTTGTTCTTCCAGGTCCACCACCCCCGTCCATGAGCAGGTCGCCTGTTGCTGGTGCTTTCTAGCTGCTTGTTTCCTTTGCCTTCTGATCTGGGTTTGACGTTTTTTGCCAGTCAATTTCTAGGGCGCAATGTCTGCATCTCAAGTAGTCCAGCTCCTTACCCACAGTGGGTTTGATGGCACTTTGTTTGGCACAGTCTCTTTGACCCTCCGTGTCCAACTCACTTTCAACTGCAGAGCTAAGATCTGATATTGACGGGACCTCTTCTTGTGGTGGATTTCTATCAGACTGATTTTGCCCCTGCATTTGTTTGTTTGCTGTTGCATTTCTGTATGTATCAAATTTGCGGGCAAAGGTAAAGATTTGCCCGTTGGCGTAATCCTCCTTCTAAATTTGTAAGTCTTTCTCTGTTTTATCTTCTACTCCTTGATAATCTTGTCATTATCTCATCATGGAGGTTCGTTTTCTGTTGGGAATTAACTGGTGTGTTTATTTCCTCGTTAAGAGCATCTATTATGATCTGCAGGTCACCCCACTCACTTTCTGCCTACTTGACTAGTATCTGGACTAGTCTCCGTGAGGAATCCAAGTTCACGTCTGCCCACTCAGCCATCATTATTGGGGTTTAGTGTGTCATAGCTGGGGGCAATCATTATTCTTAAACCCCTGGGTATTTTACCCACATCAAGGTGTCTCTGTAATGATTTGGATTAACACCATTTAGCTTGCTCTTGACGAATACGTTTTTCTAAGCTTTGGAACTTTGTGGCCTTCCACTTGCCTCCTCGCTGGCACCTTTACTGTCGTCATGCTGTTCCAAAGGAGAGTCAGAGAATATCTCCTATGCAGCTGACTCGCGATCCTGCAATGCTGCGGTGGACATTTTTGGTGTAAGGAATTCAAACTGCTACCTCTCATCGTAAGCCCACCAGGTTCGACTAGTGCCTTTAGGCGGACTCCACGGGTGCACAACTCCCCACCTGCTGTAAAAGCTCACAATGTCCCATACCTTGTGTCTCGGTGGTCGTTGCGATGCAGCCACCTTGCACAGCTCAACTCCTCCGAGCATACACCACTCGACGAGATCAGCACCACGCCAGCCGCCTTTCCTCAGGCACGTACTCCGCTGCATCAGGGAGCTTCGTGTTTCCGTTGCCGAAATGTTTCCAAATGGCTTCCGGGTTCCCAGCTGCCTCGAAGCCTCAAGAACTGCCGAATCCACTGGGCGCCGTGACTTTACCAACCACGGAGCCAACTTCATGGGGAGGGGGTCCACTACACCAGAGAAAGTCAGTCCGGTGAAAACATGAAGAATCCTCGCCTTCAGCAATTCCTTTCCACAGGAACAAACGAGAGTGGACCAAGGTTCAGTGCTATTTTTTAAGTTTATTTACGCCAAAAACAGCTACGCCATGACGTGTTTCGGCAGTTACCTGCTTTGATCACATGACAACGTTGTATGCTATGAATGCCTTTTCTAAAGTGACAGTGCACAATGACTAATGCATAGACACAGAAAAAATCCAAATGTCAGATTACAATGTACAAAATACTTGCATAAATGCGCAGTATAAAAGGTCCTAATACATATTTGTAAATAAACCACATTTGAATGTATATACCATTTCATGTACACGGTTGTAAATATTGATGTTTCATTCTAGAAAATCCCGGATCCAATGATCATAATATATATATATATATATATATATTACCTACTGGCGGTCGCCAGTAGGTAGTTATAGTTAGGACCACGTTTCCATAGGAAATCCGCAACATTCTATTTTGAGTAACTTTTGCGCCGGTCGACGAATCCTCGCGAATTTTTCAAAATAGGTGGGGCGCTACGCTCCACTCCTACCCTGAAAGTCTTGGGGGGATCCGTCAAGCGGGGGCTGAGATAAAAGGGGGGTCCCAAAACGCGTTTTTCCCATGCATTTTTCCATAGGACCTTTAGACACAGCTACAGCCCGAACGGCTGAACAGAATTACTTGAAATTTGGCAGAGAGGTAGTCCTCAGGTCAAGGAAGTGCCTTTTGTAGGTTTGGTGTAAATCTGTTCAGTAGATTCTGAGAAAATAGCCTTTAAATCAATATATATATCTGAGCCAGCTTACGGTGCGCTTACGGTGCGCTTACCGTACGCGTACGGTGGCGTGCGCGAGCGCGATTCTGATTGGCTCTTAGATCTTAGTAAACATTCGAATCGGCCGAAACCAGGAAGCGGCGGCCGCCATTTTCTCTCTCGCACTGAGAGTGTGGATTAAAATACAAAGCACAAAAACATGTAAAGGGGCTGTTTGGACAGCTCCAAAGCACCTAGCCATGTTGAGGGAGTCCCCAAAGATCCCCCAAGGCCAAAAACGGAATTTTTATTTTTTCGCTAATTTCGCCGATTACGCTTACCGTACGCGTACGGTAAAAAAATAATTAAAAAAAAAAATTATCCACACTCTCCCTACCCCGTGTGCAAATGGTGCCCGATGGGCACCATATGTGCATGGCTTATAGCAGGTGTAAAAAATTAAAATATTACCTTTCAAAACGAAGTGCATCATATGTCCTCCATGTGCGCACGGTGCGCGAAGCGCATCATGCGTACATGGCCCATCTAGCGTAACGTGGGCACGCGGTGCGCATAGCGCACCGCGTGCCCACCGTGCGTGCACGGCACTAACTGCGTAAAGAGGGCGCGCGGTGTAATATATGTATAGCTAAAAATGTATGGAAGAAGACATGGGCAAATAAGTGTCTAAATACAGTATTAGCATCAGCAGAGGATTGCGGTCGCGTGAGTTATAGTTGCCTGCACTAACTATAACGGGGGAATTTCATTGGTTTTTTATCAGTAAAATTTCCGCTAACTATAACATGTGTGAAACCTATGGTTTTTTCAGTGAATATATATATATATATATATATATATATATATATATATATTATCTACTGGCGGTCGCCAGTAGATAGTTATAGTTAGGACCGTGTTTCCATAGGAAATCCGCAACATTCTATTTGGAATAACTTTGGCGCCGGTTGACGAATTCTCGCGAAATGTTCAAAATAGGTGGGGCGCTCCGCTCTGCTCCTACCCTGAAAGTCTCGGGGGAATTCGTCAAGCGGGGGCTGAGAAAACGCGTTTTCCCCATGCATTTTCCCATAGGACCTTTAGTCCGAGCTACAGCCCGAACGGCTGAACAGAATTACTTGAAATTTGGCAGAGAGGTAGTCCTCAGGTCAGAGATGTGCCTTTTGCAGGTCTGGTGTAAATCTGTTCAGTAGGTCCTGAGAAAATAGCATTTAAATCAATATATATATCTGTAAGCGCGCTCCGTGCGCTTACGGTAAGCTTACCGTACGCGTACGGTGCCGTGCGCGAGCTCAATTCTGATTGGTGGTTACATGACTGTAAACATTCGAATCGGTCGAAATCAGAAAGTGTCGGCCGCCATTTTCTGTCTCTCACACTGAAAAACAAAGGTGGATAACGTGAAAAGGGGGCAATGAAGAGAGTTGCAGACCCCCTAGCGTTTGTCAGGGGGTCCACGAAGGACCAAAAAGTACGAAAAATACATTTAATAATTAAAAAAAAAAATCGTAACGCAAGTTTTCATGCCTTAGCGTGAGCTTGCTAATTAGGCGATAAAATCCTTTAACTACGTCCCACCAGTTATCTCACTAGCCGGACATTTCATATCGGATGGTAAATCCGGTGTGGGGATCATTAGTTGTTTCGTTTTTTTCAGGAATAAACTCTAGATTTGGGAGTTTGTTTCTGAGAAAAAATAAATCTTGTGAACACACGTGAAATTGGACGATGACTCTCTAGCAAACACTTTATACACTAAAAGGAACTGTTGTGACTGCACTTCCCTACAGAAATGGCCGCTGGGACAGCATTCATCTCTAAACTTGACAGAAGGCAATTTGTCAAGGTGGGGAGGCAATGTCCTTCATCATCCTGACGTCCTGTATTCCGCCTCTAAAATTCATAATCAAACCCTAAGTGAGACTTTTGCAGGGGTACTGGAATTGCTGCATTTTTCGCATAATTATATATTTGCCACATTTGCCACATAATCCTCTATCCGCTGCATAATCTGCAGATTTTAATTTAAAAAATAGGTTTGTTTCGAGCTCAAACAGATCAAAAGTTACAAAAAAATACAAACTTCGGCTGGTCATCTTGAAGTTGCTTATTGCTGTATGTGGGTGTTAACTCTTTACTAACATGGTGAACTCTTTTCCTAGCCACTATACCCATGTCAAAAAATGACACAATAATTAAACGAAATGGTTACCACAAAATGTGCTGCGTTACGCTGCATAATTATCTTTTCTTGTATAATTTGTGTAACCCTGCCACATAATTTGGACCTCTTCTGCATAATTCATGTTTCCCTGCCTACAGAGAGAAGGTGCGGAAGTGGGTGCATTAAGATATGTTTAAGGTATGTCTGTGGATATACTCAGGGATTAGCAGAATGTGAACGCATAGCCACCAACTCATCCAGTGAGGTGCCGATATCACATAGTGGCAGGGAAAACAAGCTGTAAACCACTGTAAATAGTTGTTTTCCAGCTTGTTTTCTAAGGCTTTGAACTGCAGATGTTCATTAAGGACATCAGCACCAGCCTAAGCATGTTTTTGGGAGGAGGGGGCGTGTGGATGTGGTGGGGCTCAAAAGTGCCTCACAGGTTCTTCCTGGCACAAGGCCCCACCCCCTTCAAGGGCCTGCCTCTCTCCTTACACAAATATGGGAGCCCCCCATTACTCAGATGCCTTTGCATTAAAATGGGGGTACCACAGGGCTCCTCGTTGAGCACAATATTGTTCAACATTTATCTAAGCCCTTTAGCATACATTGTCAAGGAATTTGGAGTGCTGCTTGCATCTTATGCGGACGACACTCAACTTGTAGTCTCACTTCACCAAAGATAGGACTAGTTCAACAACATTTTGCTCCTTGCCTAGAGATGTTTGCATGGTGGATGGTGAACCATTCAATTAAACTAAATGGAGATAAAACAGAGGTGATGATATTAGGAAATAAACCAAACCCTCAAGTAAATTTAGAATGGCCGGGTGTTTAGGACTACCTCCATCTCCCCCATAAAGAGGCTAGGAATGTGGCTTGAAAGTGCCTTAACCTTGGAAGCACAGGTAAAAGAAAAATGAGGCATCCTGTTTTGGGACAATCAGAACCCTATGAAAAATCCTTGAAATTGTACCCACTCTCTCCAGAAGAACAGTAGTGCAAGCTCTGATGTTGTCCTGTCTTGATCATGGGAACTCCCTGTATTTGGGAGTCCATCAATATATTATCAAGAGACAGCAACTGATGCAGAATGCGGCTGCCAAGCTGATTCTCAATTTGCCCAAATATGGCTCAGCAAAAAGTACATTAGCCACTTTGCACTGGCTCCCAGTAAAAGAAAGAATCAATTTCCAGCCCCTTTGTCTGCCTCATAGAGAAAAAACCTAAGGGGCCCTTCTTTAACATGGACTTTCTGGCAACCTATACCCCTACTAGGACTTTAAGATCCTCTAATGCGCAATTGTTGAAGGTGCCTCGAATTCAAAGGACTAGATGGGGCGGCAGGTCTTTCTCATACCTGACGCCAGAACTCTGGAATTTTATGCCAGCTGACCTTAGAAAATAAATGAAGGAGCCCCGCCTTAGGAAAATGCTTAATCCGCACTGGTCAATTTGGCCAGTACTGCTCTACCTTGCACGGGCTATGCCTCACTCAGTGCTCAGGAGCCTTTAGGTAACTATGCTCTTTAGAAATAAGCATAACCTAACATAACACACTGTGAGATTCTTCTTTAAGTTGGCAGGTATGTGAATGGAGTCTTGCTGTAGGCACAATTGTAGAAGACATGTTTGCTGCCATTCTTGTGCACACAAGAACCAATGAACACACGCCAGAAGATGTAAATGCTAAGGGGAGGTAGTACTAAAAAGCAGAATGAGGCAGGTGCCAACTCTGATGCAACATTAATTCTTACAGATGGAAAGCTGGAACATGTGATGATGAATCTGGAACCTTTATTGCAGCTGGGATTCATCTTCACCCTTGGCATCCTCATATGTAAACACTGGGTGTGTATAGGACACATATATGTATGCCAACCTCTCATTAATACATCTGTTTGCATGAGCTGTTTCCTCCTTGTAACACATGGGCATCATCTTTTAGGAAGCCTCTTACATTGTAAAATTAGGTAAGGCACTAATATATCACATTCTCAAAGGGCCACCCTGTTATCTGTAAAAAAAAGGTGCATATTAGATGTTTTATCTTTGTAACACGTGGCTCCTACCCATGTGCAATTCTGTGTTGTATAATATTACTTAGCCTCATGCAGAATTTCTTTTACATTAAGGACAAGGGAGTGTGTGTCTTTATAATTTCTCTATACTGTGTGGAAGGTTCAGTACATGTATGAGAACCCCAACCTCTTTATTAGTCCAGGGGGTGGTTACAGGTGCAGATTGCAGGGGGATCCAGCCATATGTAGATATACCATTAAGTTTATTCCTAATTAAGCCTCAGACTTCTATAGCCAATCTTACCTAACAAAGGCCTACAAAGGGCTACAATTGCAGATGACGTCCTGCTGGCAGGAACTAGAAGAGTCCCCGGTCTGCATTGCAATCTCATGCTCCATCTCTATGCTCTATATGAACAATGGACTATAGATTCACATTCCAACATCCTAAAGTGGTAGAAATGTAAATCTAATCTTTTACATTGATGGGCTTTTGCATGTCAGCTCTGTACCCAGTGGATATTGGGTTGGACCTGATGGCATCAGCAGCCCTTCTCATCAACCTTTCTGGCTCACAGGCGATGATGCATTACTGGACATTGGGTGCATGCAATGCTTTATTATGCATTGATGGCCAAGCTAGAAATGAGAGTGAAATAGGCATTCGCTACCTGCCATTTCTTCTACCTGCAGGTCCCCTTCGTAAATTGGCACCTGTTATCTCTGAAACTTCAGCTGAACATTTGCTATGGACTAAATGACCCTTGCTGCAAACAAGTGGCCATAGATTCATGAATCAGGACCCCAAACCCCTCAGCAGTTTTCAGACTCAAGCTGCATACCTCCTAGCCCCACCTCTCAGAACAGCATGCTGTCCCTGGAGTTGTACTGTAGCCTGTGCAGCCTGAAGTCATTACAAACAGCTGTCAACAAAAATGACCACTGTCAAGGAAATCAAAGACTCCAGTGAATCTGGACACTTTAGTTGCCCCTGCAGTGCAAGCCCACATCACACAATAACATTAGAACATTATAATATTCCCAAGAATGTTAGGTATTTCTGTGACATAGTGCAGTAAAGGGTACCATCTTGCCACCTGTACCCAACCTCAATTGTTCAAAATTTACAATGATGCTCTCCTATTTTCCTGTCTCCGTTAGAACAATCCCAGCAGAGGTACAACAGCTGACCTTCAGGAAATCCATGGAACCCAGAAAGGTTATCATCCTAGTGACAGGTCTTCTGTTCCTGGAGCTCTCTAGCCCTGTCAACGCTTGCACATGTTTACAATCAGTTCTACAGAGCTCTTACTGTGATTCAGAACTCGTTGGTGAGTTGGAAAAAATAAAGGAAAATTATATTCCTTACTTCTGTTTTTTTAGGACATTGTTGATTTTTAATGTCTGGCATTAGTCAAAACCTTTAGATTTTACTAAAATGATAGATTTAATATACTTCTATATAGGGGTTCTCAGCTAGTACTCTTCAATCATTCGTCTGCTGTTGTGTCATTTATTATTTTCTTCTGTTCACTATAGCATTCAGCACCATGCAATAGGTCGGCCAACGTCAGCCATTGGCTAACGTCACTGTGAGTAATATCAGGTGTCTCTTTCACAAGGAGCACATCCATACACAAAGTAGTTCCCTTCAATGCCAGGGACTACTACATTAAAGTGTGTGCATTTTCAACCCAAAATTATTTTTGCTGTTAACTAATGTTCTCACAGAGTGTCCTGGTGCTAAAAGGGATTCTGTTCAACTGAACCTTCTCACACTAGTGTCCTCACTGAAAAGTTGCCTTGAGTAAGCAGGTTTTGAATGATGCCTAAAGCTATTTTCCTCCCTCAATGCACGCACATTTGGATAAAGGGTGTTACACACCAGTGCAGCAAGTTGGGAGAAAGATGAGCTACCCCATTTTACCCGCTTGACTCTTGCTACCTGGACCAGCCTAGCATCAGAGTAGTGGTTAGACGATAGTAAGTAATTGCTACATAAAGGTAGCCATGGCCTGTGCAATAAAACGCTCTGTGGGTCAGCACTAATATTTTGAACTGTATGCTCTCCTTAATAGAAAGCCAGTGCAGTGCCTTTAGAAGAGGAGTGATAGGTGTCTGCCAAAGGACTCTTAGTAACATTGTTACAGTCACATTTTGAACCACCTGCAGCCTCTTCAACAAATAGGCTGGAAGGTCCAAATATAAGTGCTCAAAATAGGAACCTGCTATTGTCACTACCTGAGGGCATAAAGTTAACTGGAATTCAATCTTTACACCCAAGTTTAAAGCAACATTGGCCAGAAGGGGTGCTGCAGTGGCACACGCCGACTAGTACTACATGTCACAATATGAGGGAAGGGAGCCAAATATCAAGATCTCTAGGTTTTCTGGCAATAAATTGTAAATTACTATCCCACATCCACTTTAAACAGCCACCAGAATTTTCTTACATGTCCTAGGTCCTTCAGGACAGTTTTCTCCAGAGAAAGAGAAAGCTGTGTGTCATCAGCATATGACGCTATCCAGACCCCAAGTTACTCAACTAAAGAGGCCAGGGGTGTCATATAAATGGTAAAAAGAGTTGGGCTTAGAGCAGATCCTTGTGGGACTCCAAAATTGGTTACTTTAGGGTCGCAAGCACACACAGCCACCCAGAAAGATCGGCTTCTAACAGTGAGAAAAGAGCCAACCCATGCCAGAACAGAACCACTGACTCCCTCCAATGTCTTCCTGTCAGCCTGTTTCCCATGATCAAGTTCCAACTTGATGGAATTTGTTAACTCCACTAGTGCGGATTCGGTCTGAATCTTGACTGTGAGTAGTGTAACAGCTGCCCCAGTTCCAAGCATTTGGAGAGCTGCCCATTCATGAGCTCCTCCAATATTTTTGACACCACAGGTAAAAGGGAATTCTGCCTGAAATTTGCAAGAATTTATCTATCTGCCAAGAGATATTTTTTGTAGAAGAATTAATTTGGCCTGTTTCCAGCAAGTTGGCACAGTGGCTGATGAGATGTAACTATTGAATAATTGATTCAAAAGCAGGTTGATCACATTCAAGCTAGGAATCAAAACCTGTGGAGGACATGGTCCATTAGGTGAACCAGATTTACAAGAGTGCATTTATAAATTCCACTGCTGACTTTTAGCAAACATTTTGTTTCTTTTATATTATGCACTTCATGAGTGTGCATGTCTTTTTCATCTGTCTTGTTTGCTACTCTTCCCCCACCCACACTTGTGTTGCTTTCTCTTGCCTGTATACAATACTTAAGTTGTGGATGTATAAATGCTGGAGTGGGCACTATTGAAGGTTGCGGTGCCAAATACAAAGACTTTGTAGCATTGATTACCCCTTATGCGTCCTTAACCCCTTAACTGCTGCCCCCAGATCTGAGCCCTTTATTTGCTTTTTGGGGTAGCTTTTGGGGTTGCTTGCGCTTAGGACCCTGTAACTTTTTGTCCACATAAGGTATCCAAGTCAAATTTGTATCCTTTTCTTCCAACGTCCTGAGGATTGTAAAGGGATCCAGGGTTTGTGGATTCTCCTGGAGGGGACCCAGATATGAGCCAAAATATAGCTAAAGTTTGGGGTTTTGTTGAAAAATTGGAAAAAAGTGCTGAAGTAGAAAGCATCTGTTTTTTTCCCTGCAAATGGTATCAATAAAGCGTTTGCCGTGATAAAATCACCATTTTACCAGCTTTCAGGAACTGGCAGACTTTTGTTCAAAAACCACAATTTTCTACACAGTTTTGGCATTTTAATGAGAGAAAGCCTATTTTTCCGATTTTTTGTGCTTTCAACCTCTTTTCAGTTAGTGCTAGAAATTGATGTAAAACCAATATTGGATCCCAGAAAGCTATACATTTCCTAAATGTAGACAAAATTCTGAATTCAGCAAGTGGTCATTTTTGTATATCTTTTAAGAATTTCCTATAGAAAGTAATAGTTCAATTTAAAACACATTGAAAATAAGTTGAAAAAAACTGCTATTTGTGTCTTCATTTTCACCTCTAACTTCTAAGTATGACATATTTTTACAGGCAATATACCGTTATGTCCACTGGAGCCTTATGGCTGCAGGGCTGTATAGACTTCTAGATTCACCAAGAATCTGAAGTGCCCAGAGCCAATAACTAAGCTGCACCTTGCTATGGTGTTTAATTGTGTGCACGGTATACACCAATTCACTTGGTAAAATACAAAAGTGTGAAAAATAGGTATCAAGGAAAACTATGTATGTATGAAATGGGAACAACATATGGAGTTTAGAAGCAGTGTTTATTTGCACAACTCCGTATATGTGGGTACCTATACCAGCATGTGAATTAGAGATTATTTTTGAAAATTAATTCTTTTTTACACACTGTCTTACATTTGGAAGGGATAAATGCATACAAAGTCAATTGGCAAAAACACTCGTTCTACTATTCTGTGTGTCTCTAAGACTACCAGTAAAAATGGCAACTCACTTGTGTGGGGAGGCATAGTGCCCGCGACAAGACACAGCCCAAAATGCAACATGGGCACATAATTTTTTTCCAGTGAAAATTCACCCTTTTTTTGCATGTGCCTAGCTGTGGTTTTTGGACCCTAGCTCTGCCGACACCTAGGGAAACCTAGCAAACCTATTGATTTTTCATTACTAGACACTCAGGGGATTCCAGGATGGGGTGACTTGTCCGGCTCTCACCAGGTTCTGTTACCCAGAATCCTTTGCAAACCTCAAATTTTGTAAAAAAAAAAAAACAATAACATATTTTCCTCACATTTCTGTGGTGGAAACTTCTGGAATCTGCCTAGATCCACAAAATCCCACCTACCCATATTCCCCAAAGTCTCTTGATAAAAACGGAACCTCACTTGTGTGGGTTGGCCTAGTGCCCGCGACAGGAAATGGCCCAAAACGCAACGTGGAGACACCACATTTTTACAGTAAAAACGGATCCTTTTTTTGCGAAGTGCCTAACAGTGTATTTTGAACCTAGCAAACCTATACATTTTTTAAAAATAGACACCCAGGGGAACCCAGGATGTGGTGACTTGTCTGGCTCTCACCAGTTTCTGTTACCCAGAATCCCTTGCAAACCTCAAATTTTGTCAAACAAAAAAACACATTTTCCTCACATTTCTGTGGTGGAAAGTTCAGAAATTTGTGTGGATCCCAAAAGTTTCACCCACCCCGCATTTCCCAAAGTCTCTTGATAAAAACAGTACCTCACTTGTGTTGGTAAGCTTAGTGCCCGCGACAGGAAACGGCCCAAAACGTACCGTGGAGACACCACATTTTTACAGTCAAAATGGACCCTTTTTTTGAAAAGTGACAAACTGTAGATTTTGAACCCTAGCTCTGCCGGCACCTAGGGAAACCTAGCACACCTATACATTTCTGAAAACTAGACACCGGTGGGAGTCCAGGGAGGTTTGGCTTGTGTGGACCCCCAAGGTTTTCCTATCCAGAATCTCCTGCAAACCTCAAATTTTGCTAGAAAAAATAACTTTTTTCTCAAATTTCTGTGTGGGAAAGTTGTAGGATCACCGGGCTGACACAAATTTCCTACCACCCAGCGTTCCCCCAGATCTCCCAATGAAAGTGGTACCTCACTCGTGTGGGTGGCCCAAGTACCCGCGACAGGCAAGGCCCAAAACTTAATGAGGAGACATCAAAATTGCCTATCACAAAAAGACCTGGTTTTGCAAGGGGGGGTCACCTGGGTTTTTGGCCCTGTGCTCGGTGGCCATCTAGGGAAACCTACCAAACCCACACATTTCTGAAAACTAGGCACCAGAGGGAGTCCAGGGAGGTACGACTTGCGTGGACCCCCCCCCAATGTCTTCCTACCCAGGTTGTTTTGTGATAGGCAATTTTTATGTCCCCTCAATACATTTTGGGCCCTTGCCTGTCGCGGGTACTTGGGCCACCCACACGAGTGAGGTATCATTTTTATCAGAAGACTAGGGGAAAAACTAGGTAGATAGAAGTTGATAGGTCGCCACATATCCCTAAACTTTCCATCAATTAAATGTGAAGCAATTTTGAATTTGAGCTAAATTTGATGTTTGCAGGGGATGTTGGGTAAAAAAAAACAGTAGGAGCCATGCAAGTCATTCACCCCTGTACTTCCCTCATTGTCTACTTCTCAAAAATCTGAAGAGCTCAAAGTCCCCTGCTACCCATATTGACAAAAAAGGTCTTAAAAAAGGCCATTAAACTGCCACAAATATAAATCTGACACTAATTTGATAAAGTTAATCCACCACTTACACTGGTTGGTTTTAGCACCTCCAGTAACGCTGGCTTCAAAGCACAAATACTTATCAAAGTATAAAAATATTGAAGCCAAGCCTTCTGAAGAGGAGCCATAAAGCCACTTCATGGTCCATTCACATGGTAATCAAGCACCACACACAAGAGTTCCGTACCGCCAGCCATGGACCCAATTAACCAGATCACTTGCACTCACATAAACATACCACCGCCATGCAAGAGCCCATCACATTCATACGCCACAAGACATGAGTTTGACTACATTTTACCACCTGTCAAGTCTCCGTCTCCGTCTCCTTCTTCCTGAACATTACTGAACACATGCCAAGTGAACCTTTACTAATGGCTCCCATGACAGCCACATGAGGCTCAAGAAAACACGTCTTTCATGCACCTTTAGCACACTCACTGTGCTAAATCCAACTCCTTCCAGTTTGTGGATGCAAGTTGGGGGGTGCCCGAGTATACCGCAAAGCCATTGCTCAAGCTGAGCAAGCCTATATACCTTTGAAACTAAGGCAAACATGCTGGAAATTTTCAAAAGCTTTCTAAAGAGAACATCATAAATTTATGAAGAACAGTTGAATGTGAAATATGGGTAGTCCGTGACAACATAGCATATGTCCAATTCACTGTTCTGTGCAGTGATTGTAATGCACTTATCATACAGCAAACTGACCATCTACTAAGTTCTAATGGAGGATGAACATGGCAAGCAGCATTGACCCCTAAGCACTAAAGTAAATTCAGTGCGAGAGTAGCAGCAATGTATTTGAATCCATGGGTGAAGATGAAGTCATGACGTGTATCTGTACTACCTTTACTATCTGCCTTCTACCTTTGCAATATTCCTTGGAAAGCGCACCAGGCTGTTCTAACCCGTTCGTGTATCTGTCCCCATCAGAGTCCTGACTAATCCTGTCTAATTGTCAAGAGACCCTATACTAATGCCTTCCATCTCTAGCTACTTGAAGCTTGAGAAAATGCTACTGTCATGTGCCATCAATGCTCTCACTGTGCTAAATCCAACTCCCTCCAGTTTGTGGATGCAAGTTGGGGGGTGCCCAGGTATGCCGCACAGCCATTCCTCGAGCTGAGCAAGCACACCTCCCTTTGAAGCTAAGGCAAACATGCTGGAAATTTTCAAAAGCTTTCTAAAGAGAATATCATAAACTATGATGGTTGAATGTGAAACACGGGTACTCCGTGACAACGTGGGGTATGTTGTGTCGACCAGTATGTGCAGCTTCGGGACTATAATGCACTTGTCAATTGGTGAAAAGAACAACTACCACGTTCTGAAAGCAGATAAAGGCGTTGAGAAGTCCATGATTTCCTGAAGTAGAGGAACAAATATTCTGCAGCTGCTTGCATAGTGAAGGAGTGGTCCACAGACAGAAGGTATCCATTCACACCAATTGAAAGGATTACTTATTGGCAGCTCCACCTCAGTAAATTTCCCAGTATTTTGCTTTAGTATGATACAACATACAGCAAGTAGAAAAACAGAGGGCAGGCTTACTTGGGCACTGGGGACAGTAAACACGAGTCTCCTGCCTCTTTTCCTGCATCAAGCACACTTTACAACAACGACATGGTCGCTCCTTTTTGGGTGTTGCAGGACATTTATCAGCAAAGTGTCGCTCCTGCAGCCTTGCCAAGTCCTCCAGGAAGTGGAGGGTGCTGCTTCTGTAGCAGTGAGACTTTCAATCACAGACAACTGAAAGTCAAGGAAAGGCATGGGTCTTCCTGTGGTGGTCGAACGATAAACAACATACGCATTGAATGTTGCCATCTGGATCAGGTGGGTAAACAGTTTCTTACACCAAGGGCAAGTTTTTCGACACACATTGTATGGCTGAAGAACCTGGTTGTTCTTGTCCACTCCACTCATGTACTTCTTGAAACAAGTATACAGGAGGGCTTGTGGACTTTGGCCATCTGACCCCAAACCGTGACAGGGGAAGTGCTCTCAGCATGAATTGTTGAGAGCACACACACGTCACGCCAATCTGAGAACTTGACTGCGAGTAGTTCATTGGAACACAACGCAGTGCTCTGGGATTTCTGGAGCTTCTTGCAAACAAGCTCCTGCGGGAATCCTTTGCAGCGACAACTAATTGTACCACAAGCCACGGTGCCAGCTTTGTAGTGCTCACTGAACAGCTCTACTTCTGTATAGAAATTGTCCACATAAAGGTTATAACCTTTGTGAAAGAGTGGCTGGACAAGCTCACATATGATCTTTTCTGTGACCCCTAGCGTGGGAGGGCAACCTACAGGGTTAAGAGTTGTGTCCTCCCACGTATACACTCTCAAGCTGTGCACATAGCCAGTCGAGCTCTCACACAGCATGTACAGCTTGATGCCAGAGCAAGAGCGTTTGCTCGGAATGTACTGCCTGAAAAGCAGCTGCCCTATATACAGATCAAGGACTCATCGATGACTATATTCTTTCCAGGAGTATAAACCTCTGGAAACCTGGCAGACAAATGGTCCAAGACCGGCTGAATTTTGAACAACCTGTCATGGTCTGAATTGTCCTGGAAATGCAGTATGCGTTGCAATAGCAAAAAACGATCTCTGCTCATGAATGGTGAGAAGGTGGGGGTTAACCAAACCTTGCGAGTAGACCAGTAGGATAGAAAGGTTGGTTTATGCACTGCCCCCATTTTAAGCATGAGGCCCAAAAATATCTTCAACTCCCCTAAAGAAGTGTGAGTCCACTTGTGTGCCCTAGAATGAGGCCCAAGTGTGACTCCATGCTCCCTCAGATACTGTTCAGCACGCAAATTTGTTTGCTGCACAATTTCATCAAGGAAGTCAACATCCAAAAAGAGATGGACGTAGTCAATTGGCAAAACATCTGCCGTATCAACTTTACATCCAGCGTCACCAGTGAAAGGCAGAATTTGGGGCTAACTAAATTGGGAGGCTGCCAGGATAGCGCTGCGTCTGTGCTTGCGGTCGCATGGGCCTGCTCTCTGGGTTGCTCTAACCTGCTACTGGTGTCCCCCTGCACTGACTGTGCTGGCAAAGGGACAGCACGAATGACATTGTCTCCTCAGAATCACTGGAAGATGAGTCGTCGGATGGAACTGCGCCGACTGAAAAATCACTCTCAGATTCTGCTCCATTGTCCTCTCCCTCAGATGCTGTCTCAGTATCTGCTGTCTCAGTCTCTGATCCTGCCTCAGAGCTGGACTCCAGAACTAGACATAGGGCCTGGGCAGTATTCATCCAACGATACGCCATCTCTGCTAGTACCTAAAACTATCCTTTTAAAACACTATCCTACGTAGAAGGCAGATAGGTTGTTGGTTGTAACGTGTAGGTGGGTGTGTGTGTGAGTGAAGTGTGCAACAGTCATTAACGACAAAGTCACCTTACCTTTCCTGTGCAAAATCTGTGTGCTCTCCAAAAAGACTAAGAAAGAGAGAAAAAAGACACAGTATTACATTACCTTGTCGCGCTGGTGGAAGGCAGTGCGACAATCATTTTGGCGCCCTCCCATGACTTTCAATAAATATCTGTTATTCAGCGCCAACATGCCTACGGGTGAACATGTGCTTTACAATTGCACACTATGACCTCCTTTGATTCTCTCACTACCAGCAAATGTGCCCCTCATCTCTCCTTAGCCCCTCTCTCACATACATTTAATCTGTTTTAAAGAGTTTCTAATGCGTGGCTTTACTAATCCACTTAGCTAACCACATAATACAGATCTGTTCTTTCCAGCATGCCCTCTACATTACTTTATAGCGTCAAAACTGCCACTAGACAAAAGTCAGATATCTCTCTCTAGAAGCAATTTGTTTGTACTCTGCAGCAGTACCACACTTTACTGCCTTTCATGTAACTTCAAAGAAACTCATTATAGTTCTTTCACAGTCTCATAATTTGAGTTCAGTAATATATATATATATAACCATTTCTCCTTTGTCATTGACAAGAAGTACACCGGCTCAGGCTGTCGGTATTCAACATATATATATATCACTGAAAAAACCATAGGTTTCACACATGTTATAGTTAGGTGGATATTTCACTCGTAAAAAAACAATGAAATTCCCCCTTTATAGTTAGTTCAGATAACTATAACTCGCGCGCCCGCAATCCTGCTCATGACGTCACATATTACATCACTCATGACATGGTCAGTGGCATCACTCATGACATCATCCTTGTGATAGAGTGGCGGTCGCGCGAGTTATAGTTATCTGAACTAACTATAACGGGGGAATTTCATTGGTTTTTTACGAGTGAAATATCCACCTAACTATAACATGTGTGAAACCTATGGTTTTTTAAGTGAATTTGTAAGTTTTTTTAAATGCTAAGTTATGTATGTTTTATTATTTTTTTTATATATTTATTTAACAATAAACTATGTATTAAATTATTTTTTTTTTAATGGTTTTTCACCCCCGCGATTTAAAAAAAAAATGTAATGTTTTTTTCTGCCTTCGGGGTCCTTCAGGGACTCTCTACCCTGCCCCCTTTTCACGTTCGCCACCTTCCTTTTTCACTCTCGCACTGAAAACAAACAAAATGCCGGCCGACACTTCCTGATTTCGACCGATTCGAACGTTGACTGACATGTAACCACCAATCAGAATTACGCTTGCGCACGTTAGGTTGAGCGCACGGTGCGCGCATGGTGCGCGGCTATAGATATGTATGTGCTTTTAAATGCAATTTTCTCAGGAACTACTGAACAGATGGACACCATATATGCATAAGTCACATCCCTGACCTGAGGACTACCTCTCTGCCAAATTTCAAGTAATTCTGTTCAGCCGTTTGGGCTGTACCTTCGACTAAAGGTCCTATCGGGAAATGCATGGGGAAAACACGTTTTGGGACCCCCCTTTTTTCTCGGTCTCTGCTTGACGAATCCCCCCGAGATTTTCAGGGTAGGAGCTGAGCGGAGCGACCCATTAGTTTTGAAAATTTCGCAAGGATTCGTCAACCGGCGCCAAAGTTATTCAAAATAGAATTTTGAGATTTCCTATAGAAACACGGTCCTAACTATAACTATCTACTGGCGACCGCCAGTAGATAATATATTACAAGCAATTGATTCCCAATGTTAGCGCGCTCAAAATCTGGTGCAGGCAGCAACTGGTGGAATCCTTACCTCGTGGTAATGGGCGACCCCCCCAAAGACATCACTGGTTTCTAGTGAGGTTTCCTGGCCATTGATCGAAGCACTGCCACGATCCACGGCCAGGAAACCCTTTGAGGAAGGCCTCGTTTGAAAGGGGAGACTCTCTCCTTTTAAACAAGGCCACCCTGAAAGCTAAGGAGGTCTTTTTCGGCCTGTTTTCCCTATCGGAGTTGAGCGCAGCCTTACCTGCGGCTGTCCTCTGCTCTGGTGGGAAAATCAGTGACGTCAAAGCACCTAGTGTACTGATGTCACAGATGGGTGGAAGGGGGGTCAGGGGGAGACGCGGAGAGCCTTCTGCATCTCCCCCAGGGGAAAAAAATAAATACAACCTCCGGTGGATTGAAGGGGAACTCCCTGCTGTCAGCCATCAGACATGCGCCGCACCAGGGAGGTAGTGCTTGCGTCGGCCATTGGCTGACGCAAGCACCAAAAGGGATAATCTGAGGCATGAGGGAGACAATTGTCCAGCCACTGCCTGCCCTTTCTCTCAGTCTTGAGGGTTCTTTTTTATTCCTCAATTCTCCTTCTTTCTTCCATTTGTATTTTTTATTTCTTGCTCTGGATTAAAGTCTTAGAAGAAAAAAATAAGTGCCAGTGGTCCTCACCAGCAATCTCCAGCTCAAATTAAGCACTGCCCATATGTTTCTCCCCCACCTTCCCCAGCAGTCCACTTTGCCCCAGTCCTCTGGTTACTTCCCTGTCCACCCTCCTTGTGCTTCTATGACCCCAGCTCTCTGTGTTGCTTCCACCACCCTCCATGTTGCTTCCCCTGTGTATCTTCCACTTTGTTAATTTACCACGTGTTGTTCCCCCGATTGCTCCTCCTTGTAAAGACGCTTTTGCACTACTTTATTTTATTTGTCAATCCATTGTAAATTGGTCAATAAATAGGAAAAAAAAGGCCTATGGTTTGTTAAATAAAAAGAGACATAAAGACCCATGTGTCTACAAAATACCACACCCACCGGGGCCATATGATCACACCTATTTTTAGGTATGCTGCACATTATCAGTGATGCTCTGCAGCACAGCTGAAAGCATTGCCAGAGCCCACAGATTCCAAAGGTGTGATCTACTAACTTTGCCAATGATCACTTTTATGTTGGCGAAAGCCAGGATGCAACCCTTTTAGATGTAGTCCATGAATATATCAATGACCTGGATCTCCCTAAAAATTATTCAAAATCCTATATAATGACTTGTGGGCGCCCAAGCAATAAGCTCAAGCTTTTTAAAATGGGGTAAAGGTGACGAATTTTAATTATTTATGGATTATTTTTAATCAATCACTTAGTCGTACATCACTTTTAACATTAAGACTTCAGTCCTTCAGTAGGAACATTGAGGCCATATGTAGATGTGCCCAAAAGTAAAAAAATAAACCAATTGTAGAAATATCGAGTTTGCATAGGAGCAAGAGTATCTCGGTGGGAACATATGGTGCCCGGGCTATGGGGCTACAGTAAAACTGGTATTCTTCAAAGAGTAGAAATCGTTTATCTTGCAGACTATTGTCAGCACCCGGAGACACAGCCACTTTAATATGCTATGAGGAACTCAAGATAACATGCCTGGAGGATCTGATTGGTTTGACCCATTTACTCCTCCGAGTCAAATTGTAGGGGTCACCTGAGACCTGCCTAACCACAACATGCATTACTGACTGACACCTGATAGGGCAGATCGAATTTCATGGCTCTTATATTTAAAAGAATCATTTAAAAAACTAGGTTTACTTGAGCTATACAAAAATCCCAGTTTAATTGGGCCAGAATATAAATTATGCGTCAAAGCATGCTACTTGAATCACTGTATGAATATTTGTCAAATATGCCCAAGTATCAACAACACTCAGTATAGAGCCTTATTTAGGGTGGATTATGAACCTTACATATTGCTATTGGCTAACTCTCTTTAGACTATGCATGCTGCACTTTAAATTTGCCTTTTCCATGTCAGGATTTACTGCCTTCCATGTACGATAATACCTCAAAGCAATACGCTAGTCACTTAATTTGGTTCTGTACTTTGAACACAGGGCCAAGACGCTCTTTCCTGGCCCAGATTTTTAATAATTAAAACCTGAGACACCATAAGAAAGGACTAAGGGAGGAGGAGTTGGCCTAACGGCTAGGGCGGTCGACCTATAATCTGGGGAACTGGGTTCGAGTCTCTGCAATGACGCTGAACATCCTGTGATTCTGGGCAAATCACTTAATCTCCCCGGGCCTAACAAAAAATGAATGCATCCTCATGTAATGCAAGTGGTGCTATGTAAAGCGCTCTGAGACCCGATTCGAGTCATGTTCGCACAATATAAAACTCTGTAAAATAAAAAATTTAAAATTAAAAAATAATATTTCCGTCTTTAGGACCCCCTGGAAATGTGTTATGCGTTAATTGTTTTTGAATAAATTAGCATTTTGCATTAGGAAAAGATATGGATGCTAATAACACACAATTTGATGGATGACTTAATTGACAGATATGTATAATCTTAATTGACAGATATGTATAATCTTAACTTTCTTTTATTGCTAAAATGACATTGGTGCCGGTTCCTAGTGCTATCAAATGAGGGCTTGTTTTCAATCTGCTTGTGAAAAATATTTTTTAAAGTGTATCATGAATGTTTTATTTTGTATATGGATTTTAATACTGACATTTTAAAATGTATTTTATGTTTTTGCTATGCTTTTATGGCTCCAACGAAATAAAGATTTGTTTGACTTACTGAGTAGGGTATTAAACCCCTCAAGCAACAGCCGCAATTCCTGCTAGGGTAACCCACAAAAATCAGTACATTAACTTGTGCTTAACCTTCTGGTAGCTTGGCACAAAAGCAGTCAGGCTTAATTTACAAGTAATTTGTAAAGAATTTATGTAGCACACAAACAGTAATAAAGTACAAACACAACACAAGAAAAATCCCATAGCAATTTAAAAAATAGAGAACATTTTAATAAATGATTTGACATCAAAACAAAAAAATTCAATTATTAAAACCATAGTTAGGAATTTTTAATGTTTAAGGTAAAAACTAGCCCTAAAATAGCAAAGTGACAACCATGTACATCTAGTCACACAAGACTGGTTTAAAGTCGAGAAATATGGCCAACTGCAATGGAGCGTAGGTCGGGGTACAACAAGTGGATTTGGTCTAGTTGGCGCATATATTAAGACTTTGAAGAAATGTTGCCACAAAGTCTCTGAAAAGGTAGAAGTTCAGCAGGACAAGGCTACAGGGGGTGTCTGAGTTGGTAGTGTTGTTCTCAGGGAACGGCTGGATGAAGTTGTGATTAAGATCTCGTCATTTGGACTTATCTCTTTTTTTGGAAATTGAAAATCTGCAGCGGGATGAGGAAGGTTGTATCTGATGAGTGTTCCATGATGCCGGATATCCCTTTAGTGAAGGACCACTGAACAGGCTTAGCTACTGTGGAGAAGAACTTAGCGAAAGTTGCTACAAAGTCAGACTGACTTGCAATGCACCTTGGGTGGATAGACATGCAGATTGATTCAGGTCTCCTCTCAGATCAGATTTTAGCCACACAGTCTCAATTTCAGCCAATTGTTTGATTATAGAGTCAGATATCACATTCTGCAGGCAGCAAGAGCCAAGGACCCCTGTACAATTGATGTCAAGGACAGGATGGCACAGCTACCCAGTCACCTGGGTAGCTGTGCCAAGCCAGGGAGGACCTGGCTTGGGAGTTCAGACTGAACTGTTCCCATGAGGCACAGGGTAAAGACTGATTTGCACATGGCCAGGTTTAAACTGGGGTGGCATGTTGAGCAAACGAATGATGGATTTAACCCAGATCTCTTGACTGGGGGTGAATGTTTTGATTTGTTCTGCATTCCGTCCATCAACTGTGTGTCTTTTGCTTTCTCACCCTAAGTGTGCCGGGTATGCCCAGACGTGGCTCCTGGGATCACTGTGCCACTGGATTCGAGCTATCTTGGCTGATGAGGGGTGAAACCCTGAAACCGGTCCTAGGAAGCTTGTTTCCGGTCCAGGAAGGACCTGGCTTGGCAGTTCGGGCTGGACTGTCCTCGTGAGGCACAGGATCAAGACTGATTTGCATATGGCCAGGTCTAAACTGGGGTGGCATGGTGAGCAAAATAATGATGGATTTAACCCAGATCTCTTGACTGGGGGGGAATTGTTTGATTTGTTCTGCATTCCTTCCATCAACTGTGTGTCTTTTCCTTTGAAGTGGGAGAGACTTCAAAGAGAATCTTCACAGAATCTTTACCCTTCCTGCCCTCGCTCCAGACTCACTACAGGGGGGTATGCAGCCCTTTGTGTGTGAATAAGACAAAGCCTATTCAGGTGTAGGTGAGACAGTGTTAAGAACCCCCCCCCCAGCAAGCTGGTTAATGGGCCATCAAGGCCCATCAAGACACATCTAAGCTCCTCTTGTGTGTGGTGGTCTAGAGGGAATGCACAAATCCCAGCTGTCACGCAACCCAGATACGTATTAAGACAGTCAGCAGGAACAAAATAGCTAAAGTAAGAAAAAGTGGCATTTTCAGAATTACAATTGAAAATCTGATTTCAGCATCAGTTGTGATTTTAAATTGTGATTCCAGAGACACCAAATGTGGGGGTCCAATCTATTTTCAATTGGAAATTGTACTTATAAAATGTAATAAGGTGATTTAAATGTTATCCTATGGCAGAGACAGGCATTGCAGTAGTGAAAAACGAATTTAGGAGTTTTTCCCTACCAGGACATGTAAAACTTAAAAGTATATGTCCTACTTTTTAAATATACTACATTTTGCTCTTGGAGTGCCCAGGGCCTACCTTAGGGGTTATATAATTGTATTAAAAATGAAGATTTAAGAATGGCAAGGGGTTTAGCTTGCCAAGTTGACATAGCACTTTTAACCTGCCCATACAGGCTCTGCAGTTGAGACATGATTAAGGGCACATGTAAGTGGGTGGTACAATCAGCACTACAAGTCTACAGGCAGCATTTAACTTGCAGGCCTTGGGCACATGTAGTGCCCTTTACTCGGAGCTTATACGTAAATTACATATGCCACTTGGAGATGAATCAATGTTGCTATGTTTAGAGAAGAGATAACATGCACTTTAGCACCGGTTAATGTGCCCATAGTCCTAAAGTCAGCAAAAACGAACTCAGAAAAAGATGAGAGGGAATGTAAAATGTTTAGGGTGACCCTTCCAAGAAGACCATTTTCCAACAACAAGAGAACAAGTAGCTAGGAAGCGAACAGTGGTGGTAGTGGTGCTGGCTCCTGAGCTAACTGATGTCTTGAAGGTCCATTTGTTGGCTAACATAACATCAGAACTACAGGAGGGACCAGGTGTCTGACTGCTGATACCATCAAATGAGAAAAACAGCCTTTACAGGTTTGAGGAGGATGGATGTCATCAGGCATGATCCATCTCAGGGGAGGGTCAAAGAACACATAATCTGGGGTGCAGGCACCTTACAGACTAGGCACGTAGGGGTTTGCCCACCAGCCCTGATTGCTGCACTGGAGAGGCATTTCCACATGTTTCTAATTTTTAGTTGGTAACTGCAGGGTTGTTGGCCTAGTAGCCAGGAAGGGGTGTTGGGACTTTGTTTATAGGGAGTTTACTGTTATCTTGTTTTCTGGGTGAGTGCACAATGGGCACATAAGCAGGAATATCATGATATGATGCGGTAGCACAGCATTCTGGGAAATACTCCTCGTCACTAGCCCACCTGATGGTGATGGAAAACACACAGTGGGAAGGTATAGTTTTGGGTACTTCTTACTCAAAATACACTATGGGGACCTGATTTGGTTAGTGCCCTGGGTACTCCATTATCCGCTCTTGCTGGTGGTGCTATATGCACCAACACAGTACTTTAGACTTTCCTAAGCAATTTGACCTTGGCTTTGCCCTTTCCCAACACTGCATCCTCCCTATGCGAGGGTACTTTTTCAAGGTGCCCAATACTGCACTAGACCAATCGACTCCCCCATTATAAGACACATATGTGATAGGGGCATCCAGAACCCTGTGAAAATGGGTCATGCATACTCAAGTAGTTGAGCAGTGGTGGGCACACCACCTAGAGAATAAACCCTTTATTTCTCTATTCAGGCTTACATGCCCTGCATAACTGTATTGATTTATTCTACTACAATTTGGAGGCTGGGTGTAGAGTGATGAATGTGGAAAATCTGGGATGCACACTGTCGGATCACAATCCCCTGAAACGTTCACTCTTTTGGGGCTCACCATGCTCACATGCACCCATGTGGTGCCAAACTTAGAAACACTTAAGGATCCAGGTTTTCAGGAGGTAGTGGGGATACACATTGACCAAAACTATGTCAAGAACAAGGGCACAGCCTCAGACTCACAGTGGAATGGGACACCTTAATGGTGGTTATCAGACACCCATGCCTCAAGGCCACATTTGGGGCAAGTTAAGTGACTGTAGAAGGTCTTACAGGGAACATCTGGACAAACTAAGCCATATCAGCTGCAGGGATATGTAATGCGTCAACACAGGGAGGGAAAAAGAGCAGGCAGATTATTGGCATGGCTGCTCTTCTCGGAACAAACTACATTCCCATCAGAGTCATTCACCCACACCAGGGAGATCTAGACAGCACCCAAGAGGGCATTAATACAGCCTTCTAAGAATATCATAGTGCCCTGAACTCTGCCCCCGGGTGAAACCAAGAATTTCTAGAAGATCATTGCCCGACTCACAAAATGCAGAGCCTTGACCTTGAGGAACCAACCTTCCTAGAGGAAAATAAACATTTGCTTAAACAAATGGCCAGGGGTAAAACTCTGGGCAATGACAGCTAACCAGTTGAATTTTATGTTGCATACTCCTCACGTAGAGCACAGAATTTGCGATCGGTAGTAGAAGTGTGAAAACGTAGACGTCTACTGCCAGCTCTCCCATATGAGAGAGGCCTTGCTAGTCGTCCTCCCTAAAACTTAAAGGAACCCCCTGTAGGTCAGATCCTACCGCCCACTGTCTGTACTACACCTGGAGTGCAAGATATTGGGAAAGTTTCTGGGAAACTGGTTCATGCCTATAATATACTTCCTAGAGCAAAATGGTCAGAACGGCTTCATACAGTGTGCACATTTTTGTTTTTTTAGGTCTCGGCTAGGCAGCGCATGCGCTGTCTCGTCGAGAGATGCTATATACAGTATAGCGAGAGGAAGATCTGCCCACTTTTTTGCCATAAATTTGATTGGCTGCAATGATAAATTCTGCATTTTCATTGGTTTTTGCCTCCTTAGTCCCGCCTCCTGACTGCCATGATGTCATTTTTCCTCTTCCGAGGCTATCAGCCCCTTTACTTGGAAAACAGTTTTGTTTCCCTGTCTCTCCCTGTTCCCTCCCAAAGTCCGTAACTTATTGTACCACAACCACCACCCACCCCTTCCCGTTCGTGCCTTCTTTCATGCCGGCACTTGCATTTAAAATGCAATAGGTCTCGGGTAAATCCGAGTCCTATTGCATTTTCAATGCTTCTTGGTCGTGTGTTTGGTGGATGAGGTTGCACTCTTTGTCTCGCATGCACACGATGCCTTACATCGTACGCATGCACGACAAAACAGTGCCATTTTCCCAATTTGCCACTTGATTTTCTTGTTCTTCTCCTTGCTGCCTTTATTCCCGTTTTTCATTCTGTTACCCGTCAACAGAAAACCCATTTCAGCTCTTGAGTTCAAGGTCTCAGGCAGCAGCGTCCTTTCTCCTTCAGCTCCGGAATGTTCTTTTCTCTGCAGGTACTGTACAGTGACAGTTTTAATAATGGTAAACGCACAAAGCAAGGCTTTTTTTTGTTATGCATTAAGCTGGTCAGCTTGTAATTTGGAATCAATCTATGAATCAAGATTGAGATTCTGACCGAGGAAGGAGTAATATTAACTGCTTGTTCGCACTGTACTCTGCTTATAATCTGCACAGTGTAATGAAGCCAGGCTTCTTTTAATATTAAAATATGCTGGGTCACTTCGAGGACTGCTCTCAAATATAGTGTTGTTTCATAGCTAGGAGCACACAAACATCAGACCCAAGTTCTGCAAATTATGCACCCCGGTTGCCAAGGAGGCATGCGAGATGCCGATGGTAGGTAGAAACCTATGGCACAGCACTAAGGGCATGACTGCTACCGGTTGAGGTTGTGTTGACCACTGAGGATTTCGATTTGGCAAGACAGGAGCCCAGGACACCACGGGGCATATTATCAAGAACAACATTAAATTATTGCCGCTTTAGCGTCAGGAAACTAATGTTAAAGCGGCGATAATGGGCTTGATAATATGCCCTTGAGAATTCCAATAGAAGCCCATGTTTTGGTGTGAACCTGGGCTTCTATTGGAATTCTCAAGGGCATATTATCAAGCCCGTTATCGCCGCTTTAGCATCCGTTTTCTGCCCCTAAAGCGCCGATAATTTTAACGCCGTTCTAGATAATATGCCCCCACATATGTCCCATATGCCCCTTACGCATCCCGCCCCATATCTGAAATGCAGCATGGAGCTACAAAATGGTGCCGCACCACTGTGACTATTCGACATAAGATTTCGGGACGAAAAATCAAAAAGCACACTGACCTACTGCAGCATTTGCCGGTAAAAACCTTTCATGTTTAGTTTTTTATTTTGGTATCCTGAATTCAGAGGGCCTGACTAAGAGTTTCATTCAGCATTCCCAGAGCCAATGTTGAAAGAGGCTGTAAGGGAAGTACCATGGTGGCATAATTTATGTTCAAGTTGGTCGCAACCATGCTTTATTACCTTTTGTACACTGTCAACATTACTGTGATGCTGGTAACTAGGAGCACAAGAGGAGTTGAGCAAAGTTGAGGCTGCATAGAAGGCACACTTTAAAGTGCAGTGATTTGTTGGGACGGTTGCAGAGGCAGTCTGTGTAGCAGTCAATGCGGTTTGCGACCTCCTCAAGTAATCTAGGCATGCTGCCCCCATGTTATATATAGAGATGCATCGGCTACTCATCTAAATGTCTGGAGAGACCATTCGGGGTCCAATATACAAGAAAAGAGGATGAACATAGTGAGGCCTCAGTTCATCAAAAACTGCTTCGGCATCTTTTACCTCAATAAAACGGCACTTCCTAAGGGAAACCTCGGGGAAAAATAAACTTCCAATTGGATCCTCTAAAAGTACAAAGCATCATACTTTCACAATGGCTTCTGCGGCACACAAACATCAGACCCACATATTAGACGTGTACACAGAAATTATCCACACAGCACAGTCACTCAGACACAAACATAAGACAGACATCGCACTGAGACATGGCTTGTCCACACACCCTCTATCTAAGACACTCTTCCCAATGAAGGCATGAGGATGTCCCTCATGCCACTCCTGGCTGCTGTCTTCCTGGTGGGGCTTGGAAAGTCTGTCACTGGTTAGTACCGGCTCTGCCCTGCCTCGGGTTTGATCTCCACCAGAAGCGTAAGACTGTTTTTTAGGTCTCGCTGAGCCAGCGCGCATGCGCTGATCGGAGAGAATTTAGTATACGGGTTTTCAAAGTGCTACCCACATGATTTTGCAGGCCTGAAGCTTCAGTGCACGATGGCGTGCACGTGCACAGCTGCTGCTCGCACTCCCTCCTCCCTTCTCCCCCTCCCTTTTTGTCAGCTTTAATCAGGCTCCTCTGCTGCTGGCATTCCCCCCTCCCTTCTCGCCCAGCCCTTCTTGTCACCTCGGCGTGCACTCACCCTTCCTTTCTCCCCTTTCGTCCGCTTTCGGATGCTTTGATGTTCTCAGTGAGCCGCACGGCCAATGCTTGTTATATTTAGTTAATTTCCACTGGCTTTAGATAGGTAGTGAGAATTAATACAAATTGGGATTCTAGCTTTTCAGGACTTGGCAGAAGCAGAGTGACAGTGCGTCTTTTGAAGGTCTCCCATAGTTCGCTATCTACATTTCGAATGAAGGATGTTCCGTTGTAAAACACGTGGCATCTTATGGTGATTTGAAGCAGAGTCTTCGGACTCACCACAGCCAGCCTGTTTGCTTTGTTTGTTCGCTGCGCAGAGGAGGCGCACTCGGTTTCAGTTTCCTGGCTGTGGTTGCATCATAGCAGGTGTGTCAGCCCTTAACTCTGGTAAAGCTAGAATGTGCGCTGATGGTACGGCGTTCGTTTTCAGAATTAGTCTTTTTTTAATTTTATGATGGGCCAGTCTTTGAACTTAATCCTTCTTTGAGCACTTGCATTAGTGATTCCAAGTCCTATTAACTTCGAGCTGTCCGATGCGGGTCTCCCGGGAGCAGGAGCAAGATGAACCCAGCACTTTTTCCCTGTAATTTAATAGGCCGGCAACAGGCGTTGCTGCTCACTGTTTATCCAGCATCATCGCCTGCAGTTACCAAAGCAGGCTGTGGCATCTTCCTTGCGGAAGGGCCTCGATTTCCATAGGCTCGACAATGCTGTTTGTTTTAGAGGCTGTTCTCACTGTGATGCCTCGTGTAGTTGTTTTCATGCTCTTATAAAATGGGTCATGCCTTTGAGTTGTGCGGGGGTAAATATCCACATAGTTGGCCATTATCGCAAATCGCAAGCTATAATGCTGCATTCATTTTTAATACACTGCCTTTTTTCATCAGCCCTCCACCCACAAAACATAATTTAAAAGTTAATGGGGCATATCAGCAAGGGCCGGCGATAATTATCGCTAAGCGCACTTAGCGCGAGGATAATTATTGCCAGCCAGCTCTGAATTTTATCGCGGAGATAGCATGCTATCAGCAACACTTATCTCCAAAGCGATAAAATTCAGAGCGCAAGTTGCCAACTGTGCGATTATCGCTGGAAATCCAGCAATAATCGCACAACTTTTGGCGAAAGCTTGCTGATAGGGCAACACATACTTAGCCATGAAATCCACCTTCGATAGGATATCATGGCTAAGTCAGGTTCAAAGCAGGCGTAAGGAAAGTAGTGATAACAGAGGTTATCGCTACTTTTTTTGTCGCTATGCTTCTTTGCGTGAGGCTTGATAATAGGAGAAATGTCGCTTAGCGACATTTCTCCCGTTATTCTGGGGAGGAACGCCCACTTTGCATCTCATTAGAGATGCAAAGCTGGGCGTTAAGGGAAAGGGTGAAGAAGCATGGAAAATTATCGCCACTTTTCGTCCGAAAACGGACGCTAAAGAGGCGATAATTTTAACTCCGACCCTTGCTGATATGCCCCAATGTTTTTACCACATTCTAGCCGAGTATGTATTCTTATACTTTTTATTGTTTAGCTTAGTTCCTGGTGAATTTGCAGTCAGATGTACATATAGTTTTGTTTGTTGAAACCCTCAACAGAGCTAGATTTCATATGCCTAAATATATACGTATATTAAAGATTGCACATGAATTTAGCAACAGCGCATGCTACTTTTTGGCTGTGTTTAATGTGTTAATGAGGCAAGTCTACTTTAATGATTTGAAAAGTTTCTTTAGTAATATGACACACATTCTTAAGCAAGTAAAGAGGTGCCACAGCTTCTGTTCCAGTGATAGTGCTTTTCTGTAACACTCCTTGTCTTAGTGACTGATTCTGCATTTCAATGTCCATTCTAGCATTTTAGCAGGCAAAGGACATCGCATACTTTATACTGGATTTTAAAGTCGCTGAGCTGTAATCTAAGCCACTTTTAACCCATGGTGAGCATTGAATTGTAAATCCTCATTTTTGACCCACCAGAATGTACTTAATATTTGGACTTAAGATTCATGCTCTTCCAGTCAACACTCAACTGCTTCTCCCAAAACAACCCATTGCCTCCTACCGCCAGAACCAACAAGCATTGGCATAGCCAATAGGTTTCGCCTTTGGGACTTTATAAGTATTTAGTTATGCAGCACAATATCCTTGGTGCAACATCAACTCCATGGCTAAACACTTATAAGGTCCCAAAGGCGAGACCTTTTGGCCATGCCAATGCTTGTTTTTTTTTTCTTTTCTGAAACTTTATTCACAGTTTCCCCGACATCCACTGCTGCCCTTAGATTGAAGTTGACATCCAGTGGCCGGAACGTGTGCATTTCCGGCGCAGGAGGAGCATGCAAAAACAATGCTACCCCCCCATCAAGTACAATAGCCCTAACCAACCAGCCTAAATGCACACATTCAAACAACACAAGTGTGACACTTCCAAATATGCTAATTCACACTACCAGTTATACAAAAATAACACTTGAAATAAGTACAATGCAGTTCTATATTCCCTACTTTTTTTGTGTAATGTAACCGGTGCTCATGTTCAGCACTCCAATACCTTTTATTTCTGCACAAAAATACATAAACGTACACATTAAACAACAGTAAATGTTCTAGCACCCAAGATAATATGCTGCTTTGCTAAAAATTTGTAAGGTCCCAAAGGCGAGACCAGTTGCATTGCAAATGCTTGTTTAACTTATGGAGGCTCTTCATGTTCATAGACTAAGCCAAGGTGGAGAGACAAGACCACTGGGTGCTCTCCTTAGACACAGATAAGGCCTTTGATACGCTAAGCTGGCCTTTCCTGATGCAGGTACTCTGCAGAAAAGGGGTAAGCCAGCGGTTGGATTTTTCTCCTCTATAGGCAGTCGTTGGCACAGATCCGCACAGGGTAAGTGGTCTCTGACAATATCTCTATTGAAGAGGGAATATAGAGGGTTGCTGGCACTTGCCACTTGTTCCTGCTGTGGCAATGGAGCCCCTAGCATGCCTGCTACGGGGCTTGAATCTGGATGGGGTCTGTAAGTTGTGAATCGATGGCACTGCATGTCGACCATACTCTAGTGTGCCTCCACAGTGAACACCACAATTTACTACTCTTGATGGCCTCTATGAATGAGTTTGGAGAACTATCAGGCCTTCCTATGAACTGAGGGAAATCATGCTTATTCCAGCTCAAACCTCTTTGATACATTTAAATATGTGGTAGGTACCACAAAGAGTGCGACCTACTCAATGGTAATCGGGGCAGAGCGGTGGTGACAGTGCGATGCTCAACTCCCTTCTGGTGCTCCCGCCTCTGTCACCATTGGGTAGAGGCGGTACCTCCAAGTAGCCCATTCTTCCTCATCTGTTATATTTTTTCACAGCTCTGCCAGTGGTAATCTGACAACCATTTTTCAGGGAACTGCGACAAAATTAATTTTTTGCACTGCCAGATGTAGGGTATGACCAAGACTCTACCTACCACTCGCGGAGGGGGGACTTGGCGCCCCTGTCAACGAGCTGTATTATGCTGCAGTCCTGTTTCAGTGACTGATGCACTGGATAGCTGATACCTAAAATCAGGAATGAGATGACATCCTGACATGATTAGATGGCTCTGACATTCTGCAATGACTTTTGACATGGGGAGGGCTGACATTCCCAGCAATGCACTCATGCAGTAGCGAAATGGAACTGGGACACATATATCCAACCACGGTGTAGGAGGACTCCACATGCACCAGAGATTCCACTGTGGACACTCCCTAACAGCTTTCAACACACACACCATCACAACACAAGACCATAGTGGTAGGCAGAGACAAACAGCTGGGGAGACCTGTTTACCGAGGGACCATGGTTCCACTTTGAGGAATCGAAAAAACAATATGATATTGGTCCAAGTAGCTTCCGTCTACACAGAGAACGGCAGATCCACTTACAGCTAAATTGCAATACTGTGCTTAAGGAACCAATGTTCTATACAGGTCTCAGTGTATTTGTCACACACAGGAACCACAGCAAAGCCATTACAGTGCTCAATACAGCAATATTGCAGAGGGGAGACATCTCGATGCCCCATCTGCAACATAGGGGTTGGGCCACCGGGATTTGGAGGTCACAGAAGTCAAATTAGGGAAGGGTTTAGGAATTGTCTAAACAGTCTCCAGAAATGCAAGACTAAAATTCATGCAATTTAATGACTTACTTTATGCTAACCCTGGGCGGCCAACTACACTACGCTTGCGTGGTTTGCGTAGTTTGTGCTACTTCACGCTACGCAAATTGCACGTAGCACAGTCCAAAAACGTGTAGAGTAGCGTAGTTGGCATATTTTGCATGCTCGCGGTCCTCTACGTCAAGTTGGCGACCGCAAGCGAGCAAAATGACACCCTGGCGAGACTTTTTCCTCGTTCGCGATCAGCAACATCAAGTTGGCGATCGCGAGCGTGGAAAATAAACCTCCCGGCGAGATTCTCAACGCGGGTTGTGAGTGGTTATGTATGCTCACGACCGCTCGCAATGAGAAGCTACCAGTCCGCATTGAGAAAGCTGCCGCTGGAGTAAAAATCTACTTGAACGGCAGAAAACGACAGCTCGCACTGTGCGAGATGCCGTTTTCAATGATTGCACAGTGAGGACAAGCATCCGGCACTGTGCAATCATCCCGAACAGCGCACTACGCAGTTTGCGTAGCGCTAAACGTATCTCGCGTAGCGCTACTACGCAAACTATGCCCAGGGTTACTTTATACATATTTGACCATGAAATTTAATTACATACTTTATGCAGATTTGACCCCAAAACACAAAGGTCAAATGTATCAGAGTGCAACAAATTACTGACCACACTGTACAATAGCGGAGACAGATTTCCTCCACATGGTCTGTTACTGTGCAGAGTTGTCTATATATAGGGAATAAATACCATAAACCCTAACCGATATTACAGCCATTGATCCCTAAACACTCTAGGGCAGATTTACAAGCCCCTTGCGCCACTTTTGCAGCACGTTTCCCATTTTAAAAATGACGCAAAAGTGGCACAAGGGGCTTGTAAATCTGCCCCTCTGTCCTCTGGCTACTGAGCCCGGTAAATCGCACACAAAAAAGTATAAAAATCTGTGGAACTTTATGGACCTGGCTCTAGTCTTGGTGACATGCTCTATAGCAATGTTCTAGAGGGCACTGGCGTTGCCTGGTGTCTTGGACATGTTACTTGATGTGGAAACATGGACAAGTGTAGATCTGCTCTCCGCCACTGATGCATGGAGATGAGCAGGCACATAATTAATGTCTAGAAAGAAGGAAGCTATAACATCCCCCTTGGCTTCTGTGTCTTGTCTTAACTGAGAGGTTATACCAGGGGGAATTACAAAACAGATAGCGATACTCCATACACGGAGGGGGGAGATGGAGATCTCTGACTGCGGTGATATCTCATCATGAAGGATGCCTCATTGCTGTCTATCCTCCCTCCAGAAATACAAGATTTGGGAATCCAGAGGCAGCCTTTGGTGGCCTTTGGCTTATGTCGATGTGCAACAAGTTCAAGTTTAATGTTGAGACCAAATAATAAAAAATGAATTAAAAAGAAATCATATATACATGTTCACAGCAAAATGCTGTGTTTTCTTACCTATTCATCAGTCACCTTATGCCCTACAGTTCGACCCCTCTGTAGCACTTGTTTTTCAAAAGCGAAATTCCAAAGGGGGGAAATAGAGGTTTGTTTCTCAGGGTTTGCTGGTCATTTGGCCTTTTTCTGTGCAGGATCGCCAGGCTTTTCCTGGAAGTCCCTAACAGGAAAAACGTAAGTCAGATCATTCATCCTTCATAACCCATTCATGAGACCATCAATCCAAGTTTTCTGCTGGCAAAGGCAGCATGTGCTCTGCTACCAGAAACATGATGGTTTGCTTGACTGTAAATAAAGTACCCTGTCCACCAAACTCAAAAGAAGGCTATCATATACAATATTTAACATTACCTTAACACCTGGCAAGAATCTAGCTTTCCTGGATCTATTTCAAAACACATCTCCTACTACAACAATTTTTGAGAAGCATGCAAGTTGCATACAGTCATCTTCCAGTGTTTTAAAATTTCACATGATCAAAGGGAGAGAATTTGAAAGCTGGCCATCGGTAAACGATGGCACAATACATCTCAAACTCCAAGATGGCGTCAGCAAACAAGATAACATTCTAGAATACTTATCACAGTGATTCTTCATGATGCTGGACTAGATAAAGAGGACTGTTGACCCCTTTAGGAGAACCCCTCTTGGAACTTCTGGTTTCTTTTAAGCTTCATTATAATCAGGCCAGGTTCTAGTAATTCTTCCCAAAGTCAGTATAGAACAAAGCCAGAAAGCTAGATGAAATTATCATCTTTTTTTCTTCCTTTCAGGTAGTAATATATATCTTCCTTGGGATGGTTACACTTCCTTGCTTAATAGATTGAGGGATGGTAATTGGGGGCTGATTGTCTCTTTTTTTGTCTGACAGTTCTCCAAGTTAAATTCTTGGAACTCTCCCAGAAGACTGGAGCCAGCCCTACGGATGAGGTGAAGGGCTATAAACTTCAAATCACAAAGGTAATATGTTTTTTTCTGTTTCTCAGAATTCAAAGCTTGAGTGAAGGGCATCGCCATTTTTTTGACAGTATGGATTTGATTAGGAGAGGGATAACAAACGAACAGCAGCGTTTGTATCTCAGACCATTTCCCTGTTCATTGAGCCGGGGACCAGTAGCAGTCACATAGCTGATTCCAAAGCCAAACACCACTGTTAACTTTAATGTGAGTGTCTTCACTAATCTCCCACTTGGATACATTTGAAGATAGATAGATAGATAGATAGATAGATAGATAGATAGATAGATAGATAGATAGATAGATAGATAGATAGATAGATAGATAGATAGATAGATAGATAGATAGATAGATAGATAGATAGATAGATAGATAGATAGATAGATAGATAGATAGATAGATAGATAGATAGATAGATAGATAGATAGATAGATTTTATTGCACAATTACTTACAATCTTTGCAATTCTTGCAAAAAGGTATTAAAAACAATGTCCATTTTCTGATAAAAGTTAATGTCTGGCATGGCTAAAATTCTGAATGATCTTCAATAGGAAGCATAGATTTTATTGTGACATGAATTTCACATAACAGGCAGACAACTAGGCAGAGTCACCCTTCATGCACTCCTCAAGTGCCTCTTGGCAAATCCGTACATTAAGGATGTGCTAGTCGGGACGCAGCCCAAAGATTTGCAGGGATGCAGGATCTTACATATACATATGACGTGAATGAAAGTTTCTTCTGGCCATACTTATACGCCTTCAGAGGGATTAGACCAAAGCGTAGTCTCATTAAATGGTGTTTCACTGAAAGCTTCAGCGGAGATGTTAAATAGTGTGGTAGGTATTCACGATCATAAAGTTTTGACGCGCAGCTGCCCTCGGTAAAGATTTTTCATGGCTAGCGCACCATGTTCAGCTGACAAGTTCTTTGCTTGTTTGGTTAACAGATTTGAAGCCACACCCGTGGGTAACGAGCTTGACCAGATTTCATGGGCTTCAATTGCATCCATACAGTGGGTTAGAAATGTACTCCTAATGGATCAAGGGTTGTTTATCAGGGACCAAATGCCGCTCTTTAATGTAGAGTCTCTGGCGTTTTTAGTTTTTAGACAGTAGGCTATACATCTTGCTTTCAAGATCCAGTGTTGAGATGACAGGTTAAATCCCATAAGGCATGAGAGGTTGAGTTGGTAAGATGCAACACTCTGCAGAAACAGGCTGATTGTGCTTTATCTAGCCATGTAAATATGTGGGCTCCTGTCCTGTGTGAAAGTTGACATGGCTACAGCTGTGGACACCAATCCGGTTGTTACTGGTGGGCTCTACGTAGAGTGTTTCAATGTGAACCTCCCACTCGGCAGGGGCAATGTTATTTACAGTTGACCTCCTTTGATCTTTTGATTTTTGTAATTTCATGAACAGTTGTCCAGAAGTGGTCTTCTGTCAACCTCCGGAGGGGGAATATTCCTTTCCTGTACTCCTTGCGAGTAATCTCAGAGAGATGTGTATTTGGTGTCATCATAGGTGCATCTACGCAGAAGGCTATTTAATTTACATTTTATTTTCACTATGATTTGCTTGTGTTTGTTGGGTTTTGTTGTGGCGTTGTTTGGCCCTTGGATTTTCTTCATGACTAGGTTTTCTCTTAGGTCATCAACTGTATTTTTTCATGCCATTGCAGTCAATGGATCATTGCAGTCTTGTACCAATTTATCCAGGAAGTGGTCTACTCTCTCATCGATCATATAATGGTGGTCCGCGGTCCACCATATTTTTCTTACTGGTTCAAAGTTGTCTTCCTTCCCGATCAACTGGTTTACTGGTCGGAGGCACTGCAAGAGTGCCACTTTACATGTAAGAATTACTGGATCACTTGTTGGCGAAGGAGTTGCCGTGAATTCCTGCACGGAATGGAAGTGAGCGATCGAAACCCAGATGGAGTCAAGTGTGGCCATTCTAAAGCATGATACATGTGTGTAAGCGGCTGGCAAGTCCTTGTTGCAGAAAATATCTTGCTAAACATCTTAGAGTTAGAAAAAAGAAGCCCTGTATTTAACTGGGGTACACATAGGTTCATAAGAAGGACCTTTCACTACCAGCCCTTTTTTACTCTGAGGTGAACCTGTGACAAAATTCGGTATTTTATATTTCTTGCATTTCTTAAATTATTTTCCTTATTTTTCTAACCTTAGCAATGTCAGTGATAATTCACCCTGCAAGGTGGGTTTAAATGCGTCCCGGGCAATAGATAGCCCTGCTGTTCCAAAATTGAATAGGAAAGACTCCTTACTAAAATACACATATACTCTACCCTTTCCTGACACATATTCCTTTCCTGTACTCCTTGCGAGTAATCTCAGAGAGATGTGTATTTGGTGTCATCATAGGTGCATCTACGCAGAAGGCTATTTAATTTACATTTTATTTTCACTATGATTTGCTTGTGTTTGTTGGGTTTTGTTGTGGCGTTGTTTGGCCCTTGGATTTTCTTCATGACTAGGTTTTCTCTTAGGTCATCAACTGTATTTTTTCATGCCATTGCAGTCAATGGATCATTGCAGTCTTGTACCAATTTATCCAGGAAGTGGTCTACTCTCTCATCGATCATATAATGGTGGTCCGCGGTCCACCATATTTTTCTTACTGGTTCAAAGTTGTCTTCCTTCCCGATCAACTGGTTTACTGGTCGGAGGCACTGCAAGAGTGCCACTTTACATGTAAGAATGACTGGATCACTTGTTGGCGAAGGAGTTGCCGTGAATTCCTGCACGGAATGGAAGTGAGCGATCGAAACCCAGATGGAGTCAAGTGTGGCCATTCTAAAGCATGATACATGTGTGTAAGCGGCTGGCAAGTCCTTGTTGCAGAAAATATCTTGCTAAACATCTTAGAGTTAGAAAAAAGAAGCCCTGTATTTAACTGGGGTACACATAGAATGGAAAACTTAGTGCCCAATTCACGTTTTGGCAATCGGGCTGGGAATGAAGTAAAATACTCCATCACCCTGGCGGAGGTCTTGACTGCCGACCTTAAAATGCCCTTCAGGCCGACAGATGCTTGTAGAATTCACAGGAACCACTGTCAAGGAGGTTCCTGTAAATGTGTTGGAACTTTGTCCAATGGCAAAAAAACTTACCTCCTTAAAGGGTTTGCTGGTGCTCATGGGCAGTAAAAAAAACAGCAAACATTTAAATCAGTCCCTTATTTTAGAGTGGAACATTTGGATTCAAAGCACTACATCAAGGTCCTTTTCTTCTGTCATTATCAGCATATAATAAAACAGGATTTAGCAAAGCGAAAACATCTTTGCTTTAAAAGGCTGAGCTATTGGCATTGGAAATAATTTTACCAATCGCTAGATGCATGTGCGCTCTTGGCTGGCGATCTTGCAATGGGTTTCTAATAAAGAAAACTCATTCTGAGTTGGATACCAATGCACATGACTGTGTAGACACAATGCACATACATGGGACATTAATGTTGCATACACATGCAGTGTGATGCATGGTTGCCATTTTTGATCTATTGTTCCAATATGGCCATAGTAGAGCAGGTAAGTTAACTGTAAAGAAAATACTGAAAAATAAGTCTGTATGGAGTGCATATAATGTAGCAAGTACCCTGGTGGCACAAAGGGACTAAAATACATGGCAGTCAAATGCTTTGTATACAAATTTTAAATAACAAAAAAACAGTTTCTTATATGTGAGAAGAAAAGTAGAGAAACCACTGATCAGGCAGGCATAGTTAGAATAGGGTTAGAAAGTCGCTTTAGCTTTAATGGATGTCAGAGAAATATATGGTTCTTATAGGTTAAAAGTAAAGATGGTAATGGTTTGCATTACATTAATGTGAAGGCATAGTTTAAACAAACATGGATGACAACAGAATTCAAAGTATGGCTAGAAAATAGAAAGGAAAAAAACATTGGCATAATGAAGAATTGGGAAACACAAGGAGATGATGGACGGAGTGCTGAAACTTTTCAGACACACCACCAGTCACAGATCTGGGTTGAATAAATCATCATTCTTTAGTTCACTTCGCCACCTCAGTTTAGACCCAGCTATATGCACATCCGTCTTGACCCTGTGCCTCATGGGGACAGTCCAGCCCGAACTGCCAAGCCAGGTCTTCCCTGAACCGGAAACAAGCATCCTGGGATCAGTTTCTGGGTAACACCCTTCATCAGCCAGGCTAGCTTGCATCCAGTGGCAAAGTGACTAAGGGACCCACGTCTGGGCATACCCAGCCAACTTAGGACGAAAAAAGCAAACACAAGGAGATGATGGACGGAGCGCTGAAACTTTTCAGACACTCACCCCCAGTCACAGATCTGGGTTGAATCCATCATCATTCTTTAGCTCACTTTGTCACCTCAGTTCAGACCCAGCTATATGCAAATCAGTCTTGATCCTGTGCTTCATGGGAATAGTCCAGCCCGAACTGCCAAGCCAGGTCTTCCCTGAACTGAAAACAAGCATCCTGGGACTGGTTTCTGGGTAACACCCTTCATTAGTCAGGCTAGCTTGCATTCAGTGGCAAAGTGAGCAAGGGACCCACGTCTGGGCATACCCTGCCAAATTAGGGAGAACAAAGCAAATGAAAAATGACGCATTTCTTTAAGGTGAATGTACACAAATGTGTGCAAGTGACAAGGAGAAATAGTGTTACTCAAAGTGACTGACAAGAGCCAATGGGTAAAGTCACTGCTTCCTCCACACTTTATGGTGAGATGGGTGGAAGCAAAATGTAAATGACAGTTAAAATTACTAATTAATGTGTGTCCTGAGGCTTTCAAGTTATATAAAGCTCTTGACAAGCAAGACCTAAAGAACACATACATATATACCTGCATAGGAGGGCTTTGGGTCAGTCAATTAATTAAAATGTCAGTTTTGCTGCCACTCACCTTTTCAATGTCTTGATGGCCATGTGCTTCCACTCACCAAAGCATACAGCAATGGGTCAAACATGGCAGAGTCCCCTGTCCACCAGGTCCTAGGTCCGCCTGCCTCATTTATTGATGGGCAGACCTTACGTTTTTATTCGTAGGTGCCCTGTTGGCCCTGTTGACAGAACGCTTCCTTAGATAGGCTGGCAGGGTAGGGGCCATCATAAGAAGGACCTTTCACTACCAGCCCTTTTTTACTCTGAGGTGAACCTGTGACAAAATTCGGTATTTTATATTTCTTGCATTTCTTAAATTATTTTCCTTATTTTTCTAACCTTAGCAATGTCAGTGATAATTCACCCTACAAGGTGGGTTTAAATGCGTCCCGGGCAATAGATAGCCCTGCTGTTCCAAAATTGAATAGGAAAGACTCCTTACTAAAATACACATATACTCTACCCTTTCCTGATCCTGTAGTAATCTTAAATAACCATCAGGCAATGGAAGGTCAAAATCTAAATAATTCTAATGAAATGATTGGAAAAATCTCTGCAATTCGAGCAGTTAAATTAAATCTTTTGGAGTAGCAAGTGTATCATTTAAAGGCATGATTATTCTCTTGATAAAATCTACTAAAACATATTCTGCATTCAAAAATGACATTAATCTTGTGGTTCCGGATTTGACTTCTTACCTTTCCTAGAGGAGTCCAGATTGGTTGCCTGTAAATAATTAAATTCTGCTCCAATGATCAGATGGACGGAACCATGAATATATGAAACACACAAGTTTTGTGTTTGTTATTGCATTTATGTATTGTTCATCTCATTCACCATCATCCACTATCCTTGGGTTTCGGTACAGAGTACTGCCTGGTGTAAAGCATTGATTGTAGAGATCGCATCCTCCCATGGAGATTTTACTGGATTTTAAGATCTATTTTTGTATTTATGTAATTTGCACTTAATTTGCACATAGACCGTGAACAGGCACTGATACCAACAAACTGACAAAATATCCAGTCAATGGCCAAATGGGTATTTAAACCACTACATTTTCTGAATGTTGAAGGACACATTACTATGTATACTGTGTACAGTGCGCATGAAATGTGCAGCCTGACTGGTTTTGAACACTGTTGTATATAAATACGTATTTATTTAATCAAATTGCACTGTCACTTTAACACTGCTTTGAAAAAATGGTGGGAAAAAAATGGTACAAAAACAGTCAGGTGACTTACTTACGTGTCATGTGATCAAGGATCTCCGGAGTCGAAATGCCTAATGGCCGATAAAGCTTGGGGAAAATAAACCAGATTCTGTGCACTAAGTTGTGGTCCGTGCTCCATTTTTCAGAAATTGCAGCCGTTGTGCAGTGGAGTTCTCATTGTATATATATATATATATATATATATATATATATATTATATATTCACTGAAAAAACCATAGGTTTCACACACGTTATAGTTAGGAATTAGCATTTAAAAAACCTTAGAAATTCAGTGAAAAAACCAAAGGTTTCACACATGTTATAGTTAGCTGGACATTTCACTCGTAAAAAACCAATGAAATTTCCTCGTTATAGTTAGTTCAGCTAACTATAACTCGCGCGCCCGCAATGCACTACTGATGACGTCACATATTACATCACTCATGACATGGTCACTGACATCACTCATGACATCACTGATGACATCTCAAATGACATCACTGATGACATCACTGATGACATCATCCTTGACTGTTTTACTTTCTGGCAATGTTAAATAAATAAACCTTTCAGAATCAACATTAGAGCCACATGTCTTGAAACAGTTTTCACAACTATGTTCCCATTTATAAGAGAGACCAAATACATTTTCAATGGGAACCCCTTCTTCTTCCAGTACCTGAAGAAAATAGATCAAGAATTCCTGTGCGTCTTGCTGTACATTTTGAGAAAACTGTGTTCGTCCTGAACATACATCTAAAAGTTTTCTAATTTCAGTAGCACTTTCTATTTGAGTTGTATCATTACTCAGCTTTTGAAAAAGGAGACTCAACTCAGAACAGAATCTTTTTCCCTGATTTACTATTATCTGCTCTTGCAAACTTTCCAGATAAAATGCAACATTCAGCACTACATTAGCGTAGCAGTTGACACCAGAGCTATTTTCAAAATGACATCCTACAACCTCTTCTTCATTTTCCTTTTTATTTTTGCTTGCAATTACATCACTCCTCTTTTTTTCCTCCTCTCTACATCTTCATTACAGATATTCTCATTTCTCCTTTTACGAGAAACTACACGTTTCTCCAACACAGGATACTGACCTAAATGAGGAGCATAGCTTCTTCTTAATCTATTATACTCCTTTACACAATTTGTATCAGCACTAACTTTTGAATCATCAAAGTCTATCATGAATAAACCTGATAATGTTTTCACTCATGACAAAGCAACATATGCCATACCTTCTTTGAACACAGTTGAACCAATGTTCACAAATGCACAATCTACAGTCAATCCTTGAGACTTGTGAATAGTTACAGCATATGCTAGCGAAAACGGAAACTGCTTCCTACGTACATACAAGTCTTTCACAAGCATGAAACGAACTGAACAACGACAAATGTCTTTAACTTCTTCTATCTGATCAAATTTTATTTTTAAACATTCAATTCCATCTTTTTTCTGATAATTAATAAAACCCACAACTCTTCCCATAGCTCCATTAACTAAACCTTTTTCAACATCCAAATTTCTCCTCAAAAATACTCTACAGTTCATGCAAACATATAGATTTTTTTCTAATCCAGCAGTTTTGGAAATGTTCTTCTCTAGTGAATCCAATTTATTTTTCAGTGTGCCTGTTAATGTGATAGTAATTCTTCCATCCTCAATTTTGTCCACTGCTTCCAATTTCCTGATATCTTCCTTTTCCAATTTTAAAAGCTCCTCATTGAATATTGAGCATTCACGTAGAGTTGGCATTAAGCAGATGACACTTTTCTTTTCTGCAATGTTCTTGTATATCTTCTCTGCAACTATTTCTTCCTTTGGAATAAAATTATGTAGCAGCCGACTCTGTAATACTTTCGTGCCAGCTTCAATGAGTAGTCCAATTCTGATATCTTTCAGAATACTTCCATATTCTTCATCGTTTGCTTGCCTCATATTAGTAGTAAGTTCCTTGTACTCAAAGAAGGACCAAATATTTGCATTACCGATGCTTCCCAATGACTTCTTTGTGTCTTCATGTGTCACAGTATTAAACACTGGTTGTCCTTTAACTGGAGTAAGCTGTAGAAGATCCCCAAAAACTATGACATGTTTTCCACCAAATAACACGTCATAGTCTGTCCTTAGAATGTGCTGCATTCTTAAATGCACAAAGGCAAGCATTAAGTTTGATACCATGCTCACCTCATCAATAATGAGAACTTGCATCTTCTTCAATACTCTTGAAACTTCCAAGCATGCTTCTCCAGTTAGCTTGTTGTATTGTATTTTGTTCTCATGCTCCACTGGTAACATTAGCAAACGATGTAAGTGATTCCTTTTATGTTATAGGCTGCTAACCCAGTTGGAGCAGTAACCACACAAGACAAAGTAGAATCCGTTTTTTGCTGTAGGTAGCTTCTGATGACTTTTATTAAGAAACTTTTTCCAGTTCCAGCTTGTCCGCTTACATACATCCTGATTGGATGAAATGATGTGCATGAGCACTCTTTTTTTTCATGTTGAAATCCGTGATCAATTTTGCTTCTGATCTCTTCATAAATTTGTTGCTGCTCTTCGTTCAGTTGTGTTTCCAAATTTTGTAAGTCTATAAATTCTTCTTGAGCTTGATTCATAGCCGTTTCCACTTCATTCATGGCTATTGATGCTTCATTTTCAACGATTGGTTGTCCTAGGGGATCTTGACTGAGTGTTCCTGAACTTTGGCTGTCCTGAGAACTGTCTCTAGCTACTTCAGCTGCAATTGTAGTTTCCTGTTCAATTTCTTCATTTAACATTTGCAGATAAGTTGAGAATGTACTGCATTGTATGCTGTCTTTGCAAGCATTAAAAGAATCTTCATAGCTTTGAAATTCTCCCAGTAGTTCATCCTCTGTACGCCATGGTTTAAACAGCTGTAAAAGAGCCAAGTAGTAAAATTCCTTTTTGTCAGTAGTGTTCGCAACTCAGCTTCCTGTGATTTATCAAACTTCCTTTTGTTTGCTTCACCAAACATCCTTCCTCACCAATGACTTTATATTTTCCATTGTTGATGTCTTCTGCTGCTTTCCGTGAATAAATGTAGTTCTGCAGCACTTCATAGAAACACATGTTCTCCAGATGATGACTTCTCTTGGGATAATATGTGTCCAACATGTTTGATTTCAAAATATCTGTACTTTCTGGGTCATTCTCGGCCAAATATTCAATTTCTCCAACAGATTTCAGTACCCGATTTCTCATTGCTGCAAGGCCTAAACTTGCCCAAATTATTCTTCTTGATTTCGAGTAGAGACTTGCAGAAGATAACCTATCTGAACATTCGTAGGATCCAATTTCTCGATGCGATAACATCTTTAAACTGAAACTGTACAGCTTCTTACTGACAGCCTTCTCGTGAGAAATCTCTTCCCACATTTCCTTCAATTCTGTTTTTTCTGATTTCGTAATGTAAGACGTTACATATCGAGCAACAGCAATGGAATTGTCAGCTACATACTGTATATCCATGTTAGCATTCCACATGGATAAAATGACTGGGTTGTAGTCATTTATATTTTTTGATTCTTCTTTTCTTTTAAGGTTGTAGGTATTCTTAGGTGATTTTCTTGTGATAGTATGTCTCACAGATGACATAAAACTGTTTACTCTTCCATTTGAAAGAACAGGTCTAGGAAATCCAAATCGACATTTAGTGTAGTATTTATCTTTGCTCTTGTATTTCCGTCGACAGTATTTTCCACACCGATGACTTTGGAAACGTAAAACTTGCTCCTTTAACTTTTTCTCTTCTGTGCTTTTTGGTATAGCACATGTTGCATATTCTTCAATGTAAGATAACACTGCTTCATCAGCATCTGTTCCAAACTTTGGGGCATCCTTGATCCACAACAGCATATGAATATGAGGAGCACCTGGTACTCTTTTCTCCAAAAGAAATCCACTACTTCTCCTAGAGGTGGATTTTTTTTATTGCAGATGAAGGACATCATAGCCTCAAATCTATGATTGAAATATCTGCAAACATTAACCGGATCCAATGAGCACAGTTCTCCTGCTGTCTTGTATTCGATGTTTTTAATGTTTGAATTGGCCTCTCGTAGAAAATCCAGTAAATCATCCCAAGCGTACTCGGCACAGCTTAGGGTAACGAACCATGTTGGTGTTCCTAAATTCCGTAACATGCATTTTAGTTCACCATGGCGTCGGTACCAATATTCATTAGTCCCACGCTGACAAGCCATCAGATTGATCAGTTGTGTTTCCAAATGATCATCTCGGTGCTGTACTTTCTCCATAAAATCCTTAGCAGACACATTTTGTAAATGTACTCCACTTTTTAAAATGTGATTTACTGCATAAGACAGTGCAGACAAGTCGCTTTCAAATAAAAGATGGAACAAATAAGGTATACTTTGTCGAAATCTGGGATCTTCAGCATATAGGGCCTCATGTAGGTAGCCAAATACCGGTCGGTAACGGCCGATTTTCGGTAAATATGCCGTTACCGACCGGTATTCAGACAAGTGAGATGTAGGAGTCCAAAAACCACTTTTCGGTAAATATGAGGCGGTAAATACCGATTCATATTTACCAAATGCCAAAATACCGAATCAGAGTTACCGAATACATAATTAACGATTCGGTAAATATGAAGTGGTAAATATGAAGTGGTAAAAATGAAAATGACATGTAGGAGCACTCGGTAATTAAGAAATCCAAGAAAATCGGTAAATAAGAGTCGGTAATTAACACGGATTGAAAGCAGGTGGTAACCATCAACAGTGCAGATAAGCAATCCCAAAATGCAACAGCGTGGACAACATGCCCGCTATGTACGTCATTGCAAGGCGCCTACATCTACAGGCAGCAGGACTGAGGGTTTGGCGACGGGAGGAACGCATCTACAGACAGCGCATCACACTATTCCAGCTGACTGATGCAGAGATACATGAGAGGTACAGGCTACACCCCGAAACCATCATGGCCTTAATCAGGGACCTGCACCCACTCCTGGACCAGCCAATAAGAAGGGCGCACGCCATACCCCCACATGTGCAGGTGCTCTGCAGCCCACATCTGTTGGCATCCGGCAGTTATCAGGTGGTGACAGCTGCGGTGGGTGGTGTATCCCAGAGTTGCCTGTCCCGTTCCTTCAGGAATTTCCTGGATGCCATGATGCAGAGAATGCACCACTACATCAGCTTCCACAACACACAGGCTGCACTGCAGTAAACAAAAACAGACATTTCTCACATGGCACAGTTCCCCCATTCCATTGGCTGCATTGATGGTACACACATCCCAATCTGTCCACCAGCTGACACAGAGCACATCTACAGGATCAGGAAGTCCACCCACTCCATCAATGTGCATACCGAATTGAATGATTTTGTGAATGGTCCTGTGGGTGGCACAACCAAAAGGTGGGCGTATGCTATTTACAACGAAGTCTGCAAGTTGTCGCACAGTGAGGCGGCTTCCAGACTGAGAGCTATTGACCAAGCAAACATGGAGAAGGCTTGAGCCGTTATAGATAATAGCATTAGCACTCTCTCTTCTAGGATTCATACATGAGACAATAGGCACATGCAAGTACACGGCGCATGCAATGTACAAGCCCCGAATTTGGCGTGCGTCCTACGAGGTATCCCAGTGCCTGTGATTACACCTCCTTTCACTCTGCTTGCAAACGGTATTTACATAATGTTGAATAATGAAGCTTGCTGCGGGATGTGAGTGGGAATCCCGTACATAACTGTCTCGCATTAGGTTGTCTGCTGCAATACTGTTCTTCTTCCACCCCCGCATGTGCGGCTGGATGTTTCCATCTGGCCTTCGATTCCAACCTTGAAAGCAGAGTTCAACAAGTTGAGCAGAATAGAGCGCTATTGTCCCACAAAGAGGTGCCTTTGACTTCCTCTCGTGAAACATTTGTCCTTCACGTTGCTAATACGCGCACTGAGGTACAGGCGCCTCTGAATACTGACCTCCCCCTGCATTTCGGCTCTTTGATCCAAACTATTTTCAATGCCTCGTCCACGACCGGCCTGGCTCATTTTTTTACACATGTGGGCTCGGGTCTCGTGACCTCTTTCCAACCTATTTTTGGTGTAATTCCTGCATTTGTTCATTCACTGTTCTCGAGCATCTTTGGAGGTGTCCCGCTGCTTCTGGCGCTAGTGGCAGGTGTGCTGCTTTTCCTTTTCATACTCCGGAATGGCTGCTCCTTCTGTGCCACACGAGCACCTGTCCCGTCTGCATCTTCTTCGTGATCGGATGCTTGACTTTTATGGTACTCTGCCATTGGCGACTTTGAGCCTGGCTTATGGATTATCCTTCAGGTATTCCTACTTCACCTGCGTACAACCTGTATTACACTGCCTGGATTGTCCCTTTGAATGGCCTCTGGATTTGTGCTTGACCAACATGGTGTCTCCGGTGCCGGATTTCGATCGACTGATGAGGCCCTTAGTGTCTCACGAGTTGGCCTGTTCTGGTGTCCGGATCATGGCGTGTGGTGCGGCGCATGGTATCCTGGGTAATTGGCACATCTCAGCGGCAGCCTACGACTTCTTGTCCATGAGCTATTTGGAGGAACATTCCGGGTGCCCTCTGATTGTGCTAGAGGCTCCGTTGGTTGGAGAACACGTATGTTCCTTTTCTTTACTTAATTGGATGGCTGAGACTTTTAGTGGCCCTGCAAACGATTTTTTGTTGGAAGCCGTGGCCACATATGCTGCCTATACATTCATGGATTAACTGGATTGTCGGCCATTGCGCCTGTGCTACTGGACAGCACCCTGGCGCAACATTTATTTCTTTTATTTCTCTTTTTTCTCTTCCTGATGGTCGGCTTGAGTTTTTTACTATACTTGCATTGTGTTTTTTGGAATTTTATGCTGCAATTAATTGGACTTTAGGACTTTGGCGCTGCATTGGTTACGCCTTGTTCTGCTCTGACGAAACTGAACTCTGCGTTCTCTCTTTTCTTGCCTATTAAATATTGCTTCGCTCAAGGGGGCGTGTAGTGAGTTCTCCCTGAATACGTACATACATTGTTCAGTTCGCATAACCACGTTGAATGTTATGTAGCCATCTTTTTGTCTTTGCACACGACACTGCGTTTACATGTTCTTTCTTGAATAAACTGCTGACTCGAGACTTCCTTCAGACGAGTGCATTCTGTTGTTCCCATCCCAAGCTCTGCGCAGCGACCTTGGTCTGTACATGCTGTGACACACAGTCTGGAATTTTACACAATGCATGTTTTCCACTCTAGGTTGTTCGACCCACTATTTAGCCATGACACACGCGCAGCTGCAAATACCTGACAGTTGGTGCTTTTCATATCACAGACATCATGTTTATTATTCAGACCGAAGACGAGCCTTCCTGCGAGACGGCTCCTGATGCTCCTGTGATGTGATTTCACTGAGCTGATTTTTGAGGTATGGGGTCCCCTATTCAAGCCTAAGAGACCTTCTATTATAACATAATTATGATATTAGCTACTTAGTTAAGGGAAGGTGGTAGTATCCTCGGTATTTTCCGAATCGCTAAATACCACCTCGGTATTTACCGATTCGGTGAATTCCGATTCGTGATTACCGAATGTTACCGAATCGGTAACTGTTACCGAATTTTTACCTACATATAACTTAACGATTCTAATTTAACGATTCGGTACGGCTCGGTATTTAAGCAACGGTAAAATTTATTTACCTACATGAGGCCCATAGTCTTGTAGTCCGATACTCAGAAGCTGGAATCTGTTCTGGACGTTCATCGTATCGTCCTCCTTTTCCTGTAGGAAACAGCTGGGGAAAACATCGAGCTTCCAAGCTCTCCTCCCATACACTCACGGGAGTTCCTTTTGCTTTCTTCATCTGAAACAGATCAATATTGTCTCCCATAACTTCTTTTGAATGAAGAGGATGTATGCTAAAATGTTCATAAATTTCTTCTTCCTTTGACTTGTCCACTTTTTCAATTTGTCCAGTTGGTGTTTCTGTGTCTTCTTGTAAATCTTCTTCTTCTTCTTCTTCTATATAAATTGATTCATACCATTTGTTATTCCTTTTCAAATACAAATTTGCTCTTTGTACTTTCCGTACATCTACCAGCTCCTGCCAAATCTTCGTATTCTTTGTAAGTACACCATTAACCAGAATAATTAATGATAAACACAAAGTATGAGAGGCAACGCGAAAATAAAATAGCTAGTATACTGTGATATTACAAAGTTATCGTAATACACAAAGAGCTAAATAGTTTTTTAAATTTCTTCTTTATTGTGATGGTGTTGTCATATCCACAGCCAACGCGTTTCGCCCAAACATGGGCTTCTTCAGGGCTGTTAAAATCATACAAAAATTCACATCAGATTTATTCATAAAAACATGTTGAATGAAAAGACAAATATGAACCTAATTTTAGCGAAGAGTAGAAACCTTAAACCAAAGTGCCAGCTTATGCATCAGGGCCGAAAGCCTACCCGTAGCGAAAGCCGAGATACCGTGAATAGGAAAGGTCAGAGTAATTGAAGAAGTTTTTAAAAAGTGAAGCATGAAACAATCATCACCGAGAAAAAGAGTGTGGGAGAAAGAGAAATAGTCCAGAGTGCAAGTATGACTGATGAACACGTGATCAGAAAATACCACCTAGGAACCAAGAATATATATCCTAATGCACAAATCGCTTACCAACGAATCAAGCTGTCGAACTTAGTGGAGCAAGATAGTTCAATTGTAGCAATGTGGAAAGTTCCCAATATGCAAGAATCTAAAGAGCGTATAAAAGAGAAGAAACGTTGTAGATATATCTATATTGATAAATTCCGAAGTTTGCAAAGGAAGATGTTATTTTATGTCAGTCTACTGTTCCTAACCTTTTAGGAATAAGACTCTAAGTATTAATGTTGGCGTTTATCTGAGTGAATAAAAACGTATAAAAACTCAAAGCATGGCAGAATGTGCACATGCAGTCACATAGTCGTTTATATAGTCACCCAAAATCCTATAGGCATACATACAGCCTTAATATTTGATGTCCTTACCGAGTTATATTGCCGGTAGACAAGCGTAGGCGATGAAAAGTTATCCAAAGCAACAGTAATTCAGAGTAGTCAAAGCTGTTTTGTTCCAGCAGTGAACAAACCCTGATGAACACAAATATAAAATGTCATAAGCCAACCAAAACAATAATAATGAATTAACAGTAAACATACACTAAAACACTTTTCAGTCAAGAAGATTACAGAGCTCTGCCCCCCAACCCTAATGAAGAGGAAGCCGGATACGCTCTCTAGCAGAATTCAAGAAATACACCAAATTCCGGTATGTTAAGCTGTAAGTATATTCGAAATATGTCTGTATTGACGGTAACACAGTCAAACCACCCAATCCTGCAAGTTGTAATACTAAATTTACAAGCAGTTATACGTACGAACGACAGCATGTAAACGCTGCAGAATGCAGCGACGTATTGTGTGTGATAATCGTAAAATAACGATGTCACCAAACATAGCAGACCCCTCGAACGAGAATCCCACAGTAAAAGGGGCGATTATCATACATAGTTCGTGCGTTAGTGCGCATCTACAATTTTAAAACAACCAATGCAAAGAGTGTAACAGGGGCACGTAAGCCCTCATGATCTAAGACCAAAACCATTCATGTGCAAATGCCCACTACCAAAACCAAGATGCCCCGACTGAGTCCCACAAATACCTGAGTACATACGAAGCGTAATGTCATACAGTTCACAGGAGTCGATAACGTAGTAACGAAGCACCGTCGTGTAGGATCGGTGATCAACCAATTGCAACCAGCTGCCCGTATTTATGAGTGAGTAAGAGACGTGCTCAGCAAACTTCCGAGAAACGGAAGCGACGTAAATACATCAAACCACTTCTGGCCCAGTCCCCGCCATCTTTGACTAGTTCCGTTTCTGACGAGTGTGTAAGACATTGTGTACGATGCTGGTCATATGTCAATACTTGCCCAAATGTTTCGGACAATACGAACAAATCTTCATTTGTTAAGATTCAGTATGATCATAAGTATATAAATAAGTGATTGGGCTGAATATTCAAACAAAGTTAAATGTCCATGCAAGCAGTTCCCCAGCATCTCCATCTTAGATTGGTTTAAAGTTCAGAAACTGTTAACACTTGTAACGACGGCACAAATCGTCTGGGAAGTTTAGCGGTTCAAATACCATGAGCATAATTGTCAATGGCATCTTGATTTGCAGTACCTGGTCACTGTGCAAAGTCATACCGCCCGAGTTGAATAAAACCTGTGTGCGTACCAGGATAACACATGCAATTTACGGCTAAAGGATACTAAAGTATGTTAATAAACACATTACGCCTAAGGTTGGCCACGCACATATGTGCGACGTAACGACGGAGCATATGCTGGTGTGGGCAAAGTGAGTGAAATAGTTGAAAAATTTGACAGAGAGTTTGGCCAAAATCCAATAGTTATAAAAGACCAAGCGTGTATGAGACTTGGTTACTACAGAAAGTGAAAATGAGTATAAGATATCCCAACCGCCTATAAGTATTGACAGGTAAGGTAAGTGTGACAATCAAACGCTTATGATAAAAGGTCCAGTGTTAATGACAACGGGCCTCGTGCTTAATAAATAATAAAAAAGGGTCCACAAAGTTCATGTTACAACGGAGTGATCATATTGAATCCAAAATTAACAAGATCTAGATAAGCGATTAATAGTGATTTCAGGTATAAGTATACACCGCTACAAAGGTAGCGTCTCAAAGAAACATTCCCACACACTGTTGTAAAATATTTACAAACAATGTTTAGGCGTTGACAACCTCCACGAAGATTATTTTGTAATGCAGTTAAAAAGAAGGAAAGGAAGCATGTAGAGTCAGAAGGAAGTGAAAGCATAACGAGCAGCATCCATTAATAGTCAGAAGGTTCAGCGCTGAAAGAACGTAATACATTTAAGAGTCAAGTTATGGACAAAAATTTTTTTTTACATACAAAACCGCAGTAGTGTTTGTCAACAACCTGTTGAATGAAATAGGCCAGTACAACACTCAACAAGCAGTACTGTAAGGATGGACAAAAGGGCCAACATACAGACAGTTTATAGTGAATGTGCCATTCCTTTTACATTTGATACTCGCATTTCTAAATAAACAGTTGGTAAAACATTAGGATATGTAAAGACATTGTCCAACCATACATGTTAACAATTGTCACAATGAAGCATATATGTAAACGAGGTGTCATACAAAACAGATTAAAGTATTACTACGAACAGGATTCAAATGCTACTAACTAGTTCTGAATTAGAAAGTAGTGCATCTCATTGTCACTGTTGAACCCCTTTGTTACCGAACGTAGCATACATATCCATCAATCAATCAATCAATGACATTTATAGAGCGCACTACATACCCGTGGGGTCTCAGGGCGCTGGGGGTGGGGGGGTGCCGCTACTGCTCGAACAGCCAGGTCTTCAGCTTCTTCCTGAAGGAGAGGTGGGGTCGGGAGGGAGTTCCAGGTCTTGGCGGCCAGGTAGGAGAAGGACCTTCCTCCTGTAGTCGCTCTTCGGATGCGGGGGACGGCGGCGAGGGCGTGGTTGGCTGATCGGAGGTGGCGTTTGGGAGCGTAGAAGTTGATTCGGCTGTTGAGGTAGCTCGGGCCTTGGTCGTGTAGGGCTTTGTGTGCGTGGGTGAGGAGGCGGAAGGTGATTCTTTTGTTGACGGGGAGCCAGTGAAGGTCTCTCAGATGTCCGGAGATGTGGCTGGTTCGTGGGATGTCGAGGATGAGTCTGGCTGAGGCGTTCTGGATCCGCTGGAGTCTCTTCTGGAGCTTGGCGGTGGTACCAGCGTAGAGGGCGTTGCCGTAGTCCAGTCGGCTAGTGACGAGGGCCTGGGTGACGGTCTTCCTGGTCTCGGTGGGGATCCACCAGAAGATCTTCCGTAACATGCGTAGGATGTTGAAGCACGCCGAGGAGACGTTGTTGACTTGCCTGGTCATGGAGAGGGAGGAGTCCAGGATGAAGCCCAGGTTGCGTGCATGGTCTGTCGGTTTGGGTGCGGTGCCCAGGGCGGGAGGCCACCAGGAGTCGTCCCAGGCGGAGGGTGAGGAGCCCAGGATGAGGACCTCCGTCTTGTCCGAGTTCAGTTTCAGGCGGCTGGTCGTCATCCACTCGGCTACCTCTTTCATCCCTTCGTGCAGGTTGGCTCTGGCGGCGGCGGGGTCGTTGGTCAGGGAGAGGATCAGCTGGGTGTGGTCGGCATAGGAGATTATGTTGAGGTTGTGTTGGCGTGCGATGGCCGCGAGGGGGCTCATGTAGACGTTGAAGAGGGTGGGGCTCAGAGAGGATCCTTGAGGGACGCCGCAGATGACTTCGGTGGCCTCTGACTTGTACGGTGGTAGACGGACTCTCTGTGTTCTTCCGTCGAGGAAGGAGATGATCCATTCCAGCGCCTTGTCCTGGATTCCGACGTTGCTGAGGCGCTGTACTAGGGTGCGGTGGCAGACAGTGTCGAATGCCGCGGAGAGGTCTAGGAGGATGAGGGCCGCTGTTTCTCCGTTGTCCATCAGGGCTCGGATGTCATCGGTGGCGGCGATAAGGGCGGTCTCGGTGCTGTGATTGGCTCGGAAGCCGGACTGTGAGGGGTCGAGGGATCCATTCGTCTCGAGGAAGGCGGCCATCTGCTTGTTGACGGTCTTCTCGATGACTTTGGCAGGAAACGGGAGGAGCGAGATGGGGCGGTAATTCTTGAGTTCGGTGGGGTCCACTGTGGGTTTCTTGAGTAGAGCGCTGAGTTCGGCGTGCTTCCAGCTCTCAGGGAAGGTGGCGGTGTCGAAGGATGTGTTGATGATGTCTCGCAGGTGGGGTGCGATGACAGCGTCAGCCTTGTTGAAGACGTGGTGAGGGCAGGGGTCGGTCGGTGATCCGGAGTGGATGGAGTTCATCGTGCAGATGGTGTCTTCGGTGCTGATCGGGGTCCAGGCGTGGAGGGTGGTGGTGGGGGGTGGTTGTTCGGTCTTGGTGTGCGTTGGTTGGTTGTTGAAGCTGTTGTGTATGTCCGCGATCTTGTTGTGGAAGTATGAAGCGAGGGAGTTGCAGAGGTCTTGCGATGGGGTGATGTCGTTGTTTCCTGCGCTGGGGTTGGATAGCTCTTTCACGATGCAGTTGTGTGCGTTGTTGTCCAGCCGGTCCTTGAACGCAGTTTTCTTGGCGGCGCGGATCAGCTGGTGGTGCTTCCGGGTGGCCAGCTTGAGGGTGGTCCTGTTGTCCGGTGTAGGATCCCTTCTCCAGACTTTCTCGAGGGCTCGGCAGTTCTTCTTGGAGCTCTTGAGTTCGTCGGTGAACCACGGGGCTTTCTGCAAAGTGACCTGCTGATATCCTCTCTTCTGCAGTCTTTAAAGTATCTTTAAAGATACTGCGGTCAACAGCACATTACATTACACCAGTGCGCACCCAGCATCCACCAGAAATTCCATACCATATGGTGAGCTGGTTCGTATCAGAAGGAACTGCAGCGAAGACAAAAACTTTAGACACCAAACCACACTGGCGATGAATAGACTGCAGAAGAGAGGATATCAGCAGGTCACTTTGCGTAGAGCGAAGGACAGGGCCATGTCTTTGAGAAGAGAGGAGTTACTCAATAATACTAATAGATCCACACACAGAAAAAAAGAGAGACTTGCTTTCATTACAACCCATTCTACATTGAATCGTGAAGTATTTAAGATCTTAAATAGGCATTGGCCTATTCTCAAGGGAGCACCAGGTGTCAATAACAGATGATCCATTCCAGCGCCTTGTCCTGGATTCCGACGTTGCTGAGGCGCTGTACTAGGGTGCGGTGGCAGACAGTGTCAAATGCCGCGGAGAGGTCTAGGAGGATGAGGGCCGCTGTTTCTCCGTTGTCCATCAGGGCTCGGATGTCATCGGTGGCGGCGATGAGGGCGGTCTCGGTGCTGTGATTGGCTCGGAAGCCGGACTGTGAGGGGTCGAGGGATCCATTCGTCTCGAGGAAGGCGGCCATCTGCTTGTTGACGGTCTTCTCGATGACTTTGGCAGGAAACGGGAGGAGCGAGATGGGGCGGTAATTCTTGAGTTCGGTGGGGTCCACTGTGGGTTTCTTGAGTAGAGCGCTGAATTCGGCGTGCTTCCAGCTCTCAGGGAAGGTGGCGGTGTCGAAGGATGTGTTGATGATGTCTCGCAGGTGGGGTGCGATGACAGCGTCAGCCTTGTTGAAGACGTGGTGAGGGCAGGGGTCGGTCGGTGATCCGGAGTGGATGGAGTTCATCGTGCGGATGGTGTCTTCGGTGCTGATCGGGGTCCAGGCGTGGAGGGTGGTGGTGGGGGGTGGTTGTTCGGTCTTGGTGTGCGTTGGTTGGTTGTTGAAGCTGTTGTGTATGTCCGCGATCTTGTTGTGGAAGTATGAAGCGAGGGAGTTGCAGAGGTCTTGCGATGGGGTGATGTCGTTGTTTCCTGCGCTGGGGTTGAATAGCTCTTTCACGATGCAGTTGTGTGCGTTGTTGTCCAGCCGGTCCTTGAACGCAGTTTTCTTGGCGGCGCGGATCAGCTGGTGGTGCTTCCGGGTGGCCAGCTTGAGGGTGGTCCTGTTGTCCGGTGTAGGATCCCTTCTCCAGACTTTCTCGAGGGCTCGGCAGTTCTTCTTGGAGCTCTTGAGTTCGTCGGTGAACCACGGGGCTTTCTGCAAAGTGACCTGCTGATATCCTCTCTTCTGCAGTCTTTAAAGTATCTTTAAAGATACTGCGGTCAACAGCACATTACATTACACCAGTGCGCACCCAGCATCCACCAGAAATTCCATACCATATGGTGAGCTGGTTCGTATCAGAAGGAACTGCAGCGAAGACAAAAACTTTAGACACCAAACCACACTGGCGATGAATAGACTGCAGAAGAGAGGATATCAGCAGGTCACTTTGCGTAGAGCGAAGGACAGGGCCATGTCTTTGAGAAGAGAGGAGTTACTCAATAATACTAATAGATCCACTCACAGACAAAAAGAGAGACTTGCTTTCATTACAACCCATTCTACATTGAATCGTGAAGTATTTAAGATCTTAAATAGGCATTGGCCTATTCTCAAGGGAGCACCAGGTGTCAATAACATCATCTCAGACAAACCATCTCTGACTTTCAGGAAAAGTAGAACTATCAGGGATGATCTCTGTCCAAGCTATACGTTGTCTCAGTCATCCAAGTCTAGCTGGCTGCAGAAACCGTTGGGATTCTACACTTGTAGTTCCTGTAACATTTGTTGTTTGGGGTGTAACAAAACTACAACATTCAGTTACAACTCACAAAAGCAACACAAAATCTATCATTTTATCAATTGTCTCACCTGTTATGTAGTATATGTCTTGGTCTGTGGGTGTGGGAAAATATATGTTGGCAGCACAGTTAGACCCCTAAAAATCCGTATACAAGAACACCGAAGAGCAGCCCTACATGGGGATACCGCATATGCATTAGTGACACACAATTGTATTGCTGGGGTAGACAGATCCAAGTTCTGCTTCCATGGCATTGATGTAGCCCTGCCCACAACAAGGGGTGGAGATAGAGAACTCAAACTGAGACAACTGGAAGCCCGATGGATATGTATGCTACGTTCGGTAACAAAGGGGTTCAACAGTGACAATGAGATGCACTACTTTCTAATTCAGAACTAGTTAGTAGCATTTGAATCCTGTTCGTAGTAATACTTTAATCTGTTTTGTATGACACCTCGTTTACATATATGCTTCATTGTGACAATTGTTAACATGTATGGTTGGACAATGTCTTTACATATCCTAATGTTTTACCAACTGTTTATTTAGAAATGCCAGTATCAAATGTAAAAGGAATGGCACATTCACTATAAACTGTCTGTATGTTGGCCCTTTTGTCCGTCCTTACAGTACTGCTTGTTGAGTGTTGTACTGGCCTATTTCATTCAACAGGTTGTTGACACACACTACTGCGGTTTTGTATGTAAAAAAAAGTTTTTGTCCATAACTTGACTCTTAAATGTATTACGTTCTTTCAGCGCTGAACCTTCTGACTATTAATGGATGCTGCTCGTTATGCTTTCACTTCCTTCTGACTCTACATGCTTCCTTTCCTTCTTTTTAACTGCATTACAAAATAATCTTCGTGGAGGTTGTCAACGCCTAAACATTGTTTGTAAATATTTTACAACAGTGTGTGGGAATGTTTCTTTGAGACGCTACCTTTGTAGCGGTGTATACTTATACCTGAAATCACTATTAATCGCTTATCTAGATCTTGGTAATTCTGGATTCAATATGATCACTCCGTTGTAACATGAACTTTGTGGACCCTTTTTTATTATTTATTAAGCACGAGGCCCGTTGTCATTAACACTGGACCTTTTATCATAAGCGTTTGATTGTCACACTTACCTTACCTGTCAATACTTATAGGCGGTTGGGATATCTTATACTCATTTTCACTTTCTGTAGTAACCAAGTCTCATACACGCTTGGTCTTTTATAACTATTGGATTTTGGCCAAACTCTCTGTCAAATTTTTCAACTATTTCACTCACTTTGCCCACACCGGCATATGCTCCGTCGTTACGTCGCACATATGTGCGTGGCCAACCTTAGGCGTAATGTGTTTATTAACATACTTTAGTATCCTTTAGCCGTAAATTGCATGTGTTATCCTGGTACGCACACAGGTTTTATTCAACTCGGGCGGTATGACTTTGCACAGTGACCAGGTACTGCAAATCAAGATGCCATTGACAATTATGCTCATGGTATTTGAACCGCTAAACTTCCCAGACGATTTGTGCCGTCGTTACAAGTGTTAACAGTTTCTGAACTTTAAACCAATCTAAGATGGAGATGCTGGGGAACTGCTTGCATGGACATTTAACTTTGTTTGAATATTCAGCCCAATCACTTATTTATATACTTATGATCATACTGAATCTTAACAAATGAAGATTTGTTCGTATTGTCCGAAACATTTGGGCAAGTATTGACATATGACCAGCATCGTACACAATGTCTTACACACTCGTCAGAAACTGAACTAGTCAAAGATGGCGGGGACTGGGCCAGAAGTGGTTTGATGTATTTACGTCGCTTCCGTTTCTGGGAAGTTTGCTGAGCACGTCTCTTACTCACTCATAAATACGGGCAGCTGGTTGCAATTGGTTGATCACCGATCCTACACGACGGTGCTTCGTTACTACGTTATCGACTCCTGTGAACTGTTTGACATTACGCTTCGCATGTACTCAGGTATTTGTGGGACTCAGTCGGGGCATCTTGGTTTTGGTAGTGGGCATTTGCACATGAATGGTTTTGGTCTTAGATCATGAGGGCTTACGTGCCCCTGTTACACTCTTTGCATTGGTTTTTTTAAAATTGTAGATGCGCACTAACGCACCAACTATGTATGATAATCGCCCCTTTTACTGTGGGATTCTCGTTCGAGGAGTCTGCTATGTTTGGTGACATCGTTATTTTACGATTATCACACACAATACGTCGCTGCATTCTGCAGCGTTTACATGCTGTCGTTCGTACGTATAACTGCTTGTAAATTTAGTATTACAGGATTGGGTGGTTTGACTGTGTTACCGTCAATACAGACATATTTTGAATATACTTACAGCTTAACATACCGGAATTTGGTGTATTTCTTGAATTCTGCTAGAGAGCGTATCCGGCTTCCTCTTCATTAGGGTTGGGGGGCAGAGCTCTGTAATCTTCTTGACTGAAAAGTGTTTTAGTGTATGTTTACTGTTAATTCATTATTATTGTTTTCGTTGGCTTATGACATTTTATATTTGTGTTTATCAGGGTTTGTTCACTGCTGGAACAATACAGCTTGGACTACTCTGAATTACTGTTGCTTTGGATAACTTTTCATCGCCTATGCTTGTCTACCGGCAATATAACTCGGTAAGGACATCAAATATAAAGGCTGTATGTATGCCTATAGGATTTTGGGTGACTATATAAACGACTATGTGACTACATGTGCACATTCTGCCATGCTTTGAGTTTTTATACGTTTTTATTCACTCAGATAAATGCAGACATTAATACTTAGAGTCTTATTCCTAAAAGGTTAGGAACAGTAGACTGACATAAAATAACATCTTCCTTTGCAAACTTCGGAATTTATCAATATAGATATATCTACAACGTTTCTTCTCTTTTATACGCTCTTTAGATTCTTGCATATTGGGAACTTTCCACATTGCTACAATTGAACTATCTTGCTCCACTAAGTTCGACAGCTTGATTCGTTGGTAAGCGATTTGTGCATTAGGATATATATTCTTGGTTCCTAGGTGGTATTTTCTGATTACGTGTTCATCAGTCCTACTTGCACTCTGGACTATTTCTCTTTCTCCCACACTCTTTTTCTCGGTGATGATTGTTTCATGCTTCACTTTTTAAAAACTTCTTCAATTACTCTGACCTTTCCTATTCACGGTATCTCGGCTTTCGCTACGGGTAGGCTTTCGGCCCTGATGCATAAGCTGGCACTTTGGTTTAAGGTTTCTACTCTTCGCTAAAATTAGGTTCATATTTGTCTTTTCATTCAACATGTTTTTATGAATAAATCTGATGTGAATTTTTGTATGATTTTAACAGCCCTGAAGAAGCCCATGTTTGGGCGAAACGCGTTGGCTGTGGATATGACAACACCATCACAATAAAGAAGAAATTTGAAAAACTATTTAGCTCTTTGTGTATTACGATAACTTTGTAATATCACAGTATACTAGCTATTTTATTTTCGCGTTGCCTCTCATACTTTGTGTTTATCATTATTGTTTATGGTTTTTTAAGCGGCTGACTATTTGAGGTGGGCAACGCACACACTACTCATAAGTGACTTGTTCAGGCAGTGCGAATGTGCTCAAACCCAGCTGCTTACTTCCAGAATAATTAATGGTTCAGTTTCCAAAGTATCCGCATCAATAGTTTCCATATTTTTTTTCAAATCCAAGGGCAAATACACCACTCTACCTTTTAAACCTCTCAGTAAATCTGAAGGAGGTAATTTACCAGTTTTGGGCTCCATACGTACTATGGTCTGGAACGGATGAACACATTGAATGAGTATAGACTCATATGTATTTAATTCTGAAAGTTCAGCAGGAATAGCATCCAATTCTAAATTATTATGTACAGCTCTGGTCGGCATTCTATTTTCCTTTAACTTGTTGTAACAGTATTTACAAATACGCTGATCTTCACCCAATTCAAAACAATTTTCAAGAAATATATATGTGGCAAAATCCTTCCACTTATAATTATCTTCATTTTCACTCTTTCTGTAGAGATCAACATTCCTAGTTTGTTTTCTATAATGAGTTCTGCGGCAACAAATACAAGTAATATTTGGTCTTTCATTAGAGATTATTGCAAATTTTGTTATGTGATCATTAAATGTCTTACTTACAGAGGGTTCTTCATTCTCTTCCACTTGTTCCTCATTTACTGTGTCCTTTTCTGCACTGTTTTGTTCAGGACCAAAGTAACAAAACTGAATTTCATCAACAACCTTCTCTACATCTGATACCGATCCACGGAACAGAGCCCTATTCAATTCATCTAACTTTATTGCTGGACTTTTAGCAAAATACAACCGTCTCACAAACTTTCTCATTTCAGTATGATGAACAGCCAGCATCCTAAAATGATGGAAAACACTATTACACACTTTTCTAGATAGACAAGCCAGAGAATGACCCTGCAAACCAGTATTCTCTCTCACTCTGCATGGATCTAGACTTTGAAGCACCTTAATCTTCTGTTTTACACTTTTTTTACTATATTCTCTTAGAAACTAACGAAATTTATCAATAGATTCCTGACGCACAGTGCAAATACTACTACAATTCCAAGTGTACACTGGGGCTTTAGGACGTCTCCCCATAGCCTCATCCGCCATCACTTGTACCTCATCTCTTGGAACCATTATCTCCTTCTCCATTATGTAACCATTTTTCACTTCGTAAGCACGACCTCTGGTGTCAACTGCATGCAGCAAACTATTACTTTGAAAATAGCTCTCTTCATTAAAAAAAGGTTCACTACTTGAACTATGCATCCATTTTCCTAAAAACACTTTACAAAAGTTTGTTCTGTTTACTACTCTTTTCCTTTTGCTTTGTGATTTCAGTACATTAACCTTTTTTTCTAATGTACGCATCCTATTCAAAATTAAAATGAATAGTTTCCTTTTTAATTCTAATGCCTTTGCTGCAATGGCTTCAATTTCTTTTTTTCTCTTATAAAACTTAGCCTTTTGCTTATATTTCTTCACATCCTTTATCAAATTGGACATAACTCTTCTCTGAAACATTTTTCTACGTATCTCTTTAAACGCTGTTTTTCTGTTTAAGTTAATTGTTTTAGTTGCAGAAGGTATATTTGCATTAATTAAATTCTCAATTTTTTCCTGTCCTTTTCTATTGAGAACATTCTTTCCAGTACAGACATTTTGTACATTTTTCCTTTTTTTGAAGATGTTCTTTAAAAATGTTTTTGTCTGCTTACCAGAAGATTTTTTCTTTTTCCCAACATGAGCATCTCCAACTAACTTAGGTCCTCCAGTTGTCTTCAAATATAGTTTTTTTTTGTGGTCTTTCTTTTCTCTGGATTTTGTAGGCATCTTAAATTTTGTTCACTGCTCTTCAGCAATACCTGAAAAAAACTAAAAAAAAAAATTCTTTTTTTAATTTAAATATATTACTAAATTTTAATGATCTTTTCAAATATTAAAATACTATGTACCCCTTTCCTACAAGTGAAAATCACAATAACACCATCACAAATTAAATATCTAAAAACAATTCCTGTGTGCACACAGAGTCATGGTTTGAAATTAGGCAGAAAACTAAATTTCTTTGCCAATTTGAAAGCACACTTACTACTCTTTTTTTTGGCAAGTGATAAACACTTTTACAGTCTGTCACATTTTGAATCCACTTTTCAGATTCTTAAAACAGCACATGTCCAAACTGCTTTTTCAGACCAGCACCATTTGTAACCTGGCTGACTGCCTACACTCCAGCAAGGGCAAGCAGCCTTAGTGATGCTGAATGTATTTGCATTACTGACTGAAACCTCAAACCCCACTCGGTTGTGAATACTGTGCATGATTCCACAGGATAAACAGCTGGGTGTGTGCTAAGAGTCTGCTTCTGCACCAAAAAATGGCTCCCCCTTTCCATTTAATGCAACTGTGAAATCACCAGAGCAATACGCAATAAATCTCTGCCTATAATTCCAATATGCATACAGAGTCATGTTTTCACATTAGTCACAAAACGAAATTTCTTTGCCAATTTGAAAGCACACTTACTGCTCTTTTTTTTGGCAAGTGATAATCACTTTTACAGACTGACACATTATGAATCCACTTTTCAGATTTTTTTAAAAGCACATGTCCAAACTGCTTTTTCAGACCACCACCATGTGTAACCTGGGAGACTGCCTACATTCCAGCAAGGGCAACCAGCCTTAGTGATGCTGAATGTATTTGCATTACTGACTGAAACCTCAAACCCCACTCGCTTGTAAATACTGTGCATGATTCCACATGGTAAGCAGCTGGGTGTGTGCTAAGAGTCTGCTTCTGCACCAAAAATGGCTCCCCCTTTCCATCTAATGCAACTGTGAAATCACCAGAGCAATACGCAATAAATCTCTGTCTATAATTCCTCTTTGCACACAGAGTCATGTTTTCACATTAGTCACAAAACGAAATTTCTTTGCCAATTTGAAAGCACACTTACTGCTCTTTTTTTGACAAGTGATAATCACTTTTACAGACTGACACATTATGAATCCACTTTTTAGATTTTTTAAAAAGCACATGTCCAAACTGCTTTTTCAGACCACCACCATGTGTAACCTGGGTGATTGCCTACATTCCAGCAAGGGCAACCAGCCTTAGTGATGCTGAATGTATTTGCATTACTGACTGAAACCTCAAACCCCACTCGCTTGTAAATACTGTGCATGATTCCACATGGTAAGCAGCTGGGTGTGTGCTAAGAGTCTGCTTCTGCACCAAAAAATGGCTCCCCCTTTCCATCTAATGCAACTGTGAAATCACCAGAGCAATACGCAATAAATCTCTGCCTATAATTCCTCTTTGCACACAGAGTCATGTTTTCACATTAGTCACAAAACGAAATTTCTTTGCCAATTTGAAAGCACACTTACTGCTCTTTTTTTTGACAAGTGATAATCACTTTTACAGACTGACACATTATGAATCCACTTTTCAGATTTTTTAAAAAGCACATGTCCAAACTGCTTTTTCAGACCACCACCATGTGTAACCTGGGTGACTGCCTACATTCCAGCAAGGGCAACCAGCCTTAGTGATGCTGAATGTATTTGCATTACTGACTGAAACCTCAAACCCCACTCGCTTGTAAATACTGTGCATGATTCCACATGGTAAGCAGCTGGGTGTGTGCTAAGAGTCTGCTTCTGCACCAAAAAATGGCTCCCCCTTTCCATCTAATGCAACTGTGAAATCACCAGAGCAATACGCAATAAATCTCTGTCTATAATTCCTCTTTGCACACAGAGTCATGTTTTCACATTAGTCACAAAACGAAATTTCTTTGCCAATTTGAAAGCACACTTACTGCTCTTTTTTTTGACAAGTGATAATCACTTTTACAGACTGACACATTATGAATCCACTTTTCAGATTTTTTAAAAAGCACATGTCCAAACTGCTTTTTCAGACCACCACCATGTGTAACCTGGGTGACTGCCTACATTCCAGCAAGGGCAACCAGCCTTAGTGATGCTGAATGTATTTGCATTACTGACTGAAACCTCAAACCCCACTCGCTTGTAAATACTGTGCATGATTCCACATGGTAAGCAGCTGAGTGTGTGCTAAGAGTCTGCTTCTGCACCAAAAAATGGCTCCCCCTTTCCATCTAATGCAACTGTGAAATCACCAGAGCAATACGCAATAAATCTCTGTCTATAATTCCTCTTTGCACACAGTCATGTTTTCACATTAGTCACAAAACGAAATTTCTTTGCCAATTTGAAAGCACACTTACTGCTCTTTTTTTTGACAAGTGATAATCACTTTTACAGACTGACACATTATGAATCCACTTTTCAGATTTTTTAAAAAGCACATGTCCAAACTGCTTTTTCAGACCACCACCATGTGTAACCTGGGTGACTGCCTACATTCCAGCAAGGGCAACCAGCCTTAGTGATGCTGAATGTATTTGCATTACTGAGTCCAACCTCAAACCCTTAAACTATTCTTTTTTTATACCAGTACACCTTAATTTATCGTGAAAACATAGTCCATATTATTTTACATGTTCCTCACATTTAAATTTCTCCCAAAACAGAAAATGATAAACACAACTTCAACAAAAGGAATTCCATTTCTATTATTCATTTCTTAATTTACCATATACATCCCCTCTCAAACTCTAAACTCACCTTTAAAATTAGTTAGCTGTGAAAGAAATGTGGCACTCAAACAGCAGATTATCAGAGCCAGGATCTCTTTTCTTTACACCTCTCTCCTCTCAGCAGAACCAGATAATGGCAAACTTTCCCTCTCTTTTTCCACACATATACATGTTAATTTCAAATCTCAGTGCTTCCCCCTTTTTTCAAATGTAATCACACATTTCTATTGGTTGAAAACCAACCCTTTTTCAAAAGTACCCTTCCCCCAACTTGACTTCTGCCTAGTACCCTTCCCCCAACTTGACTTCTGCCTGCTACCATAGCAACAGCTCATGGAACACTGCTGTGTGGAGTTAGGTCAGAAGTTCGCCAAACAATGTTTCAATTCCACAGAGCAAGAGTGCTTGACTTTTCAAACCTAACAGCAAATCCAAAGTACTGTTCTTTGGTAACACATTTTTCTGTACCAATACAAAACATGCTTTTATTAATTTACACATGCAGCCTAGTTTTTATTCTATAATGGTATGAAACAGCCAATCAGTTCTTTTTTTATGAATAAAATATGTATGCCTCCATTTCCAAACTGTCTTTCATTTCATTTTCCCATTCTACTGAATTACACCTCCTGAGTGCATCCAGATCTCCTTGGAAGATGTTCACAGTGTGGATTGTAGGGCACAGCTATGTCTTCTGGAGTGAAAAGTATGCAGAGAAAACAGATATGGTGAGAGACCTTGCTTTGCCAAATGTAGACATTAAATGGATTGGTCAGAGAGGGTTAAAGTGGCACCAATTGATGCCATTGGTGAAATCCGTCATGCAAATTCAACACCCTGACCTCATAATAGTGCACTGTGGTGGCAATGACCTAGGCACTTTGACTGGGGTAGGTCTGGAAATGCTTATGAAGGACACCTTTGCACAACTGTTTTCACTTTTCCCTAAAACTGCCTTTGTGTTTTCTAACATATGCCAAAGGCAAAAATGGAACTGGTCCAATCATTTCTGTCCGCAGATTGACAAAGCAAGAAAGCACGTCAACAAATCTGTTTCTGCTTTCCTCCGTGACTATGGTATGGGTTCCATTTACCACAACAACTTGCGTTACGACATGCAAGACATTTATAGAGGAGATGGTGTGCACTTCAATGATGAGGGTCCTCTTGAACCTTAGACTCTGCATCGGTACTTACTTGTAGGTACCACTAAAAAATCACTTCATAAACACAACGGCTCTTTTTAGAGCCCCCTAATATCTAAACTCTTAAATCTGAATTTTATTTCTCTTTTTTTTTTTTCTACCGTACGCGTACGGTAAGCTTACCGTAAGCTTACCGTACGCGTACCCCGCGGTTTTTTAAAAAAAAATAATAAATGTTTTCTTTGAACTTTTCTGTCCTTCTTTGACCCCCTTACAAATGTTAGGGGGTCTGTAACTCTCCTCCTTGCCCCCTTTTCAAGATATCACTCTTTTTTTTCTGAGTGAAACACACGAAATGGCGGCCGCCGCTTCCTGGTTTCGACCGATTCGAATGTTTACTAAGATCTAACAGCCAATCAGAATCGCGCTCGCGCACGCCACCGTACGCGTACGGTAAGCGCACCGTAAGCGCACGGTAAGCTGCCACAGATATATATTGATTAAAAGGCTATTTTCTCAGATTCTACTGAACAGATTTACACCAAACCTACAAAAGGCACTTCCTTGACCTGGGGACTACCTCTGCCAAATTTCATTAAATTCTGTTCAGCCGTTCGGGCTGTAGCCCTGTCTAAAGGTCCTATGGAAAAATGCATGGGAAAAATGCGTTTTGGGACCCCCCTTTTAACTCAGCCCCCGCTTGACGAATCCCCCCGAGAATTTCAGGGTAGGAGCGGAGCGGAGCGCCCCACCTATTTTGTAAAATTTGCGAGGATTCGTCAACCGGCGCCAAAGTTATTCAAAATAGAATGTTGCGGATTTCCTATGGAAACGTGGTCCTAACTATAACTACCTACTGGCGACCGCCAGTAGGTAATATATATATATATATATATATATATATATATATATATATATATATATATATATATATATATATATATATATATATATATATATATATATATTATCTACTGGCGGTCGCCAGTAGATAGTTATAGTTAGGACCGAGTTCCGATAGGAAATCTGAAAATTCTATTTTGAATAACTTTGGCGCCGGTTGACTTATCTTCGTGAAATTTTCAAAACTAATTGGGCGCTCGGCTCAGCTCCTGCCCTGAAAGTCTCGGGGTGATTCGTTAAGCGGGGGCTGAGAAAAAAGGGTGGTCCCAAAACACGTTTTCCCCATGCATTTTCCCATAGGACCTTTAGACGAAGGTACAGCCCGAACGGCTGAACAGAATTACTTGAAATTTGGCAAAGAGGTAGTCCTCAGGTCAGGCATGTGCCTTTTGCATATATGGTGTCAATCTGTTCAGTAGTTCCTGAGAAAATTGCAGTTAAAAGTACATAAATATCTATAAGCGCGCACCGTGCGCGCACGGTGCTCGCACGGGACGCGCACCATATGTCCGCAAGCGTAATTCTGATTGATGGTTAGATGTCAGTCAGCATTCCAATCGGTCGAAATCAGGAAGTGTCGGACGCCATTTTGTGTGTGACAGTGAAAAATAAAGGCGGAGAACGGGAAAAGGGGGCAGGGTAGAGAGTTCCTGACCCCCTAGCCTTTGTCAGGGGGTCCCTGAAGGACCCCGAAGGGTGAAAAAAACATTTTATTTTTTGTCAAAAAATCGCGGGGTGCACTCATGGTGCGCACACCCCCCAGCCGCCATTTTGAGTTTTAGAGGCAGAAGAGAGCTAAAAGCACAAGTGGAGAACGTGAAAAGGGGACAGGGTAGAGAGTCCCTGACCCCCTAGGCCTTCTCAGGGGGACCTTGAAAGACCCCTAAGGTCCCCAAAAAAATAAATAAGTTTTCTAAATATTGCGGTGCGCGCACGGTGGCAAAAAATTCATTAAAAAAATAGAATCAAAAATCAAGTTTAAGTATTTAGATGTTGGTTGGCTCTAAAAAGAGCTGTTGTGTTCATTGAGTGTTTTTTTGTACCTACAAGTAAGTACCGATGCAGAGTATAAAGTTCAAGAGGAAGACTCTGTTCCCTTCATCTGTGAAATGTACACCGTCTCCTCTATAAATGCCTTGCATGTTGTAACGCTAGTTGTGGTATATAGAACCCATACCCTAGTCTCTGAGGAAAGCAGAAACAGACTTATTGACGTGCTTTTTTGCTTTCTCAATCTGTGGACAATATTGGTTGGACCAGTTCCACTTTTGCCTTTGGCATATATTAGAATATACAAAGGTAGTTTGTGGAAAAAGTGACATCAATTGCACAAAGGTGTCCTTAACAAGCATTTCCAGACCTACCCCAGTTAAAGTGCCTAGGTCATTTCCACCACAGTGCACAATTATAAGGTCAGGCTGTGGGAGATGTAGAAAGGATTTCACCAAAGGCATTAATTGGTGCCACTTTAACCCTCTCTGACCAATCCATTTAATGTCTACATTTGGCAAAGCAAGGTCTTTCACAATACCTCTTTGTTCCGCATACTTTTCACTCCAGTAGACATAGCTATGACCTACAATCCACACTATGACATCTTTCAAGGAGATCTGGATGCACTCAGAAGGTGTCTTTCAGTAGAATGGCAATATGAAAAGAAAGATAGTTGTAAAATGGAGGCTTACATACTTTTTTTTTAATTAAAAGAACTCGTTGGCTGTTTCAGGCCATTCAACACTAAAAACTAGGCTGTATGTTTAAATTTTTAAAAGCATTTTTTGTATTGGTTAAGAAAAATGTGTTCCCACAGAAGATTACTTTGGATATGCTGTTAGGTTTGAAAAGTCAAGCACTCTTGCTCTTTGGATTAGAAACATTGTGTGCTGAACTTCTGACCTCTGCTCACACCAGTGTTCCATGATCTGTTGCTATGGTAGCAGGCAGAAGTCATGTTGGGGGTAGGAATCATTTGGAAAGGGTTGAAATTTGCAACCAATAGAAATGTGTGTTTCCATTTAAAAAAATGTGGGAAGCAATGTGATTTGAAGTTAACATGTATATGTGTGAAAAAAGAAAGGGAAATGTTGCCATTTAGTGGTTCTGGTGAGAGGAGTACAGTTCAGAGATTCTGGCTCTGATAATCTGCTGTGTGAGTGGCACATTTCTTTCTCAACTAACTACTTTTAAAGGTGAGTTATGAATTTGAGAGGGGATGTATGTGGTGTATTTTGATATAAATAATAGAAATTTGTATCTTCTTTTAAAGTTGTGTTTTACATTTTATGTTGTGGAAGATATTTAACTTCCTTGAACTTGTAAGATATTATGGAGTATGTCTTCACCATAAGTTAAGGTGTACTGGTATCACCCAGGAATACTGTTTTGTGCCTAGAATCACATCATGAGTCTGTGTGCACACAGGAATTGTTGTCAGAGATTTAATTTGTGTTGCTCTTGTTCTGTAAGACTTGCACTCGTAGGAAAGGGGCAGCTTGTTTTCTTGAACTGTGATGGTTAGCATTCAGCAGAAATCACTATCTCACAGATGAGAGGCAAATACTAACACATTTGAAAGCAACAGGGTAGATTTTCCTTCCACTCCTACAATGGGTGAGGTAGTTCCTACATGTTCAAAACTCCAATTAACCCTTACCACCGGTGATCTTACATACATCTCTGCAGTCTTCATGCAGTTGTGCAAGCGTCCATGCAGATCTCTCTTGCACCTGACAATACACAGTCTCCAGAAACACACTCTTAGCACACAGACAGCTGCTTCTCCTGCACTCCCATGCTTACTATTCAGCACTGTGTGGTATTTCAGATAGCAGTGTATAACGCTAACACATTCAACATCACCAAGGCTCATTTCCTTTGCTCTAGTCTAATCACTCACCCAGGTTCCACAGGCTCATGGTCTCAAGTAGCTGTTAGGACATGTGCTCTTTTCTGCCTCTCTAAAGTATAAGAAAAATGTGTCAGGCTGTTACAGTAATTATTACTTGCTCTACCACAGTAGTAAATGTGCTTTGATAACCAATCAAATATTGTTTTCTGCCTAGAATCACACCATGAGTCTGTGTGCACACAGGAATTGTTGTCAGAGATTTAATTTGTGTTGCTCTTGTTCTGTAAGACTTGCACTCGTAGGAAAGGGGCAGCTTGTTTTCTTGAACTGTGATGGTTAGCATACAGCACACATCAGCATCTCACAGATGAGAGGCAAATGCTAACACATTTGAAAACAACAGGGTAGATTTTCCTTCCACTCCTGCAATGGGTGAGGTAGTTCCTACATGTTCATAAGCCCAATTAACCCTTACCACAGGTGATCTTACATACATCTCTGCAGTCTTCATGCAGTTGTGCAAACGTCCATGCAGATCTCTCTTGCACCTGACAATACACAGTCTCCAGAAACACACTCTTAGCACACAGCCAGCTGCTCCTCCTGCACTCCCATGCTTACTATTCAGCACTGTGTGGTATTTCAGATAGCAGTGTGTAACGCTAACACATTCAATATCACCAAGGCTCATTTCCTTTGCTCTAGTCTAATCACTCACCCAGTTTCCACATGCTCATGGTCTCAAGTAGCTGTTAGGACATGTGCTCTTTTCTGCCTCTCTAAACTATAACGAAAATGTGTCAGGCTGTTACAGTAATTATCACTTGCTCTACTACAGTAGTAAATGTGCTTTGAAATTGCCAATCAAATATCGTTTTCTGCCTAGAATCACACCATGAGTCTGTGTGCACACAGGAATTGTTGTAAGAGATTTAAGTTGTGTTGCTCTTGTTCTGTAAGACTTGCACTCGTAGGAAAGGGGCAGCTTGTTTTCTTGAACTGTGATGGTTAGCATTCAGCAGAAATCACTATCTCACAGATGAGAGGTAAATGCTAACACATTTGAAAACAACAGGGTAGATTTTCCTTCCACTCCTGCAATGGTTGAGGTAGTTCCTACATGTTCAAAACTCCTATTAACCCTTACCACAGGTGATCTTACATACATCTCTGCAGTGTTCATGCAGTTGTGCAAGCGTCCATGCAGATCTCTCTTGCACCTGACAATACACAGTCTCCAGAAACACACTATTAGCACAGAGCCAGCTGCTTCTCCTGCACTCCCATGCTTACTATTCAGCACTGTGTGATATTTCAGATAGCAGTGTGTAACGCTAACACATTCAACATCACCAAGGCTCATTTCCTTTGCTCTAGTCTAATCACTCACCCAGGTTCCACATGCTCATGGTCTCAAGTAGCTGTTAGGACATGTGCTGTTTTCTGCCTCTCTAAACTATATCGAAAATGTGTCAGGCTGTTACAGTAATTATCACTTGCTCTACCACAGTAGTAAATGTGCTTTGAAATTGCCAATCAAATATCGTTTTCTGCCTAGAATCACACAATGAGTCTGTGTGCACACAGGAATTGTTGTAAGAGATTTAATTTGTGTTGCTCTTGTTCTGTAAGACTTGCACTCGTAGGAAAGGGGCAGCTTGTTTTCTTGAACTGTGATGGTTAGCATTCAGCAGAAATCACTATCTCACAGATGAGAGGTAAATGCTAACACATTTGAAAACAACAGGGTAGATTTTCCTTCCACTCCTGCAATGGTTGAGGTAGTTCCTACATGTTCAAAACTCCTATTAACCCTTACCACAGGTGATCTTACATACATCTCTGCAGTGTTCATGCAGTTGTGCAAGCGACCATGCAGATCTCTCTTGCACCTGACAATACACAGTCTCCAGAAACACACTATTAGCACAGAGCCAGCTGCTTCTCCTGCACTCCCATGCTTACTATTCAGCACTGTGTGATATTTCAGATAGCAGTGTGTAACGCTAACACATTCAACATCACCAAGGCTCATTTCCTTTGCTCTAGTCTAATCACTCACCCAGGTTCCACATGCTCATGGTCTCAAGTAGCTGTTAGGACATGTGCTGTTTTCTGCCTCTCTAAACTATATCGAAAATGTGTCAGGCTGTTACAGTAATTATCACTTGCTCTACCACAGTAGTAAATGTGCTTTGAAATTGGCAATCAAATATCGTTTTCTGCCTAGAATCACACCATGAGTCTGTGTGCACATAGGAATTGTTGTCAGAGATTTAATTTGTGTTGCTCTTGTTCTGTAAGACTTGCACTCGTAGGAAAGGGGCAGCTCATATGATAGGATTTGAAAAGCTCAAAAAAATATAGTAATATATTTAAATTACATAAAGGTATTTTTTTTTTGTTTCCTTTAGGTATTGCTGAACAGCACTGAAATAAATTAAACATGCCTATAAAATCAAGAAAGAGAAAAGAACAGCAAAAACATCTATATCTGAAGACAACTGGACAACAGAAATCATGTTGGAAAAAAGAAAAAGTCTTCTGGTAAGCAGTCTAAGGATTTTTTAAAAAATATCCTCAAACATAGAAAAAATGTACAAAGTATATCCACTGCAAATAGTGTTTCAAGAAGAAAACAACAAGACAATAGAAAGAAAATACTAAATGCTAATGTACAATCAGAAGCAAGAAAGAATGACTTAAAAAGAAAAACAGAATTTCAAAACATTCGTAAAAAAATGTTTCAGAGAAGAGTGGTGTTCAATTTGCTAAACGATGTGAAAAAATATAGGAAGAAAGCAATATTTTATAAGAAAAAGAAACATATTGAATCAATTGTTGCAAAGGCTTTGGAATTAAAAAGAAAACTATTCATTTTAATTTTGAACAGGATCCGTAAATTAGATAAAATAGTCAATGTAATGAAGTCAAAAAGCAAAAGGAAAAGAGTAGTGAAAAAGAAACCTTATGTAATGTGTTCTTAGGAGAATGGAAGCATAGTTCAAGTACTGAACCATTTTTTAATTAAGAGAGTTATCTTCAAAGTAATAGTTTGCTGCATGCAGTTGACACCAGTGGTCGAAGTTATGAAGTTAAAGATGGTTGTGTAATGGAAAAGGAGAAAATGGTTCCAAGAAATGAGGAAGGAGTGTTAGCTGATGAGGTTATGGGGAAACGTCCTAAAGCCCCAGTGTACACTTGGAATTGTAGTAGTATTTGTACTGTACGACAAGAATCTATTGATAAATTACGTGACTTTCTAAGAGAATATAGTAAAAAAAGTGTTAAACAGAAGATTAAGGTGCTTCAAAGACTAGATCCATGCAGAGTGAGAAAGAATACTGGTTTGCAAGGACATTCTCTGGCTTGTCTTTCACCATTTTAGGATGCTGGCAGTCCATCATACCAAAATGAGAAAGTTTGTGAGAAGATTGTATTTTGCTAAAAGTCCAGCACTAAAGTTAAATGAATTGAATAGTGCTCTGTTGCGTGGATCTGTATCAGATGTAGAGAAGGTTACTGATGATATTCAGTTTTGTTACTTTGGTCCAGAACAAGAAAGTGCAGGAAATGACACAGTTATTGAAGAAAATGTGGAAGAGAATGTAGAACCCACTGTTAGTAAAAATTTTGAAGACCAAATGACAAAATGTACTATCATCTCTAATGAAAGACCAAATATTACTTGTATTTGTTGCCGGAGAAGCCATTATAAAACTCAAACAAGAACTGTTGATCTCTATAAAAAAAGTGAAAAAGAAAATAATTATGAGTGGAAGAATTTTGCTACATATTTGTTTCTGGAAAATTGTTTTGATTTGGGTGAAGATCAGCGTATTTGTAAATATGTTATAACAAGTTAGAAGAAAATAAAAGGCCAGCTAGAGCTGTACATAATAATTTAGAATTGGTTGATATTCCTGCAGAACTTAGTGATTTAAATACGTATGAGTCTATACTCATTCAATGTGTGAAGAACCAGAACCTTTTGGGCCTGGCGGCGCAGGGTATGCCTTAATCTCCTGGGTTCTCCTGCTCAGCTACACAGAGACACGGGACACTCTGTTAGGCGTTAGAAGATCAGATTTATTAGCTGTAGCTAGTACAGTTGTCCCAGAAGTACACAAGGTAGGTTCTCAGGAGACTGCCACTTCACTCTGTGGCGCACAAACTTTTATACCATATAGGTAACATATACATTAACCAAGTATACACCCAGCACATACAAGAAAGAGCCAATAGGGAAAGTTGAAAAACAGGACAGAACCAATAGGAGAGATTTGAAAACAAAAGTGTCAGATGACTCGAATAAACCTCTCCTCCAACTGTGTTTGTCACCCCTCCCTCAAACTAATTTATTAACGGATTTGTAACAAACTTGCAGGTGGCGAGATACGTTTGTGTGTGTTGGAGGACAGTTGTGAAACGAGAGAATGCTAGCAGAGGACAGTGAAGGCCAGACGATAAGATAAATTTGGAAAAGAATAGTGTGAAGCAACAGATAGTTGAAACGGGGATTAGGAAAACCAGACAGGGATTAGTGTACTCGGCCAGACCTAACACCAGCTTTGCAAATAGAGGCAGAAGGACCATTTTGACACGAAGCTGCAGAAAAAGCAGAATAGACTTTGTTCGCCGTGCTGCCTGAGTGATGGCAACACAAAATGGCAGCAGAGCACAAGATGGCGGGTCGATTCGATCGCGATCGGAAATCGAAGTTCCTCATGTGTCCATCCGTTTCAGAGTATAGTTCGCATGGAGCCCAAAACAGGTAAATTACCTCCTTCAGATTTACAAAGAGGTTTAAAAGGAAGAGTTGTCTATTTGCCATTAGATTTGAAAAAAAATATTGAAACAATTGATGCAGATAGTTTGGAAACTGAACCATTAGTTATTCTGGTTAATGGTGTACCTACAAAGAATAAGAAATTTGGCAGGAGCTAGTAGATGTACGAAAAGTACAAAGAGCAAATTTATATTTGAAAAGAAATAATAAGTACTATGAATCAATTTATATGGATGAAGATGAAGAAGTTTTACTAGCAGACACAGGAATACCAACTGGGCAAATTGAAAAAGTGGATAATTCAAAAGAAGAAGAAATTTATGAACATTTCAGCATACATCCTCTTCATTCTAAAGAAGTTATGGGAAACACTATTGATCTGTTTCAGATGAAAAAAGCAAAAGGAACTCCCGTGAGTGTATGGGAGGAGAGCTTGGAAGCTCGTTGTTTTCCCCAGCTGTTTCCTACAGGAAAAGGTGGACGATATGATGAACGTCCAGTACAGATTCCTGCTTCTGAGTGTCAGACTACAAGATTATATGCAGAAGATCCAAGATTTCGTCAAAGTATTCCTTATTTGTTCCATCTTTTATTTGAAAGTGACTTGTCTGCACTATCTTATGCAGTAAATCACCTTTTAAAACCTGGAGTACATCTACATAATGTGTCTGCAAAGGATTTTATGAACAAAGTGCAACAGCGAGATGATCATTTGGAATCTCAATTGATTAATCTGATGGCTTGTCAGCGTGGAACTAATGAATATTGGTACCGACGCCATGGAGAATTGAAATGTATGTTACGGAATTTAGGAACTCCTACATGGTTCCTTACCCTAAGCTGTGCTGAGTACGCTTGGGATGATTTACTGGATTTTCTTCGAGAGGCAAATTCAAATATTGAAAACATCCAATACAAGACAGCAGGAGAATTGTGCTCATTGGATCCGGTTAATGTTTGCAGATATTTCAATCATAGATTTGAGGCTATGATGTCCTTCATCTGCAATAAAAAAAATCCACCTCTTGGAGAAGTTGTGGATTTCTTTTGGAGAAAAGAGTACCAAGCAAGAGGTGCTCCTCATATTCATAAGCTGTTGTGGATCAAGGATGCCCCAAAATTTGGAACAGATTCTGATGATGCAGTTTTATCTTTCATTGAAGAATATGCAACATGTGCTATACCTAAAAAATTTAAAAGAGCAAGTTTTACGTTTCCAAAGTCATCGGTGTGGAAAATACTGTTGACGAAAGTACAAGAGTAAAGATAATTTCTACACTAGGGTGCCGATTCCGATCCTGGAAAAATTTTCCTCGTACGACTCGTATCCGGTCTTTTTACCGTACGAATCGTACAAGTAGCGTACAAACTGCCAAGTACGATTCGTATGGGAAAAAGTTCATACGAATCGAATTCGGAAAATTTCCCCACACGTCCTCGGGACGGAAAAAGTGTCCGACACATCCCCGGACGATTTTACGTACAAATTTGAAAAGTGAAGTCCGAGCGCGCAAATACGATCCATCCCGTGCGTCCGATGTTACAACCGTATGGAAAATGCATCGTACGGACCGAACTCCCATAGCAACCATGGAGACATGTGCCCGCATACGCGCCGAACACCCCCCAACCCCCGTGAGTATGCGCGGTACCCCCCACAGCCCCCGTGAGTACGTGCCGTACCCCACCCAGCCCCCGTGAGTATGCGCCGTACCCCCCCAGCCCCCGTGAGTATGCACCGTACCTCCCCCAGCCCCCGTGAGTACGCGCCGTACCCCCCCAGCCCCCGTGAGTATGCGCCATACCCCCCCAGCCCCCGTGAGTATGCGCCGTACCCCCCGTGTATGTACACCCGTGTACGTACGAGTCGTACCCCCCCGTGTATGTACACCCGTGTACGTACGAGTCGTACCCCCACCCGTGTATGTACACCCGTGTACGTACGAGTCGAAACCCCCCGTGTATGTACACCCATGTACGTACGAGTCGTACCCCCACCCGTGTATGTACACCTGTGTACGTACGAGTCGAACCCCCCCGTGTATGTACACCCGTGTACATACGAGTCGTACCCCCACCCGTGTATGTACACTCGTGTACGTACGAGTTGAACCCCCCCGTGTATGTACACCTGTGTACGTACGAGTCGTACCCCCACCCGTGTATGTACACCCGTGTACGTACGAGTCGTACCCCCACCCGTGTATGCTACGTGCTGGGGGTACACACCGTACATACACAGGTTGGGGTACGACTCATACGTACACGGGTGTACATAAACGGGGGGTTCGACTCGTACGTACACCGGTGTACAAACACGGGGGGTTCGACTCGTACGTACACGGGTGTACATACACGGGTGGGGATATGACTCGTACGTACACGGGTGTACATACACGGGGGGTACGACTCGTACGTACACGGGTGTACATACACGGGGGGTTCGACCCCCCGACTCGTACGTACATGGGTGTACATACACGGGGGGTTCAACTCGTACGTACACGGGTGTACATACATGGGTGGGGGTACAACTCGTACGTACATGGGTGTACATACACGGGGGGTACGACTCGTACGTACACGGGTGCTGGGGGGGGTCGGTGCGTACTCACGGGGGCTGGGGGGGTACGGCACATACTCACGGGTGCTGGGGGGGGTCAGCGCGTACTCACGGGGGCTGGGGGGGTATGGCGCATACTCACGGGGGCTTTGGGGGGTACGGCGCATACTCACGGGTGCTGAGGGGGGGTACGGCGCATACCGGGCCCACTAATATGGTCGTTTCGCGGCGTACTTCGCTTTTCCGGCACTTTTTGGGTGCCGTAAAAATATTGCCGTCCGGACTGCTGTCAGTTCGATTCGTACTTCCTGGGTCGTGAAACGCTGCCTGAAAGCGTCCCGACGTCAAGTCGGAGCATTCCCGGATCACATTCGTATGTATATTTTCGGCGGTCGGTGTTTTTTACGATTCGTACGGAAATGGTGTTTCCGTGCGAATCGTACTTCCATGTTTGTAATGTTTTTTTCCCGGGTACGAGTCGGACGGAGAAAACGCTCCGACTGACGGTTCGTACCCGGTTTTACCAGGATCGGAATCGGCACCAAAATGTCGATTTGGATTTCCACGACCTGTTCTTTCAAAAGGAAGAGTAAACAGTTTTATGTCAGCTGTGCGACATACCATTACAAGAAAATCTCCGAAAAATAACTACAACCTAAGAAGAAAAGAAGATTCAAAATATATAAATGACTACAACCCAGACATTTTATCCATGTGGAATGCTAACATGGGTATTCAGTATGTAGCTGACAATTCTATTGCTGTTGCTCGGTATGTCACATCTTACATCACTAAATCTGAGAAAACGGAATTGAAAGAAATGTGAGAAGAGATTTCTCACGAGAAGACTGTCAGTAAAAAGCTATACAGTTTCAGTTTAAAGATGTTATCGCATCGAGAAATTGGGTCATACGAATGCTCAGATAGGTTATCATCTGCAAGTCTGTACTCCAAATCCAGAAGAATAATGTGGGTAAGTTTAGGCCTTGCAGGAATGCGAAATCAGGTACTGAAATCTATTTGAGAAATTGAATATTTAGCAGATAACGAACCAGAAAGTACAGACATTTTGAAAACAAATATGTTGGACGCATATTACCCAAACAGAAGTCATCATCTTGAGAACATGTGTCTCTATGAAGTGCTGCAGAACTACATTTTTACACGGAATGCCACAGAAGGTATCAACAATGGAAAATATAAAGTCATTGGGGAGGAAGGATGTTTGGTGAAACAAACAAAAGGAAGTTTGAGTAATCACAGGAAGCTGAGTTGCGACACTACTGACAAAAAGGAATTTTACTACTTAGCACTTTTACAGCTGTTTAAACCATGGCGTTCAGAGGATGAATTACTTGGAGATTTTCAGAGCTATGAAGATTCCTTTAATGCATGTAAAGATAGCATAGAATGCAGTACTTTCACAAATTATGTACAAGTGTTAAATGAAGAAATTGAACAAGAAGCTACAATTGCAGCTGAAGTAGCTACAGACAGTTCTCAAGACAGTCAAAGTTCTGGTACACTCAATCAAGATCCCCCAGGACAACCAATCGTAGAAAATGAAGCTGCAATAGCCATGACTGAAGTGGAAACAGCTAAGAATCAAGCTCAGGAAGATTTAATAGACTTACCAAATTTGGAACAACAACTGAATGATGAACAACAACAAATTTATGAAGAAGTCACAAAACAAATTGATCATGGATTACTACATGAAAATAAAGAGTGCTCATGCACATCATTTGAACCAATCAGAATGTATGTGAGTGGACAAGCTGGAACTGGAAAAAGTTTCTTAATTAAAGTAATTAGAAGCTACCTCTCCATATGTCTCAGTCATTCTAACTGCCTTACTCCTTCTCAGTTCCTTGCTCTCTGTCTCTGTTTCTGTCTTTCTCCCTTTGTCTGTCTTACCCTTAATTTCCTTAACATCTCTGTTTCTACCACTCCTCCGATCTCCATCACTCATTTTCCATCTATGTTAATTTTTTAACCTTCTCCGTCATTCTCCTTCCCTCACCTTCCCTAACTGTCACTATCCTTTACTCATAGTCACTCCTATTCTCCTACTTCACTTCCTCCTGTCTGTATCTCACACCCCTTCATCTTTTCGCATTCTTTCCTTCACTCTCCCTCACTCTCCTTTGCTCATTGAAATCCTGACTCCCTTTCTCTCACTCCAGTTTCCTAAATCCCTCCATCCCCTCCCTCCCCATCTCTCACTTTCCCTTACCCCCTTTTCTAATCCTCATACCCCTTATCTTACCATCACTCCACTTCTCTTACTTTCAATCCCTTTACGTCGGGACTGGTGGCTCAGTGGACTAATGCGTCTGCTGCAGGGCCTGTGTTCAACCTCATGGTCACAGGTTCAAATCCCGGCGGGTCCACTCAGCCTTTCATCCATCTGAGGTCGATAAAATGAGTACCATTGAGTTGGGTAACAATAAACATCTGTTATTCAGCGCCAAGATACCCGTAGTGGTGAACGTGCGCTTTACAAATACATGTGTTATGTTATGTTTACCCTGCTGTACTTCATCCGCTTCATCTGTTACTCCCTTTTCCTATCTCCGTCCCTTACCCCCCTTTTCTCACTCCCCCTCCATCACTCTCCATTACTCACTGCCATTCCCTTACTCATTCACTCTTCTTACCTGTATCCTCTACCCTTAGTCCTTTTGTTGCAATCAGTCTTTCACTTCCCTTTCATGACTGATCATACTTTCCTTTTCTCACTCATTTTGTCTGTCCTTTCCTCCTCTTCACTCAGTCATTTCAATCATTTCAATCATTCATGTATACACTACACATTCATTCAATAAAATTACAACACAGTATATTAGGAATATAGCTCTTCTTGGAGAAGTGAAGTGAGTTCTGAAAAGAACTGTTTTTTTTGTCTTTTTTTTTTTTTAGTTGTTTAACAATTTTGTATTTTTTTAGAGCACCAAAAAAAACTGGTAATGAAAAACTGTTCAACAGGAACAAAAACAATAAATGAAAAAAATGATGGGCTGGAGCATGTGTGCTGCTGTATTTTGTTTTCAATCAAGTTAATACTGCTCTCACCGTAGCAAAGAACAGCATTGCACACATTACAATGTATGTGCACCTTCTGGAAAAGTGGGCGGATGTCCTGTGGCCTGGTACATGGAGAATCTGCGGCCGCAGATGATGTGCTCGGCTGAGCAGGTGGAGGGTTGTCCCTTAGGGCTCTAGTTGTCTCTCGAGCATAAGGTACAGGATGCACTGTCTTGAAGTGTCTCAGCATTGGATAAATACTAAACGAGTATTTCTTGCTGGGATCTCCTCTGGATAAGACAGTTCCACAAATAGTGCATGTCACCTTCGGGGCATTGACCTTCTTTTGGCCCTCTGGAAAGGTGAAGAATTTCCAGATGAAGAGTCTTTTTGTTTGGTCTTCCTTGGTGGTACCACAAAGGTCTCCTCCTCACTCCCTGAAGTAGACTGCTGTTCTGCCTTTTTCAAGTAAGATTTTACTAGAGTAGCTGTTCAGCTCCTTGTCCCAAGAGATAAGAAGAAATAGTGAGGTGAGTGGGTGTGGTGTTTGAAGATTCTGGAACAGAAACTACTATGAACCAATGAAAAGTGTTGTTTCGTAATCACATGACTTGCTGTGCGCGCACGGTGCTCGCACAGATCAGAAATGAATTACTGGTAACCCGATTTCTAAAACATGAAAAGGAGGCAGGGAAGACACTCCCTGACCCCCTAGACCTTCTCAGGGGGTCCCTAAAGGACCTCGTAAATAAAAATACAAAATTTCCTTTAATAAAAAAAATTGCCGGTGCGAGCACCGTGCGCGCACGGTGCGCGCACTGGGAAAAACCCTTAAAAAAAAAAAAAATGTTAAACTATTTATAAGTTTATAGAAGATATTAGCTATGCTGTTCAACTTTATTCAAATTTAAAAAAAAAGAGCTGAGCCATTCCATATTACAGGATACAGTCAATCTATAACTATATACATAGGTAGTTTATTGTAAAATAAATATATAAAAAATATAATAATCCATACATAAATTAGCATTTAAAAAACCTTACTAATTCACAAAAAAAACCATAGGTTTCACACACGTTATAGTTAGAAATTAGCATTTAAAAAACCTTGCAAATTCACTTAAAAAACCATAGGTTTCACACACGTTATACTTAGGAATTAGCATTTAAAAAACCTTGCAAATTCACCGAAAAAAACATAGGTTTCACACACGTTATAGTTAGGAATTAGCATTTAAAAAACCTTGCAAATTCACTGAAAAAACCATAGGTTTCACACACATTATAGTTAGGAATTAGCATTTAAAAAACCTTGCAAATTCACTGAAAAAACCATAGGTATCACACATGTTATAGTTAGCTGGACATTTCACTCGTGAAAAACCAATGAAATTCCCCCGTTATAGTTAGTGCAGGCAACTATAACTCACGCGACCACAATCCTCTGCTGATGACATCAGATATTACATCACTGATGACATATGTGTCTTTCTGAAAAAAATATATTTGTAATATATGTATAGCTAAAAATTAATGGAAGAAGACATGGGTAAATAAGTGTCTAAATACAGTGATGTAATATCTGACGTCATCAGTTGAGGATTGCGGTCGCGTGAGTTATAGTTGCCTGCACTAACTATAACGGAGGAATTTCAATGATTTTTTTTTTAGTGAAATGTCCAGCTAACTATAACATGTGTGAAACCTATGGTTTTTTAAGTGAATTTGCAAGGTTTTTTAAATGCTAATTCCTAACTATAACGTGTGTGAAACCTATGGTTTTTTCAGTGAATATATATATTTATATATATACAATCTACTGGCGGGCGCCAGTAGATAGTTATAGTTAGGACCATGTTTCCAAAGGAAATCTGAAAATTCTATTTTGAATAACTTTGGCGCCGGTTGACGAATCCTCGCAAATTTTTCAAAATAGGTGGGGCGCTCCGCTCCTACCCTGAAAGTCTCAGGGTGATTAGTCAAGCGGGGGCCAAGAAAAACATTTATTTTTTTGACGAAAAAGCACGGGGTGCGCGCACGGTGCGCGCACGGCACACTCAAAGCCTTGTGGGCGCTGGGTGCGCAAAGTGCACCGCGTGCCCTCAGCGCGTGCACCGTGCGCAAAGCGCACGGTGCGCGCACGATGAGCGCACGGTGAAAAACCTGAAAAAAAAAATATTAATAAATACATAACTTAGCATTTAAAAAACCGTACAAATTCACTTAAAAAACCATAGGTTTCCCAAACGTTATAGTTAGGAATTAGCATTCAAAAAGCTTGCAAATTCACTTAAAAAACCATAGGTTTCACACATGTTATAGTTAGCTGGACATTTCCCTCGTAAAAAACCAATGAAATTCCCCCGTTATAGTTAGTGCAGGCAACTATAACTCACGCGACCGCAATCCTCTGCTGATGACGTCAGATATTACATCACTGATTACATATGTGTCTTTCTGAAAAATAAATATTTGTAATATATGTATAGCTAAAGATTAATGGAAGAAGACATGGGTAAATAGGTGTCTAAAATACAGCAGAGGATTGCGGTCGCGTGAGTTATAGTTGCCTGCACTAACTATAACGGGGGAATTTCATTGTTTTTTTACGAGGGAAATGTCCAGCTAACTATAACATGTGTGAAACCTATGGTTTTTTAAGTGAATATATATATAATATACACATATATAGTTAGGACATATTTTCCATAGGAAATTCGAAACATTCTATTCCCAATAACTTTGGCACCGGTTGATGAGTCTTCACAAAACTTTCAAAACTCGTGGCCCGCTCCGGTCCGCTCCTACCTTGAAAGTTTCGGTGTGATTTGTCAAGCGGGGGCGAGAAAAAAGGGGGGTCACAAAACAATGTTTTTCCCATGCAATTTCCCATGGGGAACTTTAGACACGGCTACAGCCCAAACTGCTGAACAAAATTGCACCACATTTGGCAAAAAGGAAGCCCTTGGTTCAGAAACAACCCTTTTTTGTTAAATGGTGTAATCCGTTCAGTAGTTGCTGATGAAATGAAAATTAAAAAAGTTTAGATATCTATGGCCAAGAGCTTTATGCTAATTGGCTGTCAACACTTCAAACCAGGAAGTTTTGGCAGCCATCTTGTGCCTCGGCACAGGAAATCAGTAAAACTAAGGCGCAAAACACGAAAAGGGGGCAGGGTAGAAACATCAGTGATGTCATGAGTGATGTCACTGACCATGTCATGAGTGATGTAATATATGACATCATCAGCAGTGCATTGCAGGCGCGCGAGTTATAGTTAGCTGAACTAACTATAACGAGGGAATTTCTATGGTTTTGTATGATTGAAATGTCCAACTAACTATAACGCCCCCGAAACCTATGGTTTTCTCGGTGAATTTCTAAGGTTTTTTAAATTCTAATTCCTAACTATAACGTGCCTGAAACCTATGGTTTTTTCAGTGAATATATATATATATATATATATATATATATATATACACACACACATATATATATACACACACACATCCATATACACACACACACACACACACACACTGCTTATCAATACTGACGTGTTGACATGCTTTGTGTTGGACAGCACTCTGCACCGGAACCCAACGATAGTGGTGAGTCCATAATTATTGGGTTTAGTCTTGTGCGCTCAAGCAAATCATTCCATGCATTCACTCCAGTTTTGATGTGGTAATAAGATTAAGTTATCGTCATTAGTGGGTATCTGTATGTGCTTTCATGTAGATGGTGCCAACAGCTCCGCACATTTCCAGCCCAATGTCAAATGTTTGTAAAGTATGACTATTACTTTAAAAAAAGTCATAGAAAAGCAAACTTAATCATGCAAATACATAAAAAGCATCCTGCAATCAGTAACAGCTTGCAAAGGTACGAGTCAACCGTCTTCAAGTTGGTGTTGCACAGTTTTGTGCTTTTAGGCACAATGAGGCACACTTTGATATACTTCTGACTCACCAGTAACACGCCTCACTGCCTTGCAAAACCACTCAAAGGATGGAAATGGTGCCAGAGCATCACGCAACTGCTGAGTGTGTACACTGCATTTAGCAGAACACTGTGCCTGCAAATGCAAGGGCTTATAAGAGTTGGTCAATAACTGAAAATACCACATAAATCCTACTTCTTGTGGAGAATGACATGAACAATTGAAAGAAGTGAACATCAGGCTTTGGATGCAACAAGGAACTGAATTGTAGACTAGGGATTCATGGAGAGGGCACTTTGGAGGTGTGAGTACTGGGGGAGATGTTTGGAGATGGTAAGTGGTTAAATATTAAGCCTCTGTAGCCAGGGCAAGGGTTTATAATTATATTGAAACACATTGAGGTGTCCAGAGGAATGAGTCAGTGTTCTACTACTTTTGCCCTCAAACGACTGGAACAATGCATATGTCAAAATAATCAAATAAAGGTAATCAAAACTGAGCAAAAGACGGGGCATATTAACAAGTGCCAGCGATAAATATCGCTGGCCCCACATAGTGGTAGAAATATTATCGCCGGCTATCGCTGAAAATTATCGCCATGATAACGCTATATTAACAATACATAGCGCTATGGCGATAATATTTCAGCGATAGCTTTGTTTACCATGGAACATCGCTGGTTTTCCAGCGATGTTCCATGGAAAACAGCGATAACATTGAAGATACGACCCTGTGGTTGTATCAGCATAATCCACCTACTGTTATTAGTATGCCTTAGTCTGGAATTTAACAGATGTTAAATTCCAGCGTTAAGGCCGAGGTAGCGCAATTTTTTTATCGCTGCACCTCCTTGTTAATATTGCGAAGCTGCCTTCGCGATATTTTCATGTGTTTTTTCACAGCCACACCTTCTTTGCATCTCATTGGCGATGTGAGGTGAGGCTGTGAAAAAACGGGCTCTACATCAAAGAAACACGCGCTAGCTTGTCCTTGATGATATTGCGATATAATTATCGCCGCTTATCGCCCTAAAACGGACGCTAAAGCGGCGATAATTAAATCACCAGCCCTTGCTAATATGCCCCGACATTTGTGACTTTATTGTATTAATAATGTGTTAATCTATACTGTTAATGTGCAGATAAACCCAACCTTATTATTCACTCCTTATGCTAGGTACTGAAAGGTGATAAGGCATTGAAGTCACAGAAGTTTATTGATTCGATGAGCGGGACCACCTGCGAATACCAGCACAATCCCGATAGGTTCAACGTTGAGTACTTTATCACAGGTCAGACATCTCCGGTGTGGTGCTGAATAATCTAGCAATAAGTAGTTTTTTAACAGGGAACATTTTCACTTTTGGCACCTATTCTATTGGGGTGTTTCCCAGAAGCCATTCTGAAACATCTGCACCCATCTTGTACACCCCTGTGCATCCCTGACCACACACCTCTCACGTTCACCCAACATGCATAAAGGTTTGCCAGCACCAATAAAAACATATGTGTAACACAGAGCTAACTAAAGTGTAATTAGTAGACTAAATGACAACCAGTGTATGATTTGGAGACACAGGGGTCTAAACTGCAATACAGTTCTCTAGTCTAGAGGGCATGTGGTCCAAGTGTTGTCTCATATGTATCAATAATTCAGATAATTCCCGCTTTATGTTACAAGTGAGGAAAGATAACTGCTTTGTCGATGCAGCTTAATAAATGGATCTAGCCACCATTCACAGCTTTACTAAGATGAAAGATTTGTAAACGTCTCAGTGATATGCAGCTATAAGTCAGAAGTTGAGAAGATAAGTTTCAGAAAAATCACAGAATTGAACACAAGAAATCTCCCACTTTCAGTCCCCGCCTGCATTTAATGGCAAGTGCTCTAATGCTTGCAAAGAAGCACAACCTAAAATATCTGCTTTTAAGTTTCGCATTCGTGGTCCAAAATTCACAAATCCCCATATTCACAACAAGGACTATGTTTGGTACAATATTCATGTAACAGCATCATTTACAGAGGCTTGCAATGTGTTCCTCCTCCTCAAGTGTGTAAGAAAACTCTTCTATTGCAAAGAGAAAGGTGCTGTTGCATTTCTAGCCCATACTTATATTGTAGGATGCTCTAACCATGTCCGTCTGGGCCACAAGGAAACAATACAGTGCTCAGCTAGAGCCTATAGTCTGAACTCTTGACTTGTGTTGTGACTAGGATTCTACATGGACCAAACATTTTGACCCACAATTGCAAACTGGTTCCTCTGAGAAACACCAGAATCATCCTTGGTAGCTTGGAAGAAAATGGTTTCTCCAGAGAAAATGCATTCCATTTTTTTCATAAATATTTTATTGTGTGAAAAACAGAGGGTAACACAGTACAATCATTTTCAAACTCTCTCCTACACATTTCTTTTTCAAATATCACCCCGTGCTAACCCTCCCCACCCTACCCTCAATCCAAACGGCTTTCCACGTGGGTTCTACTAATTACAATTTTCCATTTTCATTGGATCAGTCTATTTCCCTTGCTATATAACACATTAAATTCCTGGTTCGCTAACATTAGGATCTACATTAGGATCTACATCTTTTCTTTAACTCCTTAAAGTGCATCTGCAAATGATATTGACAACTTTTCCATCACTCTAATAAATTGCCAAAGACAATTTTTAAAGTGCATCCTTGTTATGTTTAAACCATCAAAATAAAGTGTGAGTGCATACCCTACCAGCTATATTAGCAGCCCTATACAAAAAAGTGTGTCATATCACCTAGGTGTATGTACAAAACCTCTTAACAGCATTTACCTAATTTACCACAAATTTCCAATTTCCTACTTGAGCAGCCTTCTAAGATCTGACGTGATATACCTTCCACCTCCCCATTGACATTTTCTCCACCAACAAGGTAGTGCATACAAGCCCAATGTCCATTATAGAAAAAAGTGCACATGCCTACATTATACATTGTGTATTAATACTAGCAGCCTGATTTATTAAAGTTCTATATTTTCAAAATAGCAATTCCAAGAAATCTCTAAGAACATTTAACTTATCTTGTCAATAAATCTAAAATCAAATTCATCCACTATTCAAAAATGTGACATAGAATAAAGTGCTTGTGCATACAATATGTCATTAATGTGCAAGGGTTACAATAAAGTGCATATATGTGGCCACTAACAGTGTCTTGTAAGGCTATATGGCTTACCCATTCACTAGATCTCTCCAATTAGAAAAAAGCTGCCATATTTTTACTCTTTTCTTCTTGGCGTTGTAACCCCTTCTCTCATAGATGGCTTCCTCAAGGCTATATGTTCTCAGTAAGCGAGCTAACCATTGATGAAATACTGGTGGGTTAGCGTCTAGCCATGCTGACGCTATACAGATTCTATTTACTGCCATTGCTAGAGAGACAAGGGTCCCGCCTTCATCTACACTAAGATGATTTATACTAAGCACAATTACCTGGGGGGTAATTTTCACCTGCACCATCAGCTTCTTCTGAAAAAATACCTCTTTCTCTTATCAGCGGGATATGCTTGGTGCAGAAGGCGAAAATATGTATTAAGTTGGCCTTGAATAACGCGCACTGTGGGCGGAACACATCTTTCCCCTCCCCCATTTGGCAATCCGATATGGGGTATTTTACAGTTTAACACATGTTTAATAAAACT